>NC_052151.1:49904640-52304640 GCF_902713615.1 Scyliorhinus canicula | reverse complement strand
GCAGTGCCACTTGGGTGCCAGCCTGGTACTGCCAAAGTGCACATTTGGCGTGGTGGGCAGTATGCACGACACCTTCATCCTGGCACACTCGACGGTTCCTGGCATGTTCGAGAGGCCTGAGGACCGAGGGCCCCCCTCCCCTCCCCCAGCTAGGGGGATTGGCCATGGGCAACAGGGGTTATCCACTGCGGTCGTGGCTGATGCCACCTATCCGGAGGCCATAGACCGACGCGGAGGCCCGCTACAGCGATGCACACAGCGACTTGGGGTGTGATCAAGTGGTACTTCTGCATCCTGAAGATGTGATTCGTGTGCTTGGACTGCTCTGCAGGGGCCCTCCAGTATGACGCTGAGAGGGTCGCCCACATCCAGGAGGCCTGCATCATGGAGGATGATGACAATCCGCTCAGCGATGAGCTCTGGTGCTGCTCATCGTATGACATTGTCTGACTCCTGCCCACAGTAGCACTTTCCCCTATCCATCTGGGTGATCCCTGCATGCGAGCTGGTCATTCCATCACACAGTGCCATCGGATCCCTGGGTGTGGGGATGGCATGCGCAGGGAACCCAGGAGCCCAGCCCACTCACAACATCCGCCCATTCCCCTCAACCCCTCGTAACCCATCTCTGGCCAGTCCAGATCAGCCCACCCCTCACACCGATCTGACAGAGCATTGAGGCAGGTTGCAACAGTGTGAACAGGTATTTAACATGCACAAATATTTATAGATTTGTGCCCTAGCCCCTGTAACTAAACTGTGCCCTGCACCTGTGCCAACAGAACTGGTGTCTAATATTCTGGCTTTATGGGGCCTAACCTGACATCTCGGTGGATCTCGTCCAGTACATCAGGACTGGAGGCGGGCTGCTGTGATCCTTGTCCTGCGACATGCGACATGGTGGGCATCTTCTGATGAGACCGGGCCTGGATACTGCTTGGGTGCCCCAGATGGCATGGTGCCGCCCTGTTCTGCATGCTGCCCACTAGATGCGCCAGGGACAGGAGTGGAGCGGGGAGTGCAAGGCGCTGCGGTGTTCCGCCACCTCCCCTGCGGGAGTCACCGGCATAGGCCCCACACCCACTCCTCCCTAAAGTGCCCAATGGGCCCCGGACTACTGCATGGGATCCATCTGCGAGCCATCTCCTGAGCTCACCCCCCGCCACCTGTCCCTGCCAGTCCTCGAGGTCAGCTCTGGTCTCGACCAGGGTCTGCATGCTCGCAGCCGTGGACCATCTCCGTCTGAGACTACGCCACATTACCCATTGGCTGTGCCACCACCTCCTGGGTGTGTGTCACATCAGCCAGTAACTGTGCCATCTCCCTCTGGAACTAGGCCATCTCCCTCTTGTCAGTCAGCACCTGGGCAATGCCGCCAACCTTCCCAGCCATGGCCTGCTGTGACTGGGCCACGCTCAGGATTGCCGCTGCACTTTCTAGGTGGCTCTGGCACATGGCTGCCTGTGAGGTGGCAACCCTATCCTGGGCCTCGGCCAGCACCTGCATCCAATGGTCCAGGCCTTGGAGATGCTGATCCATAGCCACAACCCTCGCCTCCAATGCCTCCACTGTAGATGCCACCCACGTGGTGTTGGCCTGGGTGGCACATGGTCGGCACCACCTTCTGTTCCTGCACACGGTTGGACTCTTCCAATTTCACCTGTAGGTGCTGGATGCTCGGCAACAACCCCTCATGTAGGTCCTGGCTCTGTGACTGCAGCTCCACGATCGAAGGGACTGTCTGTTTCAGATGCCCGAAACCCAACTAGACGACAACTGGTCCCTGGGGTTGGCCTGCACTCCGACCATCTGCCCCTTTGGGCGTTCCTACCTCCATCTGATGTACCGGAGCAGCTATGCGGTGTGCACCAGAGAGTGTCCCAGGCGCCTCTTCACTAAAGTGCCCATCTGAGGTGTTTCTTTGTGATGGTAGAGGGTGTTGGAGACAGCTGTGACGGAAAATCTGCGTCATTCCTGGACTCCTCATCACTGCTCGGCACACGGGGGCTCCGGATGTGGCAGTGGCTTGTGGCGGGGTTCAGAGGATGGACCCGCCCCATCACCAGCAAGTTCTGCAAGACACAAGACAAGACGCATGATTAGACCATGGGCTGGGGTGCGGGTGGGGGCGGTGTTGGGGTGGGTTGATACACGTGTCACGGGAAACGGCAACTCAACTGGGTGTCACTTCCTCACCCGCGGCCAACCTCCACCCTGACAGCTTCCCTTTGCTCTGGGCCGCAGGCCATTGTACTCGTGGCTTTATCTGTGACATCCCGAACGTCAAACATATCCTTTTGGAAAGCAAATTCCTGCAGATGCTGGAAATCTGACCTTACTGCATCTCGGCTTCTTCAACCAAGACACACAAACTCACTCCATGGTTGCAATTTCTTCTCTTATCTTTGATGACACTCCTCCACCTACTTGGTTGGGTTATTCAGATCTTTTGTAGCCAGTTGGGTAGGACACAATTTCCGAGACGATTTTCCAGGAGCTGCCTTCTTCAATGAGAGTGTACAAAGGAGAAGTATCTGCAAAGGGTCACTATTTTCAGTGCATTCCCAATTTTCTGGTCATTATAAAATCAAGTAGGCCTCAAATGTGGAATGCTGACATCTGCTCTCAATTAGTACTCCTGTCAAGCAAGACAGTTGCTAATCTTGGAAAGGTTCCTCTGTGTTGGGCTTTAAACAAAAGGAATCCACAACTGTGGTGCACAGCTTTGTTAGCTCCATCCCTAACTTTGAGATCTGACCCGCACATATCTTAGGGGCTGGTTTAGCTCACTGAGCTAAATCGCTGGCTTTTAAAGCAGGCCAAGCAGGCCAACAGCATGGTTCGATTCCCGTACCAGCCTCCCCGGACAGGCGCCACAATGTGGCAACTAGGGGCTTTTCACAGTAACTTCATTGAAGCCTACTCGTGACAATAAACGATTTAGGGGCAGCATGGTAGCATGGTGGTTAGCATCAATGCTTCCAGGGTCCCAGGTTCGATTCCCGGCTGGGTCACTGTCTGTGTGGAGTCTGCACGTTCTCCCCGTGTGTGCGTGGGTTTCCTCCGGGTGCTCCGGTTTCCTCCCACAGTCCAAAGATGTGCGGGTTAGGTGGATTGGCCAGGCTAAATTGCCCTTAGTGTCCTAAAAAATAAGGTTAATGGGGGTTGTTGGGTTACTGGTATAGGGTGGATACGTGGGCTTGAGTAGGGTGATCATTGCTCGGCACAACATCGAGGGCCGAAGGGCCTGTTGTGTGCTGTACTGTTCTAATAAAAAGTATTTGAAGAATAATTATCTCCCACAAAAATGGAAAAAAAGCAATAAAATAAAAACAAGTTACTGCGGCTGCTGGAATCTGAAACAAAACAGAAAATGTTGGACAATCTCAGCAGTTTCTGACAGCATCTGGTTTAGCACACTGGGCTAAATTGCTGGCTTTTAAAGTACACCAAGGCAGGCCAGCAGCACGGTTCAATTCCCGTACCAGCCTCCCCGAACAGGCGCCGGAATGTGGCGACTAGGGGCTTTTCACAGTAACTTCATTGAAGCCTACTCGTGACAATAAGCGATTTTCATTTCATATTTCATCTGTGGAGAGAGAAGGGAGTTAATGTTTCGAGTCTGGATGACTATTTGTCAAAGCTGGACTTTCAGTCATCCAGACTCGAAACATTAGCTCCGTTCTCTAGGTGCAGATGCTGTCAGGCCTGCTGAGATTGTCCAGAAATGTTTGTTTCAAGGCTAAAACAAAGCTCTCTCTGACATACCCAGTTGTATCTTGTTAGCACTGCTGCCTCACAGCACCAGGGACCTGGGTTCAATTCCAGTCACTATCTGTGTGGAGTCTGCATATTCTCCTCGTGTTTCCTCCGGGTGCTCCGGTTTCCTCCCACAGTCCAAAGATATGCAGGTTAGGTGACTTGGCCATGATAAAATGCCCCTTAGTGTCCAGGAATATGTAGGGGATAGGACGGGGTGGATGGGTGAGTGGACATGTGTAGAATGTTCTTTCGAAGGGTTGGTGCAGATTCAATGGGCTAAGTGGGCTCCTTCTGCACTGTAGGGATTCTATCATTATATAACATTTGAACTGGAAACTTTGAAAATGATTATTAGGACCAGTTTTATCAATGAAGATTGGATGACTGGAAGAACGTCTTTTCTCCTTTCATGGTCCTTTGATTCTCCCTCTCTCAAACAGTGCTGATAAAATGAAATGCAAACATTGCTGGACATACACTGTGTGAAGCTTTTACTTATTTGTGCACTAGATGTAGGATTTTTGGAAACAAGACCAAACATATGGGGCCATTAGGTATGGAGAGCAGCATGCCCTGCATGCCCAATAATTTTAATGGATAGAAAATGTCATGAAGTATGACATATGCCCTGAAATTAGGTGCCTCTTCTGTTGTAATATCTTTGATATGCCATGAAAAAGGGAATATTGCAGTCTCCATTATCCATCCTGGGAGAACAAATCCAAGAGTGAATTTAGCCATTTGTTGAGCTTCAAATCCCTCTTTCAATACCAAGATAGATTGAACTTATTTCTCTGGAGTTTTGAGCTCAATGTCTTTGGTGTGCAGCTTTTGATTTTTCTCACCAACGCTCAATGATTTTCATTAACTTGGTTTTAGACAGAGCGAATGTAATGGATCAAATGCCCATTCAATGTAAATCAATCCTATCTGGAAATATGGGTCTAGTTTAATTTCTGGTCAGTGGTCAACTCCCAGAATGTTGAAAGTGGGGGATTCAGTGATGGTAATGCCAAAGGATGGTTGTTGGAAATCATCGATACCTGGCACTTGTTTGATGAAAGTGTTACTTGCCGTTGTCAGCTCAAGCCTGGATGTTGTCCAGGTCTTGTTGCATTATGAACTGCCTCAATATCTCTGGAGTCGCGAATGGTGCTGAATATTGTGCAGTCATCAGAGAACATCCTTAGTTCTGACTTTATGATGGAAGGAAGGTCATTGAGGAATCAGCTGAAAATGCTAACATTGATGCCAGGGTGGCATTGTGCACAGTATCACAGAGTGAAATATAACTGAGGCATAGCTCTTTTCTCTTCCAAAACAAATAAAAATATATGAAAGATTTGTTTCTCACAATCCACATTCATATTCCCGATGTGTTATATTTTGGTGCAGCCCCTGCAACAGTATTCCATTTTCTTGGTGTTGCTTCATTTTGCTGTGGTCCAAAGGCCATGACCATAAATTTGTTGTTACTTTGATACAACAAAGGGAAAAGGTCATCAAGCGAAACGTTGAAATGTCCATTCTGTTGTTTTTCCCAGACAGCAGTTGGTTTTGGCGCTACGACTTGCTGTTTACCATTGCATTTTATTAATAATAATAATAATAATAATCTTTGTTAATGTAAGCCTACTTGTGACAGTAATAATGCAAGTTACTGTGAAAATCCCACAGTCGCCGCACTCTGGCACCAGTTCGGGTACACTGAGGGAGAAATCAGAGTGTCCAATTCACCTAACAGCACGTCATTCAGGAATTGTGGGAGGAAACGGGAGAATCCGGAGGAAAGTCCGTGCAGACACGGAGAGAACATACAGACTCCACACAGACAGTAAACCAAGCCGGGAATCAAACCCAAGTCCCTGGTGCTGTGAAGCAACAATGTTTTTTTTTTTAAATAATTTTTATTGAAAGAGTTTTTCCCATACAAACATTTACCCCTACTAATTTTTAAATTATTTACAACACAATCCCTCTAGGCAAATATCCCTCCCTCGCCCGCCCTCTCGCGCGCACCAGTCCTCCCCCCCCCCCCCCCCCCAGGCAACAACTTAACAAACAAGGCAGCCTACAGTTTCAGACATGAGCAGCGAGCAGACTTGCCCGCGTTACAGTCGTGCATGTCCCCCCACGACCCTTGCTGCCCCCCTCCCCCCCCCCGGGTTGCTGCTGCCACGACCCCGAACGTCTATCTCTGATCTAAAAAGTCAAGGAAAGGTTGCCACCGCCTGGAGAATCCCTGTACTGACCCTCTCAGGGCAAATTTGATCCTTTCTAGCTGAATATAGCTAGCCATATCGTTAATCCAAGTTTCAACGCTTGGAGGCCTCGCGTCCTTCCATTGAATTAATATCCTTCGTCGAGCCACTAGGGACGCAAAGGCCAGTATTCCGGCCTCCCTAGCCTCCTGTACCCCGGTTCTACCCCGACCCCAAAGATCGCAAGCCCCCATCCTGGTTTGACCCTGGACCCCACCACCTTCGACACCGTCCTTGCCACCCCCTTCCAGAACCCTTCCAGCACCGGACATGCCCAGACATATGCACATGGTTCGCTGGGCTTCCAGACATCTGACACACCTGTCCTCACCCCCAAAGAACCGGCTCATCCTTGTCCCCGTCATGTGAGCTCTATGCAGCACCTTAAATTGAATGAGGCTCAGCCTCGCACACGAGGAGGAAGAATTGACCTTCTCCAGTGCATCCGCCCACGTCCCGTCTTCTATCTGCTCCCCCCAGCTCCCCTTCCCACTTGCCTTTCACCTCCCCCCTGATGCTTCTTCCGCCTCCTGCATTATCTTGTAGATGTCTGATATCTTCCCCCCTCCGACCCAGACCCCCGAGAGCACCCTATCACTCGCCCCCTTACTGGGGAGCAGGGTAAACCCCTCCACCTGCCACCTAGCAAATGCCTTCACTTGTAAATATCTGAACATGTTTCCCGGGGGGAGCTCAAACTTCTCCTCCAGCCCTCCCAGGCTCGCAAACCTCCCCTCTATAAACAGGTCCTTCAGCTGCCGTATGCCCACCCTGTACCAGCTCTGAAATCCCCCGTCGATGTTCCCCGGGATAAATCTATGGTTCCCTCTTATTGGCGCCGCCAACAGACCTCCCATTTCCCCCCTGTGTCGCCTCCACTGCCCCCATATCTTGAGGGTGGCCGCCACCACCGGGCTCGTGGTGTACCTCATGGGGGGGAGCGGCCATGGTGCCGTTACTAGGGCCCCCAGGCTTGTGTTGCCACAGGACGCCCTCTCCATTCGTTTCCAAGCTGCCCCCTCCCCTTCCATCATCCACTTGCGCACCATTGACACATTTGCCGCCCAGTAGTACCCCGAGAGATTGGGTAGTGCCAGCCCTCCACTGTCCCTACTCCACTCCAAAAAGACCCTCCTCACCCTTGGGGTGCCATGCGCCCACACGTAGCTCATGATGCTACTCGTCACCTTTTTGAAGAAGGCCCTAGGGAGGAAGATGGGCAAGCACTGAAATAAAAACAAGAACCTTGGGAGGACCGTCATTTTGATTGACTGCACCCTCCCCGCCAGCGACAACGGTACCATGTCCCACCTCTTAAATTCCTCCTCCATCTGTTCCACCAGCCTGGAAAAGTTCAACTTGTGGAGGGTCCCCCAGTTCCTTGCCACCTGCACCCCTAAGTACCTAAAGCTCTTTCCTGCTCGCTTGAAGGGGAGTCTCCCAATACCCTCTCCCTGGTCCCCCGGGTGTATCATAAAAACCTCGCTTTTGCCCAAATTTAGTTTGTACCCCGAAAAGTCCCCAAACTCTGCTAATAGTTCCATTATCTCCGGCATTCCCCCTTCTGGGTCTGCCACGTACAGCAGTAGATCATCCGCATACAGCGATACTCGATGTTCCTCCCCTCCCCTAGTCAGTCCTCTCCACCCCCCTGAACCCCTCAGTGCCATCGCCAACGGTTCAATCGCCAGTGCGAAAAGTAGGGGGGATAGGGGACATCCCTGCCTGGTCCCTCGGTGGAGCCCCGAAATACTCCGACCTCCTCCCGTTTGTCACTACACTCGCCGTCGGGGCCGAGTAGAGCAACTTCACCCACTTAATAAACCCTTCCCCAAACCCAAACCGTTCCAACGTCTCCCACAGGTACTCCCACTCCACCCTATCGAATGCCTTCTCCGCGTCCAGCGCTACCACTATCTCAGCCTCCCCCTCCACTGCCGGCATCATAATTACATTCAGCAATCTCCGCACGTTCGTGTTGAGCTGCCGCCCCTTCACGAACCCCGTCTGGTCCTCATGGATTACCCCTGGCACACAATCCTCTATTCTAGGTGCCAGGATCTTTGCCAGCAACTTGGCATCCACGTTCAGAAGCGAGATAGGCCTGTAGGACCCGCACTGCACGGGGTCTTTATCCCGCTTCAATATCAGGGAGATCAGAGCCTGCGACATTGTCGGGGGCAGAACCCCCCCCTCTCGCGCCTCATTAAAGGCTCGTACCAGTACCGGTCCCACCAAGTCCACATTTTTCTTATAGAATTCCACCGGGAACCCATCTGGCCCCGGCGCCTTCCCCGCTTGCATCTGACCTATTCCCTTGACTAGCTCCTCTAGCCCTATTGGCGCCCCCAGCCCTTCTACCAGCCCCTCCTGGACCCTTGGGAACCTCAATTTGTTTAGGAAGTCCTCCATTCCCCCTCTCCTCGTCGGCGGCTCAGACCGATACAACTCCTTATAAAAATCCCTAAAGACCCCATTCACTTCTTGCCCCTTCTGCACTACCTTCCCGCCCCTCTCCTTCACTCCCCCGATCTCCCTAGCCGCATCTCGTTTGCGAAGCTGGTGTGCCAGCATCCTGCTCGCCTTTTCCCCATACTCATAGACCGCGCCCTGTGCCCTTCTCCACTGCGTCTCTGCCTTCCTGGTGGTCAGCAGGTCGAACTTGACCTGCAGGCTGCGCCGTTCTCCCAGCAGCCCCTCCTCTGGTGCCTCCGCATATCTCCTATCCACTTCCAATAGCTCCCCCACCAGCCTCTCCCTCTCCTGCCTCTCCTTTCTTTCTCTGTGTGCCCTTATGGAGATCAGCTCTCCCCTGATCACTGCCTTCAGGGCCTCCCAGACCATCCCCACCTGCACCTCACCCGTGTCATTCAAGTCCAGATAGCTCTCAATGCTCTTCCGGACCCTTTTACACACCTCGTCGTCCGCTAACAGCCCCACATCCAGCCGCCACAGCGGGCGCTGGTCCCGCGCCTCCCCCATTTCCACATCCACCCAATGTGGTGCATGATCAGAGATCGCAATGGCCGAGTACTCAGCTTCCCGTACCCTCGGGATCAGCCCCCTGCTCAACACGAAGAAATCAATTCTGGAGTACACTCTGTGGACGTGGGAGAAAAAGGAATACTCCTCGCCCCGGCCTACCAAACCTCCATGGTCTACTCCTCCCATCTGCTCCATGTACCCCCCTCAGCACTTCTGCCGCTGCCGGCCTCCTATTGGTCCTTGAGCTCGATCTGTCTAGCCCGGGGTCCAGCACTGTGTTAAAGTCCCCCCCCATGATCAAGCCCCCTGCCTCCAGTCCCCGGAATGAGGCCCAATAGGCGCCTCATAAAACCCGCGTCATCCCAGTTCGGGGCATATACGTTGACCATCACCACTTTCTCCCCCTGCAGCTTACCCTTCACCATCACATACCTACCCTCCTTATCCGCCACCACCTCCTCCGCCACGAACGACACCCTCTTCCCACCAGAATCGCCACCCCCCGGTTCTTTGCGTCCAATCCAAGTGGAACACCTGTCCCACCCACCCCCTTCTCAGGCGAACCTGGTCCACTACCTTCAAAATGGGTCTCCTGTAACATTGCTACATCAGCCTTCAGTCCCTTCAGGTGTGAGAATACCCTTGATCTCTTGACCGGCCCATTCAGCCCCCTCACGTTCCAAATGATCAGCCGGGTCGCAGGGCGACCCGCCCCCTTCCCCTGCCGATTAGCCATGTCCTGTTCCCTGCTCGCCCCGGGTCGACCCTCCCCTTCTGACCCGCTCCCCATGGCGATGTCCCCCTCCCCCCACCTCTCCAGTCCTCCACTTCCCGTTTCTGGTCTTTTCAGCAGCAACCCGGTGTCCCTCCCTAACCCCCCTCCCCCCCCCCCCCCCCCCCCCCCCCAGCTAGGACCTCCTCCTAGCCGCGATGTACCCTCCATCGTACTCCCGTAAGTCAGCTGGTTCACCTGACCGGCTGCTCCTGCCACACTCCGACTCCCCCCGGCTCGGGGGGGGGGGGGGGGGGGGGGCCTCCCCCCCTTGCCACTCCTCCCTGGCCCCGCTCCAGCGCGGGAAAGGTCGCCATTGCTAGCCACGCCCCGCACTCCTCCCCTCCCCCCTCCTCTGCCCCCCGCGCGGGAAAACAGAGGAAAGCCTGCGCTTTCGCCCTGCCACACCCCACCCCGCCATCTTCAGTTCCACCCCCGTCCCCGTCCATGCCTGTAAAGAACCCCCCCTAGGAGCCCATATCCCCGATCTGCTCTCCCCCCCGTCTCGCCTCCCCAACTTAACATTATAAATAACAGATAGATAACAAATAACAATGTACTTAACAGTCGCCCTCTACCAAACAGCATAAATAACCATAAATAACCATGAATAACCACAATAACAATAACTAAGGGAAGTTGGCAAAGGGGGGGAAAAACATCAGAAGAAAAACCACAGCAAGAGTTCAAAATCCAAACAAAGAATTCAGCTGAAAGTACCCGAGCGGCTACGGCCGCCAAGTATCCCCTGGGTCTAATTCGAGTCCAGTTTCTCTTCCTGTACAAATGCCCACGCCTCCTCTGGGGACTCAAAATAGTGGTGTTGGTTCCTGTAGGTGACCCACAAGCGCGCTGGCTGCAGCATTCCGAACCTGATCCGTTTTGCATGTAGCACCGCCTTCGTCCGGTTGTACCGGGCCCGCCGCTTTGCCACCTCCGCACTCCAGTCCTGGTAGACCCTTACCGTCGAATTCTCCCACTTGCTGCTCCTTTCCCTCTTGGCCCACTCCAGCACTCTCTCACGGTCGCTGAGTCGCTGGACACCGCACCAGCACCCGCCCTCGGGGGCTCATTTGCTCTTGGCCTCCTAGCCATGACCCTGTAGGCCTCTTCCAGCTCCAGGGGCGAAGGGACGGCCCCTGCCCCCATCAGGGAGCTCAGTATTTCTGCTACATATCCCGGGAGGTCTGACCCCTCCAGGCCTTCTGCCAGGCCCAAGATCCTCAGGTTCTTCCGCCTCATTCGGGTATCCAGCTCCTCAAAACGGCTCTGCCATTTCAGGTGGAGTGCCTCGTGCACCTCTACCTTTCCCACGAGGACCGTGGCCTCCTCCTCCCTCGCAGTCATCTCCTGCTGCAGCTCCCGAATCGACGCCTCTTGGGTCGCCTGGGCTCCCATCAGCCTGGTGGTCGTCGCATTCATTGACTCCAAGAGCTCCATTTTCAGCTCCGTAAAGAAGCGCAGGAGAGCGGCCTGCTGCTCCTCCGCCCATTTCCTCCATTCCTCGGGTGCGCCACCGGCCGCCATTTTGGTCTTCTTCCCCCGCTTTTTTTTGGGAGCTGCTGTTGCTTTCTTTACCACCCCACTCCGGGTACCGACCATAAAGTTGGTCTGGTTCTCTTCAGGGAGCCTTCCCCCACCGGGATTTGTCCTTACAGCGCCGTTGGGGCCCTCCAATCGGCCCGAAAACACCTTTGTAGCAGGAGCAGCCAAACGTGCGACTTAGCTGGTCATAGCCGCAACCGGAAGTCCCCGTGAAGCAACAATGTTAACTGTTGGGGTGTATGTAATAAGCTTCAGCTAAAGTACATTTGGATTTTGCAATGTATTTTAAGCTGTGTTGTTTAAGAGGCTCCCTGATGTAATGTTGATTCATTCAAGCCTCAGTGATTACTTCAAATGCTTTAAGAAAGTTTAATGCCTTGGCTGATGAATGCAAATCTCCAGTAAGCTAATGTGAATGATCTCTCTGACAGGTATTGCAGAATCCACTGGAGATTCAAAACCTGGAGTCAAGCTCCACCACCGTGTCGCGTCTTTTCGTCCGACGTCATTTCGTCCAACGACACTTCGTCCACGTCTTTTGGTCCAACGTCTTTTTGTCCGCCCGTCTTTTGGTCCAACGTCACTTCGTCCAATTAACCAATTGCAAATCAACTCCGTATAAAAGCATTTAATTGATAGAAAGCAGGCACAATACAGCAAGTGAATTTAATTGCTAAAATGCAAGTAATTGATGAAATTCAAGTAAAATGCAAGCTTAAAAATGCAGTTAAAAAGTTTAAAAATCTAAAAATGCAGTTAAAAAGATCTAAAAGTTTACTACTGATGAATTCCCGAAATTACTTAAAATTGATGTAAATTGTGAGCAACATTCCTCAAGAAATCAATTTTCGCTGTGGGATCATATTCAACGACCAATCTTTTGAGGCGTTCAGTTATTTTCTTATATCGCGTACATGAAGTCGCCTGATCCCCCCGAAGAATTTGAGCCTTTTTGCCTATTATTAACCCTTCCTCTTCCTTCAGAGTTTTGATTAACCTCCAGATATTCAAATGAGCTCCACCCGCCGAACGCTTTATCGCAGAATGAAACCCCTCAGCAGCATTATTTGTTCTCGGTAGATCTTGTAGAACACGCTGATTAACATTCCATACAGATGTCGGGAACGTAGGTGTTTCTCTCCTTCGTCTGGCACCACGTCCTCTCACAATGCCTATGTAAGTCAAGTCGAAGTAAACGATGAATTCAGCAGGTATTTCTTCATCGTCTATCAAATCTTCATAAGCCTCTTCGACATCTTCAACGGGGAGGAAAGCTAATGCTGAAAAACATCGAATTTTAAGACAGAATTCAGAGTCTGTGTTGTATTTTTCTTTGAGGCCTAAATCGGTAATTTTTCGAAACACAGATTGGCTCAAATGAAACAAACATGCCACGACAGATGCATTAAGGAATGATGAATTAATTGCCTTGTGAACTGCAGCTTCGAAATCTGCCATGATATCAATCGGATCTGCATCAGGTTACATAATTTTCAATTGGTCAAAGAATAATTCGTATGTCTGCTTCCTTTTATTCGGCAGTAATGCAAAGACCCGTGGTAGACTGCTACCTTTAACTTGTACATGAATGCAGAACAGTTGAAACCACTGTTGTGGCACAATCTTGAATGTTCCATCACATTCCCAATGACGATATGATGCTAAATCCTGAAGAGCACTTTCTGATGCGAATACTAGTAAGCGCTGTTGATCCTCGACGCCCGAATCGAACCTCAGAAACTGCTGGCCATTGTCAAGCTTGCAATATTTGTCAGGTATTTCAAAACCGTGTCTAGCCGCTGGATTAGCGGGAAATCCAGAATTTTTTTGTCGGCACCTTTGAATAGTCCTTGAGACGACGGGCAGCCTTGGGAGTTGAGAGCAGGTATTTTCTGATAGCTGCGTAACTTGGCCGCTAGTATGCTACGCGAACTTGCTGCTATGTTTTCCACTGCTTCATGCTTTATTTCTGCAACTGCTTTTCTAGCATTTAACGAATCGACATCAGCTGGATGAAGGTGCTCATTAGAGAAATAAATAATTTTAGGCTCATTGTTTTCCGTGACTGTGTGAATCCGCACTGAACATAGCCTTCTTTTCTCACATCTCCAGTATTCTTTTCCTAGGTTTGCACTGCTCGAATGTAAATCGTAGATATAGTTATTTCCATCAGCCACCTTCCGTTTACTCTTCGTTGACACAATGAACTTTGCCATTTCGGGATGGGCGAATTCGGGATTAGGAAAGAGACAGATAATATCTATCCTTTAACGAGGCTCGTTAAAGAGGAGAGAACGATAATAACTATCCTTAAACGAGGCTCGTTAAAGGAAAGAGGCCGGTAATAAAGATCCTTTATTGTATATTATGTGCATTAGAGAAGATTTCCATGTACAAAAGTTAAAGTGGAGTGGAGTGCTACTAAGCAAGTTACTAAAAGTCAAGTTACAAAAAGTCTTTTACAAAAAAAATCATCCAGCAAAAACACGTAAAAAGTCACAAAAAATCTTTGACGAAAAAAATCACCGGACAAAATGACGTTGGACCAAAAGACGGGCGGACAAAAAGACGTTGGACGAAAGACGTGGACGAAGTGTCGTGGACCGAAATGACGTCGGACGAAAAGACATAGCACCCTCCACCACCACTGGGGAATCACATTTTTAGCGTGGCTTCTAAAAATCATTGAAACTCTTTTGAGACTGCAACATAGTGTTTTTTAAATTCACCTATATGTTTTAGAATTCCCTTTATACCAAAGAACCTTAAGGGCCGATATTCTAAAAACGGCGACCAGGGAACTTCCTCCCTGACTCCAGTACAGGCCTCTGAGAGTGCGATTCGGGTCAAACTCTCCTTTCAAGTTATCCCCCGGTATAACTCCTACCTTCACTGAAGAATTTTACTTACTTACCCCTTAATGGCATCGATGTCACGGGTCCTGCGTTCTTAAGGAAGTGAAGTAAGCTAATAACCACTTTTTCAGGTTAAATTATTTTATTATTAACATACTCTTTTTTATCTCATTAAATTAAAAACATTATTTACTTTTTGATGTTGTCTGGTTGGTTGGTGAGGCCTTCAGACCCTCTCTCTCTCTCTTTCACTTTCAAGCCTCCTGGTCATCTCTCCTGGTGCAGTTTTCTCTTTTCCTCCTCTTCTGTCTTCTGTGGCTGCTGTGGCGCTGCTGTCCTTCTTGCTTCTTCGGGTGCCGCTGGTGTTCTGCTCCTGGTGTCTTTGTTCTTGCTTCTTGCCTCGTGGGGAGAAAAAGGGGAGGAGTCTGAAGTCCACGCTGGTTTCTCTGTTTCAGCTGTTCTGATCGGGACCTCTGATAAGGATCGGACTTCGGGTCTTAAAGGGGCAGTCCATCACATTTCCAACAACACAAGAGATTTTTTAAAACTTTTTCTTGCCTTTTTCCTGCTGCAGGTTGTAATAACCATTCTGATAGACTGAAATTGCTGCCCACAGTTTCTGTGCCCTTCAGCTGCCACCCAACCTCTTGTGGGATCTTTCCCTGCACTCTCCCCGATCAGATGTTGGCAGACCTCTATGTTTCAAATGACACATTCTGTATTTTCCAGAACACCCCCGTCTTGACATTTGAAACATTACTATAATTTGGTTTATTGTCCCCCCATCCAATTGTACTAACCTACATCCTGATCATTGTCATTTGTATGCATATCATAGACCAGTGTCAATACGAGTCTTGTTTTCCATTCTGATTGGAATGTGGTAATTGTGATATCTTTTACCCCCCACTGATCCCCTAGTCTTATTAATTTAAAATGTCAATTGATCCTGCTTGTATTCCTAACTTCCCCTTAATGTCTAACATTGTCGTGAATCATGTAAGTCTGCCAACCCCTGGTTTACATGAGAGAACATCTTTCTGACAACGTGTATATTTTTCATTTCAGCATTTACAAACCGCATTGAACCGTCTCTTTTTTTTTCTTCCCAAACAAATTCTCCTTATTGTTCTATACATAGTAAAATTTTTATCTTATCTTAACACCTTATACATTACCTAACCAATAGACTGTGTGTTACACTTTACATATTTCAACTGTTAACAATTTAATATCCATATCGAAACATCGCTTCTTGGCTTTTGGAACAATCATATTACATACTAACTAACCCTCTATTAAAACATTCACAGTTTAGAAATGCGGATCAAGTTATTTAACGACACACATACCCCCCTTCTCATATATATACAACAGTCCCTATCAATTTACATGAAAATAAAAAAAATTTTCTTATCAACGATTATAGCTCTTCAATGCAATATTGTTTTGTTGCATTGGTAACAATTTTCCCGCCGTAGTATCAAGCTACTGAAATTCTTAACCTATTATCATTGATCATATTGGGGTTCCTCGTCAGTCGCTGCTATCTGCTGCCGAGACCTTAATGATTCCACTGCGTAGTACATACCCCATGGAGACCACAGATCATCCATCAACTAATGTCCAGTTAGAGATGTCTGACCGGGGGTTTCACTGTCCAGTTATAATTTGATATTCTAATTTGCATTTAATTCCCTCAAATTTGTAGCCAATTATATCATTAGTTTCCCCCCAATCCTGTCGAACAGATTCTTCTCTGGAGTGTAGTTCTCTTCCTTCTCGCGAACTGGTTTGTTATTGGAGTGTAGTTCTCTTCCTTCTTGCGACCTGGTTTGTTATTAATTTTTTCCACCTGAAAAGCAAATGAACAGATCAAGGGTGGAGAGGGCCCTATTCTTTAATTCGGATTATCCCAGAAGTGCCCTCTCCAGGACTTCCGGATTCCTTTTGCCATCATTTCTTTTTGAACTGGTTTATATTCCATATCCTTGATGTAGTCAAGCCTCCTTCTGTCATTGCACCCCTGAGTGAGATTCGAAGAATCTCAAACTCCTCTGATGCTCACTGGGTCGTGTGTTTCAAGCGTGACACAATTTCTTTTGCTCCAGACACCATGCTTCTCTAATTCAATTGTATGTGTACCCAGAATCTGAATAATCTTGTCTTTACATTTTACAGTCTCGCGAATGATTTTCCCCGCAGTCTTAGTTGGTAACTTCACCCAAACTTCGTCTCCTACTTGATAATTCCCAGATTCACTTGGGTCTCCTTGTCCCTGGGGGACAGAGGTTCCAAGGTTGCTATTAAGATCAAATACTATTCTTTCAATGTCTTTATCCCAGCCTTTATTATTCTGATTCTTTATGATCCAATCCTTTACTTTTCTTACAGACCTCTCAGCCATTCCATTACTCTCAGGTGCATATTTCACGGCCCAATTGATTGTTATTCCTCTGTCAGCACAAAAGTAATAACAGTATTGTTTCTAAAGTGTGGCGCGTTGTCCATTCGGATCGATTCTGGTCTACCTCTGGAGGTCATCATTTCTGCCAATACCCTTTTGGTTGTGGCTCCATTTGCTTTGCTGGTTGCTCTAAGGTCAATTTCTCCCGTGCAGCTATCAGCTTTGACTAAAAAATACAAATTACCTTTGCTGCTTCTGGGAAAAAGTGGTCCTGCATAATCTAATGACCATTCCTGCATTGGTTTCTCAGTTTTTATGCTCCCATATGTTTTATTTCCTCTCTGTCCTCCACAGGCCATACATCTCTCACATTTTCTCCTTACTGCAGTTAAATGTTGTCTCCAATAGGCTATTTTAAGTCCCAACTTCTTCAACTCCCTTGAGACTACAACATGACCCCCATGTCCTGTGGCTTCATGTACTTGCTTAATTATCATTTGATGGTCGGCTGCTGAGTTCCCAAGAGTCCCCCAAGATTATTGTCCTAAGTCTGGCTAATTCATCCACTTCCTGATTCCCCTTACACAGTTCCCCAATTCCTTTTGTGTGTGCTTTTTGATGAATTGTCTGGATCTCCATATCGGCTAAAATTTTATCTATCTCTTCCCACTGTTCTTTCTGTTCCAGTAGTTTATTTCTACCGTTCGTCCAACCGTTTAGTTTCCAAAACTCCAAATCTTTCTCCAATCCTTGCTGCACGAAAAAGCTATCGGTTACAACGGTAACTTCCTGCAGCTTTCGCTGGTGACACTCCTTTAACCCTTGCAATACTCCCTCTACCTCAGCTGTCTGAGCTGATCCAATGATTACTCCCTGTTCCTCCACTACTATGTTTCCTGAATTTTTTAAAATGAATGCCCATCTGGCTTGTTCTTCGTCCTTCTTGACTTTACTACCATCAGTATATAATACCCAAGCATTCACCAACTCCGTTTTACTAACTGGCTCATCAAGTTTCTGTCCCTTTTGAATGTTATGAACAAACATTAAGTCAGGGTTTAGAAGAATGGTTTCCCATCTTTCCCATCGAGCTGTATTCGCGCCTTGCTGGCAAATCTGTCTCTTGGTTAGCTCCTTTAACTCCAGAAACTCAGTTGTGACATAAATTTTCTTACCACCCGACAAGTTTTCTATCTCTGCTATTCTCTTTGTTATAGCTGCTAGACATTTCTCGATGTTTGAAAACTTTTGTTCAGCTCTCGACCAGTTTCCTGTCAGATGTTTGATAGGTGTCTGATTGCTAAGATTAGCAAGTACCATACCATATCCATTTTTATATATGTCTAATTTAATGCTTAAATCATCCTCTTCTTGTCTCCCAACTAATGACCCCGATATCGCAATTGCTGCCTTTAACTGATCTAACCCTCTCTGGGCCTCGCTGGTCCAAATAAAATCCCCTTTCAAGGTTTGATAAATGGCTTTAGCATAGAGACTGAAGTCCTTCACTACTGGCCTTAGATATCCCAACATTCCCATTATTTTTTGAACCCCTTTTTTCGAAACCGGCGCAGTAATTTCAGCTATCTTCTTCCTCATTTCAATACTGGCCTCTCTACCTTCCTTTGATACTGAATAACCCAAATAGTTGACTTCGCTTCTCCCAATTTGACATTTCTTTAGCCCTATTTTAAAGCCTGCTTCACCAAGTGTCTTAATGATCCTGGCCACTCTTTCCACATGTATGTCCTGATCGTCATCTCCAATTAATATATCATCGATATATACTAAGGCCAAATCATCTGAATCAGCTCCCTGATTATTGCCTGAAAGTGATTTGGAGAATTAACATATCCCTGTGGAAGTCTACAATATACATAATGCTTAGTTCCAAAGGTGAATGCTGTTTTCTCCCTGCTGTCTGGGTCTAATGGAACACTCCAGAATCCATTCGCCAAATCTATACTAGTTAAGTAAGTTTTTCCCGCGACTTGCTCTAAGGTAGCTGTGGATTTATTAAATATCTCTTGTCCTTCTTGTGACTTTATTTAAAGCTTTGTAATTTGTTACCATTCTAAATGTACCATCTGGTTTTCTACTACCTGAAGTGGACTATTTGTTGAGGCATATGTGACCCCTTGAATAATCCCCTGCTGCTCCAATTCCTTGATTATTATCTCCAGCTCGCTCTTAGCTCCTCTAGGCAAAGGATACTGTTTTTGAGGTCTGTGTTGTCCCCCGTGAATTGTGTGTTGAAATTGCTGGCTAAGCAAACCTGTGTCATTCTTACCTATCGCTAGGTTTGCTCCCATCAGTACTTCTTCCATCTTCTTCCAAGCTTCGTCATTTAAAATACTTTTCTCTTTCTGTTTCCTTATTTCCTCCATGTTATCAATTGGTTTTAATATCCTTATTTTTCCAGTATCTATTTTTATTAAATCTTTCCCTGCCATCAGATTATCAGTTCCTGATATTGCCAGTAATTCTCCCAATCTAACTTCTGGTCTAATATCCTTATTCCCTAATGCTCCTTCTACTATGTATTTCTTTCCTGTCGGATTTCCAGCTTCTTCCCTTATCATTGATATCTCAGCCCCTGTGTCCACTATACATCTTTCCCCTTGTATACTACTACTAATTCTCCTTTGTCTGTTTCTGTTGTTAGATTTTGTATAGCCTGTTTAAGGGGAGAAGCCGAATCCTGTCCATATATACCGGGGCCTCCTCTGCCTCCTCCTCGGAATCCCCCTCGCGAGCGTCCCGGATACCCTTCTGGTGGTTGATATCTACCTTGCTCAATCCTCCCCTGACCAGCTGCTCTTCTTCTCCTATCCTCAATGAATCTGTCTCTTTCCTCCCGACTGAGGGCTAGGAATTGTCCCCTTGGTAAATAATCTAGATTTTGTGGTGGAGGTGGCCCTTGTGACCGCAAATTATACCCATGTTGTGGCATTGCTGGTTGTGCTGGATTTTGTTCCGATTTGTCAGGTATCTGTCGGTTTGGTGGTCTAATCTGAGCATTTTGTGTTGAAACATTATTTTGGGCAGCTGCTCTTTTTTGTTCCCCTTTTGTGTGTTTATCCTTAAATGCTTTGCCTGCCAAATCAAATTTAACCAGTTCTCTTCCTATTTCTCTTCTAGAGGTCGTTAACAGTATTATTGAGAGGCTTTTTCCTCCTGGAATCTTGGGTCCTAATTCCCTCAGGAATCTGACTACATCGACCCCCTCTTCCTTATTAACCTCATATATTCGGTCGATATATGGTGTGAGGTGTTCCCCTGCATATGCTGCCTCTGTCATCTCTTTCATTAAATTAGCTCTCTCATTTCCCAAATCTAACTCATTTATTAAATCTGCGACTTCGCCTGTAACTATTTCTCCCACTGTATGTAAATCAATCAATTTGGTGGATTCTCCTGATGCCCCCATTTTCTTCGCTAACTGTTTTAACCTCTGTGAATATTCAACTCTACTCTCCCCATGTTTCTTTGGGCCTGCTGTCTTCATTACGGCTGCTACTATTTTATACGGTACCATGCCTCCCTGTCCTTCCTCTGGACCTGGTGTAAATGACTGAACTATTTTCTCACTTCTGGGGCATGGTGTTCTCAAAGGGGCACCTCTATCTGGGTCCCTATATTCGGAGAAATGTATCCGTCGTCGTACCGGTTCTTCCTCAAAATAGGGGGTACCATGTTGTGCAAACTCTTCCACCGATTCTATATATTCTTCAAACCTTGCACTTGGTACCTGGCTATCTCGTGGAGCATAACTTGCCCTATCCATTGGAGTAGGAGCAGTTTTTTGGGGTCTTGGACGATTCTGTATCCTTTCCTGTGGTCTTAGTGCTGCTATTATCTGGCCTTGTGTTTCTGTGCTGTTCCTTACCCTACTCATGGCTCTTCCGAAACTGTCATACCCTTTGCTCATTTGCCAAATTTTAGCTTTGGGGGTAACGTTTGGTAATTCTAGTAATTTCGTAGAATCAATTTGTTGACTTCCGCCTAATATTTCTCCTATTTTAAGTCCCCTAGCTGTAACCTCTCTTTCCCATCCTTCCTGATCTCTATGGTGTACCATTTCTGCTTCTGGATTATACATATAATACGGTACATCCTTATTTACTGGTTGATAAGTGGAAGGTTGTTGGTGTTTCCAGTGATCGCTATAATCCCCTATTTCTAATGGTTTAGAATTTTTTCTATTCCCTATTCCTCTCTTTGGTTTGACTATTTCCTCATTCTCGGATGAGGATGATAATTCTTCCTGTCCCATCACAGGAGGCGCCATAATCCCAACTATGCCTTGTTCCTCTTCACTTTCTTGTGGTTCAACGAAATGATCGATAAACGCTTCTTTCTTATGTGTGGCAGATTGCTGAGGCCAATTTTCTTCCTGAAACAGACTTGGATCTGGGTATGGAAAATTGTATCCCGTTGGGAAATTTTCACAGGAGTCCGAATTCTCTCGGCTATCTGATTCTAGGCCTGATTCCTCGTCACTTTCCATTTCTAATGGTTCATTTTTCTGCAGTTGTTTTATATATTTGCCTACCACTTCAGAGTTAATTTTGTGTTTACTATGGATCTGTATTATTTCTGTCCTGTTTACTCCGTCAATGATTTTAATCAGTTTGGAACACACTTTGCCCACTTGAGCAGCTGCATGCTTCTGTCTGTGTCCAAATACGATTCGTGATTCAGCTCGCTTTTCAAATGCAAACTGACAAAGTGCTTTAAGGACCCTGACTGAATCTGTATATTGCAGGGCTTTTGGCACTCTAACAAAGAGGGAGATATCTCCGTCTGGATACATATCTCCTGTCCAGGATTTCTTTTGCTCTTTTAATTTCTTCCATTCCCTTTTCATTTCTACATTTCTCTTGACCGTATCCCAGGGCATGAGAATTACCCTAATTGCCATTTTCGGATTTTTAGTTCTGTTCCTGGTTGTCCCTTTCAGGTGCACTCTGAAATTAAGGATAAGTACCCTTTCTGGGCCCTATCCAAGGCTGACCAAGGCACTATCTTCCTGCTCTAGTTAAGGGTCGATTGATTATTGGTTTCTGAATATAAGCGTCCCTATTTTCCAGAAAATGTCCGCACAATCCGCCTTACTCTGAGGATGATTTATTCTTTAGCCCCTACTCTGCTTAACTAGAAACTTCTAATATTCTAGCCTCGCTTTACCTAGAAACTTCTAATATTCTAGCCTCGCTTTACCTAGAAACTTCTAATATTCTAGCCTCGCTTTACCTAGAAACTTCTAATATTCTAGCCTCGCTTTACCTAGAAACTTCTAATATTCTAGGCTTTTCTTGGGAACTAGAAACTTCTAATATTCTAGCCCCTACTCCGCTTAACTAGAAACTTCTAATATTCTAGCCTCGCTTTACCTAGAAACTTCTAATATTCTAGGCCTCCACGCTGGGCGCCATGTTTTTTAAATTCACCTATATGTTTTAGAATTCCCTTTATACCAAAGAACCTTAAGGGCCGATATTCTAAAAACGGCGACCAGGGAACTTCCTCCCTGACTCCAGTACAGGCCTCTGAGAGTGCGATTCGGGTCAAACTCTCCTTTCAAGTTATCCCCCGGTATAACTCCTACCTTCACTGAAGAATTTTACTTACTTACCCCTTAATGGCATCGATGTCACGGGTCCTGCGTTCTTAAGGAAGTGAAGTAAGCTAATAACCACTTTTTCAGGTTAAATTATTTTATTATTAACATACTCTTTTTTATCTCATTAAATTAAAAACATTATTTACTTTTTGATGTTGTCTGGTTGGTTGGTGAGGCCTTCAGACTCTCTCTCTCTCTCTTTCACTTTCAAGCCTCCTGGTCATCTCTCCTGGTGCAGTTTTCTCTTTTCCTCCTCTTCTGTCTTCTGTGGCTGCTGTGGCTGCTGCTGTCCTTCTTGCTTCTTCGGGTGCCGCTGGTGTTCTGCTCCTGGTGTCTTTGTTCTTGCTTCTTGCCTCGTGGGGAGAAAAAGGGGAGGAGTCTGAAGTCCACGCTGGTTTCTCTGTTTCAGCTGTTCTGATCGGGACCTCTGATAAGGATCGGACTTCGGGTCTTAAAGGGGCAGTCCATCACAATTTTCCAACAACACAAAGAGATTTTTTAAAACTTTTTTCTTTTGCCTTTTTCCTGCTGCAGGTTGTAATAACCATTCTGATAGACTGAAATTGCTGCCCACAGTTTCTGTGCCCTTCAGCTGCCACCAACCTCTTGTGGGATCTTTCCCTGCACTCTCCCCGATCAGATGTTGGCAGACCTCTATGTTTCAAATGACACATTCTGTATTTTCCAGAACAATAGGTACAGGGATCATGAAAGAAGACTCAGGCTTCATGCCTGCCTGGTGAGGAAGCAAATCAGTTACCCACCCCCAAGAGTGTACAATCAAATGACATCATGTGAAATGTCAGAGGAGATGTGTTGCCAGGAGACTGCACTTCAACAAGGAAGCAACGGGACACCTTTGTTAAATGTTGAAGACCTGAAGACGAACTCTAACTGCTGCACTGCCTTAACAGTGAAATAAAACTCACAACATCGCTGAATGCCTTTGTTTCTGGGTCCTTTCAACATGGCATTTGTGACATATGTAACATTTCACAGAATGCTGTGAGGACCTGCATTCACCAGGTAATGAATGCAATTGATGCGGTCAAACAGCAGCTCCTAATAAGAACATAAGAACTAGGAGCAGGAGTAGGCCATCTGGCCCCTCAAGTCTGCTCCACCATTCAATGAGATCATGGCTGATCTATTGTGGACTCAGCTCCACTTTCCAGCCCGAACACCATAACCCTTAATCCCTTTTTTCTTCAAAAAACTATTTATCTTTACCTTAAAAATATTTAATGAAGGAGCCTCAACTGCTTCACTGGGCAAGGAATTCCATAGATTCACAACCCTTTGAGTGAAGATGTTCCTCCTAAACTCAGTCCTAAATCTACTTCCCCTTATTTTGAGGCTATGCCCCCTAGTTCTGCTTTCATCCGCCAGTGGAAACAACCTGCCCGCATCTATCCTATCTGTTCCCTTCATAATTTTAATTGTTTCTATAAGATCACCCCTCATCCTTCTAAATTCCAACGAATACAGTCCCAGTCTACTCAACCTCTCCTCATAATCCAACCCCTTCAGCTCTGGGATTAACCTAGTGAATCTCCTCTGCACACCCTCCAGTGCCAGTATGTCCTTTCTCAAGTAAGGAGACCAAAACTGAACACAATACTCCAGGTGTGGCCTCACTAACACCTTATACAATTGCAGCATAACCTCCCTAGTCTTAAACTCCATCTCTCTAGCAATAAAGGTTAAAATTTCATTTGCCTTCTTAATCACCTATTGCACCTGTAAACCAACTTTCTGTGACTCATGCACGAGCACACCCAGGTCTCTCTGGACAGCAGCATGCTTTAATATTTTATTGTTTAAATAATAATCCCGTTTGCTGTTATTCCTACCAAAATGGATAACCTCACATTTGTCAACATTGTATTCTATCTGACAGACCCTAGCCCATTCACTTAACCTATCCAAATCCCTCTGCAGACTTCCAGTATCCTCTGCACTTTTCGCTTTACCACTCATCTTAGTGTCATCTGCAAACTTGGACACATTGCCCTTGGTCCCCAACTCCAAATCATCTATGCAAATTGTGAACAATTGTGGGCCCAACACGGATCCCTGAGGGACACCACTAGCTACTGATTGCCAACCAGAGAAACACCCATGAATCCCCATTCTTTGCTTTCTATTAATTAACCAATCCTCTATCCATGCTACTACTTTACCCTTAATGCCATGCATCTTTATCTTATGCAGCAATCTTTTGTGTGGCACCTTGTCAAAGGCTTTCTGGAAATCCAGATATGCCTCATCCATTGGCTCCCCGTTATCTACTGCACTGGTAATGTCCTCAAAAAATTCCACTAAATTAGTTAGGCACGACCTGCCTTTTATGAACCCATGCTGCGTCTGCCCAATGGGACAATTTCTGTCCAGATGCCTCGCTATTTCTTCCTTGATGATAGATTCCTGCATCTTCCCTACTACCGAAGTTAAGCTCACTGGCCTATAATTTCCCGCTCTCTGCCTAACTCCTTTTTTAAACAGTGGTGTCACGTTTGTTAATTTCCAATCCACCGGGACCACCCCAGAGTCTAGTGAATTTTGGTACATCATCACTAGTGCATCTGTAATTTACCTAGCCATCTCTTTTAGCACTCTGGGGTGCGTTCCATCAGGGCCAGGAGACTTGTCTACCTTTAGCCCCATTAGCTTGCCCATCACTACCTCCTGAGTGATAACAATCTTCTCCATAAGACCATAAGACATAGGAGTGGAAGTAAGGCCATTCGGCCCATCGAGTCCACTCCGCCATTCAATCATGGCTGATGGGCATTTCAACTCCACCTCCCAGCATTCTCCCCATAGCCCTTAATTCCTCGCGACATCAAGAATTTATCTATCTCTGCCTTGAAGCCATTTAGCGTCCCGGCCTCCACTGCACTCTGCGGCAATGAATTCCACAGGCCCACCACTCTCTGGCTGAAGAAATGTCTCCGCATTTCTGTTTTGAATTTACCCCCTCTAATTCTAAGGCTGTGCCCACGGGTCCTCGACTCCTCGCCTAACGGAAACAGTTTCTTTGCGTCCATCCTTTCTAAGCCATGTATTATCTTGTAAGTTTCTATTAGATCTCCCCTTAACCTTCTGAACTCCAATGAATACAATCCCAGGAACGCCAGCCGTTCCTCATATGCTAGACCCGCCATTCCAGGGATCATCCGTGTGAATCTCCGCTGGACACGCTCCAGTGCCAGTATGTCCTTCCTGAGATGTGGGGCCCAAAACTGGACACAGTACTCCAAATGGGGCCTAACCAGAGCCTTATAAAGGCTCAGTAGCACATCGCTGCTTTTATATTCCAACCCTCTTGAGATAAATGACAACATAGCATTCGCTTTCTTAATCACGGATTCAACCTGCATGTTTACCTTTAGGGAATCCTCGACTAGCACTCCCAGATCCCTTTGTACTTTGGCATTATGAATTTTCTCACCGTTTAGAAAGTAGTCTATGCTTGGATTCTTTTTTCCAAAGTGCAAGACCTCACATTTTCTCACGTTGAAATGCATCAGCCATTTCCTGCACCACTCTCCCAAACTGTCTAGATCCTTCTGCAGCCTCCCCACTTCCTCAGCACTACCTGCCTGACCACCTAACTTCGTATCATCAGCAAACTTCGCTAGAATGCCCCCAGTCCCTTCATCCAGATCATTAATATATATGGTGAACAGCTGCGGCCCCAACACTGAACCCTGTGGGACACCGCTGGTCACCGGCTGCCATTCCGAAAAAGAACCTTTTATCCCAACTCTCTGCCTTCTGTCAGACAGCCAATCCTCAACCCATGCCAGTAGCTCACCTCGAACACCATGGGCCCTCACCTTACTCAGCAGCCTCCTGTGTGGCACCTTATCAAAGGCCTTTTGGAAATCCAGATAGACCACATCCACTGGGTTTCCCTGGTCTAACCTACTTGTCACCTCCTCAAAGAATTCTAACAGGTTCGTCAGGCACGACCTCCCCTTACTAAATCCATGTTGACTTGTTCTAATCCGACCCTGCTCTTCCAAGAAATTAGAAATCTCATCCTTAACGATCGATTCTAGAATTTTACCAACAACCGAGGTTAGGCTAATTGGCCTATAATTTTCCATCTTTTGTCTTGATCCTTTCTTGAACAAGGGGGTTACAACAGCGATCTTCCAATCGTCCGGGACTTTCCCTGACTCCAGTGATTTTTGAAAGATCTCAACCAACGCTTCCGCTATTTCTTCAGCCACCTCCCTCAGAACTCTAGGATGTAGCCCATCGGGGCCAGGAGATTTGTCAATTTTAAGACCTTTTAGCTTTTTTAGCACCATCTCTTTTGTAATGGCAACCATACTCAACTCAGCCCCCTGACCCTTTATAATTTTTGGGATATTACTAACGTCTTCCACTGTGAAGACAGACGCAAAGTACTTATTAAGTTCTCCAGCCATTTCCTCATCTCCCATCACTAACCTTCCAGAATCAGTTTGAATTGGCCCAATGTCTACTTTGGCCTGACGTTTGTTCTTATGTATTGAAAGAAACTTTTAACTATCATTTCTTATATTACTGGCTAGCCTGCCTTCATATTTGATCCTCTCCTTCCTTATTTGTCTCTTGTTAACCTCTGTTTGTTTTTGTAGCCTTCCCAATCTTCTGATTTCCCGGTGCTTTTGGCCACTTTATAGGATCTCTCTTTTTCTTTGATACATTTCCTGACCTCCTTTGTCAGCCATGGCTGTCTAATCCCTCCCTGGATAATCTTTCTTTTCTTGGGGATGAACCTCTGTACAGTGTCCTCAATTATGCATACAAACTCCTGCCATTTTTGCTCTACTGTCTTCCCTGCTAGGGTCTGCTTCCAGTTGATTTTCACCAGTTCCTCTCTCATGCCCTCGTAATTACCTTTATTTAACTGTAACACCATTACATCCGATTTTGCCTTCTCTCTTTCAAACTGCAGACTGAACTCAACCATATTATGATCGCTGCTTCCTAAGTGTTCCCTTACTTTAAGATCTTTAATAAAGTCTGGTTCATTACATAGCACTAGGGTCCAGAATAGCCTGCTCCCTTGTGGGCTCCATGACAAGCTGTTCCAAAAAGCCATCTTGTAAGCATTCCATGAATTCCTTTTCTTTGGATCCACTGGCTACATTATTTACCCAATCCACCTGCATATTGAAGTTCCCCATGATCACTGTGACCTTGCCTTCTGACATGCCTTTTCTATTTCCCGGTACATGTTGCGCCCCTGGTCCTGACCACTGTTAGGCGGTCTGTACATAACTCCCATTATGGTTTTTTTGCCTTTGTGGTTCCTCAATTCTACCCATACAGACTCCACATCATCCGACCCTATGTCGTTTAGTGCCATAGATTTAATTTTGTTCTTAACTAACAAGGCAACCCCACCCCCTCGGCCCACCTCCCTGTCTTTTCGATAGGTTGTATATCCTTGGATGTTTAACTGCCAGTCCTGAACCCCCTGCAGCCATGTCTCTGTGATGCCTACCACATCATAATCATTCACGATGATCTGTGCCATTAGTTCATCTACTTTGTTACAAATGCTACGAGCATTCAGGTAAAGTGCCTTAATGTTAACTTTCTTATCAGTACAGATATTGGAAGTCCTAAGATGTCCAAAGTTATCCTTCCTTTTTGTTGCATTCCTAGTCTGCCTCAAGCTTAAATCCACCTGCCTACATGTTATCCTCCTGCGTATCTTGCCATTTAACTCCCTGCTCCCTGTCGCTTTCACTTTCCCTTCCCCCCAACTCAGAAGTTTAGAGTCCTACTGACCACCCTATTTATCCTCTTCGCTAGAACACTGGTTCCAGATCGGTTCAGGTGGAGACCGTCCCAACGGTACAGATCCCCCCGGTTCCAAAACTGATGCCAATGTCCCATGAAGTGGAATCCCTCTTTCCCACACCAATCCCTTAGCCACGTGTTTACTTCCCTAATTTTCCTATCCCTATGCCAATTGGCACGTGGCCCGGGCAGTAATCCAGAGATTATGACCCTTGAGGACCTGTACTTCAATTTTCTTCCTAGTGCTTGATAGTCCCCGAACAGGTCCTCCACCCTAGCTTTACCTATGTTGTTAGTCCCAACGTGGACCACAACAACTGGATCCTCCCCCTCCCGCTCCAGTATCCTTTCAAGCCGGTCAGAGATGTCCCGCACCCTGGCACCGGGCAGGCAACACACCATGCGAGACTCCCGATCCGGCTTGCATAGGATTGCCGCAGAGTGCAGTGGAGGCCGGGACGCTAAATGGCTTCAAGGCAGAGATAGATAAATTCTTGATGTCGCGAGGAATTAAGGGCTATGGGGAGAATGCTGGGAGGTGGAGTTGAAATGCCCATCAGCCATGATTGAATGGCGGAGTGGACTCGATGGGCCGAATGGCCTTACTTCCACTCCTATGTCTTATGGTCTTATGGTCTTATGGATACTATCTGTCCCCCTAATTATAGAATCCCCTATAACAACTACTTGTCTTTTTACTCCCCCCTCTTGAATGGCCTTCTGCACCATGGTACCGTGGTCAGTTGGCTCATCCTGTCCAGAGCCCCTTTCCTCATCCATACAGGGAGCAAGAGTCTCATACCTGTTGGACAAGGTCAAGGGCTGAGGCTCCTGCACTCCTGAACTCAGGTTCCCTCTGCCTGCCTCACTTACAGTCACACTCTGATGTCCCTGATCAGTTACTGAATGTGAATTACTTAATCTCCCAGGTGTGACTGCCTCCTGAAACAAAGTGTCCAGGTAACTCTCCCCCTCCCGGATGTGCCGCAGTGTTTGAAGCTCAGACTCCAGATCATCAATTCTGAGCCGGAGATCTTCCAGCAACCAACACTTGCTGCAGATGTGGTCATTGCCATTCACAAGGGGAACAGCCAGCTCCCACATCATACAGCTACAGCACATCACCTGCCCAGCCATCTCTGATTAGTTAATTAATTTATTACTTTGTATAAATTTCAGTTAAAAAAACTTGGAGACTCTCTGCTATAGTCTTTTCCAACCTAGTTCTGGTTAACAAATAAGAAAAAGAGAAATAATAATGTAATAAGGCACTCACCTGCTCACCCCAATGGGTCTTATTATTAGGTTAGAGGAGGAGGGCGGGTGGGAGACACTACACGTGTAGTGTCTCGGGTTTCCTCTCCACCAGAATTTATTAACTAGGGAGGGGTAAACCTTCCCAGAAGTCCACGGGACAAACTTCCTGTTCCCTGCAAAGGTAAGTAATTTAAACTTACCACTCACCTCCCGATAGGCTCAGCCCCTGCCGGTATCCAATGGCTGGCTGCTGCAATTGAAATTGACAAATCTACTCACCAGCTGAAGTATCCCAGCTCCCGCCGAAATCCAACTGACTGCAACCCCTGCCAAAGGTAAGTAATTTAAACTTACCACTCACCTCCCGATAGGCTCAGCCCCTGCCGGTATCCAATGGCTGGCTGCTGCAATTGAAATTGACAAATCTACTCACCAGCTGAAGTATCCCAGCTCCTGCCGAAATCCAACTGACTGCAACCCCTGCAAAGGTAAGTAATTTAAACTTACCACTCACCTCTCGATAGGCTCAGCCCCTGCTGGTATCCAATGGCTGGCTGCTGCAATTGAAATTGACAAATCTACTCACCAGCTGAAGTATCCCAGCTCCCGCCGAAATCCAACTGACTGCAACCCCTGCAAAGGTAAGTAATTTAAACTTACCACTCACCTCCCGATAGGCTCAGCCCCTGCCGGTATCCAATGGCTGGCTGCTGCAATTGAAATTGACAAATCTACTCACCAGCTGAAGTATCCCAGCTCCCGCCGAAAGGTCCTCACCTGTCATAGCCTCATTTCTATCAGTCACTGGCATGTTATTTGTGTCTTCCACTGTGAAGACCGACCCAAAAAACCTGTTCAGTTCCTCAGCCATTTCCTCATCTCCCATTATTAAAACTCCCTTCTCATCCTCTAAAGGACCAATATTTACCTAGCCATTCTTTTTTGTTTTATATATTTGTAAAAACTTTTACTGTCTGTTTTTATATTCTGAGCAAGTTTACTCTCATACTCTATCTTACTCTTCTTTATAGCTTTTTTAGTAGCTTTCTGTTGCCTCCTAAAGATTTCCCAGTCCTCTCGTCTCCCACCAATCTTTGCCACTTTGTATGCTTTTTCCTTCAATTTGATACTCTCCCTTATTTCCTTAGATATCCATGGTCGATTTTCCCTCTTTCTACCGTCCTTCTAATTTGTTGGTATAAACCTTAGCTGAGCACTGTGAAAAATCGCTTGGAAGGTTCTCCACTGTTCCTCAACTGTTACACCATAAAGTCTTTGCTCCCAGTCTACCTTAGCTAGTTCTTCTCTCATCCCATTGTAATCTCCTTTGTTTAAACACAAAACACTTGTATTTGATTTTACCTTCTCACCCTCCATCTGTATTTTAAATTCCACCATATTGTGATCGCTCCTTCCGAGAGGATCCCTAACTATGAGATCATGAATCAATCCTGTCTCATTACACAGGACAAGATCTAGGACCGCTTGTTCCCTCGTAGGTTCCATTACATACTGTTCTAGGAAACTATCGCGGATACATTCTGTAAACTCCTCCTCAAGGTTGCCTTGACCGACCTGGTTAAACCAATTGACATGTAGATTAAAATCCCCCATGATAACTGCTGTACCATTTCTACATGCATCAGTTATTTCTTTGTTTATTGCCTGCCCCACCATAACGTTACTATTTGGTGGCTGATAGACTACTCCTGTCAGTGACTTTTTCGCCTTACTATTCCTGATTTCCACCCAAATGGATTCAACCTTATCCTCCATAGCACCGATGTCATCCCTTACTATTGCCCGGATGTCATCCTTAAATAACAGAGCTACACCACCTCCCTTACCATCCACTCTGTCCTTCCGAATAGTTTGATACCCTCGGATATTTAACTCCGAGTCGTGACCATCCTTTAACCATGTTTCAGTAATGGCCACTAAATCACAGTCATTCATGATGATTTGCGCCATCAACTCATTTACTTTATTCCGAATACTACGAGCATTCAAGTAAAGTACACTTATGTTGGTTTTTTTACCTCTGTTTTGAATCTTAACATCTCCAGTTTTATTCCTTTTAGTATTACTGGGCCTATTCACTGAGCTCCCCGTCACTGTACCTTGTACTGTTGCCCTTTTTGATTTTTGACTATGTCTTCTCTGCCTTGCACTTTCCCCCTTACTTCCTTTTGCTTCTGTCCATGTTTTCCTACCTTCCAACTTCCTGCATCGGTTCCCATCCCCCTGCCACATTAGTTTAGACCCTCGCCAACAGCTCGAGCAAACATTAAGTGAAATGTAAACATGGTATCAAAATTGTGTATTCCTAGCATTATTTTTGTTAATAAATGTTTTAAGCTACTGCAAATGTCTTATTGAAACATCAAAACACAACATTTAATTATGAGATAATTCTAAATGAATAAGATAATTGAAGTAAACTAGGCAGAAATATAAAAATCAACAAAAAAAAAATCAGATGTTACAAGGACAGTCACAGCTAAACGCAAAATGCCCTGGGGGCCGCGTTTTCAATCTTACGGCCAGGTTCGAACCATTTTGCAACTGTGGGCGTGATCTACCGGCTCTTCAAGCCGGCGGGAAATTCTGGTCTCACGCAAGCGCACGGGTTTCCCAGCAAGGAAGGGTGCAGTCACCGTAAAATCCCGCTGATAACGACGGGGTCGGTAAATACCGCTAGCGAACCACCTCAGCCAACCAAAAACACATGGCGGGTCGGTCAGTAAATCCCACCCAGTATTTTATGAACCCATCTGCAGGTCTGTAAGATGATGGTGTTATTTACATTTTGTCCTGCTTCAGGAATCTCCATTTCTAGTAGTCAGGGACGTTCTGATTTCTCTTCTTCCCCACAAAAAATGTAGTTGTCTAACCTAAACTAAAACATGCAAGCATGTTTTTAAGCATGCCACACGTAAAGTTACATAATACAGTGCAGATTTAAATAGTAGTTTCACAGATCTAAAACAAATAACGAAACCTATGTTCACTAAATATTAAATAATAATAATCTCAATCATAAAAAATAAACTTAAAAATTACTTTAAAGGAACCAATAAACAATGGCATTGCCTGTTTAAAAGAACAATAAAAAAGGTTGATAAAACTTCAACATACCTTTAAAACAGCTGTGAAATCTGTTGCTTGTTGTCTTCAATACAAACCTGCAGTTTAAATCCCTGAACTCAATGGACTTTTTCTTAGTTTCCCGTCACGAGGGAACGTGGCTACATTCAAACTGCGCCGGTTCTGGCCTGCACAGTGTGTCGTGACGCAGGACCAAGGCTGCAGCAGGAAGTTCGTCGGGAGTTTGGAGCGCTAATAAACGGGCACTTTTCTTCCTCAGTATCGATGGGCCATGGCTTCAGGCCGATGCATGGAAGTTATGGGCCAATATTTCAGGTCGATGCTCTTTTGTCTAATGAAGTATTGGATTCATGTCAAAGGCAGGACCAAAGTACTGGAACAAAGCTCGAAAACTGTCATCAGAAGGTGGTGTGCTGGGCTGTCATTTTGTTCAGTCGAGTGCTCCATGGGATGATATGCTTGACTAATGATGAGGGGCTGAGTAAATTAGGTTTACATTCTCTCACGTTTAGAAAAATGAGTCAGTTTGCAGATGACACAAAGGTTGGTGGAATTGCGGATAGCGCTGACTGTCAAGAGTATACAGCCGGATATAGATCGGTTAGAGACTTGGGCGGAGAGATGGCAGATGGAGCTTAATCCAAACAAATGTGAGGTAATGTATTTTGTTAGGCTAATACAGGTGGGAAATATACAGTTAATGGCAGAACCCTTCAGAGTATTAACAGACAGAGGGATGTGGGTGTACACGTCCATAGGTCACTGAAAGTGGCAACGCAAGTGGAGAAGGTAGTCAAGAAGGCATACAGCATGTTTGCCTTCAACGGACGGGGCAATGAGTCTAAAAATTGCCACGTCATGCTGGAAGCTGTATAGACCCTTAGTTAGGCCACACTTGGGATATAGCGTTCAAGTCTGGTGCCACACTGCCAGAAGGAAGTGGGGGCTTTGGAGAGGGCACAGAAGAGGTTTACCAGGATGTTGCCTGGTATGGAGGGCATTAGATTTGGGAAAGGTTGGATAAACTCGGTTTGTTCCCACTGGAACGATGGAAGTTGAGGGACAACTCTTTAGAAGTTTACAATTATGAGGGGCATGGACAGAGTGGATAGTCAGAAGCATTTTACCAGTGTGGAAGAGTCAATTACTAGAGGACAGAGGTTTAAGGTGCGAGGGGCAAGTTTTAGAAGAGTTGTTTGAGGGAAGCTTTTTTACACCAAGGGTAGTGGATGCCTGGAACTTGCTGGCATAGGTGCTGGAAGGAGTAAAATTTAAGGGGCGTCTAGACAAATACATGAATAGGATGGGAATAGAGCGATACAGACCCCAGATGTTTTAGGTTAGGTGGACAGAATGGTTGGCACAGGTTTGGCGGAAGGCTGAAGGGCCCGTTCCTCTGCTATACTTTTCTTTGTTCTTTGAAAGGTGATCTTTTGAAAACATTGTTGCAATCCCAGCTGATGTTACCACTGGACAGTCATGTGCCAGAAAGGAACTCGGCTCAATAGATCGTAATTTTTATTTTTTTTGTTTTGAGAAGTGGATGAACAGAATCACTGGACTGCCAATAAATTTTTAACAAAAGAATAAAACATTTATTAAACAAGATTAACTATAAAGCACTACACTTTCACCACAGCTATACCTTTTGTCAAGATATTGGAGTAAAAGGAAGATTTAAGAATTGAGTAAAATAAATCAAATTTGGACAAAATAAAGTGAAGAGATAGATAAGAGTGCACCTGTGTGAAGGGGTTCTGTGATATATGAATTAGCGTAACAGCAGGAAAACAAGTGTTTTGCCCAGGTGACCAGAGGGTCACTCAGGTTGCCTTTGAAGTGCTTGCTTTGTCCTCCACTTGTTCGGAGGTTTTCCTTGAGCTGGGTGAAGAAGATTTACTTTAGCAGTTAGGACTCTGACATCCTCAGCACATAGCCAGCCCAGCAGAATTGCATCCGGATGATCATGGCCTCGATGTTGGTGCTCTTGGCTACTTCAAGGACACTGATGTCAGTACACCTGTTCTCCCAACTGATGTGGAGAATGCATCTCAGACACCATTGATAGTACCTCTCCAGGGCCTTGAGGTGGCTTCTGTATGTAGTTCAAGTTTCTGAGATGTGTGGAAGAGTTGGAAGGGCAACTGCCTTGTACCCGAGGATCTTGGTATCAACGCAGATGTTGAGAATCAAAGACTGGTCCTTAGGCGTCCAAAGGAGGTGCTCACAGATTATATAAGATGTTGGATCTTTGCATCAATGTCAGCCTTAAAGGAGAGGAGAGGTGGTTTCCACAGTTGGGAGGGTTTCTCTGTTGATGTTGATGGAGGGAGAGACCGGATTTTGCTCTACGCTGGTTTGGTAAAGTCTTCTTGAGGTTGACGGCGAGACTGATTCGATGGTATACATGGCTTGGAGATTCTCTTCTGAGAGCGTGGAGATGGCGATGTCATTCGCATACTCAAGTTCCACGAGTGATGTCAGTTTTGTTTTCTTCTTGGATTTCAACTGGTTGAGGTTGAAAGGTTTTCCGTCCCTCCTGTAGATGGTGTCCACTCCACTGGGAAGCTTGTTCTTGACAGGGTGAAGAATGGTGGTGACGAAGATGGAGAAAAGGGTGCGGGTGATGACCCATTCCTGGTCGACTTCAGTCTTGACCTTGAAGGTTTCTGTCTTATTTCCGTTGTTTAAGGCTGTCGCCGACAGCTTGTCGTGAAGGAGTCAGAGGACTTTGATGAATTTCTCTGGACAGCCAGCCTTTGACAGGGTCTTCCACAGCACTTCCCGATTGACTTGTCAAATTGATGAAGGTCATCTCGAGTGGTTGATATTGCTCCTGCCATTTCTCTTGAAGTGCAGAGCACTGAAACCGACGTCTGCTGTTCCACAGTTAGGGTTCTGAGCTCCACCATCACTCCGGCCGGCTGTGCCCGCTCACGCTTGTTGTGCTCGAGTTTGTCCTGCAATGAGACAGATGGGAAAAGTGCAGCCAGGAGTCCTTTCAGGTCAAATGGGGATGAAGTTTGGCATGCTTGGGAGGTGAGTGGGAGCAGGCATTGGAGGATGCATGACAAGTGCTTTGACCCCACAAGGTGGGTGGGAGTAAGATCACCGTGGAGGTGTGAGGGTTGTGTTAAGGGGTGCTGAGGGAGACATGAGGTGGTGGACTTACCAAAGGTGGAAGGAGGTCATTTATCTTCTTACAGTGCTGCAGCCCTGTCCTCATTTGGACTGTCATAGAATTTACAGTGCAGAAGGAGGCCATTCGACCCATCGAATCTGCATCGGCTCTTGGAAAGAGCACCCTACCCAAGGTCAACACCTCCCCCTATCCCAATAACCCAGTAACCCCACCCAACACTAAGGGCAATTTTGGACACTAAGGGCAATTTATCATGGCCAATCCACCTAACCTGCACATCTTTGGACTGTGGGAGGAAACCGGAGCACCCGAAGGAAACCCACGCACACACGGGGAGGATGTGCAGACTCCGCACAGACAGTGACCCAAGCCGGAATCGAACCTGGGACCCAGGAGCTGTGAAGCCATTGTGCTATCCACAATGCTACCGTGCTCAGAATCACAGCCAGAGCTTCTCAGTCAGGGTCGGTCACTTTGCTAGCTGGAAGTCTGCCCGATTCTGCCTCTACCCGACTCCGTTGAGAGGTTTGCTGAAGGCTCCCTCTGTACAACGTGTTGCAGACTTTCTGGCAGCCACCCCATTTGGAGCAAGTGCTATGGAAGCGTTTTAAAGGAGTGCCCTACGGATTACAGAGATTAAGTTTCCCCCGAGCGTAACAAAGGCAAACCGCCACAAGGGGAGCGTGAATCACATGGAAAAAATATTGTTAAAGCGGCTGAATATTCAGTGAGTTTTCCCGCTGGCGGCAATGGGAATCTCCCCAGGTTTTTCACCGGAACCAACACTTTGAAAAATGTTTTTTTTTCCGCTCTATCTTTTAAAAAAATAAATTTCTTGTCCTCTATTAATGGTGCTCACTTTGCAAGCACAGTCAAAATGAAGAGCTTTATATGTGAGGATTTGAGGTCTCAAACAATATCCGACCCCTCAGTTACACAACATCCGAACTCATTTTCCAATCATAACTATACGACTGCATGAATGTTTGCATTCTTTGTCTGTGGAAAATACTGGACACAATGGGTAATTTAAAAAAAAATATAATCTTTATTGTCACAAGTAAGCTTACATTAACACTGCAATGAAGTTACTGTGAAAAGCCCCTAGTCACCACATTCCTGTTCGGGTACAGAGGGAGAATTCAGAATGTCCAAATTACCTAATAACAGGTCTTTCGGGACTTGTGGGAGGAAACCGGATCACCCGGAGGAAAGCCACGCAGACACAGGGAGAACGTGCAGATTCCACAAAGACAGTGACCCAAGCCGGGAATCGAACCTGGGACCCTGGAGCTGTGAAGCCATAGTGCTAACCATTATGCTAACGTGCTGATCCCACCTCCCAATGTCGTAATTGGAAACTTCTTGGTAGCAGTTGTAGGCTTTTGGAAGCATCAACAACTCAGACTTTGAAAGACATTTTCCTTCACTGATTTTCACAGATGTCATTAGTCATTAACAGACGTGCATTTTCTTCCATGTCTCTTTGTATTGGACTCGCTTATAAAAATTAGTCTTATTGATGGTATTCTGGAGATCAGATAAATTCAGTGGCCACCGTCTTCATATGTAACTCAAACATTCAGAGCCAAATCTCGCAAGACGCCCAAAACCTTTGATGTAAGAAATTCTTAAAAATTTTTTTTTAGAGTACCCAGTTCATTTTTCCAATTAAGGGGCAATTTAGCGCGGCCAATCCACCCACTCTGCACATCTTTGGGTTGGGGGGGGCGAAACCCACGCAAACATGGGGAGAATGTGCAAACTCCACACGGACAGTGACCCAGAGCCGGGATAAACCTGGGACCTTGGCGCCGTGAGGCAGCAGCACTAACCACTGTGCCACCGTGCTGCCCTGATTTAAGGAATTCTGACGGGGCAAACCTGTCATCTAACTCCTGCAAATGGACAATCTCCTTCTCAGCACTGATTTAGACATGTCTATCCTTCCCCGCGCGTGTGCCATAGTAGGCAAATTGCAGTAACAAATTGGGTAAATCTGTTCACGTTTGCATAAATATTTTATGGTACTAAAAAAAAAATTATGTATGTTCAAATTATTTTTCCAAGAAATAATGTAATTGAATAGGTCATTTGAGGGCCACTTTATACATCCAGCACTACAAGATATAGATATCAGTCCATACTTCAGGCTCAATAAGGGAACATTGCAGTGATAAATTATGCACAAAATATAACCTAGAGTCTTCCAGAATACAGTTGAGGTCACAGAGTATTGCATCATTTTAATACAGCATATTCGTCTTCCTTTACTGCAGGTACAACTAATACAACCAACTTACACATTAAACATACTACCAGACAAAAACTTAAGCCTTTCAAAAATACTGAACCTGTAGAATCAGATCATCCTCATGAGTGCATGTGCAAGTTCATGTAAAAACTGAGTGCGTTCAGAACAGTTGTATCCAATGCAGCACACAAACCTAAGGTGAGGCAGGAGTTAAGCATAGCTTTTTTAAAAAACTGTTTTCAGTTGAACCTGCTCAGCAGGTTTTCTTCAGTTGCATCAAAAACGACTTTACTGATGATTTTTTTGCTGAGTGTGAATGTTATCCTTTGAAAGCATGAATCTCTCCATTGTTAAATCCTAACTGTTTGAAGAAGCTGCAAGGACATGCAACACAATAACAATTAACACAGTGAATATTCTATTATTTCTAACGATCAAGACATCACAAGGTGGCCACAAAGTGCAAATAGCTCTTTAGTTTGAGCAGAGACACTGCTGGGCTAGTAGGGTGGGGGGGTGGATGAACTATTTTCTCCATTATTTTAATGCTGATCAGTTGTAGTGCAACTGAGTGGTAGGAAATCCGACTAACTGTCTTGATTTGAGACAATTCACACCTCTTTAGCCAGTGATTATCAATCCATCTCTGCAATCACACCGTCTGGACCTGTAAAGACTTAATTACCTGCAAAGACTCGCATTCAAAGTATCATCTTACATCACTGAATTTGTCTATATACGTGTTTGCTGAACCCACCTCTTCATTCACCTAAGGAAAGAGCTGCGCTCCGAAAGCAAGTGACTTGAAACAAACCTGTTGGACTTTAGGGCAGCACGGTGGCATTGTGGATAGTACAATCGCTTCACAGCTCCAGGGTCCCAGGTTTGATTACGGCTTGGGTCACTGTCTGTGCAGAGTCTGCACATCCTCCCAGTGTGTGCGTGGGTTTCCTCCAGGTGCTCCGGTTTCTTCCCACAGTCCAAAGATGTGCGGGTTAGGTGGATTGGCCATGATAAATTGCCCTTAGTGTCCAAAATTGCCCTTAGTGTTGGGTGGGTTTACTGAGTTATGGGGATAGGGTGGAGGTGTTGACCTTGGGTAGGGGGTAGGGTGCTCCTTCCAAGAGCCGGTGCAGATTCGATGGGCCGAATGGCCTCCTTCTGCACTGAAAATTCTATGTAAACCTGGTGTTGTAAGATTCTTACTGTGCCCACCCCAGTCAACGCAGGCATCTCCACATCATGGCTACATTATTTTAGCATTGAGTGCTCCCAGTCTCAGAGTAACACAGAGAAAAAGCTCCCCAGTTCTGCTCAACTCCTGAAGTACAAATTCTATTTTTTTCCACGCCAGACATTAGATTAAGCAAAGCTGACAAATGTTCTCCACAATGAAAAATTTCTATTCTGCAATTATACTTGCAAGGAACAGTTCCACTCAAGACGCATTTCCTACGCAAGGAAAACTTGATCCAGAAGTCTGGACTGAATTCGAGATCACAGAATTTACAGTGCAGAAGGAGGCCATTCAGCCCATCGAGTCTGCACCAGCCCTTGGATAGAGCACCCTACCTAAGCCCACACCTCCACCCTATGCCTGCAACCCAGTAACCCCACCTAACCTTTTTGGACACTGGGGCAATTTAGCATGGCCAATCCACCCAACCTGCACATCTTTGGACTGTCGGAGGAAACCGGAGCATCTGGAGAAAACCCACGCAGACATGGGGAGAACCCACGTAGACACGGAACAGTGACCCAAGCCGGGAATTGAACCCGGGACCCTGGAGCTGTGAAACAACAGTGCTAACTACTGTGCTACTGTGCAAAAGGAAGATTTTAAAAGATTCAAGACAACAAAGGAGAGCATCAGAAAACATACAAAATTGAATTGAGAAAAGAAACCCAGGACAAATTCGAAAGAACAGCTAGAGTTATTTTTCATTCAAATAAAAGCAGGTTGGCACAGGTTCATGATAGGCAAAGTATTAACGGCACCTTGAGAGTGTGAAACAATGCAAATGATTAGTTTGCCCTTTTGTAAATAATGGTAAATCCTTTCTGAAAGGCCAACTCAGTACAATCAGAAGCGATAAACATGTTGAATATGGTTCAAGGGAGTTGGTTATTTATTATCCTTGGGTTAAAAAGATAACAAATTCCAGACAAGGCCACTCAAAAAAATGTGTTACATCAAATAGTAGGTACAGAAGTAAAGCACAGGCTGTCCAGACTTAAGTATCGACCTACCAATATAAAGGAGATAAGATGTAAACTGCTTAGGACATGGGTAAAATATTTTGACAAAATGAGAAAAGCTGTTTACTTGACTTTGGAGAGTTGGAAATAATATAGAACCGACAACCATGTCAGATCTGTCACAGAAACATTAAGGAAGCTCAGCCTCTGTTTTAGGTAAACATTTCCTATTAACATCTGCAGGCTGGGTTTCTGAGGCATCAGGAAACCTGGTGGGTATAATGAGACAAAATTGACCAGATCCTTCAGCTGAGAACCGTTTTATTATTCCTTCATGAGGTGTGGGTGTCACTGGCAAGGCCAACTTTTATTGCTCATCATTAATTGCCCTTGAGAAGATGGTGGTGCGTGGCCATCCTGAACCATTGCAGTCCGTCTGCTGCAGGTACACCTGCAGTTCTGATAGGAAGGGAGTTCCAGGATTTTGATCCAGTAACAGTGAAAGAACAGCAATATAGTTGCAAGTCAGGATGGTGTGTAGCTTGGAAGGGAGCCTGCAGGTAGTGTTCCCAAGCATCTGCTGCCTTTGCCCTTCTAGTTGGAGAGGTCACAGGCTTGGAAGATGCTGTGAACAGAATATTAATGAGTGGCTGCAGTGAATCTTTTAGATGGCGCACACTGCTCCCACTGGTGCGTCAGTGGTGGAGGGAGTGAGTGTTTAAGCTGGTGTAGAGTGTCGGTCAAGCAGATTGCTTTGTCCAGGATGTTGTTGAGATTCTCGGAGCTACACTTATCCAGGAAAGTTTAGAGTATTCCATTAAACTGGAAGTTAGGAGTGTATGGACATGTCCTGGGGAGACAGAAAGTGACAAATTTATTGCAAAATTCTCAGCCTCTGACCTGATCTTGTAGTTCCAGTCTTTATATGGCTGGACCAGTTTGGTTTCTGGTGACCAGCAAACCCCCGGATGTTGATGGTGGGTACTGGGGGACTGGGGGTGGTGGGGGGTGGGGAGGTGGGGAGAGAGAGAGAGAGAGAGAGAGTATTCATCAATGGCCGTGCCATTGAATGTCAATGAGAAATTATTAGTTTTTCTATTGTTGGAGATGGTCATTGTCAGACATTTGTGTGACATTTGCCACTTCTCAGCCCAAGCCTGAGGACTGGCCAGATTTTTCTGCGTATGATCATGGATAGCTCCAGGACCTGAGGAATTGTGGAATGGTGCTGAACATTTTGTACAATCATCAGCGAACATCCCCACTTCCAACCTTATGATGGAGGAAAGTTTAGTGATGAAGCAGCTGAAGATGGTTGGACCGAGGATACTACCCAAAAGAATTCCTGCAGTGATGTCCCAGAACTGAGATGATTGACCTCCAACAACCATCACTTTTGGGCTGTGTATGACTCCATCCAGTGATGAGCTTTGCCCCTGATTCCCATTTACTTCAATTTTGCCAAGGTTCCTTGATGCCATCATCAGTCAAATACTGTTGCGATGCCAAGGGCAGTCACTCCCACCTCACCTCTTGATTTTATCTTTTTTGGACTATGACTGTCATGAGATCAGGAGCTGAATAGCCCTGGTGGAATCCAAATGGGTCTCCATGAGCAGGTCATTGCTGCATAAATGCCACTGAATAGCGCTGTTGATGACCCCTTCCATCACTTTGCTGCTGATCGAGGAAAGACTGATTGTACGGTAATTGGCTGGGTTGGATTTGTCTTACTTTCGACAGGACATAATTGGGCAATTTTCCACATTCTTGGGTAGATGACAGTATTGTGATTGTACTGGAATAGCCTGGCTCGGGTGTGAGCTCGATCATCCGCTATGCACTTCTGACTAAGGATGGTTGTAAATGCTTCAGCGTTGTCTTTGCACTGATGTGCTGGGCTCCCTCATCATTCAGGATTGGGATATTTGTACAGCCTCCTCTTCCTGTTAGTTATTTAATTGTCCACCACCATTCCCAACTGGATAGATCATAGAATTTACAGTGCAGAAGGAGGCTATTCGTCCATCGAGTCTGCACCGGCCCATGGAAAGATCACCACACCTCCACAAAGCCCACACTTCCACCCTATCCCCGTAACCCAGTAACCCCACCAAACCTTTTTGGACACTAAGGGCAATTTAGCATGGCCAATACACCTAACCTGCACATCTTTGGACTGTGGGAGGAAACCAAAGCACCCGGAAGAAAACCCACGCACACACGGGGAGAACGTGCATACTCCGCACAGACAGTGAACCAAGCCGGGAATCGAACCTGGGACCCTGGAGTTGTGAAGCAATTGTGCTAACCATTGTGCTACCGTGCCGCCCACTGATCCCTAAAGGTGCTAAGAAAGGCTAATCAGGTAGTTAAGAAGGCATATGGGACACTTGCTTTTATCAGTCATCACTAGAGCAGGAAGGCTATGTTGGTGCTGCACGGAACTTGAATACTGTGTTCAGTTCTGGTCACCACATTAGTGAGGGTGCAGAGGAGATTCACTAGGATGTTGACTGGGATTGAGCCAAGTTGACACCTCATTCTTCGATATGCCTGATGTTGCTCTCCTGCATTCGTCATTGAACCATGCTTGGTGGTAATGGTAGAGTGGGGGATATGCCAGGCCATAAGGTTACAGATTGTGGTTCTGCTGCTGCTGTTGGCTCACAGCGCCTCATGGATGTCCAGTCTTGAGTTGCTAGATCTGTTCAAAGTCTATCCCATTTAGCACGGTGGTAGTGCCACACAACACAATGGAGAGTTTCGTCAATGTGAAGACGGGACTTTGTCTCCACAAAGACTGTGCGATAGTCACTTCTGCCGATACTGTTATGGCAGATGCATCTGCAACAGGCAGATTGCTGAGGATGAAGTCAAATATGTTGTTTCCCTCACCACCTGCTGCAGTCCCAGTCAAGCAGCTATGTTCTTTACGACTGGCCAGTTTGGTCTCTGGTGGTACTGCAGCCTTGGTCTGTGGTGGTTCAACATCTCACTCCTCCACTCTGAGGTCCCCACCTCCTTCAAGAAGACCACCATAATACCAGTACCAAAGAAGAACAAGGTAGCCTGCCTCAATGACTACCGACCGGTGGCCCTGACGTCTGTTATCATGAAATGCTTCGAGCGACTCGTCATGTGACGGATCAATGCAGCCTTCCAGGCGGTCTTGATCCACTGCAGTTTGCCAATCGTCGCAACTGGTCCACAGCAGATGCTATCTCACTGGCTCTACAAACAACACTCGAACACCTCGCCAACAAGGACACCTATGTAAGACTGCTGATCGTCGACTACAGCTCTGCCTTCAACACCATTATCCCAACAAGACTAATAACCAAACTCTGCAATCTTGGACTTGACCCCTCCCTGTGCATCTGGATCCTTGACTTCCTCACAAACAGACCGCAATCTGTCAGGATGGGCAACTGCACCTCCTCCACATTAGTCCTAAACATCGGGGCCCCGCAAGGATGTGTGCTCTGTCCTCGACTGTACTCCAAATACACACACGACTGTGTGGCAAGATTTAACTCCAACTCAATCTACAAGTTTGTGGATGATACGACTATGGTGGGCTGTATCTCAAACAACAACAAATCAGACTACAGAAGGGAGATAGATCACTTAGTTGCATGGTGTACCGAAAACAACCTCTCTCTAAATGTCGTAAAGACCAAGGAACTGATCATCGACTTCAGGAAGCATAGTACGACACACACTCCCGTCTGCATCAATGGCTCCGAAGTGGAGACGGTCGATAGCTTTAAGTTCCTGGGGGTCACCATCACCAACAGTCTGTCTTGGTCCACTCACATTGTGCAACAGTCAAGAAAGCCCAACAACGTCTCTACTTCCTACAGAAGCTAAAGAAATTTGGCATGTCTGCATCGACTCTCTCAAACTTCTACAGATGTGCGATAGAGAGCATCCTATCTGCCTGCATCACAGCCTGGCATGGCAACTGCTCAGTCCAAGATTGCAAGAAACTGCAGAATGTGATGAACTCAGCCCAACGCATCACACAAGCTTGCCACCCCCACATTGATTCTGTATACACCTCCCGCTGCCTCGGGAAGGCAGACAGTATTATCAATTGACCCCTCCCACCCAGGCTTTGCCTTCTTCCAGACCCTTCCATCAGGCAGAAGGTACAAAACTCTGAAGACCCGCATATCCAGACATAGGAACAGCTTCTTCCCCACAGCTACAAGTCTCCTCAACGACTTCCCCTCGGACTGATCTGTTCCCTGTAAGAACACTATTCACGACGTCCTTTGCTGCTCTTGCTGATGTATTTGCTTTGTTTGGCCCCTTGTTCCGCACTGTAACCAATCACTGTTTGTCGATGTACCATTTGTCAATGTTCTCTGTTGATTATTCTCTTTGTCTATTATGTACGTACTGTGTATGCTCCCTTGGCCGCAGAAAAATACTTTACACTGTACTTCGGTACATGTGATAATAAATCAAACAATCAATCAATCAATCTACCAAGCCACTCTTGGTGATGGACATTGAAGTCCCCACCCAGAGCATGTTCTGCGCCCTTGCCACTCTCAGTGCTTCCTTCAAGTGATGTTCGACATGGATGAGTACTGATTCTTCAGTACTGGGCCAGGACGTGGTAATCAGCAGGAGGTTTCCTTGACCATGTTTAACCTGAAGCCATGAGACTTCACGGGGTCCAAAGTCGATGTTGAGGACTCCCAGGGCAACTCCCTCCTGACTGTATACCATTGTGCCGCCACCTCTGCTTGGCCAGTCCTGCCGGTGAGACAGGACATACCCAAGAACAGTGATAGTGCTGTCTGGGATATTCTGTGAGTACGACCATGTCAGGCTGTTGCTTAACTAGTCTGTGAGACAGCCCTCCCAACTTTGGTACAAGCCCCCAGATGTTAGTAAGGAGGACTTTGCAGGGTCGACAGGGCTGGTTTTCCCGTTGACGTTTCCGGTGCCTGTTTCGATGCCGGTTGGTCCGTCTGGTTTAATTTCTTTTTTATGTTTTATTTGTAGTAGTTGAATACAATTGAGTGGCTTGCTAGGCCATTTCAGAGGGCATTTAAGAGTCATCCACAGGGCGGCGTGGTGGTGTAATGGTTAGCACTGCTGCCTACGCCGCTGAAGACCTGGGTTCGATCCTGGCCCTGGGTCACTGTGTGGAGTTTGGACATTCACCCCGTGTCTGAGTGGGTTCCACACCCACAACCCAAAGATGTGCAGATTAGATGGATTGGACATGATAATTTGCCCCTTAATTGGGATTTTAAAAAATTGGGTACTCTAAGAAAAAGTCAACCACATTGCATTGGGTCTGGAGTCACATGTAGGCCAGACCAGGTAAGGATGGCGGATTTCCTTCCGGAAAGGACATCAGTGAACCAGATGGGTTTTTCGACAATCGACAATAGTTTCATTAGACCTTTCATTCCAGATATTTTATTGAGTTTAAATTCCACCACCTGCCGTGGTGGGATTCGAACCCAGGTCCCCAGATCATTATCCTGGGTCTCTGGATTACGTGTCCAGTGACAATACCACTATGCCACCGCCTCCCCTCAATTGGGAATGCAACACAGAGTTTGCTGCTGCCTTCAAAAAGATCACGATGGCGCTGGTTTTCAAAAATTAGTTCATACAGTCTAAAACAATTTACATAAATTGGCATGAATGTGAACCAAGCGATTATTAAAACATCTCTAATTTCTTAGACCATAAGACATAGGAGCAGAATTAGGCCACTTGGCCCATCGAGTCTGCTCCGCCATTCAATCATGGCTGATATTTTCTCATCCCCATTCTTTTGCCTTCTGCCCATAACCCCTGATCTCCTTATTAATCAAGAACCTATCTATCTCTGTCTTAAAGACACTCAGTTAATTGGCCTCTACAGCCTTCTGCGGCAAAGAGTTCCACAGATTCACCACCCTCTGGCTGAAAAAATTTCTCCTCATCTCTGTTTTAAAGGATCGTCCCTTTAATCTGAGATGGTGTCCTCTGGTTCTAGTTTTTCCTACAAGTGGAAACATCCTCTCCACATCCGCTCTATACAGGCCTCGCAGTATCTTGTACGTTTCAATAAGATCCCCTCTCATCATTCTAAACTCCGAATACAGACCCCGAGTCCTCAAACGCTCCTCATATGACAAGTTCTTCATTCCAGGGATCATTCCTGTGAACCTCCTCTGGACCCTTTCCAAGGCCAGCACATCCTTCCTGAGATATGGGGCCCAAAACTGCTCACAATACTCAATGCTCATAAGCTTGTTTAGCACAGAGCTAAATCGCTGGCTTTGAAAGCAGACCAAGGCAGGCTAGCGGCACGGTTCAATCCAATTCCCGTTCCAGCCTCCCCGAACAGGCGCCGGAATGTGGCGACAGGGGCTTTCCACAGTAACTTCATTTGAAGCCTACTTGTGACAATAAGCGATTTTCATTTTCATTTTCAATACTCCAAATGGGGTCTGACCAGAGCCTTATACAGCCTCAGAAATACATTCTAGCCCTCTTCACATGAATGGTAACATTACATTTGCCTTCTTAACTGCCGACTGAATCTGCACATTAACCATAAGAGAATCGCGAACAAGGACTCCCAAGTCCTTTTGTGCTTCTGCTTTCCGAACAATTTCCCCATTTAGAAAATAGTCTATGCCTAGATTCCTCCTTTAAAAGTGCATAAACTCACACTTTTCCACATTGTATTTCATTTGCCACTTCATTGCCCACTTCCTAGCCTGTCCAAGTCCTTCTGCAGCCCACCTGCTTCCTCAATACTACCTGTCCCTCTACAGATCTTTGTATCATCTACAAACCTAGCAACAGTGCCTCAGTACCTTCCTCCAGATCATTAATGTATATTGTAAAAAGTTGTGGTCCCAGCACAGACCCCTGAGGCACACCACTAGTCACTGGCTGCCATCCTGAAAAAGACTCCTTTATTCCCACTCTCTGCCAGTCAGCCAATCCTCTATCCATGCCAGGATCTTACCCTTAACACCATGGGCTTTTAACTTATTTAACAGTCTCCTCTGCGGCACCTTGTCAAAGGCCTTCTGGAAATCTAAATAAATCACGTCCACTGATTCTCCTTTGTCTAACTTGCTTGTTACCTCCTCAAAGAACTCTAACAGATTTGTCTGTCATGACCTCTCTTTGACAAAGCAGTGCTGACTCAGTCCTATTTTACCATGAACTTCCAAATGCTTCACGATCTCATCTTTATGAAATGAAAATGAAATGAAATGAAAATCGCTTATTGGCAGAAGTAGGCTTCAAATGAAGTTACTGTGAAAAGCCCCTAGTCGCTACAATCCGGCGCCTGTTCGGGGAAGCTGTTACGGGAATTGAACCGTGCTGGTGGCCTGCCTTGGTCTGCTTTCAAAGCCAGCGATTTAGCCCAGTGTGCTAAACAGCCTCTAAAATAACAGCCTCTAAAATATTGCCAGTGACCGAAGTCAGGCTAACCGACCTATAATTTCCCGTCTTCTGTCTCCCTGCCTTCTTAAACAGTGGTGTTACATTAGCCACCTTCCAGTCCTCTGGGATCGTTCCTGCCTCCAGTGATTCCTGAAAGATCATCACTAATGCCTCCACGATTTCCTCAGCTATCTCTTTTAGGACCCTGGTGTGTAGTCCATCCGGTCCAGGTGAATTATCCACCTTCAGACCTTTCAGTTTCCCCAGAACCTTCTCCTTAGTAATGGTCACTGCACTCCCCTCTGGCCCCGGTTCTCCTGGAGCCCTGGCATCCCACTGGTGTCTTTCACCGTGAAGACTGATGTAAAGTAACTATTCAGTTTGTCTGCCATTTCTTTGTTTCCTATTATTACTTCTCCAGTCACATTTTCTAGTGGTCCAATGTTTATTTTTGCCTCTCTCTTACCATTTATATATTGAAAAAATCTCTTCCTACCTTCCTTTATATTACTAGCTAGCTTGCACTCGTACTTCATCTTCTCCCCCCTTATTGCTTTTTTAGTTGTCCTCTGCTTGCTTTAAAAGGCTTCCTAATCCTCTGGTTTCCCACTAATCCGCTCCACTTTGTATGCTTTTCCCTTAGCCTTTATGCTGTCCTTGACATCCCTCGTCAGCCATAGATGCCTTGTCCTCCCCTTAGCATGTTTCCTCCTCCTTGGGATCAATTTCTGTTGTGGCTCCCTAATAACCCCCAAATACCTGCCATTGCTGTTCCACTGTCTTCCCTGCTCGGCTCCTTCTCCAATCAACTCTGGCCAGCTCCTCCCTCATGTCTTTGTAGTTAGCCTTATTTAATTGTAATACTGTTACATCTAATTGCAGCTTCTCCCTCTCAAACTGCAGGGTAAATTCTATCAGGGTAAGAGTAGGGCCAGTCAAGGACAGTGGTGGGAAGTTGTGTGTGGAGGCTGAGGAGATAAGCGAGATACTAAATGAATACTTTTCGTCAGTATTCACTCAAGAAAAAGATAATATTGTGGAGGAGAATGCTGAGACCCAGGCTATTAGAATAGATGGCATTGAGGTGCGTAGGGAAGAAGTGTTGGCAATTCTGGACAAGGTGAAAATAGATAAGTCCCCGGGGCCGGATGGGATTTATCCTAGGATTCTCTGGGAAGCCAGGGAAGAGATTGCTGAGCCTTTGGCTTTGATTTTTAGGTCATCATTGGCTACAGGAATAGTGCCAGAGGACTGGAGGATAGCAAATGTGGTCCCTTTGTTCAAGAAGGGGAGTAGAGATAACCCCGGTAACTATAGGCCGGTGAGCCTAACGTCTGTGGTGGGTAAGGTCTTGGAGAGGATTATAAAAGATACGATTTATAATCATCTAGATAGGAATAATATGATTAGGGATAGTCAGCATGGTTTTGTGAAGGGTAGGTCATGCCTCACAAACCTTATCGAGTTCTTTGAGAAGGTGACTGAACAGGTAGACGAGGGTAGAGCAGTTGATGTGGTGTATATGGATTTCAGTAAAGCGTTTGATAAGGTTCCCCACGGTCGGCTATTGCAGAAAATACGGAGGCTGGGGATTGAGGGTGATTTAGAGATGTGGATCAGAAATTGGCTAGTTGAAAGAAGACAGAGAGTGGTAGTTGATGGGAAATGTTCAGAATGGAGTTCAGTTACGAGTGGCGTACCACAAGGATCTGTTCTGGGGCCGTTGCTGTTTGTCATTTTTATAAATGACCTAGAGGAGGGCGCAGAAGGATGGGTGAGTAAATTTGCAGACGACACTAAAGTCGGTGGAGTTGTAGACAGTGCGGAAGGATGTTGCAGGTTACAGAGGGACATAGATAAGCAGCAGAGCTGGGCTGAGAGGTGGCAAATGGAGTTTAATGTGGAGAAGTGTGAGGTGATTCACTTTGGAAAGAATAACAGGAATGCGGAATATTTGGCTAATGGTAAAATTCTTGGTAGTGTGGATGAACAGAGGGATCTCGGTGTCCATGTACATAGATCCCTGAAAGTTGCCACCCAGGTTGATAGGGTTGTGAAGAAGGCCGATGGTGTGTTGGCCTTTATTGGTAGAGGGATTGAGTTCCGGAGCCATGAGGTCATGTTGCAGTTGTACAAAACTCTAGTACGGCCGCATTTGGAGTATTGCGTACAGTTCTGGTCGCGTCATTATAGGAAGGACGTGGAAGCTTTGGAACGGGTGCAGAGGAGATTTACCAGGATGTTGCCTGGTATGGAGGGAAAATCTTATGAGGAAAGGCTGATGGACTTGAGGTTGTTTTCGTTAGAGAGAAGAAGGTTAAGAGGTGACTTAATAGAGGCATACAAAATGATCAGAGGGTTAGATAGGGTGGACAGCGAGAGCCTTCTCCCGCGGATGGGGGTGGCTAGCACGAGGGGACATAGCCTTAAATTGAGGGGTAATAGATATAGGACAGAGGTCAGAGGTGGGTTTTTTACGCAAAGAGTGGTGAGGCCGTGGAATGCCCTACCTGCAACAGTAGTGAACTCGCCAACATTGAGGGCATTTAAACGTTTATTGGATAAGCATATGGATGATAAGGGCATAGTGTAGATTAGATGGCCTTTAGTTTTTTTTTTCCATGTCGGTGCAACATCGAGGGCCGAAGGGCCTGTACTGCGCTGTATCGTTCTATGTTCTATGTTCATATTGTGGTCACTGCTCCCTAAGGGTTCCTTCACCTTAAGTTCCCTAATCAAGTCTGCCTCATTACACATCACCAAATCCAGAATTGTCTGTTCCCTCTGTCACAAGCTGCTCCAAAAAACCCATCTCTTAGGCATTCCACAAATTCCATTTCTTGGGATCCACTACCAACCTGATTTTCCCAGTCCACCTGCAGATTGAAGCCCCCCATGATTTTTGTAATATTGCCTTTTTTACATGCCTTTTTTACCTCCTGATTTATTTTCTGCCCCACATCCTGAGTACTGCTTGGGGGCCTGTACATAACTCCCATCAGGGTCATTTTACCATTGCGATTCCTCAACTCTACCCACAGAGATTCTATGCCTTCTGATCCTATATCGCTCCTTGCTATCGATTTAACTTCATTCCTTACTAACAATGCAACCCCGCCCCCTTTGCCCATCTGCCTGTCCTTTCGATAGGACAAATATCCTTGGATATTTAGATCCCAGCCCTGATCCCCTTGCAGCCACGTCTCTGTGATGCACACAGCATTGTACCGGCCAATTTCATCGACTTTCTTTAAATTACTGCTGTGGAAATCTTCAGGTCCTGAGGATTTGTCAACCTTTTATGCCCTATATTTCTTCTAATGTTATTTTATTGCTTACATTGACATCAGTGAGTTCCAGTCCATAATCTTTGTCCAGATTTCCCTGAATCTCAGGTACAGTCAGCAAAACAAATTCTGAACACCTACGATTGTTCATTGGTAATTTTACCCGCTAACAGTTTTCACTGGTTTGCTGCCTTTAGTCTGTTTCTCAGAGGCAGTTCCCAAATGAAATGAAATGAAATGAAAATGAAATGAAATGAAAAATGAAATGAAAATGAAATGAAATGAAAATTGCTTATTGTCACGAGTAGGCTTCAATTAAGTTACTGTGAAAAGCCCTTAGTCGCCACATTCCGGTGCCTGTCCGGGGAGGCTGGTACGGGAATCGAACCGTGCTGCTGGCCTGCTTGGTCTGCTCTAAAAGCCAGCGATTTAGCCCAGTGAGCTAAACCAGCCCCCTGTTGTGAATAATGTTCCATTTCTACTTTTCAAATGTAACACTTACGTCATACTCCGATTGCTAATGTTCTCTTCCTTTCTGATTTTGAACTAAAAGGGAGCGATTCAATGGAAACCTTTCCAAGGGTGCGATTTAACCATTGCTCGGCATGGATCTGGGTGCACCGATTAAATAGAGGGAAAGGCCAAAATCGAGACTTGCACCTGCTATCTAACCAACCCACTCCTGATGCCGCGTTCTGGATCACGCCCTAATATGGTGAGCGTATAATTAACCCTCATTTGGCCTAGTTTCGGGAGCCGTTCAGAGGAGGAGGAGCAGTCTTTGGGTGAGTATAAAAACTCACTTTAACCCAGGGATCGAGGCCTAGTTTCGGGAGCCGTTCAGAGGAGGAGGAGCAGTCTCTGGGTGAGTGTACAGACCTAACGGTAACTTCCTGTTTTCCACTTTTTTTTCAAAAGTGACGTCAGAGGGAAACTGTGATCTGATTGGTTGATAACCAATCTGCCCCAAATTTAAAACTCGTAAACTTAAATTAAACAAATTAATTAATTAGAGATGGCTGGTCAGGTGATGTGCTTAAGCTGCTTGATGTGGGAGCTGGCAGATCCCATTGCGAGCTGCAGCGACCACATCTGCAGTAAGTGTTGGCTGCTCGAAGAACTCCGGCTCAGAGTTGATGAGCTGGAGTCTGAGCTTCACACACTGAGGCACATCCAGGAGGGGGAGGCTTACCTGGACACTTTGTTTCAGGAGGCAGTCACACCTGTCAGAGTAAATAGTTTAAATCCTGCCAGTGGCCAGGGACAGCAGGGTGTGACTGTAAGTCAGGCAGGTAAAGGGAACCAGCAGTCAGGAACTCAGGAGCCTCAGCCCTTGACCCTGTCCAACAGGTACGAGGCACTTGCTCCCTGTGTGGATGGCGAACAGGGCTGCAGGAAGGATGAGTCAGCTGACCAAGGCACCATGGTTCAGTAGGCCATTCAAGGGGAGGAAGTAAATAGGCAAGTTGTAGTTGTAGGGGATTCTATTATCAGAGGGATAGATAGTATCCTTTGTGAGCAGGATAGAGGGTCCCACATGGTATGTTGCCTGCCCGGTGCTAGGGTGCGGGACATCTCTGACCGGCTTGAAAGGATATTGGAGAGGGAGGGGGAGGATCCAGTTGTTGTGGTCCATGCCGGTACCAACAACATAGGCAAGTCTAGGAAAGAGGACCTGTTTAGAGATTATAAAGAGCTAGGATTCAAATTAAAAAACAGGTCCTCAAGGGTTATAATCTCCGGATTACTGCCCGAGCCACGTGCAAATTGGCATAGGGAGGCAAGAATAAGGGAAGTTAACACGTGGCTGAAAGAGTGGTGTGGGAAAGAGGGGTTCCTTTTCATGGGACAATGGCATCAGTTTTGGGACAGGGGGGACCTATACCGTTGGGATGGTCTCCACCTGAACCGAGCTGGGACCAGTGTTCTGGCGAAAAGAGTAAATAGGGTGGTCAATAGGACTTTAAACTAGAGATTGGGGGGGAAGGGAAAGTCAGGGAACCAAGAGGTGAAGGAATCAGTGGGAAGCGTAGCTGCTTAGGATTACAAAAAATCACGAAAAGACAGAGCTCAGGAGAGGTTACGATAGTCCCCATCTCACAAAATATGACACAGTGTATGGAAAGGCTCAGTAAACCCAGGTCCACCACACTAAGAAAACAAAAAGGGCCAGTCAATAGGGAATTAAAGGTGCTATATTTAAATACCCGCAGTGTACAGAACAAGGTAGATGAGCTTGTGGCCCAGATTGTGACTGGCAGGTATGATGTGGTAGGCATCACAGAGACGTGGTTGCAGGGGGTTCAGGACTGGCAGTTAAACATCCAGGGATTTACAACCTATCGAAAAGACAGAGAGGTGGGTAGAGGGGGCGGGGTTGCCTTGTTAATTAGAAATGAAATTAAATCAATAGCACTAAACGACATAGGGTCAGACGATGTGGAGTCTGTGTGGGTAGAGTTGAGGAACCACAAAGGCAAAAAAACCATAATGGGAGTTATGTACAGGCCTCCTGACAGTGGTCAGGACCAGGGGCACAAAATGCACCACGAAATAGAAAGGGCATGTCAGAAAGGCAAGGTCACAGTGATCATGGGGGACTTCAATATGCAGGTGGACTGGGTAAATAATGTTGCCAGTGGACCCAAAGAAAGGGAATTCATTGAATGTTTACAGGATGGCTTTTTGGAACAGCTTGTGATGGAGCCCACGAGGGAACAGGCTATTCTGGACTTAGTGTTATGTAATGAGCCAGAATTGATAAAAGATCTTAAAGTAAGGGAACACTTAGGAAGCAGTGATCATAATATGGTAGAATTCAGTCTGCAATTTGAAAGAAGGAAGGTAGAATCAGATGTAAAGGTTTTACAGTTAAATAAAGGTAATTACAGGCGCATGAGGGAGGAACTGACAAAATTCGACTGGAAGCAGAGCCTAGTGGGAAAGACAGTAGAACAGCAATGGCAGGAGTTTCTGGGAGTAATTGAGGACACAGTGCAGAGGTTCATCCCAAAGAAAAGAAAGGTTATCAGAGGGAGGATTAGGCAGCCATGGCTGACAAAGGAAGTCAGGGAATGCATCAAGGCAAAAGAGAGAGCCTATAATGTGGCAAAGAGTAGTGGGAAGTCAGAAGATTGGGAAGGCTACAAAAACAAACAGAGGATAATAAAGAGAGAAATAAGGAAGGAGAGGATCAAATATGAAGGTAGGCTAGCCAGTAATATTAGGAATGATAGTAAAAGTTTCTTTAAATACATTAAAAACAAACGGGAGGCAAAAGTAGACATTGGGCCGCTCCAAAATGACGCTGGTAATCTAGTGATGGGAGACAAGGAAATAGCTGAGGAACTTAATAAGTACTTTGCGTCAGTCTTCACAGTAGAAGACATGAGTAATATCCCAACAATTCAGGAAAGTCAGGGGGCAGAGTTGAATATGGTTGCCATCACAAAGGAGAAAGTGCTAGAGAAACTAAAAGGTCTGAAAATTGATAAATCTCCGGGCCCAGATGGGCTACATCCTAGAGTTCTAAAGGAGATAGCTGAAGAAATAGTGGAGGCGTTAGTTATGATCTTTCAAAAGTCACTGGAATCAGGGAAAGTCCCAGAGGATTGGAAAATCGCTGTTGTAACCCCCCTGTTCAAGAAGGGAACAAGAAAAAAGATGGAAAATTATAGGCCAATTAGCCTAACCTCGGTTGTTGGCAAAATTCTAGAATCCATCGTTAAGGATGAGATTTCTAAATTTTTGGAAGTGCAGGGTCGGATTAGGACAAGTCAGCATGGATTTAGTAAGGGGAGGTCGTGCCTGACAAACCTGTTAGAGTTCTTTGAAGAGATAACAAATAGGTTAGACCAAGGAGAGCCAATGGATGTTATCTATCTTGACTTATCTTTGACAAGGTGCCTCACGGGAGACTGCTGAGTAAAATAAGGGCCCATGGTGTTCGAGGCAAGGTACTAACATGGATTGACGATTGGCTGTCAGACAGCAGGCAGAGAGTTGGGATAAAAGGTTCTTTTTCGGAATGGCAACCGGTGACAAGTGGTGTCCCGCAGGGTTCAGTGTTGGGGCCACAGCTGTTCTCTTTATATATTAACGATCTAGATGACGGGACTGGGGGCATTCTGGCCAAGTTTGCCGATGATACAAAGATAGGTGGAGGGGCAGGTAGTATTGAGGAGGTGGGGAGGCTGCAGAAAGATTTAGACAGTTTAGGAGAATGGTCAAAGAAGTGGCTGATGAAATTCAACGTGGGCAAGTGCGAGGTCTTGCACTTTGGAAAAAAGAATAGAGGCATGGACTATTTTCTAAACGGTGACAAAATTCATAATGCTAAAGTGCAAAGGGACTTGGGAGTCCTAGTCCAGGATTCTCTAAAGGTAAACTTACAGGTTGAGTCCGTAATTAAGAAAGCAAATGTAATGTTGTCATTTATCTCAAGAGGCTTGGAATATAAAAGCAGGGATGTACTTCTGAGGCTTTATAAAGCACTAGTTAGGCCCCATTTAGAATACTGTGAGCAATTTTGGGCCCCACACCTCAGGAAGGACATACTGGCACTGGAGCGGGTCCAGCGGAGATTCACACGGATGATCCCAGGAATGGTAGGACTAACATACGATGAACGTCTGAGGATCGTGGGATTATATTCATTGGAGTTTAGGAGGTTGAGGGGAGATCTAATAGAAACTTACAAGATAATGAATGGCTTGGATAGGATGGACGTAGGGAAGTTGTTTCCATTAGCAGGGGAAACTAGGACGCGGGGGCACAGCCTTAGAATAAAAGGGAGTCACTTTAGAACAGAGATGAGGAGAAATTTCTTCAGCCAGAGAGTGGTAGGTCTGTGGAATTCATTGCCACAGAGGGCGGTGGAGGCCGGGACGTTGAGTGTCTTTAAGACAGAAATTGATAAATTCTTGATTTCTCGAGGAATTAAGGGCTATGGGGAGAGAGCGGGTAAATGGAGTTGAAATCAACCATGATTGGATGGTGGAGTGGACTCGATGGGCCGAATGGCCTTACTTCAGCTCCTATCTCTTATGGTCTTATGGTCTTAAGTTCTATCACATTAGCGAGATTGGAATGAATGAATGCAAATGAGGGTCAATGATATTCTTGCCATCTTTGAGCGAGATCTGGATCTCGCCATTGGGTGTGGACTGGGTGGATTGCAAACTCGATTTACTATTTAGCCAGTGGGCCCAGATCCACCCCAGGCACAACATGATGGTTGAATCATGCCTTAAATCTGTCTCTTGATCATTGCTACGTGGAGGAGAACCTGCCCTCTTGTGGATTCTCCAAAATATTGATCCAAATTCACTACCTTTCTGACTTGAGTGATTCAACGTTTCCTAAATTCATCAAATTTAAAGTATCCCACCAAAATACCTCTGCTTTTACTGTAGCCTCTCCAGTCCCTGAATTAATACATTCTGCATCTTCATTGCTGCTGTCAGGAGGCAGCAGCTAACTAGTTTTTAAGGTCTCCTTTTTTCCTCAATGTTAACCACAATGTCTGTGCTGATCGATTCCACTTACCTGAATCCTGTCTTAATAATATTGCAATAGTATTCTCATAATCCTTTTCTCCCAGTTTCCCCATCTTTTCTCACGGCTTTACTATCTGGAATATTTAATTCCCAAAAAGTGACCAGCTTGCAGCCATGGCTCAGGAATGTTTATCATGTCGCATCCTTTAAGCTGTATTTCACAAAAGTAAGACTTGCATTTATATAGCATATTTAACAACCATTCAGTGTACCAAAACACTTCACAGCCAATTGAGAACTAGGCAGCATTTGACAGAGTGCAGCACCAAGTACCTTAGAAAGAATTAGAATCAATTTAACATACTATTGGAAAGACAACAGCTCCAATACAGCACACCAGGAGCACTGCATTAAAGCCCTATTCCAAATTATGTGCTCACGTTGTGGATTGGGACATGAATCCCTGACCTTCTAACTCAGAGGCAAGGTGCTGCAACCCTGAACTCAGGTAGGTGGCTAAAGACTGAGGGTGGAGGCAGCATTGAAAAATCCCTCTGGTGGTATTAAAAATAACTCTTCCACATTCTAGATCAGGGGTGGGCAAACTACGGCCCGCGGGCCGCATGCGGCCCGCCATAGGTCTTTATGCGGCCTACCAAGTCATTAAAAAAAAAAAAAAAAATTTTAAATTTTAAATTTTTTTTTAAGGTTAATGGGGGGGCTGTTGGGTTACTTACTGGTATAGGGTGGATACGTTGACTTGAGTAGGGTGATCATTGCTCGGCACAACGTCAAGGGCCGAAGGGCCTGTTCTGTGCTGTACTGTTCTATGTTCTATATGAGGCGCCCAGAATCATAATCGGGTGAAGTAATTATTTTACTTAATATACTATGCGGCCCTTTAAAATTGTGAATTTCTGAATGTGGCCCTTGCACGGAAAAGTTTGCCCACCCCTGTTCTAGATAATACAATGCTCTGGTACTTTATATGCAAGACATCACACAATCAAAATCAAAACAACAAATAAGGTGGAAATTAAGCCAACCTTTCATAACTACACCATCTTTTCATGGTGGAAAGATGTGCAATTGACAGAATTTGATCAGCATTTGCTCCATTGTAATATCACATTGTAACTCGGAACTGAAAACGAAATACCAATAGTAGGACTTGAAGATGTACAATATTGGAGCTAATCAGAAAACAAAATAAATGGAGTTTGGTGGATACGGATAGTGTGGGGGTCGGAGGGTGGGGGGGGGGGGGGGGGTGGGTTCTTTTCCTCCTAGATGGAGGATTTTTGTTGGGCCGACTATTTGTTGTAGGGGTAATAGGTTTGTAAGGGAACAGCTGTCTCCCACCTCCTCCTGCTGTCTGTGGCGGTTTTTATTTTGTGGAAGATAGGGGGCAGCACGGTAGCATGGTGGTTAGCATAAATGCTTCACAGCTCCAGGGTCCCAGGTTCGATTCCCGGCTGGGTCACTGTCTGTCTGCACGTCCTCCCCATGTGTGCGTGGGTTTCCTCCGGGTGCTCCGGTTTCCTCCCACAGTCCAAAGATGTGCGGGTTAGGTGGATTGGCTATGCTAAATTGCCCGTAGTGTCCTAAAAAAGTAAGGTTAAGGGGGGGCGTTGTTGGGTTACGGGTACAGGGTGTATACGTGGGTTTGAGTAGGGTGATCATTGCTCGGCACAACATCGAGGGCCGAAGGGCCTGTTCTGTGCTGTACTGTTCTATGTTCTATGCGACCTGATACAACCTGTTTGTCTCTCCACAGGTACTGCCAGACCAGCTGAGTTTATCCAGCATTTTCTGTTTTTAGATTGGAATAGTCAAATCTAGAGATGGTAAAGGCATTTGTCAGGGTTTTGGCGGCAGAGGGTAGAGGGGCGTGATGTTACCAAATTGATCGATGGGATCAGTGCTGCATCAGTTGCCGAGATGTGAACTATCTGGTTCTGTCTAAGTCCATCATCAAGGAGGAGAATGGAACTGTCAGCAAAACAATAAGCAGGACTATACAAGGCTACTGAGAGTCATTCAAAATTTAGAAATAAAGTAAATCATGGCAATGGGCTAGAAGTAAAAACAGACCATGGAAATTTGAATAAGCAGAATTTCATCCTGTGCAGTTTAGATAGCTCAGTACATACCCAACAGCTTGCTCAGTGAAGGAGGTTGGACCACAAACACACACAAGCGTTTGCAACTCTTCAGTACGCCCAGTCACAAATTCTGAACAAAGAGACATTTCAATCTTTCCCCGTTTCCCTGTCCATTCGAGGTGAGGCTCTGACAGGATGTATTCAACCTCAAACCTAAGGAGATAAATAAAAAGGCATTTTTACACCATGTATTTCATGGTGGAGTGTTTAATTACTTTTTCTTATTTTATGTAGCACATCATAGGAATTGCAGCCTATTTTTCAGCTGCCCCCTGATCTTCAGGGGGCTTCAGAAACATAAGCCATTGGACTACATTCGGCAAAGAGTAATACATAAATGCAGTGTGCTTATGAAATATTTTCGGTTGACTACTTTTACAAAGGCAATAAATAGCCTGCTTAAAGATAAATGGCTCGGATGACTATTAAAATAATAGAATTATGGAATTTTAAAAGAGGAAGTTGAAAATTTGAATCACATAATTTCAAGATACGATCATAACAAATTTGATGAGGTGGTCAGAGGTCAACAGTTTCTTCTTAAATATGGTGACCCAGAATTAATCACATTTTATGTTATTCTGTGAGGAGGTGCGAATTGTATGCTATGATGTTGCCCAAAGCACATGAATTCTGTAAGTTTCAAATTCTGCGATCAACGTCCAAGCTGACTCTTTCCCTTTAACTGCCAGTGGATTTTGGGCTTCACAAATATAAGCATTGAGTTCAAAAGCATGGAAGTTATGTCGAATCTTTATAAAGTTCTGGTGGGGCCCCAACTTAATTGTACCCAGTTCTGGCCACCACACTTTAGGAAGGACGTGAGGGGCATTGAGAGAGTACAAAAAGACATTTACTATAATGGTTCATAGGCTGAGGGGCTCGAGTGATGCAAGGTCAGGTTGGAAAAGCTAGGGTTGTTCTCCTTGCAGCAAAGGAGATTGAGGGGAGATTTGACAGAAGCATATAGGATTATGACAGATTTAGATAAGGTCGACCCCATCAGTTGATGGACAAGCGTTACAGAATAGAGATTTCAGGTTTTGGACAAGTGATGCAGAGGGAATAGGAGAAAGAACATTTTTATGCAGCGAGTGGCAATGACCTACAACTCGCTGTTCACAAGGGTTGTAGAAGCAGAAACAATCGATGATTTTGAAAGGAAATTGGATGGGTACTTGAAGTAAATAAACTCATAGGTTCACAGGGAGTGTTGCTAACTGGATTGCCCTGCGGGGAGCCAGCACTGAGCTGATGGGCTGAATGGCCTTCCTCTGCACTGTAAGTGACTCTTATCTTCACATTCTTCCTAAGGTGTAGTCACCAGATACTCTAACTTGTGGCCTAACCAAAACTCTATGAAGGTCCAACATAACTTACCTGCTTTTGTGTAATTTCTCTTCACATATGGTGATTATTGGTTTTAATAGACACCTACAGTAATACACTTCATATTAGAAATGGCCTCTGAGAAATAAATTAGAATTTTCCCCTATAGGCACCTAACAATAAAAATTTTGTTACCGATTCACTCACCATGGGCTGAATATTCCGTCTCCGCAGAAATAAAGTTGGTGTGGAGCCAATCTGCTCCGCAACTCAGCCATAGTGCACTGAGGGCAGCCTAAACAAAGGATGAATGGGACTACTAACTGGATAGGAGGTCCTGCCCTCGGGAGCCGCCTGCCAATCCAATTTACCAGCAGCTCCATCAGTCCCGGCAGCGTTAATTGACGCTGTCAATTCCCGTACCAGCCTCCTCGAACAGGCGCCAGAATGTGGCGACTAGGGACTTTTCACAGTAACTTCATTTGAAGCCTACTTGTGACAATAAGCGATTTTCATTTTCATTTCATTTCATGAGGAGCAAGAGGGCTCATAGTCCCAGAGACAGGCAGATCCAGCGTCTTGGAAAGGAAGGTTTGGGCAGTTCAGGCAGGGGGTGGGGGAAGGAGTTAGGTTTAAGACTACAGGCAGATACCAAGAGGGGAGGGGATGAGGAGAAGAGTTCAATCTTAGAGAGGTCACCCCGCTGCCCATTCACAAAGGGCAGCCTTTAAAAATTGGGATGCTCATGCCAAATGCCAAATCTTGTGGGCAGCATATTATCAGCGTCAATTTGCTTTGTAGATTGCTGATTTAGACACCCGTCCTCCCTGTATTAGGTATGTGAAGAGAAAAAGAATGGTGAAGAAAAATGTAGGTCAGAAACCTGAGAATTTATAATGGGGAACAGAGAAATGGCTGATCAACTAAATACTTACTTTGACTCTGTCTTCACAAAGGAGGATACAAATAGCATAACAGAAATGTTGGAGAACACAGGATTTAGTGAGAGGAAAGAACTGAAGGAAATCAGTATTAGTAGAAAAATGGTGTTGGGGAAATTGATGGATTGAAGGCCGATAAATCCCCAGGGCCATCTCCCGCTTCTATTTTCTATGTTTCTCTGGGGGCGAACTTGGGTGTGGTTGGGAAGGTGGTGGGTACATCCCAACATTCTGAATGGTACAAAGCGACACAGATTTTCTGTAATGGAAAGATGGGTGATATAGACCACAGACTAAGACGTCCAGTGCGCCAACCTCACCAGTGATAAACACTCTAGGTGCGATTCTCCAACCCCCACGCCGGGTGCGAGAATCGCGGGAGTGCCAGGCGATTCCCGCCATGTCGCCCTGGCACCTGCACGCGATTCTCCCACCCCCCCAAAACGCGTGTCGCGTTTTAAGACAGGCCGCTCGGAGAATCGCCGCTCCCGTTTCTAACGGTCGAGCGGCGATTCTCCGGCCGGGATGGGCCGAGCGGCCTGCCCAGTATGACCGGTTCACGCCGGCGTCAACCACACCGGGTCGCTGCCGGCGTGAACAGCACACGAACGCTGCGTGTGCGGCCTGTGGGGGGGAGGGGAGGAACGACCAGGGGGGTGCTCAGTGAGGGTCTGGCCCGCGATCGGTGCCCACCGATCGTCGGGCCGGCGTCTCTAAAAGACGCACTCTTTTCGCTCCGCCGCCCTGCAAGATCACTCCGACATGTCTTTGGTGCCGGCCAACCTGCACATGCGCGGGTGACGTCATTTAAGCGCCACCGGCCGTGTCATTTACGCGGCGCCGCTTTGACCCGGGCGCCAAGGCCCGGCGTGCGTAATTGACGCGGCGTCGCTCCTAGCCCCCTGGGGGTGGGAGAATAGGGGGCGAGGAGCGGCCTCCGACGCCGGAGTGAAACACTCCGGTTTTCACTCCGGCATCGGCACTTTGTCTCCCTTTGGGAGAATTTCACCCTCTATTTTCCTGTCTTTTGATGTTAGAATGTGTTACAGTGAGCATAGTGGTGCACAGACGTGACACAGCCAACGTCCACTGATGTTTGGCATTAATTTATATTTTGATCACTTAAACAGTATCATTCATCCACTTAATAATAGTTATATTCTGGTTTGCAAACAAGCTATTCCACCCACTTGTCCTGTATTAGCAAATTTTCCACGTATTGATTGGTGGAAATATTTCCGGGGTGGAATATGGGCAGCATTTGCAGGTGCCTGTGCTAATTGCAGGTTTCAATCGCTTCAGATTACTAAATGCCCTCAGAGAAATTAATTTGAATTTTCCCCTATATGCACCTCACAATGTAACAATAATCATTTTGTTATCGATTCACCCACCATGGGCTGAATATTCCATCTCCCCAGAAATAAAGATGCTGCCTATATTCCACCCCGGACATATTTCCACCAACCAATTTGTGGTAAATTTGCTAAAACAGGACGCGTAGGTGGAATAAGCACATTTGCAACTTTATTATTAAGTGGATGAATGATACTGTTTAGGGGCAAATTACCTTCAAAGCACACTTCCTGTGGTTTGCAGGGAAATATTTGAAATTCAATGCAAAATCAGCATGAAGTAATTCATTAACAGTGAATCTCTCATATCTCTGCATTTAAATTCAGAGTTACAGGATCCATAACAGCCACCATAACTCTTTAAATAAACTATTTTAACATTTCCATCCTTTATAAAATATTAATGCAGTATCTCACTGAGTGTATTTATCAAGTTGAATTCCAAATGAAACATAAGGCTGGATTCTCCGCTGCCTGATGGATGGAGCACAAATCTATGCCGATTCCAACACGGTCCGGCAGTCAGGTCCGTGTACCGCACCGGCAGCCCCATACAAATCCGTATGGATTTGATTGCGATTAGCGGATTGGACACTGCACGCTCCATTCCTCTTAGACAGTAGTCGCATGGGCGTGAATTGGCGCAAGTATTTGCTAAATTGGAGGAATGCTAATTACAACAATATTAGGCAGGAACTGATAAATTTAGATTGGGGGCGCCTGTTTCAGGGTCAATCAACATCTGGTGTGTGGGAGTCTTTCAAACGTCAGTTGATTAGGATTCATGACCAGGATGTTCCTTTGAAGATGAAGGATAAGTATGACAAGTTTCGGGAATCTTGGATGACGAGGGATACTGTGAGCTGAGTCAAAAAGAAAAAGGAAGCAGTTGTGAGGTCTAGACAGTTGGGAACAGACAAAGCCCTTGAAGAACATAAAGAAAGTAGGAAAGAACTTAAGCAAGGAGTCAGGAGGGCTAAAAGGGGTCATGAAAAATCATTGGCAAAAAGGATGAGGGAGAATCCCAAGGCATTTAAAAAATATATAAAGAGCAAGAGGGTGGCCAGGGCAAGGGTCAGCCCACTCAAGGACAGAGGAGGGAATCTATGTGTGGAGCCAGAGTGATGTACTAAATGAATTCTTTGCATCAGTATTCACCAAAGAGAAGGACTTAGTGGATGATGAGTCTAGGGAAGGGTGTGGAGATATGTTGGGATATCAAAAAGGTGTTGGGTGTCTTAAAAAGCATTAAGGTGGCTAAGACCCCAGGGCCTGATAGAATCTACCCAGAATACTGAGGGAGGCAGGGGAAAAAAATTCTGGGGCAATGACAGAAATCTTTGTATTCTCATTGGCTACAGGTGAGGTCCCACAGGGATGGAGAATAGCCAATGTTGTTCCTTTGTTTAAGAAGGGTAGAAGGGATAATCCAGGAAATGATAGGCTGGTGAACCTTACGTTCGTGGTAGGGAAATTATTGGGGACAGGATTTACTCACATTTGGAAACAAATTGACTTATTAGCGATAAGCAGCATGATTTGTGAAGGGGAGGTCATACCTCACCAACTTGGTCGGTTTTTTTTGAGTAAGTGACAAAGATGAAAATGAAAAAATGAAATGAAAATCGCTTATTGTCACGAGTAGGCTTCAATTAAGTTACTGTGAAAAGCCCCTAGTCGCCACGTTCCGGCGCCTGTCCGGGGAGGCTGGTACGGGAATCGAACCGTGCTGCTGGCCCGCTTGGTCTGCTTTAAAAGCCAGCAATTTAGCCCAGTGAGCTAAACCAGCCCCTTGTTAAGATGATTTATGCAGGTAGGGCAGCAGATGTTGTTTACATGGACTTCAATAAGGCCTTTGACAATGTCCCTCATGGCAGACTGGTATAAAAGGTGAAGTCACATGGGATCAGCGGTGAGCTGGCAAGATGGATACAGAACTGGCTAGGTCATAGAAGACAGAGCGGAGCGATGGAAGGATGCTTTTCCGAATGGAGGGCTGTGACTAATGGTGTTCTGAAGTATCAGTGCTGGGACCTTTTTTGTTCATATAAATGATTTGGAGGAACATGTAGCTGGTCTGATTAGTATGTTTGTGCATGACACAAAGATTGTTGAAGCTACGGATAGTGAAGAGGGTTATCAGAAGATACAGCAGGATATAGATCGGTTGGAGACTTGGGCGGAGAAATGGCAGATGGAGTTTAATCTGGACAAATGTGAAGTGATGCATTTTGGAAGGTCAAATACACGTGACAATTATACAGTAAATGACAGAACCCTTAGATGTATTGACAAGCAGAAAGATCAGGTCCACTGATCACCGAAAGTGGCAACGCAGGTGGATAAGGCAGTCAAGGAAGCAGACGGCATGCTTGCCTTCATTGGCCGGGGCATTGAGTATAAAAATTGGCAAGTCATGCTGCAGCTCTACAGAACCTTGGTTAGGCCACATTTGGAATATTACATACAATTCAGGTCGCCACACTACCAGATGGATGTGGATGCTTTGGAGAGGGTACAGGAGAGGTTTACCAGGATGTTGTCTGATCTGCGGTGTATTAGCTATGAGGAGAAGTTGGATGAACTCGGATTGTTTTCACTGGAGCGCAGGGGGTTGAGGGATGACCAGATAGAAGTTTACAAAATTATGAGTGACATGGACAGAGTGGAGAGTCAGAAGCCTTTTCTTAGAGTGGAAAAGTAAATTACTAGGGTACGTAAACTTAAGTGGGTAAGATTAGAGGAGATGAGGGTGGTGAGTGCCTGGACTGGAGCTGCCGGGGTATGTTGTGGAAGCATATACATTTCAGAGGCATCTTGACGAATACATGAATAGGATGGGAATAGAGGGATGCGGAAGTGCAGAAGGTTTTAATTTAGACAGGCATCATGATTGGTGCAGGCTTGGAGGGCCGAAGGGCCTGTTCTTGTGCTGTACTATTCTTAGTCACAAGTGCGTCCTGGGCACCATGGCTGTTGAGGGGGAGCGAGAAGGTAAGAAAACTCTCAAAATGTGTCGCCCTTGCTGGAGGATGTCTGCCTGGACCACAGGGAGTAGCGGGGAATGACTGGTGGCAGGTCCATGCACTCACAGTGTCCCCTTCGGGATGGGGATGGCCTGGCTCAGACTGCCATTACTGCAGTATGTGATTTAAACGCACCCCATTGGTGCAACTTACAGGTTCCTGGCTGTTCACACTGCTGACTGTATGCCAATGCTCAAAGAACCTCCGGTCATCTAGGAGCCCACCCAGCCTGCGCCCCCCCCCGCTCCAGAAACCCTCCAACCCCAGCAGTATCATCAAGGGAATGGGCATGGTAATGCTCAATAACTGGTCCACCAGGTGTTGGCACTCATCAGTACATTCCTCAGAAGTGCAGCTCCACTGCAGACGAAGCAGTGGAATTGTTGAGCTCACCTCACATAAAGGACACAAACACCGTGACCTTTGGCAACCTCCCTGTCATACTGCCCCTCTCAGAGTAGAGGCCTCACCAGTGACAGTATCAGCTAGTCCAACATCAGGACCACGAGCTGACTCCAAGCCTTGCCTGTCTACCGTGCTGCTGCTCCCATCCATCCTTCCCCCGTCCAGGAAACATGACCAGCTCCCTGACACAACCTGTGCGTAATACCCAGGCTGCATATCACACTGCAGCTAAGGCCCCAGCAAAAGCACACTTCCCTCGCTCACCCCATCAGTAGGACCAGCCCACACACAAGTCTCTGATCATAGAGGAGACTGGCGGCACACGTTGACTGTCTCCACTACACCAACCAGTTGGCACCATGCTGGTGGGATGACACACAGCCCACCAGTGTGGAGACCCACAGTAAACCCCAAAGGGGGAAATAGGACAGGGCTCACAGAGCCTATCGCTGACACTGGTGCCCCTATTGACATGTACGGGTGGTGAGGATGGGGGATCCCAACATCACAGGCCAGCGTTCTCTCCCTGTCTGCGTTGGTTTCCTCCGGGGGCTCCGGTTTTCTCCCACAAGTCCCGAAAGATATGCTTGTTAGGTAAACTGGACATTCTGAATTCTCCCTCAGTGAACCCGAACAGGTGCCAGAGTGTGGCGACTGGAGGATTTTCACAGTAACATCATTGCAGTGTTAATGTAAGCATACTTAATAATAATGATCGCTTATTGTCACAAGTAGGCTTCAATGAATTTACTGTGAAAACCCCCTAGTTGCCACATTCTGGCGCCTGTTCGGGGAGGCCGGTATGGGAATTGAACCCGCGCTGCTGGCATTGTTCAGCATTATAAGCCAGCTGTTTTAGCCCACTGTGCTAAACCAGCCCCAGTGACAGTAATAAAGATTGTTATACAGTGATGGGAACAGGGGTGCACCTGTAGAGATATGGATATCAGACTACAGCCAGATATGCTATCTACCTGGCCTCTACTGCCGTTGGGGATGAACGGAGGCTAGAGCACGAGAGAGGACCCAGCACAAGAGGATCCTGCCCCAGAAGAGCTGGGGTCAGTAGGTGAGGCTCAAGTGCTGGCCGTCCAACAGGTCAAGGAGGTGTGAAGGAGATGCTGCATAGGCCACGTGTATACCATAGACACCTATCCTTCGAGGACCTTCCAGATCGCATGTACCACTGATGACTCCGGCTCAGCAGGGAGACCATGCGCTATTTGTGTCAGACCGTGCGCATCTGGCACCAGGGGTGTATTGAGGAGGACACCAACTCCTGGTGCCAGTCAAGGTGATGATTTCCCAGAACCTTTATATCTTTGGCTCATTCCAGGGCTTGAGCGGGGACCTGTGTGGGATCTCGCAAATATCCGCACAGCATTCGTGCTGTCATAGATGCCCTTATGTGCCTGGGCATCATACAACCTCACCTTCAACGTGGAACAGACCCCTCAGGTTGTCTGGGCAGCAAGATGTGCCACCATCACTGGCATGCCCGAGTTCCAGGGATGATTGTCGGCACCCTCTGAACACCAGTGCATCGTGGGTGTCCTTCATCAATAGGAAGGGGTTCCATTCCCTGAACGTGCAGCTGCACACCATGCACATATGCACTCGATATCCAGGCAGCGTTCGCAACTCTTAGATCCTGGTGCAGATGAGAGGTTGGCTACTGGGTGACAAGGGCTATCCAGTCATAGAATCACTACCGTGCAGAAGGAGGCCATTGGACCCATCGACTCTGCACCGACCCTACCTAGGACCATGTCCCCACCCTAGCCCGTAACCCAGTAACCCCACCTTACCTTTTGGACACTAAGGGGCAATTTAGCATGGCCAATTCACCTACCTGCACATCTTTGGACTCTACCTTCCCCCTTACCTTCCACTCCTTCCCACTACCGCAGCTGCCTCTTCCCCCTCTGGGGGTCATTCCAGGATCATCACAGAGTGTTGTCCTTGGGTTGGCAGTATCAGCGGGTTTTGTCCACAGGACGAAGGATAAAGACGACTCGCTGTGAGATGAGCTCTGGTGCTCCTCATTGTTTGACAAAGTCTGACTCTTGCCTGTTGGAAAACATTCCACTGCCGTCTGGGTCCGCTGGCCAAACCTTCTCATGGGCCCACATATCTTCCCACCCGGCAGAATGAGGTTAGAGGCAGGTCGAACTGGTGGTGCAAAAGTGTTTAATGGTGACTATATACAACGGTAGGCCTTAACCCCAAACTATCTTCTATGTTCTACACCCTTGCCAACTTAAGTGTCATCTACCTTATCTCCCCTACTGCTCCTTCAAGCACATCAGAAGTGGAGGCAGCCTGCTGTGTGCCTCTCCCTCTGCCCTGTGAGGGGGGGGGGGGGGGGGGATTCAGAAGGGCAGCGAATCAGATGCCAGTGGTTCAGGGCATCACTTGCAATTCACGTGGGCAGAGTGCTAGCCAATTTGCATCTCCCGAATTTTGTCCCACAGCGGGAATGCGAATTCTACGCAATTCCGACCGGAAAACGGTCTCCCAACCGGAAATCCAGACCCATTTTTGGACTATATTCCATGTTAGAAAATAGCAACTGACACTGTTAAGGAACAAGAGATCAGTGAATCATTACAAGCAATAAACAAATTCAAAAACTAAATCCCATTTAAAGGATGCTTTATGGCCAGCTATTGTGTCCGAAAGTCAAGTATATTTATGCTGGCTAAATTAGTTGGAGAAGGATGATGGTATTATGCATGCAAATTAAGCTGTTGATTCCTGCTAGTTTTAATCAGGCACAGCTAAATGCTATTTGTGTGATGAATAAATATGACAATGTTTTGCTGTGCACAATATTTATTGTAGATAGATTGCCCACCAGCTCCAAAATTGTGATCCCAGGAATTTGTGAAGTGGGCCAAATCTCTTACACAATTTCCTGGAATCTTTGCACTGAAAATCTGGCACTTGGATATAAATGTTTTCATTTTTCATTTCATGCCCTATCACAAAGGCACAAATTCAGGAAAATCTGGGCTATCGTCTCTTTGGTACCCTAGTTAGGCAGAGTAAAACTTCACCACAATCCAGTCATATACCCATCATGACCGTATCAAACATTTTGGGCGGGATTTTCCGAACCTCTATGCCGGAATCGTGCCCGGTGCGGGGGCAGAGAATAGCCGTTAATTTTAAAAAAAATTTAATTTAGAGTACCCAATTCATTTTTTCCAATTAAGGGGTAATTTAGCGTGGCCAATCCACCTACCCTGCACATCTTTGGGTTGTGGGGGCGAAACCCACGCAAACACGGGGAGAATGTGCAGATTCCACACGGACAGTGACCCAGAGACCGGCGCCGTGAGGCCACAGTGCTAACCTACTGCGCCACCGTGCTGCCTGAGAATAGCCGTTCATTCCGGAAATCTGGCGCTACAGCGCTTCCGCGATTCTCTGCAGACCCGCTAGTCCCCTTGCGCGTGTGGTCGACGCAGCGCTGGTCGGGGGCCGTTGGAACAGGCCCCCGCAGCGATTCTCTGTGGTCGACTGGCCAAACTCCTGCCAGTGTGGTTTATATGTGATACCACCCGGCGGAAGCTGGGACCCGTTGCCGCGGTGGCGGTCCTGGTGGGGGTGGGTGTATCTGGCTCCAGGGTGGGTGTTCATCAGGGGCCACTGTGATCTGGGAGGGACCTACCTTCTTCTGAGCGGGCCCGCTGTGTGGCTCCGCCATGTCGGCGGCACCTGCGGCGAGGTGGGCCGCCACACGCATGTGCGGACCCTCTTCTGGCCACCGTGCGCATGCGCGACCGCATGGTCTGGCTGGCAGGGCACCGCCAGCAGCCAGAGCTGCGGGACGCATGCCGGGACTCTGCTAGCCCCCTGGAAAACGGAGAATCACCTCGGACTTTCGAGGAAAAAGTCCGGAATGATTCTTGCCCGTTTTCCGGCGGGCTTGGGGACTTAGTCCCCAGAAGGGAGAACCCCGCCCTATAATTGGTGAGGAGAATCTTTTACTTCTTCAACTGAGTGAATCACTGGGTGCACCCACTGAGTACCTTAGAGACAACGCTCACTGAAATGGGAATTGAATGCCTGCCATTGCCTGTCCACCGTCCTTCCTTTCAGTAATGTTTCCAGTCAATCATTGCCAGCTCATGCCTCATGCCATCATAGTTACTTTAATTGAGGTTCAGGACCTTGGTCTCAGAATCAACTAACTCACTATTCACATTGACAAAAAATTCTAACATATTATGGTCACTCATCTGCAAGGGTTCTCTCACAACTAGATTGCCAACTAATCCTTTCTCATTGCACAACACCCAGTCCAAGATGGCCTGTTCCCTTGTTGGCTCCTCAACATATTTGTCCAGGAAACCTTCCCGTGTACACTCCAGAAATTCCTCCTCTATTGTACTGTAACTAATTTGTGTCACCCAATCTATGTGCAGATTAAAGTCGCCCATAATCACAGATGTTCCTTTACCACATGCATCTCTGATTTCCTGTCGAATGCTATTCCCGCTGCAGTTTGGTCTGTGTTCCACCCCTATGAATGTTTTTTTCCCCTTGATGTTCCTTAACGCGACCCAGACAGATTCCACAACATCTGTACTAATATCTTTCCTCAATATTGTATCAATATCTTCTTTAATCAACAATGCTGGGATCAACGGAGACATGCTCTGAAGCACCACGGCAATGCCCACCTGAGACTGGGACATGCTCCGCAGCTCCTCACCAAGGTCCACGTGGGACTGGGACATGTCCCCCAGCAACTGGGACATGCTGTCGAGGTGCACAGCCATAGCTTCATTGACTGATCAACGCCTTGGACACCTCCACTCAAGCTGCTGACATTGTGCACCAGGCTCTCCACTGCAGTCCCCACACTAGCAGTGTTGGCCTCGGTGCCACGCATTGCCGGTGCCATCTCCTGCGCCCGTAGTCTCTCGAACTACTCCAATTGGCAACGGACCTAGAGCGCTATTGACATCCTCCTCTGAATCACACGGCCGCACCCTATCGACTGTATCAGCTCCGGGTCCTGGTCCAGAGGTTCAGCATCAGACTGGGGCCAGCTGGGTCCTGGGGTACAGATCTCCGATTGCTGTCTCGCCTGGGTGTTCCTGCCTCCACCTGATATGCATCAGCAACCACGTGCTGCTTACCAGAATGTGCCTCAGAAACCTGACCACCGCTGTCGCCCACCGAGATGTGTGCCTCCGCGCTGGTGGAGGGTGGGGATGACAGCTGTGCCGCTAATATGGTGGTTTCCTTGGAACTCCCCTCCGAGGTGTTCTCATGAGAGGCGGGATGGGAGGCAGGATGGGGGAGGGGGAACCTCCCTGAATGGGTCGACACTGTCTGATAGAGATCCTGTGAGAGAATAGACATGTGGTCAGTGGGAGGTATGGGTCAGTCGGTATGGCATTAACAACTCACGCATGACAAGGCATTTGGGTGGGACCCGGTGCATCCTCACCTCTGTGGCATATGTCTACCTCTGTGTCAGCGACCGATCTGTCCTCGGCTACACCAACGACGCCCAGGGCCCGCATCTCGTAGAGGTTGAGGACTCTGATGCCTGGCGCCCGCTCCCCGTCTGGTCCCTCTCATATCTGCTGCCGGCCAATTATTCTTGCGGGTCACAGAGGGGGAATCGTGAACCACACACTTCGATCATCGTTGGGGGGGGGGGGGGGGGGTGGGGGGAAATGGGATGGGGAGGAAAATGGAGAGTATGGCGCTTGGGGGGGATGGGGAGTTGGGGACGATGTAGGCATCAACCCTGGACATGGCTGGGCCAGGGCACGGTATAGGCGCATGCTCATCGAGTGGGGGGGGGGGGGGGGGGGGGGGGGGTGGCGTTGTCTGGGGGCTGGTGCCAACCCACCCATGTGGCCTGATGGAGGTCGTTGATCGTCTTGCGGCGTTGGCTGACAGTCGTTCTGGTGACGCTTCTGAGTTGACAGTTTCCTCCTAGGTGGCACTGGCTGCCCTGTGGTGGACCCTCCAAGCCCCTTGGGAGAACAGGGCACCCCGACCACTTCTAACAATCTAGCCAGGTTGCCATCCCTGAATCATGGTGCTGGTCTCCTCGGTGGCATGGCTGTGAGCTGTGTGGTGTTTGCCATGTTGGATTGGTGTAAGTATTGCTCCGTTTGTTGCGGGTGCGGTCCTGCCGATCAGCCAGCGGGATAGTCATTTGCGGCGTGTAGCCTGTGGGGCGGGTTATGTGGACCAATTAATGTTTTATAGCGGTGATGGCCTTGCCGGGCTGTGTGTCAGGAAGCCTGTGGCAATTTCCGCTCGCTTCCACACTGAGCAACTTTTCCATTAAATCGCACCCACAATTTACCATATGCCTCACATAAACTTCGAGAGTACCTTTAAGAAATGGATGTTTAAGCAATGTACCTTTAAGAAATGGAGCAGCTCATATTACTGAAGTGATGTCAGAGGGTGGGGGGAGCTGAGCTGAGCTCACTTCTGCTTTTGGTTTCAGGTATGAGGAGAAAGCTGGGAGTGTTTGTGTGTTTTGCAAAATGCTGCAAGAAGAAAACACAAAACTGGTCTGTTGATGTCTGAAAATCCAAAGACTATAAGTATATTGAATGTAACCTCATGTCTGTTGGTAAAGGTGAAGTCTTTTGGAGGTTTGAAGGAACATTTTGAGGGATTATTTAGTTTTGTATTATTTTTGGGGTTATCTTTGAAGTAAGGGGTGTTAAGTGATCCAATGTTTATTTAAAAGGTTCAGTTGAATTCATGGAATAAACATTGTTTTGTGTTTAAAAACCCACGTGTCCATAATTGTAATACCACACCTGGAGAACAAGCCGTGTGCTTCAAAAGCAACAATACATTAAAGGGGGAGGTTGGTTTAACTCCATGATACATTTTGGGGTTCTGAAAACGTCTCTGCCATAACAATTAAGACAATTTGTTTAAATTATAAATTTAGAGTACCCAATTATTTCTTTTCCAATTAAGGTTCAAGTTAGCATGGCCCAATCCACTTACCCTGCACATCTTTGGGTTGTGGGGTGAAACCCACGCAGACACGGGGAGAATGTGCAAACTCCACACGGACAGTGACCCAGGGCCAGGATTCGAACACAGGTCCTCAGCGCCGTAGGCAGCAATACTAACCACTGTGCCACCGTGCTGCCCCAGAAATAACATCAAAAGGCTCTCTCAGGATTTGAACCTGGGACCTGTCACAAATTCATGAAACACGAACCCCGAAGCCCTAGTCCAACGAGCTGGTCTGCAATAGGACAATTAAGCAACCGCAATACGCACAACATTCTTTTTTTTTGCAATTACATGTGCTTTGTTTGACATCTAAACAAATGGAAACTCTTTAAAAAAAATTTTTTAAGTTTCCATACTTTCCCTCGTATAATCTTACTTGTGTATGCAATAGTGAACATACACCACAAACACGAAAAACAAATTTGGCTAAATTGACACAAACCTCTGCTGGCATGTCCAGTGAGAGTCTTTTGTTTCAGGTGACACAGCTTTCTAAACTGTTATTACAGCTATTCCTGTTTTTGAATTGCGAGGACAGCTTTTCACCAGTCTGTTGAACTAATCTCCACCGTGTGATAGCTTTTGCAATATGACTCACTGAAAGCTTTATTAAAATGAAAGGGTAGTAATTTTTTTGTGCGATGGCGCGTCATCCTTTCTCACACGTAGATTCTAGTATAGGTAAAATCTAACAAAAGTGTTATCCAGGCAGGGGAGGCAGTGGTTTTGTGGTATTGTAACTGGACGAGTAATCCAGAGACTCAGGTAAATGCCTGCCATGGCAAGTGGCGAAATTTGAATTCAATTAAGAAGAAAGAAATCTGAAATTAATCAGCTAAGAAACCATTGTCGATTGTCATAAAAACCCATCATTTAGTGTCCTTTTGGGAAAGAAATCTGCTGCCTTTACCTGGTCTGCCTACATGTGACTCCAGAATCACAGCAATGTGGCTGACTCTTAAATGCCCCTTCACGGGGAATTAGGGATGGACAATAAATGCTGGCCCGGCCAGCGACATTCCATGAAGAATAAAAAAAAATGCCTGATTTTAATTCTAAACTCAACTCTTAAGATTTTATTAATTTGCAAAGGACAGAATGGTATGTATTGTCATGTGACAGTACCTTTACGAAATAGATGCTTAAGAAATGTACCTTTAAGAAATGAGTGTTTATCAGTGATGTCAGAGTGTGGGTGGAGCTGGGCTGTCTGTCAGCTTTTTACTTTCATTTTAGACTGTTTGCTGCAGGGTGTGTTTTAGTTTTGTTTTCAGTGTTGGAGCTGAAGCCAGACAAAGCAGGTGTACTGTTGTTCTCTCTGCCATGAAAAGACTATCATTTGGTGAATTCAGAATTGTAAATGTTCTCAGATCTCTCCAGACCTCGCGATCAGGATCCTGCCCACAATGGGTGTGACTACTAATCCCTGTCTGCCTAATTAGGTTTTAAACCCACTCGGGTGTGCTCACCCGCCATTTACCGGCCTTCTGGCATCTATTGGCCTCCCCAGCGAGTTCCAGCTGGACGCTGTCCAGTACCGGTGTGGACTAGGGGGGATCCTGGGACATCGGAGGCTCCTGGGTGGTCAGAGACAGGGCAGGGTGGCCCCTGGCCTTCCTGTTGGAATGCGGACACCTTGGCACTGCCGCCTTGGCACTGTCAAGGTGCCCAGGTGGCACTGCAAAGCTGGCAGCAGCACTGCCAGAGTGCCAGTGCAAGGGTGCCGGGGTGGCACTGCCAAGGGTCAGGGCCTGGGAGCCTTACCCATGAAAGGAGGGTGGATATGAAGGATGGGGGAGGGTGCAGGGGAGGTATGAAGGGGCATCTGGAAGGTTTGGGGGGGGGGTTGAAAGGGGGCATGGGAAGGCTTATAAAGGGGGGCCCTTTAGCGGCCCCATAGTGGGGTTTCATCACTTGGGAGGGGGGTAACACCCATGTATGTGGGGGGATGACATTGCCCATGGGTGGGGGGGGTGTGGGGATCTACTAGCCCTCTTAGGGATTGGGGTACACTTTCAAAATGGTGGCCCAATCTCAGAGGAACCGGTCTGGCCAGCAGGTTCAGCTCCCCAGTGAGGAAGATAATTCTAAGTGTGGGGTGACCAAGGAGAAACTCCCCAGGGCCCCAAAAAAGTGACTATATGTGATTAGGTAGCGATGGGAAAACCAGCAAAACCCGAAACCTTTCCGTTAGATCGCACCCAATATCTTTGTTAAAACTCACTTCCACAGACACATTTCCTTTTACAGCAACCATGTCCAGCCCCAACCTATTTCATGTGGATTCCAGCTTAAATTTGACAGTTTGTGTGTCAGATGCCCTAACCTTCACAGATATCTCTGTGTTATTTGGTGTTGCTATATTCACTGCTCTCAATTATACATTGAGATTCAGCCTCACCATCTCCTGATTTGTTGGCTCATGGTCAAATACTGGAAAAGTGGAAACTTGGCCAAGATCCTACATGGCTGGCACGAAGCATTGAGGTGATGCACTGTGATTGACATGGGGAGAGAGGAAGAGGGGGAGAGGATGAGGTTGAATATATAGCAGGGAATTGGTGAAGGGGCGACTGAGATAGATGGTGATGGAGATGGACAAGGATACAGAGAAGGAGATGGACAGAGGGAGTAACCTTGTATGTTTACTGCAATCTGCAATACTAATTTCTAAATTGAAATAAACTAGCATTGACTAGTTCACTCAATTCTCACCTTTTTATAGAGAATGGAAAATGTGTACTGCCTGTCCAATGATTCTGGCAATGAGTCATTCATTTTCTACAATAATTACTGTTGGTTTTTATCTGCAATTTGGAATTCACTCTTGCACTGTGTCCCCAAGCAATGAATCTAATTTTATTTTAGAGTAAGTAAACAGCAACCAGGACCATAGCAGAGCAATATGTTAATCATCTTTTAATTGCATGTGATGGGCCAAGAATCTTTCTCTGCCAGACTAACATTTGAAGTGGAATATGTTGACAACAATATGTAATTTTCAGTTAACAAGCAAAGCCATACACTTAGTAATGTCTTTTGGCATACTTATTACTGCATAGATTTGAGATCTTCTGTTACATGAGAGACTTGGCAGTCATAGATTTTTGGTCTGCAGATAAAGGCCGGATTTTTCTGTCCCCTGCCGCTAAGATCAGGAATCCTGATTGAGCAGAGAATCCCACGTCAGGCAAAAAAACAGGAAAGGTGCTGGCCGGCAGACCTGTCACCAGTCTCGGATCCGTCCCTGCCGGCCAGAGCGGGATTCATGCCAGCACGCAAACAGATCTTTTGCATTAATTTGAATGAGATTAATGGGCTGGAAGCCTGAATCCCCCCCCCCCCCCAATTATGCTCCATCCCTCCCAGGGGGGTGTCACGCGGACGTGGTTTGGTGCAAGTATTTACAAACGGGGTCCTGGAGCCATGGCCTTTGAAGGGAAACCAAGGAGGTCAGTACCTTTTTCATTGTCTTCAGGCTTGCTGGGGGTTGTATGCCTGGAGCTCTGGGAATAACGGGGACCGATTTGGTGGCAAGGGCGTGGACTTGGGGTGTCCCCTTCAGGATCGGGGTGCTGTGGCCGAACCTCCCATTGCTGCTGTAAAAGATGAGCAACTCATCTCTTAGGTATTATTTACAGGCTCCTGACTGGCATGGTAGCATAGTGGTTAGCACTGTTGCTTCACAGCGGCAGGGTCCCAGGTTCGATTCGCGGCTTGGGTCACTGTCTGCGAGGAGTCTGCATGTTCTCCCTGTATCTGCGTGGGTTTCCTCCGGGTGCTCCGGTTTCCTCCCACAAGTACCGAAAGACATGATGTGAGGTAAATTGGACATTCTGAATTCTCCCTTAGTGTACCCAAACAGGCACCGGAATGTGGCGACTAGGGACTTTTCACAGTAACTTTGTTGCAATGTTAACGTAAGCCTACTTGTGACACTAATAAAGATTGATATAACTGTTGACTACTGCTAGTATCCTGAAAATGCTCTGAGGTCTCCTGATCAAGTAGGTATCCATCTACCCCGCCCATCTGGAAACCTTCATGTATCCGAGGTATGATGAAGGGAATGGGCATGGCCAAGCTCAATTGCTAGACTACCGGGGCTGGAACTTCTCATTGTACTCCTTAGATGCACAGCTCCACAGCAGAGCTAAACCCACACAAAGGACACATGCAACTATGACACATGCAATGGTGGCCGCTAGAACGTTCTTTTCCAGAGATGAAACGTCTGCCTTGGGCAGCTGTTCCCTGGGACTGGCACCCCTCCAACTGGCTGCTCCCTCGGAAGCCCCTGTCTCCACTTGATGTGCTACAGCATGTCTGTGGTGCTCACCAGAGGGTGTCCCAGGAGCCTGACCAATAACACTTCCCACCGATGTAAAATTCTCTGTGCTAGCGGATGGTGCTGATGAAAGCAGTGCTGAGAAGTCAGTGCCGTCCCAGGAGGTCTGCTCCGGGGGTGTTCTGAGGCTCTGGAGAGGGGCTGCAACCCAAGATGGCCCGGCCTCATCTGATAGGGATGCTGAATGATGTAAGACATGGAGTCAGCTCTTGGGAAGGATAGGGCTGTGGGAGCTGAATGACAAAGTGAGATAGGACTTCTGGATAAAGTTGTATTAGGCACACTTATTCAGCGTATGCCGAACTCCATATCAGCCACAGCTTGCTTCACGGCCTCCTTGGCAAGGTCCATGGCCTTTCTTCAAAGGGGGTGTGGACCTGTATTTTGGGCATGCTGCCACCCATTTTCTGACATTCCCTTCGATTATGGCCCGCTTTATCCTTGTGGACACAGTAAGGACATAGTGAGATGCCGGCATGTCAATTTTATTGGGGGAGGGGGGTTTCTAGCTGGTGGCATATTTGGGCAAGCTGCTTGGCCAAAGGTGGCAGGCATGTGTTGGTGGGTTCGGGAGGGGGGGGGGGGGGGGGGGGGGGGTGTGCTGTGAGGGACATCCTGGTAGGTGGACTGTCACTGGCATACAAGGATTTGGGCGTAGATGTCAGGGGTCAAGGACGGGAGTGATGGCAAGGTCACAAAGCTGACCACTCACCGGAGCTGATTGAAGGAGGTTGTTCATCTTCTTCCTGAATTGCATGCTGGTCCTCTTGGGGAGGCTACGAGCACTCATTGCATCTGCTACCTCATCCCAGACTTTATTTATAACAGCTGGCTATTGTCTCCACCCCACCCTGGAAAAGAGAGTGTCCCTTCTCTCTTCAACAACGTGCAACATCCTGTGGATGTCTGCATCAAAGAAGCATGGTGCAGGTCTATTAGCAGCCATTTTCTTGGCTGGAATGAGAGTCTGGGGTGAGTGGAGTACTTAAAAGCTGCTCCAGCTGGTTAGCCTCTCAATGGGATCACCGACCCCAACTAATCTCTCGCCTGAGGAACCGGGACTCGAGTAGGTTGCACATGGGCACGTGCTAGCCCATTTGCATAGAAGGAATAGTGCCTTCCCTGTCGCTTCTAGCGGCAGTGTGAAAATCTTCCGATTCTTCACTGGCCGAGCACTTAAGACTCTGGAACAAAGAATCGCGCCCAAATATTCAGCACAAAATAATACTGAACTATCAAGTTTATCGACACTATAGACAGGCATTTGGTTATAATAGTACTGTTCAAAGACCACAAGAATGAAACAGAAAGCAAAAAATAAACTTCAGATGCACAGCACAATGATTTTGACGCCAAGACCAAGAAAGCACAACAGCGCCTATACTTCCTCAGGAAACTATGGAAATTCAGCATGTCCACACTGACACTTTCCAACGTTTACAGGTGCACCATCGAAAGCATCCTATCTGGCTGCATCACAACCTGGTATGGCAACTGCTCGGCCCAAGACTGTAAGAAACTACAGAGAGTCTTGAACACAGCCCAGTCCATCACACGAACCTGCCTCCCATCCACTGACTCTGTCTACATTTCCCACTACCTTGGGAAAGCGAACAGCATAATCAAAGACCTCTCCCACCCTGATAATTCTCTTTTCCAACCTCTTCCATCGGGCAGGAGAAACAAAAGTCTGAGAACATGCACTAACAGATTCAAAAACAGCTTCTTCCCCGCTGCTACCAGACTTCTAAATGACCCCCCTATGGTTCCCTCTGCACGTCTTCTCTACTATTGTTAGCATTATACTCCATATGCTTCATCCGATGTCTATGTCTATGTATTTACATTGTGTATTTATCATATGTCCTGTTTTTCATGTATGCAACAATCTCCTGGACCGTACACAGAACAATACTTTTCACTGCACCTCAGTACACATGACCACAAATCTAAATCTAAATGTTCTTGTGTCATAACTGGAGTACAATAAGATGTTATTGGAATAGAACTAATTTTCATATTTACATGTTTTAATCTGGAAGCTAATTGTAATTATTTCTGTTATGGACATTAGAACGTTTACAAGCAATATCACCATTGATATAACAAAAAAACATTATTCTTATATACACATGAAAATAAACAAGAATGGTCAACATTATTCTGCAACAAGAGACCATAGGCCCTGGCCTTTCGCTTGATCTATTATCCATGGGCATACATAAATCTGTCACAATAACTTGATTGACAAAGACACTTTGGTGTGGACAGAAATTACCTTTTGTCTTTTGAAGCCAACAGGTCTAATTGATCCCTCCACACAATGTCCTTTTCTGTCTTGTTGAACATCATCAATCGAATTTTCCTGAAATCAAATAAAAGTGCCAAGGTAACATCTAATTCTAATCAGTATTTACAAAAGGTTGTCTGATTTAAAAAATAGCTTTAAAATCCTAAAAGGATAGTTTAAATAGTGATGTGGGACGCATTGCCCAATAAGGCAATCTGCAGTTCCTGTTTTGTCAGTAAGAATGGTGAGAAGACGACGAAATGGAACAACAAGTTGTACTGAACTGTTCTTGTGGGGCGGCATGGTAGCACAGTGTTTAGCACTCTTTCTTCACAGTGGCAGTTCAATTCCCGGCTTGGGTCACTGTCTGTGCGGAGTCTGCACGTTCCCGTGTCTGCGTGGGTTTCCGCCGGGTGCTCCGGTTTCCTCCCACAGTCCAAAGATGTGCAGGTATTAGGTGAATTGGCCATGCTAAATTGCCCATAGTGTCTGAAGGTTAGGTGGGTTTACGGGGAGAGGGTGGATGTGTGGGCTTAAGTAGGGTGCTCTTTCAAGGGTTGGTGTAGACTCGATGGGCTGAATAGCCTCCATCTGCACTGTAAATTCTATTATTCTATGATCTTGGGACAGCTGCAGTATACAATGTTGAAAAAAATCAATAGTACAGGACAAAATGTGAAATTCACCTTGCTGCACAATAATTCCAGATCTTGATGCACAATGAGCACCTCAACAAGGCAATATGTTAAACCAGCAAGACTGATTAGATAGGGATATATTCAAATTATGTTGGGAGTATGTTGTTGAGGTAATGTATGGAAAAGTCACATTTGATCCAAGACTGCTTTGTGCCTTCAATGCTTTTAAAAGTCAGCCCATTCACCCAGTATTCCAGTCAGGAGACAGATAGAGGCTAATAGTGGGGGCCAACACTTCTTGAGGCAGGCCCAAGGTGGCAATGGAGGGACGTGGATGGCGAGGCTCATGCGTTAAAAGACGCGGCTTAATTTATTGGAGCCTTGGCCCTGTTCTCGTCCCAGTTGTTAGGCCCTTCAACCTCCCCCCACCCATCCATCTCCACGCCTCGTCATGTCTTCCCATGCCCCCTCACCCAGCATCAACGTCATCAATGCACTCTACAATAACACAGTCAAGTCTTTGAAACGCTCACTGAATTATAATTTTAAAATCAGCCATTTAAAAATTCCTTTGAAAACATTGCCCCCTTTCATTCTCATGCAGCCTATTTCTGTTTACAAAGTTGCCAATTAGCTTCATTCTTGGGTTGAGCTCCAAGAGTGGCGAATGCATTCAGCCCTGTAGAGGGCTGATTACACAATGTTAAAGGGATTGCTAGCTTTGGTTCACTGATTAACAGTTTTATTCCTAATCAAGTATCGGTCTTTGAAGTGGATTTTCGATGCCTGCTGATTTGAATGAAATAAGATGAAGAGGTGTTAAGTGGGTTAAAGGTTTTTTCAATTAAACGTTTCCTAGCTATGTCTGATAGATAATTTTGTGAGATTGAAAGAGTGGTAATGGGTGGGATTCTCCGTCCTGCTGCACCCGTTTTTGGATGTGGCTCGCCCTTGCCGGCAGCGGGATCCTCCATCCCGGCAGGCAGCCAATGGTGTCTCCCATTGTGGGCACCACCAAGTCTCCGGGAAATCCACACGTGTGCGCTGCCGACGAAGCGGAGAATCCCGCCGACGGACAATCCAGCCCAATGTTTTCTCAAGGGGATTTTTGAATAGTTTTTCCTATTATTTCATGAGCATTCCAAAGGCTTGCCAGTGTTTTATGAGTCATTGTTCCTGTACCTATTGCATTCTAAAAGAGTGCCTCAAAGACTCGGCAGATGTTAGGACATTAATTCAACGTGAAAATCAAAATCACAGGACTCTCCACGTACATTTATATCAGATTCTGCATACAGTAGAATGCAGAAGAGCATCTATCCTTTGGAGAAAATACTCTAATGCATCCGAACAGTGTTGATCAATTTAATGGTTTCTTACCTTTTAAGGACATAAGAACATAAGAACATAAGAACTAGGAGCAGGAGTAGGCCATCTGGCCCCTCGAGCCTGCTCCGCCATTCAATGAGATCATGGCTGATCTTTTGTGGACTCAGCTCCACTTTCCAGCCCGAACACCAGAACCCTTAATCCCTTTATTCTTCAAAAAACTATCTATCTTTACCTTAAAAACATGTAATGAAGGAGCCTCAACTGCTTCACTGGGCAAGAAATTCCATAGATTCACAACCCTTTGGGTGAAGAAGTTCCTCCTAAACTCAGTCCTAAATCTACTTCCCCGTATTTTGAGGCTATGCCCCCTAGTTCTGCTTTCACCCACCAGTGGAAACAACCTGCCCGCATCTATCCTATCTGTTCCCTTCATAATTTTATAGGTTTCTATAAGATCCCCCCTCATCCTTCTAAATTCCAACGAATACAGTCCCAGTCTACTCAACCTCTCCTCATAATCCAACCCCTTCAGCTCTGGGATTAACCTACTGAATCTCCTCTGCACACCCTCCAGTGCCAGTATGTCCTTTCTCAAGTAAAGAGACGAAAACTAAACACAATACTCCAGGTGTGGCCGCACTAACACCGTATACAATTGCAACATAACCTCCCTTGTCTTAAACTCCATCCCTCTAGCAATGAAGGACAAAATTCCATTTGCCTTCTTAATCACCTGTTGCACTTGTAAACCAACTTTCTGTGACTCATGCACTAGCACACCCAGGTCTCTCTGCACAGCGGCATGCTTTAATATTTTATCGTTTAAATAATAATCCCGTTTGCTGTTATTCCTACCAAAATGGATAACCTCACATTTGTCAACATTGTATTCCATCTGCCAGATCCGAGCCCATTCACTTAACCTATCCAAATCCCTCTGCAGACTTCCAGTATCCTCTGCACTTTTCGCTTTACCACTCATCTTAGTGTCATCTGCAAACTTGGACACATTGCCCTTGGTCCCCAACTCCAAATCATCTATGTAAATTGTGAACAATTGTGGGCCGAACACGGATCCCTGAGGGACACCACTAGCTACTGATTGCCAACCAGAGAAACACCCATTAATCCCCACTCTTTGCTTTCTATTAATTAACCAATCCTCTATCCATGCTACTACTTTACCCTTAATGCCATGCATCTTTATCTTATGCAGCAACCTTTTGTGTGGCACCTTGTCAAAGGCTTTCTGGAAATCCAGATATACCACATCCATTGGCTCCCTGTTATCTACTGCACTGGTAATGTCCTCAAAAAATTCTACTAAATTAGTTAGGCAGGACCTGCCCTTCATGAACCCATGCTGCGTCTGCCCAATGGGACAATTTCTATCCAGATGCCTCGCTATTTCTTCCTTTATGATAGATTCCAGCATCTTCCCTACTACCGAAGTTAAGCTCACTAGCCTATAATTTCCTGCTCTCTGCCTACCTCCTTTTTTAAACAGTGGTGTCACGTTTGCTAATTTCCAATCCACCGGGACCACCCCAGAGTCTAGTGAATTTTGGTAAATCATCATTAGTGCATCTGCAATTTTCCTAGCCATTTCTTTTAGCACTCTGGGGTGCATTCCATCAGGGCCAGGAGACTTGTCTATCTTTAGCCCCATTAGCTTGCTCATCACTACCTCCTTAGTGATAACAATCCTCTCAAGGTCCTCACCTGCTATAGCCTCATTTCTATCAGTCGCTGGCATTTTATTTGTGTCTTCCACTGTGAAGACCGACCCAAAAAACCTGTTCAGTTCCTCAGACATTTCCTCATCTCCCATTATTAAAACTCCCTTTTCATCCTCTAAAGGACCAATATTTACCTTAGCCACTCTTTTTTGTTTTATATATTTGTAAATACTTTTACTGTCTGTTTTTATATTCTGAGCAAGTTTACTCTCATACTCTATCTTACTCTTCTTTATAGCTTTTTTAGTAGCTTTCTGTTGCCCCCCTAAAGATTTCCCAGTCCTCTAGTCTCCCAGCAATCCTTGCCACTTTATATGCTTTTTCCTTCAATTTGATACTCTCCCTTATTTCCTTAGATATCCACGGTCGATTTTCCCTCTTTCTACCGTCCTTTCTTTTTGTTGGTATAAACCTTTGCTGAGCACTGTGAAAAATCGCTTGGAAGGTTCTCCACTGTTCCTCAACTGTTCCACCATAAAGTCTTTGCTCCCAGTCTACCTTAGCTAGTTCTTCTCTCATCCCATTTTAATCTCCTTTGTTTAAACACAAAACACTAGTATTTGATTTTACTTTCTCACCCTTCATCTGTATTTTAAATTCCACCATATTGTGATCGCTCCTTCCGAGAGGATCCCTAACTATGAGATCATGAATCAATCCTGTCTCATTACACAGGACAAGATCTAGGACCGCTTGTTCTCTCGTAGGTTCCATTACATACTGTTCTGGGAAACTATCGCGGATATATTCTATAAACTCCTCCTTAAGGTTGCCTTGACCGACCTGGCTAAACCAATCGACATGTAGATTAAAATCCCCCATGATAACTGCTGTACCATTTCTACATGCATCAGTTATTTCTTTGTTTATTGCCTGCCCCACCATAACATTACTATTTGGTGGCCAATAGACTACTCCTATCAGTGACTTTTTTGCCTTACTATTCCTGATTTCCACCCAAATGGATTCAACCTTATCCTCCATAGCACCGATGTCATCCCTTACTATTGCCCAGATGTCATCCTTAAATAACAGAGCCACACCACCTCCCTTACCATCCACTCTGTCCTTCCGAATAGTTTGATACCCTCGGATATTTAACTCCCAGCCGTGACCATCCTTTAACCATGTTTCAGTAATGGCCACTAAATCATAGTCATTTACGATGATTTGTGCCATCAACTCATTTACTTTATTCCGAATACTACGAGCATTCAGGTAAAGTACACTTATGTTGTTTTTTTTAGCTCTGTTTTGAATCTTAACATCTCCAGTTTTATTCCTTTTAGTATTACTGGGCCTATTCACCGAGCTCCCCTCAGTCACTGTACCTTGTACTACAGAAACCTACAAGAAATCACTGCATTGACAACATATTTAAATTATCAAACAATATCTAGTTATCACAGCTGAAGTTGGCGGGAGCTTTTAAACTCACCCACTAAAAGGTTCCCGAATTCACAGCAGGCTTTCTCCAAGGTTCATAAATTGACTTACCTGTCAGAGACAGAAGGAATCTACTTGTCTCCATGAAAACAGCAAGAATTTGTAGCTGGCATTTGAATAGAGAACCTAACATCACCTGAAGGGAGAATCAAGTCACGACTCTGACATAAATGTCGAGGAGAGGGGGATGGAATCGAGGAGTAGTTTAAAAATACTACCCTGAATGCCTCCCGTTTTGTTTTCCTATGGATTTGTTCAGTGTGGGAGATGAAAAGTCTCCCAACATCCAATAATAAAAAAAGCTCGCAATCTTAGCAATAAGTTTCTGATAGTTAAGGATACTTGAGGAAAAGGAGCCCTTCTAATCATTCCAATAAACATATTTCCTGCAACTGATAGTTATGCAACGTATGTCAACTTCCTGAGTATCATGCAATAAGTACAGATTTGTGGAGGAATATAGAGGTCTTTGAAATGCGGATGCGGAAATGTAGGCTTAATATTTGTGTACTGATCACAACAGCAATGAAGAGGTGCTTGAAGTTACAAGAGCAAAAATAAATTCTCAGAATTGACATCCAGGAAGAAAATGTCAGCACTTCAGCCGTTTGATCAGAGCGGAAAAGCTACAGTGATGTCTTTGAGGTAGCAAAGCGGAGGCCAGAAAGAACAGTCAATCTCAGCACAAGGTGGATGACAGCGGTCACAGTTCAGTCGAGCTGCACTGGATGTGTGAGGGTGGCTCAAGACAGGCAATGGTGATATACTTTGACAGCAGATCTCCTGGTAGAAGCAGCAGTAGTTTATTATTGAAGAAACATCACTGGACTGCCAGAACAGGTCATATCCTCATCGCTCAAAAACCTTTCCATGTCAACCTCCAGCACATGGACATTTAACTGGGAGCAAAAATAAAACCATTTACTGGAAAAGTGGACAACGGGAGCAGGCAGGCAGAAGGATAAAAGTGAATGAAGGCTTTTACATAGGACAAGGTTGGAATAAAACACAGCAAATCAGAGAGCAAAATTTTAAAAAGAGTTGAGAGAATGGGGAAAAGTAAAAGCAAAAATAAGACACGTAAAGTGTTCTTTCGTTTTATGTAAAATTGTGTTCAACGTAGTGATTTAGTTTTAACAAAACTGTTAGTAATAAAGTCATTCTAGAATAGTTGGGGGAGGATGGATGTGGAACTGATGTCTGACTGCATTGCACCATTGGGAACCACATGAAAATATTAGTCATCACCATAGTATTTCCAGAATGGTAAAAGCCATCTCTGGCAAATGCATACAGGAGTTGCTAGAACATCCTTGCAGATGCATGAACCTATTGAATAACTTACAAAATGGTCTTTCCAGATATTAGAGAGATGATTGCCTAGTTACTTCCATTATCCCCCTTGTGTCACAACATGGTAATTGAGCACAAGGGGGGCTTTGGATTCAGTGTGTCATTCCTTAGAGTTAGCCTGCAGAACGCCATCCTGTTAATGCTATTCCTATGAGATCAACACTTGAACATATCAGGAAAATTTGTTGCTGGCTGAAGTTGCGCAGCAACCGTGGTTTAAAGAACATCATTCCTTGCATGCGTCGAATTGTTATTAAAATTTTCTGATGAAAAACCAATAAGTCACATTGGCCCAGATGTCCCCTCTCCGGACTGTCAGAGGCTGGACAAAAGACCAAAGATGTGCTTTGTCCCGGCTCTGGGTCATTGTCCGTGTGGAGTTTGCACATTCTCCCCGTGTTTAAGTGGGTTTCGCCCTCACAACTCAAAGATGTGCAGGTTAGGTGGATTGGCCACATTAAATTGCCCCTTAATTGAAAAAAATGAATTGGGTACACTAAACTTATAAAAACAAAGATGTGCTTGGCATCCCGTGAAAGTCCTGATGGAAATGAAATCAGATGAAATTAAAATGTTTCAAGGGCAATTTCCTAGCTCCACTGGACCCCCTGTGAGTGTCCCTAATTCGAAGCGTGAAATGGAGACCGTGGACCATTCCACGGTACTTACCCCAAATCACTCAAACATTACCAAGCGTCTCCACCCTCAATCCCTCTCTGACTACCACTGCTGACTGCCCCCAGTGACTAGAATTCACTTCCCCTCCTGACCATTCTCGGTTGATCACCTGACTCTCCCTACCAACCTGATCTGACTACCTTGCCCACCCCCCTGGCTAACTCCCTGACTCGATCAGACTAGCCGCTGACCGACTACCCACCGACCTAACTGCCATCGTGTCCACCTGCCATCTCACCCATCTGCCGCTCTACCACCAACCCTTTTATTATTTACCCTCTTACCATTTTACCAGTCCATTCACTAACATACATTCATTCACTAGCACTCAAAAAGACAGTTAAACTTACTAAACGGCAGCTAGTGCTGTAAAGAGGTTTCCCCTCCCCCGGCGCTACAGTGCTGTGATGAAGTTCCCCAAGGGATGCTGCATTCTGCATTTCTAAGAAAGCTAGACTCACAAGATCCAGCAAGAGATGTAGAGCAGCGCCAAGTCAGGGGAATGCTTGAAGAGAGCGGCAATCTGCTGAAAGTTGCCACTCCTCGGAAGATCCTTGCCACTGGATTTTAATCTCACACGCATATTGTGCCGATTAAAGGGAAAAGCATGAAAGCAGGATTCCGTATTACCCGAAAACGATTCGACCTTAATTTAAAGAGTTAGAAATCACATTGGTCAAACTCACCTGAAAGAAGACATTTTCAAACTGAAGTTTATAAGTTTGATCATTGGAGTGAAGCCTGTACCAGCGGCCATTAGGATGAGCTCAGTTATTCCTACAAGTTGTGAGCATTTGAAGTTGCCTACTGGGCTACTCACCGATACACAGTCCCCTTTAGATTAAATAAAGCATCAAATTAATGAGTAAAGGCATTGTATAAGCATAATATTGCTAGTTATTTCCAAACTAACATAATCCCTTCCTTTTAAAGTACAGCTGTCACATTACTAGGAACAATTGTGTTTAATCTCTGTTAAAAGTTGAATCACAGGTAATTCTGATTTAACCACACAAAATTGATATACTTGCTGCACCTACTTCATTCATTTGTTTTATTACTGGCGCTTTTATTATGCAGCATTGTACAGAATAATCAAAACCAAATCGTTAATTGTGAGTACTTCTGTGATACCAAGGACTGGATTTTGCCATCGGAGTTGGGAGGTGGAAACGATTCCACTTCCCGACCCTGCCTCTGTCGCCAGGATGACGGGGAAAGCCGCCTCCACTTTGAGCCGGAGATAGGTCTGCCATGGCAATTGGTGGACCCGACACACAAACCAAGGTGGGATGGCTCCATGAGGCTGCCCCGGCTGCCATTTTTGAAAAGGTCTGACAATCCCTGATGGATGCCAAGATAGGGCTTAAGCCTCAGTTTTTGACACATGAAAGAAAAGAATCATGTCCTGGGCCCTCGAGAGAAAGAGAGAGAGAGACAGAGAGAGAGAGACCCCATCATCAAGATTGAGACCCTCCCAGAATTTGGCCCTTTTATGGAGTCATCCCACTGCCTTGACCCCTCTCTTACTGACCTGCATCAACATTAACTTGCTTCAATTCCACAAGGTCGCTATAAATCCTCCAATTCATCTTTCAAGATGTTTTCTGGCCTTCTGTCCCACCCTTTAGTTGTTCATGACTCTGCTCTCTTGAGGTTGCAGAAACACCCCCGCCTCAGTGAAAATTCTACAAGGTCTGACCTTGAGTTTCTGGCAAGCTTTCTTCCCGCATCCAGCAAAAACGGAGGCCGAGCTTCCACCTGCACTGCTCAGGAGCCACCATTTTGCTATTCCGCCTCTATTGGGTTGTGTTTCAGACGCGCAAAATTAGGCCCTAGAACTCAGTTTAATAGTAGATGGATGTGATCAAACGACACATCTGACAATTATTGAAAAGTTAATTTCCTGTTCACGGCCAAGGTTCTCTGTTCTGGAATCTAATACTCCCACCAGTGGAGAATTGAGATTGTTCCCCTGAGAGCGCCCCTGACGTGCCATTCCATGGCACTTGGAAAATTAAATTTGGGAAATCCGGTTTTCGGTGCCATGGAATGGCACGCCTGGATCCGTGCTGAAACTGAGATCGGCAGGACCCATCTCTTGGACAGTACGCCCTTTACCTGCTGCAGCTCCGCACCCCCCCCCCCTCCCCCCCACCCTGATCACAGGCAAGACGCCACCTCATCCTAATCACCCGAACTCCACCACCGCCCACAAAAACCCCCCTTCAGCAGCCCCCCAGACCACACTTTCAGCCCCCCTCATTCCGCATTGATCCCCCTTCAGCCCGACCACTCCCATTCTCCCCTCCCCCCCACCACCCCCCGGCCCCCATGTCTCCATTTCAGCCCCCGCCCTCATTCCCACCACCCATTCAGGCTCCATTTCTCAGCAGTGCCCCTCCGAGGGGTGGCAAGGTAGAAAGAAGAGCTGTGGGGGGTGCCCTTTCACTTTCTATGAAGCACTCCAGAACAAAAAGAAGATTTGTAAAAAAAATTGGGTTCGAGAAGCAGCTGCTACCCTGACTTAATGGATCCCCGCAGAACTAGAAAAATAAATAATCGAATTCTATGCTTTTAAGTGCCAGCGAGCTGTCAGCAGGAAATGCAAACAATCCAGTTCAAAGCATTCAGCCTCGGAGCCATACACACTGCCTTCAATACTTCAAAAGGCAATGAAATTAACTGGGCAAAAACCACTTCAAAGATTTCCACCACTTTAAAGGCATAACTTTCACCTTCATCTCACAGACTTTGACTTGTCATGCTGACAGACGTTTTAAAGGGTTTAGGGGTATAAATGGTAAGATTTTCATTTTATTATTAGGGATGTGCATTTATGAGATAATGAATGACTGTCTAAATGGTAGGGGTACAGATGAGTACATTTTCACTTTATTGTGGGGAAACTTTAACTTTTCAATACTGTATAGTCGGTTATTTATACTAACTGTATAATCGGTTTCCTGGCTTCAGATGGGAAGAACAGCCACAGGAGTCCAACCTCCTGGAAGATCCCTGACCTGATTACTCCAATGACTGATGCTAGCATAACTGGCACAGTTCCCCATCTACCCTCCTTCTCCCCTCAAACACAACAGAGCAATGTTTGCCCCTCCAGTCTACAGGAGCTGCTCCAGAATCTAAAGATTCCTGGAAGCTGAAACCAAGGCATTCACCATCTCTGCAGTCAAAACTCCAAGATGCAGGCCGTTGGAACCTACCACCAGCCCCATCTATCTTTCCAGGACCAACACTCAACCCACACTGATTTGGTCCACACTGATATACAAAGAAGAAGCAGGAGTAGACCATTCAACCCCTCAAATCTACTTCACCATTTAATAGGATCATGGGCTGATCTGATAGTAACCTCAAGTCTGCATCCTGTCTACACCTGATAACCTATCACCCCCTTGCATACCAAGGATCTATCCATCTCTGCCTTAAAAATATTGATGTGGAGATGCCGGCGTTGGACTGGGGTGAGCACAGTAAGAAGTCTTACAACACCAGGTTAAAGTCCAACAGGTTTGTTTCAAACACGAGCTTTCGGAGTGCAGCTCCTTCCTCAGGTGAATGGCGAAGTATGTTCCAGAAACATTTATATAGACAAAGTCAGAGATGCTGGACAATGCTTGGAATGCGAGCATTTGCAGGTAATCAAATCATTACAGATCCAGGAAGAGGGATAATCACAGGTTAAAGAGGTGTGAATTGTCTCAAGCCAGAACAGTTGGTGGGATTTTGCAAGTCCAGGCCAGATGTTGGGGGGTGGATGTAATGCGACATGAATCCAAGATCCCTGTTGAGGCCGCACTCATGCGTGCGGAACTTAGCTATAAGTTTTTGCTCGGCAATTCTGCGATGTCGCGTGTCCTGAAGACCGCCTTGGAGAACGCTTACCCGGAGATCAGAGGCTGAATGCCCTTGACTGCTTCGGGGCAGCAGGGTAGCATGGTGGTTAGCATAAATGCTTCACAGCTCCAGGGTCCCAGGTTCGATTCCCGGCTGGGTCACTGTCTGTGTGGAGTCTGCACGTCTTCCCCCTGTGTGCGTGGGTTTCCTCCGGGTGCTCCGGTTTCCTCCCACAGTCCAAAGATGTGCGGGTTAGGTGGATTGGCCATGCTAAATTGCCCGTAGTGTCCTAATAAAAGTAAGGTTAAGGGGGGGGGTTGGGTTATGGGTGGATACGTGGGTTTGAGTAGGGTGATCATGGCTCGGCACAACATTGAGGGCCGAAGGGCCTGTTCTGTGCTGTACTGTTCTATGTTCTATGTTCTATGCTGAAGTGTTCCCCGAGTGGAAGGGAACATTCCTGCCTGGTGATTGTCGCACGATGCCCGTTCAATCGTGTCGCAGTGTCTGCATGGTCTCGCCAATGCAGTTAAAAATATTCAAAGTTTCTTTTCAGGAAGAGAGTTTCAATAACGCATGACCCTCTGAGTGAAGATTTCATCTGTTTTAAATGGGTGCCCCTTATTTTTTTAACAGTAACCCCGAGTTCTAGATTCTCAAACACGAGGAAATATCCTCTCCACATCCACCTTGTCAAGACCCCTCAGGATCTTCAAGCTCTTCCCTCTTGCCAGACACCTGACTTCCCACTAACACAGTGGTGTCCACTCCCCACTACAATTCTGTCATGACCACGCTGATGGCATCTGCGAAAGTAGCCCAAATTTAAACACTAGTTTGTCGGGTGTATAGTTTTGTTTTGGGAATGGTGTGAGGAGTCACGTGAAACTCCACTGAGAATAACCAGCCCATTCTTCGTGTAGCAATGATTAAAAACTACTTATTAAATTAAAGAAAAGACAAATATACAAGAATAGGACTACAACACTCAGAGACAATTATGTGTATGAATCACTTTGTATACAAACTGTTTATGTAGAATGTGCCCTTGTTCCAAAATATTTCTATGATCCCTGAACATCTTAAGACTTCCCCTTTCCCAAAACAACATTCAAATTAAATAAATCAAGAAGTCAAAGAACAAAGACAAAGAAAAGTACAGCACTGGAACAGGCCCTTCAGCCCTCCAAACCTGCGCCGACCATACTGGCCATCCTATTCATGTATTTGTCAAGATGCCCCTTAAACATCACTATCGTCCCTGCTTCCACCACCTCCTCCGGCAGTGAGTTCCAGGCACCCCTACCCTCTGTGTAAAAAAAACTTACCTCGTACATCTCCTCTAAACCTTGCCCCTCGCACCTTAAACCTATGCCCCCTTGTAATTGACCCCTCTCCCCTGGGAAAAAGTCTCTGACTATCCAAATCAAGTTTAAAATGACACAATACAGGGCTGATAATCATGTCTGGGAAACATCTTTTTCTGGTCCAGAGAAGATATTTAAACTTTCTTTCTGTATTGTGTAGGCTCTCAGGCTTCGATGCGAGTTTAACTTCCTATCTGTGAGTTGTGGACTAGCCTCTTAGGCTGTTAGATGTAAAACATGCCTGTCTGCTTCTGAGAGTGCCAGCAATTATACAACTTTCCCCTTTGATTCTTCATTCTGTGCAATGGACTGTCTGCCTCTCTCAAATTCTTAGATTCTAAAAATTAGCATATATACCTCCACTGATCTCTCAGTCATCCAGGTGAGCTGTTTCTACTAATAGGACGATTTAACACCTGATTATGTCTAAACACCTGCTAATCTAGTGACTGGGGAAGTCACATCTCATCATGCCTTTTAAATGTTGACCACTGCTGTCGCTAGGCATATTTCTACATATTGCTGGGCAGATTGCAATCTATCATGCCTTGTTAAATTTGTTTCACTGTTATTACCAGGCAGATCCATGGCCCCTCCAACAGGCCCACATACACCACCACCAATCTACTCCCGTCCACACACCCACAAAACATCTACCGTCTGCTTCTATGACACTTGCTAGTTGACTCTCCTCTCACCTTCCTCATCGACCTCGCGGTCCTCTCCTGCCAAACTCCAACATCCTTTGGCCCTTCACTCTTCCTGCCAGAGTAACAAGTCTCTTTTTTTGATCCAACACTATCACCAATGGCTGGACATCTCCATGGGCACCTGTGCCCAACAAGAATGCATATTTGCTGCAAACCATATGTCAAGTTTCCAAGTGCCAGCTGAAACTGCCCACCATCGCATCTTTCAAAGTACTTTCCTAAGCACCTCAACCAACTCAGGCCCCCGAATCACGCTACTTATCCCATCCAGATTCAAGAAACAGCCTTGGGATCCAAGCAACTCTTCTCCAATTGAACAGAAAATTCACGCAGTCATTTCTTCCCAGAGGCCTCTCGGCCACATGGTCACACCTGTAAACTCCTTCTCATTGCACAACACCTGATCCAAAATAGCCAACTCCCAAGCCGCTTCCACGACACACTGATCACCCTGCACAAACTCCACAAGTTTCCTTCCACAGCACCACTGCACATCTAGTCCGTTCAGTCCACATGAAGTTTTTTTATTTGTTCATGGGATGCGGGAGTCGACGAAGTTGCTGTGGGTCTGGAGTCACATGTTGGCCAAATGCTACGGAAGCTAAGGAAATTTGACATGTCTGCATTGACTCTCACAAACTTCGACAGATGTGCGATAGAGCATCCTATCCAGCTGCATCACAGCCTGGTATGGCAACTGCTCGGCCCAAGATCGCAAGAAACTGCAGAGTGTGTGAACTCAGCTCAACACATCACACATGCTTGCCACCCCCACATTGATTCTGGATACACCTCCCGCTGCCTCAGGAAGGCAGACAGCATTCTCAGAGACCCCTCCCACCCAGGCATTGCCTTCTTCCAGACCCTTCCATCAGGCAGAAGGTACAGAAATCTGAACACTCGCACATCCAGACACAGGAACAGCTTCTTCCACAGCTACAAGACTCCTCAACGACTCCCCCCTCGGACTGATCTGTTCCCTGTAAGAACACTAGTCACGAGACCCTCTGCTGCTCTTGCTCATGTATTTGCTTTGTTTGGTCCTTTGTTCCCCACTGTAACCAATTACTGTTTGTCGATGTACCATTTGTCAATGTTCTATGTTGATTATTCTTTTGTCCACTATGTACGTACTGTGTACGTTCCCTCTGATGTGTTATGTACTCTGGGATAATACAGGCTGCAACTGGATGTAGCTTTAAACAAAAAATACTCCAGATCTTGAAGTTAGTTCAATCTGATTTATTGAACTAATAGCACAGTTAGCACTGTTCTCTGTGAGTTTGACTCTCTGCTAACCTAAGTGCGGTTACTCTGTCTGACTGAACAGACTAGCTCTTAGCCATGTGCTGGAGGTGTGATACTGTACATACACCCTGACTCACTCTGTAGATGTTCATCAGTGGAAAGAGGCGGAGTGTGAGTGCCTCGTGCCTTTGATAGTGAGATACCACACCTGAGTGTCCTGCCTGCTCATTGGTCATGTCCTGTTCTCTGTGTTCATTAGCTGCCTGTCTGTATATCATTATCTGCATGCCTGCATATCATGACACCCTCGACCACAGAAAAATACTTTTCACTGTACTTCGGTACATTTGATAATGGGCGGGATTCTCTGACCCCCTACAGGGTCGGAGAATCCCGAGGGAGGGGGTGAATCCTGCCCCGCCGCCCCGATGCCGGCTGCCGCATTTTCCGCCGCCGATTTTCAGGCGGGATTCCCACCATGCCAGTTGGGGGCCGTTGATAGTGACCCCCCCCCCGGCGATTCTCTAGGCCCCGATAGGTAGAGCGGCCGTCCATTTTTGGTGAGTCCCGCCAGCGTAAATCACTCAACTCACGTATTGGCGGGTAAGTCGGTGGGGGCGGTTCTCGGGGAGGGGGAATCCGACCCTCACCGTGGCTTGGCCCACAATCGGGGCGCACCAATCTCCAGGCGGGCTTGTTCCGTGGGGGCACTTCTTCCTTCCGCGCCAGCACCTGTAGGGCTCCGCCATGGCCGTTGCAGAGTAGAGAACCCCCTGCACATGCGCCAAAATACGGCAGCCAGTCTGCGCATACACAGAACCACGCCGGCAGTTCTGCGCATGAGTGAGATCACGCCGGCCCTGCGGCGAATGAGCAAACGTCCGCTGTCCCTTCGACGCTGACTGGAGAGGCACCAACTCCTTCGCCGTCCACCTAGCCCCCGAAAGTGTGGAGAATTCTGCACTTTCGGGGGCTGTTGACGCCGGAGTGGTTGGCGCCGGTTCTCCCGTTGGCGTGGGGACTTAGTCCGCAGAAGGGAGAATCCCGGCCAATAAATCAAATCAATCAAATAAGGTAAAGATAGCATATTTCCTTTCCCTAAAGAATGTCAATGAACCAGATGGGTTTTCATGACAATCGACAATGGCTTCATAATCATTCGACTATTAATTCCAGATTGTTTGAAACTGACTTCAAGTTTCACCAACTGCCATGGTGGGATTCAAACCCAGGTCCCCAGAGCATTACTAGGTTTCTCTGCAATACTAGTTCAGGGACAATACCATTACGCCACTGCCCCCTCATGACGTCCTCCTTCATCATTGCTCTACCCCACCGCATGAGCCTCAATCCTCCGAATTCACACACTCCCCACACCACAGCCACTGCCAGAAGGCCCATAAAAACCCCCCACCAATGCCATCGTCCCCTTGCATTTTGGAGTCCTACTCAAACTGACATGATTTTCTAAGCCAGCGTCAGGTAAAATAGTTTTGTATTTTTAATTTGAAAACAAAAGAGGCAGTTGGGTGGTGTTTGGAAATCATGGTTTTGAAAATTGTAGTTCCTAATTTTGAAATCTGCCATGATTTCCACAACTTCTACGATTAATATGTTGAAACATTAATCACCAAACAAATAATCACAAATATTAACTACAATTAATTCACAGCCCCATTTTGGAACATAGTATCAATTACATATTTGCTCGTGAAGTATATTCATAACACTGGATTATTTTAAATTGTACAACATTAGTTAATGCAGCTGAAGACGTGATAAAACAGATTTGCAGCCTAGACTTGCACTGCATTAACAGAACAAAGAACGTTACAGCACAGGAACAGGCCCTTCGGCCCACCAAACCTGCCCTGAAATAGATTCCTTATTTAGACCTACTACTAATGGTCTATTCCCCATCCGTTCATGTATCAATCAAGATATACCTTAAACATTGCTATCGTGCCTGCCTCCACCACCTCAACAGGCAATGCCTCTCATCCTCCTCCGCTCCAAAGAGAAAAGTCCTGGCTCCCTCAACCTTTCCTCATAAGACCTATCCTGCAAACCAGGCAGCATCCTGGTATGTCTCCTTTGCACCCGAGGACATTCAGAACCCGCCGGCCGTATCTGAAAGGTCAAAGCCGCCGTAGGGGGTTGCCAGATTGTTTCTTATTCGTTCATGGGATGTGGGCTTCGCTGCCTGGCCCAGCATTTATTGCCCATCCCCGAGGGGATTTGAGAGTCAACCACATACGGCGGCGTTTCTGGACAGGTTGGCCTTCCCGAGAGTAGACGAGGAGAATAGGGAAGAGCCGGAGGCTCCGCTGGGCTGGGATGAGGTGATAAAGGCGATTGGGTTGATTCAGACCAATAAAGCCTCGAGGCCCTGATGGGTATCCTGTTGACTTTTACAAAAAACTCTCAGACCAGCTACTACCAGTTGTGTTAGAGACGTTCAGCTTACCTGCCTGATACCTTATTGAGAAAGATGGAGTGTGGTTCTTAAGAGGCCCATTTTGCGGCTGAATTGGATGCCAAGGTACTGGCTAAGGTGCTGGCTTTGCGGTTAGGGCCATGTGTCCCAGATATAGTGGTAGAAGACCAGACGGAATTTATAAAGGGGAGGCAGCTGTCTTCTAATATTCTTTATTAATTGTTCGCACAACGACTAGACTTTTCCCCCCTGATTTACATATTCTTCCTCACAGTGTGCCAAATTGAACACATACACCATTAAGAACCGGTGTTCCAAGTTACCCTTATGGGTTTTGGGATACTCTCGCATTTAACATCGGCAGGGTTCTTTCCAGTTGTAAGTAGTTAAGATTTGGAATGCACTAATAATAATAATCTTTATTAGTGTCACAAGTAGGCTTATATTAACACTACAATGAAGTTACTGTGAAAAATCCCCATTTGAGTGGCAGAAAGGAAATGGATAAACACCTGTAGGGGAAACAAAAAAGCAGGACAATTTGGAAATGGGGCTGACTAAATTGCTCTGGCAGAGATTATAATAATAATCTGTTTTAGTGTCACAAGTAGCCTTACATTAGCACTGCAACGGGGCTGGTTTAGCTCTGTGGGCTAGACCACTGGTTTGTGATGCAGAACAAGGCCAGTAGCGTGGGTTAAATTCCCGTACCAGCTGAGAATTCTGAATTCTCCCTCTGTGCACCCGAACAGGCGCTGGAATGTGGCGACTTGGGCTTTTCACTGTAACTTCATTGCAATGTTAATGTAAGCCTACTTGTGACAATAAAGGTTATTTATTTATTTATTGTATGAAGTCACTGTGAAAAGCCCGTAGTCGCCACACTCTGGCGCCTGTTCGGGTACACAGAGGGAGAATTCAGAATGCCCAATGCACCGAACCTGCATATCTTTGGACTGTGGAAGGAAACCGGAGCACCCGGAAGAAACCCACGCAGATACGGGGAGAACGGGCAGACTCTGGACAGACAGTGACCCAAGCTGGGAATCGAACCCAGGTCCCTGGCGCTGTGGTGCTGTGAAGCAAAAGTGCTAACCACTGTCCGTGGGAGCCAGCATGGACATGACCGGCTCAGTGACTGCCTTCTGTGTCTTAATTATTCCATGATACTAGGAAGTAAGCCTCAAAACCAGATGTTTTGAAAGTAAACCCCTTAACAGCTGGCCAGTCGGACAGTGCTTGGGTGGAAAAGTCTTCAGAGGGTTAATTATTGTGCACAATTGGATAAATCTATTTTTAAAAAGTTTATTTCTACTCAGAGTAGGATGTAATGGCATAATGAATTCAAAAGCATTCTAAACTCTAGCACTGATTATTTGGATACAAGTTATATGAAAATCTCCACTAAATGCAAGCTCTCTCATTTATTAGTGCTTAATGAGAAGAGCTGAACTCCAACGTCAGAAAACATTCTGTCCTTGAAAAATACATATAAAGCGCAACGGAATACCAATGTTAACAGAATTTGATGGGAAATATATAAATGGGAAGTAATGAGAACAATTTAATTTCGGCAATAGTTGCATTCTCTGCTTGGACTGGACTGTTAAAAACAACACTTCAGTGGCAGGAAGGCCATACTGCTTTAAAAGATCATCCTATATTTACTGTTGAATCCAGATGAAAGAGTCAGGTTTCATGTTGCAGGTACTGAGCTAAAAATTGGCCTGGGCTTTGCAGTTACACTGGTGGAAATGTTAGCGTTCTCCATCATTACAGCATTGAAACTGGCAGCAATAAACGGAGTCGCCACATAGAATCATAGAATCCCGATCATGCTGAAAGGAGGCCATTTGGCCCATCAATTCTACACCAACTCTCTGAAAGAGACCCTAACCAGGTCTGCACCTCCACCCTATCCCTGTAACTCCATGGGCTGGATTCTTCGTTCCGGAGACTAAGTCCACACGCCAGCGTGAAAACTGTGACATTTTACAACAGGAAAACTGGCGCAAAACAGCCACCGACTCCCTGTTCCAGGGGGGCTAGCAGGAAGGCAGCATAGAGCTTCCAGGCACGGCCTGGAGAATTAGCGGGTCCGTGGCCGCACATGCGCACGGCTGTCTGTAGCGTCCGCGCCGTGCTTCATGGTAGATGCCGCTTGCGGACCTGGCCTGCAAAATAGTCCTCCCCATTGGCCGGCTCGCACGCCCCGGACCGTTCCACTAGAATGCCCCCAGCCTTGAATATTTCCCCCCCTGCCCGCAGATCGGCCCTCCCCCGACTGTGGCGGAACTGGACTGAGTCCGCAGCCGCCACTCTGAGTTCCCGATGGCTGAGACCATGAGAGACCCACGCCGTCGGTTACTCGGCCGGTCGGGGACGGAACATTGCGGGGCGGTCCTCAGCCAACGCGCGGCGCCATAGGGCCGAAGGGCCTGTTCTGTGCTGTACTGTTCTATGTTCTATACTCCTAGAGTACAACGCTTTTCAGGGGGCAGAGTGATTTCGGCGTCGGCATCAGAGAATCCAGCCCCACATCTTTCGATATTAGGGGCAATTTTGCAGGGCCAATCCACCTAACCTGCACACCTTTGGACTGTGGGAGGAAAGTGCAGTACCCGGTGGAAACCCACGCACACACGGGAGGAATGTGCAAACTCCACTATCTGAGGGTGGATTTGAACCCGAGTCCCTGATGCTAAGGCAGTTAAAGGTAGAAATAACAACATAATTCATAAGAAATAAAGAGCAGGAATAGGTCATTCGATCCATCAAGCTTGCTCTGTCATTCAGTTAAGATCATGGAGGATCTGATTGTTGCTCCATGCCCAGCCCTCATCTCGCCTCCATAACCCTGGACTGTCTTGAAGATCAAAAATCTAAGGCTCAGTCTCAGGTGTTCTCTGGGGAAGCGAGTTCCAAAGATTAACAGTCCTCTGAAAGAAGAACTCTCGTCTCAAGTCTTTCATTCTGAGTCTATCCCCTCGTTCTAAGTTTTCCCTCTCGACCCTGTTAGGTCCTCTCATAAATTTCAATAAGATGACCTCTCATTCTTCTAAACACCTGTGACTATCAGCCCAATCTGCTCAAGCTTTTCACGGAATCCCTAAAGTGCAGAAGGAGGCCATTCATCGAGTCTGCACCGACCTTCCGAAAGAGCACCCCACCTAGGCCCACTCCCCTACCCTAGACCTGTAACCCCACCTAACCTGCACATCTTTTGGTCACAAGTAGGCTTACATTAACGCTGCAATGAAGTTACTGTAAAAGCCCATAGTCATCACATTCCGGCACCTGTTCGGGTACAGGAGGAAGAATTCAGAATGTCCAAATTAACTAACAGCACTTCTTTCGGGACTTGTGGCAGAAAACCGGAGCACCCGGTGGAAACCTACGCTGACACAGGGAGAACGTGCAAACTATAGTTCTATAGTTTGCAGATGACCGCAGTGTCGTTCCCCACTCTGCATCTAGTTTGCAAACCACTCCTGATTTCTTCAATTCTGCACACAAGAAACTTGGCCTATCCTTGAATGTTGCCAAAGCACAACTCCCATCAGCCCATAACTGGTCAGCCAAATATTGCACTTCCCATGGGCGCGATTCTTCGCAAATGCGGCGAATCGTAAAGGCTGCCGTGAAACTGGCCATGTTTCACGGCAGCCTCCGCGCCCCCTCCCGGGACCCGATTCTCCCCCCCGGGTGGGGCTAGCAGCGGGGCCCCGTGAAGCACGGCATCGCGGACTTAGCACCCGTCGCTAAGTCCGCACGCCAAGCGTCACGCCGGCTGACGCGCACGATGACGTCAGCCACGCATGCGCGGGTTGGACGGCTCCAACCCGCGCATGCACGGGGCTGTCATCTCCCTCGGCCGCCCCGCGGACTGATCCTGCGGGGCGGCGGAGGGAGAAAGAGTGCGTCCGTTAAGGACGCACTGCCCGCGATCGGTGCCCACCGATCGTGGGCCCATGCCCCCCTTGGCACGGCCGTGGTACTGCCGTGCCAATCGGGGCCCTAGATGCCCAGAATGGACATATTGCGGCCGTTTTTACGACGGCAGCAAGCAGGTGTGTTTGCTGCCGTAAAAACGGTCGTAAAGGCCTGGGAACTCGGCCCATCGGCCTGGGGAGAATCGCTATTCGCCGTAAAAAACGGCAAGCAGCGATTCGTGTCATGGGACGTCCGTGGCGGGGGGAGAATAGTGGGAGGGCGTGAAAAATGTCGGGGACGCCCTCCGGCTATTCTCCGACCCGTCGTGGGCAGCGGAGAATCGCGCCCCATATCTGTTGAAGGAAAGACTCCGGAATATGTTAAATACTTCCCATGGCTGCCACCTCTTTCAAAAGGCAATCATTGAAACACCATTGAATCAGCTGAGTCAGGTCTGCCTTCTACAAATTAATAATAAGAATCTTTATTAGTTTCTCAAGTAGGCTTAAATTAACGCTGCAATGAAGTTACTGTGAAAATCTCCTAGTCGCCACACTCCATCGCCAATTCGGGTACACAGAGGGCGAATTCAGAATACTCAATACACCTAACAGCACGTCTTTCGGGACCTGTGGGAGGAAACCCACGCAGACACGGGGTAACTTCCAGACTCCACACAGACAGTGACCCAAGTCCGGATTGAACCTGCAACCATGGAGCTGTGAAGCAACAATGCTAACCACTGTGCTACAGTGTCGCCCATTTACAGTACAGAAGGCCGCCATTCGGCCCATTAAGTCTGCACCAGCCCTTGGAAAGAGCACCCCACTTAAGCCCATGCCTCCACCCCATCCCCGTAACCCAGTAACCCCACTTAACCTTTGGACACTGAGGGGCAATTTGGCAGAGCCAACCACCTAACCTGCACACCTTTGGACTGTGGAAGGAAACCGGAGCACCCGGAGGAAACCCACGAAGAGAACGTGCAGTCTCCGCACGGACAGTGAATCGGAATTGAACCTGGGACCCTGGAGCTGTGAAGCAACACTGTTAACCACTGTATACTGCCCCAATGAGAACTTTCCATTTTATTCTATAATATTGCTGTTGAACCCCTCAAAAATATTATGCCTTGTTTGCTCATTCTTCCAACGGAGCGGGCAGAGAGGAAAGCAGTTTTGGAGGGGAGAGCTGGAAGGTAAGCTGAGTTTTTGATTTTTAATTTAGTTTTTTGGAACAGGAAACCGGAAGTCGGCCATGGGGAGACCTGGGAAGGTTGCATTACCCAATACATTTGAACGGTGAGGAAACCGGAGACACTACACGTGTCGTATCTCCCACCCTCCCTCCTCCTCTAACCATGCCGTCAGCAGGTAAGCTATTTACTTTTTTCTTCTTCTTTCCTGAGACTAAGTCGAGGTGATGGCAGCTGAGGCAGTGGAATGTTCCTCCTGCAGAATGTTCCAGGTAAGGGAGACCACCGGTGTCCTTGTTGACTTCACCTGCGGGAAGTACAGCCATCTCCATCTCCTCACAGACCGTGTTAAGGAACTGGAGCTGGGGCTGGATGAACTGAGAATCATTCGGAAAGCTGAGGGGGTGATAGATAGAAGCTACAGGGACATAGTTACACCTGAGAACAAAGGTAGCTGGGTACAGAGGTGGGAAGAGGAGGAAGCAGTCAGTGCAGGAATCTCCTGTGGTTGTTCCTCTCAACAATAAGTATACCGCTTTGGATACTGTTGGGGGGGGGGGGGTTACCTAGCAGGGGTAGGTTGCAGTGACTGGGTCTCTGGCACGAGGTCCTGCTCTGGGACTCAGAAGGGAAGGGGGGAGATGAGGAGAGCACTAGTTATAGGGGACTCAATAGTTAGAGGTAGAGACAGGCGGTTCTGTGGGCACGGGCGAGACTCTCAGATGGTTTGTTGCCTCCCAGGTGCCAGGGTCCATGACGTCTCGGATCATGTCTTCAGGATCCTTAAGGGGGAGGGGGAGCAGCCAGAAGTCGTGGTGCACATTGGTACCAACGATGTAGGTAGGTAAAGGGGTGTGGATGTAATAAACAAGTTCAGGGAGTTAGGCTGGAAGTTAAAAGCCAGGACAATATTAGGCTCATTTACTTATAGTTACCGCTTTTCGCTTCCCTCCTTTTTTGAATAGGGGTGTCACATTGGTAGTTTTCAATTCTCCGATACTTCTCCTCCAAGGAGTTTGAGAAAATTACAACCAATATATCCACTATCTCTTTAGCCACTTCTTTTAGGATCCTAGGATGCAAGTCATCAGTGCCAGAGGACTTATCGGCCTTTAGTCCCGTTATTTGTTGAATATTGCTCTAATGCTGGTGATGGTATTTAATTGCTGCCCCTGTATTCTTTGGTATTAAGGGGATGTTCGAAGTACCTTCCGCCATAAAGACTGATGCAAAATATCTGTTTAACACAGGGGTGGGCAAACTACGGCCCGCGGGCCGCATGCTGAGGGGCCTATGTTCACTTTCACCCCTCTTCCTTTTTATATATTTAAAGAAGCCTTTATTGTCAGTTTTTATATTCCTCGCTAGTTTGCCCTCGCGGTTTATTTTCTCACTTTATTATTAAAATCACCCATAATTATTGGTCTATTCTTTTTATATGCTCTTATTATTTTTTCGACAGTATGGCTACTGTTTGGGGGTCTATACAGCACCCCTACCGATGTCTTCTTTCCCTTGCTGTTTTTTAACCTCCACCCAAATGGACTCCACATCGGTCGTCACTCACAACTGTCCTCATTTAATCTCTTATTAACACCTACCCCAAAACCTTTTCCTTCCCTCCAGTTCTTATGAAAGGTCAAATATCTCTGAATATTATATTTCCAGTTTTGATCTCCTTGTAACCATGTTTCCATAATGGCATATCCATTTACCTCGATTTGTGCCGTCAGTTCGTCTAACTTATACTGGGGAGCACGGTAGCATTGTGAATAGCACAATCGCTTCCCAGGTTCGATTCTGGCTTGGGTCACTGTCTGTGCGGAGTCTGCACATCCTCCCCGTGTGTGCGTGGGTTTCCTCCGGGTGCTCCGGTTTCCTCCCACAGTCCAAAGATGTGCAGGTTAGGTGGATTGGCCATGATAAATTGCCCTTAGTGTCCAAAATTGCCCTTAGTGTTGGGTGGGGTTACTGGGTTATGGGGATAGGGTGGAGGTGTTGACCTTGGGTAGGGTGCTCTTTCCAAGAGCCGGTGCAGACTTGATGGGCCGAATGGCCTCCTTCTGCACTGTAAATTCTATGAAAAAAAACCTTTTTACTTGCCTTTTTGCCATTGTTAGTCATCCTAACATTTCTTTGTACTGTGGCCCTATTTGCCTCTTGCCCTTGATTAATCTGTCTACCGGTTTTTGCATTTTACAGTCCTTTCTTTTATTGTTGTCCTTGTTTCTCCTTCCCTTGTCATCCTGCTTAGGATCCCATCCACCTGCCATTTTAGTTTAAACCTTCCCCAACCAAACTAACAAACACTCACCCTAGGATATCAGTCCGGGTTCTGCCCAGGTGTAACCCATTCAGTTTGTACTGGTCCTGCCTCTCCCAGAACCTGTTCCAATGTCCCATGAATCTGAAACTCTCCACCTTGCACTTCTTTCCATGTATTCATCCAATATATCTTGCTATTTCTACTCTGACTAGCACGTGTCACTGGTAGTATTCCTGAGATAACTACCTCTGATAACTACCTATTTTTCAACTTACTTCCTAACTCCCATTATTCGGCTTTTAGGACTTAATCCCCTTTTTTACATAATCCATTGGTACCAATGTGAACCATGAGCACTGGCTGTTCACCCCTTCCCCTCTCCAGAATATCCTGTAGCCGCTGTGAGGTAACCTTGACCCTAGCACTGGAGAGGCAACATATCATCCTGGAGTCTCGTTTGTGGCCAGGGGAACACCTAACTATTCCCCTTACAATTGAATCCCTTATAACTATTGAATTCCCACACTTTTTAATCCTCATCTGTGCAGCAGTGCCAATCATGATGCAACAAAGCTAACTGTTGCTGTTTTCCCCTGAGAGGCCATTTCCCGCAGCAGTATCCAAAGCGGTATATTTTTTTTTTGCAGGGGAATAGCCGCAGGAGATTCCTGCACTGCCTGCCTAGTCCTCTTCTTCTGCCTGGTGGTCACCCATTCATCTCCTGCCTATGGGCTCTTAGCCTATGGTGTGAGCCTCTCTGTGTGTGCTAGACATTCCACAGAGACGCCAGCCACCACTTCAGTTCCAAAATTCTAGCTTCTCGGGGCTATAGCTAGAGACACTTCCTGCACACATGCTGGCCACAGGCACTGGAAATGTGCCCGACTTCCCGCATAGAACAGATGTGTAACTGGGTTTTAGACAATGTCCTCGGTCATAATTGCTCAACAATGTCCCTGGTCCTGAAAGACTAATTCCACATTAGTTTAATGTACTTGTTTCCCTTACGGAAAACTGCAATTGTAGGCACTCATTGCAACATCAGCCTTTTCAATATTGCAATTCAATCATTTCCTCAGTAAATATATGCAGCATAGCTGAACCATGAATATATTACATCGACACTGGTGCAACTGATTGTGAGCTACTTCAGAAAGTGATTCATCAAGGCAGGTCACAATACACGACTGACACACTGTGGTTCACAAAATCTCAGTCTCGCAAAGGCACACCTTCCTACAATTTCATTAATATTCCTTCATAGAGAAAAAGATAAGTGTCTAGCTACATGTGCCACACAGACATAAAATATTTGAAGAAGGCATTAGGAAACTGTAACATACTGAAATAAATATCACAGAAACAATTATGCATACGGTTAAATTATCCATTGATTATATGTTCACACTTCAACTCGGTGGCCTTAAATTACACCAAATATAACAGACAAGTCATGTTGAAATAAAAGAGCCTTCATCTGAAATATAATTCTGCCCTTTCTCTTTATAGATAATGATGTGCCAACTGTGCACTTGCAATAATTTCTGTTTTAGTTAACATTTCCTTGCTTAATTAACCTATGGAAGGGTGAAAGTAAATGGATTTTATTTTTTCAGAAGGAAGCATTCAGTAGTTTTGAGTAAATATCTTTTCGGATTTCATTTTGCTGATGACCGCTGAGTGAACCTGCAGCTTGGTCTTCAATTCCACGTATAGAGTATGGATGCAGGAAAGACAAGGGGGTGGGATTATCTGGCCACTTCCACGGTGTGTTTTCCAGCGACGGCGGAAGAGGCTCACCATTGGCTGCCAGCGGGATTATCCAGTTCCACCAATTCCTACTGTGGTTTGCGTGGCTTGCCCATCCCGCTGCCGGGAAAACCCACCACTGGGGGGGGGGGGGGGGGGGGGGGGGGGACATCAGCGGGACTGGAAGGTCCCACCAGCGGAAAGGACCGTCAAATCCTGTCTAAATGACTGTCAGGGGAATTCTGTGAGGAGTTTTATAAAAGATAGATCCCATTTATCATTATATTTAGGATTACGATGAAGGTTACATGCTGACATCAGAAAACTTTGGAAACATTTGTTTTCTATTCACTCAGTTGCTAACACAATTTTAGTTAAATTGTAATATCTAAGTTGGGTAACCACAAACTTCTCCCCCTCTCCCCTCCCACATCCCTGCTTATTGTTATTTGTTTGCATTTTAGCATGTTCACTTCCACTCAGCCTTCTAATAAATCACAATTAGTTTCCTGATTCTGATGCAACCCAAACTGTTGAGTCACCAGTACAAACTAATTGCAAAGATTTTGACAATGAAAAGTATCGCAATTAATCTGCATCTCATTGATAGGCAGAACAGTCGGATCAAACAATTAAAATCAAAATCCACTCTCTTACCAATTTGAAGCTTGTCAATAAATGGTGTCAGCAGTCCATCAGGGTAAATTTTGATCATTAAATAGATATTTGTACAGGTAAGACCACCATCCTTTGGCTCGGTATACAAGGATGACAACACAGGAGTATACGGCCGAACTACTTCTACATCTGGGAGAAGAGAAAAATGAAAGGGTAGTATAATAAAATTGCATCCTGGCTGAGTAACTAAAAACAAACATATACTGGTCCAGTTAGAACAAACCACAATCTATTTACAAGCAGTTATAGAATAGGCAAAGGTTTACACCACTGGGCCTGTGACAGCAAGAAGTCCTGGATTCTTCTGTATGCTTGGACAACAGTAATGTGGACCAAGTCCACGGTATCTCCATCTTGAGGGATGAGCAATGTTCAGCTGGTATTAGAGATAGAGAAATACAGCACAGAACAGGCCCTTCGGCCCACAGTGTTGCGCCGAACTTTTGTCCTAGGTTAATCATAGAATTTTGGACAATTTTTCATGGCCAATCCACCCAACCTGCACATCTTTGGACTGTGGGAGGAAACCGGAGTACCCGGAGGAAACCCACGCACACACGTGGAGGATGTGCAGACTCCACACAGACATTGACCCAAGTCGAAATCGAACTTGGGACCCTGGAGCTGTGAAGCAATTGTGCTATCCACAATGCTACCGTGCTGCCCTTAAGAAGTTAACCTACACTCCATTATTCTACCCTAATCCATGTACCTATCCAATAACCGCTTGAAGGTCCCTAACGTTTCCGACTCAACTTCCACAGGCAGTGCATTCCGTGCCCCCACTACTCTCTGGGTAAAGACCCTACCTCTGACATCCCCTCTATATCTTTCACCATTTATCTTAAATTTATGTCCCCTTGTAATGGTGTGTTCCACCCGGGGAAAAAGTCTCTGACTGTCTACTCTATCTATTCCCCTTATCATCTTATAAACCTCTATCAAGTCGCCCCTTTTCCTTCTCCGTTCTAATGAGAAAAGGCCTAGCACCCTCAACCTTTCCTCGTATGACCTACTCTCCATTCCAGGCAACATCCTGGTAAATCTCCTTTGCACCTTTTCCAAAGCTTCCACATCCTTCCTAAAATGAGGCGACCAGAACTGCACACAGTACTCCAAATGTGGCCTGACCAAGGTTTTGTACAGCTGCATCATCACCTCACGGCTCTTAAATTCAATCCCTCTGCTAATGAACGCTAGCACACCATAGGCCTTCTTCACAGCTCTATCCACTTGAGTGGCAACTTTCAAAGATCTATGAACATAGACGCCAAGATCTCTCTGCTCCTCCACATTGCCAAGAACCCTACCGTTAACCCTGTATTCCGCATTCATATTTGTCCTTCCAAAATGGACAACCTCACACTTGTCAGGGTTAAACTCCATCTGCCACTTCTCAGCCCAGCTCTGCATTCTATCTATGTCTCTTTGAAGCCGACAACAGCCCTCCTCACTATCCACAACTCCACCAATCTTCGTATCATCTGCAAATTTACTAACCCACCCTTCAACTCCCTCATCCAAGTCGTTAATGAACATCACAAACAGCAGAGGACCCAGAACTGATCCCTGCGGTACGCCACTGATAACTGGGCTCCAGGCAGAATATTTGCCATCCACCACCACTCTCTGTCTTCTATCGGTTAGCCAGTTTGTTATCCAACTGGCCAAATTTCCCACTATCCCATGCCTCCTTACTTTCTGCACAAGCCTACAATGGGGAACCTTATCAAATGCCTTACTAAAATCCATGTACACTACATCCACTGCTTTACCTTCATCCACATGCTTGGTCACCTCCTCAAAGAAGTCAATAAGACTTGTAAGGCAAGGCCTACCCCTCACAAATCCGTGCTGACTATCCCTAATCAAGCAGTGCCTTTCCAGATGCTCAGAAATCCTATCCCTCAGTATCCTTTCCATTACTTTGCCTACCACCGAAGTAAGACTAACTGGCCTGTAATTCTTAGTTTTGTTTTTTTTAATGCTTGCTCATGGGATGTGAGTGTCGCTGGCAAGGCCAGCATTTGTTGCCCGTCCTTAATTGCCCTTGAACTGAGTGGTTCGTGAGGCCATTTCAATGGACAATTAAAACCATATTGCTGTGGGTCTGAATTCACATGTAGGTTATTACCGAGTAAGGTTGGCAGATTCCGTTCCCTGAAGGACAACCGTGAACCAGATGACTTTCAATGACAACTTCATATAGCAGTGAGCTGGCATAGACATGATGGGCCAAATGATCTCCTTCCTTGTTTAACGGTTCTATGATTCCATTCCGGAGACTAGCTACCAATTCCAAATTTTATTAATTGAATTTAAATTCTACCAGCTGCCGTGATGGGGTTTGAAATCAGGGGCGGGATTCTCCCATTCGGCAGCAGAGTGTCCACGCTGGGAGACTACAGAGGGCCAGCAAGCTGCTCCAACCTCCCATCCCAGCGCCAATTGGGCGCCGCGCCAACCCGTGCATGCGTGGTGGCCTCCCTCAACGTGCCGCCCCGATGCAACATGGCACGTGAGTTCAGGGTCGGCACGTAATAAAATAGGCCCGGGGAGCGGGAGGCCGCCCTCCGGGCCACAGAATCAACTCGCGCTGCACCAGCGCCAATTCTCAGCTCTGTGGAGAATCGAGTGCTGGCGTCGGGGCGGAGTGGCGCGGTTGCGGGGATTCTCCTACACGGCGCCGGGCTGGGAGAATCCCACCCCCGGTCCCTGCATTGACCTGGGCTTCTGGATTACTAATCCAGTGAAATTATCGCAACACCACCCTCTCCCCATTAAATTGCAAACCAGTGCCGCCTGCTGGAACCACATGGGTACCAGGTAAGGATGTGCTGTGACTCAGCTGTGATTTGAAATTCAAAAATTTAAAATGATGGGTTAGGGAGGGTCACCATGCCAACATTTACACCGGCATGATTCACTGCTGTTAAATCAGGGCTAAAGGGAATTAAATGAAAATGTACTACACCGGGAAGGTAATCACAGCAGTGCCCTGCTACAACGTAATTATGCTAAGATCAAGCGCTTGTTAACTGATCACGACTCAAAAGTATCATTGATGAATGCGTTTAGAAAACCTTCAATTTCTCATGTAGACTTTGAAATTGTTCACAGTTACAGAGTCTCAATAGATTTTAATGTAATTTCTAAATCATTGCTTCCAAATTCCAGGTTTGATTCTTGGGTAACTGTCAGTGCAGAGTCTGCACGTTCTACCAGTATCTGTGTGGGTTTCCTCCGGGTGCTCCGGTTTCCTCCCACAAGTCCCGAAAGACGCGCTTGTTAGGTAATTTGGACATTCTGAACTCTCCCACTGTGTACCCGATCAGACACCGGAATGTGGCGACTCGGTGCTTATCACAGTAACTTAATTGCAATGTTAATGTAAGCCTACTTGTGACAATAAAGATTGTAAGATTATTATTAATTTTAAAAGCAAAAATCGCATTTTTCTCCATGTAGTCAATTCCCCAGTAGTGGAAAGCCACATCCTCTTAGTAAATCAACGACTCATAGGTAGATTTATGTTAAAAAGATAGCTGATAATTAAGGAACTATTTAACATATTCACCTTTGCCCCTCAGATGCTGCATAAAATAGAATTACAAATTGCTTCTGCTTATTCATGGCAAGACCTCTTTTGCATTTAGATCACATGCTTTTAGCAGTGACGAATACACATAATTATGTTGTCGTACCTTGAATGCTCCTTTTGAGGTAAATATGTTGTCCAACAGGTATTGTCAAATAACATCCAGGTGGTAACAGAAAGCACAGCAGTCTAGTGTCATGTGACACATCAATCTTTGACAGCAGGGTGCACTTCCGATAGGAAAGGTCTCGGGGTTGGGGCAGAGAGAAAAAATACATTTAAAAAAAATTATAACTGATTTACTGGTACTTACAACTTTGATTTTTTTTCCCCTCGAATTTGCACGTTTTGTTATATCGTTGCAAATGATTACTAACTTATATAAACCTGTATGTATGGAGAACACTTTTACGGTCATGCAACACAGAAAGGACCCTTTGGACTATTGGGTCTGCGCTCATCATAAACAACCACCTTGGTTTAGAGGGGTGTGATGAAACCCTTTTCAACCAGAGTTTGGTGGGAGCCTGGGACTCACTGCCTGAAAGGGTGGAGGACTTCATAACATTTAAGACGTATTTAGATGTGCCCTTGTGATCCCAGGGCATACAAGACAATGGGTCAAGTTCTGGAAAATGGGATTCGGATAGTTAAGTGGGTGTTTTTGACCAGCCGAGATGTGATGGGCCGAAGAGCCTTTTCTGTGCTGTAGACGTCTTCTGACTCTAAACAGGAGGTCCTGTGGCACACTAGGCACTGTACCTGTATCTCAGTCAGAAACTCAGGGTGGTCGAGATTTCTGCTCAATGGAAAGTCGGAGCCTCAACTTTCACTTTTTGTGGCAGAGGTGGCGGAGGTGTGTGTGTGTGTGTGGGGGGGGGGGGGGGGGGGGGGGGGCTGGCTCAGTTGGCTGGGTGGCCTTCTCCTGTAGCCACCTGGGTTGGCCACTTCCCGACTTAAAATGGAGATTCGCAAAGAACGCAGGGAAAATTGGACAGTATGAGAAAACAAGCAGTTTGCAGAGTTTTCCTGTGTATTCGAGTTGCAGAAAGCAGACAGCATTGAAACCAGCAATCTGAATATTAATGAGCGATTCCCAGGCACAATAGCAACAGTTAGGATAATCGAGGTAAAACCAGACTTCTCGGCGCCAGCAGGAGTCCAAGACAAAAGAGGCTAACGAGCACCCAAGGACCGCCCAGCGATCAGGAAGCAGCCCCAGTATTGGGGGAATTCAAACCGATCGATTGGTACGTGAACCAATCGATTGGAGTCAGGTACGGGGTCCGCCCAAAAGGGCGCGAAGCCCCTGGGGCCTATAAATGACAGGTCCCAAGTTCAATTCGCTCTCTTGGCAGTTTCTCTCGATAGACTTCTCGGCAGGGTCACGCAGCAGACCGAAACAACACTTGACCCTGAACTGCCTTGCAGCTGCACCAACAAGTAAGTGTCCAGTCAACGCACGCTACGAGATAGGCGCTCCTAACCCTTAGTCCGTACCAGCTGGAAGCCTGCAGTCTCAGGATTAAACAATAGGCCATTGTTCCCTGACCCAGTGGGTTCCTTTTCCAGAAGATAAGTATTGGCCTGTAGTGGTAGAAGTAGCTTAGTTTTGTAGTATTTATGCATGAGTAGCGATTGACTGTGTATATAATAAATGTGTTTTGATTTGAACCTTACTAACTGGTGTATTGAGTTATTGATCAGCACTTGAACTTGAACCTCGTGGTGGTATCATAAAGATACCTGGTGACTGTAGAGCAAGGGAATAAAACAGAGCCAATTGAGTGTTAAGCACACTCACCAAAACGAGCAACACTCCTGGCTGGGGTGGATACAGGACCCACCTCCTTTCCCTACATGTAGCGGAGAGTGCAGTGCTATGGGATGGGCCTGCCTTCAGGCAGAGAACTAAGGAAGGTGGGCAGTGTTGAAGTAGAGGTGATGTCATGCATTTTCTTGTCACTAATCAATGCTGGAACCTGAATGACTAGATTTCTTAAATTTCTTGTCCATCTTGCTCTGAATGAAGTGTAAACCGAGTTGAAATTATTCCTCACAGATGGTTTCAAAGATCAGTCACATGTTCAGCATTATGACAACAAGCATTGTATTCATCTACGCACAGCAGCATTTAGCAGATGTTTGTATAGATATGTGAATTTAATTATGGAGACAATAAATTGATTTTCAATGCAACCTACATAATGCATGATTAGTATGAAGAACAAATTGCACAAACGCAACCTAGCTAGGTGTCGCCACTGCTAAAGTTCCAATCTGTGCTACTTTGTATTCCAGCGCTACTATTTGCTCTAGCCTGCTTCAGTGGCTCTCATCTAGTTGGCTCAGTTGGCTGGATCCAAATCACTACTTTGGATGAAGCAAACTTCCATCAGCGTCTATGAGTGATGGATGCATATAACAAGCATGTTACACACCGCAAATTTCATTTATTACAGATATGGTCACCTTGCCAGCATGGAATTGGTGGAGGAGTGAACGGGGAGGAGCGGAGAGAGGAGGGAATGGGGAGGAGCGGGAGACAGGAGGGAGTGGGAGGAGCAGGAGACAGGAGGGATCGGGGAGAATCGGGAGACAGGAGGGAGTGGGCAGGAGCGGAGACAGGAGGGATCGGGGAGAAGCGGGAGACAGGAGGGATCGGGGAGGAGCGGGAGACAGGAGGGATCGGGGAGGAGCGGGAGACAGGAGGGAGTGGGGAGGAGCGGGAGACAGGAGGGATCGGGGAGGAGCGGGAGACAGGAGGGAGTGGGGAGGAGTGGAGACAGGAGGGATAGGGGAGGAGCGGGAGACAGGAGGGATCGGGGAGGAGCGGGAGACAGGAGGGATCGGGGAGGAGCGGGAGGCAGGAGGGATCGGGGAGGAGCGGGACACAGAAGGGAGCGGGGAGGAGCGGGAGACAGGAGGGATCGGGGAGGAGCGGGACACAGAAGGGAGCGGGGAGGAGCGCAGACAGGAGGGAGCGGGGAGGAGCGGGAGGCAGGAGGAAGTGGGGAGGAGCGGGAGACAGGAGGAAGTGGGGAGTAGCGGGAGGCAGGAGGGATCGAGGAGGAGCGGGAGACAGAAGGGAGCGGGGAAGAGCGGGAGACAGGAGGGAGCGGGGAGGAGCGGGAGACAGGAGGGATCAGGGAGGAGCGGAGACAGGAGGGAACGGGGAGGAGCGGGAGACAGGAGGGAGCGGGGAGGAGCGCAAACAGGAGGGAGCGATGAGGAGCGGGAGACAGGAGGGATCGGGGAGGAGCGGGAGACAGGAGGGAGTAGGGAGGAGTGGAGAAAGGAGGGATTGGGGAGGAGCGGAGACAGGAGGGAGTGGGGAGGAGCGGGAGACAGGAGGGAGTGGGGAGGAGCGGGAGACAGGAGGGAGTGGGGAGGAGCGGAGACAGGAGGGATCAGGGAGGAGCGGAGACAGGAGGGATCGGGGAGGAGCGGGAGACAGGAGGGAGCGGGGAGGAGTGGAGACAGGAGGGATCGGGTAGGAGCGGGAGGCAGGAGGGATCGGGGAGGAGCGGGAGACAGAAGGGAGTGGGGAGGAGCGGAGACAGGAGGGAGCGGGGATGAGTGGGAGACAGGAGGAAGTGGCGAGAAGCGGGAGACAGGAGGGATCGGGGAGGAGCGGAGACAGGAGAGAGCGTGGAGGAGCGGTAGACAGGAGGGAGCGGGAGACAGAAGGGAGCGGGGAGGAGCGAGAGGCAGGAGGAAGTGGGGAGGATCGGGAGACAGGAAGGAGTGGGGAGGAGCGGGAGACAGGAGGGAGTGGGGAGGAGCGGGAGACAGGAGGGAGTGGGGAGGAGTGGAGACAGGAGGGATCGGGGAGGAGCGGGACACAGAAGGGAGCGGGGAGGAGCGGGAGACAGGAGGGATCGGGGAGGAGCGGGACACAGAAGGGAGCGGGGAGGAGCGCAGACAGGAGGGAGCGGGGAGGAGCGGGAGGCAGGAGGAAGTGGGGAGGAGCGGGAGACAGGAGGAAGTGGGGAGTAGCGGGAGGCAGGAGGGATCGAGGAGGAGCGGGAGACAGAAGGGAGCGGGGAAGAGCGGGAGACAGGAGGGAGCGGGGAGGAGCGGGAGACAGGAGGGATCAGGGAGGAGCGGAGACAGGAGGGAACGGGGAGGAGCGGGAGACAGGAGGGAGCGGGGAGGAGCGCAAACAGGAGGGAGCGATGAGGAGCGGGAGACAGGAGGGATCGGGGAGGAGCGGGAGACAGGAGGGAGTAGGGAGGAGTGGAGAAAGGAGGGATTGGGGAGGAGCGGAGACAGGAGGGAGTGGGGAGGAGCGGGAGACAGGAGGGAGTGGGGAGGAGCGGGAGACAGGAGGGAGTGGGGAGGAGCGGAGACAGGAGGGATCAGGGAGGAGCGGAGACAGGAGGGATCGGGGAGGAGCGGGAGACAGGAGGGAGCGGGGAGGAGTGGAGACAGGAGGGATCGGGTAGGAGCGGGAGGCAGGAGGGATCGGGGAGGAGCGGGAGACAGAAGGGAGTGGGGAGGAGCGGAGACAGGAGGGAGCGGGGATGAGTGGGAGACAGGAGGAAGTGGCGAGAAGCGGGAGACAGGAGGGATCGGGGAGGAGCGGAGACAGGAGAGAGCGTGGAGGAGCGGTAGACAGGAGGGAGCGGGAGACAGAAGGGAGCGGGGAGGAGCGAGAGGCAGGAGGAAGTGGGGAGGATCGGGAGACAGGAAGGAGTGGGGAGGAGCGGGAGACAGGAGGGAGTGGGGAGGAGCGGGAGACAGGAGGGATCAGGGAGGAGCGGAGACAGGAGGGATAGGGGAGGAGCGGGAGACAGGAGGGATCGGGGAGGAGCGGGAGACAGGAGGGATCGGGGAGGAGCGGGAGGCAGGAGGGATCGGGGAGGAGCGGGACACAGAAGGGAGCGGGGAGGAGCGGGAGACAGGAGGGATCGGGGAGGAGCGGGACACAGAAGGGAGCGGGGAGGAGCGCAGACAGGAGGGAGCGGGGAGGAGCGGGAGGCAGGAGGAAGTGGGGAGGAGCGGGAGACAGGAGGAAGTGGGGAGTAGTGGGAGGCAGGAGGGATCGAGGAGGAGCGGGAGACAGAAGGGAGCGGGGAAGAGCGGGAGACAGGAGGGAGCGGGGAGGAGCGGGAGACAGGAGGGATCAGGGAGGAGCGGAGACAGGAGGGATCGGGGAGGAGCGGGAGACAGGAGGGATCGGGGAGGAGCGGGAGACAGGAGGGAGCGTGGAGGAGCGGGAGACAGGAGGGAACGGGGAGGAGCGGGAGACAGGAGGGAGCGGGGAGGAGCGCAAACAGGAGGGAGCGATGAGGAGCGGGAGACAGGAGGGATCGGGGAGGAGCGGGAGACAGGAGGGAGTAGGGAGGAGTGGAGAAAGGAGGGATTGGGGAGGAGCGGAGACAGGAGGGAGTGGGGAGGAGCGGGAGACAGGAGGGAGTGGGGAGGAGCGGGAGACAGGAGGGATCGGGGAGGAGCGGGAGACAGGAGGGAGTGGGGAGGAGCGGAGACAGGAGGGATCAGGGAGGAGCGGAGACAGGAGGGATCGGGGAGGAGCGGGAGACAGGAGGGAGCGGGGAGGAGTGGAGACAGGAGGGATCGGGTAGGAGCGGGAGGCAGGAGGGATCGGGGAGGAGCGGGAGACAGAAGGGAGTGGGGAGGAGCGGAGACAGGAGGGAGCGGGGATGAGTGGGAGACAGGAGGAAGTGGCGAGAAGCGGGAGACAGGAGGGATCGGGGAGGAGCGGAGACAGGAGAGAGCGTGGAGGAGCGGTAGACAGGAGGGAGCGGGAGACAGAAGGGAGCGGGGAGGAGCGAGAGGCAGGAGGAAGTGGGGAGGATCGGGAGACAGGAAGGAGTGGGGAGGAGCGGGAGACAGGAGGGAGTGGGGAGGAGCGGGAGACAGGAGGGAGTGGGGAGGAGCGGAGACAGGAGGGAGCAGGGAGGAGTGGGAGGCAGGAGGAAGTGGGGAGGAGCAGGAGACAGGAGGGATCAGGGAGGAGCGGGAGGCAGGAGGGGGCGGGGATGAGCGGGAGGCAGGAGGGATCGGGGAGGAGTGGGAGACAGGAAGGATCGGGGAGGAGCGGGAGACAGGAAGGATCGGGGAGGAGCGGAGACAGGAGGGAGTGGGGAGGAGCGGGAGACAGGAGGGAGTGGGGAGGAGCGGGAGACAGGAGGGATCGGGGAGGAGCGGAAGGCAGGAGGGAGCGGGGAGGAGTGGAGACAGGAGGGAGTGGGGAGGAGCGGGAGACAGGAGGGAGTGGGGAGGAGCGGGAGACAGGAGGGAGCGGGAGACAGGAGGGAGCGGGGAGGAGCGGGAGACAGGAGGGAGTGGGGAGTAGCGGGAGACAGGAGGGATCGGGGAGGAGCGGGAGGCAGGAGGGAGCGGGGAGGAGTTGGGACAGGAGGGAGTGGGGAGGAGCGGAGACAGGAGGGAGTGGGGAGGAGCGGGAGGCAGGAGGGAGCGGGGAGGAGCGGGAGACAGGAGGGAGTGGGGAGGAGCGGGAGACAGGAGGGAGTGGGGAGGAGCGGAGACAGGAGGGAGCAGGGAGGAGTGGGAGGCAGGAGGGAGTGGGGAGGAGCGGGAGACAGGAGGGAGTGGGGAGGAGCGGGAGACAGGAGGGATCGGGGAGGAGCGGAAGGCAGGAGGGAGCGGGGAGGAGTGGAGACAGGAGGGAGTGGGGAGGAGCGGGAGACAGGAGGGAGTGGGGAGGAGCGGGAGACAGGAGGGAGCGGGAGACAGGAGGGAGCGGGGAGGAGCGGGAGACAGGAGGGAGTGGGGAGTAGCGGGAGACAGGAGGGATCGGGGAGGAGCGGGAGGCAGGAGGGAGCGGGGAGGAGTTGGGACAGGAGGGAGTGGGGAGGAGCGGAGACAGGAGGGAGTGGGGAGGAGCGGGAGGCAGGAGGGAGCGGGGAGGAGCGGGAGACAGGAGGGAGTGGGGAGGAGCGGGAGACAGGAGGGAGTGGGGAGGAGCGGAGACAGGAGGGAGCAGGGAGGAGTGGGAGGCAGGAGGAAGTGGGGAGGAGCAGGAGACAGGAGGGATCAGGGAGGAGCGGGAGGCAGGATGGGGCGGGGATGAGCGGGAGGCAGGAGGGATCGGGGAGGAGTGGGAGACAGGAAGGATCGGGGAGGAGCGGGAGACAGGAAGGATCGGGGAGGAGCGGAGACAGGAGGGAGTGGGGAGGAGCGGGAGACAGGAGGGAGTGGGGAGGAGCGGGAGACAGGAGGGATCGGGGAGGAGCGGGAGACAGGAGGGATCGGGGAGGAGCGGGAGGCAGGAGGGAGCGGGGAGGAGTGGAGACAGGAGGGAGTGGGGAGGAGCGGGAGACAGGAGGGAGTGGGGAGGAGCGGGAGACAGGAGGGAGCGGGAGACAGGAGGGAGCGGGGAGGAGCGGGAGACAGGAGGGAGTGGGGAGTAGCGGGAGACAGGAGGGATCGGGGAGGAGCGGGAGGCAGGAGGGAGCGGGGAGGAGTTGGGACAGGAGGGAGTGGGGAGGAGCGGAGACAGGAGGGAGTGGGGAGGAGCGGGAGGCAGAAGGGAGCGGGGAGGAGTTGGGACAGGAGGGAGTGGGGAGGAGTTGGGACAGGAGGGAGTGGGGAGGAGCGGAGACAGGAGGGAGCGGGCGGAGTGGGAGACAGGAGGGAGCGGGCGGAGTGGGAGACAGGAGGGAGCGGAGACAGGTTGGAGCGGGAGGAGCGGGAGACAGGAGGGAGCGGGAGGAGTGGGAGACAGGAGGGAGCGGAGACAGGTTGGAGCGGGAGGAGCGGGAGACAGGAGGGAGCGGGCGGAGTGGGAGACAGGAGGGAGCGGAGACAGGAGGGAGCGGGGAGGAGCGGGAGACAGGAGGGAGCGGGGAGGAGCGGGAGACAGGAGGGATCGGGGAGGAGCGGCAGACAGAAGGGATCAGGGAGGAGCGGAGACAGGAGGGATCGGGGAGGAGCGGGAGACAGGAGGGAGCGGGGAGGAGTGGAGACAGGAGGGATCGGGTAGGAGCGTAGACAGGAGGGATCGGGGAGGAGCGGGAGACAGAAGGGAGTGGGGATGAGTGGGAGACAGGAGGAAGTGGGGAGAAGCGGGAGACAGGAAGGATCGGGGAGGAGCGGAGACAGGAGAGAGCGGGGAGGAGCGGAGACAGGAGGGAGCGGGGAGGAGCGAGAGGCAGGAGGAAGTGGGGAGGAGCGGGAGACAGGAAGGAGTGGGGAGGAGCGGGAGACAGGAGGGAGTGGGGAGGAGTGGGAGACAGGAGGGAGTGGGGAGGAGCGGAGACAGGAGGGAGCAGGGAGGAGTGGGAGGCAGGAGGAAGTGGGGAGGAGCAGGAGACAGGAGGGATCAGGGAGGAGCGGGAGGCAGGAGGGGGCGGGGATGAGCGGGAGGCAGGAGGGATCGGGGAGGAGTGGGAGACAGGAAGGATCGGGGAGGAGCGGGAGACAGGAGGGAGTGGGGAGGAGCGGGAGACAGGAGGGAGCGGGAGACAGGAGGGAGCGGGGAGGAGCGGGAGACAGGAGGGAGTGGGGAGTAGCGGGAGACAGGAGGGATCGGGGAGGAGCGGGAGGCAGGAGGGAGCGGGGAGGAGTTGGGACAGGAGGGAGTGGGGAGGAGCGGAGACAGGAGGGAGTGGGGAGGAGCGGGAGGCAGGAGGGAGCGGGCGGAGTGGGAGACAGGAGGGAGCGGAGACAGGAGGGAGCGGGGAGGAGCGGGAGACAGGAGGGAGCGGGGAGGAGCGGGAGACAGGAGGGAGCGGGCGGAGTGGGAGACAGGAGGGAGCGGAGACAGGTTGGAGCGGGAGGAGCGGGAGACAGGAGGGAGCGGGCGGAGTGGGAGACAGGAGGGAGCGGAGACAGGAGGGAGCGGGGAGGAGCGGGAGACAGGAGGGAGCGGTGAGGAGCGGGAGACAGGAGGGAGCGGGGAGGAGCGGGAGACAGGAGGGAGCGGTGAGGAGCGGGAGACAGGAGGGAGCGGGGAGGAGCGGCAGACAGAAGGGATCAGGGAGAAGCGGGAGACAGAAGGGAGCGGGGAGGAGCGCAGACAGAAGGGAGCGGGGAGGAGCGCAGACAGAAGGGAGCGGGGAGGAGCGGGAGGCAGGAGGGATCGGGGAGGAGCGGGAGACAGGAGGGATTGGGGAGGAGTGGGATACAGGAGGGATCGGGGAGGAGCGGAGACAGGAGGAAGTGGGGAGGAGCGGGAGACAGAAGGGAGTGTGGAGGAGCGGAGACAGGAGGGAGCGGGGAGGAGCAGAGACAGGAGGGATGGGGAGGAGCGGGAGACAGGAGGAAGTGGGGAGGAGCAGAGACAGGAGGAAGTGGGGAGAAGCAGGAGACAGGAGGGAGCGGGGAGGAGCGGGAGACAGGAGGAAGTGGGGAGGAGCGGAGACAGGAGGGAGTGGGGAGTAGCGGGAGACAGGAGGGAGTGAGGAGCGGAGACAGGAGGGAGCGGGGAGGAGCGGGAGGCAGGAGGGAGCGGGGAGGAGCGGGAGGCAGGAGGGAGTGGGGAGGAGTTGGGACAGGAGGGAGTGGGGAGGAGCGGAGACAGGAGGGAGCGGGGAGGAGCGGAGACAGGAGGGAGCGGGCGGAGCGGGAGACAGGAGGGAGCGGGGAGGAGCAGAGACAGGAGGGAGCGGAGAGAGGAGGGAGCGGGGAGGAGCGGGAGACAGGAGGGAGCGGGGAGGAGCGGGAGACAGGAGGGAGCGGGGAGCAGTAAGGAGGGGACAGGGCAGACAGTTGGGATGGGGCAGGGCGGACTGGACGGGAGCGGGTTTGGACGGATTGGGGTCCTGAGCTATAAGGTTGGGAGGGGAAAGGTTGGATCGGGAAGATGACCCTAGTTTCGCCCAAGGTGGGGGCGGGGGCTGGCTGCGCTGGTGTGAGGTGTGTCCTGGGTGAGGCTGGGGTGCCCTGTGCCCTGGATCCCGATTTTTAAAATGGTTATTCTGCAGTTCAAAGTTTTTTTTCCTTCTCACTCTTGGAGTGTAACTATCAGGGTAAAACTGGCAGAACCACCCGAAGTTAGTGATTTAAATTGCTTCTGTCAGATGGTTCCCAGCCCAGCACAGCCGTCCAGTGAGTTAGCACTTCTGGGCAATTGCCAGGTAAACCCTTATGTGGGAACCTCCTCGAGGGATTCCCCACTGCATCGTAGGGGGACACCTAAATGCGACGCTGGGGAAGCAGAATGTTATGGGCCTCTATCTTTCACTGAGATCACAAATGAAGAAAAGAATTTCAAAAGAAAATATATCTCTCAACATATTACTCAAATGATAAAATTATAAAATAAATTTTCATACCTCCATCAGTATTCTTTATGTACGAATTATGATGTTCTCGAGGTTGTCCAAGGTCACTCCACAGAACACTGTTAAGCTTTTTAAGGCTGACTTCTATTTTCCCCACCTTACTGGCGCAGTGAACTTTAAAAACAAGTTGCAATTTACTTCTAATAAACAGCACATACAGAAAATGGTGTTCAACAGAACTCAGAACAGTCTGGAATTCCACGTTAAATTCCTAATGGAACACTAAATTGGAGCCAAATTGTAATTATCACAATCGTACATCTTCTTGTTGAAGGTGAACTTTCAGGTCAATTTTACATCAACCGAAAATTGTTGGAAGTCCCTGCCTAAATTTCTGATACATGTCATAGGCAGGAGAAAACCAAAGTTGGCATCATGCACTTGGAAAACTGTCCTTCTATTTTGGATGAACAGTACGGAGCTTCTAAAATATATCAATATTTTATTGATGCATTTTCCGAGATTAGTAAGGAAAGTAAGCAGGTACTTAATGTGAGACATTGGTGTAAACAGACAATTATCTTGCAAGGAACTAAGAGCAAAAATAGTATTAACTGCAAGCGTGAATAACATTGAATGATAATTTCACTATTATTTGAAAGCAAGCAATTTTATTAAAATTCTACATACCAGATACTACCTCTTGTACCTCATGACTGAGTTCTATACAAAAAAAACAAAGAATTTTGTCAATGTCAAAAACATTTCACAGTATTTACAAATAAAGTAAGACAAAATCTATATGTAGGATGAATTGACATAAAGAGACCTGAATATCCTCTAAATGCTGTGAAGCAATGAGAGTGAATCTATGATCCCATTGGTTGGATGGGTAAATCCCAAGTCACATATTGTCTGGGAAGATACCAACTTTAATCTGGTGAGTGAAAAGTCACCCAATCCAAGTTTGACCATTTGTTCTCAAGCTGTGAGCCATGCTGGCAAGGACACATTTATCACCAATTGGTGCTTGTCCTAGAACGATGATGGGCAGCACGGTAGCATTGTGGATAGCACAATTGCTTCACAGCTCCAGGGTCCCAGGTTCCATTCCGACTTGGGCCACTGTCTGTGTGGAGTCTGCGCATCCTCCCCGTGTGTGCGTGGGTTTCCTCCGGGTGCTCCGGTTTCCTCTCACAGTCTAAAGATGTGCAGATTAGGTGGATTGGCCATGATAAATTGCCCGGAGTGTCCAAAATTGCCCTTAGTGTCGGGTGGGGTTACTGGGTTATGCAGGCAGGGTGGAGGTGTTGACCTTGGGGAGGGTGCTCTTTCCAAGAGTCGGTGCAGACTCGATGGGCCAAATGGCCTCCTTCTGCACTGTAAATTCTATGATCTATGATGGAGCATCTTCTGCACAGTGATTTTTTTCACAACGGGGTGGCACAGTCGGCCATTTCAGGACACATTCAATTAGCAATCAAATAGGAGTGAATTTACCACAGCATGTTGGTCGCACCACTCTGGCTATAAAAAGGCAAGGGGAGCCCACCCCTGCTCCCAGTGGCTGCCCTGCAGTAATTCAACACTGTGAACATACTTACGTGGTTGGAGGCGGAACTTCCATCACGATCTCGGGAGACATTCACCCTCAGAGAACTGCCTGCCAATCTGTTTGGCCGGCAGCTCTCTAGTCTCAGGAACGCCACTAGGAGCAGTGGCCACTGCTGGGACTGCAGCCAGTCCCAACGAGGGGTGTCTGGACTCAGAGGGTCTTGAAGGGGCCAGGCTGACATGGCCTGCTGAGGGAGGTGTGGGGAGGCGTCAAGAGTTTGAGAGGCTGGTGGGGAAGGTAAAATTGGGGGGATTAAAGTCGTCACTATTGTTTTGATGGGCACAGGGGCCACGAATGAGGTTCCCGCCCCACCTGTCCGCTTGCTCGACACTAGCCCATGCAGCGAAAGTGATAATGGTTTCACGGTCATCATTAGACTTTTAATTCCAGATTTGTAGTGAAATAAAAATTTCAACATCCACCGCGGTGGGATTCGAACCCGGGTCCCCAGAGCTTGCCCTGGGTCTTTCGAGTACTAGTCCAGTGATAATATCACTATCCCATCGCCACATTCAGTGGTCATTAATTGGCCCAAGGATGGGCAGGTTGCCCAGCAGCTTGCCCATGCCGTTTAATTGCTGACGGGGCAGGAAGGCAGCGGCACGGTGGCCACTGGATTTTACATATCCCCTGCCTTCAACTTTCCTCCTATACACCCCCTCAGGAGGCGGGAGAATGGGGTCACTGGAAACAAGCGTGCAAAATTGAGCCCATAGTATGTAATTTGAGTTTTTCATCAGACAGAAAAGGGAAGAATGAAAAGTGCACTTTGCTGAAGGGCATTAGTGAATCATTTGCTTAAATTGGGTGCTCCTGGAAAGTGCCCGGCTTCAGAGATTAAGTCTTGATGCAGCATGAATCACTGCCTTTAGAAGAGAAAAGGAAATTACAAATACTCAACATCACCTTAACTATTCTGATTAGACACTTGTTTGCTAAAGACTTTGGCCTGAGTTTTTTGCCTGTTGCGCTTGTGCACTGGACGGGCCGGGAAGTGGATGATTTCACACTGGCTGGCCAATTAACGGACAGCTGGCGTGAAATGCTCACTGAGAAACGCTCAGGCTGCTAGAAAGGGTGGGAAAAGGATAGGAGCCAAGGAATGGAAGGTCTCGGCTGGCATTTCTAATGTGCTCACTTAGATGGCCTGCCGTTGCAGTGCTGTCTCAGGGAGCTGCTGGCCTGTGGAAAATAAAATGCAATGGGAAAACATTGCAACGAGTGTCTGGGCAGCACATTCAAACACAAATTTCAGACACAGACATCTTTTAAAATTTAATTTCAGCCACGACATTTAACCTGCCCAGGATCGAGGTTGCAGCTAAAACATAAAGGCTGCTTTGGCAATCGGCCCGCCCTACAACTGTAAAAGCAGACGGGCCATGTCAAATCATGTCTCCTTAATGGGCTAAACTGCCTACTTGGTTGTCAGCAGGTGAACGCCCGACTCTCGCGTGAGCCCGCCAACCAAAATATCACCCGTGCATGATGCCGGGATGCGTGCCTGATGTCTTCTTGCACAATTTTGCACACTTCCTAGCTGTGCACATACCCGTGCAAGCAACGCAAGATTCTGGCCTTGATGTCGTACGATATTATAAATGACAGGATTTGCAGATCTATCTCGTACATTTCATATAAAAAATCGGGCACCTACAAATTAAAGTTCCATTCTAACCCTTATTTGAAGGCGTGGGAGATAAGGCAATGGTTGTGTAGGAGGAATAAAGGTCATTATAGTCAGAATAAAGGTCAAGCTATCAGTATTCACAGTTGTTAAGGAATAAACGTGAAAGCCACTTCCAGTATCTGAACACGTACAGTTAAATGCGGAAATCAGGAAGCTGCAGTCTGAATTGCCTTGGGCATCTAGAAGCTGCACCACACTGGCACAAAAGCAAGCAAGTTGTGGTGAACCTTTATAAAACATTGGTTTAGCCTCAACTGAACTGTTGTTTCCAATTCAGGGCACCACACATCAGAAGAATGTGGTGCATTTAGAGAGAATGCAGAAAGGTTTCACAAGAATGTTTCCAGGGTTGAAGGAATTCAATTTCAAGGATATATTGGGGAAACTGGAGCTGCTTGCATTTGGGAAGGCAAGCTTGACAGGGGGTTTGATAAAATCATGAGGGGTCTGGACAGAGTACATCGGCAGAAACTGTTTCCATTGGAAAAGGAACAAGAACTAGACGGGAACAAGGAACAAGAACTAGACTAGTACGGGAATTGAACCATGCTGCTGGCCTGCTAGGTCTGCTTTAAAAGCCAGCGATTTAGCCTGGTGAGCTAAACCAGTGTGGCATGAATGTTGCTTACCACTTAACAGACCAAGCCTGAATGTTTTCCAGGTATTGCTGCATACAGGCAGACCTTTTCAGTATCTAAGGAGTTATTAATGGGTACCGAATATTGTGCAATCATTATTGCTGGGTACGTACTGTTTAACAGCACTGCCAATGACACCTTCAATCACTTTGCTGCTGGAATCAGTCTACCTGAGATAGACACAACTGGTAACCCTTCCATCTTATGCTGATGTTGCGCCATTGAACCACCTGACATTGATGAGCTAGTGCTGTAAACAACCTCTCTCATTACTTCAACCCACTGTTCCTAATGCTTTCAATGTCATAATTTGTGAAATTTTCAAATCTTTCTCCAGAAAAAGAAATTTCCCCAAATTTACCTTCCTTTTTGCTCCAATCCCCTGGCTGAAGATTTCAATGTTTACTATGAGCCATGGTTCTGCTTTTCTGCTTCAGGCAAAATGGCATCAAATGATTCATTGGTAAATTCCCTTCTTACTCGAGGATCAAGGACAACTTCAAACTCTCCCTTTTTGCTGCAAATCAACTCCTTTAACCTCCCTTATTCTCCCCATCTATTTTCATTTCTGATCTGAAGTACAAGGAGCGTAAACATTTCATCGTCAAAATGAAGGTCAAACCATTGGCTGGTCTTCTATAGAGTCTTTTCAGAATGTACCACTACTTTAAAGGCTGTTGGTATCTGTGACAAAATCTTGCATTGGCTCATCATCCTTCTTTAGATCCAGGGCAGGATTCTCCGACCCCCTGTCGGGTCGGAGATTCACCGGGGGGGGGGGGGGGGGGGGGGGGATGAATCCCGTCCCTGCCGGCTGCCGAATTCTCCGGCGCCGGAGATTTGGCAGGGTCGGGAATCGCACCGTGCAGGTCGCTCGCAGTGCGCCCCCCCCCCAGCGCTAATCCAGCCTGCGATGGACCGAAGTCCCGCTCGTTCTATGCACGTCCCGCTGGCGTAGATTGGAGTAGGTCCCTTACTGGCGGGACCTGGTGGCGCAGGCAGGCTCCATGGTCCTGGGGGGAAGGGAGGGTGATCTGGCCCCGGGAGGTGCCCCATGGGGGCCTGGCCCGCAATCGGGCCCCACCGATCCGCTGGCAGACCTGTGCCGTGGGGGCACTCTATTGCTCCGCGCCGGCCATGTAAGCCTCCGGGATGGCCGGCGCGAAGATGAAACCCCCCCTGCGCATGCGCGGGAATGACGCCAGCAGCCGCTGATGCTCCCACGCATGCGCGGACCCACGTCAGCCGGTGGAGTCCCTTCGGCCCCGGCAGGCGTGGTGCCAAAGGCCTTCCATGCCGGCCGGCGGGGCGCAAACCACTCCGTCGCCGGCCTAGCCCCTGAATGTGCGGGGGATTCCGCAACTTTAGGGCGGCCCGACGCCGGAGTGGTTCCCGCCACTCCACTGTGCCGTTTCTGCCCACCCCGCCGATTTCCGCCCCCCATATTTTTAGGTAAATGGACAATAGAAAATTTTCCAAGATCATCAAAAATTGTTGGAGGCATTCCATGCCTTGTAATAACATTTCCTATTTTCTTTCAACATATGCTATCACAAACATTTTTTACTTGCAATCATCATTTTAAAATAACATGAAAAAATAAATTTCTTTAAAATTCTTAAACCGTTTAGTTCCCGAAACTGGGTGCTGAACCATATGAGTTTTAACATTGCAACAATGAACAAATTCAGCCTTGAATTTTAAGGTACATTTTCAGCAATTAATTAGCAAAGCGTTCAAAAATATAATATCAGTGATTAATATGTAATGAATAATGTACATACAGAATGAAAACGCTCATCTTATTTTCTGATTTAGTAAACCAACAGCAACAGGGAAGCACGTACATACCAAGGTGAAGGATATAAGAATATTCGTGTTGACGAACTTCTGTTCTTAGCACACCACGTTCCAAGTCAACAATCACAAAATCGGAGTTGATGTCCTTTGAAATAATTTTGCACAAATTAGGAACTGCCGCAAATTCTATGCTCCCTAAAATTAATAGGTTCAGATTGAGAAATAAGCAGATTTATAGATACTTGGAACAACTGCTCATTTTACATGCAAGTAGCATTTTCAATTACTGGTACCATTATGTATATTATAAATAGTCATATCAAATTCCTCCCTTTCCTTTCGAAAGGAATGTGTAATTTGTGAGTTGGTACCAGAAAAGATCATCACTGATTGTTAAAAACGCTTAGCAAGTGCACTGAAATCTGTGAGATAAAGGATTCTGTCATCTCTACCTGATTTGACCTAAGTGTGACTCAAATCCAAATGACTGTTCACTCTTCATAACATCGGAAGATACTCTGCTGTACAAACTAAGACAACTAAGGAGGCTGGGTAAAAAACATCTGAGTCAATGCCACCCACACACTGAACACAATTTTTTATAAAAGCAATACTTGGGGTGGGTAGTGAGCTGTGATCTGAAATGCTCATTACGAGAGCCAAGTCTGACAACTACATTAGCTCAGCAGGGGTTCTGTTTTGACAAACAAAATGGATTGTCGACGTCTTTATGTGGTCGCAACAAGTTGTTCAGTGATCTCTTTTGTCTCAATATTTATTTTGATAAGATTATCAGGTGTGAAGTGGTTATAGCTAATGCTCCTGATTGACACTTTAATAGGGCTCTCGGCACGGCATTTTGTTCAAAGATTTTTGAATGAGTGTTTTTTTCGCTCATCATTTCCACACTTGCTATTAGATCATAGATCATAGAATTTACAGTGCAGAAGGAGGCCATTCGGCCCATCGAGTCTGCACTGGCTCCTGGAAAGAATACCCTACCCAAGGTTAACACCTCCACCCTATCCCCATAACCCAGTAACCCCACCCAACACTAAGGGCAATTTTGGACACTAAGGGCAATTTATCATGTCCAATCCACCTAACTTGCACATCTTTGGACTGTGGGAGGAAACCGGAGCACCCGGAGGAAACCCACGCACACACGGGGAGGATGTGCAGACTCCGCACAGATAGTGACCCAAGTCGGAATCGAACCTGGGACCCTGGAGCTGTGAAGCGATTGTGCTATCCACAATGCTACCGTGCAATGGCTCATTGCTTCTGCGAATTCTGGGTGAATGGGCACAAACGTTATCAGGGGCCATGGGGTTGGGGTGAGGGATTACTTAATTGTTTTATAGGATAATGCCATCGCTATTAGGTCAGCAAATCCAGTTGTGCCAAACACCAGATTTAACCTTCACAAGGCTGTCAAATCTCAGCATCTTAACCATAGTCTTAGCAACCATCCCTCACTGCGCCAAGGCCAAGATCTGCTCCTCCAGAACTGGTCTTCAGTTCCCCGTCGGCCACCCCCACCGGCTGCTCCGCAAGGGCCACTAGGCTGAGCTGTTGGATGCCGGAGCCCCCATCTACCTGGCCACTATGGTGGAGTAGCTGACGTCTGGGATCGTTGAGCTGGCAGGCAAAGCGGCCTTGGACAACAAGACGACCAGCATCGTCCCTTATCTCCTGCAGCTCGCCATCCATAATGGTGAGGAACTCAAGAAGCTGCTGGGAATGGTCAGGGCCATTCCTGAATGGTCACGCCCAGGGCGTGGTCCTGTCCAATATGCAGGCTGTGCTGCTGCCTAAGAAAACCGGGAACCCCAGCAAGGTTTATGCCTGAGGGCGGGGGGTGGGGGTGGGGCAAGACGAGGGATAAAAATCCCTCACTGCTCTTGACAATTAAGAGTCAACCACATTTCATTTCATTGCAGTGGGTCTGGAGTCTCATGCACGCGAAGCTGGGAAAGGATTGCAGATTTCCTTCCATAAAGGGTATTTGTGAAACAGACGGGTGTTTACAACAATTGATGATCGTTTAATTGTCACCAGTATTTAGGCTAGCTTCCAATTTCAGATTTATTAATAAATTGAATTTAAATTCTACCAGCTGGCCTCATGCGCCCAGGGCAATAGCCTAGACATCTGGCCCCGGAATTTCTGAAGGAAATGAATGAATGAATGAAAATCGCTTATTGTCACAAGTAGGCTTCAATGAAGTTACTGTGAAAAGCCCCTAGTCGCCACATTCCGGCGCCTGTTTGGAGAGCCTGTTACGGGAATCGAACCGTGCTGCTGGCCTGCTTTCAAAGCCAGCGATTTGAACAGGAAAGATTAAGACCGGAGAACAAAAATATAGTGGGTAAAGGGGCATCAAACAAACAAAAGGTAAAAAAGTTCACCAGTGAGCACGGTGGCGCAGTGGATAGCACTGCTGCCTCACGGCGACGAGGTCCCAGGTTCGATCCCGGCTCTGGGTCACTGTCCGTGTGGAGTTTGCACATTCTCCCCGTGTTTGCCTGGGTTTCGCCCCCACAACCCAAAGATGTGCAGGGTAGGTGGATTGGCCACCCTCAATTGCCCCTTAATTGGAAAAAATGAATTGGGTACTCTAAATTAATTTTTTTTTAAGTTCACGAGTGAACACACAAGACAATGTGTGAAAAATAATGTATCTGCAGAGAGAGGAAGTGATGAAAGAACACAGACACAAAGTGATCACAGGTTTTAGCCTATCAAACAGGGACAAGTACAGGATATTGGCAGAGTGTCACCTAGCTTGAAGATTCCTAAGAGAACTGAATCAGTGCTCATTAGGAAAGTTGAAGAGTGAGAGAAATAGTGTGACAAGAAAACGGTGCACCATGAAAGTTTACAGAATTATTAGTGACACAAGTGTACCCTGCATAGGTACAGGTTCTCGACAACATAAACTAGTTGACCTCCCATGGCATTACCCATAAATCAGAGGATATGCTGGCCGCTTTACCAAACTCCAAAAATTCCTCCAAAGCTTTGAAATCCGATATATTCTGCTGGCGTGCTGTTTAGCCCAGGTATCCCTCTTCACTGCACCCGTAACCTTCGCTACCCCAATTCTTTTCTTTTCCAATTAAGGGCCAATTTAGCATGGCCAATCCACCTACCCGGCACATCTTTGGGTTGTGGGGGTGAGACGTACACAGACACGGGAGAATGTGCAAACTCCACACGGACAGTAACCCGAGGCTGGTGTCGTACCCGGGCCCTCGGCACCGTGAGGCAGCAGTGCTAACCACTGCTCGATCGTGCCGCCCTAACTTTGCTACCATTTAAGACACCTTCTGAAGAGGAGAGACAAAATTCACTAGGGTAGGAGTAGATTCATGGTATTTTGGAGCACTTGGGTAAGGCGACATCAAGGGTTTTACTGCTCCTTCCTCTTTCCACCTCTTTCTCCTTTAATATTCATTTGGCTTATGCTGATTTTTTTCTTTCCCTTCCTCTGACTTCTATTTTATGACTTGTTCTGTGCCTTACATTAGCATTTCATTTCCCACTGGGAAAGTGGAGCGGCCTTTCAATTAGTTGAACTAACAAGTGCGGCTCTGCGGTTTGCTAAGACTATGGTTAAGCTGCTGAGATTTGACTGCCTTGTGAAGGTTAAACCTGGTGTTTGGCATAACTGGATTTTCAACTGAGAGGGGGACTTGATAGCATCTGGTGACGGCTCATTAAGTACCAGTGGTGAGACCATACCGGGCTCAGCTGAAGGTAAAATCTATTCTAAAATAATATCCTCAAATATTAGAGCAAAAGGAAAACCCGATCAGAATGTCCTAGAAGTCTTATGCTGGTGCTTTCTGCGCCTACTCAGAGTTAAGGTGGCATCAGCAAATACTTTGGAGACAAAATGTTGCGTTCGGAGGCAATTAAAATCAAACTAAATATTTTAGTGTGGGAGAAATGCTAAGTGGAACCAGTGTTACAGACTTGAATTGTGCGTACATGCATATACACACAAATATTCTGAAGTAGGCACTGGTGGACAATGAGATGCTGATAGAAAATTGAACCCGTGATTCACAGGTTCTTTCAGTCATTTATTTTATCCAGGGGAGCACTGATAAGTTAAACTGATCTTCAGAATTATTCAAAGTATGTGCTTCTTCTCCTTCTCCAGTGTCCGACAAATTGCCCAACATGCCGACAGAAAGCAAACCTATTGCAGTCAGCTAAGATTACACGTCATCTGTCCAATGGCGTTTCTGCCAGTGGTTTTATTCTTGAGTACATACCTTCTTTTTGGTGTATATAACAACTGTGATTGTGTCCTCTGTCTGAAACCATTCATGTCTGGTAAAAGTGTTAAAAGAAAATTGAGTTGGATGACAAATACCTTTTGAATTCAGAATACAAAATATTTTCACAGTCGAAATTAAGTGAGAGAGTAACATCCGTAGCTGTAAAGATCGGACATGGAATAGAAAACTAGAAAAAGAACTGGGGGGTCCTTCACGTGAAAATGGTGAGAGGAGATTTTGCAGAAGCTTGCAAGATACCAAACAATAGGGAAAAGACAAGCATGAAGCGCTACATCATGGTGAGCCTTGGGAGCAGGTCATCAAGAGTCTGAGGTTTCAGTGATGAAAGGCAAATTTGTTCTTTCGCGAAGAAAACATATCCTCCTTCCCCAGTTTGACCCATATGTGACTCAACTGTCCCATACCAAGGCAATTAAGTCTTAACTGGTTTCTGAACTGGCCTAACAAACCAAGCTGCTTTATCAAATTGCTACGCAGTTGAATAAGAAAGTTCATCAATACTTTCTTGGGGTAAATTAGGAACAAGATGCCAGCCTTGCTAATGATACCCACGTTGCTCACATTATTCTTAACAAGCCATTTATTTAGGGTGATGACTGAACTGCTTGAATTCAGAATCCAAAATACATTTTCACTGTCAAATGGACGCGAGTGAGTAACATCCATGGCCCCAAAGAACAGAGATCTGATGGAAAACTAGGAAACGAGAAAACAACGGATTAAAAATAACTGATGTCAGAAAGAAGTTTTTTCCGTACTTGAAATGGACATCTGACAAATTGGTATTGAAACATTAAGATCACTCAAAACCTAGTTCTATACCTTAAAGGGGGGTGGAGTGGGGAAGGGGGGCGGGGGGGGGGGGGGGGGGGGGGGGTTTCATAGGCCTTTCTCTTTTGGAAGAATTGACTGTATGGCCACCCTCATCTGTATATTTCCTGAAAACTAAAGGGGCGGGAGTCTCCCGTTCCCCAGCTGCGTGTTACTCAGCGGTGCGCTGTTTGCTTGCCACATGAACATGGAACATAGAACACACAGTGCAGAAGGAGGCCATTCAGCCCATCGAGTCTGCACCGACCCACTTAAGCCCTCACTTCCACCCTATCCCCGTAACCCAAAACCCACCTAACCTTTTTTGGTCACTAAGGGCAATTTATCATGGCCAATCCAGCTAACCCGCACGTCTTTGGACTGTGGGAGGAAACCGGAGCACCCGGAGGAAACCCACGCAGACACAGGGAGAACATGCATACTCCGCACAGACAGTGACCCAGCGGGGAATCGAACCTGGGACCTTGGCGCTGTGAAGCCACAGTGCTAATCACTGTGCTACCGTGCTGCCCAATGTGATTCTATACTCTTGCCACTTGTCAGTGGGATTTCTCATTGAAGCCACCATATGCTGCCAGAAAATCCGCAGGCAGGAAGAGAGAATCTCAATGGCCGGAGAATTTCTCCAGGGTATCAACCAGTTTACAGGATGAAGGAAAGAAGTGAAACACAAGAATAACAAGTTTATGGGAAAGAATATTCTTAGAAGTTGAGAACAGCTGTTTGTGGATGCAGTGAAGCTCCTTCAAAAATTTACATTAGGTCTTCCTCGTCGACCATTCTCTTGTCTTATCGGAATTCGACCCCCTTTTCCCATTATCAACACACTCTAAAATGTTTCCATACGTCACCTTGCACGTAATAAACTTTATAGATATCCAAACTGTTAAATATTTGCACACTCAAAAAAATAAAATCAGAACTGAAACTAGGGGCATGATCTAACTGAAAACTTTCAAAGCTTCATTTGTGCCAGGTTTTGCTGAGTTTCTCCCTGGCTCTGTCGGCGAGTTTCCCACCCCGATCTAACCAGACTTAGTTACTTTTTTGGGCCATGGGGAATTTCTCACCGGTTTAGTCGACACTTCGAATTATTTTCACCTCTGGGGAGCTGAGATCGGGCCGCCATTTTTGAAAGGGTGCCCCGATCTCTAAGTGAGCGTGTGGGTCCCCACATATGAGCAATGTCGCCACATATATAGGCATCACCCCACACCCCCAAGTGATGACACCACACTATGGAGTCGCTGAAGAGCCCCCATTTTCAGGCCTTCACACAACCCCTTTCAGCCTCCATTGCTTCCAGGACCCCCCACTCTTCACTCCCAACCTTCCAAAGGCCCCATCATAACTGCCCAGCAGCCCCCTACCCTTTAAACCCCCCCTCCACCTTCCTTTCAGGGATGTGGCCTCCTCCCCCCCCCCCCCCCCCCCCCCCCCACCTCAGGCCCTGACTCTTAGCAGTCACCCTGGCAGTGCTCCTGCCGGTTTTTCAGTGCCACCCGGGCACCTTGGCAGTGCCAGGGCGGCAGTGGTCAAGGTGCATGCATGCCAGGGGAGGACCAGGGGGCCATCCTGCCCTGTCCCTAACTACCCAGAGGCTCTGGATGCCCCAGGAGACCCCCCCCCCCCCAGGTGCCGTTCCACCTGGTACATGTTTGTGCGGACCAGTACTGAACAGTGCCTGGTTGGGGTTCCCTGGGGAGGTCGTTAGATGCCGGGAGGTCAGTAGATCCCGGGTGAGTGCACCTAAGTAGGTTTAAAACCTACTTACTTAGGCACCCATGGCTTGGTCACGCCCACTGTAGGTGGGGTCCTGATCGTACTGCCTCGCGATGTCCGCGTAGATCTCACGAGATGAACTGGCTGCCAGGAAGCCTGCGGGTGGCGTCTCTCGGCATCTACCAGCCAAGTCCCACTCCCATTTTGGCGCAACATGGCCGATAGATCGCGCCAATGCTCTGGTTTGGCAATGTCAAACTTTAGCAAATACACTGTCTCAGAGTTTACCTTCTTGATAGTTTATTAAAAGGAATATGAACTACAAATCTTCTTCAGTCAACAAATTAATACATTTTTACTATCTATGTTCTTTATATTTATCACCCCTTAAATAAGTTGGCAGATAAAATTGATGTGGTAGATGATACTAAAACTAGTAGCAATAGGGAAGATGCAGGCGAGTAAGGTGTTGGGGCCGGACGGTTTCCCAATTGAGTTTTATAAAACATTTTGGAATAAGCTGGCGACACTGTTGGTGGAGATGTTTGAAGATGGGGTGGCTATGGGGCCACTGCCAGAGACAATGGGACAGGCATCCATTTCATTGTTGCTTAAGAAGGACAAGGACCCGGTGGAGCTGTTGAATGTGGGTGCCAAGATTCCGGCGAAGTTGGTGGTGCTCAGGATGGAGGAGTGTCTCCCGAAGATGATTGGGGAGGACCAGACGAGGTTTGTAAAGGGCAGACAGCTGTCATCAAATGTGATGAATGTGGTGCTTTCTCCGGCAGAGGGGAGGGACTAGGAGGTGGTGGCAGTGCTGCATGCAGAAAAGGTGTTTGATCATGTGGAATTAAGCTATTTGTTTGCAGTGTTGGAGAGTTTTGGGATTGGGCCCAGGTTTGTGGCTTTTGTGAAATTGTTGTATAATGGTCCGATTGCGCGGTGTGCACACAAATGAGGTGAATTCAGGGTACTTTCCGTTGCATAGGGTAACTAAGCAAGGGTGCCCTATGTCCCTCCTTCTGTTTGCGCTGGCAATAGAGCCCTTGGCCATAGTGCTGAGGAGCTCGGATAAATGGAGAGGGATAGTGAGGGGGGTGGAGCACAGGGATTTCCTGTATGCAGATAATCTGTTGCTGTAGATCTCTCACCCGGCCTCTTCAGTGGGGATACAATGGGGCGGCTGAGGAGATTTGGGGATTTTCCAGGATACAAGTTCAATTTGAGAAATAGTAAGCGTTTCACGGGCCGGGATTCTCCTAGCCCTGGTCGGAGAAACGCTGGGGGGGAGGGGGGGGGGGGGTGGCGCGCAAATCCCGCTATGCCGCTCTGACGTCGGGCCGCTGATTCTCCGGTCGCCATGGCGATTCTGCGCACCAGTTCTTTCAATGTCCCCCGCAGCGGTTCTGCGCGCTCGATGGGCCGAGTGCCCACTAAGTTCTGCCGAGTCCCGCTGGTGTCGTTTGCGTATAGTCCTACCCGGCGGGACCTCGGCGTTCTGGCTGCGGGGGCCGTCCTGGTGGGGGGGGGGGGGGGGCGGGGGGAGCCGACTCTGAAGAGGGCCTCCGCAGTGGCCAGGCCCGCAATAGGGGGAACCGATCAGCGGGCGCACTAATTCCGGGGGGGGGGGGCCTATATTCCTCCATGCCAGGCCCATGTAGGGCTCCACCATGTTGGTCGCGGGCCGGCCGGAGCTGGCTGTGGCGCGCATGCGCGGATCCGTGCCGGCTGTGGTGTGCATGCGAGGACCCATGCCGGCTGTGGCGCTCAAGCACCAGTCACGGCGGGCCAGCTTTTGGCGTCGGAGCAGCGCACAGCACTCCGGCGCCGTTCTAGCCCCCGATGATGGGCAGAATGACTGGTGTCTTCTCCAGGGGTGGGAGTCGAGGTGGTGGGGGGGGGGGGGGGGGGGAATGCCACTTTAGGAATCTGGTAGTGCAGGTGGCTCAGGATTGGAATCAGCTCTGTAAGTTGAAATTCAGGAGTCTGGGCAGCGAACTCTGAGAAGGTGTGATGTTGGAGTAGGGAGACGGAGACTTTTTGGCGAAGGATGAAGGCAGGCTCTTGCAAGGGGTTGGGGTTGCGGGCGCTGGTAAAGGTGCTGCTCCCTTTTTGCCCCAGGGAAGTACTTGGGGAGTCCAGTGATGGATGCCACGCTGAAAATGTGGATTCAATTTCAGCAGCACTGCATGGCCGAAGTTGATGCTTATCCAACGGAACCATGGGTTTGAGCTAACGAGGATGGATGCGAGGTTTTGGGGATGGGAGGAGCGAGGCGTGAGGGAAATGAAGGACTTATTTTTAAAAGGGCGGCTTGCAAGTTTGGAGGAAATGAGGGAGAATTTTGGGATCCCAGGAAGGGTGTTTTTCAGGTACTTCCAGGTGCGGGATTTCACGAGAAAGACTTTTCCGCCTTCCTCGTTGCTGGAGGAGGTGTTGTCAGTGATGGGGTGGGAGGGGTCATCTCGGCGATGGGATTTTGGAGGCGGATAGGGTGTCTCTGGAGGGGGTTATGACTGAGTGGGAGGAGGAGCTGGGGTAGCACTGGAGATGGTGCTGCGGAGGGTGAATGCCTCAATCTCATACACGAGGCTGGGGTTTATACATCTAAAGGTAGTGCACAGAGTGCACTGAGTGCGCTGATGAAGTCGAAGGTGAACCAGTTACTTGAGAGGGTGGAGGATATTTGCGAGGGTGGAGAATATTTGTGAGCGGTGTGGGAGGGGCCGAACTAATCATGTACACATGTTCTGCTCCTGCCCAAAGTTGGAGAAATTTTGGAGGTCATTCTTTAGCACCAGTTGGTGATCTTGCATGTGGATTTAGAGCCCAGTGCCCTTGGGGCCATATTCGGGGTGTCGGACGTGCCGGAGCTGCAGATGGGAACGGGCCAGATGTTTTAGCATTCGCTTCATTGATCGCTCGCAGCCAGGTCCTGTGGGGGTGGAGGTCAGTTTCTCCACCTTGTGCTTTGGTGTGGCTGGGGGAATTAATGGAGTTCTTGTACTTGGAAATTTGCTTTGAGGGGGGCGAGTAAGGGGTCCACAAGAGTTGGGGCTTGTTTATACTACATCTCAAAAAGCTGGTTACCGTAGACTCCTGGGAGGGTGGAGAGGGAAGGAGATGAGGTGGGGTTAGGGTGTTGGGGTGGCAGGTTTGGGGCTGTGTTTTGGTTTTGTAATGTCAGGTGTCTTGAATGTTAAAATGATAGAAATGTGAATAAAAATACTTTTTTTTTTAAAAAGGAAACTCAGCAACACACAAAACATGTTAGAAGTTTGAAACTCTCTTCTGCAAACCGCAGCTGATGCTAGATCAATTGTTAATTTTGAACCTGATAGACTTTTGTAAACCAAAAATATGAAGGGATGTGGGTCAAAGACGGGTATGTGAAGTTAAATCACAGATCACCAAGATCTCACTGAATTTCAGGAGAGACTTGAAATGTTAAATGGCCTGTTCCTAACTTCCTGGGTCTCAGAATGCAATTGACAGAAGTGGGTTCTGATGAGGTGGCGATGTTGTGGCAATGTAGCTGGACTGGTAAGCCAAAATAATGCTCTGGGGACATGGGTTCAAATCCCACCACAGCAGTTGGTGGAATTCAAATGTAATTAATTATTTAAAATGCTGGAATGTAAAGCTTGTTACTGTAATGGTGACCATAAAGCTATCACTGGTTGTTGTAAAAACCCACCTGCTTCACTAATGGCCTGTAGGGAGGAAATCTGCCAACTTTACCTGGTCTGGCCTACACGTGACTCCAGGTAACTGCCATGCGAGGTAGGGGTTAATTCAGGATGGCAACAAATTTTGGCCTTGGCACCAATGCCCACATCTCAAAGAATTTTGTTAAGGTGAACTCTGAGTTTATGGAGGATGGGATCAGAAAGCCGCCAACAGTATTGGATCGAGAGATGATAAATGAAAGGCTTCGGGTATTAACGACGTGGAGATAAGGAGGTTAAAATTTCACCAAGGAGGAAACAGGAATGGAATTTGATTTGGGTCAGACACCAGCTTACCATGCAAAACCGATTAAATAAAGACTTCGATTGCGATCCGGACCGTTTCCTATCCAAGTCAATGGGGGCAAGACAGGAGGCAGGTCAGATAAAGTATGGGACTTACTTAGACTCAGCACGATAGCCAATATTGAGCCTGCTAGTTGTCTTAAGAGAGAAAACTGCTGATTATGCTAAAGCCTTCCTCAGCACCAGAGAGATGCGCAACGTCACAGGAGAAACAAAGACATGGCGCCTACATAGTGTTCCCCTCGCTTTAGCAATGCCAACCTGGACTGAATATCAGAGGCTTTGAAGGAAAGGAGGAGACGACCTCATCATGCAGCAGGGACATCTAGGGGCAGCCGTGAATGATTCTTCACTCCTTATCCACCGCCCTTTAATTGATCTGCAACAGACACCTCCTGAAACCTCGGCCCACATAAAAAAATTCCATCCTACAGCTCCAATAAGATCTTAACAAGCTTTTAAAATACTTTAATTAGACTCAATAGCGAGGAAATATCATAGAATTTACAGTGCAGAAGGAGGCCATTCGGCCCATCGAGTCTGCACCGGCCCTTACAAAGAGCACCCTACTCAAGCCCATGTATCTACCCTATCCCCGTAACCCAGTAACCCCCACTTAACCTTTTTGGACACTAAGGGCAATTTAGAATGGCCAATCCACCTAACAAGCACACCTTTGGACTGTGGGAGGAAACCGGAGCACCCGGAGGAAACCCACGTAGGTACAGGGAGAACGTGCAGACTCCGCACAGAAAGTGACCCAAGCCGGGAATCGAACCTGGGACTCTGGCGCTGTGAGGCAACTGGGCTAACCACTGTGCTGCCATGCTGCCCCCAAGTTGGGTCCCTGCCCGCCTTCCCCTGCCCTATTTAACATTGCAGATGACATTCTGAACTAACATGCCAGTCAATTATGGCGTTTTCAAGTCACCCATTCCCCACCCCTCTCCTCATCTGTTTCCAACTAAAGGGAAGCCTGAAAATTCAGCCCAGGATAGGTGCAGAAATTAGTAGCTTTGTTGATGGAGAAGTAAACAATTTTGAGAATGAATAGAATCTGGAGTTTGAAGCTTGGGTCTGGGTCATAAGAAAAAGCCTCGTCTCATTCAGCCTGAGTAGAAGAGGAGAGGCCAGAATCAAAGATAAGTTTGCAGATGGGGATTGGAAAACCATGTTTAATTATGAGATATTCAGCTCACCCATTAAGCACTACAAAGCAGGCAGTCTGAAAACACAGAGATGGAGATGAAATCAAGAGATTCCGTAGACTAGTAGAGCGGATGTCATACTTGGAAAAGCCACCGCTGGCTTTGTTGAAAGAATGGAACCATACAATGGGAATCCTACTGAGATGGGCTGTGGTAGACAATGGGCTGAATTTTCCAGCCCTTCCCGCTCACAGAACCATGGGCGGGATTCTCCTGTACCCAGCGGGGCGGGGGGTCCCGGCGGGACGGAGTGGCGTGAACCACTCCGGCGTCGGGCCACCCCAAAGGAGCGGAGTCCTCCGCACCTTCAGGGGCTAGGCCCACCCTGAGTAGTTGGCGCCCCGCTGGCCGGCGGGATAGGGGTCTGGCGCCATACCAACTGGCACCGAAGGGCCTCCGCCGGCCGGCGCGAGTCGGCACATGCGCGGGAGTGCCAGCACGTGCTGGCATCATCCCCTCGCATGCGCACAGGGATTCACTTCCACATCGGCCATCGCAGAGGACGACAACGGCTGATGTGGAAGGAATAGTGTGCCCCCATGGCACAGGCCCGCCCGCGGATCGGTGGGCCCTGACTGCAGGCCAGGCCACCTTGGGGGCACCTCCCGGGGCAAGATCCCCCCCTGCGACCCCCCAGGAACCCTGGAGCCCGCCCACGCCACCAGGTCCCGCCGGTAAGGGACCTACTCGGATTTCCGCCGGCGGGACTGGCTACAGGCGGGCGGGACTTCGGCCCATCGCAAGCCGGAGAATTCGGGCAGCCCCAGCGCCCATTGAGACGCACTGGACCCTGCCATTCTCCGAGGCGGGCGGTGCAACTCACGCCGGGCCGGGTTTTGGGGGGGGCGGGTGAATTGGGAGGACGGCGGGGGCTGTATTCACACCAACCCCCGGCGATTCTCCCACCCGGTGTGGGGTTGGAGAATCCCGCCCCTTTTATCCAGAAATTTTGATCTTTTATCAGCTGTCGAATATGAAAACTCCACTACTCACTATTTCCTCATCAAATATCTGATACCAGATGTAGTGTTGCGTTTCTTGCTCCTTTAAAAATTTACGACAATGTGAAACTGTAGTTAAATTTCTACGTTTTATTGTACAGCTTTCAACATTGCAGTATTAACACTAAATGATATGTACATTTCCTGTTACAATTTCCACAAGGCTTCTAGTTGTCAAGGACATGAGCTGTGAAAACTACTGAAATCACTGTTGACAATATTGGCAGATCAATAAAAAAAAACTGATCTTGCCACTGGTTAGGCTACAATAAGAAAACTTTGCCCAAAATTAGACACCTTCATTTCGGAAGGATGTCAAAGGTCTGGAAAGGCACATCAAAGATTCACAATGATGATACAGCGGTGAGAAACTCCAGTTCTGGAGACAGACAAGAGAAAATAAGGGGAAGGCAGAAAAAGATACAGGGATTGAAACTTTCAATGGCAAAAAAAAATCAGGAAAAATGATTTCCGCTGGTCAGTGAACCAGGAATTTAAGGGCATAAATTTAAGATTAACAAAACTTCAAAGGTTTTTTAGGCACAGGGATACCAGAAACTGCAGTGGATTCGCAATCAATAGCAGCATTGAAAATTTGTGGGAATAAGTATTTGCTTTTTTTATTCGAAGAAAAGACATGGTGGAAAGAACAGAATAATAATCCAAATTGGACAGCCCGCCCAGAGAGCAAGCATGTGTGTGATAGATCAAACGGTCTCCTGCTTTCAATAAAATGTTTTTTAAAAAATGGTCTCCTGCCCTGGTTTAATCATTAGTACAACATTGTGTTAGCTATTTGAACAGAGTAATTAAGCCATTTAGACTATACAGATTAATGCCTTTGTTCAGTTGCCAAAGAATGCCAAATATTTTATTCTGTTCATTTGTTCATCCACTAATCACAATCACTTTTCAGCAAAGGTCTTTAAGTGCTGTGGATGTAAAAGAGTGAAACTACAGGCATAGGTATAGCAGGTCACTTAAGCTACAAAACAGCCAAGTCTTAGTACCAGTTAAGTCACAAACAAAACAAGTATAGCACTTACCTGAAGGAAATATCTTTGGATTGTTTCTCAAACCCATCTGGAACACTTGTGCCTGTAAAAAAAACATTTAAGATGACAATATATGATCCATATAAAGCAAAGAGCTGTTAAAAGATTATCTTAAGTGCACATTCTGTTCAGATGCTAAGAGATCGCAATGCCTGTCAATTCTAAAACAGAGACAGTTTTCCTGAATTCCTCCGATGCCATTTTCCTTGACATTACAGATCACCTCATGAGTACAAGATTGGTTGCTGAATGTGCTTTTGCAAGGGTCAACTATAGATTCTCCACAAGGTTACGCCAACCATTAACCGTAAAAGGCTAGACAGTACATTTGCAGTTATGTAAAGTAGCCAATGGCTTAGGCAAAGACAGAGAAACGCTAATTACTAAAACTGCTCTGAGATCTACTTGTGCATATACTGGTACTACAGTTAACAACCTATATGGCAACCTTGTCAAATAGCAGAGGTCGTTGTCATAGGGCCCAGAGATGACTCCAAAATTTGGAGGATTTTAAAAATACATTCACAAGATCTGGATGCCACTAGCGAGGCCAGCATTTATTTCCTGTCCACAATTGCCATTGAGAAGTTGGTAGTGAACTATCACCTTGAATCGCTACAATCCATGTGGTGAAAACTTGCAATTTTTATCCAACTGATTATCATAGATTATCATAGAATTTACAGTGCAGAAGGAGGCCATTCGGCCCATCGAGTCTGCACCGGCTCTTGGAAAGAGCACCCTACCCAAGGTCAATACATCCACCCTATCCCCATAACCCAGTAACCTACCCAACACTAAGGGCAATTTTGGACACTATGGGCAATTTTGGACACTAAGGGCAATTTATCATGGCCAATCCACCTAACCTGCACATCTTTGTGACTGTGGGAGGAAACTGGAGCACCCAGAGGAAACCCACGCACACACAGGGAGGATGTGCAGACTCCGCACAGACAGTGACCAAGCCGGAATCGAACCTGGGACCCTGGAGCTGTGAAGCGATTGTGCTATCCACAATGCTACCGTGCTGCCCCAAACTGAGTGGCGTGGTGGTCATTTAAACGTCAACCACATCAGTTTGAGACTGAGCAGGGTTGGGAGGGCAGAAGGGGGCAGGGGGAAGAGACGATGCTCAGAGCGGGGAAGAGATGATGGTTGGGAGTGTGGAAAGTTTGTGGCTGGAAAACTGCTCCTCCTTTATGGATCAAGTCCGTTTTGTCTACTTTTACTTACCAGGCTTCTTGAGGCCTTTGAACCCTCTCCACCTCTACCCCCAGTATGGGTTAAAAGCAGAAATACTAAACAAAGTTTCATTGTCCCCTTAAAAGATTTTGGTCACCCCTTCTTTCCCTATGAGCTGAATGAAGTGGGCAGATTAGGTCCCTGTTTCAGATGTTACGAATTTGTTCATCTCCCAAGCTCATCCATTTATTGGGGCTAAAAATATCCCCCAATACTTCAGGACAATGGCCTTTAATCTTAACTGGTGGAAGCGCTGCAAGTTCTGATGAAAGGCCGTCAACCTGAAACATTAACTCAATTTCTGTCGCCATAGATGTTGGCTGAGTGTTTCTGGAATTTTCTGTTTTATTTCAGATTTCCAGGATCCACTTGGTGGGATTTACCAAATATAAAAAGCCAGAGTCCTAACTGCAAACTTAAATTTGCAAATTTAGGTCCCGTCCATTGTGAGCGGGATTCAGATCACAACGTCGCAAAAATCCCATTAGATCTCGCGAAATGGGTGTGCGGCACGGTGGTTAGTACTGCTGCCTCACAGTGCCGAGGAGCCGGTCTGTGTGGAGTTTGCACATTCTCCCCGTGTCTGCGTGGGTTTCAACCCCACAACCCAAAGATGTGCAGAGTAGGTGGATTGGCCAGGCTAAAAAGAAAGAAGAATTCTGGGAAACTACACTCAGAATGCAGAACCTGCCTTCAGTTATCAGAACTGGTGATTGGGGCAACAACATCAAGTCCCAAAACAGGATTTAGGCACAAAGAAAATGGTGAATTGATGATTATTGTGTCTGTTACCAGGTTCTTTTTCCACATACCATTTAGTGGTGTCTGCTTTGGCAGTTTTAAACCTGACTGATTCGCAAAAGCTGTGGGGAAAAAAGATAAAATAAATCAAAGATTCACAAGCAATGGAACACAAACAGAAAATGCACAGTGTATATTACTGCTGCACGATACAAATTATTATTAATTCTCAAAACAGTGTCTGTAACGTGATCTACCCTGCCAACGGTATAAATGAAGGGATTTCCCAGAATTATATTTTTCCTTCAAATTGGCCAAGAGTTTTTTCTTTTTCTGTCTTTTTTTGTTGTATCCAGGAGATCACGTGGCTGCAGGTGGGTGGGAGTGTTGCCAATCGTACTGTCCAGTTGCAACGTGACTGAGCGAGCATTCTTGGTGTACCCGTTGGTCACGTTCTATTCCGTTGTATGTTTGTCGAGTGACTGAAAGGGCATGAAAAATATAGGGTGGAATTTTGCAGTTTGCAGACTAAATGTCATGGTGAGCGTGAAACAGCAGGTTTCCCATCGGCCGCAATGGCAGGTTTTTGCACCTCATGGCGTGCAGCAGAGCTCATTAAATATTCATCCATGGGAAATACACCAAAATGCTGGCGGGCAGCCTCCGATTTGCTGCCTGAATGCCACATTCCCGAATTCGGGACCTCTGCTGCGGGCCGACTCCAAGCCAACCCTGCCTTACTGCTGCTTCACCCCTTCTCTACCACCGCTCTCCTCCGCCACACCCCGCCCCAAAAAGAGCGAGTGCCGTTGGCAGCTGAGTCTGACAAAGATTTTCTGATGCCAGGAGCACTCCTCTAAGGAGGCAAATGAGCCGTGGGCGCCCGGCAAAGTGCAGCTCACCATGCCCGCAACACTTATGTCGCGCTGTGAAAGATGTCAGGCTGCAGGCCTGATTGAGCGTGTGGGCAGAGAATCCTGGCAAGGAGCCCCTTTAATGAATTTTAATAACATTCAAAAATATGCATAATATATCCCCGACGTTACGTGGTGAGAAACACGGCCTGCCACTGAAACCTTTGTGGCACAATTGCAACTAGTTCTATGGCATCTGTTACAAAACCCCGCTGATGTTACATGCGAGGGTGTTCCAATCAGAAACACTGGTTTTGTGCGGTGTATTTTTTTGTTTTGGATATTAGTGAGAAATGTCTGCGGAAACAGCGGGAAACCTCGCTTTCATGAAACAACAATAACATTTAAAATAGAAGAAAGATAATGAAACACTACAAAATTATGAGGGGCATGGACAGAGTGGATAGTCAGAAGTTTTTTCCCAGGGTGGAATAGTCAATTACTAGAGAACATAGATTTAAGGTGCGAGGGGCAAACTTTAGAGGAGATGTCGTAGTGTAAGGTTAATGGGGGGATTGTTGGGTTACGGGTTACGTGGGTTTAAGTGGGGTGATCATTGCTCGGCACAACATCGAGGGCCGAAGGGCCTGTTCTGTGCTGTACTGTTCTATGTTCTATGTGTGAGGGAAGTTTTTTCACACAGAGAATAGTGGGTGCCTGGAAGTCACTGCCGGAGGGGGTGGTGGAAGCAGGTTTGATAGTGGCATTTAAGGGACACCTTGACAAATACATGAATAGAATGGGAATAGGGGATATGGGCCCCGGAATTGTAGAAGGTTTTAGGTTAGGCGGGTAGCATGGTCGGCACAGGCTTAGAGGATCGAAGGACTTGTTCATGTGCTGTACTTTTCTTTGTTCTCTGTACAAAGAACAATCATATACTTCAGCACATTAACAGTAAGCACTTGGTCCCTCAAGGACTGGAAGCCCAAAAGCATCTGTTTCCCCCATAATCCTAAACTCTGCTGAGGCTCCTCAATTTTTCAAACAATAACCATAAATCTATTGGTTACATCTTGCCAGTGACTACCATGCTGCGACCAGGGATGGTCTTTAATTCAGCAAAGAAAATGATCACCAGGCAGGAATGTTCCCTTCCAGTCGGGGAACACTTCAGCAATCAAGAGCATTCAGCCTCTGATCTTCGGGTAAGCGTTCTCCAAGGCGGCCTTCAGGACGCACGACAATGCAGAATTACCAAACAGAAACTGACAGCCAAGTGCCGCACGCATGAGTACGGATTCAAACAGGACCTTGGATTACATTTAACCTCCGACCATCTGGCCTGGGTTGCAAAATCCTACCAACTGTCCTGGCTTGAGACAATTCACACCTCTTTAACCTGCGATTATCCATCTCTCCAGTTGCACTATCTGGACCTGTAAAGACTTAATTACCTGCAAAGACTTTCATTCAAAGTATCATCTTGCATCATTGACTTTGTCTATATATGCTGTTTTTGTGTAACCTACCTCTTCACTCACCCGATGAAGGAGCTGTTCTCCGAAAGCTCGTGATTCCAAGTAAACCTGTTGGACTTTAACCTGGTGTTGTAAGACTTCTTACTGTACCCACCCCAATCCAATGCCGACATCTCCAAACCTTGAAAAAGGAGTCTAATGCCATATATAATACACCAAATGTGGTCTCCTTCAGTAGAACTGAAGCATAACGTCCCTACTTTTCAATTATTCTCACAATAAGCAATAACATGCTAATTACTTGCTGGACTTGCCTTTTGCGATTAATGCACTAGGACCCGCAGATTTCAGCTTCCGATGGCGCACTTGACAGCCTTTTGGATTTAGCATTGAATTCAACAATTCACACCGTTTTTTCCTCCAATCCCCTCCCCCACAGGGCCAATTCTGGCCCCTTCTGTATTCCTGATTTTATTCAGTGGAGCAAAGATACTCATGCCTTCAGATATCAAAGCCTTCAGTTCGGAGTTTTCTCACTAAACCTCGGAGTCTTTCTATCCTCCTGTAAGGCACTCCTTAATTTAAAAACAGCATGTTGACACAGTGGTTAGCAGTGGCACTTCACACAGTGCTGGAGACCTCGGTTTAATTCTGACCTTAAGTGATTGGCTGTGTGGACTTTGCACTTTCTCCCCGTGTCTGAATGGGTTTCCTCTGGGTGCTCCGGTTTCCTCCCACAGTCCAAAGATATGCAGGTTCGGTAGATTGGCCATGCTAAATTACCCTTTTGTGTCCGGGGATGTGCAGGTTAGGTGGGGTTATGGGGTCACAGTGAATGGGCCAAGGTAGAGCGCTCTTTCAGAGAGTCGGTGCAGTCTCGATTGGCCGAATGGCTTCCTTCTGCACTGTAGAGGTTCTATGATTGTATGATTAATACTGACTTCATTCAAGCTTATGTTCAAATATGTCCTCATGAAGCTTGGTGTCGAATTTTGTTTGGTACACTCCTGTGGACACTCCTATATAAATGCAAGTTGCTATTACTGGTTGTGAATCAATCGCAATAACACAACATAATGTACTAATCACTAAATTATAAAGCAATCAACTAGATTGAATGAATAGATATGGTGAGTGCAAGTTCACAGAAATTACCAGCACAGACTTGATAGGCCAAATGGTCTGTTTCCATGTTATGGAATTCAGTTATATAACTGCAAACCTACCGCTTTATAGAAAGATCATTCAATTATGCAATAGAAAATATACCCACTGAAACAGATTCTTGTTGTTGAATCTGAGTTTATATTGCAACATAGATTCTGCTTGTACACATCTGGGTACTCGGGTGGCTTGAACAAGACATCCAAGCAGTTGCACACACAACATTAATGCAATGCTCATTATCTTTTCAATCTGCTTTCCTCAGTGTAAGATCATCTCCATATTTCGGCAATGAAAAAGTGCTGCTGCCAAAATGCCAATGGTAAATGCCACGCTGTCAATCACAATCATTCATTGTTGCCACAATGAAGTCCAGCACCAGAAAAGACACACTGCTCGGTTTTCAGTGCCTTCAATTTCTTAGGTGTCTGACAGGTTAAATTGCATCAAACTCGTTATCACAGTAAACTTCATTAACTAAATGAGACAGTAGTCAATGACGTGTTTCAAAAAAACGTAATGCTTGTAATGCAAAGGAATTAATGTGTTTAGGCACAGCTACAGCATTCTAACAGCTGAATTATAGTCGGACAATGAGCTCAGATTGATACTAAAGTAGGAGGGGAGTTGGGTCAGGAAAACAGATGAGACACAGCATGATTCAGATCTTTAAAATTAGTGAATGGAAGGCAGACTGTACACCTTTCCCTAGAAGGCATCACCACCCATCCATACAACTAAAAGCAGAAATCTACTCCCACCCCCGCCCCAAAAACAGCTCGCATTTTGCATCCCTATTGCAAAGTTTAACCCAGGGAAATGTCATTAGAAATATTATTTGAGTGTATATGTAAAAAGCTTTGAATAAAAATATTTTAAAAATATATTATTTGTATCCAAAAATTGTAATCTTTCTCATCTTGGAATACAGGAGAAGATAGACTGGAAGATACCTGTATGTTCCCAAAAACATACTATGATATGTTTTCGTAGTTTTCCGTCCTTGGTGGCACGGCAGCACAGTGGATAGGACAGTTGCTTCACAGCTCCAGGGTTTCAGGTTCGATTCCCGGCTTGGATCACTGTCTGTGCGGAGTCTGCACTTTCTCCCCGTGTCTGTGTGGGTTTCATCCGGGTGCTCCGGTTTCCTCCCAGAGTCCAAAGATGTGCGGGTTAGGTGGATTGGCCCTTGGTGTCCACAAAGGTTAGATTGGGTTACGGGGATAGGATGAAGGTGTGCGCTTAGGTTAGATGATCTTTCCATGGGCCGGTGCAGACTCAATGGGCCGAATGGCCCCTTTCCGCACTGTAAATTCTATGTCTATGATGTACTCACTGAAATAACGGCAGTTACATAAGTTCAATGTTGGAGACATCCCTAATTACTATGGGGGATAGACGAAAGCGGGGAAGTGACGTTTGCCCAAAAGATTGAGAATACTATTAAATATGGTGAAAGAAGTAACAGTTGTCATACAGAGAGCAAGCATGTAGAAAGTTTACAAAATGCTAACGTTAATGAACAACAACACTAATATGTCCAGAAAACTGCATATTTATTACCACTGTTTATGCAAAAAAGGTAGCTGTGCACATAACCAGGCCACCAGTTTCTGCAGCAATAGGATGTCTGCTGAATATTAATAGAAGGAAAAGATGCAGCACAGAACCTTTGATTAGTCCTTTCACAGTATAAAGATCTAAGCTTCAACAGTGATGAAAAGTCCCATTCAAGTGCTCATGTTTCCTCCTCAGTTAAAGCGACATTGTCTCCTGATTCCATTTCCACTTGAATCAACTGAAAGAATAAAAAGGGTCAACATCCTGATTTATTCTTTGTTGTGAGCAGAGGTGTTAATGGGTCTTTGTCGTCTCTGAGTCAGAGGTTTTGGTTTATGTCCCATACCAGTTCTTTGGCATTTAATCAAAATGGGGGAATGCAGCATTTCGAAAAATTCATTTAAAGGATGTGGGTGTAGCTAGTTAGACCAGCATTTATTGTCCATCCCTAGTTGTCCTTCAGAAGGTGGAGGGGGGTTGCCTTGCACTGCTGCAATCCCTCAGGTGTGGACACACCCACTATGCTGTTAGGGAGGGAGTTCCAGGATTTTGACCCAGCGACAATGAAGGAGTGGCGTTATATTTCCAAATCAGGGGAGTGAGTGATATGGAGGGGAACCTCCAGGTGGTGCGGTTCCCAGGTATCTGCTGCTCTTGTCCTTCCAGATGGTCGTGGTCGTGGGTTTGGAAGGTGTTGTCTTATGGACCTTGGCAAGCTCTTGCAGTGCATCGTGATGAAACACATGCCTGCCACTGTTCGTCAGTGGAGGAGGCATTGAATGTTTGTGGAAGGGTGAGCAATCAAGTGGGTCCGTTGTCCTAGATGGTGTCGAGCTTCTTGAGTGTTGTTGGAGCTGCACTCATCCAGGCAGGTGGAGATTATTCCATTCCACTCCTGACTTCTGCCTTGTAGATGATGAACAGGGCAGCATGGTAGCATAGTGGTTAGCACAATTGTTTCACAGCTCCAGGGTCCCAGGTTCGATTCCCAACTGGGTCACTGTCTGTGCGGAGTCTGCACGTTCTCCCTGTGTGTGCGTGGGTTCCCTCCGTGTGCTCCGGTTTCCTCCCACAGTCCAAAGATGTGCGGGTTAGGTGGATTGGCCATGCTAAATTGCTCTTAGTGTCTAAAAAGGTTAATTGGGGTTGCTGGATTGCGGGGATAGGGTAGATACGTGGGCTTGAGTGGGTTGCTCTTTGTAAGGGCTGGCGCAGACTCGATGGGCTGAATGGCCTCCTTCTGCACTGTATATTCTATGATTCTATGATTCAAAACTGGCTTTGGGGAGTCAAGAAGCGAGTTACTTGACGTAGGATTCTTAGCCTTTGACCTGCTGTGACAGCCACAGTATTAATATGGCTAGCCCAGTTCAGTTTCTGATCAATGGTAACTCCCAGGATGTTGATTGTGGGGGATTCAGCAATAGTAATGCCACTGAATGTCAAGGGGCGATGGTTCTATCCTCTCTTGAAGGAGATGGTCATTGCCTGGCACTTGTTATAGAACATAGAACAGTGCAGGCCCTTCGGCCCACGATGTTGTGCCGACCATTTATCCAAATCTAAGAACAGCGTAACCTACACCCCTTCAATTTACAGCTGTCCATGTGTCTGACCAAGGGTCACTTAAATGTCCCAATGACTCTGGCTCCACCACCTCCGCTGCCAGTGCATTCCATGCACCCACCACTCTCTGTGTAAAGAACCTACCTCTGACATGTCCCCTATACCTTCCTCCAAACACCTTAAAATTATGTCCCCTCGTGACAGCCATTTCTGCCCTGGGGAAAAGTCTCTGGCCATCCACTCTATCCATTCCTCTCATCACCTTGTACACCTCTATCAGGTTACCTCTCTTCCTTCTTCGCTCCAGTTAGAAAACCGTAGCTCCCTCAACCTTTCTTCATAAGACATGCCCTCCAGTCCACAGCACCCTCTCCAAAGTTAGAGGGATAGATAGACGGTTCTGTGGCAATGAAAGAGACTCACGGATGGTATGTTGCCTCCCGGGTGCCAAGGTCCGTGTCGTCTCAGACCGTGTTTTCAGAATCCTTAAGGAGGAGGGGGAACAGTCAAAAGTCGTGGGACACATCGGTACCAACGACATAGGTAAGAGAAGGGACGGGGATTTAAAACAGGAATTTAGGGAGCTAGGGTGGAAGTTGAGAGCCAGGACAAACCATGTTGTCATCTCTGGTTTGTTGCCGGTTCCACGTGCTAGCGAGGTGAGGAACAGGGAGAGAGTGCAGATAAACACGTGGCTGCAGGAATGATGTAGGAGAGAGGATTTCAGTTACGTGGATAATTGGAACACATTCTGGGGAAGGTGGGACCTGTACAGACAGGATGGTTTGCACCTGAACCAGAGGGGCACCAATATCCTGGGAGGGAAATTTGTTACAGCTCATCAGGGGGGGTTTAAACTAATTTGTCAGGGGGATGGGAAAACGAGCTGTAGTCCAGAAGCCAGTGCTGAGAGTCGTGAGGTACTAAGGAGGGTGTCGAGGTCGCAGGAGTGTGGGTTGAAGTGTGGCTACTTCAATGCAAGGAGCATCCGGAATAAGGTAGGTGAACTTGCAGCGTGGATTGGTACTTGGGACTACGATGCTGTGGCCATTACGGAGACATGGTTAGAACAGGGACAAGAATGGTTGTTGGAAGTTCCGGGGTATAGATGTTTCAGTAAGAGTAGGGAAGGTGGTAAAAAAAGGTGGAGGAGTAGCATTGTTAATCAAGGATAGTTTAAAGGTTCCGGTGGCTGTGATGAAGTAGGAAGCCACACATGTGGGAGCTCCCGTTTTAAACTGACTTTTCGGCTCTTTTTAGAGCCCAAAACGGAACTTTTTCGACGTCTCCCGGAAGGGGGAAGGTGTGCTGAACGACTTTCCCCGCAGTCCATGACTCGAACTCGGAGTGGAAAGGGGGAAAAAGCAGCAGCAGCTCCCCAGAAAAAACGGGGGAAGGGATCCAAGATGGCCGCCGGCAGAGCTCCAGAGGAGTGGAAACAGTGGGCCCAGGAGCAACTAGCTGCTCTCCTGCGCTGCTTCACAGACTTCAAGGCTGAGGTACTGAGCTCTCTGCAGGAAACAAACAGAAGGCTGTCGGAGATTCAGACCACCCAGGGTGCTGCCATCAAGGCGTTGCAGACGCAGGCCACTGAACGAGAGGAGGAGGCCGTGGTCCTCGTGAGTAAGGTGGAGGGGCACGAGGCATTCCACAAGAAGTGGCAGGAACGCTTTGAGGAGCTTGATCACCGCATGAGGCGGAAAAACCTGCGGATCTTGGGCCTTGCGGAGGGGCTGGAGGGGTAGGACCTGACAACCTATGTGGCTATAATGCTGAACTCGCTAGTGGGGGCCGGGTCTTTCCATCTGCCCTTGGAGCAGGAGGGAGCGCACAGGGTACTGGCCAGGAGGCCTAAGGACAATGAACCCCCGCGTGCGGTGCTGGTGAGGTTCCACCGGTTCAGTGATCGGGAGTGTGTGCTGCGCTGGGCCAAGAAGGTGAAGAGCAGCAAGTGGGAGAATGGGGTAGTACGGATCTACCAGGATTGGAGTGCGGAGGAGGCTAAGCGGCGGTCCGGATTTAATCGGACGAAGGAGGTGCTTTACAGGCAAAAGATAAAGTTCGGAATGTTGCAGCCCGCGCGCCTGTGGGTAACTTATTCGGACCGGCATTATTATTTTGATTCCCCGGAGGAGGCGTGGGCCTTCGTGCGGACGGAGAAACTGGACTTGAACTAGGGGTTTGGGGTTGCGGGGTCGGTTGTAATATCTTAGCGCTGGATTCTGCTGTTGCTATGTTCTTTTTTTTTGTACTTGTGCCATTTTGATATGGTTATTTATGGGGGTGTTGTTCTGCTATGTTTTTTTCTGCTGTGGGGCATTGGTTGAGTTGTGTATCTTGCGGGGAGGGTCGGGGGGGTTTGTTGTATTCTATGTCGGGTTGGGGGTATGGAGTGGGGCTGGTATTTGGTAGCTGCGTCAGAAGGGTGTGGTGGGGCAGTGCAAAAGCACGGGCTTTCCTCTGGTTTCCCGCGCTGCGGGGCTGGGGGGCGGAGACGGTGATGGGGGAGGCGGGGCCTTAACTGGTTCTTCCCCGCGCTGGAGCGGTGCCTGGAGGAGGGATAGATTTGGGGATGATCCCACTTTGGGAGGGGTCGGGTTATTGGCGGGAGTTTCCGGAGTCAGCAGAAGTTAACTGACCCACGGAAGTACAATGGAGGACAGTTCGCGGCTGGGAGGGTTCCTAGCCTGGGGGGGAAGGGAGGGGGGGAAAGGGGAATACCGGGTTGCTGCTGGTAGGGTCAGGAAGGAGCTGGTGGGGGCTGGGGGGACAGAGGAGAGGTGTTGTCGCTGTGGGGACTGGGTCGGGCAGGGGGTGCTGGCCTGGGGCGGGCAGTCGACGGGCTATGGCTAGTCGACGGGGGAGGGGAGCGGGATGCCCTCTGATCCGGTTGGTCACCTGGAATGCGAGAGGGTTGAATGGGCCGGTGAAGCGGTCGAGGGTACTGGCTCACCTGAAGGGGCTAAAGGCAGATGTGGCAATGCTTCAGGAGACCCACCTGAAGGTGGCGGACCAGGTCCGCCTGAGGAAGGGATGGGTGGGGCAGGTTTTCCACTCTGTGTTGGATGTGAAGAACCGAGGAGTGGCGATTCTGGTGGGGAAAAATGTGTTGTTTGAGGCATCGGAGGTGGTGGCGGATAAGGGGGGTGGGTATGTTATGGTTAGGGGCAGGCTACAAGGAGAGAAGGTGGTACTGGCTAGTGTGTATGCCCCAAATTGGGACGATGCAGGCTTTATGAGGCGTGTGTTGGGACGGGTCCCGGATCTGGAGGCGGGAGGTCTGATCATGGGGGGGGGGGACTTTAATACGGTGTTAGATCCTTCACTGGATCGGTCCAGCTCTAGGACGGGTAGGAGGCCGGTGGCGGCCAAGGTACTGAGAGGGTTTATGGATCAGATGGGTGGGGTGGATTCATGGAGGTTTGTGAGGCTGAGGGCACGCGAGTACTCTTTCTTCTCCCACGTACATAGGGTCTACTCTCGGATAGATTTCTTCGTGGTGAGTAGGGGACTGATTCCGAGAGTGGAGGAGGCCGAGTATTCGGCCATTGCAATCTCCGACCACGCTCCGCATTGGATAGAGTTGGAGATGGGGGAGGTACGGGACCAACGTCCGTTGTGGCGGTTGGATGTGGGGTTGTTGGCGGAGGAGGAGGTGTGTAGGAGGGTCCGGGCAAGTATTGAGGGGTACCTCGAGGTGAATGATACGGGGGAGGTTCAGGTGGGGATGGTCTGGGAAGCCCTGAAGGCAGTGATTCGTGGGGAACTGATATCCATCCGGGCACACAGGGAGAGGAGCGAGAGGAGTGAGAGGGATAGGCTGGTGGGAAGGATGCTGGTGGTAGACAGGAGGTACACAGAGGCACCAGAGGAGGGACTGTTGGGGGAGAGGCGCAGCCTGCAGGCTGAATTTGATTTGCTGACCACTAGAAAGGCGGAGGCACAGTGGAGGAAGGCACAAGGGGCAGTGTACGAACATGGTGAAAAGGCGAGTAGGATGCTGGCTCATCAGCTCCGCAAGCGGGATGCGGCTAAGGAAATTGCTGGAGTGAGAGACAAGAGTGGGAATGTGGTGCGGAAGGGGGTAGAGGTGAATGAGGTCTTCAAGGACTTTTACGGGGAACTGTACCGGTCGGAGCCAACGGGGGAGAGGAGGGGAATGGAGAGGTTCCTTGATGGGCTTTCTTTCCCGAAGATGCAGGAGGAGAAGGTGGAGGGGTTGGGTGCGCCGATTGAGCTGGAGGAGCTAGTTAAGGGGATTGGGCAGATGCAGTCAGGGGAGGCACCGGGGCCGGATGGGTTCCCGGTGGAATTTTATAAAAAGTTTGTGGACCTAGTGGGCCCCTTGCTGGTACGGACACTCAATGAAGCGTGGGAAGGGGGGACTTTGCCCCCGACGATGTCGCGGGCGCTGATCTCGTTAATTTTAAAGAGGGACAAGGCCCTCCAGCAGTGTGGTTCATACAGGCCCATATCTCTCCTCAACGTGGATGTTAAGGTCCTGGCAAAAATCCTGGCCACCAGGATAGAGGACTGCCGGGGGTTGTGCACGAGGACCAGACAGGTTTCGTGAAGGGAAGGCAGCTGAACACGAATGTGCGGAGATTGTTGAATGTCATCATGATGCCGGCGATTGAGGGGGAGGCAGAGATAGTGGTGGCACTGGATGCGGAGAAGGCCTTCGATAGAGTGGAGTGGGGGTACCTATGGGAGGTGTTGGGGAGGTTTGGATTTGGTGAAGGGTTCATCAGATGGGTAAGGCTGCTATGTGAGGCCCCAATGGCGTGCGTGGCCACGAATAGGAGGAGGTCGGAGTACTTCCGGCTTTACCGAGGGACCAGGCAGGGTTGCCCCCTGTCCCCCTTGTTGTTTGCACTGGCAATCGAGCCGCTGGCGATGGCGTTGAGGGATTCAGAGAGGTGGAGAGGCTTGGTGCGAGGTGGAGAGGAACATAGGGTGTCGCTGTATGCCGATGACCTGTTACTGTATGTGGCGGACCCGGTGGGAGGGATGCTGGGAGTGATGGAGTTGCTAGCTGAGTTTGGGACCTTTTCAGGTTATAAATTAAATTTAGGCAAGAGCGAGGTGTTTGTGGTGCACCCTGGAGACCAGGAGGAAGGAATTGGTAGGCTCCCGCTTAGGCGGGCAGGGGAGAGCTTTAGGTACCTGGGGGTGCAGGTGGCCAGGGACTGGGGGACTCTTCACAAGCATAACTTCACCAGACTTGTAGATCAGATGGAGGAGGAGTTCAAGAGGTGGGACATGCTGCCATTATCGTTGGCGGGGAGGGTACAGTCCATCAAAATGACGGTGCTTCCGAGGTTCTTGTTTCTCTTTCAGTGCCTGCCCATCTTTATCCCCAGGGCCTTCTTTAGGAGAGTGACTAGCAGTATTTTGAGCTTTGTGTGGGCACATGGGACTCCGAGAGTGAAGAGGGTGTTCCTGGAGCGAGGGAGGGATAGAGGCGGGCTGGCGCTGCCCAACCTTCTGGGGTACTATTGGGCAGCCAATGTGTCAATGGTGCGTAAATGGGTGATGGAGGGGGGAGGGGCGGCGTGGAAAAGAATAGAGATGGCGTCATGTAGAGGTACGAGCCTGGGTGCCATGGTAACGGCACCGTTGCCGCTCTCCCCTAAGAGGTTTACCACGAGCCCGGTGGTGGCGGCGACCCGAAGAATCTGGGGACAGTGGAGACAGCATCGGGGGTAAACAGGGGGCTCGATGGAGGCTCCAGTGGGTGGCAACCATCGGTTCACCCCGGGGAACAAGGATGGGGGATTTAGGGTGTGGCAAAGGGCGGGCGTCAGCAAATTGAGGGACCTGTTTATTGGCGAGAGGTTTGCGGGCCTGCGGGAACTGGAAGATAAATTTGGCCTTCCCCAAGGGAACATGTTCAGATACCTGCAGGTAAAGGCGCTTGCTAGGCGGCAGGTAGAGGGATTCCCTCCGCTGCCGCCGCGGGGGATGATGGACAGAGTGCTTTCGGGGGTGTGGGTCGGAGAGGGGAAGGTGTCTGACATCTATAAGGTAATGCAGGAGGTGGAGGAGTCGTCAGTGGAGGAGCTGAAGGCTAAATGGGAGGAGGAACTTGGGGAGCAGATAGAGGACGGGACTTGGGCGGATGCCTTGGAGAGAGTCAACTCTTCCTCCTCATGTGCGAGGCTTAGTCTCATCCAATTTAAGGTGCTGCACCGGGCCCACATGTCCGGGACTAGGATGAGTAGGTTCTTTGGGGGTGAGGACAGGTGCACCAGATGTTCGGGGAGTCCAGCGAACCACGCCCATATGTTCTGGGTATGCCCAGCACTGGAAGAATTCTGGAAGGGGGTGGCGGGGACGGTGTCGAGGGTGGTTGGATCCAGGGTTAAACCAGGGTGGGGACTCGCGATTTTTGGAGTTGCGGTAGAGCCGGGAGTGCAGGAGGCGAAAGAGGCCGGTGTCCTGGCCTTTGCGTTCCTAGTAGCCTGACAAAGGATTCTGCAACAGTGGAAGGATGCAAGGCCCCCAAGTGTGGAGACCTGGATCAGTGACATGGCGGGATTTATAAAATTGGAAAGGGTCACATTTGCCCTGAGAGGATCAATACAAGGGTTCTATAAACGATGGCAGCCTTTTCTGGACTTCCTGGCTCAAAGATAGGTGACTTGGTCAATAGCAGCAGCAACCCCAGGGCGGGGGGGGTGTTCGAAGGGGATTAGCCTACTGAGATAACAAGGCCGGAGTTAGAAATAGGAAAGGAGCAGTCACGTTGTTCGGAGTTTTCTATGGGCCCCAAATAGTAATAGAGATATGGAGGAAGAAATTGCAAAACAGGTTATGGATAGGTGTGGAGGTCTCAGGATAGTTGTCATGGGTGACTTTAACTTTCCAAATATTGATTGGAACCTCTATAGGTCGAACAGTTCGTATGGGGCAGTTTTTGTACAGTCTGTGCACTGACACAATATGTGGATAGGCCGACAAGAGGGGGGGGGCACATTGGATTTGGTACTGGGTAATGAACCAGGCCAAGTGTTAGATCTGTTTGTGGGTGAGCACTTTGGAGATAGTGACCACAATTCGGTGTCTTTCACTATTGCAATGGAGAGGGATAAGGCCATACGGCAGGGCAAGGTTCATAATTGGGGGAGGGGTAATTATGATGCGACTAGGCAAGAATTAGGGAACATAAGATTGGAACAGAAACTGTCAGGGAAAGGCACAAATGAAAAGTGGAGCTTGTTCAAGGCACAAATACTACGTGTCCTTGATAGGTATGTCCCTGTCAGGCAGGGAGGAAATGGTCGTGTGAGGGAACAATGGTTCACAAAAGGGTTTGAATATCTTGTCAAGAGGAAAAAGGAAGCGTATGTAAGGATGAGAAACAAGGTTCAGTTGGGTCGCTTGAGGGTTACAAGGTAGCAAGGAATGAGCTAAAAAAAAGGGCTGAGGAGAGCTAGGAGGGGGCATGAGAAGTCCTTGCGGGTCGGATCAAGGAAAACCCCAAGGCTTTTTACTCTTGTGTGAGAAATAAAAGAATGACCAGGGTGAGGTTAGGGCCGGTCAAAGACAGTAGTGGGAACTTGTGCATGGAGTCAGAAGAAATAGCAGAGGTGTTGAATGAATACTTTTCTTCAGTGTTCACCAAGGAGAGGGGCCATGTTTTTGAGGATGAGTGTGTGATACAGGCGGGATGGCTGGAGGAGGTAGATGTTCTGAGGAAGGATGTATTAGCAATTTTGAAAAACCTGAGGGTCGACAAGTCCCCTGGGCCAGATGGGATATATCCAAGGATTCTTTGGGAGGCAGGGGATGAGATTGCAGAGCCTTTGGTTTTGATCTTTGGATCCTCACTGTCCACGGGGATAGTGCCAGAGGACTGGAGAGAGGCGGATGTTGTTCCTCTGTTCAAGAAAGGGAATAGGAATGACCCTGGTAATTATAGGCCAGTTAGTCTCACTTCAGTGGTCGCTAAGTTAATGGAAAAGGTCCTGAAGGATAGGATTTATGACCATTTGGAAAGATGCAGCTTAATCCGGGTTAGTCAACATGGATTCGTGAAGGGTAAGTCTTGCCTCACAAATTTGACTGAATTCTTCGAGGAAGCATCTAAGTGTGTAGATGAAGGTAGAGCAGTTGATGTCGTATACATGAATTTTAGTCAGGCGTTTGATAAGGTTCCCCATGGTCGGTTCATGAAGAAAGTAAGGAGGTATTGATAGAGGGAAATTTGGCCAATTGGATAAGTAACTGGCTATCACATAGAACAGTAAGAAGTCTTACAACACCAGGTTAAAGTCCAACAGGTTTGTTTCAAACACGAGCTTTCGGAGCACGGCTCCTTCTTCAGGTGAATGAAGAAGGAGCCGTGCTCCGAAAGCTCGTGTTTGAAACAAACCTGTTGGACTTTAACCTGGTGTTGTAAGACTTCTTACTGTGCTCACCCCAGTCCAACGCCGGCATCTCCACATCATGGCTACCGTATCACATAGAAGACAGAGGGCGGAGGTGGATGGAAAATTTTCAGACTGGAGACCAGTTACCAGTGGTGTACCACAGGGATCAGTGCTGGGTCCTCTGCTATTTGCGATTTTTATTGACAGGATGCAGAACTGGGCCGAAAAATGGCAGATGGAGTTTAACCCTGATAAGTGCAAGGTGATTAATTTTGGTAGAAAACATTTGAATGTGGATTACAGGGTCAATGGCAGGGTTCTGAGGAATGTGGAGGAACGGAGAGATCTTGGGGTTCATGTCCACAGATCTCTGCCGGTTGCCACTCAGGTGGATAGAGCCGTGAAGAAGGCCGAGTGTCTTCGCGTTTATTAACAGGGGGCTTGAGTTTAAGAGCCGCGGGGTTATGCTGCAACTGTACATGACCCTGGTGAGACCACATTTGGAGTATTGTGTGCAGTTCTACTCACCTCACTATAGGAAGGATGTGGAAGCATCGGAAAGGGTGCAAAGGAGATTTACCAGGATGCTGCCTGGTTTGCAGGATAGATCTTATGAGGAAAGGTTGAGGGAGCTAGGGCTTTTCTCTTTAGAGTGGAGGAGGATGAGAGGCGACTTAATAGAGGTTTATAAGATGATGAGGGGGATAGATAGAGTGGACGTTCACAGACTATTTCCTCGGGGGAATATAGCTGTTACAAGGGGGCATAACATAAACATAAGAACATAAGAACTAGGAGCAGGAGTAGGCCACCTGGCCCCTCGAGCCTGCTCCTCCATTCAATGAGATCATGGCTGACCTTTTGTGGATTCAGCTCCACTTTCCGGCCTGAACACCATAACCCTTAATCCCTTTATTCTTCAAAAAACTATCTATCTCTGTCTCAAAAACATTTAATGAAGGAGCCTCAACTGCTTCACTGGGCAAGGAATTCCATAGATTCACAACCCGTTGGGTGAAGAAGTTACTCCTAAACTCAGTTCTAAATCTACTTCTCCTTATTTTGAGGCTATGCCCCCTAGTTCTGCTTTCACCCGCCAGTGGAAACAACCTGCCTGCATCTATCCTATCTATTCTCTTCATAATTTTATATGTTTCTATAAGATCCCCCCTCATCCTTCTACATTCCAACGAGTACAGTCCCAGTCTACTCAACCTCTCCTCATAATCCAACCCCTTCAACTCTGGGATTAACCTAGTGAATCTCCTCTGCACACCCTCCAGCGCCAGTACATCCTTTCTCAGGTAAGGAGACCAAAACTGAACACAATACTCCAGGTGTGGCTTCACTAACACCGTATACAATTGCAGCATAACCTCCCTAGTCCTAAACTCCATCCCTCTAGCAATGAAGGACAAAATTCCATTTGCCTTCTTCATCATCCTGTTGCACATGTAAATCAACTTTTTGCGACTCATGCACTAGCACACCCAGGTCTCTCTGCACAGCAGCATGTTTTAATATTTTATCATTTAAGTAATAATCCCTTTTGCTGTTATTCCTACCAAAATGGATAACCTCACATTTGTCAACATTGTATTCCATCTGCCAGACCCTAGCCCATTCACTTAACCTATCCAAATCCCTGTGCAGATTTCCAGTATCCTCTGCACTTTTTGATTTACCACTCACCTTAGTGTCGTCTGCAAACTTGGAACATTGCACTTGGTCCCCAACTCCAAATCATCTATGTAAATTGTGGGCCTAACACGGATCCCTGAGGGACACCACTAGCTACTGATTGCCAACCAGAGAAACACCCATTAATCCCAACTCTTTGCTTTCTATTAATTAACCAATCCTCTATCCATGCTACTACTTTACCTTAATGCCATGCATCTTTATCTCATGCAGCAACCTTTTGTGTGGCACCTTGTCAAAGGCTTTCTGGAAATCCAGATATACCACATCCATTGGCTCCCCATTATCTACCGCACTGGTAATGTCCTTAAAAAAGTCCACTCAATTATTTAGGCACGACCTGCCCTTTATGAACCCATGCTGCGTCTGCCCAAAGGGACAATTTCCATCCAGGTGCCTCGCTATTTCTTCCTTGATGATAGATTCCAGCATCTTTCCTACTACCGAAGTTAAGCTTACTGGCGTATAATTACCTGCTTTCTGCCTACCTCCTTTTTTAACAGTGGTGTCACATTTGCCAATTTCCAATCCGCCGGGACCACCCCAGAGTCTAGTGAATTTTGGTAAATTATCACCAGTGCATTTGCAATTTCCCTAGCCATCTCTTTTAGCACTCTGGGATGCATTCCATCAGTGCCAGGAGACTTGTCTAACTTTAGCCCCATTAGCTTGCCTATCACTACCTCCTTAGTGATAACAATCATCTCAAGGTCCTCACCTGTTATAGCCTCATTTCTATCAGTCACTGGCATGTTATTTGTGTCTTCCACTGTGAAGACTGACCCAAAAAACCTGTTCATTTCCTCAGCCATTTGCTCATCTCCCATTATTAAATCTCCCTTCTCATCCTCTGAGGGACCAATATTTACCTTAGCCACTCTTTTTTTATTTTATATCTTTGTAGAAACTTTTACTATCTGTTTTTATATTCTGAGCAAGTTTACTCTCATAATCTATTTTACTCTTCTTTATAGCTTTTTTAGTATCTTTCTGTTTCCCTAAAAAATTCCCAGTCTTCTAGTTTCCCACTAATCTTTGCCACTTTGTATGTTTTTTCCTTCAATTGGATACTCTCCTTAATTTCCTTAGATATCCACGGTCGATTTTCCCTCTTTCTACCGTCCTTCCTTTTTTTTGGTATAAACCTTTGCTGATCACTGTGAAAAATCACTTGGAAGGTTCTCCACTGTTCCTCAACTGTTTCACCATAAAGTCTTTGCTCCCAGTCTACCTTAGCTAGCTCTTCTCTCATCCCATTGTAAGCTCCTTTATTTAAGCACAAACCACTAGTGTTTGATTTTACCTTCTCACTCTCCATCTGTATTTTAAATTCCACCATATTGTGATCGCTCCTTCCAAGAGGATCCCTAACTATGAGATCATTAATCAATCCTGTCTCATTACACAGGACCAGATCTAGGACCGCTTGTTCCCTCATAGGTTCTATTACATACTGTTCTAGGAAACTATCGCGGATACATTCTATAAACTCCTCCTCAAGGCTGCCTTGAATGACCTGGTTAAACCAATCGACATGTAGATTAAAATCCCCCAAGATAACTGCTGTACCATTTCTACATGCATCAGTTATTTCTTTGTTTATTGCCTGCCCTACCATAATGTTACGATTTGGTGGCCTATAGACTACTCCTATCAGTGACTTTTCCGCCTTACATTTCCTGATTTCCACCCAAATGGATTCAACCTTATCCTCCATAGCACCAATGTCATTCCTTTCTATTGCCCGGATGTCATCCTTAAATAACAGAGCTGCACAACCTCCTTTATCATCCACTCTGTCCTTCCGAATAGTTTGATACCATAGAATATTTAACTCCCAGTCTTGACCATCCTTTAACCATGTTTCAGTAATGGCCACTAAATCATAGTCATTCACGATGATTTGTGCCATCAACTCATTTACCATATTCCGAATACAACGAGCATTCAGGTAAAGTACACTTATGTTGGCTTTTATACCTCTGTTTTGAATCTTAACACCTCGATCAGTAACCTCTCCTAAGTTATATTTCCTCTTAACTTTTCTCCTAATTTTCCTGGTTGTTGAACCCATATCTTCATGTAACAACCTGCCGCATCGCTAACCATTTATGTTTTTACTTCCCGTTTTATTCCTTTTAGTGTTACTGGGCCTATTCACTGAGCTCCCCTCAGTCACTGTACCTTGTACTATCGCCTTTTTTGATTTTTGACTGTGGCTTCTCTGCCTTAATCTTTCCCCCTTCCTGCTTTTTTTTCTGTCCCTGTTTTACTACCTTCCGACTTCCTGCATTGGTTCCCATCCCCCTGCCACATTAGTTTAAACCCTCCCCAACAGCTCTAGCAAACACCCCTCCTAGTACATTGGTTCCAGTCCTTCCCAGGTGCAGACCATCCGGTTTGTACTGGTCCCACCTCCCCCAGAACCGGTTCCAATGCTTAGGAATTTGAATCCCTCCCTCTTGCGCAATCTCTTGAGCCACGCATTCATCCTATTTATCCTGACATTCCAACTCTGACTAGCCCGTGGCACTAGTAGCAATCCTGAGATTACTACCTTTGAGGTCCTACTTTTTAGTTTAACTTGTAACTCCCTGAATTCAGCTTGTAGGACCTCGTCCCGTTTTTTTTACCTATATCATGGTGTCTATGTGCATCACGACAACTGGCTGTTCACCCTCTCTCCCCCCCCCCCCCCCCCCCCCCCCCCCAGAATGTCCTGCAGCTGCTCCGAGACATCCTTGACCCTTGCACCAGGGAGGCAACATACCATCCTGGAGTCTCGATTGCATCCGCAGAACCGCCTGTCTATTCCCCTTACGAATGCGTCCCCTATCACTATGGACCTGCCATTCTTCTTCCTGCCCTGCTGCGCAGCAGAGCCAGCCACGGTGCCATGACCTGGCTGCTGCTGCCTTCTCCTGGTGAGCCATCTCCCTCAACAGTATTCAAAGCGGTATATCTGTTTTGCAGGGAGATGACCGCAGGGAACACCTGCTCTGCCTTCCTACTCGAGCTCTGTCTTTTGGTCACCCATTTTCTATCTCCCTCAGTAACTTTCATCTGCAGTGTGACCAACTCACTAAATGTGCTATCCACAAAGTCCTCAGCATCGCGGATGCCCCAAAGTGAGTCCATCCACAGCTCCAGAGCCGTCAAGCGGTCTAACAGGAGCTGCAACTGGACACACTTCTTGCACGTGAAGGAGCCAGGGACAGTGGATGTGTCCCTGAGCTCCCACATCGCACACGAGGAGCATGACACGGGTTCAGGTTGGGAGATATAGGAGAGATGACCAACGTAGGTTCTTTACTCAGAGAGTGGTCGGGTGTGGAATGGACTGCCTGCTGGGATAGTGGAGTCGGACACTTTAGGAACTTTCAAGCGGTTATTGGATAGGCACATGGAGCACACCAGAATGACAGGGAGTGGGATAGCTTGATCTTGGTTTCGGACAATGCTCGGCACAACATCAAGGGCCGAAGGGCCTGTTCTGTGTTGTGCTGTTCTATGTTCTATATTTTAGTCCAGACTTTCTTGAAAAAAATATAGAGCGATTCATTTACCTGCAGGGGGCTAGCAGGCACCCGAGCTTCACGCATCTGTGGCTGCAGATACGGGCCCCTGCATTTCTGGTTCCGAGTCCGCGCATGTGCACGGCGGCGACCTCCAGCGGCCCCGCCAAGCGCCATGGCGGACTGGGACTGCGGACGAGCACTAAGAACGAGGCCCCCCCCTCCCCCCGATCGGCCCCGCGCCGCTTCATCCGATCTGCCCGATCGCTGCCCCAGCAAAGGCGGCCGCGGACTGAGTCAGAACCACCCCGTCGGTACCTCGGTCAGTCCAGACCGGAGTATTGCTTGGAGGGCCTGTGGCAATGCCCCATTCCATCAAAATATAAATATCTGTGAAGCCTCCTCCTCCGGTGAGTTGTTTAATTGTCCACAACCACTCACGGCTGGATGTGGCAGGAACGCAGAGTTTAGATCTAATGAGTTTGTTGTGGAATCGCTTTGCTCTTTCTCTTACTTGCTGCTGATGCTGTTTGGCACACAAGTAGTCCTGTGTTGCAGCTTCACCAGGTTGACACCTCATTTTATGGTATGTCTGATGTCGCTCCTGACACGTTCTCCTGCATTCTTCATTGAACCAGGGTTGATCCCCTGGCTTGGTGGCAATGGTAGAGTGGGGAATATGCCGCGTTATGAGGTTACAAATTATGGTTGAATATAATTCTGCTGCTGCTGATGGCCCACAGCGGTTCATGGATGCCCAGTCTTCAGTTGCTACATCTGTTCCAAGTCTATCCCTTTTGACACTGTGGCAGCGCCACAGAACACGATAGAGTATCCCCAGAAGGACTGTGCGGTGGTCACTTCTACCGATACTGTCATGGACAGATACATCTGCAGCAGGCAGATTGGTGAGGATGAGGTCAAGTCCGTTTTTCCCTCTGTTGGTTCCCTCACCATCTGCTGCAGTCCCAGTCTTGCAGCAATGTCCTTTAGGGCCTGATCACTTTGGTTTGTGCTGGTACTACTGAGCCACTCTTGGTGATGGACATTGAATTCCCCACCCAGAGCATATTCTGTGCCCTTGCCACCCTCAGTGCTTCCTCCAAGTGGTGTTTCAACATGGAGGAGTACTGATTCATCAGCTGATGGTGGACAGTACATGCAATCAGCAAGAGGGTAAGGACCAGGTAAGGATCACAGATTTCCTTCCCTGAAGGATATTAGTGAACCAGATGGGTTTTTACCACAATCGTGGCATGGTCATCATTAGACTTTTAATTGCAGATATTTTATTAAGTTTAAATTCCAGCACCTGCCGTGAGGGAATCGAACCTGGGTCCCCAGATCATTACCCTGCCCCTTTGGAATGCTAGTCCAGCAACAATACCACGACAGCATTGCTGAAGATGGAGGAGATCTATAGTTATATTCATTTTGGTGAGCTAATCAGGCAATTAGACTTTTGATAATGGTCGCAGCTATGTTTCCAAAATTGACTGTGGCCGGGATTTTTAGCCCCCCCCCCCCTTGCCACAGGCTCAAATGGTGACATGGGTACTCAAGTGAGAGTCAAACATCATGAATCGCTGGCGGAGCTCCCATGTCAATGGAGAGAGGTGGATGATGGAGATTTCATTTTCCACCAGATTCTGGATTATCTGCCTGTTGTGTAGCCGGCGAGCTGCATGACGGTGTTCTCGCCTGAGCCAGCACTTGGTGTAAAGATTATAAAATTCTGCCCTTGATCTCTTTAATTGTTACATTTTTGTTTATGCATATGTGAAGCAATCAGAACCAGAGAACGGCAAATTAAACAAGAGTTCTTGATTAATACCCTTGTAGTATATTTTGAGCAATCCGTGGAACAGGTTTTTGCCAGTGAAATGCTGAAGGTAGACAGTACTTTGGAAAAGAAATTGCCTCATTAGAATCATAGAATCCCTCCAGTGCAGGAGGCCATTCAGCCCATCACGTCAGCACCAACCCTCTGAAAGAGCACCCTACCTAGGCCCACCCTTTGAAATTTGTGCCAAAATTTAATGCTTCGAATAGTAAACAGAAAACATACTTGCTCCATTCCTTTTACGCATGGCTTTACTGGAGGATGGTTCAATTTCTAGCACAACGAGAAACCAACACTACCTTTAGCGCGAGCTTTAGGCTTTGCAGCCATTCTTCCTACAAGGCATTCCTTCAACATGGATTCGGAGTTGACCCAGCTGTGAATCTGTAATTTGAAGAAAACGGTCACAATAACTGGTTTAATAAGATTCACATGTATTTGTCTGCACTATGTTTCAGCACATTTTTCAAAATTCTGAAAATACACAGAAATAAGGAGAAAAGACAGATTATCATTGAAGGAAACTGAAATGTAAGCTACGTCAAACATAATAAAATGAAGGGGGGCGGAATACGTGCAAAGTTCATGGGCGGGATTCTCCCAACAGGAGCGAAGTGCCGACGCCAGAGTGAAAACTGGAGTGTTTCACTCCGGCGTCGGAGGCCGCTCATCGCCCCTATTATCCCACCCCCGGGGGGCTAGAGCGGCGCCGCGTCATTTACACGCGCTGGGCCCTGGTGCCGCGTAAAAGCGGCGCTGCGTAAAAATGACTTCACCCGCGCATGCACGGTTGCCGTCCTCCCCGTGGGCGCCCGCAAGAAATGTCGGAGTGATCTTGCGGGACGACGGAGGAAAGGAGTGTATCTCTCAGAGAGGCTGGCCCGCCGATCGGTGGGCACCGATCGCAGGCCAGACCCCTTTTGAGCACCCTCCCCCGGTGGTCGAACCTGCCTCCCCCAGGTTTTAATTCCTACAAGCAAATTTTACTTAAAAAGCCAGGAAAGGAAAAGGTCATATCTGTACTTGAAAAAAATAAAAAAGCACTGGAAAAGATGAAAAAAAATATTCACATAAAATACTTCCAGAACTGAGAGAATATGCTGAACAGATCAGGATTAGTTTCTGTGGAAAATAGAAAACTGAGGAGTAACCTAATAGAGGTCTTCAAAAATCTGAAAAGATTTAATAAGATAGATGTACAGAAAATGTTTCCACTTGTGGAGGAGACTAAAATTAGGGCCCATAAATATGAGGCAGACACCAATAATTCCAATAGGGAATAGGGCTGGAGAATCGCCCGGGGTGGGGGGGGGGGGGCGTGAAACCCGCCCCGACGCCGGCTGCCGGATTCTCCGATGGCGGTTTTTTGGAGGGGGTGGGAATCGCATCACGCCGGTCGGGGGTCGTTGGTACTGCCCCGCCTCCGGCGATCCTCCACTCCACGATGGGCCGGGTGGCCGCCCATTGTCGGCCAGTCCCGCCGGTGTAAATCAAACAATGTCCTTACTGGCGGGACCTGGCTCAGCAGTAGGCCTGCGGAGTCCTCGGGGGGTGCGGGGGGATCTACGGTGCACTGGCCAACGACCGGGGCCCACCGATCCACGGGTGGGCCTGTGCCATGGGGGTACTCTTTCCCAGTGCGTCGGCCGCTGTAAATGTCCTCCATGGCCGGTGCGGAGAACAACCCCCCCTGCGCATGTGCTGGGATCACGCCAGCACATGCTGGCGCTCCCGTGCATGTGCCAACTCATGCCGGCCCATGGAGGCACTTCGCCGCCGGTTGGCGTGGCACCAAGCCCTTCGGCACCAGTTGGCGCGGTGCCAACCCTGCCGACGCCGGCCTAGCCCCTGAAGGTGCAGCGGATTCCGCATCTTCCGGGCGGCCCATCGCCGGAGTGGTTCACACCACTCCTTGGCGCCGATACTGCCCGTCCCGCCAGTTAGGGGGGAACCCCGGCCAATGTCTTCACCTAAAAGTGGGAAGGATGTGGAAATCAATGTTGCAAGGAGTATTTGAGGAAAATAACATAGTTGCATTTAAAAAGAAGCAAGATTAGCAAATAATGAATAGAGAGATATATTGATGGGATTAGATGAAGAGAGGTGCGAGGAGGCACAGAGGTGGAACATGATCATCAGCACAGACTCATTGGACGGAATAACCCGTTTCAGTGCTGTCGGCTGTGAATCAGGTTGACAGATGAATTCAAATAGGGAAAGCCATTAAATCAGAAGAGCTCGTGAAAGTAGCTGAGAAGGCAGTGAAGCAGTGTGGTATGCAAACTTCATATGCAGAGGATGGGAGAAACAGGTACAATGTAGAAGGCAATTACCTCGGCCTGAAGTCAGTAAACACAACCAACAACTTCATGAGCATTTTCGCCTATGCCAGCATGGTAGCACATTTGCTAGCATTGTGACTTCACAGCTCCAGGGTCCCAGGTTCGATCCCCGGCTTGGGTCACTGTCTGTGTGGAGTCTGCATGTTCTCCCCGTGTGTGCGTGGGTTTCCTCCGGGTGCTCCGGTTTCCTCTCACAGTCCAAATATGTGCAGGTTAGGTGTTGGCCATGATAGGTGGGGTTACTGGGTTACGGGGATAGGGTGGAGGTAGGGTGCTCTTCCCAAGGGCCGGTGCAGACTCGATGGGCCAAATGGCCTCCTTCTGCACTGTAGATACTGTGACACTATGATTACAGATTTTTACTTTAAACAAAAATTCAAATTCACAAACTTTCATGCTGGAAATTTAACTCATAATCTATGGATTATTAATCCAGGCCTCCCGGACGTATGCCCTGCCAGAGTAACAGTAGACTGGACACTATCAGATGGAAGAGGAGTTAGCCAAAGCAGACCTGGGGAAATACATTTAAGAAGGACCTTCAAGAGTGGCACACCACCTGGGCGGGTGAGAAAGAGATATCAACGGACTGGCAGCAGAGTCTTGCTGCCCATTATCTGATTTGGACTCCAGGAACTAAATCGAAGTCCGCTGGATTACTAGCCGAGAAATATAACCACTTCTCTACCATAGACCTCAACAGTGGTAGAGCCAAATGCAATGTGCATTCATCTAAAGCTGACCTCATGTGAAGGTGCCTCACTTCAAGGAGAGCATCAGTGTCTTTGAAACATCGTCCTGGCTCTTCCCAGAACATTGGCATTTGGGAGGTGAGAAACCAGGACCTGGCAGGGTAGTTGACTTTAAGCCATCCAGGTACAGTGTCTAGTCCTTTGAAGTTGATTCTGCAGGAGTTTTGCCTGAATGCTTGCGAATTCGGCTTCAAGAAGGACACTAATGTGTGTTGGACGGTCCTTCCATCCAATCCGGAGCAGCAAAAGTAATGCCCATGGAATTTCTCCAGCGCTCGTATGCCTCACTGATGCACAGTCTGGGTCTCACTCCAATACAGGAGTGTAGTGATGATAACTACTCTGTACACGAGGACTTCAGTTGACTTGCGGAGGTGTTTGTTGTCAAACACTCACGGTAGCAGTGGTTAGCACTGTTGCTTCACAGCACCAGGGTACCAGGTTCGATTCCCAGCTTCGGTCACTGTCTGTTCGGAGTCTGCACGTTCTACCCGTGTCTACTTGGGTTTCCTCCGGGTGCTCCGGTTTCTTCCCACAAGTCCCAAAAGACGTGCTTGTTAGGTGAATTGGACATTCTGAATTCTTCCTCAGTGTACCCGAGCAGGCGCCGGAATGTGGCGACAAGGGGATTTTCACAGTAACTTCAATGCAGTGTTAATGTCAGCCTACTTGTGATAATAATGAAGATTATTATTATTATTGTTATTGTTAATTCGTAGAAGGCAGAGCTGGCTCAGCTGATCCAATGATGTTTCAATGATGGCCTTTGAAAGAGGTGGCAGCCATGGGACGTGTTTAACATATTCCAGAGTCTTTCCTTCAACACATATGGGAAGTGCAATATTTGGCTGACCAGTTGTGGGCTGATGGGAGTTGTGCTTTGGCAACATTCAAGGACAGGCCAAGTTTCTTGCATGCAGAATTGAAGAAATCAGGAGTAGTTTGCAAACCAGACTAGTGGTGTTCCACAGGGATCGATGCTGGGACCTTTGCTGTTCATAGTATATATAAATGATATGGAGGAAAATGTAACTGGTCTGATTAGTAAGTTTGCGGATAGCGATGACGACTACCAGAGGATATAGCGGGATTTAGATTGCTTGGAGACTTTGGCGGAGTGATGGCAGATGGAGTTTAATCCGGACAAATGTGAGGTAGTGCATTTTGGAAGGTCTAATACAGTGAATGGTAGAACCCTCAAGAGTACTGACAGTCAGAGAGATCTAGGTGTACAGGTTCACAGGTCACTGAAAAGGCCAACACAGGCAGAGAAGGTAGTCAAGAAGGTATGCGGCATGCTTGCCTTCACTGGCCGGGGCATTGAGTATAAAAATTGGCAAGTCACATTGCAGCTTTAAAGAACCTTAGTTAGGCCGCATTTGGAGTGTAGTGTTCAATTCTGGTTGCCACACTACCAGAAGGATGTGGAGGTTTTAGAGAGGGTGCAGAAGAGATTTACCAGGATGTTGCCTGGTATGGAGGGCATTAGCTATAGGGGAGGTTGAATAAACTTGGTTTGTTCTCACTGGAACGACAGAGGTTGAGGGGCGACCTAATAGAGGTCTACAAAATTATGAGGGGCATAGACAGAGTGGATAGTCAGATACTTTTTCCCAGGGTAGAGGGGTCAATTACTAGGGGGCATAGGTTTAAGGTGCGAAGGGCAAGGTTTAGAGAAGATGTACGAGGCACATTTTTTAGACAGAGGGTAGTGGGTGCCTGGAACTCACTGCCAGAGGAGGTGATGGAAGCAGGGACGATAGTGACGTTTAAGGGGCATCTTGACAAATACCTGAATAGGATGGGAATAAAGGTATACGGACCCCGGAAGTGGAGAATATTTTAGTTTAGACGGGCAACATGGTCGGCGCGGGCTTGGAGGGCCGAAGGGCCTGTTCCTGTGCTGAACTTTTCTTTGTTCTTTGTTCAGATACAGAGTGGGGAACGACACTGCAGTCATCTGCAAACTATAGAACATGGTGGTCAGTTTAGTTATGGCATGGAGGTAACTGAAGTTAACAGATTTTCCATCTCGACAATATTTAATATTGACACTAAAGGGTAGCTGATCATTGATGAGGTGAATAGCCACTGTGAAGTACGGTGGTTATCACACAGCCTTATTTGCACCTGGTCTGAATTTTGAATGAGTCTGTTCAGATCTTCCATCATGAATCAACTGCAGGATTCTGATCGAGTTTGTTGGACATCCGAAACTTTGAAACACAATCCACAGAGCCTCGTAATTTCCTGCTTTGGTGAGCTCAACGAATGCAATAAAAAGGTTCATGGTGCAGTTCTCAACTCCCCCCACCGAGTTTGTCCAGTAAAAAATACCATGTCAAAGGTTACTCTGGAAGGTCTGGAGCCACATTGGGTCTCTGTACGAATATTCGCAGCCAACGAAAGTAGGCGATTTAGGAGAATGAAATGAAATGAAAATGAAAATCGCTTATTGTCACGAGTAGGCTTCAATGAAGTTACTGTGAAAAGCCCCTAGTCGCCACATTCCAGCGCCTGTCCGGGGAGGCTGGAACGGGAATTGAACCGTGCTGCTGGCCTGCTTGGTCTGCTTTAAAAGCCAGCGATTTAGCTGAGTGAGCTACTGCTATGGACAAGAGGAAAATAGCTCAATAGTTATCTACCTTTTTGAAGGTAATTCCAATTTTCCCATTCCTGAAGTCAGAGGAGAAAAGTACAAAGATAATGATAAAATAGTTATTGGGAAGATGGATGCAACTGCCAATGAAATAGAGTCTATGAAGATCCACAGTTTCCACACTCTCCAGTACATCCCTGCCAGCACTGAGCGAATGATTACAGATTTCAATGGCGAGAGTACACTGGAGTCTTTTGTCAAGTTCCTGATGAGTGGAGGAAAGGATGGGTGTGTTGTTGGTGAGGACCTCGACAATGCTGAAGATACTGAAGAGGATAAGGAAGGAAAGGATGTGGAGTCGGATGACGAAGAAGAAAGTGATAAAATGGATTGTAAAATGAAATTCGAGGATGGAGGGCATGGAGTCTTGGTGTGAGCAAAATATGCCAGCTTTGAAGACCTCATCTGGAATATCATCTGGGCCATATGCTTTGTTGTTCTATATATTCGTTTGATTGTATGTTGTAGTTCTCCAATCAATGGTGGTCTATATCTGTATTCTACAACAGGGTACTTGGCAATAGTCTGAAGGGTATCAGCTGTGACTGTGGATTCTCAGTTGAGGAGTTGGTGAAAATGTTCTTTCCAGCGTTAACAGGTGACATCATCATCCTTATGAAGGGGAAAACCACCTTATGATAGAAGGTGATTTTGTCCATTTGACGTTGGTCTGTAGATTACTGGTGAGATCTTTTGGCTGTTCACGCCGATGGAAACTTCCAGTCCTGCCAACAACACATCCCTGCCATGGATTTCCCAGCGGCGAGGGGTGGATTCACTGGGAAACCCCATTGACAGCGACGGGACCTGAAGATCCTGACGCCGGCAAATGTTGGGCCGTCACCTGCGGCCAAGAAACACACTGCAGGGCGGCCAGAGAATCTTGCCCCACACTTTAGGAAAGGCAAAGGACAGAGGAGATTGACGAGAATGATAGCAGGTGAAGGATGAATGAGTGAATTTAGTTAGGTAGAGAGGCTGGAGGAGCTAGGATTTTTCTCAGAGCAGAGGTTATGAGGAAATATGACAGAAGTGTTCAAAATCATGAAAAGTTTTGATAAAGTAAATAACAAGAGCCTGTTTGCCATGGCAGAGAGGCTGATAAACAAAGGGCAATGATTCAAGGTGTTTGGGAAAAATCAGGAGAATTATTATTTTCACACAGCAAGTTGTTGTGATTTGAATTGCATACCTTAAAGGATGGTGGAAGCAGATTCAACCGTAACATTCAAAAGAGAGTTGCAGAGATACTTGATGGGAACATGTTTACAGAGTATAGCCATGATGTGGAGATGCCGGCGTTGGACTGGGGTGAGCACAGTAAGAAGTCTTACAACACCAGGTTAAAGTCCAACAGGTTTGTTTCAAACACGAGCTTTCGGAGCACTGCTCCTTCTTCAGGTGAATGGAAAGGCTTGTTCCAGAAATGTTTATATAGACACAGTCAGAGATGCCCCGGAATGCGAGCACCTGCAGGCAATCAAATCATCAAAGATGCAGAGAGAGAGGTAACTCCAGGTTAAAGAGGTGTGAATTGTCCCAAGCCAGTTCAGTCGGTAGGCCTCTGCAAGTCCAGGCTTGTTGGTGGGGGCCGAATGTAATGCGACATGAATCCCAGATCCCGGTTGAGTCCGCATTCATGCGTGCGGAACTTAGCTATAAGTTTTTGCTCAGCAATTTTGCGTTGTCGCGTCTCCTGAAGGCCTCCTTGTAGAATGCTGACCCGGAGATCAGAGGCTGAATGTCCTTGACTGCTGAAGTGTTCCCCAACTGGAAGGGAACAGTCCTGCCTGTTGATAGTCGCACGATGTCCGTTTATTCGTTGTCGCAGTGTCTGCATGGTCTCGCCAATGTACCACGCTTTGGGACATCCTTTCCTGCAGCGTATGAGGTAGACTACATTGGTCGAGTCGCACGAGTATGCGCCGCGTACCTGGTGGGTGGTGTTTCCACGTGTAATGGTGGTGTCCATGTCGATGATCTGGCATGTCTTGCAGAGATTACCCTGGCAGGGTTTTGTGGTGTTGTGGTTGCTGTTCTGAAGGCTGGGTAATTTGCTGCAAACAATGGTTTGTTTGAGGTTGCGCGGTTGTTTGAAGGCCAGTAGTGGGGGTGTGGGGATGACCTTGGCAAGATGTCCATCCTCGCTGATGATGTGTTGGAGGCTGCGAAGAAGATGTCGTAGTTTCTCCGCCCCAGGAAAGTACTGGACGACGAAGGGTACTCTGTCAGTGGTGTCCCGTGTTTGTCTTCTGAGGAGGTCGGTGCGGTTTTTTGCTGTGGCGCGGTGGAACTGTCGATCAATGAGTCGAGCGCCATATCCCGTTCGTACGAGGGCATCTTTCAGCATCTGTAGGTGTCTGTTGCGCTCCTCCTTGTCTGAGCAGATCCTGTGTATACGGAGGGCTTGTCCATAGGGGATGGCTTCTTTAATGTGTTTCGGGTGAAAGCTGGAGAAGTGGAGCATCGTGAGATTATCTGTGGGCTTGCGGTAAAGCGAGGTGCTGAGGTGACCGTCCTTGATGGAGACGAGTGTGTCCAAGAATGGAACTGAATTTGGAGAATAGTCCATGGTGAGTTTGATGGTGGGATGGAACTTATTGATGTCATCGTGTAGTCGTTTCAGTGATGTCTCGCCGTGGGTCCAAAGGAAAAAAATGTCATCGATGTATCTGGTGTATAGCATCGGTTGAAAGTCCTGTGTGGTGAGGAAGTCCTGTTCAAACTTGTGCATGAAGATGTTGGCATATTGAGGTGCAAATTTGGTCCCCATGGCTGTTCCGTGCGTCTGGATGAAGAATTTGTTGTCGAAGGTGAAGACGTTGTGGTCTAGAATGAAACGGATGAGTTGCAGAATTGCGTCTGGAGATTGGCAGTTGTCGGTGTTGAGGACTGAGGCTGTTGCAGCAATGCCGTCGTCATGGGGGATGCTGGTGTAGAGTGCCGAGACATCCATTGTGACGAGGAATGTTCCTGGTTCAACTGGTCCATGGGTGCTGAGTTTCTGTAGGAAGTCCGTCGTGTCGCGACAGAAGCTGGGTGTACCTTGTACGATGGGTTTCAAGATGCCCTCGATGTGGCCAGAGAGGTTCTCACACAGGGTCCCATTGCCTGAAACGATAGGACGGCCTGGTGTGTTGGCCTTGTGTATTTTCGGGAGGCAGTAGAGATCTCCAATGCGGGGATTACGTGGGATGAGAGCACGTAGGGTGTTCTGAAGGTCTGGATCTAAGGTCTTGATCAGTCTGCTGAGTTGGCGGATGTGTTCCTTGGTTGGATCTGCGGGTAACTGCCTGTAGTGTTCCTGGTTGTCGAGTTGTCGGTATACTTCTTTGCAGTAGTCTGTTCTGTTCAGTATGACGGTGGCCCCTCCTTTGTCTGCTGGTTTGATGACGATGTTGCGGTTGGTCTTGAGAGTGTGGATGGCGTTGCGTTGTGCTTGGGTGACGTTTGAGGCTGCCTTGTGATTGCGAGTGATGAATCTGGCATTGACACGACTTCTGACGGCTTGAGCATACATGTCGAGTCTAGGGCAGCGGCCTTCCGGAGGGGTCCAATTTGACTCTTTCCTTTTCGGTTGCTGCACTGCAGATCTCGCGGTCTGCTGTTCCGGTTCATTGGTCGTGTCCCTGGGTTCGCTGTCGGCCTCTTGGGGTCTGTGGAAGAATTCCCGGAGCCTCATTCGCCTGATGAATTCCTCCGTATCTGCCGCGAGACTGATGGGGTCCATTTTGGTGGTGGTGCAGAAATTGAGCCCTCTGCTGAGGACTTCGATTTCGTCTGGTTGAAGGGTGTAGTCTGACAAGTTGACAATGGATTTCCCTGTATTGTTTTCGACTGTTGTACCGGGAGAAGCTTGATTGCTGCTGGTGGTGATGCCAAGTTTCTCAAGCTTCCTGTTCTTGGTGTGCATGTAGGTGGCATAGTATTGCTGTCTCATCTGTTTGGCGGTGTTCCGCAGCTGGTCTGCTGTGTCCTGAGCGCAAGTTGAGAATATGGCCTCTCTCTTGGCTGTCCACCTACATGCACACCAAGAACAGGAAGCTTGAGAAACTTGGCATCACCACCAGCAGCAATCAAGCTTCTCCCGGTACAACAGTCGAAAACAATACAGGGAAATCCATTGTCAACTTGTCAGACTACACCCTTCAACCAGACGAAATCGAAGTCCTCAGCAGAGGGCTCAATTTCTGCACCACCACCAAAATGGACCCCATCAGTCTCGCGGCAGATACGGAGGAATTCATCAGGCGAATGAGGCTCCGGGAATTCTTCCACAGACCCCAAGAGGCCGACAGCGAACCCAGGGACACGACCAATGAACCGGAACAGCAGACCGCGAGATCTGCAGTGCAGCAACCGAAAAGGAAAGAGTCAAATTGGACCCCTCCGGAAGGCCGCTGCCCTAGACTCGACATGTATGCTCAAGCCGTCAGAAGTCGTGTCAATGCCAGATTCATCACTCGCAATCACAAGGCAGCCTCAAACGTCACCCAAGCACAACGCAACGCCATCCACACTCTCAAGACCAACCGCAACATCGTCATCAAACCGGCAGACAAAGGAGGGGCCACCGTCATACTGAACAGAACAGACTACTGCAAAGAAGTATACCGACAACTCGACAACCAGGAACACTACAGGCAGTTACCCGCAGATCCAACCAAGGAACACATCCGCCAACTCAGCAGACTGATCAAGACCTTAGATCCAGACCTTCAGAACACCCTACGTGCTCTCATCCCACGTAATCCCCGCATTGGAGATCTCTACTGCCTCCCGAAAATACACAAGGCCAACACACCAGGCCGTCCTATCGTTTCAGGCAATGGGACCCTGTGTGAGAACCTCTCTGGCCACATCGAGGGCATCTTGAAACCCATCGTACAAGGTACACCCAGCTTCTGTCGCGACACGACGGACTTCCTACAGAAACTCAGCACCCATGGACCAGTTGAACCAGGAACATTCCTCGTCACAATGGATGTCTCGGCACTCTACACCAGCATCCCCCATGACGACGGCATTGCTGCAACAGCCTCAGTCCTCAACACCGACAACTGCCAATCTCCAGACGCAATTCTGCAACTCATCCGTTTCATTCTAGACCACAACGTCTTCACCTTCGACAACAAATTCTTCATCCAGACGCACGGAACAGCCATGGGGACCAAATTTGCACCTCAATATGCCAACATCTTCATGCACAAGTTTGAACAGGACTTCCTCACCACACAGGACTTTCAACCGATGCTATACACCAGATACATCGATGACATTTTTTTCCTTTGGACCCACGGCGAGACATCACTGAAACGACTACACGATGACATCAATAAGTTCCATCCCACCATCAAACTCACCATGGACTATTCTCCAAATTCAGTTCCATTCTTGGACACACTCGTCTCCATCAAGGACGGTCACCTCAGCACCTCGCTTTACCGCAAGCCCACAGATAATCTCACGATGCTCCACTTCTCCAGCTTTCACCCGAAACACATTAAAGAAGCCATCCCCTATGGACAAGCCCTCCGTATACACAGGATCTGCTCAGACAAGGAGGAGCGCAACAGACACCTACAGATGCTGAAAGATGCCCTCGTACGAACGGGATATGGCGCTCGACTCATTGATCGACAGTTCCACCGCGCCACAGCAAAAAACCGCACCGACCTCCTCAGAAGACAAACACGGGACACCACTGACAGAGTACCCTTCGTCGTCCAGTACTTTCCTGGGGCGGAGAAACTACGACATCTTCTTCGCAGCCTCCAACACATCATCAGCGAGGATGGACATCTTGCCAAGGTCATCCCCACACCCCCACTACTGGCCTTCAAACAACCGCGCAACCTCAAACAAACCATTGTTTGCAGCAAATTACCCAGCCTTCAGAACAGCAACCACAACACCACAAAACCCTGCCAGGGTAATCTCTGCAAGACATGCCAGATCATCGACATGGACACCACCATTACACGTGGAAACACCACCCACCAGGTACGCGGCGCATACTCGTGCGACTCGACCAATGTAGTCTACCTCATACGCTGCAGGAAAGGATGTCCCAAAGCGTGGTACATTGGCGAGACCATGCAGACACTGCGACAACGAATAAACGGACATCGTGCGACTATCAACAGGCAGGACTGTTCCCTTCCAGTTGGGGAACACTTCAGCAGTCAAGGACATTCAGCCTCTGATCTCCGGGTCAGCATTCTACAAGGAGGCCTTCAGGAGACGCGACAACGCAAAATTGCTGAGCAAAAACTTATAGCTAAGTTCCGCACGCATGAATGCGGACTCAACCGGGATCTGGGATTCATGTCGCATTACATTCGGCCCCCACCAACAAGCCTGGACTTGCAGAGGCCTACCGACTGAACTGGCTTGGGACAATTCACACCTCTTTAACCTGGAGTTACCTCTCTCTCTGCATCTTTGATGATTTGATTGCCTGCAGGTGCTCGCATTCCGGGGCATCTCTGACTGTGTCTATATAAACATTTCTGGAACAAGCCTTTCCATTCACCTGAAGAAGGAGCCGTGCTCCGAAAGCTCGTGTTTGAAACAAACCTGTTGGACTTTAACCTGGTGTTGTAAGACTTCTTACTGTACAGAGTATAGGGAATGAGAAGGGAAATCGGAGTAACTGACTAGCTCTCCCAAAGAGCCAAAAAGAGCCCTCCTGTGCTACATTTCCTTGTGATTCTATTACGGAATATTCCAAAATTTATTTGGCAGTGAAACACATGTTTGAAGTTTAATTACGGAGAGCTGGATGAAACCATCACTTCACAATCCTTGCTCTACTCTCTACTCATTCTTGACAAAATGCTCCAGGAGCTCGAGAGTCTTTGATTACATGAAGGATTAATGAGATTTACAAGAGGTGGTAAAAGGTTCTACAGATGAGTAGTTTGACAAAACAAAATAAGTGTTAATGGTGGTATAATTAGGACAGTGCAGTTGAAACCATTGTTCTGCAAAGGGACTAATGGAGAGTGTAGCAGCTGCACTATTATCCGAACATTCCAGACTGTGAGGCTGGCTGTTTGAATCCTTGCATTTTGAGCAAGATTGGTGGATGCTGCATCTTCTTTGAAATGTACATGTTTTAATTAGTATAGGTTATTTAAGGTAACAAAATCCACAAAGCAAAAACATTCTGCGTTTCTGAACTGGTTCATTAATGTCCATCAGGGAAGCAAATCTGCCATCCTTACCAGGCTGACCTGTACAGGACACTAGTAACGTGACAAACTCTTCATTGCCCAGTCAAGTACCCTAGCAAACCAGTAGAAAGAAACAAGTCCAACACCATCTTGTCAGGGCAACTAGGGATGGGCAATAAATGGCGTCAATGTCAGTAATGCCCACATCCTGAGAATGAATCCAAAAACGCACAGTGTGAGTGCAAACATGAAAATACTCAACTGAAAGGCTGTGCTCTTATAGAAAGCAGGAGCTGTGCAACTTGAACTTGTACAATCTCTTTTCTTTGGAATTGTATACCCCAGGGGGTTGGTGATGCTTCTTCTTTTATTCTATTCAAGGCTGAGATCGATAGATTCTTGATCAGGGGATATGGGGGAGCACGTACAAAAGTAGAATTCATAGAATCATAGAATTTACAGTGTAGATGAAGACCATTTGGCCCATCGAGTCTGCACTGGCCCTTGGAAAGAGCACCCTACCTAAGCCCACACCTCCACTCTAACCCCGTAACCTAGTAACCCCACCCAACGGTTTTGGACACTAAGGCCAATTTAGCACGGCCAAACCACCTAACCTGCACATCTTTGGACTGTGGGAGGAAACCGGAGCACCCGGAGGAAGCCCATGTAGACACAGGGAGAACGTGCAGACTCCGCACAGACTGTGACCCAAGCCAGGGATCGAACCTGGGACTCTGGAGCTGTGAAGCAATAGGGCTAACCTCTGTTCTACCATGCTGCCCGCACGGCAAAGCTGAGATTGAAAAACTTATTGAATGGCATAGAAGGTTCAAGGGGTCGAATGGTACCTCCTGCTCCTTTTCTTATGTATTTACAATCATTATTCTTAAAAGTTGAGACTTAATAGTCAACCAATCTTTCCCAAATGTGCAAAGTTATCAACTACACATGTGCATTAAATTCCCAGGATGCTTCGGTCTGAGTATGTGCAGTGCAAAGTATTTCTAAGGGTTCTTCGGTGTGATTCTACCAGTGCGAGTATCTTCTTCATGCAATAAAAGGATTTCAGAATGTGTTGGCTCTTCTTAATGACTTGACAACCAGTTTTTGGAATGAATTTGAATTTTGAAAGATTGTTTGGATTCAGGTTATGATTTCAACTAGATTGAAGTGCTGAATATTTAATTCTGGGAAAGTTCAATCCGGAGTACAAAATTATACTTCCAATCTTTAGACTGAGAATCCATAAACAATTCTTCATTAACAATATAACTTTATGGTGGTGGTCGTGCTATGTTAACCATTCACTCAGGGAATACAAGTTGCTATGTGTGTTGTAGTCTGGAGCTCTGGATATTCATGGTATAGTCTTCAAGCTCGTTCCAACACAGTCGACCAAGAATCTCTCCCAATCTTACACCCTGCCCTGCTTCAGTCTGAGTATGTGCAGTGCGGAGTATTTCTAAGGGTTCTTCAGTGTGATTCGACCAGTGTGAGTATCTTCTTCATGCAATAACAGGATTTCAGAATCAGGCTCAGAAGCAGGGACGCTAACCACTGTGTCACAACACCTCCAATTTTCATTGTACAAACATTGTACAAACATTGAATTACCTTTGTTCACATAGAATCATAGAATTCCTACAGTGCAGAAGTAGGCCATTTGGCCCATCAAGTCTGCACCGATCCTCCGAAAAAACACTCTGCCACGGCCCACTCCACCGCCTTATCGCCATAGCCCCACCTAACCTTTTGGACACCGAGGGGCAATTTGTCATGGCCAGTCCACCTAAACTGCACATCTTTGGACTGTGGGAGGAAACCGAAGCATCTGGGGAAAACCCACACAGACATGAGAAAACATGAAAATTCCACACATAGAGTCACCCAAGGTCTTGAATATGGGTCCCTGGCGCTTAGAGGCAACAGTGCTAACCACTGTGTCACCCATTTCTAATTATTCAAAAGAATCAAAATTCTCTAACGGTTTGCAATCTTGGCATCCTATTCAACCGCAAGATGGACATCTGGCCCCAATACATTCACCTTTTGTTTCCGTAGTATTGACAGCCATCTCCCATCTCAGCCCATTTGTCTTGAAATCCTCATTTATCACTCATCACCTCCAGACTAAATTATGTTAATGCTTTATCTTCAACCCTGCGCCTTGAATGAACTTCAGTTCATCCATGATTCAGCTTTCTACATCCTATGCTGCTCCAAATTCTGTTAATTTATCTGCCCTATTCTCTCAGACCCCAATGCTTCTAATATAAACTTTAATCCAAGTGTTGACATGCCTTCATGGCCTTATCCCTCCCCATCTCAAACTACCTCGGCTGACTTGCTGTTCTTTTGACTTGGGCCTTTAGTATATGCAACCAGAGGGGCAGCGTAGTGGCACAGTGGTTAGCATTGCTGCTTCACTGTGCTGACATCCCAGTTCGATCCTGGCTCTGGGTCACTGTCCGTGTGAAGTTTGCAAATTTTCCCCATGTCTGTGTGGCTTTCACCCCCACAACCCAAAGATGTGCAGGTCAGGTGGATTGGCCACGCAAATTGCCTCTTAATTGGAAAAAAATGAATTGTGTATTCCAAATTTATTAAAAAGAAAGAAAAAAGTATATCCAACCAGCATCCATCCCGTCCCCCAATTACTCTTCATTACATCCACTGTTAAATATGCAATCAACTGCCTGGACCTAGGTTCTAGAATTCTCTCCTTAAACTCTTCAGCTTCCCCACTGCCCCCTGTTCCTTTGGGGCCTACCTTAAAAAACACTTATTTATTCCATCCAAACATTTTCGTTTGAAATGCATTATGTTTCTCATTTCTGTGATTTTGTTTCGCATCTGTATTTTACAAATAACTTTATAAATAATTCATTCTTCGTAAATGCAACTGAAAGGCATCAAATTCAAATTTATCCTCACCTCAGGGAGGAAGGGATGTCATTAGCAGCAAATAACTGGACATCTTATGACAGCATAAAGCCACCACTAGTGGCATAACTCAAGTGACTCAGTCCTCAAGTGCTTCAGCGTAACACTGAGACACAAATGTCTGGGTATTAGAGTATCTGCATTTAAGGTCACAAGTGGATTAGAAAATCATGTTTTTATTTTTTTAAACTAGAGTTTTCAAAGATGATTGTCACAGCCAAACAATCATAAAAATGAAAGTTTTGATTTGAACTTTTAATCTGAACAAGGGAATATTTACCCTTTTCTTTCCCAGGTATCACTTCACGGCTGGGAATGAAGTAGCTTCCTCACAGGAGAGAAACGGGGGGGGGGGGGGGGGGGGGGGGGGGGGGGGGGTGGGGGGGGAGGGGGGGGGGGTTTGCTAGTGCTGTTGGGGAGGGTTTAAACTAATGTGGCAGGGGGATGGGAACTGATGCAGGAAGTCGGAGGGTAGTAAAACAGGGCCAGAAACAAAAAGCAGTAAGGGGGAAAGTGTAAGGCAGAGAAGCCATCGTCAAAAATCAAAAATGGCCACAGTACAGGGTACAGTGACTGAGGAGAGTGCGAAAAGGGAGGTGGCCAATGCAGGATTGAGCGTGTTTTACCTAAATGCGCGCAGTATACGCAACTAGGTAAATAAGCTTGTTGCGCACATTGAAATTGGCAGGTACGATGTTGTGGGCATCACAGAGATATGGCTGCAAGGGTATTAGGGCTGGGATCTAAATATCCAAGGATAAATGTCCTATCGAAAGGATAGGCAGATGGGTAAAGGGTTGCATTGTTAATAAGGAATGAAGTTGAATCAATAGCAAGGAGTGATGTAGGATCAGAAGGCATAGAATCTCTGTGGGTAGAGTTGAGGAATCGCAAAAGTAAAAAGATCCTGATGGGAGTTATGTACAGGCCCCCTAGCAGTACTCAGGATGTGGGACAGAAAATAAATCAGGAGATAGAAAAGGCATGTAAAAAAGGCAATATTACAATAATCATGGGGGACTTCAATATGCATGTGGACTTCCCAAGAAAAGGAATTTGTGGAATGTCTAAGAGATGTTTTTTTCGAGCAGATCATGACAGAGCCTACTAGGGAACAGGCAATTCTGGATTAGGTGATGTGTAATGAGGCAGACTTGATTAGGGAACTTAAGGTGAAGGAACCCTTGGGGAGCAGTGACCACAATATGATAGAATTTATCCTGCAGTTTGAGAGGGAGAAGCTGCAATCAGATGTAATGGTACTGCAATTAAATCAGGGTAACTACAAAGACATGAGGGGGGAGCTGGCCAGAGTTGATTGGAAAAGGAGCATAGCAGGGAAGACAGTGGAACAGCAATGGCAGGAGTTTTTGGGGGTTATTAGGGAGGCGCAACAGAAATTCACCCCAAGGAGGAGGAAACATGCTAAGGCGAGGACAAGGCATCCATAGCTGATGAGGGATGTCAAGGACAGCATAAAAGCTAAAGAAAAAGCATACAAAGTGGTGAGGATTAGTGAGAAACTAGAGGATTGGGAAGCCTTTACAAGCGAGCAGAGGACAACTATAATAATAATCGCTTATGTCACAAGTAGGCTTCAATGAAGTTACTGTGAAAAGCCCCAGTCGCCACATTCCGATGCCTGTTCGGAGAGGCTGGTACGGGAATTGAACCCGCGCTGCTGGCCTTGTTCTGCATTATAGGCCAGCTGTTTAGCCCACTGTGCTAAATTAGCCCCTAACTAAAAAAGCAATAAGGGGGGAGAAGATGAAGTATGAGTGCAAGCTAGCTAGTAATATACAGGAAGATAGGAAGAGTTTCTTTCAATATATAAAAGGCAAGAGAGAGATAAAAATAGACATTGGACTACTGGAAAATGTGGCTGGAGAAGTAACAACAGGAAACAAAGAAAAGGCAGATGAACTGAAATAGTTGTTTTGCATCAGTCTTCACGGTGGAAGACATCAGTGGGATGCCTGAGCTCCCGGAGAACCAGGGGGCAGAGGTGAGTACAGTGACCATTACTAAGGAGAAGGTTCTGGGGAAACTGAAAAGAATGAAGATGGATAAGTCTCCTGGACCACATGGACTACACCCCAGGGTCCTAAAAGAGATAGCTGAGTAAATTGTGGAGGCATTGGTGATGATCTTTCAGGAATCCCTGAAAGCAGGAAGGGTCCCAGAGAACTGGAAAGTGGCTAATGTAACACAACTGTTTAAAGAAGGGAGGCAGAAGGCGGGAAATTATTGGCTGGTTAGCCTGACTTTGGTCATTGGTAAGGTTTTAGAGTCTGTTATTAAAGATGAGATCGCAAAGTACTTGGAAGTGTATGGTAAAATAAGACTGAGTCAGCACGGCTTTGTCAAAGGGAGGTCGCGTCTGAAAAATCCGTTAAGAGTTCTTTGAGGAGGTAACAAGAAAGTTTGACAAAGACGTGATTTATTTAGATTTCCAGAAGGCCTTTGACAAGGTGCCGCGTAGGAGACTGTTAAATAAGTTAAAAGCCCGTGGTGTTAAGAGTAAGGCATGGATAGAGGATTGACTGACTGACAGAAGGCAGAAAGTGGGGACAAAGGGGTCTTTTTCAGGATGACAGCCGGTGACTAGTGGTGTGCCTCAGGGGTCTGTGCTGGGACCACAACTTTTCACAATATACATTAATGTATGAAGAAGAAACTGAAGGCACTGTTGCTAAGGTTGCAAATGATGCAAAGATCTGTAGAGGGACAGGTAGTATTGAGGAAGCAAAGAACATAGAACAAAGGGGCTGCAGAAGGATTTGGACAAGCTAGGAGAGTGGGCAATGAAATAGCAAATGAAATATAATGTGAAAAAGTGTGAGGTTATGCATAGGGGCTGTTTAGCACACAGCTAAATCGCTGGCTTTGAAAGCAGACCAAGCAGGCCAGCAGCACGGTTCGATTCCCGTAACAGCCTCCCCGAACAGGCGCCGGAATGTGGCGACTAGGGGCTTTTCACAGTAACTTCATTGAAGCCTACTCGTGACAATAAGCGATTTTCATTTCATAAAAATGAGATCGTGAAGCATTTGGAAGTTCATGACAGACAAATCTGTTAGAGTTCTTTGAGGAGGTAACAAGCAAGTTAGACAAAGGAGGACTTCCGATGGCGGTGATGTCCGAGTGAGCCTCACATTCGGCGGGCTCTCACTCCGGAGGGCGTTATTGGCTGATTCCCCTACTCATGACAATAAGCGATTTTCATTTCATTTCATTTTGGAAAAAGGAATTTAGGCATAGACTATTTTCCAAATGGGGAAATGCTTAGGAAATCAGAAGCACAAAGGGACTTGGGAGTCCTTGTTCACAATTCTTTTAAGGTTAATGTGCAGGTTCAGTCGGCAGTTAAGAAGGCAAATACAATGTTAACATTCATGTCAAGAGGGCTAGAATACAAGATCAGGGATGTACTTCTGAGGCTGTATAAGGTTCTGGCCAGACCCCATTTGGAGTATTGTGAGCAGTTTTGGGCCCTGTATCGAAGGAAGGATGTGCTGGCCTTGGAAAGGGTCCAGAAGAGTGATCCCTGGAATGAAGTACTTGTCGTATGAGGAACGGTTGAGGACTCTGGGTCTGTACTCACTGGAGTTTAGAAGGATGAGGGGGGATCTTATTGAAACTTACAGGATACTGCGTGGCCTGGATAGAGCAGACGTGGAGAAGATGTTTCCACTTGTAGGTAAAAGTGGAACCAGAGGGCACAATCTCAGACTAAAGGGACGATCCTTTAAAATAGAGATGAGGAGAAATGTCTTCAGCCAGAGGGTGGTGAATCTGTGGAACGTTTTGCCGCAGAAGGCTATGGAGGCCAAATCGCTGAGTGGCTTTAAGAAAGAGATAGATAGGCTCTTGATTAATAAGGGGATCAGGAGTTATGGGGAGAAGGCAGGAGAATGGGGATGGGAAAATATCAGCCATGATTGAATGGCGGTGCAGACTCAATGGGCCGATTGGCCTAATTCTGCTCCTATGTCTTATGGTCTTATTAATAGTAGAAAGTACGGTTTTCTAGGTACCAGGAGTTCATACAAATCCTTTTGGCAATTAAGGAATTAACAACAGTTGACGACAGACCGCCGGATGGAACCAAAACTGAATGACTAGAACTATGATTTTCCATGAGAAACCTTTTAAATTATAGACCTGCGTTTTAAGTCTATTTAAGCCTCAAACCACAAGAGAACTCACATCTTGTGGGCAGAGCATTCATTGGGGGATATTGCCATAATTCTTTGATGGTTTCTGCCATCAAGATAACCGTATTTAACTATCCTCTGGCCTATTAACACACGTTCACTTACATTGCAAAACAGTCAGGCCTCACCATCAAGGATAATTTAGGTACTTTCTGGGCAGGGGCAATGGCAGAGTACCTATTTGAGACAGATATCTTGCATTTGCACAGACTAACTGTACAATTAGTAGTTTGAGCTGGACTCTGGTACAAACAATAATAGCTACTTCATTAATCAAACTTTATCTCTCCTGAAGTCATCAAAATGTAGCACAGATACTGATTTTGTCACATTGTTGTTAGATTGTTAAGGAATAAAAATGTTTATGTGCGTTTTAAAATGTATAAATTTGAGGTTATGGATTTTTGTAATGAAACATGTAAGTCTTGTGGAGAGGAGTGTGAAACACTGGACGAATTCACCGCTGTTACATGAAAGCTCCTTCCACATCTGTAACCATCTTGATACCAATTTGATTATTCCTGCATAGAAACATAGAAAATAGGAGCAGGAGGAGGACATTCAGCCCTTCAAACCTGCTCCGCCATTCATTAGGATCATGGCTTATCATCCACTCGATAGCCTAATCTCGCCTTCCCCACATATCCTTGGATCCCCTTCACCCAGAGTGCTATATCTAACTACTTCCTGAAAACATTCAATGTTCTGGCCTCAACTACTTCCTGCGGTAAGGAATTCCACAGGCTCACCACTCTGGGTGAAGAAATTTCTCCTCATCTCTGTCCTAAATGTCCCGTATCCTCAGACTGTGACCCCTGGTTTTGGACACCCCTGCCATCAGGAACATCCTTCTTGCACCTACCCTGTCTAGTCCTGTTAGAATTTCATAGGTTTCTATGAGATCCCCTCTCATTGATCTCCATGTCAGTATTATGGGGCTACACGGTGGCACAGTGGTTAGCACTGCTGCCTCACAGTGACAGGGTTCAACTCTGGCCTCGGATGACTGTGTGGTGTTTGCACTTTCTCCCATGTCTGCGTGGGATTTCTCCGAGTGCTTCAGTTTCCTGCCACAGTCCAAAGATGCGCAGATTAGGTGGATTGGCCATGATAAATTTCCCCCAACCAAAAGGTAAGGTGGGGTTACTGGGATAGGGTTGGGGTGTGGGACTAGGTCGGGTACTCTTTCCAAGGGTTTGTGCAGACTTGCTGGGTCGAATGACCTCCTTCGGCAGCATAGAGATTTTATAAGGCTCTCGCCCACCTACAATTAGGGGTGGGCCACTCAAATTCACTGGATGCATGATCACTGGTTGTCAACCCAGAATTTAGAGTTGGAGTTCCAGTCTGCATTCAGTCGGAGTGTCTGGATGCAGTCCGACTCTGCACCGTCTGACTCAGTCACTGTGATAGAAGGGTTCCCAACCCTTGGAATCGCGGGCTCGGAGGCAACAATGACGACGGTGTAGTGGAAACTCTGGCAGGACAGTCCTGGGATTGGTGCCGTGGCTCTATTACGGGCAGCACAGTGGCACATGTGGGTAGCACTGTGGCTTCACAGCGCCAGAGTCCTAGGTTCGATTCCCCGCTGGGTCACAGTCTGTGCGGAGTCTGCACGTTCTCCCCGTGTTTGCGTGGGCTTCCTCCGGGTGCTCTGGTTTCCTCCCACAGTCCAAAGACGTGCAAGGTGAATTGGCCATGATAAATTGCCCTTAGTGTCCAAAATGTTTAGGAGGGGTTAGTGGGTTATGGGGATAGGGTGGAAGTGAGGGTTTAAGTGGGTCGGTGCAGACGTGATGGGCCGAATGGCCTCCTTCTGCACTGTTTGTTCTATATAGCTATGTATGTACATGTATTACATGCAGCGGTACAATTCTTAGCTCCAAGTCCCCATTAGACTTCAAAGCTATTGTGGACAAAAATAATATTGCGGACAACAGATGACTGACAAAAAAAATGTAACTCATGTTCGTTTTCTGTCCCAAGATTTGAGCAATGAATCTGAAATAATCTTGACAAATTCACCTGATCAAATAGTTCTGTTCCATCAGCTCCTGCGCCTCTCATAAGCTCTTCCTCTCCTCCAGGGTGATATTCCAAATACGGTGTCACATTGTAAACCATGCCTACAAAGGCAAATATGGTGAATTATTAAGAGTTAGGCACATTGGCATGCATTACTCTGTTGGCAATGGCCCTCTGCAAAACAATATTTACAATCAAGTTATTACGAATTGATTCTAGTCAGCAACAGGTCAAAGAAAGCAGATACGATACAACCTACTCATGTGCCAAATATTTGCTAAAGCTGATCACCAGGCCTTTAAAGGAAGCATTCAACTTTGCAGAGTTTCTCTCAAGAAAGGGAACAAAAACTGGGAATGCTGAGGAAGTTCGGCCAGTTCTCAGGATACAAATTAAATACGGCCAAGAGTGAAATGTTTGTGGTCCAGGCAAGGGGCCAGGAGAACAGATTGAGAGGGCTACCGTTTAGGCTGGTTGAGGAAAATTTCCGGTATTTGGGAATCCAGGTGGCACGAGACTGGGGCAGGCAGCACAAGTTAAATTTGGCCAGGGTGGTGGAGCAAATGGAGGATGGGCTGTGGGCAGAGGCCCTGAGTAGCGTAAATTCGACCGCGACATGTGCTAGGCTCGGGCTGATTCAATTTAAGGTCGTTCACCGGGCCCATATGACGGTGGCTCGGATGAGCAAATTCTTTGGGATAGAGGACAAATGCGCTAGGTACGCAGGAGGACCAGCGAACTACGTTCACATGTTTTGGGCATGCCCTAAGCTGAGGGGGTACTGGGAGGGATTTGTGGGAATTATGTCCCAGGTGCTAAAAACAAGGGTGGTGATGAGTCCAGGGGTGGCAATTTTTGGGGTTTCGGAAGACCCGGGAGTCCAGGGGGAGAAAGAGGCCGATGTTTTGGCCTTTGCCTCCCCGATAGCCCGGCGACGAATACTATTGGCGTGGAGGGACTCAAAGCCCCCGAAGACTGAGTTGTGGCTTACGGACATGTCGAGTTTCCTGGGTATGGAAAAAATTAAGTTCGCCTTGAGAGGATCTGTACAGGGGTTCGCCCGGAGGTGGCAACCATTTATTGACTTCTTTGCGGGAGAGTGAGCGTCAGCAGGGGGTGGGGGGGAGGGGTAGAGTAGAGTAGGAGGGAAAATATGGTGGGTAGTACCGGTGGGAGAGGAGTGGGCTTGTGCAGTATGTTACGATTGAAGTATTGAAAGTACATGGATGTTTGTACATTTTTGCCTTTTTTGCTTTCTTTCTGTTGATGTCTGTAACTGTTTACAAAGCCAAAAACGACCTCGATAAAATTGTTTATTTAAAAAAAAAGAAAGGGAACAAAACATGTTGAGCTGTTGGAGAATTTGCAGGTCACTTGACTACTGTATGCTCCTTTGCTGTTTGCTATGCAATTGGACCTGTGTTGTAGTTCAACAGGTTGAGACTTCAGATTTAGGTATGCCTGGTGCTGCTCCCAGCATACACTCCTATACTCTTCATTGAACCAGGGTTGATTCCCTGATGGAGATAAGTCGGGCCATGAGGTTACAGATTGTGACCGAATACAATTCTGCTGCAATGACCCACAGTGCCTCATGTGCGGTTCAAATCACCCTATTCTCCTGCTCTTTTCCCAGAGCTCTGCCAATTTGTCTTTTCAATTATATATCCAATTCTCCTTTGAATGAATTTGCTTCCACAATCCTTTCAGGTAATGCAATCCAGGTCATAAGAACCTTCTCGGGGCAGAATCAGATATCCTTCTTGTGGTAGGCAGCACGACTGTGTGGGGTTGCTTGTGGGCACCCAGCAGTGTCAGTGCCTAATCAAGGTACCCATTATCTCATCAAGGGTCTGCTGAGAGCCACCCCTGTGCTTGCTGCTGACAACCTCCCCACCTCCAGCCTGGGACCCAGCCACGATCCTCGGTCTCAGGTGGTTGTCATCCCGGTTGCAGCCATTGCCCCCCCGCCCCAGTGGCGCTGATGTTCAACAGAACCACTGGACTCCACATTGGTTGACAGCTCTTGGTGGCAGGACTTCTGCTCCTTGGGTCCTTGATCCCAGGGGATGGGCTGCTGCTGGCCTGTCAATACCTGAACGGAACAAGAAGCAGCGTGCCTTCCTGACAAGATGCAACACAGAGATCTTGATGGCCGAGACTTCCATCGCCTCCACAAGAATCCCTTCTTTGTCTTGTTTTTTTTTTGATCAAGCCATTGTATGCTACCCTGCTGCACATTTATACTCGTGTACATCAATGTGTTCAACGGGATAATTGTGAAACAAATATTTAAAGTAACAGTTCAATATTACAAGATGGCCAGAATTATAGTTCAAGGAATATATTTCCTGAAATTAAAAATTATGAGTCATGCTTCACTCAAGCTGCATTTATGGAGCAAATTTAAATGGAATAAACATCCCAAGGGGTTTCATAGGAATGCATTCAGACAAAACATGACACTCATCAGACTGTTTGTCGTCAGCTATTTAAAATAAAACTTCAGCTTTCACAAATTTGGATTTACAACATAAAGGAATTGAGAAAACGAAAGCAATTCTGATTGTGTGAGGTACGTGTTGCTTGGAATCAGCAAGAATGCTCCAAAAGGCAGGAGACTATGAACAGGACTCAACTATTACTGGAACTGATCACAGCAACAGGTTGCTTAGGCACATTGCATTTTTCAACTTCAAACAAATAAAAATTAACCACTGGAACAAAACACTCAGAAGTATCAGCTTGTGCATCAACTTGTTTTCACTCTAACACTACACCTTCAGCTTTCTCCCCTATTAACAGCTTCCAAGAAACAGATCTACAACTTGGAAATAATGTTACCACTCATAGGGTGTCATTTGGCAAACATGCCAGATCCTGCTTACATCCACTTTCATTTCAAAGTGTTTTTTTCTCTTTGCAAACATTTTCCTCACAAATAAAAGGTAAAAGTAAGGTAAAGTCGCCATAGTCCCTGTTGACCAGAGGCTGCTTTCCCCTTTGAAGGGGAGAGAGCTGACTGGAGGTGGTTTAACCTGAGGATCACCACATCTCAGGCCAGGGGAAAGGTTGAGAAGGGCTTTCATGAAGAACTTCAGCCGGTAGGGGAATTGAACTCGTGCTGCTGGCTAACATTTTCAATTGTCCAAAGACATTGTTGCTCAACTGAAAAGTTGAGATAATTTACTGAATGTTAGGGCCTCACGGTAGCATGGTGGTTAGCATCAATGCTTCACAGCTCCAGGGTCCCAGGTTCGATTCCCGGCTGGGTCACTGTCTGTGTGAAGTCTGCACGTCCTCCCCGTGTGTGCGTGGGTTTCCTCCGGGTGCTCCGGTTTCCTCCCACAATCCAAAGATGTGCGGGTTAGGTGGATTGGCCATGCTAAATTGCCAGTAGTGTAAGGTTAATGGGGGGATTGTTGGGTTACGGGTATACGGGTTACGTGGGTTTAAGTAGGGTGATCATTGCTTGGCACAACATCGAGGGCCGAAGGGCCTGTTCTGTGCTGTACTGTTCTATGTTCTATGTTCTATGTCTTCGTCAAGCCCAGTGAAAATTTGAATTGTTTTAATAGCTTGATCTTTGAAATTAAATTAAATATTTTCTGCTTAGCAATACCGCTATATGCCCTCTAGCCTATAATTTAATAAGATGATGGGCATGATGAAATTTTTTGCCATCACCTTGTAAATGTTTGTAAAATTCTCAATGAGTGTAAGATTCTGGCAAATTCTAATGTAGTCTGAAAATGCCCCCTTGTGTTCACAATATAAAGCACAGGTACGTGTAAGGCACCACAGTCAACTCAAGTGAAACCTGCACCAGACGCTATTATTTCAGAAGTGACGTGTACTAGGGTTGCCAGCTCTAGCTGGACATATTTCAAGAGATGTCGGCAGAAATTATGTCGGGGAAAGCGGACATCTAGACACACCCACCATAGGGAACATCCTTCCTGCATCTAACCTGTCCTGTCCTGTAAGAATTTTACAGGTTTCTGATAGATTCTCCCTCATTCTTCTGAACTCCATCGAGAGCAATCCTAACTGTTTCAATCTCTCCTTATACGTCAGTCCTGCCATCCCAGGAATCAGTCTGGTAAACCTTTGCTGCACCTCAGCTATAGCTAGAACTACCTTCCTCAGATAAGGAGACCAAAACTGCACACAATGGGCGAAATTCTCCCATCGGCAGACTAAGTGCCGATGCCGGAGTGAAAACCGGAGTGTTTCACTCCAGCGTCGGAGGCCGCTCCTCGCCCCCAATTCTCCCACCCCCAGGGGGCTAGGAGCGGCGCCGCATCAATTACGCAGCCAGCGGCGTGTAAATGACGACACCCACGCATGCGCAGGATGGCCGGTGCCAACCCGCGCATGCGCGGTTGCCGTCCTCCCCGCGGGTGCCCCGCAAGACATGGAGGATTGATCTTGCGGGGCGGCGGAGGAAAAGAGTGCGTCCTTTAGAGACGCCGGCCCGACGATCGGTGGGCACCGATCGCGGGCCAGACCCCTACTGAGCGCCTCCCTGGTGCTCGATCCTCCCTCCCACCCCCACAGGCCGCACACGCAGCGTTCGCGCGCTGTTCACGCCGGCAGTGACCAGGTGTGGTTGGTGCCAGCGTGAACCCGTCGGATTGGGCAGGCCGCTCGGCCCATCCGGGCCAGAGAATCGCCACTCGCCTGCTACAAACGGCGAGTGACGATTCTCCGAGCGGCCTGTCGTGAAACGCGGCACACCGTTTTGTGGGGGGGGGGGGGGGGGAGAATCACGTGCAGGTGCCAGGACGGCGTGGTGGGAATCGCCCGGCACTCCCGCGATTCTCCCACCCGGTGTGGGGGGGTCGGAGAATTGCGCCCAATATTCCAGGTGTGGTCTCACCAAGGCACTTTATAATTGCAGCAAGATATTCATGCTCTTATACTCGAATCCTCTCGCAATGAAGGCCAACATACTATTTGCCATCTTTACCACTTGATTGATTGATTGGTTCATTTATTGTCACATGTACTGGAGTAGAGTGAAAAGTATTTTTCTGCAGCTAAGGGAACTTACACAGTAGACAAAAAGGATAATCAACAAAGTGCATTGACAAATAGGGATTGGTCACAGTGTGGAACAAGGGCCAAACAAAGCAAATAAATGAGCAAGAGCAGCATAGGACCTGCATGCTTACCTTCAGTGACTGGTATACGAGGACACCCAGGTCTCGTTGCACGTTCCCCTCTCCTAATTTATGATCATTCAGATAATAGTCTGCCTTCTTGTTTTTGCTACCAAAGAGGATAATCTTGCATCTATCCAACTTGTACTGCATCTGCCATTCATTTGAGTGAGTGTGCAACTTATCCAAATCTCACTGAAGGATCTCTGCATCCTTCTCACAGCTCACCCTCCCACCCAAATTGGTATGATCTGAAAATTTGGAATTCTGACATTTTGTTCCCTTATCTAAATCATGAATATATATTGTGAGTAGCTGGGGTCCTAGCACTGTGGTATCCCATTAGCCACTGCCTGCCAATTTGAAAACAACCCGTTAATTCCTACTCTTTGTTTTCTGCCTGCCAAACAGTTTTCTGTCCATCTCAATACACTACCCCCAATCGCATGCGCTTTTACTTTTACATGGTAATCTCTTTTGCTGGACTTTGTCAAAAGTCTTCTGAAAGTCCAAATATTCCACATCTTCTGGCTCCCCTCATCAATTCTGCTAGTTACATTTTCAAAGAATTCCAGTAGATTTATCAAGCATGATTTCCCCTTCATAAATCCATGCTGACTCTGTCCGTTCCTGCCATTATTTTCCAGTGCTCTGCTGTAAAATCTTTGATAATGGATTCTAGAATTTTCCCCACCACTGACGTCATCCTTACTGGTCTATAATTCCCTGCTTTCTCTCCCCACCCCTTTTTTAAATAGTGGAGTGACATTAGCCACCCTCCAACCTGTAGGAACTGTTCCGCAATCTATAGAATCCTGGAAGATGATTCTCATCCTTTATCCCACCTTCCGGTCTTTTACTTGACAAGTCACATCTCCAGTCCCCCACTTCCACCTCTCCTCTAGCCCAAATCCTCACTCAGTCAGTGTCCTCTAGTAGCTGTAGTCAATTCCCTGCTCTCTGCCATGCAGAGATAGAGAGATTCTGGTTTAGAGGGGCTGGTTTAGCACAGGGCTAAATCGTTGACTTTGAAAGCAGACCCAGGCAGGCCAGCAGCATGGTTCAATTCCCGTACCAGCCTCCCTGAACAGGCGCCGGAATGTGGCAACTAGGTGCTTTTCACAGTAACTTAATTGAAGCCTACTTGTGACGATAAGCGATTTTCATTTACTTCTTCATTTCATTCTAGGTTTATGTGTTGGCTTAAGAACAGAGACACATAAATAAAAATCCTGCCCTATCTGTTTTACTGTCATTGATGAACAATGATCGGAGCAGGAGAGACTACAATAATAAGCCAGCGCCACAGGATCCTCCTTCCTGGTTTCTTAGAGTCCCTACAGTGCAGAAGGAGGCTATTCGGCCCATCAAGTCTACACTGACCCTTTGAAAGCCCACTCTACCCATCTCCACGCCCTCATCCACCCCATCCTATCCCCATAACCTCATATTCGAACCTGCACATCCCAGGACACTAAGGGCAATTTAGCATGGTCAATCCACTTAACCCGCACATGTTTGGGCTGTGGGAGGAAACCGGAGCACCTGAAGGAAATCCACACAGGCACGGGGAGAACGTGCAGACTCAACAGACAGTGACCCAATGCCAGAATTGAACCTAGGTTCATGATGCAGTGGGGTTACTGGGTTTATGGGGATAGGGTGGAAGTGTGGGCTTAGGTGGGATGCTCTTTCCAAGGGCCGGTGCAGACTCGATGGGCGAAATGGCCTTCTTCTGCGCTGTAAATTCAATTATTCTATGATTCTGAATGGAAACTGACAGGTTTGTTATTCAGACAACCAAGCATCTGGGCATTACTGACTTTATTACAAAGAGCAACTTTAACATCTGATTTAATCCATTTCATTTAAGGCTGTGGCACTCTTCACTAGAAAAGAGCGGTCTCTCTTTTTACTGGCCAGTCTATCCAAAGTAAACAGAGCATTTAAGATGCTGTAATTGGCAACTTGGAAACTGGCATTAAAGACATATAGAAGTCTTATAACACCAGGTTAAAGTCCAACAGGTTTATTTAGAATCACTAGCTTTTGGAGTGCAGCTAGAAGCTAGAATCACTAGCTTCATTGGGTGAGTACAGATTTGGTAAAACCAGATATGCTCAGAATGGTACTAAACAAAATACATTCGAACTGGCAGTAAATTAATCGTACGAATACAGAGTCTGGACTAAAATGCAAAAGCAGGAACGAAATGCAAACAAGTCTATACTTAAAAAACGGAAACAGCAAGCTTAAAAATTGTGCAAACACTGAAAGTCAGATTAAAAGAAACACAACAGCAGCGGTGTACTAACTATATGCTCAAATAGCCAAATCTTGCCATCAGGTTGATAATTAGCTGAGATAACATCCTACAAGAAGGGAAATAATACAGTAATAGGTTTGTTGGTGCACTGAAAGTTGTGGCCAAACTCTTAGAATCCATAATAAAATATGGAGCTATTTAGCAATGCATGGGCTAATTAAAAGTTTTGTGATGACATTGGGATTAACAAACATCCGCGGTCACTTCGGAGTGAAGTTAAGAGTCAATATAGAGATTGAAAGTGCTGGAAAAACTCAGGGGGCCTGGCAGTATCGTTGGAGAGAGTAATGGCAGTTAGAGTTATGAAATGTTAACGCTGTTTCTCTCTCTACAGATACTGCCAGACCTGCTGAGTTGGTCCAGCAATTTTCTTTTTCTCATTTCAAATTTCTAGCATCTGCAGCATTCTGCTTTTATTTTAGAAGTCAGGAGTCATCATAGGTTGGAGTGGGGCTGAAGTCAGATTATGGGCAAGGAGTGGTCGGGACAGCAAGCTCCCCTTTCCAAAAGGATATTAGTGAACTAATTGGGGTTTTTTTCAGATAATCCGACAGACTGTCACGGTTACCAATACAACCCCACCACTTAAGACAGTAAATGCGTGTCCATTTCTGAACCTACTCTCGGCCACTTATAGTCCCACCAAGAGACCCATTTCAACAGGTTGGATCATCCTCATTTTCTCCTCAAATGTCTTTTCACTGCCACGCCTTTTCCTTTCAAGTAAACTATTCCCATGATTGTTGAAGATTTCTGTTGACCAGAGGTTATCTTCCACATTTTTCACAGCACTAATTTAACTGATGTCTACCAGCTGTCGATCCTCGCGCCCTACCTCTGATACACATCCAGCAGTCAGTCTTCTCATTGTGTTTGGCAAGTTCCTCCTCCGTTACTGTAATAAGCCTTCCACGCAGCCCCGTCATGTCCTTTGCACTCTTTGTGAGGCGGATCCAGTCCATCAGACTTCGACCTGGCTTTAGCTGCACCTTTAAAGGATGAAAATCACAGTTTAATAAAGACATCTTAGAAGCGGCGCTTTTCTCTAATGGAAACTCAGATAATTATAACGAGATTTAATATCTGGAAGACATCACATGTCCAATAATGATAATAATTACGGAGACTTCAAACGTTCATGCAGTTTGAGTCTGTTCTTATAATTCAACTCTGATTTAATTACAATCTTTCAATTTGTCCCCTCGGCATTCAGCTTTTGTTACTTTGTATTCAAATCAGTAGAGTGCGAGCCTGAGGATTCTAATAATATAGTGCTCTGGTCAGACTCGGACTGATCTTTTCCCTGTAAGAACACTATTCACAGCGCCCTATGCTGCTCTTGCTCATGTATTTGCTTTGTTTGGCCCCTTGTTCTGCACTGTAACCAATCACTGTTTGTCGAAGTACCATTTATTAACGTACTCTGTTGATTATTCTTTTTGACTGCCATGAACGTACTGCGTATGTTCCCTCGGCCGCAGAAAAATATTTTTCACTGTACTTCGGTACATTTGACAATAAATCAAATCAATCAATCAATCAATCATCAAGGGAAGCAAGCATAGCAACAACTTACATTAAGAACATAAGAAATAGAGGCTGGAGTAGGAGGTTTGGCCTTTCGGGCCTGCTCCGCCACCATTCTGGGTAATGATGGCTGATCTTGCACCACAACACCATTCTGCACTTTTCCCACATCCCTTGATTCTCATAGTATCCCCTCAGTATCCAAAAATCTATCAACCTCTACCTTAAATATGCTCAACAATTCAGCATTCGATGTCTCTGGGGTGGAGAATTCAGAAGATCCACAAACCTCCGAGTGATGAAATTTCTCCTCTTCTCAGTCATAAATGGCCTATCCTTATTCCGAGACTGTGACCCTAGTTCTAGATTCCCAGATCAAGGAAACATCCACTCAGCATCTACCCTGTCAACCCTTTAAGAATTTGATAGAGGTCGATATCCTGGCCTTTGCCTCCCTGGTGGCCCGGAGACGTACTGGGATGGAGGGATCCGGAGCCCCTGATGTCTGGGGTAAGGGTTAGTGACATGGCGGGATTTCTCAGACTCGAGAAAATTAAATTCACCTTGAAGGGTTTGTTACAGGGGTTTGCTCGGAGATGGCAGCCGTTCACCGACTTCTTCGAGAAAAATTAAGCTGTCAGCAGGGGTGAAGGGAGGAGGGAGGGAAAGGGGAGGCATGGGAGAGACGAGTGAGGGCAGGAGAACCAACGAGGGAAGGAGAACCAACTGAGGGGGGGCTGGGGAAGGTAGCACTGTTAATGGAGGCCATGTTGGCTGGGGTCTGTGCTTGGGGGGGGGGGGGGGTTGCGTATATTGTTGTGCTTTTGATTTCATTGAAATTTGATGTTTAAAACTGTTAAAATTATGAATGCCTCCATAAAATATTTTCTAAGAAAAAAGATGTGATATGTTTTAAAGAGATCACCTCTCATTCTTCTGAATTTCATGGAATATGGTTCCAGGCTGCTCAATTACTCACCATAAGATAATCCTCATTGCAGGAATTTAGTGAACATCTGTTGCATTCCCTCGAAGTCAAGAATATCCTTCCTTCAGCAAAGAGCCAGAAGCTCCACACTATACGCCAGGTACAGGCTCACGAAAGCCCTTCACAATTGCAGTAAGACTTCTTCATTTTCATATTCTAATCCCTTTGGAATAAATACTCGCATACGATTTACTCCCTTATTGCTTGTGTACCTGCATGCCCAACAAATTTGATTCTCATACAAAGACACCTAAGATGCTCCCACCACCTGGAGGTTCCCTTCCAAGTCACTCACCACCCTGACTTGCAAATATATTGCCATTCCTTCGCTGTTGCTCGGGCAACATCCTGGAACTCCCTCCCTAACAGCACAGTGGGTGTACCTCAAGGACTGCAGCGGTTCAAGAAGGCAACTCACCACCACCTTCTGAAGGGCAACTAGGGATGGGCAATAAATGCTGGCCTAACCAGCGACGCCCATATCCCGTAAAAATAAATTTTTAAAAGCCTCCTCGAATATAATTTTCCAGTCTCTCATCATTTCGAAATGATGTGGAGATGCCGGCGTTGGACTGGGTGAGCACAGTAAGAAGTCTTACAACACCAGGTTAAAGTCCAACAGGTCTGTTTTCAAACACTAGCTTTCGGAGCACTGCTCCTTCCTCAGGTGAATGAAGAAGTAGGTTCCAGAAACATATATGGACAAAGTCAAAGATGCAAGACAATACTTTAAATGCGAGTCTTTGCAGGTAATTAAGTCTACAGGTCCAGGCGGAGCAACTGGAGAGAGGGATAACCACAGGTTAAAGAGGCGTCAATTGTCTGAAGCCAGGACAGTTGCTCCTTGTGGGAGGGCAGCCGGGAGGTAGGGGTGCAGTCAGGCCCACTGTGAAGAATATCATGACTTCACATGTACACTCACGGCGCTGAGGTCCCAGGTTCAATCCCAGCTCTGGGTCACTGTCAGTGTGGAGTTTGCACATTCTCTCCGTGTTTGCCTGGGTTTCGTCCCCAGAACCCAACGATGTGCAGGTTAGGTGGATTGGCCATGCCAAATTGCCCCTTATTGGAAAAAATGAATTGGGTTCTCTAAATTTAAAAGGAAAATAAAATAAATGACTTCATATGTACCACCCTCTAGTGCTCATTCAGTGATACTGGATCTTCTTCGTCTTCCGTGCTCTACTGCTACATCGGTGCATCCCAGGGATGCACATCAGTGGTGGAGGCAGCCTGCTGCTTCTCCTGCCATGTGGCCTTTGATGTCCTTGGCGGGCGTCCTCTGGGGGGCCTGGAGCCGGAGGGTACCAGCCGGCTTATCGGTGTCACTGGCATCGTCCTGCCACCCTGACCTTGGAGAAGCGCCAGTGTCAGGAGGAGGGATTTGTGGGAGGTAGAGACTGCCATCTTCTCCCTGGTGGAGGCCCCGGGTTGGCATCCAGCGCACCCTCCTCCCGGATGACAGGAATCTCCATGAGGTGGCGAGGCAGCTGGAATGAGCTCCAGGGGCCTCTATGTCATCAAGCTCTGCCAGTCCTGACGCCTCCCCACTGTCTACAGCATGGTGTTGATGCCCTCGGTGATGCTCCTCAGTGACTGGGCCCTGCTCTGCAGTGCCTCCCACCTGCAACTGGAACACATCCCTCAGCGACTGGGGCATGATGTTGAGGCCCCCAGCCATGGTCGATGTGGACTGAGCCACGCCTTGGACACCACCACACATGACACTGACGCCATGCTCCAGGCTTTCCACTCCGGTCGTCACCCTGAAACTCACAGCGATGCCCTCGTGTCTGGATCAGCTCCGGCATAACCTTGCCCAGAGACTCAGCATCTGACTGGGTCACAGCTGAGTCCTAGGATCCAGCAGAACTCCAACCGCTGACTCCCTTGGATGTCCCTGCCTCACCTGATGTGCATCAGAAACTGTGTGGTGCTCACCAGAGTATGGCTGAGAGACCTGTCCACTACCTTCTCCTGCGGGGCCAAGGGGCCTTGTGAGCCTCACACTGGATGCATCAGGGGTGTCAATGGCAGGTAAAATGTGTGGACACCGCTCCTGGGCATGGAGGGGTTGTGCTGTTGGGTGCCAGGGTGTGCTGGAATAAAGCGCGGTGACATGCTGCAGGGGGAGGTGCGAGGTGCCGGTTTGGCAGGCGGATCTGATGCCAGCGGAGCAGGTGTTAACTTACCCTTAAGGCCCAGTGCAGGTCTTTGGTCATCTTCCGACATTACCAACGGTCCTCCTGGTCTCGCTGCCCGAACAGACGGTCGCTGCCACTGCCTCACAGGCGGCATTGGCAGTCCTCCGAGCCCTTCGGGGGAACAGGGTGTCCCATCTCGTCTCCACGGCGTCTAGCAGCCTAACCAGGGTGGCGTCCCTGAAGTGTAGAGGTCTATGTGGTGCCACGGTCGTGCGCTACCTGGGGCTGGTTTAGCTCACTCGGCTAAATCGCTGGCTTTTAAAGCAGACCAAGCAGGCCAGCAGCACGGTTCGATTCCCGTACCAGCCTCCCCGGACAGGCGCCGGAATGTGGTGACTAGGGGCTTTTCACAGTAACTTCGTTGAAGCCTACTCGTGACAATAAGCGATTTTCATTTCATATGAGTGCAGAGGGAGCTTTATGTGCAGCTTCTCCTTGTTAGTGGGCGGGGGCTGCCAGTCCCGGTTCCAGCAAATCAGCTGGTGGGATATCCAGTTCATCTTCAGCACTAAGTGCTGTTAAATGCAGGCCACGATCTCGCCGGCTCGGTGTCGGGAAGCACCTGGGAAATTGTGCCAGATATGACACTTAGAACGTATCCCATGAAACTGCGCCCCTTGTGGATGTAATGCTGAGAAGAAAGGTAATCCAAGCTGGACACAAACACGCAAATTTCCAATAAAAATACACAGCACTGTTCTTTGCATTGTAACTCTTGTACGGTTTCTTTCCAGAGCAGCCAAAAAACCTATCTGCCAGCAGCATTCACATTTGTCACTGGGCACTGCTGCATCTGGAACTGCCAATAAAAATCACCTTGTGCAATCAGTGGAAGTAGCAGCACAAACCTATTAGCCTGAATTATGTGGTCAAAGTAAAGCGGCTTGCCATTAACCTCAAAGAAAGCTTCCCACAAAGTTCGAACTGTCTGTGGGATGGAATTCATTTTCACAAATCTGGCACCAAGTCGGTGCTGCACGGTGGCACAGTGGTTAGCATTGCTGCCTATGGCGCTGAGGACCCGGGTTCGAATCCCGGCCCTGGGTCACTGTCCGTGTGGAGTTTACACATTCTCCCCATGTCTGCGTGGGTTTCACCCCCACAAACCAAAGATGTGCAGGATAGGTAGATTGGCCATTCTAAATTGCCCCTTAATTGGAAAAAATAATTGGGTACTCTAAATTTAAAAAAAAGAATCTGGCACCAAGTCAAAGGGACCCAAAGACAATGACACTGATCTCAGAAATAACAAACCAGGACATAAACCAGGAAAATGCACCAATTATCTTTCACTTTTTATAAATTTTGTGGAGGCAAAGGTAAAATACCATAAACAAACTTTAAAGGTATTAAACTGTTTTCTAGAGCCAGAGATTGATCACCAATAGTAACTTAGTACATTCTTAAAAACTTTGTTATGCCTACTTTTTCAGGAATTTTCAAGCGATAATAAATCACTGGGTCAAAAACTTGGAACTCCCTCCCGAACAGCACTGCGAGTGTGCCTACACCACTCAACCTGCAGCGGTTCAAGAAGAAAATTCACCACCAGCCATCTCAAGGCCAATTAGGAATGGGCAATAGCCACTGAAACCCACATCCCTTGAATTAAAAAAAGTTCCATGTTAGCTGAGCGAATTCGAAATATCATCTGCAGGAACGTCAACAGAGTGCTCTACTGAGAAGCATAAGAACATAAGAAGCAGGATCGGAAAAACAGGACCATACAGAGCCCCTTGAGCCAACTCCACTTTTCAATATAATGAATCATAGAAACAATGAGAATAACTTCTGGATGTCTCTGTTTAGTTGTTCATGTATGGATTCCGGAAGTTGGTGTTGTCAGTTTCAGAGACGTAATGGCAGTGAGCACTGACGGTTCCACCATCATTCAGACCGCAAAATCCAGGCCATGAAGTATGGGGAATAAATTCAACTTCTTCCCCAGTTACCAGACTCTTGAATGACCCTCTTATGGACTGAACTGATCTCTCCATACATCTTCTCTACCACTCCATATGCTTCACCCGGTCTAATTTACATTGTGTATTTATTGTATGTCATATGTTTTTCACGTATGGAACGATCTGTCTGGACTGTACTCAGAACACTGTACTTGTTACACGTGACAATAAACCCAAATCCTGGCCTTGCTCACATTAGCTATTATGCACAACGATGCCACCTTAAAGAGCAAGTGTCGCTTGGCTAACTGACTCGCAAAACGTTCAATTTATGAAGACATTTGTGTATTATTAATTGCTTCTGCAGAGATGGTTGGCTTTGATGTTTTTTTTTAAGTTCATGTTCTTGAAATGTGGTAAATGTTTAAAGTATGACCCCAACCAAAAGGCTAGCTGACATTTCAGTCGTACAGAAGGCAGTTTAATAAGAGCAAAGGCGAAAATTTATAACAGAACACTACACTTGGCACCCCTTTGATAGGGCTTTCCTTTTAAACCTAACACTGTAAGCTTGCATTTGCATCAGCCCTGCCCACTGGTGGGAGAAGTTCCTGGAACTGCGAGCCCCTGGAATCAGCATCACGTGACAGCGCGGTCCGACTTGATTGACAGCTGAACGCCCAGACCCGGGCCTCCCGTCACTCAGAGCAACCCCGACCCCTGCACCTCACCTTGTTTCTGCCGCCCGCAGCCACCCGCTGCTGAGAGCCGAGCGTCGGGAACTGAGACATCTCGGGGGCCTCTTCAGCAACACCTCCGATTGCAGTAAAAAGGGTGGGGAGGGGGAGAAAAGGCCCCCACCCCGCCCTCCACCCACAAGTTTAGTCGCCGGGCAGCTTCGCTCACTCGAGCTCGAGGCCGACACTAGGCCCACCCCGTGAAATCACTGGGCATGCGCATAGGTGACTGGCATCATGGGATTTGTAGTCTCTTACACTATGGTCATAAAAAGGAAATTCCTGCAGATGCTGGAATATGAAACAGAAAATACTGGACAATCTCAGCAGGTCTGACAATATCTGTGGAGAGAAGGGAGCTAGGAATGCTCTTGTGGACTGCTTCTGACATCCGTGTGCAGTTATATGGTTATATCATAGAATTTACAGTGCAGAAGGAGGCCATTCAGCCCATCGAGTCTGCACCGGCTCTTGGAAAGAGCACCCTACCCAAGGTCAACACCTCCACCTTATCCCCATAACCCAGTAACCCCATCCAACACTAAGTGCAATTTTGGACACTAAGGGCAATTTATCATGGCCGATCCACCTAACCTGCACATCTTTGGACTGTGGGAGGAAACCGGAGCACCCGGAGGAAACCCATGCACACACGGGGAGGATGTGCAGACTCGACACAGACAGTGACCCAAGCCGAAATCGAACCTGGAACCCTGGAGCTGTGAAGCAATTGTGCTATCCACAAGGCTACCGTGCTGCCCCTGTTTTTTTAATATGGCAGCATAGTGGTTAACACAATTGCTTCACAGCTCCGGGGTCCCAGGTTCGATTCCCGGCTGGGTCACTGTGTGTGCAGAGTCTGCATGTTTTCCCTGTGTGTGCATGGGTTTCCTCTGGGTGCTCCAGTTTCCTCCCACAGTCCAAAGATGTGTGGGTTAGGTGGATTGGCCATGCTAAATTGCCCTTAGTGTCCAAAAAGGTTAAGTGAGGGTTGCAGGGATAGGGTAGCTACGTGGGCTTGAGTGGGTTGCTCTTTGTAAGGGCCGGTGCAGACTCGTTAGGCTGAATGGCCTACTTCTGCACTGTAAATTCTATGATTTGACTTGTACTTGGATTTTTCATGCATTGTGCTTTTGTGTCTTCTGTAGCGTAATGGTACTTGACTGGCACGGCACCTTTATATTAGTGATTGACTGTTCATGTGTCGGTGGTTTGGCTTTTATCTTTTTGTATGCTTACAGACTGTTCAACAAACAAAATATGAGAAGGATTTAGCGCACTTGGCTGGGCAGCTGGTTCATGATGCAGAGCAAGGCCAGCAGTGCGGGTTCAATCCCTGTACCAGCTGGCCTTATTCTCAAACTTTCCCTTGCCGGAGGTGTGGTGATCTTCAGGTTAAATCACCACCAGTCAGCTATCAGTAGCCTATGGTCATCTGGGATGATGGCGACTTTACCTGTAATAAACAAAATATGAAAGGGGCGCTAATGAGTCATCCAGACTCAAAACCATTCAATGTTAGAAAAACACAATACTGGACAATCTCAGCAGGCCTAACAGCTGACGTTTTGAGTTTTGTTTATTAAAGGTGAAGTCACTATAGTAACCATCCAGACTTGAAACGTTAGCTCCCTTCTCTCTCCACAGATGCCATAGTCCCAGATTACCATAGGCTGCTTTCTCCTTTGAGGAGGAGAGCTGATTGGGGTGGTTTAACCTGAGGATGCTACACCTCAGGTGAGGAACAAGGTTGAGAAGGTAGGTCTTCATGAATAACCTCAGCCTGTACGGAAATTAAACCCGCACGGCAGCCTGGTTCTGCATCACAAACCGGCTAGCCCACTGAGCTAAACCAGCCCCATTGTCATGCGGAGGTGATCGACAGAGCAAGGTTTAATGTGGGACCGGGGAATAGCAGTACCCACAACTTGTTTTATAGAGTCACGTGGTATGAGCCTCAAGAGAGAGCACTCTGGAAGCAGCTGGCCTGCATGGAAGGAGCATCATACATGATTGTAACCTGGAATTAGTAAATAGTCAAAGACTACCAATAAATGATTCAGGTGCCGGAATGTGGCTATGCGGGGCTTTTCACAGTAACTTAATTGCAGTGTTGATGTAAGCCTAATTGTGACATTAATAAAGATTATCATTATTATTATACCTGCTAGTTACATCCTCAAAAAACTTTAATTTCAAACATGGTTTATATCTGGTTTATAAATAATGGCTCTGTCTGGTCTAAGTGTTCTGTTACCACTTCCTTAACAATGGATTTCCCAATGGCTAATGCAAATTTAACTGGTTCCCGGTTTTCTTTCTTCCTCCTCCTTTTGATAGCAGTGTTATATTTTATACCTTCCAATCCACTGGGACAATTTGAGAATCCAGAGAATTTTGGAAGATCTCAACCAGTGCAGCCACAATCTCAGCCTTTTCTTTTTTAATCCTAGGCTGGTGCAAAAGATTAAATCACATGGGGTCAGGGGTGAATAGCTGGATGGATTCAGAACTGGCTTGGCCATCGAAGACAGAGGGTAGCAGTGGAAGGGTGTTTTTCCGAATGGAGGTCTGTAACTAGTCGTGTTCCGCAAGGATCAGTACTGGGACCTGTGCTCTTTGTAATATATATAAATGACTTGGAAGAAAACGTGCGGGTCTGATTAGCAAGTTTGTGGGTGGTACTAAGATTGCAGGAGTTGCGGATAGTAATGAAGATTGTTAGAGAAAATACAACAGGATAGAGATAGGCTGCAAAATTGGACAGAGAAATGGCAGATGGAATTTAAACTGGACAAATGCGAGGTGCTGCATTTTGGTAGATCCAATTCAGGTGGGAGATACAAAATAAATGGCAGATCCATCAGGAGCATAGAGAAACAAAGAGATCTGGGCGAGCAGGCCAACAGATCCTTAAAAGTGGCAGCACATGTGGAAATGGTGATAAAGAAAGCATATGGCATGTTTGCCTTCATAGGACAGGGTATTGAGTATAAAAGCTCAGAAATTATGTTACAGTTATATAGAACCTTAGGCCACATTTGGAATACTGTGTCCAATTCTGGTCACTGCACTACCAGAAGGACGTGGAGGCTTTGGAGAGAGTACAGAAAAGGTTTACCAGGACGTTGCCTGGTGTAGAGGGTATTAGTTATGAGAAGCTCAAGACATTTTGTGCATATATCAGGAGCAAGAGGATGAGTAGGCCCACTCAAGGACAATGGAAGTAAGTTATATGTGGAGCCACAGGAAGTGGGTGAAATCATTAATGAGTACTTTGTATCTGTGTTCATCAGGGAGAAGGATATGATGGATAAGGTCAGGATAGATGTGTGAACTCTCTTGAGAACGTCAATATATCTAGGGTTGAAATGTTGAGTATCCAAAATTGCATTAAGATAGACAGATCCCCGGGGCCAGATGTGATCTATCCCAGGTTGCTGCGGGAGGCAAGGGGAGAAATAGTTGGAGCCTTAACAGATATCTTCACATCCTCTTTGACAACAGGCGAGGTTCCAGAGGACTGCAGAATAGCCAATGTTATATCCTTGTTTAAGAAAGAAAACAGGGACAATCCAGCAAATTATATGCCAGTAAGCCTGACATCAGTGGTGGGGGAGCTTTTAGAAAATATACTGAGGGACAGGATATATGCACATTTGGAGGAAAATGGACTAGTTAGTGACAGGCAGTCTGGTTTTGTACGGGGAAGCTCATGTCTCACCAACTTGGTTGAGTTTTTTGAAGAGGTGACAAAGAAAATTGATGAGGGAAGGGCTGTGGGTGTAGTTTATATGGACTTTAGTAAGGCATTTGACAAGCACCCACATGGCAGACTGGGACAAAAACTAAAATCACATGGGGTTCGGGGTGGGCTGGCTAGATGGATACAGAACTGGCTTGGTTAAAGTAGGCAGAGAGTAGTGGTGGAAGGGTGTTTTTCAGAACAAAGATCTGTAGCTAGATGTGTTCCACAGGGATCAGTGCTGGGTCATCTGTTGTTTGTAGTATATATAAATGATCTGGAGGAAAATGTGGATTAGTATGTTTGCGGATGTCATGAAGATTGGCGGAGTTGCTGATAGTGCCGAGGATTGTCAGAGGATACAACAGGATATAGATAGCCTGAAGACTTGGGCACAGAAATGGCAGATGGAGTTTAAACTGGACAAATGCAAGGTGATGCATTTTGGAGGATGAAACCTAGGTATGGATTATACTGTAATTGGCAGAACCCTTAGGAACATTAACATACAGAGGGATCTGGGAGTGCAGGTCCACAGTTCCCTAAAAGTGACAATACAGGTAGTCAAGGTGATTGAGCAGGCATATGGCATGCTTGCCTTCATCAGCTGGGGCATTGAGTACAGGAGTTGGGAAATCATGTTGCAGCTAAATAACACCTTGGTTAGGCCACATTTGGAGTATTGCATGCAGTTCTGGTCATGACATCAGAAGGTCGTGGAAGGTTTGGAGAGAGTGCAAAAAAGGTTCACCTGGATGTTGTCTGGTCTCGAGGGTGTTGGCTATGAGGAGAGATTGAATAAACTAGGATTGTTATCACAGGAAAGATAGAGGCTGAGGGGAGACCTGACAGAGGTCTACAAAATCATGGGAGGCATAGACAGGGTGGACAGTCAGAGGCTTTTTCTCAAGGGTGGAAGTGTCAATTAAAAGGGGGCACAGGTTCGAGGTGAGAAGGGCAAGTTGAAGGGAGATTTGCAGAGTAAGTTTTTCACACAGGGCGTGATGGGTGTCTGGAAAGTGCTGCCAGAGGATGTGGTGGAAACAAGCACATTTACAACATTTAAGAGGCATCTGGATGGATCCATGAATAGGGAGGAAATAGTGGGATGCGGACCGAGTAAGGACAGAAGGTTTTTTTATAGTTAGGGCATCATGATCGGCGCAGGCTTGGAGGGCTCAAGGTCCTGTTCCTGCGCTGTACTTTTCTTTGTTCTTTGATTACATTACTGTCACTGCCTGAATCTACAATAATGCTCATTTCAACATGACCAACAGTCACTGGAGTTTTCTCATGGTCACTACAACTATCAGAAAACTGTATCCATGACTACTATTCCTGTGCACACTCTCTGAATCTTCTTCAGTTTGTCTCACAGTTGAGCTACTTTATCCCTTTCCTTTACATGGTTTGCTAGGCTTCCCTCTCTGTTCAACTTTGATTCTGAAGTTTTGGGCAAAATGGTCTTTTCCCTCATGTTTTCTGCATATCTTTCCCTTGGCAGGGCAGCAGGCATCTTTTCCATAGTGCCCTGGTTGCCATATCTGAAACACTTTGTGGTTTATATTTACATGTATCTAGATTCTGTTGTGCCAGTCAGTTAATCTCAACTTTTGTCATACCAACGGCAGAGATGGGACCAAGTTTTATGCTGTGAACCTGTCCATCCACTGTTTCCAATGCAGCTGCTATTTTCAAAATGTTATCCAACATTAAGTCACTTTGTTTTTTCCTTAACTCAGCTTATTGGACTTGCAGTATTGGATCACCTGATCCATTGTTATTCTGATCCGTCACAACATAATTGCATTCACCCTACTTCTGCCTCGAATGGGTCACAGATTGGTCTACTGATTCCCCCTCTTCCTGCCTCATTTGATGTAAAACATACCTTTAAAATGTGGCATTTGACGTCATCACATAATGGTCCTTCAAAGCTTTTACTATATCACCTTCTTTCCTGTGTCAGGCAATATTTTGAAAGCCCCCCCTCACTGAGGCACCCACATTGAACCAACAATGACCCATCTCTGTGCTTTCTTCGCCTCTGTCGCCCCATCAAAAAACAAGATGCAATTGTCAGCATACACTTCAAACTCCTCCAACCATGTTTCCCATTTCATGCTGACAATACTGGTATCAAAGAACAAAAGAACAATGCAGCACAGGAACAGGCCCTGCGGCCCTCCAAGCCTGTACCAGTCATGATACCAACCTTTGCCAAAACCCTCCGCACTTCCTTGTGCCGTAACCCTCTATACCCATCCTATCCATGTGTTTGTCAAGATGCCTTTTGAAAGCCGTTAATATAGCTGCTTCCACAACCTCCCCAGGCAACGTGTTCCAGGCACTCACCACCCTCTGCATAAAAAACCTGCCTCGCACACCTCCTCTAAACTTTGCCCCACGGACCTTAAACCTCTGCCCCCTGGTGACTGACCCCTCCACCCTGGGAAAGAGTGCCTGCCCATCCACTCTGTCCATACCCCTCATAATCTTGTAGACCTCTATCAGGTTACCCCTCAACATCGGTCTTTCTAATGAAAACAGTCCGAGTCTATTCAGCCTCTCCACATAGCTAACACCCTCCATACCAGGCAACATCCTGGTAAATCTCCTCTGCACCCTTTCCAAAGCCTCCATAACCTCTTGGTAGTGTGGTGACCAGAATTGTGCGCAATATTCCAAATGCAGCCTTATCAATGTTCAATACAACTGCAGTATCACTTGCCAGTTTTTATACTCGATGCCCCGTCCAATGAAGGCAAGCATTCTATATGCTTTCTTGACTACCTTGTCCACTTGTGTTGCCACCTTCAAAGATAATAACCTAACTATAATCGCTTATTGTCACAAGTAGGCTTCAAATGAAGTTCCCGTGAAAAGCCCCTAGTCGCCACATTCCAGCGCCTATTCGGGGAGGCTGGTACGGGAATTGAACCCCCGCTGCTGGCCTTGTTCTGCTTTACAAGCCAGCTGTTTAGCCCACTGTGCTAAATTAGATCTGTGGACCTGCACGCCCAGATCTCTCTGACTTTCTATTTTCCTAAGAGTTTTGCCATTTATGGTATATTTTCCCTTTCTGCTTGACCCACCAAAATGCATTACATCACAGTTGTCCGGGTTAAACTCCATTTGCCATTTCTTTGCCCAAGTCTCCAACCTATCTATGTCCTGCTGTATCTTCTGACAATCCTCAACACTATCTGCCACTCCACCAACCTTGGTGTCATCCGTGAATTTACTAATCAGACCAGCTGCATTTTCCTCCAAATCGTTTATGTATACTACAAATAACAGAGGCCCAAGCACAGATCCCTGTGAAACACCACTAGTCACAAATTTCCATTCAGAAAAACACCCTTCTACTGCTCCCCTTTGCCTTCTGTGACTGAGCCAGTTCTGTATCCATCTTACCACCTCACCTCTGATCCCATATGACTTCACCTTTGTACAGTCTGCCATGAGGCACCTTGTCAAAGGCTTCAGTGAAGTCCATTAAACCATATCCACCACCCTCCCCTCATCAATCATCTTTGCCACCTCCTCAAAACAAAACAGCCATCGATCAATTCCCCAGTCTGCAGACATATCAGCTCCAGCAAATACCTTGACGTAATCTTCAATATCTCTGTATACTTCAAAAACAATATTTAATCTGCCTAGCTGGTTAACTCCCTAACATGTGCTTCCTTACTTTGACATTATGATAAGTGTACAGAACTGTAAGGATTAACGATATGTCCAAATCAACCACTAGAGGGAGCTAGATGCAGAACTCTATTAGGCATCGATGTTAAGCCTTGTGGGTGAGAGGTTGAGGAGAAAGCTAGAAGACAGACTGTCGGAAAGATAGTGTGAGTGTGAGCACATCACAGCTACTGTATTAATGTCGAGAGTAGTAGTAGATGAGTGCAGATTGTATGTTTATTATTAACTGTTTATTATCTAGGAGTAAGTGTCGATTCCAATTAAGTAGTGTAAATAAATCTTTAGCTTTGTTCAATATAAAAGCTATTTGTGGTCTTTGTGAACATGACACCAACCATCCTAGGATTAGAACCACAAAGAACACTACAGTTACCTTCAATGCCCATGTCAGGTGACCCCACATTGTAGAGATTAAACCATACTGTTCTTGAAAATACAGAAAAATGTGTCATTTGAAACATGGAAGTCTGGCAATATCTGGTTTGAGAGGGTACAGGGAAAGATCCCACAAAAGTTAATAGCAGCTGCAAAGAGCAGGGTTATAAAATGCAGATTCTTGCTCACAAGCAGGTTTTAGCAGACACACAGGCTTCATGTGGTAAGCTAAAACAATGGCTCACACCTTCATGGAATGTAACTATCTCAGGAAGCATCTGAAAAAGCATGGATGAGAGTTTCAATTGCATTAAGTGACGAATGTTTAAAACAGGCAAGTCTTTCAAGTCATAACCAAGTTAAATTTTAGCATACAGCTAAAAGCAAAGTTTCACAACTTAATTGAAATAAACTCTCTTAGTAAACAGCTGGAAAGGATGGAAGATGCCCAGTCGAATTTGGTGTCAATTTTAAAGTGTAAAATTCTACGAACATCAAGTCAATTAAAAGAAAATTGGAGACGACCTGTCTACGAGAAACATCATGTAAGTCAAAATCAAAGGCAAAGTTATGAGCTGGGGACAATTGGAAAATTAAACGATTTGAAATCACAGAATTAAAAGTAACACCTATTGAAACCAAAGCATTGTTTAATCAGATCTGAGAGGAGACGATATGCCCAAAACGAATAATTAGTTGTAGTAAGATGTTTACATCAAAGATACTTTTAAACTATCAAAGTGAAACAAGCCCATTTACAATAAAGTCGTTAAAACTTAATAACTCTCAGAAACAGAATATAAACCCAGGGAGCAGCAACAGAGGACAGAGAACAGCACCAGCAACAGGAGAGAAGGGGAGGAGAACTCAGAGAGAGAGAGAGAGAGAGAGAGCTCGGTCATGGGAAAGACAAGACAAGCAGCCGAGTTTAAACAGTTATACATCTAAGGAAGACTAGAATTTAAACAGGAGTCAGAGATAGCTAGCAGAGCCAGCTCTCACAGCTCGGTGCATGGGAAGAACAGGATACAGCAACCGAGTTCACCAGCGAATACAACTCAAGAAGACCAGATTTTAAGAAGATCGATTGCCAAGGTGGGCCTGAAGCAACCAGCAGCAGCCAGAAGCAAGATCTTTTTTCCTTTCTGTAAAGAAAGTGTTTGCAGCTTTTAAAAGAAAAAATATAGTAATAAAAATAACTTAACCTGAAAAAGTGGTTATTAGCTTACTTCACTTCCTTAATAACGCAGGACCCAGGACATCAATGCTATTAAGGGGTAAGTAGGTAAAATTCTTCGGTGAAGGTATGGGTTATACCGGGGGATAACTTGAAAAGATAGTTTGACCTGAATAGCACCCACAGAAGCCTGCACTGGAGTCAGGGAGTGAGAATCCCTGTTCACCATTTAGAATATCAACCTTTTTTTGGTATAGGGGGAATTCTAAGAATAGTGGTGAGTTTTAACTTCAATACAGTCAGTATCTAATCCTCAATTCCACACATCATCATTCCAGCTATCATCAAGGCAAGTTCAGTAATGTTGCAGTAAATAGTCTTGGGATGTTTCACGATATTAAAGACACTACATAATTGCAAGTTGTTTGTTGTTGATAAGCTTACTGTGCTCATTGAGTTTTCTTTGTTGCTCAAAGCAACATTTTAAAGTGCACTTTTAGCAACCGCCAGCAGATGGCATCAGAACTGATGATAATTACACATATGGTAAAACGCAGCATCCCCTAACAAAACAACTTGCATTTATATATTTAAAGTGGGATGTCAGTGAGGAAAGGGTTAGAATAGTTAAGTTTGGAGCTAACTAAGTCATGGTTAAAGAAGGCAACTCACCATCGCCTTCTCAAGTGCAATTAAAGGATGGACAGCAAATGCTGGCCTTGCCAACAATGCCCACATCCCATGAAATTATTTTTAAAAAATTGAACGTTTCAGCAATCGATGAGCCGAGACAAGGATAAGGATGGGCAATTTGCCAAAAGTGTATGGTCTAACTCTATTTTAAGATTTATTGGCGCTCTCCACAGATAACTAAGTATAAGAATTCTGAGTATAAAATAATTTTGAGTATAAAACACAATCAGTTTAATGCCATGTTGATAAATTGTATTCTGTAATTGGGCAGCCCTAATCTGCAGCTGCTGATAATGGAACAATTACAAAAATGTTGCGCATGATGAATGATGGATCAATCACTCATTTGAGACATCTGCGGACAACCAATGGAATGATATTATAGGGTCCCTCTGTCAGAGGTGTAACAATTGAGTGCGATAGTCACCTTAACTGTTGAAAGCAATGCTAATCTTGTGGAGTTAGGCTGCAGGTCTCATTGAAGTACACAGCATTGCTCTGCAAGTTTATCCCTGCTGGGTCTGAATGCACAGAGGCCACTTATTCTGTCCTGTGTGGGCCTGTAGCTACAGAGGACGTAAGAGCAGCTATGGCCAATCCACCTGAGGTGTAATGTGCAATCCTCATTATCTGTTCATGTTCCCCTTTGGCGCTCCCATTAATTACAGTGCGGGGGGGAACACTGTAAGCAATTCCCAAAACTTGCATTTTTTCGACATCAGAGCGAAATGAACAGCACAGTTGCAAGCCAGAGTTTCTCAAACAGGCGGAAACCTGGCTGGCCTTTAACAATTACTAAAATGGACGTGATTCAGCAAGTGTGGTGGGGGTGGGGGTGGGGGGGGGGGGGGGGGGGGGGGGGGTTGCAGGAAAATCATAGTCTTTCTAATTTGAAATATGTAATGAAGTCCTTCCCTATTCTGTGTAAGGATTGACAGTGAGTGGGGTCCTGTGCTCAGCATCATTTTTGCACTCCCCCTACTCCCCCAACTCTATCCATGATTGGACACTCTAATGCCATAATGCCAACACTGATACAATGGGACAAATGCCTCCTCCTTTGCTGTTTGATTCTGTGAATCTACATTATCCTCTCAATGCGCTGCAAAATATCTTAATGCTGACACTTCAGTGCAGCACTAAGAGAATGCACCTCCCCACCAACCCCCTCCCCAAACCTCCCAAGAAAATAAAGGCGCCAGGTGACCAACCCCTGAATTTACACTACAAAACATAGAGTCATAGAGTTTTACATCAATCCATCGCGTCTGTGTCAGCCATCCAGCACCTACCTATTCTCATCCCATTTTCCTGCACTTGGTCCGTAGCCTTGTGTGCTATGGCATTTCAAGGGCTCACCTATATTTTTCTTAAATGTCAAGGGGGTTTACCACCTCGACTACCCTTTAGGAAGCGAGTTCCAGATTCCCACCATCCTCTGGGTGAATATTTACCTCTCAAATCTCCTCTAAATGTGCCTCTATGTACCCTGGTTATTGACCCCTCTACCAAGGGGAAAGAATGATTTCTATCTACCCTATCTATGTCCCTCATAATTATGTACACCTTGGTCATGCCCCCCCCCCCCCAATTGTTTATTTACAACAATAATAGAGATAATACATGCAATAATCACAACAGAATAACGGGCAGCTAATCTACTATTTACCGTCCCACCCTCTACCTAAACACACACACATGCAGAGGGAGGGGAGGGGAAGAGGAGACAAAAGTAAGATGAAAGATGAGTGACCTTGCTTTGGATATTGAGGTTGTTATTTTAGCTGAATATACTTCTAGGATGCGGACTGATTGAGAATCACCGGATGGATCGCTAACGAGGATCATCTGGCTGGAACATTCAGTTTGAATCCCTAGACTATGGGGTTCCCTCTGGGGTGTCGCTTTCATCTATTTGTTTTTAAGTTCCACCCATATGACCTCAATTAAGGAGCCGGATCAGATATCATCCCTCTTTGCTGCATAATGGTAGCACAGTGGTTAGCACTATGCCTTCACAACGCCAGGGTCGCAGGTTCGATTCCCAGCTTGGGTCACTGTCTGTGTGGAGTCTGCACGTTCTCCGTGTCTGCGTGGGTTTCCTCCGGGAGCTGCAGTTTCCTCCCACAAGTCCCGAAAGACATGCTGTTCGGTGAATTGGACATTCTGAATTCTCCCTCCGTGTACCCGAACAGGCGACGGAATGTAGCGACTAGGGGCTTTTCACAGTAACTTCATTGCAGTGTTAATGTAAGCCTACTTGTGACAATTAAGATTGTTAATTGACTCCTTGATTGATTGATATTCATTGTCACATGTACCAAAGTGAAGTGAAAGTTATTTACGACACTAGCTCCTCTTTTACGCCCCCCCCCCTCCCCCACCACACCATTTTGGCTGCAGATTCTATATCTTGGAATACTGAACTGGCAGTCTTGCCCCCCCAACCATGTCTCTTGTGATAGCAATAATATCTTACTCCCATGTGTAAATCAATGCCCTCAGTTCATCTGCCTTGCCCATAATTGCATTAAAATAAATGCCATCCAGCCATGCCATAGACCCCCAGCAGTGTAGAAGGAGGCCATTCAGCCCATCAAATCTGCGTCAACCCTCTGCAAGAGCACTCTACCTAGGCCCACTCTCCCTCCTCCCCCCCCTAGTATCACCGTAACCCTGCGTATTGATCATGACTAATTCATCTAACCTGCACATCTTTGGACACCAAGGGACAATTTAGCGTGGCCAATTAACCTTACCTGCACATTGTTAGACTGTGAGAGGAAAGCAGAGCACCCGGAGGAAACACATGCAGACACGAGGAGAACATGCAAATTCTACACAGGCAGTGCCTTTTGTCTTAATATATCTCTCTTTACTCTGCCTTCCAGGATGACTTGTTTTTTTTTCTATATTTGGCTGTATATCACCCCCTACTGTACCATCACACTGTGCAACATCGCCCTGCCAAATTAGTTTCAGTACCAGAGAGGCAACACACCATAGAGATTAGGGGGTCTACAACACAGAAAAGGCCCTTTAGCCCATCATGTCTTCACCAGTAAAACATTACCACCTACCTATTCTAACCCCACTTTCCGGCACTTGGCCCATAGCCTTGTATGGCCTTTGCATCTCAAATGCACACCTAAATACTTATTAATTGTTATGAGGGTCTCTGCCTCCACCAACCTTTCAGACAGTGGATGTCTCAGAGCGGCTGCAAGACATTCTAAAGGAGGAGGGTGAACAGCCAGCTGTTGTGTTGCATATAGGTGCCAACGATATAGGTAAAAACGGGATGCGTTCCTCCATGCTGAATTTAGGGAGTTACGACATAAACTAAAAAGTAGGACCTCAAAGGTAACAACCTCAGGAATGCTACCAGTGCCACATGCTAGTCAGAGTAGGAATGACAGGATAGACAGGATGAATGAGTGGCTTGAAAGATGGTGCAGGAGGGAGGGATTCAGATGTTTGGGACATTGGAACCGGTTCTGGGAGAGGTGGGACCATTGCGAATCAGACGGTCTACACCTGGGCAGGACTGGAACCAATGTCCTAGGGGGATTGTTTGCTAGTGCTGTTAGGGAGGGTTTAAACAAATGTGGCAGGGGGGTGGAAACCAATGCAGGAGCTCAGATGGTAGTAAAGAGGCCCGTGAGCTCACCCCAACAATCCTAGCTTTGACCTACTTCAAGGAGAGATTCAAAGTGACTTTGAAACATTTTATTTGTCATCTCCTACAACACTGGCCATTTAGAGTCATAGATGTTTAAAGCATGGAAACAGGCCCATCGGCCCAGCTGGTCCATGCTGCCCAGTTTCTATCATTGAGCTAGTCCCACTTGCCTGCATTTGGCCCATATCCCTCTATACCCACCCCACCCACGTAACCGTCTAATTGCTTTTTAAAGGACAAAATTGTACCCTCCTCTACCACTGCCTCTGGCAGCACATTCCAGATGCTCACCACCCTCTGTGTGAAATAAATTCCCCTCTGGTCTCTTTTGTATCTCTCCCCTCTACCTTAAACCTATGCCCTCCAGTTCTAGACTCCCCTACTTTTGGGAAAAGATGTCAACTGTCTACCTTATCTACGCTCCCCATTATTTTATAGACCTCTATCAGATCACTCTTCAGCCTCCTACGCTCCAGGAAAGCAAGTCCCAGCCTATTCAGCCTCTCCTTATAACTCAGGCCATCAAGTCCTGGAAGCATCCTTGTAGATCTCTTCTGCACTCTTTCTAGTTTAACAATATCCTTCCTATAATAGGGTGACCAGAACTGAACGCAGTATTCCATGTGCGGTCTTACCAATGTTTGGTACAACTTCAACAAGACGTTCCAACTCCTGTATTCAATATTCTGACCAATAAAACCTAACATGCTGAATGGCTTCTTCACCACCCTGTCCACCTGCGACTCCACCTTCAAGAAGCTATGAACCTGTACCCCAGGTCTCTTTGTTTTGTAATTCTCCCCAAGTCCCTACCATTGATTGAGTAGGTCCTGCCCTGATTTGATCTACCAAAATGCATCACGTCACATTTATCCAATTTAAACTCCATCTGCCATTCATCGGTCCACTGGCCCAATTGGTCAAGATTCTGTTGAAATCTTATATAACCTCCTTCACTATCCACTATGCCACCAATCTAGGTGTCATCTGCAAACTTACTAATCATACCTCCTATATTCTTATCCAAATCATTTATATCTCTAACACATAACAGTGGACCCAGCAGCGATCCCTGAGGCACACCGCTGGTCACAGACCTCCAGTTTGAAAAACAACCCTCCACAACCACCCTTTGGCTTCGGTCGCCAAGCCAATTGCCTACCTCGCCCTGGATTCCATGAGATTTGACCTTTTCAACATCCTACCAAGCGGTTGAGAGTTTTAGAAAGGGACCTGGAGGGGAAGGTGGGGCTGGCGGGATGGAGAATCCCATCCAGTATTTATATGGTGAGTCCAGTTCAGTTTCTGGTCAGTGGTAATCCCTAGGATGTTGAGAGTGGGGGGGAATTTAGTGATGGTAATGCCATTGAATGACAAGGGGCGATGGATAGATCTTCACTTGGAGATGATCATTGCCTGGCACTTGTGTGGTGCGAGTGTTTCTTGTCACTTGTGAGCCCAAGCCTGTATATTGACTAGGTCTTGCTGCTATTTGGACATGGAGTGTTCTAGTGCATGAGTCACAAAAGGTTAGTATGTAGGTACAGCAAGTAATTTAGAAGACTAATTGATTACAAGAGGCGTGGAACATAAAAATACAAGGCCAATGAAAATTATGTGCACTTTTGATTTCCTTATTTAAGGAAGGTTGTAAATGTATTGGAGACAGTTCAGAGGAGGTTTACGAGAATGTTACCGGAATGAGCATGTTGCCTTCTGAGGAAAGGTTGGACAGGCTGGGCTTGCTTCCATTGGAGATTAGAAGAGTGAGGGGTCAATTGATTGAATATCCTGAACAGTCTTGATAAGGTGGAAGTGGAAAGGATGTTTGCTCTTGCGAGTGAGTCTTAAAGTAGGGGGCACTGTTTTAAAATTAGGGGTAGCCCTTTTAGGACAGAGCTGAGGAGAAATTCTTTCTCTTCAAGGCTTTTGCCACTTTGGAAGTCTTTGCCTCAGGAGGCAGTGGAGGCAGGGCCATTGAATATTTTTAAGGCAGTGGTAGATGGTTTCTTGTTTGGCAAAGGAATCAAAGGTGACCATGGGTATATAGGAATGTGGAACTCGAAACACAAACGCATCGGCTATGATCTTATTGCGTGGTAGAGCAGGCTCAAAAGGCCAAAAGGCCTACTTTTGCTCCTATTCCGTATGTTCATTATCTGAGGAGTTGTGACTGGTGCTGAACATTGTGTAGTCATCAGCGAACATCCCCACTTCTGACCTTACGATGGAGCGAAGGCCATTGATGAAGCAGCTGAAGATGGTTGGGCCCAGGACAGTCATTGCTTTCGTAACGCGTTGATGAAAAGTCACAGAATTTTCTGCAATTCTATTTTCTGAGAAACATATTTGTATATGTTCTATCTTCTATGTTCTATAATACTCGCAAAATTCAAAAACAATTTGCATATATATGAAAATTACTCTCATCACGACTTGTTTTTGATGAAGTGTACTTTTAACATGTATGTGAATAGAAGCAATGTATCATAAGTAAATGATTTTAATGTTAATCGAGCCTGATTTGTCATGTTTTAAAAGGACTGCAGACAGGTGTGTGTTTGCATTAATTAGAATTGCAACCATTTTCTCACTGAATGAACACAAACCAAAGTCAAAATAATTTTTATTTACTAAGGGCGAGATTCTCTGGCCTCCCCAAACGTGTTTCCCGACAGCGGGAGGCGGCCTGCTGTTGGCCACTGGCGGCATCTTCTGGCCCCCGCCGCTGTCAATGGGATTTACCGTTGACTCCACCTCATGCCACCGGGAATCCCAGGGTGGGAGTGCGTTGTCGGTGGGATCCTAAGATCCTGCTGGCGCGAACAGTCGGAAAATCTTGCCCTATAACTCTGTTTAATTTAGCAACAGCTATTCGCATTTCCAATACGTGGCATGGTAGAACAGCGGTTAGCACTGTTGCTTCATTAATATTATTATTAGTCACATTTTTAAATAGCAAAACTGTTCCCTTAACTTGACCAATGTCATTTTGGCATTAAAGTTTTTTACTTCTCAAATTTAAAATTTAAAATGTAAGTTTGGATATCTGGGCCTCAATGTATTTTAAAATCTAGATCCGTACAACGTTTATGCCCTCCTGCCCGATGTCGTATCCTGAGCCATAAAGCCAACCGTTGCATTGGCATACGTCCAAAACTCTTCTGCACCCTTGTAAATGTGGCAACGTGTATGGAGGCCAGAGTGTTTTGGTGACAGTATCACTTTCAAGGGAGCTCACAAAGAGTCAAATTGGGAAAGACTTCGATCCCACTGGATTGCAACTTAGCTACAAAGACTTTGAGTTTGCTCAGGTTGTGGGTGACCATGTGTGGATTGAGCCTCCAGCAATAGCTTTGCCAATGTCCCGTGGGAAGGTACCTCATTAGAATTCCCAAGAGGGCACATGTCTCATGCACCTCCCCAGCATCCTACTCCTGAAAACTCTGCACCCTGGGAGAGATACCCACAAATCATTGACCGACACCAATCCCCTCCAACTCCTGCCATATGGCTCCAGCTGACCAATCAGGGAATTTGTTTACTTTAGGCTCTTCAAAGTAACCATTGCCTGACCTGGAACCCACCAGTGAGGTCCGCACATGCTCTTTCAGAGGCCGTTGTGCCTGACTTTGAGGGCCTTACTTTCCATGGGCAATGCCAGATTTCCAACCAGGTCCTGGTGCGGCAAGTCCATGATTGAAGAATCCCTGTAGTTCCACCTCCAGTCCATCCTTAGCACTACAAGGAGTGGATGGAAGTTCTGCTTTTTTACAAGCCAATGTGCAAGGTTCCGGTAAAATAGAATACGGTCGGTTACCATTTATCTGGTGGAGTGAGACAGGCTTCTTTCAGTCTCCCACCAGAGTTATGATGGGAGACTGTTGGAAGTGCTGGGGAACTTTAAGGCCAATACTGAGCTTGGCATTAGAAACTCTACTGATTGAGTGCTCGTCCATTTTGGAGAAAGAAACTGCTTGCTGCTGCTGCACAATGTAAATACCTGCAGTAAATAGCTCAAAGAACAAGGCAAACTGAAAACCTGAAATCAAAACAGAAAATGTTGAATAAACTCAGCAGGTCTGGCAGCATCTGAGGAGAGAGAAACAGAGTCAATGTTGAGTTGATCCAGCATTTTCTATTTTTATATCTGATTTCTAGCATGCATAGTATTTTGGTTTTATACAATGAAAACCAGATTGGGGATATTTCAAACAGTTTGTCTCTGGAGAAGGGCAAAAACCCGGAGGCACAGTTTGTGTAGTGAGGTGAAAGGCGATGGGAGGACTAAAGAAGAATGGACCTCTTTGGAGCTCAATCTTTGAGAGAACAGAAAGAGCATTAGTGCACATTCTAACTCGGCTACATTCAATTTTGTACCTGTTTTTGAGTGATCTGCTGTTGTCCCTTTAAAAGACCACCGATAGATTGTGCCACACCAATGCCACCAGGCCGATGTGCACAGAACTTGCTGAGCCCCTTCTTCGGTGCTGAAAATGAGAGTAACCAGAGTAGGCTGCGGTTTGTGAGCTAATCAGGCTTCCAGCTCCTTCAAGTGGGTGCTGCTTATCCATTTCAAGGGCAATTTAAAAGTCGCACCAGGTGGGCAATGGGCTGGAAAAGCGAACAGACTGTAACTGAAAAATGGTTTTCCCCCCACCCAATTTAGGCAAATAATAATCTTAAAGAATCGGCTATATCAAGTAATGCTCTAAAATTTTCTGTTCTGAAAGGTCCCCACCAGGGGATGTTCCCACACTCGTGACAGGTTAATTGTCTTAAAGTAGGTTGGGAATTGAGGAAATTGGGAGACTGAACCAGGGTCAGGAAGGGAAACAATTAATAAATATATTAGCAGTCTTTAAAAAAATTAGATATCAGATGTTCATAGAATTGTAGACTGATACAGTTCAGAAGTTGGTAATTCATCCCCTTGCACCTATGTTCAGTCTTTGAAAGACTATCCAATTAGTCCCACTCCTCATCCCTTTCCCAATAGCCCTTGTCATGGGAGTGTCCCTTTAAGAAATGTTTTTGTCTTATTACATGGCTTCACCGATATCATTGTGTGGGTGGAGCTGGGCTGTGGCTCTGTGTTTTACTTTTGCTTTGAGTTTGGACTGGTTTTGAACTGCACAGGTTAAAAGTGCCTCTTTATCTTCACTGTAAAAGCTGTTTCCAGACTGCTTGATAACTTAAAAGAGATAGTTGCTTTCTGGAAGGAATTCAAACCTGCTGTTTGGAAAGGGGAACAGGAGTATCACTAACAGGTTTTATACCAGTAAGAGTGCTGTGTGCTGGGCCACACCTTTGAAAAGGGGTTTCTGGTTTTACTTGGATTTTGTTATTGAATTGGAACAGTTAAGGGGGAATTCATTAGGGGTTATTCATAGATTACTGTGTGGGGTCTTTATGTTTGTAGTTGATAAAAATTCTTACTGTGTGGGATTATAAAAATGTGAACAAAATTTGTAGAATAAAGCTTGTTTTTTTATTAAAAGCACCTAAGAACTCTGTTGAATAATATCTGAAAGGCAGGCACTTGTGCTGATCCTAGCCAAATTCAATAAACAGTTGTAGGTCAGGTGAACTCCATGATATACTTTGGAGTTTTCTAAACCCTGGCCCATAACACCCTTCAAAATATTTCCTCCTGTGTTCCTCCAATTCTGACCTCCTGTGTATCCCTGATTTCCTTCTCTGTACCATGAGCAACCATATCCTCAGCTGCCGAAGCCATAATCTCTGGAATTCCCTCCCAACAGCTCTCCATTTCACTCTCCTCCTTTAAGGCACTCTCTAAATCCTACCTTTTTGAGCCAGTTTTTAGTCATCTATCTTCATCAGATCAGATCTAGATCACGGGGGAAGGCAGTGGTGTAACGGTATTGTTGCTGGACTGCTAATCCCAGGGTAATTTTCTGGGAACCTGTGTTTAGATCCCTATTGATTTGAATCCAATAAGAATCTGGAATCAAAATCAAACAATATCCATGAAACCATTATCGTGAAAACCCACCTGGTTCACTTAATGTCACCTTACCTGGTCTGGCCTATACGTAACTCTAGATCCATAGCCCTTTCGTGCCAAAAGGTGGACCTCACGGGTTACAGGGATAGGGTGGAGGCATGGGCTTAAGTAGGGTGCTCTTTCCAAGGGCCGGTGCAGACTCGATTGTCCGAATGGCCTCCTTCTGCACTGTAGGGATTCTATGATTCTATGAATGTGGTTGACTCTTAAATGCCCCAGGGATGGGCAATAAATGTGGACCCACCACATCCCATGAACAAATAAAAAAAGACAACTCGCTGTGTATTGTTCACGTCACAATCATTAAACATACAGACCATGACTGGCAATTAGAGCTACTATAACGAAAATGTACACTCAAGAAATGCACACTCAAGACCATCACAGTTACAACATTTTTAAAAAACATTGAAATAAGTGCTTGGGGTTCAGTCAACTATTATAATCTGTTTAAGCTTCAATCCCTTTAATGGTTTATAATGCTATCTAAATCCGTCAATTAGATTAATACTTGTAATCTTTCTCAATGGAATTTATGTAAATTACACAGCTCTACAATACATTATGAAGCGATCAGAAGACAAGTGTCAGAAATATCACTTACAGGCTCCAACACGTCAGATCTCCGCAACAATCGTGATCCTTTGTGCAATAAACAACATTCTTAAGTGAACCATCTCTACTTTTTCATCCTTATCGAAGAACTCATTGGTTACAAGAGCAGGTCAGAGGTTGAAATGAAAATGAAAATCGCTTATTGTCACGAGTAGACTTCAATGAAGTTACTGTGAAAAGCTCCTAGTCGCCACATTCCGGCGCCTGTTCGGGGAGGCTGTTACGGGTTGGGAATTCTGCTGCGAGTAACTCACCTCCTGAATCCCTAAAGCCTGTCCACCATCTCCAAGACACAAGTTATGGAATTCTCCCCACTTGCCTGGATGGCTGTAATTACAAGATTCAAAAGCTCAACACCATCCAGGACTATGTTCATTGGCACCCCATCCACCATCTTAAACATTCAGTCCTTCCATCACTGATACACAGTAGCATTAGTGGGTACCAGCCACAAAATGGACCCCAGCAACTCACTACGGCTCCTCCAACAGCACCTTCCAAACCCACAACCTCTACCAGCTGATAAACAAGGGCAATAGCTGTTTGGGAACACCACCGCCTGCACGTTCTCCTCCAAGCCACACACCATCGTGATTTGGGACCATATCACTGTTGCTGGGTTAAAATCCTGGAACTCCCTCCCTAACAGCACAGTGGGTGTACCTACACCACATGGACTGCAGAAGTCCAAGAAGGCAACTCACCACCACCTTTCACAGGGGCAATTAGGGATGGACAATAAACCTGTGGGTGGACTGCAGAAGTTCAAAAAGACAGCTTAAGGGCAATAGGCAAAGGGTAACAAACTCTGGCCTTACCAGTGACACCCATGTGCCATGAAAAAAAAAAAAAAATTACCAGGTGAAACAATGACCTCACAAACCAACAAAGTAAGATATTGGTTAGCCTGCAAACTTCCAGACTGAAAGGTATACTGAACTTATCCCACCTTGGATAGCAATGTATTGTACATTATCTACAAATCCTCTGGTGACATCCATAAACTTTGTAAACTTTGGAAGATTACAACTAATGCACCCCTAATTCCTTTACCTATTTCGCTTATTACTCTTGCACCCAGTGCCTCTGTTTATCTCTCTCTACCTTAGCATTTGCTTTTCTCTCTGTTCCATTGGTGTTGCTTTGGCCATTGCTACTATTGTTCCTTCTCAGCTGCAGGTTTGCAGCACTACATATTAATTCTCTCCACATTGAATCAAGACACATCACATTACATTCAACTGATGTTTTCCCTGGATTTTCTTAGCTTCCTTCTGTTATCTTCTTCAGGTATCTACCCAAAGGCAAGCCCTACCCACAGTGCCAAGATGAGGGCATACTAGCAGGTCTCAAATCAATCCCAGCTAGAACGGGGATCGAATCCCATTGTTATCGGCACTAAACTGATCCAGCCAAATTAGCTAAACAGAACCTCAAGGAGTTCAACATGCACTTTCACATGCATATTGAAACCAGAGCTATGGATAGTGATGGTTGAGGTTTCAATGTTCTTTCTATTGTTATGTGTCTGGGCCAGAACCCCAATTTTAGTTAAGAGCCCCGATTAGAACCCAACTATTTGCATTTGGCAAAATTGTGCGGAAATATTACACAGGAGTGATGACACTGACTAGCAGACAGCTAGAAAACTTTGATTTTGAACAGAATTAAGCACAATAGCAACAAAGAAATAGCTTTACAGGTAACGGTTACAACACCTTAACTTGCTTCCTGAAATCTGCTTCTAAATTCCAATAAAGCTAACCCATATATTTCAAATACCACTTATGTGTAAAGTTAACAACCAGGTTTTACTTGTTTATCTTGGTGCAGAGTCCTTAGAGAGAGAAACATATTTTTAGGACCATGCACATAGTGTACAGTGCATAAGGAGGCTACTTGGCCCATCAAGTCTGCACCGGCCCTCTGAATGAACACCTTCCCTAGGTTCAACTCCCACCCTATCCCCATAATCCCACCTAACCTGCACATATTTAATCTATGGGAGGAAGCCGGAGCACCCGGAGGAAACCTACACAGACACGGGAAGAATGTTCAAACCCCACACAGATACTCAACCGAAGTTGGAATCGAACCCGGGTCCCTGGCGCTGTGAGGTAGCAGTGCTAACTACTGTGACACTGTGCCACCCATGCTGAAAACCTTCTGCTCAGCGTAGAATCCTGGAAGTAACTACTTTGTCCAGACAGACCTGGCCCATTTGCGACACCAGCTGCACTCAAAGCACGCAGCATTCTTTTGTCTCTTCTTGCAATATATGCCTTGAATTGTTCAGCCAGGCTCAAACAACATTACACTCATCCTTTATCTGCAAAAGGGTAATGTGGCTTTTAATATCTATTATCAAAATACTTCCCCTGCAAAAGTCACCGATAACCTCACATTTTAATCACAGCGCTATAAAGTGTCACACCTCCCCCCTTAAAAAAAGAACCAACAATATGAACACATGACCTTACTTTCTAGAGCCTTATTAAGTTAGATGTTCCAATCTACTCCCATTTCAAAGTCATGATAGAACACCTGCATTTAGGTCCTCTGTTCCTGCTGCATGCATAATTTTTAAGTTAAATGGTTGTAGTACTAAGCTCCATGAAAAGTCTTGCATTCCAATCATTAAACCTCTCGTGAAAATTTAAGGGATTATGGTTGGTATAAATAATTGTCTCTGATAAATTATTAGAACCATAAATGTTAAAATGCTGCAATGCCAATAGCAAACCAAACGTAGCTTTTTCTATAGCTGAATACTTCTTTTGATGTGTATTCAGTTTCCTTGAAAAATAACTCACAGTCTTTTTGATCCCTTCAACATCCTGTGTAGTAATATAGCACCAACACCCACATCACTCTCATCAATGGTCATATTAGGTTGCTTGTCATAATTCGGTGTTGCTAAAACTGGTGAACAGTTTTCAAATTATCAAATGCCTCCTGACATTCTGACATCCACTGAAATTTCCTGTTCTTGTTCAAAGATTCAGTCAGTGGAGCAATCACACTGCTAAAATGTGGCATGTATTTTCTGTAGAAACCACTCATGCACAGAAATCTCAGAATTTCTCTTCTCGTTGAAGATATGGGAAACTCCCCAATAGCTTTCTTTTTCATGTTCTGTGGGCCATCTGACCAGGTCCAACAGTATGGCCTAAGAATGTGACTTGGGCTTTTCCAATTTTGTTTTTACCACCAAGCCAGCCTCCTGTAGTAGATCGAATAATTCCTTTAACTGTTCCAAATGCTCCTTCCATGTTTGACTGAACACCATCAGATCATCTATGTACATTGCCTTATTTTTTTGATCAGAAATAACCATGTTGGTTACTCTTTGGAATGTTGCTGGTGCATGCTTCATTCCAAATGGCAGAACTTTTTTGTGAACAATATTTTTATTGGGATTTTAAAAAAAATTAGTAACAAGGTTTATCCACAAGAGACAGAGCCATTCGTAAAATCGCAACAGAAGAATTCAAGCAACAGAAACATCATAAACATCTGTACAACAGGTTGTCACATCTGCCGTGACCCAGGTTTCCATGCTCACATTGTGTTATTTAAATTTGTATTTACAATCAATGCTTTATTTATATTTACACTTGTTTTGACAGGGTGGAGGAGGGGGGGGGAGGAGACTTGTTCTCCATTGAATTGTTGAAGGAGGTTAGGATGGTCCGCCTCTTCGGTTTTCCATGTGTGTGGTGGTGGGGGGGGGGGGGGGGGGGGGGGGGGGGGGTCTGTGTCCCCTCCGGCGAATGGCCTTTTTCCCCATCTCTCATCTGCTGTATGCAAGCTCCCCTTTGTCCCAGTGATACTCCCTGCTTTCCCCCTCCCCTCACCGTGTATCTCCCCTTCCAATTCATCCCACATTCCTCTTTGCCCTCCTAACCCCCACCCTCCACAGATCCCCCCCTCCCCAGTTAGTTGCTGGTTGCAATCAGGTCCTCAAAACGGTTTGTGAACTTCTTCCATGTGTCGTGGAATCTCTCCTCAGACCATGTGACTGAGAATTTTATCTTCTTTAGTCTCAGGAAATTCGGCCAGGAATGAGAGCCGCACTAAGGCCCTAGGTCGTGCTGCCGACTATACCCTCGTGGAAGTCTCTGCCTGGTAATCAGTGAGGCGAAGGCCAGGGCATCCGCCCCCCCCCCCCCCCCCCCCCCCCCCCCTCCTGTGTAGCACTCTGGATGCTTTGTTGACATCCTGAAGGCTGCCACAGATGGCATGGCTATCTAGACCCCCACAACCATGGGCATGGCCTCAAAGGAGGCTCTCCATATCTCCCTAAGTCTGGGGCAGGATCAGAACATGTGGGTTTGGTTGGCCAGACCCCCCTGACACCGCCCGCATTTACCCCCCACTTCTGGGAAGAACCGCCTCATGCATGTGTTAGTAAGGTGCACTCTGCGCACCACCTTGAGCTGCATCAGGCTCAGCACGGCACATGATGAGGTGGAGTTGATTCTGTGCAGTGCCTCACTCCAGAGCTCCCCCCCTCTCTCTCCATGCCCAGCTCCTCTCCCCATTTCCATCTGGTCTCGTCCATTGAGGCCGTTTTCTATGAGTCGTCCGTAAATGTCGCTACATTTGTTGTTCCTTAACCAGTTTAACCCGACCATTGTGTCCAAAAGTGTGTGTCCGGGTCTCTGGGGCAATGTTTTTTGTCTCCTTGCAGAGTAAGTCGTGCAGCTGCAGGTATTGGAACATTGTTCCCTTTTAGGAGCTGGAGCTAATCTGAGAGTTAACCCAGTCTATTGTCCATGTACATGTCCTTTATCCCAATGTCCCCCTGTCCTCCCTCCATGTTCCAAACGTGGCTTCTATCTTCACTGGTGTGAAGCTACGTTTATTGTAGATGGGGGCCTCTCTGGACATACCACTTGAAGGGGCTCCAGGTCCTTAGTGTGGTCACTATCACGGTACTCCTGGAGTGTGTGTGCAGAGGGGTGGGGGGGGGGGGGGGGGGGCACAGCAGTAGTGCAGTGGCCAGTGCTCAGAGAGAGGTCCCCGTGCAGGAGGTTTCCTATATTCTGACCCAGTCCGCCTCCGGTTCCTTCAGCCACCCCTCACCCTCTCCACGTTTGCCGACCAGTGGTGGTATAGGAGGTTCAGTAGGGCCAATCCTCCCTCGTGTTTCCTCGCTGCAAGATAATCTTATGTTTCCTCGGGACTGTTCCCCCCCCCCCCCCCCCCCCCCCCCCCCCCCCCCCCGTTTTTTGCTGCGCCTGAGACGTCTGCATCCTGTGGAGCACGGGGACATGATCGAGATTGGGGGTGTGAATCGATGGCACCGTCGTCCTGAGGGTGCGGTTCATCAGTAACTGTGCAGGCGACAGCCCAGTGGAGAGCGGGGCGGCGGGATAGGCTAACAAAGCAAGATGGTAGTCAGAGCCGGTATCGGCAGCCTTGCAGAGCAGCCTCTTGACTATATGAACCCTCTTTTCCGCCTTGCCATTGGACTGAGGGTACAGGGGATTGGATGTGATGTGTGTGAAGTTGTATTGCCGGGTGAAGCTAGCCCATTCCTGGCTTGTGAAACAGGGGCCATTGTCCGACATCACTGTGAGCGGGATGCCATGCCGGGCGAACATCTCCTTGCACGCCCGAATGACAGCAGAAGAGGTGAGGTCGTGTAACCTGATGACCTCCGGATAGTTGGAAAAGTAGTCAATGATTAGGACGTAGTCCCTGCCCAATACATGGAACAGGTCGATGCCCACCTTGGCTCAGGGCGATGTGACCAACTCATGGGGCATCAGGGTCTCCCGTGGTTGGGTGGGTTGAAAACGCTGGCAGGTGGGGCAGTTGAGTACCGCATTGGCAATGTCGTCGTTGATTCCCGGCCAATAGACAGCTTCCCTGGCCCTGCGGCGACATTTTTCAACTCCTAGATGGCCTTCATGCAGTTGCTCTAGGACCAGCTGGCGCATGCTGTGCGGGATCACAATGCAGTCTAACTTTAGGAGAACCTCGTCAACAATCACCAGATTGTCATGAACATTCTAAAATTGTGGGCATTAGGGGCAGCAGGGTAGCATGGGGGGCAGCAGGGTAGCATGGTGGTTAGCATAAATGCTTCACAGCTCCAGGGTCCCAGGTTCGATTCCCGGCTGGGTCACTGTCTGTGTGGAGTCTGCACGTCCTCCCCCTGTGTGCGTGGGTTTCCTCCGGGTGCTCCGGTTTCCTCCCACAGTCCAAAGATGTGCGGGTTAGGTGGATTGGCCATGCTAAATTGCCCGTAGTGTCCTACAAAAAGTAAGGTTAAGGGGGGGGGGGGGGGGGGGTTGGGTTACGGGTATAGGGTGGATACGTGGGTTTGAGTAGGGTGATCATGGCTCGGCACAACATTGAGGGCCGAAGGGCCTGTTCTGTGCTGTACTGTTCTATGTTCTATGTTCTAGCCCTTGAGCCACCCGTCTGTCATTAAGCGCATGACATGCTGCAGAAGGGGGTCAGCCGCTGTCTCGCGGCGAATTTGTACCAGGCGTGTATCCGATGCTGGCAAGTGGGAGGCTGCAAACTGAACTTGAGCGTCGACTTGGCAAACGAACCCTCCGTGATGGCATGGAGTGGTGACCGACCTCGAGAGGGCATCGGCAACGACAAGGTCCTTGCCAGGGGTATAAACGAGTTGGAAATCATACCTTTGTAGTTTGAGTAGGATGCGTTGGAGGCGAGGCGTCATATCATTCAAGTCCTTTTCTATTATGTTGACGAGCGGATGATGGTCGGTTTCAACAGTGAACTGCGGAAGTCCATATACATAGTCGTGGAACTTCACGACACCGGTTAGAAGGCCGAGGCACTCCTTCTCAATTTGCACGTAGCGCTGTTCCGTGGAGGTCATTGCCCGTGATGCATACACAACGGGGGCCCATGTCGAGGCCTCATCACGTTGCAGGAGTACGGCTCCAATCCCAGACTGACTGGCATCCAGAGATTTTAGTCTCTTTGTTCGGGTCGAAAAAAGCCAGCACTGGGGCTGTGGAAAGCTTGGCCTTTAGTTCCCTCCACTCGAGCTCGTGGGCAGGGAGCCACTGGAAGTCTGTTGTTTTACAACCAGGTTTCTGAGGGCCGTAGTGTGCGAGGCGAGATTCGGAATAAACTTCCCAAGGAAATTCACCATGCTCAGGAACCGGAGGACCGCTTTCTTGTCCTCGGGTGTTTTCATGGACGTGATCGCCGCAATCTTGTCTTCATCCGGACACACCCCTAAATGGGAGATGTGATCACCCAGGAACTTAATGGCCGACTGGCTGAAGGAGCATTTGGCCCTATTGAGGCGGAGGCCATGTTTGTGAATGCGCTTGAAGACGCGCTTGAGGCGGCAAATGTGTTCCTGCGGTGTGGTGGACCAGATTATAATGCCGTCAACGTATACCATCAATTGGACGCCATCAATTCCCTCCATCATCTGTTCCATTATTCTATGGAATACTTCGGACGCGGAGATGATGCCAAATGGCATTCGGTTGTCGCAGTATCTGCCAAAGGGTGTGTTGAATGTGTGCAGCTTTCTGCTCGATTCATCCAGCTGGATTTGCCAGAAGCCTTTTGAGGCGTTGAGTTTTGTGAAGAGTTTGGCATGGGCCATTTCACACGTGAGTTCCTCACGTTTTGGAATCGGGTAGTGCTCCCGCATGATATTCCGATTAAGGTCCTTTGGATCTATGCAGATCCTTAGCTCGCCGGACGGTTTCTTCACACAGACCATGGAACTCACCCAGTCGGTCGGTTCCGTGATTCTGGATATGACCCCTTGGTCCTGGAGGTCCTGGAGCTGTTGCTTGAGGCGGTCCTTAAGGGGCGCTGCGACTGCGAGGTGCGTGTATCGCAGGCGTGGCGTTTGGCTTGAGTAGAATCTTGTATGTATACGGGAGCGTGCCCATGCCCTCGAAGACTTCGTGGTAGTGCTGAATTGTGGAGTTGAGTTGTGCCTTGAAGTCGGTGTCAGGAGAGGCAGACACGTCGCTGGGAGAGAGAGAGTGAACCCTCTGCACCAAGTTCAGCAGCTTGCATGCCTACGCACCAAGCAAGGAGGCTTTCGAGGTGGCAACGATCTCAAAAGATAGGACAGCTGTGTGAGCACGGTGTGTCACCTCGAGTTGGCAGGATCCACTGGCAGCGATGGCATTCCTATTATAATCAAGCAGTTGGCATGCAGATGGCAGGCTGGACACGGAGGCTGCGAAGGTCAGATGACGCAATGAGATTGGCGGAGGCGCAGTGTCCAGGCGGAACCTCACTGGGGACCGGTTGACCGTAAGGGTGACACACCACTCATCATCCGGATCGATGCTGTGTATTGGGATGGGTTTGGTGCTGCGCTTAGGAGACATCCCGTGCTTGGTTATGATGCCAACTTGGAAGGGGGCTTGCAGGTCATCGCTGTCAAAGTTGGAGGAAAGGTCTGGAACAGGCTCGTTGATTGTAGGCTGAATGCCCCGGACATCCCTGTGAGGCTGGCTGGATCTCCTGAAAGTAGCAGGCTGAGTCGACCTGCAAAAAGCAGCACAGTGGCCAAGTTTGCCACACTGCAGACAGTGTCGGGTCTTCGCGGGACATTGCCGCTTTAAGTGGGCAGAGCCACAGTTGCCACACGCGTTGCGCCATTTGTTGCGCCACCGCGCATGCGCGGGATGATCCAGCGAGGTGTGCGCCTGCGCAGAATGGTCCATGACGTCACCACGTTCGTTGCGTGTCAGCGCGGGAGCCCGCGAAAAGGCCGCCATCGTCCAGACCCAGGCCCTGGAGAGACTTAATAACCTGGACCCATTCTGCCTCGTGGGGAGCTTGCCGCGCCGTTTCAGCGGCCTGGATGCGGGAATATCGCGTGGAGGCGTGCTCATGGAACACGCAGGTCTCTATGGCCGTGGACAGGGTGAGCTGCTTCACTTTAAGTAGCTGTTGGTGAAGGGGCTCCGACTGCACACCAAAAACTATCTGGTCACGGATCATGGAGTCAGAGGCAGACCTGTAGTTGCAGGACTGCGCAAGGACATGGAGGTGGGTGATAAAGGACTGGAAAGGTTCGTCCATACCCTGTAGGCGCTGCTGAAATACATATCGTTCGAAGCTCTTGTTTACCTCGACCTCGCAGTGGCTGTCGGACTTTAAAAGGGCTGTCTTGAACTTTGATTTATCCTCCCCGTCAGCGAAGGTGAGCAAGTTAAAGATGTGGAGGGCATGGTCCCCGGCTGTGGAGAGGAAGACAGCAATCTTCCGTGCGTCCGAGGCAGCTTCCAGGTCCTTGGCCTCGAGGTATAGCTGGAAGCGCTGTTTAAAAATCTTCCAATTGGAGCCCAGGTTCCCGGTAATGCGGAGGGGCGGCGGCAGGAGAACGGTGTCCATACTTCAGGATGGCTGAAGTCTGGTGGAAGGCTGATCACCGGAAGGTAGGTCTCAGAAGTACTAACATCCCTCAACTACTGGTACCATGAAGTGTTGGGCAGTGTAGGCTTGCAAAGATAACATATGCCACCAACACTGATGAAGGTTCAACTCTATTTTATTAACTACTTATAAAATAATAGACATACGATAACTGTGGGTTTACACGATGCTAGTTTAACTAGAGACCTGTGCCTGTCCAAACCAGGTGAATCTCTCAGCACGTGGTGTGAGTCTGTACAATACTTGATGAGCTATCATGCTTCTGAGAGGCAGCATCCAGAATGAGCGGGAAAAGTGAACCCTCTGCCTTCATAGTGTGTGTATTCTAACTGGTGATTGGCTGCGGTGTTTGTGCATGTTGATTTGTCCCAGTGTATGTCCATCAGTGTGTGTCTGCACCATGATGTACTGGTGTATATTATGACAGCATGTTGTATCGGATGCTTGCTGAGGAATGCTGTACCGGATGCTTGCTGAGGAATGCTGTACAGGATGCTTGCTGAGCGGTGCTGTACCGGATGCTTGCTGAGGAATGCTGTACCGGATGCTTGCTGAGGAATGCTGTACTGGATGCTTGCTGAGGAATGCTGTACAGGATGCTTGCTGAGCGGTGCTGTACCGGATGCTTGCTGAGGAATGCTGTACCGGATGCTTGCTGAGGAATGCTGTACCGGATTCTTGCTGAGGGGTTGCTGTACCGGATGCTTGCTGAGGAATGCTGTACTGGATGCTTGCTGAGGAACGCTGTGCCGGATGCTTGCTGAGGAATGCTGTACTGGATGCTTGCTGAGGAATGCTGTACCGGATGCTTGCTGAGGAATGCTGTACCGGATGCTTGCTGAGGAATGCTGTACCGGATGCTTGCTGAGGAATGCTGTACCGGATGCTTGCTGAGGGGTTGCTGTACTGGATGCTTGCTGAGGAATGCTGTACCGGATGCTTGCTGAGGAACGCTGTACCGGATGCTTGCTGAGGAATGCTGTACCGGATGCTTGCTGAGGAACGCTGTACTGGATGCTTGCTGAGGAATGCTGTATCGGATCCTTGCTGAGGGGTTGCTGTACTGGATCCTTGCTGAGGGGTTGCTGTATCGGATGCTTGCTGAGGAATGCTGTACCGGATGCTTGCTGAGGAATGCTGTACCGGATTCTTGCTGAGGGGTTGCTGTACCGGATGCTTGCTGAGGAATGCTGTACTGGATGCTTGCTGAGGAATGCTGTACAGGATGCTTGCTGAGGAATGCTGTACTGGATGCTTGCTGAGGAATGCTGTACCGGATGCTTGCTGAGGAATGCTGTACTGGATCCTTGCTGAGGGGTTGCTGTATCGGATGCTTGCTGAGGGGTTGCTGTACCGGATGCTTGCTGAGGAATGGTGTACTGGATGCTTGCTGAGGAATGCTGTACCGGATGCTTGCTGAGGGGTTGCTGTACCGGATGCTTGCTGAGGAATGCTGTACTGGATGCTTGCTGAGGAATGCTGTACTGGATGCTTGCTGAAGGGTTGCTGTACTGGATCCTTGCTGAGGAATGCTGTACCGGATGCTTGCTGAGGAATGCTGTACCGGATGCTTGCTACGGAATGCTGTACTGGATCCTTGCTGAGGAATGCTGTACCGGATCCTTGCTGAGGGGTTGCTGTACCGGATACTTGCTGAGGAATGCTGTACCGGATGCTTGCTGAGGGGTTGCTGTACCGGATGCTTGCTGAGGAATGCTGTACTTGATCCTTGCTGAGGGGTTGCTGTACTGGATGCTTGCTGAGGAATGCTGTACCGGATGCTTGCTGAGGAATGCTGTACCGGATGCTTGCTGAGGGGTTGCTGTACCGGATGCTTGCTGAGGAACGCTGTACCGGATGCTTGCTGAGGAACGCTGTACTGGATGCTTTCTGAGGGGTTGCTGTACTGGATGCTTGCTGAGGAACGCTGTACTGGATGCTTGCTGAGGAATGCTGTACTGGATGCTTGCTGAGGAATGCTGTACCGGATGCTTGCTGAGGAATGCTGTACCGGATGCTTGCTGAGGAATGCTGTACCGGATGCTTGCTGAGGAACGCTGTACCGGATGCTTGCTGAGGAATGCTGTACCGGATGCTTGCTGAGGGGTTGCTGTACTGGATGCTTGCTGAGGAATGCTGTACCGGATGCTTGCTGAGGAACGCTGTACTGGATGCTTGCTGAGGAATGCTGTATCGGATCCTTGCTGAGGGGTTGCTGTACTGGATCCTTGCTGAGGGGTTGCTGTATCGGATGCTTGCTGAGGAATGCTGTACCGGATGCTTGCTGAGGAATGCTGTACCGGATTCTTGCTGAGGGGTTGCTGTACCGGATGCTTGCTGAGGAATGCTGTACTGGATGCTTGCTGAGGAATGCTGTACCGGATGCTTGCTGAGGAATGCTGTACTGGATCCTTGCTGAGGGGTTGCTGTATCGGATGCTTGCTGAGGGGTTGCTGTACCGGATGCTTGCTGAGGGGTTGCTGTACCGGATGCTTGCTGAGGAATGCTGTACTGGATGCTTGCTGAGGAATGCTGTACTGGATGCTTGCTGAAGGGTTGCTGTACTGGATCCTTGCTGAGGAATGCTGTACCGGATGCTTGCTGAGGAATGCTGTACCGGATGCTTGCTACGGAATGCTGTACTGGATCCTTGCTGAGGAATGCTGTACCGGATCCTTGCTGAGGGGTTGCTGTACCGGATACTTGCTGAGGAATGCTGTACCGGATGCTTGCTGAGGGGTTGCTGTACCGGATGCTTGCTGAGGAATGCTGTACTGGATGCTTGCTGAGGGGTTGCTGTACTGGATGCTTGCTGAGGAATGCTGTACTTGATCCTTGCTGAGGGGTTGCTGTACTGGATGCTTGCTGAGGAATGCTGTACCGGATGCTTGCTGAGGAATGCTGTACCGGATGCTTGCTGAGGGGTTGCTGTACCGGATGCTTGCTGAGGAACGCTGTACCGGATGCTTGCTGAGGAACGCTGTACTGGATGCTTTCTGAGGGGTTGCTGTACTGGATGCTTGCTGAGGAACGCTGTACTGGATGCTTGCTGAGGAATGCTGTACTGGATGCTTGCTGAGGAATGCTGTACCGGATGCTTGCTGAGGAATGCTGTACCGGATGCTTGCTGAGGAATGCTGTACCGGATGCTTGCTGAGGAACGCTGTACCGGATGCTTGCTGAGGAATGCTGTACCGGATGCTTGCTGAGGGGTTGCTGTACTGGATGCTTGCTGAGGAATGCTGTACCGGATGCTTGCTGAGGGGTTGCTGTACTGGATGCTTGCTGAGGAACGCTGTACTGGATGCTTGCTGAGGAATGCTGTACCGGATGCTTGCTGAGGAATGCTGTACCGGATGCTTGCTGAGGGGTTGCTGTACTGGATGCTTGCTGAGGAACGCTGTACTGGATGATTGCTGATGAATGCTGTACCGGATGCTTGCTGAGGAATGCTGTACCGGATGCTTGCTGAGGAACGCTGTACCGGATGCTTGCTGAGGAATGCTGTACCGGATGCTTGCTGAGGAATGCTGTACTGGATGCTTGCTGAGGGGTTGCTGTACTGGATTCTTGCTGAGGAATGCTGTACCGGATGCTTGCTGAGGGGTTGCTGTACCGGATGCTTGCTGAGGGGTTGCTGTACCGGATGCTTGCTGAGGAATGCTGTACCGGATGCTTGCTGAGGGGTTGCTGTACTGGATGCTTGCTGAGGAATGCTGTACCGGATGCTTGCTGAGGAATGCTGTACCGGATGCTTGCTGAGGGGTTGCTGTACTGGATGCTTGCTGAGGAATGCTGTACCGGATGCTTGCTGAGGAATGCTGTACTGGATCCTTGCTGAGGAGTTGCTGTATCGGATGCTTGCTGAGGAATGCTGTACTGGATGCTTGCTGAGGAATGCTGTACTGGATGCTTGCTGAGGAATGCTGTACTGGATGCTTGCTGAGGAATGCTGTACTGGATGCTTGCTGAGGAATGCTGTACTGGATGCTTGCTGAGGAATGCTGTACCGGATGCTTGCTGAGGAATGCTGTACCGGATCCTTGCTGAGGAATGCTGTACCGGATGCTTGCTGAGGAATGCTGTACCGGATGCTTGCTGAGGGGTTGCTGTACCGGATGCTTGCTGAGGGGTTGCTGTATCGGATGCTTGCTGAGGAATGCTGTACTGGATGCTTGCTGAGGAATGCTGTACCGGATGCTTGCTGAGGAATGCTGTACTGGATGCTTGCTGAGGGGTTGCTGTATCGGATGCTTGCTGAGGGGTTGCTGTATCGGATGCTTGCTGAGGAATGCTGTATCGGATGCTTGCTGAGGGGTTGCTGTATCGGATGCTTGCTGAGGGGTTGCTGTACCGGATGCTTGCTGAGGAATGCTGTACTGGATGCTTGCTGAGGGGTTGCTGTACTGGATGCTTGCTGAGGAATGCTGTACCGGATGCTTGCTGAGGAATGCTGTACCGGATGCTTGCTGAGGGGTTGCTGTACCGGATGCTTGCTGAGGAATGCTGTATCGGATGCTTGCTGAGGGGTTGCTGTACCGGATACTTGCTGAGGAATGCTGTACTGGATACTTGCTGAGGGGTTGCTGTACCGGATACTTGCTGAGGAATGCTGTACTGGATGCTTGCTGAGGAATGCTGTACTGGATGCTTGCTGAGGAATGCTGTACCGGATGCTTGCTGAGGAATGCTGTACCGGATGCTTGCTGAGGGGTTGCTGTACCGGATGCTTGCTGAGGAACGCTGTACCGGATGCTTGCTGAGGAACGCTGTACTGGATGCTTTCTGAGGGGTTGCTGTACTGGATGCTTGCTGAGGAACGCTGTACTGGATGCTTGCTGAGGAATGCTGTACTGGATGCTTGCTGAGGAATGCTGTACCGGATGCTTGCTGAGGAACGCTGTACCGGATGCTTGCTGAGGAATGCTGTACCGGATGCTTGCTGAGGAACGCTGTACTGGATGCTTGCTGAGGAACGCTGTACTGGATTCTTGCTGAGGAATGCTGTACCGGATGCTTGCTGAGGGGTTGCTGTACCGGATGCTTGCTGAGGGGTTGCTGTACCGGATGCTTGCTGAGGAATGTTGTACCGGATGCTTGCTGAGGAATGCTGTACCGGATGCTTGCTGAGGACCGGTGTACCGGGTCCTTGCTGAGGGGTTGCTGTACCGGATGCTTGCTGAGGGGTTGCTGTACTGGATGCTTGCTGAGGAATGCTGTACCGGATGCTTGCTGAGGAATGCTGTACCGGATGCTTGCTGAGGGGTTGCTGTACTGGATGCTTTCTGATGAACGCTGTACCGGATGCTTGCTGAGGAATGCTGTACTGGATGCTTGCTGAGGAATGCTGTACCGGATGCTTGCTGAGGGGTTGCTGTACCGGATGCTTGCTGAGGGGTTGCTGTACTGGATGCTTGCTGAGGAATGGTGTACTGGATGCTTGCTGAGGAATGCTGTACCGGATGCTTGCTGAGGAATGCTGTACCGGATGCTTGCTGAGGAATGCTGTACCGGATCCTTGCTGAGGAATGCTGTACCGGATGCTTGCTGAGGGGTTGCTGTACTGGATGCTTGCTGAGGGGTTGCTGTACTGGATCCTTGCTGAGGAATGCTGTACTGGATGCTTGCTGAGGAATGTTGTACCGGATCCTTGCTGAGGAATGCTGTACCGGATGCTTGCTGAGGAATGTTGTACCGGATCCTTGCTGAGGAATGCTGTACCGGATGCTTGCTGAGGAATGTTGTACCGGATCCTTGCTGAGGGGTTGCTGTACCGGATGCTGGCTGAGGGGTTGCTGTACCGGATGCTTGCTGAGGGGTTGCTGTACTGGATCCTTGCTGAGGAATGCTGTACCGGATCCTTGCTGAGGAATGCTGTACTGGATGCTTGCTGAGGGGTTGCTGTACTGGATGTTTGCTGAGGAATGCTGTACTGGATGCTTGCTGAGGGGTTGCTGTACTGGATGTTTGCTGAGGAACGCTGTACTGGATGCTTGCTGAGGAATGCTGTACCGGATGCTTGCTGAGGAATGCTGTACTGGATGCTTGCTGAGGAATGCTGTACCGGATGCTTGCTGAGGGGTTGCTGTACCGGATGCTTGCTGAGGAATGCTGTACCGGATGCTTGCTGAGGAATGCTGTACCGGATGCTTGCTGAGGAACGCTGTACCGGATGCTTGCTGAGGAATGCTGTACCGGATGCTTGCTGAGGAACGCTGTACTGGATGCTTGCTGAGGAACGCTGTACTGGATTCTTGCTGAGGAATGCTGTACCGGATGCTTGCTGAGGGGTTGCTGTACCGGATGCTTGCTGAGGGGTTGCTGTACCGGATGCTTGCTGAGCAATGCTGTACCGGATGCTTGCTGAGGAATGCTGTACCGGATGCTTGCTGAGGAATGCTGTACCGGATGCTTGCTGAGGGGTTGCTGTACTGGATGCTTGCTGAGGAATGCTGTACTGGATGCTTGCTGAGGAATGCTGTATCGGATGCTTGCTGAGGAATGCTGTATCGGATGCTTGCTGAGGAATGCTGTACTGGATGCTTGCTGAGGAATGCTGTACTGGATGCTGGCTGAGGAATGCTGTACAGGATGCTTGCTGAGGAATGCTGTACCGGATGCTTGCTGAGGGGTTGCTGTACCGGATGCTTGCTGAGGGGTTGCTGTATCGGATGCTTGCTGAGGAATGCTGTACTGGATGCTTGCTGAGGAATGCTGTACTGGATGCTTGCTGAGGGGTTGCTGTACCGGATACTTGCTGAGGAATGCTGTACCGGATGCTTGCTGAGGGGTTGCTGTACCGGATGCTTGCTGAGGAATGCTGTACCGGATGCTTGCTGAGGGGTTGCTGTACCGGATGCTTGCTGAGGAACGCTGTACCGGATGCTTGCTGAGGAACGCTGTACCGGATGCTTGCTGAGGGGTTGCTGTACTGGATGCTTGCTGAGGAACGCTGTACTGGATGCTTGCTGAGGAATGCTGTACTGGATGCTTGCTGAGGAATGCTGTACTGGATGCTTTCTGAGGGGTTGCTGTACTGGATGCTTGCTGAGGAACGCTGTACTGGATGCTTGCTGAGGAATGCTGTACTGGATGCTTGCTGAGGAATGCTGTACCGGATGCTTGCTGAGGAATGCTGTACTGGATGCTTGCTGAGGAATGCTGTACTGGATGCTTGCTGAGGAATGCTGTACTGGATGCTTTCTGAGGGGTTGCTGTACTGGATGCTTGCTGAGGAATGGTGTACTGGATGCTTGCTGAGGAATGCTGTACCGGATGCTTGCTGAGGAATGCTGTACCGGATGCTTGCTGAGGAATGCTGTACCGGATCCTTGCTGAGGAATGCTGTACCGGATGCTTGCTGAGGGGTTGCTGTACTGGATCCTTGCTGAGGGGTTGCTGTACTGGATGCTTGCTGAGGAATGCTGTACTGGATGCTTGCTGAGGAATGTTGTACCGGATCCTTGCTGAGGAATGCTGTACCGGATGCTTGCTGAGGAATGTTGTACCGGATCCTTGCTGAGGAATGCTGTACCGGATGCTTGCTGAGGAATGTTGTACCGGATCCTTGCTGAGGGGTTGCTGTACCGGATGCTGGCTGAGGGGTTGCTGTACCGGATGCTTGCTGAGGGGTTGCTGTACTGGATCCTTGCTGAGGAATGCTGTACCGGATCCTTGCTGAGGAATGCTGTACTGGATGCTTGCTGAGGGGTTGCTGTACTGGATGTTTGCTGAGGAATGCTGTACTGGATGCTTGCTGAGGGGTTGCTGTACTGGATGCTTGCTGAGGAATGCTGTACTGGATGCTTGCTGAGGAATGCTGTACCGGATGCTTGCTGAGGAATGCTGTACTGGATGCTTGCTGAGGAATGCTGTACCGGATGCTTGCTGAGGGGTTGCTGTACCGGATGCTTGCTGAGGAATGCTGTACCGGATGCTTGCTGAGGAATGCTGTACCGGATGCTTGCTGAGGAACGCTGTACCGGATGCTTGCTGAGGAATGCTGTACCGGATGCTTGCTGAGGAACGCTGTACTGGATGCTTGCTGAGGAACGCTGTACTGGATTCTTGCTGAGGAATGCTGTACCGGATGCTTGCTGAGGGGTTGCTGTACCGGATGCTTGCTGAGGGGTTGCTGTACCGGATGCTTGCTGAGCAATGCTGTACCGGATGCTTGCTGAGGAATGCTGTACCGGATGCTTGCTGAGGAATGCTGTACCGGATGCTTGCTGAGGGGTTGCTGTACTGGATGCTTGCTGAGGAATGCTGTACTGGATGCTTGCTGAGGAATGCTGTATCGGATGCTTGCTGAGGAATGCTGTATCGGATGCTTGCTGAGGAATGCTGTACTGGATGCTTGCTGAGGAATGCTGTACTGGATGCTGGCTGAGGAATGCTGTACAGGATGCTTGCTGAGGAATGCTGTACCGGATGCTTGCTGAGGGGTTGCTGTACCGGATGCTTGCTGAGGGGTTGCTGTATCGGATGCTTGCTGAGGAATGCTGTACTGGATGCTTGCTGAGGAATGCTGTACTGGATGCTTGCTGAGGGGTTGCTGTACCGGATACTTGCTGAGGAATGCTGTACCGGATGCTTGCTGAGGGGTTGCTGTACCGGATGCTTGCTGAGGAATGCTGTACCGGATGCTTGCTGAGGGGTTGCTGTACCGGATGCTTGCTGAGGAACGCTGTACCGGATGCTTGCTGAGGAACGCTGTACCGGATGCTTGCTGAGGGGTTGCTGTACTGGATGCTTGCTGAGGGGTTGCTGTACTGGATGCTTGCTGAGGAACGCTGTACTGGATGCTTGCTGAGGAATGCTGTACTGGATGCTTGCTGAGGAATGCTGTACTGGATGCTTTCTGAGGGGTTGCTGTACTGGATGCTTGCTGAGGAACGCTGTACTGGATGCTTGCTGAGGAATGCTGTACTGGATGCTTGCTGAGGAATGCTGTACCGGATGCTTGCTGAGGAATGCTGTACCGGATGCTTGCTGAGGAACGCTGTACCGGATGCTTGCTGAGGAATGCGGTACCGGATGCTTGCTGAGGAACGCTGTACTGGATGCTTGCTGAGGAACGCTGTACTGGATTCTTGCTGAGGAATGCTGTACCGGATGCTTGCTGAGGGGTTGCTGTACCGGATGCTTGCTGAGGGATTGCTGTACCGGATGCTTGCTGAGCAATGCTGTACCGGATGCTTGCTGAGGAATGCTGTACCGGATGCTTGCTGAGGAATGCTGTACCGGATGCTTGCTGAGGAACGGTGTACTGGATGCTTGCTGAGGAATGCTGTACCGGATGCTTGCTGAGGGGTTGCTGTACCGGATGCTTGCTGAGGGGTTGCTGTACCGGATGCTTGCTGAGCAATGCTGTACCGGATGCTTGCTGAGGAATGCTGTACCGGATGCTTGCTGAGGAACGCTGTACCGGATGCTTGCTGAGGAACGCTGTACTGGATGCTTGCTGAGGAATGCTGTACCGGATGCTTGCTGAGGAATGCTGTACCGGATGCTTGCTGAGGAATGCTGTACCGGATGCTTGCTGAGGAATGCTGTACCGGATGCTTGCTGAGGAACGGTGTACCGGGTCCTTGCTGAGGGGTTGCTGTACCGGATGCTTGCTGAGGGGTTGCTGTACTGGATGCTTGCTGAGGAATGCTGTACCGGATGCTTGCTGAGGAATGCTGTACCGGATGCTTGCTGAGGGGTTGCTGTACTGGATGCTTTCTGAGGAACGCTGTACCGGATGCTTGCTGAGGAATGGTGTACTGGATGCTTGCTGAGGAATGCTGTACCGGATGCTTGCTGAGGAATGCTGTACCGGATGCTTGCTGAGGAATGCTGTACCGGATCCTTGCTGAGGAATGCTGTACCGGATGCTTGCTGAGGGGTTGCTGTACTGGATCCTTGCTGAGGAATGCTGTACCGGATGCTTGCTGAGGAATGCTGTACTGGATGCTTGCTGAGGAATGCTGTACCGGATGCTTGCTGAGGAATGCTGTACCGGATGCTTGCTGAGGAATGCTGTACTGGATGCTTGCTGAGGAATGCTGTACCGGATCCTTGCTGAGGGGTTGCTGTACTGGATGCTTGCTGAGGAATGCTGTACTGGATGCTTGCTGAGGGGTTGCTGTACTGGATGCTTGCTGAGGAATGCTGTACTGGATGCTTGCTGAGGAATGCTGTACTGGATGCTTGCTGAGGAATGCTGTACCGGATGCTTGCTGAGGAATGCTGTACTGGATGCTTGCTGAGGAATGCTGTACTGGATGCTTGCTGAGGGGTTGCTGCACCGGATGCTTGCTGAGGAATGCTGTACTGGATGCTTGCTGAGGAATGCTGTACCGGATGCTTGCTGAGGAATGCTGTACTGGATGCTTGCTGAGGAATGCTGTACCGGATGCTTGTTGAGGGGTTGCTGTACCGGATGCTTGCTGAGGAATGCTGTACCGGATGCTTGCTGAGGAATGCTGTACCGGATGCTTTCTGAGGGGTTGCTGTACCGGATGCTTGCTGAGGAATGCTGTACTGGATGCTTGCTGAGGGGTTGCTGTACCGGATGCTTGCTGAGGAACGCTGTACCGGATGCTTGCTGAGGGGTTGCTGTACTGGATGCTTGCTGAGGAATGCTGTACCGGATGCTTGCTGAGGAATGCTGTACTGGATGCTTGCTGAGGAATGCTGTACCGGATGCTTGCTGAGGGGTTGCTGTACTGGATGCTTGCTGAGGGGTTGCTGTACTGGATGCTTGCTGAGGGGTTGCTGTACCGGATGCTTGCTGAGGAATGCTGTACCGGATACTTGCTGAGGAATGCTGTACCGGATGCTTGCTGAGGGGTTGCTGTACTGGATCCTTGCTGAGGAATGCTGTACCGGATGCTTGCTGAGGGGTTGCTGTACCGGATGCTTGCTGAGGGGTTGCTGTACTGGATGCTTGCTGAGGAATGCTGTACCGGATGCTTGCTGAGGGGTTGCTGTACCGGATGCTTGCTGAGGGGTTGCTGTACCGGATGCTTGCTGAGGAATGCTGTACCGGATGCTTGCTGAGGGGTTGCTGTACCGGATCCTTGCTGAGGAATGCTGTACAGGATGCTTGCTGAGCGGTGCTGTACTGGATGCTTGCTGAGGGGTTGCTGTACTGGATCCTTGCTGAGGAATGCTGTACCGGATGCTTGCTGAGGAATGCTGTACTGGATGCTTGCTGAGCAATGCTGTACCGGATCCTTGCTGAGGAATGCTGTACTGGATGCTTGCTGAGGGGTTGCTGTACCGGATCCTTGCTGAGGAATGCTGTACTGGATGCTTGCTGAGGGGTTGCTGTACCGGATGCTTGCTGAGGGGTTGCTGTACCGGATGCTTGCTGAGGAATGTTGTACCGGATGCTTGCTGAGGAATGCTGTATCGGATGCTTGCTGAGGGGTTGCTGTACCGGATGCTTGCTGAGGGGTTGCTGTACCGGATGCTTGCTGAGGAATGTTGTACCGGATGCTTGCTGAGGGGTTGCTGTATCGGATGCTTGCTGAGGAATGCTGTACTGGATGCTTGCTGAGGAATGCTGTACTGGATGCTTGCTGAGGGACGCTGTACCGGATGCTTGCTGAGGAATGTTGTACCGGATCCTTGCTGAGGAATGCTGTACCGGATGCTTGCTGAGGAATGCTGTACCGGATGCTTGCTGAGGAATGCTGTACTGGATGCTTGCTGAGGAATGCTGTACTGGATGCTTGCTGAGGAATGCTGTACCGGATGCTTGCTGAGGGGTTGCTGTACCGGATGCTTGCTGAGGAATGCTGTACCGGATGCTTGCTGAGGAATGCTGTACTGGATGCTTGCTGAGGAATGCTGTACCGGATGCTTGCTGAGGGGTTGCTGTACCGGATGCTTGCTGAGGAATGCTGTACCGGATGCTTGCTGAGGAATGCTGTACTGGATGCTTGCTGAGGAATGCTGTACTGGATGCTTGCTGAGGGGTTGCTGTACCGGATCCTTGCTGAGGGGTTGCTGTACCGGATGCTTGCTGAGGAATGCTGTACTGGATGCTTGCTGAGGGACGCTGTACCGGATGCTTGCTGAGGAATGCTATCCCGGATGATTGCTGAGGGGTTGCTGTACCGGATGCTTGCTGAGGCATGCTGTACTGGATGCTTGCTGAGGAATGCTGTACTGGATGCTTGCTGAGGAACGGTGTACCGGATGCTTGCTGAGGAATGCTGTACCGGATGCTGGCTGAGGAATGCTGTACCGGATGCTTGCTGAGGAATGCTGTACCGGATGCTTGCTGAGAAATGCTGTACTGGATGCTTGCTGAGGGGTTGCTGTACTGGATGCTTGCTGAGGGTTTGCTGTACTGGATGCTTGCTGAGGAATGCTGTACTGGATGCTTGCTGAGGAATGCTGTACCGGATGCTTGCTGAGGAATGCTATACTGGATGCTTGCTGAGGAATGCTGTACTGGATGCTTGCTGAGGAATGCTGTACCGGATGCTTGCTGAGGAATGCTGTACTGGATGCTTGCTGAGGAATGCTGTACTGGATGCTTGCTGAGAAATGCTGTACTGGATGCTTGCTGAGGAATGCTGTACTGGATGCTTGCTGAGGAATGCTGTACCAGATGCTTGCTGAGGAATGCTGTACAGGATCCTTGCTGAGGGGTTGCTGTACTGGATGCTTGCTGAGGGGTTGCTGTACTGGATGCTTGCTGAGGAATGCTGTACTGGATGCTTGCTGAGGAATGCTGTACCGGATTCTTGCTGAGGAATGCTGTACCGGATCCTTGCTGAGGAATGCTGTACCGGATGCTTGCTGAGGAATGCTGTACCGGATCCTTGCTGAGGAATGCTGTACCGGATGCTTGCTGAGGAATGCTGTACCGGATGCTTGCTGAGGAATGCTGTACTGGATGCTTGCTGAGGAATGCTGTACTGGAACCTGGCTGAGGGGTTGCTGTACCGGATGCTTGCTGAGGAATGCTGTACTGGATGCTTGCTGAGGAATGCTGTACTGGATGCTTGCTGAGGAATGCTGTACCGGATGCTTGCTGAGGAATGCTGTACTGGATGCTTGCTGAGGAATGCTGTACCGGATGCTTGCTGAGGAATGCTGTACCGGATGCTTGCTGAGGAATGCTGTACCGGATGCTTGCTGAGGAACGCTGTACTGGATGCTTGCTGAGGAATGCTGTACCGGATGCTTGCTGAGGAATGCTGTACCGGATGCTTGCTGAGGAACGCTGTACCGGATGCTTGCTGAGGAATGCTGTACCGGATTCTTGCTGAGGGGTTGCTGTACCGGATGCTTGCTGAGGAATGCTGTACCGGATGCTGGCTGAGGGGTTGCTGTACCGGATGCTTGCTGAGGAATGCTGTACCGGATGCTTGCTGAGGGGTTGCTGTACCGGATGCTTGCTGAGGAATGCTGTACCGGATGCTTGCTGAGGAATGCTGTACCGGATGCTTGCTGAGGGGTTGCTGTACCGGATGCTTGCTGAGGAATGCTGTACTGGATGCTTGCTGAGGAATGCTGTACCGGATGCTTGCTGAGGGGTTGCTGTACCGGATGCTTGCTGAGGAACGCTGTACTGGATGCTTGCTGAGGAATGCTGTACCGGATGCTTGCTGAGGAATGCTGTACCGGATGCTTGCTGAGGAATGCTATACTGGATGCTTGCTGAGGAATGCTGTACTCGATGCTTGCTGAGGAATGCTGTACTGGATGCTTGCTGAGGAATGCTGTACTGGATGCTTGCTGAGGAATGCTGTACCGGATGCTTGCTGAGGGGTTGCTGTACCGGATGCTTGCTGAGGAACGCTGTACCGGATGCTTGCTGAGGAATGCTGTACTGGATGCTTGCTGAGGAATGCTGTACCGGATGCTTGCTGAGGAACGCTGTACCGGATGCTTGCTGAGGAATGCTGTACCGGATGCTTGCTGAGGAATGCTATACTGGATGCTTGCTGAGGAATGCTGTACTCGATGCTTGCTGAGGAATGCTGTACCGGATGCTTGCTGAGGGGTTGCTGTACCGGATGCTTGCTGAGGAATGCTATACTGGATGCTTGCTGAGGAATGCTGTACTCGATGCTTGCTGAGGAATGCTGTACCGGATGCTTGCTGAGGAATGCTGTACCGGATGCCTGCTGAGGAATGCTGTACCGGATCCTTGCTGAGGAATGCTGTACCGGATGCTTGCTGAGGGGTTGCTGTACCGGATGCTTGCTGAGGAATGCTGTACTGGATGCTTGCTGAGGAACGCTGTACCGGATGCTTGCTGAGGGGTTGCTGTACCGGATGCTTGCTGAGGAATGCTGTACTGGATTCTTGCTGAGGAACGCTGTACCGGATGCTTGCTGAGGAACGCTGTACTGGATGCCTGCTGAGGAATGCTGTACCGGATCCTTGCTGAGGAATGCTGTACCGGATGCTTGCTGAGGGGTTGCTCTACCGGATGCCTGCTGAGGGGTTGCTGTACCGGATGCTTGCTGAGGGGTTGCTGTACCGGCTGCTTGCTGAGGAATGCTGTACTGGATGCTTGCTGAGGGGTTGCTGTACCGGATGCTTGCTGAGGAATGCTGTACTGGATGCTTGCTGAGGAATGCTGTACCGGATGCTTGCTGAGGAACGCTGTACCGGGTGCTTGCTGAGGAATGCTGTACTGGATGCTTGCTGAGGAATGCTGTACCGGATGCTTGCTGAGGAATGCTGTACCGGATGCTTGCTGAGGAATGCTGTACCGGATCCTTGCTGAGGAATGCTGTACCGGATGCTTGCTGAGGAATGCTGTACTGGATGCTTGCTGAGGGGTTGCTGTACTGGATCCTTGCTGAGGAATGCTGTACCGGATCCTTGCTGAGGAATGCTGTACCGGATCCTTGCTGAGGAATGCTGTACCGGATCCTTGCTGAGGAATGCTGCACTGGATGCTTGCTGAGGAATGCTGTACCGGATGCTTGCTGAGGGGTTGCTGTACCGGATCCTTGCTGAGGAATGCTGTACTGGATGCTTGCTGAGGGGTTGCTGTACTAGATGCTTACTGAGGAATGCTGTACCGGATGCTTGCTGAGGAATGCTGTACTGGATGCTTGCTGAGGGGTTGCTGTACCGGATGCTTGCTGAGGAATGCTGTACTGGATCCTTGCTGAGGAATGCTGTACCGGATCCTTGCTGAGGAATGCTGTACTGGATCCTTGCTGAGGGGTTGCTGTATCGGATGCTTGCTGAGGAATGCTGTACCGGATCCTTGCTGAGGAATGCTGTACTGGATGCTTGCTGAGGGGTTGCTGTACCGGATGCTTGCTGAGGAACGCTGTACCGGATGCTTGCTGAGGAATGCTGTACCGGATCCTTGCTGAGGAATGCTGTACCGGATGCTGGCTGAGGAATGCTGTACCGGATGCTTGCTGAGGAATGCTGTACCGGATGCTTGCTGAGGAATGCTGTACCGGATGCTTGCTGAGGAATGCTGTACTGGATGCTTGCTGAGGGGTTGCTGTACCGGATCCTTGCTGAGGAATGCTGTACCGGATCCTTGCTGAGGGGTTGCTGTACCGGATCCTTGCTGAGGAATGCTGTACCGGATGCTTGCTGAGGAATGCTGTACCGGATGCTTGCTGAGGAATGCTATCCCGGATGATTGCTGAGGAATGCTATCCCGGATGATTGCTGAGGAATGCTGTACCGGATGATTGCTGAGGAATGCTGTACCGGATGCTTGCCATGGAATGCTATCCCGGATGATTGCTGAGGAATGCTGTACCGGATGATTGCTGACGAATGCTGTACCGGATCCTTGCTGAGGGGTTGCTGTACTGGATCCTTGCTGAGGAATGCTGTACTGGATCCTTGCTGAGGAATGCTGTACCGGATGCTTGCTACGGAATGCTGTACCGGATGCTTGCTGAGGGGTTGCTGTACCGGGTGCTAGCTGAGGAATGCTGTACCGGATGCTGGCTGAGGGACACTGTACCGGATGCTTGCTGAGGAATGCTGTACCGGATCCTTGCTGAGGAATGCTGTACCGGATGCTTGCTACGGAATGCTGTACCGGATGCTTGCTGAGGGGTTGCTGTACCGGATGCTTGCTGAGGGGTTGCTGTACCGGATGCTTGCTGAGGAATGCTGTACCCTGTGGTGAACCCTGATCCAAATTCAAACCATTCAAGCACTTCCATGAGGCACCTCCATTCCACTTGATCAAATGCTTTCTTAGCGTCCAGGGAGACGATCACCTCTGGCGTCCTCTCCCCAGGTGGGGTCATTATCACATTCAGCAGCATCTGATGTTTGCTGTCTGCCCTTGACAAACCCAGCCGGATTTTCCGCGACTAGGTCTGGCAATCAGCTCTCTGGGCACCTCGCGAGAGTTTTCTCTTTGAACTTTTGCATCAGTGTTTAGGAGAGAAGGATGGGTCGGTATGACCAACACTCTGTCCTTTTTGGGTATCAGTGAGATGGAGGCCTGTGCCAGCGTGGGCGGCCTGGCGCCCATTGACAGTGAGTCGTTGAACATCTCCAAAAAGTGCGGGTCCAGCACTGCTGCAAATTTTTCCAGAAATCTACCGGGAACCCATCCGGTCCCAGTGCTTTCTCTGACTGCATGGAATTAATGCATTCCACAATTTCGGCCAGCTGTAGCAGTTCTTCCAGCCCTTGTTTCCTGTCCTCTCCCACCACTGGTATATCCAGTCTGTCAAGGAACTGCTTTCTCTCTGAGTCTCCCTCCAGGGGCTCAGAGGTGTACAGACCTCGGTAAAGTGTTAACCTCGTTCGGGTCTGCCACCATCCTACCATTTCTGCCCCTAAACTTTTTACGGCTGCTTGCTTTCTGAGCTGGTGTGCCATGTTGCCTCCATGTTCATAAAAGACCCACCATGCCTGGTGGAGCTGGTGGACTGCCTTCCTTGTGGAGAGCAGATCAAATTCCATCTGCAGCTTTTTCCTTTCTGCCAGCAATTCCTTGATTGGGGCCATGGAGTACCACCGACTGATGCACGATCAATTGCACAAAGACTCAGATTGGGTACAACTGTGGCTTTATTGCAGTCAGATGCGTGGCCTCCTACTGCAGCTGGCGAAATGGCAGATCAATGGAGGACACACATATTTATACGGCTCCTTGTGGGCGGAGCAATCCGGCAGGGGCTACCGGCGAACCTGTAGTACAGGTCCCTACCTTACATCCCCTAATACATGTGTACACAGTGTACACAGTGGTTTACCACATTCACCCCCTGTTAAGAATGAGTCCGGCGGGGGTGGTGTGGAACTATATACAATGTTGCGAATTATGTACAGTGTCTTATAAAATGAGTGGGGAAGGAAAAAAAATGTCCATTTTGGTAGTCCGGTGCCCGTCAGAGGTTCAGTCGATCCGGTGCTTTGACGGTTCGCTGGGAGCGACGTAACGGTGGCGGCGATGTCGGTGTTGGCAGTGCTGGTGCTGGCCAGTAGTCGGATGACCCCGGGAGCGTGCCGAAATCTTCCTCGTCCTCTTGCGTGGGCAGGGGAAGGAGGGATGGACCTGGTGGAGTTAATGTTGGGAGCGCCGGGGGAGGGGAGGATGGCGTGTGGGTGGGGAAGTGTATTGGAGTGGAACCTGATGGTGCCAGATCCCGGAGGGAAACAGTATCTTGGCGGCCATTGGGGAACTCCACGTAGTCATACTGGGGGTTGGCGTGGAGCAAGTGTACCCTGTCCACTAAGGGGTCTGCCTTGTGGAGTCGGACGTGCCTACGGAGCAGGACCGGTCCCGGAGCTGCGAGCCAAGTCGGGAGCAACACCCCGGATGTGGACTTCCTGGGGAAGGTAAAAACACGTTCATGGGGTGTGTTATTTGTAGCGGTGCACAATAGTCACAGGATGGAGTGCAGTGCATCAGGGAGGACCTCCTGCCAGCGGGAGGCTGGGAGGTTCCTGAACCGTAGGGCCAGCTGGACGGCTCTCCAAACCGTCCCGTTCTCCCTCTCCACCTGCCCGTTTCCCCGGGGGTTGTAGCTGGTCGTCCTGCTGGAGGAGATACCCCTGCTGAGCAGGAACTGACGCAGCTCATCGCTCATGAATGAGGATCCCCTGTCACTGTGGATGTAGGCGGGGAAACTGAACAGAGCGAAGATTGTGCTGAGGTCCTTGATATCGGGGCATGGGATGGGGAAGGGGAATCTGGAGTAGTCATCGACCACACTGAGGATATACGTGTTGCGGTCGGTGGAGGGGAGGGGCCCTTTGAAATCCACGCTGAGGCATTCAAATGGGCGGGAAGCCTTCATCAGGCGCGCATGGTCTGGCCAGTAGAAGTGCGGCTTGCACTCCGCACAGACCTGGCAGTCTCTGGTGACTGCCCGTACTTCCTCGACGGAGTTGGGGAGGGCCTCTTTTTCGACGGATGAGTGCCGAATTTCAGAGGCATGAAGGGTGCGGGAAAAGAATGCCACAGGTCTGCCTGCCTGGTTTAGAGTGGCGGCAAGGGCAACATCTGAAGGGTCGCTTTCTACTTGAAAGGGCAGTGTCTCATCTACTGCGTGCATCCCAGCCTTGGCTATGTCTGCTCTGATATGGGCGAAGGCATGTTGTGCCTCGGCCGCGAGGGGAAATTGAGTGGACTGTATGAGTGGGCGGGCCTTGTCCGCATAGTTTGGGACCCACTGGGTGTAGTAGGAGAAGAACCCCAGGCAGTGTTTGAGGGCCTTGGGGCAGTGGGGAAGGGGGAGCTCCATGAGGGGGTGCATGCTGTCGGGATCGGGCCCCAGAAGTCCGTTTTGGACTACATAGCCGAGGATGGCAAAGCGGGTCGTGCTGAACACACACTTCTCTTTATTATATGTAAGGTTGAGAAGAGTGGCGGTGAGGAGGACTTTAGCGAGGTTGGCGTCGTGGTCCTGCTGATCATGGCCGCAGATGGTGACATTATCTAAGTACGGAAACGTGGCCCGCAAACCGTACTGGTCAACCATTCGGTCCATCTCCCTTTGGAAGACCGAGACCCTGTTAGTGACACCGAAGGGAACCCTAAGAAAGTGATAGAGCCGACTGTCCACCTCAAAGGCAGTGTATGGACAGTCCGATTTACGGATGGGGAGCTGGTAGTAGGCGGATTTCAGGTCAATTGTTGAGAAGACTGTGCAATCTCATTAACCATATCAGATATGCATGGGAAGGGGTAAGCGTCGAGCTGCGTGTACCAATTGATGGTCTGCCTGTAGTCCACGACCATCCTGTGTTTCTCCCCCGTTTTTACTACCACCACTTGGGCTCTCCAGGGGCTATTGCTGGCCTCGATGATACCCTCCCAAAGCAGCCGCTGGACCTCGGACCTGATGAAGGCCTTGTCCTGGGCGCTGTACCCGTCTGCTCCTGGTGGCGACGGGTTTGCAATCCACAGTTAGATTGGCAAAGAGGGAGGGGGGGGTCAACCTTGAGGGTCGCGAGGCCGCAAACGGTGAGTGGAGGTAGGGGCCCACCGAATTTGAGGGTGAGGCTCTGGAGATTGCACTGAAAATCCAGGCCCAGCAATAGTGCAGCGCAGAGGTTGGGGAGAACGTAGAGACGGAAACCGCTGAATTCTACGCCCTGGACGGTGAGAGTGACCATACAGAATCCTCGGATCGAGACAAAGTGGGATCCGGAGGCCAGGGAGATCCGTTCATTGGCGGGGTGAACCGCGAGGGAGCAGCGCCTTACCGTATCTGGGTGTATGAAGCTTTCGGTGCCAGCAGGCAAGAGGTCACGTGGCCATTGATTTTCACCGTTGTCGAAGCGGTGGCCAGGTTGTGTGGACGAGACTGTTCCAGCGTCATCGAGGCGAGCTGCGGGTGGTCGTCAGAGGTTTCGGACGGAGAGCATCAGCGACCCAGATCGTGGGATGTAGTTGGTGTTCCAGCCCCGTGGGGAAGACAAGATGGCAGCGTCCGGAGGTCCTGTGGGGAACAAAATGGCGGCGCCCATGGGGTGCACATTGCAGGGGCAGGACAAGATGGCGGAGCCCATGGGACACACGTTGGTGGCGCTGGGCAAGATGGCGGTGCCCAAAGGCCGCACATGGCCCCGGAAGGAGCAGATGGCGGCGCCCATTGTGCGTTTGGCAGGGTGGAGGGGGCGACAGCGGGCACAATAGCGGCGACTGCGCGGGCCTGGCACACAGCTGCGAAGTGGCCCTTTTTACTGCAGGACTTGTAAGTGGCGGCGTGGGCCGGGCAGCGTTAGTGGGGGTGCTTCTGTTGACCACAGAAGTAGCAGCAGGGACCCCCGGGTGCGCGGATTGGCGTGCGGCGAGGTGCATTGACTCGGCAGGGCCCCAGCTGGGGGGATCATTTGCGGGGTCCAGGAGGGGTAGGACGGGTGGGCCACGCGGCGAGGGGGGTAGGCCTGGACATTGCGGGATGTGACCATCATGGAGAGCGCTAGGTTGTCTCCGCTAGGTTGAGCATGGCCCCTTCCAGCAGTCGTTGTCGGATGGGGTCCGACGCAATCCCCATTACAAACGCATCGCGCATGAGGAGATTAGAATGTTCGGTGGCCGTAACGGCCTGACAGTCACTGTCCCGGACGAGTGGGATTAGGGCCCGGCAGAAGTCTTCAATGGACTCACCAGGGAGTTGAGAGCGAGTGGCGAGTACGTGCCTGGCGAAGATTGTATTTGCTTTCTGCGCATAGTTTTCTTTTAAGAGTACCATCGCTTCCGCGTAACTCGGGGCGTCCTGGATCAATGGGAACACGTTGGAGCTCAACCTGGAGTACAGGACCTGTATCTTCTGAGCCTCCGTCGGCGTGCGGGTCGCAGCGTTGATGTAAGCCTCAAAACAAGCTAGCCAGTGATTAAAGTCCTTTCTGGTGTCTGGAGAGTGCGGATCCAGCTGCGGGCGATCTGGTTTGATCCTGATATCCATTTCGTTGAAAATCTGACTGCAATAAATTGATGCACAATCAATTGCACAAAGACTCAGAATGGGTACAACTGCGGCTTTATTGCAGTCAGATGCGTGGCCTCCTACTGCAGCTGGCAAAATGGCAGATCAATGGAGGACACGCATATTTATATGGCTCCTTGTGGGTGGAGCCAACCGGCAGGGGCTACCGGCGAACCTGTAGTACAGGTCCTACCTTACATCCCCTAATACAGGTGTACACAGTGGTTCACCACACCGACCCACCTCCAGTATGGAGTCGGTCAGCCACTGCTCGGTTGCCCTCTCTTTCTTGTCCCTAAGGGCCCTATTAGCTATGATTCCCACCATGACCACCATCTTCAGTGCCTCCCAGTATTTGGAGGGTGAGGCCTCCCCACTCTGGTTGCTGGTTATGTACCCGTCGATGGATTGGGATATCTTTGTACAGAATCCCTGATCGGTGAGGAAAGTTGTATCCAGCCTCCTTTGAGGGGAGAAGGGGGGTGGGGGGGGGGTTTAGGGAAAGGAGGGGGGGGCGGCCTTGGGCCCAGCCTCCAGACTCACATCCATGCAGTGTGGCATGTGGTTGGAGATTACAATCGTGAATTATTCCGCCTTTGTTACCCCTCTATTTCCCCTCCACCAAAATGATCTATCCATGAGTAAACGTTGTGCACGTGGGAGAAGAAGGAGAATAATGTTTCTCTTGGGTGATTGAACTTCCACGGGTCCACCCCGCAACCCTCCCATCTGCTCCAAAAAGGTGGCTGATTCTCGTGCCATACCTGACACGGTTCCTGTCCTGGGGCTGGATCTGTCCATTGTCGGGTCCTGCATGCAGTTAATGTTCTTCCCCCACCCCCACCCCCCCCCCACCCCCATGAGCCGATGGGTGTCCAGGTCAGAGATTTTTGATCAACTCCACTTCTGTGGAGTCAGCCATTCTCACCCCATGGGCCTGGCCCTGTTCATCTGGGCCTGCCCTTGTTCACAGGCCATTCAATATATCTGCCGATTACTTTCTCCTTTTTGCCTTCTCCATGTGCTATCTGTTGCAACCAGCATTCTAACATCTCCCCTTCATCCTCCTCTGCTTCTCCCCCTGTACCTCAACTTTTGCGCTCCCATCAACTGGTCTCCCCCTCCCCCCTTTGTTTTGTCCTCTTCTCTACCCCCCCCCCCCCCCCGATCCTGTCCTTCTTGCCTGAAATTCTGTTTTCCCCCTCCCTCCTGCCAAACACTCCCTACCTCCCTCCCTCCTTCCCGGGAGGTGCCCTGCAACTCCTCCTTCATCGTACGTCCATACACCAGCCTGTTCGCTAGTGTAGCGGCTCCTCCAACAGTCGGATTCCCCAATTTAACCCCATCTACCGCTCTCCCCCTCCCCCCTCCTCCGCACCTCTGCATGTGGTCACCCTCACCCCTCTCGGATTCTTATAGCCCGGGTCTGGCCATTGCCCTCAATTGTCGGTTGCCCAGTCTGTTTTTCTGGACAAACATGTTGGTCTCCTCCGCGGCATAAAAATAGTTTTCTTTGTCCTGACACCTGGCCCACAGTTAGGCAGGGTAGAGTATGCCAGACCGCACCCCAGGGTGGATTTGGCACCATTGAATTCTGCCTGGCGTTTGGCCAGGTCTTCCCCAATGTCTTGGTACAAGTGGATGGAATGTCCTCCCCACCCGCACCCTCTTGTGCTCTTCGCCCACCTCAGGATCCGCTCTTTAGTCTGGTACCTGTGGAGCCTCATGTTTTTTGCCTGTGGTGGTTCCCCAGCTCTGGGCTGTTGCTGAAGCGACCTGTGGGCGCAGTCCACCTCCGGGGGTGGGGGGGGGGGGGGGGGGGCTTGATGAAGCCCTGCTTGCCGACCAGCTACCTGAGCATCTTTGCTCCGTATTCTGTGGGGTTTCTCACTCCGTTCCCTCCGCCAGCCCCATGATTCTCAGGTTTTGGCGACGTGACCGGTTTTCTTGGTTGTCGACTTTGTCCTTCAACCCCTTCTGGGTCTTAACGAGCCTCGTCACCTCGGGCTCGAGTGTCACGACCCAGTGCCCTTGGTCCATGATGGCTTTTTCGAGGTCTCGTGCCATTGTCTCCTGGGCCTCTAGCCTCCACTCTATATTGTCCATTGCTTCCCTCATGGGGCCATCAAGGTCTCCGCTGCCACCTTGATGGCCGCCATGAGGTATTTTTCATCTCCTCCTTCAGTTTCATTGAATACGGAGGTGATGAACCACATAATTCTGTCCATCAGAGCCTGAGTCTGTGCTGGGAGCACTGCCGAGGCAACCCTCACTGATTCGGTGCCTCGGTGCCCATTTTCCATCAGCCTGAATATATAATCGTCTCCACTTTTTCATAAATACGTTATTTCCAATGTAATAGCACTCTGGTATTCACACAGATTCTATTTCTGTGTTTGCTTTCAGACACAACTGCTTTATCTCTGAATCCTTCTGTTCCAGTTCTACCAGCTTTCCTGAACTAAAGACATCAGCTTCATCCTCTACCTGTTCTTGATTGTTTCTGATAACTGAACCTCAGCCTCCCTATCAGCACTCCTTGATCTATTTTCCTCCTCTCTCAACCTGTGACATTGTGACCTTGTTACCACACAATCTGGAAACACCCCAGGAATATGCTTCTTGCAACACCTCAATGGTTAGACTCTCCTTTTGGCTTTTCAACCACAATAGACATCACCCCGTCATGTGATCCAGCTATATCGTTACCCAGGACAAACTGTACCACTGAAAAAGATAATTTCTTTACTTCTCCTATCACCACTTCACCACTTTTCACTGGACTCTCCAACCTTGCCTTACATAGTGGCACACTACTCCTTTCACCATTAATTCCACATATTATCTCCTTTTCTGACAATATTCCACCTGAACTACATAGCTCTTTATATCTCAACGTTAAAGATTGACTTTCTCCTGTATCCCATAAGATTTTAACCTCCTTGCCTACTCCACCTTGTACACACAAGTAAACCTTACCCTCACAAATAAAATCTTTCAAAAGATCGGGCACTTTCTTATCCACCAGCCTCTGAACAGGCTGCATACACTTTTGCACTTCTTCCATTGCAACCAATAAACCCCACTGGCTTATCTTGTTTCAATGAGTCTGTCTTCCCAGTACCTTTCTTAATCACCAACACTGCGACTTTTTCTCTCCAAGTTTATTACAATGAAAATATTTAACTTCTCTTATTTCTCTTCCACTATCATAAGTTTCCCTTTTAACCTGAGGTAAACTCTCCTTAATATCTCTAACTAGACCTCTTTTGCACTGACCACTTTTGCATTTCTAGTTCTATCCTCCACAGATTGAAATTGATGTCAAAAACCAAACCTTAATTTGTGAATTAATTCAAAATCATCTGCCATTTCTGCTGCCTGTCGAGCAGTTTTGCCCTTTGCTCTTCATGAGTTCTCATTATTGTGGGAAGTGAATCTTTAAATTCCTCCAAATTTAAAAAAAAACCCAATTATTTTTTCCAATTAAGGGGCAATTTAGTGTGGCCTAGCCACCTACTCTGCACATTTTTGGGTTGTGGGGCCGAAACCCACGCAAACACAGGGAGAATGTGCAAACTCCACACGGACAGTCGGGGAATGTGCAAACTCCACACTGACAGTCGGGGATCGAACCTGGGACCTCAGCGCCGTGAGGCAGCTGTGCTAACCACTAGGCCACCGTGCTGCCCAAATTCCTCCAAAATAACTGTTTCACTAAGAGAAGGAAACTTACTAGTAAGGTGCAAAATTGATAAGGAGGAAATGTTGGAAAGACGGTCTGTACTTAAAGTTGATAAGACACTGGGACCAAATGTGATGCATCGAAGGATATTGAAGGAAGTGGAATGGAAATTGTAGGAGCACTGACCATAACCTTCCTGTCTTCCCTAGATTAATTGGAAGTGCCAGGGGACTGGAAAATTGCAAATGTTATGCCCTTGTTCAGAAAAGGTTGTAAGGATAGCCCAGCAATTACAGACCAGTCAGTTTAACATCAGTTGTGGAGAAGCTTCCCAAAACAATTATTTTAGATAGAATTAATAGTTGCATGGGAAAATGTGGGTTGTTTAGGAAGAGCCAACATGGATTTCTGAAGGGGAAATCATGTTTAACTAACTTTCTGGAGTGTTTTGAAGAGGTAGCAGAGAGGGTCGATGAGGGTCATGGTGTTGATGTGGTGTACATGGATTTTCAAAAGGCATTCGATACAGTGCCACACAACAGACTTGTGAGAAAAGTTATAGCTCAGGGAATAAAAGGGACTGTAGCAACATGAATGCAAATTTGACTGGGTAATAAGAAACAGAGAGCAATGGTCAAAGGATATGTTAAGGCTGGAGGAAGGTTTCCCAGGGATCAGTATTGGGACCCCTGCATTTCTTGATATATATTAATGACCGAGATCTTATAGTGTAGGGGACAATTTCTAAGTTTGCAGATGATGAAATTTGAAAGCATTGTAAACTGTGAGGAGAGTGGTGCAGAAGTTCAAAAGTAATAGACAAGTTGGTAGAGTGGGCAGGTAGGTGGCAGATAAAATTCAATGCAGAGAAATGTGATGTGATGCATTTTGGTAGGAGGAACATGAAGAGACTAACGAAAGCGATAAAATTCTTAAGGGGATACAGGAGCAGAGGGAACTGGGTGTATATGTGCATAGGTCATTGAAGGTGGCAGGGCAGGTGGAGAGACAGTTAATAAAACATATAGTGTCCTGGGCTTTATTAAGAGGGGCAAAGAGTACAGGACAAGGAGGTTATGCTGAATTTATTGATGCAAATGCATTGGAGAAAATGAAGAAGAGGTTGACGGGAATGGTTCCAGGAATGAGGGACTTCAGTTATGAGGATAGATTGGAGAGGTTGGGAGTGTTCTCCTTGGAGAGGAGAAGGCTGAGAGGAGATTTGATGGAGGTGTTCAAAATCATGAGGGGGCTCGACAGAGTAGAAAAGGAGAAACTGTTCCCCCTCATAAAAGGATCGCGAACAAGGGGGCACAGATTTAAAGTAATTTGGAAAAGAAGAAAATGTGATGTGAGAAAAACCTTTCTCACAGAGTGAGTGGTTAGGGTCTGGAATGCCGAAAAGTATGGTGGAGGTCGGATCAATTATGGCATTCAAGAGGGAATTAAATGATTATTTGAATAGAAACAATGTGCAAGGGGAAGTGGGAAAAGGCAGGAGAATGGCACCAAGTCATAATGTTGATTTGGAGAGCCGGTGCAAACTCGATGGGCCATATGGCCACCTTCTGCACAGTGACAATTCTGTGATTCTGAAAGAGAGTTATCAAATGTCAGACCCTCCTACCCATTAACGCTAGAGGAATAATTACGCAGAATTTCACAATCATGCTTAAGGATGTTGGAATTCAAAAGTGATGTTTTAGTTGTACAAAGTTTGGTCAGATGGTATCTGGAGTACTGTGCTCAGTTTTGGCCAATATTCCTCCGAAAGGATATATTTCCCTAGGCAACGAATACAGCAAAGGAAAACATGGAATTCAAGGGTTAAATTACGAAGAAAGGTTGCACAAACCTGAATGACATCCTTTGAATTTATAAGGTTTGGGGATGATCTAATTGAGGCATTCAAAGTGACAAAGGGATCAAGAGAGAAACTGTGCCATTTAAAGGGGGTGCGTGGAGGCATCATTTTAAAGTTAGAGCTAAAGCATTCAGGGGTGAAGTCAGGAGTCAGGAAGCACATTTTTACACAAAGGGCAGTGAAAATCTGGAACTCACTCCACCGAATGGAAAACTGGAGACCATTAATGTAAGATTATCAGCAAGAAATGTAATAGGGAAATTTAAAAAAAACCATCTTTACACACAGTAATGAGAATGCGGAACGTGTTACCACACGGAAGGGCTGGGATGACGCATGATTGGAACAGAAACACAATATGGACTTATTGTACTGAATGGCGGATTTTGTTTAGCTCCATGTGAATGCACGGCCAAATAAAATTTTCAAGATCAGAATTGATAGTTTTTCATTGAGTAAGGGCACCAAAGTTTATAGCACAAATGGAGCTGATGTACAGGTCAGCCATCCTCTAATGGAATGGTAGAATGGGCTCAAGGGGCTGAATAGCCTAATTTGCATAATGACAAGTCACGATCTACTTCATGTGTACACCACTGAGTGTCTTTCCCAAATATAAATCTATTATGGATCAGTTTCAAAATTACATGATTCAGATACCATAGTCTACCACTGGATGGCAGCATTTTCTAACTTTACTGCTAGTTCCCCAACTAGCTGCATAGGCAGCAGGAGGCACAGCATTTATCTGCACTTGCTATTTGAATGGACCAAATCTTCCAAGGAGTGGCAATCACCCGTTGGATGAATAGGGTGCCAGCTGGGTAAGTTGGAAGGGTGGTAGGTGCAAGGTGAGTCTAGTGATAGAGTGGTCGGGTGGATAGGATACCAGATGGGTAGGGTTGTAGGGCAGTGACGTCAGTCAGCTCAGGTCATGCTGAGGGGTAGTTAGAGGGTCAGTGGGGGCTGTGCCAGTCCGAGAGTCACACAGATTGCAGGGTCGGCTGGGGTTGAATGGTCAGAGGGTGGGGGCGGGGGTGTCAAAGAGGGATGGGGGTCAGTGCGGAGTGGGTATGTCAGTTCTACAGTTAATCAGGAGTTAGATATGTTTTTACACATCTAACATTTCTTGGGTAACTATTCTGCTCAGTGAGTCGGCACCATCCAAAGTCTCCGGCTCCAACTCAGGAGTGGGAGAATTTTTCGGAGGGTTTCGGATGCTGGGGAAAAGTCCCACGGAGTCCTCGTGTTGGGACTCGAGAGCACATCTGGTCACTGACCTCCCAGAGGTGGGAGAGTTTGGAACCTGATTTCCTAATGTTCACAAAGATCTGGTGCACCTGAGAACAGACCATAAAATCTCTCCTGTTTAGTTTACGAACAGTTTACTAATCTTACATTGATTAAAATTACACTAATATTACAATACAATACTTGGAATGAAATTGGATAAGTTATTTTGAATCTTAGTGAATATTAATTTTCAAACAGAATTTTAAAAATTCGTTCTTGATCTGTCAGTGACTCTGGAGTGACATTTATCCCCTCTCCTAAATTGCTCTTGAGAAGGTGGTGGTGACACTTTCAATATTTTGTTGATGGTTGGAAAGTAGATTGAAGGGGAATTAATTGGTTGGTTAGATTTGTCCTGCTCTTTGTGGACAGAATGTACGCTGGGCAACTTTTTACTTTGTCGGGTAGACGTCAGTGCTGTAGCTGGAGTCGCACAACTTGACTGAGGCTGAGGTTCGTTCTGGAGCACAAGTCTTTTGTCCTAGTGTGGGGATGTTGTCAGGGTCCATGTTGTTTCCTGTATCTAGGGCCTTCAGCCATTCCTTGAGTGAATGGAATGAGCCGGCGACTGACATTTCTGATGCTGGGAACCTCAGGAGGAGGCTGAGAGGGATCATCCATTTGGCATTTCTGGCTGAAGATAGCAACCGCTTCAGTCTTGTCTTTTGCACTCATGTTCTGGGTGCCGCCATTGTGAGTTGGGATATTTGTGGCGTTTCTTCTCTGGTGAGTTGTTTCATTGTCCACCACCATTCATGGCTGGATGTGGCAGGACTGCAGAGCTTTGAACTGATCCGTTGGCTGTGAAATCACTTGGCATCTGTCTACAATAATAATAATCTTTATTGTCACAAGTAGGCTTACATTAACACTGCAATGAAGTTACTGTGAAAAGCCCCTAGTCGCCACATTCCGGCGCCTGTTCAGGTACACTGAGGGAGAATTCAGAATGTCCAAATTACGGCTTTCGGGACTTGTGGGGGGAAATGCTGAGCACCCGGAGGAAACCCACGCAGACATGAGGAGAACATGCAGACGCCACACAGACAATGACCCAAGCCAGGAATCGAACCTGGGACCCTGGTGCTGTAAAGCAACAGTGCTACGCACATGCTGCTTCTGTTTTTTAACATAACCGAAGTCCTGTGTTGTAGCTTCATCTGATTGACATCTTAGGTATGTCTGGTGCTGTTTCTGGAATGCTTTCATACACTTCTCTTTGAAGGAGGACTTGATGGCAATAGTGGAGCGAGGGATATAATAATAATAATCTTTATTAGTGTCACAAGTAGGCTTACATTAACACTGCCATGAAGTTACTGTGACAAATATGACTGGGCATGTGGCTACAGATTGTGGCTGAATACAATTCTACTGCTGTCAATAGCGCACAGCACCTTATGGATACTCCATATTTGCAGTGCTAGACCTGTTCTGGTTCTATCCTATTAAGCATGGTGGTGCTCAGTCGGCTGGACGGCTGGTCCATATGTAAAGCGATGCCAACAGCGTGGTTTCAACTCCCGTACCGCTAAAATTATTCATGAGGCCCTGCCTTCTCAACCTCAGCTCTTTCCTGACGTGTGATGATCCTCAGCTTAAAACACCACCAGCCAGCTCTCAAAGGGGAGAGCAACCTATGGTCACCTGAAACTGAGGCAAGATTTATATTTTTAGTGTCACATAACACAATGGAAGGTGTCATCAGTGTGAGGCAGGAGTTTGTCTCCACCAGGATGGTAAGGTAGTCACTCCTACCAATAATGTGGACAGATTTATTTTTTTTAACTCGTTCATGGGATGTGGGTGTCACTGGGTCAGCATTCATTGTCCATACCTGAGGGAATTTAAAAGTCACCCACATTGCTGGAGGCACATATAGGCCGGACCAGGTAAGGATGGCAGATAAGCGAATGATTTGCTTTAGATTTGGTTTAGATTTATTGTCACGTGTACCAAATTACAGTGAAAAGTAATGTTCTGTTTACAGTCCAGGCAGATCATTCCATACATGAAAAAGGTAGGACAGATGATAAATACACAAAGTAAATACATAGACATAGAGTGGACAAAGTAGTAAATTGTCAAAATAGATTTTTAAAAGTTTGTGGTGCACTGTAAACTCAGCTATTATTGTGAGCGTACTGATTTCAACCTTCAAGATGAGAACATGATAAATTAAACTGCTTGCTTTACCTGCAGCGGACTCGGCGTTGAGTTTCTTTAGATTCTCCACAACAATTGGAGCTGCGAGCTGGGTTTCCACCAGCGACTGAAGAACCAGTCGATTGGAGGCACCCTGTGTGTGAGTACCTTTACCCGTTGTAAGTCCGCTGATTGTATGATACAGTTCGCGGGGATCCGAACCGGGAGAGTTGGCTAAAGGTGAGGAAGCAGGATCTGCGCAGTTAGCCTTGAGCCGCCAGGTCAGAACTGCCCTGGGCAACAGGAAATGTAGAGCTGCACCAGGAGACAGGCAGTTCAGAACTGCTGGGACGCAGGCCAGAGGCCATATAACCATGTGCACATTAGACGAGAATGAGTGGGGACTAGAAAAGTTGATAACCAAATGTTTAACAGATTTTTAAAAATTAACAATTAGAAAATGTGAAACAAAGGATGGAATCCGGAAGCTGACCAGAACCGGTGGAGGGATGCCCAGAGCAAGGACAAGGAAGAAAAAGGCACAAGTATAGTTATCAGTATCTGCTTAGGACTCAGTAAACAGATGAATGGGCGTTACAGTTCAATGTTTTTAAAAGAACTGATTAGATTTTCAAATCTAGGTAGTTTTTCGTGCACACAGAGAAGGCGAAAGAAGTGTTGCTGCCATTGCACAGGGTGTTGGTGAGACTACATGTGGGGTATTTAGTTCAGTTTTGTTCTCCTTATTTGAGGAATAAGGAGGTATTCAGGCAGTTCAGAGGAGGTTCAGCAGATTGATTCCAGGAATAAAAGGGGTTGACATACGAGGAGACGTTAAACAATTTGGGTTTATACTCTCTGGAGTTTAGAAGGATGAGAGGGGATCTGATTGAGGTATACAAAATATTAAAAGAGATTGATAAAGTAAATGTAGACCAAAATGTTCCCACTTGTGGGGAAATCTAGAACATGAGGTCACAGAAATAGGTTGGAAAACTAAAGAGCTGGTCATTGACTTCAGGAAGCAAAGTACTGTACACACCCCTGTCAGCATCAACAGGACTAAGCTGGAGATGGTTAGCAGTTTCAAATTCCTAGGGGTATACATCTCCAAAAATCTGTCCTGGTCCACCCACGTTGACGCTACCACCAAGAAAGCACAACAGCGCCTATACTTCCTCAGGAAACCAAGGAAATTCGGCATGTCCACAATGACTTTTACCAATTTTTACAAATGCACCATAGAAAGCATCCAATCTGGCTGCATCACAGCCTGGTATGGCAACTGCTCGGCTCAAGACTGCAGGAAACTTCAGAGAGTCGTGAATACAGCCCAGTCACCTCCCGCTGCCTGGGGAAAGGGGGCAGCAGAATCAAAGACCCCTCCCACCCGGCTTACTCACTCTTCCAACTTCTTCCATTGGGCAGGAAATACAGAAGTCTGAGAACACGCACGAACAGACTCAAAAACAGCTTCTTCCCCACTGTTACCAGACTTCTAAACGACCCTCTTATGGACTGACCTCATTAACACTAAACCTGTGTATGCTTCACCCAATGTCGATGTTATGCAGTTACATTGTGTACCTTGTGTTGCCCTATTATGTATTTTCTTTTATTTCCTTTTTTCATGATCTGTTGAGCTGCTCGCAGAAGAATACTTTTCGCTGTACATTGGTACACGTGACAATAATCAAGTCCAATCCAAACCAATCCAAAGGCAGTAGATTTAAAACTGAGATGAGGAGGCACTACTTCGCGCAGAGGGACGTGAATTTGTGGAACTCTCTGCCCCATAGTGTGGTGGATTTCGAATCATTAAATGGTTTTAAGAAGGAGATAGATATATTTATGATAAAACAAGGGTTAAAGGGATATCGGCAACAGGTAGGGAGGTGGCTTTGAGACCAGGAAGAGATCTGCCATGATCTGATTGAATAGAACAAAGAACAAAGAACAAAGAAAATTACAGCACAGGAACAGGCCCTTCGGCCCTCCCAGCCTGCGCCGATCCAGATCCTTTATCTAAACCTGTTGTCTATTTTCCAAGGATCTACTTCTCTCTGTTCCCCGCCCGTTCATATATCTGTCCAGATGCATCTTAAATGATGCTATCGTGCCCGCCTCTACCACCTCCGCTGGCAAAGCGTTCCAGGCACCCACCACCCTCTGCATAAAAAAACTTTCCACGCACATCTCCCTTAAACTTTCCCCCTCTCACCTTGAAATCGTGACCCCTTGTAATTGACACCACCCACTCTTGGAAATAACTTGTTGCTATCCATCCTGTCCGTACCTCTCATAATTTTGTAGACCTCAATCAGGTCCCCCCTCAACCTCCGTCTTTCCAATGAAAACAATCCTAATCTACTCAACCTTTCTTCATAGCTAGCACCCTCCATACCAGGCAACATCCTGGTGAACCTCCTCTGCACCCTCTCTAAAGCATCCACATCCTTCTGGTAATGTGGTGACCAGAGCTGCATGCAGTATTCCAAATGTGGCCTAACCAAAGTCCTATACAACTGTAACATGGTCTGCCGACTCTTGCCAGCTCGAAGGGCTGAATTGCCCAACTCGGCTCCTAATTCCTATGTTCCTATGAAGTAAATTTGAAGCTAAAAATAATGGTGAGAGTAAGTTAAGTTGGAAACAACCCACAGTCGGTTTTATTGTATGTGAAATTGAAAAAGGGAAATTGTGCGTGCATCAGCTGATATTTGTAACTCCTGTGTCTATCTGATTTTCTATGTGGTCAGGTTCTGTCTGCTTTCAGTTGTTGGTTAAGGAGTGAATGCGATTGTTTTTTCTGAAAGAGAGAGAGAGACATGGGACTGCTCTTGGGGATTAATGAGGGGCAGCATTGCTGTGATTGTAAGCTTTGTCATTGTGAATGTTCTGTAAGCGGACTCTTAAAGGCTCATTTTGTCTCGCCCATACTGTGGGAGGCTGTTTTTAAAGTCACCTTTTCTTGAGTTTTTACTTACAGCTGTTTGAAAAGATACAGTTGCTTGAAAGAGCTAAAGAGGAAGGTGCAGACTCTAGTTTAATTTATTGACTTGCTTTCTTTTTTAAAGAAAAGAGCACTAGTTCCTGTTGGGTTGGTTTAGTTTTTAAAGTCTGTGAATGAAGAATGGCAAGTACACTGTAGGAAGCTTCCAGGAAGAACGTGGGTGTAAAAAGGAAAATATTTTGTGTAGATGATATGTGTTGTTAAAATTCCAGCACTTTAGGGTTCAAAAGGAATTTCACAATAGGAATTTGTTGTCCAGATTCCGGGAGAAGTAATTGAACATATGTTTCCAGTTATATGTTTGAGTTGCCATTTCTGATCAAGGTTGCAATTCGAATTTTACTTTGCTAAACATGTGGGAATCTTAATCCGGACATAGGTTCCCACATGTGAGTTTGTTTTACGTTTGGAGGCGGTCAGGGCTGCACGGTGGTGCAGTGGTTCGCACTGCTGCCTCACAGCGCTGAGGACCTGGGTTTGATCCCTGCACCGGGTCACTGTCCATGTGGAGTTTGCACATTCTCCTCGTGTCTGCATGGGTGCTGGTATATTACCTTGCGTAATATATATATTACTCTTTTTGAACCAGCCGAGTTGTTGAAATGAGCAGTCGTCTTCTAGTAAAGATAAACTAATTTATTGAGTATTATAATTAAATATTGTGAGTTCTTTTTACTTAATACACAACTAGTAAAATAAAGAAACAATTGTAGAGATAACTAATTAAATTATACAATACAATGCTTTGATTACAAATAACTTATTCTCTCTCTAGCTTTTCTATGTCTGTTCTCTCTGTACTCCTGATACACACTCTCTGAGAAAGAGTGGGAAGACTATTAATATAGGTCCTGATAGTGAGACCTCAAGTGTTCAATTGCCTGTACTCGCGTTACATACGTTGATCATGTATATTGACATACAGAGATTACTACAGTTCTCACCCCCACAACCCAAAGATGTGCAGGGTAGGGGGATTGGCCACGCTAAATTGCCCCTTAATTGGGAAAAAAAAATAATTGGGTACTCTAAATTTATTTTTAAAAAGTTTGGAGGCGGTTAATTGGAACTTAAAAAAAGATCAGTGGGTGGGATTTTCCACACTCCCGCGACATGTTCCACAGTGGCAGAGGTGGCTAGTGCAGGATTTGCCAGTAGCGGGATTAAAAGTTGAAATAGAGGCCAATTTGGAAATGATCTGAGTGAGCTGAATAGCTCCACCACTTTTAATAGTGCACAGTTTAGCTGCCTATCGGGATATATTGGCCGGTACTTTCAGCCATTCCAGTCCCGTCAACGACGAATCCCACCGCAGCTTTCCCAGCGCACCGGGGTGCATACAGCGGGAAACTCCATTGACAGTGGGTGGACCAGAAGATCCCACCACCGGCCAAAGGCCTCCTATGCAAGGAAATTTCAGTTTTAAAATTGGTAATCTATATTTGGACTGAACTAATTAATTTGGCCTCCAGTGAAATTAATCTTGTGTTTGTTTTTTTAACCAGGTGGACCACGCAATCAACACAGCAACCAACTGTATCATCTATAAAGACTAAAGAACTTTATGACAGTATTGAGACAGTTTGGAGTGAAGGCTTTGCCTTTCTTGTTAAAACAAAGTTGGCTTTAAACTCATTCAGATTTGTTCCTTTTTGATAGGGCAGCAGTGGTTAGCGCAGTTGCTTCACAGCTCCAGGGTCCCTGGTTCGATTCCTGGCTTGGGTCACTGCCTGTGCGGAATCTGCAGGTTCTCCTCGTGTCTGTGTGGATTTCTTCCGGGTGCTCTGGTTTCCTCCCGCAGTCCAAAGACGTGCAGGTTAGGTGGATTGTCTATGATAAATTGTCCTTAGTGTCCAAAAAAGGTTAGGTGGGGTTACGGGGATGGAATAGGCTTAAGTGGGATGTTCTTTCCAAGGGACAGCGCAGACTCGATGGGCCAAAGGATCTCCTTCTGCACTGTATGATAGCTATCGAGATTTAATGCGTTTGTACCGATCGCGGGCCCATGCCACCCTTGGCACGGCCGTGGTGCGGCCGTGCCAATTGGTGCCATGGTTCTCGAGAACGGCACTTTGCGGCCGTTTTCACGAACGGTGAGAGCAGGTGTGTTGGAGTTCGTGAAAACGGCCGTAAAGGCCTGGGAAATCGGCCCATCGGATAGGGGAGAATCGCTGCTCGCCGTAAAAAAACAGCGAGCAGCGATTCGTGTCGTGGAGGGCCGTGGGGGGGGGAGGGGGGGGGAGAATAGCGGGAGGCCGGGAAAAATGTCGGGAAGGCCCTCCCGCTATTCTCCGACCCGTCGTGGGCAGCGGAGAATCGCGCCCTAAGTGTTAACACCGCCGCAGAATTTGTTCACTTCCACCACAGCAAAACTGGCGTCGATCCTGGATCGATTTAGCAACTGTGGAGGGTCTCGCACTGGTGCCGCATGGAACACACTCGCTTCAAATGAAAAATGGTGTGGGATTCTCAGGGTCCGTGATTGACACTCGGGAGGCTGACAAGCTGCAGCCGTATATACACACTCCATTCCTCACACACACTCATCCTAGCACTGTTTGCAAAACTAAGTCCGATCATCAGGAAACCTCTCCTCTCGCCTGCCAGGCCACTTCCTGACTTCTGAGTGAATTGCCAAACCATTGCTGAGAGGACGGGTCCTACATTCACACTTGGCTCTCAAGTGCTCATGACTCACGAGAATTAGATCTTGGGTGTGGTTTTCAGAGTCTTGCGAATGTGCTCACTCTGTTTACTTAGATTCCAGCAATGAAGAACAGCAATGTGAGTCGAGGTTAGACATTTCCTGCGCTACGTAAAGATGCAAACTCTATCACAAAGGAAATGTGGGCCAGCGTAGCGTTCTCATCCGAAAGTGCATGTCGTAGTTTGGGAAACTATCAGTTAGGAAACCCTGATACAGAGAGAGACGCATATCTGATGATACCTCCTCAGTCATTGGTATCCGTGGAGGACCTAGGATGAAGAACTTACCTATCACACACTCCGAATAAAGAATTAGACATATTTTACTGACAACATACAAGGGTATGGTACCAAGAGGCACTAAGTTTGGCATCACATGAATGCTTATCTTTAAAGGGTCACTCGGAATAAGAGGATTGCAAAGATCGAAACCAAAATGCTTTCACCCAACCATTACATTCACAGACTCATGGAATGGTTTTCAAAAAGTGAAATTTATTCATAGTGATAGAGCACACTGTGGTGACCTAAAAACATACCCACATGTCTGTCCTTGGCCTGCTGCAATGTTCCAGTGAAGCTCAACGCAAACTGGAGGAAAAACATATCTTCTGGTTAGCCCTTCCGGTCTCAACATCGAATTCAACAACTTCAGATGGTTAGCTCTACCCCACCTCGACCTCTTTGTTTTCATCCCATTTCATTTGAACTGTCTTTTACCATTTCTTTCTTTATATATATTTCCTCCCCCCTATCTTATCCCCCCCTTTCCTTACCCTTTTCTCCCCCTTCCCCTCCCCGCACATCTACAACTGTCACAGTTTACCCTCTGATGTTAGTTTCTCTGCTGTTTGGCTTTTCACGCCTTTTATTCTTTCTGGGGACAGCACAGTAACACAGTGGTTAGCACGGTTGCTTCACAGCGCCAGGGTCCCAGGTTTGATTTCTCGTTGGGTCACTGTCTGTGTGGAGTCTGCCAATTCTCCCTGTTTCTGCATGGGTTTCCTCCGGGTGCTCCAGTTTTCTCCCACAGCCCAAAGATGTGCAGGTTAGGTGGATTGGCCATGATAAATTGCCCTTAGTGTCCAAAAAGGTTAGGTGGGTGACTGGGCTATGGGGCTAGGGGAGGTGTGGGGCTTAAGTGGGGTGCTCTTTCCAAGGGCCAGTGCCGATTCGATGGGCTGAATGGCCTCCTTCTGCACTGTACATTCTATGTTCTAAAAAATTTGCACTCTCTTACCTTGGTTTCTATGGCTATGTCTCATCTTTCATTCTCACACACCACAGTATAAATATATTCCACTTTCTAAGTCTTTTAGCTTTGACAAAGGGTCATCTGGACTCAAAACATTAGTTCTTTTCTCTCCCTACAGATGCTGTCAGACCTGTTGTGATTTTCCAGCATTTTCTCTTTGGTTTCAGATTCCAGCGTCGGAGTAATTTGCTTTTATCCACTATGTCTTGGTGCAGCCCCTGATATCCACAGCAGGGGCAGAGGCAGCTTGCTGGCTGCTACTTCTGAATATCTATGATGACCTCAGCGGATATCCTCTGGTGGATCGAGCCCTGAAGGGGCCCGGACTCAACAGGGTCTGCTTTCAGGAGCAGAAGCACCTTGATAGCTTGAGCTGCTGGAGGGGAGAGTGGACTCTGAGTGGCTGCACATCCTTGAAGTGTTCTGAGTGAAGGTGTCCGGGGTGTGGGACTAAAACTCATTCTCCCTGTGGGTGCCCAAAAGCCCCGACCTGACTTGTTCAGGAGATGGGTCACCTAGGGGGAAGTCAATGTGTCCCATCCCATGTTGCCTATATCTTGATGATGCCCACCAGAGTGTGTGTCCATAGAGTGCAGGGGTGAGTGAAAATCGAGCAGGTCCTGCTGGGCCAAGGATTCAATGATGGTTGCCAACATTCCCATTATGGCCTCGAGGCGCTCGCATGTCGAGCCACAATGCCAGACAGAAACCACATGGACCCCTCCATCGTTTGCCCAAGCCTGTTGAGAGACTGTCGAAGATCTGCCTAATGTTCTGCCTACCATTGCATATCCACCAGTAAGCTGTCAGCCACTTCTCCGGGGGGGGGGGGGGGTCATCATCAGACTGGGACTGAGGGGTGGCTAGTCTTCAATTGCCCTCTGAATGCCTGAGACCTGGGTTGTCAATGTATACGATTGCTGAGGGGATGTGTCAGTGAGGGGTTCCTGAGCTGACCCTTGAACTATACCCAATCCGCAGAAATTGTACCCCCCTGAGGTGTGTGTCTCCAGGCTGATCCGATGGAAAGTGCGGGTGAGCGCTATGACAGTTGTTCCTGAGCCACCCCATCCTCAGATGTGCTCTGGGAGTTTGGGATACTGTTCAGTTGGCTAATTGGTCATGGTCTGCTGGTACCTAAAAACTAAAAAAAAGGAAGGTTTAATGGATGAACTGAAGCTAATTTCGAGTACACGGCACTTATTGTGAATTGCACTGAAGTGATGGAGCTGAGACCCAAGCAAGGTTTTTGGAAGAGACCAAGATCTGTGTTGCCAAAGGAGTGATCCTGTCCTCGCTGGCAAGATCTCCTGCAGCTGCCTCAAGTTCATTGGGGGCGAGGATCACTGCCGTCCTACCCCTGGTCTGGGCTCAATCGTGTTTGTTGTGTATGAGTTTGGCCTGTCTGGAGATGTGGTCAGAGGGGATGGAGCAGAGGTTGAGTCACATGCGTGTCCCTACTGTCTGATGCCCCCTACCCAGAAGGGGACAGAGAATGGAGTGTGAGCAACGAGACAATTGGGATGTGATGTTGTGAAAGTCTTATTGAGAGGGTAAGTATGTTGATCGTTGTCTCCCACAACTGTGAAGAGCGTAGCCATTTGAGCACATGATGCCATGCTACAAGTTTGACAGCAGAGGGAGTTGAGAGAGGGCTTACCTTGGCAGAGCTGATGAGGTCAATGACCTGCCTCCTGAACCGGATGATGCTCTGTGAGTGGATGGCAGCTGCGTTGACTTCCTGGGCAACGGCCTCCCAGGCTGGAGAGGTGAGGTTGGTGTGCTTCTTTAAGCAGTCCCTGGAGTAGAGCACAAGCCCGTGGGCCAGGACATCTTGAATAAGGGCCTTGAAGGCCTTGACGGTGAAAGCAGGTGCTGCCTTCTCCTTGAGGCTGCTAGCCTTTAGCCTCTGACTTTCTGACATGTTGGAGTTTCTCCAGAAGACAAGTAGGCTGGAGATAGTGTTATAGGTGTGATGATTTGGTGTTTAAATATGGCACTAGAAACTTTGAACCCGCCAGCTGACGGCAGCGGATGAATCAACTGCCGGCCTTCCAGGTGATTCAGAGGGGAACTTGCCTGTGCAGAGTTAATGAGCTTCCAAGCGCAGAATCTGGGGTGGAATCCCACCATTATGGCCAATGGGAAAGTCACCGCCGGAGCCACCTGTCACCACATTTAGTCTCAAAATGGGCAAACGTATTCTTGGCAACAAGTGTCACATTATCAAATGGTTTTGAAACTCCTTGTTTGTGCGGTGTATACATGTGTAATAGGAACACAAGTGCATTATGAGCACCAAACCATAATAATGATATTTAAGGGGCACAGCAAACTGAGGAATAATGTGGAAAGTGTTGGGAGTACATGAACACAGCGATGTCAGCAGATGTATGGTAATTACAGTTGAATATAAAATGATATTTTGGGAAACGTACAGAGAATATGAATGCCCTGACCTCCACTCTGTTATTTCTTTGAACTGTTTAATTAAGTTAGTCGAGTATAATCTTCACAAATCTTTGTTGACAACCACTAATTAGTCTCTATCCCTCCAAGTGTTTATAAATGTTATCCCTTATTATTGGCTGTTGTAGTTTGTTGACTGCCCATGTGACTTTAATTGGACCAGCGCATAACCATATGTTTCTAACTATAAATTCAAACACATTAGTATGGAATGTTTGTTTGCTTTTTTTCAATATCCTGAGTTTCTGTCTTGTTTTCTTTGCTTTGCATCATCGACCTTGGCTCTATCAGTATGCAGGATTGGTATTTGTCCATCTCTTTTGTGACTGTAGGCAAATTTACTCATTCAATGGATCGACAATATTGACCGGCAGAAGAGAAGAAAAAATAATGGGATTAAGGTTGAATAGGGTAAAAATAAAGTGAATGAGCATATGTAGCAAAATTACGAACAAATGAAACTGGACTCTCAGTTTAAAGAAAAGGGCAAAATAATTAAAGGCATGTATAAAGACTCCAACTACATGATAATATCAAAAGGAGAAAATAGGATGTTCAGCTTAAGTCAAAGAACCTCCACAACAGATACAGAAGGTCTGCTATCCTTTGCTGGGAAAGCTACTTGGCTGCATAGAGAGTACTGTATTGCTTTACAGGTAGCTTTGCTGTTAATTTAACAAGCCAGATCAATGATGTCAATGAATGCTAATTCACAGCCCAGTAATAATATCAGTGACTGCAATAACACAAAGAGCAAAAACAATTGATTAAGTGTCTTTGGAGACTTTTAAGGCTTTTAGCTAAAGGTTGTTTGAAGTTGAGGATGATATGCTCAATTATCCTCTTGTTGAAAGATTGAAGATAATTATTGCTGAGGCACTTAACATTTCACACTCAATCTACCAGGCATTGAAATGCACCATTAGCTTAAATGTAAAATTAGTATATGTTTATAATTAAGGAAGGCAACATCAAAATATAGGTCAATCACTTGGTGATCAAAATGTAAAGAAACCATTCAGTTGGGTTCTGGTTCTGGTAAACTGAGCAATCCCATAGAGTTCATTGGATGTGGAAAACGATCGTTATCTATGCAATGCTGGCAAACAACCCCAGCCTGGGAGTAGGGCGGAAGGGCTGCCAGGGTTGGAGGAGGCAGATGTGGAGGTGGCACGCAAATGGATAACAAGTATTTTTGTGCATTTAGGAGTACGTTTATACTCTGCCAGACGAGCTGCACAAAAATAATAGACTGGTATTGACCCTGATTTGTGTACTAAAGATAGATGTCCAGTTGAGTTGGCAGCTGCTCTGACCATCCAACGGCGGACAGGGTGTTAAACACTGACCTGAGGAGCGGGGTGCCCTGAAGGTGTTGGGGGGGGGGGGGGGGGGGGGGGGGGGCGCATTGTCCTGCTGGGAGACAGGGGGTTGGGGGAGACTTCCTACTTTTTTGGGTAACTATTGATGCAACACAGTTGGAACCACCTGAAGTTTGCAATTTAAATCGCATTTTCTTTTTTTAAAATATTTTTATTCTCCATTTTCACATGTTCTTCAGAATTTAAACCCCACCAATAACCAGTAAACGGTACAATGTCAATCCCCTTATCAACAACAACGATCCCATCCTCCCGCCACCCCCCAAACAACGACCCACCTGACAATATAAGCATCAAATAAAACAAACCCTCCCAAGGTGGAAAAAAGGAAAAAAGGAATCAGGAATCGCCTCTAGTCACCATTGACATATATAGTCCCCCCCCCCCCCCCCCCCCCAACCCCCCCCCCCCACTAATATTCAAGACATCCAATCCCCGAAAGAGTACTGTGAATGACACCCATGAATTGTAGGCACCCCCTCCACCCCCCCTCCCAGACTCCTCCCCTCCACTTCCTCTTGTAAACTTCTCCCCCCAACCTCGGTTGCTCCCCCAACTTTTCACCCCGGCGAGACTCACCGAAACCTATTCTACCAGGCTCCGATGGCCACAGCCCCTCCCCCCACCTCACTCCCATTCACCAGCCAGGGTGGATGCCCCCACCCGGGTCTCCTTCCCCCTTACCCGGTCACAGGAAAACCAAGAAATCTCCTTTAGCACATACACACCCAAGCCCCAAAGAAAAGTCCCAACTCTTCCCTTATCCAAATATATACAGTGCAACTCATTTAGTACATACACCAACACGCAGTGAAAAAATAAAGTTACATGAGGCTACATTGGTACACGACCAGCTCTCAGTCCCATTTCTCAATTCTGCCACCGTCCTTCTGCTTTCGCAAACTCCTCCGCCGCTTCCGCCGTCCCAAAATAAAAGTCCTTGTATTTGTAGGTCACCCTCAACTTAGCTGGATATACTATGCCGCACTGCACCTTGCTGATGTACAGTGCCCACTTCACCCGGCTGAAGGCAGCCCGCCTCCTTGCCAGCTCCACCGTAAAGTCCTGGCATATGCGTATACCAGCTCCAGCCCACTGCACCGCCCTCTTCTGCTTTGCCCAGCACAGAACCTTCACCTTCATGCTATACCTACGGAAACACACAGTTACTACTCTTGGCTGCTTACTCGCCTTTGGTATAGGCCTCCACGACCGATGAGCCCGATCCAGTTTATATCGAGAGGGATCGTCCCCCTCCCCCAATAGCTTCGCCAACATCGTGGAAAAATATTCCGTCGGCCTTGAGCCTTCCACCCCTTCGGGCAGACCCACAATCCTCAGATTCTGCCGCCTGGATCTGTTTTCCAGGTCTTGGCTCGCAGACCCTTGTTGATCACTATCACCCTCCGCAACTCCTTCCCCATCGAGGTGAGTTGATCACTGTGCTGCGATAATGCCTCTTCCACTTCCTTCAGTGTCTCACCTCGCTCCTGCACCTCCGCCGCTGCGCTTGATACCGCCGCCCTCACCGGGGCAATCGCCTCCTCCACCAGCACTTTTAATACCGCCCCCATCTCCTTTTTCATCACTTCCATGTGTTTTGTGAACTGTTTATCAAGTTCCTTGGTCATTTCTTCTGCTGTGAGCGATGCGGCCTTCCCTGGTGCTCCAGCCTCCGCTTTCCTTACAGTTCCTGCACTGACTTTTCCACTCACCGGCGGACTTTCATTCACCCCCTTTTTCACGGCTGTTTTTTCTCCAAACTTGGACATTTCTCCTCCCTGTGCCTTCTTACAGCCTTTTCAACCTCAGTTGCCCTCGGGACCGGGTGTTAAAACTCCGAAATTTCTATTCCTGAGCGGGAGCCCTCCAGAGTGCTTTTTAAAAGAAATATACATATATAAGTGCATCTTCTTGGGGATGATTTTTCTGAGGTGAGGTGGTGATGGTGGTGATGGGGAGAGTGGGCTGACAAAGTGGGTTAGGCGCCTCAGGCCCGGGGGATGCTTTGAAAAATAGCAACAACTGTGAAGAGACGGTGAGGCGAGCTGGGTGTGAGGAAGGAGGACAAGGCCGGTACCGGCTCGCCAGCCGGCCAGCCGGCCGACCAGCGTGTTTTAAATCGCATTTTCGAATGGTTCCAGTGCAGAGCAATTGGCCACTGAACATTCTTCCCGGACAATTACCATACAATCCTTACCTGGAAGCTTCCAGGAGGTTCCCCAGTGCAACTTTGGGAGACCCACCAGATTCCACGTCCTTGAACTCGTAAGTTATGGGCCATTCCATACTAAACAGGTAATGTGGGATCCGACAAGCATGCAGGAGTAAGGCGGTGAAGAAGGCAAATGGTACGTTGCCCTTCATAACAAGAGGATTCAAGTACAGGAGCAGGGATATCTTGCTCTAATTATACAGGGCTTTGTGAGGCCACACCTGGAATATTATGTGCAGTTTTGATTCGATTTGATTTAGATTTATTGTCACGTGTACTGAGGTACAGTGAAAAGTATTGTTCTGTGCACAGTCCAGGCAGATAATTCCGTACATGAAAAACATAGGACATACATAAATACACTATGTAAGTACATAAACATAGACATAGACATCAGGTGAAGCATACGGAGTGTAGTGCTACAACAGTAGAAAAGTTGTGTAGAGAGATCAGTTCAGTGCATAAGAGGGCCATTCAGACATCTGGTAACAGCGGGGAAGAAACTGTTTTTGAACCTTTTAGTGCATGTTCTCAGACTTTGTATCTTTTGCCTGATGAAAGAGTTTGGAAGTGAGAATAACCTGGGTGGGAGGAGTCTTCGATTAAGCTGCCCACTTTTCCAAGGCAACGGGAGGTGTAGACAGAGTCAATGGATGGGAGGCGAGTTCACGTGATTGATGCGACCATCAATTCACTCGAGACGAAGAGTGGCTTTAATCAGCTAGAACAGTGGCTGCCTACGACTGCTCTGTACTGAGAGCTGCCTGCGTGGCAGCAGCTCTTTATACCTCCCCTCAAGGGGGCGGAGCCCACAAGGGCACCAACATGATACAAAGTGGTGTAATACAATACAATGGTCCATAGGTGGAGCCCACAAGGGCAATGACATAGTACAATGCAATACAGTGGTGAATGGCTGTCATAACACATTCACCACAGTGATGGACTGGACTATGTTCATGAATCCGTAGTTTCTTACGGTCTTGAGCCTAGCAGTTGCCATACAAGGCTGTGATGCAGCCAGATAGGATTCTTTCTATGGCGCATCTGTAAAATTGATAAGAATCAATGTACACATGCTGAAATTCCTTAGTTTCCTGAAGAAGTATAGGTGCTGTTGTGCTTTTTTTGGTCGTAGCAATGGCGTGGGTGGATCAGGACAGATTGCTGGTGATGTGCACACCTAGGAATTCGAAGCTGTTAACCATCTCCATCTCGACACCATTGATGCACACAGGAGTATGTATGACACTTGGATTCCTGGTCGATGACCAGCTCCTTAGTTTTGCTCACATTGTGGGAGAGATTGTTGTTGTTACACCATGCCACTAGGTCCTCTATCTATCTCCTGTACTCTGAATCATCGTTGTTTGAGATCCGACCCACTACGGTTGAATCATCAGCAAACCTGCCGATGGAGTTGGAGCCACATTTTGGCACACAGTAGTGTGTGTACAGGGAGTATAGTAGGGGGCTAAGTACTCAGACTGGCGGAGCCCCGGTACTGAGGACAATCGTGGAGGAAGTGTAGTTGTTTATCCTTACTGATTGTGGTGTGTGGGTCAGGAAGTTGAGGATCCAGTTACAGAGGGAGGAGCTAAGTCCTAGGTTTTGGAGTTTGGATATGAGCATGGCTGGGATTACGGTGTTGAAGGTGGAGCTGTAGACAATGAACAGGAGACTTTCATAAGAGTCCTTGTTGTCGAGATGCCCCAGAGATCAGTATAGGGCCAGGGAGATTGCATCTGCTGTGGACCGGTTGTGGTGGTACACAAATTCCAGTGGATCATGGCATTCTGGAAGATGGAGTTGATGTGCCTCATGGCCAACTTCTCGAAGCTCTTCATAATGATAGATGCCAGGGCAACCGGACAGTAGTCGTTGAGGCATGTTGCCTGGTTCTTCTTTGGACGGGTATGATAGTGGTCTTCTTGAAACAGATGGGAACCTTGGAACAGAGTAGGGAGGGGTTGAAGATGTCCGCGAACACAACCTCCAATTGATCCATGCAGGATCTGAGTACATCACCACCGGGGACTCTGTCAGGACCTGTTGATTTCCGTGGGTTCACTTTCAGGAAGGCAGATCTGACTTCTGAAGCTGTGACGGTAGGTATGGGTGTATCTGAGGCTATTGACAATGGTTTGTTGGCTTCCTGATCGAATCTAACATAGAATGCTTTGAGTTCATCCGGAAGGGGTGCTCTGTTGCCAGAGATTCTATTCGGCTTTGCTTTGTAGTCCGTTATATTGTTTCAGTCTTGTCACATCCGACAAGAATCCGTGTTGTTAGTCTGTGACTCGAGCTTTGTCTGGCATTGTCTCTTGACATCCCTGATGGCCCAGACTTAAACTAATGAGCAGTGCTTAACGTTAACATTTAAATCAGTCAGACAGTAGAAATTCTGCAGGAGGAGACTTCCTCATACCACCCCCAACCCCCCAAAATGAAAGGCAGATGCTCCTGATTGGATCAGGAGTACCAGCAAGAATCCAACTAAGATATACAAATGAAGATAACCCACAATGGCACCTGACCAACACATTTCTGAAGGCAGAAGAAAATCTCAGTTCCAATCTCAGCATTCAGCATCCCATGCCTGGTATCAACAGTTAGAAAGAGAGTAAAGGCCCACCTACTCCATGCTAACAACATCCTTTGTCCTTAGTGTACTGCAAGTGCTCAATCAATTTCTCATTCCAGCTACCCTGTGACATTTCTCAATTAAATTGTCAATTATTATTGCACTATACTATGATGGAAAACCCATCTAACATTGAACATATCATTGTCACTCGTGTCGCCAGCAGACAAAGGAAAATGTAATCAGCCTGGGTTCTTTTGATTCCAACTGTGTTTATAAATTTTTGTTGATCAGCAAATTCGACCTGGCCGACATGATGGTGAGCATCGAAACTGGGCATTATACTGAATGGCAGCATTCAGATGTTTCATTATTTTGTACCAGTGTTCAACTCCCTAAGAAGCAACAAACACATCGAGCATGTACATATCACTATGACCTTACCATCCAACTGTTCCATCAAATGCTTCAGTACATGATGCAGTGAGAGCCAAGTAATTCAGAACATAAACTCCTTGCAGCTATATTTCAGTTGGACAGAAATCAGTGTGAAACACAGGTTCCTTTTGTTCCAGTTTGCCACAGCTTGGATGGACTTTATTTCACATTGGCGACCAAAGTTGGGCTGATTTTAGAGCTGCTCTAATTCCTAATGAGCAGAACGCCTGCGGCATCAATGTTTGTTGAGTGCACATTCCAGAACCTCTCTACAGGGAATGTCTGCGATGTCTCAGGTGGGTTAATTCAGCAACCTCGGATGAATGAATGGCTACAAATTAGCCAGTTTGTAACACAAATTCCTTCACCGTTCCTGCCAATAAGGTTGCTCCATTAAGCTATTTAAAGTAATTAAGATTTAAATACCCATTATTTTCAAACAGGTTCTCAGCTATTCTTGAAACAAAATTACCAACTGAACATTTTTCAATTATCTAATAATTGTAGCCAGTAACAGCTTAATTGTGATTATGTTGCAACATACTTGCACTAAAATTATTTTAAAATTAGCTCATACGTGGGTAATTTTAATGTTGCTGGTGTGTATAAAGGACACAATATAGAACCAAGTGGAAACACTGGCCCTTAAATTCCTCGGCTTCTGTCTGATGGGAGACTGATCAGGACCCCTGATAAATGCAGCACAAATAGTCATTACAGTTCTTTCGACCTTCCAAAGTGCCCGAGCAAATCACTCAGTGGTACAAAAAAAAATTAGAGACCTATCAGAATCGTTTTATGCAAGGCGGCACGGTGGCTCAGTGGTTAGCACTGCTATCTCACGCGCTGAGGACCGAAGTTTGATCCCAGCCCCGGGTCACTGTCTGTGTGGAGTTTGCACATTCACCCCGGATCTGCGTGGTATTCATCCCCACAATGCAAAGATATGCCGGGTACATGGATGATCACGCTAAATTGCCCCATAATTGGAAAAAAAAGAATTGGGTATTCTAAATTTATTTTTTTTCCAATGAAAAAAAAAAATTGTTTTATGAAACTAGTGTTGCCTACACCGTGAGGACAAATAAACACCCATCTCCAGGACAAGTATTCATCCTCTCTCAGAGTAAAAATCATTGTGGTCATGAAGGCTTTTTGCCCTTTTTCTTTGCAGATTTCATAAGCAGATATCAATAGCTGATATCTACAGTTGATGCAGGTGACTTAACAATCATCTTAATCATTTCCCCACAGCCGACCTGGATATATATGATATTAAGGATGCTGAGCAACCGTCAGTTGCCAGAGTCATCTAGTTACATAGAAACATACATAGAAAATCGAAGCAGGAGAAGGCCAGTCGGCTCTTCGAGCCTGCTTTGCCATTCACTATGATCATGGCTGATTATCAGGTTCCACAGCTTGATCCAGCCTCCCCACCCCCCATATCCCATGATCCCTTCAGTCCCAAGAGATATATCAGACTCCTTTCTGAAATTGCACAACGTTTTCGCCTCAGCTACTTTTTGTGGTCGTGAATTCCACAGATTCAGCACTCTCTAGGTGAAGAAATTCCTCCTCATCTCTGTTTTAAAGGATTGCCCCTCTCGTCTGAGGCTGTGGCTCTGGTTCTACTTTTTCCTACCAGTGGAAACATTCTTTCCACGTCCACTCTATCCAGGCCATGCAGTATCCTGTAAGTTTCAATAAGATCCCCACTCATCCTTCTATACTCTAATGAGTACAGACCCAGAGTCCTCAACTGCTCCTCATATGACAAGCTCTTCATTCCAGGGATCATTCTTGTGAACCTCCTCTGGACCCTTTCCAAAACCAGCACATCTTTCCTTAGATACGGGGCCCAAAACTGCTCACAATAATCCAAAAGGGGTCTGAACAGGGCCTTGTACACCCTCAGAAGTACATCCCTGGTCTTGTATTCTAGCCCTCGAAACATGAATGCTAACATTGCATTTTCCTTCCTAACTGCTTACAGAACTTACACATTAACCTTAAGAGAATCTTAAATTAGGCCTCCTAAGTCCCTTTGTGCTTCTGAATCCTAAGCCTTTTAAAATAGTCTATGCTTCCATTCTTCCCACCAAAGTGCATAACCTCACACTTTTCCACATTGTATTCCATCTGCCACTTCTTTGCCCACTTTCCTAGCCTGTCCAAGTCCTTCTGCAGCCCCCTGCTTCCTCAATACTACCTGTCCCTCTGCATATGTTTGTATCATCTGCAAACTTGCAACAGTTCCTGAAGTTCCTTCTTCCAGATCATTAATGTATATTGTGAAAAGTTGTGGTCCCAACACAGACTTCTGAAGCACACCACTAGTCACTTGCTACCATCCTGAAAAATACCCCTTCATCCCCACTCTCTGCCCCCACTCTCTACCTTCTGCCAGTCAACCAATCCTCTATCCATGCCAGTATCTTACCCTGAACACCAAGGACTCTTAACTTATTTAACAGCCTCATATACAGCACCTTGTCAAATGCATTCTGGAAATCTAAATAGATCACATCCACTGGTTCGCCTTTGTTTAATTCTTTGTTACCTCCTCAAAGAACTCTAACACATTTGTCAGACGTGGGCTCCCTCTGACTAAGCCATGCTGGCTCAGTCCTATTTGATCATGCACCTCAAAGTACTCCGCAATCTCATCTTTAATAATGGACTCTAAAATCTTACCAATGACCAAAGTCAGGCTAACCGGTGTATAATTTCCCATCTTCTGCCTCCTTCCCATCTTAAACAGTGGTGTTACTTTAGCCATTTTCCAGTCCTCTTGGACCTTCCCTGCCTCCACTGATTCCTCAACGATCACTAGCAATGCATTTACAATCTCCTCAGCTATCTCTTTTAAAACCCTGGGGTGTAGTCCATCTGATCCAGGTGATTTATCCACTTTCAGACCTTTCAGTTTCCCCAGAACCTTCTCTTTAGTGATGGCCACTACACTCACCTCTGCCCCTGACTGTCCTGGAGTTCTGGTAACCCACTGGTGTCTTCCACCGTGAAGTTTGATGCAAAGTAACTATTCAGTTCGTCTGCCATTTCTTTGTTTCCTATTCCTTCTTCTCCAGCCTCATTTTCCAGTGGTCCAATGTCTATTCTTCCCTCTCTCTTACCTTTATATATATATTTTAAAAACTTGTCCTATTTTCTTTTATCTTACTAGCTAGCTTGCACTCATATTTCATCTTCACCCACCTTACTGCTTTTTTACTTCCCCTGCTTACTTTTAAAGGCTTCCCAATCCTTTAGCTTCTCACTAATCCTCGCTACCTTGTATGCTTTTACTTTTGCTTCTATGCTGTCCTTGACATCCCTCATCAGCCATGGATGCCTCATCCTCCCCTTAGCATGTTTCCTCCTCCTTGGGATGAATTTCTGTTGTGCCTCTTGAATAACCCCCAAAAACTCCTGGCATTTCTGTTCCACTGTCTTCCCTGCAAGGCTCCTCTTCCAATCAACCTGGCCTGCTCCTCCCTCATGTCTTTGCAGTTACAATTTCTTCAATTGTAAAACCATTACATCTGATTCTAGCATCTCTCTCAAACTGCAGGGTAAATTCTATCATATTGTGCTCACTGCCCCCTAAGCCTAAGGGTTCTTTCACCTTAAGTTCCCTAATCAAGTCTGCCTCATTACACATCACCAAATCCAGAATTTCCTGTACCCTAGTGGGCTCTACCACAAACTGCTCCAAAAAACCATCTTGTGGACTTTCCACAAATTCCTTTTCTTGGGTGCCACTACCAACCTGATTTTCTCAGCCCACCTGCATATTGAAGTCCCCCATGATTATTGTAATATTACCTCTCATATATGCCTTTTCTATCTCCTGATTTATTTTCTGCCCCATATCCAGACTACTGCTAGGGGCCTGTATAAAACTCCAATTAGGGTATTATTTCCTTTCCAATTCCTCAACTCTACCCACGCAGATTCAATGCCTTCCGATCCAATATCACTTATTGCTATCGATTTAATTTCATCCCTTACTGACAATCCAGCTCTGGCCCTTCTGCCCATCTGCCTGTCTTTTCAATAGGACACGTATCCTTGGATATTTAGACCCTAGCCCTGATCCCCTTGCAGCCAGGTCTCTGTGCTGCCCACAACATCATACCGGCCAATTTCAATGTGCGCAACAAGTTCATTTACCTTGTTTTGTATGTTGTACATTGCGGTACAACACCGTCAGTCCTGCATTGACCCCCCCCCCCCCCCCCCCCCCCCCCCCCCCCCCCCCCCCCCCCCCCCTCACATATTTGCCTACTTTTTTGCTTTACCTGAAGTTATATCACTGACACCTTCTCTACTTTCTGTTCTATTACGTGTTCTGGAAACTTTACTAACCTCTCCTGAGCCCGCGGCCCTTTTAATTACTTTAAAGTACTGTACCTGCATGCCTGCTTCCAGTGACTGATGCACAAGGACACCAAGGTCTTGCTGAGTATCCATCTCTCTTAATTTACACCCATCCAAATAATAGTCTGCCTTCCCATTTTTGTTACCGAAGTAGATAACCTCACACTTATCCACATTATACTGGCATGTGCCATGCATATGCCCACTCAGCCTGTCCAAATCTCGCTGAAGCACCCCTGCATCCTCTTCACAACTCACCCTCTCACCCAACTTTGTACTATTTGTAAATTTGGAGATAATACATTTAGTTCCCTCGTCCAAATCATTAATATATAATGTGAACCGTTGGCACAAATTCCTGTGGTACCCCACTAGTCATTGCCTGCCAAGCGGAAAGACCCATTTATTCCAACCTTTTGCTTCCTGTCTGCTCACCAGCTTTCTATCCATCTCAAGATACTACTTGTAATCCCATGCACTTTAATTTTACGTAGTAATCTGCTATGATTGTCGAAAGCCTCTGAAAATCTGAATAAACCACACCCACCGGTTCTCCCTGGTCAACTCTACTAGTTACAGCTTCAAAGAATTCTAGTAGATTTGTCAAGCATAATTTCCCTTTCATAAATCCATGCTGGCTGTGGCTGATTATACCACTTCTTTCCAAATGCTGTGCTATGAAATCTTTGATAATTAACTCGAGCAACTTCCCCACCACTGACATTAGGCTCACTGATCTATAGTTCCCTGTTTTCTCTTTACCTCCCTTTTTGAATAACGGAGTTATATTAGCTGCCCTCCAATCTGTAGGAACCATTCCAGAGTCCAAAGAATTTTGGAACATGACCATCAATGGATCTACTATTTCTGAAGTCACTTCCTTAAATTCTCTGGGATGAAGATTATCTGGCCCTGGTGATTTATCTGCCTTCAATCCCATTAATTTCCCCAGAACCATTTCTCTACCAATACAAATTTCCATCAGCTCCTTACTAAAACTTGTGTTACTCTAAACTTCCAATACATTATTCATGTCTTCCTTTTCGAAGACAGAAACAAAGTACGAATTTATTTCCTCAACATTTCCTTGTTCCCTGTTGTGAATTCCCCCGTCTCTGACTGTAAGGGGCCTATATTCGTTTTTATCAAATCTTTTTCTTTTTATATACCTATAGAAACTTTTACAGTCAGTTTTTATATTCCCTGCTTACCTTCATATTTTATTTCCTCTTCTTAATCAGTCCTTTGGTCTGCCTTTGCTGAATTTCAAACTGTTCTCAATCCTCAGGTCTATTGCTTTTTCTTGCTAATTTGTATGCCTCTTCTTTGAATCTCATACTCCCTCTAATTTCCCTTGTAAGCCATGATTAAAGAGTGCTTCACATAACATTTCCCGGTGTTACTCCTTCAGGAATTAACATTCCTGCCAACCACTTTCACTATTCTCTGGAAATATGTTATATCTGCATCACAATCAACAACTATTTTGCAAGTGTCAGATAAACAATTAATTACATCTCAGATTCCAACCAATAATTCAATTCTAGGAACACTCTCCAGATACGTTACATTTCTGTCTATGGTCTGTTGCTATTAATTTCAACTCTAATGCTTATAATAATCTTTATGATTGTCACAAGTAGGCTCACATTAACACTGCAATGAAGTTACTGTGAAAAGCTCCTAGTCGCCATATTCCGGCGCCTGTTCGGGTACACAGAGGGAGAATTCAGAATGTCCAATTCACCTAACAACACATCTTTTGGGACTTGTGGAAGGAAAGCAGAGAACCCGGAGAAAACCCACGCAGACACGGGAAGAACGTGCAGACTCTGCACAGACAGTGACCTCAGCTGAAATCGAACCTGGGACCCTGGCGCTGTGAAGCAACTAACTTTGATGCACACAATTCATTGCCTGCAGAAATCTTTTCAGCTCAGAAAAGATCTTTTGTTCTGACATGGCATCACCACCTTCTCAAGGGCAATTGGGGACAAACAATGAATGCGCAAATCCATTGAAATATTTAAAAATAACCTTACTGAGATTACTCACTGGCATAACCCCAATGGGGAACTAACAGTTTAATACTGAAAATGGCCTTTTTAAGTCCCCTATTGGAGTTATAGTGGGAGATTGGCAGAAACACCACAGGATTCAAACGCCATATCCTCATCAGCACAAGATGGAAGCGCTGAAACACTTCAATGGCTTCATCAAGGTCGGAATTTTCACTTAAATCACTCATTCAGCACAGGGTTAAATGGCTGGCTTTGAAAGCAGACCAAGGCAGGCCAGCAGCACGGTTCAATTCCCTGACCAGCCTCCCCAAACAGGCCCCGGAATGTGGCGACTAGGGGCCTTTCACAGTAACTTCATTTGAAGCCTACTTGTGACAATAAGCGATTTTCATTTCATTTCATTGCGTCAAATGCAAGGTGCATGGACAATACCCTCACCTTCTTCCAATCCACCAGTTCCCTGGAAGCTCCCCCTGTAAAGCCCTCCTATCTTTCATTGCTGGATCAAAATCCTGGAACTCCCTCCTAATAATAATAATCATTATTGTCACAAGTAGGCTTACAGTAACACTGCAATGAAGTTACTGTGAAAAGCCCCTTGTCACCACATTCCGGCACCTGTTCGGGTACATAGAGGGAGAATTCAGAATGTCCAAACCCACGCAAAAGTGAGGAGATCGTGCAGACTCCACACAGACAGTGACCCAAGCCGGGAATCAAATCTGGGACCCTGGAGCTGTGAAGCAACTGTGCTAACCACTGTGCTACTAGCATGGATTTACCTAGACCACACACACTGCAGCGGTTCAAGAAGGCAGCTCGCCACACCTTCTCAAGAGCAACTAGGGATGGGGAACAAATGCTGGCCTAGCCAGCGAAACCCACATCCCGTAAAAATGAATTTAAATAAAATACGCACCATTACACCAAATATTTTAACGACTGAAGCCCTTTTGCCAAGGACCATTGCTTCCTTTACAGTAGGAAAAGTGGTACATAATGACTTTTGTGAAAGAAAGGCGCCGGGGCGGAGAATCCATTTCCGCGCATGGAATCGGGACCGGTGCTGATACTCTGATTCTCCGGCCCCCGAAGAATATGCCGCGCCACATATCCCCTACCCGCTGCCATTGCCAGAGGCCTGCCCTGCTTTGCCCAATCCCTGACCGGCCGAAGTCCCGACGGCGTGGATCTAATATGGTTCTGCCGTACCGGATACTCGCATGGTGGCTGCGGACTCAGTCCGCGGCCGCCATGGTCGGGGGCCTGGTCAATCGGAGGGCAGAGGTGGTTTCATATGGGACCAGGCTATTTTTAGGTGGGCGGTCCGGGACAAGCGCGCGACCGATCGGGGGCACTATTTAGGAGGTCCAGCTCCGCGGTCTCCACCATGGAGCATGGCACAGCCTCTGACCCGGAAGTGCGGGGCCCCTTATCTGTAGCTAAAGCTGCTAGATTCACGACGGGTCGCTGCTAGCCCCCTGCACGGTTATGAATATGGGCCTTTTGATTATGGCAGTTTATCGGGCGTGAAAGGCCACAATGTCCACGACGGCATGGGGACACAGTCCCTGAAACGGAGAATCCAGCCCAGGGTTTTTCCTGCAGAAGAAAAATTCCCGTAACAAGAGGAAGGAAGATCACACAGGAGGAGATGTCCTACATCACCATACTCTTAGTCGTTTTGAAGAATTAACTCACGTGATACCAATCAGGGGAATCTGGAGAAAGCTGGGAATGAAAACCTGAAGGTTTGGTCTCAGCTGCGAATGTGCAATCAACTTGCTTGCCTCTGTTTTCATGCATAGGAGCAGGAGTAGATCTTTCAACCCCTCAGCTTATCCCGCTATTCAATTACAGTATGGCTGATTGTATCTTTATTCTATTTAACCACCTTGATTCCATTACCTTTGATGCTCTTGTCAAGGGTTAATTAGCAGCTTTTTGAGGGAGAGAGTTGCAGATTTGCACTAATCACACCTTCGTTCATTGCATACACATCAGAATCTTTCTCGATCTTTGTACAAAAAGCAGACTGCATTTTAATACTTGTCCCTCCTCAATTTCTCCTGGTATGTCACACAATGCCAGCAGAAAAGACAAGACTGTTGAGAAAGCAGGACAATTAGAATGTTTTCACCCCAGCAATGCTTAAGGATCATTTAAATCAGTGAACATCCATAGTAATTCAGTGAATGCCCCTTCATTCAGCACTGGAAGGAATAGGCATGATTCTGGGAGCTGTGCACAACACAACAGTCCATCACGTGCTGCCTGTGTCCTGAAGACAGTCCTTAGATCTTTTCATTGGCTATTGATGGTTTATGATCCTGGCCTTTACCGAGTTGAAAGTTCACAGTTAATTACAGACATTATTTTACCATTACAATTACAATGATCGTTATAATTATAATGGAATGGTTTTACTCCCTCCTTTTAGCTCAATTGCAATGTGAAGACTTGGCTCAATGCTGCCTCACGGTTTTGGAAAGGAAATTTTGGGGGCAGCACGGTAGCATGGTGGTTAGCATAAATGCTTCACAGCTCCAGGGTCCCAGGTTCGATTCCCGGCTGGGTCACTGTCTGTGCGGAGTCTGCACGTCCTCCCCGTGTGTGCGTGGGTTTCCTCCGGGTGCTCCGGTTTCCTCCCACAGTCCAAAGATGTGCGGGTTAGGTGGATTGGCCATGATAAATTGCCCGTAGTGTCCTAAAAAGTAAGATTAAGGGGGGGGGGTTGTTGGGTTACGGGTATAGGGTCGATACGTGGGTTTGAGTAGGGTGATCATTGCTCGGCACAACATCGAGGGCCGAAGGGCCTGTTCTGTGCTGTACTGTTCTATATTCTATATTCTATATTCTATAAATATACTCTGATCCAAAAGAAAAGCTTATTTTTCTTTTGCTCAATCCAAACACTATAATCAAATATTCCAGGTGAAGGGGAGATAGGTGGGGTGCTGGGCAAGAACAAATAAAATTTTGACTTAGACACCAATCCCTAGTGGCAACCATCGCATTCAAACAAAACAAACATCACATAGTGAACGTCAGCATATTGTGCATTTAACTAATACTATTTTCTGGCATGTTTAAAACATGAACACAGTAACACAATTTTCCATGAAAGTAGATTTTCCTTCTTTCCTTTTCAATGTTCCCATTTCAAAATTCCCAGATCCGGCTCTGACCTTTCCGACAGGCTAGGAAGTATGCAATCACCCTCAACACTCCTGCTTTGTAGACTAGACTTGCAAACTTGGAATTCAGGCACAGGCTCCTCCAATCATTTTCCTTACATTAATTTTAATGAGGAGCATTAACTTAAATTCTAGTTTTGCACTTCCAATGAACTGAGCTCTGTATGTGCTTCTCACTTCGAGACAATAGTGACAGCCGACAGCTAGGCCTTCACCTCACTACCTGTACTTGAACATGTTTCTGTGGTTATGGTGACCATAGAAAAGTCCACATGAGAAGTGTAGAGAAACTGGTTATTTACTATTTACACAGTGTACACAGGTCCCAGTCTGGACTTCTCTACGTGGCTCCCACTCGGGCCGAGCTTTTGTACCTAGTGTCCATTGCTCCACTGAGGGGCAGGGGAAGCTCAGATTCAACGAATCTCACGGGGAGATTAATTGGTCCATGGTCCAACTCTGTAGGTTTTGTGTCGTTGAAATTACAGACTGCCTCAATGCCAATATATTTTACTAATCAACTGTCAACTTTTTCCTGCTGTATCTATTGTCAAGTTACCTCAATGGATGCGAGGACCTGAACAAAATTACTTTTCACTTCTACTGTAGCCTTTCCGCTCAACGGTGTTTCACTTTCGCAGAAATGCTGGTCCTGAGATTCTGCAGATCTCTTCTATTCTCCCACTCTCACATTGGGCTGGATTCTCCGCAGCCTCGTGCTGAAATTACGTTTGGCACGGGGGCAGAGAATCAAAGTTTATGACAGAATCGGGCCCGGCGCTGCTTCAGCTATTCTCCGGGCCCCGAATATCCGCACATCTGCGGATTACGCCACGTGGCTGGGGGGGGGGGGGGGGGGGGGGCATTGCCAGAGGCCCGCCCAGCAATACTCTGCTCCTAGCAGGCCGAGTTCCCGACTACGTGGTTCTAACCACGTATAGCCAGACGGGAGCCTCGCATGGAGGCTGCGGACTCAGTCCGCTGTTTCCCTGGTAAGGGGTGGGGGGATAGGGCACCGGGGGGGAGGGGAGGAGGCCTTGTGGGAGGCTGGGGCAGCAATTGGCAGCTGGAGGCCATGCGCGGACTTGGAACCGGAAGTGCAGGGGCCCGTATCCGCAGCTAAAGCTACGTGAAGCACTCTGGGTCCCTGCTAGCCCCCTGAAGGTAAGTGAATGGGGTTGTTTGTTTTCTAGGAAAGTCAGGCGTGCAACGCCTGTGTTTTTATGCTGGCATGGGGACATAGCCCCATTTTGGGAGAATTCAGTCCATTCTAGGTGACTGGTAGAATCCCTACAGAGTTTCCGGATCAATGTGCCAGCACCTATTGTTCTTATCTGGCAGTTGCATCTTTTCAAGGAAAAATTAATAAATATTTGAAGCAGAGAATGCGATAGGGCTATGGGGATGACAGTAGAACTTACGAACATAAGAACTAGGAGCAGGAGTAGGCCATCTGGCCTCTCGAGCCTGCTCCGCCATTCAATGAGATCATGGCTGATCTTTTGTGGACTCAGCTCCACGTTCCAGCCCGAACACCATAACCCTTATTCCCTTTCTTCTTCAAAAAACTATCTACCTTTATCTTAAAAACATTTAATGAAGGAGCCTCAACTGCTTCACTGGGCAAGGAGTTCCATAGATTCACAACCCTTTGGGTGAAGAAGTTCTGCCTAAACTCAGTCCTAAATCTACTTCCCCTTATTTTGAGGCTATGCCCCCTAGTTCTGCTTTCACCCGCCAGTGGAAACAACCTGCCCGCATCTATCCTATCTATTCCCTTCATAACTTTATATGTTTCTATAAGATCCCCCTCATCCTTCTAAATTCCAAAGAGTACAGTCCCAGTCTACTCAACCTCTCCTCGTAAACCAACCCCTTCAGCTCTGGGATTAACCTAGTGAATCTCTTCTGCACACCCTCCAGTGCCAGTACGTCCTTTCTCAGGTAAGGAGACCAAAACTGAACACAATACTCCAGGTGTGGCCTCACTAACACTTTATACAATTGCAGCATAACCTCCCTAGTCTTAAACTCCATCCCTCTAGCAATGAAGGACAAAATTCCATTTGCCTTTTTAATCACCTGTTGCACCTGTAAACCAACTTTTTGCGACTCATGCACTAGCACACCCAGGTCTCTCTGCACAGCAGAATGTTTTAATATTTTATCATTTAAATAATAATCCCGTTTGCTGTTATTCCTACCAAAATGGATAACCTCACATTTGTCAACATTGTATTCCATCTGCCAATGCCAATTAACCTATCCAAATCCCTCTGCAGACTTCCAGTATCCTCTGCACTTTTTGCTTTACCACTCATCTTAGTGTCGTCTGCAAACTTGGACACATTGCTCTTGGTCCCCAACTCCAAATCATCTATGTAAGTAGTGAACAACTGTGGGCCCAACACTGATCCCTGAGGGACACCACTAGCTACTGATTGCCAACCAGAGAAACGCCCATTAATCCCCACTCTTTGTTTTCTATTAATTAACCAATCCTCTATCCATGCTACTACTTTACCCTTAATGCCATGCAAAAACTGTCCAAAATTCTATGATTAACCTAGGACAAAAGTTCGGCGCAACATCGTGGGCCGAAGGGCCTGTTCTGTGCTGTATTTCTCTTTCTCTTTCTTTCTTTCTTTCTCTATCTTTATTTCATGCAGCAACCTTTTGTGTGGCACCTTGTCAAAGGTTTTCTGGAAATCCAGATATACCAGATCCATTGGCTCCCCATTATCTACCACACTGGTTATGTCCTCAAAGAAATCCACTAAATTAGTTCGGCACAACCTGCCCTTTACGAACCCATGCTGCCTCTGCCTAATGGGACAATTTCCATCCAGATGCCTCGCAATTTCTTCCTTGATGAAAGATTCCAGCATCTTCCCTACTACCGAAGTTAAGCTCACTGGCCTATAATTACCTGCTTTCTGCCTACCTCCTTTTTAAAACAGTGGTGTCACATTTGCTAATTTCCAATCCACCGGGACCACCCCAGAGTCTAGTGAATTTTGGTAAATCATCACTAGTGCATTTGCAATTTCCTTAGCCATCTCTTTTAGCACTCTGGGATGCATTCCATCAGGGCCAGGAGACTTGTCTACCTTTAGCCCCATTAGCTTGCCCATCACTCCCTCCTTAGTGATAACAATCCTCTCAAGGTCCTCACCTGTCATAGCCTCATTTCTATCAGTCGCTGGCATGTTATTTGTGTCTTCCACTGTGAAGACCTACCCAAAAAACCTGTTCAGTTCCTCAGCCATTTCCTCATCTCCCATTATTAGGTCTCCCTTCTCATCCTCCAAAGGACCAATATTTACCTTAGCCACTCTTTTTTGGTTTATATATTTGTAGAAACTTTTACTATCTGTTTTTATATTCTGAGCAAGTTTACTCTCATACTCTATCTTACTCTTCTTTATAGCTTTTTTAGTAGCTTTCTGTTGCCCCCCAAAAGATTTCCTAGTCCTCTAGTCTCCCACTAATCTTTGCCACTTTGTATGCTTTTTCCTTCAATTTGATACTCCCTTATTTCCTTAGATATCCACGGTCGATTTTCCCTCTTTCTACCACCGTCCTTCCTTTTTGTTGGTATAAACCTTGACTGAGCACTGTGAAAAATCGCTTGGAAAGTTCTCCACTGTTCCTCAACTGTTTCACCATCAAGTCTTTGCTCCCAGTCTATCTTAGCTAGCTCTTCTCTCGTCCCATTGTCATCTCCTTTGTTTAAGCACAAAACACTAGTATTTGATTTTACCATCTCACCCTCCATCTGTATTTTAAATTACACCATATTGTGATCGCTCCTTCCGAGAGGATCCCTAACTATGAGATCATTAATCCATCCTGTCTCATTACACAGGACCAGATCTAGGACTGCTTGTTTCCTCATAGGTTCCATTACACACTGTTCTAGGAAACTATCGCGGATACATTCTATAAACTCCTCCTCAAGGCTGCCTTGACCGACGTGGTTAAACCAATCGATATGTAGATTAAAATCCCCCATAATTGCTGTACCATTTCTGCATGCATCAGTTATTTCTTTGCCTACCCCACCATAATGTTACTATTTGGGATTTGGGATCGTGGGATTTATCTGCTTTCAAGGTTAAAAACCCCCAACATCTTTTATATCTCATAATTCAGAACTCTGGTGCGGGAACAGCTTCTTCCCCGCTGTTACCAGACTCCTAAATGACCCTCTTGTGGACTGACCTCGTTAACACTACATCCTGGGCAGGATTCTCCCCTACCCGGCGGGGCGGGGGGGTCCCTGCGTAGCGGAGTGGGCGGGGGGTCCCTGTGTAGCGGAGTGGCACCAACCACTCTGGCGTCGGGCCTCCCCAAAGGTGCGGAATTCTCCGCACCTTTAGGGGCCAAGCCCTCACATTGAGGGGCTAGGCCTGCGCCGGAGCGGTTGGCACCACACCGACTGGCACCCAAACCGGCTCCAGTGGCCTTTGACGCCCGCTGCCCAGCGCCGGGGCTGGCTGAAAGGCCTTCGCCGGTTCGCGCATGCGCCGGTGCGTCAGCTGCCGCTGACATCACCACCGGCGCATGCGCGCTGGGGGATTCTCTTCTGCTTCCGCCATGGTGGAGGCCGTGGCGGCGGCGGAAAAAAAGAGTGCCCCCACAGCACTGGCCCGCCCGCCGATCGGTGGGCCCCGATCGTGGGCCTGGCCACCGTGGGGGCACCCCCTGGGGTCCGATCACCCCGCGCCCCCCCAGGACCCCGGGGGTCCGCTTGTGCTGCCGATCCCGCCGCCACCAGAGGTGGTTCAAACCACGGCAGCGGGAGAGACCTCCCAGCAGCGGGACTTCGGCCCATCGTGGGCTGGAGAATCGCCGCAGGGGCCTCGCCGATCGGCGGGGCGTGATTCCCGCCCCCGCCAATTCCCGGGTGGCGGAGAATTCCGGCCACGGTGGGACCGGGATTTACCCCGGCCCTGGGCGATTCTCCGACCCTGCGGGGGTCGGAGAATTTCGCCCCCTATATGTACACCTTGTGTTGCCCTATTATGTATTTTCTTTTATTCCCTTTTCTTCCCATGTACTCAATGATCTGTTGAGCTGCTCGCAGAAAAATACCTTTCACTGTACCTCGGTACACGTGACAATAAACAAATCCAATCCAAATATTTGAAGCAGAGAATGCGAGTGGGCTATGGGGAAGACAGTAGAATAGTGGGATTTATCTGCTTCCAAGGTTGAAAACCTCCAACATCTTTTATATCTCATAATTCAGACATCTGGGGCGGGCTGCTCTGCCCTGCCATGCCACGCCGCGGGATGCTCCATTACACCAGCCGATCAATGGGGTTTCCCATTGTGGGGCAGCCCCATGCCATCGGGAAACCCCCGGGCACCGGCAAAATGGAGCATCCCGCCCCAGATATTAGATTCAATCGTACTCTGTGATCCTGCTGGGATAGCAACAGTAAACAGGGTAAAGCCAGGCAGTAAGGTGTACTCTCACCATTTCCTCCCTAGATAAGTCTTCTTCCCATCAACCCTGTTGGCTGTGTCTCTCTTCTGCCTGCTGAATGGGGAGGGGGTCCATCTGAAAGGACCAGGGCTTTGGTTTAACATTTCAGCTGAAAGGCAGTGGGCAGGTTTTCCCGTTGGACGACGCCAAAATCGTGAAACCCGATTGGGCGGAGAATTGGTCATGATGCCAAAATCATGGTGGGCACAGGTCAGAAAGCCATGCTCCGGTGCCTTGACACCAGCATTGATGCGTACTACTCCAAACATACAGTAAACAGCATTCGTATTTCATTAATGGGCCTGACAGGTTTTTCTCCAGGATTTTTTGGTTTCGTTTTCATATGGGAGCTGCATTCAAACAAAGAAGATGTATTTTTGGTCTCTCCCGCCCTGCATGCTAAAGAATGTCTCCAGACCACTTGATAACTTCAAGGTAATGCCTGTTTTCTGTAAGGAGTTCAAACCTACTGTTTTTGTAGAAAAAGGGTGTTTGGCTTATGGATGTTGTTAGGAAAGTTATTACGGGTTACCTATAGAGTACTGTACCTTTGGGGGGTTATTTGTGTTGGTAGTTGATAAGATGTTTACTGTGTGTTTATAAAATGTTAATTGGATTCATAGAATAAACATTGTTTTGTTTAAAAGTACTTAAGTTCTCGGTTGCATCACACCTGTAATGTGGGCCCTTGTGCTCCTCATAACCAAAATCTATTAAAAGTTTTAGATCAGATGAACTCCATGATATGCTTTCGTGTTCTCTAAATCCTGGCCCATAACATAGGCTTTCAGAAGGTGCCTGAAGGAGCTGCACTAACGGCAGAAATATGTTATGTCAATGCAAGTATCATTTGTGCCTGTCTGCATAAGTAGAATTGAGAGCTGTATATTCATTTTACGGATTTTTAATGAGAAATTGTGTTAGAATCATAGATCATAGAATCATAGAATTTACAGTGGGTTAAGAGATACATATAATCTGTTCTTGTTAGATTTGAAGTTTACAAGTCAAAGTATTGTTTTCCATTTGCTTCAATAAATTTTTGCTTGTAAAAAAATACAAACCCTAGTTCTCATGCAATCACTGCTATAGCGAATCAATCTTCCTGCACAGAGTTAAAAATGACAAACATTTGAGGTTCTGGTCCAGTATCTGAGCTGCTTTTGGGGTTCTGGCGTCTGTAGCAATATTTATTCATAAAATCGCTGAAAGAACATTACAAACATTTCAAAATGGCCATCACTGAAAGCGCAATGATATTCATGGTTTCTGCATAAATCATCTTGCACTCTGAGGTGCTTCAATACAGTCAAAAGAACATTACAGCCATTTCAAAATAGTCGTTATAAAATGTACAATGGTAGTTAATTGTCCACATAGGTCATTTTGCACTCTGGGATGGAATCATAAAACCACTACAATGCAGAAGGAGGTCATTTGGTCCATCGAGTCAACACTGACCCTTTGAAAGAACATCCTACCTAGGCCCACTCCCTCACCTTATCCCTGTAACCTCATTGAACCTTTGGACACTAAGGGATAATTTAGAACAGCCAATCCACCTAACCTAACCTTTGGACTGTGGGAGGAAACCAGAGCACTGGGAGGAACCCACACAGACATGGGAAGAATGTGCAAATTTTTTTTTTTAACAAACATTTTATTGAGGTATTTTTGGTATTGTAACAACAACAAAATAAGCAATGTACATGAAACTATACACATAGTGCAAAAGCCATCACCCTCCCTTACAGGTCCCACCTTTATTAACCCCCTACTCTAAGCTAAACTAACTCCCACCCCCCTTCTGCTGACGATTAATTTTAATTTTCCGCGAAGAAGTTGACGAACGGCGAACCCTAACAGCGATTCTCTCAAGGCGAACTTGATTTTCTCCAAACAGAGAAAGCTACCCATGTCCGATAGCCAGGTCTCCGATCTCGGGCCTTAAGTCCCTCCAAGCTAATAGTATCCATCTCCGGGCTACCAGGGAAGCAAAGGCAGAACGTCTGCCTTTTTCTCCCCCTGGATTCCCGGGTCTTCCGACATTCCGAAAATCACCACCTCTGTACTCAGCGCCACCCTTGCTTTTAACACTGTGGACATGACATCTGCAAACCCCTGCCAAAATCCCCAAAGCATGTCCAGAACATGTGGACATGGTTCGCTGGTCCTCCCGCACATTTTGCACACCTGTCTTCCACCCCAAAGAATCTGCTCATTCGAACCACTGTCATGTGAGCCCGATGACCGACCTTGAATTGTATCAGGCTGAGCCTGGCACATGTTGCGGACTCAATGCGTCTGCCCATAGACCATCCTCTATCTCTCCTCCCAGCTCCTCCTCCCACTTGCGCTTCAGCTCCTCGGTCTACGTCACCTCTGACCCCAAAAGTTCCTTATAAATGTCAGAGATGTTCCCTTCTCCGACCCATCCTCTGGAAACTATCCTGTCCTGAATCCCCCTTAGCGGTAGGAGCGGGAAGGTTGAGACCTGTTTACATAGGAAGTCCCGCACCTGCAGATACCTGAATTTGTTTCCCCTCGCCAACCCAAACTTCTCCTCCAGCGCCCTCATACTCGGAAATCTCCCCTTTATAAACATATCCCCCATCCTCTCAATCCCTGCTCTCCGCCATATCCGGAACCCCCATCCATACTTCCCGGGGCAAACCGGTGATTATTACAGATTGCGGACCAGACCGATGCTCCCTCTGCTCCCACATGTCTCCACCATTACCCCCAGACTCTCAGGGCCGCAAACCACCATGGGGCTGGTGGAGTACCGTGCCGGCGGGGAACGGCAGAGGTGCAGTTACCAACGCCCCCAGACTGCTGTCCTTGCATCAAGCCGCTTCCTTACACTCCCATGCTGACCCCTCCCCCTCTACCCACTTCCTGATCATGGTTATATTCGCCGCCCAGTAATAGTTACTAAAATTTGGCAGCGCCAGCCCGCCCTCTCCCCATCTCCGCTCAAGCATGACCTTCCTGACTTGAGGGGTCTTGCCCGCCCAAACGAAGCCAGAGATCACTTTGTTGACCTGTTTAAAAAAGGGCCATGGAATAAAGATGGGGAGTCATTGAAACACGAACAGGAATCTCGGGAGGACCGTCATCTTCACCGTCTGCACCTCACAGCCAGTGACAACGGAAGCACGTCCCACCTTCGGAAATCATCCTTCATTTGGTCTACTAGTCGAGCCAGATTTAATTTATGCAGCCGGTCCCATTCCCGCACCACTTGAATGCCTAGGTACCTAAAGCTTCCCCCAACCAGCCTAAACGGCAGCTCCCCCAATCGCCTCTCCTGTCCCCTCGCCTGGACCGCAAACATCTCACTTTCCCCCATATTTAGTTTATACCCTGAAAACTGGCCAAATTCCCCTAGAATCCTCATTTCTTCCATCCCCTCTATGGCTCCAGTATATACCGAAGCAGGTCGTCTGCATAGAGCGAGACTCTGTGCTCCACTCCCCCTCCCGGACCAGCCCCTTCCTGCCCCTTGAGGCTCTCATAGCAATCGGTAATGGATTTGTAGCTAGTGCGAACAACAGTGGGGAGAGGGGGCATCCCTGTCTCGCCCTCCCCGTGCAGTCAAAAATAGTCCGATGTTGTCCCATTCGTCCGTACACTTGCCACAGGAGCCTGATACAGCAGCCTGACCCAGTCAATAAAGCCCCGCCCTAATCCGAACCGCCCCAGTACCTCCCACAGATAATCCCATTCTACCCGATCAAAAGCCTTTTCTGCATCCATTGCGATCACTACCTCCACCTCCCTACCTTCCGGGGGCATCGTGATCACATTTAACAACCTTCTTACATTGGCCTCCAACTGCCTACCCTTAACAAACCTCATCTGGTCCTCCCCAATAATGTCCAGAACACAATCCTCAATCTTGGAGGACAAAATTTTGGCCAGCAAATTGGGGTCCACATTCAACAGGGATATCGGCCTGTAGGACCCACACAGCTCCGGGTTCTTGTCCTGCTTCAGAATCAGCAAAATCGTGGCCTGTGACATCGTCGGGGGCAGCACCTCTCTTTCCTTTGCCTCATTGAATATCCTCATCACCACCCGGCCCCGATATCCCAGAGAACGTTTTATAAAACTCCAATGGGTACCCGTCCGGCCCCGGGGCTTTACCCGACTGCATGGCTTCAGACCCTCCACTATCTCTTCCAGCCCGATCGGGGCCCCTATCCCTTCTACCAGCTCGCCGTCCACCTTTGGGAAATTCAGCCCCTCCAAGAAGTGCCACATACCCTCCGGCCCCCGGCCCCATAGGGGGTTCCGACCTATACAGCCTAGTGTAGAAATCCCTAAACACCTTATTCACACCTGCTGAATCTCCAACCAGGTTCCCATTTCTGTCATTTACTTTGCCTATCTCCCTGGCTGCCTCCCTCTTTCTAAGCTACTGTGCAAGCATTCTGCTGCCCATCTTTCCATCCTCATAGATCGCCCCCCTCGCCTTTCGCAGCTGCTCCACTGCCCTCCTTGTGGTTAACAAACTGAACTCCGCCTGTAGCCTGCGCCGTTCCCTTAAAAGCCCTGCCTCTGGGGTCTCCGTATACTTCCTATCGATCTGTAGTATCTCCTTTACTTGAGAAGATCTTCCCTTACTTGAGAAAGGACGTACTGGCGCTGGAGGGTGTGCAGAGGAGATTCACTAGGTTAATCCCAGAGCTGAAGGGGTTGGATTATGAGGAGAGGTTGAGTAGACTGGGACTGTACTCGTTGGAATTTAGAAGGATGAGGGGGGATCTTATAGAAACATTTAAAATTATGAAGGGAATAGATAGGATAGATGCGGGCAGGTTGTTTCCACTGGCGGGTGACAGCAGAACTAGGGGGCATAGCCTCAAAATAAGGGGAAGTAGATTTAGGAGTGAGTTTAGGAGGAACTTCTTCACCCAAAGGGTTGTGAATCTATGGAATTCCTTGCCCCGTGAAGCAGTTGAGGCTCCTTCATTACATGTTTTTAAGGTAAAGATAGATAGTTTTTTGAAGAATAAAGGGATTAAGGGTTATGGTGTTCGGGTCGGAAAGTGGAGCTGAGTCCACAAAAGATCAGCCATGATCTAATTGAATGGCGGAGCAGGCTCGAGGGGCCAGATGGCCAACTCCTGCTCCTAGTTCTTATGTTCTTATGTTCTTACCAGTCGGTCCGTCTCTGTCCTGTCCACCCTCTCCCTATGGGCCCGTATTGAGATCAGCTCCCCTCTGACCACTGCCTTCAGTGCTTCCCAGACCACCGCTGCTGAAATTTCCCCTGTGTCGTTGACCTGCAGGTAGTTCTGAATACATTTCCTCAGCCGCTCGCACACCTCTTCGTCAGCCAAAAGTCCCACATCTAACCTCCAGTGCGGGCGCTAATTACTGTCTTTACTAACCTGCAGATCAACCCAGTGTAGAGCATGGTCTGAGATTGTGATCGTCGAGTACCCCGTGCCCACCACCCCTGCCAATAAGGCCCTACTCAAAATAAAGAAATCAATCCGGGAGTACACTTTATGCACGTGTGAGTAGAAGGAGAACTCCTTCACCCTCGCTGCGCAAATTTCCATGGATCTACCCCCCCATCTGCTCCATGAACCCTTTAAGTTCCTTTGCTATTGATGGCACCCTGCCCTGGTCCAAGCCAGGGTCAATAACTGTGTTGAAGTCCCCTCCCATGACCAACCTGTGCGAGTCCAGGTCCGGTATCTTGCCCAGCATCCTCTTTATAAACTCCACATCATCCCAATTTGGCGCATACACATTTACTAATACCACCTGAACCCCCTCCAGTTTCCCACTGACCATAATGTACCAGCCTCCTACATCTGAGTCTATTCTACCCGCCTCAAAGACCACCTGCTTATTGATCAAGATCGCGACCCCTCTAATCTTTGAGTCTAGTCCCGAGTGAAAGACCTGACTGACCCAGCCTTTCCTCAATCTAATCTGGTCAGTTACTCTGAGATGCGTCTCCTGCAACATTACCACGTCCGCCTTCAGTCCCCTAAGATGCACGAACACACGTGCCCTCTTGACTGGCCCATTTAACCCTCGAACATTCCAGGTGATCAGCCTAGTTGGGGGGCTCATTGCCCCCCCCCCCCCCTCAGCCATCCCCTTTTTTGGGCCCACCTCCAGGCCATGCTCTGCGCCTCCACCGGCTGGCCCCATGGCAGCTTCCGCCCCCAACCTCTGTCCCTTAGCCCAAGTCCCTCCCTCATCTGCAGAACATTCCCCCCCCCCCCCCCCCCCCCCCCCCCCAGTAACAACACTCTGTAACCCAAAACCCTTTAATAAACCGAACATATGCACACCCACCACTGCACTTCCGTGAGCTAGCCCACCCAGCTAGCTTGGTGACTCCCATCCCCGGTGCCGGAGAGTCTCCCACCTATTACTCCCTCCTCACCCTCCCCCCAGCTCATACAAACATACTCCAACATCAAACAATCCCCACACAATTGACCGACAGAAAGACACCAAGATCTCAACATGCACACCTCCATCCCCAACAGTGCAATGAAAACCTTAACTCACTTAGCTCTACCGCTGGTCCCAAATCAATGCAATAGGCATTACAAACAGCTTCCACAAAATGAAAAACAAGAAACTTTTTTTTTGAAAAGAATAGAAAAACCAAAAAAAAAATGTTGCAGCGAAGTTCAAAAGTTCTCAGTCCACCACCAGTCCTTTCCTTTTCACCAAGTTCAGCGCGTCCACAGGCGACTCAAAATAAAAGTGCTGTTCCTCGTGCATGACCCAAAGACGGGCCGGATACAACAGTCCAAACTTCAACCTTTTCTTAAAAAGGATCGACCTAATCTGGTTGAAGCCTGCTCTTCTCCTGGCCACCTCCACACTCAGGTCTTGGTAAACCTGCAGGATACTGTTGTCCCACTTACAGCTCCGTGTCTGCTTGGCCCACTGTAGAATGCGCTCCTGATCCAAGTACCTGTGGAATCTCACCACCATTACCCTCGGGGGGGGAGGGGGGGGTCTCCCATTCGTGGCTTCCTCTCGAGCGCTCTGTGAGCCCTCTCCACCTCCAAGAGTTGGGGGAATGCCCCATCCTCCAGCAGCTTCTCAAACATATCTGCGATGTATGCCCCAACGTCCGCTCCTTCGGACTCCTCTGGGAGCCCAACGATGCTCAAGCTCTGCCGGAGGGATCTATTCTCTAGGTTCTACACCTTCTCCGGGAGCTTCTTATGCTGGTCTCTCAGCATCCCCGCCTCCAACTCCACCGCAGTTTGATGTTCCTCCTGCTCAGCCAGTGCCTTCTCTACCTTCTGGATCGCCCGATCTTGGGCATCCAATATAAGCTCCAGCCGCTCAATTTACCTTTTTATCGGGTCCAAGCAGTCCCGTTTCGGCTTAGCAAAGACTTTCTGAATAACTTGCATCAGCTGCTCCGTTGACCGCTGGGTCGGCAAACCGGAGGTCCGGTCCCCTGCCATGCTATCTCTCCTGCAGCTTCAGCCCAAGCCTTCTCTTTCTGTTTCTGCCTTTACCAGCACCTCTAGTCCTTCTCTCCATGCACCAATGTGGGAATTCAGTGCACAATTGCCTCTGTGATCAGTTTTACAATTCAAGTCTGTTAAAAAATCGGGGGAATAGGTCCAAAGGTCCGACCCGAGTGGGAGCCACCAAATGTGCGGCTTACTCCTTACTCCCAGAATGCCTAGATCCACTGCAATTCACTTACCGCCACAACACAGATGCCATCTTGCTGGCCCTACATTCATCCCTGGAGCATCTCAACAACAAGGACTCCTATGTCAGATTCCTATTCATTGACTACAGCTCTTACTTCAACACCATAATCCCAGCCAAGCTCATATCAAAGCACCAAAACCTAGGACTTGTCTCCTCCCTCTGCAACTGGATCCTCGGATTTCTGACCCATAGATCACAATCGATCAGGATAAACAACAACACCTCCTCCATGAAAATCCTCAGTACTGGGGTTCCACAAGGCTGCATACTTAGCCCCCGATTATACTCCCTATACACGCATGACTGTCTGGCAAAATTTGGCTCCACCTCCATTTACAAGTCAGTGGGTTGGACCTCGAAAACAGGAGATAGAGAACGTAGTGGAGTGGTGTAATGACAACAATCTCTCCTTCAACGTGAGCAAAAATAAAGAGCTGGTCATTGACTTCAGGAAGCAAAACATCGTACACACCCCTGTCTGCATCAACAGCACCGAGGTGGAGATGGTTGACAGCTTCAAATTCCCAGGTGTGCACATCACCGACAATCTGCCCTGGTTCACCCACGCCGATGCTGTGGCCAAAAAAGCGCAACAGCACCTATACATCCTCAGGAAACTAAGGAAATTTGCATGTCCACAATAACTCTTACCAACTTTTACAGATGCACCGTAGAAAGCATCCTATCTGGCTGCATCACAGCCTGGCATGGCAACTGCTCGGCCCAAGACCGTAAGAAACCACAGAGCGGTGTGAACACAACCCAGTCCATCACACGAACCTGCCTCCCATCCATTGACTCCATCTACACCTCCCGCTGCCTTGGGAAAATGGGCAGCATAATCAAAGTCCACTCCCACATGGCTTACTCAATCTTCCAACTTCTTCCATTGGGCAGGAGATACAAAAGTCTGAGAACACGCACGAACAGTCTCAAAAACACATTCTTCCCCGCTGTTACCAGAGTCCTGAATAACTCTCTTATGGACTGATCTGATCTCTTCACACACCTTCTCTACTGAGTAGTACTGCACTCCATATGCTTCACCTGATGCCTGTGCATATGTATTTACATTGTGTATTTATGTTTGCCCTATGTTTTTTTCATGTATGAAATGATCTGTCTGGACTGTACGCAGAACAATACTTTTCACTGTACCTCAGTACATGTGACAATAAACAATTCCAATCCAATCCAAGCTTTAGTACATTCCTCGGTATCTCGTCCTGGGCTTTGGAATGTGCCAGTCCGCAACACTCAGTCGGGGACAACTCTTTGCACTGCAAGACAAATAAGTTTCAGTCAGATCAAAGAATGACTCTCACTGAGTTGATGGTCCTCCAGCAACAGCTGATATTTGTCTCGGTGTGTGTCCATGGGAGGGCTCAGAATCCTGGGTCACGGAGCAGCTCGGAATGAACCTCGACAAAAACCACCTCACCTCTCTCCAGGCTTTCTTTGCAAAAGCACCTTCCAAAGGGAGGTGGACACAGCCACCTCGAGGGCAATATGAGACCCAATTTTGTAGGAAGGATCTGAATGGGAGGGCCTTTCTAAACACCAACCCAGTTATCTCTCTGTGCTTGGTTGAAATCTCTGGCGATGAGACGTTCTGCCAAGTGACTTTGACAATCAACTCAGGTAACCACCTGGCAGAATCCATCATCCCCTTTTCCCGCAGAGCCTCTAGGATGTTCTGTGAAGACCATTGCCTGATAGAATTGAGATCAAAGATGTTTCTCTGCATATATTTTCCCATGAGGGACAGGTGTTACGGCACGGTCCAACTGCTTGGAGCATTCTGCGGTAGCGTGGCAAGTCCCATCCTGCGCAGGACCGGGGAAAGGGAGAACTTCAGTACATGGTGTGACACTTGGTGTTGCCGTTCAGAAGGTCTACGCACAGCTCGATGCGGCCACAGACAAAGCTGGTCATCGGGATTAGGATGATGTTGGGCACGTTGTTTTCCCCTCTTATCCAGAAGTATGTACATCAAGTCCTGATGAACCCGATCCATTTTCAACTTCTAGATAAAGCAGAAAGTGGTTCAGGTGATTGCCACAGCACAGGAGTGAGGAATGAACCAGATCTGTGCCACATACAGCAACACCAAGAGTGCCTCACACCTGATGACCAGGTTCTTACCCGCAATGGAGAGCGACCATTACTCCCACATGGCTAGTTTTTGTTTCATTATGCCTCCTCCCTGCTTCCATTTTCCAATCATAGAATCCCTAAAGGGCAGAAGAAGACCATTCAGCCCATCAAGCCTGCACTGACCCTCTGAAAGAGGGTCCACCCAAGCCCACCCCAGCCCTATCCGAATAACCCCGTAACCTAACCTACACATCCCTGGACAATAAGGGCAATTTAGCATTGCCAACCCACCTAACCCACACATCTTTGGACTGAGGGAGGAAAGCCACGCAGACATGGGGAGATGTGCAAACTCCACACAGACAGTCACACCAGGCCGGAATTGAACCCGGGTCCCTGGCGCTATGAAGCAACAGTGAGAACCACTGTGCCACCATGCCACCCATAATGCATGCCCTCGCCCCTCCAAATCAGATTCCCAGCACCTTCAGGCAGTCTGATCTGACAGTGAAGGGAATGAAAGAAAGGTCAGCCCAGTTTCAAAAAACATGACTTCGCTCCTGCCATGATTTACCTTGTTGATCAGCAATGTGAAAGTTGCGCGAGAACTGCCCATCTTTTCCTTTAAATGATTTTCTGTGGAAGGATGAGTTGGATGGACGGTGATGATCACATATACCTTTCCTAGTGAAAGCGCTGAACAAAGCACTTTTGAACTCCAAGGCGGACAAAGCGAGGTGAACCAGTTATGGTGGGAAGCGCGGCTGCTCGAAGGTCCCAGAATGAGGGGACAGGGCAGAGAGAGAAAAAGAACATCAGTCATGAGGTTTAGGCTTGTTATCATTGTGGGGGAGAGCTATCCCAAGACAGATGCACAGTGTAAGGAATTCACCTGTTTCAGATGTAATAATAAAGGACATATACAAGCCAGATGCAGAGTCAGACTGACTACTCCAAGTCCCCAAAAAGAAACATTGGAAAATCCAGTGAACAAGCTTGAGGAAGACCCTGAAGTCCAAAGTATATAAGCTCGACATGATGAGATTAAACTAAACACTCAACATTAAGATTGTCTTGTCGTCAATGGCCGTCTGCGAGAGATGGAGGTCGATACAGCTGCGGCTGCCACAGTAGTAGGCGAGCGAATGTTTCGGTATCTGCAGGGAGGGTTGCAGCCTGTGAGTCTAAGTGGTACATCAGCCATCTTAGCCAACTATACCAGTATCATACCAACAGCAGTCAGCACAGCTGCAATTAATTGCAGTGAAAGGACAAAGGTCAAGGCTCCTGGGGCAGGTTTGACTGAAGGAAATCAAGCTAAATTGGCTAGAAATATTCAGCATCACAGATAGGGTTTCCAGAAACATCTATGTAAATACCACAAGGTTGTCCAGAGAGAGTTGGTGTGCATAAAAGGAGTGAAAGCAAAGATCAACATAGAGCCAGAAGCAACACCAAATTCCTTTTGTGCCAGACATGTGGTGCCTTATGCTCTACAGAAAAACATGGAGGTGAAGTTGAAGTGTCTGGACGACCTGGGGGTAATTACTTCAGTACAGTTTTCAGAATGGGCAGCACCAATCGTCCCAGTGTTGAAGAGGGACAGCACAGTCCAAATCTGTGGTGATTATAAAATGGCTATGAACAGGGCTGCTAAATATCCTGGGTGGGATTCTCCATTGCCCGAGGTGCAATGGAGGTGTCGCCTGAGGCCTCTCGTGTATTGGCAACGCCTGTCATTCGAGGACCGGCCGGACTGGCCATGCTGTCGGAGACTCCAGCTGAGCAGCGGGACAGTGCGACATATCTGCCAGATCATGGAGCAACTGGCACCGTGGGAGAATGAGGGAGGACACCTGCTCCCGGTGTCCGTCAAGCTGATGGTCCTTTACGCTCCAGGGTTCTTCCAGGCGCCGAGTAGGGACCTCTCCAGGATCTCACAGAGCTCGGTGCACAGGTGCCCCATATGCCCAGTCAGCTCAGTACATTCATTTCAATGTGGACCAAGCCCACCAGGATGCTGTTGCTCATTTTGGTGAGTGTTCTTTGCACTCAATTGGCTCTGTTTTATCACCTTGCTCTAGAGTCGCCAGGTATCTTTATGATACCACCACGAGGTTCAAGTTCAAGTGCTGATCAATAACTCAATACACCAGTTAGTAAGGTTCAAATCAAAACACATTTATTATATACACAGTCAATCGCTACTCATGCATAAATACCCTTTTGAGCGGACCCCGTACTTGGCTCCAATTGATTGGATCATGTTCCCAATCAATGGATTTGATTTCCCCAATACTGGGGCTGTTCCCTGATTGCTGGGCGGTCCTTGAGTGTTCGTTGGCTTCTTTTGTTTTGGACTCCTGCTGGCGCCGAGGAGTCTGGTTTTACCTCGGTCATCTCTAACTGTTTCCATTGTGCCTGGGAATCGCTCATTAATATGTAGATTATTGCCGGTTTCAGTGCTGTCTGCCTTCTGCAAATCGAATACACAGGAAAACTCTGCAAACTGCTTGTTTTTCTGAGACTGTCCATTTTTCCCTGCGTTCTCAGCGAATCTCCATTTTGTCGGGAAGTGGCCAACCCAGGTGGTTACAATGCCCGAGAAGCGGGGTTTGTGGCGAATGCCAAAAAGATCCAGGTCCAGGGGTGTTTGGTGCAATGCATGGCACTCTACGAGCACCTGCAGATGACAGGCCACTCTTCACAAAGCAAAAGGGGTTACACTCGATGAACATGCTGCTGGTTTGTATAATGGAATAAGCCTTTGTGGGTATTCATGGTAACGAACCTTCTTGACTCATCCTCCAGCTCAACCCATTAGTACTAGTATATTCAAGAGGCGGCTAGATATAGCAACTGGAGAGAATGGGATCAAAGGTTGGATGATCAGCCATAATCGTGATGAATGGCGGAGCAGGCTCAAAAAGCCAAAAGGCCTCCTCCTGCTCCTATCTTCTATGTATCTATATATCTATGTATATGCAGGTTACGTGGATTGGCCGTGCTAAATTGCCCCTTAGTGTCCTAAAAAGGTGAGGTGAGGTTACGGGAATAGGGTGGAGGTGTGGGGATAGGGTGGAAGTGTGGGGTTAGGGTGCTCTTTCCAAGGGCTTATGCAGACTCAATGGGCTGAATGGCCTCCTTTTGCACTGTAAATTCTATGATTATATTCACACAATCGATTCCAAAGGGAAATGGTGCAGGATTCGCGATTGACACTCTGGAGGCTGACAAGCTGCAGATAGATTTCACCCTTGAGAGTAGCCGGGTCGACGGTGGAGGAGGTTCCACATCGATTTTCGGATTATGGGAATTATGTTGCAGACGTCCCCTCAAAATGGTTGGATGTCCAGCCCATGCATTGGGTGACTGTGGCAGGTACCCTTGACAAGCTGCTTTAAATCATTGACATACACGGCCTACCAGACGTGTTTGCCTCAGCCTTTACAGCTAAAGAGTTTCAACTTTTCAATATGTCCAACGGGATCTAACACGAAAGGGTGCCCGCACACCCCCCCCCCCGCCCCCTCCCGAACCCCATGGGCTGGCCAAGAGAGCTGTCCAAACTTTTAAAGCGTCAATGAGAGAACAGTCAAACCGGTCACAGCTGCCTTGTCCTCCTGCTGCAAATTGCCATGTGCAGTCACATGGTCACTTGGGCATACATGTCCAAAATTCAAACAAACCCCACTCCCCTACCACTCCTGGTGAATCACAATTTTGGGACTATATTGAGTTCCTTTTTCTTTTTTACAGGCTGCTATTTAATTCCTGGCACCATTGAGAACATTTCCATGACATTTAACCTACTTAGAATTGTAATGAAATGAGCTTTAATGACGGGGAACAGTAGATGATTACAGTTTCTAACCACATTGTGGCATTTAGACAATAAACAATAACCCGCTGTTCACTCATCCCATGCCGACTAACTGCCTAAACTTAGTCCACTGCCTAAATAATGTCTTGAAATTTACTGGTATAGTAGTGCAGTATTTAAAAAGTTTCCGTGTGACATTTAGCTAAATCAATGTGTGATTAGCATTTGTGGTCTATGGGCATCACTGCCCAGAGCACCATTGATTGCCCATCTCTCGTTTTCTTTGAAAAGGTGGTAGTGTTGCCTTCTTGAAATGCTGCAGTCCCTGAGGTGTAGGTACACCCACTGTGCTGTGAGGGAAGGAGTTTCAGGATTTAAACTCAGTGACTGTAAAGGAACGGCGATATATTTCCAAGCCAGGATGGTGAGTAACTTGGAAGGGAAGGCAGTGTTCCCAGATATCTGCTGCTCTTTTTCTAGGTGGTAGCTGTTGTGTGTTTGGGTTCAATTCCAGCCTTGGGTGACTGTGTGTGTGGAGTTTATGCGTTCTCCCTGTATCTTCGTGGGTTTCCTCCGGGTGCTCCGCTTTCTTCCCACAATCCCAAGATGTGCATGTTAGGTGGATTGGCCATGCTAAATTTCCTCTTTGCGTTCAAAAGATTGGGTGGATTTACGGGAATGGGCCTGGGTGGGGTGCTCTTTTCAGACTCAATGTGCTGAATGGCTTCATTCTGCACTGTAGGGGTTCTATGATTCTAAGATGCTGCCAAAGAAACATTGGTGAGTTCCAGCAGTGCATCTTGTAGATGGTACACATGGCCGCCAATGTTCGTCGATGGTGGAAGGATTGAATGTTTGTGGAATGGGAGCAAACAAGTGGGCTGCCTTGTCCTGGATGGTGTCAAGCTTCTTGAGTGTTGTTGGAGCTGCACTCATCCAGCCAATTGGAGAGAAATCCATCACACTCCTGACTTGTGCCTTGTAGATAGTGGACAGGCTTTGGGGAATCAGAAGATGTGTTACTCACCACAGAATCCCTAGCCTTTAACCTGCTCTAGTGGTGAGTCCAGTTCAATTTCTGGTCAATAACTCCCAGGATGTTGAGAGTAGGGGAATCAGCAAAGGTAATGCCATTGAATTTCAAGGGGTAATGGTTAGATCCTCTCTTATTGGAGATGATCATTGCCTAGCACATGTGTAGTGCAAATGTAACTTGTCACACAAGCCTGGATATTGCCCAGGTCTTGCTGCATTTGGACATGGACTGCTTAATTATCTGAGGAGTTGCAAATGATACTGAATATTGTGCAATCATCAGTGACCATCTTCTGACCCTGTGATGGAAGGGAGGTCATTGATAAGGCAGCTGAAGATGGTTGGACCTAGGGGATTTTTGAAAAATTTGTTCATGGGATGTGGGCGTCGCTGGCTGGGTCAGCATTCATTGCCCATCCCCAAGGGCATTTAAGAATCAACCACATTGCTGTGGATCTGGAGTCACATGTAGGCCAGACCAGGTAAGGATGACAGATTTCCTTCCCTAAAGGACATGAGTGAACCAGGTGGTTTTTATGAAAATTGACATGATCTTTTGTGCCAGGTATGACTCCAGCAAGCAGAGGGTTTCCCCGCTGAATACCATTGATTCCAGTTTTGTGAGAGAATTTTTAAAAAATTTGTTCATGGGACGTGGGCGTCGCAGGTTGTGCCAACATTTATTGCCCATCCCTAATTGCCCTTGAGGGAGTCACATGTAGGCCAGACCCGGGCATTAGTGAACCAGATGGGTTTTCACAACAAACGGCAATGGCTTCATGGTCACCATGAGGCTTTTAATTCCAGGTTTTTAATTAAGTCAAATTCCACCATCTGCCGTGGCAGGATTCGTATCCAGGTCCCCATAGCATTACCCTGAGTTTCTGGTTTACTAGTTCAGTGACAATACCACTACGCCACCGCCTCCCGTTAATTAGAAAAAGAGCTGAACATCCATGAGCAGGTTATTTCTGAGTAAGTGCTGTTGATGGCACTGTTGAGGAAACCTTCCATCACTTGACTGATGATCGAAAGTGGACTCATGGGGTGGTAATTGGCTGGGTTGGATTTGTCGTGTTTCTTGTGTACAAGACATACCTGGGCAACTTTCCACATTGCTGGGTCGATGCCAGTATTGTAGCTGTACTAGAACACAAGTCTATTGCTGGAATATTGTCAGGACCCTAGACTTTGCAGTACCTGTGCCTTCAGCTTTTTCTTAAGAAAGTGCACTCCAAGTCAGGGTTCCCAAATCGATCACATTGCATTTGACACTTCAGAACATTTCTCAGCTGAGTCTTGACCTCTGTGTCCTCAATCTCAAATAATTAGGGCTCCCCTTGCATAGGACCAGTTTTCCATTAGTGGGTTCCTCCCACACGCCATCAGACCCCTCCCCTGGCCATTTTTTCTCCAAAGTTGTTATTCAAGTGCATCGTTCCATCGTGCTGACAACATGGTGCTGCTGCACATGTATAATGTGACCCGCTTCCAGCCTCCTCCAGTCACACTTCACATATGTCCGATCATCCTGGAACCCCCATGCTGTGAGGGCACACTTCCCTCCGGTCACTGCCAAGTCTCCCCTTTAACCTTCCGGAGCCCATAGTTACCGCGGCTGACATTCCTGTCCTTCCTGTGGATGTCGCCATGTGTCATGTGGACGTCACCCCTCCACATCCAGGGGCCGTAAGCCTCCCACCCCCAGGACCCCCATGTGTGAAAAATTGACCACGTCCTGCACACCATGCTGTACACTATTCCCCTTGCACAGGCACATCTCCCCCCTTCCTGAACCAGCACCAATACATGCATGCTATACATTGCCTTGTAGCGTGGCGTGCGCTGCACCAGAACGAGTTTCAACTTCTTACCCTTTCCATCAGTTCCCAGAGTTCAAGATCGACTGACACTTACCCTAGTTCTGAACCTTTGTGCACCACTTCCCACTGGTGCAATATTAACACCTACCCACCCCCCTCACGAGACTGCTTGCGCCCATTCCATTTCGGGCTCCAGCTCTGCGAGCCTCAATCATTCCTGTGCTTGTCATTCCCTCCCATCCTCCTTTGTTCCTCAAGACCCACACTCACCTTCTCCCCACCATCATGCCTCATAATTCTCCACCCCCTCTCTTAGCCAGGTCTCACCTGGTGGAGTACAACCTTGCCTGTGTGCCACAACACACTCGCCTGAGACACCACAATCAAGGACCACCAGCATGCCACCCTGAAGCAAACAGTTTCTCACCTGAGGGAGCAGCTTGGCCAGTGTTATATTTTAAAGCTTTCCACTTCTGGAACCATGTTATGTTATTGAATTGTAATATGAATATTACTCGTTTGCCATGCCGAGTTGTATTGAATTCTGATGATAAACAGTCAAAGTCTTCCAGATGATGACAAATGATTTATTGAGTAATTATAATAATATTCTCTTTAATACTTTGACTAGTAAAACAAATAAGTAAGATTGGATTAAACTAACAATTATGATAATACACTACACTCTGATCTGATCATGTCTTCACTCCAGCTGTTCTCCACACGCGCTAACGAAAGACAGAGCGGGAAACTCCTTTTATATGTCCTGTTAGTATTGCCATCTAGTGATCATCTGTCTGTACTGACTTCACATTAACTAAACATGTATTAACACATACATAATCACTACAGCCAGTGGTTAGGAGTCAGAGCAGCAGCGAGAGATGGCAGCAGTGCTGTTGCAAGTAGGCTTTGAATGATATGCACACCTCAAAGTCGCGAGTGAAGTGAAGGCGAGCAGATGGAAGCCACTTATATCCAGTCGTGAATCAGGCTGATCTAATTGCCCACAGGCGCGGCACTCAGCTTGGAGGCAGAATGTGATTCTGCTGAGTTGTGGTTTTAATGAGTATTCATGACATCCTTAAACATGTAAATGCAGTTCTCAACATGGATCAGCAGGACAGTCGTGCTGACATTAGGCGGGCATGAAAATCCTGAGGGGAAAGTTCCGTCATGTTTTCCCGCCAGCGGATATTTGACTTTTGCCTTAGAATCATAGAATGCAGAAGGAGGCCATTCAGCCCATCGAGTTCTGTACCGGCTTTTGGAAAGAAGCCCACATCTCCACCCTATCCCCGTAACCCATTAACACCACCTAACATTTTGGACAATAAGGGCCAATTTATCATGGCCAATCCACTGAACCTGCACGTCTTTGGACTGTGGGAGGAAACCGGAGCACCCGGAGGAAACCTGGAGGAAACCCATGCAGACACGGGGACAAAGTGCAAACTCCACACAGTCACTGGAGGCTGGAATTGAACCTGGGACCATGGAGCTGTGAGGCAGCACTGCTAACCACTGTGCCATCGTGCACCTTCACGCCTGATTTTGCGCTCCTGCGCACCATGATTCCCACCACTGGTGAGACCAGAAAATTCACCCAGTGTCCAGGCACAACAAATCTTCCAGTGAGTATTATTTCAACTGACATTGCTAGGTGCTGTCACAAGATGGAGTATAACCTAAGCTTAGTTAATAATGACTGGATCCTCTCAATCAGTATTGTTGTTGGTTCCATAACAAAATTGGGAATGTCCTTACATTTATTTAACTTATGGATGGTAGATTATGGTTAATTGATAAGAAAAGTAGTTACTTGGGATAGAAACTGTTACTGTATCACTCAGTGATATAGATCATGAAATATCTTTCTGTTATTCGAAAATCTCTCATCTGTAAAATTTATTCAAATATGTTCACTGCGACTAATTTCCTATTCTCAAACTGCCTCAGGTGCGTTCTCAAAACAGTGGGTTTAAATAATTCACCACAATGCCAATTCAAGCTTCTTTTCCTTAAACAAAAAGTGTTTTAACTTTTCGAGCATCACGGCAATAGTTGCCATTCTGAGTACTTTTGGACTCCAGAAGAGCACTCTGCATGTTTGGATGCAAAAGAACATGTCAAAGATTGGTCAGGTTGCAATATAATGAGTTGGTCCTCCCAGATTAGGTTTCAGTCAGCTGTAGAATTTATCTATAAAGGCAGTCTTCAGTTCGATGACGAAAACAATTTCTGCAAATTTATATCCACCTCCAAAAATGTATTTCAGCATTCTTTCCAAAGAGCACTTAACTTCTCAGTGGAAGGAGTCAAAAGATGAGACGGATCAGATTTGGCAGCAAGAAATGTAATTGAGTCGTCCGGATAAATTATGTGGAATAAATAGGAACAGCAGGACGGTTAGCATTAAAGTGCTCTTCTTATTTTAATAATTGAACTTTTGGTGCTTAACTTAGTTCTTTAGGGTTAATATTGCCAACATTGACATATTTCTGATATCTAAATACATTTATCACTGTAGCGTTTGTGGATGACGACAAGCTGAATTTATTTGACAGCGAGATAAAAATTCCCCTGGATCTGCCAGCAATCTCAGGCTTAGATAGTCCTTTCTGGGTTATTATTTCTATTCATGCGTATGCTCCCCACATATTAAGAAACACAAACTTCACCCTATTATGTAGATATTATTGAAAAAACAATCCAAGCTTCAAAAATAACCAAATTTACCTTTTGGACACCCTGCATTGCAATATCAAGTGGGGCCTAGAAAGAGTCGCAAAACTGTCTGTTTCAGCAGAGATTGATTCATGAAATTAATTGTACCTGAGGATCAACAACAAAAAAAAAACTACTTTGTAACTGTCGTCTCTGTCATCACTTTATTTTTCAGTCTCAGCTGCATCGGTTGCGCACTAAACCCAGTTAATCTAGGACGGCGGTCACACTAAGGGCCCCTACAGTTTCAGGTTCAACTAGCATTCTTCATGCTATTGTCAGCGCTGCATGTGCATCAGTTAGATGGTAAAATGCAGTCAGCCAACGTGAAGTCAGAATATGGCTGGGAGATTGCCTGCGCTCAAACACATCAATTCACGCCAGCCATTTCCTTTCAGCCTCTTTTGTGGTCTTTTCAGGAGGAGAGGGTCAGAAATTACTGTCTGTTTACTGAGATTAGAGGATCGGCTTCTTTACCGAGGGGGGAAAAAAAAATCAAAGAACAGCTTGGACTTTAAAATAAAACCCAGCTGAAAGGATTTTTCTTGTTTCTTAAAATAGTCATCAACTCATATTCTTGGCACTGCGACGTCCCAAACTCAAGTTTCCTCGCGGTCTTCTTACAAATTCCACAATTTGTCTTAGTTCACGCTCATCAGTATTCAGGCAATGCAATCTCTGCATACTTATCATTCGATAGTTTGGACAATAATCTGACACAGTCAATATCATTGTACTAAAATTTCACCCTGTTTAGCTAAAATAAAATAAAGGACAATGGAAATCTGAACTGAAAAAAACAACAGTGAATGAATTAAAACACAAACATTTAAAAGTGAAAGAGAGCAATCTGCTCGAAGTGGAGCTCAGTTATCAGAACCCGTCTGAAAAATGGTTGCCTGTAAAATGTTAACCCTGGACTTTATTTCCTTTACAAATACTGACAATGAGTTTCTTATTTCCAGCAATTTCCCTTTTTATCTTTCAAAGTTGTTCTCTGCAGTACCAAAAAAAAGAGTCGGCGACTGCAATAGATGTCTAAACTTACAATAAACCTTAAATGTTGCTTTTCTCAACACCAATCAGTAAGTCTACATTTGATTTGCATCACGTTACAGTTAAAGCTTGCACTGGCCAGGAATTCTTAGCCCCAGCTTCAATTAAAGTGAACAAATGGATACCGCATATCTAGTTTGAGAGTATTATTTCAATCAAGCTCTCAAATGATGTGATCGACAGAATAATCAAACAAAATGCTGCTCATCACAGGTATACCCATCACATGATTTTGTGCAAACCCATTAGTAGTCCAAGCAATCCTTACTTGTATGCACTTGCTTACCACAATTCCAGTGAAAGACTAACACTTGTGCATTGTGTCTAAGATTAACTATGGCTGGGTTGTACATCATGTTTTGACATTAACGGAGCCCAGTACAAATAACCATAGAATCTATAAACCAGTTTCGTTTTCGCTGTCCTTATTTACATGACCAAAAATGAAACAGGAATGGTTTTAAATGTGCTTGCAGAGGGATGCTTTAATTTGGGTTCGATTTGAATAAGGAGCTCCATGATGTTTGCACAATGTGAGTTAATTAGAATGAGCCCTTAATTTGGACTGATTCCATATAATTGGGGCTTTAAGCTGTTGGCACCACGCAAAAGAATGGATTAGACAGAAATCCCTCGTATAGTTGTTTCTTGATAAGCAAAGCACATTTGCCTGTGGCAAATTGTGTTGGATAAACAAGGCTTCCGGACACACCATCTAATCTGCATAAAGAACATACATAAGTTGTAAATCTGATTATCAGAGCTACTGGATGGAGTTCGAGGATGTACTTGCACTAGCATCTTACTTTGCAGCAAACAGGAAAGCTGGGAGGTAGGCGGAAGTGGGGAGGTTTGTTACAATGTTTTCACAGTGCCTAATCCAAATCCCAGTCAGTTTTTATTACTTTGCTGGTCTCTTCCTTTGCTCCTTTTTTTCCCTGCCTGTCTATGCTTAGACAGTATATCACCAAGAACGTTATTTTCAAGGTTGTGTTGCTGATTCCTGCTGTGCACGGCAGGGTTCTCTTAAAAAGAAACCTTGCTTGTCAGTATGAGAGGAGACACAGGTGGTTGAGACTGATCAGACCCTATCTGAAGAAAACACTTGCCAAAACATCCTTAGCATGTTGCACTCATTATCTCTGTTTGAGAAGAACAACGTGTGTCATTATAAGTCTGCCCGTTCTGTAGTTGAGGCATAGTAATGCCACGGCATGTAATAGACAAATGCATACTTCAGTTGTCCCAATTGTGAAAGGCCTCTTTATACCATGCAGGTGGCCCGAGAACTTGATGTAATACTAATGGGATAACATGTCTGCAGGATATGTCTCTTTGAGGCAAAAGGTGCTTACAACAGGCGAGAAGTCATTGCTTGATTGCATATGTTGCAGAGATTTTCTCCCCCCCCCCGCCCGGTTTCTCTCTATTTTTTACTCCTGGCACGCCAAGGAAATTTTGACTGGAATGAGGAGAAGGGCATAAAGGAGCTGTAAGGGTGCAAAGGTGCTTGGTGTGGGTCAGCAGTACATGTGGAATATATTGATAAGGGATCATTTGTGGTATGTGCGCTTTTGTATCAAATGTGGTAACTGATACTGTTGACTATGTCCTTAAGGTGAGCTATCCTCTATACTTCTCCCTGGCTTTGAAAGCACTGTATGCGGCATTATGTAGCATTGACTCTGGCTGCTGCATCTTACCAGGTTAGCTGCACTCCTATCCTCCAGGGAGGATGCCCTGAATGGCCAAACAAGACAAGCCTCCTCCCATTGCCCGCAATGGCAATGGTAATTTCACTTTGCTAGCTGGGGGACAGGAGGCTCAAACGCTTTTCCACTGCTTTCAAAGGCCATAGGCCCTAAATTGCCATTGATTTCCCACCATAGTTATGGTGGGAGGTGGAACAAATTATCTCAGGAGGTCCAGGGCCACTTAGAGCTGTTGCCTCCCTCCCCTATTATTTTGTCATTAGCTGGCTTTAGCCAGGCATTTTGCCTTTTGACCCAACCTTTAGGAAGATGGAAACGCATTTTGTTTTAAATACTTACACTCTCCACGCAATCTGCAACAATGTTTACACTACTATGTGGTGACTTGTCTTTAATGTGTCTACATCTCTTCAAAGCTGTAGCTTTAAGAGCTGATGAGCTCACAGAGTCAGGCTCAGGCAGGAGCTTCATAAATCTCCTGTTAAATAGACCAGGCCCAGGAGTTTTGCATGGTAGGAACTTGACCAGTATTCAGCATTGCACTTTGGTCCCACCACCCATAGCATCAGGACCAGAAATAAACCTGCTTTGCAGGTTAAGCAAAGCTGTTACGAAGTTGTTCACGTATCCCCTTTGCTTAAAGCTATCAAAGTGTTACAGCTATATTTTTTCGAATCGTGATTGATTGCCGGCAACGCTCCCTATTTCTATGGTTACTGTCGGGTGAAATATTCATCATCTGCTATGTGATCGCATTTCTCTGTGAACTAACAGCAGACGTGAACCCTTTGACCTGTCGCCCTGCAGAGGAGCAAAAGCTCAATCAGGAGGGCTGAACGAATTTCAAGTTATATTCTTTTCAGATGAGAATGGAAGCAAAGATAGCGAGGTTACCCTGGTACTTCTGCCTCAACCACCGCAATATTGCCTCTGATCAAGTTGAACAGGTGGAGTAACAAGATTTTAAAAAAAGATTGCTTTTCCTTCTGTACCATTAAGTAGAGTAGTAGTGCTTACTTTTTAACCTTTATGCTGCACAAACGTCCCTTCTTCTGAATTGATAACATATTTTTGCCTGAATTGAAAAACGTTCTAATTATATATCAACCTCCAGTATCATATTGTTCCTTTTAAGGTAATATTCAGGCCTTATGAACTGAGCAGTACATATGCACCACAGATACTTAAAATTCTCCAGACCCTGTATTTATAGGCGCTGCACTTAAATTAACCAATATCTAATTGGATTTGAAGCTATCTGATGTTTTAGGCATTAGCCTGCAATAACCCTCTTTACCTTGCAAAATCTCATCTGATCCCGAATGTACAGGGCTTGAGGATCGTTAGGAATACTTAATGACTGAAACTACAGCAACTAGAGAGAGGTTCCCGCTATAGTGGCGGACATCTTAGAGCTGTTTCAGCTCTTTCAAATTCTCCTGCTATTTCACAGACTGCAGCATGATAGGATGAGAGGCTATAAATATTACCGTTTCTCACACCAGCCTCAATAGCACAGACAAGGCTTAACCTGTTAGAGCAGCCAGGGAGAGAAATGCTGGAGTCAAGAAACCACAAAGGGCAAAGGCTTTGAGGGTATGATCGACTAAGAAAAGGAGAAAGAATGAAAACAATAGAAATGGTAGGGCCATGTCTGAGTGAGCTGCTGGGGCAGCAGCTGGACGTCTTTCTCTCGTGGGTGGAGGAGAAACTCGTCCAGTGTTCCCAATCATGGTCGCTGTCCAAAAACCTCCTCTTGGGAATGAACTTGAATGGATTTCGGGTGCTAGCCATGTGGGACTAAGCTGCAATATTCCTTTGTACATTTGGAAAGCTGGAGATCAGTTTCATACGAGTCTCGCACATGAATAATGACCATTTTGGACCCCTTGGAGCCCAGCAATGTCCATGTTCACAGCAGGGGAAGAATTTGAGAAAGACAACACACAGTAGCACCGAGTGAAGAGAGTAACATGTGTGTGTGTGTTTGAGCATGTGTATGTGGGTTTAGATCCATGTTTGTTGATGTGTGCGTTTCTGTGTGTGTCCATTGGAAAGTGGGGAGATGTAAAATTAAATCTATATGTGACCTCTTGATTCTAACTGCCCTGCCCTGTTGAATAGTCATCTCTGAGACCTTGATAACTAACAAACAAATATGATAAAAATATATATTTTTTAAATCAAAGTTTCTTTAATTCCTGCATTATCTTTCTCAAGTGGCTCAAAGCAGCATCTCCGAGACTAATTTTTAATTTGTGGAAACTCCAAGCCATTCTTGGACAGTTGCCAACCCTATTTTGAAAATGGTTGTGACTGGCTGCAGAGTAGCTCATTGGAACTGTTGCTTCACAGCACCAGGATCCCAGGTTCGAACCCGAACAGGCGCTGGAGGTTGGCAATAATAATAATAATAATAATCTTCATTGTCACAAATAGGCTTACATTAACACTGCAATTAAGTTACTGTGAAAAGCCCCCAGTCACCACATTCCGGCACCTGTTCGGGGATACAGAGGGAGAATTAAGAATGTCCAAATTACCTAACAGCACGTCTTTTGGGACTTGTGAGAGGAAACCGGAGCACCCGGAGGAAATCCACGCAGTCACGGGGAGAACGTGCAGACTCCTCACAGACAGTGACCCAAACCGGGAATCGAACCTGGGACCCTGGCGCTGTGAAGCCACAGTGCTTACCAATATGCAACCGTGCTGCCCGGGGCTTTTCACCGTAACTTCATTGCTGTGCTAATGTAAGCCTACTTGTGAAAATAAAGACAATTATTATTATGTTAAATAAAGCAAATCAAAGGATATAAATGGATTTCACTCCTTCAGATGTATTTCTTTATTAACGATAATGAGGTCTGTCTTTATGCAATAGATTCATTGTTAATAATGTTTGAAATCTTTAAGTGATACACTCACAGCAAACTGCAGTACATATTATATCGCCTGTTTATAATCATGCTACTGATTATAAGTTTATGTCAGTCAGTGGACTGTAACCACATTTAAATTTGTTTAACAAGCATATTTGCTTTAAAGTAGGTGGAAAGTAATGAATGTGATGCATCCAAAACACAGTGTCACAAAAGTGTGATTATTCAGTTTGTAATAACAAATTATTCTGCTTTCTTTCGTGAATTGGCACAAATGTATTTTAAATTGGTTTCCGTTTGTGTCATCAGCACATATCGATCAAAAGCATTCCCAATTCATTTTCAGTGAACGCAGAGGTCCGAGTCTACGGAACAGATGAGGGATTTGCAGATAATTTGTGTTGATTGCATTTTGGGAGGCAGTGACCAATAATGTAGCAGATACTGGTGGAATAACAAACAACAGCAATACACCAAGGGGTGGAAAAATCAAACTGGAGTCACTACTTCAGTGGCCATATCTATTTGTCTTGTTAAAATGAATACTCCAGCATTTTGTTTAATGCTGGAATAGGGGACAGACAGCTGATTAAAGTAGTCTGCTGTGCCTCGTGCCTTAATCAGCTCCAGACCCATTATCCCTGCACAGAACACATTGGAACATTCATTCTAACTGTTAAGTTACGTCACAATTTAATTTGATTTTCCATTAAGTTATAACATTTCAGCTTTTTCGAGAAAATGCAGGATTCCACCAAGCATTGATGCCTATTCTTGTGGTTACGCTGCTACTAATATCATTCAATTGCATGCTAGCACATACCAATGAGGGTGGGGTTGCTGATTTTCAGCTGTAGGCTGCATGTGGCCTTCTTTGTGGATGCGATGGGGCAACAGAGGCCTCACTTGGCTGGATAGCCAGCAACAGCCTGTGTTGCCTCTTTTCAAGAAGGCCTGTTGGATTAAGTGCAAATGAATACCGAACAAGGGAGGGGGGCAGTTGCATGGCAGGATTACAGGGGGGTGGCAAAAGGGGGCAGCATGGACAGGGCTTCTCCCTAAGCGGACACCCCATTTCTGATGCCTTAGTCAGGTACCGAGTGTCTTTGAATGAGGCCCCTTACTGTCGTCCCCCCCTCCTCCTCCAGAGCCCATAATTAACCCCAACAGGTTTTGCATCTTGGGCTTCCCACATGATGAGTCCCCGCTCGCCACTGGTTGAATAGCAGCAGCAGGTTGAGCCCCTCAAATGGACATAAATTGTCCACTTAAGGACCTCAGTTGGTAGTGAGATGGGAAGACTACCCAAGAGCTTTCCGATCAAGGACTGAATTGGGTGGAGGCGGGAAGGCAATAGGGTATCCACCCACTACCATCCAGCATGATTAAATGCCTCCCCACTACCAATCACCATGGGGGAGGGCATTTATGGTTTTTTCTCTGTCAAACAGGCAGCCAGCAATTGAAAGTCGGAGAGGGTGAACCATTCCAGCCACACCATGAACGACCTTGGTCCCACTGATAGAATTTTCAGAGGGGTCTATAAATGGATGGGTAGCTTTCCCCCGGGGGGCGGGGGGTGGGGGGGCGGGGGGGGGGGGGTGACTTAAATATGCAAATCAGTTGTTCTAAGCTGACGCTCTCAAGACCTGACTGCAGGTTTCATGTCCAAATGGGTGAAGCATACACCATGTACCTTCTACCCAGTTATAGCAAGGCATTGAGTAGCCTAATCCTGCAGGAGGCTGCCTTAACAAAAATCAATACGACCAAGGAAGCTTTTAATTTTTTGGGTTATCCATGGGAACAATGTGCTGAAGGAATGGCCTTTAAGGTAGCTCATGGCCTGCTGCTGACTGGTTGGCTCAGTGTCTGACATCAGAAACAACGGGAGCTCACTCTGCCAACCTTATACCTGTCTATGAGCGCCACTTGGAAACTACCCCCTCTACGCCAGTCTCACAAGGCTGCAATTGTAGAGCAATTAGGAAAAATAAATAAATATGGCTTGGAGTTGAATGTAATTTCTAGGGAGACCCCTTTTACACTGTCACCTTGCATCAGTGCCCCCAAAACTCAATTTGTAAAACCTTTTATTTCACACACAACACCCAGATTTAATTTATTTGATAAACATTACTGCAATATTATCTTTGCTCGTGCTTATGCAAGATGCCATTAAGAGTCTTATGGCTAATTTATCCATCCACCCTTTGTAAACAGCATTCATGCCCCATCAAAAGCCTAAGCAATCAAATCGCAGATGCTACGAGGAATCAGATTATCACACTGCATCAAATTTTTCATCGCCATGATTGCCAAATATATGTTGCATTTATCAAGGTTTTCCAGTGCCCCTCATGCTTATAAATTTAACCTGGCTTCCAGTCAAGGCCAGTTAGTGTCACCTCACAGTAGCAGTCAAAATTAGCATGCACGCTATGTCATAGAAGATCACAATCCAATAAAACTATGTGTCCTCTGGCACAGCTGAAATATTTCCAAAGATTAATGATCTGAAATGTTACACTGCAATTTATTATGTGAAACTTCAAGGGAAGAAAATGGGATTTTTAAAAATTCTTTCCCAAATCCCTGCCTGAAAGCTGTCAGAGGGTAATAATCAGCATGGAGGCTATCATCAGTCTTGTTAGTTCATGGTTTCCATAAGGAATTTCTTTGACTCAGGCTTCAGAGGGCAGGTCAGCCAAGAAACCCTGGGGATCTGCCCTGTCGGACAAGACTAACACAACCTAAACCCTTTTGGAGCTCACTACATTGTCTTTCCTCGGCATTGGTTTAAACGCATCAATCAAATGAATTTTAAAATATCGCTGTTTGCAAGAGATTCTGCTATTTGATGTGCGTGTGGCCAAACAATTACAAGCCAATGAGTCCAACACAACTCAGGCCTTTGTCTATCTTCAAAATAGTTAGTTAACTGCTAAGATTAAAAATTACTTCACAGTTCACGAGGATTTCAATAAAGCACAATGGCAGATGCATAATTCTTTCTTGTATAATGGCCACTTGAACTGTGAAAAACAGCCCGCCATACAATTAGCAAACTTTGTCCTGCCAAATTTGGGTTGTGTGTGGAAAGGCGATTTTGGAGCTAGTTTACTCCAAGGGGAAGTATTAATGGTCACAGGTATTCAACTGGTGGCGGGAGCAATTTGTGCTGATGAATTAGAAGCATCATACAACATTTAAATGTGTTGGCTTCAGAGTGATTTTCTCCATCACCCGTGTGCATTAAATCTGTCCAGTGACTATTATTGATTACAGTTACTCGGCCACCTAAACAGTAAGATATTGTTTGCTTTTATTGCAGTCATTATTGGCTCCCAAATTATAGGGTGCGCTTACTGAAATGTATTGGCCTGCTTTTAATACCTACTTTACTGAAAATTATACAGAGCATGAATGCAAAGTCCCAGAGTGTTTATTCATAATAACATTTTCACTGACTTTCTTTTTATTTTTGGTGCTCATGGTAGAAACATCTTTGATTTTGGTGGTGTTTGATCTGGAGCCCACAGCTGTGATTTTTCACACCATAATAATAATCTTTATTAGTGTCACAAGTATGCTTACATTAACACTGCAATGATGTTACTGTGAAAATCCCCCGAGTCGCCACATCCCCACTCCTGTTCGGGGACACCAGAGGGATAATTCAGAATGTCCAATTCACCTAAGAACATCTTTCGGGACTTGTGGGAGGAGACCAGAGCACCCGGAGGAAACCCATGCAGACACGGGGAGAAGGTGCAGACTCCGCACAGACAGTGACCCAAGCTGGGAATTGAACCTGGGACCTTGGCGCTGTGAAGCAACAGTGCTAACCATTGTGCTACCATGCCGCCCATCATTTTGGTAGGAAGCACAAGCAAAGGCAATATAAAATACAAGACTCAATTCTAAAGAGGGAACAGGATCAAATATGTGCATATATGTAAATGTATGTATATGTGCACAAATTCTTGAAGGCAGCATGGCAGGTTGAAATAGTGTTTACTAAGTCACAGGGGATACTTCAGGGGCATAATTAGGGGAAGGTATACAAAAGTAACAAAGTTCCAGTGGACCTTAAACAGTTTGCCCTCAACTGGAATGTCCAGATCTGCGTGCCACACTTTAGGAAAGATGGGAAAGCATTAGAGAGGGTGTTGAAAAATATTTAACAGAATGATTCCAGGATGTGAGACTTCAGTTTATATGGAGAGATCGGAGAAGGTGGAACCGTTCTTAGAAAAGAGGGGGTTGAGAGTGAGCGTCAGCAGGGGGGTGGGGGGGAGAGGGGGGGTAGAGTAGAGTAGGAGGGAAAATATGGCGGGTAGTACCGGTGGGAGGGGAGCGGGCTTGTGCAATATGTTACGATGGAAGTATTGAAAGTACGTGGATGTTTGCACATTTTTGCCTTTTTTGCTTTCTTTCTGATGATGTCTGTAACTGTTTATAAAGCCAAAAACTACCTCAATAAAATTGTTTATTAAAAAAAAAGAAAAGAGGGGGTTGGGAGGACATTGTACAGAGATTTTTAAAATCCCGAGGGGACTGGACAGAGTATTCAGGAGAAACTGTTCCCATTGGCAGAAGAACGGAGAACCAGAGGACATTGATTTAATGTGACTGGAGGTGACATGAGGAAAAATAAGCTGGACTCTCCCCAGCCGGGATTCTCCGTTGCGCCGGCAGCGCACGCACGCCCGGGGATTTCTCGACGGCGTGGGGCTGCCCATAATGGGCAATCCCATTGGCTGGCTGGCGGAACGAAGAATCCCACTGCCGGCGAGGGCGCACCGCACCAGGCAACTGGTGCAGTGGGACAGAGAATCCTGCCCAAAAGTTTCACACAGTGAGAGGTTAGGATCTGGAATGCACTGCCTGAGATTGGGGTGAAAGCTGATTCGATCATGGTTTCAAGGGAATTGGATAAGTACCTGTAGAGAAAAGAAATTGCAGGGCTGCATGGAAGGTTAGGAGAGTGGAATGATCGGGTTGGCTCTTACTGAAAACCATGGCCTCACACTAGTGACAATCCATGGAATCCGTCAGACCTCACATGACAGATCAATGTCAGAAACTACTCCTTTCACCTCAGTTCATGACCTAACCACAAAATATACTGAACGTTTTATCACAATTTGCCAAAATTTGTCAAAATGTGCAGTTTCAAAGCAGCTGCTACGTTATGCCTACAGGAGAATTAAAGTCCATCAAGTGATCTGGTATAACTTGCACAATGCAAAATCCAAGAGCTCCAAGAAGGAACGTTGAACAATTCCATACTACAGAAACTGTGGAAAACCATCATCAAAGAATGCACTGATCCAATTCAGCATGTTCATGAAGACGTGAGACAGTTTTGGCCGGACCAAGCAAGACATCTTCCGAGGAGTCATTTTTAAATGCAGGCAGATCATCGTTCCGGAATCTTTGTGACCTGATATTCTTTACCACAAACACACGGGCATAGATGAGATGAGAATACACACAAGAGAGACCGTCTATTGGCTCGGTATGAACAGTAACATTAAAGGTGTCATCAAAAAATGTGAGGTAGGTCAAAAGTATTTGCCAAGCCAGCACAAAGAACCATTCATTCCACAGGACGTTCCTCCTGTCCTCGAGTTCTTTCATGCCCATGGCACTGATTTCATCATCATTGTAGACTACTTTACCAAATACCCCATTATCAGACAACTGCATTATACTTCAAGCACAATTGTCTAGCACACTCTAATTGCTATTTTCAGTTTACTTGGTATGCCCAGGGAGATTATTATGGATAATGGTCGACAATTTATTGGTAAACTGTTGAGAAGTGGAATATCGACCTCACTACTACTCTTCTCTATTGTCGATCTAATGGCATTGCTGAACAAATGATTTGCAGAGTGAAATCCCTAATTCTCAACTGTAGATAGACCAAGCAAGATCTACACATTGCAATGTTACATCTGAGAGCAACACCTTTAAGTGCAATTGTCCCATCGCCGGCATTGCTCATGTTTGACAAACCAGTGTGGACTAATCTCCTACTCTAACCCATTTTTCTCAGAAATTAGAGAGAAAAACTGCAAGAAAAGATGACCGAAGTGCACAATATAAATGGAGGTGCAGAATTGTCAAGTTTATAGTTGGAACAACAAGTTCACATCTAGCATCCCAAAGAAGGTGTGTGGAGATCAGCTGAGGCGACAAGGATTTGTTCCGAACCAAGGCCCAATTAAGTCATTACACACAAAGGTGCAACAATGAGGTATAACCGAGGACAAATACATTAATTCCAGCCTCCCGACCATTGTGCAGTCCAATTGCATCTGGGACAAGATCCTGAATGAAACCAAGAATGTCACCCAGAATGACAATCCCACAGTTCACAATGAGCAATTATAGAAACCTCCAGTTAAGGTTACATTACAAAACAAAAACAGAAAACACTGGATAATCTCAGCAGCTCTGACAGCATCTGTGGAGAGAGAAGAGAGCAACATTTCAAGTCATAGAACCCCTACAGTGCAGGAGGAGGTCATTCGGCCCATTGAGTCTGCACCGGCCCTTGAAAATAGCACCCTACCTAAGCCCACATCTCCACCCTATCCCCGGAACCCAGTAACTCCACAAAGGAGGTTGGATGCAAAGGGCAATTTAGAATGGCCAATCCATCTAATCAACACATCTGGATGAGTTTTTGTCCGAGGTGGAGAGAACTGGAAATAGGGTAAGATTTATACTGTTGAGGCAAGGGGGGGAGGAGGGGGTGCATGGTGCGATGGGGCTGGATTGGGGGCCAGCGATAGGTGGAGATGGACAAAGATGCCGTGGACAGAAAGACAAATGTAATGTAAATGGGGGTGATTAAGGCGAAGAAGGGGGCTGAATGGCAAACAAAGATGAACAGTGTGTCACAGGGCAACTGGGAAGAAGGAACAGATGACCCAGGTTGGGTGGGGGGAGGAGAACAATGGTGAGGGAAAAACGGATCAATGGAAAAAATGAAAATAAATTGATAGAAGTAAAAATGGGCTGAAGATGGAGGAGAGAGTTCACAGTCTGGAGTTGTTGAACTCAGTTTGCGCTGGGCGACACTGGAACATTGCAGCAGGCCAAGGCCGGACATGTGGACGTGAGAGCAGGATGGTGAGTTGAAGTGGCAAGCGACAGGAAGGTCTGGGTCTGCTTTGAAAGGATCGAATATGTTCTGCAAAGCGGTCACCCAGTCTGCATTTACCCAACCAAGATCTGGATATATCACATCTATGGCTTGTGGGCAGCACGGTAGCATGGTGGTTAGCATAAATGCTTCACAGCTCCAGGGTCCCAGGTTCAGTTCCCGGTTGGGTCACTGTCTGTGCGGAGTCTGCACGTCCTCCCCTGTGTGCGTGGGTTTCCTCCGGGTGCTCTGGTTTCCTCCCACAGTCCAAAGATGTGCGGGCTAGGTGGATTGGCCATGCTAAATTGCCCGTAGTGTCCTAAAAAGTAAGGTTAAGGGGGGGGGGGGGTTGTTGGATTACGGGTATAGGGTAGATACGTGGGTTTGAGTAGGGTGATCATTGCTCGGCACAACATCGAGGGCCGAAGGGCCTGTTCTGTGCTGTACTGTTCTATGCTTTCGATTCACCAGTTCTACATACTTACGTAATGGTAATTAAACATATATTTGAAACAGTTATAATTCTTTCAAAAGGGAAAAGTATTTTTTTTTAAAGAAAGGGGGATGTTGTGATATGCCTTTAAGGGATAACAACATGACATCACGACAAGGGTGTTACACGATCCAATTAGTTTCACTTTTGCCTGTGATCAGAACACAGAACAGTCTGATGTCATCAAGCTTTCTATCCATGTATATCTATTCCCATGTGCCTGTTGTAAACAAATGAACCCACAACGTGCTTACCGAATTGCTGATGAGTGACTTTACATCATTATAACAACATGGCACTCCACAGATAGCTTCACAACCGTTTATTTGCAAAGGAGCTGCTCGTTAGTTCCAGAACGCTGATGCTTGACCATCTTGTCACTTCCCAAACAATGGCATTCCAGATTCATCTCAACTGTTCAGGAGGCTGATCCTGAAAATCGCAGCATGATCAGCACTCATAACATCAGGGGGACATGGTACACACACACTTTGCATTCTTCACACTAATCTATGGGATTGAATTTCCACCACTATTCTCCCAAACATTTCCCATAACATCATTAGAACGCCCACCAGAGAGTAGGAACTGAGCCCCATGACTAATAAGCAATACCAAAGACCATAAGAAATAAGAACAGGACTAGGCCATTTAGCCTTCGTGCCTGCTGCACCATTTAATAAGATCATGAGCCAACACTCACTACATACACTTTAAAGGTAATGGCGGTAGTGAGAATGGGAGGTTCGAAGTGGTGGGTGAAGAGGTGAAACCAGGAGGTCTTTGAACCATACAGTGCTGTGTCCTTACCCAAACTCCCTCTCGTCTTATCTCCACGATAATGATCACACCATTATCTTCTTTCCTCACACCATGTTCTGCTCTGTAGCCACCTGGATTGGCTACTTCCCAACTTTAAAATGGAGATTCGCTAAGAACGCAGGGAAAAATTGACAGGTACAGGGAAGCAAGCAGAATGCAAAGCTCCCTGTATATAAGGACTTGCAGAAAACCAGACAGCACTGAAACTGACGACCATCTGCATATTGATGAGCGATCCCCGGGAACAATAGCAACAGTTAAGATAATCGAGGCAAAGCCAGACTCGTCGGCGCCAGCAGGAGCCAAAACAAAAGAAGCCAACGGACACTTAGGAACAGCCCCAGTATTGGGGAACTCAAACCAATTGATTGGGAACATGGTCCAATCAATTGGAACCAGGTACGGGGTCCACCCAAAAGGGCGCGAAGCCCCTGGGGACTATAAATTAGAGTCCCCAAGATCAATTCGGACTTCTTGGCAGGGTCTCCCAGCAGTTCGAAACAACCCTTGACAGAGACCTGCCTAGCAGCTGCACCAACAGGTAAGTGTCCAGTCAACGCACGCTACGAGATGGGCGCTCCTAACCATTAGTCCATACCAGCTGGAAGCCTGCAGACTCAGGATCGAATGAGAAGCCATTGTTCCCTGACCCAGTGGGTTCCTTTTCCAAAGCTAAGTATTGGCCTTTAGTGGTAGAAATAGTCTAGTTCTGTAGTATTTTATGCATGAGTAGCGATTGACTGTGTATATAATAAATGTGTTTTGATTTGAACCTTACTAACTGGTGTATTGAGTTATTGATCAGCACTTGAACTTGAACCTCGTGGTGGTATCATAAAGATACCTGGCGACTCTAGAGCAAGGTGATTAAACAGAGCAAATTAAGTGTAAAGCACACTTAACAAAACGAGCAACAACTCTGGGGAGGGGGCAGCGAACCCCACTGCCCGGGCATCCTGGTGGGCTCAGTCAACATTGAAATGGATGCAATGAGTTGCCTGGGCATATAGGGCCTCCGTGACAGGTGTGTGAAATTCTTGACAGGTCCCCACTTGGTGTCTGGAAACACCCCGTGGCGTAAAGTTTCAGGGCCACTGTCACCTTGACAGCCATGTCCTCCCCCATACCCTCGCCTTGTTGCCAGGCGTGCCATCATCTGGCAGATACGTTGCACTGTCTCTCTCTGCTCATCCGGTAGGTCCTCGAACGAGAGGCGGTGCCAGTACGCACGAGGCCCTGTGCAGCAACTCCTTGGCAACTCCTCTTCCTCAGCCTGTTGGGCGGGGCAGTCCCATTCTGGGCAGCTGCCTCCTGTCCCTCTGTGGCACACTCCACTGCTGAATGCTCTGCTGCTGCAGCTTCCCCTTTATCATGGAGCCCCCGCTCTAAAAATGGCAGTGCATCTCCCAGAGCTGTCCTAGCTAATAGGAATGCCATGATTGCTGGTTGAATTCCAATACCAATTGCCTGCGGGGGGGGAAAGGCCGGCATGCTAGCATAGTACATACACCCGTGATCAACCTGTTCCGATTGTCTACATGGCACTGTGGTCTCCGGCCCTGACGCCTTTCCCTAATGCCAGGGCTGTCAGAGGCTGGCACTATCCTTGCCAACGGTATACTCCGCGGCCCCTGCCTGTCGCTCCCCCCGTACAGTGGGAGTTGCACTGGTTGGGCCGCCTGAAGCCCACTGGCGGGTGGCGGCCGGGTGAGGAGGTCATGGCAGAGGGTGGGGTGCGGGGGTGGGGGTCGGAGGCATGAGGCATCCATATGGGCGGTGTCACTCTGCAGAACCAGGGGACAAGGTGGGTGGTCAGTGCGGTGCGCAGCAAGATGGCTCTCTTTCAGGCCGCGGTAATGACGGTTCTTGCCTGGAAACTGCTGCAGTCCAGTGTGGAGGGTCCCGCCGGCCCCACAGTCCTTCCCCACCCGGTTCCTCCACCCCAGTGACCGGCCCAGCAGCCCACTGTCGTGCCTCTCTGTGTCCTACCTCCTCTCTCTCCCTCATCAGCCACGGCGTTGGTTTCACGATTTTTAAAAACACAAGTGAACTGCACCGTCAGGAACTCGGCCCATCTGAGGCGGAGAATGGTGGAGGCTCCGGAGAATACCGGATCGGGCCGGCTAATGACATGCAAACCATGTTTACTGGATGTGCATTCCAAAGCACTTTGATGCCGCTATCGAGGTGACGAAAATTGCATGGCGTCAAAGCGGCGATGTTGGCGTCGGAACCAATTTCTCTTTCTAATCGCGTTTGCCAACGGCGGCAGTAGGAGAATCACGTCCATATGGACGTCCAGGCTGTTTTGCACACACGACTCAAGGTTTGAAGCTCCACCTGGTAACGCAAATCAAAGCACCATCTAGTGGCAAGAATACTGCAACTGCAGGACGACTGTCAGGGGGTCTCAGCTCAGTAATTAAAATATTGACATAATTTCATTAAAAATCACTTCCTTCAGGCCTGAGCAGGTAAATCTGAGACGCATCCAATTGTACTGAGACCAGGGAAGATGTTTGGAGTTTTGGGCTGCTGTGTTATTGGCAGTGACCCTCTGCTCACTGTTTAAATGTCAGGGTAAGCCATCAAACTGAGGCAGCTGGGAGAGGAGGAGCATTCTTTCCCCTTGCTTTCTGTGGCCATTAGCACCCGGTTTCTCTGGGTTCCTGTGGCCATTAGCACCCGGTTTCCCTGGGTTTCTGTGGCTATGACTCATCTTTCAATCTCCACAGTATAAGTATTTCCCACATTCTCTGACAAAGCTTTGACAAAGAGTCATTGGAGTCGAAGTGTTAGCTCTTTTCTCTCCCTAGAGATGCTGCCAGACCTGCTGAGATTTTCCAGCATTTTCTCAAACAGTGCACGTACTTTACATTCCCTTTCTCTTTCTCCTTCTTCCCAACCAATCTCTAATCCAAGTCAAAAAGTTACTTCCAATGATGAGTGCTCTAATTTTTAACAATCAATGAGATTTGAAGACAGAAAGAAACAATGAAAGCCTTTTAAATTGATTCATTCTTTTTTGGGGAGGGGGCTGCCACAACACTAGCGTCTGAGTTTTAAAATATGTGTTGCCATAGTTGTTGATGAAAGTTTTTAATGCTCATTTGTATCAATCAGTTTCGAAACAGTCATGGAAGATGCCGAACCATGTTTCTGACTTGGGGTCCAAGAATTTCCTAACCTGCCATTGACATGGAATGTATTTGATAATGCAATATATAGGGCAGCACGGTGGCGCAGTGGGTTAGCCCTGCAGCCTCACAGCGCCGAGGTCCCAGGTTCGATCCCGGCTCTGGTTCACTGTCTGTGTGGAGTTTGCACATTCTCCCTGTGTTTGCGTGGGTTTCACCCCCACAACCCAAAGATGTGCAAGCTAGGTGGATTAGCCACACTAAATTGCCCCTTAATTGGAAAAAATGAATTGGGTACTCTAAATTTATTTAAAAAAAAAAGATATGTGCTACAATAAAAACCTTAATTGCAATTGAGATGCTGAATGGACACCTAAACGTCCAATACACTGAGAGCATGTCATCATTAGAAGATGAAAAGGTGCAACCTGCCATATTAGTGTAGGCAAAATAAAAGCCACCCAGTGCCGATACCCGAAACAGGTGTTAGATTTGTATCTGCAAATATGAAGCTTAATACACTTAATGTGACTTAGTTACGTTCAGAAAAATGAAGTCCATATGATAACTAACTGAAGGTCCATAAAGGCAAGCCACTATCAAAAGATACTTACCTGAATGTGGAGCCAGAAGCTCTACTCAAAGGTATGAGCTACTATTAAGTCTTGCGTGCCACAATTCCCATCTGTTTCTCTTCCTCTTCCCATCGATGCCCCTCGTAACATTGTCATGAGCAGCATTCCTCACATTCTCTGACTGTTAGCTTTGACAAAGAGTCATCGGACTCGAAACAGTAGCTCTTTTTTCTCCCTGCAGATACTGCCAGACCTGCTGAGATTTTCCAGCAATTTCTCATTCATTTCAGATTCCAGCACCCGCAGTAATTTGCTTTTTATGCACTGTTCGATATAATGTGATAAGTGGTCATCTGATTTGGGACCTCTACTGTACAGTTTATTTACTAAATGACTTGGATTAAAGGATAGAGGGTCAGGAGCGAGAGTAAGTAGAGATATAACCCGATTAAATGTATGGATAGAACTATGGCAAATAGAATTCAATGTGGGCAACTGTGAGGTCATCCACTTCGGAACAAGAAAACAAATCAGAACATTTTCTAAATGCTGAGAAACTAGAACTATTGAGGAACGATTGTGTGCCGTGCCAGTCTCCGCACCAACAGAAGGATGTGATTGCACTGGAGGGAGTGCAGAGGAGATTCACCAGGATATTGCCTGGGATGGAACGGTTCTGCTATGAGTAGGGACTGGATAGGCTAAGTTTATTTTCCCTGTGATGTACCATCAATTGAACGTGCGACAAGTTACTGGACAAAAGTATGGCTTTAATCAGCTAGATGTTAGCCCTGTGGTCGATTACAGTATAAGGACAACCGCCGGGAGTACTGGGTATTTATACGCCGCCCTGGAGGCGGGGTTAACTCAGCCTCTCGACCAATCGGGGAGCCGTCACATGACTGGTCTCAACCAACCAGTCGAGAGGCACATGACTGGCCAGGGCCAATGGTAAGCCGGTGTTCTGCACCAATGGCAGGCAGCTATGCTAATCATACCACCACATTCACCCCTTGCAGAGAAAGAAGCCGGGGGGGGGGGGCGGTGTCAACGAGAGCTGGCGGGGGGGGGGGGGGGGGGGGGGGGGGGAACTGGTGGTATGAGTAGTAAGGTGAGAAGGAAAAAAAATGTATCCTTGGCTTCCCACCGGCCCAGATATTTAGCAACAGCACATAGTGTCCATACAAGGTCCATGGTGGTGTTGAAAGTTAAATGGACTCGATCAGCCTTTTCGTTGCCCATGACATTCTGGCAGACCGCCGCAGTGGAGTTGGTGACATTGGTTCAGCCGATGGTGGTGGTTCAGTTGATGTCCTGGACTCCGGGCGCGATGGTCCTTGAACTGTCTCCATAACCCGGGCTGGTGGTGGAGACGCCATGGATGGGGGAGGGGTGGCCTGTGTGGGGCGCTGGGGGAAAAAGAATAGGGAGGGGGTCTGTGGTGACGGGGGGAGGGCTGCACGCCGGCGGGTGCCAGGTCCCGGAGGGAGACCGTGTCCTGCCGACCGTCGGGGTACTCCACGTATGCATACTCCGGGTTAACGTGGAGTAACTGGACTTGTTCCACCAACACGTCGGACTTGTGCACCCGCACATGCTTCCGGAGCAAGATGGGTCCGGGGGCGGCCAGCTACGATGGGAGAGGGGATCCGGAGGACGACTTCCTGGGGAAAACAAGAAGACGTTCATGAGGTGTCTGATTTGTTGTGGTACAGAGGGGGGAGCGGATAGAATGTAGGGCATCGGGGATAACCTCCTGCCATCAGGAAATAGGGAGATCTCTGGACCGGAGGGCCAGTAGTACGGTCTTCCAGATGGTACCATTCTCCTGCTCGACCTGTCCATTACCCCGGGGGTTATGCTGGTCGTCCTGCTAGAGGCAATGCCCCTGCTGAGCAGAAATTGACGCAGCTCGTCGCTCATAAAGGAGGACCCCCGATCGCTATGTATGTACGCGGGGTAGCCGAACAGGGAGAAGATGGAGAGGAGGGCCTTAATGACGGTCGATGTGGTCATGTCGGGGCAGGGAATGGCGAAGGGGAAGCGGGAGTATTCATCGATTACCATCAAGAAGTAAATGTTGCGGTTGCTAGAGGGAAGGGGCCCCTTGAAGTCAATGCTGAGACGTTCGAAGGGGCGGGATGCTTTGATCAGATGCGCGCGCTCGGGGCGGTAGAAGTGCAGTTTGCACTCTGCGCAGATATGGCAGTCATGGGTTACTGTCCTGACTTCCTCGATGGAGAAGGGCAGGTTGCGGGTCTTTATGAAATTATAGAAACGGGTCAACCCTGGATGGCAGAGGTCCGCGTGGAGGGAGCGGAGGCGGTCTATCTGCGCGCTGGCGCAGGTACTGCGGGACAGTGCATCAGGAGGCTCATTGAGCTTCCCAGGACGATACAAGATATTGTAGTTGTACGTGGACAACTCGATCCGCCACCGCAAGATCTTGTCGTTCTTAATCTTGCCCCTCTGTGCATTATCGAACATGAAGGCCACTGACCGTTGGTCTGTGAGGAGGGTAAACTTCTTGCCGGCCAAATTGTGCCTCCAATGTTGCACAGCTTCGACTATGGCCTGGGCTTCCTTTTCCACTGAGGCGTGGCGGAGTTCGGAAGCCTGGAGGGTTCTGGAGAAGAAGGCCACGGGTCTGCCCGCTTGGTTCAGGGTGGCCGCGCTGCCCAGGTGAGTGGTGGAGGCAGGTACTCTCGCAACATTTCAGAAGCATCTGGGCGAGCACTTAGATCGCCATGGCAGAGTAGACTTTTGACCAAGTGCTGTTAAATGGGATTAGTATAGATTGGAATTTGATGGGTCACATAGACATGGTGGGCCGAAGGGCCTGTTTCTGTGCTGTATGACTCTATGAACAAAGAGATTTGGTTGTCTAAGTCCACAAATTCTTTAAGGCCAGCAGACAGGTAAAAAAAGTAACCAAAAAGGTCTTTATTACTTACGAGGGCTGTAATGCAAGACAGGATTGTCCGTCCCCCCCAGCCACGTGTTTCTCGACATCGGGAGACGGCACACCGTTTGCTAGTGGCAGGATTCTCTCTATTGCCGCTGCTGTCAGTGGGAATTCCCATTGAAACCACCTCGCGCTGCCAGCAAAGCCGTGGGTGCATGTGCGCTGCCGACTGGAACAGAGAATCCCAACGGCCAGAGAATTCCGCCATTGTGTTCCATTCTGGAGCAGCCCCTCAGGAAGGATACATTTGGTCAAAAGGGAGGGTGTAGCATCATAGATTCAGCAGCATGAGGCATGGAGAGTTAAATTATGAAGACTGGTTATACATACAGTCGACTTGCATTCCCTTGAGTTTCGAAGGTTGAGGGATAATCTGATCGAGGTATTTAAAATGTTAAAAAGGTTTGACATGGTAGATATTGGAAAATTACTTAAGGGATCGAGAATAAATGGATATAATCTTAAAATTACAGGCAGGCCATTCAGGAGCACTGCTTGATTCACTGTAGTACTAGAAATCTGATATTTTCTCCCACATGGGACATGAGGTGGCATAGTGCTTAGCACTGCTGCCTCACAGCACCAGAGACCTGGGTTCAATCCTGGCCTTGGACATGTTCTCCTGTGATTGTGTGGCTATCTTCCGGATGCTTCAGTTTCCTCTCAGTCCTAACACATGAATGTAAGGTGAACTGGTCATGCTAAAATTGTCCCTTGGTGTGCAAAGATGTGTAGGTAATATCGGATCGGACGGGGGGAATGGGCCTAGGTAGGGTCCTCTTTTGGAGGGTCAGCACAGACTCAATGGGCCGAATGGCCTCTTTCTGCCTGTAGGGATTCTATAACTGCACTACCGATCAGACTCCAATTCCCAACCAATCACTCTCTCCTTGTCCAGTTCAAATTGTTAGGATGGCACAGCGCCATGGACCCTGCTGCCTCACAGCGCCATGGACCCTGGTTCAATTCCCCATGGGTGACTATCTGCATGGATTTTGTTCTGGTTGCTCCACTTTCCTCCCACAGTCTAAAGATGTGCCGGTTAGGTGGATTGGGCATGACAAATTGCCTCTTAGTGTCCAGGGATGTGCAGGTTAGATGGGGTTACAGGGCGAATGGCCCTGAGTAGAGTGCTCTTTCAGAGGGCCGGTGCAGACTTGATGGGCTAAATGGCCTCTGTCTGCCCTGTAGCAATTAAAGATTTTAAGACTGAAATAGATACATTTTTGCACGGTAAGGGTATCAGGAGATGGAGCAAAGGCAAGCAAGTGGAATAGAGAGGCAGCTTACCCATGATCTGACTGAATAGACTTGAGGAGCTGAATTGTTCTTTATGTTATGAAGATAAGTTGATCATACATTGTCTCAAAATAGTCCACTTAATCAGCATTAATTTAAGAACCTAAGGGCAGGAGTAGGAACGAGAGGGAAATGGATTTATGAATGTATGGCTCATAACATATACGTTAAAAAAAGGTTGCTCTTCTCTTAAATATTTATTACATGGATATATGCCACAGGAACAAGCTGTTCATCCTAAACAATCTCTGCTGGTGTTTATGTATTCAGAGGTGCTCAACTGTTTTTGCTCTGTATTTGGTAAAGTTATTTTAGTTTAGGGACTTTTTCTAAAGGCCCTTATCCCCATTTATTACTGTGGTTAATTTGGTTCTTTTTATGTATTAATAGATAGAATGTTAGGCCTATATAATTTTAGTAGTAAGGCTGATATGGACTTCCTGAAAAAAATTGCACAATCTCACCGAGAAAGCCATTAGTGTGAAATGCTGCATATGGCAGGGTTAAGGATGGGAAATTAAACTCTCTTCCGAATTAAATGTAGGCTGAAATTTTCTCCTGAGATTGGTATATTTTGGGCGGGATTCCTCGTCCAGCTACGCCGGAATCGCGAAGCGTGATTGGGTGGGGAATCGCACGTCACCCGATAATCGAGGTCAGCGCTAGGCGCCCGGCGGAATGCCATGCTCCGGTGTCTCGACAGCGATGTGAATGCGTTCCAAGCTGCACGCTAGCATTGGCATGCAAATTCTACAGTAAATTATGTTGGCGTATCATTAACCGGTCTGACCTGTCAATTTCCGGGGCCCCCGCGCTGCTCCACCTCTGCCAGGAGGAATTACCGAGGTTCATTTGTGGTATTTAAAATAGAGACATTGAAACCGTGGCTGCTGATGGAGAGAGAGGGGTTCGAAAAGTGTCCAACATCGCTAGAGTGTGCTGACAGTTGTGCCGCCGGCCAGGGGGCTTCTACCAGGGCCGGGGGAATAGCGTGGGGTGGCCAAGAGTTGCCCATTACATAGAATTTACATTGCAGAAGGAGGCCATTCGGCCAATCGAGTCTGCACTGGCTCCTGGAAAGTGCACCCTACCCAAGGTTAACACCTCCACCCTATCCCCATAACCCAGTAACCCACCCAACACGAAGGGCAATTTTGGACACTAAGGGCAATTTATCATGGCCAATCCACCTAACCTGCACATCTTTGGACTGTGGGAGGAAACCGGAGCACCCGGAGGAAACCCACGCACACACGGGGAGGATGTGCAGACTCCGTACAGACAGTGACCTAAGCCGGAATCGAACCTGGGACCCTGGAGCTGTGAAGCGATTGTGCTATCCGCAATGCTACCGTGCTGCCCCATGGGGGTCAGGTTGAACCTGTGTGGAAATTCTACCCCTTCAAGATTTCCCGAGCTTGTGGTGTGCATGTGCACAGATATAAATGCGAATGTCTGTGCAGTTATATTGAGTAATCAAAACCAAGCATTCCTTGGAACTGCAACAAAATAATTTTAAGGTTTTTTTATAAATTTCCAATACCCAATTATATATTTTTCCGGTTAAGGAGCAATTTAGCGTGGCCAATCCACCTAACCTGCACATCTTTGTGTTGTGGGGGTGAAACCCACGCAGACATGGGGAGAATGCAAAGTCCACACGGACAGTGACCCAGGGCCGGGAATGGAACCTGGGTCCTTAGCGCCGCAGTCCCACTGTGCCACATACTGCCCCTGTTTTAGGAGTTTTTAAGACCAAACTGGTTGAGAAAATTGGGTGGATTTCACATATTTGCCATATTTTCCTCAGCAGTCCACTAGAGAGACACATTCATTTAAAAAAAAAATTGTACAACATGTGTTGAGCCTGTACTTGTAGTAGATCACGTGTAGTTGTGTGGTTCTACCCATAGGGGGAGATGAGGAGCTTGTACTGGGCTCCACCCTTGGCTCTGCCCATGGCTCTGCCCATGGCTCCTCCCCCTAACCGGAAGTATAAAGGTCGATGCTGAGAGCCTGCCTGCCAGTTCATCTGGAGTTCATCTTGTCACAGGCAGGCTCTGTTGTAAGACGATTAAAACCACTGTTCACTTCTAACCACGTGTCGCGTGAATTGATGGTCTCATCACTCCCTCTGCCTTAAAAATATTTAGTGCCCCCACTCCCACCACCTTCTGATACAGCGAGTTCCAAAGTCACACACCCCTCTGAGAGAAATAATTTTTCCTCATCTCTATTTTATAACCCCTAACTTAAAAACAGTGCCCCCCCCCTCCCCCCCCCCCCCCCCAGTTCTGGACTCACCCACAAGAGGAAACATCCTTTCCACGCCCGCCAGGGCGGCCAAGGTAGCATGGTAGCACTGTTGCTTCACATCGCCAGAGTCTCAGGTTCGATTCCCGGCTTGGGTCACTGTCTATGCGGGATCTGCATGTTTTCCTCGTGTCTGCGAGGGTTTCCTCCGGGTGCTCCGGTTTCTTCCCACAAGTCCTGAAAAGCATGCTGTTAAGTAATTTGTACATTCTGAATTCTCCCTCAGTGTACCCGAACAGACGCTGGAATGTGGCGACTAGGGGCTTTTCACAGTAACTTCATTGCAGTGTTAATGTAGGCCTACTTGTGACAATAAAGATTATTATTAGTGTCAAGACCATTCAGCATCTTATCTACATCAAACAAGTCACCCCTCATTCTCCTAAACTCCATTGGAGACAAGCCCAGTCTGTCCAACCTATTGTTATAACTCAACCCATTCATTCCACGTATCCTCCTAGTAAACTTCTTGTGACCCGCCTCCAATGTATTTACCTTCTTCACTAAATAAGGGGAACCAAAACTGCACACAGCATTCGAGATGTGGCCACACCAATGCTCTGTGTAACTAAACCACAACACCTTTACTTTAATGTTTAATCGGTCTTGTAATAAAGGACAGCATTCCATTCGCCTTCTTAATTATTTACTGTACCTGCACACTAACGTTTGGTGACTCATGTACTAGAACACATAAATCTCTCTGCACCTCTCAGTTCTGCAGTCACTCTCCATTTTAGTAACATTCAGCTTTTTTATTCTTCCTGCCAAAGTGAGCAACTCCACATTTTCCCTCCAGGTATCTTCGGCGGGATTCTCTGATCCTGAGGCTAAGTGTTGACTCCGTCGTAATTGCCATCGCATTTTACGATGGTGTCAACAGGTCCCCAGGAGCAGCGATCCTGAGCTCTACAGGGGGCCAGTACAGCACTGGAGCGACTCACGCAGTTCCAGCTGCTGATCCCGGCGTCAAACGGGCGCCGTGGGTCAGCGTATGCGTGCTGCGACTGGCACAAACTAGCGCATGAGTGCTGCGACTGGCGCAAACTCGTGCATGCGCGCTACTTGCCTTCTCTGTGCCAGCTCCGATGCAACATGGCGTAGAGCTACAAGGGTCCGGCGCAGAGTAAAAGAGGCCCCCACCAGGGGAAGCCAGCCCACCACTCGGTAGGCCCCGATCGCGGGCCAGGCCACGGTGGAGACCCCCCCCCCCGGTGTCGGATTCCCCCTGCCCCACATCAGGCCGCCCCCCACAGGATGTATGCCGAGGTCCCGCCGGGTAGGACCAGATGTGAACGCCGCCGGCGGAACTCGGCCTATTATTCACCCCCCTCCCCTCCCCAGGCGATTCTACGACCCGTCCCGGGGTCAGATAATCGAGCCCCTTATACTCCATCTGCCAGACTTTTGTCCTTTCACTCAGCCTATCTGCATCCATCGGCAACCTGCTGACATCCTCTTCACATCTTTGTGATATCTGCAAATTTAGCCACCATACATTCACTTCCACGTCTAAACCAGTTCTGGGAAGATTCTGGGAAGATTCCCCATGCTAGAATTGGGACAAAATAACAGTGGTTCTGACATATAAGTGTTAGAAATAAAAGCTCTTTCACATAAAAATGTGCTGTTAATCTGGGTGCAACTATATCTTGTCTCCTCTTCCGCTTTGCATGACAGCCCCTCTCTGACTTTGAAATGAGCTCATTTGTGTGTAGCACGGCACAGCGGGCATAATTTGCATGAGCGTTTCTTTAGTAACTTAATTCTGTGCACTTCATTCTTTTGTAGATCAGTTCTCGGCGTGTGTATCCTTTCCTATAATTGGCATGCCATAAAGTGGAGACTTATTTTGACTTTGTCAGCAGTCAAGGGCGCGCTCTAGATTTACATAGAATATCAGACCTTTGCAATAATCAGTTGACCAATATTTCCTGTCATGAAAGGAAATTAAATTTTGCAAGCCTGGATGGAACATACTGACAGCAAATCCATTGGATGCATAAATATATAGTTCATATGATATTCTGTTCATAAATAACTAACAAAACATAACAAGGCAGGCACACACGGTGCATAACAATCGGAAAAAAACTGTCACGCAGAACAAACTGTTATTTTTTTCTAATCCCTTTGAAAGTATCGCTAACACATAAGTCAAAGGAAATAAATACTGTCATTTCAGGCCCCTAATCCTCCTTTCCTGTTGCATCAGGTTGTGCTTGATTTGTATTGATTTTATCTCTAATTCCTTTAATTTGTGTTTCCGAAATCATCAAGTGCAGCAGGTAATGAAAATGCAGCCAGTGCCTGTCAGTGGCCTAATATACAGCAGGCGTCAGATTATTTCATTAAATGGAACAGTTGATATACTTTTTCTCTCTCTGTAAGAAGCAATGCAAATTAGATTCTTGCTTCTTCACTTCTGCATTAATGTATTTATTCATTAAGCAACTAAACCACTTAGGTAACTTGTGAGTTCTAAATTAATCGTACAATTTGTACATGGAAATAGGCCAAAAGATACGTCTGAAACCTGGTTAACTTTAGATGACAATTTTAGTAAACAGCTACGTAATTTTGGAGCTCCTCAGCTATTCTAAATCTGTGGCTGCAATGATTTCAACATGCAACCTGTTTGGCTGCAATTATGATGCATTCTTCAGCAGTGATTATGATACATCAGAATAAGCACAATTTAGACAATTATATGCTTCGAAAGATAAAGAAAATATCATAGAATTGCATAGCACAGAGCAGGCCATTCAACCTGGTCTATGCAGATAGTTATACTCCACAACTGCGTCCGCCCATTGCCCCATACTCCTTCATTCCATCTCCTTTTCGTACACATCCTTGTGACAACGCTGCAACAACGGATGGACGGACATCGCGCAACAATCACCAGGCAGGAATGCTCCCTTCCAGTCAGCGTACACATCAGCAGTCAAGGGCATTCAGCCTCTGATCTTCGGGTAAGCGTTCTCCAAGGCTGCCTTCAAGACGCGTGACAACGCAGAATCGCAGAGCAGAAAATTATAGCCAAGTTCCGCACACATGAGTACGGCCTCAACCGGGACCTTGGATTCATGTCGCATTACATTCACCCCCCACCATCTGGCTTGGACTTACAAAACCCTACCAACTGACCTAGCTTGAAACAATTCACACCTCTTTACCTGTGATTATCCCTCTCTCCAGTCGCACCCGCCGTCTGGGCCTGTAAAGAGTCTGTCTTTAAATGCATCAATGTTATCTGCTTCAGCTACTCCATGTTCCTGATTCTCACAATGCTCAATGTAAAGAAATTACTCCTGAAATCTTTTTCTGATCCATTTATCAGCTAATTTTTATGTTTATATCTCCCATAAGTGGAAACGATTTCACCATGTCCATCCTATCATACGCAAAGGCTTCCAGCAGAACACATCTTGGTCTTTGCTTTCTCCAAGGAAAAGAGCACTTCTGTAGCATGACAACCACACTGCATTCAGTACTCCAAATGTGGTTGAACTTCCCTACATTGAAAATAATACAGGGGATGACTTAACAGGGGAAGTTCTAAATGTCGTAGCGGGTGGGCTTCCTGGATGCATCCCGACAGCTGGACTGGCAAAACCACTGCCGGTATTTAACGGCACTTAGTGCCAGAATATGATCCCCCAAGGGCTCGCTGCTGGAGCTGGCCGTCCCACCAGCTGATTCATGCAGCCCACGCCCAGCAGCTCCCCACGTGCAAGGAGGAGCTACACATAAGCGCTCCTTTCGAACACACTCCATTCAGCTCACAGCCTTGGCACCACGAAGACCAGCTCCACGTTTCGGGGACGGTGAACTGGCCAGGCTGTTGGATGCTGTGGTGGTGTTCCCCGAGGGGGTCGGAGGACCAGCCACAGGGCCGCCAATGCCACTTGGGAGGCAGTGGCAGCGGCCATCAGTTCGGGCAACGTCATGAGGAGGACTGCTGTACAATGTTGTAAGAAGCCCAATGACCTCCACCGGGCTGCAGAGGTAAGTGAACACCCACCCTCTGGCACCGGTTGCACCTGCCAGCCCCCTGACCACCACACTCTTCCCCCAACAAGCCTGCAGCTAGCACCCCACCAACACCCCCCCCCCCCTCCTCACAGCACAGTCCCACAACCGTGCCCCAGAACACCCTGCACCCAACAGCACAACCCCTCCATGTCCAGTTGCGGTGCCCAATTCAGTGGCCATAATCCCTGATGCATCAAGAATACGGCTCATGATGCCCGCTCTCTACCCCCGCAGGAGAAGTTAGCCCGAGCAGGTGTGAAATGGCCCAGACAGGCCGAGGGGGCCAGAACATCAAAGTCCTCATCCCTTATTAAGAACACTTCATCTACACCTCCTGCACCGGTGCCAACATTTAGTTTCAGAAATGGAGAATCTAGCCTCTTGTCTTTACATAGTTGGAGAGTGGTAGACCCGGTTGTACTGGGTAAACCTAGTAGAATAGGAGGTTGTTTTGAATGCGGCCATTCTGACATTTGGTTGGTTGATTTTAATCCTATTTCTTCATTCTCCTTCTCAACTCCCCAGCTTATGTTATCGATAATCATCGGTTTGTCCCGATTTTCATGGGGAGAGCAAACTCATAGCCATCTAGTGTTTATTCTGATTTTTGTCATGTGTGCATTTTGCTGCGATGCGTGTGGAAGTTTACATTGCAAGAACGGAGCCATTTGTCCGGACACCTTTAACCAAAAATTTGTTTACTCTATTATTTTTCAGTTGTTGTTCGAGCTTATGAATCTTTTCATTACCCTCTGCAACTACTCTGATAAGTTCAGCTGTCTTTGTTTCAGAGTTTTTTGTGGAAATCTTATATAAGTTTAATAACTTCATCTGGGCACTCAGTTCGTTTTCAGTTCTTTTCAGAATGTTTCTTCCATCGTCACTGACTGCTCCTTAGACTTTTTCAATTTATTCATCAGATCTTCAATCTATTTTGTAGAAATTTCCTTATCTGCTTTCAAATCTGGATTTGCTCTTCCATACTGCACATCTCATCCCTCGTGTTGTTCAGATTGGATCGATGTTCAAGAATTTCATCAGTTTTGGTTGTTAGTTCTGCTTTCACACAACTGTTCGATGCATCAGCAATTCTTTCTCCTGTTCCAGGCATTTTCCACAGTGCTTACTAGAAACATCTGCTACTTGAAGTTCATCAAGCTTTAGTTGAAGATCTACCTTTGCTGAATTTGTTTCTGCAAGGTTATCATTTAGGTGTTTCAAGCCCTCTTTCAATCATTCTAGTGTTCTCATCAGTTCTCCTTTTTCCTTATCAAACTGATTTTTCATCCGTGGTAGTTTGTTCTCTACACTGATCGTTTGTTTCTTAGCAGAACATAATTCTTCTGCACTATCCTTCATGACCACATTCTCGAATTGCACTTCTGCCAATTGTTTCTGAGACTCTTCACACTCGTTTGTGAGAACTTCTGTTTCCTCTTACCATTCCACGTTCTTGATTACCAATTCAGCCATTCGCAGTATGGTTCTCAGCATCCGATGTTTTTTTGTTCTTTTTCCTTGGTCTTTAGCTCCAACTCTCCATTTTTTGATATTGTTTCCGTTTGGAACACTCTACGGCCAGGATTTTACGCTTCCGTTCGCAAAGGGCGGATTCGGTGACGGGGGTGGGAAATATTGCAAGAAGTGCGATGTTGCATTTTACGTCAGTGTAAAGGCGTGACACGATCGTTAACCCCCCCCCCCCCCCCCCCCCCCCCCCCCCCCTCCGTCAGTGGCGGAGTGGATTCCCCGATGTCCAGTTATAATAAAGGAACATATCATTTTCAGGCCCCTACTATTCGGAATCATCCACCACCTCCCCACGTCAAAACATCCATCCATGGCAGCGCAACAGCGTGAATCACAACTGGTCTCCAAAGCGTGTACCTGGCGTACAGACCTCCCAGGGAAGTTCAGACGAGTGCAGTGCTCGGGGGAGAGGTCCATGCCTGGACACCGCTCTGGCACTGTCCTAGCACTATCCAGGCTAGGTAGTGCCAAGGGGGGTGCCCAGGGGTTGCCAGGGTATGTTCCGGGGTGACTTTTGAAAATGGCGCCGTGATCCTTGTGCTTCTACGTTGCTGATGGGGTGGGTGAATCAGAGGCGGCCCCGCCAGCAATACATCATCGGACCCTATCCTTTAAGTTTTTCTTCTATGTGTTGCACTATATGGCGGAGAAAGCTATCACTGACACCAATGGCTTCAACACTGCTTTTCCCACCTGCCATCGGCCTTTGCTGATTTGTGGAAAATCTAGCCCAATTACTTTGTCTTCAATCATAGACAGGTGGCTCAGCACTGCCACCTGCTGTTGCAGTTCAGACAGCGTGTTGGAATTTTCAAAAAGATTTATTTTTAAGCCTTCCGGAATATTCTCTGCCTCTCTGGTGCCCTTGTGTGGTCAGCTTGGGAATGGTCTATTTTCCTTTCCTAACTTTTTTGGGGTTTCCTAAAGTTCTGGCCAATGTCTTCAGATACGGCACTTTCGCAAGTGCTTCTTCTGCCACCTTATTAAAAATTGGCAGAAAATATGGGAACATTTAATATACTATTGATCATACGGCTCTTATTGGAAGCAACATCTATATATTTTGATTGAAACATACAAGATTCGGAGGGATTAGGACAGGGGTAATGTGGAGATAATGTTTCTTCTTGTGGGAGAATGTGGAACTAGGGGGTCTCTGATTGAAAATAGAGGGTCGGCCATTTAAAATGGAGATGAGGCCAAATTGTTTTCAATCAGAGGGTTGTGAGTCTTTGGAACTTTCTTCCTGAAAATGAGGTGGAAGCAGAATCTTTGAATTATTTGAAGACCGAGGTGGATAGATTCTTGGTGAGCAGGAAGGCAGGGTGAGGGGAGTGATAGGTTGTGGATGATAGGCAGGATGCAGATTTAAGATTATTATCCCATTAACCATGATCTTATTAAATGGTGGAGCATGCACAAATGACCTACTCCTGCTCCTTGTTATTTTGTACACAGAAGAACACTGGACTTATTATTATACATGTATGTTAAAGTAAAAGTATTGTTGTGTGTCAGCCGTGGCTCAGTTGGTAGCCCACTCTCCTCTTGTTCTAAAGCTACTACATTCAAGTGCCACTCCGGGACTTGAGCAGAAAAAGTACTGATGAAGCATCACACAGCCAGAGGGGCCGTCCTTTTGGTGAGACCTTAAATCCCTCTGTCTGATTGGGTGAATGTAAAAAAAAACCATGATGCAATTCTGAGGAAATGTCAGGGGCGTTACCCCGCCAATATTTATCCCTCAATCAACATCACAAAAAAAAAAATCAGATTATCTGCTCCCCATCACATTGTTGCTTGTGAGGGTTTTCTGAGTGCTGATTAGCTGCCACCTTTCCGACATAAAAATACTGACTAGACTTGTAAAAAAGCACTTCATTAGCTGTAAAGTGCTTTGAAACATCCAGTGGTTGTGAGGAATGTTATATCAATGTAAATCATTATCACATAGACTATCATACTTGGGACTAAGGAGGGAAAAGTCAGCTAGTTCAGGGGGGGTACCTTACAGCTCTCTTCAAAATGCTGAAACACCTTGGCTGAAATAACAAAACACAGCAGTGAATCTGTTGAGTTTTAATTAGATATATGCACTACAGTAATGAGAGTTAGCCAATAAATCCCTCCGGCAGTCAACGAAAGACAACAGAACAGTTGACATCGCCACACACCTATACTGCAACTTAAAAAAAATATTTGTTTGCAGGTTGTGGGTGTTGCTGGTTAGTCAGCATTTATTGTTCATCCCTAGTTGCCCTTCAGAAGGTGGCAGTGAGTTGCCTCCTTGAGTGCTCCAGTCCTTGAGGTGTAGGTACACTCACTGTGCAGTTAGGGAGGGAGTTCCAGGATGTTGCCACAGCGACATTGAAGGAATGCCGATATATTTCCAAGTCAGGGTGGTGAGTGACTTGGATGGGGAACTTCTAGGTGGTGGAGTCTGCTGCACTTGTCCTTCTCGATGGTAGTGGTCGTGCATTTGGACGGTGTTGTCTAAGGAACCTTGGTGAGTTACTGCAGTGCATCTTGTAAATGGTACACATGGCTGCCAGTGTTTGTTGGTGGTGGAGGATTTGAATGTTGGTGGAAGGGAGAGCAATCAAGCGGGCTGCTTTGTCCTGGATGGTGTTGAGCTTCTTGAATGTTGTTGGAGCTGCACTCAACCAGGCAAGTGGTGAGTATTCCATTATACTCCTAACTTGTGCCTTGTGGATGGTGGACAGGCTTTGAGGGATCAGGAGGTGAGTTACTCACCGTAGGATTCCTAGACTGCCCTGCCCTGGTAGCCACAGTATTAATGTGGCTAGTCCAGTTCAGTTTCTGATCAACGGTAACACCCAGGATGTTGATTGTGGGGGATTCAGCAATGGTAATGTCATTGAATGTCAAGGGGCTGTGGCTAGATCCTCTCTTGTAGGAGATGGTCACTTGTGTGACGCAAATGTAACATATTGTCCACGTCATGCTGCATTTGGACATGGACTGTTTCATTATCTGAGGAGTCGCAGTTAGTGTTGAACATTGTGCAGTCATCCGCAAACATTCCCACTTCTGACCTTATGAGGGAAGAGAGGTCAGTGACAAAGCAGCTGAAGTTGGTGGGCCGAGGACACTGCCCTGAGGAACTCCTGCAGGGATGTCCTGGTGCTGAGATGTTGACCCCCCAACCACCACAACCATCTTCCTTTATACCAGGCATGACTCCAACCAGCGGAGAGTTTTCCCCAATTCCATTGACTTGCCCTGGACTGTGTATCAGCGACACACAGCAGCACTGGAGGAACTTCATCAGCAATGCCTCCACTGGGCGGACCATAGCACAATCGCTTGTGACCTTCTTCGAGCCAGCTCCACAAGCATTTAGGCAAAGCTTCTACAAAATCAACTTTGATGGGCTGGACACTATATCCAGATAGTAAATAATGTCTCCCCCACAAAATTCTGTTCTCTCAACTCTCAAATGGCCAATGTTCTCTCCCTGTTTTCATTCCGCGGTCCTTCTTTAAAAGAATCAATAAAATCATCCTGGGATTTGTTTGGGCGGGGAAGTCCCCGCGGGTAATGGGGGGGATGCTGGAACGGAACCGTAGCGAGGGGGGGCTGGCGCTGCCGAACCTCAGCAACTACTACTGGGCGGCTAATATAGCCATGATAAGGAAATGGATGGTGGGTACGGGGTCGATTTGGGAGCGGGTGGAGGCTGCTTCGTGCAGGGGCACCAGCTTGGCAGCCCTGGTCACTGCTCCCCTGCCGTTCCCGCTGGCCAGGTACTCCACCAGCCCTGTAGTGGTGGCGGCTTTGCGGATTTGGGGCCAATTGAGAAAGCATGCGGGGGAAGTGGGAGCGTCGGTCTGGTCCCCAATATGTGACAACCACCGATTTGTCCCGGGGAAGATGGATGGCGGGTTTTGAGCGTGGCAGGGGGCGGGAAGGATGGGCGACTTGTTCCTGGAAGGGAGCTTCACGAACATGAGGGCGCTGGAGGAGAAGTTCGGGCTGGCGAGGGGGAATGACTTTCGGTACTTGCAGGTGCGGGATTTCGTACGTAGACAGGTCCCGTCCTTTCCACGCCTTCCACCAAGGGGGATCCAGGACAGGGTAATTTCCAGGGGTGAGGTAGGAGAGGGGAGAGTCTCAGATATTTATAAGGAGCTTATGAAAGCGGAGGACACAGGGACCGAGGAACTGAAACTTAAGTGGGAGGAGGAGCTTAGTGGGGAGTTGGAGGGAGGCGTATGGGCAGACGCTCTGAGGAGGGTAAATGGAACCGCAACATGTGCCAGGCTCGGCCTGATTCAGTTCAAGGTGGTTCACCGGGCCCACATGATAGTGGCCCGGATGAGCAAATTCTTTGGGCTGGAGGACAAGTGTGCTAGATGTGGGGGAGGACCAGCGAGCTATGTCCACATGTTCTGGGCATGTCCAAAACTCAGGGGATACTGGCAGGGATTTGCGGACGTCATATCCCGGGTACTGAAAACAAGGGTGGCGATGAGTCCAGAGGTGGCGATTTTTGGGGTGTCGGAAGACCCGGGAGTACAGGAGGGGATAGAGGCCGACGTTGTGGCCTTTGCTTCCCTGATAGCCCGGCGACGGATACTGTTGGCCTGGAGGGACTCAAAGCCCCCAAGGACAGAAGTATGGCTTTTGGACATGGCAAGCTTCCTCGGCTTGGAAAACAATCAAGTTCGCCTTACGAGGATCACTATCGGGGTTCGCCCGGAGGTGGCAATCATTCATCGACTTCTTCGCGGGGAACTAATCGTCAGCGGGGGGGGGGTAGAATAGTGTAGAGTAGGGGGGAAGAATAGGCGGGTCTATCTGTGAGTGTGGTACTGTTATTTGCACTATGTTTTTTGTAATTGGTATCTGCACACTAATGCATATTGTTACTGTTTACAATGCCAAAAATAACTCAATAAAATTGTTTGTTAAAAAAAAAATGGCCAATGTTCCTAGAGGAGGACAAGAAAAACTCTTCAAAGACACCCTTATGCTCTCCTTGAAGTGTTGATCTTAATGCCTGGGAGGAGCTTGCTGACCAATTATTCAAAAGGGCAGCTACGTGTCCAGTGGGTAACACATCTTGTGTCACATCACCTTCATTTCTTTTTATAATTTAGAGTACCTAAATTGTTTCTTTGTTTTTCCAATTAAGGGGCAATTTAGCGTGGCCAATCCACCTAGCCTGCACATCTTTGGGTTGTGGGGGCGTAACTCACGCAAACACGGGGAGAATGTGCAAATTCCACACAGACAGTGACCCAGAGCCGGGATCGAACCTGGGACCTCAGCGCCGTGAGGCAGCAGTGCTAACCACTATGCCACCGTGCTGCCTCCCCTTCATGTTAATGATGAGGTAGAACGGAGGCAGAGAAGGAGACAATAGGAAGACATTTCTTTATTACTTTAACAATTCCCAGGTCTTCCGACACCCCAAAAATCGCCACCTCTGGACTCATCGCCACCCTTGTTTTCAGTACCCGGGATATGATGTCTGCAAATCCCTGCCAGTATCCCCTGAGTTTTGGACACGCTTGTTCTCAGGTGTCCAAGAACAATAGATCTATTTAATTTGAGACCTCCACAACAAAACAGACAGAACTATCTTGCAGAAGTACACGTAGCTGTCTGCTGGTATCATTGGGACATTTCTACCCTGATGTGTTAGAAAGACAATTTACCAAGCTATCTTCAGCACTTTGAGGTGAAAGGAAGTCTAAAGGTTGACGATCATGAATGTGATGCACTGAGACAGAAGAAAAGAATGTTCCACAATGATCTATTCTTGATTTTGGAAAAATCATTATGTAAAGGTTAGCCTTGGCTAAAAATAAATTGCTCTTAATTCAGAACATATTTTGTGAGCGATGTTGTTCATCACTAAGGAGCCATTTGCATTAGCCAGCTTCCCTGAATTCCATTTCAAATCAAAGACTTTATTTTAATGCCTTTTCATAAAATAAATCAGTTATTCTGTTGGAAAGTGCTTCTCATATATTTTCTAAATTGAGGGGATTATTATCCAATTTCAGTTCGTAAATTTGCCACACCATAGCATCAGTCATGCAGAATACTTTGAAATGAATATATATAAAAATAAAGATGATTACGTTCACTATACCTGATGATCACGGGTTGTGAAATGCATTCGCGGACTTCTCATTTAAATTTCACCCAGAGTTGATCTGATTACCTCTCAGCTTTCACGTGCTAAAAGAAGAGAAGGGAATGAAGATCCTGGGCTGGATTCTCCGGCTCCCCTGCCGCGTGTTTCCCGGCGGAGCGCCAATGGCTGGTGGTGGGATTTTCTACTTGTGTCATTTTCTACAACGCGATTTCCTATTGATGCCACCCCATGTCGTCAGGAAACCCAAGTGCATGTGGGGGATGGGACGGGGACAGGGGACGGGGACGGGGGGGACGGACCCAAGTGTGTTTGTGTATGTGTGTGTGGAGTGGGGGATCGGGGGGTTGGTGGTTGGGGGAGGGGGGTGGAACAGCTGACGGGAACAGAGAATCCCAACAGCAGGAGAATTCCGGCTCCTATTTTCAGTTGCGCTGTGAATGCCCAATGCAACCTACCTACTCACAAAACCGTGAGTCACATATTGGCAGCATATTTGGTGAGATTGTGTTTCCCTTATGTTTCTCCCTGCTTATTATTTGGGAACAACTTTCCAGCTTCCAAGTAAATCACAAACAGTTGGTGCTTTAGTCGTACAAATGGCGCAGTCTATGGATTGTTGGATTGTAGCTTTGCCCATTGGTGATTCCCTGAGGAGTATCATTGAACGTGAATGAAACACAGAAAGGGATGTAAAATTTGATGTTGAATTTTAATCTTGTTTTTCTGAGATCAACAGTCCAATTTACTGCCGGGAGATAACCGATCGCATATTGGAAGCAACCACTTTTCAGGTATCCCTGGCAGCTCGCGAAAACAAGTCCTTTACATGCGTGTGCTGGTTTATATTTTGACAGAGGCCTATTTAGAACATAGAACACTACAGCGCAGTACGGGCCCTTCGGCCCTCGATGTTGCGCCTACCTGTGAAACCATCTGAAGCCTATCTGACCTACACTATTCCATTTTCATCCATATGTCTATCCAGTGACCACTTAAATGCCCTTAAAGTTGGCGAGTCTACTACTGTTGCAGGCAGGGCGTTCCACACCCCTACTACTCTCTGAGTAAAGAAACTGCCTCTGACATCTGTCCTATATCTATCACCCCTCAATTTAAAGCTATGTCCCCTCGTGTTGGTCATCACCATCCGAGGAAAAAGACTCTCACTGTCCACCCTATCTAACCCTCGGACTATCTTATATGTCTCTATTAAGTCACCTCTCAGCCTTCTCCTCTCTAACGAAAACAACCTCAAGTCCCTGAGCCTTTCCTCGTAAGACCTTCCCTCCATACCAGGCAACATCCTAGTAAATCTCCTCTGAACCCTTTCCAAAGCTTCCACATCCTTCCTATAATGTGGTGACCAGAACTGCACGCAGTACTCCAGGTGCGGCCGCACCAGAGTTATGTACAGCTGCAGCATGACCTTGTGGCTCCGAAACTCAATCCCCCTGCTGATAAAGGCTAGCACACCATATGCCTTCTTAACAGCCCTATTAACCTGGGTGGCAACTTTCAGGGATTTATGTACCTGGATGCCGAGATCTCTCTGTTCATCTACACTACCAAGAATCTTGCCATTAGCACAGTACTCTGCATTCCTGTTACTCCTTCCAAAGTGAACCACCTCACACTTTTCCGCATTAAACTCCATCTGCCACTTCTCAGCCCAGCTCTGCAGCTTATCTATGTCCCTCTGTATCCTATAACATCCTTCAGCACTATCCACAACTCCACCGACCTTCGTGTCATCTGCAAATTTACTAACCCATCCTTCTATACCCTCTTCCAGGTCATTTATAAAAATGACAAACAGCAGTGGCCCCAAAACAGATCCTTGCGGTACACCACTAGTAACTGAACATAAGAACATAAGAATGAACTCCAGGATGAACATTTGCCATCAACTACCACCCTCTGTCTTCTTTCAGCTAGCCAATTACTGATCCAAACCGCTAAATCACCTTCAATTCCATACTTCCTTATTTTCTGGAATAGCCTACCGTGGGGAACCTTATCAAACGCCTTACTGAAATCCATATACACCACATCAACAGCTTTACCCTGATCCACCTGTTTGGTCACCTTCTCAAAAAACTCAATAAGGTTTGTGAGGCATGACCTACCCTTCGCAAAACCGTGTTGACTATCGCTAATCAACTTGTTCTTTTCAAGATGATTATAAACCCTATCTCTTATAACCTTTTCCAACATTTTACCCACAACCGAAGTAAGGCTCACAGGTCTATAATTACCAGGGTTGTCTCTACTCCCCTTCTTGAACAAGGGGACAACATTTGCTATCCTCCAGTCTTCCGGCACTATTCCTGTCGACAAAGACGATATAAAGATCAAGGACAAAGGCTCTGCAATCTCCTCCCTGGCTTCCCAGAGAATCCTAGGATAAATCCCATCTGGCCCAGGGGACTTATCTATTTTGACATTTTCCAAAATTGCTAACACCTCCTCCTTTTGAACCTCAATTCCATCTAGCCTGGTCGACTGAACCTGAGTGTTCTCCTCGACAACATTGTCTTTCTCCAGTGTAAACACTGACGAAAAATATCCATTTAATGCTTCCCCTATCTCCTCTGATTCCACACACAACTTTCCACTACTATCCTTGATTGGCCCTAATCTTACTCTAGTCATTCTTTTGTTCCTGATATACCTATAGAAAGCCTTAGGGTTTTCCTTGATCCTATCCGCCAACGACTTTTCGTGTCCTCTCCTCGCTCTTCTTAACTCTCCCTTTAGGTCCTTCCTGGCTAACTTGTAACTCTCAAGTGCCCTAACTGAGCCTTCATGTCTCATCCTAACAGGGTTAGGATCTTCTTCCTCTTGACAAGTTCTTCAACTTCCTTAGTAAACCAAGGTTCCCTTGCTCGACAACTTCCTCCCTGCCTGACAGGTACATACTTATCAAGGACACGCAGTAGCTGTTCCTTGAAAAAGCTCCACATTTCGATTGTACCCATCCCCTGCAGTTTCCTTCCCCATCCTATACATCCTAAATCTTGCCGAATAGCATCATAATTGCCTTTCCCCCAGCTATATTTCTTGCCTTGCGGTATATACCTATCCCTGCCCATTGCTAAAGTAAACATAACCGAGTTGTGATCACTATCACCAAAGGGCTCACCTACATCTAAATCTAACACCTGGCCGGGTTCATTACCCAGTACCAAATCCAATGTGGCCTCGCCCCTTGTTGGCCTGTCTACATACTGTGTCAGAAAACCCTCCTGCACACACTGTACAAAAACTGACCCATCTATAGTACTCGAACTATAGTATTTCCAGTCAATATTTGGAAAGTTAAAGTCCCCCATAACAACTACCCTGTTACTCTCGCTCCTGTCGAGAATCATCTTTGCAATCCTTTCCTCTACATCTCTGGAACTATTCGGAGGTCTATAGACAACTCCCAACAGGGTGACCTCTCCTCTCCTGTTCCTAACCTCGGCCCATACTAACTCAGTAGACGAGTCCTCAAGCGTCCTTTCTACCGCCGTAATACTTTCCTTGATTAACAATGCCACACCCCCCCCCCCCCCTCTCTTTTACATCTAAATCCTGGAACCTGCAACAACCATTCCTGTCCCTGCCCTACCCATGTCTCCGAAATCATCACAACATCGAGATCCCAGGTATCAACCCATGCTGCAAGCTCACCCACCTTATTCCGGATGCTCCTGGCGTTGAAGTAGACACACTTCAAACCAGTTTGCCGGTGCCCTCTTTCGAACTTTTAACCCTATCCCTGACCTCACTACTCTCAACATCCTGTACACTGGGACTATAATTTAGGTTCCCATACCCCTGTTGAATTAGTTTAAACCCCCCCCCCCGAAGAGCACTACCAAATCTCCCCCCCAGGATATTGGTACCCCTCTGGTTCAGGTGAAGACCATCCTGTTTATAGAGGTCCCACCTATCCCAGAATGAGCCCCAATTATCCAGGAAACCAAAACCCTCCCTCCTGCACCATCCCTGTAGCCACGTGTTCAACTCCTCTCTCTCCTTATTTCTCACTTCGCTAGCACGTGGCACGGGTAACAACCCAGAGATAACAACTCTGTTTGTTCTAGCTCTCAGCTTCCACCCTAGCTCCCTGAATTTCTGTCTCAAATCCCCATCTCTCTTCCTACCTATGTCGTTGGTACCTATGTGGACCACGACTTGGGGCTGCTGCCCCTCCCCCTTAAGGATCCCAAAAACACGATCAGAGACATCACGAACCCTGGCACCTGGGAGGCAACACACCAACCGTGAGTCTCTTTCGTTCCCACAGAACCTCCTGTCTGTTCCTCTAACTATGGAGTCCCCAATGACAAGTGCTCTGTTCCTCTTCTCCCTTCCCTTCTGAACAACAGGGACCGACTCTGTGCCAGAGACCTGTGCCCTATTGCTTACCCCTGGTAAGTCATCCCCCGCAACAGTATCCAAAACGGTATACTTGTTATAGAGGGGAACGACCACAGTGGATCCCTGCACTGCCTGCCGGTTCCCTCTCCCTCCCCTGACGGTAACCCATCTACCTTCTTCTTTTACCTGAGGTGTGGCTACCTCCCTATAACTCCTCTCAATAACCTCCTCCGCCTCCCGAATGATCCGAAGTTCATCCAGCTCCAGCTCCAGGTCCCTAACGCAGCTCTCGAGGAGCTGGAGTTGGGTGCACTTCCCGCAGATGTAGTCAGCAGGGATACTAGAGGTGACCCCTGTTTCCTAGGGTTGGATTTAACACTCCCTCGCTCGGAGGTTAGAAAACTGGGGAGCCCGGTAAATTCAGAGGGCAGCCTGCCCACTGTTATATTACTTGGTTTAAGTAATATATGTCGCTACTAACTGTCGACGATGTTGAGGAACACTCGAGTCTTCAAAGTAAATTGAAATAATTTATTTAGTAATGACAAAACTAATAAATGAGTTTGAAACTCTACTGATCTAACTCTGGCAACAAAGTAAGAATTACTAATTGCACAAACTGTATCTAGGCTACGCTTGGTGGCTGGACTGCGATCTCTCTGCTACACTGATGTTCTTCCAGTAACTCCTGCAGGAAGTGAGTGAGAGAGCTTCTGGGAGCTCCGATTACATAGTGGGTCGTGCAATGCCCTCCAGTGGTTATGCCACAGCTAGGTGTTGTGATTAACCCCTTAGTTACATGTCTGTCTGCATATCATTACATCCCCCTTTTTTTAACATTTCTTGCTTAGTAACAAGGAAAAATAGATAACAATATTAAAGGTAAGAACATGATATGTATGACTTATATACACAGCAAACATGTGAAAGAAAATGTTCATAAGTCCAGTATTTGAGATCGCCATCTCGTTCTCAATAGACTTCTGAGAAGTGGCGGTGGAGATGTCGATGGGTTGATAGTTGTGTATGAATCACGATTAGTAGAGTTGTTGGTTATGGTGTCCCGAAATATTGTTTCATTAAACGACACTTGAGGGGAAATCAGTTGTGGGCATGTGATTTTTTGAAGTGCCCTTCGTTTTCTGTGAATGATGGTGCCATCATCTGTTCTAAAAACGTAGGATCTGGGTGCGGCTAGTCGAATCACGACAGCTGGAGCAGACCAACCGCCATCAGGTACTTTGATTCTGACGGTGTCTTCTGGAGATAGCAAGTCCAAATCGGTTTCATGTCGTAGTAATGTTTCTGATCATCACAAAGCTGTTGCATCTTCTTTATCCCCAATAGATGATCTGGATTAGGTTGCTGTAAAGCCAGAAACATTATTCTGGCGTCTCTGTGAATCAGACATTGAGCTGGTGACATGACAGTCGATAATGGAGTAGCACGATATGAGGGTACTGCTAAGTGAATGTCGGATGCGGAATCTGTGGCTTTGTTGATGAGCTGTTTGAGAATGTGCACCCCCTTTTTGACTTTGCCGTTGGACTGCGGGTAGTGCGGACTGGAGGTGACGTGCTTAAAGTTATAGCATTTTGCCATCGCAGTCCAGTCTCGACTGTGAAAGCACGGTCCATTGTCAGTCATAACAGTATTCGGTATGCCATGACGAGAGAAAGATTCTTTGCATGCTTTGATCATGGTCTTTGAGGTGAGGTCAGACAGCTCCATTACTTCAGGGTAGTTCGAGTAGTAGTCTATAAGGAATTTGTAGTCACGACCATTAGAGTGGAATAGGTCAATGCCTACCTTGGACCACGGAGAGGTTTCCAAGTCGTGTGGTTGAAGAGTCTCCTTACACTGCGCTGGTTGGAACCTCTGACAGATCTCATATCCCAAGACCATGTCCATGATATCCTGATTGATGCCAGGCCAGTAGACGGCTTGTCGAGCCCTTAGTCTGCATTTTTCAATTCCAAGGTGTCTGTCGTGAATTTGACAAAGTACCAAGGGTCTGAGACGCAGCGGAATCACTATTCTGTCCATCCTCAGCAGTATTCCATTGATTATCGTTAAGTCGGCTTTAACATTGTGGAATTGCGGACATTGCCCTGTCGGCTACCCATTGTTGAGGTTATGAATGACTCGTTGCAGCAATGGACCTTTTCTCGCTTCTTCTCTGATGAGAATTATTTTTTTCGTCCGTTGCAGGAAGGTTGTTTGTGCACATTTATACCTGAGATTCGATGTGATGGATTATCTCCAGTGGTTCACTTGGTGAAGTGACTGAATGAGACAATGTGTCTGCAATGCTTAGATCTTTGCCAGGCGTATATATTAGATTGAAATTCTCAGTGGGATTCTTCCTTCTGGGGACTAAGTCCCCACACCGGCGGGAGAACCGGCACCAACCACTCCAGCCTCAACAGCCCCCGAAAGTGCGGAATACTCCAGCTGGCGCCAAAGGGATGGCACGAGTTTGCGCATGCGCAGAAGGGCCGGCATGATCTCGCTCAAGCGTGGAACTACCAGCGTGGGTCTGACTGGCCATGGTATTTAGGCGCATGCGCGGGGGTTCTCTGCTCCGCGCCAGCCATGCTAGAGCCCTGCAGAAGGGAGGAGTGCCCTCATGGAACAGGCCCGTCCACAGATTGGCCAGGCCCTGATCATGGGCCAGGCTGGACCTGGCAGGTAAGTTGGCTGGGATGGTCCTCGGGGGGGGGGGGGGGCTGGTTCCCCCCTTGACCCCCCCCCCCCCCCCCCCCCCCCTCCCGAGGAACGTCCCAGCCGACTTACCTGCCAGGTCCAGCCGTGTGGGACCATGCATTACCCACGCCGGCGGGACTGGCCAAAAACAGACAGCCGCTCGGCCCATCGGGGCCCGGAGAATTGCCGGGGGGACGCTGCCAACAGTCTCACACCGGTGTGGCGTGAACCCTGAACCCGCCCAAAAACTGCCGCCGGAGAATGCAGCAGCCGACGTTGGGGAGGCGGGGTAGGATCCGCGCCGCACCCCATGGATTCTCCGACCTGGCGGGGGGTCGGAGAATCCCGCCCCATTTCTCCGGAGTTTGAACAGTATCCTTAATAATCAAGGAGTCATGTCATGTAGATTCTTATGGATGATGTGCACCAGGATCTATGATCTGTTTCAACGGTGAATGATGGTAGGCCGTAGATGTAATCATGGAATTTGAAAATGCCAGTGAGAAGACCTCAACACTCCTCAATTTGAGCGTAATGAGTCTCTGGCGGTGTCATCGCACATGATGCATATTGGAACTCATAACAAGGTGTCATCCTTCTGGAACAACACTGCTCCAATTCCATCCTGACTTTCGTCAGTCGAAATCTTGGTTTCAAAGAATGCTGAGACTGGTGCAATGGTGAGTTTCACCTTTAACTCCAACCACTCTTGTTGATATTCCATTGTCCACTCAAACGAGTTGGATTTCTTGATTAACTTTCTTCGAGATGTTGTGTGGTTGGCCAAATTTGGCATAAATTTGCCGAAAAAATTCACCACTCCAAGGAAGCAAAGGATTGCTTTCTTGTCCTCAGGGACTTTTATTGCTTCAATGGCTTTTATCTTGTCCGTGCCGGGTCGTACACCGTGTTCCGATATCTGGTCGCCCAGGAACTTGAGCGTGGACATGCCAAAGCTGCATTTAGATTTGTTCAGCGTGAGGCCATGCTCGTGGATGCGTTTGAATACTTTCTTCAGTCTCGACACATGTTCCTTTGCAGTCGAACACCAAATGATGATATCATCCACGTAGACATAAACTCCGTCTATTCCTTCCATCATCTGTTCCATGATGCGGTGGAATATTACAGACGCAAAGATGATCCCAAATAGCATTCTATTGCAACAAAATCTGCCAAAAGGTGTATTGAAGGTGCAGAGCTTTCTGCTGGATTCTTCTAGTTGCCAGAATCCTTGGGATGCATCTAGCTTGGTGAAGATGCATGCGTGTGCCATTTCGCTTGTAATTTCTTCTCTTTTCGGGATTGGGTAGTGTTCCCGCATGATGTTTCTGTTTAGATCCATGGGGTCAATGCAAATTCTTAAATCACCCAAAAGGCTTTTCTACGCACACCATCGAACTGACCCAGCCAGTCGGTTCCGTGACATTGGAGATGATGCCTTTCTTCTGTGGACTTGTGAGTTCTGATTTTAACCGTTCCCTCAGTGGAGCAGGAACTCTCCTTGGTGGATGAACTACCGGCTGCGCATCAGCACGCAGCATAATTTTGTATTCAAATAGAAATGTGCCCATTCCGCTGAAGACCTCTGGGTATTGGTCCAGTATTCCTTCAATTCTGCTCTGAAGAGCTTGATGAGATGATGTCAATGTGTAAATCCTTTGAATAAGGTTCAACTGCTTGCAGGCTTTCACACCTATGAACGAAGAATTGTCTGATTCGACATCTAAAATCTCAGGCTCGTCTCTATGTTTGTTGGACATGACTAAAACGCATGACCCCAATGAAGAGATTGCATTGACATTGTAGTCCTGAAGTTTGCAGGCACCTGGAAGGAGTTTGGGAGTTTGCTAGGCCTTCGTGAAGTCGAGCTCCGAAAGCAGGTTAGTGGAGGCACCTGTATCCAGCTTGAAGGCATTGAGGCATTGCCTTTCGCAGGGCATTTTTAAAAAAGTGGGCGGTTCCACACCTCGTGCATGTCATTGCGTCAAAGCCATGACGTTCCGTGCGTCTTGGCGCATGCGTAGTACGGTTCTCGGCCGTTTCGCATCTTTTTTCATACCGTGCATGCGCAGGGCCCGTGTTTGTGCACGCAAGATGGCTGCCGTCGGAAACCTCTTCAATCGGGACACGGCCTGGATGCACTCGACCTTGTGGAGGTTTTTCCACCACTTTCAATGTTCTTGTACTGTAAGTATCGATTTTTTGACTGTTCATGCACCAAACACGTTTCCATAGCGATTTTGAGTCTTTGTTTTGCTTAAGTAATTGCTCTCTCAGAGGTTCATCAATGATTCCAAATACTAACTGGCTCTGATCAATGAGTCATTTAGTGCAGCAAAATTGCAGGATTGAGCTAACATTAAGGTCAGTAAAAAAGCTGTTGAAAGCTTCCTCTTTCCCTTGCATCCTGTTTTTGAAGATGTAACGCTCAAATATTTCATTTGCCTGGACCTTGGAGTGGCTGTCAAATTTTTCAAAGATTGTTTCATACTTTGTTTTATCCTGACCTTCTGTGTAGTTAAAAGAGTTGTAGATCTCTATCGTATGTTGGCCGGCCGTAGTCAGTAAAAGAGCTATTTTTCGAGCATCTGTTGCGTTTGTTAAGTCAGACGCTTCTACATACAGTTGAAATTGTTGTTTAAACAACTGCCAGTTAACATGAAGGTTACCAGTGATCCTGAGGTGATGAGGAGCTTATGGTCTGTCCACCATGCCTGGAATCAGCAGGTTTTGTTCCGAAGGCGCTGCTGCTGTTGCCGAATAGCTATCTGGTTTTTCTCTCTAAACTTACTAAATTTAACTAGGTAGATACAGTAGTCACTCTGGATCATATTATAATACTTGGTTTAAGTATCATGTCATCACTAACTGTAGCCGATGTTGAGGAACACGCGAGTCTTCAAAGTATGCTGAAAGAATTTATTAAGTAATGACATATTTAATAAATGAGTTTGACACTCTACTGATTTAACTCGAGCAACAAAGTAAGAATTACTAACTATATAAACTGATCTAAGCTACATATGGTGGCTGGACTGAGATCTCTCTGCCACACTGATGTTCTTCCTGTATCTCCTGCTGGGAGTGAGAGAGAGAGCTTCTGGGAGCTCCGGTTATCTAGTGGGTCGTGTAATGCCCTCTAGTGATTATGCCACAGCAAGGTGTTGTGATTAACCCCTTAGTTACCCCTTGTCTGTCTCCCTCCACATCATAACACCCACACGATATCTATTTAATCCTGCTTCACTGCAATACTACCTGTGGTGGAGGTGACGCAACATGCAGTGGGCTAATTGAGGCTGTTAAGTAGACAATTAATATCCACTGAAAGTTCACACCCCACTGCTGCCAGTTTAGCCACGCCAAGTGGCTAGCCCAGCAGGTTTTTCTGTGATAGCTGATGATGGGGGCTTCTCCCCTATTTAGCTTTTCAGTTTTACCAGGTGGGAAAGAGGGCAATGGGGATAAGAGGGTTTGGGGATAGGAGGGATGAGAGAATGGAGAGATTTGGGGGAAGGAGGAATTGGGGAGTGGAGGGAGTGGTGGGAAGGAGTGCTTTTTTCATAGAATCCCTACAGTGTCAAAGGAGGCCACTCAGCCCATCAAGTCTACATCGACCTTCTGAAAGAGCTCCCTACCTAGGCCCACTCCCCTGCCGTATCCCCATAGCCACATCAACCTGCACATCTTTGAAAACTGAGGGGCAATGTAGCATGGCCAATCCACCTAACCTGCGCACCTTTAGACTGTGGGAGGAAACCAGATCACCCACGCAGACACGGGGAGAACGTGCAGAGTCCGCACAGACAGTGACCCAAGCCAGGAATTGAACCCGGGACACTGGAGCTGTGAGGCAACAGTGCTAACCATTGTGCCACTGTGTGGGGTAGTGGAGGGATAGGGTAAGGAGGAATTGGGGGGAGTGGAGTGATTGGCGGGAAGGAGCAAGGGATTGGGTGGGAAGGAGGGATTGGTTGGGAGGGGTGAGCTGACTGGCAAAGCCTCATCCTATGAGAATCGAGTGAGGGTAAGTAAGTGCCTCCCTGGTCCTCCAGGTGTGGAGGAGCTTGCTGCTGCCTGTCCTCTATCCTTCAGCTCCTCCTGCAGGTCCTCCCCAGGCTCATCCTCCATCACCTCCTGGTCTGCCTTCTATTCCTCCTCAGACGAGGCTGTATGTCCCTTCTCCTCTTCCTCCAGCATGTTGTCCTGCTGCTGTGTCATGTTGTGGAATGCACAGCAGACCACCACAAAGTGGGAGACCCTCTCGGGAGTGTCCTGCAGTGCACCACCAGAGCATCAGAACCACATATTGAGCAGTCCGATGACAGCGTGGGTGGCAACTTGGGCCTCGTTATATTGGGTCTCTGCCTCGGCTTCCAGCCCCGCACTGGCGTTATCAGCCAGGACTTCCGCAGGTACCCCTTTTCCCCAAGAGCCAACCCATCATCCTGGGGTGGTCCTCGGAGACAACGGGAATCTCCGAGTGTCCCAGGATGTAGCTGTCATGCACAACCACTGGAAGCATGCACACAGGTGAATAATCGGTATGTTGTGGTCGCACACAAGCTGAATATTCAGGGAGTGGAACTTTTTTCTGTTAATGAAGGGCACTCCCTGATTCCCAGGTGCAAGCAAGGCAACATGTGTGCCATCTATTGCCCCCTGTACCTGGGGCATCCTGGTGATGGTGGAGAATCCTGCAGCCCGGGCATCTTGGTGGGTTTGGTCCAGCTCAAAGTTGATAAAGTCTGATGTCCGGGAATACAAGGCATCGTAATCTCACGGATGGACTTGGAGGCGATAGTTTGGGAAATGCCACACACGTTTCCATTCCAGCCCTGGAATGAACCCGTTGAATAAACATTCAGAGCTGCACTTCACGGCATCCAGGAGCGGGTTCTCTCCTCCTCCATGAGGTCGACGTTGCTGCCGCTTTCTCCAGCATCTGGATGCCACAGCTGCCACCGGTAACACGACGGCAGCCTCTGTGTGACAGGCATAACCAGCCATATTGTTATATCTGTAAGAAATCGGAGAAGGAGACCGACAATCAGTTCAGGCTTCCGCCCTGGAACCCTCAAGCCTTCTCGACCCTTATGTATCCCACCTTCTCAGAGTGCCATCTATCAAGCCAGTTGTGATGGAAAACCTGACTCTGCACATTCACCTGATGCTGGAAACATCAGGGAGACATCAGTGCTCAAGTGCCCTCCCCTGATCCACACACTCATCCTTTGGTCACGAGGATATCCCCAGTGCTGAAGCCTAGCTCTTGAGTGTTTGAGTGAAGAGCTTGTCATATGAGGAGCAGTTGAGGACTCTGGGTCTGTACTCTTTGGAATTTAGAAGGATGAGGGAGATCTTATTGAACCTTACAGGATACTGAAACACCTGGATAGAGTGGACGTGGAGAGGATGTTTCCACTTGCCGGAAAATCTAGAACCCGAGGGCACAGCCTCAGACTAAAGGGATGAACCTTTAAAACAGAGATGTGGAGGAATTTCATCAGCCAGAGGGTGGTGAATCTGTGGAACTCATTGCGCAAAAAAGCTGTGGGGGCCAAATCACTGAGTATCTTTAAGACAGAGATGGATAGGTTCTTAATTAGTAAGGGGATCAGGGGTTATGGGAAGTAGGCAGGAAAATGGGGGTGAGAAAAATAATAGTCATGATTGAATGGCAGAGCAAACTCGATGGGCCGAGTGGCCTAATACTGCTCCTATGTCTTATGGCACATGTACCCACAAGAATCCACTTGAGAATATTTTGTTTATTAAACAGTCAACAGTACCTTCATACAAAAAATGAAAACAAACTACTTAACAGTCCACATATCACACTAAGCATTAGCCAACAAGGAAAAGGCCTTACACACACAAGTATCTTTCCGCTACAGAACATCGGTACAAACACAAAGATACGACAGTTCATTTGTACAAAGAAAACCAAACTCATTGTATCATCCCTCACAGATCCTCAACAGAATGGAGAGTCCTTGCTGTGGGGCTGTTTTACGTCCATGAGCTTCCGTTGTATAGGCCTCTTTATACCCCTAATTTAATCAGAACCACAGCTCGATATTCACATAGTCTCCTGGTATTCAAGGTGCAGTAAAACAGCCTCTACGCCCAGCGTGTTAGACTCGCAGTGGCATGCTAGTCAACATGCAGCACTCACCACAAATACAATAAACCACCAGCAATCTGCAAATGCATTTCTTCGACACGTTTACAAAGTTGCTCTGGGATCAATCTGCCTCTCTCTCCCTCCTGCAGCTCCCAGCAGTTGACTCCTCAACAGTGGAAAATTGCATCGACTCAGAGCATGCCAGAAGAGAGAAAGGGGGCTCCCCTTCTCCAGCCCAGGCAGCAGGACATCTTACCATCCTCCTTTTCCTTCTCCAGGCCACAAAGCAAAGAGGCGGCAGCAAACAAGCATGCATCCTCCAGGAAGCTGCAGCTGCAAGCAACAACAAGCAGCAAACACCGCTCATTCGGATCAAGCTGCCTCTCTCGCTCCCTCATGCAGCTCCCAGCAGTAGACTCCTCATCAGTAGTTAAAAATGCACTGGCCCAGAGCATGCCTGAAGAGAGAAAGAGTTTCTACCCAGCTCAGCCAGCAGGTCACCTTCTTATCTTCCCTTTTCTTACTCCAGATTACAGAAAAAGAAACAGCAGAAGATGTCTCCAGGCATTTGCAGCTACAAGCAGCAGCAGGCAGCAAACACAACCTGCAGCACCATTTGAGAATATTTTGTTTATGATGTGGTCAACAATACCTTTGTACAAAAAGATAAAAAACAAACCACTTAACAGTCCATATATCACATTAACCATTGATAGACAAGGAAAAGGCACCATGCCACACACACACAGGCACTTTTTGCTGCAGAATATTGGTACAAACTCAAAGCATTTATACAAAGACATGTTAAATATTAAACAGTCAACAGTCCAATTAAGTCACCAGCATCTGAATCAACCCACCGTGCTCTCCCCCTCCAGCTGTAGACTTGCATCAGTAGAAAGGCAGTTGGGGATAGTGTATCAGTACACTGGAAAGTCACACCAATTAAGGGCACAGCGGAAGAGTGAGAGAGAGAACCTCTTCCCCTTCTCTAGTACTGGCAGTAGGTTTATTACTCCAGGCCACAGAAGCAAAAGGGGCTGCAGCAGACAAACACCCGGCCTCTAAGCATTAAACATTACATAGAAACATCGAAAATAATAGTACATAGTACAATAACTCTCTCAGCAACTCTCTCCCTTCCCCCTCCCGCAGTTCCCAGCAGTAGACTCACAGCAGTGTGAAGTAGCTCGAGGGCAGCGTAACAATATGCCGGAAAGTTACACTGACGCAGAACACATCAGAAGAGCTGCATGTTCTCCCCGTGTCTGCATGGGTTTCATCTGGGTGATCGGGTTTCTTCCCACAAGTCCTTAAAGATGTATTTCTTAGGTGAATTGGACATTCTGAATTCTCCCTCTGTGTACCTGAACAGGCGACGGAGTGTGGCGACTAGGGGAATTTCACAGTAACTTCATTGCAGTGTTAATCTAGCCCTACCTGTGACACTAATAAAGATTATTATTATTGTTATTAAGAATGAAAGAGCAGCTCTCCCCACTCACCAGCACTGGTAATATGTCATCCTATTGCCTCCCTTTCCTTTACTCTAAGACACAGAAGCAAAAGGGTGGGGGCAGCAAAAAACACATAACCTCCAGGCATGAAACATTAAGCAATCAACAATACAATAACTCTCTCCCCCTCCTGCAACTCCCAGCAGTAGACTCGTATGAGTGGAAAGTCGCTCGGGGGCAGCGTAACAACACATTGGAAAGTCAGAAGAGCAAACAGTCAGAAGAGCGAAAGAACATTCCTTCCCTTCCCCAGAACTGGTTATAGATCATCTTACATCCTCCCTTTTCTTGCTCCAGGCCACAGAAGCAAAAGAAGTGGCAGCAAACAGACACACAGCTTCCAGACATTAAACATTGTACAGTCAATAATACAATAACGTCACCAGCGATCTGCAAAAGCATTTATTCAATACCTTCAGAAAGTTGCATAGAATAATCAGACTGCCACCCCCTCCCTCTCTCTAGCACTGGTAGTGGGTCATCTTATTTCCTCCCTTTCCTCCCTCAAGATCACAGAAGCAAAAGAGGTGGCAGAGACTGACACATGACTTCCAGACAGTAAATACTGAACAGTCAACAGTACAATAAGGTCACCTGCAATCTGCAAAAGCATTTCTTCAACACCTTAATCAAGTTGTTCAGACGAATCAGTCCGCCACCCCTTTCCCTTCTCCAGCACTGGTTGAGGGACATCTTACTTCCTCTCGTTCTTTGCTCCAAGCCACAGAAGGAAAACAGGCAGCAACAAACAGGCACATAGCCTCCAGGCAGCTGCAGTAGCTTTTGGGTCACTCTGCCCCTCTCGCAGCTCCAAGCAGTAGGCCTTCAGAGACGGGAATAATCACACCACAAAGTCACACTGATACAGAGCACCAGCAGAGTAAAGGAGCATACCTTCCCCCTCTCCAGCACTGGAATTAGGTCATCTCACTCCCTCCCTTTCCTTGCTCCAGGCCACAGAAGCAAAAGAGATAGTAACAACAGACACATAGCCTCCAGGCAGCTACAGCTGCATTAAGATCATTCTGCCTCTCTCTCGCCCAGCCCCCCCGCAGCGCCAAGCAGTAAAATCTCAAAGGTGGTAATAATCACACCAGAAAGCCACACCAACATAGAGCACAGCAGAAGAGTGAAGGAGCACCCCTTCTCCCTCTTCAACATCGGCAATAGGGCTCTGTCCTGGAAGTGTTTGGTAGGACAGACAGGCAGCAGCTGTAGTTGCCCCTGTTATGGGTCTCCACAATATTTGAAGATGGCTTGGAGGCCTCAGAGATGAAAAGACCGTCACCCCACTTACCCTGAGCACTCATACAGCAGCTCCAATCCCCTTCACCTGAATGCCAGAAAATGGACACTGCCACTCACCTCCTCAATTCCCCTCAGCAGCCATTGTGCAGCCTCACAATTTTGAAAAGGAGTACTAAATGACACCCATGTGATTTCTCGCTGGGGAGCTGGTTAAGTCCCGGGAAGCTATTGCATTCAATTTCAATCTCACTAATCAGATGGAAATGAGTACAAATAGAACATAGAACAGTACAGCACAGAACAGGCCCTTCGGCCCTCAATGTTGTGCCAAGCAATGATCACCCTACTCAAACCCACGTATCCACCCTATACCCGTAACCCAACAACCCCCCCCTTAACCTTACTTTTTAGGACACTACGGGCAATTTAGCATGGCCAATCCACCTAACCCGCACATCTTTGGACTGTGGGAGGAAACCGGAGCACCCGGAGGAAACCCACGCACACACGGGGAGGACGTGCAGACTCCGCACAGACAGTGACCCAGCCGGGAATCGAACCTGGGACCCTGGAGCTGTGAAGCATTTATGCTAACCACCATGCTACCATGAGGGTTAATAGTCAGCTCACCATATTTGGGCGTGATCTGGAACTTGGCACCGGGAGCAGGCCGGTTAGATATCAAACTAATTTGCGCCTGGCCTTTCCCACTATTTAACCAGTGTGCCCAGATCTGTGCAGGGCGCAACACGGTGGTTAAATCACGCCTCATGTCTCCTCACCTACTCTATCAATAGAAGCGGTGCCCCTGCCTCTGAAACAGAAGCTCTGGGTTTGAATCCCTGCCTAAAACTTGATGGCCGAGGGTGGTGTGTTCATAATGGAGTCAAACAGGAGGAGGATCAACTCAAAAATCCTTTCCAGCACACACCAATGGTAGGTGCCAAGATTGGGAGAGTCAACCATTTAATAGAAAGAATGTTGGAGCCTCTACCATCATGATCCATAGCTCCAGACTACAAAATGCATGTAAAAGTGCACGTTTCCACAGTAACCAGATTCCCTGAGTGAAGTGTAACATGCCATCACTGTAACAACATGTTTCGTTCAACACTCATCTCTTAGTTCCAGGTGAATGCTTAACCAAGTGTCCAATTTTAAAATGAAATTCTGCTATAAGTTTTTCCTGACCTACTCATAGCAATGAAATACAAAATCGTCATTGGAATATATACTCCCTTCTTATAATCTGTGTCACAGTCACAGATGTTTTCTTAATGCAAGCTCAGGGTAAGGGCCCATCATTTAGGACTGAGGTGAGGAAAGCTTACTTCACTCAAAGAAGTTGTGAATCTTTGGAATTCTCTATCCCAGAGGGTTGTGGATGCTCCGTCATTAAATATATATTGAGGCTGGAATAGACAAACTTTTGGGGCGGGATTCTCCGGTCCACCAGCCAGCCAATGGGGTTCCCCATTGTGGCCACACTCACGCCCCAGGCATGTGTGTGCTGCTGGCGATCCAAAGGATCCCACCGACGGAGAATTCCACTGCTGATCTCTCAGGTAATCGGGAGGATACAGGGAGCGAGTGGGAGAGCAGGATGGCAGTCCAAGATCAGCCTTCATCGCATTGAATGGCAGAGCAGGTTTGACGGGCTGTACAGTCCACTCCTGCTCCTATTTCTTGTGTTGTGTTCTTGTGGAACATTTTTGACTCATTTTTGTACTCGTGTAAGCTTGACTCAGTGGTAGCTTTTTCATTCATGGGTTATGAGTTCGCGCTCCATTATTGCAACAAAGCGCATAATCCAGACTGAATTAGTCCAGTGCTAAAGATGTGCTGCATTGTCAGAGGTACCATCTTGCAGGTAAGGCATTAAAACAAGGCCCCACCTCCAGGATGTAAAAGACCAAAATATCTTAAGCAACCGACAGTACTTGAAGAAGAACAAGTGAATTCTTTAGGTTATCTAGCCAACCAGCGTCACTGAAACAGATTAACAGATCATAGGCGGGATTCTCAGTTGGCTAACGCCAAAATCAGGAACCGCGATTGGGCGGAGAATAGGTTCCGAGGCCAAAATTATGGTGGGCACTGATTTGACGCCAAATCGCAATTCTCCGTCAGCTCCTCAGCGGCGTCAATGGGGTTCGGAACGCATGTACAGTAAACACCGTTTGCATATCATCAGCGGGCCTAACCCGGTAAACTCCGGGGCCTCCGCGATTCTCCGCCTCCAATGAGCCGAGTTCCCAGTGCGGTTCACTTGTTCTTTGACAAATTGTGAAACAGGCGTCGTGGCTGCTGAGGGAGAGACAGGGGGTATGGAAAGCGTCCAACATAGCCATACTTTTCTGTCATTTGTACCACTTGCCACTGGACTTCTGCCAGGGCGGTGGGCAATAGTTGGGGATCGCCAGGAGGTGGGCTGTGAGATCAGGGTGGACGGGCATGGAACACCATTGCCGCAGCCGAGAAAGTAGCCATGCAGCTGTGCACGCCGCTGACAGCCCACTGTGAATTAGGGCCACATGTCATGAGGGTGTGTCCCCCCCCCCTCTCGGCTATGCACCCTGAGTGCCCTCAGGCCCTAGCCGACCCATCAGCTGTATGGGCGTGCTCCAGCACAACCTGGTTGGCTGGGATGAATGTGTGTGGGCAGTGTAATGTGTATGTGCGGCTGCAGCTTGACAGCCTCCCGAGTGTCAATCATCACCCGGCGAATCCTGCACCATTTTTCACTGGAATCAATTGTGTCACACGTGGCACCGGTGCTAGCCCCTCCACAGTCGCTGAAGCGATCCAGGTTCAGCGCCAGTTTTGCTGTCGTGCAAATCCACGAATGCTGCCCTGGGGTCAGTCTCAGGAATGGAGAATCCAACCCCATTTGTCTCATTTAAGAGTGAGACAGCTTGATGTGTGCAAATTGACAATGCGTTTGCCTCCAAAACAGAACTTCCAAAAGGTGCAATGTATTCTTTCTTTCACAAACATGGCTCATTTAGTAAAATACTGAGAAACAAATAAAAAAGAGGGAATGTTCGCTGTGGGGAAGCTGTCTAATGAACATTCCAGGTTGTTTGCCAGTTAAAGATTGCCATTGATTTTCTTACTTTTAGACCCCTCCACAGTGAGCTGTTGGACTCCTCTTAGGAAAAATAGATTGGAGAATTGAAAAAGCATTAAAGGTTATTTTCACGCACAGTGTGTGGTGCCTCTCAATCCGGTAATTTACTCATGTCTGTTTGCTCCAGCAAGGGGCCTTTCAACATGCAAGAACTCAGGAAATCTCCAACCCACAACTTTTATAGAGCAACTTTAGCATGGTAAACATTTCTTGAGAAAATTGTCATGGGGAGTGACAAGGTATTGGAGGTATTGGCGGGCTTAAAAGTGGACAAGTATCCAGATCCGGATGAATTGTGTCCCAGGATGCTGTGGGAGGCGAAGGAGGAGATTGCCGCGGCTCTGACCCAAATTTTCCATTCCTCTGTGGCCATGGGGGAGGTGCCAGAGGACTGGATAACAGCTAATGTGGTCCCGCTATTTACAAAATGTTGTGGAGCCAATCCAAGGAACTGCAGACCAGTGGCTCTCACATCTATGGTTGGGAAACTACTTGAGAAGGTTCTGGAGGAGAGAATCAATCCCCACTTGGAGAGGCAAGGTTTGATCAGGGATAGTCAGCATGGCTTTTTCAGAGGGGGATTAATTTTTTGAGCATGTAACAAAGTGTGTAGATGAGGGTAGTGCAGTTGATGTGGTTTACATGGATTTCAGCAAAGCTTTTGACATGGTCCCACAAGGGACAAGTATTAAGAAGAGAATGCACATGGGATACAGGGTGATTTGATGAGGTGGATTTGTAATTGGCTTGGCAGTAGGAGACAGAGGGCGATGATAAACGGCTGCTTTAGTGTCTGGAAGCCAGTGGCGTACCACAGGTATCGTGCTGAATCCCCTATTATTTGTCATTTATATAAATGACATAGATGACTATGTGAGGGGTAGGATCAGTAAGTTTGCGGAAGACACAAAGATTGGCCGGGTGGTTAACAGTGAGGTTGTGTGTTTTCGGGTATAAGAAGAATGTAGCCGGGATGGTAAAATGGTGAATAAGTGGCAGATGGCATTTAAACCTGAAAAGTGTGAGATGATACAGTTTGGAAGGAGTAATTCAACATTGAGATATACTATGAGAGGTCTGCAACTGGGCAGTTCTAAAGAACAAAGGGACCTTGGCGTGTTTGTCCATAGATCTCTGAAGGCAGAAGGGCAGGTTAATAGGATGGTGAAAAAGGCATATGGGACACTCGCTTTCATCAATCGGGGCATAGATTACAAAAGGAGGGAGGTCATGATGGAGCTGTATAGAACCTTGGTGAGGCCACAGCTGGAGTACTGTGTGTAATTCTGGTCACCACATTATAGGAAGGATGTGATTGCACTGGAGGGGGTGCAGTGCCGATTCACCGGGATGTTGCCTGGAGTGGAGCATTTAAGTTATAAATGTGCAGACCTTAGATTGCAGTTGCAACACAAACATATTATCATAAGTTACCAGCACGTAACATACATTCATCAAAGAATTTATCTTGGGCCCGTAACTTCCTCAGAGAGGCAATCTCTGGTCGATTTTACCCACACTTGGATTCCAAAGCCCCTGTCTTGCCCAGCCTTGCTCACTCAGGCTGGGTGAGACAGGGGCAGTGAAGCTCGCCCTCGGCTGCATCAGTAACTATGGAGTTACTGGGCGCGGAGATGTAAGAAACGGCCACCTTTCACAGCACTAGCGGGCAAGAAGGAGGTGTTTAAAGGGACAATTAAAAGTTCAGTGCTTCAGACAACAGTTGGGGGGGGGGTCGGGGGGGGGGGGTGGCGATGATTGGACCGGGCAGAGAGAGAGGGTGGGGTCGGACTGGAAGGAGAGTGCCTGGGGGGGTGTTGTGGGAGGAGAGTTTGACTGGAGTGGGGGAGATTGAACAGGAGTTGTGGGTGGGCGATTTGACTGGAACGCAGGGTGGGGATTCAGACTGGAGGGGGGTAGATATTGGACTGGAGGGGGGGTGGGATTGGAGATCTGGAGAGGGTGGGTTTGGACCGGAGGGGGGGGGGGGGGGGGGGGGTTGGGGGGCGGTTGGGCTGGAAGGGGGGAATCGGACTGGCGGGGGAGATCGGGGTGGAGGGGGAATCGGGTCGGGTGGGGGTGGGAATGGACCAATTGGTCCGGGGGGGGGGTAGGTTCAGAGCGGGGGGGGGGGGGGGGGGGGGGGGGGATTGGACTGGGGAAGGGGAAATTGGACTGGAAGGGGGAAGGGGGGTAGGGATTGGACCGGAGTGGCGGAGGGAGATTGGATTGGAGGGTGGAGGGGGAATTGGACCCAAAGCAGGGGGATCAGAGTGGAGATGGGGAGAAATCGGACCGGAGTGGGGATGGGTATCAGACTGGAGGGGGGAAGCTTGGGCCAGAGGGGAGGAGAATCGGACCAGGGGGAATTGGACTGGGGGAAGGGGGAAATTGGTCCGGAAGGGGGATGCGGAACTGGCTGGGGGAGGGGATGATGGATTGCATTGGAGGGTGGAGGGAGAATTGGTCCAGAAAAGAGGGTGAATCAGACTGGATATGCGGGGGATCGGACTGGAGGGAGGTGCGGGCTCAGGCTGGAGGCGGAGGGACATCAGACCCGAGGGTAGGGGGAAATTGGACTGGAGGGGGGGGGGGGCGGGATCTGCCCGACAAAGGAGGGGTAATCGAACTGGGGGGGGGAGAATAGGAGAGGAGGAGGGATCAGATTGGTGATGGTGGTGGGTGAGGGGGGGAATGAGTCCGAAGAGGGGAAGAGGATTGTACTGGAGAGGGATGGTTGGACCAGAGGGAGGGGGGGGAAATTGTACCTGAGGGGAGGGGGATTCTGGGCAGAGAGGGGGGAGGGATCGGACCATTGGGAGGGGTGGGGAACTGGAGGAGGGGGGATATCGACCTGGTTGGGGGGGGGGGGGGGGGGGGGGGGGGGGGCTTGGACCGGAGAGGTCCATCTGAAGCTAGGAACTTAAATCGCATCTGTCGATTGGTCCCCAGCCCAAAGTGATTGTTCAGATGAAGTTAGCATTTTTGGACAATTGACGGGTCAACCCTTACATTTGAACTTCCTCAGGGGTTTCCCCAGAGCATCATTGGGATACCCTCCAAATGCGACACTGGGAAACCACGAATTATGGGCCCTTATTTTCTGGCGATCCACAGTTGTTGCACCAAAGTTGCAGTGGACGAGCAAGGGAACTCATTGTAGAAATTCCCCCTTGGACCCGCAGAACTCCAACTTGATGAAGGAACTTCTCTTTGAAATTTTCAAAACAAATCACATTGGATGGGATTTTCAGTCCATTCCCCCATGTCTTCCAGTGGTGGAGGTGGCCTGCCACTGACTATTAGTGGGATTCCAGTCCTACCACTGTTTTGCATGACCCTCAACTTCCGCCGCCAGGAAAACCGCCGCATGGGGTCCCCGTCGCCGAGACCAGTGTCACAATATCCATCCAGGTATATAATGGAGTGCAGGCAGGCAGTGATTGACACACAGGATGACCAGTGAACACACAGAACACAGCAGCCAATCACCAGACAGGACACGACCACTATAAAGCCAGAGGGCACCAGTTTTCCCGCTCTCTCGGGATCCAGCCTCTGAGACAGTCAGAGCTCGTGAGCAGCAGCTAGTACAAACACCATGTGGTAGTCAGTTAGTCTGGTCAGGTTAGCCTCAGGTCTCCAGTCAAGTCAGCATAGTGTCAACCCACAGTTAAAACATGTATTATAGTTAAGTGTTCAATAAAATCGAGTTGCATTTCTTCAAGGGCTGATTTAGCACACGGCTAAATCGCTGGCTTTGAAAGCAAACCTAGGCAGGCCAGCAGCACAGTTCAATTCCTGTACCAGCCTTCCTGAACAGGTGCCGGAATGTGGTGACTAGGGGCTTTTCACAGTAGCTTTATTTGAAGCCTACTTGTGACAATAAGTGTTTTTCATTTCATTTCAAGTATTGGAAGCCTGTCTCTCTCACCACTGCAGTAAACGCAGTCCTCGTAGACCCAGCTTACCCAACACATCAACCAAAAGATCCCGTTGGTGGAAAGGTCTGTAAAATTTCAACCATTGTCTACCACATAGGTAAATGCTACGGTAATCCTCTGTAACTTATATGAACGTACGAGTTTGGAGCAAGAGTAGGTAGGCCTCTTGAGCCTGCTCGGCGACACAAGAAGGACCAGTGAACATTTTAATACAGCTTGCTCGGAAGAAATGGAACACTGGGGGAGGGGGTTTAGTTCTCCCTTATGATGCAGGCAGCACACTGGTGAATTCTGATCGATTATCCGTTACATTTTCCACTCACCCAACCTGGGGCGGAATTCTCCGACCCCCCACAGAGTCGGAGAATCGCCCGGGGCTGGCGTAAATCCCGCCCCTGCCGTGGCCGGAATTCTCCACCACCCGGGAATCGGCGGGAGCGGGAATGACGGCGCGCCGATTGGCGTGCCCCCCGCAGCGATTCTCCTGCCTGCGATGGGCCGAAGTCCCGCCGCTGACAGGCCTCTCCCGCCGGCGGGAATTGGAGCACCTCTGGAGCCGGCGGGATTGGCGGCGCGAGCGGGCCCCCGGGGTCCTGGGGGGGGCGCGGGGTAATCGGACCCCGGGGGGGGGGGTGCCCCCACCGTGGCCTGGCCCGCGATCGGGGCCCACCGATCAGCGGGCGGGCCAGTGCCATGGGGGCACTCTTTTTCTTCCGCCGCCGCCACGGCCTCCACCATGGCGGATGCGGAAGAGACCCCCACAACCGCGCATGCGCCGGTGGTGACGTCAGTGGCCACTGACGCACCGGCGCATGCGCGAACCGGTGAAGGCCTTTCGGCCAGTCCCGACGCCGGCTGGAGGGTGTCAAAGGCCGTTGGCACCAGTTTTGGCGCCAGTCACCCGGCGCGTGCCTAGCCCCATTCTCCGCACCTTTGCGGAGGCCCGACGCCGGAGTGGTTGGAGCCACTCCGCTACGCCGGGACCCCCCCGCCCCGCCAGGTAGGGGAGAATCCCCGCCCTGGTTCTTCATTGATTGGGCAAGTTGTTTAATGAATGGCTGACCCACAATATCAGTTTACCGCCACGCTGGCTCCTTGGAACCCCGTTGTGAATTTTGTTTGTTTGCGATGATACTGCAGTAATTAGAGCGAGCAGTCAAACCTACCTCAAATGCTCTGAATGATGTGATAAATTCAGAACCAGGTAATAATTTGTATAAACCTGCTTGTCTATCATTTTTAAATTGGCCCCAGCCAAAATGACAGGGTTAAGCAGGCGTACTGGAATAGGACTCTCTCCTCGCCTCTTTCTACAGATTCCCTTATGAAAATTTTGCCATATTTATGATGTTTAACTTGCTCGTAAATCATTCCGCTGAGGACGACTATGTGGCAACAGGTTTGGGAAGCCGTTCCTGCAAAGATGGATTTTCAGCGCAGTTTCTCGTGTTAAGAATACAATCATGATGGGCATTCAACTTCAGTTGAGAGTTCAGATGGGTTTCGGTGCACTATAGTTCACCTTGTCAGTTAAGAGTGGACAGAGTACAAAGGAGTCTGTACGCTGTTGGTTATATGGAGAACGGCTGAGAATTCCATTCTCTTGTGTATAAAAATAGCTTTTAAAATGGCTGGTATTTTTGACTGATTCTTGCTGCCTGGCAACTCTATTGATCACAGCGTGGAGGGGTGGGGACGAGGGTGATGCTCGGGGTGGTGAGTTAGCCTGAAATCTCATGCTCCACACATCGGAGCTAGTGAATCAGTGTAGGGCAGCCCAATCAGAAAGTCAGCCACCTGTCACTTTTCATCAAAGGTCCATTTTCTTTCTGAAATCTTTTTATTGGCATTTCTCATATTTATAAACAATTGTATATATACATCACAATTTTCTTACCCGTGTTAATTTACTTCATTGGACAGATAGGTATATTTTGTCTTTCATTTAATTGACCGTATATACATTTACATATATATACATATACATTTATGTACATACAAGGGGCTGGTTTAGCTCACTGGGCTAAATCGCTGGCTTTTAAAGCAGGCCAACAGCATTGTACGATTCCCGTACCAGCCTCCCCGGACAGGCGCCGGAATGTGGCGACTAGGGGCTTTTCACAGTAACTTCATTGAAGCCTACTCGTGACAATAAGCGATTTTCATTTTTCATTTCCTTTTCATTTCGCCACCCTCTGGATCGGTCTATAGCCCCTCCCACCCCTCCCTCCCCATCCCTTCCTCCCCCCCACTTTGGCTTCAGCCGTCTTTTGCTTTTATTTTCAGGGAAGGCGAGTGGAGGGGGGGGTTACCCCCCTCCTTCCTCTTCTCTTCTTTTGTGGTTCCCCACCTTCCTTCTGTCTCCCCCCCGCCCCCCACCCCGTTGCACAGTCCTTTGGTTCCTCATCCAACTTGGTTTTTTTATTCTTAACTTACTCCTCGTTGCTGGCCTCAAACAGGTTTTGGAACAGGCCGACAAACTGCCCCCAAGTACCCAGGAAGCCTTCCTCTGACCCTCGGATGGCAAAGTTAATCTTCTCCAGGTGGAGAAATTCCGAGAGGTCAGCAAGTCAGTCTGCATCTTTGGGTGGTGCTGCTGATCAACAGCCGAGCAGAATTTTCTGGCGTGCCATTAGGGAAGCGACAGCAAGGGCGTTATCCCCCTTCCCCATGTGAAGTTCTGGCTGCTCCGATACCCTGAAGATTGCCACTATTGGGCATGGCTTCACCCTCACCCCTACAACCTAAGACATTGCCTCGGAGAAGGCTGTCCAGAACCCAGCAAGTTTAGGACAAGCCCAAAACATGTGGGTGTGGTTGGCCGGGCCCCTCTGGCACTGTTCACATTTGTCCTCCACCTCCGGGAAGAACCTGCTCATTCGGGTTCTGGTCAGATGTGCTCTGTGCACCACTTTGAGCTGCATTCGGCTTAGCCTTGTGCAGGAGGAGGTGGAGTTAGCTCTGCTCAGTGCTTCGCTCCAGAGTCCCCACCCTTTGCGGAGAAAGTGTTTCATTGGAGGTGTCTCATTTCCTGCCCTTTTGCTAGTTTCCACTTCCTCGTCAGTTCGCCCAGTGTCATCCAGTCTGTGCCCTCCTTCCTGAGGAAGGAGCTGTGCTCCAAAAGCTAGTGATTCGAAACAAACCTGTTGGACTTTAACCTGATGTTGTAAGACTTCTTACTATGCTCACCCCAGTCCAACGCCGGCATCTCCACATCATTCCCAGTGGATAGCAGATTAAAGTCCATTTGCAGCTTTTCCTCTCTGCCAGCAGCTCTACGGTTGAGGCCTTGGAGTATTTTCTGTCGACTTTCAGAATGGAGTCCACCAGTTGTTGCCTGGCCACCCTCTCTTCCCTATCTCTACTTGCCTTGTAGGCTATGGTCTCTCCTCTAATCACAGCCTCCAGTGCCTCCCAAAATGTGGAGGGTGAGACCTCCCCGTTTTGGTTGTTACTAACGTCGTTGCCTCTGGCCCACGATGTTTTTTGGCAGAAGGCCTTGTCGGCCAGCAGGTCCGGGTCCAGCCTCCGCATGGGGCGCTGGGCACGGCCTGTCTCCTATCTCACATCCATGTAGTGTGGAGCGTGGTCGGAGATGACAATCGCGGATTATTCCGCACACCGTGATCCCTGGAAGCACTGATTTCCCCACTGCAAAGAAGTCGATACGGGTGTACACCTTGTGCACTTGTGAAAAGTATGAGAATTCCTTGTCTCCCGGGTGCAGAAACCTCCATGGGTTCACTGCCCCCATGTGCTCCATGAAAGCTCCTAGTTCCCTATCCATGCCAGTCTTTTTCCCTACTCTGGGGTTTGATCGGTCGGTCGGTGGGTCCAGCACGCAGTTAAAGTCGCCCCCTTAATCAGTGTGTGTCAATGTCGAGGATTTCCACCATGGCTTCTTTATGAATTCTGTGTTGTCCCAGTTGGGAGCGTGCACATTTACCAGTACGACCGGTGCCCCTTCCATGACACCTCTGACTATGACGTACCGTCCCCCGGGTCCGTAACTGTCTTGTTTCTGTAAACCTTGTCCTCTTGTTAATTAGTATTGCTACCCCTCTAGCTCTTGCCCCGTAGCATGAGTGGTACGTCTGTCCCACCCAGCCCTTCCTTACCAGCAGTTGATCCCTCTCCCTCAGGTGCATCTCATGTAAGTAGATTATGTCTGCTTTTAGGCTTCTTAGGTGGGCGAAGACTCTGGATCTTTTCACTTGGCCATTTAATCCCCTGGCATCCCAGGTAACAATCCTGCTGGGGGGTTTCTGACCCCACGGTCTTGCCATACTTACCTGGTGGATGCGCCCCTGCACTCCGGAGTTTGTCTTTGTTAGGAGGCCATCCAAAATGGCCATGGTTGCCACTCTGACCATGAGGTTGGGCACCAGCACTCCGGAGTTTCCCTTTGACCAGAGGCGGCCAACATGGCTGCCAGCAATGTGCGCGCCACGTGGATGCACCCCTGCACTCCAGGGTCTCCCTTCGCCCTGATGCCCTCCTGAGTGGCTGTTTACGGCACACCTTGGTTCCTCGCCCTGCTCCATGCCTGCCGAGGCCTGTGTCCATTCTGTTTCCCTCCCTCTACCTTCTCTTTGCTTCTCTTTTGTTCTGTGCTCCCCGACCCTTCCCCTCCCCCCCCCCCCCAGCCCCTGTTTCTCTGTGCACCCCCCTTGTTCTTCCCCACTTTCTGCCCTCCTCCCCCTCTTTGTGCCAGGTGCTCCCTCTCCCCGAGAGGCGCGGCGCTGCCCTCCTTTCTTCCTGCCCTCCCGTGTTGACCCTCCTCACTAGTACAGTGGCTCGCCTCCCAGTACTTGCCCAGCTCTGGCCCAGCTTTACCTTCCTCCTTGTCTCGCCCTCCTATCCACTTTTCTCACCCTCGCTTCCCTTGCTCCGCTGCTCCTCATCGCATTGAGAGAAGAAACGAGCCCGGAAACGAGGCAGCACAGTCCCGTGCAAAACAGAAAACAGATGTGTACAGTTCATGGTATTAGTGCCTCTGTTTGCGGTCTGTCCTCCACTCTGTAGCAATTCTTTTTTTCCCGCCACTGCACCTTTCAGTACTGTTGCGGCTGTTCCACCCCAATTTGTTTGACTTAACAAACTCATCAGCCTCCACTGGGGTGTTAAAATACAGTTCCTTTCCCTTGAATGTTACACAGGGTCTGGCAGGGAATAACATCCCAAATTGCACCCCACGTTTGTAGGGTGCTGATTTTTCTCTGTTGAACTCAGCCCTTCTTTTTGCCAGGTCCGCCCCAATGTCCTGGTACACACTTATATTCTTCCCTTCCCACGTGCACGATTTCATCTGACGGTCCCTCCTTAGGATATTTCCCGGTTCAGGAACTGCTGCAGCTTCGCGATAATCGCTTTAGGCTGCTCCCAGGTTTTGGGCTTGGGCCGGAGTGACCTGTGTGCGCTGTCCATTTCTGGGGGGTTTGGAAAGCCCTCCCTCCCCACTAGCTGGCCCAGCATTGGGGCGATGTAGCCGGTTGGGTCTCTGCCTTCTATCCCCTCTGGCAGACCCACTTTATTCTGACGTTCTGTCATCCGGACCTGTTTTCCTGGTCCTCCACTTTCTCCCTTAGGCTCCCCTGGGCCGTCACCAACCTTCTTACCTCGATTTCCAGAGCTACAATCCTGTTGTTCTGGTCCGAGGTGGCCCTCTCCAACTCCAGGATTATTGTCTCCTGTGCCTCCACCTTCCTTCCCAGGCCTTCGATGGGTTGCGGCATTTTGTCTGTCGCCTCAACAGCACCTCCTTCAACATTGTGTGAAGCTCTGTCCTGATCGCCTCCTTAATGGCGTTTAGCTCCCTTTTCAGCACACCTCTCCCGTCTTCCCCCTGTGCAGGGAGCCGAATGATGGTCGCCACGTCCTGTTCCTGCTCCGCTGTTTGGTTTGCGAGCTTTCCCCTTCCAGGTTCGACTGAACCTCCGTCCTGTCTCGTGGGGCCGCTTACCTGCTCGCCCGCCGCTCCTGCGCTTTTCACTCGCTGCTGCTCCTTACATCACGCTGTCCCTTCGATTTGTTACTATTCCCAGTCAATTTCCTTTTGTGTGCCTTTCGCCTTTGGCTGGATTTTGGTGGGTTTCTTAAGCTGAATTTCCCGATAAATTGTCTGTTAGATTTGTTTGGGAGAAGAGCCACCTGATGTGCGTCCACTCAACACATCGCCGCCACCGGAGCGGATGGTCTACCTTTCTCTAATGTCACTTTTTGCTTTTCCCACTGTTAATGGTGTGCAGGGCAACTCGGGCAGTCGCCCGGGGCGCCATGTGCTAGGGGCGGCGCGTAAAAGACTCGGGTACCGCGCATGCGCAGTTGGGCCGGTGCCAACCAGCGCATGCGCGGTGGCCGCCCTCCCTCAGGCCGCCCCGCACAAACATGGCGGATGGATCCAGGCTCGCCGGTGGTCACTCCGGCCCCCCCCCCCGCCCCCCCCCCATCCGCCCCCACCCTCCGCCCCCCCCCCTCCGCGCCCCCCCCCCCTCCGCCCCCCCCCCTCCGCCGCCCCCCCCCCCCCCCCCCCCCCCCCCCCCCCCCCCCGAAGGGCGCCAAAGTTCAGCTTGCCCGGGGCGCCAGCAACCCTAGGGCCGGCGCTGATGGTGTGCTCCCCCTCCACCGTATTCATTGGCGGTCCATTTTTTTTTTAATAAATGTTTTTTATTCAGTTTTCATGTTTTATATTGAACAAATTACAAATTGTTAGAGAGAGAAAAAAAAACACGCAAAAATTAACATATATATTTACAGGTGAGCATCTTCGTAGTAATAACTGTGGCCTCCCCCTCTTCGCCGCCATACATATTTTACATTCCCCAACATGTTTATTGGCATTTATTTAGTTTGGTTTTGGGCCTTAGCTAGCCATCAAACCCCCGTAACGAGCCCGTAGCCCCCCCCCCTCCCCGCCGGCTACCTTGCCCCGACTATTCTTCCTCTTGTACGTTGGCCACAAACAGGTCCCGGAACAATTGCATGAATGGCTCCCACGTTCTGTGGAAGCCGTCGTCCGACCCTCGGATGGCGAATTTAATTTTCTCCATTTGGAGAGAATCCGAGAGGTCGGACAGCCAGTCTGCAGCTCTGGGCGGTGCTGTTGACCGCCAGCCAAACAGGATTCTACGGCGGGCGATCAGGGAGGCAAAGGCAAGGGCGTCCGCCCTCCTCCCCAGGAATAGATCTGGCTGGTCTGAAACCCCGAAGACCGCCACTATCGGGCATGGCTCCACCCTCACCCCCACCACTTTGGACATAGCCTCGAAGAAGGCTGTCCAGTACTCCACAAGTCTGGGGCAAGACCAGAACATGTGGGCGTGGTTGGCCGGGCCTCTTTGGCACCGCTCACATCTGTCCTCCACCTCCGGGAAGAACCTACTCATACGGTTTCTCGTTAAGTGGGCTCTATGTACCACTTTTAGTTGCGTCAGGCTGAGCCTTGCGCACGTGGAGGTGGAGTTGACCCTATGCAGTGCTTCGCTCCAGAGTCCCCACCCTATCTCCATCCCCAGGTCGTCCTCCCATTTCCTTCTTGTTGCGTCCAGTACGGTGTCGTCCCTATCTACCAGTCGGCCATACATGTCACTACAGTTCCCTTTCTCTAGGATACTTGCGTCCAGTAGGTCTTCCAGTAGTGTCTGTCATGGCGGTTGTGGGTACGTCCTTGTCTCCTTTCGTAGGAAGTTTTTGAGCTGCAGGTACTGTAGCTCGTTCCCCCCAGCTAGCTGAAATTTCTCTGTCAGTTCGTCCAGTGTTGCGATCCTGTCGTCCGTGTATAGGTCCCTGACTGTCAGTGTCCCCCCGTCCTGCCTCCACCTTTTGAAGGTGGCGTCAGTCAGTGCTGGTTTGGCGGTCCATTTTTAAGCTCAAAATAAGAGAAGACATATGGATGAAAATGGAATAGTGTAGGTCAGATAGGCTTCAGATGGTTTCACAGGTCGGCGCAACATCGAGGGCCGAAGGGCCTGTACTGCGCTGTAATGTTCTATGTAATGTTCTATCTATCTATAGAAGTGAAAGGCCCACATTTATTTTTGCATGGAAAGCCCCCGAGGTAAAAGTATTACAGAGATTTGTACTCCCTCAAAAGGGCACAAAGTAATATCATGACTAACCAATTATTAACAGTCGAACAAGAGTTTGTTAAAAGACCATCTTTTCACCTGCAAGGTCTGTAAAAGCATTTCCAATTGTGTGTCTGCGTGTAGGAATTTCATACATTTTGAAGCAAATGTGTTAATCAGTACAGTAAAGGCAAGTGAACAGGGATATATCAGAGTTAACCTTAGATTTAGCTCTTTATTTATTGTACGCATGCATACATCACATGGCATTGCATTACACAACAGTCGCCTTTTAAGGACGGCACAGTGGCACAGTGGTTAGCATTGCTGCCTCACAGCTCCGAGGACCCGGATTCGATCCCGGCCCCAGGTCACTGTTTGCACATTCTCCCCATGTCTGTGTGGATCTCACCCCCCACCAACCCAAAGATGTGCAAGAGAGGTGGATTGGCCACACTAAATTGTCCCTTAATTGAAAAAAAAGACTTGGATACTCTAAATTTATATTTTTAAAAACAGTGGCCTTTTAAAGTTTGCAACCAATGTAAATGCTTTGACTTTTGATGAATTAGGAATGCTTTCATCTCCGTATGACTATCATGGCCCCTAACTTCCCTTTGAGTCCTCGACTTAAGTCGCTGAACCGCCGGACATCGCGACTCGATGACCCGGCAGTGCGGACGCATGGGCATATGGGCTGGAAATGCGCGCAGCTTTCAAACTCACTTTTTGGGAAGATTGAACTCATGCGCTGCAGTGGGCCAGCTGTAATAAAATCCAAGGACAGCGCTAACTTGGTCAACATGCCCCGATGTCAGGTAAGTTTTGCATTTTGTTGAAAATGTGTTAATCAGTACAGTAAAAACAAGTGAACAGAGAAACATCAGAAATAAAAGCTTCGGAACAAAGAACAATACAGTACAGGAACAGGCCCTTCGGCCCTCCAAGCCTGTGCCGGTCATGATAAGACCATAAGACATAGGAGTGGAAGTAAGGCCATTCGGCCCATCGAGTCCACTCCGCCATTCAATCATGGCTGATGGGCATTTCAACTCCACCTACCAGCATTCTCCCCGTAGCCCTTCATTCCTCGCGACAGCAAGAATTTATCTATCTCTGCCTTGAAGCCATTTAGCGTCCCGGCCTCCACTGCACTCCGCGTCAATGAATTCCACAGGCCCACCACTCTCTGGCTGAAGAAATGTCTCCGCATTTCTGTTCTGAATTTACCCCCTCTAATTCTAAGGCTGTGCCCACGGGTCCTCGTCTCCTCGCCTAACGGAAACAGTTTCTTTGCGTCCACCCTTTCTAAGCCATGTATTATCTTGTAAGTTTCTACTAGATCTCCCCTTAACCTTCTAAACTCCAATGAATACAATCCCAGGATCCTCAGCCGTTCATCATATGTTAGACCCGCCATTCCAGGGATCATCCGTGTGAATCTCCGCTGGACACGCTCCAGTGCCAGTATGTCCTTCCTGAGATGTGGGGCCCAAAACTGGACACAGTACTCCAAATGGGGCCTAACCAGAGCCTTATAAAGGCTCAGTAGCACATCGCTGCTTTTATATTCCAACCCTCTTGAGATAAATGACAACATTGCATTCGCTTTCTTAATCACAGATTCAACCTGCATGTTTACCTTTAGGGAATCCTCGACTAGCACTCCCAGATCCCTTTGTACTTTGGCATTATGAATTTTCTCACCGTTTAGAAAGTAGTCTATGTTTGGATTCTTTTTTCCAAAGTGCAAGACCTCACATTTTCTCACGTTGAATTGCATCAGCCATTTCCTGCACCACTCTCCCAAACTGTCTAGACTCTTCTGCAGCCTCCCCACTTCCTCAGCACTACCTGCCTGACCACCTAACTTTGTATCATCGGCAAACTTCGCTAGAATGCCCCCAGTCCCTTCATCCAGATCATTAATATATATGGTGAACAGCTGTGGCCCCAACACTGAACCCTGTGGGACACCGCTGGTCACCGGCTGCCATTCCGAAAAAGAACCTTTTATCCCAACTCTCTGCCTTCTGTCAGACAGCCAATCCTCAACCCATGCCAGTAGCTCACTTCGAACACCATGGGCCCTCACCTTACTCAGCAGCCTCCTGTGTGGCACCTTATCAAAGCCTTTTGGAAATCCAGATAGACCACATCCACTGGGTTTCCCTGGTCTAACCTACTTGTCACCTCCTCAAAGAATTCTAACAGGTTCGTCAGGCACGACCTCCCCTTACTAAATCCATGTTGACTTGTTCTAATCCGACCCTGCTCTTCCAAGAATTTAGAAATCTCATCCTTAACGATCGATTCTAGAATTTTACCAACAACCGAGGTTAGGCTAATTGGCCTATAATTTTCCATCTTTTGTCTTGATCCTTTCTTGAACAAGGGGGTTACAACAGCGATCTTCCAATCGTTCGGGACTTTCCCTGACTCCAGTGATTTTTGAAAGATCTCAACCAACGCTTCCGCTATTCCTTCAGCCACCTCCCTCAGAACTCTAGGGTGTAGCCCATCGGGGCCAGGAGATTTGTCAATTTTAAGACCTTTTAGCTTTTTTAGCACCATCTCTTTTGTAATGGCAACCATACTCAACTCAGCCCCCTGACCCTCTATAATTTTTGGGATATTACTCATGTCTTCCACTGTGAAGACAGACGCAAAGTACTTATTAAGTTCTCCAGCCATTTCCTCGTCTCCCATCACTAGCCTTCCGGAATCAGTTTGAATATGAAAATCGCTTATTGTCACGAGTAGGCTTCAATTAAGTTACTGCGAAAAGCCCCTAGTCGCCACATTCCGGCGCCTGCCCGGGGAGGCTGGTACGGGAATCGAACCGTGCTACTGGGCTGCTTGTTAAGCTAGCTATTTAGCTGAGCGAGCTAAACTAGGACCTACCTTTGTCAACCCATACCAACCTTTGTCAAAACCCTCAGCACTTCCTTGTGCTATATCCCTCTATACCCATCTGATCCATGTGTTTGTCAAGATACTTTTTGAATGCCATTAATGTATCTACTCCCACAACCTCCCCTGGCAACGCATTCCAGGCACTCACCAGCCTCGGACATATCCTCTAAACTTTGCCCCACTGATCTTAAAACTATGCCCCCCTGCTGACTGACCCCACCATCCTGGGAAAGAGTGCCTGTCCATCCTAACCATGCCCTTCATAATCTTATAGACCTTTATCAGGTCACCCCTCAACCTCCGTCTTCCTAATTAAAATAGTCCGAGTCTATTCATCTTCTCCACATAGCTAACACCCTCCAGACCAGGCAGCATCCTGGTAAACCTCCTCTGCATCTCTCCAAAGCCTCCACATCCTTCTGTTAGTTAGGCAACCAGAATTGTGCGCAATATTCCAAGTGCGGCCTTACCAAGGTTCTGTACAACTGTGGCATGACTTTTCAGTTTTTATATTCAAATTTAGCTCTTTATTTATTATACCATGCATACATCACATGGCATTGCATTAAACAACAATGGTCTTTTCAGGGCGGCACCGTGACGCAGTGATTTGCACTGCTGCCTCACGGCGCTGAGGTCCCAGGTTTGTGGATCTCACCCCCACAACATAATGATGCGCAGGGTAGGTGGATTGGCCACCCTAAATTGTCCCTTAATTGAAAAAAAAAAGAATTGGATACTCTAAATTTATATTTGAAAAAACAGTGTCCTTTTAAAGTTTGCAACCAATGTAAATGCTTTAACTTTTGACTAATTAGTACTGTTTTCATCTCCATGTGACTATCATGGCCCCTAACGTCCTTTCGGGTCCCCAACTTTAGTCGCTGGACACGCGGACATCGCGGCTCGATGACCCGGCAGTGCGGACGCATGGGCATGCGGGCTGGAAATGTGCGCAGGTTTCAAACTCACAGCCTACTTTTTTGGGCAAGGACAGTGCTAACTTGGTCAACATGCCCCAATGTTAGGTAAGTTTATACCTTTTTATTTGCACTTCTCTCAGTCCAGGTCATCGAGCAGAGACAGGAGATATCGGGAAGCATTTGTTTGGTGGGTTAATGTTTTATATTATTAATGTTTAGCATTTACAAATATGTTTAAAAAGCAAATAACATGAAAGGAAGATTTATAATTTAAAAAAAACTTTAATTTGTCATGAGCATGTTAATTCCATTAAAAAGGTACTTTACTGCATGAAGTGAGTTTGGAGTCACAGAAAGTGAAAAAATTATTTTTTTAAACTTTGGTTTGTCATGAGGATGTTAATTCCATTCAAGGAACTATAATCGATAGAGGGGGCATGGCGTGTATGTAATCTTCGGCGATCATTCTCTGTGTTACTGGTCATGGGTTCGGTGGATCTTTGTGTAGCTGATGAGCTCGAGCCTAGAGCTCCATCTTCAATCACTCATTTGGCCGGAATTTCCAAAAGGTGGGATCAGCCCATGGACTCTAGGTCATGGGTATACCTTTCTCAAAGAACAAAGAACACAGAAAAGTACAGCACAGGAACAGGCCCTTCGGCCCTCCAAGTATGCATCAACCATGCCGCCTGTCTAACCTAAAACCACCTACACTTCCGGGGTCCATATCCCTCTATTGCTATCCTATTCATCTATTTGTCAAGACACCCCTTAAATTACACTATCATGGCTGCTTCCACCAATTCCTCTGGCAGCGGGTTCCAGGCACCCACTAACAACTGAGTAAAAAACATTCCTTGCACATCTCCTCTAAACTTTGTCCCTCGCACCGTAAACCTATGTACCCTAGTAATTGACTCTTGCACCCTGGAAAAAAGCTTCTGACAATCCACTCTGTCCATGCTCCTCAGGCTCGTTTTCATGGTCTTATCTTGCCATTGGATGTTCTCGAAGAATTGTGTCCCTTCAGTCAAGGGGTTCCTCCAAGTAGGTCTTTTCTAAGAAAGGATCTCCCAGGCATTGGCATCTATGTTCCATTTCTTGAAGTAAGCCTCCAGAGTGTCTTTGTAGAACTTCCTTTGTTCTCTTGTTCGGGATCCTTCTTTGAGCTGGGTGAAGAATATTTGCTTTGGCAGGGGGACTCTGACACCCTAAGCATATGGGTGGCTCAACGGAGTTGGTTTTGGATGATCTTGGCCTTGATTCTGGTGCTGTTGACTCCTTCAAGAACTCTACTATTAGCACACCTGTCCTCTCAGCTGATTCAGAGTTAAAGCGCATTTGGATCTTGCAGTATATTTTAAGCTGTATTGTTTAAGAGTCTCCCTGATGTAATGTTCATCCTTACAAGCCTGAGTTATTATTTCAAATGTTTAACAAAGCTTAATTCCTTAGTTTACATATGTAAGCCCCCTGTAAGGTATTGTGAACTATCTGTCTGACAGGTATTGCAGAAACCAGTGCAGATTCAAATTCTGTAGTCATGTTTCACTTCCGCTGGGCCATTACCCTGATAAGTTGGCTTCTTAAAATCCTAGAACTCTTTTGAGGCTTCAATGTAGGTGCAGGGATCTTGAGTGCTGAGTCAGACTACATGTGCAATGTAGGGATTCTACAATTCTATCCTATTCTTTGCTGATCTCTACCTGGTGAGGAAGTGAATCAATTACCCACACCTAAGTGGAGATGTGTGCCGGGATACTGCGCTTCAGCAGCTGCTGCTTTCGAGAGTTGAACTGGAAAATTGACAATTGATATGGCTGAACCATCTCTCTCTCCTCATCTCACTCCGTCCCTCTCTCCCCGACCCCCCTTTCTCCCCTTCTCCCTCTTTCCCCTTCCCTCCTCTTCTCTCTCCTCCCTCCCTCGCCTTTAATAATATAATCGCCTATTGTCACAGGTAGGCTTCAAAGAAGTTACTGTGAAAACCGCCTAGTCGCCACATTCCAGCGTCTGTTCGGGGAGGCCGGTATGAGAATTGAACCCGCGCTGCAGGTCTTGTTTTGCATTACAAGCCAGCTGTTTGGCCCACTGTCCTCAAGCACTTATTCCTCTAGCAAAGAAAACAGGGGCATAATAGTGAAATACTGCAGAGGTATGATGATCACTAACCCAAGTATCTGTTTCAAAATCTAATTTGTCACACCCAGCTCGAAGTGGAACTTAATTACTAACAGAATATTGAAAAATGATACAGCCTTATTTAAATGGAAATTGAATACAGTTGAAAGATGCAAGTCCTGGGCATGGGAAAATCTCTTGTGTGGTCCAATTTTTTTGTTTAATGTGCTTGTTGGGAACATCAACACATTAATGAGAACCCCAGGAGTTGCTATAAACTACAGTGAAGTTTTGTAGTTCAGTTTATGGTTAAAAATATATAAATAGATACAGACCTTGTGTTCACATGGACTTCAGATTTCCTTGCAAGATCTTCAGCAGAATCGTCTTGATTTTGTGACCATTTGTAATTTTAATGTTACCAATACAAACCACATTTCGTTCCCTGTGATAGATTCTCTCTATTCAGTGAATTTGATGCTAAAGATTAAACACCACATTTAGAGGAGATTTTCATCCCACATTAACTATCAGCAAGAACAGCGGCACGGGCGCAAAATACGGCCAGAATTGGCGATCATTAGCGAGCCCTCCGGTTGGGAAATCCCCCCTCACTGAATATTGATCAGGTGCCGGCATGCAATTCACGACAGTTCTACATAAACAAGAACCTGGCGACCTCACCTCTGAAGATATTGGAGGTGAGTGCTCAGACCACCACTACCCTCCAAGCTGCCAATTGCAGAGGGGGCACCAGTGAGTACTTGGGGGGCCCAGATAAGTGCAACTCGGGGACTGGGGATGGCCCGAAGTGTTAACCATTGGGCGTCAATCAGTGGCACACTCATGGTGCTATGCTGACTAAATTGGCACAATTGACTCGACATCTCAGAGAGTGGGGTCACTTGCAAACCTTAGGAGCCCTTCATAGGTGTAATGGAGTCTGGTAGCTAGTATGCAAGCAGTGCTTCCCATGTTCTCCTTGCTGGGGTGGTGGCAATATCACTGCTGAGGGGTTTCCCTTCCAGAGTGGCAGTTGGAAAGTGGGTGTGAGCAGGTGAACTCACAGGGTAAATGCAGGAACAACTGAGGTCCCTGGGTGGGGTCCCGTGATATGCGAGGCTTCATAGGCAGAGTGGGACACTGACAAGGGGTAGTTCCCAGCCTCATGAGGGCTAGACATCTTCACACAGAGGGAAGAATGAGTGCAGTCAGTTGGCCCCAACACTCAGGCTGAAGTGTGAAGCCGAGGGCATCAGCTGTCTGGAACTTAAAGGCCATTGGGTATGGAGACCAGGCTGTCAGATATTAGTGTATAGATAGCTGGCTGTTAAAGTTGGAAGGCTTGTTTAGTACACAGCTGAGGGGTGGAGAAATGAGGGAGCAATCAAAGGATGAAGCTGACTGTAAATTGCAGTTTTCACATGCATCAGATATGCCTCACGTGCCACAAAGGAATGCCAGTTGCCGAATCCTCCCTGACATTTCATTGGTGAGTCAATTGTGCCAATTTAGTCAGCATAGCATTGCATCAGTATGCCACTGATTGGCGCCCAATGATTAACCCTTTTAAAGCCTAGCCCCCAAGTATTGAACTCCAAAGCTGATACTCATATCTCCACAACAGAGAGGTCACACAGATGTGACCTCCAACACAAGGAGTCTGCACGTCCTCCCCCTGTGTGCGTGGGTTTCCTCCGGGTGCTCCGGTTTCCTCCCACAGTCCAAAGATGTGCGGGTTAGGTGGATTGACCATGCTAAATTGCCCGTAGTGTCCTAATAAAAGTAAGGTTAAGGGGGGGTTGTTGGGTTACGGGTATGGGGTGGATACGTGGGTTTGAGTGGGGTGATCATGGCTCGGCACAACATTGAGGGCCGAAGGGCCTGTTCTGTGCTGTACTGTTCTATGTTCTATTTCACAAGGCATTATGATGTAGGCACTCATCAGCCACCCAGTTCAGGAGAAGACGGGGAGCAGCATTTCTTTCCCCTATGAGGCTAGAACCTCATTCAACCAGGACCATTGAAAGCACTCAAATGCCCTCTCTCCTCGTCCTTGGAGGAGTCACGTGGCCCAATGAGGCTCTCAAGGGTTGAATCATTCCACTCAGATGGAGTTGAGAGTGGCAACTGTGATGCAGTGGCTGTTGTGTGGCTGGGAGGGAGTGAGGCTCACTAGAAAGGTCCTCACATAGAGGGATGCGCTTGGGTGGATATCCCAGATCCTGAGAGGGCTGTGGATCAGGGTATTGTCAGGACTCCTCATCGCTCACTTTGATGTTCTCTTCCTGAGTGTTTCTGAATCGAGAGGATCATGGATCCAATCGAGCTGGTAATAAACATATAAAATAGAAGCAGGAGGAGGCCATTCAGCCCTTCGAGCCTGCTCCGCCATTCATTGTGATCATGGCTGATCATCAAGTTCAATATCCTGATCCCGCCTTCCCCCCATATCCCTTGATCCCTTTAGTCCCAAGAGTTATATCTAATTCCTCCTTGAAATGACACAACGTTTTGGCCTCAACTACTTTCTGTGGTAGCGAATTACACAGATTCACCTCTCTCTGGTGAAGAAATTTCTCCTCACCTCAGTCCTAAACGGTTTACCCCTTATCCACAAATGATGACCCCTAGTTCTGGACTTCCTCATCATTGGGAACATTCTTTCTGAATCTACCCTATCTAATATTGATTGCCATCGAACAGCAGCTGCAACATCAATGTGCCGTTGCGTGCAGCCAGGACCAATGCCCTGCAGAGGAGGGGGGGGTGCAAGACCCACTGACCTTCCGGCAGCAGGGTCACAGATGGTGAAGCCTCAGACGGGGCACTACTGGCCAGGGGTGTACCACTGGAAAACATCTTACCTCCAGATGTCCAGTGCCAGAGAAGACTCCTCAGGTGAAGGAAGGAGCAGTGCTCTGAAAGGTAGTGATTTGAAACAAACCTGTTGGACTTTAACCTGGTGTTGTAAGACTTCTTACTGTCCCAAGAGTCACTGCAGCTCGGAACGTCAGCGGCTTGTTTGAGGGCTGCACAGGGAGTGTATGATAGTTGGGACGCTCAGAGATCCTTCCTGTTTTGAAGGAGAGCAGCATCTGGAGGGATGGTTCCTCGGGGACAAACGTCACCCCCTCAGGAGGTGGCTGATAACCCCTGTACCGATGCTACAGGAGAACGATGATAACTTGCAGTGAGGACAGAACAGCGCTGCTCATATCCTCTGCGATATGTCTGACTCCTGCCTGGCAGAGACATGAATACGACCTGTCACTGAACAAGGGGGCCAGAGAGGCTGACTGACACATCCCAGCGGCCACTGCCTCCTCCCAGGTCAGGAGTCCACATGTTTTTTTTCCAACATCGATGAGGTGGACAGTCTGTCAACACACTTTCAGCCCTGGGCGTCCTTATAACTAGAGAATGCTGGGAGACATGAGAGGCCTGAATGTCAATGTTGGGTGGGGCAGGGAGGGCGGGGCTGGGGGGTGGTTGCATCAATCTTCCACGGATGGGAGCTGGGTGGGGAACTAAAGGGCTTTACTGCATCATCAGTGTGGGAGGCGGGACAGACATAGCGTTGCCATTCTGACTGCACACGGAGGGGGTATTGAGTTTGTGAGGAGGTTTGTGGAGCATGGTGCCATGACACGGCATTGTGGAGATTATTTTATGGATGATCACAGTGAATTACAAGCTCATTATTACAATGGTGACTTGTCTCTACTCATGCCAAGGTTCCCCATGCCCTTTGGGTTCCTATCATTTCTTCCTCTTCCTCACACTTCCGCTACATCAAGGTGTATCCCCAGCATCCACAGCTAAGGTTGAGGCGGTCTGCTGACATTCACGTCCTGTTGCCTGAGATGACCTTGCGGGCGTCTCGTGGAGGGCTGGACCTTGAGGGTCTGTGCCTGTTTTCAGGGTGAATTGGATGTTTAAATGTTACCCTCCTTCGTACGCGGTGCTGGAGGTGTGTCGCTCACAGTGAAGGGGGTGTCAGTTGGGTCGGATACCCCAGGGTCTCCTGGGTGAGAGGCCTGGGCTATGCTTTGGCTGATCCTCTTCCCTATTGGCGCCTGGGAGCCTCTGGGCTCCTCCATGGGATTGGGGACAGCGGGAGTGCGATCCAGAAGCCCTGCCATCCTCTGGTGCTGACACGTGGATTCCCACATGTACCTGCACCATGCATTTGAAGCCCTGCACCATGGAGCTCATGCCCTCAGCCATGAAGGTCATGAGCTGAACCATGAAGCGGACATCCCCCCAGCCTGGACCACATGCCCTGCACCAAGGTCTCCACTGTGGACGCCACCCTTGTAGTATCAGAGTGACAGCACCATCTCTTCAGACAGAAGGAGATGTGATTCCTCCAGTCAGCCTTGCAGTCTGAGGAGAGATGCTGTCATGCCTTCCTGGTGCTTGCGTCTCTGCCTTTGCAGTTCCAGCAGCTTTGGGACGTCCCAGGGGCACGTTATCGGTCGGAAACTTAGCAGAGTCCTGGGATCTGGCATCCCTCCAAGTGCCAGTTGCTGGGACGTTCTTGCCTCCACCTGCTGCGAATCGTCATCTGTGAGACGCGCACTAATGAGTGACCCAGAAGTTTGTCTGCTCGTTATTCCCACTGAGGTTTGAGTATCTGTGCTGGTGGAAAGTGTGGGTGACAGCTGTGATGCTTCTGCACTACTGGCCTCTAAGATGTCTCCCATGGAGATGTTTGGATCTGTGGTGTCCAGAGGGCGCGAGGATGGTCCGGGCTGGTTGACTGATGGAGCTGCACAGGAAGCAAGATGACATTACAGGGACGGACTGATAGGAGAAAGGTAACACACGTGAGGCTTGCACTGCGGCTGCAGGTGTTGAGGTTTCTCACTTTTATCTCTTCCCCCATCTGACCCTCTGCACAGGTGCATTCCAGCTCCCCATTGGCTAGGTCAAGGGCTCTTCCTCAAATGGCATTTAGGTTTTCAGCTCAAGTATGACTCTGGCAGGCTGTGCTCGCTCACGCTGGCTGTGTTCAAGTTTGTCCTGCAATGAGACAGATGGGGAGAGTGTAGGCAGGAGTCCTGCCAGGTTAGATGGTAATGAAATCTTGCATGCGTGGGAAGTGAGAGGGAGTAGGAATATGTTACGGACTTCTTGTCAGATCCCAACAGTGGCTAAGATACTGGACCAAAACTGTAAAGGCTTTTTGATTTTTAAGACTGTGCACAAAGATCAATTTGCCCCAGAAGTGATTGCATAAAAAATCGGGCTCATTATTTTTACAATCAAAACTTGATTAAAACAAAAGAAAAACAATTTTTAAACACCAAACTGAACAAGAATAGCTTGCATGTAACTTTTACCCCTAACATACAATTTCCCATTCAACAGAATGAAAAATGAACATACAACTCTCAAATCCACTTATGCAGGCAGGCAACAATGATATTTGCCTCTACAGAACATATTCTTGCTGTTAGTGAATCTCCTTCAGAGTCCTTTTTGAAAACCTGTCTCTGCGGCAGATTTTCATGAACTCTCCTGGTGGCTTTCCAACTCCTTCACCCTCCACTTGTCCGAACAAGATTGTTTTGTCTGTCTAAACTATGTCCAGCCCCTCAAACAATGGCCCTTTCCAGGGGCTGGTTTAGCTCACAGGGCTAAATCGCTGGTTTTTAAAGCAGACCAAGCTGCCAGCAGCACGGTTCGATTCCCGTACCAGCCTCCCCGGACAGGCGCCAGAATGTGGCGACTAGGGGCTTTTCACAGTAACTTCATTGAAGCCTACGCAGCGCAAATCACGTGGAGAAAAAAAAACATTTGCTGAAGAGGCTGAATATAGGGTCACTTTTCCCATCGATGCACTGGCAGGATTCTCTCCGGTTTTCTTGCTGGGACTGACATTTTGCAACTGGTGACACTTCTTGCAGTTCACAAATGTAAATCAGTGCAGTTTAATAGAGTGTTGGCCTCTTCTGAGAACTATTTCAAGCAGCTAACATAAATGGGAAAATGCATGCATCGATGCGTTTCCCACACCTCACACAACATGGGAAATGTTTGAAGACTTTCCAAAGCTCTCAAGAGGAATATTAATTTTACATCTTTTGTTTTTATCTCTGGTAGAGTTATTTTAATTTACCAACAGCAATGACAACTTGTATTTATTGTTCTGACCCCCTGAGCTAGTGTATGGTCAATACCAACCCCACTTAACCCGGAGTCACAACACAATTGAAATCAATAAATAATTCTTTCAAAAACAACCAAAGTCTTTTGACCTTGTGACAGTCACCAGATTTGTAAAGTTAAACACAATTAATCTTATTAATAGCAATAACTATAATTAAATATGCAGCAAATACAAAATACAACTATTATTGAATTTCTAACTCCTGACTCTTTAACTCACCCTCATCCTCTAAATACACACACACACACACACACACAAGACAGACAGACAAAGACAGAGGGGAAAAGAGGGGTGTGAAAATAATAAGGAACGTAAAAAGATAAGAGTCTTGATACAGAGGGGTGTCTTCTACTAGGCCTTCCTTCAATCTAGGCTTCCAGTTTGAAGCTTTGGCTTTCAGTCTGTAGAGATTTGTAATGCCGAGTCATTCAGATCTCTGCAGTTTCGGACATACAGCAGCTATACAGCTTTTCTGAAGAAAAGAAGAGTGAGCAAGAGAGAGAGACACCAGCTCCTTTCCTCTGAGTGTCCACGGCCCCACTTTTCTTTCCTTGCTTCTCTGAAAGTCATCCCACTAGGGTAGGATCCAATCATTACCTGTTACAGGGCACAATATGACCTTATGGCCAATTCATTGAGCCAACCAATTGAACCGAGTCCCACTGATCTCTCGGATGTTGAGAAGTCTGAGTTCTGCTGTCAGACGGCTAGCACAGTGTTCTATTTTGTAACTTTTGAGTTCCTCACTTCCCCTGCCTGAGCATCCATGGATCAAAATGATAACAGCAAAAATAAAGAAAAGGGAAATAAGGGAATCGTCAGGGATGGCCCTTACATTATACAGAATAAGCAAATGTCCCAAGGTGATTCACAGCATTCTAAAGCAAAATCTGATACTGCGGCACATAAGGAGCTATGAGTACAGGTGACTATAAGCTTGGTCAAAAAGATAAGTTTTAAGAGGAGTCTTTAGGAAGAAGAAAAAGATGGAGAGGCAAAGATTTCCCAGAAGGTAATTGCTGCCAATTGTGAAGCAATTAAATTAAGGAATGCCCAAAGGTCAGAATTCGAGGAGCGTAGATATCTTGGGAGGTTGTGGAGCTGGAATAGATTACAAATGTAGAGATCGGGGTTCTATCCACATGCCACAAGTCCTGATATCAGGATGAAACGTGAGTCCCAAGCCCACACGGATGAAAGGCAGGTGCATGTGGACAATTCTACTTGCAGCGGCCAATTGAAAGGCCCATCAGTGGCACAGCTGATCCATTAAGTTGGCAACCCTCCTCCTTGAGCCACAAGCCCACAAAAGGTAATGCCACCAATAGAGGTAACTGTCAGGAAGAGGGCGCCTCCATTTTGAGGTGTCATCAAAAAGCTGGCATAAAAAATATTCATTTGCTGGGACCAGGCAGGCTGACCCTCCAGGAACAGTGCAGGGGCTGCAGGCATATCCATTGCTGCCACTGGGCCCCTTGGTGAGCTACAGGACCTCCAAAAAGGAAGGAACTCCTATTCTCTCCCCCAGTCACCCACCTGTAAAGCTGCTGGGTAGCTCTCTCGATGTAGCTGGTGGTCTCCCCACGTAGCCTGGTGCCAGTCTGGTGCTGGTGAAATGTCAGATTGCTGGTAAAATGCCCATCATTAGGATTGTTCTTATTCAATTGGCTACCCGCCTCCAATCAACAAGCAGCTGAACCACTGCGGGAACCACTGCGGGCTCCACTGCTGGAAATATCGTAGCAGAAACATGCCAGTCCTCCCTCCTGATGCCGTCCGCCATCATTCGGTGAGCCATGCTCTAAAGGGCTGGTAAAACCTCAGTCAATGAGGGGCAAGGCCGTGATGATATTTGGAAACATGGATGGTCATTTTAAAATCGAGGGGTTGCTTAACCAGGAACCAAAATAGATCAGGCATGTTAGTAAATGGAACTTGATCCATGATATGGTCGAAATGGCCAAAATCCTAAGTCCCAGCCCCAAACATTGCAATCCCCATTTCGCAGAGACAGGAAAGGGGGCTGGGCACGTTACATGCATACATGTTTTAAGGAGGAAGCTCATCATTTAAATCATCAACTGCCTCCATTGAACAGGTGTTGAGGCAGCCTTGGAGTGTGCAACCTGATGAGTGCAGCTTCACTTGGATGCCCGATTAGAGAGGTAAGATTCCCTTTTGGATTGGCCCTGGGACACACTTACAGGGAGGTACAGTGTTCTTTAGTCAGGTCAGCTGTACTTTGAGAGAGATAAGGCAGGTGCTCTTTGGAATTGTAACTGTCAATACTATAAGAAGTATCTGTCGAAAATATCTGTCAAAAGTATCAGAAACAAATGCCAAAAGGAACTGTCAAATTGTCAAGCCATTTAAAAGTCCTTCCCTTTAAATGATTGAAAAAAATGTCTGGAGTGTTTAAAAAAAAATGATTGGTTGTTATTTTATTTTGTCGGTTGGAATAAGACAGAGGGCTCTCAACACTGGATTGGTGCTGCATGACTGATTTCACAACCATCCATTATCACAGTGAGGTGCCTCCTATTTCACAGTTTGATTGACAGCAACAAATGGCGATAGGTTCTTTGATGTGGGATTAATTCCAGTGGTTGTTGTTATTAGGGATTATGCACTTGAATGATTATGCACTTGCCTTCTCAACCTTGCCTTCGCCTGAGGTGTGGTAACCCTCGGGTTAAATCACCACCAGTCAGCTCTCCCCCTCAAAGGGAAAAGCAGACGATAGTCATCTGAGACTATGGCAACTTTACCTTTACCTATGCACTTGAATAAAATGTTTGTTGTTATAAAGCTTTATTTAATTTAATTTTATTTATTGTCACATGTGCAAAAGTACAGTGAAAAGTATTTTTCAGCGGCCAAGTACACGTACACAGTACGTAAACAGTCGACAAAAAAAAATAGGAGATAGTTACAGTGAATGCGAAAAAGTACTGAGTACATCGACAAATAAGTAATTAGTTACAGTACGGAACAAGGGCAAAATAACAAAGGAAATACGACATAAGCAAGAGCAGCATGGAGCATCATGAATAGTGTCTTATAGGCAACAGATCAGTCCGAGGGAGAGTCTTTGAGGAGTCTTGTAGCTGTAGGGAAGAAGTTGTTCCTATATCTGGATGTGCAGGTCTTCAGACTTCTGTATCTTCTGTCTGCTGGAAGGGTCTGGAAGAGGACAAAGCCTGGGTGTGCGGTGTCTCTAATAATGCTGTCTACCTTCGTGAGGCAGCGGGAGGTGTAGACAGAATCAATGTGGGAGTGGCAAGCATGTGTGATGTGTTGGCTGAGTTCACCAAACTCTGCAGTTTCTTGTAATGTTGGACCGAGCAGTTGCCATATCAGGCTGTGATACAGCCTGGATAGGATGTCTCTATGGCACATCTGTAGAAGTTTGTGAAAGTCAATGCAGACATGTCGTATTTCTTTAGCTTCCGTCGGAAGTGGAGAAGTTGTTGGACTTTCTTGACTGTTGTATCAACATGAGTGGACCAAGAATTGAGGGAATGTAAATGTAGTAGGTGTTTTTTTTAACAATGAAAGTATTTTTTCAATATAATGAACTCTGAACAGACAATTTTATAGAACTTTATTTTATCTTATCTCTGCATAGGTCCTGAGATCTGTCCAGGGTGTATATCGGTGAGCTGGCATGCCAATCGTAAGGGAAAAGTGTTGGGTTGACACTCAGTTGAAATGGGTATATAAAGGGAATGGATAGAGGGGTACAGGTTGTCATGGAGAATTGGAGGGGCCATGGGGTGGGTGGAGGGGCATAGGTTGTCATGGAAGCTATGAAGAGAGCGACAGGGTGGCACAGTGGTTAGCACCACTGCCTACGGCGCTGAGGACCTGGGTTCGATCCAGGCCCGGGTCACTGTCCGTGTGGAGTTTTCACATTCTCCCCATGTTTGCGTGGCTCTCTCCCCCACAACCCAAAGATGTGCAGGTTAGGTGGATTGGCCACACTAAATTGCCCCTTAATTGGAAAAAAGATAATTGGATACACTAAATTTATTCATTTTTTAAATGGAAGCTATGAAGGGCAATCGGGGATGGGTAGGGGCATAGACCAGCATGAGTTAATGAGGGATGATAGGTTTTTCTTCAGGGGTATGGGGAGCATAATGAGTCACAGAGGTAAATAAGGGGTATAGCTTGGCAGAGAAGGCACAAAGGGCTACGATGGTTGGCTTGAGAATGAGATGGCATGGGTTGGCATGTATGTGTCATGGGGAGTGAGGGTGGGGGTTTGGGGGAGCCTGGAGGGATATTTCACATTTTATTCTTAATAAAAAACATTTGACCCCAGCTCTGGAACCCTGAGGTATGCCTCCACACCCAGAATTCTACTTACCCCTTCCAGGGTCACCCTCTATAGCTTCCAATCCATCTCACACGCTCCCCACTCACAACTACCCCCAGTCCGTCCACCCCCACCAACCTCCGAACCTCAAAGACCTGAGCAAGAATCCAACGCCGGGGCAGCCATTTTAAAAAGTCAGATTCATGGAGTCAGGAATTCTCCAGTCTTTGCACACTCGATTGGGGAATGAAAATCTAGGCCAATGGCTTAATTTTCATTCTGGTCATTTCTTTCATTGGTTCAGGGGATGTGGGCATCACTGGCTGGGCCAGTATTTATTGCCCATCACCAATTGCCCTCAAACTGAATGGTTGGCAAAGATATTTCAGAGGGCATTTTGAGAATCCGGGACTGCAGTCACATGTAGGCCAGGCCAGGTAAGGTTGGCAGATTTTCCTTCCCTAAAGGACATTAGTGAACCAGATGGGTTTTTTATGACAATCCAAAATAGTTTAATGGTCATCATTAGACTTTTAATTCCAGGTTTTTAATGAATTCAAATTTCACCATCGGCCATGGTGGGATTTGAACCCGAGTCCCCAGAGCATTATCCTTGATCTCTGGGTTGTTAGTCTAATGGCAATACCACTACACCACCACCTTGCCATATGTGATCTACCTCCCCACATTTCCACAAAGGGAAAAAAAATATTCTCCAATTCAAAAAATCTCCTGTAATTATATACGCTTTCGTTAGAGTAATATCAAAAGGTGGTGGCTGACATATTTAACAATTATTACTTGCCTTTATGATCCCTTTAAATCCATCAAGGCAACTCTTTTTTCAGTTAGATTTGAATGAACCAGTTCCTTTGTTTCCGACGGTGTGGACGAAGTATGCTTGAGTACTTGTATTTCATTTTTGTGAATTTTGGAATGAACAGTAATCTGCATGTGAAAAAGTGCACAATAAACCATTATTCAAATTTAAACAGAAGCAGGAATGTAAGCAATTGTATTGGCACTGGAAGATGGAGCACTGTTAACTGAAGCTCACTTGGCATAGATAGGGGTCAAGGCGGTCATTGTCTGCGCTGTGACAGCACTGTCTACACAATTAGCAGCATGGCAGATAACTTGGGCCAGGTTTCTGTGATAAAAAGAAGATTCTACAGATCTCTAAAAATGGCATACAGGTCCGGGATGGGAAGACCTGCCAGCATTTCCGACAATTGTTGCGAGTAGAGGGAAAGGGTGTGATTTTAACACAGGCAGGAAACCCAAACTCAGCAGGACCATTTGAACATTTGACCATTAGAATAGCCAATGTTGTTCTAGAATAGCCAATGTTGTTTAGAATGGCCAATGTTGTTCTTTTGTTTAAGAAGGGTAGCAAGGATAATCCAGGAAACTACAGGCCGGTGGGCCTAACGTCAGTGGTAGGGAAATTACTGGAGAGAATTCTTCGAGACAGGATCTACTCCCATTTGGAAGAAGTATTACAACACCAGGTTAAAGTCCAACAGGTTTGTTTCAAACACGAGCTTACGGAGCACTGCTCATTCCTCAGGTGAATGGAGAGGTATGTTCCAGAAACATTTATATAGACAAAGTCAGAGATGCCAGACAATGCTTGGAATGCGAGCATTTGCGGGTAATCAAATAATTACAGATCCAGAGATAGGGGTAATCCCAGGTTAAAGAGGTGTGAATTGTCTCAAGCCAGGACAGTTGGTAGGAGTTTGCAAGTCCAGGCCAGATGGTGGGGGGTGGATGTAATGCGACATGAATCCAAGGTCTCGGTTGAGGCCGCACTCATGTGTGCGGAACTTGGTTATAAGTTTTTGCTCGGCAATTCTGCGTTGTCGCGTGTCCTGAAGACCGCCTTGGAAAACGCTTACCCGGAGATCAGAGGCTGAATGCCCTTGACTGCTGAAGTGTTCCCCGAGTGGAAGGGAACATTCCTGCCTGGTGATTGTCGCACGATGCCCGTTCATTCGTTGTCGCAGTGTCTGCAAGGTCTCGCCAATGTACCACGCTTTGGGACATCCTTTCCTGCAGCGTAAGAGGTAGACTACATTGGTCGAGTCGCACGAGTATGTGCCGCGTACCTGGTGGGTGGTGTTTCCACGTGTAATGGTGGTATCCATGTCGATGATCTGGCATGTCTTGCAGAGATTGCCCTGGCAGGGTTGTGTGGTGTCGTGGTCGCTGTTCTGAAGGCCGGTATCTCCACATCATGCCCATTTGGAAGCAAATGGACGTATTAGTAAGAGGCAGCACGGTTTTGTGAAGGGGAGATCGTGTCTCACTAACTTGATAGAGTTTTTCGAAGAGGTCACAAAGATGATTGATGCAGGTAGGGCAGTGGATGTCGTCTATATGGACTTCAGTAAGGTCTTTGACAAGGTCCCTCATCGTAGACTGGTACAAAAGGGGGCTGGTTTAGCTCACCAAGCTAAATCGCTGGCTTTTAAAGCAGACCAAGCAGGCTAGCAGCACGGTTCGATCCCCGGACAGGCGCCGGAATGTGGCGACTTGGGGCTTTTCACAGTAACTTCATTGAAGCCTACTCGTGACAATAAGTGATTTTCATTTTCATTTCAAAAGGTGAAGTCACACAGGATCAGGGGTGAGCTGGCAAGGTGGCTACAGAACTGGCTAGGTCATAGAAGGCAGAAAGTAGCAATGGAAGGGTGATTTTCTAATTGGAGGGTTGTGACTAGTGGCGTTCCGCAGGGATCAGTGCTGGGACCTTTGCTGTATAAATGATTTGGAGGAAAATGCAACTGGTCTGATGAGTAAGTTTGCAGACGACACAAAGGTTGGTGGAATTGCGGATAGCGATGATGGCTGTCAGAGGATACAGCAGGATTTGGAGACTTGGGCAGAGGGATGGCAGATGGCGTTTAATCCGTGCAAATGTGAGGTAATGCATTTTGGAAGGTCTAAGGCAGGTAGGAATATACAGTGAATGGAAGAACCCTCAAGAGTATTGAAAGTCAGAGAGATCGAGGTGTACAGGTCCACAGGTCACTGAAAGGGGCAACACAGGTGGAGAAGGTAGTCAAGAAGGAATATGGCATGCTTGCCTTCATTGGCCGGGGCATTGAGTATAAGAATTGGCAAGTCATGTTGCAGCTGTATAGAACCTTAGTTAGGCCACACTTGGAGTATCGTGTTCAATTCTGGTCGCCACACTACCAGAACGATATGGAGGCTTTAGCGAGGGTGCAGAAGAGATTTACCAGGATGTTGCCTGCTATGGAGGGCATTAGATATGAGGAGTGGTTGAATAAACTTGGTTTGTTCTCACTGGAACAACGGAGGTTGAGGGTCGACCTGATAGAGGTCTACAAAATTATGAGGGGCGTAGACAGAGTGGATAGTCAGAGGCTTTTCCCCAGAGTAGAGGGGTCAATTACTAGGGAGCATAGGTTTAAGGTGCGAGGGGCAAGTTTAGAGTAGATGTACGAGGCAAGTTTTTTACACAGAGGGTAGTGAGTGCCTGGAACACGCTGCCGGAGGAGGTGGTGGAAGCAGGGACGATAGTGACATTTAAGGGGCATCTTGACAAATACATGAATAGGATGGGAATAGAGGGATACGAACCCAGGAATTGTCGAAGATTGTAGCTTAGTCGGGCAGCATGGTCGGCACAGGCTTGGAGGGCCGATGGGCCTGTTCCTGTGCTGTATTTTTCTTTGTTCTTTGGTCTTTGTTAACTCAATGCTGAGTTCAAAATTGATCGTATTTTGGCTGTTGCAAGGGCCTTAACCCGCAGTGTGGGAGTAACATATTGATGGAGTAGATATAAATGCTCTTCAAGGGCAGATTAGGTCCCTCACAATTATAAGTTATTTAAAACCCTTCTTTTCAAAATTAAAAGAAATAGGCCGTCACTCAGAGTATTAAAAAAAAACACATTTGCTGGACAGCTTTAATTGAAAGGCCATCTAATGCAGGCTGGAAAAGACACACATCTGGTGGTGCAGTTTCAATAGAGGTCTTTGTTGACATTTCCCAAGGGTTGTTGTTATGCCATTATGAATGATGCATTTCAAAAGCTACAGTTATCTCAGTAGGGGTTTCTGAATTCACAGTCTGATTGACAGTTTAAAGAGTTCAAAGGGTTAGCTATCTGTGATATCAGTTTGTTTTGGCGGTGTGAGGAGTATGAGGAATAAAGGGCAGCACATCTAACAACATCTGACACAACTGGGACAATGTCCCAAGAAACTAAGATGGTCCTTCTAACCAGTACAACTCAGCACTCACCTGTCCCTGTAGCAGCATACACTCTGTCACTGGGGTCAGCGGACCTAACTCCATCCTGCACCTGCCCCGATGGAATGAAAACTGCGCGAGTTGGTGCTGTTTGGAACTTGGGAAATGAATTAGGTTAACAGTGAACTTGAGGTGAAAACAAAATAACAACTAACAAGACTAGCAGGTGACTAGAGGAATAATGAGATGTGATTTTCCCAGTAACAAGATTAGCAAGCGCCCAGAGACATTGAGGTGTGAATGGCCATACCAGAAACATTGTTTACCAAAGATCACTGGGGCGATACAAATGATAACTTCCGAAGGCAAGGAATTTGTGAGTGGTAACAGCCGAATCCAGAGGGTGAGCTATCAAAGAGACTGAACGGTATAACTGCAAGTCCCCTCACTGGGGAAGCAGGGTAGTTCTCCACTCAACACTCAGACGGGCCAGTTCCATCTATGATCAGAGCCACAGAGGTCTGTTACAATTAACATTTAGAGCCACAGCAGGTTGATCAGTGGGCTGAACAGTTGGCTTGTAACGTAGAACAAGACAGGCAGCGTGGGTTCAATTCCCGTGTCGGCCTCCCTGAACAGGCGCCGGAATGTGGCAACTAGGGGCTTTTCACAGTAACTTAACTGAAGCCTATATGTGACAATAAGCAATTATTATTACATTGTTTCAAACAAATATACACGACTAAGAACCAGCGTTTCAAATTATCCTTTGTGGTTTTGAGACACTCTCACAGGTAGCATAGGCAATGTTCTTAACAAAATACATTTAAACCAAGGCTTGTTTCCTAACTCAAGCTACCTGCTTCGGTGAAAATCCTGCCAAAGACTCAGGGCTTAAAAATGTACTCTTACAATACTTTAATAGAAATACTCAGCTCACTAATCCATTTATATGATTCTGAATTTGATTGTAAAATCTCAAGAGTTGAAAAAAAATGCATGATTGCTGTTCTCCAGTCCAAGTAGGCAGCAATAAAGACTATGAGGGTAAATACAATGGAATATGCTTGTAGCACAGATTCTCTGAAGTGTTTGCTTTTCAAGAGTCACAAATTCACACTTAAACGCAAAGCTTTTCTCTGCTACTTCATGTGAGAAGAGGTTATTACTCTGATACTTAAATGATGTGGTATAAAGGTTACATTCAAAACTTGCATTGGAACAAATATATATTAGAGTGAACAATAACTGAGTGAATAGTTCTGCTTCTTGTGTGAAAACCTTTTCACAGAAACTCTTTTGCTGCAGGTGCATCAATGCTGCAATGTAACTGCTCTGTTTACTATTAATTGCACACGTTGGGCGTGATTCTCCGTTTCCAAGACTAAGGACTGGATTCTCCGATTTTGAGGCTATGTCCAGAGGAAGCGTCTAGTTTTACGATGGAAAAGTCGGTGGCGCCCCCTCCCCTATGTTCCATCTAGTGAGGGGCTAGCAGCCGTGCCACGTAAAACCCCTGGCCTTCCCGACAGAAACGGCCAGAGAATTGCCAGGTCCATGGCCGCGCATGCGCACGGCGACAACCTGCAGCGGTCGCGCCATTAAACATGGCGCCGGCCGCGGACCTGGCCTGCCAGAGAGTGTCCCCTGGACCTCCCTCGCCACCCTCAGGACCACCCCCCCACCAGTCCCCCCAGCCCCCGCCAAAACCCCCACAGCCAACAGAATGGCTCCCCCCACCCCGACTGTGACGGCGTTGGACAAACTACCAACGCGGTGTTGATGAAAACTCAGAGCACACGTGTCGCACTCCTTTGGAAATTTGGCCCACCTGAGGCAGAGCATCGGGGAAGGGCCTTCAGGTGACGTCCTGAGGCTATCCCAACGGTGTGCGGCGTACTCACCGATTACGCCGCTTTGGAGGGGCGGAGCATTCGAAAGCTCCGCAGCCCCAGTTTTGGCCATCTAAAGGATACTCCGCCCGATTGCCGATTACGATTTTGACATCGGCAAGCGGAGAATCCTGCCCTAAGTGTTGACGCCAACGCAGAATCTGCAGACTTTTATGACAGAAAAACCTACGCCACACCTGGGCCGAATTCACTACCGTTGAAGGGATAGAACCGGTACCCCCGTGGAACACAATCGATTCCAATGGAAAATGGTGTGGGATTCGCCGGATCCGTGATTGCCACTTGGGAAGCTGACAAGCTGCAGCCGCACATACATATTACACTCCCTACACACACCATCCCAGTCAACAAGATGGCACTGGTTGCGCTGGAGCATGCCGATTTCGGCATGGAGTCGATTCTCCACCCAATCGCGTTTTCCGGTTTCGATGTTGGCTAATGAAGAATCCTGCCCGTTGTGTTTTTTTAAAATTTTACAATGTTGCTATTAAGGTAGTAACTAAACTAATTAGTGAAAACTGCGTAAAGCGATTATCGCAGAATGGCAGAATTACAGAACACTACAATGCAGAAGAGGCCCTTGGGCCAATGGAGCTGCACCGACGCATGAAAGAATTCAATTTTTATTTATAAATCTTGCTGTAATATCCTGCCCGGGGCCTACGGGGTGGGGATGATTATCATTCTCGTGGTCCTCACAGAGGACAAGCTGCCCCGCAGCAAGTTCCAGGCACCCACTACCCTCTGTGTAAAAAAACTTGCCTCGTACATCTCCTGTAAACCTTGCCACTCGCATCTTAGCAGAGAGAGAGAGATTGACCCAATAGGGATCTACCGGGAACTGCATATACCACATTGGAAATGAACCTAGTTCTTGATTTGGTGTGGACTCCCTGGGCTGGATTCTCTCCCCCCACCCCCCCCCCCCCCCCCCCCCCCCCCCCCCCCTCCCCAACTACGCCGAAATCCAGTTTTTGGCATGGAATCGGGACCGGCGCCAGTTCCTCGCTTCTCCGGCCCCCGAAAAGCGGCCTTCCGGTAATTACGCCGCACTGCATATCATCCATCTGCGGACATTGCCAGAGACCTGCCCCGTTATTCTCCACCCTCGACTGGCCGAAGTCCCGACGGCATGTGATACCAATGTGTGCTGTGGCGGACTCAGTCCTAGCAGGGTATGGTGGGGGTCGCTGTTGGTGTTGGTGGTACTGGTCTGATGTCTGTGTTGTGTGAGTGTGCAGTCTGTGGCTGCCTGCCTTCTCTCACTCGCAGCGTTTCTGAGCAAGCATTTCATTCAGGAACACAAGTGGTGATGATGATGTAGCCTGACGGGGCAGATGTTGATGACACCTGGCATGTGTGGGCAGCAAACTGAACAGGGTGATATGGCAACCTCAGTTCCACCTGAGAGTTAGCTGGGACCCTCCAGGTGTGGCCCTCCGGAGGACGCCCACCACCAGCATCTCAGGCAACAGGGTGTGAAAGGCAGCAGGCCGCTTCCACATTTGATGTGCATCCTGGGAACACACCTGTAGGTCATTGGATAGTTTGCAAGGCTAAGGTATTGTAAGGGAACAGAGTGGGAATGAGTATAGGTAGGCACAGATAGCTGGGGGTCTTTATCAAAGGTCACAAATGCAGAAGTTACTACATTAAAAATAGCCTTAAGATCTCACTGCCGTTAACCTTCCTCCCAGTGACATAGCGATTCATCCCATCTGGACACAGGTCTTCTCACAGGGCTCTCAAAGTCAGTCAAACAGTTTGTCCCATTCCAAGTGAAAATAGCATAATTCCTGGAGGGACTCAGGCATTAATCAGTGAGCCCTAGACCCTCACCTGTAATCCTCCTCCAGTGTTCTGTGACAAGGGGATCTCCGAAACTCACTCACCTGTTCCCATTTTTAAAAAGCAGTAGTAATTTATGTTGTGTGACTGTGGGCGAGATTCTCCCAAAACGGGAGAAATCGTAAAGCTGCCGTAAAACCCGGGCGGGTTTTACGGCAGCGCGCCCCTTCCCGACGGGGGACCGATTCTGGTCCCCGGTCGGGGCTAGCAGCCCGACGTCGTAGGCTCCGGCAAGACGGGCTTAACGAAAATCGTTAAGCCCGCTTGCCGGAGTTAGCGCCGGCTGACGTGTCATATGACGTCAGCCGCGCATGCGCAGTTTGGAAGACTCCAACCCGCGCATGCGCGGGTGACGTCATCGCGTTTTTGCGCGAAACCCGCGCATGCGCGGGCCGGGTTGCCCCTCAGCCGCCCCGCGAATGGATACTGCGGGGCGGCGGAAGGACAAGTAGTGCGCGGGCATCGGGCCCGCTGCCCGCGATCGGTGCCCACCAATCGCGGGCCCATGGCACCCTTGGCACGGCCGTGGTACTGCCGTGCCAATCGGTGCCATGGTTATAAAAAGCGAGTTTGTGACGCCGTTTTTACGAACGGCAAGACCAGGTGTGTTTGCCGTTCGTGAAAACGGCGGAAAGGGCTGGGACTTCGGCCCATCTAACAGCTGAGAATCGCTGCCGGCCGTAAAAAAACGGCGGCAGCGATTCGGGTCGGGACTTCGGCGGGGGGGTGGGAGAATAGCGGGAGGACGGCAAAAATGTCGGGAAGGCCCTCCCGCTATTCTCCCACCCGTCGTGGGGGGCGGAGAATTTCGCCCATAATGCCTGTTGGGCGGGCAGATTGTAGAATCATAGAATCCCTGCTTTGATCCATGTCCCACCCTATCCCTGCAACCCCATAACCTAACTTCATATCCCTGGACACTAAGGTGCAATTTAACATGGCCAATCCACCTGCCCTGTACATCTTTGGACTATGGGAGGAAACCGGAGCACCCGGAGGAAACCCACGCAGATACGGGTAGAACGTGCAGACTCCACACAGACAGTGACCCAAGGCCGGAATTGAACCAAGTTCCCTGGCGCTGTGAGGCAGCAGTGTGAACCACTTGTGCTACCGTGAGGTCATGTAGTAGCGAGCCCGTATAAGGGGATGAGATTTCAACGGGTCATGTGTCATGATCAGCATTTGTACGAGGATCCCAGGTCCGAGCCCAGGTTTTCCCAGGCAGTATCGATCCTGGAGCACATCGAACACTCTGTGTATGCTCGTAGTTACTCTAATAAATAGTTTTTTGTTGTTCAAACCAAGTGGTTGCCAATCACTCAGATGCTATAGGAAGGTTTCTGTGGACTCGCTAACCAGCGGGGGTTTTGTATCAGCTGATGGAATCAGCGGGGGTTTTGTATCAGCTGATGGCCTCCAGGGTGCCAAGGGGGTCCTTCATGGGAGGTGGGGTCGAAGGGGCTTATGCTGGTCTGGAGCGACTCAGGACAGAGATGGGGTCTTCTCATCTGCAGCCTTTAAACTGTCTGTCCACATATCAAAATAAAAATTCCTGAAAAGAAAGTGAAAACCTTCCCATCTATAGCCTTAAACCCTTTAAAGTATATGTCAGCGTGCCGAGTTCAAAGATTTGTGAGATGAGGGTAAAAATATTCCCTTTAATGTGACAGAAATCTTTGAAGTGGCTTTTTTACTGTCAATTTCATTACCCTTTATCTTTTTTCAAGCCTGTGTGCATGTCTGGAAGCCTAAAAGCTTTGAACTGCATTGTTTATGTTGAATTCCATGGTCCATTGCCTTTTCAAAGCCTTTGTTTGGCAGTATCAAAGGAAGGATTCCTATTGTTTATCAGGGGTCCATTAACTCTGAACATTGCCCTTAGTGTTGGGTGGGGTTACTGGGTTATGTGGATAAGGTGGAGTTGCTGACCTTGGGTAGGGTGCTCTTTCCAAGAGCTGGTGCAGACTCGATGGGCTGAATGGCCTCCTTCTGCACTGTAAATTCTATGATCTCCTCTAAACCTTGCCCCTCGCATCTTAAACCTAGTAATTGACCCCTCTCCCCTGGGAAAAAGTCTGGCTAGCCACTCTGTCTGTGCCCCTCATCATTTTGTAGACCTCTATCAGGTCGCCCCTCAATTTCCCTCATTCCAGTGAGAACAAACCAAGTTTATTCAACCTCTCCTCATAGCTAATGCCCTCCATACCAGACAACATCATGGTAAATCTCTTCTGCGCCCTCTCTAAAACCTCCACATCCTTCTGGCAGTGTTGTGACTGCCAGATGGACTTATTTACAGCACTTTCTGATTGAACTGTTCCAATGCAGATCTACAGTAACTGTAAAGAGGAAGTTCTCCAGGTTGTAAGTAACAGTGTAAATGGAAAATCATTTCCACTTTTGAAAGTATTTATTGCAGCATAGTTGCCTGAAAAAGTCAGTTCAATAAAAACCTTCCCTTTGTGCTGTGCAGTTAAAGCTGACAACCAGATTGATGTGATAAACCACAGAATGTGGTGTTAACCGCCTTTAAGCTTTAATGTGTAATTCATCGAACCCGGAGCTGGCTGTTCTGGCCAATGTCATCACACTGCCAGTCAGTAAATATCCAGTTAGCTGGACTTTGAGATCGGGGAAAAGGCAAATGAAAGCAATCTATAAGAATATTCACAATAGTTTGAAAAAGATTTTAGTGTTTTAAGTATAATTTTATGATATCATCAGGCCGGAATGTAATTGTTCACTCTGACTTACACAGATTGCATATTTACCACTTGGAATGTCACCTGTGAATTAAGAGAAAGGAACAGTTAAACTGTCAGGGTTTTAGAATTTCTTCCTCCTTGCTGCTTGGACCAATATGCTTTGCATTACACATGCCAAATGTGTGTAATTCTTTTGTTTTTGTGTATTGCTTTCAAGGAAACACGAGGAAACAAGTGGTCCTAGATCTTGTCCTGTGTAATGAAACAGGATTGATTCATGATCTCATTGTTAGGGATCCTCTCGGAAGGAGCGATCACAATATGGTGGAATTTAAAATACAGATGGAGGGTGAGAAGGTAAAATCAAATACTAGTGTTTTGTGTTTAAACAAAGGTGATTACAATGGGATGAGAGAAGAACTAGCTAAGGTAGACTGGGAGAAAAGACTTTATGGTGGAACAGTTGAGGAACAGAGGAGAACCTTCCAAGCAATTTTTCACAGTGCTCAGCAAAGTTTTATACCCACAAAAAGGAAGGACGGTAGAAAGAGGGAAAATCGACCGTGGATATCTAAGGAAATAAGGGAGAGTATCAAATTGAAGGAAAGTGCATACAAAGTGGCAAAGATTGGTGGGAGACTAGAGGACTGGGAAATACTTAAGGGGCAACAGAAAGCTACGAAAAAAGCTATAAAGAAGAGTAAGATAGAGTATGAGAGTAAACTTGCTCAGAATATAAAAACAGACAGTAAAAGTTTTTACAAATATATAAGGCAAAAAAGAGTGGCTAAGGTAAATATTGGTCCTTTAGAGGATGAGAAGGGAGTTTTAATAATGGGAGATGAGGAAATGGCTGAGGAACTAAACAGGTTTTTTGGGTCGGTCTTCACTGTGGAAGACACAAATAACATGCCAGTGACTGATAGAAATTAGGCTATGACAGGTGAGGACCTTGAGAGGATTGTTATCACTATGGAGGTAGTGATGGGCAAGCTAATGGGGCTAAAGGTAGAAAAGTCTCCTGGCCCTGATCAAATGCATCCCAGAGTGCTAAAAGAGGTGGCTAGGGAAATTGCAGATGCACTAGTGATGATTTACCAAAATTCACTAGACTCTGGGGTGGTCCCGGTGGATTGGAACTTAGCAAACGTGACACCACTGTTTAAAAAAGGAGGTAGGGTGAGAGCAGGAAATTATAGGCCAGTGAGCTTAACTTCGGTAGTAGGGAAGATGCTGGAATCTATCATCAAGGAAGAAATAGCGAGGCATCTGGATAGAAATTGTCCCATTGGGCAGACGCAGCATGGATTCATAAAGGGCAGGTCGTGCCTAACTAATTTAGTAGAATTTTTTGAGGACATTACCAGTGCAGTGGATAACGGGGAGCCAATGGATGTGGTATATCTGGATTTCCAGAAAGCTTTTGACAAGGTGCCACACAAAAGGCTGCGCATTGGATAAAGATGCATGGCATTAAGGGTAAAGTAGTAGCATGGATAGAGGATTGGTTAATTAATAGAAAGCAAAGAGTGGGGATTAATGGGTGCTTCTCTGGTTGGCGATCAGTAGCTAGTGGTGTCCCTCAGGGATCCGTGTTGGGCCCACAATTGTTCACAATTTACATAGGTGATTTGGAGTTGGGGACCAAGGGCAATGTGTCCAAGTTTGCAGATGACACTAAGATGAGTGGTCAAGCGAAAAGTGCAGAGGATACTGGAAGTCTGCCGAGGGATTTGGATAGGTTAACTGAATGGGCTAGGGTCTGGCAGATGGAATACAATGTTGACAAATGTGAGGTTATCCATTTTGGTAGGAATAACAGCAAGCAGGATTATTATTTAAACAATAAAATATTAAAGCATGCTGCTGTGCAGAGAGACCTGGGTGTGCTTGTGCATGAGTCACAGAAAGTTGGTTTACAGGTGCAACAGGTGATTAAAAAGGCAAATGGAATTTTGTCCTTCATTGCTAGAGGGATGGAGTTTAAGACTAGGGAGGTTATGCTGCAATTGTATAAGGTGTTAGTGAGGCCACACCTGGAGTATTGTGTTCAGTTTTGGTCTCCTTACTTGAGAAAGGACGTACTGGCAGTGGAGGGTGTGCAGAGGAGATTCACGAGGTTAATCCCAGACCTGAAGGAGTTGGATTATGAGGAGAGGTTGAGTAGTCTGGGACTGTACTCGTTGGAATTTAAAAGAATGAGGGGGGGATCTTATCGAAACATTTAAAATTATGAAGGAATAGATAGGATAGATGTGGGCAGGTTGTTTCCACTGGCGGGTGAAAGCAGAACTAGGGGGCATAGCCTCAAAATAAGGGATGTAGATTTAGGACTGAGTTTAGGAGAAACTTCTTCACCCTAAGTGTTGTGATTCTATGGAATTCCTTGCCCTGTGAAGCAGTTGAGGCTCCTTCATTAAATGTTTTTAAGGTAAAGGTAGATAGTTTTTTGAAGAATAAAGGGATTAAGGGTTATGGTGTTCGGGCCGGAAAGTGGAGCTGAGTCCACAAAAGATCAGCCATGATCTAATTGAATGGCGGAGCAGGCTCGAGTGGCCAGATGGCCTACTCCTGCTCCTAGTTCTTATGTTCTTCTTATGTTTTAAAGAAAAAAGATGCATTCAGTTGTATAAATTGCATCCTGGGTTTTGGTCTGGATCGTACAAAGCAATTTGAAGTAAGCTGCAAACACTTAACTGTTCAAGTGTGCAACTGCTTTTCAGGGAACTGCAGTGGGAGTAGAAGTAACTAATTGAGGCAGAGGATTCCGGAAATTTCCCAACTTTCGACAACATCGCATCTACAAGCCTTTTAATTGTTTGTGAAGGTGTGAAATTTAAGCTTAACCTTTTTGCAAATACCTGATTACTCAGGGTAACATATAGTTGGAGGAGAAGAAGCAAAAGACAATTTCTCAGATATACCGAGAGATGAGTGTCAACAAGAAGAGTAAATAGGCTAACACTATCGGCACAGCTGAAAGTACTTAACTTCATACAGTCCTGGACAATCAGAGCATTGTTCGAAGGTGCCTTCAGTCAATTTCTTTCCTCTGATTGCTAATTTCAGTAAACAGACGCAACAAAGCACACAAGTATGAATTATGAAGTTTGCAACCGTATTATGGCCTTACTTCAATTACATTGATGAGAATAAAAGTTTCACAGATGTTTGGCAATCAGGTTTGTGTCACGAGATGGGACGAATAAAGGATTTTATCAATCCCTCTATTTTATTCACTGGAATCTCCAAACCTTTAAATTTTGACACCGAGTCGGAGTTGGGGCTGTGGGTTGGTTGTAGGTGCGCCTGGCAGCTTTTAAAAAATATTTTAATTCCATAACAGGTAACTGTTAAAGAGCTGGATTTTCCCATTCAAGGCAGGTTGTTGGATTTGCTCAGCACACCCAAATTGGCAGAAAGTGCCTGCAAAGATTTTCATTCTGGGGGATGGGCAGGTGCAGGCTGCAGTCAAGCCAGCTGACTCAGGAAAGAGGTTGCCACAGGGGCTGCCAGGTGCCGAGGCCGAGTGTTTAAAACACCCGCCTTGACACTGTGGGACTTCGGCGCAGTTATAATAAAAACAGTACGGTTCTATTGACCTCGCCCCTCACACCCTTTCACCCCCACACTCTCCTCAAGCCTCCATCCATGCCACTTCATGCCCCTCCTTCTACCCACCCACCATGTCTCCTGATAGTCTCCATGCCACCACATGCCCATCCACCCAATCCCTCCCCCATAGCCCTTCATATTTTCCATGCCAAGCTATGCCACTCCATCAACCCCACATGCCCATTCATACCTTCCATGTCAAAATATGGTGTAGCCATGCCTATTTAGCCACAGTACAGAACCAATGAACCTTATATTGTGAATATTATGTGTTAAAAATGCTTTTAAAAAATGTAATTCATTCATAACTTTGCACTTTCTTTCAAAAGACTCCATTCGCTACAAACCAATAAAAGTGTCAATCATCCAGACCCTTCAAATTATCAATAGCAGATACTTAAACCCTCTTTATCTTGTGTAAATAAACATTGGGCAATTGACAGGGTGGTCAACCAAGCAACGTTTTACCTATGCTTCAGCTGTTTCACTGCTCTAATTAATGCTTGGACTCTCAGGCAACAATGCATTATTAGGCTTTTGAAGCTTTCGTGACTGGCATTGATAGCTTTCTTTTAGGTAAGAGTAATAGAAGATGTGAAAGCAGGATGGGAAAATGCAATGCATGTACAAATCAACGATAAGCTAATTCATTGATAGAGCTGAATGGCCTGTTCCCATGTCTAATGTCTCTTTGTTCGCTTAATATATATTTTGTGATGATTTCGGTGGCAAAGTAGCACAGTAGTTAGTTAGCACTGTTGCTTCACAGTGCCAGGGACCCAGGTTCAATTCCCGGCTTGGGTCACTATCTGTGCGTTGTCTGTTCTCCCCGTGTCTGCGTGGGTTTACTCCGGGTGCTCCAGTTTCCTCCCACAAGTCCCGAAAGACGTGCTTGTTAGGTGAATTGGACATTCTGAATTCTACCACTGTGTACCCGATCAGACCCCGGAATGTGGCGACTAGGGGCTTTTCACAGTAACCTCTTTGCAGTGTTAGTGTAAGCCTACTTGTGACACTAATAAAGGATTTTATGAATCCCTCTATTTTATTCACTGGAATCTCCAAACCTTTAAATTTTTACACCGATAACATAATAAAATGCTCTGAGCTGCTTCACAGTTGTGTCACAGAATAAAATGAGACATTGATGAGGAAATGGGCAAAGAACAAAAACCTAAAGGAATTACAAAGCCGGTTATTGTATTTTATATGATCTTTTGGCAGGAAGTAACATTGGAAATTACATGAGGCTTCCTTGTAAGATGTGATGCAAATGCAATTTCTTGCCCGGATGCTAAGTTATCCATGGATCGCTACCTCAAGTTATTTATCTGCTTGCTAAATAAATTCTGCAGAATGGACACTTGTGGTGAGATCTGTCCCTAATTACTCGCACTTCCCCCTGTAGTTATTTTAAAGTTGTCTATTCTTTCTTGCAACGGAATGAATTTCATTAAATGTACTTTCAACTTATTAATGATAAACAAAGGGTTATCAGTGTTACAGACAGATTTTCTTTCCCACACCTGACCACTCATTCTGATGGACTCCGATTGTTTTACTGTGTTTTAATCTGCAGATTACACTGATGCTTATCTTGGCCTCCCAGCAAAGTAGTGATCAAATTTTAAATTCAGCAGGTGGTTGTGGGGGGCGGGAAAGGGGAGGGAGGCATTAATGGAAGTTAGCTTCTTGTTCAAGACCCGAGGAAGTTGCAAAGTAAATCTCTCAATGCCTATAAACTTTGAAGGTAATTTTAATTTTCTGGAATGCTAGGATTTCATTGCAACTCATCAGAACGCGGAAATTCAGAATGTGGGACTTTCTACCGTAAGATGTATTTAAAGCGAAAAACATTGATGCATTGAGAGGATAGCTGGAGAACATAATTAAATAATATTTGAGGAGGGATTAAACAAATTTGACCGAGTAAAAGGAACCAGTGAATAGCAGAAAGGAGCAGTAATGAGATCATAGTACGGAGAGATATAAAGAGCAGTAAAATATCACAAAAATTGCAGGGATCAGATTGAGGAAAATGGCAAAAGTAATGAAGGACTTATTACAATGTCTTTAGTTTAACTAATAAGGTTGGTGAGATGCAGGCACTTGGGATGAAGATATTGGGAGGGATTCTCTGACCCCCCGCCGGGTCGGAGAATCGCCGGGGGGCGGCATGAATCCCGCCCCGCCGCCGGCTGCCGAAATCTCTGGCACCGGGGTTTTGGCGGGGGCAGGAATCGCGCCGCGCCACTCGGCGGCCGCTAGCAGCAGCCCCCCTGGCGATTCTCCACCCCCGCTATGGGCCGAGTGGCCGCCCATTTTCGGCCAGTCCCGCCGGCGTAGATTATGCAAGATTCTTACCGGTGCGGCCTGGCTCTGCGGACGGCCTGCAGAGTCCTCGAGAGGGTGTGGGGACATGAGCCTCTGTGTATTGTGCAAATAAATCAGACTTGGCCGAAACTAGTCGATCACCATTTCCCCCAGGACAATAGAGTTTGAATCAAGAAGTTACAACAGTAGCAGACTAACCGGCGGCAATCCTCTTATTTGGAAAGGCCTACACGCCTGGGACAATGATAGTTGGGACCCGCCCAGTTATCAAGGTATCTGCCCCCTAATTGTGCTGAGATCGATGAGGGTGATCGAAACCCTATTGATCCTTTGGATCTGGAGTAAAGACCGCCCAGAAGGGCGTGAAAGAGATGAAGGATAAAAAGCCCTAAGCACTAGAGATCGGTCTCTTTTGGGACCGGCCTGTGTGCGACCAACTGCAGCAGAACAACCAAGTTCAAGGACCCGTGACCATTCCTGAAGGATGAGCCCAGCTGAGGCAAACCCAACCACTTCCAAACCGACCACGTGGACCCAGATAAAGGCCTTATCTTGCACAGTGCCGGTCACTCGAAGTTAAGTAAAGGTCACCTTAGTTGTTAGGTGTAGTTTAGTACAGAGGCACGTGTGTTATTGCATAGAAATACAAGTCTTGTGGTATTAATAAACTGTGTTTTTGAGCTAACATATTGGTTGTGTGGTCATTTGGTCGATATAAAAAACAGCTTGTGGTTCACCCCAAAGTAAAGAAAGCAACAACATCAAAGTAGGCGGCATGGTAGCATATTGGTTAGCACAGTTGTTTCACAGCTTCAGGGTCCCAGGTTCGGCTTGGGTCACTGTCTGTGCGGAGTCTGCACATTCTCTCCGTGTCAGCGTGGGTTTCCTCTGGGTGCTCCGGTTTCCTCCCACAAGTCCCCAGCGACGTGCTGTTAGGTGAATTGGTCATTCTGAATTCTCCCTCAGTGTACCGGAACAGGAGACAGCCTCACTCTCTTGACTCGGGGATTTTCACAGTAACTTCATTGCCGTGTTAATGTAAGCCTACTTGTGAGAATGAACATTTTTTTAAAGTTTATTTTTAAAAAGCACATCATTAGTTGTAAAGTGCTTTGAAATGACAGAAGTTCTCAAAAGGGCTATATGAAGCATTTTTTTCTTTCGAAATATAAAGTGTTGCTATTGCTGAAAAATATTTATTTAAATACTGAATGCAAGTGACATCACTGGAAGAATGAGTTGGGGGAAGAGATGTTTTTCTATCGGTTTCAGTGGGACACATGACACAAAAACATCTTAAGTGTAATTTTAAAGATTTAATTTGAAGGAAAAATTCATGGCAGGACAGCTCCAAGGCGTGGTCTGCTCCTCTTCCTCCATGTGGCAGGCTGGGGACAGTTCCAGTCCCCAGGGTCAGCATGTGTGCAGGAAGTGTCTCCAGTTACAGCTCCTGGAAGCTCAAGTTTTAGAGCTGGAGCGGCGGCTGTAGACACTGGAGCATCCGCAAGTCAGAGTGCATCGTGGATAGCACGTATAGAGAGGTAGTCACACCGCAGGCTCAGGCTCCGCAGGCAGGAAGGGAATGGGTGACCACCAGACAGAGCAAGAGAGTGAGGCAGGTAGTGCAGGAATCTCCTGTGGCCATTCCCCTGCAGAACAGATATACCGTTTTGGATACTGTTGAGGGGAATGGCCTCTCAGGGGAAAACAGCAACAGCCAAACTTGTGGCAGCATGGTTGGTTCTGCTGCAGAGGGGAGGGGGGCTAACTGTGACAGTGCAATAGTGATAGGGGATTCAATTGTAAGGGGAATAGACAGGCATTTCTGTGGCCGCAAACGAGACTCCAGGATGGCACCTCCCTGGTGCCAGGGTCAAGGATGTCTCGGAGCAGGTACAGGACATTCTGGAGGGGGAGGGTGAACAGCCAGTGGTCATGGTACACATTGGTACAAACGTCATAGTCAAAAAAAGGATAAGGTCCTAAAAGCAGAATACAGGGAGCAAGGAAGGAAGTTAAGAAATCGGACCTCGAAGGTAGTGATCTCAGGATTACTACCGGTGCCACGTGCTAGTCAGAGTAGAAATGGCAGGATATATAGGATAAATACGTAGCTGAAGGGATGGTGTCGGGGGAGGGTTTCAGCTTCCTGGGGCATTGGGACCGTTCTGGGGGAGGTGGGACCTTTACAAATTGGACGGGTTACACCTTGGCAGGAATGGAACAGATGTCCTAGGGAGGCTTTTTGCCAGAGAGGTTGGGGAATGTTTAAACAAATGTGGCAGGGGGGTGGGAACCGATGCAGGAAGTTGGAAGGTAGTAAAACAGGGACAGAAGCAAAAAGCAGCAAGGGGGAAAGTGTAAGGCAGAGAAGACATAGTCAAAAATCAAAAATGGCGACAGTACAAGGTACAGTGACTGAGGGGAGCTCAGTGAATAGGCCCAGTAATACTAAAAGGAATAAAACGGGAAGTAAAAACATAAATGGAAAGTGACGCAACAGGTTGTTACATGAAGATATGGGTTCAACGATAAGGAAAATTGGGAGAAAAGTTAAGAGGAAATATAACTTAGGAGAGGTTACTGATCAAGGTGTTAAGATTCAAAACAGAGGTATAAAAGCCAACATAAGTGTACTTTACCTGAATGCTCGTAGTATTCGGAATGAGGTAAATGAGTTGATGGCACAAATCATTGTGAATCACTATGATTTAGTGGCCATTACTGAAACATGGCTAAAGGGTGGTCACGACTGGGAGTTAAATATCTACGTGTATCAAACTATTCAGAAGGACAGAGTGGATGGTAAGGGAGGTTGTGTAGCTCTGTTATTTAAGGATGACATCCGGGCAATAGTAAGGGATGACATCGGTGCTATGGAGGATAAGGTTGAATCCATTTGGGTGGAAATCAGGAATAGTAAGGTGAAAAAGTCACTGATAGGAGTAGTCTATAGGCCACCAAATAGTAACATTATGGTGGGGCAGGCAATAAACAAAGAAATAACTGATGCATGTAGAAATGGTACAGCAGTTATCATGGGGGATTTTAATCTACATGTCGATTGGTTTAACCAGGTCGGTCAAGGCAGCCTTGATTAATGATCTCATCGTTAGGGATCCTGTCGGAAGGAGAGATCATAATATGGTGCAATTTAAAATACAGATGGAGGGTGAGAAGGTAAAATCAAACACGAGTGTTTTGTGCTTAAACAAAGGAGATTACAATGGGATGAGAGAAGAGCTAGCTAAGGTAGACTGGGAGCAAAGACTTTATGGTGAAACAGTTGAGGAACAGTGGAGAACCTTCCAAGCAATTTTTCACAGTGCTCAGCAAAGGTTTATACCAACAAAAAGGAAGGACGGTAGAAAGAGAGAAAATCGACCGTGACTATCTGAGGAAATAAGGGAAAGTATCAAATTGAAGGAAAAAGCATACAAAGTGGTAAAGATTAGTGGGAGACTAGAGGACTGGGAAATCTTTAGGGGCCAACAGAAAGCTACTAAAAAAGCTATAAAGAAGAGTAAGATAGATCATGAGAGTAAACTTGTCCAGAATATAAAAACAGACATATAAAACAAAAAAGAGTGGCTAAGGTAAATATTGGTCCTTTAGAGGATGAGAAGGGAGATTTAATAATGGGAGATGAGGAAATGGATGAGGAACTGAACAGGTTTTTTGGGTCGGTCTTCACACAAATAACATGCCAGTGACTGATGGAAATGAGGCTATGACAGGTGAGGACTTTGAGATGATTCTTATCATTAAGGGGGTAGTGATGGGCAAGCTAATAGGGGTAAAGGTAGACAAGTCTCCTGGCCCTGATGGAATGCATCCCAGAGTGCTAAAAGAGATGGCTAGGGAAATTGCAAATGCTCTAGTGATAATTTACCAAAATTCGCTAGACTCTGGGGTGGTCCCGGCAGATTGGAAATTAGAAAACGTGACAGCACTGTTAAAAAAGGAGGGAGGCAGAAAGCGGGTAATTATAGGCCAGTTAGCTTAACGTTGGTAATAGGGAAGATGCTGGAATCTATCATCAAGGAAGAAATAGCGAGGTATCTGGATGGAAATTGTCCCATTGAGCAGATGCAGCATGGGTTCATAAAGGGCAGGTCGTGCCTAACTAATTTAGTGGAAATTTTGAGGGAATTACCAGTGCGGTAGATAATGGGGAGCCAATGGATGTAGTATATCTGGATTTCCAGAAAGCTTTTGACAAGGTGCCACACAAAAGATTGCTGCATAAGATAAAGATGCATGACATTAAGGGTAAAGTAGTAGCATGGATAGCATCTCTGGTTGGCAATCAGTAGCTAGTGGTGTCCCTCAGGGTCCAGTGTTGGGCCCACAATTGTTCACAATTTACATAGATGATTTGGAGTTGGGGACCAAGGGCAATGTGTCCAAGTTTCCAGACGTCACTAAGATGAGTGGTAAAGCAAAAAGTGCAGAGGAGTCTGCAGAGAGATTTGGATAGGTTAAGTGAATGGGCTAGGGCCTGGCAGATGGAATACAATGTTGATAAATGTGAGGTTATCAATTTTGGCTGGAATAATAGAAAACGGGATTATTATTTAAATGATAAAATATTAAAACATGCTACTGTGCAGATAGACCTGGGTGTGCTCATGCATGAGTCTCAAAAAGTTGGTTTACAGGTGCAACAGGTGATTAAGAAGGCAAATGGAATTTTGTCCTTCATTGCTAGAGAGATGGAGTTTAAGACTAGAGAGTTATGCTGCAATTGTATAAGGTGTTCATGAGGAGTATTGTGTTCAGTTTGGTCTCCTTACCTGAGAAAGGACGTACTGGCACTGGAGGGTGTGCAGAGGAGATTCACTAGGTTAATCCCAGAGCTGAAGGGCTTGGATTAAGAGGAGAGATTGAGTAGACTGGGACTGTACTCATTGGAATTTAGAGGGATGCAGGGGGATCTTATAGAAATGTATAAAATTATGAAGGGAATAGATAGGAGAGATGCGGGTAAGTTGTTTCCACTGGCGGGTGAAAGCAAAACTAGGGAGCATAGCCTCAAAATAAGGGGAAGTAGATTTAGGACTGAGCTTAGGAGGAACTTCTTCACCCAAATGGTTGTGAATCTATGGAATTCCTTGCCCAGTGAAGCAGTTGAGGCTCCTTCATTAAATGTTTTTAAGATAAAGATGGATAGTTTTTTGAAGAATAAAGTGATTAAGGGTTATGGTGTTCGGGCCGTAAAGTGGAGCTGAGTTCAAAAAAGATCAGCCATGATCTCATTGAATGGAGGAGCAGGCTCGAGGGGCCAGATGGCCTACTCCTGCTCCTAATTCTTATGTTCTTATTGGCCGGGATTTTCCGATCCTGCGCCGGGTCGGAGAATCGGCGGGGGGAGGGTGGCCATGAGAACCCGCCACGCTGCCACGCCGCTGGGGGATTGAAAGCTGCCCCTTGGCGATTCTCCGCGATCGACAGGCCGAGTGCCTGCTGAGTTCCGCCGAGTCCCACCGGTGTGGGTTACGTATGGTCCAACCCGGTGGGATCTCGGAGTTCTAGCTGCGGGGGCCATCTTGGTGGGGGGGATCCGACTCCAGCGGGGGAGGATGGGGGCCTTCATGGTGGCCAGGCCCGCGATCGGGACCTAATGATCGGCCGGCGGGTTGATTCCGGGGGGGGGGTCTATGTTCCTCAGTGCCGGGCCCCTGTAGGGCTCCGCCATATTTCCCGGGGGCTGGTGCGGAGACGATAACCCATGCGCAGACCCCCATGCGTGGACCCGTGCCGGCCATGTCGCGCCATGTACAGCACTCCGGCGCTGTACTACCCCCCTCGGTAGGGGTGAATGCCTAGGCCTGGAGGCCCATTGACTCCAGCATCGCTCGAGCCGGTTCTGATGCCGGCGTCAACACTTGGCCGGGATTTACCACCAGGTTTTCATCAGGTAGTATATAAGTTAAAATCTCTGCCATGTCGTTCATGAGCTCAAAACTGACCTGAGAATTCTGACCATGAGATTTAAATAAATTTCATTCATCAATTTTTGTTGAAATAAATAATTAAATGATATAGATAAATAATATTTTTATCCTCCTCTTAGAACCTGACAAAACAGATGAGCATCTGTGCAATGACTGCAATATTCTGGGCAGCTTCATTATCTGAATTACTCTGTGACATTGGCCAGGGCAATTTGTCACTGTTCATATCTGGGTTTCTGTCACCACAATCAGTTCACTTTCAGTCAGCATCCTCATTACCTTGTTGACATTTAGCAAGTTTACACACGGTGGTTGCAATCAGAAGTCACTCACATCTAGGCATACCTTTGCAGGAGATTTACAAAAAAGGCCTTGGGCCGTGCAAATACTCCGCACCAATTTTTCTCAGCAACATTTTATTGCACCTGCTTGATTTGCAGTGAGAATGGTTTACAGCAAATCCTGTTGACTTGTGGGCTTCGGAGACTTGCTTACCACCTGCACAAACATATGGGGGAAAAAAAGGCCATCGGGTTAACCAAAGCCATCCCTTTTGGAAGTGTTTGCAATTTTGTGCAACACTCGTCCTTCACCATGCTACCTTGTGGGACAGGCAAAAAGAAACCAAAGGGAAATAACTATAGCCAGTTCAGAAACAGTTCTGAAAAATATCTCTCTGACTTGCAAAGGCATTCAAGCAATACTTTTGGTAACACAGCACTTGTCATGATTGGCTTGAACTAGCAACTTTCCCTCTATACCTGTAAGTAGCCCTCAGGAACCTCCCTCTGTTTCTTTTAAAGGACTGTGATGAACTCTTACAGACAGCACACTTTGACTGTATAGTCTGGTCCAGACAATTGTCATATTTTTGTGAAAATACATTTGTTCCATAATCTAACCTACCTCTTTGCTTATGAATTGTGTATACCTGTTGAGTCATCCTCATCTACTAAAGTGCAGCTTGATGGAATTCCTATAGTGCTGAAGGAGGCCACTTGGCCCGCCAAATTTGCACCAACCCTCCGAATGAGCACCCTACGCAGGCCTACTCCCCCGCCCAATCCCCGCAACACCAGTTAACCAGCACATCTTTGGACACTATGGGGCAATCCACCCAACAATGTTAATACTCCTCCCGTAAGTTTACTGATGATTAGACCAACAAATGGCCAGGTTGGATTTGTCCCACTATTTGTAGACAGGACAGAGCTTGAATCCTTTCCATTTTATTGAGTAGATGCCAGTGTGGTAACTGTACTGGACCAGTTTTGTTAGCGTAGTGGCTAGCTCAGGAGCATAGGTCTTAAATATGGGTGCGGTGGACCATTTAGGATTGGGATGAAAAGAAACATCCTTACTCAGAGAGTGGTGAAATTGTGGAATTCTCTACCATAGAAGACTGTGAAGGTCAAGTCATTGAATATATTTAAGAAGGAAGTGGATAGATTTCGAGACTCTTAGGGCATCAAGGGGTATGGGGAGAGTGCGGGAATGACATAGTGTCATTCCCCCACGAAACTCAGGGGGGTGACTTGATCAAGCCCTCCATGGGACTCATGGAATACGAGATGCCCCGCTGAGGGGTGGAGGCCCAACAGCGAGCCTCGTTAAATTCCCGAGATAAAACTTTCCAGAAGGGAGCCTCAACTTTGGCTTGTCCCAACTGTGACTCGGGGTGCTATTTACTGCTGTATTTCCTTGCTGTGAGTGGGAACAAAACTTTTTAAACTTACTATTTTGGTAGGTAGCATGGTGGTGCAGAGGTTAGCACTGCTGCGTCACAGCGGCGAGGATCCCGGTTCAATCCCGGCCCTGGGTCGCTGTCTATGTGGAGTTCGCACATTCTCCCAATGTCTGCTTGGGTTTCACCCCCACAACCCAAAGATGTGCAGGATAGGTGTATTGGTCATGCTAAATTGCCCTTTAATTGGAAAAAAATGATTGAAAAAAATAATTAAAAAGTAACTTACCTTTTCGGGACTCCTCTTAAATTACAATACATTGAGATAGTGGATCATCGATAATCAGCGGCTTCCACCTCCTCAACAAATTTAGTTGGCAAACTTTGATCCAGATGCAGCACAATTTGATTCATCTCTCTGCTGAGAGAAATGCAATTTGATGAGGGGAAGTCTTTTGGCGCAGTGAAGACCAATTAACCATTGGATAAACTCAATTACTGCGGATGCTGGAATCTGAAACCAAAGAGAAAATGCAGCATTTTCTCTTTGGTTGACCCAGGGTAAACTCAATTGATCCTGCACATTTCAACACATTGATGCATGAAGGTCATTTGCATTCTTCTTTGGAAATGGTGTTAGGTCAGGAGAATTTTATAATGACCTGTCAGCAGTACAGCAACGGATTGTGGTACGTGCGTGCTCATTGAATTCCCAATCTTAGCCATGTCAGCCAGAGGAGTGATCAGACCGTGGGGAAGGAGAGTAAAACAGCTGGTTTGTGATGCAGAATAAGGCCAGCAGCGTGGGTTCAATTCCTGTACCAGCTAAATATTCTGAACTCTCCCTCTGTGTACCTGAACAGGCGCCGGAATGTGGCGACTAGAGGCTTTTCACAGGAACTTCATTGCAGTGTTAATGTAAGCCTACTTGTGAAAATAAACATTATTTGTTTAGATAAATTTTTATTTATTTAAAAGAGGTCATCCCGGCTGCTCTCATTTGGCAGCTGAATGATGAAGCAGTCTGGGACTTCTAGGTAATGTGGAATTTTGTGGGATGTGAGGAATTCTCTCCCTTAGAAAGCAGTGATGGCTGGCCATTGAATCAATTCAAGGCAGAGTTACACAAGGATGTCAAGGGTTAAGGGGGCGGGAGGGGCAGACAGGAAAGTGAAGTTGATATCGCTACCACGCGCAGCCATCATCTTATTGAATGGTGGAGTAGGTTCGAAGGGCTGAATAGATTATTCCTGTTCTTATGTCCTCTTTTCCTATGTTATCATTCCAGAGAAAGTATAGGTTCCAAAGGATGGAAAAATGGAAAAAGATGTCCGTAACTTTCTGTCTGTTTTCGGACTTAAGCTGATTGTACGCCGCACATGCACGTTGCGACCAGCAGGAAGCACGGACATGTGTTTTGGAAGCTTTCCTTCCACTGCTGTGCAGAAGAGAAAGGTGAAAAATCCAGGGACAGTGCTAACTATAATAATAATAACTTATTGTCACAAGTAGGCTTCAATGAAGTTACTATGAAAAGCCCCTAGTCACCACATTTTGGCGCCTGTTCAGGGAGGCTGGTACAGGAATTGAACCTTGATCTGCACTACAAGCCAGCTGTTTAGCCCACTGTGCTAAACAAGCCCCTTCTTGGCTGACTGGCTCCGATGTTAGGTGAGTTTCCACACTTCTTTTATTTGCACTTTTAATTCTCAGTCCAGAATCATTGAGCAGAGGCAGGGGATATCGGGAGCCATTATTTTGGTGGGTTAATGTTTTATTTTATTCGTATTTAGTGTTTGTAAATATGTTCAAAATCCCAATAAAGTGAAAGGAAGATATGGGTGGCGTGATAGTACGGTGGTCAGCACTGTTGCTGCACAGCGCCAGGGTCCCAGGTTCGATTCCCAGCTTGGGTCACTGTCTGTGCGGAGTCTGCACGTTCTCCCCGTGTCTGCGTGGGTTTCCTCCGGGTTCTCCGGTTTCCACCCACAAGTCCCGAAAGACATAGGGCTGGATTCTCCACAGTCGGGATGCTCTGTTTTACCGGCAGCCCGGGGGTTTCCTGACGGTGTGGGGCTGCCTCACAATGGGAAACCCCATTGACCCGCCGGTGAAACAAAGCATCCTGCCGGCGCGCTGAACCAGAAATCTGGCGTAGCGGGATGGGGAATCCAGCCCGTGCTGTGAGGTAACTTGGGCATTCTGAATTCTCCCTCCGTGTATCTGAACAGGCCCCGGAATGTGGCGACGAGGGGATTTTCACAATAACTTTGTTGCAGTGTCAGTGTAAGCCTACTTGTGACAATACAGATTATTATTATTTCTATTTTTAAAATATTGGCTTGTCTTGGGACCGTTAATTCCATTAAAAAGGTACGTTAGTCTTGGCCAAAAGGCTGGAAAGCTGCATACCACAGGTGGTCGCAGATGACCAAACAGGCTTTGTCAAGGGTAGGCAACTCACTGCAAACATCAGGCATCTGCTGAATGTAATAATGACCCCCCCGCAATGGTCCCAAGGCCTGTGTTTGAACCAACACCACCAGCTCTGAATACTTTCAGCTACATGAGGCACAAGGCAAGGATGCCCATTGTCCCCGCTCTTGTTCAATCGAACCCCTGGCAATAGCCCTGTGGGACACAAAAAGCTGGAAGGGCATCCAGAGAGGTGACAGAGAGCACAGAGTCTCACTCTGTGCGTATGTCTTGAAGCCACAGGAAGGACTGAAGACTGCAAATACTGAAAGAGTTTGGAACCTTCTCGGTCTACAAACTCAACCTGGGCAATAGTGAGGCATTCCTAGTGAACCCAAACGGGGGAGGGACAGAGCTGGAGGGGCTCCCGTTTAAAATAGCCCAAAACAGATTCCGATACCTGGGGATCCAAATAGCCAGAGACAGAATGCAGATCCACAAGGAGAACCTGACCAGCCTGGTGAAGGAAGTGAAAAGGACCTACAGAGGTGGGGCGCACTCCCACTCTCCCTGGCGGGAAGAGTGCAGACGATCAAAATGAACATGCTGCCAAGGTTCCTCTTCCTGTTTAGATCCATACCGATCTTCATCCCCAAGACCTTCTTCCAAAACGTAGACAGCTTAATCATGGTGTTTGTGTGGTGGGGTAAGAATCTGAGAATTCCCAAACAACACTACAAAGGAGAATGAAAGGTGGTCTGGCATTACCAAACCAAAATACACATCAAGCCCAATGGCTAGCGGCTGCACTGAAAATGTGGGCCCAATTAAGACAGCACTTTGGGCTGACTAGGATGTCCCCCATGGCCCCCATCTGCACCTGCGGCAACCACAGATTCCCTCCAGCCATGCTAGACACCACCTTTAAGAAAAGTAGACGGGACGGGGGCACGCTGACAGGGACATTTACATAAGGCACAGACACTGGGCGAACTGATGGAGGAATGGGAACAGCCAACAGGACAGGAAATGAGGCACCTGCAAAAAAACACTTACTCCGCAAAGAGACAGTAGCATACCCCTGGGCCCCGGAGACTGCACTATTCGAGGGCCTGATAAATACAGACAGTAAAGAAGGGGGACTCTGTGGGAAAATGTATGGACAGCTACTGGACAGAGCCCGAACATCACTGGACGAGACCAGACGGAAATGGGAGGATGAACTGGGGACAGAAGTGTGGTGGGGACTCTGGAGCGAAGCACTGAGCAGGGCCAACTCCACCTTCCCATGCACAAGGCTCAGCTTCATGCAGCTCAAAGTGGTGCATAGAACACACCTAACCAGAACCCAAATGAGCAGGTTCTTCCCAGAGGTGGAGATAAATGTGAGCGGTGCCAGAGGGGGCCGGCCAACCACGGGGTACCAGAGAGCCAGAGCTACACATGGGGAAGAGGGCCGATGCCCTAGCTTTCACTTCCCTAATCGCATGTCGAAGAATTCTGCTCTGCTGGCGATCAGCAGCACCACCCACAGCTGCGGAGTAGCTTGCTGACCTTTCGGAATTTCTCCACCTGGAGAAGATTAAATATGCCATCCGAGGGTCGGAGGAAAGCTTCCTAAATGCATGGGGGCAGTTCATTAGCCTGTTCCAGAACCTGTTCGAGGTCAGCACAATGAATAGATAGGGAAACGGGAAAGTTAGAAAGAAAAGAGCGAGGCAAAAGAAAAGAAAGCCAAGGGGAATTATCGGAACGCACAGCCCAGCGGGGGAGGGGAAGAAAATAAAGGGCTGGAGAGACATAAAAGAGATCACATGGGGGGGAGGGGGAAACCCCACTACTCTCGCCCCCAAACCCCCCCCCCCCCCCTCCCTCAGCCACAGGAGAATCACGGCTGAAGCCGCCGGGGGAAGAAAAGAACGAGGGGCGAAGGGGAGAGGAAGGGGGGAGAGGGACAGGGAGGGGGCAGGCTAGGGAAGGGAGGGGGGCGGGAGGGACCACATGCCGAGCCAGATAGTGGTAGACTGTATATAGGAAAACTCGAGCAAAGGAAAAGACAAATCTTTCTGTGTTGTACAGTGAATGAACACGACCAGCAATGTACATAATTCTTTATAATTCTTGAAAATACCAATAAAAAAGTACTTTTATGAAAATGAAATGAAAATCGCTTATTGTCACGAGTAGACTTCAATGCAGTTACTGTGAAAAGCCCCTAGTCGCCACATTCCGGCGCCTGTCCGGGGAGGCTGATACCTTTGGACTGTGAGAGGAAATGGAGGAACCCTGATCACGGGTTCGGTGGATCTTTGTGTGATTGGTGTGCCCGATCCTAGAGCCGCGTTTTCAATCACTCACTTTTGGGATTCCAAAAGGTGGGATTGGTCCTTGGACTCTGGGTTGCAGGTATTACTTTCTCAGGCTCTTTTTCCAGGCCTCATCTTGGCATCAGGTGTTCTTGAAGAATTGTGTCCTTTCAATCAGGAGGTTCCATTTCTTGAGGTAACCCTCCTTTGTTCTTGTGTTCTCTTGTTCAGGATCCTTCCTTGAGCTGGGTGAAGAATGTTTGCTTTGATAGTTGGGACGCTGACACCCTAAGCATCTGGGCAGCCCAGTGGAATTGGTTTTGGATGATCATGGTCTCGATTCTGGTGCTATTGACTCCTTCAAGGACACTAGTGTTAACATGCCTGTCCTCCCAGCTGAATCTTGCAGTGTATTTTAAGCTGTGCTGTTTAAGAGTCGCCCTTATGTACTGTTCATCCTTACAAGCCTCAGTCATACAATCCGTACAGGACAGAAGTAGGCCATTCAGCCCATTAAGTCTGAAAATGAAAAATGAAAATCGCTCATTGTCACGAGTAGGCTTCAATGAAGTTACTGTGAAAAGCCCCTAGTCGCCACATTCCGGCGCCTGTCTGGGGAGGCTGGTACGGGAAATGAACCGTGCTGCTGGCCTGCTTGGTCTGCTTTAAAAGCCAGCGATTTAGCCCAGTGAGCTAAACCAGCCCCTAACAACCCTTCTAAAGGCACCCTCCCAGGACCACTCACCAGTCCTATCCTGTAACGCGGCAAACATTTGAACACTAAGGGTCAATTTAGTATGGCTTATCCACCTATCCTGCCCACCTTTGGACTGTGAGAGGAAACGGAGCACCTGGAGGAATCCCACGCAAACACAGGGAGAATGTGCAAACTCCCTGGTGTTGTGAGGCAGCAATGTTAACACTCTGAAACAAAATGAAATGAAATGAAAATCGCTTATTGTCACGAGTAGGCTTCAAATGAAGTTACTGTGAAAAGCCCCTAGTTGCCACATTCCGGCACCTGTTCGGGGAGGCTGTTACGGGAATTGAACCGTGCTGCTGGCCTGCTTGGTCTGCTTTCAAAGCCAGCGATTTAGCCCTGTGCTAAACACGTGGTTACTTCAAATTCTTTAACAATGTTTCATGTCTCAGTTGTCGTATGCAAACCTCCTGTAAGCTAATATGAACTATAACTCTGCCAGGTATTGCAGAATCCAGTGCAGATTCAAATTCTGTAGTAATGCTTCACCTCCGCTGGGTTATCACACCTACATCTTAAAATCTTTGAAGTTCTTTTGAGGCTTCGACATAGGCACAGGAATCATGAGAGAAAACTCAGGCATCATTGCCTGGTAAGGAAGCGAATCAATTATCCAACCCTAAGGTGTACAGGCAAAGAACATCATATGAAATGATGTCAGAAGAGAAGTGTTGCCAGGAGACTGCAAGGAAGCAATGAGATGGCTTTGTGAAATGGTGAAGGAAGACCTAAAGTCGAACTCGAACTGCTATACTGCCTTAACAATGGGCAGCATGGTAGCACAGTGGTGAACACAGTTGCTTCACAGCTCGTGGGTCGCAGGATTGATTCCAGGCTTGGGTCACCGTCTGTGCAGAGTCTGCATGTTCTCTCCGTGTCTGCGTGGGTTTCCTCCGGATGCTCCGGTTTCCTCCCACAGCCCAAAGGTGTGCAGGTTCGGTGGATTGGCCATGATAAATTGCCCTCGGTGTCCAAAAAAGTTGGGCGGGGTTGCGGGGATAGGTTCGAAGTGTGGGCTTGGGTGGGCTGCTCTTTCCAAGGGCCAGTACAGATTCATTGGGCAAAATGGCCTCCTTCTGCACTGTAAATTCTATGAAACAGTGGAAATGAAACGCACAACAGCGCTGAATGTCTTTGAATCTGGGTCCATTCAATGTGGCATTCGTGACATGTACAACATTTCACAGAATGCTGCTTGGACATGAATTTACCAGGTATTTAATGCAATTAATCATAAGGCTGTGGAGCTTATCACCTTTGTCATATCCCCTGTGAAAATGAAGGAAAGGTGAATTGCATTCTAAGGATTGCTGGCTTCCCAAAAGTAATCGGGGTTGTCGATGGAATACATATCATAAAATCATAGAATCACAGAATTTACAGTGCAGGAGGAGACCATTCGGCCCATCGAGTCTGCACCAGCCCTTGGAAAGAGCTCCCTACCTAAGCCCACACTTCCACCCCATCCCCGCAACCCAGTAACCTTACCTAACCTTTTGCCAATCCACCTAATCTGCCCATTTTACGACTGGACTGGACTTTGCATCTTACATTGAAGACACCAAGAAATGACACTTTCATTCATCAACAGGAAGGTGTTCCATTCTTTAAATGGGATGATAGTGTGTGATGCACAAATGAGGATCTTCACTGCAAATGCAAACAACCGGGCAAGTGCCAATGACTCATTTGTCCTTGAAAGCTGAATGTTACCTGTCCATGACAACACCCCAGGAATTAAACGATGGGTGACTGGAAGTTAAGGGATACTAATTGATAACATGGCTTATGATACCATTCCAGAGAACCAATAATGAATACAGGAATGATACAACAGTGCGCCTGTAGCAACACGTCAGGTGCTGGAGAGCACAATTAGTGTTTTGAAAACACGCTTTAGATGTCTGACAGATCAGGGAGAATATTACAGTGTATACCAGAGATAGACTCAAAGATTGTTGTAGTGTGTTGTGCATTGCACAATTTTGACATTTAGCATGGATTGAGCATTCATCTGGAAGATGTTTTGCCACCAGAAATGGACGAGCTGGAGGAAGGTAATATGGAGCCTGATGCAGACATTCCTCTTGGTGAAGGTGTGCAAGTTCCAGGTTCCAAGTGATGCAAGGGCCATTCGGGATCACCTGGCAGCTGCTGCTTTCGGACATATAGCTTGTAAAATTAACATTGATATGTCAAAATCCCCCCTCCCCCCTCTTTCCTCCCCTTGCTCCCTCTTCCTCCCTCCCTTCCCCTTCTCCCCTCTTCCCTTCCTCCCTCTTCCTCCCTCCCTTTTGCAAATAGACGGAACCATTATGTTTAAGTGAGAAAATATGTCTAATTGCAAGAAATTTGGAAAAGTTGAGGTCGTTTTATGTCATTGTTCAGCTGATAAAGTTAAACCTTAAGTTAAATGGCTGGTTTAGCACAGTGGCCTAAACATCTGGCTGGTAATGCAGAATAAGGCCAGCAGTGCGGGTTCAATTCCCGTACTGGCCTCCCCGAACAGGTGCTGGAATGTGGCGACTAGGGGCTTTTCACTGTAACTTCATTGAAGTCGACTTGTGATAATAAGCAAATATTATTATTAAATATTACCTGGTTTCAAAGTTTGGTATTTATAAAATTATATTTGATAATAAATGTTTTCCATTAAATTTTACAAGCTTCTACAAGCCTTACTGAAACACCAAACAACAACAATTAATTATGAGATAATAATAAATGAATAAGATATTTGAAGTGAACAAAGCAGAAACATAATAACGCTGGTAACATGGTGGCACACTGGTTACCACTTCTGCCTCTGAATACCAGGGACCCATGTTCAATTCAGACTTTGGGTGACTGCGTGGTGTTTGCACATCCTCCCCGTGTGTGCGTGGGTTTCCTCCAGGTGCTTCGGTTTCCTCCCACAGTCCAAAGATGTGCAGGTTAGGTGGATTAGCCATGCTAAACTGACCCTTAGTGTCCAAATGTTAGGTAGAGTAACAGGGATAGGATGGTGGAGCCGGCTTGGGTAAGGTGCACAGTGGCGCAGTGGTTAGCACCGCTGCCTCACATCGCCGAGCATTCGGGTTCGATCCCGGCCCTGGGTCAATGTCCGTGTGGAGTTTGCACATTCTCCACATGTCTGTGTGGGTCTCACCCCCACAATCCACACATGTGCAGGGTAGGTGGATTAGCCACGCTAAATTGTCCCTTAATTGCAAAAATAATGAATTGGATACTTCAAATATTTAAAAGAAAAGGGCCAATATGTCCCCTTCTGGGAACTAAATCTTAAATCCCCACGCCGGCGGCACCAACGTCTCCGGTGTCACGCCCCCCCCCCCCCCAAGGAGCGGAATTCTCACCTTTACAGGGGGCTAGGTGGATGGTGGAGTGGTTGCCGCTACTCCAGCCGATGCCGAAGGGCTGGCGCGAGTTCGCGCATGCGCAGAACGGCCGGTGTGATTCCGCACATGCGCAGACCGGGGCATTCCCTTCTCCGCAAAGGTCCCCGGGCAATATGGCAGTGCGCTACAGGGGCCCTGCGTGGAAGAAAGAAGTGCCCCCACGGAACAAGCCAACCCGCAGTTCGGTGGGCCCCAATCACGGGCCAGGCCGTCCTGGGGCCCCTCCGGGGTCGGATCCCCAGCACACCTCCCCTCCCCCCCCCCACCGAGGACCACCCCTGCATACTCACCTGCCAGGTTCCGCCGTGCGTGAGGTAAGTAATTCACGCTGGCAGGATTGGCCAAAAATGGATGGCCACTTGGACTATCAGGGCCCGGAGAATTGTCAAAAAGCGGCGGCGAAGAATGCGGCAGCCGGCGGCGGGGCGGCGGGTGAGATTAGCACCTCCGCCCAGGGATTCTCCGACCCGGTGGGGGGGTCAGAGAATCCTGGCCAAGGAAGGTCGGTGCAGACATGATGGGCTCAATAGTCGACTTCTGTAGGTTTTTAAGAATGAACATTACATCAGGGAGGCTCTCAAGGAAAACAGCTTGAAACAAATTGCAAAATCCAAATGTACTTTAGATTTGAATCAGTTGGGAGGACAGGCGTGCTAACTTTAATGTCCTTGGAGGAGTCAATAGTGTTGGATCCCAGGAGGCATTGCGAGCCTCGTAGATCCAGGGAGCGGGGTCTCCGGCTTTTATAGGCCACACTGCGGCGCAGCGAGCTGGGATCCAGGTGCAACATGGCCATTGGATCACGCACTACCTGGGCGCGATTCTCCGCAAATGCGGAGAGTCGTGAAGGCTGCCGTGAAACCGGCCGTGTTTCACGGCAGCCTCCGCGCCCCCTCCCGGGACCCGATTCTGCTCCCCGGTCGGGGCTAGCAGCGGGGCCCCGTGAACCTCGGCATCGCAGGCTTAGTGAAATTCGCTAAGCCCGCGCGCCAAAGTTAACGGCGGCTGACGCGCACGATGACGTCAGCCGCGCATGCGCGAATTGGACAGCTCCAACCCGCGCATGCGCGGATGACGTCATCACGCATATGCGTGAAACCCGCGCATGCGCTGGACTGATCCAGCGGGGCGGCGGAGGAACAAAGAGTGCGCAGGGTTCGGACCCGCTGCCCGCGATCGGTGCCCAACGATCACGGGCCCATGGCACCCTTGGCACGGCCGTGGTGCAGCCGTGCCAATCGGTGCCATGGTTCCCCAGAACGACACTTTGTGGCCGTTTTCACGAACGGTGAGAGCAGGTGTGTTGCCGTTCGTAGAAACGGCCATAAAGGCCTGGGAAATCGGCCCATCGGCTAGGGGAGAATCGCTGCTCGCCGTAAAAAACGGCGAGCAGCGATTCGTGTCGGGGGGCGGGCGTGGGGGGGGGAGAGAATAGCGGGAGGTCAGGAAAAATGTCGGGAAGGCCCTCCCGCTATTCTCCAACCCGTCGTGGGGGGCGGAGAATCGCGCCCCATCTTTCAAATACTTGTAAAACTTGTTGCTTGCTGTCTTCAATATAGATTTGCAATTTAAATGCCTGTTCTCAAATGACGTTCCCGTAGGTGCTACGTCACAAGGTGCCGTGGCGACATTGAAACTGTGCCGCGCTGTAGCCTGCGCAGACTGTCCGCTGGAGGCCTGAGGCTGCCGCTGGAAGAGAAAGGTTCGCTGTGATTTCTGCGCACAGGCAAGTGCGCAGTTTTCTCTTCCAGTATCGGTGGGCCATGATTTTCCACCGACAATTCTGAAGATACAGGCCAATGAATTAAACATGTTCCAATCTGACACCAGATTACGGTGAGACCTGACTGCCGTTGCATCTTCTTTTGAAGACTATTAGTTAAAGCTCCTCTGTGCCAAGCATATATTATGTATAGGCTGCAGTACAGCGGTCATTGTGCGCATTCTCGTTCCTTGCCAAATAATCGCCACCTGCCATTTTAATCAAGGCTCCTCCAAAGGTGGCTAAGACACGTTGCTGTAACAGGTACTAGATCCTTTGCAAATACAAATTGGGGGTCTCACCTATTTGAGGGCCCGTTTGCAAACTTGGATTACCCTTTAGCACACCATGGGCTGTCCATATTGCATTCAGTTTCTTTAGGTGATTGCAGCAACCCCAGAGATCCTTGAAAGGACAGATGGAGGTTGTCACTGGAAAGAGATATTTAGATGTTTTGTTGTGTTTGGTCATTTATACCTTACGGAGGAATCCACCAAACACCTTGACTTGTCCAAATAAGATTGTTTATTGAGTCTCGTGTGGTAAGATAGCAATCTTTACAGAGCACGTTATCATGGAGTCTGCTGGGCAGCACGGTGGCCTAGTGGTTAGCACAGCTGCCTCATGGTGCTGAGGTCCCAGGTTCGATCCCGACTCTGGGCCACTGTCCGCGTGGAGTTTGCACATTCTCCCCTTGTCTGCGTGGGTCTCACCCCCACAACCCAAATTTGTGCAGAGTAGGTGGATTGGCCATGCTAAATTGCCCCTTAATTGGAAAAAATAATTGGATAATCTAAATTAAAAAGAAAATCATGGAGTCTGCTAATTACTCCTCTGGAATCTGCAATTCACTAGTATGTCTTCTTCTGAAGATGGCTGGATGTGTCTCCCCTTATATGGGGGTGTAGCCACCTAAGATGGACACTGGGCTAACAAAATGGAGAACTGCTAAGGCTGTAGGGAGAAAACAGTTTTAGCAGGACAAGCAGTTTGCAGAAGGCTAATTAGCATTCTGCACGTATCGAAACCAGTTTATAGCCAGGTGCAGGATCTCAGCTTAAGGTGTAAATGGCAACAACGATTTGCATAGTAATGAGGTGATCCAGATCTAGGCCCACACAATAGCAACATTTGGGTTTGAATGGATACTTTGAGTGGACGCCCAGACGAAACGGCACCAGAAGTATCCATCACAAAGCACCATAGAGACCGCCCCACCCATCGAGAAGAGACCCTCAGATTGGGGGATTTGGAAAATATCGATTGGGAAAAGACCCAATCGATACATGGCAGGTAAAGGCCCGCCCCGAAGAAGCACGGACTTTGGGGGACCTATAAAGGTAGACCCCGCACATGGTTCTGTCTGTTTTTGTGCTCCGGCTTGGACTGCTGTTTTGGCTCCGGCTCCGCTTCTGACTCCGACTACAGCCTCCAGAACCTGTCTTTCATCACCGGCCGTTGAGCACCAGCCATCGTTCAGTAAGTGCCAAACGACGCTCGCTACGTGACCCCGGCATTACCTATACTCTAGCCGACTATTAGAGAACAGAAGGTGCAGTCCGGAAAGGAACAAAGGCCTTGTCCCCTGACCTTGCTGGTTCCTACTTAGATAAGTATTTAGTCGTTTAATAGTAGAAATAAGTATTAGTCTTTAGCGTATGCATGCGTATTTATTATATTTGTATAATAAATATCAATCGTTTGAACTTACTAATCGGTGTATAGTTTTATTACTTTGAACCTGACCTTGAAATACTTGTGAGGTGTCTCAATACGGCACCTGGCGACTCCGAGCTGAAATCACATACACAGAGCTGTAGTAGTGTTAAGCACACGGCCTTTAAACGGAGGCGTGTTAATACACTCCAATAAACGCGTAATACACTCAAGTAAAACGTGCAACAGGGGTCACTGATCACATGACCTTGGTCTAGAGAGCGCATGGTGTGTCTGCACCGCCACTTGCTGGTTGGAGGTCGCACACCATCCATCCATGATATGACCCATAGGCATATCACGACATGAATAACTCGATAAGAACCATTATACCATTGAGTGCAAAATTATTATTTATGGTGAAAACCATGGACATAACAAACTAAACCACCTTCACAAGCTGCACTGTATACATGTGTATGCACCAAAAACTGGCATTAAGGGGATCATGTGTTGTCAGCAGGGGAGCAGCTATGTTTTTGCAAGCTCTGGCGGTACTCCTCTTCTAATCCTTTTTCTTTCATGAAGCACAGCCCTTATTTATTTGAACCTGATGTGTATAATCTGCACTATGTTCCTGCAAGATCCTGATAAATGTATGCGATGGAGAGCTGAGTTAAGTCATGAAAATCCTTAGTTTGAAAGGTGGTCGGAGACGGCTGGGATGGGGCCCAGTTTGCAGTGGCAGGTTTGCTGGTGAGCAGCCCTACACTTTGCCAATGTGTCAAGATGATGGCTGCCATTGTGAATGACGGATGACAGTCTCAGGCTGTCTGATGCATACTATTGGTGCTCACATTGATGACCTGGGAGAAACCCTAACGAGAGTAGGTGGTGCGAAGAAAAGAATCCTGTCAGTCAAAAGGGCAGTCTCCTTGATGGGAGTTCACCTTCAGTCCTTGGAAATCCTGCTGCCATGACGAACATCCTGGTTGATTTTGGGGGGGATGTGGGAAGGAGAAGGAATATTCGAGTGCCCGTCCGGATTTGAGAACTGGCTACCATGCTTTCACAATCTTAACTTGAAGGCTGGACATTTTGATTTTGATGGAGCACACTGTGTACCGTCTTTGAGGCCCAGGGTCGGTCGAGGATCCCAACCACTGCTCTTACGTTGTCTTGTCCTCAGCGTTCGTCGAGAAGCGATGGAGGTGGTCGGGCACGGTGGGCCTTCGCCAGCTGCCCGGGCCTAGGTTTCTTTCTTTACTGGGGCTTCAGGATGACAACATGGTGGAAGTGCAGGGACTTCGTTGAAACGCTGCATAGATCCTGGCTGTTGCTCGACAATCCTGTCATGGTTTTGTCCTTTCCAAGATCAGTGGGTGGTTATACTATCCTACAGTTCATCAGTAATCCTAAACTTTGTTTTTTTGTAATTATATTCTTGATTTGGTATTATTGCGTTTTATCCTGACAAGGGTGTATGATAAATAAGCACAGAAGCATTGTCGTCTGTTGTCCTGTTATACTGTGAAAATAATAAAACTGGAAATAGTGGTTGTTTGACATGAGGGTTGTGCAGTATTTACTTGGCTTATTTTATGTGCTGTAATCCTTGCTTTTACACTGCGGGGGTACACCTTTTGGAACCCTTCACTTTACTTATAGAAGATGGGCAGCGCGGTAGCATGGTGGTTAGCATAAATGCTTCACAGCTCCAGGGTCCCATGTTCGATTCCCGACTGAGTCACTGTCTGTGCGGAGTCTGCACGTCCTCCCCGTGTGTGCGTGGGTTTCCTCCGGGTGCTCCGGTTTCCTCCCACAGTCCAAAGATGTGCGGGTTAGGTGGATTGGCCATGCTAAATTGCCCGTAGTGTCCTAAAAAGTAAAGGTTAAGGGGGGGGTTGTTGGGTTACGGGTATAGGGTGGATCCGTGGGTTTGAGTAGGGTGATCATGGCTCGGCACAACATCGAGGGCCGAAGGGCCTGTTCTGTGCTGTGCTGTACTGTTCTATGTTCTATGTTCTATGTGTAGTGCCACAGCCGGGTGGTAGGTAGATGGTTTGGCATAGAGGTGGTTGGTATGGCCTGAAAGTCCTCATTGTGGGTGAGGAAACCCCCCATTAGAACTATTAGTGTTGTGTTTTTCTTTTGTCCTTAGGTTATTTTGGGATTAAGGAATCCTTGCTTGTCTCCTGTGAAGGAACAAACAAGTCGTGTGTACCGGAAAATACTGGGTTTTTTTTTTCTGTCTGTGGTTGGCACCTTTGGTGTTGTTGGAGTCAGGGGAAATATGTACTGGTGCACACCCGGGCGTTGTCGGTTCATACCTTCGATATCTTGCGTTTATTGGGTTGGTATTTACTTCGCTGCGCGAGTATTGGTTACTCGATTACTTGGCTGATGGAATGTACAGTGGGCATATCATCCTGCTGTTAGGGTTTCTTTGATGAAGGGAAATGGATGGAATCCATTTGATGGTGGGGCCTAACTGGTGCCTCTGGGGTGCCTAGAGAAAGGGGTTGTTTGCTTTGCTCAATGTATAAGAGTGATGTGAGTATTCTTGGCCTGTCTGTCCCTATTCTAGCATGTCGTTGATCCTACTGTAGCTCAATTGAGTAGGTTCGGGCAGTAGTAACTGCATTTACCTGGATTAGGTGGAGGGTACATTGGGTGGCAGAGCAGGACATCCTATCCTGAGATGTCCCCTTTTGGGGGCTCCTGGAGTACTCTCCTTCTTGAGATTTGATTTCCCTGGGGAGGTTGTGTCCTGTTGGCTGAAAGGCCTGAGTGCTTCGGCTCACGCATTGTTATTCGTTCTTTGGTTGGAGATTAGTCTGAATGGAGGAGGAAGTTGCCCTCCACCAAAGAACAAAGAACAATACAGCGCAGGAACAGGCCCTTCGACCCTCCAAGCTTGCGCCGATCACGTGTCCTATCTGGACCAACCGCCTATATCCTTCTATACCCTGTCTATGTGCCTATGTGTTCATGTGCCTATCCAGATAAGTCTTAAAGGTCTCTAACGTATCTGCCTCAACCACCTCACTTGGCAGCGCATTCCAGGCCACCACCACCGCACATCTCCACTGAACTTATCCCCCTCACCTTGAACTTGTTCCCCCCTGTAATTGTCATTACCTCCCTGAGAAAAATTCTAGAGGGTTTCTCTTGTCATGCCGGGAGGAGAAGGGTTGCATCTCTCTGTTGAGATCTCTCATCCCCCGCTGATGGCTGCCTTGATAATTCCCCTTCTCCTTGTAGGTGAGGTTTTATCAGTGGAAAGTGGTTTAAGTTTTCTGGTGAAGGCGGGGGCTGAATGGTGCATCTGGTTTGGCAGGAGAGGAGTGAGGTCTGTTGTGTTGTGTGTCTTGGCATGGTGTAAGAATCCTGGCTTACTGGTATACGAGAGTATACCAAGCCACGCCTTGTATCGATGCCGGTATCTGGTTGTTTCCCTTTCATGACTTGAGGCCTTGAGATGCTGAGTTCGGTCCTTCTTGGTTGATTTTACCCTATAGAGGATCCAGTATATTCTGTAGTTCTGTCTTTGTTGCCCTGTGGAGGAGGGCGTGCGCCATGGTGCCATGTGCTCATGTTTTTCTCCTGTTGTTCTGAGGTCCCCCACTCTCTCTGGTAACCTTTCATATCCATATGAAAGGAGATGCCGACTACAATGATTGATAATCTGAACCATTTGTCTGAGTATTTGCTGGCGTTCTCTGTATGTAGGGGCTGGTTTAGCATCGTGGGCTAAACAGCTGGCTTGTAATGCAGAACAATGCAGAACAATACCAGCAGCACGGTTCAATTCCCGTACTGGCCTCCCCGAACAGGCGCCGGAATGTGCCGATGAGGGGCTTTTCACAGTAACTTCATTGAAGCCGACTTGTGACAATAAACTATTATTATGTATGTGTGGAATAATGATCGCTCGTACTGTACTAGATTTTGGAGATTTGTTGCATCTTGCGGTTAAATGTAAATTGAAGGGCAGCACGGTGGTGCAGTGGTAGCACTGCAGTATCACGGCGCTGAGGTCCCAGGTTCGAATCCCGGCTCTGGGTCACTGTCCGTGTGGAGTTTGCACATTCTCCCCGTGTTTGCGTGGGTTTCACCCCACAACCCAAAGATGTGCAGGGTAGGTGGATTGGCCACACTAAATTGCCCCACAATTGGAAAAAATCAATTGGGTATTCTAAATTTATTTTTAAAAATGTAAATTGAAAAATCCTTCAATAAACTAAGTCCAGAAAAAAACCTGACGTTAAATAAGAATTTGTTTCAAGAAATAAATCTTACCCCAGGATTCAGATCAACCTTTGCTTTTCTGGTTTATTACAATACCTGAACCTTTCAATGAGATTACTGTCTTGTAATCACTGTCAGTTGTCTATAATTCTCTATGTAATTCACTGATAGAAATTCAGTGTTATTTATAATTTATAGTCTTTAATGAATTTTTTATATAAGGTACACACTGTGCTTTGTGTTCATGTTCCATTGGATGGCGGCCAATTCCTATGGTGCAGAGTTGCTTCAATATTAGTGTTACATTGTACAAGACCTCACATACTGTAGGCCTCACACCGGCAGCTGCTCTATTTTGCACTTTTGGATTTTGCATTTTATTTCTACTTGGCTTTGACTTTGACATTTAATGCATATTTTGTATTTTTTCACTTGCCAGACTGATCTTAACCCAGCTATAGTTGTGCTTTGATGAATTAATCAATAATATTTTGTTATGTTTTTCCAGATATTAACTGGATTCTCCGCTGCTCGATGGAAGCAGAGATTCAAGGTCAGGTAGAGAATCCAGAGTTGTCAAAAAAATGGGATGGGCGCCCTGCTAGCAGCTGCATCGATGTTACCCCCCCCCCCCCCCCCCCCCCCGCCCCCACGCCAGCGGGATGGTGCAAATTGGTCAAATTGACCCATTGGACACCAGGGGCGGGATTCTCTCGGCCCAGGGCTGGTCCGGAGAATCCCTGCGACCGGCGCGTATCGCGCCACGCTGCCCCGATGCCGGGCACGCTCTATGCGGCCGGCCCGCCGATTCCCGGGCCGGGTTGGGCCGAGCGGCCATCGTGGAAACGCCAAGTCCCGCCAGTGCATTCCACACCTGCTCTCAGCCGGCTGGAACTCAGCGTTGACGGGTCGGGTGGCGGCCCGTGGCGGGGGAGGGGGGGTCCGACCCCGGGGGGGGGGCCTCCGATGTGGCCTGGCCCGCGATCAGGACCCACTGATGGGCGGGGCGGCCTCTGTCTCCCGGCCTCCTTTCTTCCGCACCGGCCCCTGTACTCCTGCATGTTGGCTCGGGGCCAGTGCAGACAAGGGAGATACTGCGCATATGCGGAAATCGCACTGGTGGGACTGCGCATGCGCGGTAATCGCGGCGGTGGGACTGCGCATGCGCGGAAATCACACCGGTGGGACTGCGCATGCGCTGAAATCACACCGGTGGGACTGTGCATGGGCGGACATCGCACCGGTGGGACTGCACATGGGCGGACATCGCACCGATGGGACTGCGCATGGGCGGACATCGCACCGATGGGACTGCACATGGGCGGACATCGCACCGATGGGACTGCGCATGGGCGGACATCGCACCGGTGGGACTACGCAAGGGCGGTCATCGCACCGATGGGACTGCACATGGGCGGACATCGCACCGATGGGACTGCACATGGGCGGACATCGCACCGATGGGACTGCGCATGGGCGGACATCGCACCGATGGGACTGCACATGGGCGGACATCGCACCGATGGGACTGCGCAGGGGCGGACATCGCACCGATGGGACTGCACATGCGCGGAAATCGCGCCGGTGGGACTGCGCATGCGCGGGTTTGCTCTGGACCCACTGCACATGCGTGCATCCCCAGGCGCCCATTCCACGGCCGGATCAGCAGCTGGAGCGGCGTGAACCGCTCCAGCGCCGTGCTGGCCCACTTAGTGTCCAAAATTGCTGATCCTGGGGCCATGTTGACACCGTTGAGAAACGTGACGGCGTTTCCGACGGCATCAACACTTAGCCTCAGGATCAGAGAATCCCTCCCCAGATTCCCCACGTCTCTGACTTAACAGCCTGATTGGGACATAAGTGGACTGGGGACTGGTATAGAGTCAGTGATGAATGGCTGGTGCTTGATGCTGCCGATGCAGGATGTTGATAAGGGGCATGCAAGACAATGTGAGTACTCTGCATGGCCCTTTGACAAGCAGAGCCTTGTACACTCTAATGTTCTTTATTTCATTCCCATGAACAGAATTGTCAGCTGTTCATCCTGGAGAAAAGGGTTACTGATTACCTCCTTGATGCAGCAGTGAATAGCGAGCTGGGTGATGCTACTGATCTCGCCTGCCACACCGTGGACTATGTCCCTGCTGTCAATGATAAGGGCCACAGTGACCTGTACAGTCGGGCACAGATGTTCATACACAGCAGCTGCAGCAGGGAACAGAGCTCCATTGCAACCTCTTGGGCACTGGCACCTTGCACATTGCTCCTTGACTAAGTTATGAAACCCGGCTCTGGGTAGTGCCTCTGACACAGTACCGTCTACTTCTCCCTTATCTCCTGGTGGCTCCTGCTCACTGCTGCCTACTTTGCTGCTCCGCCCTTTCCTCCAGCCTCCAGTGGACAGACCAACCGGGCACCCTGTGTGTGAAGTGAATCCTTTCCAAGGCAGATAGGCAGACCAGCATCAGAAAGACTGTTCACACAACTCAGTCGTTGAGAGGAGAAAATAGCTCACAAACAGGCCCAGAAATTGATTTACTGGACAGCAGTATCATCTGGCATGTTTGACAAAAGACACCATGTAAAAACTTAGTTCAATTGTTGCTTGGTAGCACAAAATTTGACGATAGCTGATATAAGAAACATGCTGTTGTCACGAACCATGCTGATGTTACCTGCAAGGGTATCCCAACTTTGAACAACGGTTTGTGGGGGTGTATAGTTTTATTTTTGGAGTGGTGTGAGGAGTCTAGTAAAACCCCAGCAAGCATCCCGTAAAGACTACTTATTAAATTAAAGAAAAGATAAATACACACAAATAAGTATGTGAATTACTAAACACACACACAGTCTATGTAGAATGAACCCCTTGTTCCAAAATATATCTATGATCCTCGAGTTCTTTCCGATTTTCCCTTTCTTCCAAACAACATCCAAAGTAAATAGATCGATAAGTCAAAACCAGCTTATAGTTACCGCACAATACAGAGAGGATAATCAAGTCTGGGGAACATTCTGTCTTGGTCCAGCAAAGGTAATTAAACTACCTTGATGAAGGTTTTCTGCACTGCTTCTGCTTTAAGGCTTAGAGGCTGTTAGATGTAAAACTGGCCCTCTCGGCTGTTAGATGTAAAACTAGCCTCCTGGCTGTTAGCTGTAAACTGGCCTCCCTGTTTCTGAGGGGGCTGGCAATTATACCATTTCTCCCCGTTGATTCTACATTCTGTCTATTTAGCTGCCTGCCCCCTCACATTCATTGACTCTAGAAATTAACGTGTATACACCTCACTGATCTCCTAATCATCCAGGTAAGTTGTTTTTATTAATATGCAATTCATAACTCATTCTATATAGATGCTTGCAAATCTCATTTCTGGGATAGAGGTATCTCAGCCAGCCGATTGAATACTGGCTACAGCTGTCGCTAGGCAGATTTCTACCAGTTTCTGGGCAGGCCGGATCCTATTATGTCTTGTTAAATTCATGTTGCTGCTGTTACTATGCAAATTACTCGGCATGGGTGGTATGGTAGCACAGTGATTAACACTGTTGCTTCACAGCGCCAGGGACCCAGGTTTGATTCCCGGCTTGGACCGCTGTCTGTGCGGAGTCTGTATGTTCTCCCGTTGTCTGCGTGGAATTCCTCCGGCTGCTTCAGTTTCCCCCCACAAGTCCCAAAAGACGTGCTTGTTAGGTAAATTGCACATGCTGCATTCTCTCTCTGTGTACAGGCGCCCGAATGTGGCGACTAGGGGATTTTCACAGTAGCTTCATTGCAGTGTTAATGTAAGCCTACTTGTGACACTAATAAATGTTATTATTATTATTTATTTTTTTTTTTTATTATAAATTTAGAGTACCCAATAATGTTTTCCAATTAAGGGGCAATTTAAAGTGGCCAGTCCACCTAGCTTGCACATCTTTGGGTTGTGGGGGTGAAACCCACGCAAACACAGGGAGAATGTGCAAACTCCACACGGACAGTGACCCAGGGCCGGGATTCGAACCCGGGTCCTCAGCGCCGTAGGCAGCAATGCTAACCACTGTGCCACCGTGCTGCCCAATATTATTATTATTAACCCATGATGCAACCCCTTTTAAAAAAATAAAATGCCTCAATTTGAAAGGCGTTTCATTTCTTAACCCTTTTTTATTAGTTCTATCATATGAACATTACAAAATTCAAGAGCATGCATTAACAGAGAAGATACGCCAGAAAATGTACACCCACTGTCCAAAAGTCTCTTTTATACTCGGCTTAAACCATTCACAATGACCTTTTCACCCCGGGCGCATGAAAATTTTTAAAGTTAAATGGTTGTAATAGCAAGCTCCATCGGAATAAGCAAGTGTTCTGATCTTGGAAATTATCCAAACATTTCAAAGGGTTGTGGTCCGTACATATGATTGTCTCTACTGGCAACATAAACCTCAAAATGTTATAACCTCCGTACCAGTCTTAATGTCTCTTTCTCAATGGTCGAATGCTTCTACTGGTGCCGATTTAAATTAATTGAGAAATAGCCCACGGGCTTCTCAAGGCCAAGTTTGTCTTCTTGCAATAACACGGCTCCTGCACCAATGTCGCGAGCATCCACCGCTAGTTTAAACTGCTTGGGTGGTTTTGTCATCAACACAGATTTAAATGGTTGAATGCCACTTGGCAGTAGTCCGTCCAGCTAAAGTGCTTGTTCTTTTTACGAGCTCTGTGAGTGCTGCTACCACACTGCGAAGGTTTGGTAGAATCCACTCATGCCCACAAATCTTAAAATCCCTTTTCTGGTGGTGGGTTCTGGGAAGTCCCAAATGGCCTGTAGTTTTGTATCCCATTGTGCCATTTATCCCACTATGTGTCACAGATATAGAATTTGGGCATTAGCAAATTCTCTTGTCGCTAGGTTCATCGCAAGATTGGCTTGGTCTAAGCAGTCAAACATCTCCTATAGGTGGTGAAGATGCTCTTTCCAACTCTGACTGAAAGCCACAAAGTCATCAACGTATCTGGCACAGTGACTTCATCTTCGAGTCACTCTAGAACATAGAACAGTACAGCACAGAACAGGCCCTTCGGCCCTCAAAGTTGCGCCCAGCCATGATCACCCTACTCAAACCCACGTATCCACCCTATACCCGCAACCCAACAACCCCCCCCCCCCTTAACCTTACATTGTAGGACACTACGGACAATTTAGCATGGCCAATCCACCTAACCCGCACATCTTTGGACTGTGGGAGGAAACCGGAGCACCCGGAGGAGACCCACGCACACACGGGGAGGACGTGCAGACTCCACACAGACAGTGACCCAAGCCGGGAATCGAACCTGGGACCCTGGAGCTGTGAAGCATTTATGCTAACCACCATGCTACCGTGCTGCCCTGTTTGTGAACCTCTGAGAAGTTGCGGCGGCATTCTTCATCCAGAGCAGCATGACTTTAAATTGATAAAGTCCTTGGAGCATCAAAAGAGCGGAGATCTCATTTCCCCTCACAGGCAAAGGTACTTACCAAACGCCCTTTCGCAAGTCTATTTTGGTGATGAATTTTGACCACCAACGCTTTCAATGCAGTCTTCCAAACATGTGATATGAGATGAATTCCTCTTGGCTATGGCACTCACCCACCTGCAGTCTACGCACAGTCTCTGGATTCGATTTGGTTTCGGCACCATGGCGAAAGGGGAACTCCAATCACTGAAGCTTAATTCAGTAATATAATTCTCAAGCATATACTCAATTTCCTTCTGCACCTGCGATAACTTCACTGGACTTAACCTATGTGGATGTTGTTGGATTAGAACACTGTCACTCAGATGTGCGCCATGCATTGCTCACCCCCATTCTACCTCGCTTATTCCTGCAAATACATTTATAGACTGCAGTAACTCTGTCAGTTCGCACTGGCTCTTATCTGGAAGATGATTTAGCCACTGGTTTCAATTTTCCAGTACTTCCTTAGTGTCCAAATTAATTTCAGGGAAGTCACTGTCAGAATTTGACCTCTCGTCTTTCCCCTGCTTCATTACTAGCAAGACTTCATGCTTGTTCTCATCTCGTTTAACCCAATATTTCTTTAACATGTTCACCTGACATACTGTGTGTGATTTGCGTCTATCTGTTTAGTTCGCTTAATTTCCTTTCAACGTAATACAACCCACTGAATCTAGCTTTCAGGTGTTCGCCTGGCACAAGTAATAACAAAGGCACTATCCCTCCTGTTAAATATTTTAGTTTTGTGTGGCTATGCTGCAACTCAATCATCCCCTTTGAATTGAACATATTTGTCTCATTTTCTGTGCCTGTCTCATTCTCATTTAGCCTGCTAACTATGATATCAGACAACTGGCCTCGCTACTCATCCCTTCTTTATCTTAGCTCATGAGCTTCTGATCGTGTCACCATGCAATCTGGGAATACTCCACAGTGATCTGTTTGGAATTTCTCTGTGGCAGGATTCTCTATCGGCTCCAAAAAGAAAATGCTGGAAAATCTCAGCAGGTCTGACAGCATCTGTGGGGAGAGAAAAGAGCTAACGTTCCGAGTCCAGATGACCCTCTGTCAAAGCTAAAGACAGAGAAAGTGGGAAATATTCATACAGTGGAGTGAGAATGATAAATTCTCTATTGGCTGTTCGATTACAACAGGCATCATGTTCCTTAGAATGAACTGAATGCTTGCAATGGGCATGGTTTCGACTACATCTACCATTACTCTGTAAGCTTCTTTTTACTGAAGGAATTTGTTCTGTTTTACCGGGAATGCTGCTGACAAAAGCTTTCCCTTCAATATCCCTTTTGGACAACAAATGTCCTTGTCCTGTAACATTAAGGATTGACATGGGCCTGTATCTTATAGAATTTGAATATAATGTCACATTTTATCCCGTCCATGTGGAAATATTTTACCCTGGCACACAAAATCTTCAAACACACCCTGCCCCGTGCAACATGTGCACAATGATTTTTCCTATTGTTTTCTCCTTTACGCTGTGTCCGAATCATACCTGCTTCTCCTGCTCTGTTTTAAGATTTGTAACCCCCAACTGGCTTTTTGTATAATCCTCAGCATACTGGCTTGCTGTGGCCCAGTCTATTACAATTAAAATATCTAACCTTTATCACATCACTCACCCCTCCAACAGACTCTCTTTTATTTTGAGGTCAAGCCTCCTCGGAGTTTCCGACCACTCCCTCTCTGTCTGGCCTGTCCTCTCTCGCACCTTCCCAGTTTCTAGCTTTCTCCAACTTAAAAGAGGGTCTAAAGAAAAGCTTCACGACAATGAAGAATTCTTTACAAAGGCATGGCACTTTCTCGACAGGATCTCAACATCATAAATTTCTCTTTTTTTTTAAATAATTTTTATTGAAATTTTTTACAGAAAATATAACAACAAACAATAACAAGCGACAATAAAACAACATAATAAGTATAACACCCCCAAGACCGTAGCAACGCATGTAACACACCCCCCAACCCCCAAACCCAGTAAACAACAAGAGAACTTAAAAATAAATTAAACTTAAATGAACATAGTCAACGCCCCCCCCCCCCCCACCTTTTTACCCCTCCCCCCCGGGTTGCTGCTGCTGCTGACCCAGTACCCTATCGTTGAGCCAGAAAGTCGAGGAAAGGTTGCCACCGCCTAAATAACCCTTGTACCGACCCTCTCAGGGCGAATTTGACCTTCTCCAGCTTAATAAATCCCGCCATGTCATTGATCCAGGTCTCCACGCTTGGGGAGACCTGGATCCATGACATGGCGGGATTTATTAAGCTGGAGAAGCTCGCATCCTTCCACTGTAGCAAGATCCTCCGCCGGGCTACTAGGGACGCAAAGGCCAAAACACCGGCCTCTCTCGCCTCCTGCACTCCCGGCTCCACCGCAACCCCAAAAATTGCGAGTCCCCATCCTGGCTTGACCCTGGATCCCACCACCCTCAACACCGTCCTCGCCACCCCCTTCCAAAACTCCTCCAGTGCCGGGCATGCCCAGAACATATGGGCATGGTTCGCTGGACTCCCCGAACACCTGACACACTTGTCTTCGCCCCCAAAGAACCTACTCATCCTAGACCCGGACATGTGGGCCCGGTGCAGCACCTTGAAATGGATGAGTCTAAGCCGCGCACATGAGGAGGAAGAGTTAACCCTCTCCAGGGCATCAGCCCATGTCCCATCTTCGATCTGTTCCCCCAGCTCCCCCTCCGACTTAGCCTTTAGCTCCTCTACTGATGCCTCCTCCACCTCCTGCATTACCTTGTAGATATCAGGGGCGTGATTCTCCGAAACCGGGAGAAATCGTGAGGCTGGCGTCAAAAACGGGCGGGTTTGACGCCAGCCTCCGCCCCCCCGACCGGGAACCGATTCTGGTCCCCGGTCGGGGCTAGCATGCCGCGGCCGTGAACTCCGGCATCGCGGGCTTAACGAATTTCGTTAAGCCCGCTTGCCAGAGTTTGCGACTGCTGACGCGTCACATGACGTCAGCCGCGCATGCGCGGATTGGAAGACTCCAACCCGCGCATGCGCGGATGACGTCATCACGCATTTGCGTGAAACCCGCGCATGCGCGGGCCGGTATGCCCCTCAGCCGCCCCGCGAATGGATACAGCGGGGCGGTGGAAGGATAAAGAGTGCGCGGGGTAAGTACCCGCTGCCCGCGATCGGTGGGCACCGATCGCAGGCCCATGGCACCCTTGGCACGGCCGTGGTACAGCCGTGCCAATCGGTGCCATGGTTCCCAAGATCGCAACAGTACGGCCGTTTTTACGAACGGTCAGAGCAGGTGTGTTTGACGTTCCTAAAAACGGTCGTAAAGGGCTTGGAATTCGGCCCATCGGCCAGCTGAGAATCGCTGCTCGCCGTAAAAAAACGGCGGGCAGTGATTCGTGTCGGGAGGCGGGCGTGGGGGGGGGGGAGAATAGCGGGAGGGCGTCAGACCAGCGTGGCCGTAAAAATTTACGACCCCCGCTATTCTCCGCACCGTCATGAGTGCGGAGAATCGCCCCCCAGATATCTTCCCATCCCCGACCCAGACCCCCGAAAGCACCTTGTCACTCACCCCTCTCGCGGGAAGCAAAGGGAATCCCTCCACCTGCCGCCTAGCAAACGCCTTTACCTGCAGGTACCTGAACATGTTCCCCGAGGGGAGCTCAAATTTCTCCTCCAACTCCCCCAGGCTCGCAAACCTCCCATCAATAAACAGGTCCCTCAGCTGTCTGATGCCCGCTCTGTGCCAACCACGGAACCCCCCATCAATGTTCCCCGGGACGAACCGATGGTGCCCCCTTAGCGGAGCCTCCATCGAGCCCCTCACTTCCCCCCTATGTCGCCTCCACTGCCCCCAAATCTTGAGGGTAGCCGCCACCACCGGACTTGTGGTATACCTCGTAGGAGGGAGCGCCAACGGCGCCGTTACCAGGGCCCCCAGGCTTGTGCCTCCACAGGACGCCATCTCCAACCGTTTCCATGCTGCCCCCTCCCCCTCCACCACCCACTTGCGCACCATCGACACATTGGCCACCCACTAATACCCCGAGAGATTGGGTAGCGCCAGCCCCCCACCATCTCTACCCCGCTCCAAGAAGACCCTCTTCACCCTCGGGGTCCCATGCGCCCAAACAAAGCTCATGATGCTGCTAGTCATCCTCCTAAAAAAGGCCCTAGGGATAAAGATGGGCAAACACTGAAAAAGGAACAAGAACCTCGGGAGAACCGTCATTTTGACGGACTGCACTCTACCCGCCAGCGATAGCGGCACCATGTCCCACCTTTTAAATTCCTCCTCCATCTGCTCCACAAGCCTGGTTAAATTAAGCTTGTGAAGAGTCCCCCAACTCCTGGCCACCTGCACCCCCAGGTACCTAAATCTCTTTACTGCCCTCTTAAACGGGAGTCTCCCAATTCCCTCCTCCTGATCACCCGGGTGCACTACAAATACCTCGCTCTTGCCCAGATTCAGCTTATAGCCCGAGAAGCTCCCAAACTCAGCCAACAGCTCCATCACCCCCGGCATTCCCCCCTCTGGATCCGCCACATACAGCAGCAGGTCGTCCGCATACAGCGACACCCGATGTTCCTCCCCACCCCGCACCAGACCCCTCCACCTCCCCGACTCCCTCAACGCCAAAGCCAGAGGTTCAATCGCCAGTGCAAAAAGCAAGGGGGACAGGGGGCACCCCTGCCTGGTCCCACGGTAGAGCCTGAAGTCCTCTGACCTCCTTCCATTAGTAACTACACTCGCCATCGGGGCCTCATAAAGCAACCTCACCCATTTGATGAACCCCTCCCCAAATCCAAACCGCTCCAGCATCTCCCACAGGCACCCCCACTCAACTCTATCAAACGCCTTCTTTGCATCCAGCGCCACCATTATCTCCACCTCCCCCTCCACCGCCGGCATCATAATAACATTTAACAATTTCCGCACATTTGTGTTAAGCTGTCTTCCCTTGACAAACCCTGTCTGAGGAGTATACGAAATAAGGTAGGGGAACTGGCAGCATGGGTTGGTACCTGGGACTTCGATGTTGTGGCCATTTCAGAGACATGGATAGAGCAGGGACAGGAATGGTTGTTGCAGGTTCCGGGGTTTAGGTGTTTTAGTAAGCTCAGAGAAGGGGGCAAAAGAGGGGGAGGTGTGGCGCTGCTAGCCAAGGACAGTATTACGGTGGCGGAAAGGATGCTAGATGGGGACTCTTCTTCCGAGGTAGTATGGGCTGAGGTTAGAAACAGGAAAGGAGAGGTCACCCTATTGGGAGTTTTCTATAGGCCACCTAATAGTTCTAGGGATGTAGAGGAAAGGATGGCGAAGATGATTCTGGAAAAGAGCGAAAGTAACAGGGTAGTTGTTATGGGAGACTTTAACTTTCCAAATATTGACTGGAAAAGATATAGTTTGAGTACATTAGATGGGTCGTTCATTGTACAATGTGTGCAGGAGGGTTTCCTGACACAATATGTTGACAGGCCAACAAGAGGCGAGGCCACATTGGATTTGGTTTTGGGTAATGAACCAGGCCAGGTGTTAGATCTGGAGGTAGGTGAGCACTTTGGAAACAGTGACCATAATTCAGTGACCTTTACGTTAGTGATGGAAAGGGATAAAGTATACCCCACAGGGCAAGAGTAATAGCTGGGGGAAGGGCAATTATGATGCCATTAGACATGACTTAGGATGTGTAGGTTGGAGAAGTAGGCTGCAAGGGTTGGGCACACTGGATATGTGGAGCTTGTTCAAGGAACAGCTATTGCATGTTCTTGATAAGTACGTACCAGTCAGGCAGGGAGGAAGGGGTCGAGCGAGGGAACCGTGGTTTACCAAAGAAGTGGAATCTCTTGTTAAGAGGAAGAAGGAGGCCTATGTGAAGATGAGGCGTGAAGTTTCAGTTGGGGCGCTTGATAGTTACAAAGAAGCGAGGAAGGATCTAAAGAGAGAGCTGAGACGAGCAAGGAGGGGACATGAGAAGTCATTGGCAGGTAGGATCAAGGAAAACCCAAAAGCTTTCTATAGGTATGTCAGGAATAAAAGAATGACTAGGGTAAGAGTAGGGCCAGTCAAGGACAGTGCTGGGAAGTTGTGTGTGGAGGCTGAGGAGATAAGCGAGATACTAAATGAATACTTTTCGTCAGTATTCACTCAAGAAAAAGATAATATTGTGGAGGAGAATGCTGAGACCCAGGCTATTAGAATAGATGGCATTGAGGTGCGTAGGGAAGAAGTGTTGGCAATTCTGGACAAGGTGAAAATAGATAAGTCCCCGGGGCCTGATGGGATTTATCCTAGGATTCTCTGGGAAGCCAGGGAAGAGATTGCTGAGCCTTTGGCGTTGATTTTTAGGTCATCATTGGCTACAGGAATAGTGCCAGAGGACTGGAGGATAGCAAATGTGGTCCCTTTGTTCAAGAAGGGGAGTAGAGATAACCCCGGTAACTATAGGCCGGTGAGCCTAACATCTGTGGTGGGTAAAGTCTTGGAGAGGATTATAAAAGATACGATTTATAATCATCTAGATAGGAATAATATGATTAGGGATAGTCAGCATGGTTTTGTGAAGGGTAGGTCATGCCTCACAAACCTTATCGAGTTCTTTGAGAAGGTGACTGAACAGGTAGACGAGGGTAGAGCAGTTGATGTGGTGTATATGGATTTCAGTAAAGCGTTTGATAAGGTTCCCCACGGTCGGCTATTGCAGAAAATACGGAGGCTGGGGATTGAGGGTGATTTAGAGATGTGGATCAGAAACTGGCTAGTTGAAAGAAGACAGAGAGTGGTAGTTGATGGGAAATGTTCAGAATGGAGTACAGTTACGAGTGGAGTACCACAAGGATCTGTTCTGGGGCCGTTGCTGTTTGTCATTTTTATAAATGACCTAGAGGAGGGCGCAGAAGGATGGGTGAGTAAATTTGCAGACGACACTAAAGTCGGTGGAGTTGTAGACAGTGCGGAAGGATGTTGCAGGTTACAGAGGGACATAGATAAGCTGCAGAGCTGGGCTGAGAGGTGGCAAATGGAGTTTAATGTGGAGAAGTGTGAGGTGATTCACTTTGGAAAGAATAACAGGAATGCGGAATATTTGGCTAATGGTAAAATTCTTGGTAGTGTGGATGAGCAGAGGGATCTCGGTGTCCATGTACATAGATCCCTGAAAGTTGCCACCCAGGTTGATAGGGTTGTGAAGAAGGCCTATGGTGTGTTGGCCTTTATTGGTAGAGGGATTGAGTTCCGGAGCCATGAGGTCATGTTGCAGTTGTACAAAACTCTAGTACGGCCGCATTTGGAGTATTGCGTACAGTTCTGGTCGCCTCATTATAGGAAGGACGTGGAAGCTTTGGAACGGGTGCAGAGGAGATTTACCAGGATGTTGCCTGGTATGGAGGGGAAATCTTATGAGGAAAGGCTGATGGACTTGAGGTTGTTTTCGTTAGAGAGAAGAAGGTTAAGAGGTGACTTAATAGAGGCATACAAAATGATCAGAGGGTTAGATAGGGTGGACAGCGAGAGCCTTCTCCCACGGATGGCGGTGGCTAGCACGAGGGGACATAGCCTTAAATTGAGGGGTAATAGATATAGGACAGAGGTCAGAGGTGGGTTTTTTACGCAAAGAGTGGTGAGGCCGTGGAATGCCCTACCTGCAACAGTAGTGAACTCGCCAACATTGAGGGCATTTAAAAGTTTATTGGATAAGCATATGGATGATAAGGGCATAGTGTAGGTTAGATGGCCTTTAGTTTTTTTCCATGTCGGTGCAACATCGAGGGCCGAAGGGCCTGTACTGCGCTGTATCGTTCTATGTTCTATGATCCTCGTGTATCACCCCTGGCACACAGTCCTCTATCCTGGTGGCCAGGATCTTCGCCAGCAACTTAGCATCCACATTGAGGAGCGAGATTGGCCTGTATGATCCACACTGCAAGGGGTCCTTATCCCGCTTCAGGATCAAAGAAATCAGCGCCCGTGACATCGTCGGGGGCAAAGCCCCCCCCTCCCATGCCTCATTGAAGGCTCGCACCAACAGGGGGCCCACCAGGTCCGCATACTTTTTATAAAATTCCACCGGGCTCCGGCGCCTTTCCTGACTGCATTTGACCAATCCCCCTGACTAGCTCCTCCAACTCAATCGGCGCCCCCAGCCCCTCCACCAGCTCCTCCTGGACCTTTGGGAAACGTAGCCTGTTCATGAGGCTCTCCCCCCCCCCCCCCCACCCCACCCCCCCACCCCACCCCCCACCGGTGGCTCCGACCGGTACAGTCCCTCGTAAAAGTCCCTAAAGACCCCGTTCACCTCTGCCCCCTTCCGCACCACAATCCCACCCTTATCCATCACTCCACCAATTTCCCTAGCCGCATCTCGCCTGCGAAGCTGATGCGCCAGCATCCTGCTCGCCTTCTCCCCATACTCATAAACCGCGCCTTGCACCTTCCTCCACTGTGTCTCCGCCTTTCTGGTGGTCAGCAAGTCGAACTTGGCCTGCAAGCTACGCCGTTCCCCCAGCAATCCCTCCTCCGGGGCCTCCGCGCACCTCCTATCCACATCCAGGAGCTCCCCCACCAGTCTCTCCCTTTCCCTCCTCTCCTTTCCCTATGGGCCCGGATGGAAATCAGCTCCCGCCGGATCACTGCCTTCAGAGCCTCCCAAACCATCCCCACCCGGACCGCCCCCATGTCGTTGGTCTCAAGATACTCCTCAATACTTCCCTGGACCCTCCTACACACCTCCTCATCAGCCAGCAACCCCACGTCCAGACGCCACAGCGGGCGCTGGTCCCACGCCTCCCCCATCTCCAGATCGACCCAGTGCGGAGCATGGTCTGAAATTGCTACGGCCGAATACTCGGCATCCTGCACCCTCGGGATCAATCCCCTGCTCAGGACGAAAAAATCTATTCGGGAGTAAACCCTATGCACATGGGAGAAAAAGGAGTACTCCCGCGCCCTCAGCCTCCCAAACCTCCAGGGGTCCACCCCTCCCATCTGGTCCATAAACCCCTTCAGCACCTTGGCCGCTGCCGGCCTCCTACCCGTCCTTGAACTGGACCGGTCTAGTGGGGGATCCAGCACCGTGTTGAAGTCCCCCCCCATGATCAGGCCCCCTGCCTCCAGGTCCGGAATACGGCCCAACATACGCCTCACAAAGCCAAGATCATCCCAATTCGGGGCATACACGTTTACCAGCAATACCTTCTCTCCCTGCAGCCTACCCTTCACCATAACAAATCTGCCCTCCTTGTCCGCCACCACCTCAGAAGCCTTGAACGCCACCCTCTTCCCCACCAGGATCGCCAGCCCCCGGTTCTTCGCGTCTAATCCTGAGTGGAAAACCTGCCCCACCCACCCCTTCCTCAGACGAACCTGGTCCGCCACCTTCAAGTGGGTCTCCTGGAGCATAGCCACGTTGGCCATCAGCCCCTTCAAATGAGAAAATACCCGAGCCCGCTTAACCGGCCCATTCAGCCCCCTCACGTTCCAGGTGATCAGCCGGATCAGAGGGCACCCCCCCCCCCCCCCCCCCCCCCCACCCCCTGCCGACTAGCCATAGCTCATCGACTGCTCGCCCCAGGCCAGCACACCCCGCCCGACCCGTTCCCCATGACGATACCGCCTCTCCTCTACCCCCCCCCCCCCCTCGGCCCACACCAGCTCCTTCCAGGCCATTCCAGCAGCAACCCGGTATCCCCCCCTTCCCCCCCCCACCCCCCCAGGCTAGGACCCCTCCTAGCCGCGACGCACCCTCCATGGTACTTCCGTGAGTCAGCTGACTTCTGCTGACCCCAGCAACTCCCGCCAAAACCCGGCCCCTCCCGACATGGGGTCATCGCCCCTCCTGCCCCACCTCCTTGGCACCGCTTCAGCGTGGGAAAAAACCAGTAGAGGCCATGCCCCCACCGCCAGCTCCACCCCTCCTGCCCCGCAGCGCGGGAAACCAGAGGAAAGCCCGCGCTTTCACGCTGCCCCACCCCACCTTTCTGACGCAGCTCCCAAACTCCAGCTCCACCCCATCCCCCAGCCCCGTACAGAAGAAAAAACAAATCCCCAACATTCCCCACATAACACAAAACCATACCCAACATAACCACCCGGAAACAGAGCAAGAACCAGCATAAAAAACACATGTCAAAATTACAAAAACAGCAACAGCAAAAACAGCAACAAACGTAGTACACAGGACCCCGCAGCCCCCAGACCCTAGTTAGAGACAGCTTCTCCGCCTGTACAAAGGCCCACACCTCCTCCAGGGACTCGAAGTAGTAGTGCCGGTCCTTATATGTCACCCATAGACGCGCAGGCTGCAGCATTCCAAATTTGACCTGCTTGGCATGCAGCACCGCCTTCGTCCGGTTAAACCCGGCCCGCCGCTTAGCCACCTCCGCACTCCAGTCCTGGTAGATTCTCACTACCGAATTCTCCCACTTGCTGCTCCTCTCCTTCTTGGCCCAGCGCAGCACACACTCCCGGTCACTGAACCGATGGAACCGCACCAGCACCGCCCGCGGGGGTTCATTCGTCTTGGGCCTCCTGGCCAGCACTCTGTGGGCTCCCTCAAGCTCCAGGGGCAAATGGAAGGACCCCGCCCCCATCAACGAATTCAGCATCGTGGCCACATAGGACGGATGATCCGACCCCTCCAGCCCCTCCGCCAGGCACAGGATCCTCAAATTCTTTCGCTTCGTGCGAAAGTCCAGCTCCTCCAAGAGGTCTTGCCACTTTTTGTGAAGTGCCTCGTGCATCTTCACCTTCCCCATGAGGACCACGGCCTCCTCCTCCCGATCAGCGGCCTGCCGCTGCAACTCCTGAATGGCCGCCCCCTGGGCTGTCTGGGTCTCAAGCAGCTTGTTGGTAGTCGCATTCAGGGAGTCCAGCAACTCAGCCTTCAGCTCCACAAAACAGCGCAGAAGATCAGTTTGCTGCTCCTGCGCCCACTTCCACCAATCCTCGGGTGCTCCGCCGGCCGCCATTTTGTCCTCCTTCCCCCGCTTTTTCTGGGGAGCTGCTGCAGCCTTTTCCTTTGCCCCACTCTGGGTGCACACCATAAATTTCAGGGAATGTTCCTCCAATCACCTTCCCCCACCGAGAATCATCGAAACAGCAGCGTTTGGGGCCCTAAAACAGGCCCGAAAGTCCTTTGATAGCGGGAGCTGCCGAACGTGCGGCTGAGCTCCGCATCACCGCAACCGGAAGTCAACATCATAAATTTCTAACACACAGCTTATTGCATTCCTTTCAAATAAACTTTTCTTTTGTTTCAGAACTACACATGTCGCATTATACAATTCACAACAGGTTTGATCAAAACACAAGTCAACATGTACAACAAATAATAATAATCTTTATTAGTGTCAAAAGTAGGCTTATATTAACACTGCAATGAAGTTACTGTGAAAATCTAGTTGCCACACTCCGACGCCTGTTCGGGTACACTGAGGGAGAATTCAAAATGTCCAATTCACTTAACAAGCATGTCTTTCGCAATTAACAGAACTGAATCATCATTGAATAATCATAGCGCAACGCTTGCATTTTCATTTTCCTCTTATTCACGGTCTTTAACTCGGCAACGAATATCTCATTTAAGTCCACAGTTTCTTCTTTACCTTTTGCGTATGAGCACAGCTTCAGTTCCCCACCGAAGAATGTAAAAGTGGGTGGGTTGAGCATGCGTGAATCAGAAAACTGCAAAGACTGCCAAAAGAACTGTTAGTTGGCTCCTCCATTCACTCCCCTCTTCCTCATTCTCCTCCTTCTTCATTTCCTGCTCCTCCTCAATTTGTTTGCTGCATTCCAAATGGCAAAAGCTCACAATGTGGCTCACATATACATGCTAGAAGCCGCATATATTCAGTCGCAGGGCCCTGTCCTTTGGAAACAGAAGGAACATGTCCATACTTTATGCTTTTTTCAACTAAACGGAAGCTTAGAGAATATTCATTCCCTGGTTCATACCTCAGGACAATGCCTTGACTGTAAGAAGTCTTACAACACCAGGTTAAAGTCCAACAGGTTTATTTGGAATCACTAGCTTTCGGAGTGCAACTCCTTCATCAGGCGACTCACCTGAAGGAGTTGCGCTCCGAAAGCTAGTGATTCCAAATGCACCTGTTGGAGTTTAACCTGGTGTTGTAAGACTTCTTACTGTGCTCACCCCAGTTCAACGCCGGCATCTCCACATCTCGACTAATCAGAGTTGACATGCCCAATTTGAATTTAAACAAAGCTGGGCAGTTAACTGTTCAATGCTTCAGTCTCCACCCATTAGGGTCCATGTGGCACTCTCTTCTGATGCAGTATAAATGGTGTTTCTTGCCAACTACCCCGATGAGTCCAAGGTGAAAAACTTTGATAGCCTCTCTCATTTTTCAGCAAACTGGAAAATAGGGAATGAAAATTAAATCAACTAGAGTCTAATATTGTTTCGTCTCCAGGAGGAGCATGAAAAATCCTAAAAGAATAACTGAGTGTAACTAATGATTGAAAATATGTGTTAATTTTATAACATGATATATTAAATTAAAATATCATGAAAAGTAATGGTGGGTCAAATGTGAGTACCAAACATTTTGTTGTGTGCCATGGTTTACGAGCTGTAGTGAAATGTCCTTTTCAGTGATGGTACTGATTCCAATCTGGTGCGAGGAATGGTAATCGAGGAAGTATTATTAGTTAACTTCAGTCATCCTCATTAATATTCAATACACTGTTTTTTCTATGAGTACACGCTGATACAGAGATGCTTGTTCATACAATAAAAATACACATACAAACTAAATAAAAACCACACACTTTTGCACATCCATAATCAAACATTGCACGGACTTTGAATCCTCCCAGTCAGAGTTCAACCATTTCAATGTTGGATACCAATTGAATTCACATTACAATAAATTGCTTCAACATGCCAATTACTGGGCCCCCTTTGTCCGAAAGGGAATTAAGGCGTACATTAACATCAGTGTGATTGCAGCCAAGAAAAAAAAAATTAATTTAGCAGAAAGTTGAGTGTGAATGAAGTTTTCTATTTGGAAGACTTTTGCATACAGTAATTGTGGATTCTTTCTCACAGATGCTCATTTCCTGTTCTATATTTACAACTGACATGAAGCAGTGAAGGTATATGTTGCCTGCCCAACTTTAGACTGCCACAATTATTCATTTCCAACTCCCATTTTTTACACATTTCCTCAAATGCGTGGCAAATTTATCAACTCAAAATCAACCGAACGATTACTCCACTGCATTCAGGGAATTCCAAAATGAATTGATTAACAAGTAATTTTCAAAGCTTTGTAAAATAAAAATCGTCATGAGAAAATACAACTGACCAAGCAAACCAAAGTTCGGGCTAATAGAAACTGTTGACCCGATCAAGCGCTTGGTTAATTTATATTACATTTTTTCCATTTTATTCCCCTTTTCCCACTTGTAGAATCAAAGAACAAAGAATAAAGAAAAGTACAGCATAGGAACAGGCCCTTCGGCCCTCCAAGTCTGCTCCGACCATGCTGCCTGTCTAAACTAAAATCTTCCACACTTCCGGGGTCCGTATCCTTCTATTCCCATCCTATTCATGTATCTGTCAAGATGGCCCTGAAACGTCACTATCGTCTCTGCTTACACCACCTCCTCCGGCATCGTGTTCCAGGCACCCACTACCCTCTGTGTAAAACACTTACCTCGTACATCTCCTCTAAACCTTGCCCCTCGCACCTTAAACCTATTCCCCCTAGTAATTGACCCTTCTACCCTGGGAAAAAGTCTCTGACGATCCACTCTGTCTATGTCCCTCATAATTTTGTAGACGTCTATCAGGTCGCCCCTCAACCTCCTTTGTTTCAGTGAGAACAAACCAAGTTTATTCAACCTCTCCTCATAATTAATACCCTCCATACCAGGCAACATCCTGGTAAATCTCTTCTGCACCCTCTCTAAAGCCTCCACATCCTTCTGGTAGTGTGTTGACCAGAATTGAACACTATACTCCAAGTGTGGCCTAACTAAGGTTCTACACAGCTGCAATGACTTGCTAATTTTTATACTCAATGCCCCGGCCAATAAAGGCAAGCATGCCATATGCCTTCTTTACTACCTTCTCCACCTGTGCTGCCCCTTTCAGTGACCTGTGGATCTGTACACCAAGATCTCTCTGACTGTCAACACTCTTGAGGGTTCGACCATTAACTGTATATTCCCTACCTCAATTAGACCTTCCAAAATGCATTACCTCACATTTGTCCGGATTAAACTCCATCTGCCATCACTCCGCCCAAGTCTCCAAACAATCTAAATCCTGCTGTATCCTCTGACAGCCCTCATCGCTATCTGCAATTTCACCAACCTTTGTGTCATCCGCAAACTTACTAATCAGACCAGTTACATTTTCCTCCAAATCATTTATATATATACTACGAACAGCAAAGGTCCCAGCACTGATCCCTGCGGAACACCACTAGTCACAGCCCTCCAATTAGAAAAGCACCCTTCCATTGCTACTCTCTGCCTTCTATGACCTAGCCAGTTCTGTATCCACCTTGCCAGCTCACCCCTGATCCCGTGTGACTTCACCTTGAGGGACCTTGTCAAAGGCCTTACTGAAGTCCATATAGACAACATCCATTGCCCTACCTGCATCAATCATCTTTGTGACCTCCTCATAAAACTCTAACAAGTTAGTGAGACACAGCCTCCCATTCACAAAATCGTGCTGGCTCTCGCTAATATGACCACTTGCTTCCAAATGGGAGTAGATCCTGTCTTGAAGAATTCTCCCCAGTAATTTCCCTACCACTGACGTAAGGCTCACCGGCCTGTAGTTCCCTGGATTATCCTTGCTACCCTTCTTAAACAAAGGAACAACATTGGCTATTCTTCAGTCCTCCGGGACATCACCTGATGACAGTGAGGATCCAAAGATTTCTGTCAAGGCCTCAGCAATTTCCTCTCTTGCCTCCTTCAGTATTCTGGGGTAGATCCCACAGGCCCTGGGGACTTATCCACCTTAATATGTTTCAAGACGCCCAACACCTTGGGCGCAATTCTCCACTCCCCACGCCGGGTGGGAGAATCGCAGGAGGGTCGGGTGACTCACCATGCGCCGCCCTGGCACCCCCCACGATTCTCCCACCCCCCGCTCAGAGAATCGCCGGTCGCCATTCTCCGGCCCGGATAGGCCGAGCGGCCTGCCGTTCCTGACCTGTTCACACCGGCGGCAACCACACCTGGTCGATGCCATCGTGAACATGGCGCCAAAGGTTCGTTTGTGGCTTGTGGGGGGCGGAGAGGGGAGTGAGCACCACGGCCGTGCTCGGCAGAGGACTGGCCCGCGATCGGTGCCCACCGATCATCGGGCCGGCGTCTCCAAGGGATGCGCTCTTTCCCCTCCGCCGTCCCGCAAGATCAAGCCGCCACGTCTTGCGGGGCAGCGGAGGGGAAGACGGCAACCGCGCATGCGCGGGTTGGAGCCGGCCAACCTGCGCATGCACGGCTGACGTCACTTAGGCGCAGCCGTCGCGTCATTCTCGGCGCGCCGCCTTGACACGGCCGAGATTTAAGGAACGCCGCTCCTAGTCCCCTGGGGGGGGGGGGGTGAATAGGGTGCGAGGAGCGGCCTCCGAGGCTGTCATGAAACTCAGCCGAGTTCACGACAGCCTTCCCGATGCCGCGCGGGATTGGAGAATCGCGATCCTTGTCTTTTTGGATCTCAATGTGACCCAGGCTATCTGCACACCCTTCTCCAGACTCAACATCAACCAATACCTTCTCTTTGGTGAACACTGATGCAAAGTATTCATTTAGTACCTCGCCCATTTCTTCTGGCTCCACACATAGATTCCATCCCCTGTCCTTCAGTGGGCCAACCCTTTCCCTGGCTACCCTCTTGTTTTTTATGTACATGTAAAAAGCCTTGTGATTTTCCTTAACCCTATTTGCCAACGATTTTTCGTGGCCCCTTTTAGCTCTCCTGACTCCTTGCTTAAGTTCCTTCCTACTTTCCTTATATTCGTCTGTTCCCAGCCTTCTAACCCTGACAAATCCTCCTTTTTCTTTTTGATGAGGCCTACAATATCTCTCGTTATCCAAAGTTCCCGAAATTTGCCGTATTTATCCTTCTTCCTCACAGGAACATGCCGGTCCTGAATTCCTTTCAACTGGCATTTGAAAGCCTCCCACATGTCAGATGTTGATTTACCCTCAAACATCCGCCCCCAATCTATGTTCTTCAGTTCCCGCCTAATATTGTTTTAATTAGCCTTCCCCCAATTTAGCACATTCATCCGAGGACCACTCTTATCCTTGTACACCAGCACTTTAAAACTTACTGAATTGTGGTCACTGTTCCCGAAATGCTCTCCTACTGAACCTTCTACCACCTGGCCAGGCTCATTCCCCAATACCAGGTCCAGTACAGCCCCTTCCCTGGTTGGACTATCTACATATTGTTTTAAGAAGCCCTCTTGGATGCTCCTTACAAACTCTGCCCCGTCCAAGCCCCGAGCACTAAGCGAGTCCCAGTTAAAATGCCCCAACAGCAACCCTGTTGCTTTTACTCCTTTCCAAAATCTGTCTACCTACCTGCTCCTCTATCTCCCGCTAGCTGTTCGGAGGCCTGTAGTAAACCCCCAACATTGTGACTGCACCCTTCTTATTCCTGATCTCTACCCATATCGCCTCGCTGCCCTCTGAGGTGTCCTCCCGCAGTAGAGCTGTGGTATTCTCCCTAACCAATAGCGCAACTCCTCCACCCCTTTTACATCCCCATCTATCCCGCCTGAAACATCTAAATCCTGAAATGTTTAGCTGCCAATCCTGTCCTTCCCTCAACCAGGTCTCTGTAATGGCAACAACATCATATATCCAAGTACTAATCAAAGCTCTAAGTTTGTCTGCCTTACCTGTTATACTTCTTGCATTAAAACATATGCATTCAAAGAGTATTGCCTTGCAGAGTAGGCTATTCGGCACATCACACAACTTCCATTCGGCATTCTTAGGAGGGATTTTATGCTTGCGATTTTGGCAGGCAGGACGCCCAAAATGCAATTTATGTCAGTGGGATTTCTTGTTGCGATGGTCCCCGCCCTCGCCAATGACTTAACGGGAATCCCGACATTGAACTCCAGGATTCCCATTCGCATGCATTTACAACTGAGGTCTTTCTGGCTGGATAATCCCCCGTTACATTATCCATTCAGATCGTCACGGCGACATAAATCCCGACTGGTGGCCCATAGTGTGCACCTGCTGAGTAGAACCAGCCAGAATGTTCAGGCGAGTGCATCTTTCAGTGCCAGTGCAGTGCCAGGATCAGTGCCACAGGGCAGTGCTGGGTGGCAGTGTTCCATGGGAGGATGTTGTATTGGGGGGTGTTTGTATGGGGGGGGGTTGTTTGAAAGGGTGATGTTCGGGGGGGGGGGGGGGAGTTATAGAATCATATAATACTAGTGCAGAAGGAGGCAATTCGGCCCATCGAATCTGCAACGGCCCTTGGAAAGAGCACCCTTCCTAATCCCCTACTTCCATCCTATCACCATAACCCCACCTAATCTTTTTTGGACACTAAGGGCAATTTAGCATCGCCATCCACCTAACCTGCACATCTTTGGAATGTGGGAGGAAACTGAAGGGCCCGGAGGAAACCCACGCGCACACGGGGGGATGTGCAGACTCCACACAGTGACCAAACCTGGGGCCCTGGAACTGGGAAGCAACTGTGTTAACCACTATGTTACCATGCTACCGTGTTCAGGGGTGGGGCGGGGTTATATTTTTAATTTTTAAACAGTCACCCCGATCTAGAAAGGTTTACGTTGCTGGCGGGGTGTGCACAATTAGACTCATCAGTATGGTACCCGCCCCTCAAAGTTTTTCAGCTATTTCCCTGACAATATGGCTGTGAAAACTGCCACTGGGGCCAATGGCATTAATGTCCTTTTCCCTGCCTGCAGCACCATTCTTCCAAAAACTGGGAAAATTCCGGCCTTACTATTTTTTTCCATTTATGTTTTGACCCATGTTTTCAATATGTGCGTGTTTGTCTGTCTGTGCGGGTCTGCAGGATCATGGGCGAGGCTGATATGGCTGTTGTTGTCTTTATTCCCTAACATTGACTCCCTGCTGCGGCAAAATTTGTTTTATCCTTCAGAGCTTTAGCTTTCTTCACGTGTCAGCTTAGACAGAAAATGGTATTTGACTATTGCAGCCATTGCAGCCTAGCCGAATGGTATCCTGATCCAGGACTTGCAGACACACGCAGACAAACACGAATATACAGGCACACATGGACAGACACACAGCAAACATACCTGCAACAGGAATCACAGAGGACAGAGAACCTTGTCTGGTTTCTGATGGTGATGCATGGAAAGATATTATTCGCAGCCAAACTATTTACACAAAATAAATTGCAAGCAACCGAAATCCAGCCACAATTCCTACTTCTGAACCTTGGTGGAATATGTAGGCATGTGGCAAAGCAGGTGAGAGCAGGATTGGACTTGTCTGTAATGTTCCCCCTATTTAAATAGCCTTTCAACAGTCTCAACCTCAGCTCAGGCATGAAGTATGGCACAGGAGTCGCCAGCATCTCTGGAACTAAACCTATTGCATGAGCTGCCATCTTCAGGCCAGGTTAGATAAAAAGAGAACGTTGGGACTAAAATAATTGAAAAGCATTTTTTTAAACCAAATACAACTACTCCTTTATTTGACTACATTGCACAAATACTAAAAACAGTAATAAATCCTTTGATTAGCGTATCTGGAGTGTAATACGGCCCAGAGAATGTTCCAAATTAATGAGGGACAAAGGAATGGAAGAATATATTAAGAGGAAAGGATGAAGTTAGGAGGAAGGAGATTTGTGCGAGGCAAAAGATGCCTGCAGCGTCTTTCTGGGTCGAATGCTTTGATTCTGTGCTAAAACAGCATGCAATGCTATGCAGCAAATTGAGATGTGGTGACATTTGTAAACTGAATTAATTACCTGTGTATGTATTTTTAATTCCTCTGTGCGTTCCTATCTTCTAACTACCCAGTCTTTAACATCAAAATGGCATCAGCTATTATTCTTGTCACTGAAGAAAATGTTTAATTATATGATGAAAATATTCAAAATCATGAAGAGTTTTCGATCGCCCTAAATATAAAATTATTTCCAGTGGCAGGACAGTGAGGAAACAGGACAAAGATCTCAGGTGATTGGCAAGGTGATGGGCTGGTTTAGCACAGTGGGCTAAAACAGCTGGCTTGTAATGCAGAACAAGACCAGCAGCACGGTTCAATTCCCGTTCCGGCCTCCCCAAACAGGCGCCGGAATGTGGCGACGAGGGGCTTTTCACAGTAACTTAATTGAAGCTTACTTGTGACAATAAGCGATTATTATTATTAAAAGGAAAAGTGCGGTGAGGAGAAATTTATTTACGCAGCAGGTTGCTGAGATCTGCAGTGCTGTAATGGCCTTAAAGAGTGTTTGAAGTAGATTCAGTAATCATTCTCAAAAGAGAATTGGGATAATTACTAAAAGGGAATAAATTGCAGCTCCGTAGGGAAATTGAATCAATTACACATCTCTTTCAAGGAACTGGCACAGACATGAAGGGTTGAATGGCCTCCTTTTGTACTGAATCATTCCACATGAATCCACGAAAAAATGCCAGACTATTCAAGTGTTCAAAGGGTTAAACGAGCAAAGCTAAGCAGCAAGTGTGTGGCATTATTGTATGGATTGTATTTTTGCGTTTGTTTTCTTTGATGCACCCTGGCCTTTCTCGCTACAGTGGATGCTGTAATCTACAGGAACTGAGCCTGAAAATATCCCCAGCTGTTTAACTGCTAGAGGCTTGATCATAAGCTGACACTGCTTTCAAAAGGTATTGATCAAAAACTCTGCCTGCATTCAAAATAGGAGATAGCGGGGAATTAAAAATAGGACAGGCAGATGCTGACGGGTAGTCCTTCCTCAGGCTTAGCTAGCTTACAGTTCTATCTGCTTTGCTTTGCTCAGAGAACTGTCTGATAGCTATTGTTTTATTGTGATGAACTAGTCTCTCCCATTCCCTGAAGGCTTTCTGACTAACTCTGCATGGTAAATATTGACACCTGTAAACCAAACTGGCTATATTCATTGGCTGTCAACCATTCTACCATCTGTTGCCTAAATAGTTGTAAGCAAAGCATCCTGGGATTCCTGTTCTCTTTTCATTGCAAGCTGTGGAAACTGCTGCCCATAGCTAATCTCAGAACCAAATGGCTGTACGGAGACCCGCAGAGACTAAAGAGAAAACACAGGCTCATGTGCTCAATGCGTACCCCATTGGCCTCTTCTGCCCACTCCTTTCTGTAGTTAACACATGCCAGGGTAATCTGCTTAGTTGCCAAGAGGAGCTTTCTTCCCATTCCCCATGAGATCACACTGAGATCACGATCAGAGTCCAAATGCGTTCTCGTCTGATTCCATTGTCCCCCAGAGTGGGATTAATAACTAATTATGTTGGGTCATTCATCCAGATGGCCCCTCAGATGTCCCATTGTCTTTACCTGACCTTCCAGATGGCCCTTTGACCTTGAGGTTTATCTCCATGGCGACACAGAGCCTCGGTTGCCTTGCAGGGGCTGTGAAGAAATGGCCAAAAGGGAGGGGAGCTAATCTGCGCACACTTTGTATTCGGGTCCCATCTCATGCCTGTTAAATCCCATGAATGGACAGAAATGCTATCTAATCCCAGCTGAGTGATGACCATGGTCATGATTCTGTATTACACGCTATGTTTTTGAAATCAGCAGATGGCTTTTTACACGGAAACATGAGTTTAATTCAAAGAACATCAATAACCATAATTTGATCTTTTTATGCATTGATGTCAACAATAGGGTAATAGAATGGAATTACAAAATATTACTGTGCAAGGAATACAATTCAGAGAATTATAGGTCCTGAAGCATTCCTTTCTCGACAGTCTGCATGGTCCATTTGCAAAACCACTAAAAATATGTTATACACCACAGATCTGCAGCTGACTTCAGTTTCTTTTATGATCCTGACAGCTTGTTTTTAAATTTGAACTCCTGTACATCTACAAGTAAGGCAGTTATTTGGGTTTCTTAAAGCATAATTTCCTTTTTAAAAAAAATATACATTTAGAAGAACAAGTGGCGTGAGCAGAATTTGTAACTAGGGATCAGTGCAAAAACTGAAGTGCAAACCCAAAGTGACCTGTATTGATGCACTTTCTGTTCATCCACAAATGCTTCTTTCTGGTTCAGTTCAGATCAGCCTGGGTTCAAATGTGATTGTACCGCCGCACTGCAGGTCTACGATTTTGACTCTCATGAGAGGTTCTTACTGACTGCATCTGAAGCCGGAGCCACTGCAAAAAGGGATTATCTTTGGAGCTCTCTTCTGATTTATTTGAGAATGTCTCGGTGAGAGTTTTTCCCAGCCTGCCCCTGTTTCGGCAAGTGCACCGCACCCAAAGGATGCTGCATTTTTCCAGCCGGAGCTGTCGCTGACTTTGGAGATGTGGGGAGGGCCTTTGCCAGGCAGCGGATGAGGACTGTCAAGGTGTGGGCCTCACCACCAACCTTTGTTTAAAAAATTCACTCCCTGGATTGTGGGCTTCACTGGCAAGGCAAATGTTTATTGCCAAACTTTGGTTGCCTTGACAACGTGGCACCAACGATTTGGTGGCGATCACTCACCTTGGTGTCAGACTGGAGTCACCTGTAAGCCAGACAGGGTAACAACAATGACTTGCATTTATAATTGCACAACTAATGCAGTAAAATCCCAAGGTGCTTCAAAGGAGATTAATGGTTAAAATTTGGTTCCAAACCACATAAAGAGCTTTTACGTCAAGCGACCAAAACTTTAGTCAAAGTTTAGTTAAGGAGTGAGCTGAAGAAGGCAAAGACATTTCGGGAGGGAATCCCAGAGTTTAGGTTAAAGGGGGAAAGTTTTCTTTCCTGAAGCATTAATGAGTGCTTCTATCTGTTTTCTTCCTTTAAGCAAGCCCCTTGAAGCATACCTCTTTGACCAAGCCTTTAGTCCTCCATGTCAATATATCCCTGGCCAGGATTTTAAGGGTGATGGAGTTTCTCTTCCCACCACCCATCACTGCTGAAACTGGCTGCCCGCAGCTCTTTAACTCTCCAAACGTTGTTAATTGGCTAGAGGCAGGACTTCCACCCCTCAGTCAGGAGGAAGTCCCACCTCAGAGAACTGTTGGTCAATCGGATTGGCCAACAGCTCTCTGGCCCCAGCAGCGCCAGAGGCTGCACTGGACAGGACCAGGACTACAAGCAGGGGCCAGGCATTGTGGTTGGGGCACCCAAAGTTGAAAGGAACCTGTTGATAGAGGCATGCCCCTCTCACCCCTGACTACCTGAGTCCTGAGCAGTTTCACTTTCTGAGCGTCCCCCATGCCCTTGCACTAGTTCCGCCACTCTGAAAATTGAGCCCTGGTGGGAAACGGCCCTTCATTAATTGCCCATTAAGGGCTTCAATTAGAGAAAGGGCGGGTAGCCGATCTTGGCCTCACCTGTCCCACTGTTAAATTGCAGAGAGTTCGGCTGGGCTGGAGCCTGATGGGAAGGCATCCAAAGGATCTTACAGACAGCACCACAACTGCACCCCCCTTACGAACCTGCAGTTGGGAGAACTTAAAATTCAAATTTTGTTTGATTACAGTCCTCTAAAGTGCCTTGGGAAATTTTACCATGTCAAAGGTGCTTTATGATGACAAGTTGTTGTTGTTGGGTTTTTCGGCAATCTGACATCTTCATGTTTAGTTTTTACTCATACCAGCTCTTTATTTTCAGATTGTTGAGACCTTGAGCCCTTGACTGCTGTCAGGGGAAAGTCTAGGAAAATTGGGGTTGTATTTACATATTGGATAATCGGCTTGAATAGATGTTCAATCTCCTATTGCTAGGCCCGTCATTGTGGTGAGTGAGGCTGAGGTGTGGATATATCCCTTATCAGCCTCCCCGAACAGGCGCCGGAATGTGGGGACTAGGGGCTTTTCACAGTAACTTCATTTGAAGCCTACTTGTGACAATAAGCGATTTTCATTTCATTTTCATTCTGTCGATTTAAATCTCACATGAGAATGGAGTGGAATTGGTCATGATGTCCCGCTCAGGTGAGCCTGAGACGCCATTACCTTCACCAAAGCAGAGATAGAGCAACCAATTCTTTATTGAATGATGGGTTTCCAATCTGACACTGTCATCACATTTGATTGAAAAATGGCCACAAATCAGACAACAGACCTTTGGAGTTAAGGAAAGTACGTCGGAGTGAGAGAAGATGGGAAGATGTTTCCCATCGGGATCATGCTCGGACTGCTGTTGTTTACAGGAACTTGAAGTATGATGGAAAGGGCACCCACTGCCTCATTGGCGTAAGAGGCTGTGTATGGCAATAGTATATTGCAGATATATAAGGTGAAGCTGAGTTCTCATCACCTGTGATGACCTGGTATGTTCACTGGATATTTTGCTGTCCTGGATTCCAGTGTGTGATGTGGCTGAGATGGCACTCACATTGGATACAGCCGCCTCTAAACTTGCAAAATGGAATTGGCCAAAAACCTGAAAAGGAAAAACAAATATCAGGTTATAGAACATAGAACACACAGTGCAGAAAGAGGCAATTCGGCCCATCAAGTCTGCACCGACCCACTTAAGCCCTCATTTACAACCAATAACCCCTCCTAACCTTTTTTGGACACTTAAGGGAAATTTAGCGTGGCCAATCCATGGTCCGTGGGGCAGCACAGTAGCATAGTAGTTAGCACTATGGGCAGTTAGACTAATTAAATATCTCTTCCCAAGAACGGCACAGTGACTCAGCAGTTAGCACTGCTGCCTCACAGCGCCAGAGATCAGCTTTGGGTTCCACAACCTCAGGTGACCGTCTGTGTGGAGTTTGCACATTTTCCCTGTGTCTGCGTGGGTTTGCTCCAGGTGCTCCGGTTTCCTCTCACAGTCGTTAAATGTGCAGGTTAGGTGGATTGTATACGTTGAATTGCAAATTGCCCAAGGTGGGTTACGGGGATAGGGCAGGGGATTGGGCCTAGGTCTGGTGCTCTTGCAGAGGGTCAGTGCAGACTCGATGAGCCAAATGGCCTCCTTCTGCACCCTGGGGATTCTATGATTCTAAGAGCTGTCACAGTCCAGTGGGCTAAATTACCTCCTTCTGAAGAATCCCAGAGATTCCATTAACGAACAGGCTATGCTATGACCTTTTACACTCCTGTTGCCCATTCTTAGCATTTTCTAAGTTAAGCTCTGCAGCAGCATATGATTTCCTGCCCTTCCTCGCACCAGTAAACTCCCAATGAATGTCATTCTTGGTGTCTGGGACTCGCTCACACTCTCGTTGCTGAATCAGAAGAGTTCGAGATCATCTTCTACTCCACAGGCTTGAGCACAACAATGAAGGCTGAAAATCCAGTTCAGTCTGAGAGCGCAAGGTTGAAACTAGTGAATCTTTGCTGCCAATGTAAGTATAACCTTCCTTAAACCTTCTGGAGAACAGGGAGGGCTGTGGAGTTGAGGCCGTGATGAGATCAGCCATGATCGTATTAAACGGTGGAGCAGGCTTGAGAGGCTAAAATGGCTACTCATGCACCTAGTTCTTACGTTCAAAGAAAGAACTATTCTGTCTCATACCGCCTGCCAGCTCTTGGTCCGTAGCCCTGTAGGTAACAGCACCTCAAGCACAAATATGCAGCGGGATTCTCCGCTGGCGGGATTCTCCGTTTTGCCAGCACCCGGGGGTTTCCCGGAGAATCCCGCCGGCGGGTCAGGGCAGAAATGTGGGGCGGCGGGGCAGAGAATCCAGCCCCTGATGTTCTTGATTAATAAGGGGATTTCTTGATTAATCAGGCATAACGGGGAGAAGGCAGGAGAATGGGGATGAGGAACATACCCGCAGCCGCCCAGCGAGTTTCCTGAACGGCTGGGACCATATTAGAAATACGTCGTCGGGATTTTGGCTGGTAGGGGCAGAGAATAGCGGGGCGGGCATCAAGCAATGGCTGCAGGAGGTGGATACGCGACGTGGCATACCTCCGGAGTATGCTGCTTTTCGGGGGTTGGAGAATCGAGGAATCGGCGCAGATCACGATTCCATTCATGAAACTGGGTTTCTCCGCCCTGGCGCCGGATGCGATTTTGGCATCGGGGTGTGGAGAATTCAGGCCATGATTGTATAACAACAATTTCAAATGTAAACATAACTCAGTAAATAACACCTCTCCCCCCCCCCCCCCCCAACCAGCAACCATTCCCAGCCAACATGGCTTCCACAGACAGTTCCCCAGTCCCTCCTCCTCCAGTCGCTGATCTCGCCTGAACTAAACTATCTCCTCCTACCCTCCTCGTTCCCTAACACCCTCCCCCCCCCCCCCCCCTCCCACTCCTTATTGTATCTGAAAACAGTTTAATTTTCCCTGAAGAAGTCGATAAACGGACGAACCGCAGCGTCGATCCTCTCAGGGTGAACTTGATTTCCTCAAGCCTGAGAAACCTGGCCATGTCACGAACCCATACCCCAGATTCCGGTGTTCTGAGTCCCTCCACGCCAATAAGATCCATCTCCGGGCTACTAGGAAGGCAAAGGCCAAAACGCCAGCCTCTCTCACCCCCTGGACTCCTGGCTCTCCCGACATTCCAAAAATCACCACCTCTGGACTCTGTGCCACCCTTGTTTTTAGTACCATGGACATGACATCCGCAAATCCCTGCCAGAATCCCCTAAGCTTTGGATATGCCCAGAACATGTGAACATGATTTGTGGGCCCTTCCGCACAGTGCCCATACCTGTCCTCCACCCCTTCAAAAAACCTGCTTATCTGGGCCACCGTCAAGCCCAGTGTACCACCTTAAATTGTATCAGGCTGAGCCTGGCGCATGATGAGGACGTGTTGACTCTACTCAGGGCATCTTCCCACAGCCCCACCTCTAGTTCCTTGCCCAACTCATCTTCCCATTTATGTATTACCTCCCTTATGAGTGTTTCCTCCCACTCCATGAGTTCTTTATAAATTTCCAAGACCTTCCCCTCCCCCACTCCCATTTTCAAAACTACCTTGTCCTGTATCCCCTGTGATGTGTTGGGTGCTCTGGATCCGTGAAACACATGCAGGCCACCAACACTTAAAATTGTACAACACTATTTTATTAAACTAAAACTGCTGAACATACTATTACTGTGGGTTACACTATGTTAAATTAACTAAAGACCTGTGCCTGTCCTAACCAGTCGAATCACTCAGCACGTGGTGAGAATCTATGCTGTAATCTATAAGCTCTTGTGCTTCTGAAAGGCTGCATCCTGAATGAGCGGGAAAAGTGATGCCCTCTGTCTTTATAGTGAGTGTGTTCTAACTGGTGATTGTGCATGTTGATTGGTCCTAGTGTATGTCCATCAGTGTGTGTGTCTGCACCATGATATACTGGTGTATATTATGACATCCTGGAGCGGTAGAAGCGGAAAGATCGAAACCTGCCTCCGTACAAAGTCCCTCGCCTATAGATAACGAAACCCATTCCCTCCTGGCAGTTCAAACTCCTCATCCAGATCCTCCAAACATGGAAAGTTCCCATCAATAAACAGGTCCCCCAGACGCTCAATCCCAGCTATCTGCCACCTCCGAAACCCCCCCATCCAGCCTCCCTGGCACAAACATATGGGGCGAGATTCTCCCATATGGGGAGAAATCGTAAGGCTGGCGTCAAACCCCCCCCCCTTCCCGACCGGGAACCGATTCTGGTCCCCGGTCGGGGCTAGCAGCCCGACGCCGTAAGCTCCGGCATCACGGGCTTAACGAAATTCGTTAAGCCCGCTTGCCGGAGTTAGTGCCAGCTGACGCGTCATATGACATCAGCCACGCATGCGCAGATTGGAAGACTCCAACCCGCGCATGATGTCATCGCGCATTTGCGCGAAACCCGCGCATGCGCGGGCCGGGTTGCCCCTCAGCCGCCCCGCGAATGGATACTGCGGGGCGGCGGAAGGAGAAATAGTGCGCAGGCATCGGGCCCGCTGCCCGCGATCGGTGCCGACCGATCGCGGGCCCATGGCACCCTTGGCACGGCCGTGGTACTGCCGTGCCAATCGGTGCCATGGTTATAAAATGCGAGTGTTTACGGCCGTTTTTACGAACGGCCAGACCCAGGTGTGTTTGCCGTTCGTAAAAACAGCCGTAAAGGGCTGGGAACTCGGCCCATCGAACAGCTGTGAATCGCTGCCGGCCGTAAAAAAACGGCGGCAGCGATTCGTGTCGGGAGTTGGGCGTGGGGGGGGGGGGAGAATAGCGGGAGGGTGTCGGAACAGCGTGGCCGTAAAATTTTACGAGCCACGCTATTCTCCGCACCGTCGGGAGTGCAGAGAATCTCGCCCCCGGTTTCCACAAATTGGAGCCCACACCGATGCTCCCTCAACTCCCATATGCTTCCGCCATTGCCCCCATACCCTCAGAGCTGCCACCACCACCGGGCTTGTAGTGCTGAGGTGGCGAGAACGGCAGAGGTGCTGTTACCAAAGCCCCAAAACTTGTTTCCCTTTATGATGCCGCCTCCACCCGCGCCCACGCCGACCACTCCCCCACTACCCACTTCCTAATCATAGCTATATTTGCGGCCCAATAATAGTTCCTAAAGGTTGGTATGGTCTGCCCCCTCCCCCCTCCGCCTCATCACCTCTCCAACAGCACCACCCTTACTCGCAGGGTTTTACCCGCCCACAGGCATGTTTGTCTGATGTTCACGACTCTCTGAAGTTCCTTGCGGTCCTGGGCCGAGCAGTTGCCACACCAGGCTGTGATGCAGCCGGATAGGATCCTTTCTATGGTGCATCTGTAGTTTCCTGAGGAAGTATAGGTGCTGTTGTGCTTTCTTGGTGGTAGCGTCGACGTGAATGAACAAGGACATATTTTTGGTCATGTGCACCCCTAGGAATTTGAAGCTGCTAACCATCTCCACCTCAACCCCGTTGATGCTGACAGGGGTGGGTACAGTACTTTGCTTCCTGAAGTCAATGACCAGCTCTTTAGTTTTGCTGGCATTGAGGGAGAGATTGTTGTTGCTGCACCACTCCACTAGGTTCTCTATCTCCCTCGTGTATTCTGACTCGTCGTTATTGGAGATCCGGCCCACTATGGTCGAATCATCAGCAAACTTGTATATGGAGTTTGAACCAAATTTTGCCACGCAGTCGTGAGTGTACAGGGAGTAGAGTAGGGGGCTAAGTACACAGCCTTGGGGGCCCTGGTATTGAGGTCTATTGTGTAGGAGGTGTTTTTTTTATTTTTTTTTATTTTTAAACAAAACAATGTTTATTCTAGGAATTCAGTTCGCATTTTATAAACACACAGTCAACAGCATATCAACTACCAACACAGATACAATACTCTATAGGTAACTCTTAATAACTTTCCTTACAACATCTATAATCCTTTTTAACAAAGACAGTAGGTTTGAATTCTCGACAGAGAACAGTTATCACTATTAAATTATCAAGCGATCTGAACACCTTTTTAACATACAGAGAGAGAGAGACCAAAAATACAGCTGCTTTGTCTGAGTGCAGTCCCAACAGCAAACAAAGTAAAACGCCGAGCCAAAAACAGCTTCCAGCTCAAAACGAAAGTAAAAAGCAGAGCCAGAGCCCAGCTCCACCCACACAATGACACCGCTGCAGCCATTTGAGAAGACAAACATTTCTTAACGTGAAATTCCCATGACAATATCAACACCTGAATCACACAAAACAGTCAAGTTCAACACTTTCCTTCAGACAGGTAACACCAAAATTGTCCCAAATCAAACCACAACACAAACCGTACCATACAGAGTTTTCAACTATTATTCATTCCTGGCATCTCTTTCTCAAACATTCTTCCAATTGTCCCGTTATTGGTGAACTTACCTGCAGTAACAACATTTTCATTCCCTTCCTCCAAAGGGTCAAAAGAGTCCAAAGTTCTGGCTTCCAACAGGCAAATATATCAGTTGATAGGCATTGTGAATTCTCAACATAGTTCCTGCTTGTGCTTAATTCCAAAATTGGACAGTAATTCACACATACAATTTAATATCTGTAGCAGTATAACTCCCATTGCAACAATCCAAAAGGCTACTAGAACAGCCAAGCCATCTCAATCTCATCAGGGTTATTGAGAACTAGAGCAGTTTTGATTTGTTTGCTGAAAAAAAATCAAGAACATTTAAAGCATGGAATCTCTGGCTTACTTGAATCTTTGGATCGATTATTTTTAATCATAAGATGTGATTCAATCTTTCCATCACTTTATTCATATAGCCACCATTAGTACACATGCAGAAGTCTCCTCTCACGATAAAACATCTGAATCTCAATCAGCTACAAGGGCAAAGCTTTTTTTTACGACTATGAGATCGAAGGTTGCCTTCAATACATCAACAGACATTCCAGCAGTTTCATCTCACACAGACGTCATATTAGACCAAACTACACCTGTTTCATCAACACCCCACAAAACCTCAACAGCAGTAACATCAGGTAAATGTCAATCAATGTGGCCATGAAATCAAAAGTGGGAACAGGTTTTCTTCAGTTTAGTCATTTATCAAAGCTCCGATCAAATATATCCATTGATAGTCATTCTACAGAATGCACAACATAAACCCTAACACTATCAGTTGCTTCCATATTCTCACAAGAACATTGTTACATTTTCCTTTCCTCCTAAATCACGTTAACATGTTTTTAAAAAAAATATTTTTATTCCCCTCCTTTTTCACATTTTCTCCCGAATTTACATCCACCAACAATAAACAACAATCAGCAACAGATGTGTCAATCCCCAAAACAATAACAACGATTCCATCCTCCTACCAAACCCCAAACATCAGCCCGCATGTTCACACAAACAAATGACAAAAAGGAATCAGGGATTACGCATAGTCATCCTTAATATACACAGCCCGCCTCCCCCCAACCCCACCCCCCACCAACTAATGTTCAATGTTATCCAGTTCTTGAAAGTGCATAATAAATAATGCCCATGACTTGTAGAACCCCTGCGAGCTTCCCCTCAGTTCAAACTTAACCTTCCCAATGGTCAAGAATTCCAACAGGTCCGTCCCCCTGCCATGCCAGTGATGTAGCGTTGTTGTTTATTCTTACTGATTGTGGTCTGTGGGTCGGAAAATCGACGATCCAGTTGCAGAGTGAGGAGCTAAATCCTAGGTTGTGGAGCTTTGATATGAGCTTGGCTGGGATTATGGTGTTGAAGGCGGAGCTGTAGTCAATAAATAGGAATCTGATGTAGGAGTCCTTGTTGTTGAGATGCTCTAGGGATGAGCGTAAGGCCAGGGAGATGGCATCTGCTGTGGACCGGTTGCGGAAGTGTGCGAATTGCAGTGGCTCAAGACGTTCTGGGAGTATGAAGGTGACATGCTTCATGACCAACCTCCCCACAATGATCGATGCCAGGGCCACTTGATGATAGTCATTGAGACATGCTGCCTGGTTCTTCTTCGGTATGGGTATTATGGTGGTCTTCTTGAAGCAGGTGGGAACCTTGGAGCGGAGTCAGGACAGGTTAAAGATGTCCGTGAACACATCTGCCAGCTGCTCCATGCAGGCTCTGAGTGCACAGCCAGGGATGCCGTCCGGACCCGTCGCCTTTTGAGGGTTCACTTTGCGGAAACCCGATCTGACTTCGGAAGCTGTGATGGTGGGGATGGGTACGTTATGGGCGGCTGTGGCACTTGACAGCGGAGCGTTAGTTTCCTGCTCGAACCGAGCATAGAATGCATTGAGTTCATCGGGGAAGGGTGCGCTGCTGTCGGAGATACTGCTTGGCTTCGCTTTGTCGCCCGTTATGTTGTTTAGGCCTTGCCACAACTGCAGAGAGTCTGTAACGCTAGCTTGGTCTGATATTCTCTCTTGGCATCTTGGCTGGCTTTGCGGAGGTCGTACTTGGATTTCTTGTATAGGTCAGGGTGGCCTGACTTGAATGCCTCAGGCCTGTCCTTCAGTAGGGAGTCAATCTCGCGCTTGAGCCATGGTTTGCATTGGGTAACGTACATACTACTTTCTTTGGCACACGGTGGTCCACATATTTGCTTATGAAGTCTGTGATGGTGGTGACATACTCAATTAAGTTGGTCGCTGAGTTATTAAATGTAGACCAGTACACTGTCTCTAAGCAGTCTCGTAAGAGCGTTTCTGTTTCCTCGGACCAGCACTGCATGACCTTCTTAGCTGGATTCTCCCGCTTGCGTTTCTGCTGGTATCCCGGGAGAAGGAGCACCGTCTTATGGTCTGATTTTCCAAATTGCGGTCAGGGGATGGAACCGTAGGCACCCTTGATTTTTGAGTAGCAGTGGTCAAGAGTGTTGTCGCCCCTGGTGGGACAGGAGATGTGCTGGTGGAATTTTGGCAGTACACTCTTGAGGTTGAAGTCCCTGGCCACGATGAACAAGGCCTCCGGGTGTTCTGTTTCGTAGTTGTTTATAACTGTGTACAGTTCGTCCAGTGCCTTGGGCCACACTTGGAGTTCAGTGTTCAACTCTGTTGCACACTACCAGAAGGATCTGGAGGCTTTAGAGAGGGTGCAGAAGAGATTTACCAGGATGTCGCCTGGTATGGGGGGAATTAGCTATGAGGAGAGGTTGAAGAAACTTGGTTTGTTCTTACTGGAACGAAGGAGGTTAAGGGGCAACCTGATAGAGGTCTACAAAATTATGGGTGGCACAGACAGAGTGGATAGTCAGAGACATTTTCCCTGGGTAGAGGGGTCAATTGCTAGGGGGCATATGTTTAAGGTGCGAAGGGCAACGTTTAGAGGAGATGTACGAGGCAAGTCTTTGTGGTAGTCGCCACTGATGTATATATTGTATATAGAGGATGTTGTTATAGGTGCTTTATGGTAAGGCCCCTGTACTACAGGTACGGGGGTAGATCCCTGCCAGCTGGCTCCACCCAGTAGGTGGAGTATAAATATGTGTGCTCCCCGTACAGCAGCCATTTCATCAGCTGCTGTAGGAGGCCACACATCTCAGTGTAATAAAGCCTCGATTACATCCAACTCTTGTCTTTGCGTAATTGATAGTGCATCAATTTATTACACTGAGATTTCAGAGATGGGCATCTGAATCAAGCCGGGTCGCCTACAGCTGCATCCTCAAGCAGACAATGCCAAAAGGGACTTGAACATTGGCTAACCTGTTTCGAAGCGTACATCGGGTCTGCGCCAGACACAATTCCAGAAGCATAGAATCTCCAGATCCTACACATGCGGCTGAGCTCCAACGTCTTTACACTCGTCCAGGACCCTCTAACCTACGCAGAGGCCATGGCACTACTAAAGGAAAATTACGCTCAGCGGACTAACAAAATCAACGCCAGACAGCTCCTCTCCACACAGCGCCAGCTTCCTGGTGAGTCAGTGGAAGATTTCTGCCGCGCCCTTCTCGCCCTATTTAGAGACTGTGACTGTGAGGCCGTTTCGGCCATGGAACACTCGAATTTGCTGATGTGAGACACATTTGTTAAGGGCATAGGGTCTGACTACATCCGCCAGCGCCTCCTAAAGGGGCCACGCTCGACCTCGCGGCGACCAAAAAGCTAGCGCTCTCACTTACGGTCGCATCACGCAACATTCAGGCCTATGACCCCGACCGCGTGGCGCACCCCTTCTGTGCATCGTGGACTTCGCAGATGACCGCCCCACCATGGATCCCATCAGCGACCACCCTTAGCCATCCCCACGCCTGTGCCAGGCGGCAGCCAACCAATCCCGGGGGGCCCAAATGCTACTTCTGTGGGATGTCAAAACACCCCCGGCAGCGATGCCCGGCGCGGAGCGTCCTCTGCATGGCCTGCTGCAGTGTGCCAGGCCCACTCAATCGCCGCTATTGTCCCGACACCTCCCATGTGCGGCCAGTGGGCGCCGCCACCTTCCCCTCCTCAGACCACGTGCGGCCTGTGGACGTCGCCATCTTGCTCAGCTCGCAACACGTGCGGCCCGTGGGCGCCGCCATCTTGTTCCTACCAAGACCAATGGGCGCCGACATCTTGCCTCCCCCATGACACATGCGGCTCGTGGGCTCCGCCATCTTGCCCGACTCGGGTCCCCTGCCTGTATGGCACCTCATCAGGCCGTTCATCACCTGCAACCACCGACGACCAGCCACGTCTCGCCTCGGTCACGATTGACCAGTCTCGACCACACAACCTCACAACTGCTTCAACTAAAGTTAAGGTCAACAGACATGAGATCTCCTGCCTGCTGGACTCTGGGAGCACCAAACGCTCCATTCACTCCGATACGGTAAGGTGCTGCTCCCTCGTGATACACCCTGCCAATCAGAGAATCTCCCTGGCCTCCGGATCCCATTCCGTGGTGATCCGGGGGTACTGCATTGCCACCCTCACCATCCAGGGCGTAGAGTTCAGCGGCTTCCACCTCTACGTCCTCCCCAACCTCTGCGCTGCCCTGCTATTCGACCTGGACTTCCAGTGCAACCTCCAGAGCCTAACCCTGAAACTCGGCAGGCCCCTACCACCCCTTACTGTGTGCGGCCTCGTGACCCTCAAGGTCGACCCACCTTCCCTTTTTGCAAACCTAACCCTGGATTGCAAACCCGTCGCCATCAGGAGCAGACGGTACAGCGCCCAGGACAGGACTTTCATCAGGTCTTAAGTCCAGCGGCTGCTTCGGGAAGGCATCATCGAAGCCAGCAACAGCTCCTGGAGAGCCCAAGTGGTAGTAGTTAAAACTGGGGAGAAAAATAGGATGGTCGTTGACTACAGTCAGACCATCAATCGGTACATGCAGCTTGATGCGGACCCCCTCCCATGCATATCTGATATGGTTAATCAGATTGCACAGTACCGGGTCATCTCGACAGTGGACCTGAAATCTGCCTACCACCAGCTCCCCATCCGTAAGGCGGACTGCCCATACACTGCGTTCGAAGCAGACTGCCGCCTTTACCACTTTCTTAGGGTCCCCTTCGGTGTCACCAACGGGGTCCGGTCTTCCAACAGGAGGTGAACCAAATGGTTGACCAGTACGAACTGCGGGCCACCTTCCCGTACCTGGACAATGTCGCCATCGGCAGCCACGATCAGCAGGACCATGATGCCAACCTTGCCAAAGTTCTCCACACCGCCACTCTCCTCAACCTCACGTATAACAAGGAGAAGTGTGTGTTCAGCACGAACCGCTTAGCCATCCTCGGCTATGTGGTCCAGAACGGAGTTTTGGGGCCTGACCCTGATTGCATGCGCCCCCTCATGGAACTCCCCCACTGCCCCAAGGCCCTCAAACGGGGTTAGAGATAGATAGAGAAATACAGCACAGAACAGGCCCTTCGGCCCACGATGTTGCGCCGAACTTTTGTCCTAGGTTAATCATAGAATTTTGGACAATTTGTCATGGCCAATCCACCCAACCTGCACATCTTTGGACTGTGGGAGGAAACCGGAGTACCCGGAGGAAACCCACGCAGTCACGGGGAGGATGTGCAGACTCCACACAGACAGTGACCCAAGTCGAAATCGAACTTGGGACCCTGGAGCTGTGAAGCAATTGTGCTATCCACAATGCTACCGTGCTGCCCTTAAGAAGTTAACCTACACTCCCTTATTCTACCCTAATCCAAGTACCTATCCAATAGCCGTTTGAAGGTCCATAAATTTTCCGACTCAACTACTACCACAGGCAGTGCATTCCATGCCCCCACTACTCTCTGGGTAAAGAACCTACCTCTGACATCCCCTCTATCTTCCACCATTTATCTTAAATTTATGTCCCCTTGTAATGGTGTGTTCCACCCGGGGAAAAAGTCTCTGACTATCTACTCTATCTATTCCCCTGATCATCTTATAAACCTCTATCAAGTCGCCCCTCATCCTTCTCCGTTCTAATGAGAAAAGGCCTAGCACCCTCAACCTTTCCTCATAAGACCTACTCTCCATTCCAGGCAACATCCTGGTAAATCTCCTTTGCACCTTTTCCAAAGCTTCCACATCCTTCCTAAAATGAGGTGACCAGAACTGCACACAGTACTCCAAATGTGGCCTGACCAAGGTTTTGTACAGCTGCATCATCACCTCACGGCTCTTAAATTCAATCCCTCTGCTAATGAACGCTAGCACACCATAGGCCTTCTTCACAGCTCTATCCACTTGAGTGGCAACTTTCAAAGAACAATGAACATAGACCCCAAGATCTCTCTGCTCCTCCACATTGCCAAGAGCCCTACCATTAACCCTGTATTCCGCATTCAGATTTGTCCTTCCAAAATGGACAACCTCACACTTGTCAGGGTTAAACTCCATCTGCCACTTCTCAGCCCAGCTCTGCATTCTATCTATGTCTCTTTGAAGCCGACAACAGCCCTCCTCACTATCCACAACTCCACCAATCTTCGTATCATCTGCAAATTTACTGACCCACCCTTCAACTCCCTCATCCAAGTCGTTAATGAAAATCACAAACAGCAGAGGACCCAGAACTGATCCCTGCGGTACGCCACTGATAACTGGGCTCCAGGCTGAATATTTGCCATCCACCACAACTCTCTGTCTTCTATCGGTTAGCCAGTTTGTTATCCAACTGGCTAAATTTCCCACTATCCCATGCCTCCTTACTTTCTGCATAAGCCTACCATGGGGAACCTTATCAAATGCCTTACTAAAATCCATGTACACTACATCCACTGCTTTACCTTCATCCACATGCTTGGTCACCTCCTCAAAGAATTCAATAAGACTTGTAAGGCAAGACCTACCCCTCACAAATCCGTGCTGACTATCCCTAATCAAGCAATGCCTTTCCAGATGCTCAGAAATCCTATCCCTCAGTACCCTTTCCATTACTTTGCCTACCACCGAAGTAAGACTAACTGGCCTGTAATTCCCAGGGTTATCCCTATTCCCTTTTTTGAACAGGGGCACGACATTCGCCACTCTCCAATCCTCTGGTACCACCCCTGTTGACAGCGAGGATGAAAAGATCATTGCCAACGGCTCTGCAATTTCATTTCTTGCTTCCCATAGAATCCTTGGATATATCCCGTCAGGCCCGGGGGACTTGTCTATCCTCAAGTTTTTCAAAACGCGCAACACATCTTCCTTCCTGACAAGTATCTCCTCAAGCTTATCAGTCTGCTTCACGCTGTCCTCTCCAACAATATGGCCCCTCTCATTTGTAAATACTGAAGAAAAATACTTGTTCAAGACCTCTCCTATCTCTTCAGACTCAATACACAATCTCCCGCTACTGTCCTTAATCGGACCTACTCTCACTCTAGTCATTCTCATATTTCTCACGTATGTGTAAAAGGCCTTGGGGTTTTCCTTGATCCTACCCGCCAAGGATTTTTCATGCCCTCTCTTAGCTCTCCTAATCCCTTTCTTCAGTTCCCTCCTGGCTATCTTGTATCCCTCCAGCGCCCTGTCTGAACCTTGTTTCTTCAGCCTTACATAAGTCTCCTTCTTCCTCTTAACAAGACATTCAACCTCTCTTGTCAACCATGGTTCCCTCACTCGACCATCTCTTCCCTGCCTGACAGGGACATACATATCAAAGACACGCAGTACCTGATCCTTGAACAAGTTCCACATTTCACTTGTGTCCTTCCCTGACAGCCTATGTTCCCAACTTCTGCACTTCAATTCTTGTCTGACAGCATTGTATTTACCCTTCCCCCAATTATAAACCTTGCCCTGTTGCTCGCACCTATCCCTCTCCATTACTAAAGTGAAAGTCACAGAATTGTGGTCACTACCTCCAAAATGCTCCCCCACTAACAAATCTATCACCTGCCCTGGTTCATTACCAAGTACTAAATCCAATATGGCCTCCCCTCTGGTCGGACAATCTACATACTGTGTTAGAAAAGCTTCCTGGACACACTGCACAAACACTACCCCATCCAAACTATTTGATCTAAAGAGTTTCCACTCAATGTTTGGGAAGTTGAAGTCGCCCATGACTACTACCCTGTGACTTCTGCACCTTTCCAGAATCTGTTTCCCAATCTGTTCCTCCACATCTCTGCTGCTATTGGGGGGCCTATAGAACACACCCAACAAGGTGACTGCTCCTTTCCTATTTCTAACTTCAACCCATATTACCTCAGTAGGCAGATCCCCCTCGAACTGCCTTTCTGCAGCTGTTATACTATCTCTAATTAACAATGCCACCCCCCCACCTCTTTTACCATCCTCCCTAATCTTGTTGAAACATCTATAACCAGGGACCTCCAACAACCATTTCTGCCCCTCTTCTATCCAAGTTTCCGTGATGGCCACCACATCGTAGTCCCAAGTACCGATCCATGCATTAAGTTCACCCACCTTATTCCTGATGCTTCTTGCATTAAAGTATACACACTTCAACCCATCTCCTTGCCTGCAAGTACTCTCCTTTGTCATTGTTACCTTCCCCACTGCATCACTACGTGCTTTGGCGTCCTGACTATCGTCTACCTTAGTTGCTGGACTACAGATCCGGTTCTTTTCGTATTATGTCCAGTGGGTCCCGCCCACTCATCCAATCCTCCGTTTTCCCACTGACGGCCAAGGCTCACCAGGCCTTCAACCGTATCAAAGCCGACATCGCCAAGGCCGCGATGCACGCAGTCGATGAGACGTTACCATTGCAAGTGGAGAGCGATGCATCAGACGTCGCTCTGGCCGCCACCCTCAACCAGGCAGGCAGGCCTGTGGCATTCTTTTCCTGCACCCTCCATGCCTCCGGAATTCGGCACTCCTCCGTCAAAAAGGAGGCCCAAGCCATCGTTGGAGCTGTGCGGCATTGGAGGCATTACCTGGCTGGCAGGAGATTCACTCTCCGCACTGACTAATGGTCGGTTGCCTTCATGTTTAACAACACACAGCAGGGCAAGATCATAAATGATAAAATCTTGAGGTGGAGGATCGAGCTCTCCACCAACAAATCCGAGATTTTGTATTGCCCCAGTAAGCTCAACGAGCCCCCCGATGCCCTATCCCGAGGTACATGTGCCAGCGCACAAGTGGACTGACTCCGCACCCTGCAAGTCAACCTCTGTCACCCAGGAGTCACCCGTTTTTACCATTTCATCAAGGCCCACAACCTGCCCTACTCCGTTGAGGAAGTCAGGGCTATCACCAGAGACTGCCAGGTCTGCGCGGAGTGTAAACCGCACTTCTACCGTCCAGACTGTGCGCGCCTGATGAACGCCTCCCGCCCCTTTGAACGCCTCAGCGTGGACTTCAAAGGGCCCCTCCCCTCCACCGACTGAAACACGTACTTCCTCAGTGTGGTCGATAAATATTCCCAATTCCCCTTTGCCGTTCCATGCCTCGACATGACGTATGCCACCATCATCAAAGCCGCCAACACCATCTTCGCTCTGTTCGGTTTCCCCGCCTACCTTCACAGCGACCGGGGATCCTCATTCATGAGCGATGAGCTGCGCCAGTACCTGCTCAACAGCGGCATTGCCTCGAGCAGGACAACCAGCTACAACCCCTGGAGAAATGGGCAGGTGGAGAGGGAGAACAGGATGGTCTGGAGGGCCGTCCAGCTGACCCGATGGTCCAGATATCTCCCGGCCTCCCGCTGGCAGGAGGTCCTCCCCAATGCACTTCACTCCATTTGGTCGCTCCTGTGCATCGCGACGAATGAAATCCCCCATGAACGTCTTTTTGCCTTCCCCAGGAAGTCCACCTCCACCCAACGTGGCTGGCAGCTCTAGGACCCGTTCTCCTCCGTAGACACGTTTGACTTCACAAGGCGGACCCGTTGGTTGAGAGGGTACAGCTACTTCTCGCAAACCCCCAGTACGTTTACGTAGCGTACCCCGACGGTCGCCAAGACGACACAGTCTCCCTCAGGGACCTGGCACCAGCTGGTTCCCCACAGCACCGCCCCCCCTCCAACCCGGCGCCACATTCCCTTACCCTGATGCACCCCACCGCAGCCCCCGCTCAGGGACACTCCGCCCTCCCCTTGCCCACACCCGGGGACAAAGAGGATTTCGACACGCTCCCGGAGTCTCCGAAGACCAAGCCACCGCCGGAGTCGCCACCAGCACTACAGCGCTCTCTACGACAGATTAAGGAACGGGACCACCTGAATATATAATTTTATCTGTACTTTTAAAACACAATTTCCTATATATAGTTCTCCAACACCCCCGCAGGACTCATTTTTAACAGGGGGTGAATGTGGTAATCACCACTGATGTAAATATTGTATGCAGAGGATGTAGTTATAGGTGCTTTACAGTAAGGCCCCTGTACTACAGGTACGGGGATAGATCCCTGCCTGCTGGCTCCACCCAGTAGGCGGAGTATAAATATGTGTGCTCCCTGTACAACAGCCATTTCATCAGCTGCTGTAGGAGGCCACACATATCAGTGTAATAAAGCCTCGATTACATCCTACTCTCGTCTTTGCGTAATTGATAGTACATAAATCTTTTACACAGAGGGTAGTGGGTGCCTGGAACTCGCTGCTGGAGGAGGTGGTGGGAGCAGGGACGATAGTGACGTTTAAGGGGCATCTTGACAAATACATGAATAGGATGGGAATAGAGGGATACGGACCCCGGAAGTGTAGAAGATTTTAGTTTAGATGGGCAGCATGGTCAGCGCTGGCTTGGAGGGCCGAAGGGCCTGTTCCTGTGCTGTACTTTTCTTTGTTCTTTGTTCTTTGTTCACTTCTGCCTGGAGTGGGATGCTGTGATAATGGCTGAAGTGAATTCATGTGGAAGATAGGTATGTGCGGCACTTCACAAACAGTTATTCCAGGTTTGGAGAACAGTAGGTCCCCAGGATCACCACATCCAAGCACCAAGAGGAGTTGATGAGGAGAGAAACCCCTCCACCCTTCGCTTTGCCTAATGGCACAGTGCGTTCTGCCAGATGAATTGAGAAGCCTTCAGGTTGTATGGCACAGTCCAGTGAGGCAGGGGTGAGCTATGCCTCTGTGAAACAGAGCACACAGCAGTCTCTTACTTCCCTCTGAAAGATAAGTCTCGCGTTAAGTTCATCCAGCTTGTTTTTAATCGCTTGTACGTTTGCCATGAGTATGCTGGGGAGAGGAGTTTTGAAACCGGGTTGCTTCAGTCTCACCTGCAGACTCCGCCTTTCACTCGCTTCCTGGGTCAGTGGCTGTGGCTAGATGGTCCCGGGATCTGAAAGAAAAGTCTGCCTGAAAGGTAGATGATTTCATCTGGCGGGGGCAAGGGCACTGGCAGGACCAGGGAGCTGGTTATGTTTCCGGGGTCGGGTCTAGCAGGATCCCGGGCGCTGGTTGAGGTGGTGGGTTTGCTGGGGGGACATGTTTGGAATCCTGTCAGGTCCTGGCATTCTGCGAGCACGTGAATACCTTGCTGCGCATTCCGGTCCTTGCGCAGGGTCTCCGCCGTTTCGGGGGTCCTGGGTCGCGGGCAGGATTTTCCTGAGGCAGGTTGGGCTGTGTCCCGCGTTCTGTTCCATTGTTGGGTGCTCCTGGGGTTGGGTCGGGTCTTGGAGTAGGCCTGGTCGGGCCTTCACGTGGATTTTTGTTTCCTCCATCTTAGGTAGGTCAGGTTTCTGGGTGGGCCTCTCTGGGTTGGGTCGCTGGGCGGGCCTCTCTGGGTCGGGTTGCTGGGCATGCCTCTCCGGGTCGGGTCACTGGGCATGCCTCTCCGGGTCGGGTCACTGGGCATGCCTCTCCGGGTCGAGTCGGGCCAGTCCTCGTGGTCGGGGGCTGGGTCGGGAGCTCCGGTGACTGGGCCAGGCGGTCCGAGGGCTGGCATCGGTATGTAGGTTGGGTCGGGCGCTCCGAGATCCAGGTCATGTCCAAATCAAGGTCGGGCCCGCGCATCCGGTTTGGGCCTCATCAGCTTCCAGGTCGGGTGGGTCATCTGGAGTTCAGTCAGGTCAAGTCGAGTTGGGTCAAAAGGTCTCCACGGGCCTCGGATGATGTTCAAACCTGCAAGGTAAGATAAAAAAGAAAGGTTAGTAATAATGTTAGTCTTAGAATTAAATGTTAAAAGATTAGAACGATTATAAGATAAGTAAAAAGAGAATCTGTTAGGGAGAGCTCACAGAGAGTCGCCACGCTCCTGCGTCATCTTGCTGGTTCTATTGTTTGGTCTTCAGACTTCTGTATCTTCTGCATGATGGATGGGTCTGGAAGAGGGCAAAGTCTGGGTGTGAGGGGTCTCTGACAATGCTGTCCGTCTTCCTGAGGCAGCGGGGGGGAGGGGGGGGGGGGGTAGACAGAATCAATGGGGAGATTGAGATACTGTGTGAGAGCTTCGGAGAGAGGAAGGAAAAGTGGATGACAAATCTAAACGCAGAGCAGGCTACTGAGCGAGAAATAAACTGAAAAACAGATGGAGGGAGAGAACTACACCATGAAGGATGTCATACAACGTACAGATTTTGAGGTGGTTTCCTGTAGCTCCAGATTCAAATCGATCGAGCAGTGCTTTGAAGAATTGTGATTCAAGAACAGCAGTTATTTTCTCAGCGCTTGTCGTTATGCTGGAACTGCCAGTTCTAATACTAAGGTCAGAAGGGTGATTGGTTTAACCCGGGGTTCCTTAGTAAGCAGCCCAAGAGAACACTGAGCTGAGCTTCCTGTGTGTGAGCTCACTTACATTCAATGCGTCCCTGTGAAATTTCTAATTCATTCTTACAAAGCTTAAGAATTTACAATTGGCTTGTATTAATATTGAAAGGGAAAAAGTAAACTGAGTGTTTTAAATTCTTAGTTGATATACATGCGAACAAACAAGGACACACATACAGAAAGTTAACTGTGCAGCTGTGCTTAGATCTTTATTGCATTGTACTGTGTTTTTATTTGAACTATAAAAGTGGGCTCAGTACCCACTGAATATAATAGGACTCAGGACAACATGAGGCCAAGGATGTTCCCTAGCAACCACTCGACCTCAGCTGCACAGCTCACTGCATCAATTCCACCTCTCTAGCAACTGGCAGGAAAGGGAATTTTGATTTCTTGCAAATTGAAAAGTTAGCACAAAATTTATTAACAATTTATTAACCGTGGCCCAGTGTCAAGAGAGGGGTTGGATTGTGAACAGAAGAAACTTTAGAGGAGTGGTAATTGCATATGCACCCTGACTTTGTTCTTTAGCGATGTGATAAGTGCAAGGGAATAATGGGAGTATTGGGAAATGAGGCTGCAGAAAGGCGACCCCACACTGGCTCCTCAGCACAGTCTGAGGGCCTGTGGCAGTAACTGCACTCAGGGTTAGATGCACAGTCTCCCTGCATTTGTCCTGCTTGTTTGCCAATGGGACATTTTCCAGTTACTTTCAAATTGTATGCATGGCAGCAAACAAATAAACTGGTACAATTATTATTAATCACAGTTATTAATAAAAGTCTATTCGATGGTTTAGATTTTCAGCGGGATCTTCTGAGTATTCAAGCCAGTGGGGATCCTCCGGTCCGCTGCGGGCTTCCCAGTGGCGTGGGCTGGATTAAATGGTAAATTCCATTGACAGCGACAGAACCAGAAGATCCCACCGCCATCCAACAGCGGGCCGCCTCCCGCCAACCAAGAAACACACCAGAGAATCCAGACCTTTGAGTTTACGTGATAGAGTAACATGGTTGACAGAAAAACAGCAGCCCATTTTCCATTTATTCTTATTTACATTTCCACTATCTCTAATGGAAAAGCAATCAGGAGAAATGTATAGTGGGCTGCAGATTCACTATCACCCAGTGCCGCACAAAGTCAACCCACCTCAATGAATAGACTGATCATCCAAATACGCTTATATTCTCTAGAGTTTAAAAGAAGTGTTCTTGTTGAAACATACAAGATTCTTAAGGAGCTTGACGGGGTAGAAACTGAAAGCCTGTTTCCCCTGGCTGGGGAATCTCGAACATAGGGTCACAATCTCAGGATAAGAGGCTGCTCATTTAGGACTGAGAGGAGGAGAAATTTTATCCTTCATATCGTTGTGAATCTTCAGAATGCTCTACACCAGAGGGTTATGGATGCTTCATCTTGAATACATTTGCAGCTAAGATAGACAGATTTCTGGTTTCTCAGGAAATCAAAGAATTTGGGGAATGGATATGCCTGGAGTATGTGGAACTTATATGTGTCAGTGTAGGAATGCGAGGTCCTTCGGAGCCAAAAGCACAAGGTCCTGGAAGTAAGACCAAGTGTCAGAGTGAGCATGGAATAATGAAGGAAAAATCATGCTTGACAAACGTACTGGAATTCTTCGAGGATATAACTTATAAAAGTGACAAGGGGGAGCCAGTGGGTGTGGTATATTTGGATAAGTTTTGCAAAAGAGAATAGTGTGTAAAATTAAAACACATAGGATTAGGGGTAGTGTATTGAGATGGATAGAAAACTGATCGGCAGACAGGAAACAAAGAGGAATTAATGGATCTTTTTCAAATTGACAGGCAGTGACGAGTGGGGTACCGCAAGGATCGGTGCTCGGACTCTAGCTATTCACAATATATATTAATGATTTAGATGAGGGAATAAATGTAATATCTCCAAATTTGCTGATGACACCAAGTTGGGTGGGAGGGTGAGCTATGAGGAGGATGCAGAGATCGTTCAGTGTGATTTGGATAAGTATGTGAGTGAGCAAATAGATGGCAGATGCAGTATAATTTTGAAAGCTGAGAGGTTATCCACTATGGTAGCAACAACAAGAAGGCAGACTATTATCTAAATGGCCATAAGTTAGGAGAGGGAAATGTGCAACAAGACCTGGGTGTCCTCGTACACCAGTCGCTGAAGGTAAGCATGCAATGTAGCAGGCGGTAAAGAAGGCAAATGATATGATGGCTTTCGATGCAAGAAGATTTGAGTACAGGAGCAGGGATGTCATGTTGCAATTATACGGGCCTTGGTGAGGCCACACCTAGAAAATTGTGTGCAGTTTTGGTCTCCTTATCTGAGGGAGGAAATTCTTCCTCTGGAGGGAGTGCAGCGAAGATTTACCAGACTGATTCCTGGGATGACAGAACTGACGCATGAGAAGAGCTTGAATCACCTAGGATTGTAGTCCCTGGAGTTCAGAAGAATGAGGTGGGATATCATAGAAACATATAAAATTCTAACTGGACTGGACAGGTTTGATGCAGGAAGGATGTTCCCAGTGGTGCGTGTGTCCCCACCACGGGTTACAGTATGAGGATACGGGGCAGACCATTTAGGATATGTGGTAATCACCACTGCTGTGTATATTAGGAGATGTGTGGTAAGACCCTGTACTACAGGTATGAGGGTAGTCCCTGCCTGCTGGCTCCACCCAGTAGGTGGAGTATAAGTACGTGTGCTGCGTGTACAGCAGCCATTTCGCCAGCTGCTGTAGGAGGCCACACATCTTGGAGTTAAAAAGCCTCAGTTGTATTCAACTTTCGTCTCTGTGCAATTGATCGTGCATCAGGATAGAGTTGAGGAAACATTTCTCCACCCAGAGAGTGATCGGTCTATGGAATTTGTTACCACAGGAAGTAGTTGAGGCCAAAACATTGCATGTTTTCAAGAAACAGTTAGATATAGCACTGAGAATGAAGCTGATCAAAAGATATGGGGGGGAAGCAGGATTAAGCTATTGAGTTGGGTGATCAGCCATGATCACATTGAATGAGCAGGTTTGAAGGGTCAAATGACCTCCTCCTGCTCCTATTTTTTATGTTTCTATGTTTCTAAGAGCTCATGAAACATTGAGAGCTGCATACGCACAGAAAATGTACCCAGAGAAGACTGACCCTCCTGTACACAAACTTGACCCCTATTTTAACTCTGAGTAGATTTTGGCTGAGTGAGTATCAAGGTGCTTTGGAAATTCACCTATTTACTCCAGTAATGAGGCCAGGTTATTTAATCTGACTGTCAACATGTAAATTCCTCCAGCCCACTTTCTGTAGGTGAGAAACAAGGATGGATTTCTTGGCCTTGGGCCATCCATTTATTGACACATGCTAGGTGGGATCGACCGAGAGGCGTAAAGCCAGAAGGAAGCTATTTGGGCCATGGCAGCTCTCCATGAAGGAATCAAGTCAATCCCACTCCCCTGCTCTGACCCTGCAGCCCTGTAAGATTATTTCCTTCAAGTGACCATCCAATTTCCTTTTGAAACCATCAAGTGTTTCTGTTTCCACCACCCTCTTGGACAGTCACTCACTGCCTAAAAAAGTGCTTCCTTGCACTCCCCCGTATCTCTTTCCCATAACCTTAAATCCGTGTCCTTGCCTAACCAGACAATGAGAACAGTTTTTCTAGCTTCTTGTGCATCCCAATCATAATTGCTCCACCATTAATGGCCACGCCTACAGCTGTCGAGGTCCCAAACATTGGTATTTCCTCTTTATGTCTTTCTACCCCACTCTTCTTGTGTACTAACCATCTTGAGACCCAAGCGGGCAACCCAATTGATCTTTCCACGGGGACCATGGAATGCGAGCTCTGGCACAGTCGGGCGGAGGTCTAGCAGCTGGTGCTCGTGAAACGAATGCTTGAAAGCCGGCCCGGTTTGGGACCGGCATGATCACTAGTCCTGGCTGAGACCTATATGCTGCGTGCTGCATTCTGGCCTTTACTTTTCATAGAATTTACAGTGCGGAAGGAGGCCATTCGGCCCATCGAGTCAGCACCAGTCCTTGGAAAGAGCACCCTACCTAAGCCCACATCCCCACCCTATCCCCGTAACACCACTCTACCCACCCATTTTTTTGGACACTGAGGGCAATTTAGCATGCCCAATCCACATAAGCTGCACATCTTTGGACTGTGGGAGGAAACCGGAGCACCCGGAGGAAACCCACATAGACACGGGGAGAAAGTGCAAACTCCGCACAGACAGTGGTCCAAGCAGCAAATCGAACTTGGGACCCTGGAGCTGTGAAGCAACTGTGCTAACCACTGTGCTACCATGCCCCTCCTTTACCTAAAAAATAAACCTGTGTTGATATCACCTTCTCGGATCGCATTAAAACTTTATATTGGCGATGAGGAAAAAGCCAAGAATGCGATTTTGGACATACAGATCGCACTTTAATTCCTCAGCATGAGAGCAAGGTCAGAGTGAATTTTAAAGTGCTACTTTTTGGGTGACTTGAGGCTTGAGGCTTTTGATGAACGCGTGGAAGATTTGGCCCAGTATAACGAGCGGAAGAGATATTTCTTCCAGGCGAATGTTATCACAGGAATTAACCGCCTGTGGAGCCTCAACTTTCAGTGTGATCAAAAGCCTTAGCTACCCAGCAGCCCCATAATCAAAGACCTTTGATGACCTGGTAGCATTTGTTACAGACCATTACGACCCCAAACCATCTGTGATCGTGCAGAGGTACTGGTTCAACATGGCCAGGCAAACCTGGGGGGATTTGGTCACGGAAATCCTGACGTGCCTTCGAAAGCTGGACAAACATTGCGACTATAGACCATCCCTAGCAGAGATGTTGCAAGATCACCTAATGTATGGCATTAATTTTTTTAAAATACTTTCCAATAAGGTGCAATTTAATGTAGCCAATCCACCTACCCTGCACATCTTTGGGTTGTGGGGGTGAGTCCCCCGCAGACACAGGGAGAATGTGCAAACTCCACACGGACAATGACCTGGGGCCGGGATCGAACCCGGGTCCTCGGCCCCGCGAGCAGCAGTGCTAACCACTGTGCCATCGTGCTGCCCCATGTGTCACATTAACAACATGGTGACCCATCATACGTTGCTGGCAGAATCTTCTTTGGACTTAAAAGAGTCCATAGAATTATTCCTCACACATGCAAACATAGAAAAGGAAGTCCAGGAACGCAAGGCCAACATAGATATGGATGTACACAGCACTGGCCACCTCCCATTCCCAGTGGAAGAGAAGGGTCGAGATATAAAGCGGGCCGCAATGCCAAAGAATAGGATGGAGTTAAAGGTCATTCCTCAGGCTTTTTAGTAATGATGGAAAGTTCATTCCAAATCTGGCGACCATACTGGCACCGTTACATGCACCTTTAAAGAAACACCAGAAATGGACATGGAAGGGGGACTCCTCCATAATCTCAGATGCCAGTTTGGTCAGTGAGAGACCAACGACAGGAGCCCCCTGAACAAGTGGCATGGAAGTGACGTTCCGTGACACGTTACACATCCTCTCACCCCCCCCCCCCCCCCCCCCCCCCCCTGCTCCCCCCAACGCAGCCCCACAGCCATTGGAAGTGCAGCCACGGGCAAAGCAGCGAAGGGGTCCTTTTCCTCCAACAACAGGCTTCGGGGGGGTAGAGATATCATAACCCTCACGAGACCCGTGGAGACAACCCAATTGATCTCCTTGTGGGGCTCACGGAATACGAGCTCCCCCGCTGAGGGGATGAGGCTTAGCAGCCTAACTAACGCTTAAAAGCTGGCCAACATTGGGGCAAGCGTGATCGATTGTTTTGTCTGCGACCTATGTGCTGTACGCTGCGTTGCAGCCTTTATTTTTGCCTTAAGAATAAACCTGTGTTGATATCACCTTCTCCGGTCTCCTGACCATTTTATACCTTGTCTAAGACACTTCCTAGAACCTACCTCTTTGACCAATCTCCTTATATGGCATGTCATTATAATCAATGATTCAACGTTGAAACATAAAAATAGGCTGATTGAACGAGGACAGCTATATGAAAAAAAATGAAATGAAAATCGCTTATTGTCACAAGTAGGCTTCAAATGAAGTTACTGTGAAAAGCCCCTAGTTGCCACATTCCGCCACCTGTTCGGGGAGGCTTGTACGCGAATTGAACCGTGCTGCTGGCCTGCCATTGTCTGCTTTAAAAGCCAGTGATTTAGCCCAGTGTGCTAAACCAGCCCCAATATATGCACAGGACAGCACTAGTAAAACACAGGTCTTTTTCCTACAACTCCTGGGCTAACTCTGACCAGCCCCAACAGCCAGAGCTGCGCCTAAAACCCCTGATAGTCTTACATTTGTGCATTTGTGATTTCCCCCATCAAATTTAGGCCTGTCACGTGGCCTGCGAAGTATCATCCCTTAAAGGGGCCATGCTACCACAATAATGATCATGTGAAGCGCTGTGGAACACTTCATTACTTTAAAGGTACTGTATCAACATAACCTCTTGTTCTTGTTTAAGTGTCAACACATTGTGTGGGCTGCTGACCCAGCCCAGACCCAGAAGTTGCAATATCCCAGGCCTCACACAACCAGGATCGGGGCATTCGACATTTGCTTCACCCCTACCTGTCTGATAGCAGCACCTTATTAAAATAGAGCCTCCAGATTCACAGTTTGAGCATGATCTTAAGTGTCCTACAGTTCTTGCTCTCCTGCTAATATATTCAATTGGTTTGTTTCTACAATAGGTGGGTGATCCACTCCGTCGCATTCCTGCCCAGCTGGTGAAGGTTAAAATGACCTCCACTGTTTTATTTAACAATGCAACAATTGTGGGGTTTATGTCATGTCAGAGATAACATCAGGATCACTGATTAACAGTGACTTTATAACTGATATAAAAAATGGTATTCCAGAATTTTTACTGCTGTGTTTGGGCTCAAGTTTCGTGACTGCCCATTATTCAGTAAAACTGTAAATAACCTGCCTCTATTTTCTATATCCCTGTTCATATGTTAATCTCAGTTTTGAAAATTTCAATTGACCCAGCATCCAACGCCCTTTCCAGAGTTCCATGGCTCTTTGTGTGAAAAGTACTTCCTGATTGTATAGCCTTGTTCTGATTTTGAAATCATGCCCCCACCTAAGGAAGTAACTTTTCTTAATCTAACCTTTTATTATTTTAACCACCTCACTTAGATAATTTCTCAAGGCAAACACGCCACGTTTATGCAATTTGGACACATCATTGAAGTCTCAGTATCATCCTTGCAACTCGACATTGCCTCCCTCAACTTCAAGACCAATATGTCCTTCCTGATGTGAGTTGCCTGCAACCGAAAGCAAGATTCTAGATGTGCTCTGCAAGGTGCCGTGCAGGATGAACCAGTTAAAGTTGGGTATCGTGAGTTCTGCCTGAAACACATCTGGTGAGGCTGAACACTGTTGAGATAATTCAATTGCCACTTATGCGAATCGCCATAGAACATAGAACAGTACAGCACAGAACAGGCCCTTCGGCCCTCAATGTTGTGCCGAGCTTTGTCCTTAACCAAGATCAAGCTATCCCACTCCCTGTCATTCTGGTGTGCTCTCTTTAATATTTCCACGGACTTCTTCAGTTGTAAATGTTGCTATAATGTGTGCAGCATCTGTGGCAATTTAACTGGTGTCTATCTTTCTGGTCTTATGGGCCCCAACGCTATGTCTAGGTGGACCCCAGGTGGTACATCAGGAGTGGAGGCGCCCTGCTGTGGTCCCGCCCTATGACACGAGACTCTTTGGCGGCCGCCCTCTGAAGCGACTGCGCTCATCGCTTGGGTGTCATCCTGTTTTGCCTGCTGCCCATCAGATGTGTCAGAGGCAGGGGGCGGGAGGGGGAGCACGGACACCTCCTCCTCTCTCGGGGTGCCCGATGGCCCCTGGGTTACTCCTTTGGATGGGGGTACAACAGAAGCTAACCCCTGAGGCTCCCCCGCCACCTGGCACTGCCAGTCCTGGAGGCTCGCTCCCGTCTCAACCAAGTTCTCAATGCTCACAGCCATGGAACACAAAGTGCGCGAAATGGCCACTCTCATCCAGACTCAGGCCCTGCACTTGTTTGATGGCCTGTACCCGTTCTGTCTCGTGGGGGTTTAGCCTTGCCGTTTCTGCTGCCCTGATATGGGAGTACCGGTTGTTAGCGTGCTCGTGTCGGCGCAGGTTTCGAAAGCGATGGTGAGGGTGAGCTGCTTAACTTTTAGGAGCTGCTGGTGAAGGGAATCGGAGTGGACCCCGAAAATGATCCGATCCCGGATCATGGAGTCAGTTGTCGAGTCATAGTTGCATGACTGCGCGAGGATGCGGAGATGGGTTAAAAAGGACTGAAAAGGTTCATCCTTACCCTGAAGCCTCTGCTGGAAAACGTACCGTTCAAAGCTCTCATTCACCTCAATGTCGCAGTGGCTGTCGAACTTCAGCAGGACTGGTTTAAACTTTGTCTTGTCTTCGCCTTCAGCGAATGTGAGGGAGTTGTAGATGTAGATAGCGTGGTCCCCGGCTATAGAAAGGAAGAGTGTGATCTTCCTGGCATCCGATGCGGCCTCGAGGTCGGTGGCTTCAAGACAGAGCTGGAACTTCTGTTTGAAAATCTTCCAGTTTGCACCGAGGTTGCCGGCGATGCGGAGCTGCGGAGGAGGGCGGACGCTGTCCATGTTACCGGATGGCTGATCGCTGGTCAAAGGCAGATTATCTCAAAGTAGGTCCCTCAAACTTCAGCATTACTCGCCGGTACCATGATGTGTTGGGTAAGCTGGGTCTATGTGAACTGCGTTTGATGCAGTGTAGCGAGAGAAAGGCTCCCAACACTTGAAGAGATGCAACACGATTTTATTGAACAACTAACTATAATATATGCTTAACTGTGGGTTGACACTATGCTGACTTGACTGCAGACTTGAGGCTAACCTGACCAGACTAACTGACTGCCACATGGTGTTTGTTCTAGCTGCTGCTCACGAGCTCTGACTGTCTCAGAGGCTAGATCCCGAGAGAGCGGGAAAACTGGTGCCCTCTGGCTTTATAGTGGTCGTGTCCTGTCTGGTGATTGGCTGCTGTGTTCTGTGTGCTTACTGGTCATCCTGTGTGTCAATCACTGCCTGTCTGAACTCCATCATATACCTGGATGTATATTATGACAGTGGCTACCTCCCTCTGTGACAGGCTAGGTCAGCCAGCGCTTGGGCAATGCCACTGCGCCCTCAGCCACGACCCGCTGTGACTGGGGCATGCTCAGGAATGCCCAGCTGGCTCTTGTACATGGCTGCCTGTGACAGGGCAGCCCTATCCTGTGCCTCAGTCACTGCCCAGACAGAGTGCCCCAGTCCTTAGACATTGTGACCCATGGCCGGAAACTTTGTCCCCAAGGCCTCCACCGTGGACCTGGGTAGCCCGCATGGTCGGCACAGCCCTCCTGCCCCAAAAGCGGTTTGTCTGCTCCAAATGCACTGGATGGTCGCTGACAGCCCCTCAGATAGTTCCTGGCTCTGGGTCTGCATCTCCACTATTCACAGTACTTTTCACAGTAACTTCATTTGAAGCCTACTCGTGACAATAAGCGATTTTCATTTCATTTCATTTCACTATCGATGGGACAGCCCTTTCCAGAAGCCTGCGACCCATCCAGACGGAAGTTTGTCCCTGCGGTCGGGCCCCCCTCCGACCGTACGACCACTCGGGGGTTCCTACCTCCACCTGATGTGCTGCAGCGCTTGTGTGGTGCGCACCAGACAGTGTCCGAGGAGCCTCTTCACTAACGTGCCCAACCGAGGTGAGTGTCTCTGGGGTAGTTGGGAAGTCAGTGTAGTCCCAGATTGGTGCTCCGGGATGTCTTGGGCTACAGTTTGGGGGCTCCCGCCTCTGTTCATTGCCTCATTGTCATTGGTACCCGCTTGGGGTTGGGGTCAGGCTCGGGGGTGGGGGACACCAGAAGGGCCCGTCTCGTCGCCAGGTGATCCTTCAAGACACAGGACGTGACGCATGAGTGGACCATGGGTTGGGGTGGTGTGTGGTGGTGTTGGGGTGGTGAGGAGGTGGTGAGGGGGTGGTGTGGGGGTCGTGCCACACGTGCCATGGGGAACCGCAACTCAGTGGGGACTCACTTGTTCTCCCGGTGCCAACCACCTCTGCCTCGGCATAGCCTTCTCTTCTGGCCCACCATTCAGATCCAGTGCCTGCGGCTCTGCTGGGGCGAGGGTCCGCAGGTCCAGCGGTTCCCTCTCTCCCTCCCAGCAATTATGCGCTGCTTTCTCCTGGAGGAGAGAGGATGTCAGCTACAACTCTCACTAACTTTTACAGAGGCACCATAGAAAGCATTCTTTCTGGTTGTATCACAGCTTGGTATGGAGCCTGCTCTGCCCAAGACTGCAGGAAACTACAAAAGGCTGTGAATGTAGCCCAGTCCATCACGCAAACCAGCCTCCCATCCATTGACTCTGTCTAAAATTCCCGCTGCCTCGGAAAGGCAGCCAGCATAATTAAGGACCCCACGCATCCCGGACATATTCTCTTCCACCTTCTTCCATCAAGAAAAAGATACCAAAGTTTGAGGTCACGTACCAACCGACTCAAGAACAGCTTCTTCCCGACTGCCATTTTGAATGGACCTACCTCCTATTAAGTTGATCTTCTCTCTACACCTTGCTATAACTGTAACATTATATTCTGCAGTCTCTCCTTCCTTCCCTATGTATGGTATGCATTGTTTGTACAGCATGCAAGAAACAATACTTTTCACTGTATACTAATACATGTGACACTAATAATTCAAATCAAATCAAAGGGGTCGGGCGGCTGGTGGTGACAGTAAGGGCAGTCTGACGCATGCAGCACAGGGGATGGATCGCTGGTGGCCTTCGTGGCCAGTATGGGTGCTGGCATGTGGTGCAGGAGAGGGAGTGTGCATACTACCGACAGGTGGGGTCAGGTCGCCCTCCGTGGGGGGGAGGGGGGAGGTGGGGGTTATGGGTATGTGGGGGGGGGGGGTAGCACCAGGGGCACGGTGCTGCCTACTCACCTTAGCTGCCCTGAGGAGGTTGTGCAGCCTTGTGTGGTACTGTTATCCGGTCCTGGCAGTGGGGCTCACGCCGCTCACAGCCTCTGCCACCTGCGCCCAGGCCCGCTCTGCAGCAGTGGGTGGCAGCCTCCTTCCCACCCCAGGGAACAGGCTCTCCTCCACAACGTCCAACAGGGTCTCCAGCTCAGTTTCTGTAAAACGGGAAGCCACTCTCTGTGCTACCATCTTGTTGGCTGGGATGAGTGTGGGGAGTCGGGCCTTAATACTCAGCGGCAGCTTGTCAACCTTTCCAGTGTCAATCCCGACCCCGGTGAATTGGACACTGCTTTTGATTGGAATCGCTCGTGCCCTTTGTGGCGCCGGTGCGAGCCCATTCATGAATTGATCCGGGACTGGAGCCAATTTTGTTGTCATAGAAGTCCACCAATTCCATCCGGGCGCCAACACTGATACAGGGAATCCCGCCCAAGATGTGTGCACTGCATCAAAGGTTTTAAATAATGCACAGATAGTTAGGCTTGGATAAAGGTATGGGGCATCATAGGTTTCATAAGTATATTTAATACACCGAATGTGCTTCACAGTATGGGGCATATTTTTCGAAAGCTCTGTGCTACTGTTGGGGCTTTTCAAAAGCAAGAGAACATTGGGAAACGATGTGCACTGCTCTCTATTGTCCAGGCATTCATTTCAATGGACAGAAAACCAGAGCCAATCACTGACAGCATTCCAATCAATGATGGCTGCATGCTGAGACCTGTCAGCGGTGCAAGGTATCAGAATTTCACACGCACTATCTTGATGTGAAGCAGTTTTTGGCTTGGCAGCAAGATAGATTCTACCTCAACTTGCTCATTAACTTCCCAAACAAACAGTGGCTTGTTTCAGAAAAGTCCAATGAATTGCTGATACCCGAAGCCAACATAGAACATAGAACATAGAACAGTACAGCACAGAACAGGCCCTTCGGCCCTCGATGTTGTGCCGAGCAATGATCACCCTACTCAAACCCATGTATCCACCCTATACCCGTAACCCAACAACCTCACTCTTAACCTTACTTTTTAGGACACTACGGGCAATTTAGAATGGCCAATCCACCTAACCCGCACATCTTTGGACTGTGGGAGGAAACCAGAGCACCCGGAGGAAACCCACGCACACACAGGGAGGACGTGCAGACTCCGCACAGACAGTGACCCAGCCGGGAATCGAACCTGGGACCCTGGAGCTGTGAAGCATTTGTGCTAACCACCATGCTACCGTGCTGCCCCTATAAACTTAAACTACCCAATTATTTTTCTTTTCCAACTAAGGCAATTTGGCAATTTAGCGTGGCCAAACCACCTACCCTGCACATCTTTGGATTGTGGGGGTGAAGCCCACGCAAACATGGGAAGAATGTGCAAACTCCACACGGACAGTGACTCAGGGCAGGGCCAAGTTAGACTTCATTTTTCACCTTGTTAATGTGAAAGGTGGCTGCCAAATTCTCCTGACCTTTTTAAAACTGCAAAATGTTCAAGCTCTGGAAGACTGCAAGCAGACTGCAGGTACACATTTCCAGACCTGTGAAAATATTTGAAATTCAATTTGCATTTCTGCAAGGGTAAATAGAAATTCATTGTGGTTTCCTTGGGAGTGTGAACAGTTCTTGCAAAACTTGGGACAATGGGAACCATTCAATTTAACAGCAGAGATATTTAAAATGATAATTACCTTGGCTAAAAAGACAATGGAAGAGACTATGCCACCCCCCCCCCTCCCCCCAACCTATCCAGGACTTACCCTATATGGAAGCATAATTTGACAGCTTGGTGCAGTGACATTTTAAGCTTTAGAACAGGATGGAAGGTAAAGTCGCCATAGACCCAGGTGACCATAGGCTCTTTTCCCCTTTGAGGGGTAGAACTGACTGGTGGTGTTTTAACCTGAGGATCATCATATATATATAGAACAGTACAGCACAGAACAGGCCCTTCAGCCCTAGATGCTGTGCCGGCTTTGTCCGAAACCAAGATCAAGCTATCTCATTCCCTGTCATTCTGGTGTGCTCTATGTGCCTATCCAATAACTGCTTGAAAGTTCCTAAAGTATCACAGCAGGCAGTCCATTCCACACTCTAACCACTTTCTGAGTAAAGAACCTACCTCAGGCAAGGGGTAAGGTTGAGAAGGCGGGGCCTCCATGAATAACCTCCCTTAGAATAATGCCCCCTTAGAGGTGGCACGGTCGCACAGTGGTTATCAATGCTGCCTCACAGCATTGGGGATCCGGGTTCAACTCTGACCTCGGGTGACTGAATGGAGTTTGTACGTTCTCCCCATGTCTGCATGGTTTTCCTCCGGGTGCTCCAGTTTCTTCCCACAGTCAAAATATTTGCAGGTGAGGTGGATTGGCCATGATCAATTGCCCCTTTGTGCCCAAAGATTAGGTGAGGTTACGGGGATAGGGTGGGAGATTGGGTCTGGGTAGGATGCTCATTCGGAGGGTCAGGGCAGACTCAATGTGCCTCCTTCTGCATTGCAGGGATTCTATGAGTCTATGATTCTATGAACATGATAAAGTCTGACTACGAACAGTCATTTTCTGTGCAGAAACCCAGTGTGAACTTCAGAGGAATGGAGAGATCAATGTGGAAGGTATTAAGAAATCAACCGCTGTTTTGCTGAAAGAGTCCAGGCAGTCTGCAAGTGCTGGAACTATAGAATTATTGAGGAATCAGAAACCTTCTCGTTCACTGTCCCAAAACCTGCTGAGTCCACCCAAAAATGCAAACCTACAAATATCCAATTGCAGAAGCCATTACATCTGATAAACTGAACCTCAGATATCAACACTTCCACAGGAAGGAAATCAATCGGCAGGACCACAACGATATCTCAAGTGAGACTGATTTAAACTGTCATCTCTAAATATTTTTAATTATCTTTATCTGCTTTAATCCTTTGTATCTGTATATTTGTTAATAACTTTATCACTTAGCTTTCAGCAGTGAGCTTTTCTAATAAACTAAGTATTATCTTGTTTAAGACTAAAGTTTGTCTGCTGTGTTATTTTTAAATTGAACCACTTAAAGGAAATGCCCTTTACCGAGTCAGCACATCAGTCAGAAAAGACCACTGTCAGTAACATCAAAAACTTAATTGGCATCACAGACCTTGACCACAGCATAATGCAGAGCCAACTGCAAAGGGTTCTGAACAGATATCAAGTAGATAACTTAGGTATCCTCAGTCAATAATTAATCGAAAATAGGGAATATCAACAGGACAACTATATCTGTGCTCTCATGTAGCTGTTCTTATTGAAATGTAAGACTATGCTGGCAACAACAATGTCCATTGATATAATGGGTACAATCTACCGGCCTCGTTGTGCCAGACATGTAGACAGTCCAACTAGGGAAGTGGCTGTACTGGACCTGGTATTGGGGAATGAGCCCGGCCAGGTGGTAAAAGTTTCAGTAGGGGAGCATTTCGGGAACAGTGACCACAATTCAGTAAGTTTTAAAGTGCAGGTGGACAAGGATAAGAATGGTCCTAGGGTGAATGTGCTAAATTGGGGGAAGGCTAATTATAACAATATTAGGCGGGAACTGAAGAACCTAGATTGGGGGAGGATGTTTGAGGATAAATCAACATCTGACATGTGGGAGGCTTTCAAATGTCAGTTGAAAGGAATTCAGGACCGGCATGTTCCTGGGCGGAAGAAGGATAAATACAGCAAATTTCGGGAACCTTGGATAACGAGAGATATTGTAGACATCATCAAAAAGAAAAAGGAGGCATTTGTCAGGGCAAGAAGACTGGGAACAGATGAAACCTGTGTGGAATATAAGGAAAGTAGGAAGGAACTTAAGTAAGGAGTCAGGAGGGCTAGAAGAGGTCAAGAAAAGTCACTGGCAAATAGGGTTAAGGAAAATCCCAAGGCTTTTTACACGTACATAAAAAGCATGTGGCTAGCCAGGGAAAGGGTTGGCCCACTGAAGGATAGGCAAGGGAATCTATGTGTGGAGCCAGAGGAAATGGGAGAGGTACTAAATGAATACTTTGCCTCAGTATTCACCAAAGAGAAGGAATTGGCGGATTGAATCTGGAGAAGGGTGTGGATAGCCTGGGTCACATTGAGATCCAAAAAGATGAGGTGTTGGGTGTCTTGAAAAATATTAAGGTAGATAAGTCCCCAGGTCCGGATGGGATCTACCCCAGTGTACTGAAGGAGGCTAGAGAGGAAATTGCTGAGGACTTGACAGAAATCTTTGGATCCTCACTGTCTTCAGGTGATGTCCCGGAGGACTGGAGAATAGCCAATGTTGTTCCTTTGTTTAAGAAGGGGCGCAAGGATAATCCAGGGAACTACAGGCCGGTGAGTCTTACATCAGTTGTAGGGAAATTACTGGGGAGAATTCTTCGAGACAGGATCTGCTCCCATTTGGAAGCAAATGGATGTATTAGCGAGAGGCAGCATGGTTTTGTAGAGGTCGTGTCTCACTAACTTGAGTTTTTTGAAGAGGTCACAAAAATGATTGATGCAGGTAGGGCAGTTGATGTTGTCTATATGGACTTCAGTAAGGCCTTTGACAAGATCCCTCATAGTAGACTGGTAGAAAAGGTGAAGTCATACGGGATCAAGGGTGAGCTGGCAAGGTGGATACAGAACTGGCTGGGTCATAGAAGGCAGAGAGTAGCAATGGAAGTGGGCTTTTCTAATTGGAGGGCTGTGACTAGTGGTGTTCCGCAGGGATCAATGCTGGGACCTTTGCTGTTTGTAGTATATATAAATGATTTGGACGAAAATGTAACTGGTCTGATTAGTAAGTTTGCAGACGACACAAAGGTTGGTGGAATTGCGGATAGCGATGAGGACTGTCAGAGGATACAGCAGGATTTAGATCGTTTGGAGTCTTGGGCGGCGAGATGGCAGATGGAGTTTAGTCCAGACAAATGTGAGGTAATGCATTTTGGAAGGTCTAATGCAGGTAGGGAATATAAAATGAATGGTAGAACCCTCAAGAGTATTGAAAGTCAGAGAGATCTAGGTTTACAGGTCCACAGGTCACTGAAAGGGGCAACACAGGCGGAGAAGGTAGTCAAGAAGACATATGGCATGCTTGCCTTCATTGGCCGGGGCATTGAGTATAAGAATTGGCAAGTCATGTTGCAGCTGTGTAGAAGATTTTAGTTTAAATGGGCAGCATGGTTGACACGGGCTTGGAGGGCCAAAGAGTCTGTTCCTGTGCTGTACTTTTCTTTGTTCTTTCTTTGTTCTGGACCCAGCCGCGATGAGGCCATTAAATCTGGAGAGGCCTCCTCTTCTCTCTCTTGAGATTTACGACACGCGTTATGCCTCATGAGATCTAATGAGATGTCATGAGGCATTGCGATCTGGATCTCGCCCTCAAAGTGCATGTCCCAGATTTGCATATTCAAGTGGGTAGTTAGTCTCACGTGAATATGTCTGCGCTGCGGTTACCCAACGCGTGGGATCGAACAGCCTCGCCTCAGAGACCCTGCCATGGCGGTATTTAGCACTGGTTTCATCAAATGGGGACCATGCATAACGGCACTTGGGGGGGTGGGGGCGTCTCCCAGATGATCAGAGGCCCTCGGGATGGTTGGGCTCTGGGCAGGATGCTACCCTGCCACTCCCGATACCACCTGGGAACCTTGGCACTGCCAGCCTGTCACCCTGGCAGTCCCTCTGTGGCATGGCCAGGGTGACCAGCTGGCACTGCCAGGCTGGCATGAGCACCCACAGGCTGGCATGGTCACTGCCAGATTGACAGTGCCAAGGTGCCCATGTGCTAAGTTGTCTGTGCTGGGAATTGGACAGGTGTGCGGGGGGCTTGAGGGATGAGGTAGGGCACAGGGGGCTTTGAGGACCCCTAATTGATAAGTTGGGGTATTGAGGGGGTCTGATGGCTGTGGTTCGAATGTCAAGAGATCGGGGATGAATGGCCTCATTTTTCAAACTACACACTAAACGATCTCTAATCACGTCATCTAATGAATCGCCAAATTCATAACACTCTGCAAGTCGCTTGAGGGTTGCAACGTTTTGTACAATATCTTCATGGCATCAGAATGCTTGCCCCCTTTGCTTAATTCATAGAATCATAGAATTTACAGTCCAGAAGGAGTCCATTCGGTCCATCACGTCTGCACCGGCCCTTGGAAAGAGCACCCTATTTGAGCCCACACCTCCACCCTATCCCCGTATCCCTGTAACCCCACCTAACATTTTTAGACACTAAGGGCAATTTATCATGGCCAATCCACCCAACCTGCACATCTTTGAACTGTGCGAGAAACCGGAGCCTGGAATCAAACCTGGGACCCTGGAGCTGTGAAACAACTGTGTTAACCACTGTGCTACCATGATGCCCAGTGGTCCAGTTCATTCAGGATGACTTAGTAATTTTTAATAGCTTTAACTTACATCAGCTTCTACGGGTAACAGCTTTAACTTACATCAGTTTAAACTTGCAACAGCTTTAAAACTTATGATAATCTTTTGTATTCTGCCCCCTTCATGTTTTACTGTACTGCATGTGGTGAACCCCATAGCCTGAGTCTTCAGATTGCTCGTTTTAGATCAGCATGCGTCCTTCCTTTGAATTATTTTGCCCCAAAACCTTACTGGATCAAATGCCAGCGATTTCTGGCCTTCTGTTAATCTGCTGATCAATTGATCTGCTTAAGCTGTTCCATCCCAGCGATTTTTGAAAAATACTTATTTCTTTCTTCTGATCCGTCCTTCATCACCAACTATCTTTTTGTAAACTGTTTTATCTTTAGATTAACAGTATAAAAGGATTGCAGAAGCATGTGGGTTTGATGCAAGATTAACAGAGGTTTATTGAATACATCTTCACTGCCAAAGTTTGGGACAACATCTTAATTGCTTCCTGAAACTCCAAAAACTCTCGAAGTGGCCGATGACCATAAGACCATAAGACCTAGGAGCAGAATTAAGTCACTCGGCCCATCGAGTCTGCTCCCCCATTCAATCATGGCTGATATTTTTCTCATTCCCATTCTCCTGCCTTCTCCCCATAACCCCTGATTCCCTTATTGATCAAAAACCTATCTATCACTGTCTTAAAGACACTCAGTGACCCGGCCTCCACAGCCATCTGCTGCAAAGAGTTCCACAGATTCACCACCCTCTGGCTGAAGAAATTCCTCCTATCTCTGTTTTAAAGGATCGTCCCTTTAGTCTAAGATTGTGTCCTCTGCTTCTAGTTTTTCCCTACAAGTTGAAACATTCTCTCCGCGTCCACTCTATCCAGGCCACCCAGTAGCCTGTAAATTTCAATAAGATCCCCCCTCATCCTTCTAAACTCCAACGAGTACAGACCCACAGTCCTCAACCGTTCCTCATACGACAAGCTCTTCATTCCAGGGATCATTCTTGTGAACCTCCTCTGGACGCCACACATGCCACTGTTCTTAGAGAGACATTGCATGCAACTACAATAACCCTGGTATATAACAAATGCGATGAATATAAGAAATTGTCATCATTTATCATTTGTATTTTTGCTGTAATATTATTAAAATCCACATGCTTACATACAGTGGGCAGGAGGCTCTGATCCTGAGGCTAAGTGTTGACGCCGTCATAAATGTTTCCCGACGGCGTCAACATGGCATCAGGATCAGCAATTCTGGACCGTACAGGGAGCCAGCAGTGGCACCGGCACCAACGCGCGCATTCGCAGTAGCTCCCTTCTCCGCACCGGCCCCTGTAGCCCCCAGCCTGAGAGAGGCCGGTCCCACCGATTGGTGGGCCCCGACCGTGGGCCAGGCCACAGCGGAAGCCCCCCCCTCAGGATCGGACCACCACCCCCCCCCCCCCCCCCCCCCCCCCCCCGACAGGCCGCCCCCGGACCCATCCACGCTGAGGTCCCACCGGCTAAGAGCAGGTTAGAACGGCACCGGCGGGTCTCAGGTTTTGTGGTGCGGCTGCTCGGCCCATCCCGGGCAGAGAATCGCCGGTGGGGAGCCCCATAGAGCGCCCCCCAGCTAGTGCCATGCCGACCGCGCAGGCGCCAATGGCGCCGATCCTCCGGTCTCCGGAGAATCACGTGCCGGCGTTGGGGCGGTGTGGCGCAATTCGCGCCAGTCGCAGCAATTATCCGGTCGGGCCCCGGGCTGAGAGAATTCCCGCCCAGTATATCTGCTGGAGCTGTGAATGGGCGTGAGATGGTCAGCGATTTTTGCAGGAGAAGTGTTTTGCGAATAGATATTAAACACCATTTTACTTGTTTGTAGATAGAGAGCTAATGTAATGTAACTGTTTGAATCTGGATAAACAAATCAAGGTATATCTTGTAAGAGACAAAAGAATGCTGTGTGCTTTGAGTGCAGCTAATGGGGAGGGCCAAGTCTGTCTTGACAAAACAGTTGCTTCAGGGCTCTGAGTCGAGCAGAAGGTTTTCAGCTTGTTGCTAAAAAAATGTTTGTCTCTCCAATGATTCTGCACCAAGATAAACAAGTAAAAACTGGTTGTTGACTTTAGACACAAATGGTATTTGAAATATATGGGTTGTTTAATTGGAATGTAGAGGCAGGTTTCAGGAAGCAAATTAAGATGTTGTAAATCTTAACTATAGAGCTATTTCTTTGTTGTTAATGTGCTTAATTCTGTTCAAATTAAAGTTTGTTTCAATATAAAAGCTGTCTAATGGTCAGTGTTATCACTCCTGTGGTGCAGTAACATTTCCTCACACTTTTACCAAATGCAAATAGTTGGGTTGTGAATCTTTTGCATTCTTTACCCATGAGCGTTGTAGATGTTCCATCAGTGAGTATATTTAAGCCTGAGATAGACAGAATATTGTTCCTTCTAGATTTGACTATTTCCCAATGCATTCTTGGCTGGTCTACCCTCTGTAAACCTGATGATAACTTCCAAAGCTCTGCTGTCTGTTTCCTTCCCATGTTCATTCACGTATCACCACTCTGCTCGCTGACCTACATTGCCTCACAATCAAGCAACATCTTGATTTAAAAATTTTCAAACATGTTTTCAAATGGCCATGCCCCTCCCTATCTCTGTATACTCCTCCAGCTCCAGCTCTGTTGCTTCACAGTGCCAGGGTCCAGGTTTGATTTCTGGCTTGGGTCACTGTCTGTGCGGAGTCTGCACGTTCTCCGTGTGTCTGCGTGGGGTTCCTCCAGGTGCTCCAGTTTCCTCCCACAAGTCCCAATTTGTTAGATGAATTGGACGTTCTGAATTCCCTTTCAGTGTACCCAACAGGCGCAAGAAGTAGCGACTAGAGGCTTTTCACAGTAACTTCATTGCAGTGCTAATGTACACCCACTTGTGATAATAAAGATTATTATTAAATACCCAAGGTATCTGCATTAATTTCATTCTGACCACTTGTCTATCTCTGCTTTTCATCGCTTCATGATGACCATGCCTTACAGTTGCCCAGGCCCTAAACTCTGGAATTCCCCAAAACCTCTTCAACTCTCACTTTTTCTTCCTTTAAAATGCACCTTAAAGCCTTACACTTTAACCAAGCTTTTGACCATCGGCCCTAATGTCTCCTTTCATGGCTTGGCATCTTTCTATGCTTTCGAAGAGAAAATATCAGCCATGATTCAATGGCGGAGCAGACTCGATGGGCCAAGTGGCCTAATTCTGCTCCAATGTCTTATGGTCTTATGGTCTCATGTTTGTTTGAAGCACCTTGTGATGTTTTATCATGTTTAAGGTGTTATGTAGATATGAGTTGTTGGCCAGTTGCAAGACCTTTTGACTCATTTATAAGGACCACTGACATAGTAGTAGTGTCATGTGAGTTGGCGGAGAAAGAGGCCTATTTGACAGCAGCACACATGACTCTGTGCCTGCAGGTGTCACTGAGGATCTGCATATGGATGAGGAAAATGAGGTCAAAGAAAGACTCATACGAGGCTGATTTAACACAGTGGGCTAAACAGCTTACTTGTAATGCAGAACAATGCCCGCAGCGTGGGTTCAATTCCCGTACGGACCTCCTCGAACAGGCGCCGGAATGTGCCGACTCGGGGCTATTTACAGTAACTTAATTGAAGCCTATTTGTGACAATAAGCGATTATTATTATTATTTCATAGGGGTAAGAAAGAAAGGAAGAATAACCATTGGAATGAAACAATGCAAAAGCTGAACTGAGATCAACCTTGTTAAACACTTTTCAAAGATCAAAATAATAATACATCACAGTTGCAGAGATTACCAATCATGACTTTGGCCGAGGCTGTTACGATGCTCTGACATGGAATAAATAAACATTTTACAAAAAAATCATTAAAAAAATTATTTCATTAATTTGATGGTTGCTTTTGGAGCTGCCATTCGTAAATAGCCCATTAGACCTGTGCTGGTTGCTGAAACTGTCTATTTTTAGATATTATTTTTAGACATTTTATCCAGTGAACAACATCCCTTAGTAATGCAGGGGTCACTTACTGGGCCAGAGTAGTTTGTAGTGCAATTAGAGACAGCAAGCAGTCTCTCGGTTTGGGCTGCCTGGCGGTACACTTGTTAATATATCAGTTCAAAGCATTGATTAACTAGCTAATCCAATCACACAGTTTTTATTGATCCTTCATTGAGCACTCTGACAATGAGCACTTTCTGCAGCGGCCCAGTCAATAGCAACCACCAAATAGGCTCTCTCACACCTAATTGGCTTATGGAAGAAGCCAAACATTTTGCTTAGTGCCGAATTTAGGGATCAATGGAAAGCTACAGGCTGAATTCAGATTACTCTCCTGTCAAGTTTGTTTTTTACTTTGCTCAGGGATCACGGTGCAAATGAGCAGGGAATGGGGGAGATTTCTTACACACTTTCAGGCCACATCTGAAAAGCAGCTGGCAGGTCTGAGATGCCAGAACAGCTGTAAAGGATAAATCATTAGGTGAGGAATTCTGGGTCTGCAAGTTGGCATATGGCCTGTCAGCCATGAGATGAAGATATTAAAAAGCCGTGAGCTCCAAGGCATCTGAGGCCTGTGACAGCAAATGTTGGCATACCGGTAATTGAACAAGTGGTGAGCTTGGATCTGCTGATCGAGCCATACAACCATAGGTGCCACAATCTGTGGTGACAACATTTCACTTTCTGAGTTCAATATTTCTTCCAAGAAACCTTCAACTCTTCCACTTGTTGTGAGGCCAGTTCCCACACCCCTCCAAAAAGCACACACACACACATATGCCTCAGGATGTTAAGGGGCTGTTTAGCACACTGGGCTAAATCACTGACTTTGAAAGCAGACCAAGCAGGCCAGCAGCACGGTTCGATTCCCGTAACAGCCTCCCCGAACAGGCGCCGGAATGTGGCGACTAGGGGCTTTTCACAGTAACTTCATTTGAAGCCAACTCGTGACAATAAGCGATTTTCATTTCATTTCATTTCATGTCTCACACCAACAATATAAAATCAATCCTGATCTTGATGTAGCCTTTACTAATGAAAAGAGAAACTTAGTTATTTGGGGTGAAGTATTATTTTTGTTACACATATTGCCGAGTATTTATTCATCAATCTGTCAGGGCATTAACTGCTGGCCTGCAATTGTCATACAAAAGTGCCTTCCAAAGATGGGTTCTTGGCATAGAAAATAATACTTACAGTTGTGAAATATTTCTTCTGTGGCCTTTTCAAGAGTGTAGAATTGATTTATGGCACTGTACCTAGTGTAGATATATAACACTTGTGTGGGCTTGGACTGATGGATATTTATGTGTTTCTAAAGTCACAAAAAGATAGTGATATCACTACTCCTCACTTTCCAGCCTCATTCTTATGAGAATTTATTCCATTTAAAAAAAAATGAAATGCACAAGGTAAGTTACCTTTGTGGAAGTTTGTGTCATTCTAATTTCCTGTATGCTGCCTGATTTCAACTCACTCATTACTTTGACTTTAGGTACAATAGCCTTACTGCACAAATAAAGCCGTGCTACATGTATCTCCATGAAGTACTTCATAGATTTGCGAAAGGGAATATTTCTTGTGCAGCACAGAGATGAATTGGGTTAAATAAAGCATGCACAACATTACAGAATGATAGTGCAGAATAGGCCTGTCAGCCCATCGCATTTGCACCAACACATGAAAAACACGTGACCTGCCTACCTAATCCAATTTGCCAACACTTGGCCACAGCCTCGAATATTATGACGTGTCAAATGCTCATCCAGGTACTTTTAAAGAATGTGAGGCAACCCGCCTCAACCACCCTCCCAGGCAGTGCATTCCAGACTGTCACCACCCTCCGGGTAAACAGGTTTTTCCTCAATTCCCTCCTGAACCTCCTGTTCTTCACCTTGAACTTGTGTCCCCTCGTAACTGATCCTTCAACTAAGGGGAACAGTTGCTCTCAATCCACATTATCCATGCCCCTCACAATCTTGTACATCTCTATCAGATCACCCCTCAGTCTTCTCAGCTCCAGTGAAAACAACCCAGGCCTATCCAACCTCTCATTGTAACTTAAATGTTCCATCCCAAGCAACATCCTGGTGAATCTGAGGGCACTGTACGTACATTTGTTCACAATGTCATATCTATTCAGAGTTGAAGTTTCTGCTTCTCTGCGCTGGTACTTGTAGCACAGTTCACCAGGCATTGGTGTACCAGTGCAAATCACAGATTTTTAGCTTCAGATTACGACCAGTACAGGTCAGGTTTCTGCAGTCTTTCGCTCTAGTGAGAGACGGACTCCACCTACTAGACTGACAGCTCTCCCAGGAGGATTTAATCACTGCTAAATGCATTGACTTGCGTGGCCTTCTGGAAAGTTTTAAGGATTAAACTGGTTCTTATGGTTGCAAGGACACACAGCTGTTTAATGTATTTATTTTTAATTTACAAAGAAACAAACTGCTGCCAACCAATATAGCAGCTCAATTTTGAAAACTTATTTTCCAGTCATTCAAAGTTGGGTTGCTCTGAGTGACAGTCTGTAAAATTGCTTGTTTTGGTGATACAATTTTAGCTGTGTTAATCAAACTGCACCAAATTACCACTCTTAACTATGTCAAGGATATTTGTTTTGAAGCAATTCTTTAAAATTTCCCCGTTCACCTCCCATCCATAAACAGAAAGATGTTTTGGATTTGCTTCCCCCTTTATAATCAGTTTTGGTGTGATCCAATTTCTGTTAAGAACCCCACAGAAAAGGCGAGAAAGGATGAACTCAAAGGGTTAATTTATTTGCATACTCTCAAAATGTGGGGGGAGGGTCGCACGTTGTTTCCTGTACATTTATACAGTTAAAAAAAGATAGCGAAAAGGAGGATTTATAGGACAAAGAGCACAGAGAAAATATTTATTAATTCAGGTGTGTTCCAGAACCCAGAATACAAATTTAATCATGGAGTTCAGCGGGTTGAAAACAGATGCTGATGTATTTACTTTTCTGGTGCTGTGGACTTCACAGATAGGCCCAGAGAGATGAATCAGTCTTGTCGACAATGGGACACAAGTCCCAGTAGAAACAGTGGGTGGAAGCTTCCATTCCCGTTCCAGTCTCCCCGAACAGGCGCCGGAATGTGGCAACTAGGGGCTTTTCACAGTAACTTCATTGAAGCCTACTTGTGACAATAAGCAATTATTATTATTATTATAAGTGGGCTGATTTGGCAATGCGCACCCCGCTGGCAGGAATGGAGGTAACTTGCACTTGATTCCATGCTTGGAGGCTCATTAATTTTGCACAGGCATGTATCAGACTGAATCACCTGGCAGGTCGGGAGCTGGGGAGGGTCGAAGATCCGGGGTCATATTTAAACACCAGCCTAACATATACATCTCACTACCTCCAGCACACCTGTCTTCAGAATACTTGCAGAGACAACCTCCAGCCACCAGAAGAAAACTGAAAGCCTCAAGAGAAAGGCAACACCCTGCTTCACCCAACAGGTCCTCGAGGTTTTGACCAGAGGTGGACAGGTGCACAGACATCCCAAGGATGGCTCCAGGACATTGACATTCAGTGACTTTACAATCTCTGAATCCCCCACTCTCAACATCCTGGGGTTACCATGGACCAGAAACTGAATTGGATTAGTCATATAAATACTGAAGTTATCAGAGCAGTTCAAAGGCCAGGAATCCTGCAGTGAGTAACTCACCTGCTGACCCCCGCCTCCCATCCTCCCCCCTCTAAAGCCTGTCCACCATCTACAAGGCACAAGTCAGGAGTGTGATGGAATACTCCCCACTTGCATGCATGAGTGCAACTCCAACAACACTCAAGAAGCTTGACACCATCCAAGGCAAAAGAGGCCACTTGATTGCTCCTCCTTCCACAAACGTTCACTCCCTCCACACTGACACACAGTGGCAGCCGTGTGTACCATCTACAAGATGTGCTGCATGAACGCACCAAGTTTCCATAGGCAGCATCTCTCAAGCCCACAACCATTACCATCTAGAAGAACAAGAGCATCAGTTATCTGGGAACCCCACCAACTGGAGGATCGCCTCCAAGTCACTCACCATCCTCATTTGGAAATATTAATAATCTTTGTTGTCACAAGTCGGCTTACATTAATACTGCAATGAAGTTAGTGTGAAAAGACCCTAGGCGCCACATTATAGTGCCTGTTCGGGTGCACAGAGGGAGAATTCAGAATGTCCAATTCACCTAATAGCACGTCTTTCGGGACCTGTGGGAGGAAACCAGAGCACCCGGAGGAAACCCACGCAGACACAGGGAGAACGTGCAGACTCCGCACAGGCAGTGACCCAAGCTGCGAATCAAACCCAGGACCCTGGAGCTGTGAAGCAACAGTGCTAACCACTGTGCTACCGTGCTGCCCACATATTGCCGTTCCTTCACTGTCGCTGACAAAATCATGGAACTCCCTTCCTAACAATACTGTGGGTCTACCTGCACCTCGGGGATTGGAGCATTGCATTCAAAAAGTAGCTCATCATCACTTTCTCAAGGAAACTGGAGATGAGCAATAAATTGTGGCCTAACCAGTGATGCCCACATCCCATCAATTAATTTTTTTAAAAAGCACACCAGCGACACATCTCTGGCCATCATAGAGCAGGTCAGCGTGGTTGGCAAACAAACTGCCATCCAGTGCAAGAAAAGTATGAATTATCTCACCCATTCCGCCAAGGTATGCCATTTCTCGAATCCCTCCAACATTAAATTCTCAGCATATCATGCAATCAAACAGCCACTCCTTCATGGGTCTCACACATGGAGGACAAGTATCGACACCCATTCTCTCATGGAACTTTCACATCATCACCATCCCATCTGTCATGTTGCTCACACTTCATTTTCCGGCCCTTCTAGGAGGGCTCACCACACTCAGGAGGTAACCCATCCCTTCTCATCACATGCATTTCTTTCAGCTTCACACAGGCGGAACTGGGACACAACAGGTGCAAGAGATCATAGACAAGGGGAGGGATAACCAACATAATTTTCCTCATTGCGTTTGAGGAGGCTGCAGCTGAGCTGGCTAGGGACGACAGAGAGAGCTCACCTGGGGACAGGGAGATTGGTCTCTCAGGGCAACCTAGCACAGATCACAGCTCCATCACTTCATAGAAATGTATTTACTTAGGATCATATAATCTATATAGTGCAGAAGGAGGACATTTGGGCCATCGTCTGCAACAGCCCTCTAATAGAGCACCCTACTGAAGCCCAAGCCCCCAACCCTATCCCAATATCTCCATCAAACCATCAAACTTCATCAAACACTGAAAATCACAGTGAGCCATATCCAGTCTTAAGTAGCTCATGCTCATCAACTGAAACTCTTTTCTCTATTTTCTACGCGCCGGCAGATCAAGGCTCACAAGACAGCCGAGCACCAGTCCGATCCCCAAATCATGTCCTGAGAGGTATGTCTGGAAGAATCGTCACAGTGCTCACCTGATCCCTCCACCAGTGCAGAGACACATGCCTCGGTCAGGTATAGCTCTAGATTAGGCTGAAGGTCACTTTCTGGAGAACATCGCACCGACACAACCCTTCAGCAGTCAGAGGCAGGGACAGTCCAGGTCTCGGTGGGCTACTGGAAAACAGCCACTGCTCAGTCCCAGTCAGGCGGTGAGATTCTGGAAACGGCTGCCAACTCAATGCTGGAGATGCAATGATAGGCAGCGGAACATCAGACGGAGATTGGGCAGTCGCTCAGCAGACTAGAGTGAATGATGGAGAAATACCTCGACATTCTGTCTGATGTTGTGGCTCCGACATGTGAGCGCCTTGAGTCCACCATGGCAAGGTCGGTGTTCACCATGGAGAACTTGGTCCAGCAGGATATGCACTGGAGATGCGCTCGGCCCTGCACTCCATGGCCACACTCTGATGGGCACCATCAAGATGTCGGCAAGATGGGGACGAGACACCTTGGCCTCTCTCCAGGTGCACCATCTCCTCCAGGCATCAGGGTGGGGGCCTCTGGCATCCACAGGGAGGATAAGTGTCAGCCAGACACCCAGGGGGCCTCCTCTCAGGACACCCCAAGGGAATGCAGCTGCTCAGAGTCCCCTCTGAGAGCATTTCTGACCTGAGCAGGAGACACTTACCAGGCCTGGGCCCAGCAGGTTTCCGGCCACCAGAGGTCGTCCACCAAGATCACCACAGGCATCAGGCCTGCAGGCTGCCTCCACATCTGCTGTGGATGTCGGGGCTGCACCCAGGCCTAGCAGTAGGGTTAGGATAGTTTTTAAAAATTTGATGGCACTTTTGATTCATGGGTGCTCTATTACTGTCAGGAAATTACACTTTTATGAATACATTTGATGGTTATGTGAATGTTTTGGTGAACTGAAAATGTCGTGATTTTGTACATTGTAATCCTCATGTACTGAGGTTTAGCCATCCTCCCACTCTGATAGTGTCTCAGTGAAAGATTAACATTCATGTCATTCATGTACACCTGAGTTGGACTAGTCTCTGCACCTTCGTATGATGTCAGGAGATGTTCAAATCTTTATTTGAAGTGTGTGATCTATGTGTTTCTAACCCTTCATCTTCACCATTGAGTGAGGGCAGCTTATCACCATCGATACTCTAACGGCATTTGTGTCACCTCATGGTGGTGGCAGAAGACAAGACAAGACGCACCGAAGGAGGATATCCTTGTCACCGCCTCATCTCAGTTGCTGCAGTTTTTGTTCATTAGATGGCGGCGAAAGCGGCAAGCCTTTTCTCGCATCGCTCTTGTTCTTGTGAGCACATTCACAGGGCACCGTGGACCAAAGCAGAAGTCATGGCCCGGTGATTGTGGGTTGATTAGGAAGAGCCAACATGGATTTCTAAAGAGGAAATTGTGTTCAACTAACTCGCTGGACTTTTTTGAGAATGTAAAAGAAGGGGTCGATGAGAATAATATTGTTCATGTGGTGTACTTGGACTTTCAGAAGACCTATGGGGCGGGATTTTCCCTTCTGGGGACTAAGTCCCCACACTCGCCGGAAACCGGGCGAGAATCACTCCGGACTTTTTCCTCAAAGGCCCGGGATGATCCTCCATTTTCCAGGGGGCTAGCAGAGCCTCGGCGTGCATCCTGCAGCTCTGGCTGCCAATGGGGCCCTGCTAGCCAGACCGCAGAAGCGCACATGCGCACGGCGGCCGCTAGCGGGTCCATGTATGCGCGTGGTGGCCCATCTCGGCGCGGGCACCACCGACATTGTGGAGCCACACAGCATGCCCATGCAGAGGAAGGTAGGTCCCTCCTAGATCGCGATGGCCAGCCAATCGCTAGCCTCCGATCGCGGGCCTGGCCACTGCTGAGGCTCCCTCCAGAGTCAGATACCCCCCCGTCCCTCACCAGGACCGCGCCGCGGGTTCCAACAGCCCCGACTGGCGACCCGTCGACTGCGCGCACGGGACTGGGGACTGGTGGGTCCACGCAGAAGCGCCGTAGCGCCGGATTTCCGGAGTGAATAGCTATTCTCCGCCCCCGCGCCGGGTGCAATTCCAACGTGGAGGGTTGGAGAATCCCGCCCATGGTATAGTGGCATAAAACAGAATTGTGAGAAAAGTGACAGCTATTGGAATAAAAGGGACTGGAGCAATTGAGACCGTTGCTTTTCCTGAGATATATCAATGAATGTGCAAGTGTGAATGCAGGACTTATTCACATTGTGAGTGATTGGACATCCCCTGAGAATGGCATCAAAGGCTGGGAGAGATGTGACCATATTCCCTCACTTAACTTTACTCTTCCTGGAATCGTTCAGCAATGCAGCAAGGGCATATCTCTCACATCTTGCTTCCTTCATGACATGCTCATGCTCATACTGACCCTCAGCAGCCTCCTGATGTTCCCGGGCCTCTGGATCTTCATCCTCTGATGAGCGGACAGCCAGAGGGATTTCCCTACTCTCCGCAACAGGAAAGGTCATCGTGAGGATACTTCTCAACGCCTCCTCCCAGTGGCTGAAAAGTTCATCCCAGAGTCTCAGTGCGGTTTCCATGCATCAAGAGGCTCAGGAAACATGATCTTCAGCTTCTGGTAAAGGGTATTTATATGTTGCTGACTGTGAAACTGCCAGACAGGTCTCCTGTTGATCCCAGGAAAGACCCAGGGGCAAAGAAATTGAGCACTGCAGTCACCTTCAAAGCAATGGATAGGGGACACCCTCCAACCCCATGTGGCATCACGTCTTCCCGAAGAATGTGCCATATGTGAAGTACCAGATCTTGGGACAAGCGTAGACATGCCCAGCATGGTCTCTCATTCATTTGTAAATAGGAGACTCTTCTTTGATAAACCCTTCCGTCTGGAGAGTTGCTCCTGTTGTCTAAGTCCCTCCTCCTGACCTGCATACTCATGCTCTGACCCCCTTTGGAGCTGAGCTCTGTGTTGCCTCTCCCAAGCCCCCTTCTTCTTCTCCATTGCATTAGGACTCTAACAAAGGTAGCATTGAGCCCTCACTCCATTTGGCCTTCTAACTTCTTTCTGGAATAAAACATTGAAGACAGAAACGATTAAAGGGTCGAGACGGTGAAGGTCAGAATGAGAAAGCTCTGGGGAATTTAGGCCTCCACGGCTTTTCCTGCTTTACTTGCTAATGCAGCCTAGTCCCTGCAATGCTGGCACACACATTGAGATGATCCAGGTGGCACCCCAGAAATGTGCCATTTGGAGCCTCTGTTGCCCTGTGTGTGATGCTTTGTTGGAAATGGGATGAGTATTCCAAACTAGTTCTGTGCTCCAATTTCTGGTGTGGCACACCAATAACCAATCAGTTGCTCATGGTCAATGAGTGGATGTCCTTTGGCCCATTTTGAATGCCAATTATGGTGAGCATGTGACTGGCCTTCATTGATGGAATGCCGTATATGGTGCAGCTGTGCCTCCTTCTCTATTGCCTGCATGCACAAAGTCTACATTGCTATGTGTACCTCTTGAGATGCAGCGATTGTGATGTGAAGCTCCAAATTCTGACTGTCCTTTGAACAGTGCTCATGAAAACATTGGCTTTCCGCAGTTTTTTTCCCAAGGATATCTTCCTCCTTTCTAACTAAGCAGACTCCTTTTCACTCCTGGAGTGCCAGCAAGTTAGAGAGCTCTCTTAGAAGGAGCCCCTCAGCCCAACAGTGTGCCCCTCCCACACTGCCTCAGACCCCTCCCGATCAGGCTCGCTGTTACTTTTGTTTTCAGCCAGCGCCATTACTGTGGCACAGAAAGATAGTGGTTCTTCACTTTTATTTTCAGACAGAATTTAATACTCCCTCTCTCATTGTTCATGTGCCAGATATACACAGAGAACCTCGCAACGTGAAAATACAGCTCTCTCTCTTGTTCTCCAGCCTCCTAATAATACTCAATCTCATAGTTGTTGTGGTGGAGATTCCTACCCTCCTCCCTGAGCCCGCCACCTGTGAATTGCCCATGCCACATTTGAACCTGTACCTATCTGGAGGTCGTGTGCACGGTCACCTACTGAGGTGAACACACCCTGGAGAGCTTCACACACCACCCCCTGGTCCCCCCCCCCCCCCCCCCCCCCCCCCCTTCATTATGTGTTTCCAATCTACAGTCTGCAGATGTCTCCAATTCATCAGCTTTCATTCTGCAGCCCAGTGCAGGGACAACTGTGACCAGGGGGAGCGACTCTGAGACAGGCCTGCACGCCAAGCTGTGCATTGTTCCTGTGGAGTTCAGGGCCCTTGCTCCTCCCTGCAGCTAGAGTACACCATGCTCCCAGTTTAGCTGGTTTAGCTCACCAGGCTAAATCGCTGGCTTTGAAAGCAGACAAAGCAGGCCAGCAGCACGGTTCGATTCCCGTACCAGCCTCCCCGGACAGGCGCCGGAATATGGCGACTAGGGGCTTTTCACAGTAACTTCATTGAAGCCTACTCGTGACAATAAGCGATTTTCATTTCATTTCATTTCTCCTGCTGCATGCTCTATGCACTTCTAGACTGCCTCCTATCTCTGATTTTTGACTGTAAGATCCATATATCCCTTGGGCTATTTGTAACCTGTTACTCCTTTCCACATCACCACAGGGATGTGTGTACTTCTGTGACTTCTGATTGCTAACCCCAGATCAAGAACTTGATCTCCCTACAGATTTCCCCATTGCCATGAAAACTAAGGACTACTGTGCCCCCTCCCAAACATCACACCACACAACAGAGCCTCCCTCATATGCCACATTAACAACCCCCCCCACTCCTGCCCACACCATCTCCAGTCAAAAATGTGTCATCCCTCTGACTCCTTTGTTTGTCAGCGTTTCATGTACCTTTGTCAGTCTCCAGCTTCCCACCATTTGGTCTACCCTCCGCCTTCCATTCTTCCTAATCCTCCTCCCCCTCTATGCCTCTCTTCCTCATATCATGCCCCCCTTTCTCCTCTCACAGCCCTTGCACAGCCTTCCCTCCCCATTCCCCCCCCCCTTGAATTTTCCCTTCCTGTTTCCAGGAGGTGGGATCGATCCTTGGGATCTAGATCACTGGTATTCCTTACTCAGGATCCTCTTCCAAGCCTCCTCTTGCCGTTGTGTGTTCTTGAAAAATTGTATCCTTTCAATCAGGACGTTTTTTCAAAGTAGGACTTGTAGTGATATTCAGATATCAATATACATGATCAATGTATGTAAATGTAGTACAGTCATTTCAACACTAGGTGGTTCACAGTCAGATACTATAAGAACTGGTTTCCCACCTTTTCTAAGTCAGATGTGATTCAGAACAGTGAACAAGCAAGACATAGAATAGCTAGAGTGAGAGAAGTTAGAACTAGTTTGTTATAATAGTGTATAGTTATATAGTTATCCGTATTGTACTTTAATTCTTTATTGTTAGCTCAATATTGAGTAAAGGGACTCACAGTTTATTATTTTGTTACTCATTAAATAGTTCATCTTTCAACAAGAAGACTATTGGTCATTTTATCATCCTGGTGGATTCAAGAGTAATATATATATATTTGATATAAGTCATTATTTAAAATATAACAGGACTCTTCCAAGCAAGGCTCTGTCAGACGTTGATGTCGAGGTAAGCCTTCAAAGTGTCTATGAAGTGCTTCCTTTGTCCTCCTCTTGTTCGGGAACCTTCCTTGAGCTTGGCAAAATTTTTTTGCTTTGGACAGTGTCTGAAAGTGGAGTTCTGCCTGAGGACTGCAGAAGTGGTGTCCTTCTGGACAACATTGGCAAAAAGCATGAGCAGACCAACTCTGCAGTGTGGCGTTCATCACAACAAGACCCCGGTGCAGCACTATGGCAGGTAGGCTACATACATTACACTCACTTCAAAGTCACAAACTGAGGTCCAGATTGTGCACACCATCCATTTTCAAATGGGTTTGGGGCTGACATAAGTTCCCGCTGACGTTTCGCAAGATTGGGAGGCGTGAGGAGATTCCAGTGAGCAGCTGTGTTAATCAGCATTGATGCAATGTTCACAAATGCAAATTGCATTCATGCCACTAGGCAATGGGATAATCCACCTGCCATTAACACACCACTGGGAGAATTGCAAACTGTTTTTATGCTGGCAGGTTTCTGACATTTTGCCTGCCGTTAAGTTTCTCGCTCCCACCTGCCACGAAACCTGCCGTGGGTGGGATGGGAAAATTCCACCCAGTGTAGATCAAGCCAAGTATTTGAACCTGGGCTGAGAGCTCCTTTTCTGTGGGCCTACTTGTCGAATGGTAAGATTGGGGATGAGAAACATATCAGCCACGATCGAATGGCAGAGCAGACTCTATGGGCCGAATGGCCTAATTATGCTCCTATGTCTGGTGGTCTTATACAAAACAGCAGAGAGAGTTTACAATTCCACAAGGCAATATTGCTGGTTTCACAAACCAGAAGTTCATGGCACATGGCTCCCATCTCTTCACATCGTCTTTGACAATGTGTGTGTCCATCCTTCGCCTGGGTCTCTGAGATGGTTAACTGTCTCAGCCATTAAGAATTGAAAGGAAGATCTGGGGCTCTTTGACCTATCAGATTAATAGACTCTGGTTGGCCAACCTGAGTTCTCAGTCCCCTCAGGGTTGTCTGACTCCGGGACTTAAGGCAGCATTGTTGGAAATACTGACCTTGATATTGGTTCACACCAGCAGGCCAACTGATCCCTGCATTTCCAGCAGCATTGGAGATGACAGCAGGTGGGGACTGGCAATGGTCTGGGGCAGTGTAGTGGATCGGGGCGGACCATTCCAGAACCTCACAGCAGGCTGCATTCAGGCCCACTCAATTTTGTGAAGGAGGCCTCAAATGGGCATTAGGCAAAGAGCCTCGTACCTATTTTAGATCTGGGCACAGATCTGCCTTTATCAATACAATGAATGGTGCATTTCTGCCATGCAACATGGGTGCCCCTCATATCCACAATATTAGGGGCCAATTTCCTAGAATCAAAGGATAATACAGCATAGCTGGGGGTCCATCATGCCTATGCTAATTCTTTGGTAGAGCCATCCAATTATTCCCACTCCCTTGTATGGGAGCCTTTAAACAAAACTGCCATGTCGTTATCAAACGTATAGGGCACTGTTTTCCAGATAAAAGAGGAAAAACTGATGAGTTTAAACTGGTCACTTCAAATAGGGGCTGATTTAGCACAGGGCTAAATCGCTGGCTTTGAGAGCCTACCAAAGCAGGCCAGCAGCACGGTTCAATTCCCGTATCAGCCTCCCCGAACAGGCGCCAGAATGTGGCGACTAGGGGCTTTTCACAGTAACTTCATTTGAAGCCTACTTGTAACAATAAGCGATATTGATTCATTCATGATGCAAATTGTACCAGGTCAAGGCATTTTAACACTCTGCTCAGTATTTCTCAAGCAAACATGTATGAGGTAATCACTTGCTGTTTGCGACACTTGCTAAGCGAAGGTTGACTGATTCACTTTACACCAACAAAAGCATGGCAAAACGTAATTCAATGCATTTTGGGATCTTCAGAGGATCTGGAAGTTAATCGCTCTCAGCTATCCACTTTCCTCTTAGTTTCATGAGAGGGAAGAAGGCTAAACAGCTCCAGGGTCGAAAACAATCGAGTTGAAACCCAACGAGATGTTTGTGCAGACAGGGCTCCTTTTGTCCGACCAGGTGAATTGTTGCTAATTCTCAGTGAAACATTAAGGAGTAGTTACGTGCTGATGAAGTAAGGTGCTTGTCTTGGAGAGAAAAAAGTGTTTATTCCCCTTGAATTGGGCCTCTTGCTGGCCACACACAGAGCACATTTCATGATGGAGGTAAGTCCATAGCCCGGATGGCTGTAAGTACAATAGGAAAAAAGCAAGGTGGGATCCAAGAAAGTATTTTTTTAAGGAAAGACTGGGCACCCCTTTAAAGTGCAGAGAACAACTTGAAAAATGAAAAATGAAAATTGCTTATTGTCACGAGTAGGCTTCAAATGAAGTTACTGTGAAAAGCCCCTAGTCGCCACATTCCAGCGCCTATTCAGGACTTTAAGTGTTTGGTGTGTTCGAAAAGATTCTTGTTTAACTCTTCCAGGGACATTACGCTGATTCGTTTTCTGATTGATCGAACAATTAATTAATGTTGAAGTGCAGCTGTTTTTTGGTGAATGTTAAAAAAAACATTCCAAGCTAATTGTTTAAGATAAAAAAAGATAAATTACATAGGCTGAAAATCTAAAATTTAAAAAAAAGGAGGTGAACTTGCTTTTGGCACATTTTCAAGCCCATATTCAGCACTCTGTGAGAGCACATGCCACAAGCAGAAGGCGGAGGCTGACTTGAAACTGGGCCTCAGACCTTTGGGTTCCTCCGCAGGCAGCTCACCCATTTTAAATTGAAGAATTTAAGGGAACTTGCCTTGGCTGTGATGCTTAAAGCTGAGTGCTATGACAGGGAGATGGCGTAGCAATGGGGAGGGAGGGGATAATCGGGATACTGTCAAGTTAGGGGAGCATTCCTGCCTCCACAGGAAATTTATAATGTTTAAAAAACTGACCACGTATTGGCAGGTGCTGCTTCGGCTGCAGCAATCACCAAAAAAATCAACATGATTGGCACGTGTTGAAACATGTGTGGACTTCGCGAATTGTTAAGCTCTGGAACGTACGGCACGAAAACATGGCGGATGTAGCTTCAATGGTAATATTCAAAAGAGATTTGGATGAATACTTGAAACAAAAAGATTCCAGGACGATGAGGAAAGAACAGGAGAGCGGGGTCATTTGGCTCTCTATCAGACCCAGCACAATTGGTTGATTGGCCTTCTGACCTCTGTTATTTTATAATTATAGATTTAAATTAGAAAACTGAGGCAAAGGATCAAGGCTCATCGTGTAGGATAATGCTGAACAGTAAATTAGAAGATAAGGTGAATAAGGAAGAAATAAGCAGGTGGTGCTGACTTATTAAAGGTCTCCCCGTGGCTTATTTGGCAGAGAGGTCCGAAAGCAGATGTTAGTTCTTCTTGCAGCCACTGCAACTCAGAAAGGATGTCATTGTTTATCTTTCAAGGCCATCACCTGCAGTGTTTGGTAGGGTTCTGGCCGGTATGTTGGTGATTAGTGAGGCCAATCTACACCCAGAACGTTCTGCTGTAAACAGGACAGGCTACCTCAGATGACTGAGTTTCAGACAAGTTGCTGGCTCAGGATTTCCATACCTTGTGTTTTCTCTCTGCCTCTGATATACACTTACTATTGAAGGAGGCCGCACCATTATGTATTTTATTGTAGTCAGTGGCAGCGGTCCTGATCGAGCTTCACTCAGGACTTGAAGTCGATATTGGAACTCCTAAGTGAAGCCTTCAGAGAATCCTTGTAGGGCTTCGTATTGACTGAGAGCGCACCCCAGACTCACCCCTCTGCAGAAGATTAGTTTTGGTAAGCGAGGGTCAGACATTCTGGCTACATGACCAGTCCACCTCAGTTGTGACTGTCTCAGTAAGGATGCATTGGCCTTGGAAGGACAGCAGTGCAGATTCACCAGAATGTTACCATTCCAAGGGTTCAATTATGAGAAGAGATTACTGGGGTACCGATAATTACCCAGCTATCAAACGGGACTCCTTTTTAATGGCCTTGGCGAGGAACACACTCTTCAGTGCAGGAAGAGATTGGGTGCCATTTCTAAATGCTGCCCAATCTCTGGACCCACCACCGCAGCCTCCAACCCACCAATGCCTCAACTTACTTGCAAGGGGTCCTCGAGCCCCCACCATACCCCTTCTCATTAGAGCAGGGCACCACCCAGGCCCGATCCCTGGCAAAAGAACAAAGAAGAAAGAAAAGTACAGCACAAGAACAGGCCCTTCGGCCCTCCAAGCCTTTGCCGACCATGCTGCCCATCTAAACTAAAATCTTCTACACTTCCGGGGTCCGTATCCCTCTATTCGCATCTTTTCGTATATTTGTCAAGATGCCCCTTAAACGTCACTATCGTCCCTGCTTCCACCACCTGCTCCGGCAGCGAGTTCCAGGCACCCACTACCCTCTGTGTAAAAAAACTTGCCTCGTACATCTCCTCTAAACCTTGCCCCTCGCACCTTAAACCTATTCCCCTAGTAATTGACCCTTCAACCCTGGGAAAGTCTCTGACTATCGACTCTGACTATGCCCCTCATAACTTTGTAGACCTCTATCAGGTCGCCCTTCAATCTTCTTCGTTCCAGTGAGAACAAACCAAATTTATTCAACCTCTCCTCATAGCTAATACCCTCCACACCAGGCAACATCATGGTAAATCTCTTCTGCACCCTCTCTAAAGCCTCCACATCCTTCTGGTAGTGTGGCAACCAGAATTGAACACTATACTCCAAGTGTGGCTAACTAAGGTTCTATATAGCTGCAACATGACTTGCCAATTCTTTACTCAATGCCCCGGCCAATAAAGGCAAACATGCCGTATGCCTTCTTGACTACCTTCTCCACCTGTGTTGCCCCTTTCAGAGACCTGTAGATCTGTACACCAAGATCTCTCTGACTGTCAATACTCTTGAGGGTTCTACCATTAACTGTATATTCCCTACCTGTATCAGACCTTCCAAAATGCATTACCTCACATTTGTCCGGATTAAACTCCATCTGCCAACTCACCGCCCAAGTCTCTAAACAATCTAAATCCTGCTGTATCCTCTGACAGTCCTCATCGCTATCCGCAATTCCACCAATCTTTGTGTCATCCGCAAACCTATTAATCAGACCAGTTACATTTTCCTCCAAATCATTTATATATACTACGAACAGCAAAGGTCCCAGCACTGCGGAATACCACTAGTCACAGCCCTCCAATCAGAAAAGCACCCTTCCATTGCTACTTTCTGCCTTCAATGACTGAACCACTTCTGTATCCATCTTGCCACCTCACCTCTGATCACGTGTGACTTCACCTTTTGTACCAGTCTGCCATGAGGGACTTTGTCAAAGACCTTACTGAAGTCCATATAGACAACATCCACTGCCCTACCTGAATCAAACATCTTTGTGACCTCCTCGAAAAGCTCTATCAAATTAGTGAGACCCAACCTCCCCTTCACAAAACCGTGGCAACCTGGCACTTGGCACTCCAGGTCTGCCAACCTGGCAGTGCCCCTGCCAACCTGGCAGTGCCACCCAATCACCCTGGCAGTACCAAGGTGTCAGGCTGGCAGTGCCCAAGATTCCCAGGTACCAGTGGGAATGCCAGGGTACCACGCTGCCAGAGCCCAAGTACACAGAGTCTTTGATTGCCTGGGAGACCACCCCATGTACCATTATGCTTAGTCCATGTTTGTGTGGATCAGTACAAAACGGCGCCTCGGCAAGGACACCCAGTCATGGGCGTTCAAACCTGGGCTTTGAGAGAATCCAGCATAGACATTGTAACTGCGGCTAACTGCTCACTTAAATATGCAAATCTGGATTCCACCCAATGAGGGCGAGATCCAGATCACGGCGTATTGTTAGATCGCGTTAGATCTCACGAGACGTTCCAAGCATCGCAAATCTCGTGAGTGGCCTTTCACAAGATTTAACGGCCTCGCCGAGTCGGGTGCTACGAGGCCATTCGATAAGGCCCAACATCAATAGGCTTGTATTCCCTGGAATATAGACGTTTAAGGGGTGACTTGCAGGGCCGGTGCTAGGAATTGGGGGCCCAATTAGAAAAGTGATGGCGGGGCCCCTACTCTACAAAAGTAAAAATTTATGTATGTTTATATTTCGTGTAGTATGCTCGTCTTTAACCAAAAAAAAACATTAAATGCTTGATATACTAAAATTTTGAAACTTACTTACCCGGACGGAAGGATTTGGCGGCGCAGGGCTGAAGGATTTGTCGACGGTAATGCGGTGCGTTCCCCAAAAGTAAAAGCTACCCTATAGTTCCTCTTAGAATACAGAAAAGGCTTCAAACGGTAACTCTGTCGCTGCTGGCGCGGGGCCCCCTTAAGGTGCGGGGCCCAATTTGCTTAAATTGGTCAAATAGGCTTAAAACCGGCCCTGGCGACTTGATAGATTTTTAGAACTCAGGGAGGAATTGATAAAGTCCAAAGATGTGCAGGTTAGGTGGAATGGCCATGCTAAATTGCACCTTACTGTCCCACAATGTGCAGGTTAGGTGGGGTTACCGGGATAGGCCCGGGGAGTGGGCCGAGATGGGGTGCTCTTTCGAAGAGTCAGTGCAGACTTGATGAGCCCCTTCTGCACTGTAGGATTCTGTGATTCTATGAGTGGAGAAAAGCTCTTTCCATTGATAGGGGGAGTTGAGGACAAGGGAACATAACATTTTCAGGATGGCAGAAACGTGGAACTTCTCTAGCAAAAAGCAGGAGATGCTAACGCAATAAGTAATTTTAAATTTGAGATTGAGAGTTTTTTTACTGTCCAAGGATATTAAAGTGGTATCGAGCCAAGACATGGAAATGGTGTGAGGAAAAAAATTAGCTTACAATTTCACTGAATGGTAGAACACGTTTACTCCTGTTCCTGTTAGACCCTTACTTACACATCGATCATAGAGTTTACAGAAGGAGGCCATTCGGCCCATCAAGTCTGCAGCGGCTATTTGAAAGAGCCTGAAATTCACCTGAGGAAGGAGCAGTGCTCCGAAAGCTAGTGTTTGAAACAAACATGTTGGACTTTAACCTGGTGTTTTAAGACTTCTTACTTTAGTTAGGTAATCCCTCAGCCTCCTCTGTTCTAAGGGAAACAACCTTAGTCTATCGAATCTCTCTTCATAGCTGCAATTTTCAAGCCCTGGCAACATTCTTATACATCTTCTCTGTACTCGCCACAGCTATTAAGCCCTTCTTGTAATGTGGTGACCAAAACGGTCCACACAATTCCAGCTGTGGCCAAACAGCGTTTTACACAGTTCCATCATTATATCCCTGCTTTTATATTCAATACATTGCCTAATAAGGTAAATCATTCCATATGTGGACATGCACTCCAAGGTCTCTCACTTCCTCAATATAGTCCTGTTTATTGAGTATTCCTTTGCTTGGTTCGCCCTCGCCAAATGCATTAGATTAGATTTAGATTTATTGTCACATGAACCAAGGTACAGTGCAAAGTTTTGTTTTGCATGCAATCCAGGCAAATTCTTCCATACATGAAAAACAGAGGACATGTGATCAATACACAATGTAAATACACAAACATAAGGCATTGGGTGAAGCATACGGAGTAGAGTGTCAAACAGTCGAGAAATGTACAGAGAGATCAGTTCAGTCCACAGGACAGTCATTCAAGAGTCTGGTAACAGCAGGGGGATTCACAGAATTTACAGTGCAGAATGAGGCTATTCGGCCCATCGAGTCTGCATCGGGCATTGAAAAGAGCACCATACCAAAGCCCACAACTTCACCCTATCCCCACACTTCCACCCTATCCCTGTAACACCACCTAACCTTTTTTGGTCACGAAGGGCAATCATGGCCAATCCACCTAACCTGCACATCTCTCGACAGTGGGAGGAAACCTGAGCACCCGGGGGAAACCCACGCAGACACGTGGAGAATGTGCAGACTCCGCACAGACAGTGTCCCAAGCTGGGAATTGAACCTGGGACCCTGGCGCTTTGAAGCAACAGTGCTAACCACTGTGCTACCGTGCCGGACAAGAAGCTGTTTTTGAACTTGTTAGTGCGGGTTCTCAGACTCTTGTATCTCCTGCCCGATGGAAGAGGTTGGGAAAAAGAATTACCCGTGTGGGAGGGGTCTTTGATTATGCTTCCCCCTTCCCAAAGCAGTGGGAGATGTAAACAGATTCAATACATGGGAGGCAGGTTTGCGTGATTGACTGGGCTGTGTTCACGACTCTCTGTAGTTTCTTACGGTCTTGGGCCGAGCAGTTGCCATGCCAGGCTGTTATGCAGCCATATAGGATGGTTTCTATGGTGCATCTGTAAAAATTGGTAAGAGTCAATGTGGACATGCCGAATTTACGTAGTTTCCTGAGGAAGTATAGGCGCTGTTGTGCTTTCTTACATGTAGCATTGGCGCGGTGGACCAGGACAGAATGTTGATGATGTGCGCACCTAGGAATTTGAAGCTGTTGACAATCCCCATTTCGGCACCATTGATAGACAAGGCTGTGTAGAACACTTCACTTCCTGAAGTCGATGACCAGCTCCTTAGTTTTGCTGATATTACTTCACACTTTTCCGGATTGAATTCCATTTGCCACTTGCAGCCCTTGCTGCTCACGTTTTATGCCTGACAACTGATATCAAACTGAAGTGTTGCTGTCCGATTAACACATCAACGTTTAATCACATTTAATCACATTTGCTTGTGGTATAATTGTGTTTGATGGCACTGAGGGCATCAATGCTTATATATTTAACAGGTTAGTGCTCTTGATAAAATAGCAAAGGAAGGCTTTTTGCCATATTTATAATTTGTAAACCATACCCACAATGTGCAATTTGAAGGAGTAACATCCTAACTTACAGCAATATCGGTCGATGATTGACTTATTTTAGAGCTTTAAGACATTACGTAGAAAGATTTGTGGATTTGAGAGACGCATAAAACATTACCAGAAATGAGACATATCGATGGCAGCAATTTATGAAACTACAACAAAATATGATTTGCATTGCGGTTCATGAACTATATCCAAGTGTATATTTTATGAAGCCCATTGGATATTGGCCTCTGCAAAGTCACATCTAAAGATTTAAATTGGGAGTCGCTAAAAGCCCTTAAAGAGGCAGTCATAGTATTTATTATTCCTACCATGTGGAGTCCCTGTTTATTTGGTGAGGGTTAAAATGTACAAGAAATGTAAAAGACAGAATACCTAATGGTTCAGCTGCATAAATCACCAGTGCTGATCATGTCTGCAGTCTGAGTGGCACGCTTTATCTCTCACACCAAAATCTAATCCTTTTATGCTGAGTTTCCCAATTTCACACATCAGTAGCCGGCTGAACGCGGGGGCCTTTGTTTGCGACGTCCCAAATCAATCGAGAAGTAAGGTTTTATTGAGAGAGAGAAAAAGAAACCTGCTCTGAAAAGAAGCACCTCGCTGTGTAGGGTCGAGGACACCAAGTGCACACTGGAATTGATTGGCTGAGTCAACACAAAAGACAATGAACTTCATCTCACCAAACACCTGATGACACTTTAAAGCAGCCCTCCTCATCCCCTCTCTGACAGATTGGTCACAATTAGACCTCATTAGCACTATTAACAGCCATCAATTCTCCCAGCAACCCAAGCTCATTCTCTGCGGATCTCAATTGCCTTTTGTGTGGCACTCGTGCCCGACACTGTCACCCCTCAACCCCTCTGGGAGACTCCCGGAATCTGGCACATCATAATTGAAGGTTCTTTTGTTTCTCTGTCTCCATAGATAGTTCAGGCGGTGCCCTATTGGGCCCCCTTCACCAACACCCCGACTCTCCTCCTCCCCACTACCCTCCATTCCCCTCCCTCCCCACCACAACCCCTTCCTTCCCTTCTGTTGGTACAAAGGCGAAGGTATCTGGTCTCTCCAGCATAAAGTTTAGTGCTTGTACCGTTTATTTTTTTTTGTACAACTGTGTTGTGAACTCTTTTAATAATCAGTATCCTACCCTCACTGCCCGTACATTGGTGCTGAGGGGAGGGTACAATGTTTCTCCAACACAAAATTAGTGTTTGTGCCGTTTGGCCTTGTATATATTTTTTTATTGTTTTAATAAAAAGATATGGCTGTGAGGTTATCCATATTGTGCACCGAATCCCTTCCTTCAGTGTTTTTATTTCTCTGTGTCCTTCCATGCGGTGCCAAACCCGAGGCTGCAGTTGCAGGGATTTGGAGATCAGACCCGCCTGATCGCACAAGCAATTAGGCTCATTTGATGTCACAGAATCGCCTTCATTTTGGTGTTAAAACCCCATGTGAGACATGCTGCCTATGCTCATTTGTGGTGTCAAATGAGATTAAGAGACAGCTGCAGCAGGGTGCATGGCTGCTGGACAACTTAATTGGGAAGTTTGAAGGGTTATCATGAACGAGTGCGAAGATCTGATCGGGGTCTGCTGCATGACAAGTGCTGCTTATTAAAAGTAATCCCTAATAAATGACAGCAAACTCGCGTGCAAGCGAAAAATGCGAGTCCTTTCAGCCGGATAGGGAGTGGATAGAAATCAATCACAACACTGCCGCACAGGAAACAAGATCAGATAACCGAGCCACCGTAACATACTTTTACTCTGCTCCAGCCAAAGAGGGTTGTTCCTGCTCTCTGTGGGCGGGCGGGTTGAACAATGAAATTTCTGCTGGTGATACTGACGACCTGTGGTGAACGCTTGAGCAACATGTTGTGGCTGCTTGTGAATAGTTACAAGGACAGAGGGGCTGGCTGCCAAAGTCGACTGTTGCATTGAACCCCGTGTTCATATGACTGAGCTGCTCACAGTCAAACTTTGGGGGTAGATTTGACAGCAGCAGGGGGATTTGATACGATCGCCATATCTGCAGTAACGACCAATGCCGCTGTGAATCCATAATTAATGCAAAGTCACTATTTTCTTGATATTGTGCTGTGGCTGCCAGCTCCCAATACCTGCAGTCAGTCCAAAAAAAAGCTTATTTTTCTACAAAAATGCCCCTGGGGTTGAATGTTATGCCAGAAGTGGGTTGGGTGGCCTTATGCAGCGGGACTTCATCCCTTCCTGCACAACAGGTCCCACCCTCAAGAGCTGCCAGCCCATATGAGTCGTCCCAGCAGCACCAGGGATCAGTATATACCGTCAAGCCGAAGGTGAGCGGAGCTGACTGACGCCTTACCCACACACCTCCCATTAAATGAGCAGGGGGTGGACTGGCCAGTCACTTCATTTTACATGCCCAGCAGAGACCATAAGATCCTCTCCCTCCCACACCGTTCAGGATTTCTACTGTAACTACCTTTGATTGCTGACAGCAAGTAGTAAACCTTATTCCAGGATAGTTTCATTTTTTTTTTGCACATAATTACACTGGACTTTATAGCACAAAAGTGGGCCATTCAGCCCAACTGGTCCATGCCATCTCGCCCCCCTCTTCATCTCAGACCGTCGGCCCATCCACCATCTCTGTCGGAAAGCGTGCCTAATTGTGTAATTATTCCATTGGCGTGAGGGAGCAGATATCACGATGGCAGTACCACTGGTTTCATCAATGTCAGGGTACCCTTTCAGGAGTTCAAATGAAGGGTCATAAGAGCTTAAAAATTTGGCTGTCCATTTCCCAGCTTCACAATCCCGAACCTGTCACTCCCCCCTTCCTTTCCTCTCCCTCAGAATTTGACTCTCCGTGACAGATGGGAGGGCAAGAAGGTTCAGGTCTGCTCCCTCCATAGGCAGGCCCGAGGCAGCGATAGAAACAGGCGGGTGGTGAAGTAGGCTGCCTTGGTCTGCCTTGGCTTTTTGGGACAACAGCTCAACCCTCTTCATGGCTGATAGACTCCCTAGCCTTCACCCCTCAGGAAAATGCTGATAAAATGTTTTTATCAGATGGCTTCACTATGAATGCTTGGCTGACCTTAAGAATGGCTAATGGACTGAACTCAACTGGGGCCTGGTGATATTGTTTGCAGAGGAGAGCACACTTTGTGTGATTGGCTTCTTTAGAAATTATTTTTTTTGTGCATTTTCAATGCCCATGTGTTTATTTAAAAAAGATTCACAGGTGTCAAGTTCATGAAATCTTTTGGCATTGATATTATGATTCACTGTGGTTGATTGACACTGATGAGCTTGTAAACTGGGCATTATTTTTTAAGGTAGATTATCAAAGCCTCTGCTTATGTTGTCAGTTTCAGGAACATTTATGAATCGTCAGACTTATCAATGCTTCATTGGTTCTGTATATAGTGGCTACGGGGAGAATGAGAATGGAGGGTGCATGGAGACTATGGAAGGATATTACATTCCCGCCATAATCTAATTGGCGGGAACATCAATTAAATTCAAAATTGAGGCCCTGCACTTTGGCCCTCGCTGCTTACGTTTGTTCTGAGTCAGAAGACTTAGATTCAGCCCTTTTACTCTACTTTCCACTTCCCAAAGCCGCTGTCTGACCTGCTGAGTGTTTCTTTAAAAAAATCAGTTTTTATTCTCCATCTTTTAGACAAGTGTATCTCAGCGACAGTGACAGGTCAGAGTGTCGATTAGGGTGAGTAGTGCTCAGGTCATGTCAGTCTCTCTGTCCCAGAATCAACATTTCCTTAAAGCCGTTAACCCACTATTTTCAGGGAGCGAAGGGCATCTCCCTTGTCATTATAATCACTAACATACCACTATTAGTGTCATGTAAATTTCCTATGTGTGAGTTCCTAATCAAAAGTGACAAATGTAAATAAGGACAAATATACATTTCCACCTAATGAACTCCTCGTCCACTCCTCTTTCCCCATGTAAATGAGGCAAATGACTGAGCTGATCATATTGTCCATGTCTCAGGCTTATTCAGCTGCTGCTCCCGTCACTCAACAGCACTGCATACCATTTTGTCAGGAACCTGCTGCTTAATTCAGTCAACAGGAGGGCTGAGCAGACACGTGTCAAAATAATGAGAGCAGCAATTTTCTCGATGTTTCTGCACTCGGTGAAAGGCCATTGGGTCAGTGCTGTGTGTTCTGGCAAAGAAAAAGGAGTTGTAAAATTATTTTTTGGTCTGCAGACATTCTGCACCATATTGCATCTCACTCCCCCCCACTATCTGCATTAAGAATTCTGTCTGCTGCTGAGAGTGAAGGGTATTAAAGCAGCCCCTGGTCAGAGGGCTCTCACCCAACTCAAGTTTAATGGTTTTATGGTTGTGTTGTATGTGCCAGAAAATGTATTTAAGTGATGTAACATTTTTGAACTGGAGTTTATCACCCATTCACACTGCTTTCTAATCAGCCAAAGCAGAGCTTCATGCTAGAGTATTGAAAGAAATAGAGATCTCCTCACTGGCCACTAACTACCGTCAAAGTCTTTTAAAAGAGTTGACCATCCTATTCATTGTTTCCTATCATTCGCAACTCAGAAGCTTATATTTTTTCTGTGGGCTAATGATAATGTAAAGCTGGATGTGGCTAAATAAATGAGAAAGAAACCAGGGGCTGGTTTAGCACAGTGGGCTAAACAGCTGGCTTGTAATGCAGAACAAGGCAGCAGCGCGGGGTCAATTCCTGTACCAGCCTCCCCGAACAGGTGCCGGAATGTGGCGATAGGGGCTTTTCACAGTAACTTCACTGAAGCTTACTTGTGACAATAAGCGATTATTTTTATTAAATGCTTCTTAAAAACTCTGATAGCCATGGAGCCTTACTTGAAGACTTGTGCAATTTTATTGCGGGAGGTAAGGGAAGCAAAAGGTGCATTCAAACTCGTGTTCAGAATAGTGGTTAGTCATGTGAAATAAAGACAAGATCAGTACTGCTCGGGATTGCTTACGACAAATAATAATGAGCAGATTTACAGCTGCTTCAGAGGATACGCCAACATTCCTCCATTGACTCAACCCTTGATTTTGCCTCAATATACTTACATGTCAGGATTCCTAATAACTGGGACATTCCAGCACACCTGTGGGATTCTGAAACTTTGGGGCAGAAACTTGTCGTCACACTGCCTGATCGCAAACAGGTAGAGCTGCCCGTTAGAGAACTCACTGGGTTTCCTTTCGATTAACATCACCCAGACTGGTTCCACAAAAGGTAGGCTACCCAGTCTACCAAGGTGGTGAGCCTTCCGCTCCTTATCAGCCTATTTGAAATAGGAATGTTTTCCTTGTTTGTAAGTCACCGGCAGCATGGTGGCACAGTGGTTAGCACTGCTGCCTCACAGCTCCAGAGTCTCGGGTTCAATTTCGGCCTCGGGTGACTGCCTGTGTAGAGTTTGCACTTTCTCCCCGTGTGTGCGTGGGTTTCCTCCGGATGCTCCAGTTTGCTCCCACAGTCCAAAGAGGTGCAGGTTAGTGGATAGGTCATGCTAAATTGTCCCTTAGTGACCAAAGGGTTAGGTGGGGTTAATAGGCTATGGAAGCGTGGGCTTAAGTCGGGTGCTCTTTCCAAAGGCTGGTGCAGACTCGATGGGCCAAATGGCCTCCTTCTGCACTGTTGGGATTCTATGATTCTATGATATATACAGGACACAGAACAGTCAAATCAGTGTGCCTGTATGTTCACTGGATTTTATGGCAAATTGCATTTAAGAATAATCATATTAATGCAAGGCTCCACAAAAATTGGAAAAGATACACTATAACATACTGAAGTGCTGACAGCCACACACATTCTTGCAACGTTGGGCTGGTCTCACACTTACTACTGTGGGGAACTGCTGATGTTTGAAACAGGCAGGCTGGGAGAGAAAGGCCCACAGTGCAGGCCCCATAATTAATGTATTTACTCTTTCTATTGATTCAAATGCAATGGACTGCACTCGGCTGACAACAGTCCAATTTGTTTCATAAGGGAAAAGTGAAGCGTAGAAATTGGATTGCTTCAAATCAGACTGGCGTCCTGGAGAGCACACACTGGATGCATCTAATGAGCTTGGCAGCCCAACCATAGAAAATTCAGCCCAGTGATATGATTTGGATACTACGATGAACATATGAATTGGGAGCAAGAGTAGGCCATTCGGCCCCTCGAACCTGCTCAAATTTGATAAGATCATGGTTGGACTGCTTGTGGCCCCAACTCGACATTTCCTGTCTATCCCCTATAACCTTTCATTTCCTTATCAATGAACAATTTGTCCAACTCAGCCTTTGGTATATTCAATCATCTTGCCTGCACTGTTCTCGGGCCTGGTTTAGCACAGTGGGCTAAAGAGCTAGCTTGTAATGCAGAACAATGCCAGCCGCGTCGGTTGAATTCCCATACCAGCCTCCCCAAACAGGCGACGGAATGTGGTGACTAGGGGCTTTTCACAGTAACTTCATTGAAGCCTACTTGTGACAATAAGCAATTATTATTATTATCTATGGGGATGGGAATTCCAGAGACCAAGGACCCTCGGTGGCAAAAGGTTTCTTGCCATCTCCATCTGAGATGGGGCACAGCCACAGGCGGATTGCAGGGCCCATTCACAGCCTCACCACTGGCCCATTGATCGTGGGTCTGCTGCCTGAAACACTGGCCACAGTGCCCAGACACGGGGTGGAAAAGAGGCACAATCGGGTAGGGTGGGGCCGAGCAGTGGCCTTCAGATTTTAAGCGGGTTCAGCCCACTGAGAGGGTGAAGGTGCAGAGGCAGGCAACACAAGGTGAGGAGCAGCAGAATAGTGAGGGTAAAATAGGCACATCCTTGAACAAGTTCCTCGACCTGGAGAAGAATTATCCGCAAGATTTGTGAAATCATTGGATGCAGGTAGGCGGGGGTGTAGTGGTCTTGACACTGGACTAGTAATCCAGAGACCCAGGGTGCAATCTGGAATTAAATGTCCAGTTTAAAATGAAACCATTGTCCTAAAAGAAAACATCTGTTTGACTGAAGTACATTAGGGGAGGAACCCTGCCGTCTTTACCTTGTCTGGCCCACATGTGACTCCAGATCCACAGCAATGTGGTCGACTCTTAAAAACCCTCTGAACAAGGCTGATTGGGGATGGGCAATAAACACTGGCCCAGGCCAGCAGAGGCCACGCGCTGCAAATAAATTTTTAAAAGGACTGGAGATTTGGTTGGTTCAATAATGGACGGGAAGCCATTCTCTAGCTGACCAGCCAGGCAGTGATCCAATTACCTCAGCCAATGAATGCGAGGCTGGTGCTCCCTCCTCTACATGCATGCTGCCCTTTCTCCAACATATCAAACAAACTGAAACTTTGTAAAATCTGCGTTGCGACGTGGACTGAAGCACCACGGGAGGAATTTTCATCTTTACTGTGTGAGTGGCGCTCTGGTGCAGCAGATTGGCCATCTGTTGTGGAAACTGCCCGATTTACATCAAATTGATTCCATGTTTCGGGTGCTGGAATGCCCCCACATGATTTTGTGCAGGCTTCAAGATAAAAGGGGACTGGGCGAAAATGTTGGACAATTTTACTGAATGAAACTGATTTTCCAGATGGATGCACTTAGAGGCCCTGCACGGCAGAACGGTACAGTGCACCTGTCAGACTGGAGTGAATCTGTTACAATTCAAGACCTCAGTACGTATGCAACTGAACCCAAAAGACATAATCGAGTGGTGTCAATAACCTCAGTTTGACCAACATCGATAACGAGGTGTGTAGTTACTAAAGGACTGATCTATACCAAACCTATTTACAGTAAACGTTAATTATCATCACTGCTAATAACCATTAAGAATAATGTGTTTTTGCAAGTTGTTTTTAATGGTTTTATTGTGGAAATTTTGATACATATCTGCCGCTGTCTTTAAAATGCTGAGCATGATTTTCATCCTCAGAAAAATAGCGGCATGTTTCACATTATTATTGTAATAAATTTAATTTTTGTTAAGTTTTGTGTATCATCCGGCTTTTTATCGAGGAAACACAATTTAATATTCTGTAACTTTTAAATAATGAAACAACACACAGCTTGCATTAAGATGCCTGACGACCTTGGGACTGGATTTTCGTGGACCTATTTATCCAGATTTGTTTTTGCTGCCGAGGTAAGCGGGGTGTGTGTGGCGGGGGGGATAATCACGCAGGCAGGAAACCCAAACTCAGCTGAGCCATTTGAAATGAGTGCTGAGTTCAAAAATACCCAGTTTTGTCCTATTCTAAGAGCCTTAACCCACACTGTGGGAGTCACAAACTTAATTTATAGAGTAGATGTAACTATTCTTGAAGGGCAGCTAGGGTCCATTTAATTGTCATGATCTTAAGTTTTAAAACATCTACAAGCCTTTAAACATGAAAAAGTAGGCGCGGAAGTTGTCTGTTAGAGTTAGAAAATGCCCTCTGCTGGACAGCTTTGATTGATCGCTCTTTGGTGGAGGTTAGAAATACCAATACCATCCATTCATAGGGAAGCACAAGTGGATAGCACTGTGGCCTCACAGCTCCACGTTCCCAGGTTCGATTCCTCGCTGGGTCACTCTCTGTGCGGAGTCTGCACATTCTCCCTGTGTCTGCGTGGGTTTCATCCGGGTGCTCTGGCTTCCTCCCACAGTCAAAAGACGTGCAGGTTAGGTGGAATGGCCATGATAAAATTGCCCTTAGTGACCAAAACAAAAGGTTAGGAGGGGTTATTGGTTATTACGGGGATAGGGTGGAAGTGAGGGCTTAAGTGGGTTGGTGCAGACTCGATGGGCCGAATGGCCTCCTTCTGCACTGTATATTTTATGTTAGGGGCTGGTTTAGCTCACTGAGCTAAATCGCTGGCTTTTAAAGCAGACTAAGCAGGCCAGCAGCACGGTTCGATTCCCGTACCAGCCTCCCCGGATAGGCGCCGGAATGTGGCGACTAGGGGCTTTTCACAGTAACTTTATTGAAGCCTATTCGTGACAATAAGCGATTTTCATTTCATTCATTTCATTTCATTTCATGTTCTGTTTCAGTAGATTTCTTTATTGACATTTTTCAAGGGTTGTTATTACAGATGTGATCATTATGAATGCTTGGTTGAGTTTCAAATGATACAAACATACTAATCTCAGTGGGGGGTGGGGGATGCTTGGTTCACATTTTGAGTGAAAGTTTAAAGAGCCTATTAAAATATTAACTCACTTTGATGTGGCTACTGAATACAAGTTTTGTTTTATAGCGCTTTCAGGGGTATTAAATCTCTGAATAGATTTCAAGAGTTAGAGTTTTTTCAGTGTCAAATCATATGAGTGAGAGCTCAGTTAGGTTGTTATAATTTCACTTACATTTTTAATTCCATGTGGCTTCCGTGATCTGCTCATTCGGAATACTGGGTAAGTGGATAAGGAGACGGCTTGGGAATGAGATAGCATGGAGCTGGTATGCAGGGGACGAGAGGAGTGAGTGGGTGGTGAGGCGGTGTGAGGGATGAGGGATATAGGATCTCACAGTTTCTAAAATAACTCCATCAATATCCCAGAGAACTGAGATGGGCCTTGTAACCAGCCTATCTGAACACTCATCGACCCCCATGGCTGTCTATGATCTGCTTCTGGGATCACTAGGCTCCCCCGATCCTGCCTCTGCCTCCACAGAACAATAATTGGGTGTAACAAATCCATTTAAACTGCTGGGCCTCAGAAGCAAAAATCTGGCTCTTAAGCTTCTCATTTCTTAACGGACATGTATAATTTAAGTTGAGAACGACTCCCCCTTGGATTGATTTGTTCCCTGTAAGAACAATATTCACGGCGCCCTATGCTGCTCTTGCTCATGTATTTGTCCTTGTTCCGCACTGTAACCAATTACTGTTTGTCGATGTACCATTTGTCAATGTTCTCTGTTGATTATTCTTTTGTCTACTATATACATACTGTGTACGTTCCCTCGGCCGCAGAAAAATACTTTTCACTGTACTTCAGTATATGTGACAATAAATCAAATCAAATCGAGAAAACTTTGGTATCTTATAAGGCTACTCATAAATTTTAAAGTTCTGAAATGTTTCTACCTATTAAACATATCCTCTTTAAGTTGAAGATTTATAGACACAAGTGGGGTGGCACGGTGGCCCAGCGGATAGCAGTGTTGCCTCACAGTGCCAGGGTCCCAGGTTCAATTCTGACCTCGGGATTACTGTCTGTGCAGAGTCTGCACATTCTCTCCATGTCTGCGTGGGTTTCCTCCAGGTGCTCCGGTTTCCTCCCACACACTAAAGATGTGCAGGTTAGGTGGATTGGGCATGCTAAATTGCCCAATAGTTAGGTAGGGCTACGGGTCTAGGAGTGGGGGTTGCGCCCAGGTAGGATGCTCTATTGGAGCAAGGGCCAGTGCAGACTCGATGGGCCGAATGGCCTCCTCTGCACTGTAGGGATTCAATGATTCTCTGAAGTGGAAATTATGTTAATTCCCTCCCTATAAAGATCAATTTTCTTGTTGGTTGCTCATAACATGAGTTGTCTTACCCAAAGACATAGATGCCTGTTTTTCTTATACTTCACTTAAGTGTTTGCAAGTCAATTAATGCCAGGGGAACAATGTTTGGATGTATACGATCTATTTTTTGGGTGGTACCAGTACCCTTAGATTCTGGGCACCATATTGGTGAGAGCCGTGAGCTTTCACTGGAAGAACACATTGTGACGTTAATCAGTGTGTGATGCTGATTTAATTCCAGCACTGCCATTTTGGAGCTCAACGCTCCTCTTAAAACCCATACTCTGAACCTTGCACAGCTCAACATGTTCAACTGGAGGAAGCCCCCCCAACCCCCACCCACAGCAGATGGTGCTATTTAAAGGGGCCATTTGCTGATTTATTCCCTACTGGCTGTTGCTGAATTTGTGGAAATGTTTGTTGTTTTGTATTGGTGTGTGAAGTTGCTGAAGCCTGCAGAGTGGTGAAGTAGGTGCTGAAGGATCTCAAGACTTTTCAGAATCACAGGATCAAAAAATAGTCGCAGTGTAGGTCGAGGCCATTCATCCAATCATGTCTGCACCAGTTGTCCAGATACGAAACTCACTTAGTGCCGTTCCCTTGACTTCAGCCCCTAACCCTGGACATTCTTCCTTTCCAGGTAACAGTCCTATTCCTTTTTGAAAGCCTTGATTGAAGCTGTCTCCACCACACTCTCAGGCAGTGCATTCCAGGTCCTGAAACAGACAATCCCAGCAGGTTTGACAGTATCTGTGGAGAGAAGGGAGCTGGCGTTTCGAGTCTGGATGACTCTTTGTCAAAGCTGGAGAGAATTGGAAATAGGATCAGATTTATACTTTTCTGCCATTAACACATTCTGATCTCTTACTGTGCCACTATCAGCAGCCTTCTTAGTCATCATCACCACCATTTGCATTCCCTTTGTTTTTTTGTCCATGACATCTTTATCAGTCTCCACCTATTGCTGGCCCTCTATCCATCCCCAACCCTCCATGCCCCCCTCCCCCACAACAGTATAAATCTGATATCATTTCAGGTCTCTCCAACTTTGATAGAGTCATCCAGACTCAAAAAGATAATTCCCTTCTCTCTCCACAGATGTTGTCAGACCTGCTGAAATTGTCCAGTATTTTCTGTTTTTGATTCAGATTCCAGCATTCACATAAATTTGCTTCAACATTTTTCTTATGTTGCCTTTGTTTCTTTTGCGAATTAATTTATCTCTCTACCCTCTGGTTCTCAATCCTTTCATGAGTGAGAACAGTTTCACCCGATCTACCTTGTCCAGGTACCTCATGGTCTTGAATAACTCTATCAATCTCTTCTCTTCTCCAAGAAAAACAGTCTTAATTTCTTCTATCTCCACAACTGAATTTCCTCTCCCCGGAAGAATTCCGCACTCTTGCCGATGCCTTCACATCCTTCCTGGAATGCAGTACCCAGAGCTGGATGCAATAATCCAGCTGAGGTCGATCTAGCACCTGATGCAAATTCAACATAACCTCCTGTGCCGCTATTAATAAAGTCAAGGATGTCAGCTGTTTTTCTTCCTCCATCCCGTAGTACACAGGGCAGACTTTCATCGTTCCCAGAGTGAAGCTTTTCCTGGAGTAGGTCGCTATCCTGTTACCAGAGGCTTATAGTTTGAGGGGTACAACTCCACATCAAGTATGGCTGACCAGGAGTCTCTCCCATTATTTCTGCCAGTCATTGGCCTGCTGGGAGGATTTTGCAGGTTTGGACTCAACCTGTTGGCCTCGTTACGAACACACCTTCCTTGGCCAACAAGTCCTGGGGTAAGACTCGAACCCGCAGCTACTGGCTCAGAGGTAGGGGCACTACCCATTGTGCCACAAGCCCTCCAAAACCTAGGACACTATATGCTTTATTAACCGGCTCTCCACCTGTCCTGCCATGTCCAATGACTCCAGTGCACATATACACCCAAGGGTCCTTCTGTTCCTGCACCCCCTTAAGTTGTACCCTGTATTATATATCGTCTTTCCATGTTCCTCCCACCAAAATTAATCACTTCACATTTCTCTGCATTGAACCTCACCTGCCACTTGTCTGCCCATTCCACCAACTTGTCTATGTCCTTTGAACGGACGATTCTCCTCACAGTTCACAATGCATCTAAGTTTCTTATTCTCTGCACACACTGAGATTGCATATTGCGGTCTAAGCCATGAATATATTTCAGGAAATGTAAGGGTCCACTGGTTTAGCTCACTGAGCTAAATCTCTGGCTTTGAAAGCAGACCAAGCAGGCCAGCAGCACGGTTCGATTCCCGTACCAGCCTCCCCGGACAGGCGCCGGAATGTGGTGACTAGGGGCTTTTCACAGTAACTTCATTGAAGCCTACTCGTGACAATAAGCGATTTTCATTTCATTTCACTACTCTCCATTCCCTTTCAGTCCGTGAATTTCAAATGCATTTTGCTATTGCTCCTTTTATTCCAGCTGTAACTTTGCTCATAAGTCTGTTGCGGCACCTTATGCCTTTTGGAAGTCCATATACACCACATCAACAGCATTACCCTCATCAATCCTCTGTTACCTCATCAGAAAACACCTGCAAGTTAGTCAAACGTGATTATCTCTCTTTGTCAGCTTTGACAAAGGGTCATCTGGACTCGAAACGTTAGCGCTTTCCTCTCCCTACAGATGCTGCCAGACCTGCTGAGATTTTCCAGCATTTTCTTTTTGGTTTCAGATTCTAGATCCGCAGTAATTTGCTTTTATCCTGTGATTATCTCTTAACAGGTCCATGCTGGCTTTCCTTAGTTAACTTGCATTTGTCCATGTGACTATGAATTTTGTTTTGAATTATAGTTTCTGAAAGTTTCTGCATGGCTAAGGTTAAATTGACTGACCTGTAGTTGCTGGGTTTATCTTTATACCATTTCTTCAACATGGGTATTCTCAAGCATAGGTGCAGTAACTGGCATTACCCGAAGACTACAGCATAAGAGAGGCAATGGACAAAAGGTCTGCAAAGCAGTGCAAACTGCTGAAAGACAGTATCGGTGAGTAAGACTAGTTCTCAGCAGGAGTCAGGTGCAGGGCCATATACCACACACATATCACTTTGCCAGGGTTGCATGTGAACTCTGAGATGGGCCGCAACTGAAAAGGATTCTGTTCCCTCAGCGTCCAGCTAGTGTATGACACAGAGAATAATGCTGGCATCATCCTAGCAGCAATCACAATGCTAGGGTCACCTGGATTCTGCGACAGTCCCTCTCCATTTAAACCCAAGGGGGGCTACTGGGCATCGACATGGCAATGATTCAAATTTGCAACCTACAAAAAAGTGGGCCGCATGTATACAATGAAATCCTTGCTACCATGCAAAGTATGTTAGAAAAAACTATTGGTATGCTGAAACAACATGTCCACTGCCTTGGTCATTCTGGCCGAGCCCTGAGTTACTTGGGAAAACATGGTTCAAGATTTGTGGTGGCGCGTTGCATGCGCATAACATTACCATCATGAGGGTATAGTCCTTGTCACTAGCAATACACCAAGCAGCTCAGGGACAGGAGTGGGGCGGTATGATGGCACAGTGATTAACACTGCTGCCTCACAGCGCCAGAGGCCCTGGTTCAATTCCCACCTTAGGTCACTGTCTGTGTGGAGATTGTATGTTCACCCTGATCTGTGTCCTCTGGGTGCTCCTGTTTACTCCCACAGTCCAAAGATGAGCAAGTAGGTGGGTTGGTCATTATAAATTGCTCCTTAGTGTCCAAAAGGTTACTATTAAGCTACTTTGCTGGTAGGGACAGTCGTGCCAGATTGGTTTCAGCAGTCACAGGATGTGGAATTTTACGCTCGTTGATGAGACCGGAGAGGTCACTCTCAATCTTGCTTTTAGACTTGAACAGTTTATCATTGAAGAGCCTCGTAATTGGGTTACGGGGATAGGGTGGGCCGTGGGCCTAGTAGAGTGTTGTTTGAGAGGGTTGGTGCAGACATGATGGACCAAATTGCCTCCTTCTGCACTGTTATGATTCTATTCTATCCGAAGGAGGACAAAAAGAAGGAGAGGGACATAAGCAACAACAACTACTTATATTTATATAGTACCTTTACTGCAATGAAACATCTCAAGATCCATCACGGAGCATTGTGAAAACACAACGTGACATTGAACCACATAAGGAGACATACGGTTAGATGACCATAGGCCCAGTCAAAGAGGTAGGTTTTAAGAGCTGTCTTAAAAGAGGAAAGAAAGCTGGAAAGACACAGATGTCGGGAGAGTGCTCCAGAGCTTGGGACCGAAACAACTAAAGGCATGGCCACCAATGGTGGAGCAATTGTTACTGGGAATAAACAATAGGCCAGAGTTGGAGGAACTCCGATATCATGGAGGGTTGTGGAACTGGAACAGAGTTAGGGGGCAACAAGGCCAAGGAGGGTTTTGCAAATGGGGAAAACAGTTTTAAAATCAAGATGTTGCTTGACTGGGAGATATTGTAGATCAGCGAGCAGAAGGGCGAGAGATGAATGGCTGTTGTCACAAGTTAAGACATCGGTCGCATATTTTTTATGACCTCAGGATCACAGAATGTAGAATGTGGGAGATCAGCCAGGAATAACCACCATGCCGCCGTGTGAAAATAAACATTGTGAAATTGACAGAACTGTCAAACAAGCAATATTTTTCCCGGAGCTGAGGTGTTGCAACGGCCTAATGGATTACTAGGCTATCAGCTAAGTTTCACTTTGTATTCTTGAGGGAGAATGAGCATGGTAGTGTCATGTGGAGAGCATGAATGGCTACAGGGCCCGTTTTGGGGGGCATATCTTGTTATAATAATAATCTTTATTAGTCGTGTCACAAGTAGGCTCACATTAACACTGCAATGAAGTTACTGTGAAAATCCCCGAGTCGCCACACTACGGCGCCTATTCGGGTACACTGAGGGAAAATTCAGTGTCCAATTCACCTAAAAAGCACATCTTTTGGGACTTGTGGGGAGAAACCGCAGCACCCCGAGGAACCTCACGCAGACACGGGAAGAACTCTGCACAGACAGTGACCCAAGCCAGAATTGAACCCGGGTCCCTGGCGCTGTGAAGCAACAGTGCTAACCACTGTGCTGCCGTGCTGCCCATGGGGACATGAGGGGCCATGGTGGGAGCGGAGGGGCGGAGAGGGGGTTGGGTGAATACCATGGCATGAGAGGGAAGGAGGGTGGATGGAAAGTGAAGCAAGCGAAGGTGAAGCCTCCAGAAGAAGCATTTTGTTTCAGTCTTAGTTGAAGCTAGAACATGGGAAACTATGTTCTTTTGGTGGCGGGGCGGGGGGGGGGGGGGGGGGGGGGGAAGTCATGTAGAAATAACTATCATTTGTTCATTTAAAAATATTAAATGTGACTGCATTAACTTTCCTTTATTTAAGGTACGCTAATTTTCTACAAACATATTCATTTGAAATGGGCACTTTGACTACCATAGTGTGCAGTGACCATCAATTGCTTATGGGACATTCTTCAACCTGTTTAACTCATCTTTTTATGAGTTACTTTGAGCAAATTCATTACATTACTCATGTGAATACCTAGAGCACTGAACTTTTAAACAATTTCTGATTACCACCATGAATATTTAGCAATTTGCACATTGATGTGATTGTGTTTGCCTGTTGGTTAAATATGTTCTGCTACAGTTCCCTCTTGTGTCTTATCTATTGACAGGCGGGTGAGTGCTCTAACTAACCTGCGAGTTATACAACCAGTGCTTTACAACCTTTGAAACCAATTTAATTAGCCCCTGATGGGAAGAAAATGCCCTACTCGAATGAAATTACAGGCTGGGCGGGAATTATAAGAAATTAGTTCAGCTTCAGGCATCAGGTAACAAATAAACTACCAGATCTTCACTCTCGCTGTTTATGCTGTCACTTGAATCCCTCGATCAGATTACTGCTTCCGTCCTATATCCTCGATTTCTGTTTACATGTAATGGCCTTAAAATGTTACAATGATTTGCTCTTTTAAAAGGGATCTCATTTTCAACATTTAGAAAGCTAGTTTCTTTTTAACTGTGTCTAATTTTGAAACACCTGCCAAGTTAACCTGTAATGAATGTTACACAGTGACAAAAGCAATGTCAATCAAACCCTTTAATGTTCGGTATGGGTCTATAAAACTGAGTCTGAAACTACAAAGACAATTAATATTAAAACATGTTTTGGTGAAACAGTAGATCCAATGTAGCATAAAGATGAATTAGTGGGTTGTTTGCCTCCGAGCATAAAGTGCAATGAAAAGGTGAACATGAGGAAGGAGGTAAGCAAGGCCGTTAACAACCAGAAAGAAAGTGACCCAATGTACAATGTTACTTCTTAAAAAATTATTAAAATTATTTTATGGGTGTCGTCAGCGCTGGCTCAGCTAGTATTTGTTGTCCATGCCTAATTGTCGGCCCAAGAGGGCTTGGTAGCATGACTACCGATTGAGCTGGCTGATTTCTAAAGACCATAGCAGCTGGACGGGGTCTGGAGCAGGTGCTCAGGGAATTGACAAGAGGGAAGAACCTACAAGACTTTATCCTCACTGTTTTGTTATGCTCTTGACGTAGCATAAGCTGCTTCCTTGATGTGCAATCTGACAAAGGAAGGTTCAGACTTGGAGATAACTTCAACACGTTTATCAAACTGTTAACAATTCTCCTACTTGGATTGGACTCTCCTGTTAATCCTGCTATAGCTACTCAGACTGACGAACCAGTCTGCTACAATCCACATGGTGGGTGTGATGTGTTTCAAATCAAGTCTGTGTACTCACTGAGTGTCTCCACTGGAAAGAGGAAGATCATGTGTGCTGTGTCCTTTTAAATGGGTTGGTGTAATGCCCCCCTGTGGGAGTGTCACCTCTGTGTGTGTCGTGAATGTCCTTTGGTCGTGTCCTTTCTTACTGACCTATTGGTTGAATGTCTGTGAGTCATGTCTCTAGTGCTCCCTCTAGTGTTTATCTAGTCTACGTGTATTTACATTAACCCCTTGTGTATTTACAGTGATGCATATCACCACATCCCCCTTTTTTCATGTTACATATTTTCTGTACAGTGTTAAATAAAATTTAACAAAAACAGGTAGATAGGTGATGCTATGTACAAGTTATGATAACAGTGATTATTAAACAATAATTCCAAATCATATGCCTGAGTCCAAAATTCCTTAATTATTATGGTTGAGTGTCTTTCTTGTTTGGTTGGTGAGGTGGTGATGTTGATAGTGGCATTGCTTTGTAAACGCCGTCAGTGTTCCTGTGCGTAAGGAACCAAGAAGTGTTCAAATCACTTTGTTGTCTGATTTGGAGTCATTTTTTCTTCCGATGCTTGTGGTAGCGATGTATGCAATCTGTGTTGTCCTGCCATGGTGTGTCATTGTACTGAGCTGAGCAGTAACAGTGTCCCTCATGGGCAGAGTTGTACCATGTCGTACCAGTTGTTGTTCCATTGATGATGTTTCTGTCGTGCTTGTTGTCGACGTTGTTGCTGCGCTCAAGGACCACACTCTGTGGATGATACGAGTCCTTCACACAGTTACTCGTGTCAGCGTGCTTTGTGGCATCTGCTGTTTCCTTGAGTGTGCCATCACTGAGTTCGCAGCTCCCCGTCTGGAGTCATGTTCGGCTTACTTGAATCAGTTTTGGCTTGTCGATGCTCCCCGTCTGGAGTCTAGTCTATTTCATCTGAGTCAGTTTTGGCTTGTCGATGCTCCTCGTGTGGAGTCATTGCAGGTTCACTTGAAACTTCTGAAGTTTTGTGATGCTCCACGTCCGGAGTCAAAACGTTCAGGAATGCATGTGCTTGTGGAGAGGCTCGAGTGAATGAGGTTTGAAGTAATGTGGTGTCACCGTAGTCACCAGTAGTCTCACTGTTATTGTCGAGAGCCTCTGTAAATTCTAGCTGAGGTCTGTCACGTTGCACATCTTGTATGGGAAGTGGGATGCCGTCGTCACTTGACGCACATACAGTGGGTAGAGCCCCAGCGTCTACCTGTTGTTAACTTGAGCTGGGTAAACTGTCATAGTCTCCTTGCTGTGCACATGAGCATGACACAGTCTATCTGTTGTTCATTTGAGCGTGGCAGACTTGCATCGTCTGCCGCTGGTTGCTCAGAGGAGGTTGCTAGACCCTCATGATCTTGTTCATGCAAGGATTGCGCTATGGAGTCTTGCGTTGCGACTATCGTGAAGTCTGTCCATGAGCTCGCTGTGGAGGCTTGTGTCACTCCCTCTGTGGAGTCTTGCAGAGTTCCCTGTGTGGAATCGTGCATTGGTCTCACTGTGGAGACTTTCATCGCTTTCTGTGTGGAGGCTGGGACCCTTCGTGGTGTGTGGACCACTCTCTATGTTGAGTCGGGGACTCTTCGCGGTGCGTGGACCACTCTCTGTGTGGCAGCAGGCCGCTCTCTGTGGGCTTGTGCCGCTCTCTGTCTCTTGGTGTCAGGCCGCAGCATAATCCTGCACTCACGAGTCAAGTTGTCATATATGCTGGGCTGAGGATTCCCCAATCTGAAGAACACATCGTCGGGGCCATCAATGTACAAAACGTCTATTTGCGGTTCAGATTTGGTACTGGGGTAGCCACCTCCCAAGGTAAAATCTTCGTCTGAGTCATTGTCTTCTAGGACCATATCATTACATTTTGTGTCAGAGCTGACATTGGGCTCGCGATGTCCAAAGAAGAATTCAAGGTCTGAGTCATAGTCTTCAAGGACTGTATCATCTCTTTGGGCAGTGCTAACTGCTTGTTGCAGGGTTCTCACGCATGCGCAAACGGACCTTCCCGTTCTGTGTGCTCTTTGCGCAACTGCGCATGTGCGGCTCCTTTTCCAAGATGGCCACCAATCAAAACTGCCATTTTTTTCAATGGAAAGCCAACCTTCACCTCGTGGTGAGTTTTGGCACCTCTTTTACTGTCTTTTCTTGTATGTGCCTCGCAGAATTCTTGGAAGTTGTCCAGGACTGCCTGGAGATCGCTCTTGCTTTGCCCCTTTGAGTATTTGAAGGTCTGGAAGATTTCAGCTGCTTCTGGACCCGCGATGGTAAGTAGAAGCTTTATTTTCTCTGCATCCACCACGCCATCTAAGTCGGATGCTACCAGGTAGATCTTGAATCTCTGCCTGAACGCACGACAGTTTCCACTGAGATTGCCTTTGTACCTGAGCTGCGGTGGAACCAGAATCTTGAACATCATCTTGCCTGGTTGCTGCTGGTTGTCACTGTTTGCTGAGTTGTAACTATATAGATTTAAACAGGTCACTCCTGGGTACCATGTTTTGTTTTGCTCTTAATGTAGCATAAGCTGCTTCCTTGATATGCACTCTGACAAAGGAAGGTTCAGACTTGGAGACAGCTTTCACACATTTATTAAACTGTTAAAAATTCTCCTACTTGGATTTGACTCTCCTGTTAATCCTGCTCTCGCTACTCAGACTGACGAACCAGTCTGCTACAATCCATGTGATGGGTGTGATGTGTTTCAAATCAACTCTGTGTACTCACTGAGTGTCTCCACTGTAAAGAGGAAGATCATGTGTGCTGTGTCCTTTTATATGGGTTGGTGTAATGCCCTCCTGTGGTAGTGTCACCTCTGTGTGTGTCGTGAATGCCCATTGGTCGTGTCCTATCTTACTGACCTATTGATTGAATGTCTGTGTGTCATATCTCTGGAGCTCCCTCGAGAGTCTAGCTAGTCTACGTGTATTTACATTAACCCCTTGTGTATTTACAGTGATGCATATCACCACACTCACCAGTCTACCTATTGCAGATATATTGCAGATGCATCTTTCCACGAAATGAATGGTAGGAGGGACCGTCCTTGTGAAGATGTCCCATGAAGGGTACGGTCCATCATGTTGTGTGGTATGGTCAAAAGGGGATAGATTCAAAGTAAATCCATCATCTTAAAACTAGGCATCAAAGTGGCACTGTGTACCACCAGCATCATCTGAGTTGGCTGCAACCGCAATCTTTAACCTCATAGTCGAATATATCCCTCATTCTCTCATTACCATCAAGTCTGGGGATCAACCCTTGGTTCAATGGAGAGGGAAGGAGATCTTGCCAGGAGGAGCACCACGCATACATAACAATGTGAGATATCAACCTGGTGAAGCTACAACAAAAGACTGCTTGCATGCTAAAAAACAAAAGCATTTGATAGAGCAAAGCAGCCCCAAAACAAAGCTCTGCATTCCTGCTGATTCCGGTCATGAATGTTGGTGGACAATCAAACAGCTTATAAGAAGAGTATGTTCCACAAACAACCCTCTGTGATGTTCTCTGTTGTGTCTTTCAGGATGTTTTGAGAACGTAGTGTTAAGAAAGAACATCAAATTGAGTTTTTGAACAAGGCTGATTTATTTGCACTACTAAATTAGAGATTCTAACCAGTCAACAAGGAATGTTATTAAATAAAACGTACAATATCTCTTACAACAGAACTCTCTGCTGTGCACCTAATCTATCTCACGCCTCGCAACCTTCTCCCAGAATCCCAGGAGACACATGATGTTTATATGACTGCTCCTTATCTCCATCTGGTGGTGAGAAGTATTATTATCTTATTGTTAACCATTTGTATTCCTTCCAATACACATATTGTTACACCCTCTCCTCAATGATGGTTGTCAGAGCAAAAGTTAAGGCTGAAGCATTTACAACCATCTTCAGCTCAAAGTGACAAGTGGATGATCCATCACGGCCTACTCCTGAAATTCCCAACATCAGAAATGCCAGTCTCCACTCAATTTGATTCACACTACCTGGTACCAAGAAATGGCTGAAGGCACAAAATACAACAAAGGTTATGGGTTCTGGTAACGTCCTGGACATGTACTGAATGTACTGAAGACATGTGCTCCAGAACTAATCATGCCTTTCGACAAGCTGCTCCAGTATAGCTACAACAATGGCACCTACTCTAAAATGCACAAAATTGCCCAGTTGTTTCCTGTCCATGAAAAACAGAACAAATTCAATCAAACCCATTACTGCTTCCTTAGCCTACTCAAGAGTCCTGATTATAACATTCTGGCATTCAAAAACAAATCTTTTAATGAGGTTTCTAGTTTATGCTAAAGGTAAGCTTCACTCATATTGTAGGTAAATTATGGGCGCCAAGTTCCTTATCAAATGGATTCATAGGCTGGGATTTTCCAGGCCTACAATGGATGCGGCGAGCCATTTAAGTGTCCATTGACTTCAGTGGGACCGGAAGATCCAGCCGGCATGAGGTGCTGGAATGTTCCGGCCATAGAACTTTACATCACGGTAAGGGCAGCACGGTAGCACGGTAGCACAGTGGATAGCATTGTGGCTTCACAGCGCCAGGGTCCCAGGTTCGATTCCCCACTGGGTCACTGTCTGTGCGGAGTCTGCGTGGGTTTCCTCCGGGTGCTCCGGTTTCCTCCCACAGTCCAAAGACGTGCAGGTTAGGTGGTTTGGCCATGCTAAATTGCCCTTAGTATCTAAAACGTTTAGGAGGGGTTATTGGGTTATGGGGATAGGGTGGAAATGAGGGCTTAAGTGGGTCGGTGCAAGACTCGATGGGCTGAATGGCTTCCTTCTGCACTGTATGTTCTATGTAATCACACAAGTAGGCCATTCGGCCTATCATACCGTACTGGCTCTTTGAAAGAACTGTCCAAATTAGGACCGCACTCTAGCTTGTTCTTCATAATCCAACAAATTAGTTCTCTTCAAGTTGTTTGTCCAAATACCTTTTGAAAATTCCTATGGAATGTTTCAATAAGTTACAGATCTTAACACCCTCTGTGTGAAAAAAAATTCTCTTCATTTTTCCTCTATTTTGTTTTCAAATTACTTAAAATCTATGACCTTCGCTTACTTTTCAGAAAGAAAGATTTATATAGCACATCCATGACCACAGTACATTCCAAAATACTTTCGCAGCCAATGAAGTACGTTTGAAGTGTCATAATAATTTGAATCCAAGGTGGAGCAAGGCGACTTCTTGCAAGCTGTGCCCAGCATACCCTCTAATTCTATCTTTTACTCTCGATCTATGCTTCTAAAACTTCATTCTAACTGTGTTCAACTCTCTAACAATGTTCTTATTCAATTACTTTCAAATTTAGTAACATTTCAGTCTTTCCGTCCTTCCCTATTTACGGTGTGCATTATTTGTACAGCATGCAAGAAACAATACTTTTCATTGTATACTAATACACGTGACAATAGAAAACACATAATATAGGAAGTGCAGCAATCATTCTGCATACAGCAAATCCCTATAAACAGCAATGTGATAATGACCAGATCTGTTTTTCATGTTGATTGAGGGACAAATGTTGGCTAGGACTCAAGGAATAACTCCCCTGCAATTCAAGTAGTGACTGGGAGCACTATTGAAAATTTGGGGAGATATACTTGTAATTACTGGCTGGTCAGTCTAACTTCAATGGTGGTAGAACTAAAAGAGACCATTGTAGAAGCAACAGGTTAATAAATGTTGGATGTTGGCTGGCCTGGAATTATTATTATTTTTTTTTTTAAATTTAGAGTACCCAATTCATTTTTTCCAATTAAGGGGCAATTTAGCGTGGCCAATCCACCTAGCTTGCACATCTTTGGGTTGTGGGGGCGAAACCCATACAGACACGGGGAGAATCTGCAAACTCCACACGGACAGTGACCCAGAGCTGGGATAGAACCTGGGACCTCGGCGCCGTGAGGCCGCAGTGCTAAACCACTGCGCCACCGTGCTGCCCTGGCTGGCCTGGAATTATTGAAGGAAAATTGTGTTTGACTAACCTTATTGAGTAATGAGGTAACAGAGTGGGTTGAAGATGTTAGGACTGGGTGAGGAGGAATGAGCTAGATCCCAATCTATTCAGCCCCCTCAGTTGACTGCAACAAAGGTTTTCATTTTGATTTTCCCCGTTAATGCCTTTCCAATCCAAATGTATTTATTAGTTGGCAAGAAACCAATCAAACCAGGTTTCCTGCTGTAGGGGTAGGGGTTTGCTGTGTGCAAAATGGTTGCTGCACTTCCTATATTATGTGTTTTCTATCGAGGACAGGATATGTTGTGCTCCATCAATTGTGATATACCCAGCCCCCAAATTATAATTACCGAAACATGGCAGCCAATTTCCGAACTCACTTGGGGACTCCTCCACTATCTCTCGCTAGGGGCCGGGCCCAAAGATACACCCTCCTCATTCTCCCCCTACTTCTCCCCAATCCCACAAGATGGCCGGCAAGCATGTAGCAGGATCTCAACAACACGGAGGTGGGTCCCCACTAGGGAAGGTGCTTTCTCAAGTACGCCTCCATCACCTCCATAAAAGTACTCCGCCAGTCTTCGAAGTGAGCCCTGACGACTTGTACCACAGAGTCGAGATTTTCAGCGAAAGCAACATCTCCATTGGCAGCCATCATTCAATGCCCACAGCACCGCCAAGGTGAGACCCCATTCAACAACAACTGCACCACTGGGATCCAACCCAGTTCACTCCAGCCGCCACAAACAAACAAGGATTTTTGCAGTTTATCTCAGCTCTTTCTTGCAAAGTCATCTACCAATTACTTCCTAGGAAGTAACACAGTCATGCAACCCAAGAAAAGACAAATATAAAATGTAGACTGGAGTGAAAAGACGGATTAAAAGATGAGCAGAGCCGGAACTCGCGAAAATGCAACCACTACCGTGCTCATATCATGTGACTCCCTACCTGTGAATGGTTTCGAAAATGATAGGAGAGTGGAAGTAAAGACATTGAAGCACTTTAAGAGACTGTAGTATAAAGGGTTAATGTTAAATATGTCAATATAGTCTACATGATCAGTGATGTAAGATCATATGGCAAGAGCTTGGAGAGAGGAAGTTCTATGTGGAACCTTACTCTGAGTCTATATTGTACATAGTTAGTGAGATGTTTACCCAAAGCCTCACCTCAGCAGTATCTGTAAATGCAGATCATGAACAAACCCTTCTTAGACCCACAGTGATGATAATATAGAGTCAACTGTATTCCCAGAGGGTGAACATAGGATTTTATAGAAGGATGGCCATACACTTTGGTAGTTGGGAAATCAGGTATGATGCTTCAGTTGGTCACAGGACCTGATGATTTGGGAGGTAAGATGTCAGCCAGGATTCTTAATCCCAGTTGCTATCAAAGAACTCCTGTTGAAAATCAACTGTGATGCCTTCCACAGTTAAGCAGCCTGCAAAATGCTGTTTGGACTCGGACATTTAAAATGACCCGGTTGAGGTACCACAAGAACTGTTTATGTCTGTGAAGCTGCTATCTCAGCAAAAAAAATAAGCCTCGTCAGGAGAGGGGGGAAGAACATTGATTTTCTTAAATACATATGGCTCTTGCTTAAACCAAATTTGCACATGTTTACGAGAGTGCAGCATGTTACAATTGAGTATGAAAAATTACAAATGTAGCACAAGATTAATAAACTGAAACAGCACCATTTGGCCTTATATTCATTGCCAGTCCCATGGGGCTCATCATTACTGATTGTCACTTGGGAGTTGGACCAGTAATAACCTCCTCCCAGCCACTAATGGCTGTAATATCTTCCACCATGATGTAACTGGCACATTGAGGGTCACACTGCTATTTCCTTTTAGTGCAATCAAATACATTTCACAGCTGTCTGGGTAAATGAAGAACACATGCTGCAGCAACACATTGCAGTTCAATGAAGACTTTCAATGTATTTAAATATTTAACAAAATATTTAAAATAACCTTCAGATGTGCAGTGGTTAAAACAAAAGGCTTATGGTGTGTGAGTGGTGAGTAGCCTCAAGCACATTCTGAATCCAGAAATGTCGGCCTGAGCTTCACCGTTCTGTTCCCTGGCTCTTTCTCAGTTGCCAGCTGAACTTCTTCATCAGCTGAACTTCCCACAGTGGTTTTTACATTAAATTATATGGAAGGTAACCTGAAGTGGTACCTATCTTCATTCATTGCGTCTGTTGGGGAACCCAATTAGATCAAATTCTTCTTTCTTTTATAAATATTTTTTATTTAAATTTATATTTTTACACTGTGCCGGAAATGATTGAAATGGTTATTATTTACAATTTACCTGCTGTTTTTTTTTTGGCACCCCCTTTACCCCCCCCCCTTCTTTTGTTCCCCCTCCCCTTGCTCCTCCTGCTCCTTTCCTACTGTTTTCAGGCCCTATCTTAGGCCCTTTCCTCCACCATAGATAGATTATTTATCGCTCATTTTTCTCTTATAGGTTTGTGGGAGGGCCCTCTGGCACCCCACCCTCCCTTGTCGGTCTCTCCCTGGGTTCCCTCCTGGCATTTCCTTGGGTCTCTCCCCCATTGCCGCCCCCCCTTGTTCCTGCCTGCTTTCTGTAGCTCTGGTGGTTACCATGCGTCCCCCCCCCCCCCCCCCCCATCCCCTGCCCCCTTCCCTTCCTATCTGTTGTTGGCTCCAAACAGGCCCTGGGACAGGCTGATGAATAGCCCCAATGCTTTGTGGAACCCATTGTTCAACCCTCGGATAGTGTATTTGATCTTCTCCAGATGGACTAATTCCGGGAGGTCTGCCAGCCAGTCTGCAGCTGTGGGTGGTGCTGCTGACCGCCAACCGAGCAGGATTCTCCGGCGGGTGATTAAGGGAACAAATGCAAGGTCATCTGCACTCTTCCCCATATGAAGTTCCGGCTGGTCCGATACCCCGAAGACTGCCACTCTTGGGCACGGCTCCACAGCTACATGTTTACACCTAAAATACAGTGGTGTGCACTCTAACTGTGGTCATGTCAACATTGGATATTGCCTCGAAGAAGGCCGTCCAAAACCCGACAGGCCTGGGGCATGCCAAAACACGTGAGCGTGGTTGACCAGGCCTCCCCGGCATTGTTCACACTTGTCTTCCTTCTCTGGGAAGAACCTGCTCATTTTGGTTCTGGTTAGCTGTGCTCTGTGCACCTCTTTAAACCGCATGAGGCTGAACCTTGCGCAGGAGGAGGTGGAGTTAGCCCTGCTCAGTGCTTTGCTACAGAGTCCCCACCCGACTTCCGTCCCTAGTTCATCCTCCCACTTCTGTTTTGCTCCGTCCAGTGGTGCTCTCGCTCTTTCTAAAAGTCATCTGCATATGTCCCAACAGTTCGCTTTCTCCATACTGTCCGGGTCCAGTAGCTCCTCCAAACATTGTGTCCCTCGGGCTCTTGGGTACCTCATCGTCTCCTTGCGGAAAACGTTCTTTACTTGTAAATGTTGGATTTCCTGTCCATTCGGTAGTTCCAGTCTCAGATCAAATTCTTCTTTAACCTACAAGTCAAATATGTTTTCCTCCCCTTTTTATATATTCCATGGAAAAGATCTTCCCCACCATCCTGTCTTCAATAATGCCGCCTTGAGAGAGGAACTAGTTGTTACAGGAGAAACATTGAGATTGACATGTTGTCTTGTTTTCCCTATGTTGGGAGATAAGGCTTTGCATTCACTAGGTACGCCCTTCTGCTTATGTGATGGTGAGCACAAGCTGGTTGCAAGAGGCAAACTGGATTGAACCATCATCCTTAATCGTTGAGATTAGTTCCTTCGAGGATGTTGACATGACCACAGTTAGAGTGTACACCACTGTATTTTAGGTGTAAACATGTAGCTTCCTTTAAAACATTCCTGCGCTACATTCGACAGGGCCCAAGAACAGGATTGACATGCCAATTAGCCTGCACCCATTCCTTCTGAAGCAGAAGCAAGTTAACTGTGTGCTGCCGCCTCCTCATTGTCTACTTTATATACCTCAGAGCAATGCAGAGATGACAGTAGTTTCTAAATGAGCAACAGGTTTATTTCCCAAGTGTTTTAAAACATTCTACCACCACAAAATGTCTACACTCATGCTTGCAACTCAGATTCAAGTAGCTCTTTGATGTCTGTTTTCTTTGGTCAGAATCCACACCCAGGCTCAACCAATCATGCACAGTGTATAGATCAAAACTCACAACAGTTGAACACTACACTCATTTTAATTTTTTCTTTTTTAAAATTTAGATTACCCAATTATTTTTTCCAATTAAGGGGCAATTTAGCATGGCCAATCCACCTACTCTGCACATTTTTTGGGTTGTGGGGGCGAAACCCACGCAGACACGGGGAGAATGTGCAAACTCCACACGGACAGTGATCCAGAGCCGGGATCGAACCTGGGACCTCAGCGCCGTGAGGCAGCTGTGCTAACCACTAGGCCACTGTGCTGCCCTGAACACTACACTCATTACCATGTATTCACCATGCAGTCAGCCCTTGCCACATTGCTGAATGACTGTATATGTGAACAAGCAAAATTGTGGGAGGCTTGAATCACATACATCCAACCAACACTACTTAAAGCCAGTATGTTACCTGGTGGAGGTGCATTTTGACTGGACCCTGTCTTGTTATGCTCTTGGCGTAGCATAAGCTGCTTCCTTGATGTTCAATCTGACAAAGGAAGTTTCAGACGTGGAGATAGCTTCAACACGTTTATTAAACTATTTACAATTCTCCTACTTGGATTCGCCTCTACTGTTAATCCCGCTACAGCTACTCAGACTGACTAACCAGTCTGCTACAATTCACGTGGTGGGTGTGATGTTGAATCAACCCTGTGTCTGTACTCACTGAGTGTCTCCACTGGAAAGAGGAAGATCATGTGTGCTGTGTCCTTTATATATGGGTTGGTGTAATGCCCCCCTGTGGTAGTGTCACCTCTGTGTGTATCGTGAATGCCCATTGGTCGTGTCCTATCTTACTGACCTAGAACATAGAACAGTACAGCACAGAACAGGCCCTTCGGCCCTCGATGTTGTGCCGAGTAATGATCACCCTACTCAAACCCACGCAACCCGTATACCCGTAACCCAACAATCCCCCCATTAACCTTACACTACGGGCAATTTAGCATGGCCAATCCACCTAACCTGCACATCTTTGGACTGTGGGAGGAAACCGGAGCACCCGGAGGAAACCCACGCACACACGGGGAGGACGTGCAGACTCCACACAGACAGTGACCCAGCCGGGAATCGAACCTGGGACCCTGGAGCTGTGAAGCATTGATGCTAACCACCATGCTACCGTGAGGCCCCCCTATCGGGTTGAGTGTCTGTGTGTCATGTCTCTGGTACTCCCTCTAGTTCTAGCTAGTCTGTGTGTACTTACATTAACCCTTTGTGTATCTACAGTGATGCATATCACCACAGAGCCAGTTCTGGAAATGCCCGGAGAAGGGTTTCAGAGCAGCAGGAACACTGAATAATGGTGCAACAGGGAAGTAAGCTTAGTCTCAGGGTCTCTGACACAGCACAGGAGGCCTTGGTGCTGCTGATGGACAGGAGGAGAGATGCACAACACTCCTGAATGCCCAACACTTGAAACAGATCATCATCACTGTCAAAGCCAACAGTCTAGCCCTGAGGACATGGCTCGTGTGCAGTGAGAAGTTTAATGAGCCTGCAACATCAAAGACAGTGAATGCATCTTCAAATGTCTGGCCTCCCGCACTGCTCAATTCACCACACTCCCTTTATTCACCTACCAACAGCCTCTCTCAGTCATGACTCATAAGAGCCTAAGAATGTTGGAAATAGAAGCAGATTTAGACCATACAGCCCATTGAGCCTTCTCCATCATTCAATATGATTCTGGCTGATCATTGGCCTCAACTCCACTTTCCTACTTGCTTCCTATATTCCTTGGTTCCCTAAAAGGCCAAAGATATCTTTATCTCAGCTTCCGTCGTTGACAGATCTTATGGGCTTCCTTAGGTACTGTTATATTACTTGGTTTAAGTAATATATGTTGTTACTAACTGTAGATGATGTTGAAGAACACTCAAGTCTTTGAAGTAAACTGAAAGAATTTATTCAGTAATGATAAAACTAATAAATAAGTTTGACACTCCACTGAACTAACTCTAGCAATAAGGTAAGGATAAAAAACTGTACAAACTGCATCGAAGCTACACATGGTGTCGAGGCTGAGATCCCCTCTGCTACACTAATGCTATCTGGTCACTCCTGCATGGAAAGAGAGCTAGAGCTTCTGGGAGCTCCATTATATAGTGGGTCTTGTGGTAGTACCCCAGCTAGGTGTTATGATTAACCCTTTAGTTGCATATATGTCTACATATCATTACATCCCCATCTTTTTCTTTACACTTCTTGCTTGGTAACAGGGAAAAATGGATAATAATGTTAAAGGTAAGAACATGATATTTCTGACTTATATACACATTAAATATAAGAAACAAAATGTTCATAAGTCCAGTCTGTTGGGTTGCCTTCTTCTTCGTGAAGACCTTCTCCGTGTACGAGGTGGTGATGTTGAAGTACCAACAGGTCTCATCAGGTATAAGAATTGTCAAACCACGTTCATTGTCTGACCTGGTCTTTTTCTTGTACTTGTGGTATCGATTTAGTACGTCACTTGCCGTAAACATTGTGTTGCTTCTTTGTCTTGGAGCAAAAACAAATTAGTGAAACTAATTGGCATGATATGTGTTACGTGTGAACAATGTCCATGTTATGTTTGTACTCTTGCCATTGTTTTAAGCTGTTCGGTAACACTGTCCTGTAGTTGTAGAGTTGTACCATGTTGTACAGGTTGTTTTATTGTTGGTGTTGTTTCTGTTATTGTTTTTGTTGTTGTTTCTGTTGTCATTTTCGTTGTTGTTGTTTTTGCTGTTGTAGTGCTCAATGACTGTTCCTGGCGGATAATCTGAGTCACTCTCAAAGTTTTCAGTATCAGTGTCCTTTGTGGTATCTGATGTTTCATTGAGCTTTATGGTTTGAGGTTTGTGTGAATGATCTGATGTTGAATCAATTTTGGTGACATCAGTCATTTCTAGTTGATCTGCTTCATCTTTGAACTCTTGATGCTCCTCTTCTGGAGTCAACGTCATCAAGATTTCAATTTCTTGTAGGTTGTCAAGAGTAGATGAGGTTTTAATTGGTGACACTCTGGTACCATGTCATATTACTTAGTTGTTTCTCACTGTAGATGATGTTGAAGAACACTCGAGTCTTTGAAATAAACTGAAAGAATTTATTAAGTAATGATAAAACTAATAAATGAGTTTGACACTCCACTGAACTAACTCTAGCAATAAAGTAAGGATAAATAACTGTACAAACTGTATCTCAGCTACACGTGGTATCTAGGCTGAGATCCTCTCTCCTACACTGCTGCTATCTGGTAACTCCTGCATGGAAAGAGAGCTAGAGTTTCTGGGAGCTCCATTATATAGTGGGTCTTGTAATACCCTCTTGTGGTAGTGCCACAGCTAGATGTTGTGATTAACCCTTTAGTTGCATGTATGTCTACATATCATTACAGTATCCATGATCAATGTATTTTATAAATGAGGAGTGCGTGTTTTCTTATCCTCAGAGTGGTTGTCCCAATTTAAATAATTTCAACAGTAAAATGTAGTGACTTTTAATATAAGGAGAGTTACCTATTATCATTCACTTCCCTGGCAGTTTAAAATCATGACCTCTCACTCACTTGACTCACCCGCACCCCATTCCTTACATGAAGGTTCGATAGAGATGAACAAAAAACAATACAATTACAATTCACGATTGTCTCTGTCTCTTTCATTGCAAGCCTGTAATTTCTTAGATGATTTGATGCTATGCTGAATTGAAGGTATTTTAAAACAGGATTTTCAGTAATCTGCATAGCCTTTTGCAATTCACTTACCAGAGGTTTATTTCTCTGGTGAACAAGTGGGTACGAGTCCTTATCCAACTTTCAAGTATGGTTGTTTATTACCTTGGCTGCTTAGTTGACATGTAGCTGCTTCATGGTGCTCGATCCAGAATAGCTTCTTGTCATTTTAAAAGCAGGCAACAAACATGGCTGTCTTACCATGTGACCACTGACAAGACCAAAATCCTTTTCAAAATAAGTTGAATGGCGAGCTTACTTATACACCCTGTGTGGTGGCTTCCACATTTTGAGAGTTTGGGACAGCTAGGGTCCTAGGCTTTGATTTCTCTCCCTCCCACCAGAGGGATCTTCTGATCCCACTGAAGTCAATGAACTTTTGAACAGCTCACCTCATCCTCCGCAGGGGAACCTGTTGCAGTGGGGCTGGAAGATTCAGGCCTATTGTAGCTGAATGACCTATTCCAGTTGAAATTAGCCTTTTGATTTATTTTCAGGAAAAGGTATCGAATTAACATCTGTCTGCGAAGTTCCCTTTGTTCCTTCTTGAGACAGGGAAGTGTTTCAATCCACAGGATAAGTCAGGTGATCCTCGGGGGGGGGGGGGGGGGGGGGGTGGGGGGGGGGGGGGGGGGGGGGGGGGGACCTTTTTGTAACCTGTTGTGGTTCTTTAAAAATATTAAGTGTTGACAGAAAGTCCATAATATACTGGAACATGACACTTAAATATGTTCAGCATTGGTGCATCCACAATCCTCTGGGGTTGAGAAGTCCAAAAATTCCCAATCCTTTGGCTGAAGAAATGTCTCTTAATCTCTTCTAAATGATCCCTCCCCCTTATCCTGTCATACCTCCCATGTAAAGCCTCACCTCACCCTTATACACTTGTCATTGCTGTAAGCCGGACACCCACATCTCGCAGCTTGTAAATGCTGCCAACTATGTGAGCCATATCACCCAAACAGACTGCACAAAACTCACTAACCCGCTTCTGTCTCTCTTAAAGGACAAGGTGGAGCATGTCCAGAGGCTGTAACCCCTTACTGGTAGGGGAGAGGTATTCTGTATATGCTCACCCTGAATGAGGAGGTAGTGCTGGGCAATCATCAGAGTGTCCATGCTGAGGCTATGGCCAGCAGCTTGGGTGAAACAATCAAAAGGGACAAAATGCTCCTACTTAATCCTCCTCTTCGCATCCCACTTCCCCCTCATTCCACAGTCTCTTCTGATTTTCAACATGCAGCTGGTCTACATCTAGCGTTCCCAAACCCCTCCTCTCCCCAACACCACAACCCCATCCTCGTGAATTTTGTGACTCAGAAAATGAAGAGCTGCGATCTGGCCAGGCAGCGATGAGGGAGCAAAAAGCTGAAGGGGAAGAAGGGAGCGATGATGCAAAGACGCCCATCACTGTCTCTCACACCCGCAGCCACCAGTTCAAATACTGACACTCTGTGTTTTAAAAGGTAGCTCAGAGGTGTGAGATACTGGGTAAGGCTGGCCTGCAGCAAGGGCAAGCGGAAAGTATTGTGTTCTTTATTCTGCTTTACCTGGATGGCTCGGATGCATAGTGTTGAATAAAGAACACAAAGCTTTGTTAATGAACAAAACTATAAATTTATTACACTACTAAGATTCATTCACATTCCTAAAGTAGAAGGTTATAGAACATAGAACATTACAGCGCAGTACAGGCCCTTCAGCCCTCGATGCTGCGCCGACCTGTGAAACCAATCTAAAGCCCATCTACACTATTCCCTTATCATCCACATGTTTATCCAATGACCATTTAAATGCCCTTAATGTTGGCGAGTCCACTACAGTTATTATATAAAACTATGCTATTTCTAATTACAGAACTCTCTATACCTGACATTCTTCCAGTTCTCTCCTAACTCTTAACTCCTAATCATCTTCTAATCCCAGAATCTCCTAGTCACATGATACATATGACTGTTCTGTGATTCCCTCTCGTGGTAAGAAGCATTATCATTAATTTGTTAACTCTTTACATTCCAGTCAAGCCACGTATCATGACAGAAAGGATACTGCAGGTGCCAGCTCGCAAGAGGGTGAGATCACACACAAGTTCAACTGCAGAGGGCTCAGTCGAGGGCTTTGATGAGGTGACTTCGAGGGAATAGCTAATACGTACAAACTATGACACTTAAGTAGGTTTGCCAGAAAGCCTGCGCTCACTCTCAAGGGGCTTGGAGGAATTTCGCACCAACCTGCACAGGACTGTGCCCGAAGCTTAGAACCCATCCTTGCCAGCATGGGTACTGCAATAGAAGCTCAGACTGAAGTGGTGCAAAGTCAGTTTGCTGCCATCATAACTGCAAATAGCAACGTGCAAAGGGACTAGCAGGGTGTCACAGCACTTCAGCAATCCTTCTTCCAACATATCGCTCTGATTGCTCAAGCCCTGCCTGAGAGGAGTGACCATGGCTCCAAAAAGTACAAACCTGCTCCATGCTCTCAGGATGACATTATTTGTGGTCCAGCCACTGCCATCATGCTGGTAGTCTTGCTGTGTCTGCCGGCCAAGCCAGCCCCGACAAGATGGTGCGAAGATCCGACGGCCGGCCTTTCAGTCTCAGAATTGTGTGAAGTTACCCTGCAAGACAGGGCAGCAGGGTAGCATGGTGGTTAGCATAAATGCTTCACAGCTCCAGGGTCCCAGGTTCAATTCCCGGTTGGGTCACTGTCTGTGTGGAGTCTGCACGTCCTCCCCCTGTGTGCGTGGGTTTCCTCCGGGTGCTCCGGTTTCCTCCCACAGTCCAAAGATGTGCGGGTTAGGTGGATTGGCCATGATAAATTGCCCGTAGTGTCCTAATAAAAGTAAGGTTAAGGGGGGGGTTGTTGGGTTACGGGTATAGGGTGGATACGTGGGTTTGAGTAGGGTGATCATGGCTCGGCACAACATTGAGGGCCGAAGGGCCTGTTCTGTGCTGTACTGTTCTATGTTCTAAGACGATCTGCAGCCTCTCCCACTGATAGAGAGCAGCCTCCCACCAGTTTCGCTGCAGCTACTGGGGTAACATAACCACGAGGACAGGCAAAAGCACATGGAAGGCAGGCAGTAAGGGAACGCACAAGGGAGATTGATTGACTTTTGCATGGAATATTGGACAGTTTGATTGAGAGCGTCAGTTTGGAAAGTTTATTTTGAGTTGTCTTTTATTTTTGCTTCATGGCCAAGTGAATTCTGTGATGGTTAGTAACAGATGGAAGGTCAAGGTCAGGATTCTCCCATTCGGCGGCAGAGTGTCCACACCATCGGAAATGCCGTCGCGTTTCACAACGGCATGAACAGGCCACTGGGAGTACCGATTCTGGCCCCTACAGGGAGCCAGCACGGTGCTGGAGTGGTCCACGCTGCTCCAGCCTCCCATCCCGGCGCGAACTGTGCGCTGCGGGATCTGCGCATGCGTAGTGGCGCCGGCGCCAACCCACGCATGTGGCCTCCCTCAACGCGCCGGCCCCGACGCAACATGGCGCGGGAGTTATGGGGCCGGCGTGGAAGAAAATAGGCCCGGAGAGCGAGAGGCCGGCCCGCCGATCCGTGGGCCCCGATCGCAGGCCAGGCCCCATTGGAGGCCCCACGGGGCCCTCCCACCCCCACAGGCCTCCCGCCAAACCCTGCCCGCAGAGTCCCCACCGACTGCTACCAGGTGTGGATGGCGCCGGCGGGACTCTGCCTTTCAAGAGCAGCCGTTTGGCCCATCCCACTCCGCGAAGAATTGTGTGCCGGCATCGGGAGGGTGTGGCCAGGTTGCGGGGATTCTCTGGCTCGGCCCCGGGCTGGGGAATGGAGAATTGGGTTGTTTTCACTGGGACAGCAGTAAGATAGGCCAGCCACGGACAGAGTTTGCTGCTCGCCTCCTCCCTTTCTCGTCCTCCTCCTCTTCCACCTCTGCTTACCTCCCATTTTCTCCTCCCTCCTACTCCCTCTCCACAGCTGCTTGATACCTTCCTGGTGGCGAGAATAGAGTTGTTGAAATGAAAAATGTTTATTGTCACAAGTAGGCTTCAAATGAAGTTACTGTGAAAAACCCCTAGTCGCCACATTCCAGCGCCTGTTCAGGAAGGCTGGTATGAGAATTGAACCCGTGCTGCTGGCCTGCCTTGGTCTGCTTTCAAAGACAGCGATTTAGCCCAGTGTGCTAAACCAGCCCCTACTGTACTGTTCACAGAGGACAGTGGCCTTGCAGCCTACTCCTACTGTAAGGCTCTCATGGGCACATTAAATTTCTGTCCCTGATTCTAGGAAGGGGCAGATCCACTCCAAAACAATTTTAACCTCTGTCAGTGAGCTCTGTATGCCGGCTAGGCATGGGGAGAGGATGGGGTGGGAGGTGGGGAGGTAGGAAAGAAAACTGGCCCTAATAAGGCAAAGAGGTGCTCCAATCAGGCCACATCTTGAGCATGGCCTGAGTTCTGAATCTTATTGTGAATGCAGTTACACGTGTCTATGTGGAAACAGGTATTGAGGAAAGAACAATCTCCCAGCGTTCGTCCGTGTGTTAATCGATAATTCGGCTGAAGTGCAGCCTCTTACAGGGCCTGTCCAGATCGTGGGCCGTCATACACTCCAGCTTGTTGCCGCGGTCACAGAATTCCTGAACCTGCCCCCCCCCCCACCCCGTGAGACCGGAACTTCTCTACGATTGACTGCTCCTTCATTGTCACCATGTTCAACTGCTCCAGGATCTCCTGACTCATCTTTTTTGGCTCTGCCTCTGCTGGAGAACAAAGGAAACGTCCCAGGCCCCAAGAGAAGAGTCACAGGGCTGACCCTGTGTGTCAGAGGACTGCGTTGTGAGGGCATTTTAGGTTACAAACATCTTCAACCTTCAAACATCCTATTTCATAAATGAAAGGTTTTTAAAAATTCACTTGCAACTGCAACTGAGGATCTCGGCTGTGCGACCAACAGTTTTGTGTGCTACGTCAAACACGCACTCAAAGCTGGGTCTGAAAACAACGCCAGCATAGTTAATCTCGCTCGTGATGCTGGCTCTGAGCCAACCAGGCACATTCAGCTTCTGACCCGTTCCTAGCTCACATGTCACATGAAGAGAGACAAGCATTCCTGAGGCCATGTAAGGTGGCATCGGGAACGTGGCTGATAAATTCCTTTTCTTTTTTACGTCTGTTTCATTTGCCATTGACAGATGAGAGGCAGCTGGGCCAAGTAGAAAATGTCACTGCATACAATGTTATACTTCAACTGCCCCAATAGTTTATAATTCATTACTTTTGCAGAATCTCACTGCGTCAGTGCTACTAATTTATGGCATTCACGTCACATGTCCACGTCTGACTAAAGTTCATTCTTTCCAATGATTCATGTTGCACAGCTGCCAAGCTTGTTCATCTGAAAATAATAATACAGCAATAGTTTTGGTGACGACTCTGCATTCAATTTCTCTCCTGAGTGCCAAATCTAATGTTCAAAATTATTCTGCAACTTGTTCAGGAAATATTACATGAGTTAACATATAGTCATTTAAAATTAAAACTCAATTAAATCCACTCGTCAGTCAGTTAAATATAATGAAGCTGGAAATCCAGGGAAACTGAGATCCTGGGATGTGTCAGTGATTCCTCCATCCTTACCTTGTGCAGTGATGGCTTCAATGCTTCCCCGGGGGAAGTCTTTTAAGTTTATATGACAATAGCAGGCGATGTGTCTCCAGGATTGGTTCAGAGATCCTGTCAAGCTTTACTTTTTAAGAGGGGAGAGGTTTCTTCCCTGGAATTTCCTGAGGTTTCAGAGTATAGGCTGCAACCCATTCCCAGACCTGAATGAGCCCACTTCTGTATCCGATAGTTGCATGTTCATGATCACATTTAACATTCCAGCTATGTGACCTGTAGATCTGGGGTCTAAGGTTCAGATTCATATGGGGGCACGGTAGCACAGTGGTTATCACTGTTGCTTCACAGCACCAGGGAACCGGGTTTGATTCCCGGCTTGGGTCACTGTCCGTGCGGAGTCTGCACATTCTCGCTGTGTCTGCGTGGGTTTCCTCCGGGTGCTCTGGTTTCCTCCGAAGTCCCAAAAGACGTGCTTGTCAGGTGAATTGGACGTTCAGAATTGTCGCTCAGTGTACCTGAACAGGGGCCGAAGTGTGGTGACTAGGGGCTTTTCACAGTAACTTCAATGCAGTGTTAATGTCAGCCCACTTGTGATACTAATAAAGATTATTATTAAAGGGAAAGAGGGATAAGAATTCTTAGAGTGTGTTCAGGAGAATTTTCAACATCAGTATGTTCTCAGTCTAATAAAGAAGGAGGCATTGCTGAATCTTGTTCGGGCGATAGTGGACAATGATCAATTATCAAGTCAATTATGGGTACATAAATGGTGAAATGGTGTTAAGACGAGTGGAGTCGATTAGGGACCTAAAAGTGATTTATGCATGGAGGTACAGGGCATAGAGGAGGCACTAAGTTAATATTTTGAATTTGTCTTTACTGAGGAAGAAGATGCTGCCCAACTCATAATGAAAGAGGAGGTAGTTGAGATACTGGATAAGCTAAAAACTGATCACGGATTGATGTACATAAAATTGTTCACTCATCTGCACCAGATGAGATATATCCCAAGGTACTGACGTACGTAAGGGTGGAAATTATGGGTGAACTGGCTATAATTTTCCAATACTTCTTAGGTACAGGAATGATGCCAGAAGACTGGGGAATTGCAGATATTGCACCATTATTCAAGGTTATTAAGGGTTAGCCAAGCAAGAACAGGCTTAGGACACTGGCGGGAAAGATTTTAGAAATGATAATTAAAGACAAAATTACCAACAACTTGAATTGATTAAGAAAAAACAGCATTGTTTTTTGTTTCCAATTATTTTTTTTCCAATTAAGGGGCAATTTAGCGTGGCTAATCCACCTAACCCGCACATCTTTGGGTTGTGGGGGCGAAACCCACGCAAACACTGGGAGAATGAACAAACTCCACACAGGCATAAACCAGGATTGTTAAGGGAAAATCATGTTTAATTCATTTGCTTGAGTTTTTTGATGAAGTTACAGAGCATTTTGATGAACTGTGAAGAACGTCACTGATGTTACCTACGAGAGTGTCTCAAAACCTAAAGTATAACTTGAAACACTTGTTCTTAGTGTGTATGTTTGTTTGGATAATGTGAAGAACCCTGTACAACTCACTGAGGAACCAGTCCAGTCGTTGTGTGGACAATTAATACAAAATATATATTAATGTAAATGAAAAGAAAAAAACAAACAGGAAGAGACCAATATACACTATAACACTGAAGTATATGAATTACTAAAAAAGGCAAGCCGATCGGCGGAGGAGCATCGGCGGCGGGGCTCGGCGGCGGCGGCAGAGGGGCTCGGCGGCGGCGACAGAGGGGCTCGGTGGCGGTGACAGAGGGGCTCGGCGGCGGCGGCAGAGGGACTCGGCGGCGGCGGCAGAGGGGCTCGGCGGCGGCAGCGGGGCTTAGCGGCAGGGCTTGACGGCAGCGGCGGCAGCAGAGGGGCTCGGCAGCGGCAGGTCCAACACCCCCCCCCCCCCCCAACGCAGGCCAGAAGCGGTGCGGCAGCGGCAGGCCCTCCCCCCCCCCCAACGCAGGCCAGGAGCGGTGCGGCTGCGGCAGGCCCTCCCCCCCCCCCCCCCCCCCCAACGCAGGCCAGGAGCGGTGCGGCAGCGGCAGGCCCCCCCCCCCCTCAATGCAGGCCAGGAGCGGTGTGGCAGCGGCAGGCCCCCCCCCCCCCCCAAACGCAGGCCAGGAGTGGTGCGGGACCTAAGGGGGGGCCAGGCCGGAGGCAGCGACCAGGAGGTCGCGAAGTGCGGCAGCGGGGACCCCCCCCCCAACCGGCAGCGGGGACCCCCCCCAACCGGCAACGGGGACCCCCCCCCCAACCGGCAGCGGGGACCCCCCAACCGGCAGCGGGGACCCCCCCAACCGGCAGCGAACACCGGCCCACCCAAACGGCAGCGACCACCACGTGGCAAGAACAAAGGGACTGGGCAAAAGCCTCTCTCTCTCTCTCTCTCTCCTGGGTGAGTGAGGAGAAAGGAAGGGGGAGAGAAAACCAAAAAAAAAAGACTTATATTTCTGTTTTAAAAAAAAACCCCAAAAGAAAACTGGTAAAGAGAAAGGGGGGAGTATATACTATTTTCTCTCTTTTTACACTCGCTCCCAGCAAAAGTAAGCCCATCGGAGAGGAGTTGCATAAAAGCGGGGAGGAGGAGAGAAAATAATTAAGAAATAAATAAATAAAATAAAGGGGTAAAGGAAAGAAGGGGGGGAAAAATAAATTTAAAAAAAAAAATAATAAATAAAATAAAAATAGGGTGCGGAAAAGGGGGGGAAAGAAAAACAAGGGGAGAAGAAAAGATGAAAGGGAAGGGGGAGAAAAAAATGCCAGAAGGGAGCCAAGAGAAAGGGGGCACCGGAAGTAGACGGGGCAAAGGGCAAGCCAGCTCGGGCGAACGAATCAGCACATGAAGCGACGGGAAGGATGTATCGCCGCATCAAAAAGAGCTGGACAGACAGGTACCCTCTCCTCTGGGGTTAGAGGGGGGCGTGAATTGGAAGGCAGCCTTTGCCGAGATGGTGAGGGAGCAGCTGCAGGCAATCAAGGCAGAGTTGAAAGCAGACGCAGAGGCCGCAGTACAGGCAGCAGTGACCAGGGCCATGTCAGGGGTGCAGCAGGCTCTGACCAGATTGGAGGAGAAAGTGGATGCCCAAGGGGAGAAACTGGAAGCCCATGAGGCAACCATTAAAGAGCTGGAGAAAGCAGTGACCGACATGAGCGACCGGGTCACGGCGCTGGAGAGAGAAGTGGCGAGACTGGGTGCAACACAGGGGAGCCTGAAGGGCAGGGTAGACGACCAGGAGAACAGCTCGAGAAGGCAAAATGTTAGGATAGTGGGCCTGCCAGAGGGGATCGAGGGCAGAAATCCCACAACATTCGTGGCTGCGATGCTGGGCTCCTTAGTGGGGGGGGACACTTTTCCCACCCCACGGGAAATGGACAGAGCTCATCGGTCACTGCGCCCGAAGCCCAAGACAGGGGAACAACCGAGAGCAGTCATAGCCAAACTGCACCGGTACCGGGATAGGGAGACAATCCTGCGCTGGGCCAAGGAAAATAGAGCCTGCAAATGGAACGGGCACGCCATCCGAATCTACGAGGATCTTGGAGCGGACATAGCTAAGAGACGGGTTGAGTTCAACAGAGCGAAAGCAGCTCTCTACAATAACAAAGTGCGTTTTGGTATGCTGTACCCAGCAAAACTCTGGGTCACATACCAAAACAAGGAATATTTCTTTACAGCCCCTGCTGAGGCGAATAGGTGCGTCGAGGAGCACGGGCTGGAAAAACGCCATGGGACGTAGGGACGAGGGGCCCATGGCAAGGAGAAACGACATGCTGACGGGGGGGTGGGGAGGGGCGAGGCAAAGCCAGCCCCCTCCCCCCTGGCAGGAACACCCAGAACGAAAAACAACCCAATGCCCACGGGACCGCTCCAGGTGGGAGGCCAGGCCCCAGCACGAGGGAACGGGAGTATTGGAGAAGGGAGAGGAGAAGCGGGACAGCAACCTCCGAGAGGGGAGCCACCGTACTAGCAGGAAAGCTAGCGACGGGGGCACGCAACAAAGCAGGGCCGCAGCGCACCCCCAACAGGGGGGAAGGCGCCAGGCAGGGGAGGGGGAGGATCACCCATCAAAGTCGGGAGAGCAAATGGGGACAGGAATAGGGGATAGAGGGGCAAAGGAGGGGTACACAGGGGAGGGGGGAAAAGGGAGAGAGCGGGGGGGGGGGACACCCGGGGTGCGAGAGACCAGGGAGGGGAAATGCAGGGACAAAGGGACAAAAGAGGCCAGAAAAGGAACAGGGCCACAAAGTGCCACAAACAAGGGCTCGAAACAGGGAACCGCTGCAAGCACCCACCCAGTACGGTCTGTGGGCGAAGGGGCCCCCCGGAGTGCAGGGGACTACCCGCGTGGCGGACACACAGTGGACGGCCATGGCGGGTGCCCCCGGGACAAGGGGAAACCCCGGAGCGCAGAGACCCGACCGCATGGGGAGAGCAGTGATAGTGGCCATCCTGGATGGCCCCCTAACAAAGGGAAACCCCAGAGGGCAGGGGCGCGTCCACCGGACAAATATGGTTAATCCCACAGGAGCGAGGGGGCAGAAGCCCCCCACCAGGATAGTCACCTGGAACGTAAGGGGACTTAACGGCCCAGTGAAGGGATCTAAAGTCCTCACCCACCTTAGAAACATGAGGGCTGACATAGTCTTCCTCCAAGAGACACACCTGAGGGAGCAGGACCAACTGCGGGTAAGAAAGGGCTGGGTGGGACAAACCTATCATTCCTGTTATGGGACAAGGGCCAGGGGGGTGGCGATCCTGATTTGGCAAGAGGACAATGTTTAGGGCGACAAAGACGGTTACAGACCCAGGGGGCGGTATGTCATGGTCAGCGGGGCCCTGGATGGGGCGCCGGTAGTTCTAGTCAACGTGTACGCGCCCAACTGGGACGACATGAGCTTCATCCAAAAGACCATGGCAGAAATCCCGGACATAGCGACGCACCGACTAATCATGGGGGGGGGACTTCACCTGTGTACAGGATCCAAAGACGGACAGATCAAACCCCAGAACGGGGAAAACTCCATACTGGAGGTAGACCGTAAATACTCCGAGGCCCCAACCGTAGAGCTCCTGGCGGAGAGAAAAGAATTACAAAGGAACTTTGACCTGCTCTCCACCAGGAAAGCAGTACACCAACTCCGCCAGGCACGCGGGACCCTGTACAAACACGGAGACAAAGCCAGCCGCCTGTTGGCACACCAGCTGAGAAAGCAGGCAGCCAGCAGAGAAATTGCGCAAATCAGAGGTACCAGAGGCATGTTGGAAACAGAACCAGAGAGGATTAACGAAACCTTCAAGGCCTTCCACCAAGAGCTATACACCTCGGAGCCCCCAACGGGGAAGGCTGGGATGAACCGGTTTCTTGATGGACTGGACATACCAGTCGTGGGAGAGGGCAGAAAACGGGATCTGGAAGCACCACTAGCACTGGGAGAGATCATGGACAGTATCAGCTCCATGCAGACGGGGAAGGCGCCGGGACCGGACGGATTCCCGGCGGACATCTACAAAAAATTCGTGACAGCGCTGGCCCCGCACCTGCGGGAGATGTTCACAGACTCGCTAGCTAGGGGCACACTGCCACCCATGTTAGCACAGGCCTCAATCTCGCTGATACCTAAGAAAGACAAAGACCCAACGGAATGTGGGTCATACAGACCCATATCTCTGCTGAACGCAGACGCCAAAATACTGGCCAAAATCCTAGCCAAAAGGCTAGAAGACTGTGTACCTGAGGTGGTCACAGAGGACCAGACGGGCTTTGTCAAAGGTAGACAGCTTACCGCGAACATCAGGCGCCTGCTGAACGTGATAATGACCCCCTCCGGGGAGAGAACACAAGAGGTGATCGTCTCCCTGGACGCAGAAAAGGCCTTCGACAGAGACGAATGGAAATACCTCATAGAGGTACTGGAGCGGTTCGGGCTTGGAACAGGGTTCACCGCTTGGGTAAAGCTCCTATACAACGCTCCCATGGCGAGTGTACGGACCAACAATACCAACTCCCAATACTTCCAGCTGCACAGGGGCACCAGACAAGGATGCCCACTGTCCCCGCTGCTGTTCGCACTAGCAATCGAACCGCTAGCAATCGCGCTCAGGGCAGCAAAAAATTGGAGGGGGATCCGAAGGGGAGGTAGAGAGCACAGAGTCTCACTCTATGCGGATGATCTGCTCCTCTATATCTCGGACCTACAAAGCAGCATGGACGGAATCATCGCGCTCCTGAAAGAGTTTGGAGCCTTCTCGGGCTACAAACTCAACATGAGCAAAAGTGAGATCTTCCCAGTACACCCGCAAGGGGGGGGGGGGGGGGGGGGGGGGCAGCACTAAAGGGGCTGCCGTTCAAACAGGCCCGACATAAATTCCGCTACCTGGGGATCCAAATAGCCCATGACTGGAAAGGGATCCACAAATGGAAACTCACCAGCCTGACGGAGGAAGTTAAAAAGGACCTGCAAAGATGGAACACACTCCCGCTCTCCCTCGCGGGGAGAGTCCAGACGATCAAAATGAACGTACTGCCCAGGTTCCTCTTCCTGTTTAGATCCATTCCGATCTACATCCCCAAGGCCTTTTTCAAAGCGCTGGACAAGCTTATCATGGCGTTCGTATGGGGGGGTAAAAATGCTAGGATCCCAAAGAAGGTCCTACAAAAAACAAAAACCAGGGGGGGGCTAGCCCTCCCGAATCTACAATTCTACCACTGGGCGGCAACAGCCGAGCGAGTAAGGGGATGGATCCAGGAGCCAGAAGCCGAGTGGGTACGTGCGGAGGAGGCCTCCTGCATGGGAACCTCCCTCCGGGCCCTCTATATGGCAGAACTCCCATCCCCACCCAAAAAACACTCCAGCAGCCCAGTGGTGACAGCCACCCTCCAATCTTGGAACCAACTGCGGCAGCAATTTGGCCTGACCAAAATGTCGGACAAGGCTCCCATCTGCAACAACCATAGGTTCAAACCAGCACTGACGCCACCTTCAGAAGGTGGAGACAGGACGGGGGGACACTGACAGTCAGGGACCTATACACGGACGACAGGATCGCAACACTGGACAAACTGACAGAGAAATTTCAGCTAGCTGGGGGGAACGAGCTACGGTACCTGCAGCTCAAAAACTTCCTACGAAAGGAGACAAGGACGTACCCACAACCGCCACGACAGACACTACTGGAAGACCTACTAGACGCAAGTATCCTAGAGAAAGGGAACTGTAGTGACATGTATGGCCAACTGGTAGATAGGGACGACACCGAACTGGACGCAACAAGAAGGAAATGGGAGGACGACCTGGGGATGGAGATAGGGTGGGGACTCTGGAGCGAAGCACTGCATAGGGTCAACTCCACCTCCACGTGCGCAAGGCTCAGCCTGACGCAACTAAAAGTGGTACATAGAGCCCACTTAACGAGACGGAGGACAGATGTGAGCGGTGCCAAAGAGGCCCGGCCAACCACGCCCACATGTTCTGGTCTTGCCCCAGACTTGTGGAGTACTGGACAGCCTTCTTCGAGGCTATGTCCAAAGTGGTGGGGGTGAGGGTGGAGCCATGCCCGATAGTGGCGGTCTTCGGGGTTTCAGACCAGCCAGATCTATTCCTGGGGAGGAGGGCGGACGCCCTTGCCTTTGCCTCCCTGATCGCCCGCCGTAGAATCCTGTTTGGCTGGCGGTCAGCAGCACCGCCCAGAGCTGCAGACTGGCTGTCCAACCTCTCGGAATCTCTCCAAATGGAGAAAATCAAATTCGCCATCCAAGGGTCGGACGACGGCTTCCACAGAACGTGGGAGCCATTCATGCAACTGTTCCGGGACCTGTTTGTGGCCAACGTACAAGAGGAAGAATAGTCGGGTGGCCAAGAATCGGGAAAATGGATGGGAATCGGGGGAAGGTAGCCGGGGGGGGGGGGGGGGGGGGGGGGGTTACGGGCTCGTTATGGGGGTTTGATGGCAAGCCAAGGCCCAAAACCAACTATAAATGAATGCCTATAAACATGTGCCTCGGCCATACTGGGGAATGTAAAATATGTATGCTGGCTAAAGGGGGCGGCCACAATTGTTGTTATGAAGATGCTTACCTGTAAATATTCATGTTAAATTTTTGTGTTTTCTTTTTTTCCTCTCTAATAATTTGTAATCTGTCATATATAAAATATGAAAACTCAATAAAAAACATTTATTAAAAAAAATGAATTACTAAACACCCCGTTTTATCCGAAGCTACCTCTTGTTCCCAAAATATATCCATGTTCCCTGAACTCACTGAGACACCCCCTTTCCCAAGCAACACCCAATTTTAGTAACTCTATGGAGGTCAAATCCAGCTACTAGTCACCACACTGAGTGACAGGAAAGAGAGAATAATGGCAAATGATTGTTTTTGAACTTGAGGCCCAAAATGGACGCTCTATTTCCAATCTAACAGGCCCAACCCCATTGGCAGGTTCTGGATCCCACCTAGACAGGTCGAGTTCCAATTCACACCAATTGAGGGCAATCTTCATACCATTAATGGGACAGACGCCCAATCAAACCGCGTTAGAACCACAGAATCCCTACAGTGCAGAAGGAGGCCATTCGGTCTACCTGGTCTGCACCGACCCTCTGAAAGAGCAGCCTACCGAGGTCCACTCTCCCGCCCTATCCCCATAACCACACCTAACCTACACACCTTTAAACACTAAGAGACAATTTAACATGGCCAATCCACTAAACCTGCACATCTTGGAACTGTGAGAGGAAACTGGAACACCCGGAGGAAACCAGAGCACACAGGCACGGGGAGAAAGTGCAAACTCCACACAGTTGGTGTTTGTGCTAGTTGGTGCTAGTTCATTGGATTTCTTCAAGAGGGAGCTGGATGTGGCCCTTGCGGCTAAAGGGATCAAGGGATATGGGGAGAAAGCAGGAGTGGGATACTGCATTTGCATGATCAGCCATGCTCATATTGATTGGTGGTGCAAGCTCGAAGTATAAATGACACATGCTGTAATTTTGCTAAAATAACATTGTGGAATAATGTTTCACTCAGCCAGAGTTTTAAAAATGGCACTGGTTTGAGCAGGGTCAAAGACCTTTCATTTTTTGACATGAAAAATTAGTGTGCAAGCCCGAGAATGAACCTGAAGCGTAGACATTCAGGGCCGCAGTGACCTTTACGGCTACTGGGAGTGGGTATGCAAGTACAGTCAGGCAAAGACTGCACAAAAAAGAGGTGATAACTTGATAGGAAAGCGCAGTTTACAGCACTGAGGAAGCCGATTGGCTCCTGGTGTCTTCTGGCTGTTTGCTACAGAGTGGTCTAAATCCTCTGCATTGTTCGCTCCCAATAGTTCATCACCTTCCTCTGTTTCAAATTTCTTTCCTTTGAACATTCAATGGCCTCCCATTCAATCATCCTCTTGTGGGAAATTCTGAAATGCTTTAACAACCAGGGCATGTGCCAGGTTGTGGAGGGCACAGCAGACCACCACAAAGCGGCGGACCCTCTGGGGGGTGTACTGCAGGGCATCACCAGAGTGGCCAAGGCATCGGAACCACATTTTGAGTAGTCAGATGCACTGCTCAATGACAACACAGATGGCAACATGGGCCTCGTCATACTGGGTCTCTGCCTCGGTCTCCAGCTTACACACTGCCTTCATTAGCCAGGACCTCAATGGGTACACCTCATCCCCCAAGAGCCAACCCGTCATCTAGGAGTGGTCCTCAAAGACATCAGGGTCCCCAAGTGTCCCAGGATGTAGCTGTCATGCACACTCCCAGGGAAACGTACACACACGTGCATGATGCTGAGGAGTGGTCGCACACGTGTTGGATATTAAGGCAGTGGAACCCCTTGCTGTTAATGAAGGGCACTCCCTGTTGGTCAAGTGTGTGCAAGACGACATGTGTGCCATCTATTACCCCCTGGACCTAAGGCATCCCCACGATGGCAGAGAATCCTGCTGCCAGTCATTTTGATGGACTTGGTCCAGCTCAAAGTCTATATAGTCAGCTGTCTGGGCATATAGGGCATCCGTGACTTCATGGATGCACTTGTGGGCTGCAGGTTGTGAAATGTCACACAGGTGCCCACTCGAGCCCTGGAATGAGCCCGAAGCGTAGACGTTCAGGGCTGCAGTGACCTTTACGACTACCGGGAGTGGGTATCCTCCTCTTCTGCATGGTATCAAATCCACAGGACATGACACAGGTGTCGCACCTTCTCCTTGTTGAGGCAGAGTCTCTTGCAGCACATGCTGGCCGACATCTTCTCAAACGACCAAAGACGTCTGTACACCTTGGTCGCCGTTGGCCTCCCTTTCTGAGTCCCTCCCTGTCTGATGGCCAGCTGGGTCTTCAGGGTGTGGGGTGGGCCCCTGCATATGGTTTGCTGCCTCGAGCTTCCTCTGGCGTCTGGCCGCCTGGACTGCCACAGCACCGTGAGGGCAGCTGTGTGGGGTCCACAATACCATTCATAATGTGATATCTGTAAGCACTTGGAGAGGGTGAGAGACTGACAATCAGTCACGGCTTGCACCCCGGTTCCCTCAAATCCCCAAGCCTCCCCACCCGACATTTCCCGCCTTCTCTCAGGGTGCCATCCAACAAGCCGGTTTTGCTGGGGGACCCCGCCCGGAACACGTATCCCCGGCCACAGCAGGTGCCCCAGACACCAGATCCTCAGACCTCGGACCCCAGAGCCCTGATGGAAACACAACCTGTCTGGGCCCAGGTTCCCTCCCCGATACACACATTCTCACCCTCCGGTAGGGGGAATATCCCTAATGCTGAAGGCAAGCTCTAGGGTGTTTAATAATTGGCTGGTGACTCTGTGGTGTTGATGCCTCCACGGTTCAAGCGAATTGTCCAGGCCTTGGGATGCTGCACAGTAACACTCACCTGCGACATGGCACATGTACTTATGGGATTCCACTCAAGAGCTGCTATAACTAATGATGCCAATTCCCTGTTAGCAATATCTTTCAGCCGTACGTCAGAGGCTGCTCCTGGTCAGGGGGAGTTAAAGTGGCCTGTATCATATTACCACGGACAGGGCTCTTACCTGAGGGCGTTCGATGGGACAGATGGCTAAACATAGAAAAACACAGACAATAGGAGTAGCGAGAGGTGGAATTGAGCATGGCTAACATTTTGGAACGGGCGTAAATTTCCAGCCCCCCCCCCCGCCCCGGCCCGGCAGTGGATGCAACGAGCCAGCTAAACGTTCATTGACTTTCGCAGGCCCTTGTGTTATTGCATTTTTGTGCTGTTGTACTGACTTAGATTATTATCAGGGGCAGGATGGAAGAAGTGAATCAAGCTTGTGTGGCTTGAAAAATATATTTTGTTCTGTGTTGGTATAAGGCTGGATGGCTGGTTTGTGAAGCAGAATGAAGCCAACAGCATGGGCTTAAATCTTGTAGCGGTTGAGGTTACCACGAAAGCCCTGTCTTGTTCTTGTCCCTTGTCCCTCACCTTAGGTTAAATCACCACCAGTCAGCTATCTCTCTCAAAGGATAAAGCCGCTGATGATCATCTGGGATTATGATGACTTTCATGCCCATAGAACCATCGAATTCCTACAGTGCAGAAGGAGACCACTCAGACCATCGAGTCTGCACGGACCCTCTGAAAGAGCACCCTACCTAAGCCCAGTCTCCCGCCCTATCCCTGTAACACCACATAACCTGCACATCTTTGGACACAAACGGAGAATTTAGCAAGGGCAATCCATCTAACCTGCAAATCTTTGGACTGTGGAAGGAAACCAGAGCGCCCGGATAAACCCAAGCAAACACGGGGCAAACGTGCAAATTCCACACAGACAGTCACCCAAGGCCGGAATTGAATCCAGGTCCCTGGAGCTGTGAGGCAGCCGTGTTAACCACTGTGTTAACCTTTTCATTTCATTCTTGAGCAGAGGATAAGCAACATTGGAGAATGGTGCATGTCTTCTACTTGGTTCGTTTTGAGTTAATAAACCACCATGTTTGACAGTCCAGCAACATCAAATGCTCAGCTCCAGCATCACAGAAGTACCTCATTTGTGAACAAGGGACATATTTGTTTATCTCACATTCCAGCATTTTGTTTTGAAGGTAGACGAAGGCAATTATTCCAATCAAGTATTTCCCTAAAGGATCAACGCTAACTTAATTAAGGCTGTCAAAATTAGCTGCATTTTCTGAACCTAATTCACACTAATCTAAAAATACATCTACTTTTAAAGGGCCATCAACCTCCTGTAAAATGTATTTGAGAAATTAAAAGCGAAATACTGTGGATGCTGGAATCTGAAACAAAAACAGAGAACGCTGGAAAAACTGTGCAGGCCAGGCAGCATCAGTAGGGAGAGAAAATAGCATTAAAGTTTCCAGTCCACATGACCTTTAGACCTAAAGGGTTTACTGTCATAATATACATAGAACATAGAACATAGAACGATACAGCGCAGTACAGGCCCTTCGGCCCTCGATGTTGCACCGACATGGAAAAAATCTAAAGGCCATCTAACCTACACTATGCCCTTATCATCCATATGCTTATCCAATAAATTTTTAAATGCCCTCAATGTTGGCGTGTTCACTACTGTTGCAGGTAGGGCATTCCACGGCCTCACCACTCTTTGCGTAAAAAACCCACCTCTGACCTCTGTCCTATATCTATTACCCCTCAATTTAAGGCTACGTCCCCTCGTGCTAGCCACCTCCATCCGCGGGAGAAGGCTCTCGCTGTCCACCCTATCTAACCCTCTGATCATTTTGTATGCCTCTATTAAGTCACCTCTTAACCTTCTTCTCTCTAACGAAAACAACCTCAAGTCCATCAGCCTTTCCTCATAAGATTTTCCCTCCATACCAGGCAACATCCTGGTAAATCTCCTCTGCACCCGTTCCAAAGCTTCCACGTCCTTCCTATAATGAGGCGACCAGAACTGTACGCAATACTCCAAATGCGGCCGTACTAGAGTTTTGTACAACTGCAACATGACCTCATGGCTCCGGAACTCAATCCCTCTACCAATAAAGGCCAACACACCGTAGGCCTTCTTCACAACCCTATCAACCTGGGTGGCAACTTTCAGGGATCTGTGTACATGGACACCGAGATCCCTCTGCTCATCCACACTAACAAGAATTTTACCATTAGCCAAATATTCCGCATTCCTGTTATTCTTTCCAAAGTGAATCACCTCACACTTCTCCACATTAAACTCCATTTGTCACGTCTCAGCCCAGCTCTGCAGCTTATCTATGTCCCTCTGTAACCTGCAACATCCTTCCGCACTGTCTACAACTCCACCGACTTTAGTGTTGTCTGCAAATTTACTCACCCATCCTTCTGCGCCCTCCTCTAGGTCATTTATAAAAATGACAAACAGCAACGGCCCCAGAACAGATCCTTGTGGTATGCCACTCGTAACTGAACTCCATTCTGAACATTTCCCATCAACTACCACTCTCTGTCTTCTTTCAACTAGCCAATTTCTGATCCACATCTCTAAATCACCCTCAATCCCCAGCCTCCGTATTTTCTGCAATAGCCGACCGTGGGGAACCTTATCAAACGCTTTACTGAAATCCATATACACCACATCAACTGCTCTACCCTCGTCTACCTGTTCAGTCACCTTCTCAAAGAACTCGATAAGGTTTGTGAGGCATGACCTACCCTTCACAAAACCATGCTGACTGTCCCTAATCATATTATTCCTATCTAGGTGATTATAAATCGTATCTTTTATAATCCTCTCCAAGACTTTACCCACCACAGACGTTAGGCTCACCGGCCTATAGTTACCGGGGTTATCTCTACTCCCCTTCTTGAACAAAGGGACCACATTTGCTATCCTCCAGTCCTCTGGCACTATTCCTGTAGCCAATGATGACCTAAAAATCAAAGCCAAAGGCTCAGCAATCTCTTCCCTGGCTTCCCAGAGAATCCTAGGATAAATCCCATCCGGCCCCGGGGACTTATCTATTTTCACCTTGTCCAGAATTGCCAACACTTCTTCCCTACGCACCTCAATGCCACCTATTCTAATAGCCTGGGTCTCAGCATTCTCCTCCACAATATTATCTTTTTCTTGAGTGAATACTGACGAAAAGTATTCATTTAGTATCTCGCTTATCAGTATATGATGGTGCAGAGACACACACTGACTGACACACTGCAAGACCAATCAACACACAGAACACAACAGCCAATCACCAGTTAGGGCACGGTCACTATAAAGCCAGAGGGCACTAGTTGTCCCGCTCATTCGGGATGCAGCCTCTGAGACAGACAGAGCCCGCAGTCAGTAGCACAAACATCCACCATGTGCTAGCAGTATAGGCTGGCCAGGTTAGGCATAGGTCTTCAATCAATCTAACATAGTGTCGACCCACAGTGCAAGTATGTTTAACAGCTCATAGTTAAAAAAAATAGAGTTGTACTTCTACAAGTGTTGGTAGCCTGTCTATGTTACTGCTAGGGTAAACGCAGTCTTCACAGATCCAGAGTACCCAACACATCATGGTGCCAGTACGTGATGTTAGAGTTTGATAGACCTACCCTTAAGTAATCTGCCTTCGACCAGCGATCAGCCATCCGGTAACATGGACAGCGTCCGCCCTCCCCCGCCGCTCCGCATCACCGGCAACCTCGGTGCGAACTGGAAAATCTTTAAACAACAATTCCAGCTTTACCCCGAAGCTACAGACCTGGAAGCTGCTTCAGACGCCAGGAAGATTGCTCTCTTCCTTTCCACGGCCGGGGACCACGCTATCCATATCTTCAACTCCCTCACATTCGCTGAAGGTGAAGACAAGTCCAAGTTCAAGACAGTCCTTCTCAAATTCGACAGTCACTGTGACATCGAGGTAAATGAAAGTTTTGAGCGCTACTAGTTTTCCCGCTCATTCGAGACGCAGCCTCTGAGACAGACAGAGCCCGCAGTCAGTAGCACAAACATCTACCACGAGTTAGCAGTCTTCACAGATCCAGAGTACCCAACACATTATTTACGTTTGAGACACAGTTTATTGTTTGGGGCAATAGAACAGAATTTTCTCGTCTGCATCACATTGCATTCAAGTTGTGGAAAGGAAACTGTAAAGGTTCATTATTTACTCGGACCCTCGAGCCTGCTCCGCCATTCAATAAGATCAAGGCTTTTTAAAAATTCATCCATGGCTAGGCCCGCATTTATTGCCCATCCTTAATTGCCTTTGAGAAGGTAGAAGGTGGCGGTGAGCTGCAGTCCCTGACTCATGGTTAGGCAACAGCTTGACTTTAAAATTCTCATCCTTGTTTTCAAATTGCTCGATGGACTCAACCCCCCTTCCCCCCCCCCCCCCCATCTTGTCTCCGTGATCACCTCCAACCTGATATATCTGCATTCACCAATTCTGGCCTCTTTGAGCATTTCTAACTTCAACTCTTCCACCATTGGTGAATGCGCCTTTGGCTGCAAAGACGCTAAACTCAGCAATTGACTCGTTAAACCTCTCCATAAAAGCAAATAACTGCGGATGGTGGAATCTGAAACAAAAGAGAAAATGCTGGAAAATCTCAGCAGGTGTGGCAGGGAGAGAAAAGAGCTAACGTTTCGAGTCCGATGACTCTTTGTCAAAGCCATCGGACTCATCGGAGTCATCGAATCATCGGACTCAAAATGTTAGCTCTTTTCTCTCCCTACAGATGCTGCCAGATCTGCTGAGATTTTCCAGCATTTTCTCTTTCGTGTTAAACCTCTCTGTCTTCCTTCCTTGCTTTACCCCTTCAAGATTTTAAGAATGTCCTTAAAAATTTACTTATCCCACCAAGGTTTTGGTAATCTGCCCTGGTGTCTCTTTATGTGGCTCGCTGTCAATCTTCTTTTCAGATAACATTGGTAAAGTGCCTTGTGGCATTTTATTGTTTTCGTATGTTAAAGGCACTATATAAACGCATGCTGTTGTTTCAGAACAAGTGGACACTGATTGGAAAGTAATTTACAAAGGAAACAGGGTAAGATTTGAAAATGATGAATGTAAAATATTTGAAGACAAAGCAAGAACGTGGAATTGGAAACCATCCAACTGAAGTGCTGGCACCAACGCCAGCATGGTGGGCCAAATGGCCAGCTGTCTGCTGTCATTTCTATCATTCTGTAAGAACTGTTGAATGATTTTTCCAGAAGCAAGTGATACAATGATCACCAATGTCTTCTCAATCTTACTTGCCGCAATGTTCCATCTCGCCCTCAGCAAGCTCCCCACTGGAGTGCAGCTGAACTAAAGAACAAACAGGAATCTGTTCAACATCCGCCATCTGCAAGCCAGATCAAGTTTGTCCCATTCTCTATAATTGAATGTGTATGGATGATGCTTGTGTCTGCGCACTCGCGGAGGCCAAAGGTCAAAGGCATCATCAATACCTTCACTGAGGCATACGAGAGTATGGATCTTTAGCTAAATATTCGTAAGACAAAGGTCCTCTGTCAACCAACCCACACCACACAGCACTGTTTCTGATTATCAATATCCATGATGAGGGCCTTGGATAACATGGAGTACTTTGCATATCTTTGGAACCGATGGTCAACATCGTCACCTTCAGTGTGCCAGCAGTCTTCGGACGCCTGAGGAAGTGTGTCTGAAGACCAGAATCTCAGGCACCAGGATCATGGTCTACAGAACAGCTATAGGGCTGAAAGATGTGGACTATGTGCAGCAGATACCTCAAAACCTGGAGAAGTACCACCAATTATGCCTCCGCAAGATCCTGTAAATCCATTGGCAGGAAACCATTGCCAATTGTCATAAAAATCCATCTGATTCACTAATGTCCTTGAAGGAAGGAATCAGGATCATAGACTTTACAGTGCAGAAGGAGACCATTCGGCCCATCGGGTCTGCACCGACTCTTGGAAAGAGCACCCCATTTAAGCCCACACTTCAAACCTATCCCTGTAACCCCTTCACCTCACCTTTTGGATTCTAAGGGCAATTTATCATGGCCAATCCACCTAATCTGCACATCTTTGAACTGTGGGAGGAAACCGGACCACCCGGAGAAAACCCACGCAGACATGGGGGGAATGTGCAGACTTCACACATAAAGTGACCCAAGCTGGGAATCGAACCTGGGACCCTGGAGCTGTGAAGAAACTGTGCTAATCACTGTGCTACCGTCCTGCCCTCCTTACCTGGGTCTGGCCTACATGTGACTCCAGACCCACAGCAATGTGGTTGACTCTTAACTTCTCCCTAGGGATGGGCAATAAATGCTGGCACAGCCTGCTACGCCCACGCCCACACCCATACCCATGAATGAATAAGAAAAAAGTGTTCTTGCTTAGGCCAATGTCCTAGCATCGAAGCGTTGACCACATTCGATCAGCTCTGCTGGGCGGGCCACAATGTCTCTCTGCCTGACACAAGACTCTCGAAACAAGCGCTCCAAACGGTGCTTCGGCATGCCAAGTGTGCCCCAGGAGGGTAGATGAAATGCTTCAAGGACACCCTCAAAGCCTCCTTGAAAAAGTGCAACATCTCCACCAAAAGCTGGAAATCATTGGTCCAAGACCACCCGAAGTAGAGGAAAAACAACCGGGACGAAGCTGAATACCTCATGTTTCATCGCTGGGAGCAAGCTGAAGCCAAGCATTGACAGCAAAAGGAGTTCGTGGCAACCCGAGCACCTCGCCCACCTGCTCCTCCAATCACTGTCTGTCCCACCATGACAGAGACTGTAGGTTGTGCATTGGATTCCTCAGTCACCTGAGAAATCATTTTTAGTGTGGAAGCAAGTCACCCTTGACTCAGAAGGACTGTCAAAGTAGAAGATGTGTAAGGACAGCAGATTTTGATCCTTAAAGAATAATGTACCAACTGAGATTAGTGTCTTATTCATTTTTAATAATACCAGCCTTTAAATTCCAGATTTTGTTTCAAATTATTGCACTGTCGAGGTGGTATTTGAACTCATATTGTCTGTACTGTATAACTAATTCAGTAACATAACCACTCCACCACTGACTGACATTTGTGAAATTGAATTGCAATGAATTTGCATGTCAACCTGTCTGGAGAATAGGAATTGAATTGAATTGTCATCATTTTGCATTTCAATTGATCAGCTGGATGAGCATCACTGACAAAGCCAACATTTGTTTCCCATCCCTAACTGCCCTCAAACTCAATGGCCATTTCCGAGGGAAGATAAGAGTCACTATTGCTATGACACGGAGAGTCACATGTAGGTCAGACCAAGTAAGGATGGCAGATTTCCTTCTGAAAGGATATAAGGGAACCAGATAGATTTTTACAACAATCGAGCACAGTGGTTACCTTACTGAAACTAGCTTTACATTCCAGATTTCTCAAATTGACATCCCATGATGGGATTTGAACCCCTGGCCCGAGAACATTAGCCTAAGCTTCTGGATTACTAGTCCAGTGACATGATCACAATGCCACCATCTCTTTGATTTGATTTGATTTATTATTGTCACATGTATTAGTATACAGTGAAAAGTATTGTTTCTTGCATGCTGTACAGACAACGCGGTGGAATGCTGAATCAGGTTTTCACTAAATGTTATGGTAGCCATGCTAACTTTTCCATGGATGCTGTGTGCCAATTTTATTCTGTGATGGTAGTGTTATGGGCCAGGTTTTAGAAACTCCAAAGTGTATTATGGAGTCCACTTGACCGACAACCTTTATGTTGAATTTGGCTAGGATGAGCACACGAGCCTTCCCTTCAGGTGTGATTCAACAGTCTTCCTGGACACTTTAATCAAAATAAGCATTATTCTAAGAACTTAGTTAACATTTATAGAAACACACAGCAAGCATTTTTATCAATTACAAACATTAAGACACCCCACAGCTACATTAATCTATGTATAACGCTTAATTAATTCCCCCTTAACTGTTCCAATTCAAAAACAAAATCCCATAAACCAAAACCCCTTTTCAAGGGCGTGGTCCAGCACTCTGCATTCTCACTTGAATATGACTGGTTTTCCCTGAGATTCTGACCGCATCTCACCAGCAGGTTTAAACCCTTCCGGAAAGCAAACTATATCTTAAAAGCCAACACCAAGGTGATTTTTACTGGAACAGATATATAAAATGAAACTAGAGAGAGACAGGCCAAGACATTTATTTTCTCTGCCTGTAGTCCACAGCAGTCAAAACTGAAAGCAAAAGTTAAATAAAACCTCACAGCCACAGCTCAACGCACCCGCAAAATGACATCACTGAAGCCATGTGATAAGACAAAAACCTTTTTTCTTAAAGGGACACTCAAATGACAGTAGCCTGATTTAAACAAAGCTAATTGATCATAATTCTCTGAGGAGTGGATGGCATACCAAACCCCCGCCACCATATCATCTGTCTAAAAATGTGACAGACAACATGAAAATGTTGAGTCAAATCACTTTTATAATGTTACCGGAGGGTTTTCCATGGAACTGTTCCTGACAAATCAGAACACATGCCGCTTTACAAAGAACAAAGAACAAAGAACAAAGAAAAGTACAGCACAGGAACAGGCCCTTCAGCCCTCCAAGCCCGTGCCGATCATTCAGCCCGTCTAAACTAAAATCTTCGACACTTTCTAGGTCCGTAATCCTCTATTCCCATCCTAATTCATGTATTTGTCAAGATGCCCCTTAAATGTCACTATTGTCCCTGCTCCCACCACCTCCTCCGTCAGCGAGTTCCAGGCACCCACTACCCTTTGTGTAAAAAAAGGTTGCCTCGTACATCTCCTCTAAACGAGGAGCTGTTCAAGGGCATTACGTAAAATATTCCAAGGTACCATGCCACCAATGGGCATTCATAAGCAATGGGTGGCTTATTGGAAAGTTGTATGTATGGCAGTAAAAACAGTGAGGGTATGTTAAGAAGGCGAAAGATTACTTTTATTACAATTTATTTACACGATGTGGGCGTCACTGGTTAGGCCAGCATTTATTGCCCTTCAGAGGTTGGTGGTGAGCTGCCTTGAACCGCTGCAGTCCCTGATGTTTAGGTACACCCACAGTGCTGTTAGGAAGGGAGTTCTAGGATTTTGACCCAGTGACAGCGAAGGAACGGTGATATTTGTTTATATTTCCAAATCAAACAAAAGTCAGTAAGGAGAAGAGTGTAAGGCAGAGAAACAGATTGAACTGCATTTATTTCAATGCAAGAGGCCTAACGGACAAGGCAGATGAACTCAGGGGATGGATAGATACATGGGATTGGGATATTATAGCCATTACTGAAACATGGCTAAAGGAGGGGCAGGACAGATGCTATAAGAAAGATATAACAGGAGATAGAACAGGAGGTAAGAGAGGAGGGGTGTTGCGCTTTTGATTAGGGACAATATCACGGCAGATTAGAGAGATGATATATCCGAGGGTTCGCCCACTGAGTCTATATGGGTGTAATTGAAAAGTAAGAAGGGTGAGATCACTTTGATAGGACTGTACCAGAGGCCCCCAAATAGTCAGCGGGAAATCGAGAAGCAAATATGTAAGGAGATTACAGGTAGCTGCTGGAAAAATAGGGTTGTGATAGTAGGGGATTTTAGCTTTCCCAACATTAACTGGGACAGCTATTGCACTAGAGGTTTGGATGGAGAGAAATTTGTCGAGTGTATTCAGGAAGAATTCCTCCTTCAATATATGGATGGCCCGACTAGAGAGGGGGCAAACCTTGACCTCCATATTATTTAGAGCAAGATCATGCCTTATGCATTAGTGGAGAAGATAGAGACTGAATTAAAATGACTGAAGATTTGGATATCATTAGGCCCATACAATTTGCAGAGTGGGCAGCACCCATTGTGCCAGTAGTCAAACCAGACAAGACTATCTGTACCTGTGGAGATTACAAGCTGACAGTAAATCAGGACATGAAACTAGAAAGATATCCTAACCCCAAACTAGAGGATTTTTGCCAAGTTGGCTGCGGGTTTGATGTATACCAAGTTGAACATCAGAGAAGCCCTTAAATACTCACAAAGGGTTATTCCAATATACACATATACTGTTTGGAGTTTCAACAGCTTGTGCCATCTTTCTGCAAACTATGGACAGTTTGCTGCAGGGTTTGCCCAGGGTTGCCATTTATGTGGGCTATGTTTTAATAATGGGATCCACTGAAGAGGAACTTCTGGTCAATGTGGTCAGTTTTGAAGAGGTTTCAGAAGCAGGATGAGTGAGATGAGAGTTAATGAGTGAGAAGTACACCTTCCAAACAAACAAGGTGGTTTGTTTTGGTTATTGGGTGAACTCTCGGAGGTTAAACCCCATAAAAAGACAAAGAGAAAGCAATTATGGAGGCACTGGCCCCAAGGAACACCTCAGAACTGAGTTCAGCTAATATGGACAATTCCTCCTGAGTCTATCAACATTGCTAGCGCCATTGTATGTGCTGTTCAAGAAGCACCAGATGTTGGGTTGGGAAGCACCCCCAAGGGAAATGTTTTTAACCAAGTTAAGCAGGTACTTCAATCTTTATACTTATTGGTGCATTTCAACCCCTCTAAGAAGATAGTACTTACATAAAATGCATCACCATATGGGGCCGGGGCTGTGTCATCACATTCAATGGAGGATGGTTCCGAGAGATCCATTGGTAAGGTATCAAGAACCCAAACGACATGGAAAGTGCAGATTCCCAAATTGAAAAAGAAGACCTGTCTATTATCTACAGCATGAAGAGGTTTCATCAGTACATATGCGGGAGACGTTTCACTATCACCAGAAACCACAAACCACTTCCAGGGCTCTTCAAAGAAGACAAAACGATTCCAACAATTGCTTCTGCTCGAATACAGCATTTGATGCTGTTCTTGTTGGCCGATGAATATATGTTTCAACATCAGCCATGGCCTTACATAGCCAATGTATATGCCTTAAGTCACCTCCCATTCCCAGAAAGCACGTCACCCCCTATAGTACCGGAGTGACTGTAGTGGCCTTAAACTTTCTGGACTCCTTACCTGTGACAGTGCAGCAAATAAAAGAACAAAGAACAAAGAACAATACAGAACAGGATAAGGCCCTTCAGCCCTCCAAGCCTGTACCGGTCACAGTACCTTTGCCAAAACCCTCAGCACTTCTTTGTGCCATATCTTTCTATACCTACCTATCCATGTGTTTGTCAAGATGCCTTTTGAACACCGTTATTGTATCTGCTTCCACAACCTCCCCAGGCAATACATTACAGGCACTCACCACCCTCTGCATAAAAAACCTGCCTCGCACATCTCTAACCTTTGCCCCACAGACCTTAAACCTCTGCCCCCTCGTGACTGACCCCTCCACCATGGGAAAGAGTGCCTGCCCATCCACTCGATCCATGTCCCTCATAATCTTGTGGACCTCTATCAGGTCTCTCCTCAACCTCCATCTTTCTAATGAAAACAGTCTGAGTCTATTCAACCTCTCCACATAGCTAACATCCTCCAGACCAGGCAACATCCTGGTAAACATCCTCTGCAACCTCTCAAAAGCCTCCACATCATTCTGGTCGTTTGGCGACCAGAATTGTGTGCAATATTCCAAGTGCGACCTTACCAGGGTTCTATACAACTGTAGCATGACTTGCCAGTTTTTAGACTCGATGCCACGTCCAATGAAGGCAAGCATTCCATTTGCTTTCTTGACTACCTTGTCCGCTTGTGTTGCCACCTTCAAATATCTGTGGCCCTGTATGCCCAGATCTCTCTAACTTTTTATATTCCTAAGAGGTTTGCCATTTACGGTATATTTCCCCTCTATGTTAGACCTATCAAAATGCATTACCTCACATTTATCCGGATTAAACTCCATTTGCCATTTCACTGCCCAAGTCTCTAACCAATCTATGTCCTGCTGTATCTTCTGGCAATCCTCAACACTATCTGCCACTTGGTGTCATCCGCAAACTTACTAATCAGACCAGCTACATTTTCCTCTCAATCATTTATGTATACTACAAACAACAGAGGCCCAAGCACAGATCCCGATGGAACGCTACTAGTCACAACCTTCCATTCAGAAAAACACCCTTCTAATGCTACCCTTTGCCTCTGTGATTGCGCCAGGTCTTTCATGGAATTCACAGTGCAGAAGGAGGCCATTCGGCCGATCGAGTCTGCACCAGCTCTTGGAAAGAGCACCCTACTTAAGCCAATGCCACCACCCTATCCTTGGGACTTCGATGTTGTGGCCATTTCAGAGACATGGATAGAGCAGGGACAGGAATGGTTGTTGCAGGTTCCGGGGTTTAGGTGTTTTAGTAAGCTCAGAAAAGGGGGCAAAAGAGGGGGAGGTGTGGCGCTGCTAGTCAAGGACAGTATTACGGTGGCGGAAAGGATGCTAGATGGGGACTCTTCTTCCGAGGTAGTATGGGCTGAGGTTAGAAACAGGAAAGGAGAGGTCACCCTGTTGGGAGTTTTCTATAGGCCACCTAATAGTTCTAGGGATGTAGAGGAAAGGATGGCGAAGATGATTCTGGAAAAGAGCGAAAGTAACAGGGTAGTTGTTATGGGAGACTTTAACTTTCCAAATATTGACTGGAAAAGATATAGTTCGAGTACATTAGATGGGTCGTTCTTTGTACAATGTGTGCAGGAGGGTTTCCTGACACAATATGTTGACAGGCCAACAAGAGGCGAGGCCACATTGGATTTGGTTTTGGGTAATGAACCAGGGCAGGTGTTAGATCTGGAGGTAGGTGAGCACTTTGAAAACAGTGACCACAATTCGGTGACCTTTACGTTAGTGATGGAAAGGGATAAGTATACCCCGCAGGGCAAGAGTTATAGCTGGGGGAAGGGCAATTATGATGCCATTAGACATGACTTAGGATGTGTAGGTTGGAGAAGTAGGCTGCAAGGGTTGGGCACACTGGATATGTGGAGCTTGTTCAAGGAACAGCTATTGCATGTTCTTGATAAGTACGTACCAGTCAGGAAGGGAGGAAGGGGTCGAGCGAGGGAACCGTGGTTTACCAAAGAAGTGGAATCTCTTGTTAAGAGGAAGAAGGAGGCCTATGTGAAGATGAGGCGTGAAGTTTCAGTTGGGGCGCTTGATAGTTACAAGGAGCGAGGAAGGATCTAAAGAGAGAGCTAAGATGAGCAAGGAGGGGACAGGAGAAGTCTTTGGCAGGTAGGATCAAGGAAAACCCAAAAGCTTTCTATAGGTATGTCAGGAATAAAAGAATGACTAGGGTAAGAGTAGGGCCAGTCAAGGACAGTGGTGGGAAGTTGTGTGTGGAGGCTGAGGAGATAAGCGAGATACTAAATGAATACGTTTCGTCAGTATTCACTCAGGAAAAAGATAATGTTGTGGAGGAGAATGCTGAGACCCAGGCTATTAGAATAGATGGCATTGAGGTACGTAGGGAAGGAGTGTTGGCAATTCTGGACAAGGTGAAAATAGATAAGTCCCCGGGGCCTGATGGGATTTATCCTAGGATTCTCTGGGAAGCTAGGGAAGAGATTGCTGAGCCTTTGGCTTTGATTTTTATGTCATCATTGGCTACAGGAATAGTGCCAGAGGACTGGAGGATAGCAAATGTGGTCCCTTTGTTCAAGAAGGGGAGTAGAGATAACCCCGGTAATTATAGGCCGGTGAGCCTCACGTCTGTTGTGGGTAAAGTCTTGGAGAGGATTATAAGAGATACGATTTATAATCATCTAGATTGGAATAATATGATTAGGGATAGTCAGCATGGTTTTGTGAAGGGTAGGTCATGCCTCACAAACCTTATCGAGTTCTTTGAGAAGGTGACTGAACAGGTAGACGAGGGTAGAGCAGTTGATGTGGTGTATATGGATTTCAGTAAAGCGTTTGATAAGGTTCCCCACGGTCGTCTATTGCAGAAAATACGGAGGCTGGGGATTGAGGGTGATTACAGATGTGGATTAGAAATTGGCTAGTTGAAAGAAGACAGAGGGTGGTTTTTGATGGCAAATGTTCAGAATGGAGTTCAGTTACGAGTGGCGTACCACAAGGATCTGTTCTGGGGCCGTTGCTGTTTGTCATTTTTATAAATGACCTAGAGGAGGGCACAGAAGGTTGGGTGAGTAAATTTGCAGACGACACTAAAGTCGGTGGAGTTGTAGACAGTGTGGAAGGATGTTGCAGGTTACAGAGGGACATAGATAAGCTGCAGAGCTGGGCTGAGAGGTGGCAAATGGAGTTTAATGTGGAGAAGTGTGAGGTGATTCACTTTGGAAAGAATAACAGGAATGCGGAATATTTGGCTAACGGTAAAATTGTTGGCAATGTGGATGAGCAGAGGGATCTCGGTGTCCATGTACATAGATCCCTGAAAGTTGCCACCCAGGTTGATAGGGTTGTGAAGAAGGCCTATGGTGTGTTGGCCTTTATTGGTAGAGGGATTGAGTTCCGGAGCCATGAGGTCATGTTGCAGCTGTACAAAACTTTGGTACGGCCGCATTTGGAGTATTGCGTACAGTTCTGGTCACCTCATTATAGGAAGGACGTGGAAGCTTTGGAACGGGTGCAGAGGAGATTTACCAGGATGTTGCCTGGTATGGAGGGAAAATCTTATGAGGAAAGGCTGATGGACTTGAGGTTGTTTTCGTTAGAGAGAAGAAGGTTAAGAGGTGACTTAATAGAGGCATACAAAATGATCAGAGGGTTAGATAGGGTGGACAGTGAGAGCCTTCTCCCGTGGATGGAGGTGGCTAGCACGAGGGGACATAGCCTTAAATTGAGGGGTAATAGATATAGGACAGACGTCAGAGGTAGGTTTTTTATGCAAAGAGTGGTGAGGCCGTGGAATGCCCTACCTGCAACAGTAGTGAACTCGCCAACATTGAGGGCATTTAAAAGTTTATTGGATAAGCATATGGATGATAATGGCATAGTGTAGGTTAGATGGCGTTTAGTTTTTGACTTCCCATGTCGGTGCAACGTCGAGGGCCGAAGGGCCTGTACTGCGCTGTATCGTTCTATGTTCTATGTTCTATCCCTGTAACCCAGTAACCCCACCTCACCTTTTTTGGACACTAAGGGCAATTTATCATGGCCAGTCCACCTAGCCTGCACATCGTTGGACTGTGAGAGGAAACTGGAGCACCCGGAGGAAACCCACGCAGACACGGGGAGAACATGAAGACTCCACACAGACAGTGACCAAAGCCGAGACTCGAACCTGAGACCCTGGAGCTGTGAAGCAACTATGCTAACCACTATGCTTCCGTGCTGCCATTATCCATCTTACCACATCACCTCTGCTCCTGTGTGACTTCACATTTTGTACCTGTCTGCCATGAGGCACCTTGTCAAAGGCTTTATTGAAGTCCATATAGACAACATACAACATCCACTGCCCTACCCTTATCAATCATCTTTGTCACCTCCTCAAAAATCTTGATCAATTTAGTGAGACACAACCTCCCCTTCACAAAACCATGCTGTCTATCGCTTATGAGTCTGTATTTACAAATGGGTATAAACCGTGTCGCTGAGAATTCTTTCCAATAATTTACCTACTACCGACTTGAGGCTCACTGGTCTATAGTTTCCAGGAGTAGTTTCTTGCTTCCCTGAGTATTCTGGGGTAAATCCCAACTGGCCCAGGAGACTTAACTACATTAGTATCTTTTAAAATAACCAATACCTCCTCCTTTTCGATATTAACATGATCCAGACTGTCCACATACCCTACCCAAGAATCATCTTCCACAAAGTGCCTGGCCGCGATTCTCTGGTCTGGCGCCAGAGTGCCGGCGCTGGCGCCGAAACGGAGTACTTTACTCCGGTGCCGGTGCCTATTCTTGGGTCCTGAGGGGGGGCTAGCATGGCGCTGGGGTGGCCCATGCCGCTCCAGCTGCCTGTCCCAGTGTTGACCCAGCGCCACGGGGTCCGCGCATGCGCAGTTGCGCCGGCGCCAACTAGCATATGTGTACTGGCCGTCATCCCCATGCCGGCCCCGACGCCAAATGGCGCAGGGATCCAGGAGCCGGCACGGAGGAAAAGTGGTCCGCAGCCAGAGAGGCCGGCCTGCCGATTGGTGGGCCCCGATTGAGGGGCCTGGGCACTACGGAAGCCCTCCCTGGGGTTGGACCCCCGTTCCCCTCCCCCCCCCCCCCCCCTACAGGCCACCCCCCAGACAATTGAACCCTGAGGTCCCGCCGGCCCAGAGCATGTTAGAACGGCACTGGCGGGACTCGGATCTTTCCTTCCGGGCTAGAGAATCGCGGCACCGCTGGTGGATCGCCACGACGGCCATTTGCGGTGATTCTCCGTGCGGCCCGACGCCATGCGCGCCACCCGTTTTTTTACGGGCGGGAGAATGGCGTCCCGGCGTCGTGGTGCGATTCGCGTGGCTCCCCGTCGGTTCTCCGGCCCGGCAAGGGAGGGGGGCAGCGAATCGCACCTCCTTTCTTTGGTGAACACTAATGCAAAGTACTCATTAGTATTTTGCCCATTTCCTCTGGCTCAACACGTAGATTCCCCCCACTGTCCTTAAGTGGTCCAATCCTTTCCCTGACCACCCTCTTGCTTTTTACATATGAATAAAAAGCTTTGGGATTCATTTTAATCTTACTTGCCAAGGACTTTACATGACCCCTCCTTGCCCTTCTAATTTCCTACTTTCTTCATGTCATAATATACACCAGTATATCACGGTGCAGACACACACTGATGGACACACACACAGGGACCAATCAACATGTACAAGCACCGCAGCCAATCACCAGTTAGAATACACACACTATAAAGGCAGAGGGCACCACGGTTCCCGCTCATTCTGGGTGCTGCCTCTGAGTGTAACAAGAACTCATCCAGTCCAGCACAGACTCACACCACGCGCTGAAAGAATCAACTGGTTCAGACAAGGCTTACGTCTCTAGTTTAAATTAGCATCATTTAGACCCACAGTCATCATGTGTTAGTTAGTTAGAAGTTAGTTAATAAAATTGAGTTGAACCTTCATCAGTGTTGGAAGTGTCTGTTCATCTCTCAAGCCTACACTAGCCAACACTTCACTTCATACTCCTCAAGGGTTTTGACTGTCCCACCCCTTCTCGACCACACAAAATCTCCTTTTTATTTTTGACGAGGTTCACAATATCCAAGGCTCCTTAAACTTCCCATACTTATCCTTCGTTCTCTCAGGAATGTGACTTTCCTGAATCCTAATCAACTGTCGCTTGAAAGACTCCCACATGTCTGATGTTCATTTACCCTCCCCACAGCCGCACACAATTCAAATTCCTCAATTCCTGTCAGATGTTATCGTAATTTGCCTTTTCCCAGTTTAGCACCTTAACGCAAGGGTTCCTGAACTAATAGAAAGCCATTGGGCGAGATTCTTCGCAAATGCGGAGAATTGTAAAGGCTGCCGTGGGACAGGCCGTGACCCACGGCAGCCTTCACGGCCACTTCCGGGGCCTATTCTCCCCCCCGGGCCGGGCTAGGAGTGTGGCCCCGTGCGTCACGGCGGCGCAGCCTTGACGACGGTCGTCAAGGCCGCACGTCAAGCGTCACAGCGGCTGACGTGGCCGATGATGCCAGCCGCGCATGCGCAGGTTGGACAACGCTAACCCGCGCATGCGCAGTTGCCGTCTTTATCCTCAGCCGCCCGGCAAGACGTGACGGCTTGATCTTGCCGGGCGGCGGAGGGGAAAGAGTGCGTCTGTTTTGGACGCTGGCCCGACGATCGGTGGGCACCAATTGCGGGCCTGTCCCCTCCCGAGCGCAGTCGTGGTGCTCCCGTGCCAATCGGGCCTCTAGATGGCCCAAGCGGGCATCTGGCGCCCGTTTCACGACGGCAGCGAGCAGGTGTGTTTGCTGCCGTGGTGAAACGGGCATGAAGGCCCGGCCGCTCGGCCCATTGGCCTCGGAGAATCGCCTCTTGCCATAAAAAACGGCGAATGGCGATTCGTGGCGTGGGTCGGGCGTGGGGGGGGGGGGGGGGGAGAATAGCGGGAGGGCGTGAAAAATGTCGGGAGACCCTCCCGCTATTCTCCCACCCGGCGTGGGGGGCGGAGAATCGCGCCCATTGTTAGTGAAGGTTACTCCATGGATGATGGAATGAGAAAGTTTCGGAGGAAATTAAACTTTATCAGCTCCTGAAAGATGAGCTGAGTTGCAAGGCTGGTGTCATGCTTTGGGGAACGAGAGTGGTCATCTCCATGCCAGGAAGAGAACCACTGCTTGAAGAATTACATTGTGCCCATTCAGGCATCTCCAAGATGAAAATGCTTGTGCAAAGCTATGTGTGATGACCTGGAATTGATGTGAACATAGAAAGGGCTGTGAAACAATGTGAACCATGCCAGTTATTTTTTTTAAGTAAATTTAGAGTACCCAATTCACTTTTTCCAATTAAGGGGAAATTTAACATGACCAATCCACCTACCCTGCACATCTTTGGGTTGTGGGGGCAAAACACACACAAACACGGCAAGAATGTGCAAACTCCACACGGACGGTCACCCAGAGCCGGGATCGAACCTGGGACCTCGGCGCCGTGAGGCAGCAATGCTAACCACTGTGCCACCGTGCTGCCCTACCATGCCAGTTATACCAGAAGCTACCAGTCGCAGCTCCCTTGCACCCCTGGGAATGGCCAGGTCGACCTTAGGTGAGAGTTCATGCAGATTATATTAGCTCATTCATGGGCATCATGTTCCTTTTGCTAGTGAACGCCCATTCAAATCAATGGAGGTATTTGAAATGAAGTCAACAACTTCATAAGCCATTGTTGAGATACTGCGCCGCTGTTTCGCCACCCATGGTATATCAGGAGTCCTTGTGACAATCGAACTGCATTCACAAGTGCAGAATTCCAGCAGTTCATGACGTTTAATTGAATAAAATATATTTGCACCACACCATATCACCTCTCATCAAACGGGTTGCTGTTCAGAAGTTCAACGCTGGTCTGAAGAAGCAATCGCCTGCATCACAGGGACCAAGATAGCACGGTTCTTGTTAGCCCACCCCGCATACCACTACAGACATAGTCCTCACTGAGTTGCTGATGGTTCGTCGCTTGCCAACCAGGTTGAGTCTGGTCTTTCGAACTTTGGCGAGGAGGGTGGAGATACGGCAGAGTTGTCAGAAAAGGAATTATGATTCTACAAATGTGGAAAGAACATTTGAGACAAACGATCCAGTTCTTATGAAGAAGATTGGAAGTGGGCCAAGTTGGGTCCGGGGAGTTGTGGTGGCCAAGAAGTGAAACAGAAACTGTCCTATGAAGTGAAAGTGCAGGACAAGTGTTGAAGAAAGATCATTGGAGATGGGTGCTGTCCAAGATACCAGGTTCCCATCTGACTCAATTGTGTCAACAATTTGCCCAACAAGTGAAGCAGTTGATCAACCAGAGACAGGCCAAAGTGTTGCTCACAGTGGAACCGAGGAAACAGAGAAAAGTGATGTACTGCTACCAAGGGAGGGTTGAAGTGAAGCAGGTCCAACCAAAACTACCTCTATAAGGGAAACTCAACCAATTGAGCTACGTCGTTTCCAGAGAAAGAGAATGTGTCCTGACAGACTGAGTTTCTGATGAACTGTGCTAGAAATTGTTCATTATTGTTAATGTTTTGAAAGTTGTATAAGTTATCAGTGTACTAATTAATAAGAGGATTAAAGGGGGAGGGATGTAGTAGCTCTCCCCTTTAAGGGGGCTTGAACCGTAAGGGTTATGTGACCCAATCAGCCAATGGGGAACATGCACAGGGATCTCAGTGCAGAGCACGAGATTTGCAACTAGTTGTGATCGTAGTGCTGAAAATGATGACATTGTTGATTGTGCTCTATATAGTTTGTTTGTTAATAAACCCTTCGTTGTTCTTTAGACAGCTGGTGGTCGCCAATCATTGCATTTACTACAACCACATTTCTCCCTAATTCTCAACTTTAAAGCAACCTTTGGTGGCTTTTTACCGCACCACACCATGCTACAACGTCAGAAAAAAAGAAAAGAGCTGAAAAAAGACAGAGGCATAAGAGGTAAGAAGCAAAGGAGGAACAGAGATTAAGGGAGATGAATTGGAAGACAGAGAAGTAACAAAACAAAAACAACATGGAACTGTAAGAGAAAAAACATCGGTCTGAATTCCTACTCTCCAGTCGGGAGTTTAGAATCAGGGAAATTCTCAGCTCCGCAAACTTGAATTGGAGAAAGTGAGCCAGATTTTTGATCCAGGCACGGGTGCTAATGGAAGTTGGGTCTGCCATACGAGGAAAGAGTTCAGAATCAGCCGCTGGTGTTGTCAATTTCAAAAGACCCACATTGGTGCTCAAGGATTTTGCCCCAGCTGTAAAAACATAAAGAGCCCACCAGCACTCACCTCTCACACTCCATTCATCAACCCCCCCCCCCCCCCTGCCAACACCTCCCATGCCGCATCCATGGCTACCCATGTCACCTCATGCCCCCACCCTCAAAGGCCCCTTGTAACATCAAGTTCAACCTATGCCTCTCTACCCACATCCCACAGCCCTTTATAGGCCCTATGCCAACAGTATCAATTTATGCCTGCCCATGCCCTGCCCCACCACGCTTTGCCCTTACATCCTCCATGTAAATTCACCCAGTATCCACCATGGACAGACTTGAATAACCATGCTGAGCTGAAAATCAAGTTCTAAGACCAATATTTTATGCTCTCTCACCGACGGTTTTCAGGCAGGGGTGGAACATGAAATTGCAGGGTCAGGATCCCCTCTAGATTCCTGCCTGCCCAAACGACACAGTGATTTTTACGCTGGAATGGTCAAGGTCTCAGATAAGAAGCCTGATCTTTCCCCGTTTGAGGCCATAAGGTGGCCAATTGTCCTCCATCAGAAACAACTTCTGAAGTTGTGTGCCCTTCGGCCCCACACACCCCACCCCTGTTAAGGTCTGGTAGCTCCGGGCCCCCTTCACTCCTCCCTCAACCTCTGCCCCGAGCTGCAATCATCCCCTTCTCACCCCCCTCCCCAGGCCTTCCCCACCACACCATTTGGCACCCCTGAACTTACCTGGGCCTCTGATTCTGAACTTAGGCTCCAATGTTGTCCTGCGACCTGCAACCACTTAACATTCACTTAATCATGAAATGGCTGCGGGACACTGTGACTCAGTGGGAATAAGTCCCTGCCGACTCTTCCAAAGATGGGAAGCGAGACCCCACCATCCAGAAAATTCATACCTAAGCGTGTATTGTGGACTTTGAAAATGAAAATCACTAATTGTCACGAGTAGGCTTCAATGAAGTTACTGTGAAAAGCCCCTAGTCGCCACATTCCGGCGCCTGTTCGGGGAGGCTGGTACGGCAATTGAACCGTGCTGCTGGCCTGCATTGGTCTGCTTTAAAAGCCAGCGATTTAGCCCAGTGTGCTAAACCAACTTTATTTTTGGATAAAACATTCTCATTCATAAAAACCTTTTAACTACATTTACGTTCCTTCAACTACATAATTGCTTATAAAAGCAAACATTCCATTCAAATGCTTAAACCCAAGCATTTGTATTCCTAGCCCCACAGCAAAGATTTTCTAACCACTTGGAGCTGTCAGTTTAATTGTGAACTGACATGCATCCCACTGTGATATGATAGGTTGTGAACTCAGTTAGGCAGCACTAATCTTATAATGTTAGCCCTCAGGGTTATGTCAACAGAGAAAATTATAAGCACTGTGTTTTTTAAACTGCAGCACTTTCCTTTTTGTTAAAGGCCTGGAGCTTTAAATGCCCTGAGAGCTGATAGGTCCCATCAGTTCCAATGAGTTCATCCACTTTCTATGCACATTCATGTCCATTTTTAACAATCGCAAAGGGCACCTCACCTCTCCTAAAGGACACCTAACCTGTCCATAAGGGCATCTTGCCTCTCTCAAAGTTGTCCATGGACCTGTTCAAATGGGTACCCTAGATCTCAAAGGTACTCCTTCTGAGTGTTCTAAAGCCCGAAAGTCATGTTTTGGACATTCAGTTAGAAACATTAGATGTGTTCAAAAGCAGCTGGACTTTTACATGCATACCTGCTGCTGTGAACTGTGGCTGTGCGAACTCCACCCACCTCCAGTCCTCACCGAGCAAAAATGATTGGGGCTAGGTTCAGGCGTAGAATTTCTGGAATTGACAGGCTGGCACCATTTTGGGAAATGTGGTGTCTTTCTATTTATGAAAATGCAGTCAATATTCTTCAAATTATGAGTGTAAATCTTCTCTTTAGGCTGACGTCCAGTGAGGGGATGTCCGATGGGCGGCACGTAATGGGAGGAAGGAATTCCAAACTGCATTAATTCTACCCTGGCTCTTGGACATAACTAATGTAATTGTTTCTCCAGCACCCAAATGTATATGTATCGCCCCAGTCGTCCCCCCCCCCCCCCACAAACAGGTGCCTACTTATTTATAAAAAATAATATTGATAACTGTACAGAGTTGCTGTTGTTGATCTAGTGTACAATATCATACCAGTTTTTTTTCTCGTTTTGTTTTTTTTTCTCTTCTATATATATATATATATATATATTATTCTGTGTACATAACTGTAAATATACTTTGTTCAAAAACCCAATAAAAAACATTTATATAAAAAAATAAATTCTCCTCCAGCTCTTTATCAACATCAATTTCTACTGCATCCAGCTTTGAATACTGCACATGTGTTTCATGGTATGTTAAAGGCATCAGCAAGATGGAGTTCCAGGGGCCAAGGTGTTAAACGGAAACACTCTAAGTTCCACTTCTCCATCTCTCCTGGATTTGCTTGACTTCCTTTCCCCCTATTCCGCTGTTTTATTCTTATGACCAAAGTGAATCATTTCACAGCATCTGTGGAGAGAGAAGGGAGCAAACCTCATTTTGAGGTTGGATAACTGTTTGTCAAATCCCTCTCACTCATTGTCAGAGTCATCCAGACTCGAAACGTTAGCTCCCTACTCTCTCTCCTCGGATGCTGTCAGGCCTGCTGAGATTGTCCAGTATTTTCTGTTTTTGTTTCATATTCCATCATCCGCATCAATTTGCTTTCACCTTTGTGAATAATTTCACATTCTTCTATGTTATACTCCAGCTGCCACCTTTGCTTCCCACTCACTTAACCAGTCAAAATCTCTTTGTAGCCCCTCTATGTCCTCCCCACTTAACTTTCCTGGTAGCTTGGCATCATCAGCAAACTTAGATGCACTATTCTCTGTCTCTTCATCTTGATAATTAATACAGCGAGGAAATTGCTGAGGCCAAAGTGCTGATCCTTGCGGCACTCCACTATTCATTTCCTGCCAACTTGAAAAAGCCCATTTGTGCCCACTCTCAGCTTTCTATCCATTAACTGATCTTCAAGCCATGCTAATGCACAATCATAACTCAGCACACTGGGTTAAATTGTTGGCTTTTAAAGCAGACCAAGGCAGGCCAGCAGCACGGTTCAATTGCCGTACCAGCCTCCCCAAACAGGCGCCGGAATGTGGTGACTAGGGGCTTTTCACAGTAACTTCATCGAAGCCTACTTGTGACAATAAGCAATTTTCATTTCATTTCATTTCATATCATGACCTCAAATCTTGCCCACTAACCTTTTTGCGCGGTACCTATCGAATGCTTTCTGAAAATCCAGGTATACTACATTTACTATGGTGAATTGTTCTCACCATACTGTGATTTTCTAAGTGTAATGTTCAGCCTTTCTTCATAATAGGTTCCAGCATTTACCCAACAATTGATGTTAGTCTAAGTGGTCTGCAGTCACTGTTTTCTCGCTCACTTCTTTCTTGAAAAGCAGAGTAACATTTGCCAACTTCCAATCTGATGGAACTGTTCTTGAATCTCAGGGATGTTGGAAAATTGTAGCACATACATTATCTCTGCAGCAATCTCTTCTGGAACCTGAGGGTGTAAGCAATGAGGTCTTGGGGACTTGTTGAATTTGGATTTGGATTTATTTAATGGATTTGTTTATTTGCACATGTACCAAGGTACAGTGAAAGTATTTTTCTGCGAGCAGCTCAAACAGATCGTTTAGTATATGAAAATAAAAGAAAGCACATGATAGGGCAACACAAGGTACACAATATAAATACATAGACACTGGCATCGGGTGAAGGATACAGGAGCATTGTATTAATCAGCTCAGTCCATAAGAGGGTCGTTTAGGAGTCTGGTAACAGCGAGGAAGAAGCCGTTTTTGAATCTGTTCGTGCGTGCTCTCAGACTTTTGTATCTCGTGCTTGATGGAAGAAGTTGGAAGAGTGAGTAAGCCTGGTGGGAGGGGTCTTTGATTCTGCTGCCCGCTTTCCCCAGGCAGCAGGAGGTGTAGACAGAGTCAATGGATGGGAGGCAGGTTTGTGTGATGGACTGGGTGGTATTCACGACTCTCCGATGTTTCTTGCGGTCCTGGCAGAGCAGTTGCCATACCAGGCTGTGATGCAGCCTGATAGGATGCTTTCTATGGTGCATCTGTAAAAGTTGGTAAGAGTCAGTGTGGACATTCAGAATTGCCTTAGTTTCCTGAGGAAGTATAGGCGCTGTTGTGCTTTCTTGGTGGTAGCACGACGTGGGTGGACCAGGACAGATTTTTGGTGATGTGCATCCCTAGGATTTTGAAGCTGTTAACCATCTCCAACTCAGCCCCGTTGATGCAAACAGGAGTGTGTACAGTACTTTGCTTCCTGAAGTCAATGACCAGCTCTTTAGTTTTGCTGGCATTGAGGGATAAATTGTTGTCGCTGCACAACTCAACTAGGTTCTCTATCTCCCTCCTGTATTCTGACGCATCGTTATTCGAGATCCGGCCCACTATGGTCGTATCGTCAGCAAACTGTACATGGAGTTGGAACCAAATTTTGCCACGCAGTCGAGTGTGTACAAGGCTTCTTCCTCGCTGTTACCAGACTCCTAAAGTACGCAGCCTTCCGAAGCCCAGATATTTAGGACTATTGTGGAGGAAGTGTTGTTGTTTATTGATTGTGGTCTGTGGGTCAGAAAGTCGAAAATCCAGTTGCAGAGTGAGGAGCCAAGCCCTAGGTTTTGGAGCTTTGATACGAGTTATTTGAAATTCAAAATTATTTGAATTTTAATCCTTTAGATTTTTCCAATACTTTATCTCTGCTGACATTAATTTCCGCATGTTTTATCCCTTAGTTGATCATCTATTTCTCTCTGTACAGAACTTCGAAGAGCCGTAGAATCCCAGCAGTGCAGAAGGAGTCCATTCAGCCCGTGAGTCTGCACTGACCGTCCAAAAGAGTACTCTACCTAGGCTCACCCTGGCTCATCCCTGTAACCGCACCTATGCTCTGTATCTTTGAACTGTGGGAGGAAACCAGGGTACCCGAAGGAAGCCCATCCAGACACGGGAAGAACCCGCAAACTTCATAACCCCACCTCAGGCTGGAATGGAACGCAGGTCCCTGGCACTATAAGACAGCAGTGCTCACCATGGTGCCACCGTGCTGCCAAATGTATGCCTTCAACTGTGAAGACAGATAAAACTTTTGTTTAATGCCACCGCTATTACTTTCTTCCACATGATAATTTTCCTTTCTCTGCTTCTGAGGAACAAAATTTAACTTAGCTACACTCTTCCTTTTTATCTACATTCATAGAATTTACAGTGCAGAAGAAGGCCATTCAGCCCATCGAATCTGCACCGGCCCTTACAAAGAGCCTCCTACTGAAGCCCACATATCTGACCCAGTAAGAACATAAACATAAGAACATAAGAACTAGGAGCAGGAGTAGGCCATCTGGCCCCTCGAGTCTGCTCCGCCATTCAATTAGATCATGGCTGATCTTTTGTGGACTCAGCTCCACTTTCCGGCGCCGAACACCATAACCCTTAATCCCTTTATTCTTCAAAAACCTATCTATCTTTACCTTAAAAACATGTAATGAAGGAGCCTCAACTGCTTCACTGGGCAAGGAATTCCATAGATTCACAACTCTTTGGGTGAAGAAGTTCCTCCTAAACTCAGTCCTAAATCTACTTCCCCTTATTTTGAGGCTATGTCCCCTAGTTCTGCTGTCACCCGCCAGTGGAAACAACCTGCCCGCATCTATCCTATCTATTCCCTTCATAATTTTAAATGTTTCTATAAGATCCCCCCTCATCCTTCTAAATTCCAACGAGTACAGTCCCAGTCTACTCAACCTCTCCTCATAATCCAGCCCCTTCAGCTCTGGGATTAACCTAGTGAATCTCCTCTGCACACCCTCCAGCGCCAGTACGTCCTTTCTCAAGTACGGAGACCAAAACTGAACACAATACTCCAGGTGTGGCCGCACTAACACCTTATACAATTGCAACATAACCTCCCTAGTCTTAAACTCCATCCCTCTAGCAATGAAGGACAAAATTCCATTTGCCTTCTTAATCACCTGTTGCACTTGTAAACGAACCTTCTGTGACTCATGCACTAGCACACCCAGGTCTCTCTGAACAGCGGCATGCTTTAATATTTTATCGTTTAAATAATAATCCCGTTTGCTGTTATTCCTACCAAAATGGATAACCTCACATTTGTCAACATTGTATTCCATCTGCCAGACCCGAGCCCATTCACTTAACCTATCCAAATCCCTCTGCAGACTTCCAGTATCCTCTGCACTTTTCGCTTTACCACTCATCTTAGTGTCATCTGCAAACTTGGACACATTGCCCTTGGTCCCCAACTCCAAATCATCTATGTAAATTGTGAACAATTGTGGGCCCAACACGGATCCCTGAGGGACACCACTAGCTACTGATTGCCAACCAGAGAAACACCCATTTATCCCAACTCTTTGCTTTCTATTAATTAACCAATCCTCTATCCATGCTACTACTTTACCCTTAATGCCATGCATCTTTATCTTATGCAGCAACCTTTTGTGTGGCACCTTGTCAAAGGCTTTCTGGAAATCCAGATATACCACATCCACCGGCTCCCCGTTATCTACTGCACTGGTAATGTCCTCAAAAAATTCCACTAAATTAGTTAGGCATGACCTGCCTTTTACGAACCCATGCTGCGTCTGCCCAATGGGACAATTTCTATCCAGATGCCTCGCTATTTCTTCCTTGATGATAGATTCCAGCATCTTCCCTATTACCGAAGTTAAGCTCACTGGCCTATAATTTCCTGCTTTCTGCCTACCTCCTTTTTTAAACAGTGGCATCATGTTTGCTAATTTCCAATCCACCGGGACCACCCCAGAGTCTAGTGAATTTCGGTAAATTATCACTAGTGCATCTGCAATTTCCCTAGCCATCTCTTTTAGCACTCTGGGATGCAGTCCATCAGGGCCAGGAGACTTGTCTACCTTTAGCCCCATTAGCTTGCCCATCACTCCCTCCTTAGTGATAACAATCCTCTCAAGGTCCTCACCTGTCATAGCCTCATTTCTATCAGTCGCTGGCATGTTATTTGTGTCTTCCACTGTGAAGACCGACCCAAAAAACCTGTTCAGTTCCTCAGCCATTTCCTCATTTCCCATTATTAAAACTCCCTTCTCATCCTCTAAAGGACCAATATTTACCTTAGCCACTCTTTTTTGTCTTATATATTTGTAAAAACTTTTACTGTCTGTTTTTATATTCTGAGCAAGTTTACTCTCATACTCTATCTTACTCTTCTTTATAGCTTCTTTAGTAGCTTTCTGTTGCCCCCTAAAGATTTCCCAGTCCTCTAGTCTCCCACCAATCTTTGCCACTTTATATGCTTTTTCCTTCAATTTGATACTCTCCCTTATTTCCTTAGATATCCACGGTCGATTTTCCCTCTTTCTTCCGTCCTTCCTTTTTGTTGGTATAAACCTTTGCTGAGCACTGTGAAAAATCGCTTGGAAGGTTCTCCACTGTTCCTCAACTGTTCCACCATAAAGTCTTTGCTCCCAGTCTACCTTAGCTAGTTCTTCTCTCATCCCCTTGTAATCTCCTTTGTTTAAACACAAAACACTAGTATTTGATTTTACTTTCTCACCCTCCATCTGTATTTTAAATTCCACCATATTGTGATCGCTCCTTCCGAGAGGATCCCTAACTATGAGATCATGAATCAATCCTGTCTCATTACACAGGACAAGATCTAGGACCGCTTGTTCCCTCGTAGGTTCCATTACATACTGTTCTAGGAAACTATCGCGGATACATTCTATAAACTCCTCCTCACGGTTGCCTTGACCGACCTGGTTAAACCAATCGACATGTAGATTAAAATCCCCCATGATAACTGCTGTACCATTTCTACATGCATCAGTTATTTCTTTGTTTATTGCCTGCCCCACCATCTCGTTACTATTTGGTGGCCGATAGACTACTCCTATCAGTGACTTTTTTGCCTTACTATTCCTGATTTCCACCCAAATGGATTCAACCTGATCCTCCATAGCACCGATGTCATCCCTTACTATTGCCTGGATGTCATCCTTAAATAACAGAGCAATACCACCTCCCTTACCATCCACTCTGTCCTTCCGAATAGTTTGATACCCTCGGATATTTAAATCCCAGTCGTGACCATCCTTTAACCATGTTTCAGTAATGGCCACTAAATCATAGTCATTTACGATGATTTGTGCCACCAACTCATTTACTTTATTCCGAATACTACGAGCATTCAGGTAAAGTACACTTATGTTGGTTTTTTTACCTCTGTTTTGAATCTTAACATCTCCAGTTTTATTCCTTTTGTTATTACTGGGCCTATTCACTGTGCTCCCCTCAGTCACTGTACCTTGTACTGTCGCCCTTATGGATTTCTGACTATGTCTTCTCTGCCTTGCACTTTTCCCCTTACTTCCTTTTGTTTCTGTCCCTGTTTTACTACCTTCCAACTTCCAGCATTGGTTCCCATCCCCCTGCCACATTAGTTTAAACCCTCCCCAACAGCTCTAGAAAACACCCCATTTTTTGTTTATTTTAATGTCTAAGGTAGACATCGGTTCCAGTCCTGCCCAAGTGCAGACCTTCCGGTTTGTACTGGTCCCACCTCCCCCAGAACCGGTCCCAATGCCCCAGGAATTTGAATCCCTCCCTCTTGCACCATCTCTCGAGCCACGCATTCATCCTATCTATCCTGACATTCCTACTCTGACTAGCTCGTGGCACTGGTAGCAATCCTGAGATTACTACCTTTGAGGTCCTATTTTTTAGTTTAACTCTTAACTCCCTGAATTCCGCTTGTAGGACCTCATCCCGATTTTTACCTATATCGTTGGTGCCTATGTGCACCACGACAGCTGGCTGTTCACCCTCCCCCCCAAGAATGTCCTGCAGCCGCTCCGAGACATCCTTGACCCTTGCACCAGGGAGGCAACATACCATCCTGGAGTCTCGATTACGTCCACAGAACCGCCTGTCTATTCCCCTTACGATCGAGTCCCCTATCACTATAGCCCTGCCATTTTTCTTCCTGCCCTGCTGTGCAGCAGAGCCAGCCACGGTGCCATGAACCTGGCTGCTGCTGCCTTCCACTGGTGAGCCATCTTCCTCAACAGTATCCAAAGCGGTATATCTGTTTTGCAGGGAGATGACCGCAGGGGACACCTGCACTGCCTTCCTACTCTTGCTCTTTCTTTTGGTCACCCATTTTCTATCTCCCTCAGTAACCTTCACCTGCGGTATGACCAACTCGCTAAACGTGCTATCCACGACCTCCTCAGCATCGCGGATGCTCCAAAGTGAGTCCATCCGCAGCTCCAGAGCCGTCAAGCGGTCTAACAAGAGCTGCAACTGAACACACTTCTTGCACGTGAAGGAGCCAGGGACAGTGGATGTGTCCCTGAGCTCCCACATCGCACACGAGGAGCATGACACGGGTCTGGGATCTCCTGCCATGTCTTAAACCCTTGGTAAACTTAAACAACTAGAATTTCAAAATAAAAATAAATAAATTAGACAATGAAAAGAAAAAGAGAGACTACTTACCAGTCACTTACCAGGGTTAAAAAGCACCTCCTCACACTCTGCACCGAATTACCTCACTGCACCAAATTACCAAGTTTCAATCGCCCACTCAGTATGAGTCTCACTCCGGATGAGTCTCCTGGAAAAGTAACCCCCACATAACATTTTTTGGACACTGAGGGCAATTTAGCATGGCCAATCCACCTAACCTGCACATCTTTGGATTGTGGGAGGAAACAGTGTTAAAGAAAATTGAATAAAAACAGGTAGATAAGTGATGCTATGTACAAGTTATGATGATTGTGATGACTATAGTATAGTATACAAGACCAAATAATAGTTGCAATGACTCTGAGGATAAGACAATGCAAAATAAAAGTTATGAGTCCAATAGTTCATGAATTCATATGGTCTGGTATAGAAGTGTCAATGGTGACATTGTCATTCCCTTGTGAACGCCATCAGTGTCCTGGTGTTTGGTCATCAGGAGGTGTTCAAGTGTTCAAATCACTTCATTGGCTGATTTGGAGTCTGTTTCTTTTTTTTTTTCGATGCTTATGGTAGCAATTCCTGATGGCACCTGTCCTGAAAGCCAGGTTGCCTGTTGGTAGTGTAGCAAACGTGAATTGGTCAGATGCATCGTCCTGCCATGGTGTGTCATTGTACTGAGCTGAGCAGTAACAGTGTCCCTCATTTGCAGAGTTGTACCATGTCATATCAGTCGTAGTTCCATTTTTGCTCTCTTTGTCGTGCTTTTTGTTGACGTTATTGCCTCTGGTATGCTTCTTGTTATTGTCTTTGATGTGGTTTTCACAGGTTGTGTTGTTGTGTTGGTTGGTTGTGTTCTGTTTGCTGCACTCGAGGACCACACTCTGTGGTTAATACGTGTCCTTACTCGTGTCAGCATCCTTTGTGGCATCTCCTGTTTCCTTGGACGTGCCGTCACTGAGTTCGCGGCGCTCCCCGCCTGGAGTTATGTCCGGCTTACTTGAATCAGCTTTGGCTTGCCGATGCTCCCCGTCTGGAGTCTGGTCTGTTTCATCTATGTCAGTTTTGGCTTGTCGATGCCGCTCCCCATCCGGAGTCATTTCAGATTTGCTTGTGAAGAGGCTCGAGTGGATGAGGATTGAATGCGGTGTCACCGGAGTCACCAGTAGTCTCACTGTGATTGTCGAGTGCCTCTGTACATTCTAGCTGAGGTCTGTCATGTTGCACATCTGGTATGGGAAGTGGGATGCTTAAGTTTCTTTAGCTTTGTACCGCTCTCTGTCTCTTGGCGTCAGGCCGCAGCATAATCCTGCACTCACGAATCAGGATGTCATATATGCTGGGCTGAGGATTCCCCAATCTGAAGAACTCGTCGTCGGGGTCTTCAATGTACAACACGTCTAGTTGCGGTTCGGATTTGGTACTGGGGTAGCCACCTCCCAAGATGAAATCTTCATCTGAGTCGTTGTCTTCCAAGACCATATCATCTTCTAGGGCGGTGCTTACTGCATGCTGCAGGGTTCTGCGGAGGTTACTTTCAGCTACTGGTCGAATTTCAGGCATTGTGCTGTCGTTCCAGGTGAAAGAATGGGGTTTTATGGTTTTAAAACTTTTTTTTCGTGTTTTGGGACATTTCCCCTTTAAGTGGGCATGGTCCAGGACCTCTGACGTCACGAAGCATGTGACGTAGGTCATAGGATGCGATTGCGCATGCGCAGATCCCTGTTCCTTTACTTGGGGCCTTTTTCGCAATTGCTTACGTGCGGCTTCTCGTGCATGCGCAAACGGATCTTCCCGTTCTGTGCTGTCTTCACGCAACTGCGCATATGCACCACCTTTTCCAAGATGGCTGCAAATCAAAACTGCTGTTTGTTGCTGCAAGCCTACCTCGTGGTGAGTTTTGGCGCCTCTTTTACCTTTTCTTCTTGTATCTTCCTCGCAGAATTCTTGAAATTTGTCCAGGACTGCCTGGAAGTCACTCTTGTTTTGCCACTTCAAATATTTGAAGGTCTGGAAGATTTCAGCTGCTCTTGGACCCGCAATGGTAAGTAGAAGCTTTATTTTCTCTGCACCCGCCACGCCATCTAGGTCGGGTAGACCTAGATGGTAGGTACCAGGTAGATCTCAAATCTCTGCCTGAACGCACGCCAGTTTTCACTGAGATTGCCTTGGTACCTGAGCTGCTGTCGAACCAGAATCTCGAACATCATCTTGCCTGGGTGCCATTGCTGGTTGTCACTGTTTGCTGAGTTGTAACTGTATGGATTTAACAGTCACTCACTGGTTCCATGTTTTGTTATGCTCTTGATGTAGCTTAAGCTGCTTCCTTGATGTGCACTCTGACAAAGGAAGGTTCAGACTTGGAGATAGCTTTAACACATTTATGAAATTGTTAACAATTCTCCTACTTGGATTCGACTCTCCTGTTAATCCTGCTATAGCTACTTAGACTATCTAACCAGTCTGCTACAATCCACATGGTGGGTGTGATGTGTTCAATCAACCCTGTGTACTCACTAAGTGTCTCTACTGGAAAGAGGAAGATCATGTGTGCTGTGTCCTTACATATGGGTTGGTGTAATGCCCTCCTGTGGTAGTGTCACCTCTGTGTGTGTCTTGAATGCCCATTGGTCGTCTCCTATCTTTCTGACCTATTGGTTGACTCATTATGTGTCATGTCTCTGGTGCTCCCCCTAGTGTCTATCTAGTGTATCCCTCTAGCGTATTTACATTAACCCCTTGTGTACTTACAGTGATGCAGATCACCACAATGGGGAGAACATGCAGACTCCGCACACACAGTGACCCAACGGGGAATCGAACTTGGGACCCTGGAGCTGTGAAGCCACTGTGCTAACCACTATGCTACCATGCTATTCTACCACTATGCTACCGTGCTGCCCTCCACTATGCTACCGTGCTGCCCTAAGAGATTTACAAGCAGTTACAAAATCTCTTACAATCTGATTTTATATTTGTGGCTAGTTTACCCTCATATTCTTTTTATCACCTTCTTGGTGGCCATAAGCTGGATTCTATGTTTTCAGATACCAATGCAAATTTAAGGAGTATCAATCTTGCCTTTTCAGCACTTTGCAGGTGAAATTTTATGCACAGCACACCAGAAGTGCGTTCCACCAGGATGCTTACCTTACTGTATGACCTTCTTCCTGAACCATATTTTAATACAGTGGGCTTGTATTGGGCGGCAGCACATTATTCGACAGAGCATGAAGGTCATTTTAAGGAATTGATATTTGTATTGGTAAACATTAGAAATAAGGTATAGTTTTAACTGGGTTTAATTTAATGTTTCTTTAGCTTTGAAGGGTAAAACCCATAGTTAGATTCATGCTAGACGAAGGTGTTTGTATGTGTGGGGATGGTTTCAATTCCAATTGTGATTCTATTGTGCTTAGACAGGGCTATGGCATAAAAAATAAATAAACCAGCAGTAGTTGCTTAGCAACTGTGGTCTTGCAATGGTACGGTAGCACGGTGATTAGCACTGTTGCTTCACAGAGCCAGGTCCCGGTTCGATTCCTGCTTGCGTCATTGCCATGTGGCGTCTGCATGTTCTTCCTGTGTCTGCGTGGGGTGCTCCAGTTTCCTCCCACAAGTCCTGAAAGACATGCTTATTAGGTGAATTGGACTTTATGAGTTATGCCTCTGTGTACCTGAACAGGCGCCAGAGCATGCGACTCAGGGTTTTTCACTGTAACTTCATTGCAGTGTTAATGTAAGCTTACTTGTGACAGTAATTAAGGTTATGATTAAAGTTTTAGTTTAGCTAATTTTATTACAGTTGGAGGTAGGTAGTGAGAGAAAAGGCAGCTCGTACAGTTCTGCTTGAAGCAGTTGGTTTTAGAAGGATAAAGAGGGAACATCTCTTTCAGCCTTGTTGGAAGAAAAGCTATACTATGGCGTAATGGTTAAGAAACAGATAACTTAGACCTAAAGAACAGCTAGCCACCCATTTAGGCAATGCAGAGTCCTTTAGCTTTGCAACTGGCGAGGGTAAGCAATGCGACAAGAGGGGACACATGTACTGTGTGCCATCCTGGGCTGTGAGAAGGGTTGCCTATTCTGGTTGAACATATTCCTGGAGACCTCATCACAAGATCTCTTGCTCCCTTTCCAAATGCACACGCTTACCATGGGTTGCCTGACATGTTAGCACTGTTGCTTCACAGAGCCAGGTCCCGGTTCGATTCCTGCTTGTGTCATTGTCTGTGTGGCGTCTGCATGTTCTTGTTGCATTGCTGTCCCATGTCAGTTGCAAAGCTAAAGGACTCTGCATTGCCTAAATGGGTGGCTCATAGCAGGGTCCTGGCGAGTTGGCATTCCAAACCAGAGATGAGCTGGGAAGACCATCTGCTTCCAGCTAGTCAACTCATTCATTGTATGTGAGCACCTTCAACTCAGAATGATACCTGGGGGAGCCGTAGGAGTTGTAACTTTAATTGTCCTGTGGCACACTAATGTTTCAATAAGTGTGATGAGCCATCAATTGCACGAGAGACGAGTTGCTATACAAAAGTTAGGCTTTAATAAGCTAGAACTTAGCCCTGCGGTTGTCTACAATAAAATGGACGACCGCCTGGCGTTCTGACTATTTATACCTCGGTATGGAGGCGTGGTTAACTCAGCCTCTCGACCAATCGGAGAGCTGTCACATGACTGGTCTCAACCAATCGGTCGAGAGGCACATGACCGACCAGGGCCAATGGTAAGCCGGTGTTCTGCACCAATGGCAAACAGCTATGCAAATCATATCACCACAAAGTGTATATGTTGGAAATTGTTTAACAGCCACTCTAAAAAGCTGCTCGCAGACCTATCTTGTTCAGAGTTGATGTACCTGCTTAATTGCTGCATTTGTGGTGAGTATGAGCAAACATGGTAACTGGGTGGAGGGGGTGGATGGAATTGGAAACACTGAACGACATCCCTTGCATCTGACCTTGGCAGAGCTTGATTATGTTAAATGAATGAAACATTCCTTTCAGAGTATTGTAACACTTGAAAGAATAAAAAGAGCCCTGAAGTTTTTGAAATTAGAATTGACTTGTCCCTTGCCCAGTGCAACCTATTTTTTAAAAACTTCTTTGCATTTTTATGGCATGGTTCACCATGAGTGCTCCAAGCAATATCAACTGGCTAACATATGGAAACTAAGGATATTGCATATGTTTTCATTTATTCGCTTTCTTGACATTGTTGTTTTGGCAAAAAAAAGGCAGTTTTCTTTGTGCCTGCTAGCCTTCTGTACATGTGCATTATTTTCTCTTTCTTACTTGCATATTTAACAAGTTAATTATCTATTAACAAATAGGCGTTTGCACTTTTGCCTTTTGCCGAATAAAACAAACCCTTCTCAGAGTACTCCCCCACCTCTGACCCAACCCCAGTGAGTAAAGTAAATAATTAACCATAGCACAACAGTGTATGTAAACTGGGACTAGTCAGCGAGCACTAGGTATTCTCCAGCATTATTTTAAACTGATGAAGGTTTTACATGACTAATCTACCTGTGTATATGCAACTTCAAAATACTATATACAAATACATAGTGAGGAAAGGGCATTTCCTGATTGATACCCTACTTGTATTATTAGATCACTTATCTAGGATTTATAATATTCTCAGGTTCATTAAAAAACTACAATTGACTTATTTAAATCTGAATGCTTGATTCTGTTTTATTATAGAATCATAGTATCCCTACAGTGCAGAAGGAGGCCACTCGGGTCATCGGGTCTGCATTGACCCTCCGAAAGAGCATCCTACGTAGGCCCAATCCCCTATAACTCCACCAACGTTTGGACACCAAGGGGTAATTTAGCATGGTCAATACACCCAACCTGGACTGTGGACTGTGGGAGGAAACCGGAGCACCCAGAGGAAACCCACGGGGAAAAAGTGCAAACTCCACACAGTCACCTGAGGTCGGAATCGAACCCGGGTCCCTTGCATTATGAGGCACCAGCGCTAATCACCGTGCTACCGTAATTCATTTTTAGGTTGTGGTTTTCTCATTTGTTGTGGTTATATTTTACCCCATCACATTTCCTCCTCTTTAATTTTGTCTGCCCAATCCAGAACAGAGGGCAGCCTCTGACATTAGTTGCGAAGGAGCAACTGGAATTACGTGCATACCAGTTTGTCACCTCCGGATTCAACATTCTTATTCTAACTCCGTGAGGGCATCATGTGAGTGGGTAGGGGCCTAAGGAGTCTGAGGCAGGCTGATGCAGATGGTCCTGACATTAGGAAATTGAAGCCTAGTAGATTTTAACTTCCCCCCCTCATCTGCAAAGGAGGAACCAGATAAATATTGTGGCTACAAGAGCAGGTCAGAGGTTGGAATTTCTGCAGGGCAGAAGGATAATAAGCCCAGTAACTACAGGCCAGTAGCCTCAATGATGGGATGTTTTTTAAAATGATAATTTGTGACAAAATTAACAGTCTCTTGAACAAAGAAAGCCAGCATGGATTGATAAGGGAAAATCACAAGCATTTAACTGACTTGCTTGACAGTTTTGATTCAGTAACAGAAGGTTGATTAAGGTAATGCTGTTGATCTGGGGTACTTGAAAATCCAGAAGGCATTTAATAAAATGCCGCACAACAGACCTGTGGGCAAAGTTAAAGCTCGTGGAATAAAAGGGACAATAGTAATCTGGATACAAGATTGGCTGACAGGGAACAGAATAGTGGTGAATGGTTGTATTTGGACTGAAGGAAGGTTTATAGTGGAGTTCCCAAGTGGTCAGTGTTGAGACCCTTGCTCTTCCTGGTACATATTAATTACCTAAGCCTTGGTGTTCAGGCCACAATTTCAGATTTAGCAGATAATGCAAAACATGAAAGTATTGCGTTACCTCAAGGATAGGGTAGAACTTCAAAAGGACACACATAAGGCTGGTGGAATGGGCAGACAAGTGGCAAATGAAATTAAATGCAGAGAAGGGCGACATGATTAATTTTGGTCAGAAGAATGCAGAGAGAACCAAAGGATGGGGGGGTGTGATTCTCCGGGCCGGAGAATCGCCGAGGGTTGGCGTGAATCCCGCACCACACCGGTCGGCGGCCGCTGCCAGCGGCCCCCCCCCCCAGCGCTTCACTGGCCCGCGATGGGCCGAGTGGCCGCCCATTTTAGGGCAGTCCCGCCGGCGTAAATTAGACCTGGTACTTACCAGTGGGACCTGACTCTGCGGGCAGCCTCCAGGCTCCTCAGGGGGGCGTGAGGGGATCTGGCCCCAGGGGGTGCCCCCACGGTGGCCTGGTCCACAATCGGGGCCCACCGATCAGCGGGCGGGCTTGTGCCGTGGGGGCACTCTTTCCCTCCGCACCGGCTGCTGTGGATCTTCGCCATGGCCGGTGCGGAGACGAACCCCCTGCTCATGCACTAGGATGACGTCAGCACACGCTGACGCTCCCGCGCATGCGCCAACTCGTGCTGGCCTGTGAAGTCCCTTTGGCGCCAGTTGGCACAGCGCCAAGCCCCTTCCGCGCTGGTTGGCGTGGCGCCAACCTCACCGGCATGGCCTAGCACCTGAAGTTGCCGGAGGATTCCGCACCTTCTGGGCGGCCCGACGCCGGAGTGGTTCATGCCATTCCTTGGCGCCAGGACTGCCCATCTCGCCGGGTAGGGGAGAATCCCGCCCGGGATTTTCCACCCCCTCCCACCTCCCCTACCGACTGTGTGTTTTACGGCAACTCGCTGGATCTTCTGGTCGTGCCACTGTAAATGAGCTTTCCCATTGTTTACACCCTCTGCCGCCATGGAATTCACAGCACGGGCTCGCTGTTGGCAGCACTAGAAGATCCCACCAGCAGGAGCGGCCAATATGAAATAAATGGCACAATCCAAAAAGGTTGACGAGCAAAGCGACCTGGGTGTATGTGAGCATGAATCATTGAAGGTGGAAGGACAGGCGGAGACAGTGGTTAGTAAAGCATATGACATTCGTTAAAATAGCAACTCACGCCCAGTGCTGTCATGAAAGTCCAACTGGCACATTTATAAAAAGGTCTCTGTCATTTCTAGTAGAATTTGCTCTCACTAGTTCAAACAAACTCGGAACCAGTGGGAATGAACAAAATTCTTGGCGATAACGTAAGGATGATTTGAACTTTGCATTTTCCATTTCAAACTGAATGGGTGGGATTAAAAAAGGCTCTATTCTCATTGATCATCTTGCTGTCCTCCGATTCCCCACCCTACATAAATTGTGACTGGTTTTAAACTTTTCTGCATGAATCACGTCCAATTGCCCTTCCTTGTTGATCCTCATTGCCACTGAATTCTGAATCTTGCCTTGTCTATAAATCCTTGCCTACCTCTTACGCTTTCTCTAGAATCCACTGTGCCACATTATCAGCTCTCAAAGCTCCTTTTCTCATTCTTCAGCATGTGGACACTAATTATAAGACCAGCATCTATTACCCTAGTTATCTCGGAAAAGGTGGTGGCGAGCCCTCTTGAACCACTGCAGTCCACAGGGCACCCCAGGATTTTGAAGTAAGGATAATAATATATGTCCAAATATGACTTTGAGCAGAACTCGAAGTGATGGTGTTCCCGGCACTTATTCTCCTTATCTTTCTAAGTGGTGGAGGTGATGGACTTGGGAGATGCTGCAGAACAAGCTTTTTGAATTGCTGCTATGCTATAGAGAGTAAACACTTCAGCCATGATATTCCTTTGGTCCAAAAAGTGCATATTTATACTGGTGGACGGGCTGCAGATCAAGCGTACTGTTTTGTCCTGAATGGTTTTGAGCATTGTGGTTAGCACAATTGCTTCACAGCTCCAGGGTCCCAGGTTCGATTCCCGGCTTGGGTCACTGTCTGTGCTGTTGCTTGTTTTACTGGAGTGTGATTAACACGCCTCCGTTTAAAGGCCGTGTGCTTAACACTACTATGGCTCTGTATTTGTAATTATGCTCGGAGTCGCCAGGTGCCGTATTTAGACACCGTCACAAGTATATCAAGGTCAGGTTCAAAGTAATAAATCCGTACACCGATTAGTAAGTCCAAACGATTGGTGTTTATTATAACAAATATAATAAATACACATGCATACGCTAAAGAGACTAACTTACTTCTAATACTAAACAACTAAATACTTACCTAGACAGGACCAGGCAAGGTCAGGGAACAAGGCCTTCGTCCCGTTCTTGGTCTGCAACTTTCTGAATCGTAAAGTTGTCAAGATCTAGCAAGGTCTGGATCACGTAGCGATCGTTGTATTGGCACTTACAGTTCGATGGCTGATGGCTCAACGGCTGGTGATGAAACTGGAGTCAGGATGCGATGGAACAAACAACAAACTTGGGCCGTAGTAAGCAAGCAGTCCTGAGCCGGAGCAAAGCAGACCGAACCATGTGCGGGGTCTACTCTTATAGGTCCTAGAAGTCCATGCCCCCTTGGGGCGGTTCTTTCACCTGCCAGGTATCAATTGGGCCTCTCCCAATCGATATCTTCCAAACTCCCCAATCTGAGGGTCGTTCCTCGATGGGTGGGACGGTCCCTACGGCTCTTTGTGTTGGTTGCTGTGGCGCCATTCTGTCTGGGCGTCTATGGAAAAGTATCCATTGATACTTAAATGTTTCTATTGTGCGGGGTCTGGATCTGGATCACCTCATTACTATGCAGATCTGTTCCCATTTGCACCTTTGGCTGAAACTCTGCACCTGGCCAAAAACTGGTTTCTGTACGTGCAGAATGCAAATTAGTCTTCTGCAAGCTGCTTGTCCGCACTAAGACTATTTTTCCCTGCAGCCTTAGCAGTTCTCCATTTTGTAGCCCAGTGTCCATCTTAGATGGCTACAGTGCGGAGTCTGCACGTTCTCCCCGTGTGTGCGTGGGTTTCGTCCGGGTGCTCCGGTTTCCTCCCACAGTCCAAAGATGTGCGGGTTAGGTGGATTGGCCATGCTAAATTGTCCTTAGTGTCCAAAATTGCCCTTAGTGTTGGGTGGGATTACTGGGTAATGGGGATAGGGTGGATATGTGGGCTTGGGTAGGGTGCTCTTTCCAAGAGCCAGTGCAGACTCGATGGGCCGAATGGCCTCCTTCTGCACTGTAAATTCTATGATTCACCCCTCCAGGTGAATGGAGAATATTTCTCATTCTCTTAACATCTGCCTTGTGTGTGGTGAAGAGACTTTATGCAGTGAGCCAGTCATTATACAGAATACTCGTGGCTAGGGCATTAATGTGGTTGTTCCGGTTGAGCTCCTGATCAATGGTGACCTTTAGGTTTCTGACCTGAAGTGAGAAGTCTCGTTCAGGCAATTTTTGTCGCCACTTCTGATAGTTGAAAAAAAAAATGTTTTTAATAGAAAGTCAGAACTGGAAGAGTTGCCTTTCTGGTTCAAACTTTTCCTCCATTTCTGGGAGAAAAGCAAAACATTTGTCATGTTTTCTTTGATTCTTTTAAAAGTGAAATGTCAGTGCTATTACTCAATGTGATCGCTCCCGGCAGGTCCCTTTTTTTTCTCTTGCTGGGGTAGTTGCATTACATTTCCCTTCACTTGTGAATAAAAGGTGATTAATAGCTAACCCATTTATTACCCTCACATTACAACCTGTGGACCACATGCGGCCCCAAGCCCTCGCGATCTGGCCTTTGAAGCTGAGGCACGGCAGTTAAATTTGTGTTTATATTCCTTATTTGTTGTTTTTTTTCTTTTGCTTAAATTTTGTGCAACTAGGGGGGGGTTTAGAAAGTCCTGTCTCACTGGTGTTTAAATCCTAACATCAAGGTTTGTTGGAAAAAGCAACTTATAGATATAATATATATTATAACTATATAATATATATATACTTGGGTTCCATGCAAATAAATTGAAGCATAAGCTCCGCCTGACACAACTATAAGGCATCAAAGATACAAACCTTAATCAATACCATAGGAAAACACAAGACTGAGTCCATTATTAGAAACACAAAGCCACCTTTTGTAAATGAGTAACAGAATAAGCCATGTTTATTTGAATAGATCAATGGATCTTAGTGGACGGAATCTTACCAAAAAATGGCGGAGCGTCAGTTCTGGCAAGAAAAAAACGGAGTGATTGGCGGAATTTCTCACGGAACCTTATGCCTCTTAAAGAAAAGATTTTCTCCCCACAAGAATCAAGCCGCACTCTCGGCACCTTTCCGCTCATTCACTCACTCCGGGGAAACGTAATCACTGCAATCACTGGGCAGCTCCATATAAACGCTTACCCAGCACGGTCAAGAACTTGTTCCAGCTCTTTGAGAGTGGCTGGCAGCCGCAATCCAGCACCGTGTTTTACGGAGTGTGCGCTGGCCAGACTCCTGGATGGTGTGAAGCAGATGCAGGATGTCCTGTACTCACTATCCGGGTGAGATGGTGGGGGGGGGGGGGGGGGGGGGGGGGGGGGGGGGGCACCAGCAGGGTTTTCAACCCTGTCTGGGAGACAATAGCTACTTTGGTGAGTGCCAGCACTCTACAGAAGAGGACAGGGCAGCAATGCAGGAAGAAGATGAATGGCGTTCTTTGCGGGTACGTCTGCCACCTCCAGTCTCACTGCAACCTCTCACCCACCCCTCACATCTCCAAGGTGATATCTCAACCAGCCACCTCAGGCATTGCCCACAGGTGACAATGCCCTCTTCTCTCACCCATCTGCCCCCCACACCCCCCCCCCCCACCCCCACCAGCATCAATGCTCAGGCCTCCCATTGCAGCTACTCATCTCCAGTGATGAGGATGCCAGGGGCTGGCTGACAATTTGTAGAGAGACTGGCCCAACCAAGAGGTTAGTTGGAGGAACACAACAGAATCCCTGACCTCGAAGGGGGCTGTAGAAGATTAGAGCTCATTCTGCGTCTCCAAACCCAATGATAAGCCTTTTCCTTGGCAGGATGCGTTTGGAGCTCTATCAGGCAGGAGTCAGATATATCGCTGAGGAAGAGAGGAGCATTGTCCTCAATGCAAGTCATCATCATTCGCCCACAGAGTCCGGCCAATGGCATTAGCACCATGATCATGGTATTGGGCACCATCACAGAAACCTACTGCTGGCACCAGACTAATGCAGTCCCCATGGTTGGAGATATCCCCACCCCTAGTCCCTTGAGGCTATGAGGACATTCCTAGCCCAACGGCCCAGGCAAACCCTGGCCATGGCCCAAGATCTTTCCTCCTCCTGCACCACTGGGGTTTCCTCTTGCCGGCCTCCTCAACCTCCTCCTTATTTCAGGAGATGTGGTGTTCCTCTTTCTCCTCTTGTTCCAGGGGTCATCAGCCATCTGGTTCCAAACAAAGTTAATATAAACGTGGCCTTTGTATAAAGCGCATCTGTTACATCCCTTACGCATTTGTGCGCGGCTGACTGGGAGATGCCACACAGATCATGGGTGTTGCCCTGAAACGAGCTGCTTGTATACAACTTCAGAGCGGCAGTAACTTTAAGGGCCATGGGCAGTGGATGCCCTCCTATCCCAGGTGGTGTCAATTCTTGCAGGGCTTGGCAAAAATTCTCAACCTCCCCCGGAACATATGCAGTCTTCTCCGGCTCCAACATCTGTAGATAGGAAGACCGACGTCGGAAGACCCTTTGCCGGTACAGTCTCAAACGGAGCTGTTCCCTCTGTGGTGCTGTTTCCTGTTCAGGTAAGGGCCCAGGATCCCACTCCTCAGCAGGACGCTGGTCCAGGCCATGTGCAGCTGTCTCTGTTGCTGCTCTATCGCTATGAGTAGAAACGGCAACTCAACAGTCTCTATGATTCATCAGAATCATACATTGAAAAGAGAATGACCATAGCGAACGGTGAGTATTCCTGAGAAAGGCCTGCCCCTCAGCCCTCTACTCCTCTTGGACCTCCACCATGTGCTTCCCTCTTAGTGAGTGACTTTCCACTCAGTCTCAATCCCTCCCTTCTCACACTGGCATATCCCCACTTCTGTTCCTCTCAAGTACGCCAGGATTACATGCCTGGACACTCGAGAGTTTCAATTATGCATATCTCATGACCATTCTCCCCCTCTGCTGCCAACGCCCCCCCCCCCCCCCCCCCCCCCCCTCTACACCCTCTTACTCTTTAGTTGACAAGGTTACTGAGTGGAAGCAGGTAGGGACCATTTGGCTAGTCAGCTGGTTTGTGATTCTGAGTGAGGCCAGCACCAGGGAATCAATTCCCATACCGGCTGAGGTTATTCATGAAGGGGCCCGCCTTCTCAACCTTGCCTCTCGCCTGAGGTGGTGATCCTCAGGTTAAACCCCTTCAAAGGGGAAAGCACCTTATGGTAATCTGGGGCTATGACGACTTTACCTTACCTGAATGGGACATGCGTCCTAATAGAGCAGTTTAAAGAAGTCTCCCGTCATGACATATAACAGAATGAGTGATGATAGCTTGCTTTGGAGGTCACATTAGTGCATCCTGTGTGATATAAACTCTTGAATGAGCATTGGGGATCAATGCTCAGGACTCAAATCAGTAGCAGTTCTCTTAAGGTTTGCATATCTCATTGGAACTGTTGAGTTGCCAATGAAGGGTAAAATGAAGGGTAAAATTGCACATCAAGCAATTGACTGCCTCTTGTGACAGATGAGGCAGAGATGATTGGAGTAAATCCTTCAATGAATATGACAAGCACACATCTAGAGGGCACCCTCATTCTCACATTTCACAGACGTACGTATTTATTTATTCCTGAGAGACAAACTTCCAAGACAAATGCAATTGATATTAAATAGAGCACAACCCCTTGGTCTGCAGTGCTTTTTAAAAACAAATTCATAGAATGTGAGTGCCACTGGTTAGGCCAGCATTTATTGCCCATCCCTAGTTGTCCTTCAGAAAGTGAGTTTTGAAGCGCTGCAGTCCTTCAGGTGTAGGTACACCCATTGTGCTGTTAGGGAGGGAGGTCCAGGATGTTGCCCCAACAACAGTGAAGGAATGGCAACATATTCCCAGGTCAGGGTGGTGAGTGACTTGGAGGGGAAACTCCAGCTGGTGGAGTTCCCAGGTATCTGCTGCTCTTGTCCTTCTAGGTGGTAATCATCGTGGGTTTGGAAAGTGTTGTCTAAGGAACGTTGCATTTGTCTTGGACGTTTGCCTCTTGGTGAGTGACTGCAGTGCATCTTGTAGATAATACATACGGCTGACGTTGTTCATCAGTGGTGGAGGGTTTTGAATGTTTGTGGAAGGTGGAACAATCAAGCGGCTGCTTTGTCCTCGATGGTGTCAAACTTCTTGAGTGTTGTTGGAGCTGAACTCATCTAGGCAAGCGGAGAGTATTCCATTACACTCCTGAATTGTGCCTTGCAGATGGTGGACAGGCTTTGGGGGGCTCAGGAGGTGAGTTATTCTCCGGAGGATTTGTAGCCTTTGATCTGCCCTGGTAGTCAAGAGGCAGTGGTTAGACCCTCTCTTGTAGGAGATGGTCATTGCCTGGCATTTATGTGGCACCAATATAACTTGTGCTGCCTGAGTGTGGGATACTACATTCAATTGTGCTTTCTCAAGTGATAGGGTCTTCATTTATCATGAGGCAGAGTTTCAAGGCATTTAAAAAAAAATCTTTATTAGTGTCACAAGTAGTCTTGTGGGAGGAAACCAGAGCACCCGGAAGAAACCTACGCAGACATGGGGAGAGCGTACACACTCCGCACAGACAGTGACCCAAGCCGCAAATCGAACTTGGGACTCTGGCGCTGTGAGGAAACAGTGCTAACCACTGTGCTACCATGCTGCCCTGAGGTGTCCACTCTACTCTTGCTGCCTGGATTCTCATGGCACCCCACCCAGTTACCTCACTGTCGGGCCCAGTGCGGTCCCTCAGTATTCACTCCCTCCCACCCATTCCAGCTCCACTAAGGATGGGCACTCCCTCTGAGGTGATTTGGCCACAAGCCCAGCAAGAAAGAAGGACACAGGAAGCGAGGCCTGCATGCCAGCCTCCAGACCCCCTTGAAGCAAGGGATGCCCAAACTGAATAGCGAGTAAGGCCTACTAGTGACCCCTCCCCCCCGAGAATGAGTGACTAACTCCCTGCCCTGAGTCGAACTTATTTGTATCCCCTATGTCTTTTCCCGTGCACCCTGAGCAGAGAAGACCCTGTAGAATGAAGGCTGTCTGAGCACTCGCCTACGATATCCCCCTACCATGTTCATGCATTCATAGTCCTGTTCTAAATGATGGTTTTTTCAATTCTCTCCGGATGTTGAGCCCGTGCCGAGTTTCTCACAGGCACAGAGAGAGGGCTGAAAATCTCACCCAGTAGTTAATATTTAATACATTGGGGAAAAACTGAAATAATTCTCCTGCTGCAATAGATTATTGAAATTCCAGCTCCCCATTTCCACTCCATTTTCCACCATTTTGCAGCTTTTTCTGTTAATTTTCCCTGTGCAGATATCTGTACATTCCTCCAATTTTTCAACTAATACTGAGCATCTTTTCAACTGCCCAGTTTACCCTGAAGTCTCTGCACTCTCCTCAGGGTGTTTTCCATCAAACTATTCTCATGTTTCCTTAAAACAAACCCATTCCATTCCCTCCTCAATGTGTCTTCATATGTTATTAAGTTGGAGTAGTTTCAATAACTCCCAAAGACTGCCATCTGCAACACTAATTTTATTGTAACGTATTTATAGTTTGAGATGCTCCCTTACACTAATTTTGTCCCATGCTGCTTTATGCCAGAATCTCAGATTATAGGAATATATGTCGCTTACTTCTATGGCTCACAGTCTATTGCTGTTAATCCTTACTGGTACTTGGTCTAACATACACCATTACACTACGACTCCCTCAGTCTCTGTTCAGACATCAATATTCTCCAACATTCCTGGAATCCCAATGCTTCATTCCTCTGAACTTTTCAGTGTTTTGAAGTCTCGCAGCATAAGTAATCTTGGGTCAACGTTGTTCTTGTCTCCCCAGGTTTTCTCTCTTCTCTCGCCTTCTTCCAGATTTTCTGAGATTCTCCCCTTCTCTTACATCAATAATCATTGTGGTGCCTTCATTGGTCTACCATACTTCAATCTTCTCCTGTTTGTAGGGAATTGTCATGTGAGAGTACCTTTAAGAAGTGGGTGTTTAAGAAATGTACCTTCAAGAAATGGGTGTTCATCAGTGATGTTAGAGTGTGGGTGGAGCTGGGCTGTCTGTCAGCTTCTTACTTTTGTTTTAGGCTGTTTGCTGCAGGGTGTGTTTTAGTTTTGTTTTCAGAGCTACATAGCTGCAGTCACAGCCAGAAGGTGTTTTAGAGTCTCTCTCTGTAATCTAAAGACTGTAAATCGATCCTCGTGATTTAAAACTAATAACAGTAGTGACTTTAACCTAATGTGTTTCTGGTAAAAGGTGTTTTAAGTCTTATGGATGTTAAAAGGAAAGCTTACAGGATTACTTTGGGAGTTGTATTTGAATTAATTAATGGTTGTTAAGATGTTCACTCTATGTTTTAAAAAGGTTAACTTGAGTTCATAGAATAAACATTGTTTTGCTCTAAAAACACTTTTCCATTTCTGCTGTACCACACCTGTTGAGTGGGCCGTGTACTTCCCATACCACATTCTATTAAAAGTTGTGGGTCAGGTGAACTCCATGATACACTTCTCTAAACCCTGGCCCATAACAGAATAAGGCCTTCTCATTCTGCTATTGGTTCTCTGGGCACTGTCGACCAGACTTTGTCCAATTAGATGTTTAGGATCGCCTATTGCTACCTCTCTGGACTCTGATTTTCACTCAGTTTCTCAATTGCAATCAAAGCACTTCTACTTTTTTTATTCTTTCAAGGGGTGTGGATGTCACTGGCAAGGCCAGCATTTGTGGCTCATCCTTAATTGCGCTTGAGCTGAGTGGCTTGCTCGGATATTTCAGAGGGGCAGTTACGAGTCAGTCACATGTAGGTCAGACTGGGAAAGGGTGGCAGATTTCCATCCCTAAAGGACATTAGTGAACCAGATGTGTTTTACGACAATTAATGACAGTTTCCCGGTCACCATTATTGACACTAGCTTTCAATTCCAGACTTATTAATTCAATTCAAATTCCACCAGCTGCTGTGGTGGATTTGAACCCTTGTCCCCAGACATAGTTTCTGGATTGTTAGCTCAGTGATGCCAACTTCCTTATTCTGTCTGGAAAATGTAAGCTGTCGGATGTGGTGACTTACATAGAAACAGACAATGAAAATCAAAGTAGGAGGAAGCCATTTGACCCTTTGAGCCTGCTCCGCCATTCATTATGATCATGGCTGATCATCAAGTTCATACCCTGATCCAGCCTCCCCTCCCCCCCCCTCCCCAATATCCCTTGATCCCTTTAGCCCCAACGATGATATTTAATTTCTTTTTGAAATCACATCACATTTTGGCCTCGACTACTTTCTGTGGTAGTAAATTCCACAGATTAACCATTCTCTTGGTGATGAAATTTCTCCTCACCTCAGTCCTGAAAGGTTAACGCCTTATTCTGAAAATATAACCAGTGATTCTGGGCTCCCCCACCATCGGGAACATTTTTCTGAATCTACTCTATCTAATCCTGTTACAATTTTATAAGTTGAATTGATAACCCCTCTCACTCTTCTAAACTCTAACGAATAGAATCCTAACTGACTTACCTCTCCTCATATGACAGTCCCGCCATTCTAGGAATCAGCCTGGTAAACCTTGGCGGCAATTCCTCCATAACAAGAACATTCTTCCTCAGATAAAGATACCAAAATGGCACACAGTATTCCAGGTGTGGCCTCACCAATGCCCTTTATAATTGCAGTAAAATACCCTATTCCTATATTCAAATCATCTCGCTATGAAGGTCAACATACCATTTGCCTCCTTTACTGCCTGTTTCACCTGTGCGCTTACTTTCAGTGACTGATGCACAAGGACACCAAAGTCTCGCTGAGTATCCACCTCTATTAATTTACACCCATTCAAGCAATAATCTACCTTCCTAATTTTGCTACCGAAGAGGATAACGTCACATTATTACACATTATACTGCATCTGCCATGCATTTGCCCACTTACTCAGCCTTCCAAATCCCGCTGAAGCATCTCTGCATCTCCTCACAGCTCACCCTCCCACCCAGTTTGTATCATCTGTAAATTTGGAGGTAATATATTTAGTTCCCTCGTCCAAATCATTACTCAGAATCACAGAATGATACAGTGCAGAAGAGGCCCTTCGGTCCATCGAGTCTGCATCGACACATGAAAAACACCTGACCTGCCTACCTACTCCCATTTGCCAGCACTTGGACCATAGCCTTAAATGTTATGATGTGCCAAGTGCTCATTCAGGTACTTTTTAAAGGATGTGAGGTAACCCACCTCTACCACCCTCCCATGCAGTGCATTCCAGACCGTAACCACCCTCTGGGTAAAAAGATTTTTCTTCAAATCCCCCCTGAACCTCCCAACCCTCACCATGACTCGTGTCCCCTCATAACTGACATTTCAACTAAGGGGAACAGCTGCTCCCTATCCACCCTGTCCATGCCCCTCATAATCTTGTCAATCAGGTCACCCCTCAATCTTCTCTGCTCCAGTGAAAATAACCCAAATCTATCCAACCTCAACTTAAATGCTTCATTCCAGGCAACTTCCTGGTGAATTGCCTTGCACCTCCTCCAGTGCAATCACATCCTTCCTATAATGTGGTGACCAGAATTGTACACAGAACTGCAGCTGTAGCGTCATACAACCCCAATATAACGTCACTGCTTTTGTAATCTATGCTTTGATTGATAAAGGCATGTGTCCCATATGTCTTTTCACTACCCTATGCCTTCTGATATCTATGGACAAACATGGCATGGTCCCTGTATTCCTCGGAACTTCCCAGTGTCAGGCCATTCATTAAATACTTCCTTGCTACATTTCTCCTTCCAAAGTGTATCACTTCACACGTTTCAGGGTTAAATTCCATCAGCCACTTTTCTGCCCATTTGACCTTCCTATCTGTATCTCCCTGTAACTCAAGACACTCAACCTCTCCTTTAACCAATTGGCCAATCTTTGTGTCATCCACAAACTTACTGATCCTACCCCCCTATCTATGTTGGTTATATAAATGACAAACAATCGGAGACCCAGCACAGATCTCTTTGGTACGCCACTGGACACTTGCTTCCAGTAATTGATATATAATGTGTACAGCTGGGCTGCTGGCACTGATCCCTGCGGTACCCCACTAGTTACTGTCTGCCATTCGGAAAAAGACCCATTTATTCCAACTCTTTGCTTCCTGTCTGCTAACCAGCTTTATATCCATCTCAAGACACTACTCGCAATTCCATGCGTTTTAACTTTACATAGTAATCTGCTATTTGAGACGTTGTCGAAGGTCTTTTGAAAGTATACATCAACCACATGCACTGGTTCGCCCTGGTCAACTCTACAAGTTACATCCTCTCCCTGGTCAACTCTAAGTTACATCTGCACTTCTATAATAATAATAATATTATATTATTATTGTAATTATTATTATTACATCCTCTCTCTGGTCAACTCCACGAGTTACATCCTGACTCTACTTGTTACATCCGTACTTCTCCACTATTCCCTCAAATCACGATTGTTCTCTAACCCAAAGCTATTCTCCCTGTCGAAGAGCCCATAATGTTGTTGCTCTGTAATGACAATCATAATGTTTCATCTTCTTACTTCGGTAAGTTTCCTCTGTTCAAATAAATCTATTTTGAGGTGTTGCCATGGCCTTGCAAGAAAATAAGATGACAATAGTTGTTATTTTCATTCTTGTACATGCAATATATCTGGATATAATTTCTTCCGATTGCTTTGCGATACCCAACCACCAAACCAAATACTGCGCTGTGGTTCTGCATTTGTTAATACCTAAATGACCTTGATCAGGCATTGTAAGATTTCAAGTCACAATTCTCTCTAGATTATTATTCTGTCATTGTATACTATTAAATCATGAAGGCCCCACTTTCTCAACCTTGCCCTTCACCTGAGGTATGGTGATCCTCAGGTTAAATCACCACCAGTCAGCTCTTCAAAGAACAAAGAACAATACAGCACAGGAACAGGTCCTTCGGCCCTCCAAGCTCGCACCAGCCACGATACCAACCTTTGCCAAAACCCACAGCACTTCCTTGTGCCGTATCCCTCTATACCCATCCTATCCATGTGTTTATCAAGATGCCTTTTGAACGCTGTTAATGTATCTGCTTCCACAACCTCCCCTGGCAATGCGTTCCAGGCACTCACCGCCCTCTGCGTAAAAATCCTGCCTCGGACATCTCTTCTAAACTTTGCCCCACGGAGCATAAAGCTATGCCCCCTGGTGATTGACCCTCCGCCCTGGAAAGAGTGCCTTCCCATCCACTCTATCCATGCCCTTCATAATCTTGTAGACCTCTGTCAGGTCACCCCTCATTCTCCGTCTTTCTAATGAAAACAGTCCGAGTTTATTCAGCCGCTCCACATAGCTAACACCCTCCAAACCAGGCAACATCCTGGTAAACCTTCTCTGCACCCTCTCCAAAGCCTCTACATCCTTCTGGTAGTGTGGCGACCAGAATTGTGAGTAATATTCCAATCGGCTTTCCAAATGAGCAATTCACAACATCTCGCCCATAACCCTGCACATAGCCCTGTATGCAAATAAGTATCAATCAATTGTTAAATAATTTTAAAGATCTTCAGCTCAAAATGGAATAAGGTACTTTAACGGTGCTGTTTCCTGCCAGATGTTCTGGGCATGCTATTTTTCACGTTTCTCAGCATACAGATTCCAACCTGACCAATTCAATCAAGAAAGTTCTGTTTTGATGTTACGGTGCATTTTCAGCGACACACCTGAGGAGAAAAAGTACATACAAGAACCAGCCAATTAAGCATTACACTGCTTCTCCTCCCCCTCCTCCTCCTGTACCATTTAAACCTCTCACTAAACCAATTAAGAAACAAAGCCTGACTTGAAGTCAGTCAATTCTTTACATCATGGCATATTACCCACAAGGTCCTTCTCCCGCCGAATATTTCCACAGCTCAGATATTCAGCTGTGCATTTCCAATCCAATTCCCTTCCCGCATGGTAGACTTCTGTCTGTTACCCATGCTATTTCCTGAACAGGTCACTTGTCTGTCATCGGGGGCTTATAGCTTGAGGGGCTCCACTCCACATCAAATGTGGTTGACCAGGAGTCTCTCCCACTCTTACTGCCAGCCATTGGTGTGTTTGGAAGGATTTGCAGGTTAACTCAAGCTGTCCATTGACTTTGACAATTCTACCCTAATCTCTCTTTCTCGCCCCTTTATTATGCAATAATGATGATATGAAAACTTTTGCAACTACAAATTGTTCTGTGAACTCCTGAGAATTTTAGGTTGCAACTCTGGATACACACTTAACATGGAGGAAATCCCACTGACAGCGACGGGACAAGAAGATCCCGCTGCCAGCCAATAAAGCCCCCCCCCCCCCCCCCCCCCCCCCCCCCCCCCAACACCACCACCCCCACCAAGAAACATGCCAGGGGAGACCAGAGAATCTTGCCCAGAGTAACTGGGGGTTACACAGCTGGACCAGTTGCAAAATGAGAATTTCTCCACCAGTTGCTGAAGCTGCCAATCAAGTGTAATTTTAGAAAATTAGCATTGCTGGAGGTGAGGAGGCAGGAGATACCAGACAGTTCACTAACTTCACAGTACACTGATCCTGCCCCAATCCACTGACCAACCAATCTACAGGACATATCGTTGACCCACTACCAGATAGGGAAGCAGTGCATTATTCATTTTCTTCAAACGGATGAGTTCACATGGCATTGGCAGATCTCCCAATTGCTATTAGTAAAGCCTGAGGCTCAATTTCACACTGGTCTTGGGCCTTCCAGTTGGTGCATGTGCTCCATGTGCAGCATCCATTTCATGGCTGAAAACCAGCCTCAAGAAATGTCAAATATCATCATTTTTAACCAGTGGATTGAGTGAACTTTCAATTATCTCATTAGCCTGGGCTGGATTTAGATTAGGCCCCAGGGTTGGAAGTAGCTTATGAATAAAAGGAACCTCAGAATGCATGAAGTTTCTCAAAATAAAGAAGCTGATATGAAGTACTTTGAATCACATATTAAAGTTTTAAATTAATAGCAGTATCCCCATTTGAGGTTCCATATTTTATGGCATGCACGTTTGTTTGATGGTTTTACACTTTTACCACATGAGTATAATTCAGTGATAAGCACTTGCCTCCAATAGACTATACACACAAATTGAGCAGATCGCATCAATTTAAGTAATTGTGGCAACTGAAGTGCTTGTGCCACCAGTGCTACAAGTCATACTTGGATGGGTTTCTGGTCATGTTGCACTTAAGGTTATGAATTTGTTTTCTGATTTGTTATTTGTAATGAAGCTATATTGCATTTCTCTATTGTTCCAAAAGGCCAAAAAGACACAGTTTGCATTTGACCAACAAATAATTAGTTCAGGCAACAGAATGGGAGCCTCCTTGTGCATGAATGGCAGTGTTGTAATATGCCTTTAAAGGATTGCAACATGACACCACTAGAAAGGAAGTGTGTCACGCAATCCAGTTTTACGTTCATGTTTGCTTTCAGCAGAGCACATCACAAACGGCTCTGCTGCTGGTGACTTTAAGCTTTCACATGTTCACATATGCCTGGAATTAATAAATGAACCCACAACGTGTTTACCCAATCACTTTTGAGTGATTGGTACTTTTATAGTATTTTCAAAACACGACAAGCAGCAGGACCAAAACACTAGAAAAGCAGTGGACATGGAACAACATATCAGCAGTTGTGAGGCTTGAACCCCACATGATAAAGATGTCACTTGTGTCAAGAGCAATTCATGTGGTCTCCACAGAGGAGGCAGAATTTCTGCGGAGCACTAACAACCTCAGCTTTCAAATTTACTGAATTAGGTAAAAGAAGCTAACTTTGGCGAAGGATATGTTTAGGAAGGATAAACTAATGTTACATGGCGAAATAAACCCCTTTTGAATGCCGAAGCACTGTTAATGTGAACATCACAAAATCAAAACGGTGACAGACTATCCTGCGCATTTCCCGGCACAAGTTACAAGTTGTTGTATCCATCATTTGATCCTTAAGGCAAAAGGGCCGTTATCCAAGAAAATGTTCAATAACCTGAAAGAGAGTGTGGAAGCAGAGGAAGAGGTAGATTTTCACTTTGAGCAGTAACGTCAAGTGATTGGCGTCCCCTATACATCGTGTCTAATGTTCCTCCCCACTGAAGTCAAATTTTAGCTGGGTGTGGTGGTTCCCTTCAGAGAACCAAGGAGCTGCAATACTACTCAAGAGCAGAAGTAAATAAAATCTAGCAGATTAACTTCCCTAATAATGCAGTGTGACGGTTAAGTCTCAATTTTCTTCATAAACACTTGTGGTGGAGGTACTATTTAAACCTGACAGGACATTGCATATTCCAACAAAGGAACGGGACTTGAACATTGGAAATTTGAGCTTACAAATGAATACTCCCAGTGTGAAACTTTGCCGAACAGAATTCGGCATCCAGGAAATCGCAGATGCACTCCCATTATTTTTTGGCCATTACAAGAAGAGTACATTTTCATCAATCAGCCCTCCTGTTTCTTTCAGTACCAATACTCAGAGGATAAACTTTAACAAGAAAACAGGGAGAGGAACCAGGAGCTGGCTGAAATGAGATTAATTGCCAATTAAAGTGAGCAGAAACAAGCTCCAAATATTCACGAACATGAGGGACGGGTTTTTCTGTCCCGCCGCACCCCTTTTCGGGAGTGCCACGACCACGCCGGCAGTGGGATTCTACGTCCCGTCAGCCAGCCAATGGGGTTTCCCATTGTTGGCACCTCCACGCCGTCGGGAAATCCTCGAGCACTGCCGGCAAAACAGAGGATCCCAGCGACGGAGAATCCAGCCAGTGGTGTTTGAGTATTCTCAAAAAAACAGAGCAGAGGCCAAACTTCAGACTGTAAATCCCTCAGATGAATGCCCAGCAGAAGGCAGAGCTGATTATTGTCACATGCTTCCTCCTCAATAAATATGCCCTCAATAATGTTCCTACCATCTTTGCTGGTGGAAATTTCATTGTTTGCTGGTCTTCCTGTGAGGTTTCCTCCCATCGGTAACGAAGTATGAAACCAGGGCAGGATGTTCCACTAGAGAGAATCATAAAACAAATGTAACATATCAGTCCAAGTTAAAATAGCACTTTTAAGAATAGAGGACAATGAACATCATGGTAATCTCATCAGTTCAATGAACCGAAGCACGAGTGATACCATATGCCTGTTAGCAGCAGTGTAAGTGGGCTCACAAATTGTTTGCAACCGTGCAAACTCCTCTTCGACCAACAAATTTGAAGTTCTGCACAGATTTTCCATGCCATTTAACAATTCTCCTTTTTTCAAGCCGATTCGCACCAGGACCTGGAGTCACAAAATAGAGACTGAAGAGTTCAATCACAACATTCCCCGAGCCTTGTAACGAAAAGTCCCTCCCGTCTCATTATGGGAATATTTAGCAGCAGTCTGCAAATTTTGGCTCTGCCTGTGGTGCACTATCATCACTGACTGAAACCGAGAGGGAAATTTAGTGCTCCGGCCGGGAAGGCCCGCTGTGAGGGACCATGGGTCAGAGCTAAGATTACAGCCTTGTAAGTGCTGCTCCTTCCACCCTTCAAGCATGGTTCCCGAGTCGGAATGAGGGATAATTGAGTTTACCCGCCAGATTAAGTGATTGATTGACAAATGGCACAGCTGCTTCAGGACAGGGTAGAGGAAAGCATGTTGAGCAGATGACAACCGTGCTGTTTTTTTTTACTGCCCAACTAAAATACCCACTGGGTCATCAACTTTGTTTGAGAAAGTTTGGGGCGGAGGAGGTCCTGGTTGAATTTGGCTTTAAAACTTATTTCATGCTTCTTTCTCCTTTTGTTCATCTCCTGCCGGCTGTCTGCTTGCACTGAATACCTCCACAGCTCTGAGCTGTGCATTTCTGTTTTGATGTGAGCTGGATTCATTTCAGCCTGCGGGAGCAGGAAAGAAGGCGGCTGGGCCCATTTAATCACCAGAGAGGCCTGGTATCAGTCATCTCCCAGTGGCAGCAAAACCTCCCTCTATTAAAGGGTGGGGGGGCTCATAGCCAGGTACTAATCAAGGGACCCAACCAACGGCCAGGGAGTGGCTGCTGCAAGCCACCCCCATTGCCTCTAACCTCCCTCCTCCTCTCGTGACCACCAACCCGCCCTCACACCTTTATCTTGGGATCCCGCAATTCCCCTAGCCCTCTGGTGGCTGCAGTGCTGCCAGCCGCCACCACTGGCACTTGGAGAAAGGTGAGTGATAGTTAGTGTTAGAATTCAGTTTTAAGGGATTAGTACGGTTATAGGCGACGTAAGAAGAGTGTGAGAGAGCTCGCAGAGAGTCGTCACGCTCCGGCGCCATCTTGATAATGCCTTGAAGAAGACAACATGGTGGCGCAGTGGGATAGCCCTGCTACCTCACGGCGCTGAGGTCCCAGGTTCGATCCTGGCTCTGGGTCACTGTCCGTGTGGAGTTTGCACATTCTCCCCGTGTTTGCATGGGTTTCGCCCCCACATCCCAAAGATGTGCAGGGTAGGTGGATTGGCCATGCTAAATTGCCCCTTAATTGGAAAAAATGAATTGGGTACTCTAAATTTATATTTAAAAAAAGGACGCCTAAGGCACCATTGGACCCGGCCGCAGATATGGACATGGGGGGGGTCGAGGGATGTTATAACCCTCAAGGAGGTCACAGTATCCGGACAATTAGATTCCAGATGACCTTCTCTGAATATGAGCTCCCCTGGTAACGAGGGGACAGGGTTTCCCCTTTAACTAGGGGTATCAGAACACTTTTATAAAAACCCCAACCTGAGAGCTTATTGGGGATAGAGGTCCTTCGGCGAGTGGTGAGTGTGATATCGTAAATAAAGATAACCTTTGTTTTCTATCTGCCTGGTCAATGCGTGCTGCTTTAGTAGATTCTACTCTCAGCCAAGTTCAAAATACAGGAGGCACCATCAAAGTTTTTACCACAAAAGATCCCTGCTAGCTAAAACAATTTGAACTATGCCAATTCCATTATATTGCCCTCTCCCCTTTGAAAGGATCGGCAGATTTTGAAATCATGCCCCTTCCTCACGTCCACACCCATGTATAAACACTGAGAATAATTTTGGAGCCAACACCGATTCCTTTAGTCTACCATTTCTAATCCTCTTTAATCCTCATACCTATTTAGAGTGTGTTTCCTCTCCATCTTTCTATTTGTGCTGCGACATTTCCTTTTGTGCCTGATGCCTGATGTTTTATACCATTCTCTGCTTCGATACCTTACCCAATGATCTGATATGAGAGTCTGGTGCATGCAGGGTTCATAAGGGACTGAGTACAGTATCAGTCAAAAAGTGCTGTAAGAAGATACATGATCCAGACCCAGGTCAGTGTGATGTTGAACGGAGACATGTGCAGGTCTAGACATGGAGATAGTTCCTTGCCAGTACCATTTACTGCTGCATGTTTATACGATAAAAGAGTGTGAGGAGAACAGTGAAGACACATGATAAAGAGCATGAGGAGATCAGTGAAAACACAGAGTAAAGACCGTGAGGAGAGGGCAGAGACACAGGGTAAAGGAGCTTAAGAAGAGCGGAGGAGACACAGGATAAAAGAGCATGAGGACAGCAGCGAATATACAGGGGAAAGAGCGTGAGGTAAGCCGCGAAGACACAGGGAGGCAGTGGCGTAGTTGTACTATCACTGGACAAGTAATCCAGAGGCTGAGAGACGTGCTCTCGGGATCTGGGTTTGAATCCCACCATGGCAGATAGTGAAATTTGAACTCAATAAAAAATCTGCAAGAAAAAGTCAAAAAGGTGACCATGAAACCATTGCCGATTGCCATAACAACCCCTCTGGTTCACTAATGTCCTTTAGAGAAGGAAATCTATCATCCTTACCTGGTCTGGCCTACATGTGACTCCAGATCCACGGCAACGTGGTTGACTCTTAAGTGCCCTCAAGGATGGGCAATAAATGCCGACCCAGCCAGCGACGCCCACATCCCATGAACAAATAAAAACGTAAAATAGAATTTTAAAAAATAAAGAGTGTGAGGATAGCGTTGGAGATACGAGATAAAAGAGTGTGAGGTGAGCGGCGCAGACACAGGATAAAAAGTGTGTGGATAGCGTTGGAGACACAGGATAAAAGAGTACAAGAAGAGCAGCAGAGACACAGGATAAAGAGCGTGAGGAGAGTGGCGAAGACACAGGGTATACATAATACATAATAGGGCAACACAAGGTACATAATGTAACTACATAGACACCGGCATCAGGTGAAGCATACAGAGGGGTAGTGTTAATCAGGCCAGTTCATAAGAGGGTCATTTAGGAGTCTGGTAACAGCGGGGAAGAAATTGTTTTTGAGTCTGTTCGTGCGTGTTCTCAGACTTTTGTATCTCATGCCCGATGGAAGAAGTTGGAAGAGCGAGTAAGCCGGGTACGTTGCCCGCTTTCCCCAGGCAGCGGGAGGTGTTAATGGAGTCAATGGATGGGAGGCAGGTTCATATGATGGACTGGACTGTGTTTCAAGCTTCTGTTTACTCATCAGAGGAAATTAAAGGTCTCATTGAAGCATTCAAAATTCTGAAAGGGTTGACAGACTAAATTGTAAAAAAATACTTCCAGTGTGCAGGGATCATGAACTTGGTAGTATTTGTACTGGAAGTACAATGGGGAAGAGGTAAGAAGGGGCTATTTCATACAAAGTATTATTTTGACATTGAGTGGTTATTGGAGGTAAATCAATCAGAAAGCATAAGGAATGATTAGTTAGATCATTGAAATGGAAAAAAAGTATTGAGAGGTGCAGCAAAACAACGGGGAAATGGGTTTGTGTTGATAGTGTCAGTAGGGAATTTAGCAAAGTAACGACACCCTGGGATGAATGGCTTCCTTCAGTATTGAACTTTCAACGATTCCTTAAATCACTAAAATAAAGTTTCGAACAAAATCATATAACATTGCAGTTTTCCTAATCATAGTTTCAGAGGCAAACAAAGAGAGAGAAAAAACACCAAAATAACCCTGGCAAGTTTTGAACAAATGATGGCTATTTCAAGGCAAATTAAGTCTCCAAATGAAAATGGCATTTATTTCCTTGGAGACCCAATGATTCCATTTAACTGCTGATTTCCTTTGTATTTCTGCATTTTAGTGGACTTATCCTGCAGCCCTCGAAGAATCAGGAGCTCTATTTGAAACCAAATCCAGTGATGAACCTTTGTTAATAAAATGCTCCTGGTTTCCCACCAACCCGATGAGAAACTAAATGACCCGTGTCTTTGCTTTTTCCGGACAATAGCAGTTTTACCTTGCAATCAATAACATAAACAACAGTGTGGCAAGCACTTGTCTGCTTCTGCTGTAGAATCACATTTGTTAATGTCTTCATGGAGATATCATACCCTGAGGCACTTCTTGAGAACTCAGGAACATATTTTAAAATAAACCATTCATGATTGGTGCCATACCTTTCAAGGTGCTGTCATTCATATGCGAAACTGAAACTAAACGGGTGCTTCAGGTGCTGGGCTGCAGGGAGAAAGTGTGCGTGTAGACCGCTTAGATCCGCTTAGAATCATTTGAAGAAGGCTTTCGGAGATCAATTCTCCCCCAGTGTTTTAGCCAACAACCTTCTCTCAATCAGCATGACCAGAAGCAGATTAACTGATCTCTACATCCCATATATATTTACACTAGTGACCCTCAAACTGGGGTCCATGGGCCTCTGGGGATCCCCAGAAACCTTACCAGGGTGTCCGCGATGCAGGTGGGGCAGGGTGTCTTGGTCAGTAAGTGAATAAACAAGTAACCGGGGATTTTCTGTTACCAGATACCACAACCTACATCCTCCCCACCTACTGCACCCTTGCAGCTCTGATTTCCCCCATGCTCCTGCTCTTTCCAGCTTCCACAGCTCTCCAAATGCTCTGCTGTCACAGTGCCCTGCTTTGCCCTGCTCACCTGGTACTTTATCTGTGCTCCTCTCAGTGAGTAGCAGGCACGCAGATCTCTTTGATATCTTAATGTAAATACCTGCAGCGGAATTCTATGCTTGGGAGACGAAATGCTGATGCCGGGACTGAATGCGGGTGTTATACATGGACGAAAGCGCTGCCAGACCCGGAGCGATTCAGTTCCCATTAATGGGTTAGCACCGGCGCCACGTAGAACTCAACCAATTCCAATGCATGCCGGCCCTCATCCCAGCCAAGGTGATGGCACTGGTTGCGTTGGAGCACGCCCATCCTGTTGAAGGTTCAGCTGGGGCCAGAGGGTTCCTGGGGGGTGGCCTGAGGAGTGGAGGGGGGGCACCCATATGACCCATGGTGCGAAGTTCACAGGGATGTCCCTGCAGGCTGTGGAAATCGTAGTTCCTGCTTATCCACCGCGACACCACGGCCCACTTCCTGGCCGCCCCCCACTACTCCCTCCCAACCCTGGCAGATCCCCGCATCCCCAATTTCGGCGTCACCAGGTGGCGAAATCCCACCCCTGTTTTTTTTACCAGATTTACTAAAACACTCTAAGTGCCGTGTGTTCATATTATGAGTGCCATATAATTTGAGGGGAGGGGGGGGAATGTAATGACAAATACATTTGAAGAGTCCTCCAAGCAGAACGGTTTGAGAATTACCGATTTACACCATTGCTTCAAGGTATTCAATGTTCAAATGGGAGATTGAGAGAACGACACAAGAATCCTTTTACCAAGCGTTTACGAGGTGCTGGGAAGGTCTGAAGCTAAAATATTGCATACTGGCAGTTATATAGTAAAAGGATCCGGTTTGTTTTGTTTTGCCTTTATGTAACCTGCAGACTTCCTGAATAAACTTAGAATACTGCCGAACAAGGTTTCCTGCACCAATCAACTTTGAATGTGCCATCACAACTCTGAACAGTAATTAGTAAAGATTGATAGATTAATTAATTAATTGATTGATTTATTTATTTACTTATCGCCACATGTACCAAAGTACAGTGAAAAGTATTTTTCTGCGGCCAAGGGAACGTACACAGTAGACAAAAAGAATAATCGACAAAGTACATTGACAAATAGGGATTGATCACAGTGCGGAACAAAGGGACAAACAACGAAAATACTTGAGCAAGAGCAGCATAGGGCGTTGTGAATAGTGTTAAGAAAATACAAAAGAGCATTATTAGTAATTATATATGAAGTGGAAAAGAGTTTTAGTAAGTCAGAACGGTGTTAAGAGATAAAAGAAAAGGGTTTGGGTGAGAGAACTCGCAGAGAGTCGCCATGCTCCGGCACCATCTTGAAGATAACCTGGTTAGGATATTTTCTGTACAAAATTGTTTCAGTAGTCCCCGACCTGCACTTTCAAATTAAAATCACGGGGAAGTATCCCACAGGAACACTACACTTCCAGAAATGCTTAGGGTCAGAACTTTCATCCATAGTTCTGTCTCCACCATCAACTGGTCTGAAATCAGCAAGATTCACTTTCTTTTGCAATAATTCCATTTGTCTTCCTAATCACTTGCTGGACCTACATGATAACTTTTTCTGATCCATATTCCAGGCAACCCAGAGCCCTCTGTAACACAGGCTTCAGCAATCCCTCCCTGCTTGGCTATTATTTCATTTTTTTCCTTCCAAGGTGGGCAAGTTGACATTTTCCTCTTCGTGGTAGATGTCGTGTGTTGCTGTCTGTTGTGGTCAATGAGGAGCCCCGAAAAGGTAAGTCAAAAGTAGTTTATTTCCTGCTCACAGTTAGGAAATACAGCAGCCCAGTAACACTCCCTCGTGGGCTGGATTTTATCTTGGGGAACTAATGAGCCTTGCTGTTGGGCCTTGGCCCCTTAGTGGGAGAACATGTATTCTACAAGCACCCCGGGGGGATTGATCGGGTCTTGGTGAGTTGCTGCATCTTGTAGATGGCACACACAGCTGTCACTGTGCATTAGTGGTGGAGGAAGTGAGTGTTTAAGATGGTGGAAGGGCTGCTGATCAAGCTGCCTGCTTTATACTGGGTGGTGTTAGGCTTCTTGGGTGTTGCTGCAGGTGCAGTCACTGAGGCAAGTGGAGAGTATTGCATCACACTTCTAGCTTCTGTCTCATAGATAGTGGATAGATGGTGGAGCAATGATAGACGAGTGGTAATGCCATTGGACTAACAATCCCGTGCCCCAGGCTAATTCTCTGGGGTCATGGGTTTGAACCCCACCAGCAGCTGGTGGAATTTGAATTCAATTAATAAATCTGGAATATAAAATAGTCTCAGTAATGGTGACCATGGAACTATCATCGATTGTTTTAAAAACCCATCTGGTTCATGAATGTCCTTTAGGGAAGGAAATCTATCATCCTTACCTGGTCTGGCCTACATGTGACTTCAGATTCACAGCCCCACAGTAAAGCGGTTGTTATAACCTGCCTGCTTACCATTGACTGGGGACTAATGACAATTCCACAATCCTGTGGGAGTATGAGCTTCCCCAATGAGGGGGGGGGGGGGGGGAGGGGGGAGAAATCATTAGCAGACTCCCTGCATAAATAGAGCTGGCCAATTTGGAACCAGAGAGAGAGGAGTTGGCAGCAAGGGAAGTTGTAGCTGCTGTTGGATATATATGTTATTGTAAATAAATGTTATTTCTTTGTGTCCTGAAAACTCGTGCTGGATTCTTCGTGGTCCTCACAAAACTGGCGACGAGGGTTAAAGTGAACAGCTGTCTACACTGCTGAAGCCACCTCCCTGGATTTTTGTTGGACACAGGTTGGAGGTTGTTTTCTATTACACCATGCCTCTGTATGGACGTTTGGATGTTTTTGCGCTGAGCTGGAAAGCCGGAACCAGTGTGCACAAAGGATGCGTTACTATTTCCGGGCAAACAACATCACCGAAAACGAGCGCCAGGTGGTCATATTGCTCACCGCCTGCGGCCCGCATACGTTTGGGGTGATTAGGGGCCTTATGTACCCAGCTGTGCCGGACACCAAAACGTTTGATGAACTTGTGAACTTAGTGGGGCAACATTTTAACCCAACCCCATCCACGATAGTCCAACGTTACCGGTTTAATACTGCTGAGAGGACCCCAGGAGAATCCCTTGCCGACTTTCTATCCAGGCAGGTTTGCGGAGTACTGTGACTATGGTGTGGTGAGACCTTGTCAGAGAAGTTACATGACCGTTTGGTTTGCGGTATTAACAATGCGGCCACCCAGAGAAAGTTGTTAGCCGAGCCAACATTGACTTTTCAACAGGCCATTCAAATGGTATTGTCCCGAGAGAGTGGAGAACGGGGAGTGCAGGAGCTACAGGGAGTGGAGGTGCATGCCTTGGGCGCAACCCCTTCTGTCCGAAAGCATCCCCCCACACCCCTGCAGTACTTTGGGGGAGGCGATGGCCGGATCGATGCCAGTGGCCGTCAGACATTCCTCCCCGAAGGGGGCCTTCTCCAGATCCAATGGATGAGGAGCCATGTCCGTGTCAGACTTGTAAGCGCCGACCCCGTTGCGGACGCCGGTCCTGGGAGAGCCAGAGGCGCTGTCATTCCGACCGAAACTGGAGCCAGCCCAGGGGCTGTACCTGTCATTTGAATGAACCTGCGGCGACTACGCCTGAGGACGTGGAGATGGAGGATGACTGCCTGCAGCTGTATAGTGTGGCAGCTCCCCGTGTGGCCCCCATTAAAGTGACAGTACGGGTCAATGGTCACCCGCTTGAGATGGAGTTGGACACTGGCGCAGCGGTCTCTGTGATTCGACCGCATCAAGCAGGGTATACAGACCCTTACAATAACCGACACACAGGCCAGGTTGGCCACCTATACGGGGGAACCATTGGACATTGCAAGAACTACGATGACCCCTGTTGTTTATGAACGCCAGGAGGGGCGTTTCCCACTATCGTGGCGGCCATGGGCCCAGCCCTGTTGGGTCGGGACTGGTTGCGCCATTTGCGGTTGCAGTGGCAGCACATCCTCCAGTTTCTGGAGGGTTGACTGAGGTGTTAGGACGATACCGATGTTTTCCAGCCTGGTTTGGGGAAAATAAAAGGGGCTGTAGCCCATATCCAAGTCGAACCAGGAACCATGCCGCGCTATTTCCGGGCGCGCCCGGTGCCTTACGTCTTGCTCGAGAAAGTAGGGAGAAGGGGAGCTCACTCGTTTGGAGACTTTGGGTATCATCAGGCCCGTCCGTTTCGCTGACTGGGCAGCACCAATTGTACCTGTAATGAAGCCAGATGCCACAGTTCGCTTGTGCGGCGACTATAAACTTACAGTGAATACGGCTTCCCGCCTCGACCGATACCCAATGCCTTGCATAGAGGATCTATACGCGAAGCTTGCAGGCGGACTCTCGTTCACAAAATTAGATATGAGTCACGCCTACCTACAGTTGGAGCTGGATCCTGCCTCCCGGCCATATGTAACGATTAATACACACCGGGGCCTGTATGAATATACATGTTTGCCCTTTAGAGTATCCTCTGCCTGCGCTATTTTTCAACGCTTTATGGAGGGCATTTTGAGAGGTTTACCGTGTGTTGCTGTTTACTTAGATGACGTTTTGATCACACGGACGTCGGAGCAGGAACATTTAGAAAATTTGGAGGCTGTCCTTAGACGCTTTTCGGAGGCTGGAGCCCGTTTACATCGCACAGAGTGAGTCTTTCAGGCGAAGGAAGTAGTCTACCTGGGTTATCGGGTGGACCGCGAAGGTTTGCACCCCATCGCAGAGAAGGTGCGCGCGATTCAACAGGTCCCCGCCTTGACTGACACTTCACGTCTTTGTTCGTTTCTCAGCCTCGTAAACTATAACGGAAAGTTCCTCCCCAATCTTACAACTACGCTGGCCACGTTGCACCTTCTGCTAAAGAAGACTCACACCTGGGTTTGGGGTCAGCCGCAAGAAACTGCTTTCCAGCGGGTAGAACAACAATTGTCGTCGTCTGGGTTACTAACCCACTATGATCCTGGAAAGCCTTTGCTCGTCACATGTGATGCATCCCCGTATGGTATTGGGGCCGTCCTGTCCCACAAGATGGAGAGCGGGGCCGAGTGGCCGATAGCTTTCGCCTCCCGCACATTGACTGCAGCGGAAAAAAAGTTTGCGCAGATCGAGAAGGAGGGTCTGGCAGTGGTCTTTGCGGTGAAACGTTTCCACCAGTACGTATATGGCCGCCACTTCACTATCGTGACTGATCATAAGCCTCTGCTGGGACTTTTCAGAGAGGATAAGCCAATACTGCCCATTGCTTCCGCACGGATCCAGCGCTGGGCTTTGTTGCTCGCTGCATACGAGTATTCTCTGGAGGACAAACCAGGAACCCAGATAGGGAATGCCGACGCACTGAGCCGATTGCCTTTATCAACCGGCCCCATGTCGACCCCCACGACCGGTGAGGTGGTTGCAACCCTAAATTGTATGGACACCTTGCCTGTCACGGCATCACAGATCCGTGAGTGGACCCAGACGGAGCCAGTCCTGTCAAAGGTTCGGCACATAGTCCTGTGTGGTGGGCAGCATAGACAGCTCCCAGGTGAGTTGCGGGCATTTTCCTCCAAGCTGTCCAAATTCAGCGTGGAAGACGGCATCCTTTTGTGGGGGACGCGTGTGATTGTTCCGGAAAAAGGATAGGAGCTGATACTGAGAGACTTGCACAATGGGCATCCAGGTGTGACCAACATGAAAATGTTGGCCCGGAGTTATGTTTTGTGGCCAGGCCTCGACACTGACATTGAGAAGGTGGCCCAAAACTGCTCCATTTGCCAGGAGCTTCAGAAGCCTCCGCCGGCCGCACCCCTACATCACTGGGAATGGACAGGGCGGCCTTGGGCACGCTTGCATGCGGATTTCGCCAGCCCTTTTCAAGGATCCATGTTCCTGCCATTAATCGACGCCCAGTCTAAATGGCTAGAGGTGCATAAGATGGGAGGCACAACGTCCTGCACAATTATCGAGAAGATGCGTTTGTCTTTCAGTACGCATGGCTTCCCCAAGGTGCTGGTCACGGAAAATGGCACTCCGTTCACAAGTGAGGAGTTTGCGAGGTTCATGAAGATGAACGGCAGGAACATGGTTTTTCTCGGCATCGGCCGATTCGGCAGTTTACGCCCAGTGACTCAGTGTTCGTTTGGAATTTTGCTGGTGGTGCCCAGTGTGTCCCTGGCGTAATCTTTCGCTAAACGGGCCCTATCTCTTACCAGGTAGAAGCCCAGGGGCGTCTCCAGCGCAAACATGTCGACCATGTTCGGTCCAGAACACTATCCCTGCCAAAGATTCCCCGCCCCAAGAGCTAATTTCTACAGCCGCAGAGACCGGACACAATGGAAAGTATTCCTCACAATCTTCCTCTGGTGCTTCACTCAAAGCCTGCGCAGGTCGTGACAGAACCGCGTGGAGATAAAGACGCCGAGTTGACGGAGGCAGCAGACTCTGACTCCGAGATGGAGACACAAGATACCTCAGAGGTGGTATCCACAGGCCGTGGATGTACAGTCGTTACGACGTTCATCACGGAAGCGCCGGTCTCCATCTCGTTACACACCGCCCAATCCAGCGCCTCATGCAAATGGTGTCCGGCCTGCGGCAAAACGAGTCCGACGCCCTCCTTCGCCAGGGTCTTCGGTGGATTCCTTGGACTTTGGGGGTGAGGGATGTTATAACCAGCCTGCTTACCATTGGCTGGGGACTAATGACAATCCCACAATCCTGTGGGAGTATGAGCTTCCCCAATGAGGGGGGGGGGGGGGGGCGGAGAAATCATTAGCAGACTCCCTGCATAAATAGAGCTGGCCAATTTGGAACCAGAGAGAGAGGAGTTGACAGCAAGAGAAGTTGTTGCTGCTGTTGTGTATATATATGTTATTGTAAATAAATGTTATTTCTTTGTATCCTGAAAACTCGTGCTGGATTCTTTGTGGCCCTCACAAACGCGGTTGACTCTTCACTGCCCTCTGAAATGGCGTTCTCTGCTCAAGAAATGTTGTGAGTGGGCGATAAATTCCTACATGAAATGAATCAATTTTAAAATATTTTTTTAGAAGGCTCAGGAGGTAAGTTACTCCCTGTAAGAATCCCCAGCCTTTCTATGGCTAGTTGTGATTTGTTTCTGGTGTTGGTTTGTGATCAGTATTGGTAATATCTATGAATAGCAAGGGAAGATGGTTTGATTCTCTCTCGTTTTTTAATTTGTCCGTGGGATGTGAGCCTCGCTAGCTGGGCCAGGATTTACTGCCCATCCCTGAGGGCAATTAAGAGTCAACCACCAAAGCCTCCTAAAAAAATTTTTTCAAATTAATTCATTTCATGTAGGAATTTATGGCCCACTCATAACGTTTCTTGAGCAGAGAACGCCATTTCAGAGGGCAGTGAAAAGTCAACCGCTTTACTGTGGGGCTGTGGGTCTGGAGTCACATGTAGGCCAGACCAGGTAAGGGCGACAGAGTTCCTTCCCTAAAAGACATTAGTGAACCAGATGGGTTTCAATTGGCAAATGGTTTCATGGTCACCATTAGACTTTTAATTCCATATTTTTATTGAATTAAAATTTCACCATCTGCTGTGGTGCGATTTGAACCCGGGTCCCCAGAGTATGACCCTGGGTCTCTGGATTACTAGTCCTGCGACAATACCACTGCCACTCCTGTTGGAGATAGTCATTGTTTGGCACCCAACCTGACTAACCCCGACCACCAGACTATATTCTTGGGTGGTTGAAGCAGCCCATCATTTTGCAGGTCTAGTCTTCTGCTGTAAAACAATGTTTTTTCATGACAAGTTAAAATAGAGATTGATGTGTTGGGTATGTTGGGTCTGCGAGGACTGCGTTTACCATAGCAGTGAGAGAGACAGGCTTCCAACACTTGGAGAAATGCAACTCTATTTTATTGAACTACCAACTGTTAAACATACTTAGACTGTGGGTTGACACTATGTTGAGTTGACTGGAGACCTGAGGCTAACCTGACCAGACTATCTTGCTACCACATGGTGGATTTTCATGGTGTTGCTCACGGGCTCTGGCTGTCTCAGAGGCTGCATCCCAAGAGAACGGGAAAACTAGTGCCCTCTGGCTTTATAGTGGCCATGTCCTGTCTGTTGATTGGCTGCTGTGTTCTGTGTGTTCATTGGTCATCCTGTGTGTCAATCAATGTCTGTCTGTGCACCATCATATACTTGTGTGTATATTATGACATCTCCCCCCTTTTAAAAAGTGTGCATATGTCAATAAATAGTGAGTATGTTCATGTGCCTGACTATGTACAAAGTATGTGAGCGTATTTACATGACTAGGAACCTGACTATATACAAAAAATATGAACGTATTTACATGGGAAGGTGTCTAGTGCAGATAGAGTGCATATAACAAATTATAAAGAACAATATGTACAGGCGAGTAAACGAAGAACAAGGCAACAAAACATTCAGCCTATAAATTCAGTCTCTGTGGCGGGCGACAAATTCTGGTTCACTGCCTCAAGGGTGGGTCAGGGGCCGCCTGCTCTGGAATGGGCAGAGCTGCATCGACTGTAGAGGGTGGCAAAAGAAGAGGCAGATCGGTGACCTCTTGGAAGGGCGTGTCCTGAGGAATCATCAGACGAGGCAGGGTATCAGGTTGCGAGCGTGGAAGCAGCCGCAGTGCCCGCCTATTTCGCCGAAGAAAAGAGCCATCATGCATGCGAACTAGAAATTATCTGGGGGCCACTTGCTTGACCACCACAGCTGTGGCAGACCAGCCACCGTCAGGTAGCTAAACACGAACTTGGTCAGCAGGGACGAGAACAGCGAGATCCGCAGTGTGGGCGTCGAACGCCGACTTGCATTGGACCCGAGACAGTTGCATTCTTCGCAGGACTGGAAAATTGTCAAGGTCCGGGATGTGGATTGCTGGCACCGTTGTCCGTAGTGTGCGGTTCATTCGCAGTTGTGCTGGGGACAGGCCAGCGGACAAGGGAGTCACCCTGTAGGCTAGCAGGGCGAGGTTAAAATCTGAACCCGAATCAGCCGCTTTACACAGGAGTCGTTTGACAATGTGTACCCCTTTCCAGCTTTCCCATTTGACTGGGGGTAGTGAGGGCTCGAGGTGACGTGCGTGAAATTGTAGCGTCGGGCAAAATCGGTCCACTCCTGACTGAAGAAGCACGGGCCATTATCAGTCATGACTGTGAGTGGAATGCCATGATGGGCAAAGGTCTCTTTGCGCGCCTTGATGACTGTTGCTGATGTGAGGTCATGCAGTCTGTCCACCTCGGGGTAGTTAGAGAAATAATCCACAATGAGGATATTGTCCTGGCCTTTTACGTGGAAGAGATCAATGCCAACCTTGGTCCATGGGGACGACACCAGTTCATGCAGCTGCAAAGTCTCTTTCTGCTGAGCCAGCTGGAACCGTTGCCATGGTGGGCAATTTAGAACAGTGTTGGCGATGTCCTAATTAATGCCATGCCAGTGTACTGCCTCTCGGGCTCGCCGGCGACACTTTTCCATCCCCAGCTGACCCTCGTGGAGCTGGCCAAGGACGAGCTCTCGCATACTTTGTGGTATGACGATCCCATCCAATTTCATCAGAATGCCATCGACCACTGCCAGATCGTCTTTTATGTTGTAGAACACTGGCCCTTTTGCCACCCGTCTGTGAGATGGCACATGACCCGTTGGAATGGAGGATCCTTGGCCGTTTCACGACGAATCTACACGACACTTTCTTCAGTGATGGGAAAGCTGGATGCGCAGAACTCAACATGGGCATCGATCTGGCAGACGAAGTCCGGCTGCTCACACGGCATGGTGATGGAGCGAGAGAGTGCATCGGCCACAATGAGCTCCTTGCCCGGGATGTAGACCAGTTCGAAATCAAAGCATCTGAGTTTGAGGAGGATGCGTTGTCGGCGTGGTGTCATATCGTTGAGGTCCTTCTGTCTGATGTGAACCAGTGGACTGTGGTCCGTTTCGACCGTAAATTTGGGGAGTCCATACACGTAATCATGGAATCTGTCAATCCCCGTGAGGAGGCCCAGGCACTCTTTCTCGATTTGAGCATAGCGCTGCTCAGTAGGTGTCATGGCTCTAGATGCATATGCGACTGGGGCCCAGGAGGAGGATTCATCGCGCTGGAGGAGGACTGCCCTAATGCTAGCCTGGCTTGCATCACTGGAGATCTTTATCTCCTTGGCAGGGATGAAGAATGCCAGTACTGGGGCCTGGCTCATGAGCGGGGAGCCACTGGAAGTCGGTGGTTTTCTTTACAAGATTGCGGAGAGCTGTGGTGTGAGATGCAAGGTTGGGGATAAACTTCCCAAGGAAGTTGACCATCCCCAGGAAGTGGAGGACTGCCTTCTTGTCCTCCGGTGTCTTCATAGCATTGATCGCCGACACCTTAGCCGGGATTCTCCCCTACCCGGTGGGGCGGGGGGTCCCGGCATAGCGGAGTGGCGCCAACCACTCCGGTGTCGGGCCTCCCCAAAGGTGCGGAATTCTCCGCAACTTTAGGGGCTAGGCCCTCGCTGGAGTGCTTTCCGCTCCGCCGGCCGACGCCAAAAATGGCGCCAACGGCTTTTGCTGCCCGCCGCCCGGCGTCAGGACTGGCCGAAAGTCCTTCGCCGGTCCACGCATGCGCCGGTGTGTCAGCGGCCGCTGATGTCACCACCGGCGCATGCGCGGTAACGGGGTCTCTTCCGCCTCCGCCATGGTGGAGGTCGGGGCGGCGGGGGAAGAAAAAGAGTGCCCCCACGGCATTGGCCCTCCCGCCGATCGATGGGCCCCGATCGCGGGCCAGGCCACCGTGGGTGCACCCCCCGGAGTCCGATCGCCCCGCGCCCCCCCCCCCCCCCAGGACCCCGGGGTCCCGCTTGCGTCGCCAATACCGCCGGCACCAGAGGTGGTTTAAACCACGTCGGCGGGATTGGCCTGTCAGCGGCGGGACTTCGGCCCATCGCGGGCCGGAGAATCGCCGCGGGGCACACGCCGTTCGGCGCAGAGGGCACGCCGATCGGCGGGTGTGATTCCCGCAGATTCCCGGGTGGCGGAGAATTCCGCCAACGGCGGAGGCGGGATTTACGCCGGCCCCGGGCAATTCCCCGACCCTGCATCTGGCTGCACACCGAACTACGAAATATGGTCACCGAGGAACTTTATTTCTGCTTGACCGATCGAGCATTTGACTCTGTTGAGTCGGAGGCCTGGCTCATGGTTCCTCTGGAACACTCGCTTGAGTCGATCGATGTGTTCCTGCGGAGTCGTGGACCAGACAATTATGTCGTCGATGTACTCCCGCACCCCCTCGATGCCCTCCATCATTTGTTCCATTATTCGGTGGAACATCTCCAAGGCGGAGATGATACCAAAGGGCATCCGGTTGTAACAATACCGGCCAAACGGGGTGTTAAAACTGCAGAGCGTCCGACTGGATGCATCAAGTTGTATCTGCCAAAACCCCTTGGAGGCATCCAGCTTCGTGAAAAATTTGGCGCAAGCCATTTCGCAGATGAGCTCTTTGCGTTTTGGGATAGGGTAGTGTTCCCTTATGATGTTACAGTTCAAATCTTTGGGGTTGATACAAATGCGCAGTTCCCCTGACGGTTTTTTGACACAAACCATGGAGCTAACCAAGTCCGTGGGTTCCGTAACCTTAGAAATGACGCCCTGGTCCTGAAGGTCCTGCAGCTGCTGCTTGAGGCGGTCCTCCAGGGGTGCCGGCACCCGACGGGGTGCATGAACCACAGGCGTGGCATTTGGTTTCAAAAGAATTTTGTACATGTAGGGGAGTGTGCCCATACACTCGAAGACGCTGTGGTATTATGCAATTATGTCATTTAATTGTGTTTGGAAGTTGGCATCCGGCTGATGCCTCAGAGGGCGACATGGAGTGAACCCACTGTACGAGATTCAGGAGCTTGCAGGCCTGAGCACCGAGAAAGGAAGCTTTGTTGGACCCTACAATTTCGAAACGCAGGGTAGCTCTTAAGGAACAGTGCGATACCACCAGCTGGCATGAGCCACTGGCAGCAATGGCATTACCATTGTAGTCGAGAAGCTGGCAGGCCGATGGAAGGATGTTCGGCTTGACGTGGATGTTATCCAGGTCAGACTACGAAATGAGGTTGGCTGAAGTGCCGGTGTCCAGCCTGAATCGTATGCAAGATTTGTTAACCGTAAAGGTGGCACACCACTCGTTGTCCGGATCAATGCTCAGCACTGGGAGGGGCTTGGCCCTTTTTGAGGAAAGCATCATATGCTTGGTAATGACGACCACCCGGAATAGGGATGTGAGATCCTCGGTGTCGGGATCTGGAACCATGTCAGAGTCGGAATCTGCAACGGATTGTTGCATGGACCGGACGTTCCTGCGCTGCTGCTGGGACCGATGTGAGGTGAGCAGTTGAGCAGATCTGCACAGGGCTGCGTAGTGTCCAAGCTTGCCACATGGAGACAGCGTCGAGATTTCACGGGACATTGCTGCTTTAAGTGGGAGGAGCCACAGGTGTTGCACGTCATGGCGCCGACGTCAGGACGCTCCGTGCGCCACCGCGCATGCACGGTGCGGTCAAACGATGTGCGCAGTTCGGTCCTCGGCCTCGCCGTACCCTCGATCGTTGTGCGCATGCGCAAGAGCCCGGGAAAAGCGCGCAAAATGGCTGTCCTCATCCAGACTCAGGCCTGCACCCACTCTGCATCATGGGGGCCTTGCCGCACGTCTCTGCCGCCTTAATATGGGAGTACCGGTTAGTAGCGTGTTCATGTGGGACGCAGGTCTTGACGGCGAGGGTGAGCTGCTTCACTTTAAGGAGCTGCTGGCGAAGGGGGTTGGAGTGGACCCCGAAAACGATCTGGTCATGGATCATGGAGTCGGAGCTGGAGCCATAGTTACAGGATTGTGCGAGGATACGGAGATGGGTTAAGAAGGATTGAAAACGTTCATCCTTACCCTGAAGCCTCAGTTGGAACACGTAGTGTTCAAAGCTCTCGTTGACTTCGATGTCACAGTGGATGTCGAACTTCAGCAGGACTGTTTTGAACTTGGACTTGTCCTCACCTTCAGCAAAGGTGAGGGAGTTAAAAATGTGGATAGCGTGGTCCCCGGCTGTAGAGAGGAAGAGAGCAATCTTTCTGGCATCCGATGCGGCTTCGAGATCGGTGGCTTTGAGATACAGCCGGAACTTCTGCTTAAAAATCTTCCAGTTGGCATCGAAGTTGCCGGCGACGCGGAGCGGCGGGGGAGGGCGGACGCTGTCCATATTACCGGATGGTTGATCGCTGGTAAAGGCAGACTATCTCAACGTAGGTCCGTCAAACTCTAACATCACACACTGGCACCATGATATGTTGGGTATGCTGGGTCTGCGAGGACTGCGTTTACCATAGCAGTGAGAGAGACAGGCTTCCAACACTTGGAGAAATGCAACTCTATTTTATGGAACTACCAACTGTTAAAAATACTTAGACTGTGGGTTGACACTATGCTGAATTGACTGGAGACCTGAGGCTAACCTGACCAGACTATCTTACTACCACATGGTGGATGTTCTAGTTGTTGCTCACGGGCTCTGACTGTCTCAGAGGCTGGATCCCAAGAGAGCGGGAAAACTAGTGCCCTCTGTCTTTACAGTGGCCATGTTGATTGGCTGCTGTGTTCTGTGTGTTCATTGGTCATCCTGTGTGTCAATCAATGTCTGTCTGTGCACCATCATATACTTGTGTGTATATTATGACAGAGATTGCAAACCGAAGGAACTACATTCAAAGTGGGATGTGCCATGTACTTCAAGGCAGCTGTTGTCTGCTGTCTCTCTCTCTCTCTCTCTCTCTCTGAGATTATCCCTTGTTAATGATACCTGTCATCTATACAGACTCTCACTGTGTGGGCATTTCAGAAAGATTTATAATTTGTTCTAGATTTACACTACAACACAGCAGTATATTACCTTAATTACCTGAACATTGCAGTTGCGTTTCTGCTTTTAATTATAAAAGGTGACAAGGTTTTTTTTTTTTAAATTTAGAGTACCCAATTATTTTTTCCAATTAAGGGGCAATTTAGCATGGCCAATCCACCTAACCTGCACATCTTTTGGGTTGTGGGGGGTGAAACCCACGCAGACACGGGGAGAATGTGCAAACTCCACACGGACAGTGACCCAGGGCCGGGATTCGAACCCGGGTCCTCAGTGCCGTAGGCAGCAATGCTAATCACTGTGCCACCGTGCTGCCCAAAGGTGACAAGGTTATTGGGTATTTAAAAAATCATGCTGAGCACCATATATAAGAATTTTTATTCATATTTATATATTTATTCAGGACCACTTAATAACACTTGTATTGGGTTTCATCAAATAAATCTTCTTTACTTGCTGATCTTCATTTCAGTTTATAATTTTTCGAGACTGTTCCAGGTGTCTTTAGATTTCAGCTTGAGTAGTCGCAACAGATTTGGATGAAGAGGGAATACACAATAAATGGGAAAATACTGAGAGGGGTAGATGACGTGAGAGATCTTCACCTCCATGCACAGATCCCTAAAGGTAGCAGCTGGTAGATAAGGTTGTAAAGAAGGCATATGGAATGTTCTCCTTCATTGGCAGAGGTATAGAATACAAAAGTAGAGGTATAATGATGGAACTGTATAAGGCACTGGTGCGGCCACAATTGGGTATTGTGCTGGTCACCACATTCCAGGAAGGATGTAATTGCTGTGGAGAGAGTGCAGAGAGATGTACTAGAATGCTGCCAGGGCTGAAGAATTGATGCTACAAGGAGAGATTGGAGAACTTGGGATTGTTTTCCTTGGAACAGACAAAGCTGAGGGATGACATGATTAAACAGAAACATACATGGAGAGGCGGTGGCCAGAGACAAGTACTCAACAAGCAGGTTCAAATTCCACCAATGCAGATGGCAAAATTTGAATTCAATAAAAAACAAATCTGTAATTAAAAGTCGAGTGATGACCATGAAACCATTGTCGATTATTGTAAAAACCCATCTGGTTCGCTAATGTCCTTTAGGGAAGGAAATCTGCCATCCTTACCTGGTCTGGCCTATATGTGATTCCACACCCACAGAAATGTGGTTGACTCTTAACTGCCCCTCAAGGGCAATTAGGGATGGGCAATAAATGCTGGAACAGCCTGTGATGCCGTGATGACTGCGATGCAGTGGAAACCAACAGCAGCCAGAACAGTGGCACCACAACTGGCTCTGTTGCTCAGAAGGGGAGGGCAAAGTGCAGGAGAGCAATAGTTGTAAGGCACTCTATAGTAAGGGGCACAGATAGGCACTTCTGTGGAAGTGAAAGAGACTCCAGGAATGGTGTGTTGCCTACCCGGTGCCAGGGTCAAGGATGTCTCTGAATGAACACAGGACATCCTGAAGGGGGAGGGTGAACAGCCAGAGGTTGTAGTACACATAGGTACTAATGACATATGCAGGAAGAGTGATGTGGTCCTGCAGAAGGAGTTCAGGGAGTTAGACAGTAAGCTAAAAAGCAGGACCTCTCGGGTTGTAATCTCAGGATTAGTCCCTGTGCCACATGCCAGTGAGGCTAGAAATAGGACAGTGCAGCTAAACACGTGGCTAAACCAGTGGTGTAGGAGGGAGGGTTTCAGATTTCTGAACCATTGGGATCTCTTCCGGGACAGGTGTGACCTGTACAAGAAAGACTGGTTGCATCTAAACTCGAGGGGCACCAATATCCTGGCATTTGCTAGAGTCACTCGGGAGGATTTAAACTAATATGGCAGGGGGGTGGGAACCAGAGTGTTAGATTATCAGGTGTCAGAACTGAAGGGGAAATAAAGAACAAAAATAATAGAACATCACCCTCAGGCAGAGCAAAAAAGGTGACAAGTGTGCGAAGGGAGGTGGTCAATGCGGGAGTGAGGGTATTGTACCTTAACACGCGCAGTATAGGGAACAAGGTAAATGAGCTTGTTGCGCACATTGAAATTGGCCGGTACAATTTGTGGGCATCACAGAGACATGGCTGCAAGGGGATCAGGGCTGGGATCTAAATATACAAGGATATCCGTCCTATTGAAAGAACAGGCAGATGGACAAAGGCGGCGGGGTTGCATTGTTAGTAAGGAATGAAGTTAAATCGATAGCAAGGAGCGATATAGAATCAGAAGGCATAGAATCTCTGTGGGTAGAGTTGAGAAATCGCAAAGGTAAAAAGACCCTGATGGGAGTTATGTACAGGCCCCCTCACAGTAGTCAAGATGTAGGGCAGAAAATAAATCAGGAGATAGAGAAAGCATGTAAAAAAGGCAATATCACAATAATCATGGGCCACTTCAATAGGCAGGTGAACTGGGAAAATCAGGATGGCAGTGGATCCCAAGAAAAGGAATTTGTAGAATGTTTAAGAGATAGTTTTTTGGAATAGCTTGTGGTAGAGCCCACGAGGGAACAGGCAATTCTGGATTTGGTAATGTGTGATGAGACAGACTTGATTAGGGAATTTAAGGTGAAGGAACCCTTAGGCAGCAGTGACCACAATATGATAGAATTTACCCTGCAGTTTGAGAGGGAGAAGCTGCAATCAAATGCGGGGCACCAGGGTAGCATAGTGGTTAGCACAGTTGCTTCACAGCTCCAGGGCCCCAGGTTCGATTCTCGGCTGGGTCACTGTCTGTGCGGAGTCTGCACATTCTCTTCGTGTGTGCGTGGGTTTCCTCCGGGTGCTCCGGTTTCCTCCCACAGTCCAAAGATGTGCAGGTTAGGTGATTGGCCATGCTAAATTGCCCTTAGTGTCCAAAAAATATTAAGTGGGTTATAGGAATAGGGTAGATACGTGGGCTTCAGTAGGGTGCTCTTTGTAAGGGTCAGTGCAGACTCGATGGGCCGAATGGCCTCCTTCTGCACTGTAAATTCTATGATTTTCTGTAGCAGTATTACAATTAAATAAGTGTAACTACAAAGACATGAGGGAGGAGCTGGCCAGAGTTGATTGGAAAAGGAGCCGAGCAGGGTAGACAGTGGGACAACAATGGATTTTTGGGGGGTTATTCGGGAGCCACAGCAGAAATTCATCCCAAGGAAGAGGAAACATGCTGAGGGCAGGACAAGGACATGGCATCCATGGTTGACGAGGGAAGTCAAGGACAGCATAAAAACAGAAGAAAAAGCATACAAAGTGGCAAGGATTAGTGGGAAGGAAGAGGATTGGGAATCATTTAAAAGCGAGCCGAGGAAGCATCCTTTCAGCATTTATGCCGGCAAGTCCCCTCAGGTTCTTACATGTTTCAATAAGGTCATCTCTCATTCTTCTAAACTCCAATAGGTTCAGGCCCCCCAACCTGTTCAACTATTGGCCATAAGATAAACCCTTCATCCCAGGAATCAGATGAGCGAACATTTTATGAACTGCTTCCAATTCAAAAATATCCTTTCTTAAGTATGGAGACCAAAATTTACTCCAGTTGTCAGCTGGTATTCACTGTTAAGATTCTCTGTTCCTGCTGACAATGTACCCCTACCCGTGGGGTTCCCAGCAGCATGGAGTGGCTTCAATGGGAACCGGGAACAGAGAATCCGCTGCCAGCGAACGCGTGCCGCCAAGAAACATGCAATTGGGAGAGCACAGAATCCTGCCCGTCGTGTTTAGCAATGCCCTGTGCGACTGTAGCAAAACATCCCAACTTTTGGATTCCATTCCCCTTGCAATAAGCAACAACCTTTCACTTGCCTTCCTAATCACTTGCTGTACCTGGAAACAAACATATTGTTCTGGGACATCTAGATCCTTCTGTACTGCAGAGTTCTGAAATGTATCTCTGGACTAGGCATTATGACGTTGCCACATAACTTACCAAACTGAGCCACAGGGAAAGTATAGTAGGCATGGAAATAATCTGTGTAAGAGAATGCCTTGTGTAAGGGAATCCACTTCAAGCAGCGGACAATTCTACTTTGTTGACTTACTTGGAAAAGATTTGAGATGGACCAAATAGAGGGAATTTCCTGCTGGCAAAGGGCAAGTGGTTGGATCTGTGTTGGTACATCTCATTTATCCACTCACATTCTTGGTGATGTAGACCATATGGGCCTGCACATCAATGAAGCAAGCTGCATCCATTATTGGAGCAGGCAATGTAGCTGGCGAGCAACTTTGTTCAAATGCCATCTTTACTGTCTGACTATACCTGTGCTGAGCACCTTGGGACATTTTTCTATGTTCAAGATGCTGTACAAATACAAGTTAATTCTGATCCTGTAGAGATTTATTTATATGGTCATCCCAACCTGCAGGTGTGCCCCAAGCAACTGAGAACTGCTATCAATCCTCTGGACAGTAGGCCCAAACGTGTCTTTCATTTCAAATATTTTCATTTCAAATTTATGTGACCAAAAGGGTAGAGAAAATTAGAGTCCTGCAAACTAAAAATGAAAGGTTTAGAGAAATTGGATCCAAGTAATAATTTCTGCTATGTGCAGCATTCAATATTTTCAAATTACATCACATTTACAAATTAAGGACAAGAAAAGAAAATAGAAAATGAAGGGGGATTTTTTTGATGGGAGTATGTGTGTGGTGAAGATGTGAAACAGTTTGGTGGCCTGGGTTGTGCAACAAGAAACCTTAATCAGTTCATGTAAAAAAGTGGGATTTAGGATTATTATAAATTCACCAAAGGATCAGTGGCTAAAAGGTCCTCTCCTGACTGAAATGGTGTTTGTAATGATATGTATATTGGCAAGTTAGTGAAAGGTCAATTATCACATCTCTGTGTAATTCAAACACTAGAGGGCATCACCATTTCTCTGTATATAGATCAAACCTCAGGGAATGCTGGGTCGTTAGCAAAGGAGAAAGCTTGAGAACAGCACGAGGAGTAGATTAGATTAGAGAGAGTTAACACGAGGATATTATTAGTGACTACTAGATTATTGATTGCTGCAAGACAGATTCAACATTACTTTATTATTAACTGTAGCTCAGTAGTGAGTGTGAACTTCATTTAATTAATCGTTATGCAAAAATTAATTTTATTTCAATCTAACGATTGATGGATTCTTTGTCATCGACTCGACGTACCATTGTGGACAAAAGACAAAGAACACAACATATTACCACCAAGGGTAATATAACAATGTTCGCATGTGATCAGATTAAATTTAAAGCACAGTTTAAATTATGAAAATCATGGCGTGTGTTATGATTCCAGCTGGTTTATTACTGGACAAGTCAGATACCCGACTGAAAGCTTGTTTGATAAATCCTGGGCTGTATTCTCCGCCATCGGGATGCTCCATTTTGCCGGCAGCTCGGGGGGTTTCCCGACAGCATGGGCTGCCCCACAATGGAAACCCCATTGACCAGCCGGCGTGCTGAACCAGAAATCTCACGCAGAACGGAGAATCCGGACCCCTCACTTTTATTTTTGGAGACTAGGGAGGAGATACTGTTGATGAACCTTTAACAGAAAGACATTTATTAAATAAGAAAAAGTACGCCAGACAAAAAGTTGGAAAGATCTTAATATTAATAATAATAATCCACTCGGTGGCACCTGTTTGGGTATACAGAGGGAGAATTCAGATTGTCCAACTCACCTGACAGCACATCTTTCAACACAAGAAACAAATTCAAATGTTCCCTATTCTTTACAGACGCATACAAATTTGAAAAGATAAAACAACGTATCATATCTATCTTATCCTCTAACTTTCTGGGAAAGCATATGAAACAACAAACGAACTGTGGACAGACAATCCACACTCCAAAGTAAATGACGGATGCGACCAATGCAGGTACTGTGGATTTCTCAACCCACCCAGACACTTGTCATGCTATTGATGGGAAAGATGGCCAACATTGTGCATGAGGCATGATGGTAAAAGAGGACAAAGGCTAACATTGTGACATAAGGCATGATGGTAAAAGAGGCCAACAAATTTGTGTGTGTGTGGAAACTGCAGTTTAAGCAGAATTACTTTTGTGAGAACCAGAGGACAACATCTTGCAACTGGACATTTCACTGATAATACTTTGTTTTGGAACAGAGAGAACAAGGCTTTCTCAATAATGAATGATGCCTATATACTACAGGATTTTTTAAATTTAAACCTTAGAAAAAGAAGCTGCTTCTGAGATTTTGGCAGCAATAACCCTGGGATCAACATTTACAAGACAGGACCCTGAGTTTGAAACCTCACAGCGCACACATTTCAGAGTGAGCCTGGCCACGTTCTCTCTAACGGGTGCTGCACTTTGGTTAAAGTTGTGAGTCTTGAAACTGATATAATTGTTAAAATCAGCACAGAACTGAAGTCTTAAGTGAGCTAAGTATAAATCAAATTTGTAGTGAGTACTTATTTGTCTGTGTCATCTATTGATGCCAGCAGAGGGCAACAACGCCATGAGCCAACTGATCTCACTGAGCTGGATTTTCCAGCCCTTCCTGCTCGTGGGATCTTCTGGGTCCATTGAAGACACACCCTCCCACCCACACTCCCCCCACCCCTGCCTGCAGCACGTCCCCTGATAGCATGGTGGGTGAGTCATGCAAAACGGCATCGGTGGGGGGCTGGGAAATCCTTCTGGCAGCCAATGGCGAGCTGCTTACAGCACCAGAAAACACGTTGTGTGGAGGGGTGGAAATTAATGATCTTTGTCTTTCTCGCAAGGGTTTCCAATTTCCGCATTTGAAGAACCCATCTTGTAATCCTCTCCGAACATTACTCCTACTCGGACAGCTTCATCAAGGATTCACCTCCAGGGTTTCAATCTCACCTTCTGAGTTTCCTGTCCCCTGGTGCTTCGTGTACATTCAAGCTTCACCTTCCAAGCATACTTTCAGATCTTCAGCTGTGCCAGGCAGCACACCACCGATCCAAAGGATAGCTTTGCCCTATGGCATGCAGCATGAAACCACCAACCTTCGGCTGCCCTGTCAAGCCTTCTGAGCTTCTCTCCAGCCCATTTCACTTCCCATCTGCTCCTCGCAGCTTTCTTTTACTTGGAGCCTTTTCTCTGCCCCTGACGATAACCTTCACTCAATAGATCAATCCCTGATCCCGGTGGTTAACTCTTCCTGGGACCTTCTGTGACATTTTCTGTCCCACCCACAGGTTTGGGATCTTTTTATTGGTTTGGGATCTTCTCCCTTGCAGAAGACATGAGGTCTGCCAAGAACTATAGTTCTCAAGCCGTGCATCCAATTTAAATCAAAGGTAAATATCAGAGTCTTATTATGTGAAACAATGGCTAGATTTCCCACCGCTCTTTGCATCAGGCAGTGACGGGAGCAGAAAATATAGGGAGAAGTCCAAGTTCAGGTTTTATGTTGGTGTGTCATCATTGTCCCCTCCCCCGTATCAGTGACGGGCTACGTTTCCCACCTTCCAAGGCCGGGAACATCATTACATACATTTGCATCTCATTATTAGACCTATATGCAGGAATCATACCCCCCTCCATCAAATATTCCATCCATGGCAGTATGATGTTAGGATGGCATTAATTACGACTGGCTTCAAAAGGCGTGCACCTGGAGGACACTCCTCCGACGACAGCTCAGAGGTGACCACAGCACTCATTGAGCTCCTCCATGTATTCGGGGGGGTTGACTCAGGTGTAACACGGCTGACTTGGGGTCACCAGGCTTGACTTGGCTACTGGTGTTCACTTGAAGGGAGATTGGGATAACACTGGGGGAGGGTTGGAGTAACACCTGAGGGAGGCCGAGGGGGTCACTCAAGGGAGACTGAGGTAACATTTGAAGGGTACCAAGGTAACGCAGGAAGGTTATCAGGGGAATATTCCAGAGTCACAGGATGGGGGTGAATCCTAGATTCCAGGGGCCGAGGGAAGACTGGAGGCGGAAGATGGAAGAAATATTGGGAGTTGATTTGGAGGTAACGAGGATTGACTGTCAAGTGTGAAAAACACCGTTCCTGGAGATCTATTTTGCTGCTGGGCATTGGGCAGTGTGGAGGGGAGGGAGTCATCATGGACTGATGGTTCAACTCAAATATGAGGGGGTGAGCGGCTTCATGAGGAAGGATATTGACAAGGTCAAGGCTAATGGAAAGACATGTCAATGATTACCATTGCAGCTGAGACCATTCAATTGTAACTCAATTGACATGCCTGGAATCAAACCCATAACACAATTATGCCCAATCTAGCACTACTTATGTGTGTGAGTGCCACTGACTGCTGCTCAGCATTTAGCTCTTTGCACACTGACCTCCAAAATCAATGACTGCCAAGGTGTGCCTCCGCCATTAGCCAACTGGACAAGCAACTATAATCCCCTTAGAGAGTTGGCAATGTCACACGACCCATGGAGAATGCTTCTAATCCTTGGCTGTGTGCTGAGGTGTGTATCAACAAGTGCGCCCTTCAGAGCAGGTTAAATGCAAGGTCTAGGAGTGAAGCTTCGGACAATATTTGCACCACACCCACATGCTTATGCCTTTTATTTATTCTTCATGCAGGAGCCAAATCCTAAGCACAATAGAAACACAGTTGGCACAGTTGGAACTGTACCTTATTTCTAATGTTTACTGATGCAAATAAAAATCCGTCAAAACGATCATTTTTTTCCTAACACACACCCTGTAGTCTGTGTTGACCTTGGTGGGTGTTGACTTGGAGACCCCTGGCCTGCTTTTTGGGGTTCGGCAGTGTAGCAATGCCACCTCTTAATCTTGTGGAACTGTATCTAAAGCAGTCACAGAAAGAGGATTCAGATGGGTAGGACATTCCCAGAGACACTTGCGTGGATGGCCCCAGGGTATGCACCAGCTGTTCTTCCTTTGGGTACCCGAGCATCCCAGCCTCTTCCATGGGATAGAGGGGCAGCTAGAATGAGCTCAAGAAGCCCCGCTGCCCTCTGCCGTTGACAGTGATGGATCCCAGCATGGGCTGGCATCGAATTCTGGTCCTCTGCGCTATGAGGGTCTGTGTGGGGCCACGGTAGCACAGTTGCTTCACAGATCCAGGGTCCCAGGTTCGATTCCTTGCTTGGTCACTGTCTGTGTGGAGTCTGCACATTCTTCCCATGTCTGCGTGGGTTTCCCCCGGGTGCTCCGGTTCCTCCCACAGTCCAAAGATGTGCCGATTAGGTGGATTGGCCATGCCAAATTGCCCTTAGTATCCAGAATCTCTATGAATCTCTCCTCTGTGGCACTATCGGGGCTGGAGTCAGGGACCTGACTAGTGGACTCTCAAGGCTGCTTCCCAGATATGTCTGTGAAAGAAACAAGAGGTTCTTAGTGTTTGGTATGGGCCTGAGAAACAGGGGACCTGACTGTTGTCTGATGAATGTTGCAGTGCTGGATCCTGACTCGGTTTATCACCGCCAACCTCCACATCAGCACAGGAGCAGCTGACATCCTCCCTGGCCAGTTGGATGGCTCTGTCCTCGAATTTTATTTGGAACTTGAGTTCTGGCATCCCTCTGCCCCCTGCGATCTCTCCCTCTTGCTGTGCGTGAGCTTGTCCTGCATGCAAACAGATGGAGAGAGTGTAAGCAGGGCATGTGCCAGGGCAGATGCATGACATGTGTGGATGGTGAGTGGGACCAACGAGTTGATGAGGACACAACGCGCAGAAGATGTGTATTGGAGAACGAGTGGCGGTGTCCCTTGAGCTGGCAGTGAGTGAGATCCCTGTGGATGTGTGTTGGGTCTATGAGTTTTTTTTATTCATGGAATATGGGAATCGTGCCAGCATTTATTGCCCATCTCTAATTGCACTTGAGGGGGGCAGTTAAGAGTCAACCACATTGATGTGGGTCTGGAGTTACATGTAGACCAGACCAAGTAAGGAAGACAGATTTCCTTCCCCAAAGGTCATCAGTGAACCGGATGGGTTTTTACGACTTTCGACAATGGTGGTCATCATTAGACTTTGATTCCATATTTTTATTGAATTCAAATTTCACCACTTGCAATGGCGGGGTTTGAACCTAGAGCATTACTCTGGGCCTCTGGTGTACTAGTCGAGTGACAATAACACTCTGCCACCACCTCCTGTGTGTTGAGAGTGATGGGAAAAGTGACTTAGCCTTGCAGAACATAGGAGATAATTTATCCTCTTCTCGCACTGGATGTGGTTCCTCTTCTGCAGGTAATTGGCACTGACTTTGGCTGCCGCCGGCTTCCATGCTGGGTTTGTCACCTTGCTGCTTGGTTTCTGTTCTGAATGCAGGTAGATGATATCGGGGCTGGCCTCCACAGCACTGAGCAATCTCTCCAGGGAGGTGTCCAAAAGCTTGGGAACAGATTTCCTGGCTCCCATTGTTTCCTGGCGACCAGCAAAGTTGGCTGCTGTGAACTGGGACAGCCTTTAAATATGGTGGCCTGATGATTGCTGCACTGAAGTGATGGCGGGCCAGGCGAATCAGAGGCGGTCCTGCCAGCGGTACCCCATGGAAACCATGGATGGAACTGTTTGGCACCGGATGGAACTGTTTGGCACTGAGTGCCGTACTATATGTTGCAAAAAGCCACTATTGCCGTCAGTGGGCTCAACGGCATTTTCCCGGCCGCCATCGGTCGTTGCCAATTTCTGAGGAAGTTGCCCCCACAGTAAATGGCTCATGCAGGGCGAAACCTGGATGCATCATAAACCCATGAAAACATCATTCTATGCATTTGTCTCAAAAGGTGAAGTCACACCCAATCAGAGGTGAGGTGGTAAGGTGGATACAGAACTGGCTTGGTCACAGAAGGCAAAGGGTAGCAACAGAAGGGTGTTTTTCTGAAAGGAAGGTATTGAGTCGTGTTGTTCCACAGGAATCTGTGCTGGCGCCTCTGTTGTTTGTAGTATACATAAACGATTTTAAGGAAAATGTAGTTGATCTGATTAGTAAGTTTGCGGATGACACTAAGATTGGTGGAGTGGCAGATAGTGTTGAGGATTGTCAGAGGATACAGCAGGACATAGATAGTTTGGAGACTTGGGCAGCGAAATGGCAAATGGAGTTTAATCCAAACAAATGGGTTTGGAATATAAAAGCAGCAATGTGCTACTGAGCCTTTATAAGGCTCTGGTTAGGCCCCATTTGGATTACTGTGTCCAGTTTTGGGCCCCACATCTCAGGAAGGACATACTGGCACTGGAGCGTGTCCAGCGGAGATTCACACGGATGATCCCTGGGATGGCGGGTCTAACATATGATGAACGGCTGAGGATCCTGGGATTGTATTCATTGGAGTTTAGAAGGTTAAGGGGAGATCTAATAGAAACTTACAAGATAATACATAGCTTAGAAAGGGTGGACGCAAAGAAACTGTTTCCGTTAGGCGAGGAGACGAGGACCCGTGGGCACAGCCTTAGAATTAGAGGGGGTAAATTCAGAACAGAAATGCGGAGACATTTCTTCAGCCAGAGAGTGGTGGGCCTGTGGAATTCATTGCCGTGGAGTGCAGTGGACGCCGGGACGCTAAATGGCTTCAAGGCAGAGATAGATAAATTCTTGATGTCGCGAGGAATTAAGGGCTACGGGGAGAATGCTGGTAGGTGGAGTTGAAATGCCCATCAGCCATGATTGAATGGCGGAGTGGACTCGATGGGCCGAATGGCCTTACTTCCACTCCTATGTCTTATGGTCTTATGGTCTAAATGTGATGTAAGGCATTTTGGTAGGTCTAACAGAGAGGGGAAATATACTGTAATCGACAAACTCTTAGGCATATAGAAAATCAGAGAGATGTGGGCGTGCAGGTTCACAGATCTTCAAAAGTGGCAACACAAGTGGGAAAGTTAGTCAAGAAAGCATACGGAAAGCTTGCCTTCATTGGACGGAGCATCGAGTATAAAAATTGGCAGTCATGCTGCAGTGGTATAGAACATTGGTAAGGCTGCACTTGTAATATTGCGCACAATTTTGGTCGTCACACTGCCAGAAGGATGCGGAGGCTATGGAGAGGGTGCAGAGGAGGTTTAGCAGGATGTTGCCTGGTCTGGAGGATGTTAGCTATGCGGAGAGGCTGTATTGACTCGGACTGCCTTTATTAGAACGACAGAGGTTGAGGAGTGACCTAATAGAGGCCTACAGGATTATGAGGGGCATGGATTGAGTGGATGGGCACGCAATCTTTCCCAGGATGGAGGGGTCAGTCATCAGGGGGCATAAGCTTAAGGTTTGTGGGGCAAGAGGAGATGTGCAAGGCACGTTTTTTTACACAAGAGGGTTGTGAGTGCCTGGAATGCGTTGCTGGGGGAGATTGTGGAAGCAGATACATTAAGGGCGTCCAAAAGGCATCTTGACAAATACATGGATAGGATGGGTATAGAGGGATACGGCACAAGGAAGTTTGGTATCATGACCGGGCTTGGAGGGCCAAAAGGCCTGTTTCTATGCTGTATTGTTCTTTGTTCTTTGAATTTGGGAGTGGGTTCACTAAAGTGAAAGTGATGATCCAAAAGCCGCGCTTCCACAGATATATTAACATTTTAACCCACATTTTAAATTATTAGATGTTGTTATTCAAGAATTGACTCTCCATATTCGTAGCAATGCCCAATTGTCAGAGGTAAGGGGAGATAAAAGCACGATAGTCACTCTCCACTGAAAGAAAAAGAAAGAACAGGGCTTATGAATAGGCTTTGAAATTTACTGTGTGGCAAACAAACAGGTTAATGTATAAAACACCCCTATCAATGACATGCATCTCTTCATCTTATTTTAGAACAACCTACAGGCATTGAGAACACGTAACTGAACTGGAGCTGCTGCATGTGGGCAATTTGCATTGAGTTACTCAACCAATCGAGATTAAAATCTTGAACTTTTATAGATCAGACTCCATGAATGTTTGAGGGCAGGGTAAGTGAGTGTGGTCAGGTGCGGGAGAATGGGAGTCAAAATTGTGGGCACAGATACTGGAGATGTGGGGTCCTTAATTGGAGAGCCCTTATTTAAGCAATGCAAAGCAGTCCCAGTAGCTAATCAGATTAACTCTAGTCGGCTGGCAGGTGTGGTAATTAGTGGCAGGAGGCAGCCCTCGGGGCTCATGGTGCCTGCCTTTGGCACCCAGTGTGGAGGGAGGAATTCAAAGACCAGGGTCCTGCTTGGGGAAGGGAGGCGGGTGGTTGTGGTGGAGGGGGCAGAGAGCGTGATCAATTGGATCTAAAATCTGTGGATTGCCAGAACAAACTCTTGAGCCTCCTGCTCCATATTTAGAAACAGATGCAGTCTCAAAACCTTCCTGAGCTTGTTCTGGCCTGTGGATACATTTTTGCTCTTTTGCGATTGCCAGACAGTGTAAAATGTGGAGCAACCCCTGTGGCGAGGTTAAAAATGAGTGGTGGTGCCAATGATATAACTGGGCTCTGATATTTGGTGTTAAATGAGACCCCTGCCTACTGTTAGAGGGGCCGCACCTCGTGCAGGGCCCAAATTACTATCATCAATATTATGACGGCCCGGAATTGGGTTGGACGTGTTTGTTCACAATATTTTGACCGCCCCAACCCGACCCTCTTCTGCCAATCAGTGGGCTGGGTGGGTTAAAATTGGGGACTATCTCAGCAATGCCAACAAAGTTAAGTGCGCATCTTGGAGAACTGATAGTATTTCCCATCAAAATCCAGCCATCTGGTTCAGCTTTTTACTTCCAAGGTTCTGCCAGTACTGATGTACAAACCTTTTCAGCACCTCCTTTGCAAATGTACAATGCAAGCCCTCTGCATGTAGTCTAGTTAGTACAATAAACAACTCCATGCGCACTGTTTGTACAGGTGAGATCTCCTGCTGACTGCCCACCCATAAATCAGGATCAGTTAGATAGTGAGGGGGAGGGGGGGAGGGGGGGAGGGGGGGGGTGGAGGGGAGGAAGGGGAGGTGGGATGTTGGGGGGGGGGGGAGGGAGGTGGGAGGGTGGTAGAAAAGGTTAAGTCAAACGAGGTAAAACATGAAGAGCAGTGTGTGGCCTCCCTTGAACTAAGGGTCACCAGCCTGTGGTGAGTAAAATGTTATGCTGCAATAAGTTTTGTGGCAGGGGTGGAATTGAAACTATCAGATCTGATGGTCCTCATCAATCGCCATCTCTTCTAAACATGAAGACCAAACTTGGTGCTCCAGGCGCAAGTGAAATAATTGCGAGTTTACTGTGGCTGTCAGTTAATTCTTTTGCATTCTCCTTTCTCGATTTGAGCGGCAAAACATTAATATCTCTGAAAAGTGACAACTAAATGCAAGACGAATGTGGCCTGACTAACAATGGAAGAAAGAATGACTGTTATTCTGTCTGATTAATATACGTTCAACTATGCTTATCATGTGAGCCAAATTCCACGTTTTCCAAATTTGCAGTAAGGCTTGTTTTGTTTGGTCACGATGCTACGTTGAGCTGCAGCTTAATTGCTAAATAAATTCCCATTCCTGGATTGAACATGATGTGCAACCAGTAACTATCAGTCACTGGTACTAAACATGTAACACGGGCACCTCTAAACATTTTCTTCAATTGGCATTCAAATTTAATGAGCGAGAAACGACATTGCACAATATTGCTAGCAGCACCTTGGAATACAATAAAATTAGTTAAAATAAACGTTTCAACATCTCCATTAAAATAGCCGACAAATTAATTTCCTACTGATTGTTAATATTACTCAGCATAAATTCCAGCCAATTGAAATCGTATAACTCCGAGACCCCAGGTTGCTCGATTTAAATCCTCATTACCTGCTGTTACATATGTGCTTGCTGACTTGTAATCACCTATTCAATAATGCTGACACTAATGTGTAATGACTTGCTCATACACTGAGACGCAGATTCAGCTGTTGCTACGCTCATATCGCTGACCTGCTACTCGCAAATTGATTGGCTGTTGCTGACCTTTTTTTAAAAACGCTTTGTTTTACGAATGTGCAAGAGAAGGTGTCCTTTGTGCTTCTCCGGCAGTAAAACTATTTATATGATCCTTCACTAAACATTCTACTTCACAATACAAAGTGCATGAAGGGAAGCTTCCCCTGAGCTTAAGAGTAATAAATAAGGATGCGGCAGGCATTTCAGTAGTCGTGGAGAAGTAGACATCTATGTGGGGGTGTTATTTCAGCCTGACATGTTGTTTCACTACGGCAGAGCTGGGAGGCCATCAGATTGACCTTGCCTAGCTACATCAGCCCAGATAGATATGAATCATGTAATACTTATTGTGCTGCCTACACAAGCAGATGCTTTATTTAAAAAGAACATGGTATTGGAAAGCAATGCCAGGGATGAATGCCAATCAGTTATGTAATGAAATATGTCCTAAACTTAAACAAGTGAGAAAAGCTGGAATTGGTGGAAATATTATACAATGGATGCATAATTGGGTGACTGGTAGAAGCCAGAGGGTAATCATCCATCTGTGAGACTATTACATGGGGCTCCACAGGAGCCTCTATTGTCCGATATCTTCATAAATGATCTGGACCAAAGAGTTATGACACAATTGTCTAAATTTATCAATGATGCAAAGCTAGTCTGAAAAGTCACATAGCGTAAATTCCAGGAGATTTCAATGTATTTGGGAATTGGGCAAACAGATGACGGATAGCATGCAATGAAGATGAATTAAGAGTGCTTCACATGGCGTCAAACAAAAAAATGCAGCGGAGCGCTCTAACCTCAATGTAAACAATATAATGTAAATGAGCTTTGCAGGTCCTGATTTATAATGGATCATAGCTTTCACGTTATTCTTTGCAACACCTCCCAGCCTGTGACCTCCACCGCATGGAAGCGCATGGATCACGTGTGTACAAGGACACTGCCAACTTCAAGTACCCCTTCAGACCACTCATCCGCCCAGCTTGAACACCTATCACCTTTTCTCCATGGTCACTGGGTCAAAACCCCAAAACTCCCTACCCAACATCAGTGTGGGAGCAGCTTCATGACACAAACTGTAACAGTTCAACAATATGGCTCACCAACACCTCCTCAAGGAACATTAAGGATGAGCAGTAAATACACCGGGCGCGATTCTCCGCACTCACGACGGGGCGGAGAATAGCGGGCGGCGCAAATTTTTACGGTGACGCTGGTCCGACGTCCTCCCGCTATTCTCCCCCCTCCCCACACGCCCGCCCCCCGACACGAATCACTGCTCGCCGTTTTTTTATGGTGAGCAGCGATTCTCCCCTGGCCGATGGGCCGATTTCCAAGGCCTTTACGGCCGTTTTCACGAATTTGAATACACCTGCTATACAAGTTCGTGAAAACGGCGCCAAAGTGCCGTTCTGCACAACCATGCCACCGATTGGCACGGCCGCACCACGGCCGTGCCAAGGGTGGCATGGGCCCGCGATCGGTGGGCACCAATCGCGGGCAGCGGGTACTTACCCTGCGCACTCTTTGTTACTCCGCTGCCCCGCTGGATCAGTCCGCGGGGCGGCTGAGGGGCATAACGGCCCGCGCATGCGTGGGTTTCACGCATATGCGTGATGATGTCATCCGTGCATGCGCGGGTTGGAGTCGTCCAATCCGCGCATGCGCGGCTGACGTCATCATATGCGTCAGCTGTCGCTAACTTTGGCGCGTGGGCTTAGCGAAATTCGTTAAGCCCGCGATGCCGGAGTTCACGGGGGCCCGCTGCTAGCCCCGACCGGGGAGCAGAATCAGGTCCCGGGAGGGGGCGCGGAGGCTGCCGTGAAACACGGCCGGTTTCACGGCAGCCTTCACGACTCTCCGCATTTGCGGAGAATCGCGCCCACCACTTTTACTATTGACCCCATTTTCTCATCATTTAAGGTGCCACAGTACACCACAGAATATTGGGTCTGTTGAAAAGATACAGGAGGGGGATAGCAGAATAATGGGATGCCGAGATTTGGTTTATTAAGATAGATTTTGTAAAAATGGAAACATTTTCACGAGCAAAAAAGGAGGTTGGGTGGTTAGATTATTGTTACTTTTGGGCAGCACGGTGGCGCACTGGGTTAGCCCTGCTGCCTCACGGCGCCGAGGTCCCATGTCCGATCCCGGCTCTAAATTTAAAAAAAAAGATTAGTTACTTTTAGGACTCTAAAGGGCATGCGTGGGTTTCACGCATATGTACATTATGACGATCTGTTTCAAATTGCCAGCACACTAGAGCACGACATGTGTTCAAACTTAAAACGGAAACACTATTAAGTGAGTGGGTAATAAGTCAATAAAACAAGGGCAGCACGGTGGCGCAGTGGTTAGCATTGCTGCCTCACGGCGCCGAGGGTCCCAGGTTCGATCCCTGCTCTGGGTCACTGTCCATGTGGAGTTTGCACATTCTCCCAGTGTTTGCGTGGGTTTCACCCCCACAACCCAAAGATGTGCAGGGTAGGTGAATTGGCCACGCTAAATTGCCCCTTAATTGGAAAAAATGAATTGGGTATTCTAAATTTATTTTTTAAAAATAAGTCAATAAAACTGACTCCCTGTGGAGAACGTGGGTGGAGATTGTGTTGATTCATTGAAATACAAGTTAAACTATTTTATTTTGTAAAATTATATTTTGGAACACTGCATATAATTAATTTGAGACAGAATAGGTAGTAAGTGTGGGATGGGAGGAACAGGTGACTTTAGATCAATTGGTCCCAAAGTTTTCCACTGCTGGGGGTTGTAGACCAAGTGATAAAGATCGATTGCTTTGATTAGTCAACATCTCCATACCATCGTATTATGCTACTCTTAAGTTAGATCTTTGTCCTTTCTTTTCTAGCAATTCTTATGTTCCTATATTGCTATGAGGTATGTTTTCTTGCATTACGTTGAAATGTTAAATGTAGTATTGCTATAATACTTTCATTTTATTTTTATATAATACTTTAATTTCATGTTATTTATAGTAAAATAGTGAAACACTGGTAATTTGGAAGGCAGAATAGGTTTGGTTGCAGCTAGTACATTTCCCCATAGTACAAGATGAGGAACTGGGAAATGCAAACTATATGATCATATGAAAATGGTAATTCTTCACTCAGAAAGTGATGAATCTTTGGAACTCTCTACCCCAGGGTGGTTGTCGAGGTTCAGCCAGTGAATATGTTCAGGACGAGGTGGGATAGGTTCCTAGTCATTCAAGACATTGGGGGGTTTTGGGGATAGTGCAGGATAATGTCCTTGAGGTGGAAGATGAGCCATGATCTGGTTGAATGGCTCAAGGGGTTGAACAGCAGACCCCAGTTCATTTTTATCATGTTCCCTCTGTAGGATGTAAGTAAGGCGCCCACTAGCTTTGGGTGTATGTTCTTGTTGCCTGCTTGATGGAGCAGGTTAAAATTCTCATGTTCAGCTCCCAACAGGTCAAGGACAGGTAGACAATCTGGCAATTTGAATTGTCTGCCTGTTTTCTACCACTTTGGCACTTTAGCCTTGAGATGAAGAAGAAAGAAGATGAAACAATTCCACCCAGAAATCCACACAAGATTTAGTAAGAAACAGGCTCCGATCCTGAAAACCTAGGTTAAAACCAAGACGACCAAATAGCAAGATTGATAAAATTGGATTAATCAAGGACATTTGACCAGAATCTGATGTCAACAGTTCCAAATATAAAGTGCCTGTCAGAGTTACTTAAATCACAAAGGTTCTGAGGAAACGGCTTGGATTTATCTCTCAAGATTCAGGGTGTCATTATAATAGCCTGCTGTGAAATCAATTACCACATTGTATCTTAATGATTGTCGTCTGTTATCCTCTGCTCCTCGCCTCCCTAATTCTAAACAGCTCAGCCTCATTTGGAACCAGGGATTTCTTTCAGCAGCCGCCCCCATTATCACGCCATGATTTGACATGTCAATCGTTTCGCATGATGCAGCAGTCAATTGGCTGAATAAATCAGCCTTTGGAATTGGCGTACGGCCAAGCTAAGGCTGCTATATTTCTAAAGTTGCTCCCTCCTCCAAATTGGAACCTGATCTCAGAGATAGGTAAGTAACTTCATATTTCACCTCACAATGTGTTCGGACAGTGGGTAGGATTGGATGTACTGTTTGTTAATGGGAGAAAGTTAAGTTAAAATCATGAAAATTGAATGGTGAAAACGTCAAATAGAAAACAGTGGGAAATGAAAGACTGGCAAATCAGAAATAAAGGCATTGGAAATCTCTGGCCCTTCTGGCAACCTCACTTCAAAGTTCCAGTTGGAGGGCAGCAAAAAAGGATGCAAACTAGATTGGGAACCAACTATGTTAGAGCTCATTTTAACTCAGATGGAGACAATAAAATGTCCAAACGTCACTGGACAATTAAGATTGAGTGTTTGTAGCTCTTATTAGTGTGGGTGTGTTAGATAGAGTGGGCATGGGTGAGAGAATTAGAGTGTGTGTGTGTGTGGGAGAGGTGGTGTGGGTGTGGGTGTCAGAGTGGTGTGAGAGAGTGGGTGTGAGAGAGTGAAATGAAATGAAATGAAAATTGCTTATTGTCACGAGTAGGCTTCAAATGAAGTTACTGTGAAAAGCCCCTAGTCGCCACATTCCGGCGCCTGTTCGGGGAGGCTGTTACTGGAATCAAATCGTGCTGCTGGCTTGCCTTGATCTGCTTTCAAAGCCAGCGATTTAGCCCAGTGAGCTAAACAGTACGGGTGAGAGAATAGGCGTGGATGGTCTGAGAGAATGCGTGAGAGAGGGGGAATTGACAGGGAGGCCAGCAGCGCCGAGAACGGCTCCACTTTTAACCGTAACTCTGCTTCTGTTTTGGGCCGTGACAAGTATGTCCTGGCGAAGACGCACATGGGCTCATTTCCTGCACTAACAAGCTCAGCCCGCCAGGGCAGGAAGAGATCAGGGTGCCATCTGATCTCTGAACCCCCCCCCCCTCCATGCCCCAACTGACCAATTAGGGGTCCTTGAGCCCCCACACCCCACCTCAGAAGGGAAGGGCACCCCCAGGCCTGATGCCCGGCATGGGCAAGATGCCACCATGTCAGCCTCAGCGCCGGTCGGAATATTACATCCGTTACAGTCAATCGACCTAAAATCATGACCTTCAAATAAACATCAGCAAACCGCACCCACAGCAAAATATTTACCCTTAATTTGGTAATCATTCTGAGGAACGCCGCAGGTCTGAAAACTCATTGGTATAAGAGGTGGGGTTTCTCTGAGTTTGGGGCTGAGTCCTGGCCTTATTGTTAGGATGGAGCACTCTGCTTCTAACTCTGTTGCAGAATCCGTGATGTTCATGAAATCTGAGTTTCTCTGATCTAACTGAAGTTTCAGCCAAGGTTTTTTTTTTCTTGATTATTTCAGGTGATGTGGGAGTCATTTGCAGGGCCAGCATTTGTTCCCCATCCCTAATTACCCTTGAACAGAGTGCTGGGCCATTTCACAGGACAATTCTGAGCCAACCACGTTGCGGTGGGTCTGGAGTTGCATGTAGGCCAGACCAGGTAAGGTTGGCATCCTTGGGATGTCTTTAACGTCTAAAGGACCAAAGTGAACCTCATGTGTTTTTACGAACATGCATACGAACATATAAATAAGTAAAATTAGGAGCAGGAGTAGGCCATTTGGCCCCTCGAGCCTGCTTCTGCTGTTAGATAAGATTCCACGACCAGGAAGCCTGCCCGTGCTCCCATTGAGGCCCCTAAATGGCCAGTTATTGACTAGTTAAGGGCCGTTTCCCACCCAACCTCAATTTTAAAGCTGGCGGGAGGAATTAATTTCTGTGGGGAAGGCCAAATATCAACAGGGCTACATCTTGGGCAGGAAGTGAAACAAAGAACAAAGACTAAAGGTCAAAGAACAAAGAAATGTACAGCACAGGATCAGGCTCTCCGGCCCTCCAAGCCTGTGCCGATCATGATGCCCTAACTAAAAAAATACCTTCTGCCCTCATTTGGTCTGCATCCCTGTATTTCCTCCCTATTCATCCAGATGCCTCTTAAATATTGCTAATGTGCCTCCTTCCATCACATCCTCTAACAGCACATTCCAGGCACCCACCACTCTCTGCGTGAAAAACCTACCCCGAGAATCTCCCTTAAACTTTTCCTCTCTGACCTTGAACCTGTGCCCCCTTAAAATTGACACTTCCATTCTTGTCAAAAGCCTCTGACTATCCACCCTGTCTGTGCCTCTCATAATTTTGTCAACCTCTATCAGGTCTCCACTCAGCCACAGGGACTTGTCCACCTTAATGCAATTTAGGATATTCAACACTTCCTCCTTTGATATATTGACGTTGTCAAGAGTGTTCAGACACCTATCCCTGGCCTCAATATCCGCCATGTCCTTCTCCTTGGTGAATACCAATACAAAGTACTAATTAAGGATTTCATCCTCTTCCAGTGGTTCCATGCATAACTTCCCTCCATTGTCCTTAAGTGGGCCCACCCTTTCTCTTGCTACCCTCTTGCTCCTAATAATGCATAAAGAGCCTTGGGATTCTCCTTGACCATATTTGGGTGGCATGGCAGCACAGTGGTTAACACTGTTGCTTCACAGCTCCAGGGTCCCAGGTTCGATTCCCAGCTTGGGTCACTGTCTGTGCAGAATCTGCACGTTCTCCCTGTGTCTGCGTGGGTTTCCTCCAGGTGCTCTGGTTTCCTCCCATAAGTCCCGAAAGATGTGCTGTTAGGTAATTGGGACATTCTGAATTCCCCCACTGTGTACCCGAACAGGAGCCGGAATGTGGCGACCAGGGGCTTTTCACAGTAACTTCATTGCAGTGTTAATGTAAGTCTACTTGTGACAATAAAGTTTATTATTATATTATAAAGACATATGATGACCCCTTTTAGCCCTCCTAATTCCAGTTTAAATTAATTCCTACTTTCACTGTACTCCTCAAGGGCTTTGTTAGCTTTTAGATGCCAAGACCCATCAAAAGACCTCGGGAACCTCCCTTTCCCCCCTTTCACCCCACTTCGGCCTTTCCCCCTCGGCTCCAACTGCCTCTTTCATGCACCACCCCTCCACCTCATCCCCATCCCAACAGTGTTCTGCCCCCTGATTCCTGTTAGCTAACCAATTCTCTATCCAAGCTATTAAGTTAGCCTTTGATCGGCCATGATTGAATGGTGGAGCAGGCTCGAGGTGCTCAATTTCATACTCCTGCTCCTATTTCCTATGTTCTTTACAATAATAACTTGTATTTTTATAGCATCTTTAATATACTCAACCACCCCATGGCACTTCATAGGACAATAATAATAAAAAACAATTAACACCAAACCACATGAAAAGACATCAGAGCAGCACGGTAGCATTGTGGATAGCACAATTGCTTCACAGCTCCAGGGTCCCAGGTGCGATTCCGGCTTGGATCGCTGTCTGTGCAGAGTCTGCACATCCTCCCCGTGTGTGCGTGGGTTTCCTCCGGGTGCTCCGATTTCCTCCCACAGTCCAAAGATGTGCAGGTTAAGTGGATTGGCCATGATAAATTGCCCTTAGTGTCCAAAATTGCCCTTAGTGTTGGGTGGGGTTACTGGGTTATGGGGATAGAGTGGAGGTGTTGACCTTCGGTAGGGTGCTCTTTCCAAGAGCCGGTGCAGACTCGATGGGCCGAATGGCCTCCTTCTGCACTGTAAATTCTATGGTGATCAAAGGTTTAAGAAGTACTTTTAAAAATTAATTTATGGGATATGAGCGTCATTAGTTAGGGCAGCATTTATTGCCCATCCTTTGTTGCCCTTCAGAAGGTGGTGGTGAGTTGCCTTCATGAACCACTGCAGTCCCTGAGGTGCAGGTACACCCACAGTGCTGTTAGGGATGGAGTTCCAGGATTTTGACCCGTGACAGTGAAGGAATGGCGATATATTTCAGAAGGTGGTGGTGAGTTGCCTTCATGAACCACTGCAGTCCCTGAGGTGCAGGTACACCCACAGTGCTGTTAGGGATGGAGTTCCAGGATTTTGACCCAGTGACAGTGAAGGAATGGCGATATATTTCCTAGTCAGGGTGGTGAGTGGCTTGGAAGGGAACCTCCAGTTGGTGGGGTCCCCAGGTGTCTGCTGCTCTTGTCCTCCTAGATGGTAGCAGTCGTGGATTTGGAAGATGCTACCACTGTTTCTCGGCGGTAGAGAGTTTGACTATTTGTGGGAGGGGAAGCAATCAAGCGGGCTGCTTTGTCCTAGATGATGTTGAGCTTCTTGAGTGTTGTTGGAGCTGCACTCATACAGGTGAGTGGAGAATGTTCCATTACATTCCTGGCTTGTGCCTTGTAGATGGTAGACATGCTTTTTGGGGGTTGGGGATGAGTCACTTTTCATACGCTTCTTAGCCTTTGACCTGCCCTGATAGCCACTGTATTAATATTGCTAGTCCAGTTCAGTTTCTGACCAATGGTAAGCCCAAGGAAGTTGATTATGGGGAATTCAGCAATGGTAATGCCATTGAATGTCAAAGGGCAATGGTTAGAACATCTCCTGCAAGAGATGGTCATTGACTGGCACTTGTGTGCTAAAGTATCTTAAAGGTACTGCCAGGGAGAGCAATTTTTGATTTCGATTTATTGTCACGAGTACCGAGGTATAGTGAAAAGTATTTTTCTCCTCGTAATGGTGTTGGGGACATATTCCATCAGGGCGGCACAGTAGCACAGTGGTTAGCACAGTTTCTTCACAGCTCCAGGGTCTCAGGTTCGATTTCCGGCTTGAGTCATTGTCTGTGCGGAGTCTGCACATTCTCCCCGTGCCTGCGTGGGTTTCCTCCGGTTGCTCTAGTTTCCTCCCACAGTCCAAAGATGTGCAGGTTAGATGAATTGGTCATGCTAAATGGCGCTTAGTGCTTAAAAAAAATTAGGTGGGGTTACTGGCAGGGTGCTCTTTCCAAGGGCCGGTGCAGACTCGATGGGCTAAATAGACTCCTTCTGCACTGTAAATTCTATGATTCTACGGTTCTATGAATTGTGACTTTCAAAAGGGGATTGAATAAATACTTGAAAATGGAAAATATGAAGGGTTAAGGGAAAAGAGCAGGGGAGTACATGGCACAGGCATGATGGGCTGAATGGCCTCCATCTGTATCGTATGATTCCACAAATAGTGGAGCATACTGTAAATTCATTCCTATAGCAATCAGGTGATAGTATATTTAACAAGTGAGAACTTGTTCAGTATTTCAGCATTATTCAGGACCATTTTTGCCATATTAAGCAATATTAATACTGTGGCTATCAGGGCAGGACTAGTTGTAAGGAATCTTTATGCCTATCGTTCTCTGTTGCATAATTCCACTGTACCTTCTAATGCTTTTTAACAAAACTGCAGGTCCTCCCCCACTGACATGAGTGCATTTTGAAGTTGCAAAATACAAGACTGAGAGTAAATTTCAGATTTAGATTTGGATTTGTCACGTGTACTGAGGTGCAGTGAAAAATATTGTTCTGCGCACAGTCCAGGCAGATCATTCCATAAATGAAAAAAAAACATAAGACATACGATAAATACACAATGTAAATACATAGGCATCGGGTGAAGCATACGGAGTGCAGTGCTACTCAGTAGAGAAGATGCATGGGTAGATCAGATCAGTCCATAAGAGGGTCATTGACACTGTTAATGAATCTGTTACTGCGTGTTCTCAGACTTTTGTATCGCCTGCCTGAGGGAAGAGGTTGGAAGAGAGAATGACCCAGGTGGTATGAGACTTTGATTATGTTGTCCGCTTTCCCAAGGCAGCAGGAGGTGTCGACAAGGTGAGAGTGTTGGACAGATCGAGGAGGAGAATTCCAAATGGGGCCGAACAAAAGCTCTGAAATACTGAAACATAACTTTCTTCCGCTTTAATTCCAGATTACTCAAGACAAAGGCCATCATTATTGCTGTTAGTTTTTTGTATAAAAATTTATCATGTGTCTTCTTGAAGCTCACATAGGTCACATTCATAGTTTTTATCTATTATGACAGTGACCTCCTCCAAATATTCTACAAGATTAGTCAGACATGACGTACCCTTCACAAATCTCTAATCTGTTCATATTTGTCCACATATTCAGTCACGGTTTCCCTGAAGCAGTAATTTTCCCATGACTTATCAGGTTTCTCTCATCATCTTTCTTAAATAGTGAAGTTGCAGTTGCAACAGCACAATTCCCAAATTCCAAAGGACAGGAAGATTATTAATAATGCACCGCAATTTCCTCACCCACTTCAAATGCTCTGGGAGGGAAACTATCTGGCCTTGGTTGTTTGTTAGCCCCATTATTTTATCTAATGCTTATTTTATCTAATACTTACATTAAACGCAAAAGCATTCTCCTTTGATTTATTTTACTTCCCTTTGCACTGCTGATATTTTGGTCTCTTCTATTGTGAAGATGAATGTAAAATATTAATTTATGAGGCGTGGTCATGGAATCTCTACAGTGCAAAAGTGCAGAAGGAGGCCATTCAGCCCATCAAGCTTGCACCGACCCTCTAAAAGAGCACCAGAGCTAGGCCTACTTCCCCACCCTATCCCCATAACCCAATAACCCAACCTAACAATTTTGACACTAAGGGGCAATTTTGCGTGGCCAATCCACCTAACCTGCACATCTTCAAACCGTGGGAGGAAACTGGAGCACCCGGAGGAAATCCACGCAGACATGGGGAGAATGTGCAAACTCCACACAGTCACCCAAGGCTGGAATTGAACCCGGGTCCCTGGCACTGTGAGGCAGAGGTGCATCATGCCACCCATATTTCCTTACTATTGATTACCTTATCATCTAAGTCTGTTTGTAATAGGTCCATATTTCTCCAACTTATTTCTCTTAATATATTTAGATCATAGAATTTACAGTGCAGAAGGAGGCCATTCGGCCAATCGAATCTGCACCGGCTCTTGGAAAGAGCACACTGCTCAAGGTCAACACCTCCACCCTATGCCCATAACCCAGTAACCCCACCCAACACTAACAGCAAATTTGGACACTAGGGGCAATTTTATTATGGCCAATCCACCTAACCTGCACATCTTTGGACTGTGGGAGGAAACCGGAGCACCCGGAGGAAACCCACGCACACACGGGGAGGATGTGCAGACTCCGCGCAGACAGTAACCCAAGCCGGAATCGAACCTGAAACCCTGGAGCTGTGAAGCAACTGTGCTAACCACTGTACTGCTGTGCTGCCCTGCTGTTATTGATAGCTGATTCCACAACTCAGACCTACAACACTCGACTGAGGCAGAGGTCAATACTTTGATGTACTCACCAATGTTGTCATAATAAGTCTCATTGACACTCACAGAGATCCCAGTAAGGGTGTTCTGGGCTGTGAAAAATGCTGATGACGAGAGCTTCACAAAGAATTCATAGAATTTACACTTCAGAAAGAGACCATTTGGCCCATCAAGTCTCCACCAACCCTTGGAAAGAGCACCCTACTTAAGCTCACACCTCCACCCTATCCCATAACCCAGTATCCCCACCAACCTTTTTGGACACGAAGGACAATTTAGCGTGGCCAATTCACCTAACCTGCACATCTTTGGATTGTGTGCGGAAACTGGAGCACCCGGAGGAAACCCACGCAGACATGGGGAGAACGTGCAGATTCCACACAGACAGTGACCTAAGCCGAGAATTGAACCTGTAACCCTGGAGCTGTGAAATAACAGTGCTAACCACTGTGCTACCGTGCCGCCCACATAGGGGCCTACGAAGAATGTATCTTCTTTCTTTTCCTGGTACATCTCTTGCACAGCATGAGGCCAAAAAAAGATACCAAACAGAAAAGCTGTGCCATTTTCTTGGATGAAATGGCGGAGATCAGGAATATATGAGTAAGTTGAGGCAAAAAGCTTTACATTGTTCTGCTTGGAGGCTCTTCTCATTATTTCCTAATATGATTTGATACAATTTGCATTCAGTTTTGGAGGTTGCAGATTTTGGTTTCAGGCAGCATTAGGAGGAGAATGCAAGGATCCATTATATATTTCATTGACTAGCACCATTAGACATATTTGTGTTGCATTGTGCACAGAAAGCATGTGGGTGGCAAGTGCCATTGTGCAATGCTTTAAAATTGAATGGTTATTCCTTCCAGGGATACAGACAGGACATAAAATATTGATTCATCGCTGTAGTGATCTCTATATGTGCATGTACATAAGGGGTTAATGTGTAATCAGTAGCACCACATGATCACGAGATGGCCGGCCCGGCGGTGGAGCGGCGTCGGGGTATTCAGAAAATGAATCATGAATCAGAAAATGTATCAGTCATGGCCCTGATACAGTGGGTGGAATTCTCCGAACCTCCGTACCGAAATTGTGATCGTCGCGCAGGCGGAGAATGGGCGCTGACGCAGAAAACCAGTGCGACACTGCTCCTGTGATTCTCCCGGAATTGTGTTGCGGGGGAAAAGGACCAACTACTGGACCTCGCTAATAGGGCCGCCGACTCAAAATGGCAGCCCTATGGCAAGATTCGCGATGGAATCCCTCGCGATCCCTGGCATGCATAAATTTGCATATCACAGGGCAGTGAATTGACTCTGGGCGAGCGATCACAAACCAGACGCAATTCAACTTCAGCTGGAGAACAGTCGCCCAAATGGAAAATCCTGCCTATGATTTTGTTCCTTTTATATTAATGTGGTGGTGCGGAGACAGGGGGAGGCATTGTCTGACAGAGGGATGGTATTCAGTAAAAATATTAAGCCACACTTTAAATCTTGTTACTGGATGGATAGAGTGAGGGTCAGAGATCTCAGATTGAGAGGTGCAGACTTGCTGGGAGGATTCACCGAGCCTCTGCGCCAAAATCGAGCTCGGCACGGGGGCGGAGAATAGGGCGTCAGACCCGTGATCGGTCCGACGCCTTCTCGCGATTCTCCGGGGAATGGAGAATTGCTGCCAGTCACGCACGCGCGGTCGACATGGCTCCGGTCGGGGGCCATTGAAAGAGGCCCCCGCAGTGATTCTCCGCTGACAATTGGCAAAGTTCCCGCCGGCGTAGTAATCTGATCCCGGGTACATTTCGCTAGAAGATACTTAGCTGAGTGATTCACCCATTCTGCCAAGCCATTGGACTGTGGGTATAGGGGGCTGCTCATGATATGCTCCAAGTCCCATGTGTGTGCAAAATGTTTTAATTCAGTGGAGGTGAATTGGCAAGCGTTATCTGTCATGATTCTCTTCATTCACCTGAGGAAGGGGCAGTGCTCCGAAAGCTAGTGTTTGAAACAAACATGTTGAACTTTAACCTGGTGTTGTAAGACTTCTTACTATGATTCTCTGAAGGATGATGTGTATAGCAAAGTGTTTTTTGAGCTTGATGATGACTGTGTTACTCATTGTATTTGGCAAGTACAAGCCAACTAAGAGCAAATGTTGTTTACTATTCCATTTGTAAATATCAGCTGCAGTGAATGACAATGGGAAGTCTGGGACCTCATTTAAGTGCTGCAGTTCTTATGTTTGATGCGGCTGAAGTGCATTGCAGAGTGCACATCTGGAGACTTCCTTTTCCATGTCTGCATACGTGGAGGGCCAATATAGGGCGGCATTCTCCCCTACCCAGCAGGGCGGGGGGTCCCGGCATAGGGGAGTGACGCCAACCACTCCGGCGTCGGGCCTCCCCAAAGGTGCGGAATTCTCCGCACCTTTGCGGGCTAGGCCCGCGCCGGAGCGGTTGGCACCACGTCGACTGGCGCGAAAACCGGCACCAGCGGCCTTTCAGGCCTGCCGCCCGGCGCCGGGGCTGGCCGAAAGTCCTTTGCCGGTTCGCGCATGCGCCGGTGCCGCTGACGTCACCACCGGCGCATGCGCGCTGGGGGATTCTCTTCTGCCTCCGCCATGGCAGAGGCCGTGGCGGCGGCGGAAGAGAAATAGTCCCCCCACGGCACTGGCCTGCCCACCGATTGGTGGGCCCCGATCGCGGGTCTGGCCACCGTGGGGGCACCCCCCGGGGTCCGATCACCCCGCGACCCCCCCCAGGACCCCAGGGACCCGCTCGCGCCGCCGATCCCGCCGCCACCAGAGGTGGTTCAAACCTTGACGGCAGGAGAGGCCTCCCAGCGGCAGGACTTCGGCCCATTGCGAGCCGGAGAATCGCCGCAGGGGGCTCGCCGCTTGACGTGGCGCGATTCCTACCCCCGCCAATTGCCGGGTGGCGGAGAATTTCTGCCATGGCGGGGGCGGGATTTTCGGCGGCCCCGGGCGATTCTCCGACCCTGCGTGGGGTCGGAGAATTTTGCCCGTAGTCAGTGATTCCCTGGCCTTGTTTTTAGTTGCTTCTAACCCAGGTGTCCGTGGTGAAGTTGTTGGGTGTAGTACCTCTGAAGAGAAGTAGGAATGATGAATTGTTGGTCATGCAGTATTAGTCCATCCTGTATTGTTAGTTCATTTCTGATGCCGAAGATGTGTAGAGATTGTGGGAAAGCTCCCTTCAGGATTCTTGTGAGCCCTTCATGATGCCATGCAGTTGGCTGTGTGTGATATCTTTGAGTTCCTGGATTCTACAAGAGGAGAACACCTCTATTGTCGCGATATCCATGTCTTCCTCAAGAGATGCCTCGTCTATAATGGGTAGGAAGGCTCTGAAGAGGACATCAGCCAAATTCCTTACCATATCCGCAGATGACGTTGAGATCGTAGTGTTGTAGATTTAGCATTATGCAGTTGTGCAGATGCAGTGTGGAGAGGCTTTTTCACGATAGTTATGAGTGGCTGATGATCTGTTTCAACTGTTGCAGGATGACCATTTATGAAGTCATGAAATTTCTGACAGACGAAGACTGTGTCTCAAGTCTCGGTATCAGTGAGGGCCCTTACTGCAAAGGACCAGACTGCGCCAAGTCTGTTCTGGGGAGCATCTGCTGATACAAATATGGGTGCTCAAACGTCAAAGTATTGTAGCACCGGTGGGGCTACAAGTGCCTGTTTGGGTCTGTTGAAGACCGCAGTGTGCTCCTGCCAGCACCATTCGAGGTGCTGGTGGAGAAGCTGATGAAGAGGTCCAGTAACCTCACTATACCAAAGAATAAATTTAGAAAGATAATTTGTCATACCAAAGAAGCACTGTAAAGTGTGCTTGTCCACAGGGGTGGGCCAGCTGTCGTATAGCCGTTGTCTTGTCTGGATCTAGTTTCACACCATCGACTGTGAGTAATTGACACATGTAAGGAACCTGGTTGAGCCTGAATCTGCTTTTTGCTTCAACTGTATAGTCCACGCATCATGGGATGTGGGCATTGCAAGCAAGGCCAGCATTTGTTTCCCATCCCCAATTGAACTGAGTGACTTGCTGGAGCATTTCAGAAGGTAGTCCTGTCAGCCACATTGCTATGTATCTGGAGCCATCTAGATAAAGACAGCAGATTTCCTTCCCTAAACGGCATTAGTGAACCACATAGATTTTTAGAACAATCGGTGATAGTTGTCATTGAGACTAACGTTACAATTCCAGATCTTATTTACAGAATTTTTTATTTTTTTTATTTTTTTTTATAAATTTAGATTACCCAATTATTTTTTCCAATTAAGGGGCAATTTAGTGTGGCCAATCCACCTACCCTGCACATTTTTTTGGGTTGTGGGGGCTAAACCCACGCAGACACGGAGAGAATGTGCAAACTCCACACGGACAGTGACCCAGAGCCGGGATCGAACCTGGGACCTCAGCGCCGTGAGGCGGTTGTGCTAACCACTAGGCCACCGTGCTGCCCTCTTATTTACAGAATTGAATTCCCACCAGCGGTTGTGATAGGATTTGAACCCGTGTTTCTAGCCTGGGCTTCTGAATTACTATTCCAGTGACATTAGTAGGGGGTGTGGCATTGTTAATCAAGGAAAGTATTACGGCGGTAGAAAGGACGCTTGAGGACTCGTCTACTGAGGCAGTATGGGCCGAGGTTAGGAACAGTAGAGGAGAGGTCACCCTGTTGGGAGTTGTCTATAGACCTCCGAATAGTTCCAGAGATGTAGAGGAAAGGATTGCAAAGATGATTCTTGACAGGAGCGAGAGTAACAGGGTAGTTGTTATGGGGGACTTTAACTTTCCAAATATTGACTGGAAATACTATAGTTCGAGTACTATAGATGGGTCAGTTTTTGTGCAGTGTGTGCAGGAGGGTTTTCTGACACAGTATGTAGACAGGCCAACAGGGGGCGAGGCCATATTGGATTTGGTACTGGGTAATGAACCCGGCCAGGTGTTAGATTTAGATGTAGGTGAGCACTTTGGTGATAGTGATCACAATTCGGTTATGTTTACTTTAGCAATGGGCAGGGATAGGTATATACCGCAAGGCAAGAATTATAGCTGGGGGAAAGGCAATTATGATGCTATTCGGCAAGATTTAGGATGTATAGGATGGGGAAGGAAACTGCAGGGGATGGGTACAATCGAAATGTGGAGCTTTTTCAAGGAACAGCTACTGCGTGTCCTTGATAAGTATGTACCTGTCAGGCAGGGAGGAAGTTGTCGAGCAAGGGAACCGTGGTTTGCTAAGGAAGTTGAAGCACTTGTCAAGAGGAAGAAGAAGGCTTATGTTAGGATGAGACATGAAGGCTCAGTTAGGGCACTTGAGAGTTACAAGTTAGCCAGGAAGGACCTAAAGGGAGAGTTAAGAAGAGCGAGGAGAGGACACGAAAAGTCGTTGGCGGATAGGATCAAGGAAAACCCTAAGGCTTTCTATAGGTATATCAGGAACAAAAGAATGACTAGAGTAAGATTAGGGCCAATCAAGGATAGTAGTGGAAAGTTGTGTGTGGAATCAGAGGAGATAGGGGAAGCATTAAATGGATATTTTTCGTCAGTGTTTACACTGGAGAAAGACAATGTTGTCGAGGAGAACACTCAGGTTCAGTCGACCAGGCTAGATGGAATTGAGGTTCAAAAGGAGGAGGTGTTAGCAATTTTAGAAAATGTCAAAATAGATAAGTCCCCTGGGCCAGATGGGATTTATCCTAGGATCCTCTGGGAAGCCAGGGAGGAGATTGCAGAGCCTTTGTCCTTGATCTTTATGTCGACTTTGTCGACAGGAATAGTGCCGGAAGACTGGAGGATAGCAAATGTTGTCCCCTTGTTCAAGAAGGGGAGTAGAGACAACCCTGGTAATTATAGACCTGTGAGCCTTACTTCGGTTGTGGGTAAAATGTTGGAAAAGGTTATAAGAGATAGGGTTTATAATCATCTTGAAAAGAACAAGTTGATTAGCGATACTCAACACGGTTTTGTGAAGGGTAGGTCATGCCTCACAAACCTTATTGAGTTTTTTGAGAAGGTGACCAAACAGGTGGATCAGGGTAAAGCGGTTGATGTGGTGTATATGGATTTCAGTAAGGCGTTTGATAAGGTTCCCCACGGTAGGCTATTGCAGAAAATAAGGAAGTATGGAATTGAAGGTGATTTAGCGGTTTGGATCAGTAATTGGCTAGCTGAAAGAAGACAGAGGGTGGTGGTTGATGGCAAATGTTCATCCTGGAGTTCAGTTACTAGTGGTGTACCGCAAGGATCTGTTTTGGGGCCACTGCTGTTTGTCATTTTTATAAATGACCTGGAAGAGGGTGTAGAAGGATGGGTTAGTAAATTTGCAGATGACACGAAGGTCGGTGGAGTTGTGGATAGTGCTTAAGGATGTTATAGGATACAGAGGGACATAGATAAGCTGCAGAGCTGGGCTGAGAGGTGGCAGATGGAGTTTAATGCGGAAAAGTGTGAGGTGGTTCACTTTGGAAGGAGTAACAGGAATGCAGAGTACTGGGCTAATGGCAAGATTCTTAGTAGTGTAGATGAACAGAGAGATCTCGGCATCCAGGTACATAAATCCCTGAAAGTTGCCACCCAGGTTAATAGGGCTGTTAAGAAGGCATATGGTGTGCTAGCCTTTATAAGCAGGGGAATTGAGTTTCGGAACCACAAGGTCATGCTGCAGCTGTACATAACTCTGGTGCGGCCGCACCTGGAGTACTGCGTGCAGTTCTGGTCACCACATTATAGGAAGGATGTGGAAGCTTTGGAAAGGGTTCAGAGGAGATTTACTAGGATGTTGCCTGGTATGGCGGGAAGGTCTTACGAGGAAAGGCTCAGGGAATTGAGGTTGTTTTCATTAGAGAGGAGAAGGCTGAGAGGTGACTTAATAGAGACATATAAGATAGTCAGAGGGTTAGATAGGGTGGACAGTGAGAGTCTTTTTCCTCGGATGGTGATGACCAACACGAGGGGACATAGCTTTAAATTGAGGGGTGGTAGATATAGGACAGATGTCAGAGGCAGTTTCTTTACTCAGAGAGTAGTAGGGGTGTGGAACGCCCTGCCTGCAACAGTAGTAGACTCGCCAACTTTAAGGGCATTTAAGTGGTCACTGGATAGACATATGGATGAAAATGGAATAGTGTAGGTCAGATAGGCCTCAGATGATTTCACAGGTCGGCTCAACATCGAGGGCCGAAGGGCCCGTTCTGCGCTGTAGTGTTCTATGTTCTATGTTCTAGTACTACGCCACCACCTCCCCAACAGAGTGCTATTCAATTCTTGCATAGTATGACCCTAACCAGGTTATCATCAACAATGATTTTGCAGGGTCGTCCTGCAAAGAGTTGCTCTATGCACCACTGAAAGATCTCATTGCCTGTGGAGATCCCATATGGCATATGGAGAAATCAATATCTGCCTACCAGAGGCAGGAATGTGGTTAGTTTCAAGGATTCTTCATCCAGCAGGATCTGCCAGAACCCGCATTTGGCATTCAGGATGCTAAAAACTTTAGCATTTAGCATGTCTTCTATCACTTGTTCCACTGTCTTTATAAGGTGATGAGGTCTGAACATCGCCTTGTTCAACTGCACTGACCCAATGCATATCTTAACCATGCCATCTTTATTTACTGCAGGAACCATTGCTGAAACCCGTTATTTGACCGAGTCTATAAGAGTTATGTTGCCAGTGTTGTCATTTAATTGACTATTATCTGTTTCATGGCTATTAATACTCTTTTCGGAGCATGAACGGTTGGTGGTATTGAGTCATCTTGTCTCGTGCAATATACAACAGGTAGCTTAGGAGGAATTTATTCAGCCAGAGGGTGGTGAATCTGTGGAACTCTTTGCCGTGGAAGGCTGAGGAGGCCAAATCACTGAGTACCTTTCAAACAGAGATAGATAGGTTTTTGATCAGTAAGGGGATCAGGAGTAATGGGGAGAAGGCAGGAGAAAGGGGATGAGAAAAATTTCAGCTTTGATTGAAAGGCGGAGCAGACTCGATGGGCTGAGTGGCCTAATTCTGCTCCTATGTCTTATGGTCTTATGGTCTTATCAATGATGTTGTAGTTGAAGAGGTCTTGTACATCTGAGGCCTGGTGCTGCAGAGAATGCACCTCTGGACCAAATTGGTTGAGCCCCAGTGTGATACTGTCCCGAAGATTTAGCAATGGCCTTATCTTCTGGTCAGCTATATGAAATCTAAAAGTTCTCTGTGTGCAGGGGAGAGTGGTCACACCTTCGATGCTGATGGTTTAACGCCCATAAGCCATGGGGCCCACTTGGGCATTGGGGTTCAGTGCTGTATATGGGCCTCATTCCCACAGCATTCGGTTGGGTAATACGTTACACTTTGCTCCAGTGTCAATCTTCACCTTCAGTCTTTCTTTGCTGCAAGTCATGTTCAGGGCTGTGAAGATCTCATCCTTTCCTGTGACGGTGTCTCACAGACAAGTGTTGTTGGAGGCTCAATGGTTTTTGCGCTTTGGCTGAGCTCAAGTTTGTTCACTTTGTTGATGACCCCCAACCCTGGAGGACTGACTGGCTGCAGCGTGGTTGGTGGCAAAGGAAGGTTGCTGTGATTTCGATCTGCAGCATTTTGCTAAATGATTCCATTTGCCACATTTATTGCTGCGTTTAGCATTCGCGAAACATGCTGTTCTGTTCTGAGAGTGATGGCAACCACAACTGGGGTAGGGCATGTACTGTATCATGAAAACTTTTGATTCCCAGCTAAAAGCTCTGCTGTTTTGTTTGTTTAACATGCAGGTGCTAATGGCTGCTTTCTCTCGCAACAGCTGTATAGGGATAAGATCACTGTGGACCCCTTAGGCTATTAAACCCCTGACTACCTCATCACTAATGATGTCAAATGCACAATTCTTTGCTAAGGTTATCAAGGTAGCTGTATAGGATTGTCGATTCATCTGCTCTTTGGTTTGTTGAATCAAACACGTGCTTGTTGAGTAATACATCTTTTATCTTTTTTAAAAAATAATTTTTATTCAAATTTTTCAACAACAAATTTTCTCCCAACAATAAAGTAAACAAAGTGTAGAAATAAACAGAAAGAGAAATCCCCCCCCCCCCAATACAAATCAATAAATTAATAACTTAATAACAATACAAACCCCCTTAACAGACCCCAAACCCGCCCTCCCCCGGGGTTGCTGCTGAGATTGACCACCCTCTAACCTTCCGCCAGAAAATCGAGAAAGGGCTGCCATCGCCGGAAGAACCCTTGTACCGGCCCCCTCAGGGCAAACTTAACCTTCTCCAGCCTGATGAACCCAGCCATGTCATTAATCCAGGCCTCCGGGCTCGGGGGCTTCGCGTCCCTCCACTGTAAGAGAATCCTACGCCGGGCTACTAGAGACGCAAAGGCCAGGGTACCGGCCTCTCTCAACTCCTGCACTCCCGGCTCCGATGCCACCTCAAAGATCACGAGCCCCCAGCCTGGCTCCACCCTGGAACCGACCACGCTGGACAAAGTCCCTGCCACCCCCTTCCAAAACCCATCAAACGCCGGACACGCCCAGAACATGTGGGTGTGGGTCGCCAGGCCTCCTGAACACCTCCCACACCTGTCCTCTCCCCCAAAGAATCAGCTAATCCTGGCGCCAGTAATGTGCGCCCTATGCAGCACCTTCAGCTGAATTAAGCTGAGCCGTGTGCAAGAAGAGGACGAGTTCACCCTCCCCAGGGCGTCCGCCCATGTCCCATCGTCGATCTCCTCCCCTAACACCTCCTCCCACTTCCCTTTCAGCTCTTCCACCGAGGCCTCCTCCTCCTCCTGCATCACCTGATAAATTGCCGAGATCCTACCCTCACCAACCCACGTCCCCGAGAGCACCCTGTCCTGCACCCCCCTAGGCGGCAGTAACGGAAACTCCGCCACCTGCCGCTTGACAAATGCCCTAATCTGCATATACCTGAAAGCATTCCCAGGGTGGAGGCCCCACTTCCCCTCCAACTCCTCTAAAGTCGCAAACTTCCCATCAAGGAAAAGGTCCCCATCCGCCTGATGCCTGCTCTATGCCAGCTCAAAAATCCACCATCTATTCTCCCTGGTGCAAACCGGTGATTGCCCCGTACCGGGGCCCACACTGAGGCCTTCTCTTCCCCCCTATGCCACCTCCACTGCCGCCAAATTTTGAGGGACGCCATCACTACCTGACTCGTAGAGTACCTTACATAGAACATAGAACATAGAACAGTACAGCACAGAACAGGCCCTTCGGCCCTTAATGTTGTGCCGAGCCATGATCACCCTACTCAAACCCACATATCCACCCTATACCTGTAACCCAACAACCCCCCCCCCTAACCTTACTTTTATTAGGACACTACGGGCAATTTAGCATGGCCAATCCACCTAACCCGCACATCTTTGGACTGTGGGAGGAAACCGGAGCACCCGGAGGAAACCCACGCACACAGGGGGAGGACGTGCAGACTCCACACAGACAGTGACCCAGCCGGGAATCGAACCTGGGACCCTGGAGCTGTGAAGCATTTATGCTAACCACCATGCTACCGTGCTGCCCTTGCCGGGGGGAGTGGGAGCGGGGCCGTCACCAATGCCTCCAAACTCGTACCAACACAGGACGCCACCTCCAACCTCTTCCTCCCCATCCATCACCCACCTACGAATCATTGCCACGTTCACAGCCCAGTAATACCCACACAAGTTGGGCAACGCCAAGCCGCCTACCTCCCTTCCTCGCTCCAGGAATACCCTCCTCACACGAACCCCAGAATACTCTTATTAACCCTCTTAAAAAAAGCCTTCGGAATCAATATGGGGAGGCACTGGAAAAGAAACAAAACCCTCGGGAGCACCGTCATCTTAACTGACTGGACCCTGCCCGGCAAAGAGAGTGGCAGCGCATCCCACCTCCTGAACTCCTCCTCCATCTGTTCCACCAGCCTCGAAAAGTTTAGCCTATGCAGGGCCCCCCAGCTCCTAGCTATCTGGACCCCAAGATATCTAAAGCTCCTCTCCGCCCTCTTCAACGGGAGCTCTCCTATCTCCCTCTCCTGGTCCCCTAGGTGCAGCACAAACAGCTCACTTTTCCCCGAAAGTCCTCCGACCTCCTCCCATTCATTTTTTTTTTTTTTTTAAATAATTTTTATTGAGAAATTTTGATTTTATACAACAATAACGCACCTTAGTAAAATACCGAAAATAACAATAATATTAACAATCATATACATTCGCCCCATCCCCATGAACAACCCAGCATTTTAACAACAACGCAAATTAACACACTATAAAGTTACAGAATAAACACTACAATAATGCACACCCCCCCCGCCCCCGCCGGGTTGCTGCTGCTATTGACCCAGTTACCTATCTCTGAGCCAGGAAGTCCAGAAAAGGCTGCCACCGTTTATAGAACCCTTGTGTTGATCCTCACAGGGCAAATTTGACCTTTTCCAATTTTATAAATCCCGCCATGTCACTGATCCAGGTCTCCACGCTTGGGGGCCTCGCATCCTTCCACTGTAGCAGAATCCTTCGACGGGCTACTAGGGACGCAAAGGCCAGGACCCCGGCCTCTTTCGCCTCCTGCACTCCCGGCTCCACCCCAACCCCAAAAATCGCGAGTCCCCACCCTGGCTTGACCCTGGATCCAACCACCCTCGACACCGTCCCCGCCACCCCCTTCCAGAATTCTTCCAGTGCTGGGCATGCCCAGAACATATGGGCGTGGTTCGCAGGACTCCCCGAACATCTGGTGCACCTGTCCTCACCCCCGAAGAACCTACTCATCCTAGTCCCGGACATGTGGGCCCGGTGCAGCACCTTAAATTGGATGAGACTAAGCCTCGCACATGAGGAGGAAGAGTTGACTCTCTCCAAGGCCTCCGCCCAAGTCCCGTCCTCTATCTGCTCCCCGAGTTCCTCCTCCCATTTAGCCTTCAGCTCCTCCACTGACGACTCCTCCACCTCCTGCATTACCTTATAGATGTCAGACACCTTCCCCTCTCCTACCCACACCCCCGAAAGCACTCTGTCCATCGTCCCCTGCGAGGGCAGCAAAGGGAATCCCTCTACCTGTCGCCTAGCAAACGCCTTTACCTGCAGGTATCTGAACATGTTCCCCTGGGGAAGGCCAAATTTATCTTCCAGTTCCCCCAGGCCCGCAAACCTCCCGCCAATAAACAGGTCCCTCAATTTGCTGATGCCCGCCCTTTGCCATCCCCTGAATCCCCCATCCGTGTTCCCCGGGATGAACCGATGGTTGCCACCCAGTGGAGCCTCCATCGAGCCCCCTGTTTTCCCCCGATGCCGTCTCCACTGTCCCCAGATTCTTAGGGTCGCCGCCACCACCGGGCTCGTGGTAACCCTCTTGGGGGAGAGCGGCAACGGTGCCGTTACCATGGCACCCAGGCTCGTACCTCTACATAACGCCATCTCCATTCTTTTCCACGCCGCCCCTCCGCCCTCCATCACCCATTTACGCACCATTGACACATTGGCTGCCCAATAGTACCCCAGAAGGTTGGGCAGCGCCAGCCCGCCTCTATCCCTTCCTCGCTCCAGGAACACCCTCCTCACTCTCGGAGTCCCATGTGCCCACACAAAGCTCAGAATACTGCCGGTCACTCTCCTAAAGAAGGCCCTGGGGATAAATATGGGCAGGCACTGAAAAAGGAACAAGAACCTCGGAAGCACTGTCATTTTGACGGACTGCACCCTCCCCGCCAACGACAATGGCAGCATGTCCCACCTCCTGAACTCCTCCTCCATCTGATCTACCAGTCTGGTAAAGTTATGCTTGTGGAGAGTCCCCCAGTCCCTGGCCACTTGCACCCCCAGGTACCTAAAGCTCTCCCCTGCCCTCCTAAGCGGGAGCCTACCAATTCCTTCCTCCTGGTCTCCAGGGTGCACCACAAACACCTCGCTCTTGCCTAAGTTTAATTTATAACCTGAGAAGGTCCCAAACTCGGCTAGTAACTCCATCACTCCCGGCATCCCTCCCACCGGGTCCGCCACATACAGTAACAGGTCGTCGGCATACAACGACACCCTATGTTCCTCTCCACCTCGCACCAAGCCTCTCCACCTCACTGAATCTCTCAATGCCATCGCCAGCGGCTCGATTGCCAGTGCAAACAACAAGGGGGACAAGGGGCAACCCTGCCTGGTCCCTCGGTAAAGCCGGAAGTACTCCGACCTCCTCCTATTCGTGGCCACGCACGCCATCGGGGCCTCATATAGCAGCCTTACCCATCTAATGAACCCTTCACCAAATCCAAACCTCCCCAACACCTCCCATAGGTACCCCCACTCCACTCTATCGAAGGCCTTCTCCGCATCCAGCGCCACCACTATCTCTGCCTCCCCCTCAATCGCCGGCATCATAATGACATTCAGCAATCTCCGCACATTCGTGTTCAGCTGCCTTCCCTTCACAAAACCTGTCTGGTCCTCATGCACAACCCCTGGCACACAGTCCTCTATCCTGGTGGCCAGGATTTTTGCCAGCACCTTAGCATCCACGTTGAGGAGAGATATGGGCCTGTATGAACCACACTGCTGGGGGTCCTTGTCCTTCTTTAAAATTAACGAGATCAGTGCCCGTGACATCGTCGGGGGCAAAGTCCCCCCTTCCCACGCTTCGTTGAGTGTCCGCACCAGCAAGGGGCCCACTAGGTCCACGAACTTTTTATAAAATTCCACCGGGAACCCATCCGGCCCCGGTGCCTTCCCTGACTGCATCTGCCCGATCCCCTTAACTAGCTCCTCCAGCTCAATCGGCGCACCCAGCCCCTCCACCTTCTCCTCCTGCACCTTCGGGAAAGAAAGCCCGTCGAGGAACCTCTTCATTCCCCTCCTCTCCCCCGTTGGCTCCGACCGGTACAGTTCCCCGTAAAAGTCCTTGAAGACCTCATTCACCTCTACCCACTTCCGCACCACATTCCCACTCTTGTCTCTCACTCCAGCAATCTCCTTAGCCGCATCCCGCTTACGGAGCTGATGAGCCAGCATCCTACTCGCCTTTTCACCATGTTCGTACACTGCCCCTTGTGCCTTCCTCCACTGTGCCTCCGCCTTTCTAATGGTCAGCAAATCAAATTTAGCCTGCAGGCTGCGCCTCTCCCCCAACAGTCCCTCCTCTGGTGCCTCTGCATACCTCCTGTCCACCTCCAGCATCTTTCCCACCAGTCTATCCCTCTCACTCCTCTCGCTCCTCTCCCTGTGTGCCCGGATGGATATCAGTTCCCCACGAATCACTGCCTTCAGGGCTTCCCAGACCATCCCCACCTGAACCTCCCCCATATCATTCACCTCGAGGTACCCCTCAATACTTGCCCGGACCCTCCTACACACCTCCTCCTCCGCCAACAACCCCACATCCAACCGCCACAACGGACGTTGGTCTCGCACCTCCCCCATCTCCAACTCTATCCAATGCGGAGCGTGGTCGGAGATTGGAATGGCCGAATACTCGGCCTCCTCCACTCTCGGAATCAGTCCCCTACTCACCACGAAGAAATCTATCCGAGAGTAGACCCTATGTGCGTGGGAGAAGAAAGAGTACTCACGTGCCCTCGGCCTCACAAACCTCCATGGATCCACTCCACCCATCTGATCCATAAACCCTCTCAGTACCTTGGCCGCCGCCGGCCTCCTACCCGTCCTAGAGCTGGACCGATCCAGTGAAGGATCCAACACCGTATTAAAGTCCCCCCCTATGATCAGACCTCCCGCCTCCAGATCCGGGATCCGTCCCAACATACGCCTCATAAAGCCCGCATCGTCCCAATTTGGGGCATACACACTAGCCAGTACCACCTTCTCTCCTTGCAGCCTGCCCCTAACCATCACATACCTACCCCCCTTATCCGCCACCACCTCCGATGCCTCAAACAACACATTTTTCCCCACCAGAATCGCCACTCCCCGGTTCCTCACATCCAACCCCGAGTGGAAAACCTGCCCCACCCATCCCTTCCTCAGGCGGACCTGGTCCGCCACCCTCAGGTGGGTCTCCTGCAGCAATGCCACATCCGCCTTTAGCCCCTTCAGGTGAGCCAGTACCCTTGACCGCTTCACCGGCCCATTCAACCCTCTCACATTCCAGGTGACCAACCGGATAAGAGGGCGTCCCGCCCCCCTCCCCCGTCGGCTAGCCATAGCCCGTCGACTGCCCGCCCCAGGCCAGCACCCCCTGCTCGACCCCGTCCCCATAGCGACAACCCCTCACCTCTGTCCCCCCAACCCCCACCAGCTCCTTCTTGCCCCTACCAGCAGCAACCCGGTATTCCCCTTTCCCCCCCTCCCTTCCCCCCCAGGCTAGGAACCCTCCCAGCCGCGAACCGTCCTCCATTGTACTTCCGTGGGTCAGCTAACTTCTGCTGACCCCGGAAACTCCCGCCAATAGCCCGACCCCTCCCGAAGTGGGATCATCCCCCATCCTATCCCTCCTCCTGGCACCGCTCCAGCGCGGGGAAGAACCAGTTAAGGCCCCACCTCCCCCGTCACCGTCTCCGCCCCCCAGCCCCGCAGTGCGGGAAACCAGAGGAAAGCCCGCGCTTTCCCCCTGCCCCACCACACCCTTCTGACGCAGCTCCCAAATATCAGCCCCCCTCCATACCCCCACTCCGACATAGAATACAACATACCCCCCCGACCCTCCCCGCAAGATACACAGCCCAAACAATGCCCCAAGCACAAAAACAAAAACATAGCAGAACAACCCCTCCGTAAATAACCATATCAAAATTGCAAAAGTACTAAAACAAGACGAAAAAAACCGAAGAAAAAGAGAACACAGCAACAGCCGAATCCAGCACTAATATCTTACAGCCGACCTCGCAACCCCCAACCCCTAGTTCAAGTCCAGTTTCTCCGTCCGCACGAAGGCCCACGCCTCCTCCGGGGAATCAAAATAATGGTGCCGGTCCGAATAAGTTACCCACAGGCGCGCGGGCTGCAACATTCCGAACTTTATCTTTTTTCTATAAAGCACCTCTTTCGTCCGATTAAATCCGGACCGCCGCTTAGCCACCTCCGCACTCCAGTCCTGGTAGATCCGTACTACCCCATTCTCCCAATTGCTGCTCTTCACCTTCTTGGCCCAGCGCAGCACGCAGTCCCGATCACTGAACCGGTGGAACCTCACCAGCACCGCACGCGGGGGTTCATTCTCCTTAGGCCTCCTGGCCAGTACTCTGTGTGCTCCCTCCAGCTCCAGGGGCAGATGAAGAGACCCGGCCCCCACTAGCGAATTCAGCATTACAGCCACATAGGCTGTCAGGTCCGATCCCTCTAGCCCCTCCGCAAGGCCCAAGATCCGCAGGTTTTTCCGCCTCATGCGGTGATCCAGCTCCTCGAAGCCTTCCTGCCACTTCTTGTGGAGTGCTTCGTGCCCCTCCACCTTACTCACGAGGACCACGGCCTCCTCCTCTCGTTCAATGGCCTGCGTCTGCAACTTCTTGATGGCAGCACCCTGGGTGGACTGAATGTCTGACAGCCTTCTGTTTGTTTCCTGCAGAGAGCTCAGTACTTCATCCTTGAATTCTTTAAAGCAGCGCAGGAGATCAGTTTGTTGTTTCTGGGCCCAGAGTCTCCACTCCTCTGGAGCTCTGTCGGTGGCCATCTTGGATCCCTTCCCCCGTTTTTTCTGAGGAGCTGCTGCTGTTTTTTCCACCTTTCCACTCCGAGTTCGAGTCATGGACTGCAGGGAAAGTCGTTCAGCACACCTTCCCCCACCGGGAGACGTCGAAAAATTTCCGTTTTGGGCTCTCAAAAGAGCCGAAAAATCTCTTTAAAACGGGAGCTCCCACATGTGTGGCTTACTGCTGCATAACTGCCACTGGAAGTCGACCTCCTCCCATTCATCACCACACTCGCTACCGGGGAACTATACAGCAGCCTCACCCAGCTAATGAATCCCTCACCAAACTCAAACGTCCTCAGCACTTCCCACAGGTAGCTCCACTCCATCCTATCAAAAGCTTTCTCCGTGTCCATCGATGCTACTATTTCCGCCTCCCCAGCCGCCGAAGCATTCATCACAACATTAAGAAGCCGCCGTACATTGACATTCAGCTGCCTCCCCTTCACAAATACGTTTGGTCCTCATGGATAACCATCGGGACCACATCTTCCACCCTCCTGGACAGTATCTTAGCCAACAACTTTGCATCCACGATGAGGAGCAAAATCGGCCTGTAAGACCCACACTGGAGGGGGTCCTTATCCCGCTTCAGGATCAGTGAGACTATTGCTCTCGACATCGTCGGGGGCAGAGCCCTCCACTCCCTTGCCTCATTCAGGGTCCTCACAAGCAGCGGGCCCAGCAGATCTGAAAACTTTGTATAAAACTCCACCGGGAACCCGTCAGGTCCCGGTGCTTTCCCTGTCTGCATGCTCCCCAGTGCCTCCATCAGCTCCTCCAACTCGATTGGGGCCCCCAGACCCTCCACCCGCTCATCCCCTACTCTCGGGAACTCCAGCTTATCCAGAAAGCGGTCCATCCTGCCCACCTCCCTAGGGGGCACTGCCTGGTACAGCCCATCGCAAAAGGATCTTAACACCCCATTAATGTCCCTACCACTCCGCACCAAGTTCCCTCCTGCATCCGTGACTCCCCCTATCTCTCTCGCTGCCTCCCGTTTCCGGAGCTGGTGGGCCAGCATCCGACTTGCCTTCTCCCCATACTCATACACCGCCCCCTGCGCCCTCCTCCACTGCGCCTCCGCCTTCCGGGTGGTCAGTATATCAAATTCCGCTTGGAGATTGCGCTGCTTCCTCAAAAGCCCCTCCGGGGCATCCGCATTTCTCCTATCCACCCTTATCATTTCCCCACCAGCCTCTCCCTCTCCGCCCTCTCCGCCCTCTCCCTGTGAGCCCGAATGGATATCAGCTCCCCTCTGACTACCGCCTTCAGCGCTTCCCAAACCACCCCAACTTGCATCTCCCCGTTATCATTGGCTTCCAAATACCTCTATACCCCTACGGACCCGCCCACATACTTCCTCCTCTGCCAGAAGCCCCACATCTAACCTCCACAGCGGGCGTTGATCCTTCCCCTCCCCCAGCTCCAGATCCACCAAATGTGGAGCATGGTCAGATATGGCTATCGCCGAATACTCCACCCCCAACACTCTCGGGATTAATGCCCTGCTGAGAACAAAAAAGTCAATCCGGGAATAAGCCTTGTGGACATGGGAGGAAAAGGAAAACTCCCTACTCCCAAGGGTCCACCCCTCCCATCTGATCCATGAACCCCCTCAGCACCGAGGCCGCTGCCAGCCTCTTGCCCATCCTAGACTTCGAACGATCCAGAGCTGGATCCAACACAGTATTAAAGTCCCCTCCCAAGATCAAGCCCCCCGTCTCCAGATCCTTGATCCGGCTCAACATTCGCCGCATGAAGCCCGCATCGTCCCAGCTGGGGGCATACACATTAACCAGAATCACCCGCTCCCCTTGAAGTCTACCACTCACCATTACGTATCTACCTGCACTCTCCGCCACCACATTCAACACCACAAACGACAAGCTCTTGCCAACTAAGATCGGCACCCCTCGATTCTTCGCATCTAGCCCCGAGTGAAACACCTGCCCCACCCAGCCTCTCCTCAGCCTCACCTGATCCGCCATTTTAAGGTGCGTCTCCTGGAGCATAGCCACGTCCGCTCCCAGCCCCTTCAGGTGCGCCAAGACCCGGGACCGCTTCACCGGTCCATTCAGCCCCCTCACATTCCATGTGACCAGCCGTATCTGGGGGGTCTTCCCCCTCCCTCTGCGCCGGTCAGCCATAGCTCTCCCTCGGCTCACCACGTGCCCTGCAGAAACCCCCAGGCCCGTTCCCCACGGTGGCAGACCCCCCCCCCCCCCAACCTCCCCCTTCACCAGCAGTTCCCCAATGGCCCCTGCAGCAACAACCCGGTACTCCCCCCCAACTTCCCCCCCAAGCCCCCCCACCACCCCCCCCTCAAGCTAGGCCCCCCCCCCCTAGCTGCATAACCCCTTCCATTGTACATCCGTAAGTCAGCCGACTTCTGCTGACCCCGACTGCTCCCGCCATCCCGACGACCCCCCGCCGATGCAACATAACCACCATTCCCCCCTCCCAGTGCCGGCCCCGCCCATTACTCCTCCAGCGCGGGTTGAAAACCCATGCTTCCATCCCAAACCCCGCCCCCCCCGACCCAACACGCGGGGGAAAAGACGGGCACATGACTCAGCGGGACCGCGAACAGCTCCCCCACCCTCCACCAGTGAAAAAACAAAAAAAGTACCCAAATAAATAAATAACAGCCCCAAAAAGCGAAAAAAGCAGAACAGCAAAAAGGCAACTCAAACACAGCCAATAAAAACAAAAGGATACCAAGGAGGACAGAGTCTCCGGGCTATGTACATCATTCCCCAGCCCCCCAATCCTCAGTTCGAGTCCAACTTCTCTGCCCGAACAAAGGGCCAGGCCTCCTCCGGAGAATCAAAGTAGAGCTGGCGGTCCTTGTAAGTGACCCAGAGGCGAGCCGGCTGTAGCAGGCCAAACTTCACCGAATTGTCCGGCGCCGGGCATTTGGCGGGGTAGGAATCACGCCGCGCCAGGCGATGGCCGCTGGCAGCGACCCCCCCGCGATTCTCCGGCCCACGATAGGCCGAGTGGGCGCCCATTTTCAGCGGGTCCCGCCGGCGTATGCTACGACAGGTACTTACCGGCGGGACCTGGCTCCGCGGGCGGCCTCTGGGGTTCTCGGGGGGGCGCGGGGGGATTTGGCCCCAGGGGGCGTCCCCATAGTGGCCTGGCCCACGATTGGAGCCCACTGATCCGCGGGCAGGCCTGTGCTATGGGGGGACTCTATTCCTCCGCGCCGGCTGGTGTACCGGTCCGCGATGGCCGGCGCATGCGCTGGGATTACGCCAGCACACGCTGGCACTCCCGCGCATGCGTCAACTCACGCCGGCCGGCAGAGGCCCTTCAGCGCTGGTTGGCATGACATCAAGCCCCTTCCGTGCTGGCCAGCACAGCGCAAACCACTCCAGCGCTAGCATAGCCCCTGAAGGTGAGGAGGATTCCGCACCTTCGGGGCTGCCTGACGCCGGAGTGGTTCATGCCATTCCTTCGCGGCAGAATTGCCCGCCCCGCTAGTTTACGAAGAATCCCGCCCAGAGACTTCATGAACAATCCCATTCTTAATAATGTGGGATCCCAGCAAGTCAGTGCAAAAGAAAAGGTTGATGCATATGTAACTACCTTCAGTCATAGTGGATGATCCAATTCAGTCTCCTCCTGAACACCCAACATCCCAGATTCCAATCTTCAGAGAATTCAATTTACTCCACATGATGTCAAGAAATAACTAAGAAAACTGGACAGAGCAAAGGTCTTTGACAACCATAGAACCATAGAATCCCTACAGTGCAGAATTAGGCCATTTTGCCCATCGAGTCATCACCAACCCTCTGAAAGAGCACCCTACCAAGGCCCCCGCCCTATTCCCACAACCTACACATCTTTGGGCATTAATGGGCAATTTTCGCATGACCAATCCACCTGACCTACAAATTTTTTTACCGTGGGAGAAAACCGGACCACCCGGAGAGAACATGCAAATTGCACACAGACACCCAAGGCCGAATCAAACCCTTGTCCCTGGCACTGTGAGGCAGCAGTGCTAGCCACTGTGCCACCCTGCAACAGTATTACAAAAGTAGTACCAATGAGTTATGCTGCAGAATTAGTCATCCCCCAGCCAGGCTGAAACTATCATTGATTGCTTTTTTAGTGAACCCATCTGATTCACTAATATCCTTTATTAGGGAAGGAAATCTGCTGTCCTTATCTGGTCTGGCCTACATGCAGACCCACAGCATTCTGATTGACTTTTAACTGCCCTCTTAAATGGTGTGGCAAGCCATTGAGTTCAATTGCAGTTAGGGATGGGCAACAAATGCTGTCCTTGCAAGTGACAGCCATGTCCCATGAAATATTTTTTTTAAAATGCTATTCGGGAGCGAGTTCCAGGATTTTGAACCAGCAGCAATAAAGAAACAGGAGTCTGTTTGTGCGTGTTCTCAGACTTTTGCATCTCCTGCCCAATGGAAGAAGTTGGAAGAGTGAGTAAGCCGGGTGGGAGGGGTCTTTGATTATGCTGCCCACTTTCCCCCGGCAGCGGGAGGTGTCGATGGAGTCAATGGATGGGAGGTAGGTTTGTGTGATGGATTGGGTGGTGTTCATGACTCTCTGAAGTTTCTTGCGGTCCTGGGCCGAGCAGTTGCCATACCAGGCTGTGATGCAGCCAGATAGGATGCTTTCTATAGTGCATCTGTGAAAGTTGGTGAGAGTTAATGTGGACATGCCGAATTTCCTTAGCTTCCTGAGGAAGTATAGGTGCTGTTATGCTTTATTGGTGGTCGCGCGACATGGGTGGACCAGGCCAGATTTTTGGAGATGTGCACCCCTAGGAATTTGAAACTGCTAACCATCTCCACCTCGGCCCCGTTGATGCTGACAGTGGTGTGCACAGTACTTTGCTTCCTGAAGTCAATGACCAGCTCGTTAGTTTTGCTGGCATTGACGGAGAGATTGTTGTCGCTGCACCACTCCACTGGGTTCTCTATCTCCCTCCTGTATTCTTACTCGTCGTTATTCGAGATCCGGCCCACTATGGTCGTATCGTCAGCAAACTTGTAGATGGAGTTGGAACCAAATTTTGCAATGCAGTCGTGTGTGTACAGGGAGTAGAGTAGAGGGCTATGTGCGCAGCCTTGCGGGCCCTGGTATTGAGGACTATTGTGGAGGGGGTGTTGTTGTTCACACTTACTGATTGTGGTCTGTTGGTCAGAAAATCGAGGATCCAGTTACAGGGTGGGGAGCCAAGTCATAGGTTTTGGAGCTTTGACATGAGCTTGACTGGGATTATGGTGTGAAGGCAGAGCTGTAGTCAACAAATAGGAGTCTGATGTAGGAGTCCCGAGATGCTCTCGGGATGAGTGTAGGGCCAAGGAAATGGCGTCTGCTGTGGACCGGTTGTGGCAGTATGCGAATTTCAGTGGATCGAGGCGTTCCGGGAGTATGGAGGTGGTGTGCTTCATGATCAACCTCTCGAAGCACTTCATTACGACTGAAATCAGGGCCACCGGACGGTAGTCATTGAGGCACGTTGCCTGATTCTTCTTTAGCACCGGCATGATGGTGGTCTTCTTGAAGCAGGTGGGGACCTCGGAGTGAAGTAGGGAGAGGTTAAAGATGTCCGCGAACACCTCTGCCAGCTGGTCCGCACAAGCTCTGAGTGCACGACCAGGGATAACGTCTGGGCTCGTCGCCTTCCGAGAGTTCACTTTCAGGAAGGCCGATCCGACTTCGGAAGCTGCGATGGTGGGTATGGGTGAGTTATTGGCTGCTGGAGCATTCGACAGCAGATTGTTGGTTACCTGCTCGAACCGAGCATAGAATGCATCTGTTTAAGGTATGTGTATAATAGGTCATGTGGGCGACCTTATCCTGGATAGTGTTGAGGTTGGAAGGGGAGGGGTGCATACCTTGAAATGGGGATGCATGGGTAAGACCTTAATGTCCTACGATTCAGGACATTTCTGAAGTTTCATAAACCACAATTCTTTTTGCCTGATTGCATGAAAATTGCAAAGGATTAGGATGTGTCTATCACACCCGCTGGAGCTGACTAGGTTTGGAGTACAGGTTTCCGGCTTACAACACAAATAAGTCCACCCCCTTAAAAGGCTCTATTCCCAGAATCAAGTCTTGGCCGTCATTTTCACCTCTCCATTGTGTCCCCCTGACTCCATGCAAATCAAGTCCGTACAACAGAAAAAGAGGTCATTTGACCTCCTATTGTCAAATGTATTTCTGTAATTTGCATTAAATTATAAATGCCCACACGTATTTGAGCAGACATATTTTGCACCCAATGATATGCTGAGTGGGAACTTCCAATCATGTTGGCAACTCGAATGAAGCCAACAGAATGATGTTCTATACAATATTCCTCCCTGCCCACCCAAGTTGGAGGGTATTAGGTTCTTGGTTGTTAATAGGGTTAGGGATGTTGCGAAATATCATTCACCCGACATTGTAATGTAATCACAAAGTACTAAAAAAATCTCTCCCCACCTTGCGACAGTATAATTGCTGCAATAATTGCTGCAACTTGGAAGTTTCAATTCAGACAGGCATTTATTTCAACCCTTTGGAATCTAAATCGAGAAAATCAGAGGAGAAGGTTATTCAATTGAGCCAAGTCAAATCACAAAACAAAGACTCAAAAATCCAGTAATTATTTTGGTCCCGGATTGGAGTTGCCTCAGTTATGGGTACGGGGATCCCAAACATTGTGCGCAATATTTTAGTTAGGAAACAGTTGCAGATTCCCAACAAAACACCAACGTCAGCCCAATGAGGCATTGGATGCCAGAGGAATGAATGAATATAGTTTTGGTTCCGATAACAATTTCAGCAGCGCAGTGGGAGCCGTTCAGAATTTTAGGAATGTCCTCCAATAAAATATACTCAAAGAGATTCCTGCTGAACCCAAGCTGAACACAAATTCTGCCAAGCATACCAAAAAGCTGAAGTATTGATTTCAACATTTCCATCTCCACCCATTTTACCTTTGAGACGTGCAAGTTAGCCATGTTGGAAATTGGCTTCAATCCTGTACTGTCACAAAATCCAACATAAATAAATGATTGTCCTGCGGTGGGTGGCGGAGGTGGCGATGGGGTGGGGTGGAAGAGAGAGGAAAGTTTTATTATTTTCAGCAACAGTTTTACAGTTCCGGCCCAGAAGGATTACAATATATCAACCCTTCAATTGTTGAGGCTCAGACACTAAAATCCAGAAAGGAAGACCAGCCATTTCCGGAATGGCTTTCAAGTCCTTTCCAACCAATGAAGTACCTTTGAAATGTGGTCACTGTTGTAATTTAGGGAATGCGGCAGTCAATCTTTACAGCGCTAACTCCCACAAACAGCAATGTGACAATGACCAGATAAGCTGTTTTATTGACCTTGATTGAGGGATAAATATTGGCTGGGACCCCTGGACTAACTCTTCAGTTCCTCTTCAAAATAGTGCAACTGGATCTTTCACATCTGCCTCAGAGAGAAAGCAGTGTCTCGGTTTAATGTCTCATCCGACAGCACAGCACTCCCTCTGTACTACATTAGCCTGGTGGTCTAAATTCCTATGGCCCAACACTGGAGCGGGACTTATCCCACAGCCTTCTGAGCAACTTTATTATATTCATGTAGCCAGGTAAGTCAATTGAGGGCCTATTCTCGTTTACAATAGCGAGCTAGCCAAGAGACTAACACTGCAGCAACAGAAATTACACAAGAATACCTTTCAATTAAACACTAAAAACAATAAAATACAACTTACCAGCGAAAGAGAATTGACAGTTACGAATATAAGTAGCAGTCTACAGAGCCTTAAACCTTCGGCGAAAGATATCTTCGGTAATAAAGTTAGTTAGCTTTAGCCCCAGTCATTGGCAACAGCTGACACAATTCCAAAACAAGAGCATACAACATTGAATCCCACGTGTGACTGAGCCCAAATGAACAGAGCAAAAACAACTTTGGCTGGATTCTCCGATTTCCAGATTAAGTGCTGACACCGGCGTGGGAACAATGGCGCACGGACCCGACCTGCCAAATGCTGTCCCCAGTAACCCCGCTAGCCACCCCTGGACCACCCCCTGCCCACGGAACGGCTCGCCCCCTGACTGTGGCTCTGCAGCCGCCACGCGGGGTCCATGAAACAAAATAGCATGAGTGACCCACGCCATCGGGAATTTGGCCCATCGGGGCGCGGGGGCATTGGGGGAGGGCCTCAGGTGGTGTCCTGAGTACGCTGTTTTTGAGGGGTGGAGCATCGGAAAAATGGTGCTGTCCCCGATTTTGGCGCAAACGTGGATTCTCCGACTGATCGCCGAACACGATTTTGGTGTCGGCGACCGGAGAATCCTGCCCCTTGTATTTATAGAGCATCCTTAATGCTGTTAGAAAATGTCCCTAGTTGCTTCAGAGGAGAATTATAACACAAAATATGTGAAAACAAGCCGAATGTGGAGACATTAGGCCAAATCATAGAATAATAGAATTTACAGTGCAGAAGGAAGCCATTCAGCCCATCGAGTCTGCACCGGCCCTTACAAACAGCATCCTACTCACGCCCACGTCTCTCCCCTGTCCCCGTAACCAGTAACCCCCACTTAACCTTTTTTTGGACACTAAGGGCAATTTATCATGGCCAATCCACCTCACCTGCACAACTTTGGACTGTGGGAGGAAACCGGAGCATCCGGAGGAAACCCACGCAGGCACGGGGAGAACGTGCAGACTCCGCACAGAGAGTGACTCAAGCCGGGAATCGAACCCGGGACCCTGGAGCTGTGAAGCAACTGTGCTACCACTGTGCTACTGTGCTGCCCTAAGCTTGGTTAAAGTCGTCGGTTTTAAGGAGCATCTTAAAGGACAAAGAGAGGTGCAGAGGCAGAGGTTTAGAGTTGGATTTCCAGAGCTTATGGACTTTGGAGCTAAAGGCAAGAATAACCATAGGGAAGCAATGAAAATAGGAAAATGCTCAAGAGACCAGAATTAGGAGAGTGCAGTCATCTCAGAGGAAAGAGGAAAGAGACTGCAGAGATAAGGAGGGATATAGGAGCAGGAGTAGGCCATTCGGCCCATCGAGCCTGTTTCACCATTCAATGTGGTCATGGCTGATCCTCTATCTCAACGCCGTACTCCTGCTCTCTCCACTTGACGCCTTTAGGCGATGTCATACAGGTGGAAATAGGGGGTCTTAGTGATTACATAGATTTGATTTGATTCTCCTTGAAGAAGAGAGAATTAAGGGAAAATTTAACAGAAGCGTTCAAAGCCATGAGAGATCTGGACGCTGGTACCTTTTGCCAGAAGGGTCAAGAACCAGAATATGACAATTCAAGGTGATTGGCAAAAGGAGCTACGGTGACATGAGTAATAAAACCTTTTAAATTACCTTAGAACCTTATTATTTGGATTTGGAATGCTGTGCCTGAGACTGTGATGGACGCAGAGTAAATTGACACTTCCAAAAGAGAGTTGGACAGGTTTTATTATTTGTCCACAGGATGTGGACCTGGCAGCCTAGGTCAGCATTTATTGCCTCTCCCTAATTACCCTTCAGAACCCACCTTCTTGAGCCGCTGGAGTTCATGGAAAGGTGGTCAGAAGCTCATCTCAGGGTCAAATACACCAAGGCTGAAAGCAATCAGGTTCAGCCTGAGAGAGTTGCCAGGTAGGGAAATGGAATCAGTGGCTCGGGAGCAGAGTTTGTGGTCGGGACCAAAGACTCTGGTATTGGTCTTGCCAATATTTGAAGGAAATGTCTGCGTATCCAGTACTGCATGTCAGACACGCAGTGTGATCATTTAGAGACAGTGGAGGGTCCAAAAGAAATGATGGAAACTGTTGTGTTTTCAGATTATTACCCCAAGAGCAAAATCTAACTGAGGAATAGGAGGAGGCCATCAGAGAGAATGGTGTGGAAGCATGAAGAGAATGCAAGTGATTCTTTGGCTATGATTACTTGGTTAAGAGTGGAACCAGGCAAATGTGAACGTTGATGAAGAGGTGTAAGATGAGGATGGTGTGTCAAAGGCTGCAGACAGGTCAAGAAGGATAAGGAGGGGACAAGATCCTGAGGAGACTTGACAAGGTGGATGCTGAAAGGATGTTTTCCACCCCCATGGGAGAGACTAAGGGAAAATAAAGGATCTCCTATTTAAGACAGAGATGAGAAGAAACTTTTTCTCTCAGAGTACTGTGAACCTTTGTAAAATCTCTTCCCCAGAGAGTGATGGAGACAGGGAAAAATGAAAATGTTTAATGCAGAGGAAGATAGATGCTTGACTGACAAGGGAGTCAAAAATTATTGGGGTGGGGGGAGGGGCAAGCAGAATGTGGAGTTGGGGCCACAATCAGATCAGCTATGATCTTATAAATGGCATAGCAGATACACTTCGGAACCCCCCAGGGGACCGGAGGGGATGAGACGATTCCTGGACGGACTGACCTTCCCAAGAGTGGGTAGGGGGTTGGTAGATGGACTGGGGGCCCTGGTTGGGATCGAAGAGGTACTCGGGGGCCTGAAGGTCATGCAGTTGGGTAAAGCCCCGGGGCCGGATGGGTATCCGGTGGAGTTTTGCAAAAAGTTTGCCGAGATAGTGGGGCCGGTGCTGGTCAGGGTTTTTAATGAGGCAAGAGACAGAGGGGTCCTACCCCCGACGATGTCACAGGCCACTATTTCGCTTATTCTGAAACGGGATAAAGACCCGGACGCCTGTGGGTCTTATAGGCCGATTTCTTTGATCAACGCAGATGCTAAGTTACTGGCCAAGATCTTGGCAACTAGAATTGAGGACTGTGTACCAGACGTAGTTGCGGAGCCCCAAACTGGGTTCGTAAAGGGTAGGCAACTGGCTGCCAATCTAAGAAGGCTGCTTAATGTGATCATGATGCTCCCGGAGAGTAGGCAGGCAGAGATAGTGATAGCTATGGATGCGGAAAAGGCTTTCGACCGGGTCGAGTGGGACGATCTGTGGGAGGTGCTGGGAAGGTTTGGGTTCAGGGAGGGGTTCATTGACTGGGTTAGGCTGTTATATCAGGCCCCAGAGGCTAGTGTAAAGATGAACAGGACGACATCAGATTACTTCAGACTACACCGCGGGACAAGACAGGGTTGCCCTCTCTCCCCACTGCTGTTCGTACTGACCATAGAGTCACTGGCAATTGCTCTGAAAGCTTCAAAAGGACTGGAAAGGGCTGGTCCGGGAGGGAGTGGAACATAAAGTCTCGTTATACGCGGATGACCTGTTGTACGTAGTGGACCCAATGGCTGGGATGGATGGCATCATAGAAATCCTGAGGGAATTTGCCTGTTTTCAGAATATAAATTGAACATGGCTAAGAGCGAGTTGTTCATAATTCGGGCGAGGGGGCAGGAGAGTAGGCTGAAGGGGTTGCCTTTCAGGCTGGTAGGAGACAGCTTTAGATACTTGGGGATACAGGTGGCATGGGACTGGGGCAGGTTGCATAAGCTCAACCTGTCCCGATTGGTGGAACAAGTGAGGGATAAGGTTAGGAGCTGGGATGCGTTCCCGCTGTCACTAGCGGGGAGGGTGCAGTCTGTTTAGATGATGATTCTCCCGAGATTCTTGTTCATATTTCAGTGTCTCCCCATTTTCATCCCAAGGTCCGTCTTTAAGAGGCTGAATAAAATTATCCTGGGAATTGTATGGGCGGGGAAGTCCCCGCGGTCGAGGAAGGTGATGCTCGAAAGGAACAGAGGGGAGGGGGGGCTGGCGTTGCCGAACTTCAGCAACTACTACTGGGCAGCGATGATAGGGAAATGGATGGTAGGCACGGGGGCGGTCTGGGAGTGGATGGAGGCTGCTTCGTGTAGGGGCACCAGTTTGGCAGCCCGCTCCCGCCGGCGCGGTACTCCACCAGCCCAATACTGGTGGCGGCTTTGCAGATCTGGGGCCAGTGGAGGAAGCATATAGGGGAAGTGAGAGCATCGGTGTGGGCCCCAATCTGCGGCAATCACCGATTTGGCCCAGGGAACATGGACGGTGGGTATCGACTGTGGCGGAGGGCGGGGATTGTGAGGATGGGGGATCTGTTCCTGGAAGGGAGCTTTGTGAGCATGAGGGCGTTGGAGGAGAAGTTTGGGCTGGCGGGAGGGAACAACTTTAGATACTTACAGGTGCAGGATTTCGTGCACAGACTGATGCTGTCCTTCCCACGCCTCCTGCCAAAGGGGAGGCAGGACAGGGTAGTTTCTAGGGGAGAGGTAGGTAAGGGTAGCATCTCAGTAATTTACAAAGAACTAATGGGAGCAGAGGATACAAAGACCGATGGCCTGAAGCCTAAGTGGGAAGAGGAGCTCGGGGGGGGGGCATGGAGGACGGTATTTGGGCAGAAGATCTGGGCAGAGTAAACACGACCGCAACGTGTGCCAGGCTCAGTCTGATCCATTTTGAGGTCGTGCACCCTGCCCACATGACGGTGGTCCGGATGAGTAAATTTTTCGGACTGGAGGACAAGTGTGCCCAGGTGCACCGGTGGGCCGGCTAATCACGTGCACATGTTCTTGTCGTGCCTGAGACTCAGGGGGTACTGGCAGGAATTCGCAGACATCATGTCCCGGGTTTTGAAAACTGGGGTGGTAATGAGTCCTGGGGTGGCAATCTTTGTGGTGTCGGAGGACCCGGGAATCCAGGAGGAGAGCAGGCCGACATTCTGGCCTTTGCTTCCCTGGTAGCCCGGCGACGAATACTGTTGGCATGGAGGGACTCAAAGCCCCCGAAGACCGAAGCATGGCTATTGGACATGGCAAGCTTTCTCGGTCTAAAAAAGGTTAAGTTCGCCTTGAGAGGTTCATTATCGGGGTTCGCCCGGAGGTGGGAGCCATTCATTGACTTCTTCGTGGAGAATTAATCGTCAGCAGGGGGAGGGACTAGGGTAGTGTAGAGGAGGGGGTGGTTTAGGCAGGTCCTTGCGAGAATGGAGTCGTGGTTTGCATCATGTGTTATTTGCTTTTCCTTTTGTACGGTACTATACGATGTCATTATGTTATATGTTGTTTTATATGCCAAAAATACCTCAATAAAATTATTTAAAATAAATAATAAATGGTATAGCAGGCTTGAAGGGCTCAATGGCCCAACACTGCTCCTAATTCGTATGTTTGTATGTTCGAGGGGTGTTTATCCTTATCGTACTCACAAAGGACATGTAATTTGTGATTTTAAAAGGAGCCATTTTCTGTTGGGGGCAGGAGTCTGACCCAGCCCTGGAGGCAGCGAAGTTAGAAAGCTCCATGATAACAATCCAAGGGTATCAAACTATTCGGAAGGACAGAGTGGATGGTAAGGGAGTGGTGTAGCTCTATTATTTAAGGATGACATCCGGGCAATAGTAAGGGATGACATCGGTGCTATGGAGGATAAGGCTGAATCCATTTGGGTGGAAATCAGGAATAGTAAGGTGAAAAAGTCACTCATAGGAGTAGTCTATAGGCCATCAAATAGTAACATTATGGTGGGGCAGGCAATAAACAAAGAAATAACTGATGCATGAAGAAATGGTACAGCAGTTATCATGGGGGATTTTAATCTACATGTCGATTGGTTTAACCAGGTCGGTCAAGGCAGCCTTGAGGAGGAGTTTATAGAATGTATCCGGGATAGTTTCCTAGAACAGTATGTAATGGAATTTACGAGGGAACAAGCGGTCCTAAATCTGGTCCTGTGTTATGGATTGATTAATGATCTCATAGTTAGGGATCCTCTCGGAAGAAGTGATCACAATAGGGTGGAATTTAAAATAAAGATGGAGGGTGAGAAGGTAAAATCAAACACTAGTGTTTTGTGCTTAAACAAATGAGATTACAAAGGTAGACTGGGAGCAAAGACTTTATGGTGAAACAGTTGAAGAAGAGTGGAGAACCTTCCAAGCGATTTTTCACAGTGCTCAGCAAAGGTTTATACCATTGTTGGAACCAACAATTCTACGGACACGTGCTTGTAGGATTAGAATAGCGGTTTTAATATACTCACAACAGAGCCAGCCGGTTAGCCATTGAACTTTCGGTGAACTGGCCGGCTGACCATGTGTCACTGAGCTTTTATACAGCAGCTTCCGGGGGAGGAGACCTGGGCAGAGCCAAGGGAGAAGCCCCATACAACTCGCGCATTCCCAGAGCTACTCCCCCTGGAGGACAGGTAGTGCAACTGCACTTACAATACAGACACATGTATATACAGATTATAATCCGGTGGGAATCACATTCACCACAACCAACAAAAAGGAAGGACGGTAGAAAGAGGGAAAATCGACCGTGGATATCTAAGGAAATAAAGGAGAGTATCAAATTGAAGGAAAAATCCTACAAAGTGGCAAAGATTGGTGGGAGACTAGAGGACTGGGAAATCTTTAGGGGGCAACAGAAATCTGCTAAAAAAAAGCTATAAAGAGTAAGATAGATTGAGAGTAAACTTGCTCAGAATATAAAAACAGACAGCAAAAGTTTCTACAAATATGTGAAACGAAAAAGAGTTGCTGCGGTATATATTGGTCCTTCAGAGGGTGAGAAGAGAGATTTAATAATGGGAGATGAGAAAATGGCTGAGGAACTGAACAGGTTTTTTGGGTCGGTCTTCACAGTGGAAGACACAAATAACATGCCAGCGACTGATAGAAATGAGGCTATGACAGGTGAGGACCTTGAAGTGATTGTTATCACTAAGGAGGTATTGATGGGCAAGCTAATGGGGCTAGAGGTAGACAAGTCTCCTGGCCCTGATGGAATGCATCCCAGAGGGCTGAAAGAGATGGCTAGGGAAATTGCAAATGCTCTAGTGATAATTTACCAAAATTTACTAGACTCTGGGGTGGTCCCGGTGGATTGGAAATTAGCAAACGTGACACCACAGTTTTAAAAAGGATGGAGGCAGAAAGCGGGTAATTATAGGCCAGTTAGCTTAACTTTGGTAGGAGGGAAGATGCTGGAATCTATCATCAAGGCAGAAATAGCGAAGCATCTGGATGGAAATTGTCCCATTGGACAGACACAGCATGGGTTCATAAAGGGCAGGTCATGCCTAACTAATTTAGTGGAATTGTTTGAGGACATTACCAGTGCGGTAGATAATGGGGATTCAATGGATGTGGTATATCTGGATTCCAGAAAGCTGTTGACAAGGTGCCACACAAAAGGTTGCTGCATTAGATAAAGATGCATGACATTAAGGGTAAAGTAGTAGCATGGATAGAGGTTTGGTTAATTAATGGAAAGCAAAGAGTGGGGATTGATGGGTGTTTCTCTGGTTGGCAATCCATAGCTAGTGGTGTCCCTCAGGGATCAGTGTTGGGCCCACAATTGTTCACAATTTACAGAGATGATTTGGAGTTGAGGAGTTGGGAACCAAGTGCAATGTGACCAAATTTGCAGACAACACTAGTGGTAAAGTAAAAAGTGCAGAGGATACCGGAAGTCTGCAGAGGGATTTGGATAGGTTAAGTGAATGGGCTAGGGTCTGGCAGATGGAATACAATGTTGACAAAAGTGAGGTTATCCATTTTGGTAGGAATAACAGCAAAAGGGATTATTATTTAAATGATAAAATATTATAACATGCTGCTGTGCAGAGAAACCTGGGTGTGCCAGCGTATGAGTCGCAAAAAGTTGGTTTACAGGTGCAACATGTGATTAAGAAGGCAAATGGAGTTTTGTCCTTCATTGCTAGAGGGGTGGAGTTTAAGACTAGGGAGGTTATGCTGCAATTGTATAAGGTGCTAGTGAGGCCACACCTGGAATATTGTGTTCAGTTTTCGTCTCCTTACTTGAGAAAGGACGTACTGGCACTGGAGGTTATGCATAGGAGATTCACTAGGTTAATCCCAGAGCTGAAGGGGTTGGATTACGAGGAGAAGTTGAGTAGACTGGGACTGTACTCGTTGGAATATAGAAGGATGTGGGGGGATATTATAGAAACATATAAAATTATGAAGGGAATAGATAGGATAGATGCGGGCAGGTTGTTTCCACTGGCGGGTGAAAGCAGAATTGAGGGCATAACCTCAAAATAAGGGGAAGTAGATTTAGGACTGAGCTTTGGAGGAAATTCTTCACCCAAAGGGTTGTGAATCTATGGAATTCCTTGCCCAGTGAAGCAGTTGAGGCTTGTTCATTAAATGTTTTAAGATAAAAATAGATTGTTTTTTTGAAGAATAAAGGGATTAAGGGTTATGGGGCACGATTCTCCGCTCCCCACGCAGTGTGGGAGAATTGCAGGAGGGCCCCCCGACATAATTCATGCCGCCCTGGCGCCCCCCCGCAATCCCCCCCCCCCCCCCCCCCCCCCCGCCGGCTCGGAAGAATCGGCGTTCGCCTTTTGTGACGGCGAACGGCGATTCTCCGACCCGGATGGGCCGAGCGGCCTGCCGTTCGTGACCGTTTCACGACGGCGGCAACCACGCCTGGTTGCTGCCATCGTGAAACGGGTGAGAAATGCCCGTTTGGGACTTGTGGAGGGAGTACAGGGGAAAGAGCACCACAACTGTGCTCGGGAGGGGACAGGCCCGCGATCGGTGCCCACCGATCGTCGGGCCGGCGTCTCAATCGGATCAAACCGTCATGTCTTGCGGGGCGGCTGAGGGGAAAGACGGCCACCGTGCATGCGCGGGCTTGAGCTGTCAGCGTCGTGACGTCAGCCGCGCATGTGCGGGTTGGAACCGGTCAACCTGCACATGCGCGGCTGACGTCATTAGGCACGCCGGCCGCGTCATTCTCGGCGCGATGCCCCCGCGGCCGAGATTTACGGAGCACCGCTCCTAGCCCCGCCGGGAGGGGAGAATAGGGTCGAGGAGCGGCCTCCGAGGCCGTCGTGAAACTCGGCCGAGTTCACGACGGCCCTCCCAATTTTTCCTGAGAGGGGAGAATTCCGCCCATGGTGTTCGGGCCGGAAAGTGGAGCTGAATCCACAAAAGAGCAGCCATGATCTAATTGAATGGCGGAGCAGGCTCAAGCGGCCAGATGGCCCACTCCTGCTCCTACTTCTTATGTTCTTATGTTCAACAACAAAAGAAGTAAAAATTAACAATAGGTAGATTTGTTGGCCAAAAATAGACAATGGTCCATTAAATTTTACTTTTACCATCCTAGTAGTCACATGGTCCAATAATAAAGGACACATTGACTAAAAATGCCAATCAACGTGTATCATTCAAAGATGGAGGTGGAACCAAACAGGAGCCAAGGAAAGCCTAGCCTAGGATCACATTGTTGTGAGAGAATGGATTTGCAAAGTTGGTTGTTATTTATTGGTTGTTACAGGTAGATTGTGGGTGATGGAGAGAAGTTGTTGCTGATGACTCCAATTATGGCTGATGACTTTGATAGTGTTGGCTACCCCTGTCAGTTGAGGATGGAAGATCCCCCTGTATTGTTCTTTCGCTGTAGTCATGGATCTCCATGTGTTTCAAATATATAACCAATTTTCCCTTTAAGGATATAGTGGAACCTGAATAGACCAGTAGGAAAAGGGTGCAAATTCCATTACTACAGGTAGAGCTCAATTATCTCCTAGGCTGTTGGCCAGCAAGTATCGGAACAATAAAGACAAGTAAGTTTAATAATGTTCTTTTGCGTTTCTAGCTATGGCAAATGAGCTGGCACTTGTGAGAGACTATGTGAAATCACGGTACAGTTCCACAGAGGACCGGTAAGATGTTCATTGATTGGGAAAGACAAAACAAAATTGGCAGGGGATTGATTCAATGCATCTGGACCAATGGTCTCAGTTTGAATTCGCTCATGGAGCAAGTTTTCTTTATTCCCCATGCTGTTCTGTATCAGCCAAGAGAAATCATGCTGTTTAGAACAAAGCATCAATTTATCCCAACGATTCCCTCGTGAAGTATTCTGCAGGTGTGAGGTTGTCTATATAGCCCAACTAGCCCACGGAGAATTCTGACTCTCAGCAAATGTTGAGATTGAAACCAAAACTCTTTCAAAATCGCACAAGAGTTACTGAGCTAATTGTTTAAAGATGGCAGACTGGTCAAACTGAAGAAAGACAGATACACTAAAGCCCTCAAAGAACTTTGATACATAAAGGATTTCTTGGAACGCATAGCCAAAAAATTATGGTTGACTTGAAATTTGTGATGTATACCTCAGAGAGATTTGTCATCCACCAGAACAAGGGGAATTTAATTGACTTCAGCGTTTCAATGTCCGGCCGTGAACTCAAGGCACCCATTTTAGGACTCCAAGGCCTAGAATCTATAACCTAATGGCCCAGAGGTGATAGCACTTAACTTAGCACAGTAAACAGTAAATTAATTGGAAGGTGCAACACATTTTTTCTCATAACAAAGCAATGAGTAACTGGAACATGTCATGGTTCGATTACTTTTTATTACCCTGTAAGGAACCCGAGTTTTAAACAATGCACCTGATGCCTGAAATCTGCAAGAATGCCAGGAAAATTATGTCAACAAAACATTGCCAGTAGTTCACAAGGTCATACTTTATCTCCAATGGTGCAGAACGAGAAGTCAGACAAAGCTGTTCCTTGTAATGACTTTTGGCTGAATCATCTTCAGTCCTGCATACACACAGCTGGCAACAAGGTGTGGGCCTTTTAAGACGTGGAGGCCAAAACAGATAAATGTCAGTAGCCCATGTGGAATATCTTTTTAAGGTACTGGCGAGGTAACTGAATTGATGTGGATGCACTGTCTACTAAGTATTTTTTCTCCATTATTAAACTGATTTTAAAGGAGGAATTTCTTTCAATGTATTTCTTTCAAGGCAGCAGGGTAGCATGGTGGTTAGCATAAATGCTTCACAGCTCCAGGGTCCCAGGTTCGATTCCCGGCTGGGTCACTGTCTGTGTGGAGTCTGCACGTCCTCCCCCTGTGTGCGTGGGTTTCCTCCGGGTGCTCCGGTTTCCTCCCACAGTCCAAAGATGTGCGGGTTAGGTGGATTGGCCATGCTAAATTGCCCGTAGTGTCCTAATAAAAGTATGGTTAGGGGGGGGTTGTTGGGTTACGGGTATAGGGTGGATACGTGGGTTTGAGTAGGGTGATCATGGCTCGGCACAACATTGAGGGCCGAAGGGCCTGTTCTGTGCTGTACTGTTCTATGTTCTATGTTCTATGTTCTATGTATCTTAAAGCACACACTTCTACATACTTCTAAACACTAGTAGGACTCCATGGATAAGCAAAGACACAAGGAAATGATTGAGGATTAGGAAAAAGGCAGACACTAAGTACATTGCCTCAGAGGAGTGCACGATAAGACAGAACATGAAAAGGTGAGGAGAAAACTAAACTTAGGAAGACAAAGAGAACAATGAAATTCAATTATCAAGGACATAAAACAAAATAGTAAAATATTCTACAGGCACAACACGAAAGAAGGATGTGAAGGGAATAGGACAATTAAGGAACAGACAGAACAATGCCACAGGTAAAGGTGGAGAGATGGCATAGAATTTACATGGAATTTACAGTGCAGAAGGAGGCCATTCGGCCCATCGAGTCTGCACCGACCTTGGAAAAAGCACCCCAGTCAAACCCCACGCCTCCACCCTATCTCCTGTATCCCCGTAACTCAGTAACCCAACCTAACCATTTTGGACACTAAGGGCAATTTGGCATGGCCAATCCACGTAACCCGCACATCTTTGGACTGCGGGAGGAAACCTGAGCACCCGGAGGAAACCCACGCAGACGTGATGATAACATGCAGACTTCGCAAAGTGACCCAAGCCGGGAATTGAACCTGGTACCCTGGAGCTGTGAAGCAACTGTGCTAACCACTGTGCTGCCGTGCTGACCTGGTAGAAATAGTAAATACTTATTTAACTTCAGTATTTAGCAGGCATATACGATAGGTCAACATGACATTGAATGATGGGATGAGAAATAAGATAAGTGTATTTCGAACAAAGAAAAGGGGACATTTAAATAAACTAAACAAACCCAAAGAGGACAAAAAACCCTGGTCGGGTTGGATTATATCCACGTATTTTCAAATAATCTAAGAAAGGGAGAGCAGAGGCATTACTGCTCATACTTAAGAATTTGGGTAAGAAGAAATAGTGCCAGGTAACTGATGTAATTCCTATATTTAAAAAGGGCACAAAACATGTCCAGGGAATTATCGGCCAGTTAGCGTAAAATGAGTGGTAGGAAAAGTAATGGAATCCCCCTCGTACGAATGGGATATGGCGCTCAACTCATCGATCGACAGTTCCAACGCGCCACAGCAAAAAACCGCACCGACCTCCTCAGAAGACAAACACGAGACACAACTGACAGAGTACCCTTCGTCGTCCAGTACTTTCCTGGGGCGGAGAAACTACAACATCTTCTTCGCAGCCTTCAACACATCATCAATGAAGATGATCATCTCGCTTAGGTCATCCCCACACCCCCACTACTTGCCTTCAAACAACCGCGCAACCTCAAACAAACCATTGTTTGCAGCAAACTACCCAGCCTTGAGAACAGTGACCATGACACCACACAACCCTGCCAGGGCAATCTCGGCAAGACATGCCAGATCATCGACATGGATACCCCCATTACACGTGGAAACACCACCCACCAGGTACGCGGCACATACTCGTGCGACTCGACTAATGTAGTTTACTTCATACGCTGCAGGAAAGGATGTCCCAAAGTGTGGTACATTGGCGAGACCATGCAGACACTGCGACAACGAATGAACGGGCATCGTGCAACAATCACCAGGCAGGAATGTTCCCTTCGAGTTGGGGAACACTTCAGCAGTCAAGGGCATTCAGCCTCTGATCTCCGGGTAACCGTTCTCCAAGGCGGTCTTCAGGACACGCGACAATGCAGAATTGCCGAGCAAAAACTTATAGCTAAGTTCAGCACGCATGAGTGCGGCCTCAACCGGGATCTTGGATTCATGTCGCATTACATTCACCCCCCACCATCTGGCCTGGACTTGTAAAATCCTACCAAATGTTCTGGTTTGAGACAATTCACACCTCTTTAACCTGGGATTACCCCCTATCTCTAGATCTGTAATGTTTTGATTACCCGCAAATGCTCGCATTCCAAGCATTGTCTGGCATCTCAGACTTTGTCTATATAAATGTTTCTGGAACATACCTCTCCATTCACCTGAAGAAGGTGCAGTGCTCCGAAAGCTTGTGTTTGAAACAAACCTGTTGGACTTTAACCTGGTCTTGTAAGACATTTTACTGTGCTCACCCCAGTCCACACCGGCATCTCCACATCATTACTTCTGTCATGTAATCTCATGTAGAGGTCCATACTAGCTGTAAATAAAGAGTACAGACCCAAAACCAGCATACTTTGGGAGAATAGATAGTCCCCCAAATTCCAATCTAGACCCCCTCAACAAAACTTAGAGGAATACAGGGCGCGATTCTCCCATATGGGCGGGTTTGACGCCAGCCCCCCCCCCTTCCCGACCGGGAACCGATTCTGGTCCCCGGTTGGGGCTAGCATCCCGACGCCGTAAACTCCGGCATCGCGGGCTTAACGAATTTCGTTAAGCCCGCTTGCCAGAGTTAGCGCCGGCTGACGGGTCATATGACGTCAGCCGCGCATGCGCGGATTGGAAGACTCCAACCCACGCATGCGCGGATGACGTCATCGCGCACTTGCGCGAAACCCGCGCATGCGCGGGCCGGGATGCCCCTCAGCCGCCCCGCGAATGGATACTGCGGGGCGGCGGAAGGACAAAGAGTGCGCGGGCATTGGGCCCGCTGCCCGCGATCGGTGCCCGCCGATCGCGGGCCCATGGCACCCTTGGCACGGCCATGGTACTGCCACGCCAATCGGTGCCATGGTTTTAAAAATCGACAGTTTACGGCCGTTTTTACGAACGGCCAGACCAGGTGTGTTTGCCGTTCGTAAAAACAGCCGTAAAGGGCTGGGAACTCGGCCTATCCATCAGCTGAGAATCGCTGCCGGCCGTAAAAAAACGGCGGCAGCGATTCGTATCGGGAGTCGGGCGTGGGGGGGGGAGAATAGCGGGAGGGCGTCGGAACAGTGTGGCCGTAAAATTTTACGAGCCACGCTATTCTCCGCACCATCGGGAGTGCGGAGGATCGCGCCCAGGGTGTTATTTCTAGAGAGGGAGAATTGAAGATTGGGAATGTAATGGTAAACATGTATCAAACTTTTATTCAACTACAATGCACAGTTCAGGGTGCCTTATTTTAGAAAGTATACAAAGGCACCAGAAGACCCGAAAGATGTGCTTGTTAGGTGAATTGGACATTCTGAATTCTCACTCAATGTAACTTGATAGAATTTTTCGAAGAGTTTTTCGGAGAGGTCACAAAGATGATTGATGCAAGTAGGGCAGTGGATGTTGTCTATATGGACTTCAGTAAGGCCTTTGACTAGGTCCCTCATGGTAGACTGGTACAAAAGGTGAAGTCACACGGGACCAGGGGTGAGCTGGCAAGGTGGATACAGAACTGGCTAGGTTATAGAAGGCAGAGATTAGCAATGGAAGAGTGCTTTTCTAATTGGAGGGCTGTGACTAGTGGTGTTCCGCAGGGATCAGTGCTGGGAACTTTGCCGTTTGTAGTATATATAAATGATTTGGAGGAAAATGTCACTGGTCTGATTAGTAAGTTTGCAGGCGACACATAAGTAGGTGGAATTGCGGATAGCGATGAGGACTGTCAGAGGATACAGCAGAATTTAGATCGTTTGCCGACTTGGGCGGAGAGATGGCAGATGGAGTTTAATCCGGATAAATGTGAGGTAATGTATTTTGGAAGGTCTAATGCAGGTAGGGAATATACAGTGAATGGTAGAACCCTCAAGAGTATTGAAAGTTAGAGAGATCGAGGTGTACAGATCCACAGGTCACTGAAAGGGGCAACACAAGAGAAGGTAGTCAAGAAGGCATATGGCACGCTTGCCTTCATTGGCCGGGGCATTGAGTATATGAATTGGCAAGTCATGTTGCAGCTGTATAGAACCTTAGTTCGGCCACACTTGGAATATAGTGTTCAATTCTGGTCGCCATACTACCAGAAGGATGTGGAGGCTTTAGAGAGGATGCAGAAGAGGGGGCAGCATGGTCGGCACGGGCTTGGAGGGCCGAAGGGCGTGTTCCTGTGCTGTACTTTTCTTTGTTCTTTGTTCTTTGTACCTGAACTGGTGCCGGAATGTGGTTACCAGGGGATTTTTACAGTAACTTCATGGCAGTGTTTATGTAAGTCTACTTGTGAAAATAATAAAGATTATTATTATTATTTTAAAAAGAAGAGGTTTGCAAGATTGACACCAGGAAACGGTTGACAGTCTGGGACTCTTTTCTTTTGGTAAAAAAAGAGGGCTGTTAGCACCCTGATAAAGGTATTTAAGTTTGATATGGTGATACAGAGAAAACGTTTTTGATTGTGTGGAAGACCTTAACTGGAGGTGGTCAATGTAAGATTGTCACCAAGAGCTCCAATAAGGAATTCAGAAGAAGCATCCTCACCCAAAGAACATTGGAATGTAAGACTTAAGAGATGGAGTAGACCATTCAGCCCTTTAACCTGCTCGACCATTTGATAAGATTCAGTTGTGGCCTCAACTCCATTTTCCTCTCTGCAATCATTCCATCCCCCTCCTCGCCCCCCCCCCCCCCCCCACCTCCACCCACATAATGCATCACTTGTCTATCAAGAATCTATACCAGTCAGTCTTAAATAAGTGCTACTTTCAGGGGAAGAGAAGTCCACACGTTAACAACATTCTGATGGAAAAAACATTCTCCTCATCTCCATTTTAGACGTGAAACCTCTTTTGGGTGGCAGGTGGTACAGTGGCACTGTGGCCTCACAGCACCAGCGACCTAGGTTCAATTCGGGATTTGGGTAACTATCTGTGTGGAGTTTGTACATTCTCCAGTACTTGCATGGGTTTCCTCCAGGTGCTCCGGTTTCCTCCCACAGTCCAAAGATGTGCATATTAACTATGCTAAAGTTCCCCGTAGTGTCCAAAGATGTTGCGGGATAGGTGGGGTTGTGAGGTTATGGGGATAGAGTGGGAGGGTAGGCCTATGTAGGATGCTCTTTCAGAGGGTTGGTGCAGACTCAATGGGCCAAATGGCCTCCTTCTGCATTGTAGGAATTCTATGATTACTCTTAAACTGTATCCCCTAGTTCTAGTCTCTCCCACTAGAGGAAATGTCCTCCCAGTATCCACCATATCAAGTCCTCTCTGAATCAATAAACCCTCAGGGTTAATGTTTCAATCAGATCAAATCTCATTCTTCTAAACTCCAATTTTTCTCCATCAGTCCTTCATTGCAGGAATGAGCCAGGTGAATTTTCTCTTGACTGCTTCTCCCGCGATTATACCCTTTCTTAAGTAAGAAAACGATACACAGTACTCCAGATGAGGTTTCAACAAAGCCCTATGTAGTTATAGTAAAATTTTCCTTCTTTTATATTTCTTTACCCTTGCAATAAACCTCAAGATTCCCTTTGCTCTCCTAACCACTTGCTGTACCTGCATATTGTGATTCATGGAGCATGACACCCCAGATCCCTCTGTACCACAGAGTTCTTCAATCTCTCTCCATTTCAATTGTATACTAATTTTCTATTCTTCCTGCCAAAGTGGACAAATTTGCATTTTCCCAAATCAAACTTCATCTGTCAATTTTTTACCTGCACACTTAATCTGTTGACCATTTTGCAACTCTCTGGGCGCGATTCTCGTGAAAGATTTCTAAGTGTGGTAGCAAGCATGAACTGCCGTGGGTTTCCCAGCGCAAGGCCTGGCGAGGTCGGCAACACTTTTCAATGTTAATTGGTCCACTTAACAAGGCCTCACGGTCTTCAAGCTGTAAATGAAGGCTCGACAGCCGATTCGCTCACCAGCACCTAAACAGCACTCGCACAACAAATCCCACTCCGCTCGCAGCCATGGCACCAAGACAACTGACCCCCAAGGTTTGGAGACACAGACCTGCGGAGGCTCCTAGATGCGGTCAAGGCCAGGAGGACTGTCCTGTTCCCCTGTGTGTCCCAGAGGGTGAGCCACAGGGCAGCCAGTTCAGCCTGGTACAAAGTGGCAGTGGCCATAAACTCAGGCAGCATGACCAGGTGGACCGGCCTCCAGCGCCCCAAGAATGTCAACGACCTCCACCGGGAGGCACGGGTGAGTTGACACCAATACTCCCCTCCCCCCCCCCAACGCGATCAGACCCCCCAACACTCCATCTGGCCCCTAACCCACTCTTCACACTCACCTCCCATCACCTCAACCCCCCCTTCACATCCCCTCGCTTCACCCCAACCTTTCCATCACGCCAACCCTCTTTTCACACCGCCGCCCCAGCACTGTGAACCTCGTGTCTGGCTAATGATGCCCTCTCAGCACGGTGGCGCAGTGGGTTAGCCCTGCAGCCTCACGGCGCCGAGATCCCAGGTTCGATCCCGGCTCTGGGTCACTGTCCGTGTGGAGTTTGCACATTCTCCCCATGTTTGCATGGCTTTCACACCCACAATCCAAAAATGTGCAGGCTAGGTGGATTGGTCACTCTAAATTGCCCCTTAATTGGAAAAAATTAATTGGGTACTCTAAATTTATATATTTTTTAAAATGATGCCCTCTCTGTGTCTCCAAGACACTCTCCCACATCACCAGGAGAGGGCCCAGACTGGCGGAGGCATGCCAGACATAAAAATCCTCACCACATTTGAAGCATAGGTGACTGCGGGTGGTCAAGGGCAGAGCGGTCACCATTACGGAAGTCGGCATACGCCGCAGAGGTGAGGATCCACCAGGCCCCACCTGGATGGACTGTCACATATGAGTTGTACAGACTGACACATCCCTCCCACTGACCACGTGTTAATCCTTCTGCAGGTCCGCCAGCCAACGGAGATGGCCCATCCAGGGTGGCCACATCCCCAGTCTGCCATGAGACCACCTCAGAGGAGAGCTCCGGGAATGCCATCGATGTGGCAGAGTTGTCATCCCCACCCCATTCAGCGCGGATACATGTATCTCGGTGGGAAATGTTAATGGTCAGGCTTCTGGGGCACAATCTGGTGAACACCACACAGTCGCTGATGTACATCAGGTGGAGACATGAACCACCAGGTGAGACAGCAGTTGGAGGGCTGCTGAATCTCAGGAACCAGCTGGGTGCCAGTCAGATGCTGAGCCTCTGGAACAGGTTTACCCGGAGCTGATGGAGACACTAGGTCAGGACATTCAGAGAGAGATGTCAGCGACACACCAGTAGGTCCATAGCCGATTGGAATAGACCCAGAGGCTGCAAGTGTAGTAGATGTTGCCGGCACAGCTCGGCACTGAGGCCAACACTGCAAGGGTGGCAACCACAGTGAAGGGCCTATTGCATGACGTCGACAGCATGAGTGAAGGTGTCCAAGGCAGGACGCAGTCGGTAACAGCCATAGCTAGGGCCTCGGCAGATTGTCCGACTCGATGGGGTCGTGACCCAGTACCAGGCTGACCTTGATGAGGTGCTGCAGGACATATCCCCCTCTCAGATGGGAGTGGCTGAAGGGCGCTGCAGAGCTTGTCCCAATCAAAGGGGGGAATTGCCGAATGACTGTAAAGCATGGCCCAACCTCTGAGGAGCATCGATGAGGGCGTCTACCCATGGTGCAGACATTGGGGAGCTGCCAGGTGCACCCCAGGACCCTACAGGCACTGACCGGGAGGAGGGGCACTGGGTGGCAACCCAAACCCACCCCGTGGACTGCCGATGGTGCCACCAGCTTCCACGAGTGCCACTCCTCGGGTAAGGACGCATCTCGCAGCCAGCATCCGGAACAGGGCGGCTATGCATGTGCTGCTGGCAAGTACGAAGGTGCTCTCTGGCCCCAAATGCCTCCAGAGGACGCCAACCATGGGCATCAAAGGCCCCATGATGAGGTAAGCAGCTGGCTGCCTCTACCTCTGATGTGCATCCTGGGGACACATCTCGACACAGTGGCAGAGCAAGGAAGGCAAAGCACGTTGAGGATCACTGATAGGGCACTGGGTGGGGGCGCGAGGGTGGGTAGGGTGTAATGAATGGAGTGTGTGTTGGGGGAGAGGCTTTGTGGGTCATTTGGGGGAGGGAGGGAGGGTGGGGATAGTGGGGCGACACCATCGGGATAGTGGGGCATTGGTGTACATTTGGACGAGGAACATTAAAATACCCTCAACACAATCAGTATGACATCTCTAGTTCTTTGTTCCACAATGCAGGCCAACCACCAATTCCACACCCTATCCTACCAGATATGCCACCCCCACCCCCCACCCGACATGCCCTCCCCATGCACAACGGACCGCGGACATGTGACTGGGGCTGTGGCTGGGACCCATCCCCCGGGTATTCAATGTTGGCTGCTGAATGTGTGGTGCTGCCTCCCGCAGTGTTCAGGCACGGTGTCCATGCATCAAGGTGATATTGGGATGCTAGACAATGAGCCCCACATGATGCATGGCCTCCTGCCCACGAGGATCTACTTGGGATGTGTGAAGTTCTCCCTTAACCACGATTGCCAATTCCGCATGGTAGCTCCAAACAGTAACAAAGGGGTTCTAGAGGAGAAGGTCAAAGGCCTTCAACATTGGATGGCACAAGTCTGTTTGTTAGGTGTTAAATGGCCTCTAAGGTTCTGATGTAGTGTCAAGAAGCACATGCCCATTACATTGTCAAAAGTGCGTCACCCGTCAAATTGGCACAGGAAAGAAAATGCGTCCAGGACTTGCACCTGAAACAGACATTTAACTCTTCGCATTCTATTGCTTCAATATAAAATCCAGTTAATACCAGCTGCAGCATCGCTCCTTGTACAAGGAGGAACTAGACTTTGTTTTATATCCATGGCTCCCAAAGCATCTTCATTTAATATTTCAACATAAAGTTGCTGTTCAAATTAACAGAAAATCAGGATTACCAATGTGAATAGGGAGTAGCTCCAGCCATTCTGTAGCATTACCAATATCAAAATTTAGTTTGACTGTAGCCAAGTGCAACAGCTGTGCCTCTATAAGGTTACAAATTGAAACAAGTGCATCCTTGAGGGTAAGATAAGGATCTCCATCGGGATTTGGATATGGATCTCCATGGGGATTTGGATATGGATCTTCATGGGGATTTGGATATGGATCTCCATGGGGATTTGGATATGGATCTCCATGGGGATTTGGATATGGATCTCCATAAGGATTTGCTTCTCTGGAAGCAACTCCGTTTTTCATTTCCAATTGCAGAAAAGCTCAGGGGCATTTCTGAATGATGTCAGTATTTTGCACTTTGAGGTTCGCTCTTGAATTTGATCCGAACGGTACTTTAAAAAAAATTCCATGCCTGCATGTCAAAGATCACCTAAATTTTCGGACATAGGCAAATTGCCAGTGCAAGTACTGAATATAATGAATGTTAATCCAGAATGGGAGTTGACACAGTTCACTTTAGAAAGCTAATTTGTCGATTTTGAACACACAGTGCTCCAGCTTCCTGCCATTGAGCGACATTGATGTTGTTTACTCAGTAGAGCTGACTGAAATCCATGGGCAAATCAATACCATGCCTCTTTGTCCTGTTCACTATATGCGTGAGAGCTGATTAAAAATAAATTGCCTCTATGCTATTAACGTCCACATCTACATTATGCACATTATCTGTCCACTTGAATTCCTACAAGGGTTAGAATCTGTGAGTTTATCAAATGGGCTTTTCAAGCCCAAACTTCCTTCCCCTCGTCTCAGTGATTATGAATCATTGAAAGTACAGCGCATGAGACCACTTGGATTATATATTGAAGGAAAAAAATAGCTGTGAAAAGGAACAGTAGGGTGGGACTAATCGGATAGCTCGACCACAGAGCTGGCACAGACATGGTGTCAAATGGCATCCATTTGTGCTCCAGTGTGTTTGATTTTCCCATTGAAAGGGCTGTCCAAATAGTCCTATTCCCTTGCTCTTCCCCCATAGCCCAGCATGTTTTGCCCCTTTTTAATAAATAATAGTCACAACACGGCAGGTTATTTTTACAATAAAGTTTTACAGCATCTTTAAGAAACAGGAAATGTTACTTATGAAATAATGAAGCAGTTCTTATTCAGTTTGAGGTGAGATACAGCCAACAGATTTGTTTTGGAGCATTAGGGATGAATCAAATGATGCTTTGCTTAAATGGGTCAGATGGTTTGAGGCTGATTGTGGCAAAAGCTTTTTCCTGTCATGTCAACTCTACTACACAATCTGTGTTACTACAGTTCACAAGCAGGTAAAATTCTTACAGTGCAGAAGGAGGCCATTCAGCCCATCGAGCCTGCGCCGACCCCTCTGAAAGAGCACCCTTCCTAGGACGACTCACCCGCTCTATCCCCGTAACCACATAGCCCCACCTAATCTGTATATCCCCTGGAAATTAAGAGTTAATTTAGCACGGTCAAGCCACCTAACCTATAATTCTTTGGATTGTGGGAGGAACCCAGAGCACCCGGAGGGGACCCACGCAGTACACGGGTAAAAAGTGCAAACTCCACAAAGACAGTCACCCAAGACCGGAATTGAACCTGAGTCCCTGGCACCGTGAGGCAGCTAACCAATGTGCCACCATGCCACCCCATAGCTATTTTATTTTCTTGAAGAACTCAGCGATGTTTCGAAGAGTCATGATAAGGGCCAGAATTCTCCAGCCGTTGGGATTCTCGGTTCCTGTCAGAAGAGCACCAATGCCTGCGGGTTTCCCATGGGCATGGCTTCAATGGGAAAGCCCATTGACAAGCCGTGGGAGCAGAAAATCCCACCAGCAGCGAACGGCGCACCAGCCAAGAAACATGTGGCTGGGGGACCGGAACGTTGAGCCCATGATCTCATACAAATGAGAAAATCAACCATGCTGGAGCACAAATGGATGCCATTTGACACACCATGCCTGTGCCAGCTCTGTAGTCGAGCTATCCAATTAGTCCCACCCTACTGTTCCTTTCCATAGCTACTTTTTCCCCTTCAACTATATAGTCATCTGTTTTGAATGCTACAATTGAATCTGCTTCCACCACCCTTTTAGGAGATACACTCCAGGTCACAACTTGCTGCATGTAAATGATTTGTTCATTCCGTCCAATGCTTCTTTTGTCCATTATTTTCAATCCTGGTCTTCTGTTACTGACCCTTCTTATTTCGTCCATTAAATCTATTCTTGATTTTGAGCACCTCAATCATATCTCCATTTGTTTTTTTAATTTGTTCATGGGATGTGGCCATCGCTGGCTAGGCCAGCATTCATTGTCCATCCTCAATTGCCCCTGAATCATAGAATACCTACAGTGCAGAAGGGGGCCATTTGGCCCATCGAGTCTGCACTAATCCTCTGACAAAGCATCCACCTAGACCACCCTATCCCCGCAACCCTGTTACCCCATCTAAACTTTGGACACTAAGGGGCAATTTAGCATGGCCAATTCACCTGACCTGCACATTTTTAGACTGTGGGAGGAAAACAGAGCACTCGCAGGAAACCCGCACAGACACAGGGAGAAAGTGCAAACTCCACACAGTCACCCAAAGCTGGAATTGAACCCGGTTCCCTGGGGCTGTGAAGCAGCAGGGCTAACCACTGTGCCACTGTGCCATTCACTTGAGACAGTGGTGGTTAGCTGCCTTCTTGACCCGCTGCAGTCCTTAGGGTGTAGGTACACCCACTGTGCTGTTAGGGAGGGAGTTCCAGGATGTTGCACCAGCGATTAAGGACGGCGAGATATTTTCCAGTCAGGGTGGTGAGTGGCTGGGAGGGGAACTTTCAGGTGGTGGTGTTCCCATACATCTGCTGCACTTGTCCTTCTAGATGGTAACGATCATGGATTTGGAAAGATGTCCAAAAAGGCTTGGTGAGTTCCTGGAATGCATCTTAGAGACGGTGCACGCTGCAGCTGCTGTGTGTTGGTGGCGGAGGAAGGGAATGTTTGTGGATAGGGTGCTTTGTCCTGGATGGTGTCAAGCTACTCGAGTGGTGTTGGAGCTGCCTTACCCAGGCAAGGGGAGAGTATTTCATTACACTCCTGACGTTTGCCTTGTGGACGGTGAACAGGCTTCAAGGTGTCAGAGAGTGAGTTACTTGCCGTAGGATTCCTTACTCCAGAACTGCTCTGATAGCCACAGTATTTTATATGACTACTCCAGTTCGGTTTCTGGTCAATGGTAACCTCCAAGATATTGATAGTGGGGGATTCAGCGATCGTAGGGGCTTCAAGAACAATCCTAGATTCTCAACTCCATCCACAAAATTGAAAACCCTCATCTCTGGTACCATTCCACTTAGCCTCCTTTTCACCTGTTCCAGCATCTTGGCACCATTCCTGAAGTATGTTGATGTTATGTCTTATGGTACATAGAGGTTCAAAATAATCGCAATATTTTACAGGGATGAAGGAGCTGACATCAAGGGCAGGATTTCTTGGCCCCAGCTGCGTCCATGTTTGGTTGGGGATGTACGGGGGCATATAAAATACAAGGGGTGGCTACACCTCCACCTTCCTATTACCACCAAGCTGTCACCTATGTTATGGTTGGAGGGAGGGTGCTGAAATTGACAGCTCACCCACTATTTTTAATCAAATAACTAACAGTCATAGAACATAGAACAGTACAGCACAGAACAGGCCCTTCGGCCCTCAATGTTGTGCCGAGCCATGATCACCCTACTCAAACCCACGTATCCACCCCATGCCCGTAACCCAACAACCCCCCCTTAACCTTACTTTTATTAGGACACTACGGGCAATTTAGCATGGCCAATCCACCTAACCCGCACATCTTTTGGACTGTGGGAGGAAACCGGAGCACCCGGAGGAAACCCACGCACACAGGGGGAGGACGTGCAGACTCCACACAGACAGTGACCCAGCCGGGAATCGAACCTGGGACCCTGGAGCTGTGAAGCATTTATGCTAACCACCATGCTACCCTGCTGCCCTCAGTCAACTGAGTTAGTTACCAAGCCAATTGACCTGTATATTAAGATGGTTTGTGTGGACAGGTGAGTGGGAACCATAAGGGTGTTTTTTTTATGCACATGTATTTAACAGGCAGGAAGGAAGAGGGGCATGTCCTTTGCAGAAGTGGAGGGTGCTTTCTGGATCTACATATAGCATACACTGTAAAACTGACTTTCGGTCATCTTCACAATATGGTTGGTTTGATCGCACCTTTCCTGGTTCTCACCATTGCTTTATGTAGTTTTTCCATCTGTACCATCGACCTGGATATCACCAACTATACCAACTGCTCCAGTGCATCCCCTGTATGTCTCATCTACTTTTTGCTAGAGCACTTCCTGGCTCAATTTAAGGCCAAAAGGTAGATGTCGAAATGTGTACTGTACAAAGGGTGCATTGAATGTTGCCAACATCAATCTTCATATTTCAGTAGTTAAGCTTGCTGTAAATGTTCCTGTCAGTGCTGGTGAAAATGAAAAATGAAAATGAAAATGAAAATCGCTTATTGTCACGAGTAGGCTTCAATGAAGTTACTGTGAAAAGTCCCTAGTCGCCACATTTCGGCGCCTGTCCGGGGAGGCTGGTACGGGAATGGTGTGATCTTCTCCACTGTTTGGAATGGAATAGTGGTACCTCTTTATCGCTTGATTAAAATCTTTGGTATCCAGGCCTTCTCTCTCACCACAATGCAATTTGCCCAACTTGTCACCACTGTATCTCTGCCGGTCACTTCCTTTTCTTCCATCACTTGGAAACTCCTTCAAGATTTTCTTTTAGTTCTGTTGGGACGTTATGTGGAGAATGACTCATTTGTTTCTTCTTTGGATCAATTGTTTCTTTTTATAAATTTAGAGTACCCAATTATTTTTTTCCATTTAAGGAGCAATTTAGTGTGGCCAATTCACCTACCCTGTACATCTTTTTGGGTTGTGGGGGTGAGATCCACGCAGACACGGGGAGAATGTGCAAACTCCACACGGACAGTGACCTGGGGCCGGGATCGAACCTGGGTCCTCGGCGCCTTGAGGCAGCGGTGCTAACCACTGCACCACCGTGCTGCCCTATTCTTTGGATCAATAGTGATGTGATACTCAAAATCTTCCAAGCATCCACTGTCTTATCAAAACACTCTGGATATATTGGGACAAGATCTTTCTTGCTTCTGATCAGAGGGCACTTTTAAATTGTTCTACTTTCAACACTTGCTGACACTTCCTTCATCTCATGGTTTACTGAGATCATTTCTGGGGAGATGATGGTGTAGTGATAATGCCACTGGACTAGTAATCCAGAGACCCAGGCTAATGCTGTGCAGACATGGATAGAAATGACACCACTGCAGTTGATGGGATTGCAAATCAGTTAATAAGTCTGGAATTGGAAACTAATCTCAGTAATGGCGACCAGAAAACTATCATCGTTAGTCTTAAAAACCCACATGGTTCACTAATGCCCCTTTAGCGATGAATATCTGCCGTCTTTACTTGGTGTGGCCCACATGCGAGTCCAGATTCACAGCAATGTGGTTGATTCTTAACTGCCCCTGAAATGACAGTTCAAGGGCAATTAGGGATGGGCAACAAATGTTGGCTTTGCCAGCACCACCCACATAACATGAAAGAATAACGAAAAGGAAAACAATTTGCAGCCTTTCGCTGCCCAGCGCCCAGGATAACAGGACCATCTGTTTCAGTGATGTAGAACATGCAGGTAATGACTTTTCATTTGTCTGCCCATTGACTTGTGTCAATCCTAGATGTTGACTCCCACCTCCACCATATACCATCAGCATGATGTTGTTTGGTTTCAGAGCACCTTTCTTTAGCCAAACATTTTCTTTTGAATTCTGGAAAGATCTTTTGGTATGATCTGTGCTTCGGTCTGTAGCTTCAGCGACAAGTTTCAGTTTTATGGTTCTCAGTTTATTTTTCTCTTTCCTGACCTGAATGGTAATGTGAATTTCTTTTCTCCAGGAAGAATCACATCCTGATATTTCATGCATTATGTATCTATTGTGCCTCTGCAAATGAGCATCAGGACTTAGTGCCATTCCCCTGCCTTTTCTCCGTATCCCTACACATAGTCTCTATTCAGATAATCACCTAATGCTCTCTTGAATGCCTCAATTGAACTTACCTTCACCACACTTCCAGGCAGTCATTCCAGACCCAAATCAGATTGTGTGAAAAAGTTTTTTCTCACATTTGCTTCTTTTGCAAATCACTTTAAATCTGTCCCCTCTTGGTTCTTGATTCTTTTTACAAGTGGGAACTGCTTCTCCCTATCTACTATGTCCAGCCCCTCATGATTTTGAACATCTGTATCAAATCTCCTCTTAGCCTTCTTCCCTCCAAGGAGAACTGTGGTGATTTGCGGTCATTGTCCCTTTAAGGGAAACACAGCAGACGAGAGCCATCTGGCGTGCGGAACCAATTACAGAGAGTTGTAATCACCCCGGCAGTGCAGTGGGGGAGGGGGGAGGGGTGGAAGTCCTCCCTTAGGCAGGAGAGATCTAGTAGACTTTTCCCCACCCTCTTAACCTGCTCTCCTATGGACCAACATGCCAAGGTCCCTTTGTTCCTCAAACTTCCCAGTGTCATGCCATCCATTGGATACTTACTTGTCAAATTTCTCCTTCCGAAGTCTATCACCATACTTTTCAGGGTTAAATTCCATCAGCCATTTATCTGCCCATTTGACCATGCCGTCTATATCTTCCTGTAACCCAAGACTCTCAGCCTCACTGTTAACCACCCGGCCTATCTTTGTGTCATCCGCAAACTTACTGATCCTACCTCCCACATAGTAATTTATGTAATTTGTATAAATGATGAATAATAGGGAACCCAGCACAGATCCCTGTGGTACGCCACTGGACACTGGCTTCCAGTCACTGAAGCAGCCATCTGTCATCACCCTCCGCCGCCTTCAACTATGCCAATTATGAATCCATCTTATCAAGTTACCCTGTATCCCATGTGCCTTTGCCTTCTTTATATGTCTCCCATGTGAGACCTTATCAAAGGCTTTGCTGAAATCCATATGAACTACATCAACTGCACTACCCTCATCTACACACCCGGCCACCTCCTCAAAAAATTCAATCAAATTTGTTAGGCATGATCTCCCTCTGAAAAAGCCATACTGACTATCCCTGATCAAACCTTGCCTCTCCAAGTGAACATAGATTCTCTCTTTTGGAATTTTCTTCAATAGTTTTCCTATCACTGACGTGAGACTCATTGGTCTGTAGTTCCCTGGCTTATCTCTACAGCCCTTCTTAAATAGTGAAAGCACACTTCTGTTCTCCAGGCCTCTGGCACCTCTCCCGTGGCCAGAGAGGAATTAAAATTTGGTCAGAGCCCCTGCAATTCCCCCCCCCCCCCTCACTTCCACAGAAGGAGGGCAATGAAAGACCCCAGGAGGAGATCAATGAAAGACAATAAATGACCAAATGAAGGGGAACAAGAGAATTGCAGAATGAAACTAAATCAACATTCCGTCGGAGACAAACCTAACCAACAGTGAAGCCAAAAACGGTTTGGCTGATGTTAAGACAAGTTGAAATAAAGATTCCATTTGTGAAATGTATATGTCTAGTCAGAACATGATTGATTCTCCCTGGAGGAAATGCAGAAATTAAAGACTTCAAAAGAAAAAAGGAACTGTTGAACTAAAGAATTAAAGCTTCAGAGAAGACATTAAAACAACAAGATGAAATGACTGACAGTAAATTTGAAAAACAAGTTGCAAATCAATTTACTAATGAAGTTAAGAAGGAGAACTTAATGAGACCATGGATAATAAGCTGAACTCCATGAAAAAGCCACCAGCAAATAAGAACAAGTCCAGAGAAGAATTGAATCAGGGGAATAAGTGCTTGAAAAAGGAAGCTTGACAATAAGAAATTTACTGAAAAGGTAAAACATTGAAATTGGCAACAGAATCAGCCGTCCATGCCCGGCGAGCAGAGAATCCCTCCCAAGGTCAGTGGACTTCTCCATTGACTAAGTCTCGCATGTGGCGATCTTACGGCAGACAGGGCGGAAGAATCCAGCCCTACGTGGCAGAAATGGTGACAGTAATAGAAAAGTTCAAGAACTAATATTGGCAAATGGGCGATGAAAAAGATGCCAAATTGAAATGTTTAAAAGAGAAGAAATGTTATGATACAAGCTGAGTAATCAGGGGCTGGTTTAGCACAATGGGCTAAACAGCTGGCTTGTAATGCAGAACAAGGCCAGCAGCACAGGTTCAATTCCTGTACTGGCCACCCCGAACAGGCGCTGGAATATGGCGACTAGGGACTTTTCACAGTCACTTCATTGAAGCCGACTTGTGACAATAAGCGATTAGCCAAAAACAGAGTGAAATACGTGACAGACCGAGATTGGGAAAGAACTCTCAAGACATAAGACTTTGTTGTATGGAGATGATATGTGCCAGCATGCATTATAATGTAAGGTATTTGGCAGAGCAAGAGCCAATGCGGAAGTGGAGAGTGGCACTGCCCACAGAATGATGTATGCAGTAACATGGCCAGAGAACAGACTAGAACTTGGTAAGCAGCAAGCCTGTGTGCAAAAGTTCCATGACACGCCATATTTGGAACTGTACATAGTTTACCAGTAAAAGTGTTTATGCTTGAATACGCCAGCCTCAAGATCTCATCAATGAACCATAACTACTGCAATAATAAAAAAAACAATATCAAGTAGATAATATGACACGGTCTCATAATATGATACTTCTGTAGTGGATCACATTTCTCTGAGACCGGAATCCAGTAGACATGGAGGGCCGGCCTGATCTCTGTAGGCATGGAGGGACGGATCATTCGTAAACACGTGGATCACTTGAGGAGTAGGGAGACCCTCCCATAGCCAGCGTTGCCATCAAAAAACGTTTTCAAACCCGTGACCACCGAACTACCTGATCGACCTGTGATAGACATAATTGAAGCGGGATTCTTCGTCGGCCGATTCCAGAATCGGGAGATGCGATTGGTGAGGGAGACAGAGGAGGTAGGACAAGGAGAGGCAAGACTGTGGGTTGCCAGTCTTGACGCTGGCCGGGCTGACTGGCTGGGGTGGGGGCGGCCCTGCCAGGGCTGGGACGATGACGGGAGGAGGGCAATGGGGTTGAGATGACCCCTCCCCCAGCGGGACTGTGGCGGTGCCCAGGCATGGACCGCCACCGCAAAGCAATATTCTTGCTGCGTATCTCACTGACCACCCACCTTGGCCCCTGCTTCTGCAGAGTGACACTGGCCATATGGGCAGCATGGTAGCACAAGTGGATAGCACTGTGGCTTCACAGCGCCAGGGTCCCAGGTTACACTATTTTGCACCAATGCAGGAGCTGACATTGAATACATTTCTCAGATCTCACTATGTGCTGTGGAATGTTATATTGTTGCTCAGCACACTGACTGTAATACAACAATGAGTAATGCACTTGGGATAAAAACATCTACACCTGTGCACAGCAATATAGTTCCTCACTCTTTTCTAATAATACAACTGTATAACAATTGGCAACATTAGTGCGTGGCTAAAGTTTAAATAGTGTTTTAAAAAGGTTTAGCCTAATTTCTTTGCAAAATGTTGAAGGTGCTAGAAATCTGAAATAAAAGATAGATGCTGAAAATGCTCATCAGGTCCAGCAGCATCAATGAAGAGAGAAATAGAGCGAATATTACTGGTTGAAGACCTTTAGAACTCACTTTGCTGGTTTTCTACTTTATGGCCATGATACTTAAATTCTTTGACTCTCGCCGCGAGTAACGGAGTTACCGGTGAGGCAGAGAATCCCATGTTAGTAAAGAAATGTCACATTCGGCCCCCACCAACAAGCCTGGACTTGCAGAGGCCTACCGACTGAACTGGCTTGGGACAATTCACACCTCTTTAACCTGGAGTTACCTCTCTCTCTGCATCTTTGATGATTTGATTGCCTGCAGGTGCTCGCATTCCGGGGCATCTCTGACTGTGTCTATATAAACATTTCTGGAACAAGCCTTTCCATTCACCTGAAGAAGGAGCCGTGCTCCGAAAGCTCGTGTTTGAAACAAACCTGTTGGACTTTAACCTGGTGTTGTAAGACTTCTTACTGTGCTCACCCCAGTCCAACGCCGGCATCTCCACAGTAAAGAAATGAGCAGTTTGAATACATTTCTCAGATCTCACCATGTGGTGTGGAATGTTATAAGAACATAAGAACATAAGAACTAGGAGCAGGAGTAGGCCATCTGGCCCCTCGAGCCTGCTCCGCCATTCAATTAGATCATGGCTGATATATTGTTGCTCAGCAAACTGACTGTAATACAGCAATGAGTAATGCACTTGGGATAGAAATCGAGATCGAGGATCATGGGCCGACACCATAATCTCTGGGCCCGCGAGGTTCTCAGGTCTTCTGGGCCGGGAATCATGTGGGGGAGAATCACTGCAGGTCTTGACAAGCGTAGCCCTGAGTTAAGTGTATTCAATTTCCAGCTCAGCACTTCAACGTCACTCAAGTATGAAGGGGCATGATTGGGATACACTTAACTCCCTTTGATGTGGTGGATGTTTGTAAACATTGTGGTTGCACCACTTAGACTTATTCCTCCATGAATAAGACGAATGGAGCGAGGCTCACAATTGCTTTGTAGAAGCTGTCAATCACAGCCCACTACCAGAAATGAATGAATGGCTTGCAGTGATGGATCTGAGGGGTTTAAACACATGTTCCAGATGTTCTCTTTCCAGGATTGGACATGTGGTGCTTCCAGGTAAGTGTTTGAACTGTAATTTTTTTCACTGCCCCTCTCTGGATTGCTCTCTAGCTTTCAAACAGGGGTCTTATTTCTGGGGCTCCTTCTATTCAGGGGGAACCTTTGGGTGTCTCTGGTAGGGGTGGGGATATCACTAGTTATGGGGACTCTGAGGGGGGGTTCTTTTTGTTCAAGGGTCCCTGTGGGGACTCGCTATTCAGGGGGTCTCCTTTAGGTGGTCTCTGTGGTGGGGGACATGGAGGTGGGTCTGGTAGAGGAGGTATGGGCAGCGTGTGCATTGTCGGGGGGAGGGTGGCCCTTGGATGAACTTTGGGGGCAATCCCCTTCATGTATTAGCCCCCTTAACCCACCGCACGGTCTCCTACATTAGGCTCACTTTTAGTAAGACCTGTTGTAAATCCCGCCCACATGATTCCAATGGAGCGGAGAATCCCGTAAGGCTGGAGTCTGGCCTTCTAAGTGGATGCAAATGGGTCATTAAAATTAATTTGCATCTGTGAGCATCCCTCCACTGGCGGACGGGCAAGAACCCCAATCCCCCGCCAGCTGGGTCCAGAGCATAACGGTCAGTTCGGCGCCCGGTGCAAACTTTGATTTTGGCCGGATACCCAATTTTATGCCTGATCGTGATTTGCGTTCCCGCTGCCAAGAGATGGAGAATTTAGCCCACAGTCCTTGTTTTGCCCTTGAGTGTTTCTCCCCAGTCTAGCCCACACTTAGAAATTCTTTTATCACGGGGGGGCTGATCGTCGCCGGCAAGACCACTCCTCAGAAAATGACACGTTCACCATTTTGAAATGGTGCCCTGATCTGCAAGTAAGCTTGAGGGTCCCCCACACCCCTCCCAAGGGGAAATGTCATCCCCCACAAAAATCAACAACCCCCCAAGTGAGGACACCCTGGGATCGCTGAGGGCTCCCCCCTTTACAGGCCTCCCCACCCCCCCCCCCCCTTTCAGGCTCACCCCCTTTCAGAACCCCACCCTTCAACTCCCAACCTTTATGAGGTCCCCACATACCCACCCTTTCCCCAGGAGTTACAAAAGTCTGAACACACACTAACAGATTCAAAAACAGCACTATCCCCGCTGTTACCAGACTCCTAAACCCTCTTATGGACTGACCTTCACACATCTTCTCTTCCGAGCAGTACTACACCCGATGCCTGTGTCCATGTATTTACCGTGTGCATTTTATGTTTGTCCTATTGTGTATTTTCTTTTCATGTACAGTGTGATCTGTCTGAGCTGCACGCAGAACAATACTTTTCACGGTATCTCAGTACACGAGACAATAAACCAATCCAATCCAATCCAATCCCCCTCATCTCCTCTTTTATAGGTAAGGCCGCCCCCTCCGGCCCAGACCCAAGTCACTGCCACGCTGGCACCTGGGCAGCCTGGCATTGCCACTCGGGCACTTTGGCAGTACCTCCAACAACCTGGCAGTGCCATCCAGGCACCTTGGCAATGCCAGGGTGGCAGTATCAAGGTGGCAGGCTGGCAGTGCCAAGGTGCCCAGGTGCCAGAGGGAGAAGCAGTGAGGCCATCTTGCCCTGTCCCTGCCTACCCAGGGGTCTCCAATATCCTGGGAAAACCCCCCAAGGTACCGCTATGCCAAGTCCATGTTTGTGTGAAGCAGTACTAACGGCGCCTGGTCGCGGCCTCGTTGGGGAGGCCAGTAGTTCCCAGGCACTGGAAGAATCCTGCACAAGTATATTTGAATGAACCGAATGGCTCATTTAAATATGTATTTCTCGATCTTGTCCGCTCTTGGGCGAGATCCAAATCGCGACGTCTCGCAAGGTTCAGATGAATCTCGCAGAGTCGCTCATCTCGCGAAAGGCCTCTCGTGAGATTCAACAGGCTCATCATGTCACCAAGTTGGGCATGATAAATCCATTGAATCCTGCCCAATGTTTTGAGTCCGGATGACTCTTCTTCAGGGCTCTTTGTTCACTCCAAAGTACAGCTGATTTTCTTTTAGATGAAATTGGACCCTCAGCTTTATTATGATCTCAATAATATAGAACATAGAACATAGAACAGTACAGCACAGAACAGGCCCTTCGGCCCTCAATGTTGTGCCGAGCCATGATCACCCTACTCAAACCCACGTATCCACCCTATACCCCTAACCCAACAACCCCCCCCCCCCATTAACCTTACTTTTTTTTAGGACACTACTGGCAATTTAGCATGGCCAATCCACCTAACCCGCACATCTTTGGACCGTGGGAGGAAACCGGAGCACCCGGAGGAAACCCACGCACACAGGGGGAGGACGTGCAGACTCCACACAGACAGTGACCCAGCCGGGAATCGAACCTGGGACCCTGGAGCTGTGAAGCATTTATGCTAACCACCATGCTACCCTGCTGCCCCTATGTCAGCCCTAATATGTCGGTTATTAAACAATTGTTTCATGTAGCTTTTAAATCTACAATTTGGATTTACATAGTTACATTGAAACTTAATTTTAAGCAACAATTATGTGTTATGTACTTCATTTGACATAAAAAACAATATTTTTTGTGTTGATACTGGTTAGTTATTCCTTTAAAGAACAATGTGTTCTGGCCAATTATAGCTCAAAGTTCTGGGCTGGGATTCTCCGACCCTTTGCCGGGTCGGAGAATCCCCGGGGGGAGGCACGGATCCCACCCTGCCTCCCCGACGTCGGCTGCCCTTTTCTCTGTCGGCGTTTTTTGGGCGTCGGTGGGATTCCTGCCACGCTGGCCGGGAGCCGTTGACAGCAGCCCATCCGGGCCCCAATGGGCCGAGTGGCCGTCAAGCTTTGCCCAGTGACGCCGACATGAATTACTCACTTCACACACGGTGGGACCTGGCAGGAATGTGTGCGGGGATGGTCCGGGGGGGGGGGGGGGTGGGGGGGGGGGGGCGGGGATCCAATCCCGGGGGGGCCGCCACGGTGCCATGGCCCGCGATCGGGGCCTACCGATCCTGCGGGTGGGCTGGTTCCGTGGGGGCCTTCTTTCCTCCGCACCGGGCCATATCTTTTTCAATGCTTGTACAATGGAATGGGTGGAGTAACAGAGAAATGGGGAGAGATTGGTAGCCTTGAAATGGAGGTTCTTGTGACTCTGCATTGCTACCAAAATACTCAAGTAAGCCGCATTTATTGGAAGACTTGCACTGCACACCTTGATTTTCCTTTTCAAAGCTTGATAATCTGTAATATTATTGTCTCATTTCTTGGGGAAATTTGTTAATTTCTTTCCTTCTGGCCCAATGCTGAAAACATTGCTTCTTGTACTGATGCAAAGCTTCCTTGTCAACCCCATGGCAATATTGATAAATCAAGAACCAGAGTTATTTACACTCAGTTGAACACCATTTCGAACTATCATGGCATGCGATAGTGGTGTACAGTCTTTGAACCGGTCTCAAATCCAACAAGAACCTGGTGTAAATTCAGCAGTGAGTAAATAAATTCTACATTATGAAGGATTATTTGCTGGTTTGGTGACATCTTTTGATACTCAGCCTGTATTAAGTTCGATAGAAGCTAGAGTTTGCCTGGAGCCACATCTTTTAACTGTAAGGCTGGTGATCTGTCATCAAGTCAAGATTGGCAACCAAGCAAAGCAAGGGCTAACTCCCCACCCCACGCTTGAAGAAGAAAGAGAGCTTAACGCACAAGACGGGGAGAATGCCAGAAAGGGAGTTCAGTTTTTGTGTTCTGTTTATCGTAGCAATGGCTGATCCTAATTACACAACAGACCGACTCCACGCCCACCAACTTGACAGAATCTTATTTAGTGACATTCTTAAAAGAAAACTTAACTTGATATTTGCACAGTGATTGCAGTGATCCGTGAGTCCAGAGCAATTTATCATTTGTCAAGCTTGCACTGACGAAAACAGTCAGAAGCTTTATCATTGGGACAATGCAGCAGACAGGAAAGAAATAAGACAATAAATTCACTGTTGTTGTACCCATCTATTGGGCACAGAAAGAGCATATAATTGTCCGGTAAGACAGGCTTTATACACCTGCACATTTCACACCAAAAATACACCACCTGCTATATTGATAAAGATTGAAATAGAGATGTATAAGCTTACCCCTCAAACAGGTCCTTTATGTATGACAGTGAAGGTCTAATGGCTATTTCTGGACCACTACTCAAAATTGAAGCAAAAAAAGTTTGCAATTCTTTAAGAATGACAGTGGAATGTTGGCCCTGATTGCAAGGAGACTGTGGTATAAAACTGGGTACGTCTTGCTAAAACCGTACAGGACATGGGTACATGACACACCTGGAGTACTGTGTACAGTGGTATCATTGTCTCAGGAGGGACATACCTGCACTCAAAGCATTTCAGAGAAGATTTGCTCAGTTCATTTCTGGGATGAAGGAACTGTTGTGTGAGGAAAGGTTGAGCAGGTTTGGCCGATACACATTGGAGATTAAAGGAATGTGAGGCGATTTTCTTGAAAGATATGTTTTGTGGCAACGGCAGCTGCCCGCCATTAGCCAGCGGCAGGGTCTTTAGGTCGCTGTCAAAGGGGTTTCCCATTGTTGTGGCAGGGCTCGCCACTGAAGAGACTGGAAGATCCCGCAAGCGGGAACACCCAGAAAATTCCGCCCTACGATTCTACATCACCATGGATTATGTGCTAAATTCCTAGGATTGAAACTGGACCTTATTCAATCCATCTGAAGAGTATCAAACTGGGCATTGACCAGTTCAAAGGATACCTGAAAGGCAGTTCATACAATATTTGGTTGCATGATTTTTCAATGTCTTTGGTGGCTGGCTAAAATAGCTCTTAGTGAATTAATTTACACATATAAGGGACCTTAACCCCTGTTACAGCAGCATCGCCCCCCACCCCACCCCCCAGCCCCCCCCCCCCCCCCCCCCCCCACCCCCGAGCACCCCCCCACACACACACACAAACACCCTCCACTGTTAAATTTTTACATTGTAGACTGGGGAGCAGAATAATAATCCTTAGTGTCACAAGTAGGCTTACATTAACACTGCAATTAAGTTACTGTGAAAAGCCCCTAATTGCCACATTCCGGTGCCTGTTCGGTACACTGAGGGAGAATTCAGAATGTCCAATTCACCTAACAGCATGTCTTTCAGGACTTGTGCGAGAAACCCCATGCAGACACAAGCGAACATGCAGACTCCGCACAGATAGTGACCCAAGCGAGGAATCGAACCCGGGTCCCTGGCACTGTGAAACAACAGTGCTGACCACTGTGTACCGTGAAGATAAACCTGCTCAGGATTCTTAAACAATGCATGGATAACAACCGTCAACCCCAACTAAATATTTTCAGATAACTGGCTTTTTAAACCATTGCTGCCGATTCGAGAGGAGTAGGAGTGCTTTGAGTTACATCAAGTGTAACAGTGCAGAAACAGACCTAACTGTATAAAAGCCCACTCTCACCCCTCTTCACCTAAGCCTATTAGTATAACCTTCTTGTCCTTCCTCCTTTATCTAACTTTCTCTTAAAACACACCAACTCAACTGGGCAAACTGACAGTGCAGGCGAGGCAAGCACGAGCTTCTTACCCAATGAATATTAATATATTATTCATGGAATACGCATACAGATTAGACATGACAGAGTTACATGGCGGAACAGACTTGAACAGCTGATTGCCCACTCCTGTTCCTCTGACACTGATTGGCACACAGAAGAGAACTCATTAGAACATAGAACATAGACAGCACAGATAGCAATATCATCACCCAATGTCTTTTCTCGGATTGTCTTATTACCTTAGGCTGAAGAGGTATAAAAATGGCACCCACTTCACCATGCAGTTCCTATCTCGTGAGCTTTTGGTGCAAACAATGATTGAAAGAAAGCCCAATATCAAGGCTTTGCTTAGCTGGGAGCACACAGGGGTGGAGGGTGAATGAGTCTTGGTGCAAGCAGTGTTTGGGATGAGCTGAAGGTTTTAAAGGCTAGGATATGGGAGGCTGGGCAGGAGCCCACTGAAATAGTCAAGCCTAGAGGCATGGATAAGAGCTTCAGCAGATGTGGTACAGGGTGGGGGAGGGGAAGGGGGGTGGAGTCAGGCGGAGATAGGCAGTATTAATGATGGGGTTCATCAGTGAAGCAAACACCAGTCGGGGGCCATTTTGACTTTGGTGGTCAAGTAAAACAGGTGATGAGAATTCAGCAGCCAGTTAAACATCTCTCTCGATTGTCACATGCAGCGACTTCAATCAGAAGGGCTTGTGCCACTGGTACACAACGCTTCAGTTGGTGTAGGGCATAATTCAGACATAATCTTTCTTCCCGAGACCATGAGTGAACTTGCACTGCTGGTTCAACATTTTTTTTCTTCATGTTAAAAGAGAGACTTTTAAAAGTATGCCAGTAACCTGCCTCCCCAGACAGGCGCCGGAATGTGGCGACTAGGGGCTTTTCACAGTAACTTAATTGAAGCCTACTCTTGACAATAAGCAATTTTCATTTCATTTTCATTTCATTTCATTTTTTTCATTTTCAGGTAAGGGGACCGAGCAATTACAATCCAGCACTCATTACCTCGTTGTCCCCCTTTGCATACCGAATGCCAAGTACGTGCAGGCATCCTCTGAACACAGCATTGCCAGGTCACAGATGATGGCAAATATAACATGATGTATTTTCCGTCACAGTCTTTAATTATATTGTGTCCATTCATTATTTGGATTGATATTTAATGTCGCTTCCATCAGAAAATGCCAGAGGTGCTGCTGTTGATGCATTTTACTGCAAGCGACCAGAAAATCAGGCCGATTCTTACAATATTAATGGAAAAATACTTAACACATTCACCTGGCAGTCCCCTGGCTTAATCTTTTATTGAAGGCATTAACTCTTAGCAACATTGAAAATCGGAGCAGGAGGAGGCCATTTGGCCCTTCAAGCCTGCTCTGCCATTCATTATGATCACGGCTGATCATCCAACCCAATAGGCTAATCCCTCCTTCCCCCCACCCCACCCCCAATCCTCCCAAGATACCCTTTGCCCCAAGTGCTTCTTGAAAATAATGTTTTGGCCTCAACTACTTCCTGTGGTAATGAATTCCACAGGTTCTCTGGTTGAAGAAACCTCTTCTCATCTCAGTCCTGACTGGTCTACCCTGGCATCCTCAGACTGTGACCCCTGGTTCTGGCCACCCCCACCATTGGGAACATCCTTCTTGCATCTACCCTGTTAGAATTTTACAGCTCTGTAAAAGGGTATTAGCTGGTGGGGATGGTAGTCGAGGAGGGTGGGTGGGTAGTCCCGACTTGGGGAGGGCAGTCTGAGGACGGGGGGGGGGGGGGGGTGTAGTCGGGGGTTTCCCCTGTGGAGTTTAATGGACAGTCAGGGGGTAGTTGGAGGGTGTGAGAGTCGTCTGGGGGCCCATAGAGAGTTGGGGGGGTCCCATGGAGGATTGGGATGTGGAGTTGTACTCGGGGGGGGGGGGGTTGTGGAGTAGGAGGCGGCAGTTAAGGGGTCCCACAAGGGATCAGGTGTGGTATACTGAGGTGATAGTGGGGGTGGGGTGGGGGGGATTTGATCCTGTGTCCCCTGTGGTGTCAGAGTGATTGGAGGGGGTGGACGGGAGACCCGTGGAGTGGTCAGTGTGAGTCACTACAAAAGTGATCCAGAAACTAGGAGTGGTTTTAATTCTTCCAACTCTTTCTAGGTAACCATCACTGTAACACAGTCTGAATCACCAGAAGTTTCCAGCTTGTTGGATGGTTTGCGGTGCAGGACTATCGTCCATTTGAAGTTTGACTTGAAACCCTTACCTGGGAACCGTTGGAAGATTACGGGGTTTTCCCAGAGACACTGCCCCAGAGCATGGATGTTACAGGCATATTTTCTGAGCAGATGCAATGTGTCTGTTTGAGCAACACTCCAAACTGTGAGGTAATGTGCTGGATATTCAACTGTTCTCCTGTTCAATCCTTCAGTGTCTTCAAATGCACGACTGCCTCTTCCGCCCACTGTAGCAGTGATGAAATCTGATCCAGGAATCTGGAGCATGGGTGCAGCTTGTCAAAGAGATGGATGGAAGTCTTCCCCCACTGTAACCCTCCTGCTGGGAGGAAAATCAAGCACCACGAGCTTCTGACTGTCATTTTGAACCATTGCAGAAGTCAGGGATAGAAGGCGGTAAATGCCAGGTGAGCTTGCTTCTACTCTGTTGTAGGTCTGTGCCGTAACCCTGGGCCAGGGTGGGTCCTTCAGACAACAACAGTGTAGATTTCTCAACGTGTCGCATTGCCTCATCCAAACTCCTTGAGTTAGATTGTCAATTTGGTGCAAAATTATAGGCTTTTTTCTTTCCTGTGGCCGCATTCACAGTTCAGATTCAGTGACATTCAATTAATTTAAGACTGCCAGTCAGAAGATACTTCCATTTATTTGCAGCCAGTGTCACCAGCAAGTACTCCCGGGTCACTGCATTACAGCAAGGTGCAGAGGAAAAACTCCCCAGACTTCATCCTGACATAATTATCAAAACAAGAGCCACTGACATATATATTTCTTGGTCCACTCACCACAAGGGAAAACAAGTTAGTGATAATTTTCCAGCTACAAACTTATAGCAGGGAGCCGCAGCCACTGAAAGTACATGCTTGAAATTCTGATCAAAAGGTAGCACGGTTGCGCAGTGGTTAGCACTGTTGTCTCACAGTGCCAGGGACCTGGGTTCAATTCCAGCCTTGGGTCACTGTCTGTATGCAGATTCCACTTTCTCCCCATGTCTGCGTGAGCTTCCCCCCGGGTTCTGCAGTTTTGTCCCACAGTCCAAAGATGTGCAGGTTTGGTGGATTGGTCACGCTAAATTGCCCCTTAGTGCCCAAAGCTGTGCAGGTTAGGCTGGGGTACAGTGATAGGACGGGGAAGTGGGCCTAAGTCGAGTACTCTTTTGGAGGGTCAGCACAGACTCAATGGGCCAAATAGCCTGCTTCTGCACTGTAAGGATTCTAAAAGCCATGTGGAGATATGAAGTGGACTCTGCGGTGAAGTAATTAAGCAGCCCAGGATCGAACTGCTGACTATTGGAATGAAGTTGGAACTCAGTAGCATGGTAGTCTGGTATATATTCAATGTCACTAAAGCAGATTTGTAAGTGCAGGTGGCGGACACTGTCCCATGTGCAAGCATGAAGTGGGAGTGGCAAGAGGTATCTGTCCCCATCTTCAGCTAACTCAATTCCAGGTGAAGGCGGGCTATACAAAGTCCAGGTCTGCAAGCTGCAGCCTCTGCAGGCAGTAATAACTGGTGCTAATTTGGGGAAGTGATCACACACCTTCAGGGCCATCCAGAAATGTTTTATGTGTCTTGTAGGGTTCATCCCTCCTTGACACCCTCCATCAGTTGACCCCATAACTCCCCCCTTTCAGCTGTCCACTTATCTTCTTGGAAGCCCATCACTCCCCATTTAATTTGCATAATCATCTTTTAAATTAAAATTTTAATTCATTTTAAATTCCAGGATGTGGGTGTCACTGGTTAGGCCAGCATTTATTGCCCATCCCTAGTTTCCCTTCAGAAGGTGGTGGTGAGTTGCTTTCTTGCAGTCCCTGCGGTGCAGGTACATCCACAGTGCTCTTCAGGAAGGAGTTCCAGGATTTTGACCCGGTGACAGTGAAGGAATGGCGATATATTTCCAAGTCAGGGTGGTGAGTGACTTGGAAGGGAACCTCCAGGTGGGTGGTGTTTCCAGGTATATGCTGATGTTAGGAGTTGTGGGTTTAGAAGGTGCTGCCTAAGGAATCTTGGCGAGTTACTGCAATTCATATTGTTGATGGTACACATGGCTGCCACTGTTCGTCGGTGGTGGAGGTTTTGAATGCTTATGGAAGGGGTAGCCATCAAGCAGACTGCTTTACCCTGGAAGGTTTTGAGATTCTGGAGTGTTGTTGGCGCAACACTCATCCAGGAAAATTGGGAGTATTTCATCATGCTCTTGACTTGTGCCTTGTCGATGGTTGTCAGGCAATGTGGGAGGTCAGGAAGTAAGTTAGTCGCTGTAGGATTCCTAGCCTTTGATCTGCCCTGGTACACACAGTATTAATGTGGCTAGTCCAGTTAAGTTTCTGATCAATAATAACCCCAGGAAGTTGATTTTGGGGGATTCAACGATGGGAGGAAGGGCGGTAGAAAGAGGGAAAATCGACCGTGGATATCTAAGGAAATAAGGGAGAGTATCAAATTGAAGCAAAAAGCATACAAAGTGGCAAAAATTGGTGGGAGACTGGAGGACTGGGAAATCTTTAAGGGGCAATAGAAAGCTACTAAAAAAGCTAAAAAGAAGAGTACAAAGAACAAAGAAAATTACAGCACAGGAACAGGCCCTTCGGCCCTCCCAGCCTGCGCCGATCCAGATCCTTTATCTAAACCTGTCTCCTATTTTTCAAGGTCTACATCCCTTTGATCCCGCCCATTCATATACCTGTCTAGATGCTTCTTAAATGATGCTATCATGCCCGCCTCTACCACCTCCGCTAGTAAAGCGTTCCAGGCACCCACCACCCTCTGCGTAAAAAACTTTCCACGCACATCTCCCTTAAACTTTCCCCCTCTCACCTTGAAATCGTGACCCCTTGTAACTGACACATCTGGAGTAAGATGGATTATGAGAGTAAACTTCCTCAGAATATAAAAACAGATAGTAAAAGTTTCTACAAATATATAAAACAAAAGAGGATTGGTTAATTAATAGAAAGCAAAGAGTGGGGATTAATGGGTGTTTCTCTGGTTGGCAATCAGTCACTAGTGGTGTCCCTCAGGGATCCGTGTTGGGCCCACAATTGTTCACAATTTACATAGATGATTTGGAGTTGGGGACCAAGGGCAATGTGTCCAAGTTTGCAGATGACACTAAGATGAGTGGTAAAGCGAAAGGTGCAGAGGATACTGGAAGTCTGCAGAGGGATTTGGATAGGTTAAGTGAATGGGCTAGGGTCTGGCAGATGGAATACAATGTTGACAAATGTGAGGTTATCCATTTTGGTAGGAATAACAGCAAACGGGATTACTATTTAAATGATAAAATATTAAAGCATGCTGCTGTGCAGAGAGACCTGGGTGTGCTAGTGCATGAGTCACAAAAAGTTGGTTTACAGGTGCAACAGGTGATTAAGAAGGCAAATGGAATTTTGTCCTTCATTGCTAGAGGGATGGAGTTTAAGACTAGGGAGGTTATGCTGCAATTGTATAAGGTGTTAGTGAGGCCACACCTGGAGTATTGTGTTCAGTTTTGGTCTCCTTACTTGAGAAAGGACATACTGGCACTGGAGGGTGTGCAGAGGAGATGCACTAGGTTAATTCCAGATCTGAAGGGGTTGGAGTACGAGGAGAGGTTGAGTAGACTGGGACTGTACTCGTTGGAATTTAGAAGGATGAGGGGGGATCTTATAGAAACATATAAAATGATGAAGGGAATAGATAGGACAGATGCGGGCAGGTTGTTTCCACTGGAAGGTGAAAGCAGAACTAGGGGGCATAGCCTCAAAATAAGGGGAAGTAGATTTAGGACCGAGTTTAGGAGGAACGTCTTCACCCAAAGAGTTGTGAATCTATGGAATTCCTTGCCCAGTGAAGCAGTAGAGGCTCCTTCATTGAATGTTTTTGAGATAAAGATAGATAGTTTTTTGAAGAATAAAGGGATTAAGGGTTATGGTGTTCGGGCCGGAAAGTGGAGCTGAGTCCACAAAAGATCAGCCATGATCTCATTGAATAGTGTAGCAGGCTCGAGGGGCCAGATGGCCTACTCCTGCTCCTAGTTCTTATGTTCTTATGTTCTTATGAATGCCAAGGGTCGATGGTTAGATCCTCTCTTGTAGGAGATGGTCATTACCTGGCATTTCTGTGGCGCCAATGCAACTTACCACTCGTCAGCTCAAGCCTGGATATTGTCCAGGTCTTGCTGCATTTGGACATCGACTGCTTCATCGGACCCGCTATTACTACCCCTGACTCTAAAGATGTCTTGCCACAAACAAAGCGTTGCCCCACAGTTTAGTATTATTTCCCTGCAGGTTCTCCTCCTGCCTGTCCAGGAAAGGCTGGAGGTTCTCTTCCCAAGAGTTGAGAATTGGGGATCCTCCCACTTGGCCAAGGTTGCCTGGAACAAAATTGCAGGGGAGTTGAGAAACTGTGGGGTCCACCCAAGACCCTCTGTCCTGTTTCTCAGATGGATAAATCAGCCAGAGAAAGTGGTAATCTGGCATTGCATGCAAGGGCCTCATATGAAGACATCAAGCAACTGGACTTTGCAAGTGAGGAGAGAGGCGAGGCTGGGAAAAGTGTGCTCATCATCGGTACCATGTGGCAAAACAGGGCGCGACCATATGATGGTTGTGCATGATAAGGTAATGGGTTAGCAGGTAGATTGTGTGGCCAGTATGTTCCCTGAGGATGCATGGCGACAAGGGAGCTAAGATCCCTTGCCATCCAATTTCTCATGCAAGATAAGGACACATTTGGTACTCAAGAGAGGGCCAAGACAGAAGGAGTAGAGACCCAGCCGAGAGTGGTTAAGAGGACTTGGACATGACTGGAGGATAGGGAGGATGCTTCATTGCAGATGGTGAGGCTGGACTAGGCAACCAGCAGATTGGGAATTCTTCCAAGCTGATGTTGAGACACCGGTACATTAGAGACATGCGTGAAACTGGTTTTCTGATGGACTGAGGTGCTCCTTTTCTGTTAGTGATAATGCTAACAGACAACTCCACCTCTGATGAAGATGAAGAACACCCAAAGGCTGCACAGCTATCTTCCCCCAGTGCAGTTACATTGAAATGGTTTTCTGGGGATTTGTTGGGACCACATGCTGGTGATCATGTCCCAGCAGCTGATTGAGGTTGTGACAGCCAAGGTCTGTGGTAGTGGGAGGATTGAGGTCCAAAGCTGAGACCCAGGTTGATAACATGCCTCTTGTCTCAGCTGTCATAAGCCTGCTAGAGATGCAGAATCAGGCAGTGAGGAGTACGTGTCGAATCTAAGTTAGTAGTGTTAATAAATTTATAGCATTGTTTAAGTTCAAGCTGTTTTGTGGTCTTTGTGAACACTATGCCAACCCTCCTGAAGTTAGCAGCACAAAAAACACCACAACAGGATAGTGCACCAAGAGGGAGGAGATATGCCAGACAGCCACCTTGCGCTATCCTTTCAGGACACACCCAGGGTGAGCAGTCACTCCTCATCCTGCCAGACCCCCAGTAGGAGAGGCCAAGGACAGTACCCCTCCAACTGTGCAGGAATCCCCCAGTATACCAGAGCCCTCAAGGCCTTGGACCAGCAGAGGGCATGCACCAAGGATATCGCACACAATAGGCATCACTCAAAGCAACCTGCCTCCTCTTCATCTGCTGATGTTAGCTGGCACCTAGATGTCTTGCCCATAACAGAAAAATTGATAAATGTGAGGGCACAATGGTGGTATGCATGTTGACACACTCCAATGATTTACACATATGCATCACAATTATTTTATTCACTTAATTATTTGTGCATTATGTCATTTTCCCCCTTGTCACCCCCCACCTGTGGAGGTTAGCAACTCCACCATGGTTTGCGCCATGGTAGTCAACCCTGTAATAATCCTTGTCTGGTGTGGCTCTCAGAAGCCCCACTTAGTATAGCTGTCTTGGCCACGTTTCCTGCAGAAGAAGACAGTGGGCTGGGATTGTGCACGATTCACTGGCCTCTGTTTTCTCCGGACCCTCTCCTCGGCCAGCTGAGCTTTTTTGCTTCTGCTCAGCTTTTCCAATGCCCTTACAGAGGCTGGGACAGTCAGCCTCCAGGGATCACGGCCGTTAGCGACTATCTCCCAGTTGTCGGTGTCAATGCCTGCCATCCGTATCACATCCTTGCAGGTGTTGAGTGTCGCATTGTTGTGCAACATGCGATAAAACAGAGATTAACTATTGCAGAGTTGGACTTAGGCTTATAGAAATCACAGATATTCAAACATAATACTGGAATGCTGAAAGCTGACTTTTGGTATTGTTTCAAAAGCTGGAAGATGACGACTTGTCGACTATAATGTGTTAGAAGATCAGAATTTTATCCAGGTTTGAATACAGTCAGTAAGAGGACATAGATGTATGTTTTCCCTTTGCTAATACATAGGCCCTATGACATAGGTTCCTGAATGATGGTACATGTATCTCTGGGAGTGAATGGAGCATCTTTATGGGAGAAATTGACTAATTGTGGGTGCCATTTATTAATTATCTTATTTACGTTTTGTGCTTTAATAATAGGCTACACAGATGAACTCTTTGAGAATAATATAAACTATCAAATTTACTTCACAATATACGAATGTACGCAGATATCAGGATGTCTTGCCCCCTCACCTCCAATCACCATACATTTTACAGTGTTCAGTTGCCCAGCAACCAATGCAGCCTAAGTAAACTCAGAATAAGTCAGAATCTTTTTTATTTGTTTGTGCTGCTTTATACCTGCCAGGCCAAGGGAATGAAAAACGGACGGACGGTTAGTCAGGTAATGTTAAGAGGAGCTCACAAAGTAATGGGAAGCAAAGTAATGAAACTTGTCTTGCAAGTACAGTCAACAAGCTAAAACCACCGTTGAGATAACAACTATGCAAATCTAAGCCTGTGAACGAAAAATTGGCATCAGGCACCAAACAGGATCTATAATCAAGGAGACGTAAGCATGACAACTGATGCTCAAACCTGTTGCTGGCATTTAAAAGGGATCATTGCAACTCTTGAGAAAAATGGCAGCCGAGGCGGGTCCTTCAGCAGGCCCCATCTGAGGCCAGCCGATGGGTCAGCTGATTGAGCCTCTGGATTTCTGCCGGGAAAACCACATTTCCCAGCAGCCTGGCAACTGAGGCAGAATCGGAGCAGAAAATCATTCTGACCTCCTGATTCCCAATTCTGATGGGAAAATGTACTTTCGTCCAAGGGGTCAGTGGTGATTGCATTCCCAATGCCAGCCTCCCCGCAGCCACTTAATGCTCTGAGGGGCATTAGTTAGCTGGAGGAAAGATTTCTGACCCTCCCTTTGGGAGTAGGTCCTGCCTCAGACAGATGCCAACTGTGAGGTTCTTTGGAAGAAACAGTAAGATTCAGTAAGGAACGGGACTGCTGCACCTGCTGTTAAAACATAGATTCCTTTATTATGCTTGTAGACTCCCTCGGCTCTTAAATGTGTATGGTGGCCTTAAGTGAACAAAATGCACAATGCAATTTTCAATACACTACACCGATCAAGCTGATTGACTTTCTGCTCTGTTGTCCCAACAGCGCCATTGGAAATGGTGGCCACTGCTGGAACCACAAGCGGCCCCCATATTCTATGGATGGAGGCAAGCATTGAGTTTCCGTGACAGAACAGGAGGCGAGGCCTGGGGGTGGCGGAGGGAAAGGGGTTGAGGGTCCTCATTGCAAAGTCTGTTGTGAAAAGTGGCCAGTGAGGATGACTCCTCCCACAATTTCCCCCCTGAGGCCAAAGCAGAATGGCATACTGAGCTTCCCAACCCATACCTGACTTCCTTCCGCCACCTCAAAATTGAGATTGGGTATGAAGCAGCTCCTAAGTGGCCATTAATCGGCCAGTTAAGGGCCTGAATTGAGGTGCAGTCGGGCAGACCACGCAACTTCTCACCCGCCCTCCCACCCACCCCGTTCACACCATAACATTGAGATGAGGTGAGGGCAGGGGGGAGGAGGCCACATAGGGAATTTAGTGGGTCTTCTACTTGAAAACCTACCTGCGCAAGGTGATAAAGTTTTGCCTTTCATCTTTGCTGAGTGATGAGCAAATCCATTCAATGAGTCTGTGTGGCCCAAATTTGGAAAATGGCCGTCACATCGGCCAGCAGGACTGTATGTGACATCATGATATCATCATTGCTATCCATTGCTATCAGGACTCACGGACAATGGCCTGCTTGACCTCCATCTGAAGATTGAGCGCAGTGCAAGCACAACTTGAAGTGTCTGGAGGTTGCACAACTTCGCTTCAGAGGGAGGTCGGCCTCTCTGGCGCCACCTTCAGCAGCTCTAGGGTCTCAAGACTGCCGTCTGCTGTTTATTGGAACAGAGGCGATAAAACATGCTGAAAATGAATGGATCGATGTCAGACCAAGGAATTTCATACAACTGCGCTAGTTTGTATAGCATCAAGTGGAGTCTAGCATTCCCAAGGCCAAAACATGTCAAAATAATTCATTAAAACAATTCACAGGCAAACTAGAAAAATGAGGATGAATAACCCTGAAATAATCCAAGACATCTAAATTTACAGCAGCATCTAGTGGGTCAGAGAAAGGGCCGGTGTTTTTCAGTGCTGATAGCACATCTGTTAATGTTTTAAATGCCTTTCTTTAGAAATCTATAGAAAACACAAGCAGCATTCTTTGTAGGAAATTGTAATAAATACATTTGCACAAAACGAGTCTCCAGTGAGCAAACACCAGATCTGTGAAATCAGAGCTTCAGACTTGAACCATCTGTCTATATTTAAAATACACCACCCTAAGCTGGCCCAGAAAATGATACACAGAGCTAGATTTCACCGTCAGGCAGTGCATCGACACTTCAATAACATTAGTGCTGGGCTAGGGTATTAAGGTTTGCCACAGGAAATCTGCACTTTGTTTGCAGAATGAGTACTGAAAGAAGAAGGAAAATGAGAAAAGCAAGTTTCATGGTAGACAGCTTCGCTTTGCAGCTGAGGTATTATGGCTCACGCAGTAGTCACTCGCGCAAAGAGAAATTCAACAGGATGAATTCTTTTTTTAAAGCACAGACCGAGAGCTGTCAAGGAGAGAGCAGAAGCCCCCGCTCTCGACAACTGTTTGGACTGTGACTGAAATGGGTGAAAGTAGTTAGCGCCAGCGAGTGAAAACTGGATAACATCAGGGGATTTGAATGCCACAATTGCGCCACCTGAATGGGATTGTAATTCCTTCGTCTATATTCTATATTGTTGGTCAAAAAATCATTTCTGCTTCCATTTTATAAATTTGTTAAGTTTGAAATCTATCGTGCTCCAATGTTCCTTGTGCCAGAATGGCCAGTATTTGTGTGTCACCCCTTCATGTTCTCAACGTTAATTCAAACCAACCAATTAAATGCAGCTTGGGGCAGCACGGTGGCCTAGTGGTTAGCACAACCGCCTCACGGCGCTGAGGTCCCAGATTCGATCCCGGCTCTGGGTCACTGTCTGTGTGGAGTTTGCACATTCTCCCCGTGTCTGCGTGGGTTTCGCCCCCACAACCCAAAAATGTGCAGAGAAGGTGGATTGGCCACACTAAATTGCCCCTTAATTGGAAAAAATAATTGGGTAATCTAAATTTATAAAAAAATAAAATAAAAAATAAAAATTAAATGCAGCTTAACATGCCTGTGCACAGCCATTCAATTAGATCATTGCTGATCATCTACACCTACACCATTTTCCTGCGCTATCCCCATTTTCCTTGATATTATTAATATCCAGGCATTTATCGATCTCAGTCTTGAACATGCTCAATGATTGCGCCTCCACAGACTTCTGGGGTGGAGAATTCCAAAGATGGGGTAGAGAATTCCAAAGAATCACCATCCTCTGAGTGAAGAAATTTCTTACCTGTATCTTAAATGGCCCGCCCCTTATTCTGAGGCTGCGTCCCTTGATTCTAGACTAACCAGTCAGGAAAAACATCTATCGTATCACTGCCTGTAAGAATTTAATAAACTTCAATGCAATCACCTTCCCATTCTTTGAAACTGTAGAGAATACAGGTCCAGTTTTCTCAATGTGCTCTCATAAGATAATCCCGCCCTCCCAAGGAGTAGTCTGGTGAACCTTCATTGCACTTCCTCCAAGTACATCCTTCCTTGGATAAGGAGATCAAAACTGTACACAATATTCCAGGTGTGGTCTCGACAAGGCTCTGTACAATTCAGCAAGACATCAGCCAGGGTGTTCTGCCGGCGTTCCATGTGGGTGAAAATGGTGATGCCGGTAGAAAATCCCGGCGGATTGGTTAAACGAGAACCTCAGCGATGAGATCTCATTCTCTGATCTTCCTTGCCCCTTGTCAGTGACATAATGAGACTCCTGTCCTTTCTCAGTCGGAACTTTATTTAAATCCGTTTTAATAAACTTACATCTACCTAAAAGGCTAACCCGGCATATGTTCCACCCACTTTCAGAAATCCCCCCTTGCCGACTTGATGTGATGTCAGAGACGTTTACAACTGGTTTTACATAACATGAAGCAGTCATGGGGATGCACAGATAATTATAGCGCAGTCAATGACTGTCACTGCCCCTGGTACCCTGGCACTGCTAGGGGAAGTGCCGGGGTAGGCCCTCGGGTTGAGGGGGGGGGGGGGGGGGGATTCCATGGGGGGGATTCCCCTGATGTGTGCTTGTGATAGTTGCCCTTATCCGTGGCAGGGGGGCTTTTCCCTGATGCATGTGTGGGGGAGGAAGGTTTCCCTGGTGCTTGTGATGGTTCCCCATATCTGTGGAGGGGTAGGAGAGTATATTTTCAGCCCAGATCAGAAGTGCTGGCTTTATCTGGCCCTGCCCCACCATGGTGACGGTGGAAACCTCACTCCCAGATTTTCTGCGCACAGTACCGAATAACCTGGAGAGAAACATACGGCTGAGCAGCTGGACAGCTGCACGCCCATTTCCTCACCTCAGCCAGCATTCTATGCAGAGAGTGCAAAGCTCCACCCACCTTTACCCCTGCACTCAAATCCCTTGTGACGAAGGCTGAGTTACCATTTGCTTTACACCTGGAATCCTTGGCAAGTCTGAGGCTTAAATTATAGCAGCCCCAGTTAGAGCCGTCAGCAGCTCAGTTTTCCCTGAATGGGTTCTTTTCTCAGTCTGCCCATGAGCAGTTCCAAGAGTGGTCACCAAAACTGGTTCTGAACTTAAAAATAAATTAGAATGTTATAGTTAAGGTACTAAAAGCGCTTCTACCATTTTCAACAGCTTATTTGTAACCAATTTAAGATGCTTGTTTCATTCTCCCCTGCTTCAGTCTCGCTCCTAACTCTTACTGAAACAGCTTGACTCTGATAGTGGCTAGTTTTTAAAAAATAATGTCCATGGCGTGTGTGTGTCGCTGTCTGGGCCAGCATTTATTGCCCATTTCTGAGGGCATTTAAGAGTCAACCACATTGCTGTGAATCTGGAGGTTTCTTTCCCTGAAGGACATTAGTGAACCAGGCATTTTACAACAAATGGCAATGGTTTCATGGTCATCATTAGACTTTTATTTCCAGATTTTTGTATTGGATTCACAGTCCACATCTGCCGTGGTATTTGAATCCAGGTCCCCAGAGGATCACCCCGGGTCTCTGGATTACTGGTCCAACGACAATGCAACTGCGCCACTGCCCCTCCTAAATGGGCTCACCTTTGATGGACAAGACTTCAACAGTCACCTGGGATGGTGTCAGCCTTTCCTGTACCCAGTTCTGTCAGCTGCTTCTTTTTGCCATGCGGACTGAATCAAATTAGCTTGGCACTCGTCCCTTTAATGGTGGCGATCACTAGATGAGGCCAAATAGGATCACCCAGTCAGCGATGTTGGCTGCAGATGCTTGCAAGCACTTTATCATTGTGCTTCAACTTGTGTGTTAGGCTCCTGAAAGGGTTCTTGATGCGGATCTTTGTAGAGCCTCCTCTTACTTTTAGTTGCTCCGACAGCCATTTTTGACTGAATATAGGAAATCTGTAGAGCTTTTCTCTGACCCATTGGTTTGGAACTTCCTAATCTCCTCAATGGCCTGCTCAGCAGCACGGTGGCGCAGTGGTTAGCACTGCTGCCTCACGGCGCCGAGGTCCCATGTTCGATCCCGGCTCTGGGTCATTGTCCGTGTGGAGTTTGCACATTCTCCCCGTGTTTGCGTGGGTTTCGTCCCCACAATCCAAAGATGTGCAGGCTAGGTGGATTGGCCACGCTAAATTGCCCCTTAATTGGAAAAAATTAATTGGGTGATGGACAACCTAGTCTAGTGAGTGGGCCACATGAGTGGCCTTCTTCATCTCAGTGGGCTGCAAGATTGAAATCGGACTTCTTCACTAACATGGCTCCATGAATAAGATTAAATACATTTCATACATGTCAAATATTTCATAATGGGTTATAGAAAATGCTGAATCATTCGTAAATTAATAGAACTGTCATCAAATCCAAATGGTAAAAACAAAAGAAATACTTACACTTTGGCCGCAGAAGGAGGGCATGGTCCTTACAGTCAGTGTTGTGTGCAATCAGCATGTACCTCATTTCACTTGCCCTTGCTTTATGTGTGTATCACTTCAGTCATACCGATAGGAAAAAAAACGATGCGAAAGGAAATCAGTGGAATTTCGTAACCCTGCCCGTGGGCAACGGTCGACAAAATGTCTTGTGGATCACACTCAGAGCCGAGATGGAACGCACGGGACTCCTGGGTCGCTGGTTTCTCACCGCTGTTATAAACCGCACCGGTAAAGAATTCTGCTTGCATTGATAATCTGAAGTGGATGTCCGCTTTTCGGCCGCCTTTAATCCATGAAATTTTGTATGGTAGCTTGGTGAAGTAGTTCCTAGGCAAGGAATGCTGCAGGAGTGTGATTCCTGCAGTTCCATGGCTTACCTTCCTGTCTCCGCCAGCTGCTCTCAAATTCTATTCAAATATTTTATGCGCTGTACAGAGATGGTGGTTCTTTCAGCTTTTGCGGTTAGTTTTTTGGAGGAAGTTCAGGAAGGGAGTAGATGATATGCATTTATTCAGCTGAATGCTATTATTAAAGACGGTGGTCTTTGCAAGCTGTTATGGTTTACATTCGGAGTTGTGTAATTCCCAAATATTTGATGAGGGTACAGCTGCAGAATAAAGCAACCGCACTATACTGCTTAAACGACATGGCTTAACCTCCAAATGGGTAAAGTGCCTCGCAGCTGACATTTTGATTTACTCACATCAGGCACCCTTATGATTTGAGTGAGCCTGCCAGTTTACTGCTGGGCTACAGGTGCTTTGTGCTGTGTTCATGCCAGTCTGCAATAACGTGAGACTGCCCAAACTCAATTCGCTTGATCTTTATGAGACCAAGTTGACCTTCAGCTCTTTCATTTGGGCTGGTTTCAAACCTAGTGCTTTAACCTTCGACATCAATCACAAATTGGCAGAGATTTTAAAAACTTTTTTTTTTAAAAACGAAGGATCTGACACGGGACTATAAAACGTGTAACACCAGGACCATTATACAAATGGTCCAATATTCCTTTCAGTCATCATCCTCGTAAATGAGATATTACAGCTGTTTTCAGGCTCAATTACAGACACAGACTGTGCCGGTCGGTCCCTCCATGCTTCACTGACACAAAGGAAGGAAAATTACAGTTCAGTAACTGAAGATCAGCATGACATGGGAACCTGCACTATTAATAGACTACTAAAATGATTATGCTAGAAGGCTGCTGAGATGTTGGGCTGAGGAAATTACTACCAAATGTGGACAAGGCACTAATCTGTGGCACTAAATGATTTACAGATCGGGAAGCTCAAAAGTAAATGTATTTCTAAAAGTAAGAGGGACATGAAATTTTGTCACTCTGGAAAATTACAGTCCAGCCGTCGGGATTTCTGACTCCAGGTGTCCAAGTGTTAGTTAAAGATCAATTTTTTCAAAATCAACATTCTACATTTTAGAAAATGACTCAGAATATATTCCTACGTTCTCTCAGAACAATGTCTTCAATCAAACAACGTTGAACTACTTCTAATACATTCATTGCATAACATATAGTACCAGCAGTGTGCTCACTCCAACAATAAACAATTTTTCCCTTGAATTTGCACTCACATGGAATCACAAGGAGACCATTTGGCCCATCGCATCGTTGCCAGCTCTTTGAAAGAGCTACCAATTAGCCCCATGCCTTTCCAATAATCCTACATCTACTTTCCTTCAGGATTTCCTTTTCCCGCTGGCACGCACCCCAGCCAGTAGGTTTCCCGGCGACGTACGGTGGCTTCAATGGCAAATCCCATAGACAAGTGGTGGAAAAAGAGAATCCCATCGCCAGCGAAGGGCGTGCCGCCGAGAAACGCCCGGGTGGGGGAATGGGAGAAAACTACCATTACAGCTGCTTCCACGATCTTTTCGGGCTGAGTGCAAAATGATCATGAATCAATAAGGCCACCATTAGTTACATTCTTCTTCAGAGAATGTACTTTTATATTTAAACCATAAGGGTTGAAATTGCAAAAAATATTACTGTATGAATGTTGAACTCATTCACATGGCAGTTCTTTACTGTTTTAAAGAAGGCATTGACTCATTTATTTTAAAATGTCCTTTTAAAGTAGCAACAAATAAATTTATTATGCTCACGTTTATTAGTCATATGCTAATGTCGGACAGCATGCATTCGATTCAATATATCTTTGGTGTATGACGAAATTATGAACCATAGTTTTAATTCTAAAGGGCACTAATCTTGGAGGGCAAGCCATTGTTCCTATTAAGAGATGCTTAAAAATGCTTTAAGGTGAAAATGAGTCAATATCCAGGAATTACAGAAATTCAATCCAATCAGAAACATTGGGCGTGATTTAGCGGGCCAGTTAGCCATTGCCACAAATTTCATAATGGCCGCTAAATATGGCGAGAGGCCAAAAATGCAATTTGCGCCGGTGAGATTTTGAGAGATCGAAGATCGCAGGTTCTGGACTAAATCCGCTTTTATCTGGACCAGCCCCAGCAGGATGAAAGGGCTACGGGGTTACAGTACATAGCTGGTCTACCACAGGTGCAGGGGGCGATAGACTGTACCCGTGTCACTCTCTGTGCCCCATAACAGGGTGTTCCCTTCATCAACAGGAAGCGGTTCCAGTCCCTCAATGTCCAATGGGCAAGCGACCACCAAATGCACTTCATTCACATTTGTGCCCATTTTCTAGGCACCGTACTGTACAGTTACATCCTAGGCCAGTCACAGATTCAAAGGTTACCCCAGACTACAGGGATGGCTCCTTGGGAACAAGGGGTATCCCCTCAGGTCATGGCTGATGAGGCCAGTGCGAAGGCCACAGATCGCATGAGAAACTAGGTACAATGAGGCGCACAGTGTGACCCAAACTATCATCAAGTGATGCATAAGCCTGTTGAAGATGTCTAGAAGCTGCCTTGACAGGTCTGATGTGGGCCTACGATACAGCCCCAGTGGGTGTCCCTATAGTCGTGGTCTACTGTGCCCTTGACAACCTGACTCTGCAACGGGGCAAAGAGATACGTGAGGACAACCTGGTGGAAAGGTACATGTCCTCAGAAGAGGAGCCTGAGGATGGTGGTCAGACGGGCGTGAGGGTCTGCATGGGTAGTAGGGCCAGAGATGCCCTCATCGCCACCCACTTCGTGGAGGATGACTAGCTCACTGTCCAACACCTTGACCCGCCTCAGGACATCGAGACCCCTCTGCGGCCAGGTGATGAAAGACACCGAGTGTGTGCTCTTCAGGGTGCTGGAGCTGGGGAGTCCTTGACTGCATGTTGCCCAATCAATACAGAAGTGTGATGACAATTCGCAGTGAGGAATGGTTTGTAATGATCCTCAGTTGTTGCTTCTCTCTAACTTCTGTCTGTCTGCTGTCAGCACGCTGACTCCCAGCTTATGTCTAAGTGAGGGACTGCGCGACGTTCCTTTGTCCCATTGTTCTAGAAGGGGATGAAAGAGAGGGTCTAGGGTTCGCTGACTCATGCCCGGGTCCAATCATTGTAAATTAATATTCACTCTGAGGAGGCCGACTCTCGGAGGGGTTGTGGCCCTAGAGGGTAAGGGCTAGAATGATCTCCTGAGATACCTGTGGTGGTAAAATATTCTTGGGTAGGGGCAGGCAACTTAACGCATCCGTGTTAGCAATTTATGTTCCAGCAGAGGGCAGCAGAGCGGAACTACTGATTGGCTGTTCTGGGGAGATTTGCATATGTGCAGTGCGGTCAGCGTAATTTGAAGGTGGTTTGTGAAGCAGCTGTCGTCAAGTGACAGTTGTCGGGAAGGTAAAAACTTACCTTGAAGGGTGACATCACAGCAAAGCAGTGACCTGATTGGCTGGTAAGGAAAGTGCTCCATTTAGCAGTACCTGGGAGAAATTTAACTCTTCGTGTGTTGGTGAGTATTGTGATTGGTAAGTAAAATCTTTATTCCTTTCACTTATTAATTATTTGATATTATATTTGTAGTCAGTTAAGGTAAAGGGTAAAAATGGCAGGAGATCCCAGACCCGTGTTATGCACCTCGTGCTTAATGTGGGAATTCAGGGACGCGGCCGATGTCCCTGACTCCTTCATGTACGGTAGGTGTGTCCAGCTGCAGCTCCTGTTAGACCGCATGACGGCTCTGGAGCTGCGGATGGACTCACTTTGGAACATCCGCGATGCTGAGGAGGTCGTGGATAGCACGTTCAGTGAGTTGGTCACACCGCATTTAGGATTGGTGAGGGAGACAGGGAATGAGTGACCAAAAGGCAGAGAAAGAAAAGGAAGGCAGTGCAGGCGTCCCCAGCGGTCATCTCCCTCCAAAACAGGTTGACCGTTTTGGATACTGTTGGGGGAGATGACTCACCAGGGGAAGGCAGTAGTAGCCAGGCTCTGCTGCACAGAAGGGCGGGAAAAAGACTGGCAGGGCTATAGTCATAGGGGATTCAATCGTAAGGGGAGTAGACAGGCATTTCTGTGGTCGAAAACGAGACTCCCGAATGGTATGTTGCCTCCCGGGTGCACGGGTCAGGGATGTCTCAGATCGGCTGCAGGACATACTGAAGGGGGAGGGTGAACAGCCAGTTGTCGGTCGTGGTGCATATAGGCACCAACGATATCGGTAAAAAATGGGATGAGGTCCTACAATCAGAATTTAGGGAGTTAGGAGATAAGTTAAAAAGTAGGACCTCAAAGGTAGTAATCTCAGGATTGCTACCAGTGCCACAAAACAGTAAGAGTAGAAATTTAAGAATAGTCAGAATGAAAGGTGGCGTGAGAGATGGTGTAGGAGGGGGGTTCAGATTTTTGGGACATTGGAACTGGTTCTGGGGGCGGTGGGACCATTACAAATCTGATGGTCTACACCTGGGCAGGACTGGAACCAAGGTCCTCGGGGGTGCTTTTGCTAACACTGTTGGGGAGGTTTTAAACTAATGTGGCAGGGGGATGGGAACCAGATTAGGAAGTTAGAGGTCAGTAAAGAAGCAGCAACTAAAGCCAGTAAGGTACTGGATAATAAACTCAATGTGACTAAGGGGAAGAGTAGACAGGGAAGAGATGATGATCGCAAAGGGACAGGTGGTGTGAGGTGCATTTGTTTTAATGGGAGAAGTGTAAAGCAGATGAACTTAGGGCTTGGATTAGTACCTGGGAATATGATGTTATTGGTATTACTGAGACTTGGTTGAGGGATGGGCAAGACTGGCAACTAAATATCCCAGGGTATAGATGCTTCAGGAGGGATAGAGAGGGAGGTAAAAGGGGTGGAGGAGTGGCATTACTGGTCAGAGATGATATCACAGCTGTGATTAAGGAGGGCACGATGGAGGATTCAAGCACTGAGGCAATATGGATTGAGCTAAGAAATAGGAAGGGTGCAGTAACATAGTTGGGACTTTACTATAGGCCTCCCAAAAGCGAGCGTGAAGTAGAGGTACAAATATGTAGACAGATTATAGAACAATGTAGGAGCAATAGGGTGGTTGCGATGGGAGACTTTAACTTCCCCAACATTGAATGGGACTCGTGTAGTGTTGGAGGAGTAGATGGAGCAGAATTTGTAAGGAGCATCCAGGAGAGTTTTTTAGAGCAGTATGTAAATAGTCGAACTCGGGAAGGGGCCATACTGGACCTGGTATTGGGGAATGATACCGGCCAGGTGGTTGACGTTTCAGTCGGCGATTACTTTGGGAATAGCGATCACAATTCCATAAGTTTTAGAATACTCATGGACAAAGACGAGAGTGGTCCTAAAGGAAGAGTGCTAAATTGGGGAAAGGCCAACTATAAAAAAATTCGGCAGAAGCTAGGGAATGTGGATTGGGAGCAGCTGTTTAAGGGTAAATCCACATTTGAAATGTGGGAGTCTTTTAAGGAAAGGTCGATTAGTGTGCAGGACAGACATGTTCCTGTGAAAATGAGAGATAGAAATGCCATGGAGCCATGGATGACGGGTGGAATTGTGAGACTAGCTAAGATGAAAAAGGAAGCATACGTAAGATCGAGGCGACTCAAAGCTGATGAAGCTTTGGAGGAATATCGGGAAAGTAGGACAAATCTCAAAAGCGCAATAAAGAGGGCTAAAAGGGATCATGAAATATCTTTGGCTAACAGGGTTAAGGAAAATCCCAAAGCCTTTTATTCGTATATAAGGAGCAAGAGGGTAACTAGAGAAAGGATTGGCCCACTCAAAGTCAAAAGAAGGAATTTATGCATGGAGTCAGAGGAAATGAGTGAGCTTCTTAATGAGTACTTTGCTTCGGTATTCACAAAGGAGAGGGACATGATGGATGTTGAGGCTAGGGATGGATGTTTAAGTACTCTAGGTCATGTCGGCATAAGGAAAGGGGCGGTTTTGGGTATTCTAAAAGGCATTAAGGTGGACAAGTCCCCAGGACCGGATGGGATCTATCCCAGGTTACTGAGGGAATCGAGGGACGAAATAGCTGGGGCCTTAACAGATATCTTTGCAGCATCCTTGAGCACGGGTGAGGTTTCGGAGGACTGGAGAATTGCTAATGTTGTCCCTTTGTTTAAGAAGGGTAGCAGGGATAATCCAGGGAATTATAGACCTGTGAGCTTGACGTCAGTGGTAGGCAAACTGTTGGAGAAGATACTGAGGGATATGATCTATTCACATTTGGAAGAAAATAGACTTATCAGTGATAGGCAGCGTGGTTTTGTGCAGGGAAGGTCATGTCTTACAAACCTAATAGAATTCTTTGAGGAAGTGACAAAGTTAATTGATGAGGGAAGGGCTGTAGATGTCATATACATGGACTTCAGTAAAGCATTTGATAAAGTTGCCCATGGCAGGTTGATGGAAAAAATGAAGTCGTATGGAGTTCAGGGTGTACTAGCTAGATGGATAAAGAACTGGCTGGGCAACAGGAGACAGAGAGTAGTGGTGGAAGGGAGTTTCTCAAAATGGAGAAAGGTGATTAATGGTATTCCACAGGGATCCGTGCTCGGACCACTGATGTTTGTGATATACATAAATGATCTGGACGAAGGTATAAGTGGTCTGATGAGCAAGTTTGCAGATGATACTAAGATTGGTGGAGTTGCAGATAGCAAGGAGGACTGTCAGAGAATACAGCAAAATATAGATAGATTGGAGAGTTGGGCAGAGAAATGGCAGATGGAGTTCAATCCAGGCAAATGCGAGGTGATGCATTTTGGAAGATCTAACTCAAGAGCGGACTATACGGTCAATGGAAGAGTCCTGGGGAAAATTGATGTACAGAGAGATCTGGGAGTTCAGGTCCATTGTACCCTGAAGATGGCAACGCAGGTCGATAGAGCGGTCAAGAAGGCATACAGCATGCTTGCCTTCATCGGACGGGGTATTGAGTACAAGAGTCGGCAGGTCATATTACAGTTGTATAGGACTTTGGTTAGGCCACATTTGGAATACTGCATGCAGTTCTGGTCGCCACATTACCAGAAGGATGTGGATGCTTTAGAGAGGGTGCAGAGGAGGTTCACCAGGATGTTGCCTGGTATGGAGGGTGCTAGCTATGAAGAAAGGTTGAGCAGATTAGGATTGTTTTCATTGGAAAGACGGAGGTTGAGGGGAGACCTGATTGAGGTCTACAAAATTATGAGAGGTATGGACAGGGTGGATAGCAACAAGCTTTTTCCAAGAGTGGGGGTGTCAATTACAAGGGGTCACGATTTCAAGGTGAGTGGGGGAAAGTTTAAGGGAGATGTGCGTGGAAAGTTTTTTACGCAGAGGGTGGTGGGTGCCTGGAATACTTTGCCAGCGGAGGTGGTAGAGGCGGGCACGATAGCATCATTTAAGATGCATCTGGACAGATATATGAACGGGTGAGGAACAGAGAGAAGTAGACCTTGGAAAATAGGAGACAGGTTTAGATAAAGGATCTGGATCGGCGCAGGCTGAGAGGGCCGAAGGGCCTGTTCCTGTGCTGTAATTTTTTTCTTAAGCCAGTGCTGAAAACCATAGTGCAGCCCAATGCTGCATCCTTGCTGAGGTATGGGCTCATCTTCCCTTAACAGTAATGGCTTGTGGTCAGTCACTATGTCGAACTTTTGACCGTACATATACTGGTGGAATTTCCTCACACCATATATAATTGCTAATCCCTCCTTCTTAATCTGGGCGTCGCTTCGTTCTGCTTCAGAAAGGGTCCTTGAGGCAAAGACGATATAGCGTTCTGAACCATCTACCAATTTGTGGGATAAAATAGCCCCTATACCATAAGGAGATGCATCACATGTCAGCATGATTGGTTATCCCGAATCAAAATGCACCAAGAGGTTTGACGATTGTAATGCTTGCCTCACAAAGTTCTCTCCATTGCCACCGCTGATTCTTCCTTAATAGCTGGTTTAATGTTGCCAATGTTGTGGCTTGATTCAAAATAAACCTTGCATAGTAATTGACCATAAAAAGGAATAACTTAAGTTCGCTGACATCGCAGGGTGCAGGGAAGTCTCGTATGGCCTTGCCCTTTCCTTCGAATGTATGTAACCCTCTCGCACCAACGTGAAATCCTAGGTACGCCACCTCTGGGGCCTGAAAATAATAATAATAACTTATCGTCACAAGTAGGTTTCAATGAAGTTACTGTGAAAAGCCCCTCGTCGCCTGTTCGGGGAGGCAGGTATGGGAATTGAACCCGCACTGCTGGCATTGTTCTGCATTACAGCCAGCGGTTTAGCCCACTGTGCTAAAACAGCCCCATGAATGGCCTCCTTTAGTGGCGTAATCGTTATATGATTCTTTGAAAGCAATTCCTTATTTTTAGAACAATTAAAAACCTCCATTGGATACATCCAATGTATCATGAGCATGTAATTGGAAACAGCAAAACATTAAAGCATGAAGCAGAGACATTTTGCTCTGAATATTTTTTATTCATGTTTGTGAATGCATTTTATTTTTCAAAAACTGGTGCAATCCATTGATCTATCAAACTATATGATGAAACGTGCGGCATTGAATCAGTCACCAGCTGCACCTACTCAGGAATCAATAAAAAGGTCAGTCCTTCCAGTTCAACTTTGTTGAATAAATTGCAAGAGTTGAAGATGAAATAAAATAAAGAAAAGTATCTATATCTTGGAAAAGGAGTCTGGGCGAAATTCTCCCAAAACGGGAGAAATCGTCAAACTGCCGTAAAACCCGGGCGGGTTTTACGGCATCGCGCCCCTTCCCGACGGGGGACCGATTCTGGTCCCCCGTCGGGGCTAGCAGCCCGACGTCGGAGGCCCCGACAAGTCGGGCTTAACGAAAATCGTTAAGCCCGCTTGTCGGACTTAGCGCCGGCTGACGCGTCATATGACGTCAGCCGCGCATGCGCAGGTGGGAAGACTCCACCCGCGCATGCGCGGGTGACGTCATCGCGTTTTTGCGCGAAACCCGCGCATGCGCGGTCCGGGTTGCCCCTCAGCCGCCCCGCGTATTGATACTGCGGGGCGGCGGAAGGACAAATAGTGCGCGGGCATCGGGCCCGCTGCCCGCGATCGGTGGGCACCGATCGCGGGCCCATGGCACCCTTGGCACGGCCGTGGTACTGCCGTGCCAATCGGTGCCATGGTTATTTTTTTCCAGGTGGTCACGACGTTTTTACGAATGGCAGGACCAGGTGTGTTTGCCATTCGTAAAAAGGTCGTAAAGGGCTGGGACTTCGGCCCTTCTAACAGCTGTGAATCGCTGCCGGCCGTAAAAAACGGCGGCAGCGATTCGTGTCGGGATTTCGGCGGGGGGGTGGGAGAATAGCGGGAGGGCGTCAAAAAAGTCGGGAAGGCCCTCCCGCTATTCTCCCACCCGTCGTGGGGGGGGGAGAATTTCGCCCAGAATTTTGATACCTTTACTCTGTGAGTGGCTGCTGCCCTATAGGTAACTTCCTGCATTTTTACCAGAGTGCTCATTACTTTAAGACTTTCATTTACTGATCTGATTGTTCGTCAACAAATCTGGATTAGAGATTCAAGTAGCAAAGTGAAGATGTGCTCCGATTTTATTTTGGCTCAAGAAGTGAATTACCACAAATTGGGAGAAACATCAAATAAGCATTCCCCTTATTTAATCTGTGGGATCTGAAGGCTTCTAGGATTAATTGATTGATTGAGCCTCCAAATTAAGTGTTCTGGGTAGTGAGAATGAAATACTCAGCCCTTATCCTTCCTCCAATATCACTGGCAAGGCCAGCATTTGTTGCTCATTCCTAATTGAACTGCTGCAGTCTATCTTGTGTAGATTTACCCAATGCTGTTAGGAACGGAGCTCTAGGTTTGCTTGGTGAAATGGGATTCCGGTCAGAAAATCTTCACAGTTATGCAAGCTGAGCTTGCCGCAAGATTAAAAACTGTTGCCATCACATCTGTGGATCACAGTCTGCAAAGGGGTTTCCAGGACGCAGCAACGGTCAGCAAAGTGTCCTCCAAAAGATTACTAGGATCATTGAGGTGCTGCCATAAGGCAGTAGCAGTCGCTTCATGGACTATGAAGCTGATGTCTTCTCTCACGACGACAGCATTCATCCTCCCAGTTTATCACTCCTCATGGTTGCAGTCTGCAGCCAATGCTATTAGGCCCACAGCTGCTCAAGGCCATACTCCAACGCTATCTGCCATCTGCATCGTGTGCATGCTGCACATAAATGCATGGGTTGCACACTGGAGTCATCAGCCATATCATCAGCAAATTGTCCTTTTCACCCAGCAGCCCCTTTTGATTGCCATGTTGGCTGAAATGCAGCTGGCACAGGGGACTGCTGCAAATGAGGGCTGGCAGGGGACTAGGCACTGATATTCATGATGTGTTGCCTAAGCTCATACACCAGCTGGATGCTGAGGGAGTGGAATCAGTTTTAGTTCTGGTATGGGGCACAGTTTATTTGCAGCGTCTACAAAGTTACAAGCATGTAAATGGAGAAGCCTGCAAGCTTTGCCGACCCTCCTGTTCACTCACTCTGCTTGTCTCTGGGAAGAGGAAAGGAAGTGAAGTTAACTCTCCTTGAATAGAGACCTTCAATGAACTGCCTCTGCAAGAGGAACTACAAGATGTTGCTAATACGTCTTGAACCAAACTGGAAGGAGGCCGACGCGGAGAAGTACACAGACACAATCAGCTACACAGCACTGGCAATTTGCCCTGCAGTTTTGGCTGGAGCATTTGGCAGATTTTAGTGGGGCGGCACAGTGGCACAGTGGTTAGCACTGCTGCCTCACAGCTCCAGGGCCTCCAGTTCAATTCCGGCCTCGGGTAATAGTCTTTGGAGCCTGCACATTCTCCCTGTGTCTGCGTGGGTTCCTCCAGGTTCTCCAGTTTCCTCCCACAGTCCAAAGATGTTCAGGCTAAGTGGATTGGCCATGATTAATTGCCCCTTCGTGTCCAAAATGTTGGGTCAAGTTACTGGGTTACGGGGATAGGCGTGGGCTTGAGTGGGGTGCTCTTTCCAGGGGCCAGTGCAGACTCGATGAACTGAATGGCCTCCTTCTGCACTGTAAATTCTATGATTCTATGACATCCTCAGCAAAGTAGATGTCTGACACTTTGTTCTTCACTGAGGTTCAGATAGCAGAATTGCTTCCTGAGAACCCTCGGCAGATATGTCTGCCTGGTGAACACTTTTTCTCTCTTCTCCTCCTCCACCTTCCAGCAACCTCCCTGAGTACTTCTATATTTCACGAGGAAGGTTTACTAGTGCACCCACATCAGGGAGAAACTGGGTTGTGCATAAGCCCAAGTCAGCAAAAGGTACTTCAGCACCTGCGGTACCACTCCCTTTCGACTTTTAATATTTGTAACAGCTATGGAGAGTATAAAAAATATGTTGAATCAAAGCAACTGCCAGGTGAATTCAACAAACAACTGACCTGTCTGTCGTTAATGACCCCTTTATCTGGCAGTGGTGGTGGGCCCTTCCTGCTGCTAATCCACGTTCAGCTACAAACTCAGTTCCATACCTACCAACACTTTCCCATTTCCGTAGCCATTGTCTGAGCTGAACCTGGCTGTTCACAACATTGGTGTCCTCTTTGAGCCTGAACTGACTTGCTGATCGTTTATCCCCTCCATTACCAAGACCGCCCTTTTCCATTTCTGTAACATTGCCCGTCTCCGCTCCACCCTCCATTCATTTGCGGCTGAAATCTTCATCCGTGCCTTCATTGACTGGGATCTCAACTATCCCAATGCTCTCGTGACCAGCCTCCCAACCTCCACCCTCAATAAACTGAAGCTCGCGCAAAACTCTGCTACCCATCTTGCACCAAGTCCTAATCACCCATTATCCCATCTGAAGGCTGATTTAGCACAGTGGGCTAAACAGCTGGCTTGTAATACAGACCAATGGAACTGGCGCGGGTTCAATTCCCGTATCAGCCTCCCCGAACAGGCGCCGGAATGTGGCGACTAGGGACTTTTCACAGTAACTTCATTGAAGTCTACTTGTGACGATAAGTGATTATTATTAGGGGCTGGTTTAGCACAGTGGGCTAAACAGCTGGCTTGTAATGCAAAACGCAGCCAGCAGCGAGGGTTCAATTCGCAACTAGGGGCTTTTCACAGTAACTTCATTTGAAGCCTACTTGTGACAATAAGTGATTTTCATTTCAGTTAGTTTGGATGTCATTCACTGGTAAGTACGAGTAATGAATACTGGGGGAAGGCTCAAACCATAACGTTTATTTCCCATCTGAACAAAAATAAAGAGTTAATTTTTATAGTTTTTGTGGTTTATCAAGATATTATTAACCTGCGTGGAAATATATATTCCAATCTAAAACTGCCTGGCGACGTATCACTAGCTAGTTAGCATTCATAGCAGGGCAGTTGTTATCACGCTCCTTCTGATGTAATGGGGATATATTCGTAATTTTGCAAATTGAATTAAACACAGTTCTTATTGCACACAATGATTAAACACCAATTAAGGAGAGGACCTGATTAAAATAAGCCAAGCTGTCATTTACCACTCTTTCTCTGGACTAAATAGGTTTACAATAACTCACATTTGAAGTAGCATTTAAACCTCCCATGCTATTAGACTAATGCTTGGTATAAATCTTGCATGTACAATTCTACTATGTAGGAAGCTGGTTTAATTTATAGGATTATAAAAATTCATCAACAGATTATGTTGCATTGGCTAGGAATTTTTCGACTCGAAAGAAATGCATCATTTTTAAAAATTGCACACAGTGACTATATTATCAAGTTGATTTAAAGGATCTGAATCAAACTATGTGGCAAATCAAGGTTGGTGCCTTGAATTATATTCATGAATACGCTGACTTCAGCATAAATACAGCAAGGATGGGGGAATAAAACAAAACAGGACCGAAACAACATGGGCTTCAGCGGCTCAAGAAGGCAGCTCACCACCACCTTTACAAGGGCAATTCGGGATGGCCAATAAATGCTGGTCTACCCAGGGGTGTCCACATTCCATGGGAGGATGCACAAAACTAAGGTGCCAGCATTGTAGCATATAGAGCTTGGAAACGGAGATAACAAAAAATAACTTAAATAAATCTTCAGTTACAAAAGCGAAAGCATTTTGATTGTTTTTAAGACGCAGAAGGAGAGAACCTTGTCCTTGTTGAATCCCGTTCTTCTGAAGGAAAAAAGGGGCGTAACAAACCATACACAAAGAAACCTGGGGCTGGTTTAGCTCACTGGGCTAAATTGCTGGCTTTTAAAGCAGACCAAGCAGGCCAGCAGCACGGTTCGATTCCCGTAACAGCCTCCCCGGACAGGCGCCAGAATGTGGCGACCAGGGGCTTTTCACAGTAACTTCATTGAAGCCTACTCATGACAATAAGCGATTTTCATTTCATTCATTTCACATGTGGTGAATGTAACTTAGTAATTCACACTGTATTTACCAATACCATTGTAAGCGCAGTAGCGTTATCCGGCCACTAGGGGGAGTAGCTCTGGGAATGCTCAGGAGTTTGTACAGGGCTCCACCCTTGGCTCCGCCCACGACTCCTCCTCCTGGACTACTGTATAAATACCTTTGTCCAGAGCCAGTCTGCAGTTCATCGAGAGTTCAACGGGTAACAGGCTGGCTCTGTAGTAAGTAGATTAAAACCACTGTTCATATCTTAAAGCACGTGTCTCGTGAATTGATTGTTCCATCAATTTAATCTACTTAAGAACAGTCAGGATCAATCATGGAATCAGCCCTCAAGCCTGGACGCCTGGAACTCGACCCACAGGATGCAGAGGCAAAAGAAATCTTCTCCCACTGGCTGCGGTGCTTTAAGGCCTACCTGGCAGAAGCGAGCACAGCCGAAACAACAGAGGAACAACACGCAAGGGTGAGCCACAGAATCTCTACGCAACTAAACTCGGCCGGTTCATATACTGCAGCGCTAGCGATACTCAATAAGATGTATGTAAGGCCCATTAACGAAGTTTACGCACACCATGTGTTCACGACTCGCCGCCAGCGGCCTACAGAATCACTCGCCGAATTTTTAAGAGAGCACAATAATCTATCAAATGACTGTAATTATCAAGCGGTTACCGCGGCTGAACATAGAGAACTTCCTGTACGCGATGTTTTTGTAGCGGGCCTCAGGTCTAACTATGTGCGGCAACGGCTGCTGGAAAAAGGGGCCCAAGACTTAGAAACAACTGTGGAAATTGCTACCACGATGGAGGTCTCCTTCCGCAGCCTTAACTCGTTCCCCGCGGACCCCGCGACCCAATCATGGGCCCCCGACCAGCGACTCCCCCAGGCCTGTGCCCGCGGCTGCCCAGCCACCATGCTGCCCCAGCCAGCCACTATGCTGCTCCAGCCTGCCATTTCTGCGGCCAGAACCAGCACCCGCGGCAGCACTGCCCGGCCCGCAACGCAACCTGCAGCAGCTGCGGGCGGAAAGGCCACTACGTGAGAGTGTGCCTCGCAAAAAGGGCCCCAGCTTCCAACTCCCCAGCGGCACAAAGTAATCGCTCCCCACACCCGCATGCCCGCGGGGCCCAAACCGGTGCGGCCTCTGCCCCGACCCCGCCCCCTCCCACCACGTGCGATCCATGGGGGCCACCATCTTGGCAAACCTCCACCACGCGGCCGGCCACGTGCGACTATTGGGGGCCGCCATCTTGGACGCCATCTTCCTCGACGCCCGTCACGTGCGATCCACGTGCCCGACCTGCATCTCCACGTTCGGACAACTCATTGGAAGAGTAAGACCTCCCCGGGCGCTCGTCACGCGGCCCGCAACTCGGCGCAGTCACCCTGGATCAATCAAGCCCGAAGCATCTGCGAAATTCGATGGCAGAGGTCCAAATCAAAGGGTAAAACACGTCATGCCTTTTCGACTCCGGGAGCACGGAGAGCTTCATACACACAGACCTGGTAAGACGCTGTTCGCTCCCCGTTTTCCCCATGCGGCAAACTATCTCGCTCGCTTCAGGCTCCCATTCTGTCCAGATCCAGGGGCGCACCGCCGCGACACCCACAATCCGAGGCGCTAGCTACTCAAAATCTCAACTCTACGTTTTGCCCGACCTCTGCGCGCCACTATTATTAGGCCTAGATTTTCAGTGTAACCTTAAGAGCCTCACCGTCGGCGGGCCCCTGCCCCCACTCACTATCTGCAGCCTCGCTAAGCTGCGAATCTCCCCCCCTCCTCTCTTCGCCAATCTCACAAAGGACTGTAAACCCGTAGCCACTCGTAGCAGGTGGTACAGCCTGCAGGATAGGGTATTTATAAGAACAGAGGTCCGAAGGCTTCTCAGTGAGGGGATTATAGAGGCCAGCAATAGTCCCTGGTGAGCTCAGGTGGTGGTCGTTAAGACCGGGGAAAAATTCCGCATGGTTGTCGACTATAGTCAGACCATAAATAGATTTACGCTCCTCGACGCGTATCCCCTCCCCAGGATTGCAGACATGGTTAATCAGATCGCCCAGTTCCGGCTCTTTTCCACAGTGGATCTGAAATCTGCATACCACCAGCTCCCAATCCGCCCGGAGGACCACCACTACACGGCATTCGAGGCCGATGGCCGCCTCTTCCATTTCCTCCGGGTCCCCTTCGGCGTAACTAATGGGGTCTCGGTGTTCCAACGAGCAATGGACCGAATGGTGGACCAGTACGGGCTGCGGGCCACGTTTCCGTACTTGGACAATGTCACCATCTGCGGCTATGACCAGCAGGACCACGACGCCAACCTTCACCATTTTTTCCAGACGGCACAGAAATTAAACATCACCTACAACAAAGAGAAATGCGTTCTCTGCACAAACAGACTGGACATCCTCGGCTACGTCGTGGAAAATGGAGTCCTGGGCCCAGACCCGGACCGTATGCGCCCCCTCTTAGAACTCCCCCTCCCCCATTGCCCCAAGGCCCTCAAACGGTGCTTGGGCGTCTTCTCCTACTACGCCCAGTGCGTCCCTCAATATGCGGACAAAACCCGCCCACTCTTTAAGGCCACACGATTTGCCTGTCAGCTGAGGCACGCCAGGCCTTCAACTGCATCAAGGAGGACATCACCAAAGCGGCCATGCGGGCGGTGGATGAATCCACTCCATTCCAGGTTGAGAGCGACGCCTCAGTGGTAGCTCTTGCAGCCACATTAAATCAGGCAGGGAGACCAGTTGCATTTTTCTCCCATACCCTCTCTGCTTCAGAACTCCGACACTCTTCAGTCGAGAAAGAAGCACAAGCCATTGTGGAGGCTATTCGTTACTGGAGGCACTACCTCGCAGGGAGGAGGTTCACCCTCATCACCGACCAAAGATCGGTTGCCTTTATGTTTGCTAACTCGCAAAGGGGCAAAATAAAAAATGATAAAATTCTTCAGTGGAGGATCGAACTCTCCACCTATAGCTACGATATTAAGTATCGACCCGGGAAGCTCAATGAGCCTCCGGATGCCCTATCCCGTGGGACATGCGCCAGCGCGCAGATTGACCGACTGAAAGTCATCCACAAGAACCTCTGCCACCCGGGGGTCACCCGGCTCGCCCACTACATCAGAGCCCGAAACCTGCCTTTCTCCAACAAGGAGGTAAAAGCGGTCACCAGGGACTGCCCGATCTGTGCAGAGTGTAAACCACACTTCGATAGACCAGACAGGGCCCACCTGGTCAAGGCTTCTAAGCCCTTTGAACGCCTCGCGATTGATTTCAAAGGGCCACTCCCCTCAACTAACAAAAACGTTTACTTTCTAAACGTCGTAGATGAGTTCTCCCCTTTCCCATTTGCTATCCCGTGCCCCGACATGACCTCCCACACAGTCATTGGGGCCCTGCATAGCATCTTCACCCTGTTTGGTTTCCCCAGCTACGTGCACAGCGACCGGGGTTCGTCCTTCATGAGCGACGAGCTGCGTCAGTACCTGCTCGACAAGGGCATTGCCTCGAGCAGGACTACCAGCTACAACCTCAGGGGGAACGGGCAGGTGGAGAGGGAGAACGCGACGGTCTGGGAGACCGTCCTACTGACCCTCCGGTCTAGAAAGCTCCAAGTCTCCCAGTGGCAGGAAGTCCTCCCAGACGCGCTCCACGCTATTAGGTCCCTCTTATGCACAGCGACCAATCAGACCCCTCACGAGAGGCTCTTCATTTTTTTAGGGGCACTACCAGGGGGGTCACACTTCCGGCATAACTGAGGACACCGGGCCCGGTACTCCTGAGGAAACACGTCAGGGCACACAAAACCGACCCCCTTGTTGAGAAGGTGCACCTGCTCCACTCCAACCCCCAGTACGCCTTCATCGAGTTCCTTGACGGCCGTCAGGACACAGTATCCCTCCGGGATCTGGCACCCACCGGATCCAACGCCCCCTCTAACCCCACAGAAGGACCCCTCACCCTACACCCCATGCTGCCGCCCCCTTGCGCTCCCGAGCCCACGATCTCGCTCCACCAGTTCCGTGCACCCGCGCCGGCCAGCCCCCAGTCCCCGGTCGAACCAGAAGACTGTGAAGCTCGGACACAACCCTCCCTGGAGTCCGCCATCGTACCCCAGCACACAACACCCATCCAGCCACCGCAAGAGGCTGCAACCCCGGTTCTCCGCAGATCACAGCGGACAGTTCAACCGCCGGACAGACTTACTTTGTAGACCACCACCCCCGCCGGACTTGATTTTTTTGCAGGGGGTGAATGTGGTGAATGTAACTTAGTAATTCACACTGTATTTACCAATACCATTGTAAGCACAGTAGTGTTATCCGACCACTAGGGGTAGTAGCTCTGGGAATGCTCAGGAGTTTGTACAGGGCTCCACCCTTGGCTCCGCCCATGACCCCTCCCCCTGGACTACTGTATAAATACCCTTGTCCTGAGCCAGCCTGCAGTTCATCGAGAGTTCAAAGGGTGACAGGCTGGCTCTGTAGTAAGTAGATTAAAACCACTGTTCATATCTTAAAGCACGTGTCTAGTGAATTGATGGTTCCATCAGCACAGTAGTTGGCACTGTTGCTTCACAGCGCAGGGTCTCGGGTTCGATTCCCGGCTCAGGTCACTGTATGTGCGGAGTCTGCATGTTCTCCCAGAGTCTGTGTGGGTTTCATCCGGATGCTCCGGTTTCCTCCCACAAGTCCCAAAGACGTGCTGTTAGGTGAATTGGACATTATGAATTCTCCCTCGGTGTACCCGAACAGGCGCCAAAGTGTGGCAAATAGGGGCTTTTCACAGTAACTTCATTGCAGTGTTAATGTAAGCCTACTTGTGACAATAAAGATTATTAACTATTGAACAAATCAAAGTTTTGTGGTGAAGTGGGTAACATGCCTGACTATGAGCCAGAAGCTCCAGTTTTGAGTTCCACTGCAGGACTCGATGGTCAAGGAAGCTGCCATAACGCAGCCAAACAGGTTGATTTTCATCCTGCAAATAATTTCAACTCATTCCAATGGCAGGTGGGAAGAGTGGGACGGAGTTCCAGTCAGCCGTGTGTGGAAAGAAAGTTGGAGCAGGACCACCACTACCCGTGCACGTAAAAGTTGTCGTGTTGTCCGAATAATCTGGACACCCTGTGTGATCTAACTCACCACCACCAGCTCTCGTATCTGAATGATAATGACCTCAGACGATACTCAGTTTTCTTGGTTGTCGGTCATGGCCCCATTAACGGGTCTAATTATTTCGGGTTTTATCGGAAAAATTGATCTGGTGCCTTAATGAGGAAGTCACTTGATTCCCCTTCCAATTTCGGAGAAGCATACTCCTCTTTGAGGACAGGATAAAGGTTCTGGACGAATGGATTGCGTTTAGACTCAATGGAGGCCATCTCGGAGAGCTTCTGAATGAGAGGGGAAGTCGGAGGGGAAGGTTATACATCAGGCCCTTTGCATGGGGAGAAATTGATCCTCATTGCACCTGTTTTACAGGTGTGAAATCAGAACCAAAAGAATCAAATATTTTGTGGAGTCGTGTGTCCTGCACCCTGCAAATGTCTGGACAATATTCAGGTGGATTGAACCATGTGTTAGGCACCTATGTTATTGAGCTGGCTCTGTAGGTGTGACGGTCACCCACATTATTGCAAGGTTCAAAGGTCAATTTCTCCAGCCTACATTTTTTGAGCTGATGCCCATTGGAGGCTGAAAACTGGGCTGAACAAATTTGTCACGGAGCATTCAAAATATCAGCTGACTTCTCTCCTGATTTAAACCTATCTTAAGGACAATGCAATAGCCAGTTCCAGTCAGCCGCAGGATTGACCATTAACACATGACAAACCACTCTCGACAAGTGTGTGGATGAGCTTTTCACTCGATTCTAAAATTTGGTCAAGAGTGGGGCTCTTCAAGAATTCTACGGCCAGACAATATCATTATATTTAAACAAGACTTTTGAAGATATGAAACCGCTTTCATTGTGGATAAAGGTTTGCAAGTGCACACTCTTTAAAACTGCAGCATCTCAAGAATGAATGTAAACAGTATTTCCGATCTCAGATGCAACTTTTACTTTATTTGATGAGTAGAAGCACCATATGATTGTTTGGAGAGAAAATATCTGAAAGCCAAGGATCTGTGAATAACAAACAGATGGGGCAGGATTCTCCGTCGGGTGACGCCGGAATCGGGAAACGCGATTGGAAGGAGAATTGGTTCCGATGACAGAATGCCGGCAGGCTCTGATTTCACACCAAATTGCAATCCTCTGGAGCCTCGACAGCGGAGATGCATTCCGAACGCCCGTACAGTTAACACCGTTTGAATATCATTAGCGGGCCCGACCCGGTATTCTCCGGGGCTTCCGCGATTCTCTGCCTCCAGTGGGCCGAATTCCCGATGGCAAGGTTCACTTGTGCTTTTTAAAGTTGTGAAACTGGCTCCGTGACTGATGGTGGGAGAGAGAGAGAAGGTAGGACATGGAGAGGATGGACTACGGGCTGCCAGGCAAGATGGGGTTAGGGGGGACCCTACCAGGGCCAGGAGTGAGGGGTGGTGATGGGGGAAACAAACCATGTTGCCAGGGTGACCCCCATGGCCTGAAAAGAAGCTATCTTGCTCGGCACCCCATTGACCGCCCTCCTTGGCCTATGATACTGCAGGATGACACCGGCCATATGGGTGCCCCCATCCCACCACTTCCACACCCCAGCCCCACACCACACCCTTCTCCATATCAGCTCCCCACCCCGGCTGCCACCCGCTGATGGGGCATCACGCAGCCCATCCAAGGGCAATGTCCACAGTAGCTCCACAGGTGGGCACCGAGCAGAGACCGCAGATCCTACCGTTGGCCTGGATGGGCCCGGCTGCTACTCGGGTTCTGCCCGCTGCCACCAGATGCGACAGGAAGGGAGTGAGGAGCCTGAGGTGCTGCAGTGTTCCGGCAGCTCCCCTGCGGGAGTCACCAAATGGGCCCCATGAACTCCCTGCTCGGCCCAGGACCGCAAGGAACTTCAGAGAGTCGTGAATACCGCCCAGTCCATCACACAAACCTGCCTCCCATCCATTGATTCCATCTACACCTCCCGCTGCTGGGGGAAAGCGGGCAGCATAATCAAGGATCCCTCCCACCCGGCTTACTCACTTTTCCAACTTCTTCCATCGGGCAGGAGATGCAGAAGTCTGAGAACACGCACGAACAGACTCAAAAACAGTTTCTTCCCCACTGTCGCCAGACTCCTAAATGACCCTCTTATGGACTGACCTCATTAACACTACACCCTGTATGCTTCAACTGATGCCAATGCTTATGTAGTTACATTGTATATCTTGTGTTGCCCTATTATGTATTCTCATGTATTTTCTTGAATTCTGTTTAATTCCCTTTTCTTCCCATGTACTGAATGATCTGTTGAGCTGCTTGCAGAAAAATACTTTTCACTGTACCTCGGTACACGTGACAATAAACAAATCCAATCCAATCCAATCCAATCCTTGAGGTGCCTGATAACCCCCAGGCTATTCCATGGACGGGGGTGCAAGCAATGCTTTCCCCTGGGCACCCCCGCCACTTGGCGCTGCCTATCCTGGAGGCCTGCTCTTGTCTTGAACAGCGACTGCACGCTTGCAGCCATGGAGCACAGGGAGTAGACCATCTCCATCTGGGACTGCGCCACATCATGCAACGGCTATACCAGCGCCACACTGGCCAGCGCCTGGGCAATGCAGCCAACGTTTTCAGCCATGGCCCGCTGTGATTGGGCCATGATCAGTAGCACCGCTGCAATGTCTAGGTGGATCTGGCACATGGCTGCTTGTGAGATGGCTGCCCTATCCTGGGCCTCAGCCAGCGACTGCACTGAAAGCCCAAGGCTTTGGATATGCTGATCCATTGCCAAAACCCTCAACTCCAATGCCTCCACCGCATCGCCACCCATGCATGGCGGCACCACCTCCTGCTCCTGCATGCGGTTAGACTCCTCCAACTGCACCTGCAGGTGCTGTATGCTCGCCGACAACCCACCATATAGTCCCTGGTTCTGCGACTGTATCTCCACAATCGATGGGACCATTCATTCTGGAGGCCAGAAACACACCTGGCCGACACCTTGGCCCTGGGGTCGGGCGCTCTACGACAGACCGCCCGCTCGGGAGTTCCTACCTCCACCGGAGCAGCTGTGTGGTGTGCATCAGAGGATGTCCCAGGAGCCTCTTCACTAAATAACCCAATCGAGGTAAGTGTCTCTGGAATCATGGAGGGTGTTGGAGACAGCTGTGATGGCAAATCTGTGTCACCCCGTACTCAAGCACTGGGTTGTGTCGTGGGTTTCGAGTCGAGAGCTCCCATCCGTGCTTCTCTCCTCGTCGCTGGTCAGCACACCTGGGGGCTCAGGTTGTGGCAATGGTTGGCGGGGGACACCAGATGGGCCCGCCCCATCACCAGCAGGTCCTGCAAGACACGAAACAAGACGCATGATTAAACTGCGGGCCGGGGGGGGGGGGGGGGGGGGCTAGTGCCGGTGTTTGGGGCGAGGGTGGTGTGGATGATGTGGGAGTGAGGATGGGAATGAGGTGTGGGGGTGCAGGGTGGGGTTGAGGATGGTGTGGATGTGGTGTTGTGGAAACCAGTGTTAATCGGTGCCCGGTTGAGGTCTTGCAGGTACTGCCATTGACTCCTGGGCACCGGGTGAATGAGGCAGCGGAATAGTTAACTGTGCCTCGTCGCTCATTTAAATAACATTATCCGGATCAGGTTCAGCGAGTCCACACTACGTCATCCTCACAGGCGACGGCCTCACCTGATGAAAACTTCCAGGCTCAAATTGATGACATCATAGCGCAATGCCATAGCGTGTTCGAAGGTATGGGCACACTCCCATACCGATATAAAATCCTGCTGAAACCAAACGCCACCCCTGTGGTTCACGCACCGCCTCGGGTGCTGGCACCCCTCAAGGACCGCCTCAAGCAGCAGGTGCAGGACCTCCAGGACCAGGGCATCATATCAAAGGTCATGGAACCCACGGACTGGGTTAACTCCATGGTCTGTGTCAAGAAGCCATCAGGGGAGCTTCAAATCTGTATCGACCCCAAAGATGTGAACCGCAACATCATGAGGGAACATTGATACCAAAACGAAAAGGGTTAACCAGCGAGATGGCTCATGCCAAATTCTTCACGAAGCAGGGTAGCATGGTGGTTAGCATAAATGCTTCACAGCTCCAGGGTCCCAGGTTCGATTCCCGGCTGGGTCACTGTCTGTGTGGAGTTTGCACGTCCTCCCCCTGTGTGCGTGGGTTTCCTCCGGGTGCTCCGGTTTCCTCCCACAGTCCAAAGATGTGCGGGTTAGGTGGATTGGCCATGCTAAATTGCCCGTAGTGTCCTACAAAAAGTAGGTTAAGGGGGGGTTGTTGGGTTACGGGTATAGGGTGGATACGTGGGTTTGAGTAGGGTGATCATGGCTCGGCACAACATTGAGGGCCGAAGGGCCTGTTCTGTGCTGTACTGTTCTATGTTCTATGAAGCTGGACGCCTCCAAGGGGTTCTGGCAAAGACAACTGGACGCGTCCAGTCGGAAGCTGTGCACATTCAGGAGTTTACAGGCCCGAGCACCGAGCAGGGAAGCTCTGTCAGGACCTACGATCTCAAATCGCAGCGTCGCCTTCAGTGACCTATTGGATACCCCAAGTTGGAATGAGCCACTGGCAGCAATGGCATTGCCATTGTAGTCGAGGAGCTGGCAGGCCGGTGGAAGAATGTTTGGTCTGACGCGGATGGTGTTGAGGCCAGATTTTGAAATGGGGTTTGCTGAAGCACCGGTGTCCAGCCTGAAACGGATGCGAGCCTTGTTAACTGTAAGGAGAGCACACCACTCGTTGTCCAGATCAACGCTCAGGATTGGGAGGTGTTTCACCATCTTTGAGAGAGGCAGCGCATGCTTACTAACGATGCCCACCCGGAATGGGGATTTGAGGCACTCGGCATCAGGATCTGGTGGGCTGACGGGGCCGGAGTCTGGCATGGCCTGCTGTACCGAACGGACGCTTCTGCGCCGTGGCTGGGATCGCTGGATGCTGGGCAGAGGAGCAGATCTGCAAAGGGCTGCGTGGTGGCCAAGCTTGCCACACTGTAGACACACTGTCTTCGCCTTCAGTGAATGTGAGGGAGTGGTAGATGTGGATGGCGTGGTCACCGGCTATAGAAAGGAATAGTGCAATCTTCCTGGCATCTGATGCGGCCTCAAGGTCGGTGGCTTCAAGATAGAGTTGGAACGTCTGTTTGAAAATCTTCCAGTTTGCACCGAGGTTGCCGATGATGCGGAGCTGCGGAGGAGGGCGGACGCTGTCCATGTTACCGGATGGCTGATTGCTGGTCAACGCAAATTACCTCAAGGTGAGTCCATTAATTCTCAACATCCAGACGTGGTACCATGATGTGTTGAGTAAGCTGGGTCTTTGTGGACTGTGTTTGATGCAGTATAGAGAGAGGCAGGCTTCCAACACTTGATGAGATACAACACGATTTTATTTAACATCTAACTATATTACATGCTTAACTGTGGGTTTACACTATGGACGAACACCTCAGCTTTCTCTGGAATCTCGAATAAAAAGTGCTCATTCTCATAGGTCACCCAAAGATAGGCGGGGAAACAACATCTTGATTTATTCACACCTCAAGGCTCTCCCCTCTGCTGTTCCAATGCTCCTTTGCCCATCTTACAATGTTTTCCCTTTTCCTCATAACTGTGGAGCCAAACACAAACATCCGAGGTGGCTCCCCAGCACAAGGATTCTGTTTCAGCGACCTGTGGGCTTGATTCAGCTCAGGAGAGACCATCATTTCCTCCTCCCTCGCCATCTTCCAGAGCACCTGCGCCATGAATTCTGTCGGGTAGGGCAGCACGGTGGCGCAGTGCCTAGCACTGCCGCCCTCACGGCGCCGAGGTCCCAGGTTCATCCCGGCTCTGGGTCACTGTCCGTGTGGAGTTGCACATTTTCCCGTGTTTGCGGGGTTTCACCCCCACAATCCAAAGATGTGCAGGGTAGGTGGATTAACCACGCTAAATTGCCCCTTAATTGGAAAAAAGAAATGAATTGGGTACTCTAAAAAAAAATTTTAATGTAAAATTTATTTTAAAAAATGAATTCTATCGAGTTTGGGGCCCTCCAGCCCTCCGGCAAACCGACCACCTTCAAATTTTGTTCTCTCAATCGAATTTCCAGGTCTTCTATACTAGCCCTCACAACCTTTTTGATCAGTCGCCATCTTCGGCATTTCCACTTCCAACAAACAATCTGGTTGCTCTGCCTCGACAGAGAAAACCTCTTCCTCCTGAAGCTCTGCATCCTGCTGCATCACCACTTCGTCCACCTCAGCCAGGGCTCCACTGATCAAAGAAATGGCCACTTTCATCGCTTTCCCCGTGATCTCCAGAAACCTCACACCGCAATTTCTGCAGCTCCGCAACCAGAACTTCGACAGTTAAGGGAATGGTCCCTGACACTGATATTGCCTCTGCTGCCATTTTGTTTCCCCCCTGCCCCGAGGTACATGCGCCTCCACCTTTGAAGCTGTTTCTTGCTTTTTTGGTTGTTTGGTTCAGCATTTATTTCGCATCATCTTGCTGTGGGATACCTAAGACATCAAGTTAAAAAACTGCCAGGATCATTTTCCATGCTGGTCAGGCATATAGAGTCAAAGTGATGATCTCCGACGGGCGTACCCACACGCGCGTCTGCTCCGCTACATGCCGCACCGGAAGTCTACAAAATACAATATATAAAAATTTCTATGTCCATCACACACAGAACCAAATCCATGCAACACTGGGCTAAATCGCTGGCTTTGAAAGCAGACCAAGGCAGGCCAGCAGCACGGTTCAATTCCCGTACCAGCCTCCCCGAACAGGTGCCGGAATGTGGCGACTAGGGGCTTTTCACAGTAACTTCATTGAAAGCCTACTTGTGACAATAAGCGATTTTCATTTTATTTCATTATGAACATTCTAGTGGTCAGACAGTGATCTACAATTTGCTAATGAATTATTCTGCAATGTTTTGAGGAAATATGGATTCATTCACTTGACTAGCAATCTCAATATCCTCAATCGAATGGAGAAGCTGAGAGAGTGGCTTGAACCAACAAAGACTTGATAAAGAAAAATGAGGAATCTCAACTTAACCATTCTTAGGTTCGAACCTCACCGCTACAAAAATGGTTTCTCACCATCACAACTTTAATGGGAAGATGATTAAAACACAGCTCCCAGCTCTGCAACAGAGACTAGAACCGAGCATCATCCCAAATGACCATGAGAGAGTTAAAAAAAACATCAGGAACTGGGCGGCGATGGCCGAGCAAGTAAGGGGATGGATCAAGGAGCCAGAAGCCAAGTGGGTGCGGGCGGAGGAGGCCTCCTGCATGGGGACCTCCCTCCGGGCCCTCGCCACGGCAGCACTCCACATCCCCACCCAAAAAAAAAAAAACACTCCAGCAGCCCGGTGGTGATAGCCACCCTCCAGTCCTGGAACCACTATGGCAGCAATTTGGCCTGACCAAAATGTCAGACAAAGCTCCCATCTGTAACAACCATAGGTTCCCACCAATGCTGACTGACGCCACCTTCAAAAGGTGGAGGCAGGACGAGGGGACACTGACAGTCAGGAACCTATACACCGACGGCAGGGTTGCAACACTGGACGAAGTGACAGAGAAATTCCAGCTGGCCAGGGGGAACAAGCTAAGGTACCTGCAGCTCAGAAACCTCCTACAAAAGGAGACAAGGAGACAAGGACTTACCCACTACCACCACGACAGACATTACTGGAAGAGTTACTGGATGCAAGCATATTAGAGAGAGGAAACTGTAGCGACACGTACAACCGTAATGGACGCAACAAGAAGGAAAAGGGAGGAAGACCTGGGGATCGAGATAGGGTGGGGACTCTGGAGCGAAGCACTGCATAGGGTCAACTCCACCTCCACGTGCGCAAGGCTCAGCCTGACGCAACTAAAAGTGGTACATAGAGCCCACTTAACAAGAACTCGAATGGCTAGGTTCTTCCCGGAGGTGGAGGACAGATGTGAACGGTGCCAAGGGGGCCCAGCCAACCACGCCCACATGTTCTGGTCCTGCCCCAGACTTGTGGAGTACTGGACTGCCTTCTTCAAGGCAATGTCCAAAGTGGTGGGGGTGAGGGTGGAGCCATGCCCGAAAGTGACGGTCTTCGGAGTTTCGGACCAGCCAGATCTATTCCTGGGGAAGAGGGTGGACGCCTTTGCCTTTGCCTCCCTAATCGCCTGCCGTAGAATCCTTTTCGGCTGGCGGTCAGCAGCACCGCCCAGAGCTGCAGACTGGCTGTCCGACCTCTCGGAATCTCTCCAAATGGAGAAAATTAAATTTTCCATCCGAGGATCAGACGACGGCTTCCATAGAACGTGGGAGCCATTCACCCGCTTGTTCCGGGACCTGTTTGTGGCCAACAAACAAGGAGAAGAATCGCCAGGTAGCCAGGAACCAGGGGAAAGCAGCCAAAGCATGAGAGGGGGCGATAGAACTGGAGGGGGGGGGGGCGGGAACAACTCATTCTAAGAGGAAGGAAAGGCGAACCATGAGGGGAAGGGGGGGGGGGGAGGAGGAGGGAAGAGACAGGGAACAATAGAGGAGAACCAGGGAGGCGGGGGGGGCGGGGGGGGGGGGGGGGGGGGGGGGGGGGGAGGCAGGGAAACGTTAACCAACCACATCCTCAGGAACAAAGAAAAAGGGGAAGACAGGCGGAGGACAGGAGGGCCGGATGAAGCGGCAGCCATGCACGAGAAGACAACGGCGGCGAAATCCAACCGGGAGAAACGAGGGGCAACACCGGCACCACACCCACTCGAGGATTGCTCTACGGAAGTACCTCACCGGCATGAACGGATGCCAACTTACGTATATATAGATATATCATATCCTGTATAAATAACGGCAAACTACACTGTGCAAAAATCCAATTAAAAACATTTTGTGAAAAGAAAACATCAGGAGGGACAGAGGCACAAACAAACTCATAACTTCAACATCACAAACAGAGAATGAGACTTATCAGTGCTGCAGCCCGGGGAGACAGAATGGAAAAGGCGCCATCAGAAAGAAGGCATAATAATAGAAAGAGCACCAAAACTGAGATCTTAGAGAATGAAAAAGGATTAGGAAAATATAAGGAGAAACCTCATATTAATAACCTTGGAAAGGAAGCCAATAGTAACATGGGCTTAATATTCAGACGCAGCTGAAGATAAGGAACAGGAAACAAGACAGAGCTCTACAGCCATCCAGGAGAAGGACAGTCACATCGAACAACGAGAGAGAGCAGAATGCCTTCGAGATCAGATTGATTTCAGAACAGGGGCATTGGTCAAGGCTTCTCAGACACTAACTGTGTGAAGTATGAGACTCTCTTGGGAGGTGGCCTCCTTCTGCACTGTAGGGATTCTATGTCAGAGGATGTATACAGTTGGGAAAGAGACTTGGGGGAGAGGGACATTAGAAACACCTAATGCTAATGTAACTATGATGTAATGATAGATGACAAAGTAATGGAGATCTGGAGGGAGGGGAACTCCAAACTTGTGCAGAAATACTCTACTGTACATATTGCTGTGAATAAACGATAATTGTTTGAACAACCTACAATTTTGAATGTGGTACTTAAGAAAAATAGACAGACCCTGAAGAATCCCATCTCGATCCCAGACACAGGATGAAACAACAATGGGTAATAGGGTATAAGCAGGAACGTGGAGTTATGGGCAAATCCGATCAGCCATTATTAAATGGGCACAGTAAGAAGTCTTACAATGCCATGTTAAAGTCCAACAGATTGGTTTTGAATCACTAGCTTTCGGAGCACTGCTCCTTCCTCAGGTGAGTGACTCACCTAATGAAGGAGCTGCTCTCCGAAAGCTAGTGTTCAAAACAAACCTGTTGGACTTTAACATGATGTTGTAAGACTTCTTACTGTGTCCACCCCAGTCCAAGGGCGGCATCTCCCCATCATTATTAAATGGGAGCAGGCTTGATGGGTCGAATAGCCTACTGCTCCTAGTTCATATGATCTTATGATACTATTTGAGAGTCCATTATGAGGCATCACCCAAGGTCATCTACCTGCCTCAGGAGCACCCCCCCCCCCCCCCCCACTGCTGTCTTGTGGGCTTGAAGGTGGCCAATTAGAAGTCCACCTCCAGTAATAGAGGTTTTGACAGCCTCGCTCCCAAAAAGCACAAGCTTTTTACCTCCTTTTGGTTCCGATGGCAAAATCCTAAAGCCTACGGTAAAATCCTGTCCTATGTTCCCTAATCATAGAATTTACAGTGTAGAAGGAGGCCAGTCGGCCCATCGAGTCTGCACCAGCTCTCGGAAAGAGCACCCTACTTAAGCCCACGCCTCCACCCTATCCCCGTAACCCACCTAACCTCTTTGGACATGTGATGATATGATCTGCATACTCGTCTGCCATTGGGCCAGAACGTCGACTTACCATTGGCCCTGGTCGGTCATGTGCCTCTCGACCGATTGGCCGAGAGGCTGAGTTAACCACGCCTCTATTAACGAGGTATAAATGCTCAAACGCCTGACGATCGTCCCTTTCCACTGTAGACGATCGCAGAGCTGTGTTCTAGTTAATTAAAGCCAGACTTTGGTAAATCACTCGCCTCTCGTGCAATCGATGGTACATCAGGACACTAAGGGCAATTTAGCATGGCCAATCCACCTAACCTGCACGTCTTTGGACTGTGGGAGGAAACCGGAGCACCCGGAGGAAACCCACGGAGACACGGGGAGAACGTGCAGACTCCGCGCAGACATGGACCCAATCCGGGTATCGAACCTGGGACCCCGGAGCTGAGAAGCAACTGTGTTAACCACTGTGCTACCGTGCTGCCCCTAATAATGAATACATTCTATTTTTAATATTTCACAAATCACAACCTGTCTCACTGACCGAAATAACTGAGCTGTCTTTACCTAAACATAGAGAAGATGGTGGAATTAGTGATCCAGAAGCCCAGGCTAACATTCTGGGAACTGGGTGCGGATCCCACTGTGGCAGCTGACGCAATTTGAATTCAATTAATAAAAATCAGGAATATAAAACTAGTCTCAGTAATGGTGCCCATGAAACAGTCATTGATTGGTGTGAAAATCTATTTGGTTCACAAATGCTCTGTTAGGAAGGAAATCTGTCCTCTGCTGGCTGATGTGTGACTCCAGACCCACAGCAATGTGGGTGACCTTTAACACGCCTGTGAAATGGCCAAGCCACTCAGTCCACGGAAAATTGGGGATGGGCAGCCAATGCTGGCCTTGCCTTGCCTGCAACATCCTGGGGACGAATTAATTTTGAAAAGAATCCATTTACAATTCCCATAAACAACAGTAAATACATTCCAACACACATGCACTGTAGGAAGCCTCTGGCAAACACCAGGACACAAAAACCATTCAGTATCTGACAGTATTGATAAACTGAACAGCATCGCGTAATTTCACCCTTAAACCTGTCTTGTACTGGAACCCTCCATAAAAAACACACCTTTTGTTTCATTAGCCTCCCAGCCCACAGTGTGCCTGCGGGCTATTGGACAAGCTCACAACAACCTGCCAGATTAGCCTTCAAATCTCTTGGACACGAGCTGAGGACTGCAGTAAAACATAGCCAGAGCGGGGTGAAAAAGATTGATCACAGGAAAAGTCGTTTGTCAGTTTAAAGACCGCTTTATTAGTATCAGCTGGCTTCTGAGGCCCTATCTGAGACTGATAATCATTTCAATCAACCTGTGTTTTCACACACACTCACATTTCCTCTTGTAGGTGGCGGGTGCAATGAACGCTGGAGTCTGAATATTTCGAAAGAAGGACTGCGCTATCATTTCTTTTGTGCGACCATTGTATAAAATGGAATTCTTTTAAAAGAGCTCGCCTTCTTGATAATTCCATTGGAAGACACAGCTTTGCTTTATCAGGTCTAACCAGACTGGGAGGTCAGCTACTCAAACTGTTCAGCTGCAAAACGCCATGTTGTAATCATTACATCGACACCCTTCCCCTTCCCTCCTCCACCAGCAACCGAGACTACTCACATCTATACAGCACAAATACCTGTAAATAATTATATTCCAAGCCAGGAGTAACATGTGTTAGCCAGAACGGTTGTTACACCAAGGCAGTGCATTTGGAAATGTGCTCAATATTCAGCTGTTTAACCTCTGAATGTCAGCTACAACCAGGCTATGGGCCCATTTCTTCTCTTGTTTCTTTCCTTGTGTGTGTGTGAGGGAGGAGGGAGAACTTGGTGAAACAGATGTAGGAAAGTTAGCTAAAGTGAAACACAAAGGTGATGCTCAAAGTATCTGCCTTCTCTTTTTGGCAACCCCTCTGGATCGAGGATGTTTTGATTCCACTTTTATTCGATGCATTCAGAGTTGGCTGATAGGTGCAATGCGCGATCTGCAGCCTCTGTCACGTATTGGGCAGGTGGTACTTAAATTAGATATTTTGAGGCTGCTGCACTCTCTCCAACCACCTCAACCCTGCCTCCGTGTGCTTCCAGTGAAGTACCCCCCCCCAAACGACTGCCCATCAGACCCCAACAGAAATCCTCCCATCAGATCTCCATGTTAGAAAGCCCCTCATCAAAGACCCCATATCAAAAATCCGCATTTCATTCGGCCTTCCCGAATGAAATTTCTCCATTCATTGGAGAAGCCAGAGGGTCACATGAGTCAGCGCAGATGTATCATCTCTTCAGCCAGAAACATAAGAAAGTGGTAACAGGCACTGGACTAAACAAAAAAAATTAATTATTGTTGCATTAATATTGGGGGAAGGTGGTGCAGAGTGTAATGCCATTGGACTAGTAATCCTGAGGCCCAAGCTCATGCACTGGGGACATGAGTTCAAATCCCACCACAGCAACTAGTGGAATTGAAATTCAATCAATGAATCTGAAATTAAAAGCTAATCTCAGTGAGAGTGACCATGACAGCTGTCATCAATTGTCTTAAAAAAACCCATCTGGTTCATGAATGGGAAACTGCCAAACTTACCTGGCCTGGCCTGGCCAACATGTGACTTCAGACCCACAGCAATGAGGTTGACTCTTAGCTGTCCTCTGAGATGCGAAAGCAAGTCACTCAGTTCACTTAAGGATGGCCAACAAATGCAGGCCTTGCCAGCGATGCCCATGTCCCAGGAAGGAATATTTCATTTTAAATGAAAATGTAATGCTCCAGTTATGATCCGACTAATAGTCTCTATTTTGAATGAATAATTTTGAAGATCGGGAATCATTCTTATTTTAGCTATCTTTGTTGAAAGTCCTTTTTAAGAAGGACACAACAACTAAGTACAGGAATGGTGCGAAAAGCTCTTCAAGCACGTTTGACCATTTAATAAGATCGTGCCTAATCCTTCACCTCAACTCCACTTTTCTGTCCAATCCCAGGGCGGGATTCTCCAATCCCGCGGCAGAGTGTCCACGGTGTTGTAAATTCCGTTGTGTTTTACAACAGCGTCAACAGGCCGCACCCACGACTAATTCTGGCCCCTTCAGGGGGCCAGCACGGCGCTGGAGCAGTTCGCGCTGCTCCAGCTGCAGATCCCGGCGTGAACTATGCACCGCGGGATTCGCGCATGCGCAGTTGCACCGGCGCCAACGAGGACATGCGCAGTGGCACCGGCGCCAATGCACCCAAGCGCAGTGGCCTCCTTCAACGCGCCACCCCTGATGCAACATGGCACAAGACTACAGAGGCCGGCACGTAGGAAAGGAGGCCCCCTGCCACAGAGGCCAGCCCGTCGATTGGTGGGTCCCGATCGTGGGCCAGGCCACATTGGAGGCCCCCACAGGGTCAGGCCCCCCCTCCCCGCCCAAAGGCCGCCACCCGGGCCTTACACGCCGAGGTCCCGCTGGCCCAGAGCAGGTTATGGCCGCTCGGCCCTTCCAGGCCGGAGAATCGGTGGGCCGGCCTTGTAGAGCGGCCCGCGACTGGCGCCGCTCCAACCACGCCGGTGCCAATGGAGTGGAGAATCGCGTGCCGGGATCAGGGCAGCATGGCATGATTCGCGTTGCCCGCCGGCGATTCTCCGACCCAGCGCGGGGTCGGAGAATCCCGCTCCTATATCCCTTGATTCCCTTTTTGTCCAAAACTCTATCAATATAATCTTGAATGTACTCGAGCACTGAGCATCCGTCGGCCTCTGGGATAGAGAATAACAAAGGTTCACAACCATCTGAGTGAAGACATTTCTCATCTCAGTCTTAAATGGCCAACCCTGAAACTATACAGCTCCCAGTGATAAAGAGTCTTGATCTCAGAATGGACTGTGCGCAGGACAGATTGGTGAACAGATTCCAGATTATAAAGACTCACTTGGGGCACTGGAGATGGATGTTGACATTCCACTTTTGATGAGATCTGCATGGAGGGGAATGCTCAGGAGAAGTGTCTCTCCCAACTTTCAATGGAGTTTGCAAACTGAAATGAAGGGCAGAATTCTCTCAAAAAATGACGAGGGGCTGGATTCCCGTTTAGGAAACAGCCTTCTCCTGTATTGTCTCTGGGGGGGGAGCACCCAGGAGTGGTTCACTCTCCCTTGTCATGCAAATTTATGCATTGTGGGGAGCTCGCGGGATTCCTTTTGAAACCGGGCGGCCCGGTACCATGGTCTTGCGGCTGGCCCATCCTGTCTCCCCGGCAACGCAAATCGTGCTCCCCCCACCCCACTGATACATAGGGGTATCCTCCCCACCCCCCCCCACTGCCAGAGGAGTATGGGTCCACCCTCCCTCCCCCCACCCACCGCCCACACAGCACGCACACATGAGGATGAACTGACCTGACCACCCCCCCCAAACGACCGTCCATCAGATCTCCCATGTCAGAAAGCCCATCATCAAAGACCCCATATAAAAAACCCACATATCAGAGACCCCCATCAGAGACACAGATCAGAGACACCCACATCAGAGACCTCCACCCATAAGTCGGTGTGGTAGCACAGTGGTTAGCACTGTTGCTGCACAGCTCCAGGGTCCCAACTTCGATTCCCGGCTTGGGTCACTGTCTGCGCGGAGTCTGCGCATTCTCCCAGGCCAGGGCCGCCATGTAGCCCGTTGCGCTTGATCAGGCATGGTGCACCATATCCGCACTTTACCCCCTGCAGACAATGGATTTTGATATCCAACCAGACATGGTTGCCATCATCCTAACCACTGCCGCCCTGGCGGATGCGCTGAGGCTGTCTGAGCAGGAAGTGCTTGGGAAGGGCCCTGCAGAACCGGAACCTGCCCCAGAGAAACAGGGGCCAGCTGGTGAGGGTAGAGAGTCGGCCACCCAGCAGACTGAGGAGAAGGTGAGAAGGTGCCGCCACATCATGCCTCATGCATATCGGCAACGTCTATTGTTCGAAGACCTGCCGGACCAAGTGAGCCACTGAAGACTTCGGCTGAGCAGGGGGATCATGCGGCATCTCTGCCAGATCATGTCACGCCTGGCACCGCAGGGGTATGGGGAGGCCACCAGCTCCCGGTGGCTGTCAAGGTGACGGTTACCCTGAACCTTTACACCACAGGGTCCTTCCAGGTGCCGAGTGGGAACCTATCCAGGATCACGCAGATCTTGGAGCACAGGTGCATCCTCACCATAATGGAAGCCCTGTATGCCCATTCGGCACAATATATCGCCGAGCTTTGTGCAGGTGAAGGAGACACATCCTGAGTGAGTGAGACACATCCAGAGTGGGAAGTTGGAACTTGGTAATTTGGTGCAGTGAGATAATCAGGAAAGGTAAGTGGTAAATCTAATTTTGCTGTTTTTCAGTTAAAAGTGCAGTGTGTAGCTTAGTGTCTAATTGGCTGAAGCTGCGCCCACCCTAATTGCTGAGAGACCGTTATCTGTCAGTCACCTGAGGCCTGTTTAGTGACACAAAGGTGTACATTGTATTATTCTGTTTGAAGCTTAAGTAGTGAGACTCATCTTGTTTAGCTGAGTTCTGTATAAAAGACAGACAGAAAGCGCACTCAGTAAGGTTTGTGCAGGTGAAGGAGACACATCCTGAGAGAGTGAGACACAGCCAGAGTGGGAATTGGAACTTGATAATTTGGTGTAGTGAGATAATTCAGTGCAGAGTGGGAGAAAGTGATTTTCCCTAACGTTTTTTCCTAGCCTGTCACTGTTAATCTGCATGGAGAGAACCAGAGTGCATCCTAGGAAGGTAAGCGACTTTTATTTTATTTTCATTACCTTTTCAAATTGTGTGCGTCTGGGGGGACTGTTAGTGACATCACAGTAAAGCTGTGACCTGATTGGCTGGTTGGGAATCTGTTAATTTTGAAAAAAAGAAAATATTGCAAAACAAATCTAATTGATTAACTAGAAAGTGGAGTAACGAAACCTGAGGGCAGTGATCAGTATTTAGCATTTAATTTTACAGTAAAAATCATCTAGTGTCAGGGCCACTTGGTTAATTGTAACTCAATGTAACAATAATGCAAGTGTTTATTTTAAATTAATTAATTAGTGCTTAAATGTCACTCAGCGGGGTGCAGTGCTCCAACTGTGAGATGTGGCAGATCTGTGATGCTTCCAGTGTTCCGGTCGACTACATCTGCAGCAAGTGTAACCAATGGCAGCTCCTCACAGACCGCGTGGTTCAGTTGGAGCAGCAATTGGATGCACTTAGGAGCATGCAGGTGGCAGAAAGCATCAGAAATCGGAGTTATAGAGACATGGTCACACTCAAGGTACAGGCAGAGAGATGGATGACCACCAGAAGGGGCAGGCAGTCAGTGCAGGTATCCCCTGTGGTTGTCCCCCTCTCGAACAGGTATACCACTTTGGATACTGTTGGGGCAAATAGTCTATCAGGGGAAAACAGCAGCAGCCATAGCAGTGGCACCATGACTGGCTCTGATATTCAGCATGAAGGGTCAAAGCGCAGAAGAGCAATAGTCATAGGGGACTCTCTAGTCAGGGGCACAGATAGGTGCTTCTATGGATGTGCAAGAGACTGCAGGATGGTATGTTGCCTCCCTGGTGCCGGGGTCCAGGATGTCTCCGAACGGGTAGCGGGCATCCTGAAGGGAGAGGGCAAACAGGCAGAGGTTGTTGTACATATTAGTACTAACGACATAGGCAGGAAGGGGCATGAGGTCCTGCAGCAGAAGTTCAGGGAGCTAGGCAGAAAGTTAACAGACAGGATCTCTAGGGTTATAATCTCGGGATTACTCCCTGTGCCATGTGCCAGTGAGGCTATAAATAGGAAGCTAGAGCAGCTAAACACGTGGCTAAACAGCTGGTGAAGGAGGGGCTCCGTTAACTGGACCATTGGGAGCTCTACCGGGGCAAGTGTGACCTGTATAAGAAGGACGGATTGCACCTAAACTGGAGAGACATAAATATCCTGGCCGCAAGGTTTGCATGTGTCACACAGGAGGGTTTAAACTAGTATGGCAGGGGGGTGGGTACCGGAACAATAGGTCAGAAGGTGAAAACATTGAGGGAGAACGAGGGAATAGGGCCACTATGGCTCTGAGGAAGAGCAGACAGGGAGATGTTGCTGAAAAAAGCGGGTCTGGTGGCCTGAAGTGCATATGTTTTAATGCAAGAGGTATAACGGGTAAGGCAGATGAATTAGAGCTTGGATTAGTGCTTGAAACTATGATGTTTTTGCCATTACAGAGACCTGGTTGAGGGAAGGATAGGATTGGCAGCTAAACGTTCCAGGATTTAGATGTTTCAGGCGGGATAGATGGGGATGTAAAAGGGGTGGAGGAGTTGCGCTACTGGTTAGGGAGAATATCACGGCTGTACGATGGGAGGACACCACACAGGGCAGCAAGGCTATGTTGGTAGAGATCAGGAATAAGAAGGGTGCAGTCACAATGTTGGGGGTTTACTACAGGCCTCCCAACAGCCAGCAGGAGCTAGAGGAGCAAATAGGTGGACAGATTTTGGAAAGGAGTAAAAGCAACAGGGTTGTTGTGTTGGGAGACTTCAACCTCCCAAATATTGACTGGGAATCACTAAGTGCTAGGGGCCTGGACTGGGCAGAGTTTGTAAGGAGCATCCAGAAGGGCTTCTTAAAACAATATGTCGATAGTCCAACTAGGGAATTAGTGGAATTTTTTTAGGACATTACCAGTGCAGTAGATAACGGGGAGCCAATGGATATGGTATATCTGGATTTCCAGAAAGCCTTTGACAAGGTGCCATACAAAAGGTTGCTGCATAAGATAACGATGCATGGCATTAAGGGTAAAGTAGTAGAATGGATAGAGGATTGGTTAATTAATAGAAAGCAAAGAGTGGGGATTAATGGGTGTTTCTCTGGTTGGCAATCAGTAGCTAGTGGTGTCCCTCAGGGATCCGTGTTGGGCCCACAATTGTTCACAATTTACATAGATGATTAGGAGTTGGGAACCAAGGGCAATGTGTCCAAGTTTGCAAATGACACTAAGATGAGTGGTAAAGCGAAAAGTGCAGAGGATACTGGAAGTCTGCAGAGGGATTTGGATAGGTTAAGTGAATGGGCTAGGGTCTGGCAAATGGAATACAATGTTGACAAATGTGAGGTTATCCATTTCGGTAGGAATAACAGCAAACAGGATTATTATTCAAATGATAAAATATTAAAGCATGCTGCTGTGCAGAGAGACCTGGGTGTGCTAGTGCATGAGTCACAGGTGCAACAGGTGATTAAGAAGGCGAATGGAATTTTATCCTTCATTGCTAGAGGGATGGAGTTTAAGACTAGGGAGGTTATGCTGCAATTGTATAAGGTGTTAGTGAGGCCACACCTGGAGTATTGTGTTCAGTTTTGGTCTCCTTACTTGAGAAAGGACGTACTGGCACTGGAGGGTGTGCAGAGGAGATCACTAGGTTAATCCCAGAGCTGAAAGGGTTGGAGTACGAGGAGAGGTTGAGTAGACTGGGACTGTACTTGTTGGAATTTAGAAGGATGAGGGAGGATCTTATAGGAACATATAAAATTATGAAGGAATAGATAGGATAGATGCGGGCAGGTTGTTTCCACTGGCGGGTGAAAGCAGAACTAGGGGGCATAGCCTCAAAATAAGGGGAAGTAGAATTAGGACTTAGTTTCGGAGGAACTTCTTCACCCAAAGGGTTGTGAATCTATGGAATTTCTTGCCCAGTGAAGCAGTTGAGGCTCCTTCATTACATGTTTTTCAAGTAAAGATAGTTTTTTGAAGAATAAAGGGATTAAGGGTTCTGGTGTTCGGGCCGGAAAGTGGAGCTGAGTCCACAAAAGAACAGCCATGATCTCATTGCATGGTGGAGCAGGCTCGAGGGGCCAGATGGCCTACTCCTGCTCTTAGTTCTTATGTTCTTATGTTATGTTATGAAGGAGTTGTACTGGACCTTCTATTGGGGAATGAGCCCGGCCAGGTGGCAGAGGTTCCAGTAGGGGAACATTTCGGGAACAGTGACCACAATTCAGTAAGTTTTAAAATGTTGGTGGACAAGGATAAGAGTTGTCCTCGGGTGGATGTGCTAAATTGGGGAAAGGCTAATTATAACAATATTAGGCGGGAACTGAAGAACCTAGATTGGGGGCGGATGTTTGAGGGTAAATCAACATCTGACATGTGGGAGGCTTTCAAATGTCAGTTGAAAGGAATTCAGGACCGGCATGTTCCTGTGAGGAAGAAGGATAAATACGGCAAATTTCGGGAACCTTGGCTAACGAGAGATATTGTAGGCCTCGTCAAAAATAAAAATTAGGCATTTGTCAGGCGAGAAGGCTGGGAACAGACAAAGCCTGTGTGGAATATAAGGAAAGTAGGAAGGAACTTAAGCAAGGAGTCAGGAGGGCTAGAAGGGGTCACGGAAGGTCATTGGCAAGTAGGGTTAAGGAAAATCCCAAGGATTTTTACACGTACATAAAAAGCAAGAGTGTAGCCAGGGAAAGGGTTGGCCCACTGAAGGACAGGCAAGGGAATCTATGTGTAGAGCCAGAGGAAATGGACGACATACTAAATGAATACAATGCATCAGTATTCACCAAAGAGAAGGAATTGGTGGATGTTGAGTCTGGAGAAGGGTGTGTAGGTAACCTGATCCAAAAAGACGAGGTTTTGGGTTGCCAATGACTTTTCGTGACCCCTTCTAGCCCTCCTGACTCCTTGCTTAAGTTCCTTCCTACTTTCCTTATATTGAAAAATATTAAAGTAGATAAGTCCCCAGGGCCTGATGGGATCTACCCCAGTATACTGAAGGAGGCTGGAGAGGAAATTGCTGTGGCCTTGACAGAAATCTTTGGATCCTCACTTTCTTCAGGTGATGTCCCGGAGGACTAGAGAATAGCCAAAGTTGTTCCTTTGTTTAAGAGTGGTAGCAAGGATAATCCAGGGAACTACAGGCCGGTGAGCCTTACGTCAGCGGTAGGGAAATTACTGGAGAGAATTCTTCGAGACAGGATCTACTCCCATTTGGAAGCAAGGGGTTGTATTAGCGAGAGGCAGCACGGTTTTGTGAAGGAAAGGTCGTGTCTCACTAACTTGATAGAGTTTTTTGAGGAGGTCACAAAGATGATTGATGCAGTTAGGCAGTGGATGATGTCTATATGGACTTCAGTAAGGCCTTTGACAAGGTCCCTCATGGTAGACTGTTACAATAGGTGAAGTCACACGGGATCAGGTGTGAGCTGGCAAGATGGATACAGAACTGGCTAGGTCATAGAAGGCAGAGAGTAGCAATGGAACAGTACTTTTCTGATTGGAGGGCTGTGACTAGTGGTGTTCCGCGGGGACCAGTGCTGGGACCTTCGCTGTTCGTAGTATATATAAATGATTTGGAGGAAAATGTAACTGGTGTGATTAGTAAGTTTGCAGACGTCACAAAGGTTGGTGGAATTGCGGATAGCGATGAGGACAGTCAGAGGACACAGCAGGGTTTAGATCGCTTGGAGACTTGGGCAGAGACATGGCAGATGGAGATTAATCCGGACAAATATGAGGTACTGCATTTTGGAAGATCCAATGCAGTGTTCTTCAAACTTTTTTTCTGGGGACCCATTTTTACCAACCGGCCAACCTTCGCGACCCACACCGGCCGACCTGCGCGACCCACGCCGGCCGACCTGCACGACCCACCATTTCCTCTTACCTTGTTTGTTGCTGGCAAAAATGGAGGAAATGGTTTTGGGTCCCTTTGGCCCTCGCACACGCTCCTCCAATGGAACTTTTGGATGAAGGTGAAGCCTTCCGGTGTCGGAAAGTATGGAGTCTCCATCTGTCCAACGTTCTGAATTTTTTTCCTGTAAAACGTAATCAAATAAAACCCCCCCTCGCCACCGAACTTGTATAAAAAATAAATAAAATGAGTAAAATAAATGAAACCCCCCCCCAAACTTGTAAAAAAAATGAAATGAATAAAATAAATGAAAAAAATAAAAATTAAATGAATAAAATAAATGAATAAATGAATAAAAACCACTACAGAATTTGTAAAACAAAAAGCTGCAACCATTTAAAAAAATAGCAGCCGCACTGCGCATGCGTGCCCGATTATCAGTGCCGATCATCGTGCGCGCATGCGCAATGTGGCCGAATTTTTTTTTAACATGTTCGCGGCTGCTTGCAGCCGGCGTTATGAAAAACTGGCTGCTGCGCGGGGATTTGCGCGATCGGGAGCGCCGCTGAAGACGGCTTTGCGACCCTCCCGACACCCGCCCGCGACCCACCCGTGGGTCGCACCCCCGACAGGTAGAGAATATACGGTGAATGGTAGAACCCTCAAGATTATTGACAGTCAGAGAGATCTAGGTGTACAGGTACACAGGTCACTGAAAGGGGAAACACCGGTGGAGAAGGTAGTCAAGAAGGCATATGGCATGCTTGCCTTCAGTGGCTGGGGCATTGAGTATAAAAATTGGCAAGTCATGTTGCAGCTGTATAGAACCTTAGTTCGGCCACACTTGGAGTATAGTGTTCAGTTCTGGTCGCCACACTACCAGAAGGATGTGGGGGCTTTGAAACTTACAAGATAATGAGTGGCTTGGATAGGATGGACGTAGGGAAGTTGTTTCCATTAGCAGGGGAGACTAGGACGCGGGGGCACAGCCTTAGAATAAAAGGGAGTCACTTTAGAACAGAGATGAGGAGAAATTTCTTCAGCCAGAGAGTGGTAGGTCTGTGGAATTCATTGCCACAGAGGGCGGTGGAGGCCGGGACATTGAGTGTCTTTAAGACAGAAATTGATAAATTCTTGATTTCTCGAGGAATTAAGGGCTATGGGGAGAGAGCGGGTAAATGGAGTTGAAATCAACCATGATTGAATGGTGGAGTGGACTCAATGGGCCGAATGGCCTTACTTCCGCTCCTATGTCTTATGGTCTTATGGTCTTATGGCTTTAGAGAGGGTACAGAAGAGATTTACCAGGATGTTGTCTGGTATGGAGGGCATTAGCTCTGAGGAAAGGTTGAATAAACTCTGTTTGTTCTCACGGGAATGACGGAGGTTGAGGGGCGCCCTGATAGAGGTCTACAAAATTATGAGGGGCATAGACAGAGTGGATAGTCAGAGACTTTTTCTCAGGGTTGAGGGGTCAATTACTCAGGGGCATAGGTTTAAGGTGTAAGGGGCAAGGTTTAGAGGAGATGTACGAGGCAAGTTTTTTACACAGAGGGTAGTGGGTGCCTGGAATTCGCTGCCGGAGCAGGTGGTGGATGCAGGGGCAATAGTGACGTTTAAGGGACTGTTTTGTTATGCTCTTGCCGTAGCATAAGCTGCTTCCTTGATGTGCACTCTGACAAAGGAAGGTTCAGACTTGGAGATAGCTTTAACGCATTTATTAAACTGTTAACGATTCTCCTACTTGGATTTGACTCTCCTGTTAATCCTGCTTTAGCTACTCAGACTGACGGACCAGTCTGCTACAATCCACATGGTGGGTGTGATGTGTTTCAAATCAACCCTGTGTACTCACTAAGTGTCTCCACTGGAAAGAGAAAGATCAAGTGTGCTGTGTCCTTTTATATGGGTAGTCCCCTTGTGGTAGTGTCACCTCTGTGTGTGTCTTGACTGCCCATTGGTCGTGTCCTATCTTACTGACCTATTGGTTGAATGTCTGTGTGTTATGATGTCTCTGGTGCTCCCTCTAGTGTTTATCTAGTCTATGTGTATTTACATTAACCCCTTGTGTATTTACAGTGATGCATATCACCACATCCCCCCTTGTTTCGTGTGACATATTTTCTGTAGTGTTCAAGAAAATTGAACAAACTAGGTCGATAAGTGATGATATTTACAAATCATAACAGTGATCATGAAACAATAAGTCCAAATCATATGTATGAGTCCAAAGTTCATTAATTAACATGGTCAAGTGGCTTTCTTGTCTTGTTGGTGAGGTGGTGATGTTGATGGTGGCATGTCCTTGTGAATGCTGTCAGTGTCCCTTTGCTTAAGGAACCAAGAAGGGGTCAAATCACTTTGTTGTCTGATTTGGACTCTTGTTTTCTTTCGATGCTTGTGGTGGCGATGTATGCAATCTGTGTCGTCCTGCCATGGTATGTCATTGTACTGAGCTGAGCAGTAACAGTGTCCCGCATTTGCAGAGTTGTACCAAGCCGTACCAGTCGTAGTTCCATTGGTGTTGTTTTTGTCATGCTTCTTGTCGACGTTGTTGCCTTTGGTACGCTTCTTGTTATTGTCTTTGATGTTGCTATTGTGTTGGTTAGTTTTGTTGTCGTGTTTGCTATGCTCAAGGACCACACTCTGTGGATAACACGAGTCCTTCACACAGTTACTCGTGTCAGCATCCTTTGTGGCATCTGTTCTTTCCTTGAGCGTGCCGTCACTGAGTTTACGGCACTCCCTGTCTGAAGTCATGTCCGGCTTACTTGAATCAGCTTTGGCTTGCCGATGCTCCGCGTCTGGAGTCGTTTCTGGTTCACCTGTGTCAGCTGAGGTTTCTTGATGCTCCCCGTCCGGAGTCATTTCAGGTTCATTTGCATCTGCTAGTGGAGAGGCTCGAGCGAATGAGGTTTGAAGTAACGTGGTGTCACCGGAGTCACCAGTAGTCTCACTGTGATTGTCGAGTGCCTCTGTACATTCTAGCTGAGGTCTGTCACATTGCACATCTGGTATGGGAAGTGGGATGCCGTCGTCACTTGTCGCACATACAGTGAGTAGAGCCTTAGTGTCTTCTTGCTTTGCACTTGAGCGTGGTAGACTGTCATAGTCTGCTTGCTGTACACTTGAGCGTGGTAGACTGTCATAGTCTGCTTGCTGTACACTTGAGCGTGGTAGACTGTCATAGTCTGCTTGCTGTACACTTGAGCGTGGCAGACTGTCATAGTCTTACTATTGTTCTCTTGAGCATGGCAGACCTACATCGTCTGCTGCTGGTTTCTCAGAGGAGGTTGCTCGACCCTCGTGGTCTTGTTCATGCAAGGACTGTGCTCTGGAGTATTGCGTTCCTTCCATCGTGGAGTCTGTCCATGAGCTCGCTGTGGAGGCTTGTGTCACTCCTTCTGTGGAATCTTGCAGTAGTCCCTGTGTGGAATCGTGCATTGGTCTCTCTGTGGAAACTGTCCTCACTTCTTTTTCATGCAAGGACTGCGCTCTGGAGTCTTGCGTTGCTTCCATCGTGGAGGCTGTCCACAAGCTCGCTGTGGAGGTTTGTGTCACTGGAGTCACTTTCTGTGTGGAAACATGCAATTGTCTCGCTGTGGAGTCTTTCATCGCTTTCTGTGTGGAGTCAGGGACTCTTCGTGGTGTGTGGACCACTCTTAGTGTGGAGTCGGGGACTCTTCGCGGTGCGTGGACCACTCTCTGTGTGGCAGCAGGCCGGTCTCTGTGGGCTTGTACCGCTCTCTGTCTCTTGGCGTCAGGCCGCAGCATAATCCTGCACTCACGAGTCGGGATGTCATATATGCTGGGCTGAAGATTCCCCAATCCGGAGAACTCGTCGTCGGGGTCTTCAATGTACAACACCTCTAGTTGCGGTTTGGATTTGGTACTGGGGTAGCCACCTCCCAAGATGAAATCTTCATCTGAGTCGTTGTCTTTCAAGACTATGTCATCTTCTAGGACGGTGCTTACTGCATGTTGCAGGGTTCTGCGGCAGTTACTTGCAGCTACTGGTCGAATTTCAGGCATTGTGCTGTCGTTCCAGGTGAAAGAATCTTCTTTTGAGGCTTTTTAAAAAAAAATTCTTGTTTTGGGACATTTCCCCTTTAAGTGGGCGTGGTCCGAGGCCTCTGACGTCACGACGCTTGTGACATAGAGCATGGGAAGCAATTGCGCATGTGCAGATTGCTGTTCCTTTACTTTGCGCATTTCTCTCAACTGCGAATGTGCGGCACCTTTTCCAAGATGGCCACCAATTAAAATTGTCGTTTGCTGCTCGCCCACCCCGGCCTCGTGGTTAGTGTTGGCGCCTCTTTTACAGTTTTCTGTTGGTTTCTTTGTCTTTTCCTCGCATTATCATTCAATCTTGTCCAGGACTGTCTGGAATTCACTCTTGTCTTGCCCTTTGGAGAACTTGAATGTTTTGAAGATTGCTTCTGCTCTTGCACCCGCGATGGTGAGCAGAAGCTCTGTCTTTTCAGCATCAGCCACGTCTTGTTGGTCGGCTACTACCAGGAAGATCTCAAACCTTTGCGTGAATGCACGCCAGTTTGCACTGAGATTGCCGTGGCACCTAAGTCGCTGTGGAACCGGAATCTCGAACATCTTGTCTGGGTGCTTTTGCTGGTTGTCACGAATTTGCTGAGGTGTAACTGTATGGATTTAACAGTCACTCACTGGTACCATGTTTTGTTATGCTCTTGACGTAGCATAAACTGCTTCCTTGATGTGCACTCTGACAAAGGAAGGTTCAGACTTGGAGATAGCTTTAACGCATTTATTAAACTATTATTAACGATTCTCCTACTTGGATTCGACTCTCCTGTTAATCCTGCTATAGCTACTCAGATGATCGAACCAGTCTGCTACAATCCACATGGTGGGTGTGATGTGTTTCAAATCAACCCTGTGTACTCACTAAGTGTCTCCACTGGAAAGAGAAAAAGAGAAAGATCATATGTGCTGTGTCCTTTTATATGGGTAGCCCCTTGTGGTAGTGTCACCTCTGTGTGTGTCTTGACTGCCCATTGGTCGTGTCCTATCTTACTGGCCTATTGGTTGAATGTCTGTATGTCATAATGTCTCTGGTGCTCCCTCTAGTGTTTATCTAGTCTACGTGTATTTGCATTAACCCCTTGTGTATTTACAGTGATGCATATCACCATAGGGACATCTTGACAAATACATGAATAGGATGGGAATAGAGGGATACGGACCCCGGAAGATTTTAGTTTAGACGGGCAGCATGGTCGGCACAGGCTTGGAGGGCCGAAGGGCCTGTTCCTGTGCTGTACTTTTCTTTGTTCTTCTTTGTTTTTGAGCAGAAGGGCAACATTCTGAAGGAGGAGGACGAATGCCAGGCCATGTCCGATGAGGAGAAGGCAGAGGAGGGCCAAGATGGGCAGGGCATGGGACCAAGGCAGCTACAAGAGACCGCGCACGGAGCAATCTAATCGCCTCCAGATTTACCGACGAGGACGACTGGCCACCGGCAACACTGCCATCCCCTCCTACTCCTCCTACCCCTCCCCCCTCTAAACACCCATTCCCCTGTCCTCCTTCCCTGCACACTATCCTCCCAACATCACTGCACCTGTCCACCGTCCCGGTACGCACCACTCCCCCACACCTACATCCCCATCCATGCTCCATTCCTTCCTCACTACATGGTGCTGGCCCTGGGTTGGCAGTATCAGCGACTCTGGTCCACGGGATGGAGGATGATGATGACCCGCTCAGCAATGAGCTCTGATGCTCCACATCATTGGAATCTGACTCCTGCCCTTGGTAGCACAGTACACCGTCCACCTGGATGATTCCTGCATTCGAACTGGCCATTCCACGGCGCAGTCCCATTGAACGCTTGGGGTGGCAGAGGTGGGGTTGGGCTTCTGGGTGTGGGGGCGAGGGGAGTGAGAAGGGGCAGGGCTGGGGACCGGGGTGGTGTGCAGTGGATACCATCAGGGTCCTGGCCTGTGCCCACATCCAACGTCCACGTACCCCCACCAACCAGCAGCCCCCCACCCCACGGCACACCCTCTGCTCCCAGTCCAATTCATCCTTCACATCCTGCAGGCAAATTACTGAGGCAGGTCGGAATGTTAGTGTACAGAAATGTTTACTGTGATATATATGTGTGCCGAAGCCCCGAACACTATCTTGTCCGCTGCACCCATACCAACTTAAATGGAGTCCCTAATGCTCCCCGCCAGGGCTTTTTCATGCCCCTTTCTGGCTCTCCTAAGTCCATTTTTGAGTTCCTTCACAGCTACCTTGTAACCCTCTAAAGCCGTGCCAGAACCGTGCTTCCTCAACCTTATGTAAGCTTCCTTCTCCCTCTTGACTAGAAGCTCCACTTCTGTTGTCATCCCAGGCTCCTTCACCTTCCTAGTCTCAGTCAGACAAAACTATCCAGCACTCGCAGAAAGTGCTCCTTAAATAACCCCCACATTACTGTAGAGCATTTCCCTGAGAACATCTGTTCCCAATTTATGCTCCTCAGCTGCTGTCTAATAGCAGTATAATTTCCCCTCCCCCAATTAAATACCTTCCCATACTGTCTGTTCCTATCCCTCTCCATGACTACAGTAAAGGTCAAGAAGTTGTGGTCACTGTCACCGAAATGCTCTCCCACCGAGACATCTAACACCTGGCCTGGTTCGATGCCAAGCACCAAATCCAATATGGTTCGATGCCAAGCACCAAATCCAATATGGCCACCACCCCCAGTCGGCATATCTACATATTGTTGCTCTTTAGAGTCGCCAGGTATCAAATGATATCAAATGATACCACCACAAGGCTTTACCAGATATCGATCAAAGGACTACACACCAGTTAGTCAGTTCAAGTTCAAAGATCGTTTATTTACACACCAGGATTACTTCGACATGCAACACAAAACACGACAAGTTAAAACTACACCTAACAACTACAATAACCTGTACTTAACTTCAGGGCAACCGGCTTTATGCAGATGGACAAGGCCTTTGTTTGGATCTTGCGTGGCTGGGTGGAAGAAGTGGCTGTTTCTGCTGGGCTCATCCATCTGGTAGCGATTGTTGGTCTTGAACTTGTCTGTCTGGTCATTATGCTGCACTTGGGTTGGCATAGGCCGGATCCAAGAGAGACCGAGCACATGGCTGTGTCTCTTCTTATCCCTCTGGGATTTCACTCTTTTTGGGGCGGTCCTTAACTTGGACCCAATAATTCAACATGCTTCGATCACTGCCTTAGATTTTGGCCAATAATGGGGCTGGTGCCTTGATGGCTGGGCGTGTCCTTAGCGGTCTTTGACCTTGGCTGTTTGGGCTCTATGAGTACAGGGAGTGGTGCCGCTTAGTCTGTATCTGTATCGGTTACCTGAGTACAGTTCTTTTGTTCTGGGAAAATGGGCCATTAGAATGAAAACGAACGGGGATTTCGATTGCATCTAGCTATCTGGGTTACAAATACACACACAAGCTCTGAGTGTGTCTGAGTCCTGAGTTTGCCATAATTCCCATGGCCCTTTGCAGGTGGCCATCTGAGGTGGCTACAATATTGAGTCAGAAATCCTTCCTGGACACACCTGACAAAATCTGCCCCATCTAAATCATTTGCACTAAGGAGGTTCCAGTCAATATTAGGGAAGTTGAAGTCACCCTTGACAACAACTCTGTTACTTCTGGACCTTTCCAAGATCTCCCGCCAATCCCTTCCTCCATATGTCTGCTGCTATTGTGGGGTCTATAGAAAACTCCCAATAAAGTGATTGCGCCTTTCTTGTTTCTGACTTCTACCCATGCTAACTCAGTAGACAACCCCTCCTTGACTACCTCCTTTTCTGCAGCTATGATGCACACTCTAATTAACAGTGCCACTCCCTCTCCTCTTTTACCTCCCTCCCTATTCTTCTTAAAACATCTAAACCCCGAAACATCTAACAACCATTCCTGTCCCTGTGAAATCCATGGTCAGAACATTGTAGTTCCAAGTACTGATCCATGCTCTAAGTTCATCTCCCTTATTCCTGATACTCCTTGCATTGAAACAGATGCATTTACCCATCACACTGAGTGCAACTTTGCCCTATCAACTGTCTATCCTTCCTTACAGACTCACAGCATACTATTTCTGCCCGTTCAACAGCTACCCTATCCTCTGATCCATAGCTCTGGTTCCCATCCCCCTGCCAAACTTGTTTAAATCCTCCCAAAGAGCTTTAGCAAACCTCCCGCCCAGGATATTGGTGCCCTTCCTGTTTAGGTACAACCCATCCCTCATATACAGGTCTCACTTTCCCCAAAAGGCATCCCAATGATCTACATATCTGAAGCCTCCCCTCCTGCACCAGCCACGTGTTCAGCTGCACTCGCACTCTGTTCCTTGGCTCACTAGCACGTGGCACCGGTAGCAATCCTGAGATCACTACTCTGCCCGTCCTGCTCTTTAGCTTCCAACCTAACTCGCTGAAATTATTTTTATCTGCCCAGATTTTCTAACTCTTGCTCTTACTTCAAGATGTTTCTCAAAACTGACCTCTTTGCTCTTGCCCATCTGTCCTGATGCCTCTCTCTTTGACACATTTTGATCAATTATGCTCTTGTGAAGCACCATGGAACATTTTGCGACATCAAAGGCATAAATGCAAGTTGGTTTGCTGCTCATACATTTGGTGTTATTATTATTGCAGACACCTTTTTTTGAATCCTTTCATGGGATGTGGGTGTCGCTGAGAAAGCCAACATTTGTTGCCCATTACTAATTACCCTTAAACTGTGTGGCTTGCTGGACCATTTCAGAGGGCAGTTGGCAGTCAACCACTTACTTTGTGTCTACAGTCACATGTCAGCCAGACCCCAGGTAAGGATGGCAGCTTACCTTCTCTAAAGGAAGAATTAGTTCCATATAATTGATGAATATTGTGCAAACATACAAGGACTGACCTCTGTTATTCTTTCAATCAAGCATTTCTGTTTTTTATACCAATCCTTGTCTTCTCGTTGCTCAACAAATTCTCAATCTATTTGCACAATTTGTCAATTCCTTCAGCTTTATCATAAAATCATAGGGACAGAGAATCCCGACAAAAGGAGGCCATTTGGCCCATCGAGTCTGCGTCGACACTCCAAAAGAGCACCCACCCAGTCCACTCCCCAGCCCTATACCCCACCAATCCTTTCATAGAATCATAGAATTTACAGTATTTTGGACACTGAGGGCAATTTAGCGTGGCCAATCCAGCTAAGCTGCACACCCTTGGACTGTGGGAGGAAATGGGAGCACCCGGAGGAAACCCATGCAGACACGTGTAGAACAGTCACCCAAGGCCGGAATTGAACCCGGGTCCCTGGCGTAGTGAGGCAGCAATGCTAACCACCGTGCCTCTGTCCCACCCCTTTAACCATCTCTATCAGTGTAATTAGTGCGACTTTGCCAAATGTCTTTTAAAAATCCTTTTAACAATCTGTTGGATTGCTCGGCCGCATTGGTTGCTGGGAAGTCAGACTGTTGCCATTGTGGCTCTGGGGATCAGCATATTCTCGGTCTGTCAACCTATGAAGGCGAACATGAATAGGGGCTTCCAGAGGGTGATCACATTCCCTGTTCACATACAAAGCAGAGAGAGTGCAGAGTCTCCATCTATGACAGTGACATTGCCTTATTTTTTCCTCTCTCTGGATAACAGTATAATAATCTTTATTGTCACAAGTAGGCTTACATGTAATGAAGTTACTGTGAAAGCAGTATGGCTGGGCAGCACAGTAGCATAGTGGTTAGCACAGGTGCTTCACAGCTCCAGGGTCCCAGGTTCGATCCCCAGCTTGAGCCACTGTCTGTGCGGAGTCTGCACGTTCTCCCCGTGTCTGCGTGGGGTTCCTCCGGGTGCTCTGGTTTCCTCCCACAATCCAAAGATGTGCGGGTTAGATGAATTAGCTATGCTAAATTGCCTTTGGTGTCCAAAAAAGCTTAATTAGGGTTAATGGTTTCAGGGGATGGGATGGAGGAGGTGTGTGCTTGAGTGGGGTGCTCCTTCCAAGGGCCGGTGCACTCTCGATGGGCCGAATGGTCTCCTTCTGCACTGTAGATTCTATGATTCTATGAAAAGGCCATTATGCCACCTCACTACAGCTTCTAGCCGAGTGGACAGAATTTAAAGCCCTCCCGCATGTTGAGTTTGCTGGTATTTAATAGGTTGGGAGAGTAGCAAATGGGGGTACCGCTGCCTTCTGGCCTCTGCCCCAATAGGTCAGTGCTGGGAATACCTTCCTACCCTGCTGCCAATTGACACTGTTATTTGGGCAATTAATGAATGCTTTAAGGTCCTCATCCCAGCCACTGGTATTTACCCAGTAGCAAGCAGGGGACTCGCCATGCAGGAAGCCTAAAAAGCAAACCTAGATCAGTGTCTGATCAAGGGACCAGGCATCAGGAAGGGAGGACCTGCTGAGAGCTACTCCCTACCTTTTTGCTCCCAAACCCCTCTCACCACAATTCCTCCTCTTGCCATCACCTGTGGCCAGGGTCCCTCAACAATCCTGGACTTTGGGTGGACGCAGTACCACAGAAGCCACTGCCATCCCAGTGGTGCTGGCGAGAAATAAAGAGCTGCCTGCCTCTGATCAGCAGCTCTCTTGGGCAGGAATTTCACCCGCGGCGGTCCTTGATCCTGGGAAGGTCCACTGCTTCCCAGGCACTTAAAATGGTCGATCTTCCTGAAAAGACGCAACATGGGAGTCTAACTAGCTCTGCAACTGGTGGTCGAGACTCCTGCCACATATATGTAATTTCAACCTAACTCACTAGATGGAAAATCACTGGGAGTGGGTAGTGCACTCCCCATAAAGAGTAAAACCAGGCTAGGTGTCAAGCCAGCACAGATCTTATCCCATCAATTTCCCAACCGGTGGGTTAGGTTAAAATAACTTGGTACTGATTTGGCAATGCTCCTCCTACATGACATGTGGGTGACTGGTTAGTTCATGGAATGTGCAGCACATTTTTCCTCTGAAGTTCAGACCAATGCGTTCCATTGGAGTGTAATAAAAAGGACAATTAGTCTACAGCTGAACCATGTGGTACTTGACCTTGCGAGTGTTTTAAAACCAGTTAATGAAAGTGAAAATAGTGTTGCATTCCCCAACACTGACATCCTTCATAATGATGAGCGCAGCATTTACCCTCCCAAGAAAGTTCGCAAGTTTACATCCTTCACAGAAAACTGTAAAGTCTCTACCGTGTTCATTCCTGCCCATCCCCATTAATATATCAACCACAATGCTGACATCATCCATAATAGACTCGTAGAAACAAAAAACCTGTTTAATTGTAACTATATTTCAAAACCCAAAACATTCTTTCTTCACATAATAAATACATTTTATGCACATGTACTTCAAATGTTTGAACTATTTACAATATAAATAAATCTAACAGGAAACACTTTACAGGATCTTAGGGATTAACTATACAAATCATAGTCTTCTATATGAATACACGAAAGGAACTCGGCACCAGTTTACAAATTGTATTCACATCAACATGTACTACAAGGCTACCATCAACTGTACATTGTTAAGTGGAGGGTGCAGGCAGAATTTAATCAGAACAGTAACATTTCCAATAGAATACCACCAGATTTTTTTTAAATCAGGACATCAAGACAGAGAAAGCAAGGCAGACCCCCATCTATCCAGGTTCAAGCACCCCAGCCTCCTGTCTAAACAGAAATTCGATACTTTTCAGAATATCAAATGCCATGACTGGTGCTTTAACGGCTTTTACATGGTCCAGATTCCTTGTCATGTGATTTCTTGTCATCCTTTGCGCAGCATATTGTGACCTGCCGTGGTATAGGGCTGATAAACTATGTCTTTGTTTAGCTACTGAAGCTAGAAAGAAATTAATTGCGTGAGAAAATTAACTCTCGGTTGGGCTATGATTTAATCGCATAAATCTCGTTCCAGTTTCAGTTCAGGGCTCCAGGTTTTTTTTTCGCTATTATTGGCAAGTCAATAAGTCATGGTTTCATGGCTTTGACCATAGCTGCAATCTCAAGGCATGCACTCGATTATTTATCGTTTCATCTTTAAAACAATGATGGAACAAGCCAGAAACTGTACAGTTTAAAGGCAGAACACCTGCCAAGACATGGAGGTAGCTGATCAGTGGAACATAGAAAAAAAAATGAAGATATTCAACAGGGCCTTGTTTAACTGCTCTCAAGTATATTCTTGACTGTTCAATGGAACATTGGTGGGATGGTCCAACTAATTTGCTTCACAACAGGAGCTTTGGTCACGCGCCGAGAAAGCACTGCTAAGGTCTGTTGTTAAAACAAATCAAAAATGCACAAGAATACTCCTCTGATATTTAAGCATAAATGGCTTCCTAGCTAGAAAGCCGCTTTCCCTAAGAATCAGTACACTGTCCCGAGGCATTCTTTCGTCATTTGTGGAGGTCCATTTGACTTGTTCCTTTTCAGACCATTCCTAGCTGCTTGTCTGTCAAACTGAGCGGGAGAAACAGAGGCTAATGAGGTGTCTTACCAGCCAACAGGCAGGCATGTCAATCAGGCCGTCTGCTCTCGCTGAAAGCGTTTTGCAAATTCACCACAAGATTGCTCACATACAAGGCAAAGTGATTTTTAAAATATTCCAAACAGGATTTCCTGAACACAACCCCAGGTGCAGTTCGGAAAATCTGACAGAAGATTGGATTGGCGAGCAAACTCCTTTCTCATTAATGGGGCAGAAATTCTCTTTAAGACGAACAGTTTCAGAAGTGCCTAGCTGGCCTTGTATACTTATGGGAAGTAGGTACTTCTGGATGGGCACTTGTATTAGGTAAAAAAAAGAATAGGACTCATTGGTGCAGGTGTTTCAATATCTTGAGCACAACCAACAACGCCACCAGGGAAACTTTTTAAAAGTCTATGTAATACGTCCTTGCATGCTGGTCTGAAGCTTTACTAACTGCTCGGACCACCATGCTTGCTGTAACAGCAGTCCAGCAGAAGAAAGCACTGCCTTGTAAAACGTGTTAAATGCCTTATAAAAGAAACCTGCTGTGTGACATGCATCTTTGACTCAATTTGATTAGCTGGTTCACTGCATTTGTTTCTCCAATTGCAAACAGGAAGTTTTCTGTCCTATAAATAAGCATTTTGGTGTAGCTGAAAAGTAAAAGGAGCCAATGCGTGAATGTTGACTGCAAGCGACCATCAGTCTTCACTGCTAACACCGGCTTTGATGCCAGTATTCGAACTGCTCTTTGATACATGAAAGCTTTCATAAATCTTTTCCCTTCCATGTTAACTCTGTCCTTTTAAGCAACACGTGGCTGATACAATAAGCCTTCTAGGTTCAGCTCGAAGTGACTGATGTGAATTAACTTACTGATAATCGGTGTCTACTGTGGTAGTGCCTTTGGGCTAGTCAGCTAAATATAATTCACCTTCTACCATTGACCACAACCAACACTTTTTTTTCCAAGTCAGGAATTACTCCACTTAAATCCATGCATCATTAGAAGGTTAAATTGCTCTTACATTTTTAAATTGTTAAATTGTTCTCATACCGCTGCCAGAATTCATTATGAAACCTGTTCATTAAATGTGCTGAAATACAAACAAAAAATAGGCCGAGACCCTGGTTTATCTTCAACTCGGTTGTAACTGACTAACCACTTAATGTGGATTATACCATGGACGGGTGGGTTGGGGAGGGAGGGGGACAAACTCTGTGCTGGCGTGTAGCAAAATTGTAAGCAGCTCGGCAAAAAACATTTATGATTTTGTTACAACCAGCAAAGAGGGAAGCTTTCCTACCCCGCCCAGCCCATGTTGATTCACCTTAAAAACTCTGCAGTGTATCAATGTGTAGTGCATACACTGGACCGACTGTCAAACACAGCAGAGTGGTCAACCCAGTTCAGTGCCTATATGTGCAAGCTGGCACTGGGGATACAAGTGCAGCTTCAATGTTTCCTTAAATCCAAGCTACTGCGCTCTTTCTGCTTGTTATCTTTCACCATAACTTCTATAACAATGAAACATCAGCTTCCGTTAGTAATAATAACCGTGGTGCCCTTGTGTGCATGGGTTGGGTCCTGTTGCATTCGGAAGTGAGAGGTTACGTCGATGTGAGTGCCATTGCAGCCCAAAGAGTAGTTTTTAATGGCTTCGGTATCATACAAGTGCTCAAAAGCATAGCCAGTCAGTGCATATGCATGTTTATCAAAGTACTGTCGATGATTGGTGGAGTAATAGTTCGGGGATGATGCACAGTTTCCCCCTGTTTGATGAGGGGACATGTCTGAAGCTAGGCAGTCCTTGTTTAAGGCTACACTTGTCTTTGAAATTCGGTCGGAATTGGGGCTACTTATTCTGGAGAGTGATACAGGGCTGCCATTGTATTCATTCTCATGAGGGCTCATGATCTTCCCATCCCTTTGTTGGAGGTGGTCACAGCGAGAAGTGTTGGCAATTGGCGGAGCACGGCACACAACACTGGTCATTTGTTGTTGCTGGTAGCTCACGTTAAAGCACGCGGCATGGAGCTTGCCCACACCATTCATTGGTTGCAATTGGTCCGAGGTAGTTTTTCTCATTTGCAACCTGCTCTCCTCTTCTTTGATCATTTGCTGTGTTGCTCTGATCAGAGTCTCGATCTTACTCGGTTCATGCGGGCTGCTCTGGTACCTCTCACTGTGGTACCTGTCCCCCGACTCACTGGCAGAACAAGGGTCTGGTGAACTGACAACACTGTCTTCATCCCAGTGTCCTCTTCCTGCAGGAGATAAAAAAGAGCAAAATAAATCATTTCTCCCGGGTAAGTGCAGAAACGTTAGTGGATAAATGTTTAATGCCATCGACACATTGGGCTTTCCTTTGTGCAGTCTTTTAACTGGGGCCCTGAATTGTTTGTTTTAGAATAGTAGCTGGAGAAAATGCCATAAGAACATATTAAACGTTTGTTCATCAATATCATCAGCAGCTGTACTCAGCTGAATTTTCTGAATGCATTTATTTGAAAGATACAAATTAATAAACAAAGGAATTTGACTTTCCTCCACTATGTGCAGCCAACGTGCTGCCCAGATATCACTAGAGGGAGGAAATCTATACCCAGAATTTACCCTTTTAATTAGACTTGTTCCTGCATCCTTCAGCCCAATAATGTTTTGCCCATAACATTGCTCGAAGTGCAGGCTGATTAAGTGCACAGGAAGAGCAACAGGAATCTGGGGCCCTGGTGTACGAACAACAGAGTGTCTCCTTGAAAACAAAGTGCTAGAAATAGTAAGTATTGTGTTATGTAATTTGGAATAACACAAGCTGCCACTTGATGCAGTTTTGAGTAAAAGATACTCCAGACTTTGAAGTGAGTTCAATGTGTTTTATTGAACTATTATCACAGCTCTCAATGAGTTCGGCTCTCGGCTAATCTAAATGTAGTAACTCAGTCTAACTGAACTAGCCTGGCTCTGAGCCATGTGCTGCGGGGTGATGCTGAGGATACACCCTGTCTCACTCTGTAGATATTGGTCTGTGGAAAGAGGCGGGGTGTGAGTGCCTCATCCCTTTCATAGTGAGATACCACCCCTGAGTGACCTGACTGCTCATTGGTCGTGTCCTATTCTATGTGTTCATTAGCTGTATGTTTGCATATCATGACATTAAGTAAGCAGAACATGAAGACATTATTAACTATGTGTTCCTCTCCATAGAATCCCTACAGGGCAGAACGAGGCCATTCAGCCCATCGAGTCTGTACCGGCCCTCCAAAAAAAGCACCCAACCTAGGCCCGCTCCCCTGCCCTACTCCTGTAACCCCGTAACCCCACCTAATCTGCACACCTTTGGACACTAGGGACAATGTTTAGCATGGCCAATCCACCTAACTGCACATCTTTGGACCGTGGGAGGAAACCAGAGCACCCAGGGATCAGGGTTTATTGGGAGGAGGCCTAATTCTGCTCCTGTGTCTTATGGTCTTATGGTCACCCGGAGGAAACCCACGTAGACTTGGGAAGAACGTGCAAACTCCAAACAGTCAGCCAAGGCAGGGATCTAACCCAGTCCCTGGCTGTGTGAGGTGCAGTGCTAACCACTGCACCACCGCAGGTGCTGTCTGTTGAGCGTTTCCAGCAGATTTCAAATTCCTCGCGCCTGCAGTATTTTGCTTTTGCATTGGTGTATCTCCTGAACCCTAGAGGGTTGGGGATGAAAAGAGAAAGGACTGAGGAGGAGGAGGAGGAAGATGCACTTGAGTGGATGAATTCAATGTCAAATCGAGTATGGAAAGAAAAAAGTGAAACAAAAGAAAAAGAGATGGAAAGAGATGAGCAAGAAAATGATTATGTAAATTTAAAACTTGACATTTTAAAAATCTCCCAAAACAATTCACTATCTGAAGGAGTAAAACTTTCCAGTTTAAATTGTTCTTTCCCCGTGTGAGAGGCTGATTGGTCATCGTGAACAATCATCACACTGCTAAAGAGGTACTTACACCGTTAATTACTCAACATAACTGTCTGTGGCCAGGTTTAAAGGGCAAATGAAGCAAATTCATGAAAATCAGAGGACAAGATGCTGTTTTCACAAGTGACACCAATTAGCCAACAATCTGCGGTAATTCATCATTAATGGAATTAGTCTTCCTCACAGTTTGGGCAGATTTTTCACATTCATAACAGTGACAGTAATATGATAATAATAATGCATTGTTATTTTCCAAACCACTGTCGCAGAACTGGAGAAAATAATTACCAATCCTCTCTCGGCAACACTAAGCTGCTGCCTTTCAACTATCATAGTGGTGCTAATAAACTAGTCCGCACTGTTATATAAATATGATACATTTCCCACAATTTAAATTATGTTGGTTATTATCATATTCAGACCAGCTGGATCGCATACAAAAGGCACTGTAATTGTGCAGTGACTCATTAATTAAACGCATCAGCTTATGTACTGTCTTCTGCATCGTTCACTGAATAAATAGTACAGAGGCTGATAGGTTCAATTTACTTTAATGATTCCCCCTTAGCTCTGGGTTTCAAATTGTGGTACATGAAAACAAAGTAGCTGATAATATAGTGGTGTAATTGGAGGCACCATAATATGGGTGGTGAATGCAAAGAAAAGACTTGTATCCAAAACTCATCAGGGTGCCAACTGTGTTGTAAATTCTAAATAATTATCATAATTGAGAAAGCAAATCGCGAAATCCATTTGTAACTACATCGGACTTGATTGACAGGTTTTGAAAGATACCTTTTCAAACTCTTTTCAAGGATAAAGACAACTTTATCCTACAGGTTCCATTCTGGAACCCTGTACATTGGCACCTAACCTCTCAACTGTTTTCAATAGGTTCACATCTCTAATAAGGTAACACAAAGGAATTTTATCGAAATGCAGCAAGCATGCTAGGTTAATATTCACACAGCCCAATTTCAGACCGTAATTAAAAGAATAATTCGGAAAGATTGTGGGTGGGATTCTCCGTCCCAGGTTGCCACGATAGCGTTCCCAAGTGGGATAGAAAATCGGGAGTCAGGGCAAAATCAGGATCGATGTCGGGTGGGGATGACCCGATCGGGATGCTCTGACTGCTCCTCCTCCTCCTCCTCCCCCCCCCCCCCCCACTGGTGGCGGGAACAAGGTCCACACCGTGCGCCAGCGGGAACATGTAAATAAATGCAAATGGGACTTAATGACCCATTTGCATCCATTTAGTGGGCCCGACACCCTATGCTCCGGCCTTCCGTGATTCTCCGGTCCCCGCGGCCAGGAATCATATGGGCGCAAATCACTTGTGGTCTCTACCAGCATGGCCCTGGCATGGCGGACCTTGCAGTGGGCCCAGGGAGTTTCCCCTTTGGCCCAGCGTGAAGTCACCACATCAGGGTCACACTGATACAGAACATCCAAGCTCATCCGTGAGCCACCACTCACCCCAACAATGCACTGCCTGCCCATGCCTCCTCTACCAATTCCCCCCTTGCCCTCACCTAGGGCCCCTGTAATAAGGAACCCCCATCAGGGATCCCTGTAATAGGGAGAGCACCTACAGGGACCCGTTTAATAGGGGACACTCACTATGGTCCCCTGTAATAGGGGGACACCCCCCCCCAGAGACCCCCTGCATAAATACCTTCCGTTCCCGGAACATAGATCCCTATATGGAAGATTTAGAGCAGTCCAGACAGGGGCAGTGAGAGGAATTACAGCTGCACCACTTACCTTGAAGCTTCACGTGTCCATTCCTTGAAGAACAATAGCTGCGACTTGCATCTGGTTCCCACAGAACCATTAACTGCAAGCTATTCATAGCTTTCTAACAGTGGTCTGTGATTGACAGATTCTACAAACTATCTGCAGTTTTGATTCAAAGAACATAGAACATACAGTGCAGAAGGAGGCCATTCGGCCCATCGAGTCTACACCGACCCACTTAAGCCTTCTTTTCCACCCTATCCCCGTAGCCCAATAACCCCTCCTAACCTTTTTGGTCACAAAGGGCAATTTATCATGGCCATCCATCCAACCTGCACGTCTTTAGACTGTGGGAGGAAACCGGAGCACCTGGAGGAAACCCACGCAGACACGGGGAGAACGTGCCGACTCCGCACAGACAGTGACCCAGCGGGGAATCGAACCTGGGACCCTGGAGCTGTGAAGCCATAGTGCAAGCCACTTGTGCTACCGTGCCGCCCGTTCCATGCTGCATTCAGTCGGCACAGTTGCTCCGTTGTTAACACAGCTGCCTCACAGCTCCAGTGACCCGGGTTCAATTCCAGCCTCGGATGACTGTCTGGGTGAGTTTGCACTTTCTCCAGGTGTCTGCGTGAGTTTCCTTCTGCTCTCAGTTGCAAGTGTAAATCTTCTTCGCCCTTTCTCACGTACTCTGAAGTCCTAACTATAGTATGGAGACCAGAACAGTGCATTGTACACTAAATGAGGTTGATCAGTGCCCTTTGCAAGTTTAATATAACTTTATTACTTTTGAGTTCTGTATTCCCATAAATAATTTTCAGAGTTTTAATATGATTTTAATTTATTTTACCTACAATGCTGCATTTAATGATTTTCAGCAGTATCCCTAGATTTCTTTGTCCTTCTAACCTATTCAGTTCCTCATTTTCAAATGCAGGGATTTCTCTATTTTTTCTCCCTAGAGCTTCACCTCATATGTAACTACATTTTTCACTTAACCACTCAGTCTGCAGCTGTTCCCATGTCTTCTTTCATTGGATTCTTCAGTTTGCGCCACATCTCCATGTTTGGTACCATCTGCAAAATTTGACCTTGCCTTATTTGACCTTGACTGGGGCAGCATGGTAGCATAGTGGTTAGCACAGTTGCTTCACAGCTCCAGGATCCCAGGTTTGATTCCGGGCTTGGGTCACTGTCTGTGTGGAGTCTACACGTTCTCCCGGTGTCTGCGTGGGTTTTCTCCGGTTTTTCCTCCCACAGTCCAAAGATGTGCGGGTTAGGTGGATTGGCCATGCTAAATTGCCCTTTGTGTCCAAAACATGTTAAGTGGGGGTTACTGGGTTACGGGGATAGGGTAGATACATGGGCTTCAGTAGGGTGCTCTTCGTAAGGGCCAGTGCAGACTCGATGGGCCGAATGGCCTCCTTCTGCACTGTAAACGCTATGATTTGTCCCTGAGTTCAAAACATTAATTTAAATTATGAATAACAGTTGTCCCTGCACTGATCCTTATAGAGCGCCACCTTCCTTAAATCAGAATAACCCTTACACAAATCAACATAGGCGAACGTTGGAAATCTAAAATAAAATTCTTGGGTGTGAGTCACCCAAAAAGTAACTATGGGCGCGATTAGGTGGCCCTGCGCTGCCCGGCACGAATCTGGACGCAACGGGTGAATCGTTCACTAGCCCAACATTGGGCTCAGTGCTGGCTGCCAGACTGATCACAAGTCACCTGACTCGCTCCGCCCGGTGCAATTTGAATCTCGCCCAGATCTGAATTTTTAAATGAGCCGTTCGACTCATTTAAATACCCGGACACCGGATTAACCCAGCGCCTCGGACTCAACGGCTACGCCTGGGAAACCTCGCCAGATGCTGTTTAGTACTGGTCCACATGTCTCCCAGACCATTGGAGAGTCCCAGATGGTACCCTGGCACTCCCCCTGGCACACTGGCACCTTGGAACTGTTAGGGACTCTCTAATGGCTCACTTAAATGTGATTATCAGGATACCGTGGATCAGGTGACTCAAACACGGTTTTATGCCTGACACAAAGCCCGATTTGGGCCTCTCCTGCGATACTCCCGGTACACCCAGATCAGAGCCTGGCACAGCAAAATGGAAAAATCGTGGCCTTCATCAGGCAGCGCGTTCCACATTCCAACAACTCTCTGGAAAAAGTTTATTTTTTATGTTTCTCTGGTCCTTTTGCCAATCACCTTAAATTAGTGTTTATCTGGGACTAGTTGGAATCTCCCATGATTATTATCGCATTCCTGCTATATTCACTTTGTTGATTTGATTCTGTATTTCTTTCTCCAATTCCCTTACATTATTTTCTGGTCTATTGTATACCCCTATTCCAGGATGGATCCCTACTTATCATGTAACTCGATCAATATGAATTCTGTACCTGTGGTACTCCTAGCTACAACCCTTTTTCCTACTGCAATTATGTTATCTTTGACTATTACAGCTATTGCTCGGCATTCCGACTGTCCTTACCTGTCTTTCTCCTGATCTTCACAGCTATTGAGTGCTTTGTACCTACAGTGGGCAGAACTATCCCTGAAGTGCACTGAGTATCATAGAGTCATAGAATTTACAGTGCAGAAGGAGGCCATTCGGCCCATCGAGTCTGTACCGGCCCTTACAAAGAGCACCCTACTGAAGCCCACGTATCTACCCTATCCCTGAAACCCAGTAACCACCACTTAACATGTTTTGGTCACTAAGGGCAATTTAGCATGGCCAATCCACCTAAGCCATGCATCTTTGGACTGTGGGAGGAAAATGGAGCACCCGGAGGAAACCCATGCACACACGGGGAGAACGTGCAGTCTCCACACAGACAGTGACCCAAGCCGGGTATCGAACCTGGGACCCTGAAGCTATGAAGCAACTGTGCTAACCACTGTACTACCATGCCTCCCCCAGGGTGGGTAGCGGGTGTGAAAATCAGCACTTTCCCCACCAGTCATGGTGGCGGGTTTTCCAGCCTCATAAATTATACAGTCAGGGGAAACTTGCAGACTCGCTGCGGGGCAGCCTCTGATTCACCCACCATGCCATTACCTCACCGCTTCATTACTCTGGGCACCATATTTAAACTGCAGCCATACACCGAGTTCTCAATGTTTCCAACCCAGGACTGGCTCCAGTGAAGATAACGCCCTGAAAGTCAAGAAGAGTGCAGCCCCCTGACACAGTGACATTTCCCTGAAATGCTTTTTGGACTCTGTTGAGACCCGCCTTAATGTCATCTACCACAGCAAGATATAGAGGTGGCTCGGAATCACAATCTGGTGGACACACCACACAACACAAGGCACTTTTCACAGTAACTTCATTGCAATGTAAGCCTAGTTGTGACAATAAAGATTATTATTATTATCTGTTCCACAGGAGGCAGAGGCTGGGACATCTGAGGCCGCTGGAACTCAGAGCATTGCTGGAGGCCGGGAACTGCTGAGTCTAAATCAGATGCCTCGCCTCCGGACTGGGTCCTCAATGTTCCTGGACCTGTGGCGGCAATCATGTGGACATCAGGAAGGGATATCAACTGCACTCCTCAGAGTGCAAAGGGCAATGGAGGAGCCCATCCGCTTTCAGTCCAAGGTGATCACACCATCATATTAATGCACAAGATTAGTCGGACAGCAGTCGCCATGGAGACCTTGGACGAAGACAATTGTCCGGCACTATTGCGGATAGGGCACTCCATCGTTGAGGCATGTGATGGCATCCCTCAGTGGCTTTGTTGTGAGGAGGGTGGGGCATCTCAAACTCATTCCAGCTGGCCCTTCCTTCAAGAGGCCCTCAGTCACCCATATAGAGGAGGGTCATTCATAGGTGACTCTGGGAGTGCTTGGCCCATCAATTCCCCTCTTCATGTGAGCACCACAGCTTCAGCTCTGCAGGCTGAGAAGGGTGCCACTGCCAAACCGCAGCCAGGATCCTACAGCTCTGGGCCCTCCAGAAGACGTCCACAATGGTCATCACAGACAGAGCATAACAGTTTGAAGGCTGCTTCCCTCTCCTCTGTGGATGTAGGAACAGAAGTAGGCCATTCAGCCCATGGGGAGTGGACCATGGTGCAGTGGAAGGGATAGGAAGGTTAAGAAGATGTAGTTGCACAGAATGGTCACTTGTGACAACAGGTTGCACGGTGGCACAGTGGTTAGTGTTGCTGCCTCACAGCAACAGAGACCCGGGTTCGATTCCGACCTTGGGGCACTATCTGTGTTTCCCCATGCACAATTTCCCAGTTTCCTCCGGGTGCTCCGGTTTCCTTCCACAGTCCAAAGCTGTGCACGTTGGGTGGATTGGCCGTGCTAAATTACCCTTGGTGGGGTTACAGAGATAGAGTGGGAGATTGGGCCTAGGCGGGCTGGTCTTTCAGAGGGTCAGTGCAGACTCGATGGGCTGAATGACCTCCTTCTGCGCTGTAGGGGTTCTATGATTCAATTCTATTCTACGATTTGGACCTAATGTTTATGATTGTGAATAAACTCTCAAGAATCTCTCCATGTACATGGCAACTTTACTTCTGAGCAGTGTTTGCAAATTTCAGACATGAAACTTGGTTCCTGCGCACGATGAAAGCAAGTGTCTCAGTCCAGAGCCTCTTCCCTATGTGGTGTGTAACTACGCCAAAGTAATTGCCTGGATTCACAGTCACTTGACGCATTAGTGATGATGCCGGCACCTCGATGTGGCTTGTCATTGCTGCCAGAATGTTGTGCGCAGACATAACAGAGTTCTGTGATTTTCTCGGTGCTCTCAGCACCTTTGAGGTAAGTCCGGCCCCATCTCTCCAGCATCTGTGTTCAGAGTCAGTGTAGTCCTCAAGGCGATGAAGGTTGCCAAAGGATTGGGTGCATTTCCGTGATATGTTCACAGATTGCAAGAGAGCTGCCCTCATCCTGACGGGTGTCAGACACTCACAGATACAATGTGAAGATCTATGGAGTGTCCTCACTGCATGTTGTCACCATCCTCGTGAAACCTTGCAACCATTAAGGCCTTTGCTGCATCTCCATGACAACAGCCTGATCTCAGAGGTTTATGCGCACTGCCATCAGCCTCATGAGCATGCCTGCCTTGTTTTGCCCCTGCGATGGCCTCATTGCCAGTATCCTCGTCTTCCAGGACCCTCATTGCCTCAGGCATCCTCCTCATCGGAAGAGAAGTGCAGTTCTTCCACCTCCTCCTCAACCAGGTCCTCCGATTGTTGCAATGCCAGGTTATGTAGTGCATAGCAAGCAACGACGATGCGTGACATCCTCTGGGGACTATACTGCAGTGCTTAACCAGATTTGTCGAGGCATCAGAACCTAATTTTCAAGATGTTAACTGTGCTCTCCAGCCTGCTGTACTGTCTCTCTGCTGCAGTTTGAGGCCGCCGCTTAGGAGTCATCAGCCACCTCCTCTGAGGGTAGCCCTTGTCCCCAGGGAGCCGACCCTGGAAGATGTGAGGAATTTGAGACAGGATATAGGAGCTGTGGACGCTTAACAGACCTGCGTGATCCATTTGTTATGGTCGGAGTCCAAATGAACATTCAGCAAGTGGAAGTCCTTGCAGTTCAAATACAGAATTTCTTGTTCTAAGCTGCTGCTGAGTTCTAAGCACCACTAGAGTGCAGTTGATGGCACCCCGGAAAACCCGAAATCTCTGCAAATCCCAGCACTTTTGCTTCCTGGCTTGCCTTATCCTGGTTGAAATGCACCATGTTCTGTGCCTTTGCAAAGTCGCCCTCGATGCACTTGTATGATCCTGTGGAACCCTGGAAGGAGCCAGTAGCATAAAAATTGACCGCCTTGGTCACTTCCACTGTCACTGGCCCTGGATGCCTTCCAGGTCCCCGCGGCATCAAATTCAGCAGAAGATGGCATATGTGAGTGACAGTCTTTGGTGACACTGATTTGCGAGCAGCTGCAGGATGGCAAGTGCCATCTATAGGCCTTGGGTCTTGCAATGCACCTATGAACAATGGCTCACTGTGGACCTTCAGCTGCATCCAGAGTAGGCCTGGCACCCCTTCATCTTAAGGTTGGTGCTCCTCCACTTGCCAAACCTGGCTCCTCCATCGCAAACTTTTCTCTTCCCTGTAAACCGTGAGGCATAAAGCTAGATCACCAGGCTCCATCATCCTGCTGTTCCCCTCCTGCAGCATCAAAGAGAGATACATGAGGATTAGCGCTTGTGGCCTAAGGACCACTCTTGGTTAAGTCTCTGGCTCCGGCCTCTTCACACATGCCAGAGCGGGCTGGCCGCCATTTGAATGGTCAGTGTTTAGTGCGGTTCATGGCTGTCCAAAGCCTCCGCTACCTCCCCCGCAGCCCTCCATTCCGCTTAACTAATTGGCGGCGGCTTCAGCCACTCAACTGCAGGCTGTGCTCTCAGCTCAGGCGCAGGTATTACGGTAGGTATTACGGCGCAGGCAGCACGGTAGCATTGTGGATAGCACAATCGCTTCACAGCTCCGGGGTCCCAGGTTCGATTCCGGCTTGGGTCACTGTCTGTGCGGAGTCTGCACATCCTCCCCGTGTGTGCGTGGGTTTCCTCCGGGTGCTCCGGTTTCCTCCCACAGTCCAAAGATGTGCAGGTTAGGTGGATTGGCCATGATAAATTGCCCTTAATGTCCAAAATTGCCCTTAGTGTTGGGTGGGGTTACTGGGTTATGAGGATAGGGTGGAGGTGTTAACCTTGGGTAGGGTGCTCTTTCCAGGAGCCGGTGCAGACTCGATGGGCCGAATGGCCTCCTTCTGCACTGTAAATTCTATGTAATCTATGTAACCTGCACTGCAAGACTATGCTGTAGCTTAAACCATGAGGGTTGCTGGTCCAAACGTCATGGCATTTATCTTTGTCTGCTTTCATCTTATTTATCACCAGTGAGTCATCAAATTACCTAGCGGCCTCAACAATCTTCAACAAACCCCATGCAAGCAATACAAATAGGAAGAGATCTTTCAGTATTTAACAAATGTTAATCAAGAAGTGTTGCCACGTACAGCACCAATAAAGGTACAGTGACATTTTAACCAAGTGCCAAAAAAATACAAACGTCAAAGATTAAACATTGGTTTGAGTACTTGGCATATAATCAAACAATCGGTTAAATATTCCTTTGGTCAATTTGTGTAGTGACACTGAAAATTAATTTGCATATGTATCTCTTCACTATTTGTGCAAAATCGCAACCAAGAGTCTAAAGAATATCTTTTATATCATTAGACATAATGACCAGAGTCATTCCTACTCCAACATTAGACATGGTCACCATTTTGATGAAAAATATCCACTCAGATAAATGACAGGAAAAGATGCAACATTTGAAGTTCAGCTCAGGCCAGTCAGGACATTGAGATTGTCCACTGCCAGACAGAACACCATGGCATGTATCCTTGTCTGCTTTTATCTTATTTATCTCCCTGAGTCATCAAATTTCACAGCTATCTCAGCGAGCTTCAGCTAATCCCATGAATTGTCAAGACCAGCTTGATGTTTATGTAAACATCTAATTTCTAATGTCTTGAAAATGTCCTCAAGCCACAGCAACACAGATCTGGAAAAGGTCCAACCTTATTATTAATTAAGTAGAAATGAAGCAGAAAGTGTTCATTATGTTAGATGGCGTCAAACAGAATCAGTATGGGAATAAGTCACATCCAGCTGGTGTGAAAGTCAGCCAAATATTATACCAGCTTCAAGGAGCTAGCGCAGTTCTGGTACCAAGGTACACTTTGGAAAGCTGGGCCAGCTTACTCGTATTGGGTCCAAAGACAGCACAAAATTAGCATTCACATTTTCTTTAGGACAGGCTGGAAACAAAGCCCTGCGCCACTTATTTTGTAAAATTTATAACTAGCTTTTCATCACACATTTGACAGGCATTACTATTGTTTAAAAAAAAAAGGTTGGGAAGAGGGAAGCAGCCGCTGATACTCCCGCGCATGCGCGGACACGCGCCGGCTGGTGGAGTCCCTTCGGCCCAGGCTGGTGTGGGGTGCAAACTACTCCGGCGCCGGCCTAGCCCCTGAAGATGCGGAGGATTCCTCACCTTTGGGGGCGGGCTGACGCTGGAGTGGTTCACGCCACTCCGTCCCGCCGAGACCCCCCACCCCGCCGGGTACGGGAGAATCCCGCCTTTATACTCAACCCTTTGTAATAAATACGAGCATACCCTTTGTTTTCCTAATTGCTTGATGTACCTGCACATTAACTTTCTTGGTTCTGTGTAAATGAACGCCCAGGGTCCTTCTAAATACCAATACTTTCCAGTTCCTCATCATTTGCAAAATATTCTGCTTTTCTCTGTTCCCTGGCAAAGGGAAAATTTCACACTTTGTCACACAGCAATCAATCTGTCAAATTCTTTCCCACTTATTTAACTAGTCCATCACCTTTTGTAACCTCTTTGCATTCTTCTCACAGTTTACTTTCCCACCTAGCTTTTTACCCTCAGCAAACTGGATACATTATATTTTGTCAATATATTTCAGCTAATGATGAAGATTGTAAGTAGCTGAGGCCCTAATACTGATCCTTGCAGTTACACGAGTTACAGGCAGCAAGTCCGAAAATAACACATTTATTCCTAAACCCTGTTTTCTGTCCGTTATCCATTCCTCAATCCATGCTAATCCAGGACCCCCTATCCATGAACCCTGATTTCATATAATGACCTCTTATGTGCATGATAGGAATGTTCATTTAATTTGTTTTGCCGAATGAGGAATGAATGTGTGCCAAAACACCATCTCCATGGAATTAAAATTCAGCAGGTAATATCATTGGCGTGTGGCCCTCTCCACAGGTGATAGACCAGAATTTACCCCTGCATTTCAAACGAGAGAAGCAATTATCTTTCTTTCCAGTGTTAATCGGAGGGAATCTCAGATTAGTAAGTGTGGATCTTATGTTTGACAGATTTTGTATTAATTTTCAGAAAGGTGTTGTATCGTGAGAGGTGCCTGATTTTAGTTCACTTGAAACTCATTCACTTAAGTAGAGTTAAAATCAGGTTCTTTAAGGTTTCTCTGTTTGACAGCACGTGGTTCAAAAGCAATTTTGCACCCTGTATCAGGTTTCAGATTACTTAGTTACAGTAAAAAAGCAAATTGTTCATTGAACAATTCATGAAATAACTTTCTTTCTCTTGTTGAATGTAATTCAGTCTCCCATTGAATTGATTGCTTCCTACGTTGCAAATTTTCCCATTTTCCAATTATTGTGTTCTTTTCTTACAGTTATCTTACCATGAATATTGGGAATAGAGGCTATATGGGGCATGCTGTTTTCATATCCTTCTCTGCTTTCTGGTGATGACTTGGTCAGAGCTAGCGTCATACGGGAAGAGTTCCACCAATTATCTCTTCCAGATTGCGAGCCCCCAAGAAAGTATCTGCCTGCCTCGCACCTTCCTCCCTCACATGGCGACGTGTGGAAGTGGGTCTTCCGTTCCTCCACTGATCTGGAATGCTCGAGGGCAAAGCCGTAGCACAGAGAGTTTCTATCGGAAAACTGTCCATAGGCACAGGATATAATGTCATGTTGGGAATGTGGCTGTGACTCTTCTGTATGATCCAGCAGCTGTGGGGAAGCATTGTCTGTTAGCGGACTCCCTCCCCATTGACTCTCATGGTCCGATTCAGATCTTTCTGTGTGGAAACCGGAATACTGCAATAGGGGGGAAGAAAAGAAAAAGTTACTGAAAGGATCACAGATCAGCATTTGGGTTTCATTTACACTAAGCTTAAATAGTAAAAGATCATCTTCAATCGTTCTTGCTCCTACTGGGCACCATCCTTCATAATCTTCGTCGTTCCTGCATTTTCAAACATCAAAATCAGCCTTCAATACATTGATTCCCACTCTTTCCTCATACCGAAAAGCTGGTGTCTCTCAAAGTCTGGGAGGCCCCGCCGGGAGGGGGAAGGGGCTTCAGATTTCAAAAGCAGGCAGGAGTCTTCATGTGCGGGTGGCTCTTGCCATCAGCAAGTCTTTTCATTGGGCAAGGCTCCCCAAGTTTAGCTCAATGGGCTAAACAGCTGGTTTGTAATGCAGAACAATGTCTGTAGCGCGGGTTCAATTCCCGTACCAGCTTACCTGAACAGGCGCCGGAATGTGGCGACTCGGGGCTTTTCACAGTAACTTCACACTTGTGACAATAAAAGATTATCATTAAGTAAAAGGAACTCCTCCCAGTTGACATTCGGTCAAGGAGATTCGAGAAATAAACGCATGATTCAAAAAATGGCTTGTTGAGGAAGGGCTTTGATTCATGGGGTACTGGAATAAATACTCGGGAGAAAGAGAGCTATTCTGTTGGGCATGGACTCCACTAAAACCAGTTCCCTGGCAAATTATATAACTTGGCCAGTGGATATGACTTTAAACTAAAAGAGTATGGGAGGGTTCAGGTGAAGGAAGATTTAGGAATCTAAACAAAGAGATTGCGACAATAGATCAGTGGCCAGAACTTTCTGGCTGTTCCCATCGGGATGTCTTCAAGTCCCTCCAATGGTGACCCCTCTGCTGTGGATTCCCTGGTGGCAGGGGGTGCAAACAATGGGAAGCCCCACTAAAAGCAGCAGAACCATAAGGTCCCACCTGGCCAATAGCAGGCCACCTCCACCATTGCAAAACATGCCCCGCTCAGTATGTCAATTTTGGTGAAGGCAAGCAGAGGGAATAGGAGGGTCAGAGAAATGTTTTAATAAATTTATAGAACCCACTTTTTTTTTCCAATTAAGGGACAATTTAGCGTGGCCAATCCACCGAGCCTGCGCATCTTTGGGTTGTGAAACCCACGTAAACACGGGGAGAATGTGCAAACTCCACACGGACAGTGGCCCAGAGCTGGGATCGAACATGGGACCATGGCACTGTGAGGCAGCAGTGCTAACCACTATGCCACGAAGCTGCCCTTGAAGGGTCAGAGAGTTTAACAGTAATAAAGCATCAGTTAATAGGATCCACATAAATAATAGCAGTAAAAATTCAAATTAAATGTTCTTTATCTGAATGTGCAAGGCATTTGGAAAAATTAGATGAACCAGTGCCACAGACAGAGATTTAAATTGAATCACCATTACCGAAACATGTTTACAAGGTGATCTAGTTTGGGAAATAAATATTTCAGTATGCACAACATTTTGAAAAGACTTACAAGGTGGAAAATGAGGAGTCAACCTAATAGCTAATGATGGCATAACGACATTAGTAAGAAAAGATTCTGGTTTTGAAGATCAGGAAGTCTTTTTCTGCAGTCCACAACTCCATACGCTGCCACATGCAGGGCAGGTCGTGCTTGAAGGGTTGGGCAGGTGGGTTATTTGGAGGTTTGTGCGCTCCATCGGATGCCAACACTTCACCTCGGCACGTTCGCAATGAAGTCCCGAGATGTGTTTGCTGCTTTACCAAATGAACCTTCTCCATTTTGGGCAGTCACAAGATAGGGACTTCCATGAGTGGAGTACAATCAGTATGGGTGATGGTTAGGAGTGAAAAAGGTCAGAATGCTGGTGGGAAGTATATATAGGTTCCAGAACAGTAATTATACTGTTGGACAGAACATTAAACAATAAATTATTGGAGCTTATAACAAAGGTGAAGCAATAACTGTCGTCAACTTTACATGCACAGTAAAGGTGCTCTGGAATATGAGTTTACAGAATGTTTTTGTGACAGTTTCCTGTAAAAATACATTGTGGGGGGGAATGGAGTATGAGAGTAAACTATCCAGAAATAGATTATAATCGATTGTAAAAAGGAGAGTGGCTCAAATAACACTGGTCCCTTCGATGCAGAGGCAGGAAAAATTATAATGGGGAATGCAGCAATGGCAGGGCCATGGAACAAAGGTTTTGACCCCAAATTTTCATCTAGTTGGAAGGGCACTGTGCATTAGCCACAAAAGTGCCAGAATCCTGAATCTGGAAGTCCCGCCTACAAACAGGGTGCCTAAACGTTTCACCAAGGGGAGGGGTGGGGGAACAAGGGCACGTGCGTTTCACACGTCCACTGTACACAGAGGCAGTTGCACATTTGAAAGTTCACCTTCTTTCAAACAGAAGCAATTTTGGTCACTCAGATTTCTCAACACAGGTCATAGACATTAGACAGTTGAGGGAAAGGTCCAAACCTGCCATAGTTATTTGGAAAGGTAAGGTAACCTTTTGGAGAAGTAAGGTACCCCGTTGAAAATGCTTTTTTAAAATAAATTTAGAGTACCCAATTCTTTTTTTTTTCCCAATTAAGGGGCAATTTAGCGTGGCCAATCCACCTACACTGCACATCTTTGGGTTGTGGGGGTGAGACCCATGCAAACACAAGAAGAAGGTGCGAATTCCACACGGACAGTGACTTGGGACCGGAATCGAACCCAGGTCCTCAGTGTGTGAGGCAGCAGTCCTAACCACTGCGCCACCGTGCCGCCTCCCTCTTTGGGAATGTTAAGCGTGGACGTGAATGTGGATTAAAAAGTGGATGAGTCTTTGGAATTATCAAACTGTCATGTCATTCAAAAACTCTATCCTTTAAATTAAATAAAGTCAGCTGTAGTTTAAAATAATCAACGATTGCAATTTCAGTAGATATTTGTTGACATACGTCTTAGGGATTTCATCATAGGATTAGTGCTGCTAGAATGCTTCCACATACCATTCTCACAGTGGGGGCCTGATAACTCATATTTTAATTTATAGCTCAGAAAGGTTATTAGCTGTCCTTGATGTGGGGCTTTGAATACAAATGTTTACTTTTTTACTTTTAGAAGGGATTCAGTACTTGAAGGAATTCAAATGTATTGAAAGAACTTTCATCAATGAGAGTCATTTTATTTTTAATATATTACCAGGGTCCCTGTGGGCCTCCTCTTTTACAAGGGTCCCTGTGGAGGGTCCCCCTAATACAGGGATCCCTGTGGGAATTCCCCTTATTACATGTGTCCCTGAGGGGGGGAGGGGGTTCTGGTAGAGGAGGCGTGGGCAGATAGTGCATTGTTCGGAAGTGGGGGGACAGGGTGGCCCTCAGATAAGCTTGAATGGTTTCTACCAGCGTGGCCCTGATGGGGCGGACCACACAGTGGACCAAGGGGGAAGCTGTTGCCCCCTAGACCCACCATGGGTCCACCACATCAGGGCCACACTGGTAAAAACCACAAGTAATCCTCGCCCACGCGATTCCTGGCCAGGGGGAACAGGGAATCACGGGAGACCAGAGCATTGAGCTCCTAGCCTGCTGAATGGATATAAATGGGTCATTAAGACCCATCTGCGTCTATTTATTTCCTCCTGCTGGCACGCATCATGGACCTTGCTCACGCTGCCAATGGGGGTCGGAGCATCGCATTCGGCTCGGCGCCTACCACCAATCCCGATTTTCCCCCATTGCCCGATTCTCCGTTCCATTGTGGAACGCATTCCGCGTGTCCCGGGACGTAGAATTCTGCCCAAGGCATAGTAACATGGGCAGAAGATTGGTTGGGCAGAAAGCAACGAGTTGGGAGAATTGAGCATTTTTAAGTTGGCAGGCTGTGGCTATTGGAGTGGTGCGAGGATCAGTGCTGGGACCTGAGCTATTTACAATTTATATTAATGACTTAGACAAAGAGACCATGAAGAATGTTATCTAAGTTTATATGTTACAAGTCTGTGAGGGTTGCACAGAGCCTGCAAATAAATAGACACAGATCAAAGGAGTGGCAATAAGGTAAATATATAATAAAGGAGAAGTTTGAGATTTTTCAGCTTAGTTGCAAGAACAGCAACACAAAGACATGAAACTCAGGTGTCAATACAACAGGTTCTCAATTCTGCAGCCAATGGGTACAAGCTGTCCCTGTTATGGGGCTGGTTTAGCATAGCGAGCTAAACAGCTGGCTTGAATTGCAGAACATTGCCAGCAGCGCAGGTTCAATTCCCGTAACAGCCTCCCCGAACAGGCGCCAGAATGTGGCGACTAGGGGCTTTTCACAGTAACTTAATTGAAGCCTACTTTGACAATAAGTGATTATTATTATTATTATCTACGGAGCCCTCAAAATTTTCAATACCTCCATTAAATCTTTTGTCAACCTTCACTTTTTCTAGAAACGACAAGCTCAGCTTCTCCAATCTACCCACGTAAATGTAGATCCTCAGCCCGGAAACATTCTTATAAATTGTTTCTGTCTCTTCACTAATGCCTTCACATCCTTCCCAAAATGAGGTGGTCAGAATTGGGTACTATGCTCCATTGATGCTGATCCGGTTGGTGTTTTATAGGCACACGTATTTGAGTAATGAGTCTATTTTCCCACCTCGTGGGATTGAGGAATTGATACACTGACACATGCCAGTGTTTTTAAGCCTCTCCGCCTCCAGTCGGGGCCTGAAAATTGTGCCCATAATGCACCAACCAATTAACCCTCAATTGAAATACAATATCTAACTCTCGGCACCAGTCTTTGGGAAATGAGGATATCCCAAGTGAGTATACCCCACTATGTGATCGCTGAGGACTCCCCCACCATAAGGGCATCCCTTTCATTCCCCCATCCCTTTTCAGGCTCCCCTACACCCCCACCCCACATAACCCCATTCATATTACCCTTCACCCCCTCTTTAATGGGTATGGCCCCCCTCAGGCTTCAACCTTTGGCAGTGCCAACCTGCCACCCCAGCAGTACCAACCTTGCACCCTGCAGTGCCACATTGGCACCGCCATAGTGGCAGATTGGCACTGCCCTGCCCTCGACCACCCTGGGGGGCTCCAATAACCTCCGAGCCTGCTGGCATGGCCATCATGCTCAGTCTCCGTTTGTGGAAGTCGCGTCCAAGATTTATTAAAAATTTTCAGAATTATGAGGGAAAAAGTAGATGAGGAGAGATTCTACCCGTTGATTGTAGGATCAAGAAACAGGAGTTTTAAAGTGAATTACGAAATTACCAAAGGTGACCTATGGAAATATAAACTGAGTATTTTTACGAAGTGAGCAGTTAGGATTTGGAATGCACTGGAAAGGGAAGTGGAGGCAGTTTCAATCATGGCTTTCAATGGGGAATTGGATAATCACCTATCTGAAGAGAAAATAAATGCATGGCTATGGAGAATGGGTGGGAAAGTGAAGACTAGCTGAGTTGATCTTGCAGAGGCCAGCTTAGATCTTTATTTTAACATTAATTCATGGGATGTGATGCCCCCTTGAGAAGGTGGTGGTGAGCCGCCTTCTTGAAGCGCAGCACCGGACGGCCTCTTTCACCATTCTATGCATCCATAATTTTATCATTCTCTCTTGAAACTGGAATCACAAATTAGAGAATGGAAATATTGGAAATCCAAAATAAAACTGCTGATGAAAGCTCGTTGACCTAAACATTGACTGAGTATTTCCAGTACCTCCTGTTTTTAATAACGACTCCTTTTTATGCCATTGGTGTGGTAAATGGACAAATGTTTGGGCATCTGGACAAGCACACTGCTGAAACTGTACAAATAACTTAAGCGTCATGATTACTTACAGAGCCCACTAATTTGATGCTGGTAATGTTTTGGGAAGTAGGAGAGGACAGCACAGAAACATACTGTTCACTCGCACCACTTTCTAGGTAGGCTAGACGAGGTACTGTGCACACATGGGCCGGGATTCTCACCCACCCGGCAGATGGGCCGTACCAGGGCCAAAGAGTTGCGTGAACCACTCCGGCGTCGAGCCGCCCGGTAGGTGCAGAATCCGCCGCACTTCCGGGGGCTAGGCCAGCACTGGAGTGGTTGGCGCCGTTCCAACTGGCATCGAAGGGCCTCCGCCAGCCGGCGCGAGTTGACGCATGTGTGGGAACGCCAGCGTGTTCTGGCAAATCTGGCGTGATCCCTGCGCATGTGCAGGGTGTTTCTTCTCCGCGCCGGCCATGGCAGAGCTTTACACAGGCCGGCGCGGAGGGAAAGATTGCCTCCAAGGCACAGGCCCACCCGCAGGTCGGTGGGCCCCTATCGCAGGCCAGGCCACCGTGGGGGCCCCCACCGGGGCTGGATCCCCCCGCGTCTCCCCCTCCCCTGAGGACTCCGCAGGCCGCCCTCAGAGCCAGGTCCCGCCGGCACGGACCTGATCTAATCCACACTGGCGGGACTGGCCGAAAACGGGGAGGCCGCTTGGCTCATCGGGGACCGGACAATCGTCAGGGGGAGGGAACACTGGCAACGGTACCTAACTGGCGCGGTGCGATCCCCGCCCCCTCCAAAAAACCGGCGCCGGAGAATTTGGTCGGAGAATCCCGCCCTAGCAACTTGGATGCGGCCCATTTCAACAGTATGCATTTTAAACTTCAGTTTTACATTTGGTGTTCAATGAGGTTTAAACATTTTTGCCACAAAATGGAAGCACCTTTACTCCCTTCCCTGTTGCTGCTTCGAAAACTCTACTTTGGCTCTCACACTTCAAGATGAAGCAATTTCTCAACCACTGCTCACAGACAAAAATTGTGCAGCTCGAAGGCTCATGAGCCGTTCAAATATTTGCAGATCTTGATTAAAATTGATTTGAGTATTTCGTTCCCAATGCATAACTTTTACTGAAGTCAACGTGTTTACCAACTTCAGTGTTTCTGTTAAAAAAGGTGAGAGGATTTGAAGCTATGTTGCATGATTATGTTACACCGTGGGCCCACGAATGTGTTGGCTGGGGCTGCCTCACATCAGTTACCAGCCTTATTGCTGGAGCTCCAAACCAACTTAGGTCAGTTTATTTAACCATTTTACAGACGTTCTAAGAACATAGCTGTTGAGGTCCTGGGAGAATATGGAGGTTCTTTACACAGACAACAACTGTTAACAGGCTGCTAACTGGCAGAAAGGATGCACTGTATCTATGGTTCACACAGTTGCCGCTACCTTTTATTGGAGTTCATGGGACAAGACAATGGATGATCTTTTGTGGAGGAGGGGACTAACGACAAGATAATGGTGGAGCAGGCTCGAATGGTTGAATGGCCTCTCCCTGTTCCTATTTTCTATATTTTCTAAGTCAAAAAATGAGCTTCCCCGAAGGCGTCCATCGTGGTTCCCACAGCAGAGGCACCAATATCTGGAATTTTGTTCAGCTACTGAACATAGAACATACAGTGCAGAAGGAGGCCATTCGGCCCTTCAAGTCTGCACCGACCCACTTAAGCCCTCACTTCCACCCTATCCCCATAACCCCTAACCTTTTTAGTCACTAAGGGCAATTTATCATGGCCAATCCACCTAACCTTCACATCTTTCGACTGTGGGAGGAAACCGGTGCACCCAGAGGAAACCCACGCAGACACGGGAAGAACGTGCAGACTCCACACAGACAGTGACCCAGCCGGGGAATTGAACCTGGGACCCTGGTACTGTGAAGCCACAGTGCTATCCACTTGTGCTACCTTGCTTCCCTAATCATGAGGCTTGTCACTAATTTACATATAAATGGGAATTTTAAATGATACATAAGCTTTGTCTGAGCAGAGACTCCAAGTGCCAAGAGCACATGGGACCCATACGATGAAGCACTGTGCACTTTGTGTGCTGAGTAAGCTTCTGCGGCCAATTATGGAAGATGTCTGCACCCAGTATGCTGCAGTGCTTTGGGGACTGCAGACCATATTAGCTTTTATATGATGATATTATGCTTTTACAATTTTGACACATAATCTGTTATGTGAGTTCTCTCAATACGATTATGAATACTTGATGCATTGTTGTAATCACTGGCCAGAACAACGACAATCTGGAGAAAAATGCAGAAGTGATAACCATTTTTTTTTAAATTATAAAGCCCCTGACAAGGACAGTTGCCTTTCTGGGGAGAGGAGTGGGTGTAGTTATCCCCCTAGATTTGAGAAGTCATGCTGCAATTTGTTGTTTCTTCAGTGAGTGAATGCTCTGGAAGTGACCTTAGCAGCACAGACATGCACATTTCTTTCTCTCTGACCCACTGCAGGGTTGGCAATGGAAGATCTGGGCAGGCAGATCCTGGAACATCACAATAAGGATGTGAGACATCCTCGTGGACTGTCAGCCCTAATGTATTTTGATGCTGATCACATTGACTCGAAACAGCAAGTCATTATCACATGCTCGAAGAAATTGCTTTGATTACATTACTGAACCCCACAAGGGGACAGAATTGAATTAACATGAAGGGTGGAATTTTACCAAAATTTTGCAGTGTGTCAGGTTCTGACTGAAAACCGGCATGTATCTCTCTCCAGATGCACAGCCGGATTTGCAGACCAAATTTTCTGGCACTCATTGCGCTGTCATTCTGGCACGGCAGGGCCTGACAGAACTAGCAAGGCCAGCTCCACAGAGAGCAGGGAGCCATCTATAAAAGGTGCCTGATCTGCGCTGCAAATAAACGCTCTCCCCGATGGACACGGAGGACCTCCCCACAAGTATCGGGCAAACCCCACCATCATGCAAGTATCGGGGGCGCACCACCCACACCCCCCCACACCCCCGCCACTCGCCCACCACCCCATACAAGTATCGGAGGTACTCTCTCCTCATTCCTCACCAACATGGAAATATCAGGAGCACTCTCACCCCCGGGTCCCCCACCACCAACCACCGTCATGAAGATATTGGTGCACTCTCACCCCTCACAGGCATCAGCCCTTCTCCCCAATACACATAAAGGGAACACCACCCCACCCTTCCCACATGGGGCTCCACAGAGGGACCACTCCGGCACTGTCAATCTGGAACTGCCAGGGTGCCAATGCCAGGGTGCCACTACCGGGGTGGCATGGAGCAGGACCAACATGTGCCAGGGTTAATGCCAGGATGCAGTGCCTTGGCTTGTCCTCTCATCCCCACACCACTTTCCCACACTATTTTTTTAACAGCTCAAAAATAATGGCAACTGGAGATAACTCACCTGAGGATAAGGTGATGCCCTTTGTTTGGATTTTGTTCGGCTCAGACGGGACTTGCTCGTCTTCCTGGAGTCAGTGATGGTTGGAGTTGAGTTTACGTATGAAAATGATGGTTTTGTTGCTGTTACTTGATCTAGTGACAGTTGCAATCCCTTGTACTCGGCATCCCTAAAAGCAGTCAAAACATAAATGTATTAGATTTGGTGCATGCGCATAAAGACCTCTGTTAAAGCATCCTTGCAGTAATTTTCGGTAGCCCCTTAAAACCCTAACCAGATGACTATAGCTGACCATATCCTTGCCACTTCTCTCCAACTTTAACCTCACAAACAACAGAGCGGAACACGGCCATCCCATTCATCCTTCCATGCACCATGTCTAATCTGGCCGATCATGAATTCTATCCTACTTCAAATCTCCTGAGAAATCTCTACGTGATTGTTCCCAATCCCTGGTGCTGTAAGGCCGATGAGCAAAACCGCAGAGTTACATTGAACTCATAGCACAGAAACAGACGATCTGGCTCACAGGTCTATGAATCTCCTCCCACCCCATTTCGTTAAACGACATCTGCAGACCCTTCAATTCCTCTCTCCATCTGGTGCATTAGTAAGATCTACATTCTAATTACTCTCTGGGTAATTATTCATCCATCCTCTATTTTCCTGATGAAAGCACAGCCACTCCACAAAATTCCTGCTCCCACACCATCCCTGTCACCAGGCAAGGAACATTGAATTTTGTTCAGTATTTTACCATCCACAGCTACACTTGCACCCTTTAACTTCCAACCCCATTATTGGCCAGATAGTTAGTGGACTATTTTCTGAAAGAGTTTATTTAGTCAGCTTCAATTGGCAAGTCACTGAAAAGTTTCATTCAGCAGAACAGGATTTTAATTGGCCAAAGTGTCTCACAATTCACTTCCATTGTGTAAAGTACATAATTTACTGAAAGTGTCCTTCCTGTTTATTTCTTTTGCTCATTTGTTCCCATTTATTTTATTTTATTGTTTTGGTCCATGGATCAATCATTGGGATACTGTATTCTCAGGCTTTATGTTTAGGCGAAGGGAAAAACAGACTCTTCAGCACCAAGTCGATGGGAGGAATCGGTTTTGGAGCAAATCACTTTGATCAGTAAACTGGCAACCAATGGGCTGGCCAGGAACATGTTCTGCCTGACAGCAGTCAGTGATTTGTTCCTGCTGGGTAATGTTTCTGAGAGAATCTTCCAAAAGTGATTAAACCTCAGAAGTGAAGGGAGCATTTTTCTCATTCTGCTGCCTACTGTCTGTAGGTGGAAGCTAGAGATCTTTAAAGTTTATCTAAACCAGCAGCTTGATAGGGTTCTTTCAATGATTGGATGTAGTGGAAGGAAAGATGTTGGATATTTATGGTCGGCTTGTGTCAATGGAATAAATTTCACTGGATGAGGTTAAGAGGGAGAGGGAGCTGGGTCAGGTGTTTGGGGGAGGGGGTTGTGGAGCCACGCTCTACACAGAGTCAACTCCACCTCCTCATGTGCTAGGCTCAGCCTGATTCAGTTCAAGGTGGTTCATAGGGCGCAACTGACCAGGACACGGATGGGTGGGTTCTTCTCAAAAGTAGATGTTAGATAATATACAATCAAAGTATTTTAAAATAAAGGCAGATTCTAAATAATCCTTTAACTCTGCTTCACCTGACAACTAACCCTTTCCCCTTCCCGCCGCCCATGTTTTTGTGGGTCTATATGTGTACGTGTGTGTGTAAAGAGTGGGGCAAGTTAGAATGGAGGATTTGGGAAATGGGTAGTAGATAGCTAGCTACATTTTCTGTCTGTTTAATTAAAGATACAGTTCATAATAAATGGTTACTCTTGTTTTAAAGTTACAAACTTGGTGACTGGAGTTTATTGGACTGAACCAAAGATCTAGGGCATTTAAATAAATCTAATTTGACTGGTGTTGCGACTCCAGGTCAAGTGGGACTGGAATTGATCGCACTCTAGCCCCGGGTGTTGTAACATCACACACAGCATTAACGTACAATGTCCTGTGCAAGTACAAATTATCCATCATTTGTCTATGTGCAGCTCTTATTCATTACAAAATATCATTGACACTGTTATGTAAAATATTAATTCACGTTTGCACGTTATTTTTAGGTTGATAAACTTTGATACAAAGATTTATCAATTGCTCATCTTTTCATTTCTGACTTCCACAAAAGTGTACTTGTGCAACATTTCCTGTTGAACTGGCTGTGCTTTTATCATGATTCAATAGGCTAGTTTGAGCAATGAATAGCAGAGAGATTTTAATTAGTTTAATACCAGACCCATGCACTAGCCACAGTTACAAAGTCTCAAAGCATACAATGTAGATTTAACTAGCCCAAGGATTAATGATCCAGCAAACCTGACTCAACAGGAACCAGTAATTTGAAAGACGCCAAAGTAAATATTATGATTCCTTTATGGCTTACAGCATTCTGCATTATCATTATCACAGTGGTTAGCACAGTTGCCTCGTGGCACCGAGGTCCCAAGTTCAATCCCGGCTCTGGGTCACTGTCCGTGTGGAGTTTGCACATTCTCCCCGTGTTTGCGTGGGTCTCGCCCCCACAGCCCAAAGATGTGCAGGTTAGGTGGATTGGCTATGCTAAATTTAAAAAAATTAATTGGGTACTCTAAATTTATTTATTTTTAAAATCACAGTGGTTAGCACTATTGCCTCACAAATCCAGGGACCCGGGTTCAATTCTGGCCTTGGGTGACTGTCTGTGTGGACTTTGCATCTTCTCCCCATGTCTGCGCGGGTTTCCTCCGGGTGCTCCGGTTTCCTCCCATAGTTCAAAGCTGCGCAGGTTAAGTAGATTGGCCATGATAAATTGCCCCTAAGTGTTCAGGGATGTGTAGATTGGCTGGATTGGCCATGATCAATGCACGGGGTTAGGGGGATAGGGCTCTTTCCAAGGGCCGGTGCAGACTCAATGGACCAAATGGCCTCCTTCTGCACTGTAGGGATTCTATGATTATCACATTGCTCAGTGAAAAGTTATCATAAATACCTTCATGCAAACTATTATTATGTAAACTCTGTGGAGAACCAAGTGAATCTAGTCATCAGGTGCAGCAGGGTTAAATGATTGTTTAGAATCTGTCTTTATTTTTATAATACTTTAATTTTATATTATGATTTGCGGTTAAATAGCAAAATGTACTGAAGTATAGGAAAAAGAAAAAGAAAGAGATGAAGATTTATATTATGTTTTTCAGAACCACCAGACATCTAACAGCACGGTAGCACAGTGGTTAGCACTGCTGCTTCGCTGCACCGGGGACCCGGGTTCGATTCCCGGCTTAGGTCACTGTCTGTGCAGAGTCTACACCTTCTCCGTGTCTCAGTGTGGGTTTCCTCCGGGTGCTCCGGTTTCCTCCCACTAGTCCCGAAAGACGTGCTTGTTAGGTAAATGGACATTCTGAATTCCCCCTCAGAGTACCCGAACAGGCGCCGCAGTGTGGCGACTAGGGGATTTTCACAGTAACGTCATTGCAGTGTTAATGTAAGCCTACTTGTGACACTAATAACGATTATTATTTGAAAGTATTTGATAGGCAATGAAGTACTTTTGAAGTGTAGTCATTGTTGTGTCATAGAAAATGCAGCAGCCAAACTGCCCACAGTAAATTCTCACAAACAGCAATACAATAATGACCAGATAGTCTGGTTTTCTGTGATTTTGAATGAGTGATAGAAATTGGCCAGGGCACTGGAGATATTTCCCCTGCACTTCAACAAAAACATGCCACTGGTTCCTCTACATCCACCTGAGAGGGTTACAACAGGACTTTGATTGAATCCCAACCATGATACAGACATCCAAAAGTTCAATTCTCCCTCCGTACTGCACTGGAGTGTCAGCCTTAATTGTTATGCTCAAGTCCTGGAGTGAGACTTGAACCAGAACCTTCCAACTCTGTGGCAAGATTCCTACCAATTGAGCCACGTCAAGTACCAATGTAAGCCGCAAAATTACTCCAGGCTGCCCCCACTCCAGTGATGTTTCCGTGGCTGAAGGGTGGCCATAAGGCTGCTTACACTCAGTGTTGTTTCTGTCAGAAGCTCCAGCAAAGTAACACCAGTGAAGCAGACATTGTTTTTCTGGCAACAGTGTTGGAATATCTGAGATTCACTGTAGTACTGATTGAGGAGCTGGGGATTGTGCAGTGTTTGTGCAGAATTTAAATCTGTTTGGAATGAGTTTCCTAAGAGTACACCGTGGAACATCAAGTAATATTTTGACATTGGCCGAGGTTTGCCCTGAACATGTCTAAGGGTGTGGAAAGGCAGCAAAGTAGGAGTTCTGTTAATTCTTTGTTTTGCAGGTCATCCCATCGTAAGTCTCTATCTAGGGCAGAGTCACTTAGATATTTGGGACAAATTCCTTGTTCGTATGGATGTGCAACAGAGATGCACACCTGTCCCTGGAAATTCAGAGACATTCTGAGAGGTGCATTGGTGGCACAAGTTAGGCCAGAGACAATACTCCAATAAATTTTAAACCTTTCCAGTCAAGAAAAAATGCAATCGATTGTCATACGCCCTTTTCACTTATGGCTCCAATTAAACCCCAACAGACGGTTCCCTGGAGTTAATTGGGAGGTCCCTCTCTAGTAGCCTTAATGCTCCCATACTGCAACTGACTAAAGTGATGTTGAAATCTGGTATATCAGAGTTCTACATCAAATTAAAACCTGTTGCATCATGGCAACTCTGACCCCAACACAAGGATTCTCCCAGTCTGAGGAAGATGTTTACACATGTAAACAAGGTATCCACCAATCATGTAAAGGTCAATTAGGTGAACCCGATGATATTCACAAACATTCTCTCTCTCTCTCCTCCTCACACACTCTCTCAGTCTGCAGTCACTCACCTACTCAGATGCGATTAGACGCCTTTCCCTCTGCCTTATGTTCCACACTAGATGTCTGGGCACCAACCCTGAGTTCCCCAACCCTCAGCTTCTTGTTCCTCCCAACCCTTCAGCTTCCTTTTGCTCAGTTCGCTGCTCCTGAGCTCCCCGGCCAGGATTCCACAGCCCTCTGTCCCACCTCCTGGGCTCCCCAGCCCTCCGCTCCTGGGTCCCCCAGTCCTCAGTTCGCTGCTCCTTGTCTCCCCACTCTTGGCCTCCCTGCTCCTGGGTTATCCGCAGCTGAGCCCACCACTCCTACGTCCCCTCCCACCCCCGCCACACCTGGGTTCCCCAGCTATCTGCTCCTGAGCCTCCTGGCCCCCGAACACAATGCGTCGGTGTTCACTGCTCCTCCAATTTCAATGATTCTTCATTGTCTCTAACATCCTGAGGTCATGAAAGGTGCTGTAGACGTACGTTTCTTTATTAGGTCATAACAGACCAAATTCTGCTGCAACTCCTGCTGAACAAGGCTGATGCCAAAAACAGCGAAAAACAAGTCCAAACCCTCAGCATGTGAGGAATATAACTCTCATAGCTGCTCCCTGTGCCATATGACAGGCGACAGGTATCTGAGATATTTTGGTCCAGACCTTATGGTCTGCAGATCATCGGGGACCGGACATAGTTCTCATTATGCCCACGGGGACCCCAAGAAGTCATAGCAAGCTGGCCTCTGGGGAATTGGCCATGAAATGTGAACTTTCAATGGGCAATTCTCCTGTTCCTCCAGACCCTCCACAAAATCTCCAACTCTGACCTAGAGCCAGAGACATTGGACATTTCTGTAGGACTTAACCTACATGCTTACCCAGAAAACGTTAGACAGAAGAATCCTAGTCTAACTCTTGGGTAACTACAGAATTACCCCTCTCACCCCCCCCCCCCCCCCAAGTCTTTCACACTGACCTCCTGAGTCCTCCTTCCAATAACCTGACTATCTCCCCAGCCCACTAACTACTCCCCCCAACCTTCTGACTAGTCCTGACACAATCTGACTCCCATGGCCAAACCTCCGCAACCCTACCCGATCTGACCGACTATCCCAACCTACCACACTAACCTGCTAACCACCCAACTACCTCCTCACCCCTGAGCCAGACCTCGGTCATCCCACCACTCGACTAACCCCAACTGGATCTTACTACCCCCACCTGAGCCAACTACCCCCAACCAACCTTACCCACCTGCCACCCAACACATCTACCACCTCACCCACCTGCTACCCGACCCAAGTACCACCCTACTCACCTGCCACTTTACCCACGTGCCACCCTACCCATCGCCTACCTCACCCACCTATCACCGTACCCACTTACCACTTCACCCAACTGCTACCTTTCCCTCCTACCATCCCATCCACTTACCTCACCCACAAACCCACACTTCCACCCTACCCATTCACTCATTCATCCACTCACCCATTCACTAACATTGCATCAGACCATAAGACATAGAAGCAGAATTAGGCCCATCGAGACTGCTCCACCATTCAATCATGGCTGATATTTTTCTCATCCCCATTCTCCTGCCTTCTCCCCATAACCCCTGATCCCCTTATTGATCAGAAACCTATCTATCTCTCTCTTAAAGACACTGAGTGATTTGGCCTCCACAAAGAGGCAAAGAGTTCCACAGATTCACCACCCTCTGGCTGAAGACATTCCTCCTCATCTCTGTCACATGGGACATTTAAACTTACATCATGGCAGCAAGTGCTGTAAAAAAAAGGTAGCACCCCGCTTGTCTCGCCTGCCCAATGCTACAAGCAGGGCAATTAAATCCTCCATGAAACTGTATTAATGCCCAGCATTTCTGAAGTTGCTGGGCTGGGAAGTCCAGGCCAAAAGTGCAGAGTTCTGTCAGGGCAACGGAACGTTTCATCTGAGCAGCAACCCGGCAATGATTTGCGGCTTTGTGCTAGATCCGGTCTTCTGCTCCCATGTAACCAAAATGACAGCAAGGGTTCCCACGTCAGACGCCTATTCATTGACTACAGATCCGCCTTCAACACCATAATCCCAGCCAAGCTCATACCCAAACTCCAAAATCTAGGTCTTGGCTCCTCCCTTTGCAACTGGATCCTCGAATTCCTGACCCATAGACCACAATCAGTAAGGATAAACAACAACATCTCCTCCACGATAGTCCTTAATACCAGGGCCCGAAAGGCTGCGTATTTAGCCTCCTACTGTATTCCCTATGCACACACTACTGTGTGCCAAAATTTGGCTCCAACTCCATCTACAGGTTTGCTGATGACACGACCGTAGTAGGTCGGATCTCGAACAACGATGAGTCAGAGTACAGGAAGGAGATAGAGAACCTAGTTGTGTGGTGTTCCGACAACAATCTCTCCCTCAACATCAGCAAATCTAAGGAGCTGGTCATTGACTTCCAGAAGCAAAGTACCGTACACACCGCTGTCTGCATCAATGGTGCTGAGGTGAAGATGGTTGACAGCTTCAAATTCCTCGGTGTGCATATCACCAACAATCTGTCCCGGTCCACCCACGTCGACACTACAACCAGAGTGTTAATGTAAGCCTACTTGTGACACTAATAAAGATTATTATTATAAGAAAACACAACAGCACCTGTACTTTCTCAAGAAACTAAGGAAATTCAGCTTGTCCACATTGAGTCTTACCAACTTTTACAGAGACACCACAGAAAGCATTCTATCAGGCATTATCGTAGCCTGGTATGGCAACTGCTCTGCCAAGGGTGTAAGAAACTACATACAGAAAGTTGTGAACACAGCCTAATCCATCAGGCGAGCCCGCCTCCCATCCATTGACTCTGTCTCCACCTCCCGCTGGCTTGGGAAAGCGGGCAGCAGAATCAAAGACCCCTCCCACCCGGCTTATTCTCTCTTTCAACCTCTTTCATCGGACAGAAGTTACAAAAGTCTGCGAACACGCAGTAACAAATTCAAAAACAGCTTCTTCCCCACCGATACCTGACTCATGAATGACCCTCTTATGGACTGAGCTGACCTCTCCAAGTATCTTCTCTACTGAGTAGTACTACACTCCATATGCTCACCTGATGTCTGTGTCTATGTATTTACATTGTGTATCTATCGTATGTGCTATGACTTTCCATGTATGGCACGATCTGTCTGGACTGTAAACAAAACTATTTCACTGTACCTAGGTACATATGACAATCAACCCAAATCCAAATCCCCGTCAGCCTAGCAAAGCAACTACGACAGTGGATTTGTTAAACCGAAACAGTCAAAAAGCCACAGGTAAAGAATTTGGGCGCAACAGCCCGTGTTTCAGTTTTTCAGAATAGCTTGAGAAGGCAATAATTAACCACCTCATATCCTTACAGCTTCCGTGTGCTTCATTTGTTTTTCTTGGACATCCCGTGCGGGATTCTCCCATGCCGCGTCATTTTTTCCCGCCGTGCCAGTGCGACACCGGCAGGCGATTCTCCGAGGTGCGGAGAATCGGTGCCATTTGCACCGGCAAGTTTGGCCCAGTGCCGGTTGTGGGCCACTGTCCGCGGCCGGGCCGCCAATTCTCCGGCCTTGATTGGCCGAGCGGCCGCGCGGAAATGGCAGAGTCCCGCCAGCGCCGTTCACACCTGCTCACAGTCAGCGGGAACTCTGCGCGTAGGGTCGGGGGCAGCCTGTGGGGTGGGGGAAAGCGCTCCTTCACCGGTGGGGGGGGGGGGGTCCGATGGGGTCTGGGCCACGATCGGGATCCACCGATCGGTGTGCCGGCCTCTCCAGCCCCAGCCCTATTTTTTTACGCAACTGGCCCCGGAACCCCTACGCCGTGTTGCGTCGGGGCCGGCGTGTTCAGCAAGTCCCCCGCGCATTTGCGGGTTGGCGCGGCGCCCAATTGGCGCCAGGAAGGGAGGTTGGAGCGGTGTAAATCGGTCCAGCGCCGTTCTGGCCCCCTGTGGGGGCCTGAATCGGTAGTGCCCGCGCCCGTTTGTTGCCCTAGTGAAACGCGCCGTCATGAAATGCAATGGCGTTCACGACGCGCAAACACTTTGCCTCCATTTCGGAGAATCCCGCCCCCCATTTCTGTGATTTGCACGTTACTTGTGTTTATTTTGCCTTCATCTGTTTAAGCTATTACTGCATCAGTGCTTGACTTAATGTCTATTTTCAGCTCTTACGATATCTTACGACTGATTATCTCAAAAGAATGGGGTTACCAGAGACTCCAGGACAAATGAAGTGCTGTCGGCAGCACAACACGTCACTGTCAGGAAAAGTTTGAACCTTTAACCACCTCCCTTGATGAGAAGTGTGCGCAAATCTGGTCAAACAATCAAACAATTTAATATTAATTTGTGTTTTCTTCAATAAAGATGATGTTGTCAAGATGAGGGCTGCTTGTGATGGGGGTGGAATGTATTCCATTTCAAGCACTGCATCAAACTCAGATGGAGACCCAGCACTGCGCATTAGCCACATTCTGGTTTCTCAGCGAGACTGACAATCGAATGGCAATCGCTCCTGAAGTGATCTTAGTTCTAGTACTGGCTGCTCTAAAAGACAGATGTGCATTTTAAGAGCAACCTTCATGACCTCAAGGTTCGAATAGTACTTTAAAGTTGGACATGCAGTCTGTATTGTAATGCAGGAAATGCAACAGCCAATTTATATACAGCAAGTAACACTGGCATCTACCTGGCAATATGGAACATTGCCCGAGTACAACCCTGTCCACAAAAAGCAGGACAAATCCCATCTGGTCAATTACTCTCGATCATCAGTAAAGTGATGGAAGGGGTCGTTGACAGTTCTATCAAGTGACACTTACTCATCAATACTCTCCACTTGCCTGGATGAGTGCAGCTCCAACAATACTCAAGAAACTCTACACCATCCAAGACAAAGCAGCCTGCTTGATTGGCATACCACCCACCACAACACCTTGGCGTTGACACAGTGAACGTTGTAGATGATACACACTGCTGCTGCACGTCGGTGATAGAGGGAGTGAATGCTGAATGTGAAAAAAATGAAAATGAAAATTGCTTATTGTCACAATTAGGCTTCAATAAAGTTACTGTGAAAAGCCCCTAGTCGCCACATTCCCGTACCAGCCTCCCCGGGCAGGCGCCGGAATGTGGCGACTAGGGGCTTTTCACAGTAACTTCATTGAAGCCTACTTGTGAAATTAAGCAATTTTCATTTTCATTTTTTTCACATTCAGCATTCACTCCCTCTATCACCGACGTGCAGCAGCAGTGTGTATCATCTACAACGTTCACTGTGTCAACACTAAGGCTCCGTCGACAACGCCTTCCAACCCTGCGGCTTCTAACACCTAGAAGGAGAAAGGGCAGTGGATGCACGGAAACACCGACAACTACAAGTTCCTTTCCAAACCACACAGCATGCTGATTGTGAAATATATCGTCGTCCCTTCATTATCGCTTGATCAAAGTCCTGGAACACCCTCCCTAAAAGCACTGTTGGTTTACCTACACCACATGGGCTGTAGCGATTCAAGAAGGTACCTCGCTACCACCTTTGCAAGGATAACCAAGGATTGGCACTAAACCTGTTGGCCTAGCCAGCCATGCCCACATCCCATGAATGATTTTTTTTTAAAGGTCCCACAAACTGCAATGAAACAGGTTGACCAGATAATATGGTTTTAGGTGCTGTCTGAAGGATCAATATTGGCCATGAAATTAAGGAGCACGCCACTATTCTGTTTCAAATAGAGCCTTGGGATATTTAATGTCCGCCCAAGAGATCTGATGGGAACTTAATTTAGCATCCCTTTGGAAAGACTGCACCTCTGACATTGCAGCACTCCTTCAACATTCTACCGGAGTGTTAGCCTAGATTTTGTTCTCAAGTTACTGGAATGGGACCTGAACGGCCAACGTTCTGACTCAGAGACATATTCTACCAAACCATAGCTGAAATCTCGGCCGATGTCCATTTGGGATTTGGTTGAGCAGAAGAAAAATACTGGAGATACTGGAAATCCGTAATGAAAACAGAAAATTCTGGGAACACTCAGCGTGTCTGGCAGGATCAACAGAGAGAGAAACTGGATTAATGTTCCATTCACAGACTTGAACTGTTCCTTTGGTTTCTCCCTTCGCAAATGCTGCCAGAGATGGGATTGAGACTCACAGCGGAAATTTTACACAACAGTCTTTTAACAGTATTTTAAAACAACCACTTTGTAAAAAATTCCTTCCTATAGTTAATAGTGGAAATTTACGGTGACGTTTTACTAAAATAGTGGAAAATGGATCTATCGCAGAAAATAAGCATTTTTAATCACAATATCAATTCACTACCTCTGAGTAGCAATTATAAATTACAGAAATTTACTTTCTAAAAATAAATATTTTCTTGTTATGTTGGGGTACGTGAGACAGATTCTTGGCAAATGGAAGAAAATTTCACATTTAATAAGTACCTCAAATGTCCTTGCACCCTTAAGAACTAGCTTAATTTTTAAGGCCTTTCTAAAGGCCAGCAAACAAGAACAATTATTCAAATGCTCAATGGTGATTAATTCTGCGGGCGCAGCCAATTTTATGGGTGGGGTCTGCTTCCAGGAGAGTGGTTTTAATAGTGGCGCAAAAGATCACAGAATCATAAAGTATGCTGAATAATAATAATCACTTATTGTCGCAAGTAGGCGTCAATGAAGTTACTGTGAAAAGCCCCTAGTCACCACATTCCGACGCCTGTTTAGGGAGGCCGGTACGGGAAGCTGCTGCCTTGCTCTGCATTACCAGCTATTTAGCCCACTGTGCTAATTCCATAATCTTATGTATCCGGTGGACTGAAAAAAACATCAATCGAGCAGCAACTCCAAACCACTATATTGAAGGCTGTTCGGCCCATCAATTCAGTGCTGGCCTTGTAAGGTACAATTCACGTACTTCCATTCCTCCGCCCTCTCCCCAAATTCTTGCACATCCTCCTTTTCAGTTATTTGGAAAATCTGCCAGAAGGAAGTCACTCTGCCCATTGTGTCAATGCCAGGCGAAAAACGTGCTCCCCACAGCCGAATCCCATTTTTCGGCATTTGGTTCGTATCCCAGGAGGTTCTGGGACTTTGGGTGCATATCTAGCCACCTTTTAAATGGGTTGAGGGTTTCTACCTCTACTAATATCTCAGGCACTGGGTTATAGACATCTACCACCCTCTGTCCCTTCCAATCATTCTACTCATCACATTAAATCACTATAGTCTCTGATCTCTGTTAAGAGAATGGTCCTTTCTGCTCACTCTATCCAGGCCCCTCACTACCTTATGCACGTCACACAAATCTCCCCTCAGCCTTTCGCAACTAAGTCAACCTCCTAAAATAAAGAAAACAGATTGTCAATTGCATAATTATAATGGCAACATAATCACCTCAGGTGATGCCTTTTGAAAATCCATATACATCAGCTGCTTCTCCTCTATCTACCCTGCCTTATATCTCCTCTAAGAACTTTAGTAGATTTGTCAGACATAATTTCCCCTTCATGGAACGATGCTGACTCTACTTGATCAGATTATGACTTTCCAACTGCATTGCTATTATAATAATCAATTCCAATATCTGGAATTAGACTAACTGGCCTGTAGTTTCCTGCATTTTGCCTCCTTCCTTTTTTGAACAAGGGTACTGCCTTGCCAGTTTTCCAATCTTTTGGTACAGTTTCAGAAGCCAGGATTTTTGGAAAATGCCTAACAATGCATCCACAATCACGGCAGCTACCTCCTTTAATACCCTGAGGCGCAGACCATCCGGACCAGGGGATTTGTCAGCTTTCAACCTCATTAGTTTGCCTAAAACTAATCATCTGGTGATGGTGACTATTTAACTCCTCCCCATATTTTTTACCATTTCTGGGATGCTTGTCCTATCCTCTATAGTAAAGACCGATGCAGAATATCTCTTTAACTCCTCTTCCATTTCCTTGTTCTCCATAATTGCTTCCAGCTTCATTCTCTGAGGTGCCAATGCTTTCTTTTACTTAGTAGGAGGCTATTTGGCCCATCTTGTCCATGCCAGCCCAAGGACACCCGGGTGGCCTTTCTAATCCCACCTTCCTGAACTCACTTCTCTCTTCCTTGTAATGTACTTTTAAAAGCTCTTATTGTCTGTTTTTATGTTTCTTGCGTGCTTGCTCTTGTAGCTTATTTTGTCCTTCCTGATTATTTTTCTCGTCCATCTTTGCTGCATTCTGATTCTATCCTAGTCTTCTGGCCTACCGCTAATCTTTGCCATCCTAAATGTTTCTTCTTTAAACTTAATACTCTCCTTAACTTCCTTGGTTATCCATGGTAGGTTCTTCCTTCCCTTAAAGTCTTTCCTCCTCACTGGGAGTTGACGTTATTCGGAGTTGACATTAGTCAGTGGCCGAGTAAGATGTTCTGTCCATAAAGGATGGAAAGGATGAATAAAAGAGGGTAAGAAAATAAGAAAAGGTGAGCTCTTTCCTCTTTACTTTAATTGATCTTTTAACAGGGTGGGCCTAGCACAAGTAGGAGGGGCCAAATGGCTTCCTTTAGTGCTGTAAAATACTTTTTCACCTTGCGTCCATGGCTCTGTACTTGCTTATAAATTGTCAAATCTCCAGCCAAAAGGAATTTTTGCATTTACTGCATGGGAAATGGAAAAGTAGGGGATTTTACTGCAGCTGAACCAGGTCCCAGTGAGGCCACATCTGGAATACTGTACACAGTTTTAGGCTCATTTGAAAGCAGGTATAATTGTGTTAGAAAGAGTTCAGAGAGCATTTGTTCAAACCGTTCCTGCATAAGGGGCGGATCTTATGAAGACAGGTTGAACAGATTGGGCCTATACCCATTGGAGTTTAGGACAATTAGAGGTGATCTTATTGAAATATATACGATGATGAAGGGATTTGATAGGCTAGAAACCAGGGGGGGAGATGTTTCCGTTCGTACTCTAGACGATAATCAAGGGTCACAGGTTAAGAAAAGAGGTCTACCGTTTAAGATAGGGATGAGGAGAAATTGTTTCTCTCAAAGGGCCGTGAGTATGTGGAATTATCTTCTCCAGAAAGCAGTGGAGACTGGGTTATTGAATTTATCCAAGGACAGATTTTTGATAGATAAGGGAGTCAGGGGTTATGAGGGCCCATGGCAAAATGGAGCTGAGACACAATCAGTTCAGCCATGATCTTATTAAATGGCTGAGCAGGCTTCAAGGGCTGAGCAGGCTCCAACGGCCTACTCCTGCGCCTATCTTCCATGCTCCTTTCATAACTATATATAAGTAGCATAGTGGTTATGTTATGGGAATAATGGGTTCAAAACCTACCATGACACCAGGGGAATTTAAATTCAAGCAATTAAATAAATCTGAAATTAGAAAAACTATCATCAATAATGATGTCCATGAAACTGCTGGAAGTTTTTAAGTCCTATCTACTTCACTGATATTCTTTCGGTTATTCATGAAGGCCCACCTTCTCAACCTTGCCCCTTGCCTGTGGTATGGTGATCCTCAGGTTAAACCACCGCCAGTCAGCTCTCACCCTCAAAGGGGGAAACAGCATCCGGTCATCTGGGACTATGGCAACTTTAACTTTATTCTTCAGGGAAGGAAATTTGCCATTATTACCCAGACTCTACGTGACTCCAGTCCCACAGCAATGCAGTTGACTCTTAATTGCCTGCCGAAATGGCTTAGCAGGTAGCCACCATCTTGTTAAGAGTAATTGAAATTGGATAATAAATGCTGGTTATGCGAAAGATGTTTACATCCCATGAATCAATTAACGTAAAGACATTTAACTCTATTTCACACACCACAGATGCTGCCTGCCCTGCTGGGCAAATTTTCTCAGAACCTCAACATTACTAACTTGATTGGGCTTTTAGTGGAAGTGACAAAGGTGTTTGATGAAGGAAGGACAGTGGATGTTGTCTACGTGGGTTTCAGTAAAGCCTTTGGCAAGGTCCCTCATGACAGACTGGTACAAAACATGAAGTCACACAGGATCAGAGGTGAGCTGGCAAGATAGATACAGAACTGGCTTGGTCATAGAAGACAGGGAGTAGCAGTGGAAGGGTGTGTTCTGAATGGAGGGTTGTGATGAGTGGTGTTCCGCAGGGATCAATGCTGGAACCTTTGTTGTTCGTAGTATAAATAAATGGTTTGGAGGAAAATGTAGCTGGTCTGATAAGTAATTTTGCAGACGACACAAAGGTTGGTGGAGTTGCAGATAATGATGAGGACTGTTAGAGGATACAGCAGGATATAGATCGGTTGGAGACTTGAGCAGATAAATGACAGATGGAATTTAATCCGGACTAATGTGAGGTAATGTATTTTATAAGGGAATTATACTGTAAATGGTAGAGCCCTGAAGGGTATTGGCAGACAGAGGGACCTGAGTGTACAGGTCCACAGATCACCAAAAGTGGCAAAGCAGGTGGACAAGGCAGTCAAGAAGGCATATGGCATGCTTGCCTTCATTGGACGGGGCACTGAGTATGAAAATTGGCAAGTCATGCTGCAGCTGCACAGAACCTTAGTTATGCCACACTTGGAATATTGCGTATAATTCTGGTCACCACACTACTCGAAGGATATGGAGGCTTTAGAGAAGGCTCCAAAGAGGTTTACCAGGTTGTTGCCTAGTCTGGGGGGTATTAGCTATGAGGAGAGGTTGGATAAACCCGGATTGTTTTCAATGGAACAACAGTAGTTGAGCGGCAACCTGATAGAAGTTTACAAAATTTTGAGTGGCATAGACAGAGTAGATAGTCAAGACGCTTTTTCCCAGAATGGAAAAATCAATTACATGGGGACATAGGTTTAAGGTCTGAGGTGCAAAGTTTAGAGGAGATGTGCGAGGGGAGTTTTTTACACAGAGGGTAGTGAGTGTCTGGAACGGGCTGTCGGGGGAGGTGATGGAAGCAGATATGATAGCAACGTTTAAAAGGCATCTTGACAAAACATGATTAGGATGGGAATAGAGGGATATGGACCCTGGAAGTGTAGAAGGATTTATTTTAGACATGTATCATGATCGGTGCAGGCTTGGAGGGCCGAAGGGCCTGTTCCTGTGCTCTACTGTTCTTTGTAACTTTGATACCAAATAGGGGTCTCAAGCCTGCACTAGCTGGCAGCAAGGTCGGCATGACAACGTCCAAGGAGGCGGCCTCCTAATTGGCCATTTCTAAGCTCATGGATCCATGAAGGATTGCAGACATGCTCAATGGCTCAGTCAGAAGAGAGGTATGCACGGCTGAGGCAGGCTGGAGACCATGGAAGCACCCTTGTTGCTCTGCACATCAACGCTTAAATAGTTCAATTGGTGATTCCAGTTGAAGAATTAACCTCTTCCTTGGATTATTTCCATTGCGAATGTGGGCTTTGGTGAAATCAGCCCCCTCTTTGCCTCCAGTTCCAATGGTTACCCATGCTGCTCCAGTGAGGCCACTTTCATTGAGCTGGTGACTTCCCCCCATGCCCCAAAACCCCCACATCTAAGCACACCACCCACAGGGCCAGGAACATTCAGCTGGCTGCGTATTTCCTGTTCAGATTTTGAGCATCCATGCATTTTGCTTTTAAATAGCTCTGTCAGAAAAATTGTAAATGTTGAAAAAACAAAACGTTTAATGAATAATTCATACTTGTCCTTGGTGCAAAGCCAGTGTAGAGACAGTGCAGCCAGATTGGACCTTCAGACAACTAAGTGCGTCAGGCAAAAGGAAAAAGACTTGCTTTCAGAAACCAGATGATTAAAAGTAAACCTCATGCCAGAAAACTGTGAGAAAATGGTAAGATATTTAAAACTGACCTCCAGCAACTCTGGTGAAAGGTCTAATTATGTAAACTTTTTGAATTATCTAAGAATGGGGAAGGTGAGTGGTCAGTTGGCTGGTAATCCAGAGACCGAGGGCAGTGCTCTCGCGACTTGGATTCGAATCCTACCATGGCTGATAGTAAAATTTAATAAAATGTAATAAACATCTGGAATTAGAAGTCCAATGATGACCATTGCCATAAAAATCCATCTGGAAATCTTGCACCCTTATCTGGTCTGGTCTACATGTGATTCCAGATCTACAGCAATGTCATTGACTCTTAAATAGTCCAGCAAACCACTCAGTCAAAGGGCAATTGGGGGATGAGCAACTCGCGACCCATGGATGAATTTTAAAAAAGAATGGATTTATGTGGTGCAAAACATCAAGCCTATTCGCACTCAATAGAACGGGAAAACAAGGAAACCTCGCAGTACTCCACTTCACTATAACACATGCCATCGGAAACCTCATGATGGGGTCTAGCCTGTCGTAATGTTTTGTGAGCCAAGATCCAATAACCTTTTTAAAGCTTTTGAGGTAGGTTTCAACTTGTGGCCTGGACATAAAAATGGCCTTGCCAACAGTCTGTAAAATCAATGGAAAGAACTATAGTGTAAGTTCTTGATGGTGACAATATAGAACATAGAACATAGAACAGTACAGCACAGAACAGGCCCTTCGGCCCTCGATGTTGTGCCGAGCAATGATCACCCTACTCAAACCCACGTGTACACCCTATACCCGTAACCCAACAACCCCCCCCCCTTAACCTTACTTTTTAGGACACTACGGGCAATTTAGCATGGCCAATCCACCTAACCCGCACATCTTTGGGCTGTGGGAGGAAACCGGAGCACCCGGAGGAAACCCACGCACACACGGGGAGGACGTGCAGACTCCGCACAGACAGTGACCCAGGCGGAAACCGAACCTGGGACCGTGGAGCTGTGAAGCATTTATGCTAACCACCATGCTACCGTGCTGCCCGATATAGGACAACAGTTTGTGCCAAGGTCACCAAATCCATCTCTGCGGTGATTTTTTTTAAAGAATAGGAATTAACTCAATGGAAGAATCACTACAATAAAATGTTTTATTTAAATTTCTTTTAAAGCACCAAATTACTTTAAAATAGTTTTTTTTATTGTTTTTGTTGTTTTCTTTATTTGTGATGAAATCTTAAGACTTTCATTGAACAGCAACATTCATTTTGAGTGGGCTACCAGTGTCCTCATACCCACTTAGCATTCCTCCCTCCCCAAGACAAATTTCAGATTTCTGGATCGAGCTCAAATAAAACTGGGCTAATAATGCAGTGAGCATTATGCGACATGTCCTTACATGCAAATGAAATCCAGCAGCCAGCGAGTGGCGTGCCACCTTCCGCTGCTGAGAAACACGTGGCTGGGAGACCAGAGAACCCTGCCCGAGTCTGCCTCACGCAAGTCATGAATCTGACAATGTGCCTTTATCTGTTCTCAACCATTGCTATTTGTTTCTACTTCTGATACTCTGGTTCTATGGGTGACATCAAATTGGGTGGCAGCACCGTGTACGAGACATTTGTTTCCATTGTCACTTAGCCAAACCCCTTCCACTTAGAGCTGCAGTAGATCATTTGAGATGCTGGGGGTGGGGAAAGTGGTTATGGTTTTAACATGACAGCAGGCAGCCGTTGTGGAAATCGGAGTGCAAAGCTGCCAGGCCTGCAATGTGCCCAAAGTTCCAAGTGCCCCTCAGTCGGTGATGAGAACACAGCGAGCTGACAGCCTGTGTACAAGCTGTGTACACGGCTCAGTAGGCTCCAGAGTTCCGCAACTTAGCTGCATAGCACATGTTAGAAGTAAGTGTTGAAGGGGGAGGGTTGATATTGCAGTTTTAAAAAGTCATGTATCTTTCTGTCCTTTGTCTCATGTCCTGGTACCTCCTGTACACTTCCGTATCATGGGCGACACTCAAAATATCTCGCGAGATCCAACGGAATGATGTGAGACGTTGCGATCTGAATCTCGCCCTCATTGGGAGTTACCCAGATCAGCATACTTAAATAAGCCATGTATGGCTCATTTAAAGATACGTTCGCCGGATTGTCCCAGCACCGGTCCTCAACGGCCATGCCTGGGAGACTTCGCCAGGGTGCCATTTAGTACCGGTCCACATAACATGGACCAGTCGGAATGGCACCTGGGGGGTCTCCCAAGCCATTGGAGACCGCTGGGTGGTTGGGGACAGGCCACAGTGGCACTCTGGTACTCTCCCTATCATCTGGACACCTTGGCACTGTCAGGCCGCCACCATTCCCAGGTGGCTTTGCCAGGCTGGAAGGAACACTGCCAGCTTCAGGGTGCCCGGGTGCCAGGTTGGCAATGCGAGGGATTGGGCCTAGGGGGCCTTACCAGGTAGAGGGAGGTTGGGGGAAGGTTTCTGGAGGACTCCCCAAGGTTGGGGGGGGGGGGGGGGGGGGGGGGGGGGGGGGGGTTGAAAATAGAGAGGGGGGGGCAGGTGGAGAAAAAAATCAGGGCAGCCAAACAAAATGGGGCTCTCATCTGCGAGGAGCCTTTCCTGCTGGTTAGCTTCTCTTTTTCACGTCAAACATTAGTCAATTTCTACCAAAGTTTTCCACAAAACACAGCTGTTCCACATATACGGCACAAACCACTCAGAGTCAAATATAGAACGCAAACACGTGAAAAGTCAATCATTTAGAAAGTAAATCACTAAATTACCTGTCGCCCGAGATATACAAGGACAGCAACATCAGCCTGTATTTATCTAACACCTTTATCGTGGTACAATGTCCCAATCTGCTCCACAGGAGCACTACCAGAAGGAATATTGACACCAACAGCATATCCATAGATATTTACAATACGTTAGTACTTAAATGCCTTTTACAGATAATTACTATTGTCACATTATTATTGACAATAAATTACAATTGAACAAAACTTTAGTTGTAAACACAAAGTAAAATTCTAATAGGTGGGAAATTATTGTCGGTGATATCGGCAACAAACCTTCCCCATCCACTCTTTTAAGGGAGGCATTACCCACTTTTAACGTACGTTGATTGATACCCTTGTGGAGGGCTGACAGCGTAATATCATACAAACATGTTCAGTATTTGTCAGCTAACATCAACTACAGTAACATGAAACAAAAAGCTAGTTTGCAAATTGTTAGTGTGAGTTACCAGGGCAGAGCTGTCTGCATTATATGTTATATTTATATTAAATACACGCCCGCCGTTTGCTATTACATTCAGAATGTGTAAATCCTAGCCAAAATGGAGGATGATAAGTTGCAGAGGCATCACGGGGTTTACTTGGCCATATTCATGCAACAGGTCAGTTTACACAGACACACATGATGACTCATCAGCAGCTAGACTCAATCAAACCGACACAATGACCCATTCAGCAGTTAGGTGAAATTACGCCAGGCCGTTGTCTCCGAACAATGGAACCAGCTAACAAAATCAAGATGAGGAAGTCTCAAGCTTGCGAGCTATTGTGAAGACCAAGGGACAGTTACTAAGAATCTCAATAAGATCATTAAGAAGCCTCTGCCTGTCCATGAGTTGATCCTGCAGCCCCATCATGTCTAATAACTAATTAGAAGTATTGCAACCTAATTGGATCTGTAAGTAATCTATAATCTTTACGATTGGCTCATGTCCAGCCAAAGTGGGCTGAGTAACCATTTGAAAATGTATAAATAGCGATGATTTGCCTTTGTTCTGGGAAAAAGCGCATGGTTTGCCCAGCAGTTTACTTCCCATCGGCGTAATCAATACACTGTTTGACATTTAGAACATAGAACATAGAACAGTACAGCACAGAACAGGCCCTTCGGCCCTCGATGTTGTGCCGAGCAATGATCACCCTACTCAAACCCACATATCCACCCAATACCCGTAACCCAACAACCCCCCCCCACCCTCCCCCCCCCCACCCCCCCCCCCCCCCACCCCCCACACACACACCCCCCCCCCCCCCCCCACCCCCCACACACACCCCCCCCCCCCCCCATAATAAGTATAACTCAAATAACTCATAATAAGTACTATTAAACTTATCTCGGGACCAGTGGTGTTGAGCGACTGACGAATCACAAACCTGGTGAACAGGGTCTGACCAGCAGTCAAGCAGTGGTAGGTAGCTTGTTGAGGTGATGTCGGGCATTGCTTAATGTGCTTTAAGGTTATTTATCATGGGTTTATGCAAAGAATGACAGACCTGTGACCTGACAGTCAGCCGAGGGCAGTCTACTGCAAGTTGCGTTGGACTTAAAGCAGACCTCTGAGAGTAGATTACTAAATGGTCCGAATCCTATCCAAGCCTGGCCAGTGAAACAAAGAGTAGAGCTCAAATGGGGACAGGATTGGTCACCCATGTGCCATTTGGCAACCAGAACAAAAGCTTATCAATAAGGTGATTAAATCCAATTTGAGCTTTACTCATTGATGAGGTTTCCTGTGAGGGGGATGTCCCAAATTTTCATAATGTTTTGACCTTCATTCACTGTTTAGATAAAATAGACATGTCAAAAGGGCAAAGAAGAATCAAATAAAGCTAAACCCAAAAAACAGGTGCCGTAATGTGGCGACTAGGGGATTTTCACAGTAACTTCATTGCAGTGTTAATGTAAGCCTACTTTAATGATCTCTACTAGTGGCTTCCATTAATGTTGCAATGAAGTTACTGCGAAAATCCCCTAGTCGTCATATTACAGCGCCTGTTCAGGTACACTGAGGTAGAATTCAGAATGTCCAATTCACTGAACAAGCAAAACTTTTGGGATTGAGGGAGAAAACCGGAGCACCCAGAGGAAACCCACACAGACACGAGAGAACGTGCAGACTATGCACATACGGTGACCCAAGCCGGGCTTCGAACCCGGAACCCTTGTGACACTAATAAAGATTATTATTATTCAAGTCGTGCAGGCCAGAGTCTCCAAGATAAGGTTAGCAGCGATCCAATTTGAAAGAAAATCCTAGTAAGATTTCTTACAAGCATTGAAACATTGGAAATTGAAATCAGTTTTAAGAACAAGGAAAGAAATTCGAGCATATGCTTTTAAGTTACATCAAGGAGTGCAATTGCGTGCCAGGTTTCTCCACCCATTCTCTGCCCTTTAGGTTCTGTGGAAAACTAACCATTTCAGCAGACAGTAGATTTGCTTTAAATCACCCGGAAAATTACATATCTACGATTATGCATTGGTCTGTGTTTATTTATAAAGGGTTTAATTGTGAATTTATGGGAATTCAACAAATGTGAAAATTCTAAGTATAGTCTGGAGGAATTTGGTATTAACATGAGAATTTCATTGTGTTTGGGTGAGGATGCATTTTGGGATTTTAAATCCACGAAGAATAGGTGATGTCTACAAAATCAGTCAGTGGAAATTGACTTAAATGGAACAAAATACATAAAATACATTATTTGAGTTTCGTAATGAAAGAGAATGGATGATCTTGCTTAGTATTTTAATCAAGTGACTGGGAATTTGTTCTGTCTCTAAGAATCTGTAGTCGTGAGAGAAAGCTGACGGTTAACTATTTGAAAATCACGAGCTGTCAGGATCTGTATGTTTCATTTATTTTATGTGGATGTCTGTACATTTGTGTTAACGGTGTCTTAGACTACATTTGCTAAGGTTTATCTTTCTGGGGAATTAACCTTGAATTTTTAATTACAGACCCTTTGGAATTTAGCCGCCAATGTAATTTATTTTGGTCGAAGCACTGAAGTGCTAGGTTCCTCTGTTCATGTGTGTCATCTGATTCAAACTCTAATGTTTTCTGTCTGATATTCTGAGTTCGAGATCGCAGTTTAAGTGATTGGAATCAAACAGCTAAAAAAGGGAATGTATTTAATAAATCTTTCTTTTCAAACGTTATGGCCTGACCCTTTTCGAACTTATGACAGAAGGGGCTATGAAACTTCTCGAAAATATCATAGTGGGTGCGAAGGTCATGGGTCCCCTGTGAGAGCAAATTAGGCAATATGTAAAACAACTGGATTTACAGTTAAAGGAGTTACGACAAGAGGCGAGGGATCAGCAGGCAATACGAGGCTTAGAAATCCAGGAACTGGGTAAGCGTAACCAACGTTTACCACAAATAAGTGATAAGGTTTTTGTATGGGTCACCCCTGAACAAATAGGTTTTGCTCTGAAGTGGACCGGACCATATGACATTGTCATAACCCGTGATACCTGTGCATGTGTCGATATGAAAGGGAAGGGCCGGTCGAAACACTGGTCCCAACTAAAAAAATATAATTAATGGAATGATGGCTGAATTAGAGGTAATGCCTATCACGGAGAGCACCTGCTATCACATACAATATCAGGAATGACAAAACACACTGGGGAATGGATTATTGGGGGAAATAGGAGTGATAGTGGTGTTAACCGCAGTCTAAGTTATATTTAGATGGATAGCCATGCAGTTATGAGCACATCATGCTCAGATACAAAACCAACAGTAGCACAGACACCAACTTGATGAATTAAAATTAGTAAGATTGAGCGAGGGGTGAGATACAGGCGGATCTGTGGGCAGATGCTTTGAGCAGAGTAACACATCCTCATCATGTGCCAGGCTCGGCCTGATACAATTTAAGGTAGTTCACCGGGCAAACATGACGGTGGCCCAGATGAGCAAGTTTTTTGGGGTAGAGGATAGGTGTGCGAGGTATACGGGGGGCCCAGCAAATCAGGTCCATATGTTTTGGGCATGCCCGAAGCTTAGGAGATTCTGGCAGGGTTTCGCTGAGGTCATGTCCACGGTACTCAGAACATGGGTGGTGTCGAGTCCAGAGGTGCCGAACTTTGGAGTGGCGGAATATCCGGGAGTCTAGGGGGCGAGAGAGGCTGAGTTTTGGCCTTTGCCTCCCTGGTAGCCCGGAGACAGATATTGCTAGTGTGGAGGGACTCAAAACCCCCCGAAATCAGGGTCCTGGGTTAGCGACATGGCTGGGTTTCTCAGTCTTGAGAAAATCCAAGTTCGTCCGGAGGTGATGGCCATTTATCAACTTCTTTGGGGAAAATAAACTGTCAGCAGAGGCAATAATCTTTAAGGGGGGGGGGGGGGGGGGGGGGGGGAAGTTAGGCTATTTTCTGTTCAGGGTAGGAGGGACTTATTAGGGATGGAAATGATGTATGTACTACATTTATATTTGGATTCGCTCTCTTTTCTGTTGTTGTTTTTGTTATTGTTATAAAATTACAAATGCCTTAATGAAATGTTTTTTTTTAAATAGTAAGCTTATAAAAATATCACGATTATTAACCCCTGAATAACAGGATGCCTTCAACACACACAGGAAAAGAACCTAACCATCTGGTGATATCCAGGTCATTCTGTTTAAAACTTTCAGGTCAAACATTCAAAGGAATGGAACGACAGCTTACTGCCTCGCTCTAATATACAGATTTGCTAAAAAAAAAGTGATCCCACCCATTGTGGGCGGGATGCCCCTTGCAACATCTTTAGAGGTTGCGTTGAATCTTGTGAGGTGTTGTGAGCCGGGTAGATTCCGGGAGCAGGGTCTCCCGGCTTTCACCAAGCACGGTGCGCAGCGATAAGGTGCTTTTCCAGTGCAGAGTGGCCAAAGGATCGTGTCCTCACAGAAAGATAAGGTATGCATACAGTGCTCCACTGTTATAAGGATCAACTGCAAACACCAGAGAGAAGCAGTAATGCCTGATGGATGTGTTTTCGGAATAATCAGTCCACTCACTGTCGGAACCCAGCCAAGAGTTACCTGCAGAAAAGGGGTGGGGTTATGTGGTTATGATGAGGAAGTGGACTCAGCAGCATTATCTTCATTTGCATTTTTCGCCCTCCCCCAATTCCCATATTAACCTCCATCTAGTCCGAGGCATAAGGGACCAGAGAACAGGATTGTACTTTTTAATGAAGGTGAATTATTGTATGATAATTTTTTTTTTATAAATTTAGAGCACCAATTCATTGTTTTCCAATTAAGGGGCAATTGAGCGTGGCCAATCTACCTACGCTGCACATCTTTGGGTTGTGGGAGTCACGATGAGAACATGCACACTCCACATGGACAGTGACCCGGGAGACGATCAATCCCAGGTCCTCAGCGCTGTGAGGCAGCAGTGCTAACCACTGTGCCACCGTGCCACCCCAATAGCATGATAATGTTAGACATGAAACTGGGCCAGTTTCTATCAATATTTCATGAATACAAATGTCAGAATATTGTACTGAACAGGCAAGAAATATGTATAATGTATTAAGTAAGGTTGTAATGCAGCAGGCTATGAAGCTGCTGCAGGAGCAGCTTCATAGAACAATAAGGAGTAGGTAACAATGTTGCCACTGGACTTGGCACCGAGACTCCCATAATAAACTCATTGGATCTACAAGGGTTAAATGAAAAAGTGGAGCGACACAAAGGGATGATGAAAGAGCCTTTAGAGTGAGCAGAGAAAAATCAGGAAAATCAAACCTGATCAAGGGCATGGGAATACAATTATAGGGAATAGCAGTATTAGAAACACATGCCAGGACAATTAATCGCCTCATCGATAGGGAAAGGGAAGATGCCGGAAAGCTCAGGCAGGGACATCTCTGTCACGCTTATGGCTTATGGATGATGGGCCAAATAAGACATAACTTTGATCAGATCCAAAGTGGGGAGGTGTCAGACTGGATAGACAGCTCATATCTGGTGCGGCGAGCTTAACGAAAAGGGACACTGCACTCTGAAGGGCCTGACCTGGATGTATCCAGTGATCCCCAATTGTGAAATGGGCGAAGCCACTGGAGTGGGAGTAGTCCTAATGATCCCTATAGTCACTCAGGATTCGGGACCATATCCCCAATATCAACTGGAGAGCATTGGAATCGTACGGGGCAATACCTCCCTCCGTTACTATTTGACCGAAGCCTCCACTATTAGGAGAAATAACACATTCTGTGGGATCTACCTCACAGGATGCAAGCAAAGGGGTGACGTTACAGTGTGCCCTCATGCAGTGGAACAGGGAGAATTGGATGAATGTGGGTTCAATCGAACCAATGGTTGCGTCTTAAGAAATTATTCCTGCCGCCATTCATTTTGCTCGAACAGGTTATGGGGGCAAGGAAAAGTACTAGGTCTCCATCACAGAAACATCATTCTGTTATAGCCATCTACAATGCCCTATTCCACAGCCAAACTTATGGTTACACCTCTACGACCAGTCACTATAGAATAGGCCTCATCCCGCATATAGCTGAAGTGTTGACGGAACTTACAATCAGGGTGGGCCTTTCAGTTAAGCTACACCACCAATTGCAGACAAAAAATGAAATTCCTGGAGCAAAGACTACAGAACCATTACAGAGATAGTGGGATAGGATCTGGGACTGGGGATGAATGTGAATATCCACCCTTGGATTTGGATAGTATCTCATATACAGGTGGGGATACAGCTGATCTTGGCAATAACATGGGGTATAACAGTCTGCCGATCGTGCAGACATTATGTGCGCCGTAAAAATAATAGCCAGAGCTACAGAGTAGAAGAATATGTTCCTATCAGAGGGACATGTTAATTTGGGACATATCAACTCAATTTAAATGACCAGGAGTCCTGAAATCACGTGAATGGCCAGCACGTCAAAGGCAGGGAACACCAAGCAGGGTATAAAAATATAACAAAACAAAAGAATCAAGGGGGGATGTCGAATTGGCCTGTCCCTTCCCGAAAGGGGGGATTGTTGTGGTGCGTTCCCAGGGCAGAGGCGCTTGCATTATATGTTATATTTATATTAAATACACGCTGTTTGCTATTAATGTATAAATCCTAGCCAAAATAGAGGATGACAAGTTGCAGAGGAATCATGGGGTTTACTTGGCAACATTCATGCAGCAGGTCAGTTTACACAGACACATGCAATGACTTATCAGCAGCTGGACTCGATCAAACCGACACAATGACCCATTCAGCAGTTAGGCGAGATTACGACAGGCCGTTGTCTCCGAACAATGGAACCAGCTAACAAAATCAAGATGAGGAAGTCTCAAGCTTGCGAGCTATTGTGAAGACCAAGGGACAGTTACTAAGGATCACAATAAGATCATTAAGAAGCCTCTGCCTGTCCATGAGTTGATCCTGCAGCCCCATCATGTCTAATAACTAATTTCATTGGATCTGTAAGTAATCTATAATCTGTACGATTGGCTCATGTTCAGCCAAAGTGGGCTGAGTAACCATTTGAAAATGTATAAATATCGATGATTTGCCTTTGTTCCGGGACGAAGCGCATGGTGTAAACAGTAAACTTTAACTATTGGAGCAGACCTGAGTGTGGAGTGATTATTCCAGGATTCTTCCCACTAACACAAATAAAGCAAGTAATAGGAAAGCTAATAGAATGTTATTGTTTTATTTGAAGGGAATTAAATACCAAAGTATGGAGGCCATGCTTCAGTTGTACAGGGCACTAAAGAGACCATATCTGGTGTACAATGTACAGTATTGGTCATTATTATAACCCCACAATACCCACGGAGACAACCAGGGGCTCATGGAATTCCAGCTCCCCCGCTGTGGGCCGAAAGTCCAACAGTGAGGCACGTTAAGTCCCCCAGATAAAAGCCTGCCCAGAAGGGAACTGGGATCTTGGGGTGATCTTGGCAGCACGGTAGTACAAGTGGATAGCACTGTGGCTTCACAGCGCCAGGGTCCCAGGTTCGATTCCCCGCTGGGTCACTGTCTGCGGAGTCTGCATGTTATCCCCGTGTCTGTGTGGGTTTCCTCTCTGTGCTCCGATTTTCTCCCACAGTCCAAAGACATGCAGGTTAGCCATGATAAATTGCCCTTCGTGACCAAAATGGTTAGGAGGGGTTATTGGGTTACGGGGATAGGGTGGAAATGAGGGCTTAAGTGCATCGGTGCTGACTTGATGGGCCGAATGGCCTCCTTCTGCACTACATATTCTATGTTCTATGATCCCGGCTGGGCGTGGGGGTGTTATTTGCCATTGTATTTCCTTGCTGTGAGTAGGAAATAAACTACGTCAACTTAATTTTCCAGAACTCCTTATTGATTATAATAGTCATCTTGGGCGGAATTCTCCGCTCCCACGCGGCATCGGGAAGGCCGTCGTGAACTCGGCCGAGTTTCACGACGGTATCGGAGGCCGCTCCTCGCACCCTATTCACCCCCCCCCCCCCCCCCTCCCCCCAGGGGGCTAGGAGCGGCGTTCCGTAAATCTCGGCCGCCGAGCGTCAAGGCGGCGCGCCGAGAATGACGCGACGGCAGCGCCTAGGTGACGTCAGCCACGCATGCGCAGGTTGGCCAGCTCCAACCCGCGCATGCGTGGTTGCCGTCTTCCCCTCCGCTGCCCCGCAAGACGTGGCGGCTTGATCTTGCGGGGCGGCGGCGGGGAAAGAGTGTGTCCCTTGGAGAAGCCGGCCCGATGATCGGTGGGCACCGATCGTGGGCCAGTCCTCTCCCGAGCACGGCCGTGGTGCTCACTCCTCTCTCCGCCTCCCACAAGCCACAAATGAAGCTTTGGCGCCATGTTCATGATGGCAGCGACCAGGTGTGGTTGCCGCCGTCGTGAACAGATCAGGAACGTCAGGCCGCTCGGCCCATCCGGGCCGGAGATTCGCCGGTCGCCGTGTAAAACGGCGAGCGGCGATTCTCTGAGCGGGGGGTGGGAGAATCACGGGGGGTGCCAGGGCGGCGTGTCGTGAGTCGCCCGGCCCTCCCGCGATTTTCCCACCCGGCGTGGGGAGCGGAGAATCACGCCCCTTATTTAAGGAAGGATTTAATTGTGCTGGAAAAGTTTTCCCAGACTAATACCTGGAATGGGTGGGTTGTCTTATGGGGAAAGGTTGGACAGGTTACGCTTGTATCTGCTGGAGTTCAGAAGAGTAAGAGGTGATTTGATTGAAACAAAGAAGATCCTGCGGGATCATGACAGGGTAGATGTAGAGAAGAAGTTTCATCTTGTGGGAGAACCCAGAACTAGGGGCCACTGTTTAAAAATTAGGTGCCACCATAAAAAAAGGGAGATGAGGCTAAAAGAATATCTTTCCGAGGGTTGTAAGTCTGCCTGAAATGATGGTGGAAGCAGAGACTTTGAATACTTTTAAGACACAAATTAATAGATTTTTCGTAAGCAAGGAGGGTAATAATAGGTTATTGGAGGTTGGTGGGATGCAGATTTGAGATTACTATCAGAAAATCCATGATCTGATTAAGTGGTGGAGCAGGCTCGAGGGCCTGAACAGCCTCCTGCTTCTTGTCGTATATTCGGATTTGAAAGTTCATCTCTACTCCTATCGTGGGAGGTCCGGTTTAGCTGCTTTGTGATGCAGAACAGCGCAGGTTCAATTCCCATACCGGCTGAGATTATTCATGAAGGCCACGCCTTCTCAACCTTAGCTCTCACCTGAGATGTAGTGATCCTCAGGTTAAACCACCACCGGTCAGCCCGCCCCCTCAAAGGAGAAAGCAGCCTATGGTCACCTGGGGCTATGGCGACTTTACCTTTACTTGCATAGTGTCTATCAAATATGTGAATAACAATCTGCAGTTTTGTTTACCCTTTGGCAAACTAAAACAGGGGTTTGTGCTGACACACAGAATTTGTGTAGAGATTCCATCTATAATTTTTAATTCATTTACGGGATGTGGGCGTCGCTGGTTAGGCCAGCATTTATTGCCCATCTCCAGTTGCCCTTCAGAAGGTGGTGGTGAGTTGCCTTCTTGAACCAATGCAGTCCCGAAGGTAAAGGTACTCACACAGTTATGTTCGGGAGGGAGTTCCAGGATTTGGACCCAGTGACAGTGAAGGAACGGCGATATATTTCCAAGTCAGGGTGGTGTGTGACTTGGAGGGCAACCTCCAGGTGGTGGGGTTCCCAGGTATCTGGTCTTTCGAGACGGTAGTGGTTGTGGAAGTGGTAGGTGCTGTCGAAGCAATCTTGGAGAATTCCTGCAGTGCGTCTAATAGATGGTCCACACAGCTGCCATTCGTCGTCGGTGGTGGAGGGATTGAATGTTTGTGGAAGGGGTAGCAATCAAGCGGTTGCTTTATCTTAATGGTGTTGAGCGTCTTGAGTGTTGTTGAAACTGCAGTCAACAGGTTGGGGGCAGAGCTGCATGGGGGGGCGGCCCGGTGGAGGCACGGAGCATGGGCTGGAGGCGTGCCCAAAAATCGGCGAGGGGGGGGGGGGGGCAATGAGCCCCCCCCCCTCCCGAGTAGGCTGATCACCTGGAATGTTCGAGGGTTAAATGGGCCGGTCAAGAGGGCACGTGTGTTCGTGCATCTTAGGGGACTGAAGGCGGACGTGGTAATGTTGCAGGAGAAACACCTTAGAGTAACTGACCAGATTAGATTGAGGAAAGGCTGGGTCAGTCAGGTCTTTCACTCGGGACTGGATTCAAAGACTAGAGGGGTCGCGACCCTGATCAATAATCGGGTGGTGTTTGAGGCGGAGGATGTGGGAGGTCGGTACATTATAGTCAGTGGGAAGCTGGAGGAAGTGCAGGTGGTATTAGTAAATGTGTATGCGCCAAATTGGGATGATGTGGAGTTTATAAAGAGGATGCTGGGGAAGATACCGGACCTGGAGTCACACAGGTTGGTCATGGAAGGGGTCTTCAACACAGTTATTGACCCCAGGCTTGGACCGGTCAAGCTCGAAAACAGGCTGGGTGCCAGCAATGGCAAAGGAACTAAAAGGCTTCATGGAGCAGATCGGGGGAGGGGGGGGGGGGGGGGGGATCCATGGAGATTTGGGCAGCCGTGGGTGAAGGAGTTCTCCTTCTACTCACACGTGCATAAAGTGTACTCCCGGATCGATTTCTTCATTTAGAGTAGGGCCTTACTGGCAGGGGTGGTGGGCACGGGGTACTCTGCGATCACAATCTCAGACCATGCTCCACACTGGGTTGACCTGCAGGTTAGTAAAGACAGTAACCAGCGCCCACGCTGGAGGTTAGATGTGGGACTTTTGGCTGACGAAGGGGTGTGCGAGCGGCTGAGGAAATGTATTCAGAACTACCTGCAGGTCAACGACACGGGAGAGATTTCAGCAGTGATGGTCTGGGAAGCACTGAAGGCGGCGGTCAGAGGGGAGCTGATCTCGATACGGGCCCATAGGGAGAAGGTGGACAGGACAGAGACGGACCGACTGGTAAAGGAGATACTACAGATCGATAGGGGGTATGCGGAGACCCCAGAGGCGGGGCTTTTAAGGGAACGGCGGAGGCTACAGGCGGAGTTTGGCTTGTTAACCACAGGGAGGGCGGTGGAGCGGCTGAGAAAAGCGAGGGGGGTGATCTATGAGCATGGAGAGAAGGCCAGCAGAATGCTTGCACAGCAGCTTAGAAAGAGGGAGGCAGCCAGGGAGATAGGGAAAGTAAATGATGGAGATGGAAACCTGGTGGGAGATTCAGCAGGGGTGAATAAGGCGTTTAGGGATTTCTACAGTAGGCTGTATAGGTCGGAACCCACTACGGGGCAGGAGGGTGAGGAACTTATTGGGGGGTGCTGAATTTCCCAAAGGTGGATGGGGAGCTGATAAAAGGGCTGGGGGCCCCCATCGGGTTGGAAGAGATGATGGAGGGTCTGAAGGCCATGCAGGCGGGTAAAGCCCTGGGGCCAGACAGGTATCCAGCGGAGTTTTATAAAAAGTTCTCTGGGATATCGGGGCCGGTGTTGATGAGGATATTCAATGAGGCAAGGGAAAGAGGGGTGCTGCCCCTGACAGTGTCACAGGCCACGATTTCGCTGATTCTGAAGGGGGACAAGAACCCGGAGATGTGTGGGTACTACAGGCCGATATCCCTGTTGAATGTGGACGCCAAACTGCTGGCCAAACTTTTGTCCTCCAGGATTGAGGATTGTGTTCCGGACATTATTGGGGAGGACCAGACGAGGTTTGTTAAGGGTAGGCAGTTGGTAGCCAATGTAAGAAGGCTGTTAAATGTGATCACGATGCCCCTGGAAGGTAGGGAGGTGGAGGTAGTGATCGCAATGGATGCAGAAAAGGCTTTTGATCGAGTAGAATGGGATTATCTGTGGGAGGTATTGGGACGGTTCGGATTAGGGCGGGGCTTTATTGACTGGGTCAGGCTGCTGTATCAGGCTCCTGTAGCAAGTGTACGGACGAATAGGACAACATTGGACTATTTTAGACTGCACCGGGGGACGAGACAGGGATGCCCCCTCTCTCCACTGTTGTTCGCGCTAGCTATAGAGCTAATGTCATTAGCTGGGAGGGTGCAGACGGCGAAGATGGGGTCGTCCCGAGATTCCTGTTTGTGTTTCAATGTCTCCCCATCTTTATTCCGTGGTCCTTTTTTAAACAGGTCAGCAACGTGATCTCTGGCTTTGTTTGGGCGGGCAAGACCCCGCGGGTAAGGAAGGTAATGCTTGAGCGGAGTCGGGGAGAGGGCAGGCTGGCGCTGCCAAATTTTAGTAACTATTACTGGGCGGCGAATATAGCCAAGATCAGGAAGTGGATGGTGGGGGAGGGGTCAGCATGGGAGCGTATGGAGGCGGCTTCATGCAAGAGCGTTTGGGAGCGTTGGTAACTGCATCTCTGCCAATCCCGCCGGCACAGTACTCCTCCAGCCCCGTGACCCTGAGAGTCTGGAGGAGACATGTGGGAGCAGAGGGAGCATCAGTCTGGTCCCCAATCTGTAATAATCACCGGTTTGCCCGGGAAGTATGGATGGGGGATTCTGGATATGGTGAAGAGCTGCGATTGAGAGGATGGGGGATGTGTTTATAGAGGGGAGCTTTCCAAGTAGGAGGGCGTGGCAGGAGAAGTTTGGGTTGGCGAGGGGAATCAAATTCAGGTATCTGCAGGTGCGGGACTTCCTACGTAAACACCTTCCCGCTCCTACCGCTAAGGGGGATTCAGGACAGGGTAGTTTCCAGAGGGTGAGTAGGAGAAGGGAGCGTCTCGGACATTTACAAGGAACTTTTAGGGTCAGGAGGAGCTGGGAGGAGAGATAGAGGATGGTCTATGGGCAGACGCATTGGGTCCGCATCATGTGCCAGGCTCAGCCTGATACAATTCAAGGTCGTTCATCGGGCTCACATGACAGTGGCCCGGATGGGCAGATTTTTTTGTTGTGGAAGACCGGTGTGCAGAATGTGCGGGAGGACCAGCGAACCATGTCCATATGTTCTGGGCATGTCCAAAGCTTAGGGGATTTTGGCTGGGGTTTGCGGATGCCATGTCCACGGTGTTAAAAACAAGGGCGGCGCTGTATCCAGAGGTGGCGATTTTCAGGGTGTCGGAGGACCCGGGAATCCAGGAGGAGAAAGAGGCAGACGTTCTGGCCTTTGCTTCCCTGGTAGCCCGGAGTGGATACTATTAGCTTGGAGGGACTTAGTGCTCCGAGATCGGAGGCCTGGCTATCGGACATGGGTAGCTTTCTCTGTTTGGAGAAAATCAAGTTCGCCTTGAGAGGGTCACTGTTAGGGTTCACCCGGAGGCGGCAGCCGTTCGTCAACTTCTTCGTGGAAAATTAATCGCCAGCAGAAGGGGGGGATTAGTTTAGCTTAGAGTAGGGGGTCAATAAAGGTGGGACCTGCAAGCGAGGGAGACGGCTTTTGCACTGTTTATAGTTTCATGTACATTGTTTATTGTGTTGTTGTTATAATACCAAACAATACCTCAATAAAATGTTTATTAAAAAAAAGAAACTGCAGTCAACCAGGCAAGTGGGAAGTATTCCATGACTCAGACACACATGTGATACAGGCTAATATAGCATTCACCTTCCAAATTGCTTGCTGCACCTGCATGTTAGCTTTCAGTCACATTTTTCTGGATTAAACTCCATTTGTCATTTCTTTGCCCAACTTTCCAATCTATCTATATCCTGCTGTGTCCTCTGACAATCTTCAACACTATCTGCCACTCCACCAACTTTGGTATCATCTGCGAACTTACTAATCAGACCAGCTCCATTTTCCTCCAAATCTTTTATATATACTACAAACAACAGAGGCGCAGCACAGATAGAATTTACAGTGCAGAAGGAGGCCATTCGGCCCATCGAGTATGCACCGGCTCCTGGAAAGAGCACCCTACCCAAGGTTAACACCTCCACCCTATCTCCATAACCCAGTAACCCCACCCAACACTAAGGGCAATTTTGGACACTAAGGGCAATTTATCACGGCCAATCCACCTAACCTGCACATCTTTGGACTGTGGGAGGAAACCGGAGCACCCGGAGGAAACCCACGCACCCACGGGGAGGATGTGCAGACTCCGCACAGACAGTGACCCAAGCCGGAATCGAACCTGGGACCCTGGAGCTGTGAAGCGATTGTGCTATCCACAATGCTACCGTGCTGCCCATACACAGATCCCTGTGAAACACCACTAGTTACAACCTTTCACCCTTCTACTGCTACACTTTGCCTTCTGTGGCCAAGCCAGTTCTGTATCCATCTTACCACCTCATCTCTGATCCCATGTGACTTCATGTTTTGTACCAGTCTGCCATGAGGCACCTTATCAGAGGCTTTACTGAAGTCCATGTAAACAACATCCACTGCCCTCCCCTCATCAATCATCTTTGTCCTCTCCTCAAAAAACTCAATCAAGTTAGTGAGGCACATCCTCCCCTTCGCAAAACCATGCTGTCTAACAAGTCCATTTATTTCCAACTGGGTATAAATCATGTCCCTGAGAATTCTCTCCAATAATTCACCTACTACCGACGTGAGGCTCATCAGCCTAGAATTTCCAGGATTATCCCAGCTACCTTTCTTAAACAGCAGTACCACATTATCCATTCTCCAGCCCTCTGAGATCTCACCTATAGCAAATATGGATATAAAGATGTCAGTTAAGGCCCGAACAATTAAGTTCGCCATGAGAGGGTCTCTGTTAGGGTTCGCTCAGAGGTGGCAACCATTTGTCGACTTCCTTGCAGAGAATTAATTGTCATCAGAAGGTGGGGGGGGAGTGGATTATGTTCACGTAGTTTAGGGGGGTAAGCAATGATACGACCTGTGGGAGAGGGAGGCGGTATTTGCACTATGTTTATATTTTTCTTGTTATGTACATGGTTGATTTTGTTGCTGTTACAATGCTAAAGAAATACCTCAATAAAATGTTTATTAAAAAAAAATTACGGCCTAGCAATTTCTTCCCTTGCTTCCCTCAGTATTCTGGGGTAAGTTCCATCCAACCCAGGAGACTTATCTACCTGAATGTCTTTTAAAACACCCAATATCTATCGCCTGACTCTGCCTGTAATGGACCACATTTGTCGTAGCCAAACATTTTCTTTATACCGATAGAATCTCTTTTGTTTTATGTTTATCGTCAGTTTATATTCACATTCTATTCCCCATTTCTTTATCACTTTAGAACATAGAACATAGAACAGTACAGCACAGAACAGGCCCTTCGGCCCTCGATGTTGTGCCGAGCAATGATCACCCTACTCAAACCCACGTATCCACCCTATACCCGTAACCCAACAACCCCCCCCTTAACCTTACTTTTTAGGACACTACGGTCAATTTAGCATGGCCAATCCACCTAACCCGCACATCTTTGGACTGTGGGAGGAAACCGGAGCACCCGGAGGAAACCCACGCACACACGGGGAGGACGTGCAGACTCCGCACAGACAGTGACCCAGCCGGGAATCGAACCTGGGACCCTGGAGCTGTGAAGCATTTATGCTAACCACCATGCTACCGTGCTGCCCACTAACTTTCTTGATCCTCCTTTGCTGTATTCTAAAACCCTCACAATATTCTGGTTAACTCCTATGGCTGGCAACTTTTTAGGCCTCTTCTTTAAATCTTATCCTTAACTTCCTTTGTTAGCCATGATTTCTTTTTGGGGTTTAGTGCCTTAAAGGAATGTATTGTTCATGTAAACTATGTAATTATTCTTTCAGTACTATCCATTGCATATGCACCATCATACCTTTTAATGTGCTTCCCAATCCAGCTCAACAATTTGCCCCTCTTACCTTCATACTTCCTTTACTCAAAGTTAACACCCTGGCTTCAGATTCACCTGCCTCACTTTCAAACATAATGTAAAATGCTGTCACATTATGTTCACTCATCACTAAAGCTTCTTTCGTATGATCATTAATTAGCCCTATTGTGTTAACTATTTTGTACAGTAACAATCTAACTTCGACAGCAAAAGGATATCTGGGTGATTACTAAATTTTATTAATTTCCACACTGAATGCAAGTCTAGCTTTGTTCTTTTGGATTCTTCCCTTTCCTCTCCACCAGATATCACTGTGATTTTGTGGAATTGCAGAGAATATGGGTTTTCTATCCATTCCAAATCTCCTCGCATCCCGTCTGCCTTCATCTTAGACTTTTCCCACATGGACTCATCTACTTTCCTTTTGAAAGCACCTATGAGCAGACAGTGCCTCTTCCCAAAACATGAAAGTCTGCAGGCTTCGGAAAACAGAAGCTCCCTACCTGAACATCTTAATGCTCAGTAAGATAATGCTGATTTACGTGTGAAAAATCACAATATCAAGATGTAATTAGTGGAACAGGTAATCACTCCCATTAATGGCATGATTTAATGGGAACGTTTTTATGTGTGGTAGCGAGCGGGAACTGCCGCAAGCTTCCCGACACTCGACCCAGCGAGGCGTATCAAAAGTTAGTTGATCCACATAATGAAGCCCCATGGACTTCACGCCGCAAATGATGGTCCCACCAGCTGATTCGTCGGGACTGCGGCCGCCAGCTCCCCGCTAACAAGGGGGAGCAGCACTTAAGGCAACCCTGCAGAGCAAGCCACACACAGCTAACAGCCATGCCGCCGAGCGCCCAGTCCCACAATTCAGGGGTGCCGACCTGGCCAGATTGTCGGGCGCGCAGTGGTTGGCACTGTTGTTTCACAGCGGCAGGGTCCTAGGTTCGAGTCCCGGCTTGGGTCACTACCTGTGCGGAGTCTGCATGTTCTCCCTGTGTCTGCGTGGGTTTCCTCCGGGTGCTCCAGTTCCCTCCCACAATTCCCGAAAGACGTGCTGTTAGGTAAATTGGACATTCTGAATTCTCCCTCAGTGTACCCGAACAGGCGCCGGAATGGGGCGACTAGGGGCTTTTCACAGTAACTTCAATGCAGTGTTAATGTAAGCCTACTTGTGACAATGATAAAGATGATTATAATACAAGACGGGATGCCCCGTTTTCCCGAGGGTCTCGGAGGATCAGCCTCAGGCCAGCCAGTGCCATCTGAGAGGAAGTGGCAGCAACCGTCAGCTCAGGGAGCGTCACCAGGAGGACTGGCACCCAGTGCCGTAAGAAGATCAACGGCCTCCACCGTGTGGCATGGCTGAGTTGGCACCGGCCCTGCCAAATGCCCCCCCCCACACAACCCCCCCATGACCATGTGCCTGGCACCACCCCTGCCCAGCACCACATTGTGCCCTGGCCCACCCATGTCCAGCCATATTCCCCATTCCCCACATACTCCCCATCTCCCCAATACTCCCCATTCCCCCATACTCCTCATCCTCCCCCATACTCCTCATCCTCCCCATCCCCCCAATACACCCCATCCCCCCATACTCCCCATCCCTGATTCTTCCTATCCCCCATACTCCCCATTCTGCCATACTCCCCATCCCCCAATACTCCCCATCCGCCCATACTCCCCATACCCCCCATACTCCCCGTCCCCCCATACTCCCCGTCCCCCCATACTCCCTATTCCCCCCAATACTCCCCATCCCCAATACTCCCCATCCCCCCATACTCCCCATTCCCCCATACACCCATCCCCCATACTCCCCACTCCCCATACTCCCCATCCCCCATACTCCCCATCCCCCCATACTCTCCATTCCCCTATACTCCCCATCCCCCCACACACCCATCCCCCATACTCCCCGACCCCCATGCTCCCCATCCCCCATACTCCCCATTCCCCCATTCTTCCCCTCCCCCATACTCCCCTCCCCCATACTCCCCTACCCCATACTCCCCTTCCCCATACTCCCCTTCCCCCATACTCCCCTTCCCCCATACTCCCCATCCCCCCAATACACCCCATCCCCCCATATTCCCCATCCCTGATTCTTCATAACCCCATACTCCCTATTCTGCCGTACTCCCCATCCCCCCCCCATACTCCCCATACACCCATCCCCCATACTCCCCATCCCCCATACTCCCCATCCTCCCACACACCCATCACCCATTGCTGGTGCTATCTCCTGTCATCGTGGCCGTTGGGACTCCTCCAATCGGCTATGGAACTACTGCAGTATTGCTAATATCTCCCTCTGAATATCACGGCAGCAACCCCCCCCCCCCCCCCCCCCCACGCCCCCCACCCCCCATGGAGGCCCTAGACTTCGCCCCACCCCTACCCAGGCACACCATGTGCAGCTGATGGGTATGAGAAAGTATTCAGACCACAGGCAGGGGTCAGACTATGGCAGGGGTGGGCAAACTACGGCCCGCGGGCCGCATGCGGCCCGCCACAGGTATTTCTGCGGCCCACCAAGTCATTTAAAAACTTGGTTACTTACTGGTATAGGGTTGATACGTTGACTTGAGTAGCGTGATCATTGCTCGGCACAACATCGAGGGCCGAAGGGCCTGTTCTGTGCTGTACTGTTCTATGTTCTATATGAGGCGCCCAGAATCATAACCGGGTGAAGTAATTATTTTACTTAATATACTATGCGGCCCTTTGTGAATTGTGAATTTCTGAATGTGGCCCTTGCACGGAAAAGTTTGCCCACCCCTGGACTATGGGATAGATTGAGTAGCACCAGTATTCAGTTCTCAGCGGGTTATAGTTCCCCCCTGCCCTCAACAGTGACCCACTGACAGTGCCGACACAGTCTCATCACCCTGGAGTTGTGTTACACATACCCCAGGCTGGTGGAAGAGTGTGGTTGGTGGGGAGTGGCGGAAATGAGTGTGTGGTTGGGGGAGGGGAGAAGGTGAAGGGCGAGGTGGAAGGGCGAGGGAGGGGTTGGGATGACAGGCGAAGCCACGTTGTACGTGAAGCGGGTGATAATGACTGCCTCCCTGGCTCTCCAGGCTTGCCGGACCCTCGCTGCTCCCGCCCGTCCAGGCTTGCCGGACCCTCGCTCCTCCCGCCTCTCCAGGCTTGCTGGATCCGCACTGCTCCCGCCTCTCCAGGCTTGCTGGATCCGCACTGCTCCCGCCTCTCCAGGCTTGCCGGACCCTCGCTCCTCCCGCCCCTCCAGGCTTGCCGGACCCTCGCTCCTCCCGCCCCTCCAGGCTTGCCGGACCCTCGCTCCTCCCGCCTCTCCAGGCTTGCCGGACCCTCGCTCCTCCCGCCCCTCCAGGCTTGCCGGACCCTCGCTCCTCCCGCCCCTCCAGGCTTGCCGGACCCTCGCTCCTCCCGCCTCTCCAGGCTTGCCGGACCCTCGCTCCTCCCGCCTCTCCAGGCTTGCCGGACCCTCGCTCCTCCCGCCTCTCCAGGCTTGCTGGATCCGCACTGCTCCCGCCTCTCCAGGCTTGCCGGACCCTCGCTCCTCCCGCCCCTCCAGGCTTGCCGGACCCTCGCTCCTCCCGCCTCTCCAGGCTTGCCGGACCCTCACTGCTCCCGACCCTCCAGGCTTGCCGGACCCTTGCTCCTCCCGCCTCTCCAGGCTTGCCGGACCCTCGCTGCTCCCGACCCTCCAGGCTTGCCGGACCCTCGCTGCTCCCGCCCCTCCAGGCTTGCCGGACCCTCGCGCCTCCCGCCTCTCCAGGCTTGCCGGACCCTCGCTGCTCCCGCCTGTCCTCCATCCTCTGACTGGTCCTGCAGGTCTTCGCCAGGCACGTCCTCCAGACCCTCCTGGTCCGGCGCCTCCTCGTCCTCCTCAGACAGGGCCGAATGTTCCTCCTGCTTCATCTCTCGCACATCGCCCCGCTGCTGTGCCTGATTTTCAAGGGCACAGCAGACCACAACAAAGTGCACGACCCTCCAGGTGGGTGCTGCAATGCACCACCAGAGCTGTCGAGGCATCAGAGCCACATTTTGAGGAGTCCGATGCAGTGCTCAATGGCAGCCTGGGTGGCCTCATGAGCCTCACTGTAATGGGTCTCCGCATCAGTCACCAGTCTCCATACTGGCATCATTAGCCACGTCCTCAGCGGGTACCCCTTATGCCACAAGAGCCAGCCGGCCATTTTAGTGTGGTCCTCGAAGAGGCTGGGGATGTCTGACTGCCCCAGAATGTAGCTGTCGTGCACACTCCCTGAGAAGCAGGTGGTGGTCGCATACTCCTGTGAAGGTGGTGGTCGCATACAAGCTGGATGTTCAGAGAATGGAACCCCTTCCTGTTAATGTAGGACATGCCCTGTTGGCTCGGTGCTTGCAAGGTGACATGTGTGCCATCTAGTGCCCCCTGGACCTAGGGTATCCCGGTGATGGCAGAGAATCCTGCTGCTGGGGCATCTTGTAGGGCCTGGTCCATGTCAAAGTTTAGATAGTTTGTTCCCTGGGCAAACAGGGCATCCTTGATCTCACGGATGTACTTGTGGGCTGTGACTTGTGAGATGCTGCGTAAATCCCTGCTTGAGTCCTGGAATGATCCTGAGGCATTGAAGTTCAGGACTGCAGTGACCTTAATGGACATCGGAACGGGTATTCTCCTCCTCCATGTGGTGCCAAATGTGTGAGGATGTGGCACAGGTGCCGCACTGTCTCCTTGTTGAGGCGGAGCCTCTTGCGGCACACAATGTCTGTCATCTGTTCGAAAGACCAGCGATGCCTGTAAACCTTGGGTTGTCACTGGCCTCCCCCTCTGGGTCACTCACCGGCCTGATGGGCATTTGCAAGATAATATTCTCTTTCTTTTCAAAGGTAAATCATAGATGTAGGGGAGAGATGTGCGCAGACATTAGTTCAAATATGTATTTTTCTATTAATTTACGGGGTGTGGACACCGCTGGCTCGGCCAGCATTTATTGCCCATCCCTATTTTTCCTTCAGAAGGTGGTGGTGAGCTGCCTTCTTGAACTGCTGTAGTCCCTTAGGTGTAGGTACACCCACAGTGCTGTTAGAGAGGGAGTTCCAGGAATTTGACCAAGTGACAGTGAGGGAACAACAATATATTTGTAGTCAGGGAGGTGAGTGATTTGGAAGTCGTGAAAGACGAGATTGTCAGGCGATTTGGACATTCTGAATTCTCCCTCAGTGTGCCCAAACAGGCGCCGTAGTGTGGCAACTCAGGGATTTTCACAGTAACTTCATTGCAGTGTTAATGTAAACCTACTTGTGACACTAATAATTATTATTAAAGGAACCTCCAGGTGGTGGTATTCCCAGGTATCTGCTGCTCTTGTCCCTCTAGATGGTAGTGGTTGTGGGTTTGAAGGTGCTGTCTAAGGAACCTTGGTGAGTTACTGCAGTGCATATTGTAGATGGTAGACACGGCTGCCACTGTTTGTCGGTGGGGGAAGGATTAAATGTTTGTGGAAGGGGGAGCAATGAAGCGGGCTGCTTTGTCCTGGATAGTGTTGAGTTTCTTGAGTGTTGCTGAAGTTGCACTCATCCAGGCAAGTGGAGAGTATTCCATTACACTGCTGACTTCTGCCTTGCAGGTGGCCGACAGACTTTGTGGGGTCAGAAGGTGAGTTATTCAATGTCGGATTCCTAGCCTTTGACCTGCTCTGGTGTCCACAGTATTTATATGGCTAGTCCAGTTTAGTTTCTGGTCAGTGGTAACCCCCGAGGATGTTGGTTGTGGGGGATTCTACGATGAATGTCAAGGGGCAATGGTTAGATCCTCTTTTGTTGCACATGGTCATTGCCTGGCAATTGTGTGGCGCGAATGTCAATGCAATGTATTAATGTACAGTGTCCTTTGTCAATAAAATCAGTGCGTGATCCTCATCGAGTTACCTATATCAGTAAAGCTCTGAGCTGTCTTTGGGTTGCACTCAATACATATCAGTTTGAAAAGGTTGCTGCAGTCTTAAACGTGAAATTTACCAGCAGCCCAGAAACCTGGACTTCTAGAAAGTTATAAATATACCACAGATGTGTTTACAGCAGTAAAACAGGAAAATCTAATTTGCTACATCGCCCTCTGGACCAAAAAGGGAATTGTTTTCAAGCAAGTATAAATTTTATAGCTAGCCACTTCAGCAAATGCGACAATTTGCACTTATGCAGCATTATTGAGATTATAAAATGACCCCAAGAACTTCACAGGAGCATTATCAGGCAAAATGTGTTACTTAGTCACACAGAGATATTAGGGCAGCTCACCAAAAACTTGGTGAAATAAAGTTAGGTTTTAAAGGAAGTCTCAAAGAGAATGAGGGAGAACGGGACAGAGATATAGGGAGGGAATTTCAAGCTTACAACCAAGAGTGCTGAAGGCAGAACCCCCAATGATGGAGGGATTAAAATTGGGGATGCATACAAGGTCAGATTTGGAGGGGCAGAGATCTGTAACAATGAGGTTATGGTCATGGAGGGATTTGAAAACAAGGAGAATGTACATCATTATGTGTAATGTACAAAGGGTGCTGGGTGAACAGGACTTGATGGGAGTTAGGAGTTTTGGATTACCTCAAGTTTATTGGAAGTGGAAGGCTGGTCAGGTACTGCAATAACCAAATCTAAAGTCAGCAAAGATTATCTCCAGCAACAAATAAGCTTAGGCAGGGATGGAGTTCTGTGTTATTACGGAAATGGAAGTAGGAAATCTTTAGCGATAGAGCAGATAATCAGAATAATAATACGAATAATAAAAGCTCATCAAATTGCAAATTGCCTAGTTCAGCGACAGAACATTGCCACGGAGACAGATGATGTTCGTAGCTACGCAGTATATTTTGCGGCAACGACCAAAGACAACAGTTTCAGTCTTCCCAAAGCTTGGTTGGAAAGGAATTCTGCTTATCAAGCACAGATGCCCGACAAGCAATCTGACAAAGCAGAGACAGTGATGAGAGCGAAAGAAGGCGGCGAGACAGAGTTGGGTATTGCCAGCATGCATGAACCTCACTTGTTTTCAGAAACTACCGGGAAAAATGTAAATGATAGATAATTACAGCACATCAGAGGTGGGAGTGGGAAGAGACGTCCATTGCAAGCAATTCATTGGTTGTAACTAGATAGATGGAATGTAGTCCGACGACAACAGTCCCACAATCTGTGGTCTAGGGTAAGAGTGTTAAGATGTAGAGGCAACCTAATGGATGTGGTGAAGATGTCCACAAGCTCCTGGCACTTGTTGGAGGTGAGGGTAGAGGATGGAGAAGAGAGATGTTGAAGAAGATGGTTTGTAGTAAAGAAGCCAGGTGTTATCTTTACTATGCAATATGATCCTGAAATAATTAGCAATTTTGGGAACATAATGTGGTCCTTTCAGATCTGACAATGACTGGCTAAATCCGTTGTCCCCATGAATATTCAAGTCTGCACCCTGGGTATTTCAGTAAACAAAGATGAGGGGCGTGATCTAACCAAAAAAAGTCTGTTCTTAGCGGGAATCAAGAGGTCTTTCCCGGTGCTACAAGCCACCTGAGACCACTCTCAGTTGCATTTCCTACACTGAGGAGCTCCATTCGCTGGAACTTCTCAATTCAGGAGGAGATCGGGATACCATTTTTAAATGGTGGCCCGATCTCTCAATCCCCCCCAACGTGACCCCTAGATTCCACCCCCCCCCCCTCAATGCCCCAACCCTATAATGGGGGTCTTTGGGAACTCCCGCACCCCACCTCACATGGGCAGGGCACCCCCAGGCCTAATCCCCAGAACAGCCAAAATGCCAGTCTGGCAGTGCCAGACTGGCACCCAGATGGCACTTTTAGGGTGCCAGGCTAGCGATGCCAAGGTGCCCAGGTGGAACAAGCATTTCCAGCTTGCCTAAAGGCCAACCACCCGGGCACCTTCAACCCCCTGGGAGACACCCCCTAAGTACCATTCCACCTGGTCCCCGTTTGTGGGGATCAGTACTGAACGGTGCTCGCCTCAGGTCTCCATGGCAAAGGGGTTAGATCCCTAAGCCTCAGGTAGATTAGATGAGTACATATTAGAAAGAGACTAGCTACTCACTCTAATGTGCAGATTTGTCAAATACCGCGCCCACAATGGGCGGGATCTAGATTGTGGTATCTCCTGAGACCCCATTAAATCCCATGAAGCGTGGCGAGCCAAGTAAAACTTGGAGGAAGCCTCTCCCATCATCTACTGGCTGCAACAGGGCAGCACGGTGGGACAGTGGTTAGCACTGCTGCCTCACGGCGCCGAGGTCTCAGGTTCAATCCCAGCTCTGGGTCACTGTCCGTGTGGGGTTTGCACATTCTCCCCGTGTTTGTGTGGGTTTCGCCCCCACAACCTAAAGATGTGCAGGCTAGGTGGATTGACCACGCTAAATTGCCCCTTAATTGGAAAAAAGGAATTGGGTACTCTAAATTTTTTTTTTATCTACTGGGTGCGACGGGCTCCGGTTTGGGCGGGACGTGGCTGGTCGATCCTGTCCGAGGACTGTGCCGGGGGCAATGACCAAAATGAGAGGAAATAATTGTTTTAACGGAAACAAGGCATTGAAGATGGAGTTAAGTGTGTGGTTGAGCAGCTCAGTGGCTGCAGAAATATTCAGGTGAATGAAAGGCCAAAGCGAATTTGAAAGTGCAGTTGTAAATGACTTGAGGGAGAATTTTTTTCAGGGATGGACACAGAAACAATTGGGTTGTGAGGGGAAGGGGGAAATGGTCAGAGATGGTCTGACAGAATGATTGACAGCATGGGAGTAGGGACGGCACATGAATGGCCTGTTCAAGGGGATAGTCATGAATATGGGTTGGAGAGTTAATATGGAGGTAGGGAGTTAAGGGAGGATATGAGGGCAGTGAACTGAGAGAAAAGAGGGCAAAGTGAGTTGACATGCAGCTTTAAATCACCCAGGATAAGAAATTGCTTTGTACAGAAGCTGAGATGAAGTCGTAAAAATATCTCAGTGAGAAATTTGACATGGTGCTTGGGTGAGTGGAAGAGAATGAGAATTTCAAGTGAGAGACCATAAATCTCTTTGCACAAATGGTAATGGAGACATCTCGGGCAGCAATCTTCATAAAAACAAAAGGAAAATCAAGTATTAAGTTACATTTGGAACAAAGGGTTGTAAGTCTATTTTACTGGCCACCATCTCGTGTGGATAGTGGAATGTATTAAGGTGTGTCGTGTCCTCACCAAAGGGTTTTACACTGTGCTAACCCTATAAGAAACTGTCATTCCTGAACAAAGGTACAAAGGCACAATGGCATGCTGGTGCCCTTAGCTTTGCCTCAGTGCTTTCACCAACTCCAATGCCCCACACCAGCCACACCACCACAACACTCCCACCACCAACCCCCATCCCGGCCCCAACGACCCCCCCCCCCCCCCGCCCTAGAAAACCTTGCACAACATAACTCATGAAAATACCAATGTGCCAAAAGAAAGTCTATTTAATTGAAGATGGCTGTGCCTCCTAATAATTCAATGGGTAAATGCACACTTACTATCCAAGTCAGCCTGATGATCACTAATGTTCTTGGTTTATTCTCTGGTCTGTTTTCATAATGGTGATATGAGCTACTGCAACAGTAGGAGGACCTCAGATGGACTCAGCAGCTGTGGGCTATGGAGAAGATAAAAATAGCTACTATTCCCCCCCCCCCCCCCCCCCCCCCCCCCCCCCCCCCCCCCCCCCCCCCCCCCCCCCCCCCCCCCCCCCCCCCCCCCCCCCCCCCCCCCCCCCCCCCCCCCCCCCCCACCTGATTGCTTTCTGCAGAACCTTGCTCAGAGGAGATAACATGTTGATGTCAGATGTGGACAGAATCCGACTGAGCAATGATCACTCCCGTGGTACGATAATCTGCTGATATGTAGTGTCAAGGCTCACATCGTATCAATGGCCGATTGATCAAGTTCACCATCCTGATTTGGAAATATCACTGCCTCTGTGTCAGAATCCCGGAACTCCCTCCCCAAACAGCACTGTGGGTGTATGTACACCATATGGACTGCAGCGGTTCAAGAAGGCGGTTCACCACCACCTTCTCAAGGGTAATTTGGGTTGGGCAGATAAGAACATAAGAACATAAGAACTAGGAGCAGGAGTAGGCCATCTGGCCCCTCGAGCCTGCTCCGCCATTCAATGAGATCATGGCTGATCTTCTGTGGACTCAGCTCCACTTTCCGGCCCGAACACCATAACCCTTAATCCCTTTATTCTTCAAAAAACTATCTATCTTTACCTTAAAAACATGTAATGAAGGAGCCTCAACTGCTTCACTGGGCAAGAAATTCCAATGATTCACAACCCGTTGGGTGAAGAAGTTCCTCCTAAACTCAATCCTAAATCTACTTCCCCTTATTTTGAGGCTATGTCCCCTAGTTCTGCTTTCACCTGCCAGTGGAAACAACCTGCCCGCATCTATCCTATCTATTCCCTTCACAATTTTAAATGTTTCTATAAGATCCCCCCTCATCCTTCTAAATTCCAATGAGTACAGTCCCAGTTTACTCAACCTCTCCCCATAATCCAACCCCTTCAGCTCTGGGATTAACCTACTGAATCTCCACTGCACACCCTCCAGTGCCAGTACGTCCTTTCTCAAGTAAGGAGACCAAAACTGAACGCAATACTCCAGGTGTGGCCTCACTAACACCTTGTACAATTGCAACATAACCTCCCTAGTCTTAAACTCCATCCCTCTAGCAATGAAGGACAAAATTCCATTTGCCTTCTTAATCACCTGTTGCACCTGTAAACCAACTTTCTGTGACTCATGCACTAGCACACCCAGGTCTCTCTGCACAGCGGCATGCTTTAATATTTTATTGTTTAAACAATAATCCCGTTCGCTGTTATTCCTACCAAAATGGATAACCTCACATTTGTCAACATTGTATTCCATCTGCCAGACCCTAGCCCATTCACTTAACCTATCCAAATCCCTCTGCAGACTTCCAGTATCCTCTGCACTTTTCGCTTTACCACTCATCTTAGTGTCATCTGCAAACTTGGACACATTGCCCTTGGTCCCCAACTCCAAATCATCTATGTAAATTGTGAATAATTGTGGGCCCAACACAGATCCCTGAGGGACACCACTAGCTACTGATTGTCAACCAGAAAAACACCCATTAATCCCCACTCTTTGCTTTCTATTAATTAACCAATCCTCTATCCATGCTACTACTTTATCCTTAATGCCATGCATCTTTATCTTATGCAGCAACCTTTTGTGTGGCACCTTGTCAAAGGCTTTCTGGAAAACCAGATATACCACATCCATTGGCTCTCCGTTATCTACTGCACTGGTAATGTCCTCAAAAAATTCCACTAAATTAGTTAGGCATGACCTGCCCTTTATGAACCCATGCTGCGTCTGCCCAATGGGACAATTTCTATCCAGATGCCTCGCTATTTCTTCCTTGATGATAGATTCCAGCATCTTCCCTACTACCGAAGTTAAGCTCTCTGGCCTATAATTTCCTGCTCTCTGCCTACCTCCTTTTTTAAACAGTGGTGTCACGTTTGCTAATTTCCAATCCACCGGGACCACCCCAGAGTCTAATGAATTTTGGTAAATTATCATTAGTGCATCTGCAATTTTCCTAGACATCTCTTTTAGCACTCTGGGATGCATTCCATCAGGGCCAGGAGACTTGTCTGCCTTTAGCCCCATTAGCTTGCCCATCACTACCTCCTTAGAGATAACAATCTTCTCAAGGTCCTCACCTGTCATAGCCTCATTTCTATCAGTCGCTTGCATGTTATTTGTGTCTTCCACTGTGAAGACCGACCCAAAAAGCCTGTTTAGTTCCTCAGCCATTTCCTCATCTCCCATTATTAAAACTCCCTTCTCATCCTCTAAAGGACCAATATTTACCTTAGCCACTCTTTTTTGTTTTATATATTTGTAAAAACTTTTACTGTCTGTTTTTATATTCTGAGCAAGTTTACTCTCATGCTCTATCTTACTCTTTTTTATAGCTTTTTTAGTAGCTTTCTGTTGCCCCCTAAAGATTTCCCAGTCCTCTAGTCTCCCACCAATCTTTGCCACTTTACATGCTTTTTCCTTCAATTTGATACTCTCCCTTATTTCCTTAGATATCCACGGTCGATTTTCCCTCTTTCTACCGTCCTTCCTTTTTGTTGGTATAAACCTTTGCTGAGCACTGTGAAAAATCGCGTGTAAGGTTCTCCACTGTTCCTCAACTGTTCCAGTTGAGGTGGCAAGGTGGCGCAGTGGTTAGCTCTGCTGCGTCATGGTGCCGAGGACCCGGGTTCGATTCCGTCCCCGCATTACTGTCTGTGTGGAGTTTGTACATTCTCCCTGTGCCTGCATGGGTCTCACCCCCACAACCCAAAGATAGTTGAAAGATAGGTTGATTGGCCATTAATTGGAAAAAAAGAATTGGGTACTCTAAATTTAAAAAAGGCTTGGGGAATAAATGCTGGTCTCGCGGCGATGCCCACATCCAATGAATGAACTAAAAATAAATTGTTGTTTTCTCTTTTGAAAGTGTCAATTGAATCTGCGTCCACCACACTCTCAGGCAGAGCATTCCACACCCAAACCTTTCACCGTGTAATAAGGTTTTTTTTCATGTCTACATTGCTCCCAATGGCAGTCACCTTAAATTATTATCCTCTGGTTCTTGACCCTTCTGCCAAGTATAACAGTTTTTCTCCACCTACACTGTCTAAATCTCTCATGGTTTTATTAAAATCTTGATTCACAGTGGCACAGTGGTTAGCACTGCTGCCTCACAGAGTCCAAAGATGTGCAGGTTAGGTAGGTTGGCCATGATAAGTTGCCCCTTAGTGTCCGGGGATGAGCAGGTTAGGTTGAGGTTACAGGAATAGGGCAGGGTGGATGGGTGAGTGGACATGGGTAGAGTGCTCTTTCGAAGGATCAGTGCAGACCCATAGGACATAGAACATACAGTGCACAAGGAGGCCATTTGGTCCATCGGGTCTGCACCGACCCACTCAAACCCTCGCTTCCACCCTATCCCCGTAACCCAATAACCCCTCTTAACCTTTTTGGTCACTTAGGGCAATTTATCATGGCCAATCCACCTAACCTGCACATCTTTGGACTGTGGGGAGGAAACCGGAGCACCCAGAGGAAACCCATGCAGACATGGGAAGAACGTGCAGCATCTGCACAGACAGTGACCCAGCGGGGAATCGAACCTGGGACCCTGGCGTGCTATCCACTTGTGCTACCATGCTGTCCCACTTCACCAATCTATCCAAGTTGCTCAAGTTCCTCATCCTTGGAATCACTCTTGTGAATCTTTTCTGCCCCCTCTCTATTGCCTTCACATCCCTCCTAAAGAATGGTGCTCAGAACTGGACTCTAGTTGATGCCAAACCCAGGTTTATCCAGGTTCATCATAACTTAGTTGCTTTTATACACTATGCTCCATCATGTCTGCACCAGCTCTCCGAATGAGCATGATGACTTAGTACCATTCCCTGCCTTTTCCCTGTACCGCTGCATTCCAGACCTGAACCACTCGCTGTGCGAGAAAGTTTATTCTCACATCACATTTTTTTCTTTTGCAAATCACTTTAACTCTGTGCCGTTTTGTTCTTGATCCTTTTACGAGCAGGAACAATTTCTATCTACTCTGTCCAGCCCCCTCATAATAGGAACATCTCCATAAAATCCCCCCTTAGCCGTCTTCTCTCTACTGAGAACAGTCCCAACCTCTCCAATCTATCCTTATAACTCAAGTTTCTCATCCCTGGAACCATTCTTGACAACTTATTCTGAACTTTCTCCAATGCACTCACATCCTTCCTGTAGTGTAGTGCCCAGTGCTGTACACAATACTGAGGTCTAACTAATGTCTTGTATAAGTTCAGCATAACCTTATGCTTTATCCCTCCATTAATAAAGCCCAGAATACTATATGCTTTATGAACTGCTCTCTCCCCTGTCCTGCCACCTTTAGTGACTTAAGCATATATAGACCAGGCCCCTTTGCTCTTGCACCCCCTTTAGAATTGTACCCCTTATTTTATATTGTCTTTCCATGTTCTTCCTACCAAAATGAATCGCCTCATATTTATCCCTATTGAACTTCATCTGCCACCTATCTGCCCATTCCACCAACTTCTAATGATCTTTAAAAGCACTTAAATTCAGCATTAATCACTCTCTTCACCTCATGTGGCCAAATACGCTCTTAAGGGTGCCGACCTTCAAACTTTTTCACGGGCAATCACTTGCAAATTCTCTTTCGGTAATTGACCTCCAAACGACAGTGTGAGCCAACCAAAGGGCATTCACATCTAACAGCACAAATAACACTCTATACTGGCAAATCAACAAATATAAACAAGTGCAGAAAAATTCTGGAAATTGAAAGAAACCTGATGGCCTCTCAGACTTTTGGAATCATGTTTCAGACGCATCAATGTCAAGGGCCCCACTTTGAAAACCCATGACATAGCTTACAGGCGCTAAGGCTACTTTTGCAACACTTACTCTGCAGGATCAGATCAGCCTGCAATATTTTCTTTCATTGTGTTTCAAGGCCAGGGCATATGGTGTAAAGCACCATCATCATTGAAAGGAATAGGAGAGCTGGGATTAAGCATGGAAGTAATGCTTTGGTGATGTTGAGTTTGGATTGTGTTGAAGTTGATGTCTCAATCAATAGTTTGCATTCGCTTGCTTTGACATGCTGCACGATTTCCGGAGATCCCCTTTTCAAAATGATTAATGTGAAGATACTTGTAAAGATTTCCTATCGTTTTCAACACAACTGCAGTGATTGCATCATAATTGTGATTCACATCAACGACAGAGCATATTCCCTGTGGGAGCTGCTACTGATAAACCCAAAAGACACAACAGAACACAACCAGATCTCACAACTCCTCATCCAATTTGTGCTGCATATCCATCCATGTGTATACAAGCTCTGGGTTCAACACAATTCAAAGTGTTACTCTTTGTACATATGCACAAAAACTCTTCACAAATAGCTAAAAAGAAAGCCAGTCATTTTCTGGGGCTGCCTGTTCTACAGGGAAACAGCATCCATTTAACTTTCCTCAGGATTGTACCTTAGAGAAGCCTGCCTCAGATGAACTGTTCATTTAAAGCATTAGTCTTTGTAGCCTTAAAAGGGCAAGTCAATTTAAATTCAGATTGCTTTATCAACAGAAGAATGCATTGTGCATTACATAGTGTCATACTTTTGTCATCATAAAACACAGTGATGCCGTGGTGGAAAATGCTAATTATTTCAAAATAATAGAATTAACCTGCAGAAATTTCAAGCTACCTCAGGTGGACTAAATAATGGTTCAATAACTAACAACTTTGCTGGATCCTCCCAAATCACAATGATATTTCTAAACAGTTGTTTTGATAGTACAGAAATTGAGTACTGCTGAAAAAGAGTCATGCTGTCAAAATTTTTGTCTTGCGCTCATCGGGACAGATTAACAAGATTTCCAATTGTAAAGAGAACAATTTATACTGCATGAAAGAGAGTGCTGGTGATTGCCATGTACACTCTGACTGGTAGAGAAATGGCCATGGAGAATGCACCAGGAACAGATGGCTGCCAAGCTTTTGTTTAAATTGAAACCAGGCAGGTCAGTTCTGATCGATCAAGGCATTGCCATGTTGAATAATCCAAGGAATGGTTGTGCCCCAAGCTTTTGTTTAGTTGAAGAAGGTGCAAAACGTGGGCAAGCTCCTTCTGCCTGCAGAGGCCAGGGCCCTGTGAGTGAATATATGTAGCTTTCGATACATTCGTATGAACAACACTGCTGATAATGCACTGATAATCTTAAATTGGGTGTTCATGTAATTCTTAGTAAAATCAGATCAGAAAGCAAGGACCGTCTAATTATGAGATCACATCTAATGTCAGACTTGGGCGGGATTCTCCGTCCCATGCCACCCGGACTGCATCCTCCGATGGGACGGAGAATCCGGTGTCGGGGCAAAATTGGGATCGGCACCGGTGCCGATCCAATCATGATGCTCCGATTCCCACTGGCGGCAGGAACAAGGTCCACGCCGCACAGCAGCAGGAGCATGTAAATAGATGCAAATGGGTCTTAATGCCGTATTTGCACCCATTTAGCAGTTCCGGCATCCTATGCTCCGACCTTCTGTGATACGCCGGTCCTCGTGGCCGAACATCACATACGATCTCTACCAGTGTGGCCCTGGCATGGTGAACCTCGCAAGACAACAACCGTTGCCTCCTTGGCCCACCGCGAGGTCTACCACGCCAGAGCCACATTGGTAGAGACCAGCCGAGCCCATCAAGGGCCAAACCCCCCCAACAATGCACTGCCTGCCCATGTATCGTCCCAGAACCCTCCATGCCCCCAAAAGGGATCCCTGTTACAGGGGGACCCCTCCCCCAGGGACCACTGTAATAGGGGGACCCCCCACAGAGACCCTTACAATAGGGGGACCCCCCACAAGGACCCCTGTAATAAGGGACACCGCCCCCACAGGGACCCTTTTAATCGGGGGAAACCCGCACAGGGAGCCCCTGCCTAAAGGGACCCTCCCCTCTCAGAAAATAGACCGTTGCCAGGAAGCTAGAGAGCAGTCCAGACAGGGGCAATGAGAGGAACTTCAGCTGTACCACTTACCTTGAAGCTCCATGTGTCCATACCTGGCAGGAGAGCAGCTGTAGCCTGCACCTGGTTCCCACAGATCAATTAACTGCAAGACATCATTTCTAGTAGTGGTCTGTAATCGACAGCTTCTACAAACCAGCCTGCAGCATTGATTCATTCATCTCCCTTCACAACTCAGTGGCCTAAGTGGTGAAACCCCAATACGTATTTGCAAACATTGACCACATCAAAGAGAGATAAGTACAGTGAAATCACACACTTGCGCGATTGGAATGCACTTAGTGCTTGAAATGCACTGAATAGGCCTGAGGCCTATTCGGGATTTTATGTGATTATAGCACATAATGGTCTCCCATTACCTGGCAGGATGGCTTTAATGTACCCTATTTCAGCATCAAGCTTGGTGGCTTGGGCTCTATTTACAATGTTGTTGATAAGGCCAATCTTACAGTGTGTGGAACTGTAGGAATCTCAACACTTAAACTGACCAGTGAAGGTGGACTTGCTTGCTCAGAATTGGTTGTAGCCACTTGCCCAACTGTTTGGCCAATACATGTCGTGCAGAACCAGTCAACCAGTCATAGATAAGATAGGACATAAAGAGACATCATTTTGGTTTGTCTTGGGCAGCTCATACATATCCGGATGCAAGGGGTCCAATAAGCATTTTTGTAACTTTCTTTCAAGCAGGGCTGCCCAGTTATTCTGTGTGGCAGATCCAATGAATGTGAATTTGGGCATGCCATTATGAAAGGATGCATTTTGTTGACATAGTCAAACTTGTTAGAGATGGCTATTCCAGTCCCTTTGCTGGGTTTATAGATATGTATGCATGAATTGTCTGTGAGAACTCACATGCTTCCAGACATTTGCATTGCATGTGGACCAGCCACCACCCAATCTCACCTATGACTGGTTCTGCATAACATGATTTAGCCAAATGGCAGGTTGCTACAACCAGTTCTGGTGAGTTTTATATATAGAAGGTGAAGGATTCTTTCACTTTTGTGAAGACCATACAGGACTCCCATATCAATAGCAATGCCATATCCATGTGCTTGTTCGACATTACTAGACTATTCACCAATGTCGTGCTCAAGGAAACCACCGACAGTTCCACTGCAGCACTATATCATGGTGACCTAGGCACACCACCATTGTCTGCATCTCTGTTCATGAAACTTATAAACTCAGCAACTCGTGCAATTGAGTTCATTTTTAGCCAAACCAGGTATGCTCAAATATATTATGTTGCCGTGGGATCCCAGCTGCTACAAACATCTTTGTTGCTTTCCACAAGAACTGTGTCTTCATCGGATTTTCCGATACATAGATGATACATTTGCTATCTTTGAATCTGCAGCTGCATGTTAGAGTTTTGTACGCACATAATGGGCTCCATCCGGCACTCAAATTTGCCTTTGAAACGGAGCAGTCAAATAAGCTCCCTTTCTTTGATATACTAGTCGAGGAATGTGGCAAAGAGTTTTCTACTACTGTCTTCTGCAAGCCCACCTTCACTGGTCAACATGCACAATGGGATTTCTAACATTCCACGCACTATAAGATTGGCCTTATTTTCAACCTCATAAATATGGGCCAAGCGATTTGCTCACCGTGCAAGCTGGATGCTGAAATAGGGCGTATCAAAGCCATCCTGTTGGAAAATGGTTACTCTGAGCAGTTCATTTTGCACTGTAGATCACACAGACTCATGAATGGTCTGAAGGATGTCACTCAAAAAGTAACCAGTATAGCTCAGATTACCCTGTAAGGATAAGGTGGCTCAAAAATTTGAGCAACAGGTGAGACTAGCTATTTTATGCTGCTGCTATGCAACACAAGTGGTATTCGCCACTAACAGGATGCTGCCATCAAGCCAAAAAGACATTCTGCCTATCACTCAAAGAGTACATGGTATATGAATTTCAGTGCGATACCAGGTACGTAGGCCGTATGTCATTCATATCAAGTAGCACATCCCATCAGCTGTTTGCAACAGGGAAGGTACTGGACACACCCAACCAGCCCAAACTTTAAAAATTCAAAACATAGGCTGCGATCTAATGGCCCCATTTGCCATGCGCACAAATCTTGTAATGGCCGCTAAATCTCGCGAGCTGCCAAAAACAGGATTCGCGCCAGCAAGATCGCAGTTTAAGATCTTCCTTGCCCCACACCAGTGACGTGATCAGGTTCATGCCCAGAAAGGGTGTGAATCTGATTTCCAAACATTTTATTATATTAACATAAAGTTGTAGCACGTAACGTCCGTCCACAACATATCCTCCCCCCCACATCCCAACCCCCAGAAACATGTCATCGCATGGCGCAAATCACTGATGGATTTTCAAAAATGAAAACCAGTCGTGATGACCACGCCGGGAGCGCAGAGGTGCCTATAGCTGCTGTGGGTTGAGGGACATCCCTGGGAAGTGCCCCCTGGCACCCTGGCAGGCACGGGTAGGAGAACTGGCATCATGTGTGGCCAATTTCTGCAGGTAGGGATTGGGGAGTGTTCCCCTTATCCATCGGGGAGGAGGGGCTTGAGGTTTCTGTGGGGGGTCGCTGGTGTCCGTGGAGGGGGGCATTTAATTAAGGTTTGAAGATGGGGCGCCCTTCCAACCTTCCAATCCCGGATTCCTGCAGTTGCCGGTTTCTTTAAGCCCCGCCCCTCCAGCTAGCTATGTAATCCTCACCAGCATTTTGAAAGTGCGCAGAGTGCAGTTTAATCAGGCGAGAAAAGATGTTTGTGAAGCCAGTGAGTTTCACACAGCTTTTCTTGCCTGATCCAACAATGTAATTTGGGACGATTCCTTCCATAATGTCCAACATTAGATGTGACTCCACAATTAGACAGTACTTGCTGAACAATCCCGATTGTGCTAAAGATTACACTGACAACCGTTTTAAGATTATCAGATCAACTCGCAGTGTGGCCCACATTGATGTGTTAGAAGCTACATATATGCATAAATAAGGCTCTATCGTTTGCAGACAAAAGGTACATGTCCACACATTTGCACCTTTTTCAAATAAATAAAAGCTTGGGGGACAGCCATTCCCTGGATCATTCCCCGTGGTAATGCTTTGACCAATCAGAGCCAAACTTCAACAAAGATGGGCAATCAACTGTTCCCTGGTGCATTCTCCATGACAATGCCTCTATTTATCAGAGTCCACATGCCAACTTGTTAGCTCTCTCTTCTCATACGGTATAAATTGTTGTTCTCTTTATAATTAATATTTTGTGAATCTGCCCTTGTGAATACAAGATGAAAAACTTAACCAGTATGTCTCTTTTTTCCAACATATATTCTATCATTTTTTTAATTGCTTAGAGAATGTAGTTTAACTTTGCACAATCATCCTGCCAAGATCCTGTAGCATTGTCCAATTTAGGCCCTTTATAAAGTACATTTTGTTCTGGTGATGCAGCGCCTGCATTATTGCCAGGGCACCTGTGCTTAAAAAATAATGAATAGATAAAAGGTTACTCACGTGAGAACATAGTTGACACTAACGATGCAATGGGGCCGGGAGGACCTGCTATTGTGGACTATTGTTGCGTAGCTCTGAACCCACACCCAACCTCCATGCTTTGCAAGAAAGCGGTAATATTTTGTCGTTACCTGCCCTTTGACAAGCACTGTGTACAGAACAGAAAGTTAATCAATATTTCATCCTGATAATTGCTCTATATTCTCAATTCACTCTTCGTAAAAATAAGTAGCTTACAATTTTGGAACACAATGCACCTCCTGTTCTAGTGCTAAAATGTAGTGCTGAAGATTGCAAACGTGGCCTGTATTTGATTTATAAGTCTTCCAGGCTTTACTCTTGAACGATCAAGATCGCATTTTGATTCATGTAGCAAAGTACTTTGGCATCTTGGCCAGACAATTCAGGCCCAATTTGTTTATTCTGCCCTGAGGCTCATTTTCTTTTAGCTTCCAAAAGACTGACCAATTTTGGCACTCATCATTGCCAGCACATTAGGGGAACATATTTTTGCTTTTGCAATATGCTGAATTGCTCTAACCTCAGGTACTCAATTCCTATGCTCAAAGAAAAAGAAGTGAATTGAAGTTTCACAGCTATGGCCAAACAAGGCAGTCCTTGTGCTCACATATTAATCAGTAATGAATTAATCCTCTCACAAATGGAAAAGTACTTACACAAATGATGGGCACAGCGTAAGTGAAATGTATCGCACCCATGGACATGATGATAAAGAGTTTTTTCTATTAAATCCTGAGGTTCGTACCCTGTCAGTTCAGCTACCCTGCAGGAGGAAAACAGAAAACATGCAAAAGCAGATATAAATAAGCATGTTCCATCAAGATGGGCTACAATGGTTCAAGAAGGTGGCTCACCATCACCTTCTCAAGGGCAATTAGGCATGGGCAACAAATGCTCACATCCCAGGAGAGAATTTTTTTAATTGTTAAACACTTATCGCCTTGAATATTTTATTTGACTGCAAAATTAACTCCAACAACAATGGAAGATAAATGAAGATAAAGTATTCTTCAACTTGAATTAATCTATTTGAGTTGTGTCTTTTGCAATATGACTTTTAATGATTGGATGCACTGCTGGCCTACTAGGCAGAAGACATGAACATATGACACAAACTTGTTTCTAATTCCTAATACCGAGAGGCCTGTAGTAAAATGGTCACTCCAGTATAAATATCATCTGGTGCCAAGAAGGATATTTTCTTGAGAATGGAGGTTAAAGCTGCTGGACATTGCTAACTATTTTCTGGTGACCTGCACTAACACTGGCCTGAAATCAGAGGCATATGTGACACCATGTACTAATGTTCAAGAGATATGCTGATTTTTAAATTGTTACTGCAGCTACTTGACCATGTTTGGGAGCTTCTACATAACTAATGGAGCACTGTGCATTTTGCACAGCCACAGAACTGATTCAAGCAACTTTGCAGTTGCAGTCCATAAAAGTGAATGAAAATTCATTGTTGACTTTCACCTAAACCAGTGGTGGGAAACTGCAGCCCGAGAGCCACATGTGGCCCATCAGGGTTCTGAGTGCAGCCCATGAGACATTTTGTTCACTATTGCCCACAATCAGAGTTGCCACATTCCACTGGTTTCCAGCCACATAACTTTTTTTCTACCATTGTGACTGACATGATATGCATGTAATGCAAGGGCAAATTAACTGACATGCGCACTGATTATGAGCAGCAGTGACTGTGAGAGCCGTGCACTCCCTCTGCATCCAATCAGGCGTAAATGTCTTCCGTTTTTACCACTTGTAGCTGATGACAGTTCTATTAATATATTAATGATTAAGCATTTCCTATAACTTGTTATGAAATATTTGGCCTGCATTAAATGTATTCAGCCTTAGTCAAGGGCCATGGTTAGTGAAGAAGCCCAATTTGAATCTTGTCGCCCACTGAGATGAAGGAGGGACACACATGCGGCCCACTCACTAGCCCAACACTGATCTAAACCAAAAGATGACTTGACAATACCATGCTCTCACCTGGAGTCAAGAAATATAAGTTTCATGTCAAGGCTAGCTCGAAACATAAACATATTGCTGTGCAGCTTGATTTCTGTCACAGCACTTGGGGGCAGCGAATGACCAACTGCCACTAATCCAACATTCTGGTAACAACCATCAAAAGGAGACATGTCGAGGCTGTACTGGCGAATCTTTAGGTAGCCACTGCAGTGGATAACCTGTAAGAGACAGATGTGTGGCATTTTTACAGTGTGATTTGCTAACACAATTGTAAAATACAAGTCACCCACTCTTGAATTCTTGGTTGACCATTTGATAAACTAATTACTTTAGTCTGTGAGCTACTTTGTGGGAAAGTTTAAGGATGTTTGCATCCTTGGTTGCAAGTACTTCACAATAGCCAACTCAGGCTGTTTGAAGCATGTTTATTGTTGACTGCCCTTCCAATTTCATGGACTAGTTAAGTTTAGGATTCTAGGATTCCAGCATCCTCAGATAGTCAAACCAGTGGATTTATATGGCAGAAAGGAATTTCCTGGCATATTAACTGCTCTTCCAATTCCTTTGATCTTTCTATCAAAGTGGTGACACAGTGGTTAGCACTGCTGCCTCACCGCTCCAGGGACATGGGTTCAATTCCAGCCTTGGATGACTGTGTGAAGTTTGCACGTTCTTCCCATGTCTGAGTGGGTTTCTTCCGGGTGCTCCGGTTTCCTCCCTCTGTCTAAAGATGTGCAGGTTAGGTGCATTGGCCATGCTAAATTGTCCCTGAGTGTCCAGGAATGTGCAGGTTAGGTGGGATTATGGGGTTGCAGGGATAGGGCGGGAGCCTAGTTAGGGTGCTCTTTCAAAGGGTCAGTGCAGGCTGAATGGGCTGAATGGCATCCTTCTGCACTGTAGTGGTTCTATGATCAACCTATACCATCTTCTTCCAATCAGGACAGTTACTCTTTAAGCTTCTCGGTGATTTCTAACGTGTAAGCAGTCCAGTGACATGAGGTATACTTTCATCAAGAAAATAAACATTGTGTCATTTTTGTTCCCAGTGAGACACCAATACCTGTCAATTTGACTACGATTTGACAAAACGACCAAAAATATTGCTTAGTGGATTAGAGGTTTGGACTCCACTGAGATTCACATGTACAACAAGAAGCAAGACAGCATATGCTTTCACTGCTCTGAAACTACATTTTATTAGCGAGGCTGCTGACTAATCCACAATCATCTTTGTTGTGAGCTCCTTTAGATACAGTGCACCAGATTACTCTGCTATAAATTTCTTTTTTGGATTTGACAGTGTGGAAAATATCAATTTATGTGAAATCCTCCAATGTATAACTTGAAGTGACTGAATGCATGGGGTATGGTAGGATCGCAGCTATCAACTAGCAACCTGGAGATTGTGAATTCAAATCCCACCATGATAAATTGTTTGATAAATGTTGTAGCAGTAGAAAAAAAATATGAAAGCACTGTCAATAAAATCCCAGTTCGTTCAAGGGAGGGTACCCGTTCATCCCATTTGGTCTGGTCTACACATGGCTCGAGTATGACCATACTTTGGTTCACTCAATGGCCTGGAGAAACTAGTAATGGGTGATAAATGCTTGTCTCCCAGCATTGCCCACATCCCAAGCACAATTGCAGAAATGACTTGACCAAATGAAGAAAAGCCAAACACATCACTATCCTTGTTTGCTAAGATCTACATCCCATTATACATAACCGTAACTTATAATTACATTAGTCTTTTGGGATCAAACAAACATTTTAAAAATATACTCCATATTAAAGTAATGGACACAGTCTAGACAAAATAATCTTTCCCTGAGGCATAATGTAAATTAATTTTCCCATATACACTCATTCACTGTGCCTGTTTTTTTTAATTGCTTGCAATTAAAACAGGCAAAGGAAAATAGGCAGTCCTAATGTGATCAAGTCTCAAATGAGCAGGACTCACCTTGTAACCACCACAGGTTAAACCTGCGTTCCTCTTTGCCAAGACACATTTCATCCTCACGAAAAAGGACCGTTCAATTTCATATTCTGTTGAAACACACAAGGGTTTACATTGGTATTGACATAGCAGGATGATGGGTGTTGGGCAGGAAGAGTGGGTGGGTGACAGGAGGAAATAAACACCCCGACAAAATGAAAAATATAAGTACAAGTGAAAACTGATAAGAATAGATTCAGTGTACCTTGAACAAAGTGAGAGTGGTAGGGCTGATGAGCTGTTAGAACCGCAGTCATTTCATCATGGTCAGCTGGGTGGATGTACTCATAAATACTGTTCCCAGTCAGCTCTACCTGTTAACATGAACACTTTTAAACTTCCCTTGAAAACAACTCTGAAATGGAATAGATGCATCACACATACATTTGTTCGCACACCATCAGTTTGAAAAATCGAGCAAAAAGGGGAACCATTTACTTCTATACTGCATCTGCCAACTTTGAATATGTTTAAAGAAGTCATTTCAGGTGTGCTTGTTTTATATTTTTATGACTGTTTGCATGGCATGAATATTAATTAGTTGGGGGCCTTTGAAAGATAAAGATCTGCATTTTATTCAACACTGTTTTGCCAAGTTTTTAGAAACCAAAAAGTGAAGAAAGAACCAGCAGAGAACTTCAAAAATTTAAGTTAAAAAATTAAACAAAGGAAAATCTGGTTCTGTTTGTACACTATTACATTCTCCTAGCAGTTTCATAAATTTGCATATTTCATATATTTGTTACAATGCAGGCAAAAATTGCAAGTGTTCATTGGAGCGCATGTTGTATGATCAACATATTAAAGACAGATATTTCTCATTCCAGACGCCAAGCATTATGACATGAGTCCCTGGTATTCACAAACAATTTATCATACACTAGCCACATTAACACACATTGTTGCCTTGTTAATCATTTTCAGCAATATTATCTTCACAATTGATGAGGTGATGACTGCATAATAGCTCCAGCTCCTTAAACTTGTAATAGTTTTTTTTAAGTAAGACTCTAAATGTAAATAAGAATTATAATTGCAGACCAGAAAAAAGTACTTATTTTTCCTAGTCTACAGTTAGGTACTTTAATTTGATGTTAACCATTTATTTTGGTTTCATGGAACCGAAAAATAATAGGAGTCATGTTAATGTGTTACTGCTCCAGTCACATCATTGCGATACGATTAATATTAAGTGAACACTAAAGTGTAAAATAACTGACCGTTTATTTTATGATCTAGAAATATTTTGTTTGCATCTTCTATGTATTCTATCATGCAGGAATTTCATTTGTTTAGCAATGAATGCATTGCTTACACTAATTAAATAACACTGAATCTTAAAAAACTTCAACTGGAATTCATTTTTGAAAACAAGTAGGTGTTTAATTGCATTGAAACAGTATACTGTGTTTTTACTACTTACCAAAATAATGTATTGCGCTTTAAGATTAAAGTCAACATTTCTGAAGCAGCCTTTAAACACATAACAATTTTAGAAAACACAGCTTGATCACAGAATCACTGAACAGTGGTTGCTCTGTTGTAGATTAATGTGCATTACTTCACGCACAATTTGGAGTCCTAATGTTACCTATGACTTGCCCCCTCCCCCATCCATCCCCCTCCTCCATCCACACACTCAAAAAAACAGGAATAAAGCCAAGCAAAATGTTACAGGGGACTCTGTTCACTTCATAATGGCGTTTTGGTCCTGGGTATATTTTAAGGCGCTTTTCGTTAGGCTTGTCTGTCATTTCATTTTTATTTAAGAAACTTTTAGTCCTGATAGTGAATAAAAGCAGAAGAAACATCAAGAGGGGGCATATTTGAACCCGCTGCACATAACACCGATCGCGGTCAGTCCCCCCGGAATCAAATTCAAGCAGCATAGAATCTTTGGAAATGATTTGTGAATAATGTGAGCACACAACAGAAACACAATGGCTATGTTTCATCTGAGTGATTAATCATGACTCCAGGATGGATAAGGAGCCAGCGATCAAAGCTATCAGTCAATTTCGGTCTTCATCATGTACGGACATACATATTAAATGCCTAAACGCAAATGTTTTTTAAAAAGGCCTACTTAATTTGTGCGAGTTTGTAGACCTTGTTGAGTAATCAAATGCAAATGGCTGCATACTTTATCAATTCCATACCTACATACATAGAGGAGCGGGAGATACTCCGTGTCCTACCTGTGATAATCCCAAATGCACCGATGCCGTTTCAGAGATGTACATAATCTTCCCATCCGGGGCCACCACGAAGATAAAACCATCCAAGGTCTGAGTGAGCAGAAGCAACAACAAACATGCATCACAGGCTGAACGCGCGTCGGATCCATCCAATAATTTGACAATGGGTTTGATGCGGACCAGGAGTATTTCGAGCTTTCTTCATTCACCGAGACAGCGGCGGGAGGTTCCCGGGGGAAACGCCGCAACCCCACGCTGCAATTAATTACTAAGAAAAGTGCTTTGCCGAGCCGTGAACCTGAACGCTGGCCGACTTTGAAAGGGAAATGTTTAGGAAGCTTCTGTGAAATTGACGCCAGATTTTTTTTTAACCTCAAATCAGAAAAGGGGGGAGGGGAGCAGTCAGCAAGTCCATCTTGTACTTCCCTTGTTCACAGTGTAAATAAAACAAATTGTACTTTTTCTAGTCACAGGATGAATACATAACGTTATACATTTTAACATTATGCATAACGTTATACATTTTAAATTATGTGAAATAGAGGACATCTAATACAGGTTCGTGCTTTGTTTTTGTTTTCATCTGTTACTGTATCAAAATGTTGTCAATTTCCACCCGGTTAATATCATTCTAGACGCCACTGGGCTACAAGTGGTGAGGGCAATTTATTAGATTGTGTGGGTGATCTGCTCCACCGGTTCATGTCCCAAGGACCCACACCCGCCCTTCTAACATCTGTGGACGTGGCTGTAATTGTATCACCACGAAGATAAAACCATCCAAGGTCTGAGTGAGCAGAAACAACAACAAACATGCATCACAGGCTGAACGCGCGTCGGATCCATCCAATAATTTGACAAGTGGGAACCCGAACAGAAAATAAATTGACAAATAATTCATTTGGATTATTTTAAAGGTTGTTACGGGTTCAACTGCGAAATGGAAATCGGTGTTTATTTGGAAGAAGCCTTATTCTTCTATCGGTGCCCCACACGGAAACATAACTTTAATCGGCGATCTGAAATTTACATTTACATGAGGAATATTCCAAATACTAATACAGGGTAATCGCGGTATAGTGTTTTCCTCATGAGATTTTAAAAAATAATCTTAAGTGAGCTAATGTTTCTGAAGATAATGGAAAGTGACCTCGAGAGGGGTCCCACCGCCCGGTGCGGGCATCCCCCCCTTTCAAACATGAAATTGACAAAAATTGTCACTGATGGTCCCAGGGCAGGGCGCTGGGGTCTGTATCATTGCAAATACAATACTGTCGCTAACTCGAGGCCTTTGCCTAATATTGAGATGTGGCTGCTGCTAAGGTTGTAGGTGTAAGTGAGAAGTGTATAAGGGTTCCCCCGCCTTCCGCCTTTATCCCAGCGATATTTGGGGTTTTTTTTCGTGCCAAGAACTTGCACACAAAACGGGTTCCTGAAGATCCCGGCAATAATTCCGGCAATTGACAAAGGTGCAATGGGCAATTCGTGTTCCCGTCGATTTACCTGTAAAAGGTGAGATCCCAATTCTCGGCTGACATCCGTGTGACCAGTACGACTGGTTTGGCCCCAGGCTTCTCCTAATCCTGGAATATGCACCCAAAATAAAACAGTCAGAAACTGCACAAGCACTGTGACCCCCAACAAACAGTATCATCGAGTTTACAACAGCGGGGCAGCAAGAGGCGAAAACCCAGCATAACACACTTGCTAAAGTATAACCCCCAAACAGACCAGGAGCAGGATTTATCTCTCTATATATACATATATATATTTCCATTTTATTTCAGGTCATTAGGAGACTTTTTTCGGGTGGAGGGTTGGGCGGGGTCTGAGCTGGAATGTATTAATGTCGATTCCGCAATAATCAGTCAGCTTGAAGGGAATGAATAGGGGGGGGGGGGGGGGCGGAATTAATGTTTAAATAAATCTAGAACTAGACCAAAGTGTTACCTGGAACAATTCGGTGTGATATGGTGTTAGTGTTCAAAGCAATACAAGGTAAAACGATGAGTGTATTTAATATTTAACATAACTATATAAAATGGGGATTAGTGGACATCGTAAATGTATGTCTAGAGCTCAGTGATATTTGAATAAATATTTGCTGTGTTTGTATTGACATTTTATATTTCACTCATGTTTGGTGTGGGTTATGGGGTCGGATGTGAAGCTGCCTGATCGGGGAGGCACGCCGGAGGACACAGTCTTCCCCTCCACAAGGAGCAGGCCTCACGAAGGCAGAGCCACCATCGTCTAACAACAAATGTCCTCACAAAGCTTGGCATTTCTCATCAGCGCGCACTATTCTCGGCTGTGCAGCCGTTGTTTCTCTGTGCTGTGTGAACAACAGTCTTGTACACACTATGGTGCCGTCCAGTACTGGGGAGATAGGAGGGGGGGGGGGGTCACTTTTACAGACCCCTCTGCCCCTTAACTGATGAAATCAGGCGCTCACAAAAGGCTGGCGAGAAAAGCTGGACTCGCCCCAGGTAGGAATGGTGGTGGCTGGGGGTCTATAGACAGGTGGAGACTTTTTTTTTACACACACTCCCTGTTCGGACTTTCTGGCCCCGCATTAAAATAGACCAGAGCGTCTCCAGGGTGAGAAAAAATAAAGATTTCATTTGGAATCTGTTATCCGCCCCTCCTCGGGGGGGGGGGGGGGGGGGGGGTCTCCAAGAGCCACACCAGGGCCCCGTGTAAAAGGTGTAATGCCGGGGAACTGGTGTGCCCTACACTCCGCTTTATTAACGTCGCGGCCCTGTGATCTGGGCCGAGCTGCAAGCTTCTGAACAACGAAGTGGGACATCTGCTAACTGCCCTGGATTCATTGTCACATAAATCCACACAGTCAAATCCAACCTGTTGAACAAAAAGCAGGTGGAGTGGAAAGGTCTGATCTGGTGTACAGTGAATGGGTGGCCAACTGCAATCAAACGGTGGACGTTCCCATTCTGTGACCAGGTCCACCTCCTTCAGGCCCCGTGCTGGAAGGAGGCGGTGTCGGCCAGGGCGCTGCTCCATCATTGTGGATCAGTGTGACGGTGCCTGGCCAGACCCTGCAGCGGCTCACAGGACGGCCAACAACCAAACTCCCCTGCTCTTGGCGAACTGGAAATATTCAACCTGCTTTTGGCCTCGTCTAGGACCCCAGGACCTTCCACGGCCATCAAACCCTGGCAGTGGGACTTAAGCCGTTACCCGCGCCGCCACAAGACCCTCCTGGAACCATCATTGCCCCATTTATTCCGGGGGACACGTTTTCATTTTTGTGAATTGAAGTGTGGCTCTGAATGATGTGTGTGTGTTGCACCATCAGGTTAGATACATGCTCACTGATACAACGCCCCCTTGTCACTGTTGCCGAGTATGAATAGAAAGGACTGGACCCGTGGCCAGGCTCACTGAGCTCCCTTTATGTGCCGCAGATTGGAAGCTAGTCCTTCAGCACCTGACTGTTCCAGAGGTTATTCGGCGACGCTGTGCTATTGTTAGCTCCCTTCCACTGAAATCTGACCAATACTCATCAGCAACAAAGAGTTGGAGCAATTTCTGGGTGGGTTTCCCGGCTCTCACAAATACCCCTTCCTCATCTCACCCTTTCTCGTGTAAACCATATTGAAGATAGTCTCCAGTCCGCTGCCTCAAAGCCTCTTGTTTGTCAAGTCCATGACTTCCGAACCTACTGCCCGTTTATTCCAGCCACAGGTTGCAGCAAGTACCGCTAACCCCACACCCAGGTTGCCTGTCAGAGCCGCGTCCACACAACACACCCTCATTCCTCTGCCAGGCAACAGGCCACCGATCGGCCCCTTCCCACCCGCATCATTTGGTTCCCAGGGCTCACCAAAATCTGTTCTGATTTGAGCCGCTCCCGCCCTGGTTCTTTGCGATGAGGTCGGGGATTAGGTGCCGGAGGTCAGACCCCGGAAACAATTTACCCTCGAGTGTGAGAAAGCCAAGGTCTGTGAGACCTTCCCGCTGGCCAGTGCTCCGGAGTGGGTGGGGGGGGGGGGGGGGGGGGGGGGGGTGCTTGTCCAAAGCAGCAGCATTTAAGGGCATGTGCGTCCCAAACAACAATGCAATTTTCAAATACATGCCCCCATACCTGGGAAAGTACACCAGCTTCTCAAAGGTAAAGCACCCCGTCCCAATATGGAACCAAACTGCGGGCGGGCTTTATATATTGCTGACCCTTGAGGTGGGTGGCCCATCGTGTCTTCCATGCGCACATAATCTATTTTCAAAACAAAGTCCTCAAGCACAATCATGAGCGTGAAATCCCCTTTCGTTTAATATAGTGTGTAAATGTCCTTAAGTGTACACCAGAAATATAAAGGGAATATCTTCCCATCACTGTCCAGGGTTATTCAGGATGGGGAGACGGTGAGTCAAACTCCAGATCATCTTTAAAACGTGTATCTCACTTTTTTCCCCCGGTGTATTGGCAGAGGGATTGACTGAGACAAGAAGCTCGCCTGCTCCACTTCATAGCCTCGCGTTCCTTCCTCTTTTGACATTTCAACGCAAACGCCGTGTAATAAGTTCTCTTGTCCAAAGACATTGAAACGCGGCTCGAAGGATTGTTCTGAACAAGTAATCCAATGTAAATCATTTCCTAAACAGAACGAAATCCATTGAAATCGCTGGAGGAATTAGTCTTGAGACTGGGGACTAAAAATGTGATTTTTGCACTTGACCTACCGCCGAGACAGCGGCACCACCGTCAGAGCTGAGAGAGCTGGCTTTTTTTTTTGTAAAGCGTTCGAATGGAAACACGGTTTGGTTGGTGCGGGGGGTTGGGGTTAGGTGGTGAATGAAGATACTCTTGTAAACTGAAGAGGCCTGAGATGAAACAAGCTGCTTTTGTGCCTTGAAATATATAGCTGCAGCTTTCGGGAGGCGAAGGATTTTCCCAGCAAGAAGAGGCTATCAGCCATGCAGAGACATATAATCTCTTTTGGAAGGATTCCTCGGCCTCCTTCAAATTAGCCTTTCCGTGCTAAAAGACTTGATTCAATAAAAAAGAAATGTTTTCAAGTTATTGTGTGGGTGAAAGTGACATTAAGCTGGAGGGAACTGGTGGCTAAATTGGCTCCGATTTCAAGGGAAGGCTCAGCACACACACGTACACACACACACACACTCATAAACGCACACACACAAACATCCATACACACACACAAACACAAATACACACACACAAATACACACACAAACACCCATACACACACACAAATACTAATACACACACAAATACACGCACACACATAAACACACACACACAAATACACACACAAATACACACACACACACATTAACACACATACACACACACAAACACACATACACACGCACACACACATACATACACACACACATAAACACACACAAGTACACACACACACATAAATACACACACACAGAAACACACACACATAAATACACACACACATGCACATACACATACACAAACACACACATAAACACACACATAAATACACACACACAAGTACAGACACACAAAAGTACACACACACCAACATTAACACTAACGCACAAACATACACACATAAACACACCCTAATACTAACACAGATTAACATACACAATAACATACACACAGACACAAATATACAGACACACATTAACACATATCAACATATACACACTAATACATACCCACTAACACAAGCATGTTAACTTACGCACACTAGCACACACTAATACACACACACTAACACACACATTACGCACACTATTATGCACACACTAACATACACCCTAATACACATACACACTACCACACACTAACACACACAGACACACACAGTAGCACACAAACTAACACACGCACTAACATATACACACTACCACACACTAACACACACATTAACACACACTAACACACGCACTAACACACACATTAGCACACACGAACACACACACTAACATACACATAATAGCATACACATACACACTACCACACACTAACACACACAGACACACACAGTAGCACACACACTAACATATACACACTACCACACACTAACACACACAGACACACACAGGAGCACACACACTAACACACGCACTAACATATACACACTAGCACACACTAACACACACATTAACACACGCACTAAACACACTAGCCACACACACTAACTCTAATACATACACAAACACACACGAGGGACGGAGAGTGTGGCACGGAGACAGTGAAAATAAACTTTCTGAGAAAGAAGTCGACGGTGTGATTGAGGCAATGATGGGACTATTTCCATGTAAATGCCCCCTGACCCGGATTACCTCAATGGACTGGACGCTTGTGTTTTGTAATTTCCTGAAAATGAGATTTCGATTTATAAAACAAGAAACCAATTAGTAACCAAATGAAGCGAAGTAGATCCAGTAAAATTGACCAAATCCCAAAGGAGCCATTTAAGGCAGTTCTTGGCGAGTAAAGCGATGGTTTCTAATCAACCCTCGGCTCAGTTCGTTCTCCAGCTGGGCTTTCTGCTATCCAAAAAAAGGGAGAAAGCAATCGATCCAAGTCTCCCAGAATGAATCTCCAACTCCACATTGTTAATATATACGTGTGTGTGTGTGTATATATATATATATGTATATGTATGGTATAATATACTACATATATAGTATAATTTAAAGCATATCTAAGAATTCGGTAACCATCCAGGACCCTAAATAATGTGTACAGAACATGCATTCTAATTCTCGAGAATTAGATTCAATTCAATTACACTTTCCGTGGTTCATTTTCAGAATTTGGAATTGGGCTGTTAATAAAAGGCTTCTAAGGTTTTCTAAGTATCTATGTAATTAATTTGAAAAGTGTGCATGCGTGTATGCATTACATTCTCTTTCACGTGAGTCTGGTAGTGATTAACATTGGACATGAGAGACCTGTAAGATCATATTTCCTAAAGCAATCCCCCTCTTTCCCTTGCCCTTCATATCAAATCCTCGTCCCTAGATTGTTGGGGTTTCATTTAAAAGGAAAATGCAATTGATCGTGACTGTTGTCCGCCACTTGATGGGCCGCCACAGTCCAGGCGCCGCCGTTAAGAATCTAACCTGATTAACGGATCCGGACCTTGTCATTTCTTCAAGCCCATTTTGATTCTGGAGGGCTTTCATTACATATTATTCCGAGACGGATATTCTTGCGGTGCAGCACTATTGCCAGCCTTATTTGAGGAGGCAGACAAGTATTTTATATGAGAAGCTGATCAAGTGAGTGCATCTTGGATGACACTTTTTCCTTGCCTGCTTCCCATGCGAGAAAACAGCAAAGGAAGAACAATGCAGGCGACACAGTTTGAGCTCAGGAATAGCCCCGACTGAGATCAGCAAATGTTAAAGATCCTCTCTGATCGCAACCTGCCCCGTACCTGGGGACAGATCAAAAGAGCGCAACAAATCAGAGCCGCAGAGCGCTCCCGTGAACCATACCGAAGTCAATTTCAGTGACTTCGCCCATGTGCACAAATAACAGTTTTAGAAAACGTGCTGAGGACCACACCGCATCAGCGCACTGAAGACATTTTTAGCTATCGTGGCTTCTTTCAGATAAAGGTGAATAGTGAGCACCTGATTTGTCAGCCGGGTGGGGGGGGGGGGGGGGGGGGGGGGGAGAGGAGGTCAAGGTGCAGCACCCAATAGGTGCCGGTGAACTATGTTCCTCAGCCCACCCACCCACACTTTACAGACATGAACCCCATGGCCGAGGTAAGCCCAACACCAACTTGGAGCCAGCCATCAGTAGCATGGAGCACGGGACGTAACTCACAGCCATGACAACACGTTATTTACTCCAAAACACACAGGGTCTTTTAGAAAAACACAGGGTGAGAGAGCATTAACCCAGCTCCTCCCTCCACATGCACACAATTCCAGGATAGCAATTGTTAACCAGTGAGAAAATAAAAGTTACCAAAAAGGAACCTTAAAAAATGGCCAGTGCAATTTACAAAGCAACGAAATTTGTGTTTATAAATGAGTGGTAGGCCCTCCAATGTTAATATTCTTTATAAATCATGATGGCATCCCAGGGCCCCACAATCTGTAGTAAACGTCAATTAACTGGTGCATTGATAAACATAATGCTCTCTGGTGTCTTAAAACAGTCGTTGACCCTTTCACTGAACCAAGTGTTAAATAAAATGCAGAGACTGGACGCGGGAGACTTCCTCATTCGCAGCGAATGACACGGGCAACATTTGACTTGGTGGTGGGGGGGGGGGGGGCGGGGTAGTTCGAGTTACCCCCATCCCCAGCAAAGATTGCCCCTCTCTCCCCTAATGCCCTCTTATTTGTGACTAGTTGCTCAAGTGCGGGTTGCCATTCCTGAGAGTTCAGAACGTCCCATTGGCAGTTAGACAGGAGGAAAGTATTGTGCACTTTGTTAACCGCTGCAAACGAGGGAACAATGCGGCCCACGGAAGCTGTGACTAGTTTCTTCGGCTGGAATAAACAGCCTGGCTGCAAAGTGCAGCCACAAGTGTTGTTGGAGTGTCTGCACATACACACACACACACACACACAGCGATGCAAGAACTCCCAGCTCATAGCGATGAGAATGGCAGCGTTATCCGTCTCGATTGGATATGGCCATTTCAAAATCATTGCAACCTTCTTGTACCGTTTTATGAGGCGGGATTGCCGCTGGCAATTGTCTGCTGTGTTTGTGCGGACGGGGGAGTCTCTCTGCTCTGTTGGGCTGTAATTGACACTGTAAGCAGCTATTTTGATGTATAGATCGTCATTCGCCTTCAGCAACGTTTCCCGCGCCGCCTTGTAAACTGTGCGAATTGGGTTGAAATCGAAAATTAGTCCTGAACATCATCCGCTCCCACGGAATTCCCTGCTTTAGCCCAAACTGTCCCACTGGGCACTAACCCAGTTCAAATGTACATTCTGAATTCAAAGCGCTCGGTGAACCTACATTGAACAGAGACCCGTCAGTGCCACTCTAAACACTGCGTATTGAACTTAGGCCAACGAATAAAGCCTTATTTATGTGTTCAATGTCTTGTTACGTTCTCATCCTCTCTGTTGTGGCTTGATCTTGGTTTAAATCATGAGGGTTGTTTGCTAACAATTCATGTCTTAACCTTTCACAACCCTGCATTTTCCTAGTTAGGTTCTAGAACTGAATTTGTGTCCGGGAAACAGTTAATAAAGATTGCAAAGACCTCAAAAGTGCATTTGAAGCACTTTGAAATTTAAATACACATATTCCTTCCCTCTCTCCCTCGCTCATATGTTAAGTGAGCGCAAGTACTGACAGCAACCCTCAGAATGGAAGTGTCCACAAACAAGCCGGAGTGCTGAGTGTCGAGACGGCAACCCGATTAAAGTCTCCGCCTGATGTTGTACTTCAGGCAACTGCTGGCCAGAGCTCGATTGCTTTGGGACGTGGGATGGCGGGATTGTATAGTCTTCCGTCTTTTGTTTTCTGCTAACTTGTGTATTTTGCTGAAAAAGCCTGCAACAGTGCATGGAAAATCGAAACATCTCTAACACGGTGACAGCCTAACTGCCGGGCCCGTCTCCAACCTCCCCTCTGCGGCGTTCCAGGTTAAGAGTTTCAGCGGCGAAAACTATTGCGTTTCCTGACGCTTTCGCCATGTCAAGAGTTATTCACCTGGGGTTAACTGGGAACGAATGCACAGGGGTCCACTGAAGTGCGGTGACTTCTATTGAAATAACGCAAGGAAATATCTTCACCCGGAATTATTTATTGATCAGGCGTCAGCAATATATACTCCCAATGTTTTGATGAATTGTATGGATAATAATGGCACTAGCTCGGTGTTTTCCAATATCAGTTTGGAGGTTTAGTCCCTGGCACTTCTCAGTGTATTTGTTTTACATTTTGTTGGTATCTCGCCTGGTCAGAACAGCAATTCTTGCTTTCAGAAGAATGTTAACACGAAATTATTTCTTAAATCGGATTTGGCAAGAGCATAATTAAAACGAGGGGATGGGGACAGATTTACTTTGGAAGGGGCCATTTTATAACACAAGTTACACAGCCCCGTTTCTCATTGTTTGGGCCGATTAGAATTTGAGGTGTCGACTGACAAATTATTCTTGTTATTTGATTTGAGCTAATGTGGCGAAAAAAAAGTTTGGAGGACATGGATTTGTGTGCAGTGTGTGTGCACCATTTGTGCAGTGGACCCTCTCCCCGGGCTTCCCCCCGGGTTTGGAAACACTTCTTTTCCAAGGGAGGAGATGATGAGTGGACCCACTCCCCCCACACTCACTCTGATACCCTGTAGATCACTCATCACTTTACAAGCAGCGCCATATGTTTGCTTTGATCAAACACCTCGTCAGATATGCAAAAACATAATTGACAAGTCTCTCCATAAAGCACGCAGCAAAGTAGCCGGTCGGGACTGGTAAACCACCGCACAGAAGGGGGCGGGTGGGGGATGGTGAACATTTTGGTTTAGAAACGCCGAATATTGAGGATGAAAGTAAAGCGAATGATTAGATAGCGCCGAATTAGATGCCAAAAAAAATAAACAACTGCAATCAAAGTAAATGTAGGCTGGTGAGCATAATCCACCCCCCCCCCCCCCCCTCTTTAGGACATACCTAGAGAAAGCGGCATCCTCACATTTTAATTGAGTAAGCACTCAATGTCAACGCTTTGAAAGCTTGCGATTTACAGGATTATCCCAATTGTGAACTGCGCCGACAAAACGAAGTAAACAGTAACGGTGTGCAGACCAGAAAGGGCTGAGGCACAACGTCGAGCTTCAGCCCATAAATCATACCGCGGAAATGTGACTTTTAAACACAATACTCGTGCGGCTTCACCCTCACATTTCCGTGACCAGTCTGCGGTATAAAGAATGCCTTGCAATAGGGCTTGACCACAAGAAGAACTACGGACCCGTTGCTGTTTTCGGTGGCTTCATACATGTCCAGCAGCATCTCTCCGTCATAGTAAATATGTTGTTACACATTAGGCTAATCGTTTTCTTCACAGTATTGTGCCACACACAGGTAATGCCTTTTAGATGGCCTTAATCTGTCCAGTCCATATTTCTTATTCTTGCCAGTGAATAAATTACATTGCTGTCTGAACATAAACTGTTAACCTGTCTTTAATAGCAACCTGTTCTCTTTCGCTGTTCAATCTTGACTGAATCTAAGTAGAAGCAATTGTTGTATGTCTATAACTTTCATTAACATAGTCACACTCAATAGGCACTGAGAACCTGTTTACAAGGGTTTCCACATAGTGTTTACAAGGGTTTCCATATACACTCTTTAAATAAAAAAACACATTAAAACTGTCATGTTGGGAAAATGTGGGACTAAATACGAGTAATTCCAATTGAAATCGAATGGCTGTTTTATTTACGTAATTGTTCCAAGTCGAAGAACACTATTTGGACCAATGCATGAAGCATCTAAAACAGAAAGGCCTATTTTCAAATAAAATTGAACGTGACCTCAAAGGAAATGATGTACTTGCCAGACAAACATGTTCCTTATTGCAACGGCCATGGTGATATTACGTTATTTAGCAGTTCTTTCCCTCCCAATTTGGATTTGATCACACGAATAAACACCCACCACTCACAATTTTAGTGGGCGACCAATTTCAGAACTTTGAAAGCCCACTATTGCCCAGAGGACACTTTGCACATTGTATACGCAGGGTCACTGTGCACATTACGAATGCCCTAATCGGTGAATTGCATTTTTAAAAAAGTGTTTATTCACCCGCCACACCTGAATGTGTTCTGTGCAGAGTCTAACTGTGACCTTCATTCCTTCATAACAACAGTATCTTTTTTTTTCCCCACGACCGGTAAATGCGATTTTGAAACATCGAATAGTGTTACCTACCTTCAGGGAAAACCACCCTCATTTTTAAGTAGCTGGTGGTCAGTCTAATGATGGAGGCTTTGTCCAGCTGGGAGGTTATTGCAGATGGCAGTGGCAATAATTTCGCCAGTTCATAAAATTCACTATTTTCCTTCTCCCGTCTAGTCCGGGCGGCATTTTTGGATTTTTCCTTCATTTCGTTTTCTTACAGCGTGGCCGCCATTGGTTCATTCCACCAAGAAAAGAAACGGTTGTGGTTTTAACACCACGTGTGAAAACCGGCATATATGTCGCAATTAATAGGTTTATTTTGGAGGGGGTGGTGAAACACACACCTCCCCCCCCCTTTTCAATTAAACTAAATACGGCAATATTAAATAGGAAAACGTAAACGTCGATAGATTCAGGAGCATCCAGACCCCTATTAAAATCAGTGGCAAGTGGTTCAATCGAAGTGGGGGTTTTTTTGTGTGTATAAGTCTGAGATTTTGAAAGCAATCCAAGGCAGATCAGAACTCTTGCAGACGGCTTGGCATTACTGTGCCGAGGGGTGCGCCGTGCCAAGGGCTCTCTGCTGTGTTTTTATACCTGGAAGGGAACTGTTTACGCAGCGAGGGGGCCATAATCCAGCCAGTTGTCAGCCCCAAAGTCCCCTCTCTTAGTTCAGATGCAATCTCCAAAGTGTTGCCGCTGTCATGCCCGCAACTGGCAAGTGTGTCTGGTGGAAGCAGAAATAAAGAGGCGTTAGAAGCAAAACAGGCACCGTGTTTCCATTCACAGGTTGAAACCGAAAGGTTGACTGTTGCTTTGATGATTAAAACGGGATCGGGTAATTAATGACTGCATTTCAATTCTTAATTACACGCAGAACCGAATGGACGAAATGTCCATGCAACATGTTGTTTGCAGGTATGACTTAATGGAGGCCTCCAAGTTTAGCAGCAATTATACTTGTTTGGCTTAACTTCATTCTCTTTGCATTACATTGAAATGTCAAGGATTACGGTTTACTTGACTTTTTGTATATCAAGGCACGTATTCGGACTATATTATTTTGTCCACATGGGTCCTGTTGCTCACCTTAGGTTACTCATTAAAAGCCAAGCTGCAGTTTCTGGGGCTACTTGTGCAATCTTCAGCAACACTCGCAAAAGTGACCAAAAGGCAATGACAGTCGAGTTTTATTTTTTTCTTCCCCCCCCCCCCCCCCCCCCCCCCGCGGGCTTCTTCCTCTCGGCCGTTCTGATGAGTTGTGGCGGGCCGCCGTCGCCGCTCCGCGGACCGCTTCCCCACGCTGAACTTTGGCTGCCTGTCGAGCAGTGTGAAGCGCAACTTTGCGCCGCCAGCCTTTTCCCAGTCCCACTTCCAGCGGCGCTGCAGGCGCCGTCCCGCCCACCTGTCAATCAGCCGCCTCCAGCCCGGCTCCCATTGGCTGACCCGCCGCTCTCCCCCCCCCCCAGTCTACGCGCGCCAGGCGAAAAGGTGGACGTGCATTGTGACCTTTGACCCCCCCCCCCCCCCCCTCCAGGACAGAAAATCCAGCGCTGCTGCTGTTTGCAGCCACTCAACACACAGGCACACCAATAGTGGAATGGTGCAGAGCAGATCGGCAAACTCTGAAACTTGTTCAGGCTTTGAAAATGGCAGAGAAATGCATAGTGCAGATTGCACATCACACACACATATATATCACAAAGTACTTTAAATGTGATTATTAGGAGGTAAATATTTAGAGTTGGTTGAATATTTGCACTGTAACCGACATACTAAATACATTTAATACTCGCAATGCTGAGAGGGTGGTCATCAGGCGTCTTTATTGCAAAGAGCTTGTGCAGAAAAATCAGAAAGTGCACTTTATAATTAAAATTGTACTTGACTTAGACTTAGCACCTAAACCTACCCTTTTTATTCAGCAAGAACTGAGAATATAGAAACTGAGCAGAAGTATCAATAAGCTGAATATCAATCAATGTGTTGAGTTGCGCATTCACAGAAAGCTACAGCGGACAGTCTAGCCTTGAAGTGCATCTTCGGTACATGCACAGTATGGTAACACAGTTAAATGGAACTTGTTGCCGTTTCTTTTAAGCTGTGTTGATAAAAATATATATATATATTCTGCTCCGCTGCACATGTCTGGCTATAAGTTCCATAAGCAAAGTAAGAAGAAAGCCATACACAAGAACACGATTAGAAATGGTCACATTGACCACAGTTTGTAATCCAGTTATAACATGTCACACCGTGGTTGATGACCTACCACTTAATCCACAGTTGGTAAAATAGTCAGCCCACGACTCGAACTTATCTGGTAACTATTTACAGAACGTCCTATAATGAGATGATACAAAGATATACATATTCGAAAATATAGGTTTTCATTGCACATTATCTCAAATCATTTCTGATCCTTGAATTATTCAAAATACAGACGGAACAATGCCCGCCAGCACCCGTTATTACTCAATTACAGTGCAGAGAAGGTACAGCGTGGTTTTAAACAGCGCTTTAATGTTTCAGTGAGTGTGAAATGAAGCTCCACGGACACCAAGAAGCCGATTTGAGCCCGAGAATCTTTGCTCAAGGGTGAACTGTTATTTTTTTCTCTCTCCATATTTCACATTTGCCTGTGCCTTAATGCTGTTTTATTTGAATTGCTAATAACAAGCACATGTTATTGGTCCAGTATAGCTTGAAGGTGATACTAAATATGTCTTCAATGCGACCTCATCTAGTGAATATTAATCACGCCCTAGCGGTTTTTAATGCGTTTCACGATTAGACAGAAGTTCAGGCATGCTCCGCTCACTAATGAAGCATGTAATAATGTGATCTGTAATATTATTTTTTTAAAAGCTGAAGTCATATAGTAGTCCCAGCACCAAAATTATACATGCGAGCACATTATAGGATTGATTCTTAAATGAATTGATACGCAGGATCTAAGCGAGAAACGATGAACGACGCTCGCGATCTTTTTCACGAACTCTTAATTATTGCAACAAGCGAGTAATTGAATTTGTTTTTAAATCCTTTATAAAGCTAATTCCTTAACTCCTTTTAATGGGATGTTCTGGTCGCCATAAAACTAATCGTTAATTCTCGTATTAGTGGGATCCCTTTGCAGAGTTAATTATAATGTCTGTCCCCTCATTATTGTACAGAAACACCGAGGGTTGACAGAGGTATCCCCACGCACAAACACTTGCTGATACCACGACGTGAAGTTCCACCTTTAGCACCGCACGAACATTGCCTTCCACTATTCAACTGAATGCACGGGGGACACACGGCGCAGAGACCATACCAATCACATCAAGAATTACCATTAATAATTGCACCAACCGCACAGAAACACACAGCCTCAGCTGAAAGGGCTGTGACCTTGCTTGCACAGAAATGATTGGAATAGCAAAACTCCCCTTATTGGTTTATTCGAACGAGATTTTAAACTTTACTCCACTCCATTGCCTGTCGGAGGAACCCGCTATAGAAATGAACACGGGGTATTTGAGAGGTGGGGAGGAGGGGGGGAGGAGGGTAGGGGTGAGAAACAGGGCAAGTCCAGATTGTATTACTGTTTTCCCGATAAACATACTTTTATCGATGAACCCTCAATCGTTTGCCGCGGATTCTATTACGAATAACGACCAAAAGACAGTTTGAAACGAAAGTGCAAGCGAGCAGGCGGACAAATCACTCCTAATGTCGGATGTGATATTCTTCAGACACACCCGACAACAGGGAATAGGAGATTGCAACTTTTCCTGAATCAGCGGGCCAGTTCCTGTGTCAGAGACACCAGTTAGACCATAGCTTCTCAGAAACAGCGATGTGCTGCCTTGGGGATCAGGTCTGTGGGGTCTTTCTGAACACACGATGTCTTTTTAAAAGCGATCTGTGAAAGGGGAGCGGGGTGGTGGGGGGGGGGGGGGGGAGGGGTGCAAGCGACATCTGTTGGGTCGTTTTCACTTGCACTTTAACACTGAGCCAAACTTTAAAAGTTAATGTCCGAGAGAGAGAGAGTGGTCCTGAGAATGATTTGACTTTTGCCCAGGCAGGGTGTCAAGCAATTGAACCAGCCTGTCCCTCTGTGGCGTTTGTCATACAATACCAGAATACATTTATTTATTTATTGACTATGCAAACGCCATTTGCTTTTATGTAACTTCCTTTTCTCCAGGAAGGTGTTGTTTGTTGGGGGGAAATCATTTAATTTAATGGATTAAATTAGCACGCTGATCTAACGGGTGTGAGACGGATTACTCGTGCGTTTTCTCGTACAGTCGATCTGCAGTTTGCTGGCTGTCACGTTTTTTTGGGGAGAGATTTTTTAAAGCGGCCGTTCTTAGTGTAATGTCGAGGGAATTGTCCACCCGGCGCTTCAGCAATGCACCCGGCCCCTCACTCACACATGTGGCTGGTATCCTCAAAATCTTTTCTAGCCTGTAAGGGCATTCAATAACAACAACAAAACAACAAAATCTGTCATTTGCCCATTCATATCAAGCGCCTCGCGAATCCAATTCTTAACTGCAGCCAATGGAATGATGGAGAGATGCTGAGGAAGAGGAGGTCCTGTCACCTCCAAGGATTACACTCGTCAGGCAAATCTACAATCGAAGTGTTAATCTGTGGGAGGGTGTCTGGAGCAGGGGTAGAACGGTTAGTGCCTTGAACAGAAAGGAGTCCCTGATACAACAGGTTGCTCCTCAAAATGAACTATTATCTTCGACGAATTGAGCAGGAACCTACAAACGCGCAATGGGGAGGGCGAGGAGTTGACATGGAACTGCTAATGTGTGAGTAGAGTAATGATCGCCTTGGCTGGGGCTCAATGCATTCATCACTCACTCCGCCCCGAGAGCCGTCTCCCTCTGCAAGTGATCCCAGCTCCATTCTGGTGGCACAAATCTCCCATTTGAAGATTGTTTTTAAACCCCTCGATCTCACGTGGCTTCCAAAAATATCCTGTGACAAAACACGGTGCCATGAAACAGCGGGCCTGGTTTATACACATTCCCGGTCTCCCTCGAAAGTTAATGGGCCGCTGAATTTCGTTATTTAGCACGGAGTTGAACCAGAGCCCTGCTTTTGTTTAATATTTGTCTCCGCGTCCACATAATAGATACGACACATCAGCTTTTCGTTCGTGGGACTTGGGCCCATCCCTGATTGCCCTTGAAGGGGCAGTTATGGGTCAACCACATTGCTGTATTCCTGGAGTAAGGGCGGCAGATTTCCTGCCGTAAAGAATATGGGGCGGTGGGGGGGGGGGGGGGGGGGGTAAATGGGTTTTAAGATGGTTTCATTATCAGACTTTTAAATCCAAGATTTTTTATTGAATTCAAATTTCACCATCTGCAGTGGTGGGCTTTGAACCCGGGTCCTCCAGAGCATTACTCTGGGTCTCTGGATTACTCGTCCAGCGACAATGCCACTGTCTCACCAAATGCTGCAAATACACATTGTTTTGGGGATGTGTGTCAAAGATGGTTTCGATATCTCACACGCCAAAGATGGTTTCGATATCTCAGGAAAAAAAATACATTTTGTAAAATGTTTACTAAACCCATAATTGGAAGGGGGAGAACACAGTTACAGGGCATGGAAGTGACAGCCACGTCCGTACAGCTGCCCATTGAATTAGTGGAGAAATCCCTCATCGCTCTACTTAAGCAGCAAGTCCAGTGCACCAGTCATTCATTACAGGTCCAGTGTCTGCAATACACGTGGAAGTTGTCTTGGTTAGTCAGGTATCTGCAAATCGTGGAACAATTTAACGTTATGTTTTAAAATAACGATTAGGCAAGATTTCAGTTTTTAAAAACTATCCATCTCAGGGCATAACTTTATGACAACAGATGCTGCCAGACCTGCTAAGCTTTCCTCCGGCTGAGTTTTAAAGTTTCGAATAGACAGCAGAACAAATCTGAACTATGGCATTTTAAACACACTTTACTGAAAATAAAACAAAATAACACCCCAGCCGCAACTGGTTTTCCTTGGGGGACAGGTATGCTCTGACCTATTACAATGCAAGTGCTGTTTGGACAGAAGGCTGGCTGATGGAGATTTTCCACATGGAACACAATCTCGCCTTTGTACAGGACATGTTTTGTAAGGAAGGGGGGAACGTGTCCTGGCTCATGCATTGTGTGTCGCTGATGGCTCCCACACAGCTCCGCAGCATTGTTTAACCCGAGTGATTCGATTGAGTTCGTGGAGTTTCTTGCACGAAGTCTTACACCCCAATTTAACCTTCGACAATAATTAACCATTAGCCTAAAGCGTTAACACGGTTAAATATGCATTTCATGAATTCAGTAAATCATTATTTATTTGGTCATTTTGACTGACACGATGAACTGCAGCACAAACAGATCGGCGGGGTGTATTCACTAAGCGCAATAGTTGTGAAGCACTTTCTAAGATTTTTTTCAGGTGATTAAAACTTTCCGATAAATATAATCAATGTACAATAAATGTAATGTATAAGCGCGCCTCGATGTCTACATCAATGCTATAGTTGTGTGTAAACTACATCAATGCTATAGTTGTGGATTATTATTTTATTTTCAGTTAATACATGTACGAATTGTATATTGGATGAAGAGATGTCTAACCATAACGATTTAATGGATACATTTAAGATGTGCTATATATATGTACACACACACACATAAGGCAGCACGGTAGCATGGTGGTTAGCACAATTGCTTCACAGCTTCAGGGTCCCAGGTTAGATTCCCTGCTTGGTTCTCTGTCTGTGCGGAGTTTGCACATTCTCCCCATGTGTGCGTGGGTTTCTTCCAGGTGCTCCGGTTTCCTCCCACAGTCCAAAGGTGTGCGGGTTAGGTGGATTGGCCATGATAAATTGGCCTTAGTGTCCAAAATTGCCCTTAGTGTTGGGCCAGGTTATGGGGATAGAGTGGAGGTGTGGGTTTGGGTAGGGTGCTCTTTCTAAGAGCCGGTGCGGACTCGATGGGCCGAATGGCCTCCTTCTGCACTGTAAATTCTATGAAAATACATCAGTCAGGTTTGGGGCAGCAGGGTAGCATGGTGGTTAGCATAAATGCTTCACAGCTCCAGGGTCCCAGGTTCGATTCCCGGCTGGGTCACTGTCTGTGTGGAGTCTGCACGTCCTCCCCCTGTGTGCGTGGGTTTCCTCCGGGTGCTCCGGTTTCCTCCCACAGTCCAAAGATGTGCGGGTTAGGTGGATTGGCCATGCTAAATTGCCCGTAGTGACCTAATAAAAGTAAGGTTAAGGAGGGGGGTTGTTGGGTTACGGGTATAGGGTGGATACGTGGGTTTGAGTAGGGTGATCATGGCTTGGCACAACATTGAGGGCCGAAGGGCCTGTTCTGTGCTGTACTGTTCTAAGTCTAAGGTTCCAGCTCTGGCTGAGCTATGTTAACTGAATGACTGTGAATCTATTAGAGTCTCTTGGTCAGGGTCAGTTATGGTTCTTGCTGCAACGTCCATCCTGTCTGAGGTGGCGATGAACTCCATTGAGTGGGAGAGGCACATGCTGGATTTCTAGCCTTGCTGATCCCAGCCAGGGGAGTGGTAAGGACACTGAAATTAGTGCCCATCCCGTGGGCTAGATGATCACTACTCGTCGCGGTTCCAACTTGTAGCTGTTTGGTTAGAGATCGCTTGAGGGACACCATTCCACAAAGCAAGGAGGCAAACCTCCATGAATTACTTGGACAAGTGATCAGGTCGCTAGACTGCTGTGACCTAGAGGCTTGTGGCGCACTCATCCAGAATCTGCACCAAAATAGTCATTCTTTATGGTTAAGCTCAGGTAATAAAGCATCATGCAATTAAATCCACATCAATGGATGGAAGTTTCACACGTGTTCAAAAATGTATGGACATGTGAACTGCGCCAAGTGGTTTACACATGGCCCAGGAAGATTAGACATGAAGAGAACTGATTCTGTAAACAGTTTGCATTATTGGGAAGCCGAAGGAGAACACGTCTAAGTAATGGATTGGGCCATTCAATTTTTTTTTAAAGTTCGGTAGGAACAACTGAGCAATAAATAATCAAACTATTTAAGTATGCATCAACCGATATTCAAAATATTGCATTTGTTCACACCGACAATATTTTCATTGGAAATGGGGAAAAAAATGGAAACGGGCGATGGAAACTTGCATTACTTTAATTACCCCCCCCCCCCCCTCAGTAGAGATATTGGAGTGGCACCGGGAGGGGCCCAATTGCAGAGTGGTGTTGTAAATGTTGACAGGATAATGTATGATGAACATAAACCATGGAAGTAGAAATGTAGCTGATGCCTGGGTGCCCGACCTTCCGCCTCAGTTACCCCCGAAGACTGGGTGGGTCCGTCACGACTCCTCGAAAGCAACGCCACGGGTGTCCGATTCCTTACGGCTTTACCGGAAAACGGCGCCTTGTGTTCCTCTCGAAACTTAGCACAGTTAACCTGGGGCACATGGGATGGCTATTGGCTTGAATGCGAATCACCGTTCCAGGTCTTTGCATGTTGCCCCTTCTCCTAAAACTTCAATGACGGTAGTGCAGTGTCAATCACTAGATTAGCAATCCAGAAGCTAAATCCCTGTAGGACAAGGGTTTAATTCCCAGTAAATCCCAGTTTTTAAATTATTCTCCGGAATGCTGAGCATGCCAACTATCATGGATTGTTGGGAAGCCTCACCTAGTCCACAAATGTCCCTCGGGGAAGGAAATCCTTTCCTGGCCTACTTGTGACTCCAGACCCACTGCCCTCTGAAATGTTCCAGTTGACATTTCCCAAATCCATTGTTTTCCAGGATGTGAACTTTAGTTTCCGGGGAACTGCTTGTTAGAAATGGTGCATGAGAGTAGTGAAGAATCTGGAAAGGGATGTTCCAACCGAGCTGCCCCCCCCCCCCCCCCCCCCGCTCTTCCCTGAAGCCCTCTGTTATATTTAACGATTGTGAATGAAGGGTGTGGGATATACAATGTGATCCAGCTTCATGCTTTAATAGATATTTAAATCACATTTTCTTCAGCGATCAGTGTACCGACAGAGGAAGTCACCGTGATAAATTCAGCCCTGTGCTCGCTGGGTTCCTTGTGATCTGGGCTTCCCTACACTCACTGGCAGAGCTCAGACAGGCCATTCGGCCCAACGGGCTATCTAATTAGCCCCACTCCCCAGCTCTGCAGAAAGAGATCCTTCCAAACACTTACAGCTGTTTCGATTTCTCCGACGGAAGAAAGACCATAAGACACAGAAATGTTAAAGCTGTCCAAGTCAAGGGTAAGCGGAAAGGAACGAACGCTTTTGCAAGACCAAAATGCACCTTTCTGTTCTGTCACTAGCGTTCGGCCTTTTCCAATATTTCTGGAGATAGACACGGGTTTCGGGGGGGAGCTTTAAAAGTGTAAAATTATTCATCCTATACCCATGGCTCCGAGACTTGGTAGGTGTCCCTGCCATTCTGCAGTTCCTGCGGAGGACCTGCAGAGAGCGGGTGGGCAGTGGGCAAGCAGTGTCTGAGGATATTAACAATCGGACTAAGTGCTATATACCTGGGCACTCGAGCGAAGGCTTGACATGCATAAGCACCAGATCGTTTCAATCTTTCAGTCAGGCAATCCATCTGCAATTCTATGGTAAATATTTGATGTAGGCAATTTTTCTCTCAACAAACGTAATCAATTCTCATTGATGACAAGTGCATTCTTCCACACACTTTCTGTTTGTTACAGAATGCTAAAGTGGGTAGGTGAGTGAGGTGGTGGTTGTTGCGAGGGGGGGGGGGGGGGGGGGAGGGGGTGCGGAGAGTGATCTGAAATAGATCTGAGCAGGAATGCCAGCACTAGAGACCTGGAGCCGGAAATCTCCTTTGGAGAAAATCTAATCTGTTGAAGTCAGAGACAAAATAATTCAATGAATTGTGTTATGTTTTGTCATTTGAAGCAGCCAGGGCCAATTTGGAAAAGGCTGCTTACATATCTATCCTGTGTTTGAGTAAGTTCGAATGCTTTAGTTTGGAAGATTCATGTAATGGATGTTGTGGGAATTTCTAGGGGGAAAATGAGCAACATTTTAATTATATATTCGGTTGTGTTGTTTCCTGTGACCTCCTTGTGCAGCACACCACTATATCTGTGCGTCAACACCAGAATCTCCACCCTGTCAGGATAATCCATCCGGCCCAGCGCTGGTGGTTTCGGACTGCAATTGCCTTGGCCCCAGATTAATCATGTTGCTCTGATCTTTGAAACAATGATAATCATCATTGATAATACGGAAATTGGAACATCCTTAACAGGAAAGATATAGACTGAGTCTATAACACGCAGCACCTGCAGATTTTTCAGGGAGCAAATAAATACAATAATGATGCAATGTGCATCCATTCTCCCGCCCATCAACTCCACTTTATAACTGTGAGAGGGGCATTCAGAATAATTTGGTTAGTAAACAATAAATAATAAAGACACATCTGCATTGTCGTCAGCCAGCTTCTCACCAGCAACATATTTCAGTTGAAAAATTGTAACAGGCAATCCAGTGTTTTGCAATCTCGGAATATCTTTCCATAGAACCACAGAAAAGATACAGCATAGAAGGGGGGCCATTCTGTGCATCCTGTCCATACTGACCCAAATACACCAAGGTGCCGTTTCTAATTCCATTTCCCTGCACATGACCAAGGGTCCTGCAGCTTACTGCACTTCAGGTGCAGATCCAGGTACTTTTTAAAATATAAATGTATTTCTTTCCAATGAAAGGGCAATTTAGCACGGCCAATTCACATACCCTGCGCATCTTTTTGGGCTGTGGGGGTGAGACCCATGCAGACACATCCTGGTACTTTTTAAAAAGAGTTTAGGGTATCTGCCTCCACCACCAAATCAGACAGCAAATTCCAGACACCCACCACTCTCTGTACATATAAAAAAGCTTTTTCCTCATGTCCCCACTAATCCTTCTGCCACTTCGTTTGAATCTCGAACCCTTGGTTTTGAACTCTCGGCCAAGGAAAACAGGTTCCTCCTGTCTACTCTATCTCGACCCCTCACAATTTTGAATACCTCACTCATGTCACCCCTCAGACTTCTCTGTCCCAAGGAAACATCTGAATATCTTCATGAATATGAACCTCAGTTGCTGTGGAGGAGGGTTATAGAATATTGGCCCAGAATAAATACCCCATCTTGTGATTTAGTCAGGAATTAAATGTTCAATTCTGGTGTTTTTGGTAGCTGAGTCTACGTGCCAAATGTTAATTGCAAATCAAAGCCGTAAACCTGGCAAAGCAAAACCAACTTTTATTCCTGGAAATTTGCTAATATTCTGATGTATTCCTTTTATTTTTGCTTGTGAGTTTGTGATCTCCTGTCAGTGTTTTATCAAATTCCTCCTCCATAGTGTTAATCATGTACTTTTAAAAGGTCAAAAAGTAAATACAGGTCAAAGGATATGGCAACAATCCTGGTGCTATTTCACATGACCGTGTATTGCTGCAATTGTACAGGGCCTTGGTGAGACCTCGCCTGCAGTGTTATACACAGTTTTGATCTTCTTTTCTAAGGAAGGAGATACTTGCCATAGAGGGAGAGTTACAGAGGTTCACCAGACTAAATCCTGGGAAGGTGGGAGTGTTGTATGAGGAGAGTGGGTCTATATTCTCATCAGTATGGAAGAATGAGAGGTGATCACTTTGTACCATATAAAATTCTTACAGAGAGTGACAGGATTGAGGTGTATAGGATGGTCCCCCTGGCTGGTGAGTCTCGAACCAGGAATCTCAGTCTCAGAATAAGACTGAGGTGAGGAGTATTTTCTTCACTCAGGGAATGGTGAATATTAGGAATTCTCACCCCCAGAGGGCTGTGGAAGCTCCGCCATTGGGCCTGCTCAAGAGAGAAATCCATAGATTTCTGGGCATTAATGCCATCAAGGAACATGAGGTTAGTGGGAAAATGGTGCTAGAGATAGATGATCAGCTATGATTTGTTTGAATGGCGGAGCAGGCTGGACGGGCCTAATGGTCTGATGCTGCTCCTATTTCCTACGTTCTGGAACCATAGCCCTGGAGTCAAAGTATTCACATCAGCTTAAGAGGGCAGAGTTGGACCAACAAGCGGGACAGTCCCGGCAAACATGGATTTCCTCCGGGTGCTCTGGTTTCCTCCCCCAAGTGCTGAAAGACACGCTGTTAGGTGAATTGGATATTCTGATTTCTCCCTCTGTGTACCCAAACAGGCGCTGGAATGTGGCGACTAGGGGCTTTTCACAGTAACTTTATTGCAGCATCAATATAAACCTACTTGTGACAATAAAGATTATTATTATTACGCTGCTGTAGTGTGGGTCCAGTCTCATGCACGGTAACAATATCGTCTTCGCTCCAAAGTAGGAGTAAAGTTGACATTCCTCTCCAAAGCCCTGTCCATAGTCTCGAATGCGAGCTGTACCCTTCCCTTACAAACATATGGCCAACCATCTTTCAACACTGTCAACTACAAGTAGACTGACTTGGAGATCCAGAGGTCACCTGAAGTTCATGGAACAAGACATGTTCACAACTGTTCCTGAGGGGAATAGAGAAAATTGGAGTCAAATGGGAGAGTGGGGAAGGGACGAAAGGGAATGTTTGCCCTCAAGAAGTAATTTACTCTTTTTGCCATTATAGTTTTGAAATCAAATCAAAATCAAATCAAATTAGAATATATATTTTTACAAAATGACATCGATTACCCCTCAAAAACCTAATGCTCCTCATGATTATTTGCAATTTTTCTATCAGGACCTAAACAGAGATTTTGCCTTTCAGTGAAAGTTGCGATTCGCCAAAGATGTTTTTGAACTAGAATCTGATTTATGTCCATTCGCATAATGTGGTTATCGTCTACGCGTGTTGTACTTGCATGTTGGTAAATGTAGTGAAATGGTTATTTTTGGAAAGCCTGCCACTTACAGTCCAACTGGGCCGCTGTGCAAGGCCCACCGTCTGTCACCAGCTTCACTACAGGATGATGGTTGGTCCCCGCCCAATCGGTGGGGGCCTCTCAAGCTATAGAAGGTGATGTGGGATTATTATGCTTATTAATCTGTTTTACTGCAGTTACTTGGAGCTTAGTTAAATTAATCAAGGATAGCACAAAGGATACATTCCCCTAAACTGTCTGATGCTTTATTTATGTTTTTGTTAAGATTTATTGCTGCTGCCAGGAGATTGGTGAGTTAGTGGTGAACATAGTGCCATGCCAGGTATCAATATTTCATATTATGAATTTTCAGTCAAGACTTTTAATAATTGGACACATATAAGCTGTTAAGATGGCTGGCACTAATCATGTGACTTAGCATTATGGCTACAGACTATTAAATCCCTGGTTTAAATATGGACACATGTAGCTTCCATATCCATCCCTGGAATTCGCACATCTCTTTGTTTAAGGATGGGCCAACAGAAAATACCATGGAGTTTCCTGAGTGCCTCTATGTTTCATACCGAGCAAATGGAGGATTGAAAATCAAGTGCCTTTATCAACTTCCCATTGTATTGCAATGGCCTCTCCCATCCAAACTAGACTGTGTGGGCCTCAGAAGTGTTAACCCCCAACACAGGATTTGGAATCAATATAAACACCACATTGTATTTGGAAAATACTGTAAACATGTGAAAAGCCACACGATGAGACAGCTATGCTTCTTTAACTATTTAAAAGATAAGCTGAGGGAAGTTTGGTGATCACCTCTAGCAGAGCCATCTGAATCATTAGTTTAACCAGCCTGTAAACCAGACTTGGAAATTAGCTGCAAGATATCACACAACCAAAGTACTTAACCTTCCCAGTTTTCAAAGTTCACCAGGAAGCAAACACCTGGATTTTTGACTACAAGAAATCTCACAACCTGCTGTGAACCCTTTGCTTTACAAGACCCTCACCTCAATTTTAAATCATCAAATAGTCTGCCATGTTGGAGACTAGAAATTATATATCTGAATTAACTTCAATCTATGTAAATGTACTATGTTTATCTGTATCCAATCTTTGTGTGTGTGTGTGGGTATGTAGAGCTGTGCTTGCATGGATGAATGCAATAGAGCAATGTGTGGTGTATTATTAACTTGGGATCAGCATATGAGAATAAATACACTTTGCTATTTGAAACTCACAAAAGCTTGCCGCTGAACTGTTTAATTTGAATGCACAATACAAGGGTAAGAAGGGATACACCTTTTCCATAGAAAAGATACTGCTTACGGGCAGTTGGAATGCAAATACATTCAGTCCATGACAATAGTTCTGGATGATACAGGTTTGAAGGAGCACTTATTTTTTTCCTGTCTTTTTTTGTATGTTTGTAAATACTTTCAGAAAGGGAATTGTACAACTCAGAGCCGGTAAATGGTAAATTTAGGAACTTATTACCTTTCCACTAGCTGTATGCTTTCTACACATCCTGGCCTGACTACCTGCCAGTGGTACAAACACGTGCATACCAGGTTTGAGAATTTCATTTCAAACTCAACGCTGTGCAAATCAGAAACAGCTGAAGGAACCTAAAAAGATAGGCAAGTACAGAAGCCCCAAAAAGACTGCCCTCAATTTGGGTGGTCCTGAAAATTAATATCTCTCATTCCCCTTCCCCTTCAAATAGCCTGAGGGCAGGTCCACTGTTCAACTCTCCACACCTTGCAGTCTTATGCTTTCCTCTTCAATTGCTTGTTGCAGCCTCCCATTTTCCATTTCAATGAACAATATAACTAAGGCTAAAAACACATGAGGTGGTTGTCCATTGCCTTCCTCATGAATGCTTAAAGAAATGTAAGCTATCTTCCATCTGTAAGAAGCCACAGTCCCTCAAAACTCCAGTTCTTCCAGCGAGCATTCACTGGTTGTGCCATCAGGCATGCCTCATAACCCTGAGCATGGGACACACACTGATTCCTGGACAACTTGCAAAAGAGCAGGAATTGCCATTTCCTAAGCTATCAAATGACCCTCCTACTCCACCCAACAATTTCATGCAAAATCCATACTGTTCGCTTCCATTGACCAATGTACTGGTCACCAATCTTTGTGAATGGTAGATAAATTGCAATGGGTAGAAATTTGACTTAGTTGCACTCCATTTATGAGTGTAACAAGGGTCAATTTCTGGGAGTTACCTGATCAGCAGTAGAGATGGTTGCCAACATATTGGCATAGTTAGCTGTGAAGCTATTCAAGATGCCAGCCTGAATCTGAGATTAAGCACCATTTGTAAATGAGGTATCTCAGTGGTAAACCTCCTTGAACTTTCTATTTCCTTTTGCTGTTCTGCTGCCTCCGTGCCAGAAATTCAACCAAGGTGCTGTGAAGGCTACTGATGGATTTTCAGGGGGAAGAAGAGTTCATCTATCCCTTGACCACTTGATATTCTTGAATTCCCATGATGCTCATGAGCTACAAATGGGTGCTAAAGATTGGCCAACCACTTGAGTGTCGGAAGATGAATCCTTAAAGCTGAAATTTTGCATTTCTACCATTCAATTGCGAGCAATGGCGATTGCTTTTAGTGCTCCCCTTTATTCATATATTTTGTAGGCTCGCACTTGGCAGAAAGTATGTTACAGAACAGTGAAATCTCCTTCAAAGAAATCATCAATGGAAGAGCACTGCCAATAGCTGTCATTACACTCTCCAAGCTTTACAAGATTATGTAGTATCAACCAATTTGCTGTTCAAAAAATGCACTGAATAGATGGCGAATGTGTAGTCCATATAATACAATAATAATCTTGATTGTCACAAGTAGGCTTACATTAACACTGCAATGAAGTTACTGTGCCATCAAAGCTACTCAGAGCTGTATTTTAAAATTGTCATCTCCTGTTCCACTTAGCAGCAGCAGGAGAAGGCCTGTTCAATTGCACTGCACCCCTTGCCAAAGTACAAGGGGTTGTTGATAGAACTTAAAAAGCCAATATTCTGTCGATAGTCGCTTCCTTTCCTCCCGCACTCTGATATGGTGTGGGACAGGTAGCGAAGACATTCAAAAGAGATCTTGTAGCATCCACTTTGAATAGCTAGTAAAGCTGGCAATCATTGTAAGACTTAAGCTTATTTAATGCCTTTATGATCATCAGACATCTCAAAGTGCTTTTCAGCCAATTAAGTGCCTTGATGGGCAGTCACTGTTGTAACGTAGGAAATATGGCAATTAATGTTCACATAGCGAACCCCCATAAAACAGCATTCTGATAATGATCAGGTAATCTGTTATTTTTTGTGTCAGGAATAAATAATATTCAGGTGCCAGGGAGAACTTCCGGTACTTCTTTGAAATAGTACCACAGGTAAGCCAACCTGTCTGATCTCAACCTCAGTTTAACAATGCAAAAGACGGATTTGCTCGTTGGTCTCCAATGCTAATAAATTGTTTCTTTTCGAGGTTTGTTGGTTTAAATGCAAACCAAGTACCCACTGTGCGCCATCTCTATCTACACAGATAGATAGATTCAGTAATGTTCAGGAAAACCAAATAAGGGGAACACGGTAGCATAGTGGTTAGCACAGCTCCAGGGTCCCAGGTTTGATTCCCGGCTGGGTCACTGTCTGTGCGGAGTCTGCACCTTCTCCCCATGTCTTCGTGGTTTCCTCCGGGTGCTCTGGTTTCCTCCCACAGTCCAAAGCTGTGTGGGTTAGGTGGATTTTCTATGCTAAATTGCCCTTAGTGTCCAAAAAATGTTAAGTGGGGGTTCTGGGATAGGGTAGATACGTGGGCTTCAGTAGGGTGCTCTTTGTAAAGGCTGGTGCAGACTCGATGGGCCAAATGGCCTCTTTCTGCACTGTAAATTCTATGATTCTATGACAAGAAAGAAAAAATGATATAAGAGGAGAAAAGTAAACTGAATATAAAATAAATGAGCAAAAGGAACACATGGTAATCTTAAAGCACCAAATAGTATCTACTTTATCTCCAAAGTCAAAACTCAGCCTTTAAATGAACCCCAACCCATTGTGAAATACGAGGGCAAAAGAGCATGCAGATCAGCCAAGCAGGAAGCTAATAAAATAGTGATCAATATCTCACCAGGCATTTTGGCCTGGATAACTCAGAATGAGCCAGAAACAATGGGAGATTTAATTGCATTTAAGGTGTTCCTACTGACAAGCTTTCACAAGCAAGGGGAGAAATGAACGGAGAGAGTGAGCAGTTCTGCGGAAAAGAATATGTATGTTGAGAAGCAAAACAAAATCTGCAGCTACTGCAACCAATCAGGTGCTGAAAAATGCAATAACTCAGTGACAAAAAGCACCATGGAGCCAACAGATAATTTGCATCGCCTTGTATACATGAACGATTAAACTCTGCTTTGTTCTCTTTATTCCAAATCTCTTGAGAACAATTTTTCTTCAATAGGTTGATGAAGTGCACCTTATAACACAGCACTCAGACATTCTCTCATACAGTTATTCTGAAAATCAGGCATGGTCAACAGCAGAATAATGTTTAGTATTTTGCTCCCCATAATGAAGAATTTCCTGTCAAATGCAGTGTTACAATTTGAACTTATTCCAGATTTTTGTTACCGTATCCAATGCATCCTCAAGGAAACTCTTATTCCCCCCAAATGAAAATAACACTTTATGCATGAAGCAATCTGGAGTAGCAGATGAACAATGAACACCTGCAACTTTAGCATAACAGAACTATATCACCGTTCTTTCACTGTGACTGGGTTAACATTCTAGAACTCCCTTCCGAACAGCACTACACCTACTACTTCAGAGCTTGAGGCCTCGACGAGTGAAGGTGCAGGCATGGATGGTGGAACCGGCTATTCCAAACTACACCTACATCAGTGCCTCAAGAAAGCAGCTGACCACCACCTTTTCAAAGGCAAGTAGGGATGGGCAATGAATGCTGGCCTAGCAAACAACATCCTGTGAAAAAAACAAATAAAGAAATGTCCACGACAACCAAAATAGATAGCGAATGACTTCTTTAGAATCCCTACAGTACAGAAGGAGGCTATTCGTCCCATCAAGTCTGCATCGACTCTCTGAAAGAGCGTTCTATCTAGGTCCACTCCCCCAGCCCTATCCCCGTAACCCTACGCATTGGTCACGCCAATCCACCTAACCTGCGTATCTTTGGGCCCTAAGAGGGGGGGGGGGGAGGGTTGGGAATTTAGCATGACCAATCCACCTAACCTTCTCTTATTTGGTCTTTGGGAAGAAATCAGAGCACCCGGAGAAAATTACGCAGACACGGGGAGAAAGTGTAAACTCCACACAGTCACCCAAGGTTGGAATCAAAGCCGGGTCCCTGGCGCTGTGAGGCAGCAGTGCTAACCACTGTGCCACTATGCTGCCCATAATGAACACAATGAACTTAATTGAGATCTTTGATGAAGTCATAGAACATAGAACGTAGAACAGTACAGCACAGAACAGGCCCTTCGGCCCTTGATGTTGTGCCGAGCATTGTCCGAAACCAAGATCAAGCTATCCCACTCCCAGTCATTCTGGTGTGCTCCATGTGCCTATCCAACAACCGCTTGAAAGTTCCTAAAGTGTCCGACTCCACTATCACAGCAGGCAGTCAATTCCACACCCTAACCACTCTCTGAGTAAAGAACCTACCTCGGACATCCCTCCGATATCTCCCACCCTGAACCTTATAGTTATGCCCCCTTGTAACAGGTACATCCATCCGAGGAAATAGTCTCTGAACGTCCACTCTATCTATCCCCCTCATCATCTTATAAACCTCTATTAAGTCGCCTCTCATCCTCCTCCGCTCCAAAGAGAAAAGCCATAACTCCCTCAACCTTTCCTCATAAGACCTATCCTGCAAACGAGGCAGCATCCTGGTAAATCTCCTTTGCACCCTTTCCAATGCTTCCACATCCTTGGGGGGGGGGGGAGGGCCTCCACGTTGGCCTCTCCCGCGATTAGGACCTACTGATCGGTGGGTGGGCTGGTTCCGTGGGGGCCTATGTTCCTCCGTGTCAGGCCCTGTAGGGCTCCGCCATAATGCCCGGGGGCCGGCACGGAGACGGGAACCCATGCGCATGCGCAAACGTGCTCTGGCCGCAGCACGCATGCGTGAACTCGCGCCGGCCGTGGCGCACCAGCTTTCGGGCGCAGGATCTGCGGAGACCACTCCAGCGCCGTACTAGCCCCCTAGGAAGGTGTGGATAGCTGGCAGGTAAGGCCCGTTGATGCCGGAGTGGCTCGCGCTACTTTTCACGCCGGCGTCAGGACTTGGCCGAAGCATTGGAGAATCCCGGCCCTGTGCATCTCTATCTCCTTTAAATGCTCTTTGAAATCTATTTCTCTGGTCCAGCTTTTCGTCATCTGTCTTAACATGTGACCCGTTTCAAACAATGTGTAATAATGCTTCTGTAAGGTGTCACTATGCTGAAGATGCTTTATAAATGCAAGTTATTGTGGAAGCAATACACACTAAATGATACTCTAATAAAGGGGGTACATAACAGGACAAGCTGAGAAGGCTGTTAGAAAGACACATGTATTCTTTGGCTTTATAAATAGAGGCACAGTTAACTAAAGAATGGAAACTATCCAAAATCTTTCTAATTTACTGGTTATTTCTCAGCTGGAATATTGTGTTCCAATTCTGGGATCATATGTTAGGAGGGATTTTAAATCCACTGATAGGGTGCAGATGAGATTTTCTGGAATGGCACCAAGGGTGCGGGACTTCAGTTACATGGGCAGCATGGTAGCACAGTGGTTAGCACAATTGCTTCACAGCTCCAGGGTCCCAGGTTTGATTCCTGGCTTGGGTCACTGTTTGTGCGGAGTCTGCACTGATGAACCATCAATTGGACGCGAGGCATGATGAAGATCCAAACTGTGGCTTTAATCAGCTAGCTGTTAGCCCGGTGGTCGACTACAGAGAAAGGCCAACCGCCGGGAAACCTGGGTACTTATACCCCGCCTCGGAGGCGGGGTCTTCTTGCCTCTCGACCAATTGGTGAGCAGTCACATGACTAGTCCCAGCCAATCAGACGAGAGGCACATGACCAGCCAGAGCCAATGGGAAACCAATGCTCTGCACCAATGGCAGTGCTCCCACTCATATCACCACATGCACGTTTTCCCCATGTGTGTGTGTGTGAGTTACCTCCGGGTGCTCCGGTTTCCTCCCACAGTCCAAAAATGTGCTGGTCAGGTGGATTGGCCATGCAAAATTGGCCTTCATGTCCAAAAAAAAGTTAGGTGGGGTTACTGGGTTACGGGGATAGGGTGGAGGTGTGGGCTTAAGGGGGTGCTCTTTCCAAGGGCCGGTGCAGACTTGATGGACTGTACTGTAAATTCTATGAGAGAGTAGGGAAACTTGGACTGTTCTCCATGGGGCAGAGCAGCCTGAGGGAAGGCCTAAGAGGTGTTTAAAATAATGTGGACTCTTGATTGAGTAAATAAGAAGGAACTCTTTCCACCAGCAGAAGGATTGGTAACAAGAGGTCATTGATATAAGATGTTTGACAAAAGAGCTGGAGGTTAGGTGAGGAAGTGTAGCAGTTATGGCACTGGTCTAGCTACTGTCCTTGTCAATTTGCATATTTAGAGGTCGGAATGCTCCCTTTGAAATGGATAATAAATCAGTCCTATTCCTTACCTTCCCGATTGTGAGAAAGTTGAGCTCGTGGTTGGAGAAAACACTTTAAAAATGATATAACAAAAGCCCCATGAAAGTATATATCTGACCAGGTAATGTTTGGTGGTATTGCAGAAGGGGAATCTTTAAGTGAAGCACAGTTAAAGGGCCAGGGATAATTGGAGCAGTGCATGCAGAGATTCTACAGTAATTTTAAAGTTGCATATTTTGTATTTCTTCCTCAATTAGGAAATTTGTGAAACAGGGGTGTAAAGTAATGGTTGGGGTGCAGGCCAAATAATTTTCTTGGGAGCTTTTTGGCAAAGTTACGGTAGCAGACCTGGAGCAGTTTAAAGGAGATTCCCACCCCAGAAGACTCTAAGACATTGGAGCAGAATTAGGCCATTCGGCCCATCGAGTCTGCTCCGCCATTCAATTATTTTTTTATATAAATGTTTTTTATTGGGTTTTTGAACAAGGTATATTTACCATTATGTACTCAGGATAAGAAATATATATATATATATATATATATATATACACATATATAGAAGAGAAGGGCACACCCAAACATACCAAAGAAAAGAAAACAGTAGATAGTAAAAAAAAAATACAATAAAAAATAAAATAGAATACCTGGTAGGGTATTGTGCACCAGCTCAACAGCAGCAACTCTGTACACTATTTACAACACATAAGTAAGCGACTGTTTGCAGGGGGGAGGGGGGGGGGGGGCGGCCAACCTTCGCAATGCATGTCACTCGAACTCCGCCACACACCATTTTTGCTTGCCTTCAATACAACATGTGAGCCTGCTCGGTCCTCGCAATCTCACTCCAATCAGATTCACAGGAGGAAAGGGCAATGTGTATATCAGGCGCAGAGTTCAGCTGGTTCCTTTGCACCATCTTCATCTTTGTGAGGATGGAAAATCCAACCTCGCACATGTAGGTCATTGTGAAGGGCAATAGCAACAAAATGCTTGTTTTACTCAGCACTGGATACTCCTTGGAGACTCTACTCCAGAATACTGACAGCCTCATGGACTTGTGGCATGTTTTTAATGTGCTATCCCAAGTGAGGCACAGAAGTTCAGTCTCTTCGTTTGGAGTCAGCAGCAAGTTAATAATTGACTCTGGAGTCTCAAACTCAAAAGGAGTTTTCACCCACCTTTTCTCTTTCAAAATCTGAAACTTCTCCTCTGGAAAGTAGCGATAATAATTGTAGCTCAGCACACCCAAATGTGACTGAAAATAGCTTGTCAGTTCCCTTACTAACACTGTTTTCTTTGATGTGTCATAACAATGTGGGGAACATATAATAGATTTGACGTTGTACTTGCACTTGCCAAACTTCCAAAATGAAATAATCTATTTCTTCACAGTGCTGAAAGCAATCATCATCTTTCCCTTGCAATATGAGGTTGAGTTTGTTTAGAATTGCAAAAATATCTTCAAGGTAAGACATAATTAGCATCCAACTCTCATTTGCCAGTACTTCTCTGCATATAACACACATGGGCTTTATCTCCTGATTTGCACTGGCACAATTAACAAAGCCATACCTCAAGAAATCATCTTTTTCATGATTTGAGGTTCTTCTGAGTAGATTGTTCATCAAAGGCTCTGGAGCTCTGTATACATCTCTCATTAGCACCCTTTGTCCTGCTGTGGACTGTCCTGAGCAGCTCTCTTCAGCAGATTCAGTTGTGAGATCCTGGCCTGTCTATGTCTCTGGCCCTCTCTAATATCCCATATGGGACTTGTGGGGTAGATTAATTATCTTCCCCGTAGCCCTTGGTGAGTATGAGCTCCCCCGCTGAGGTGTGGGGGAATTCTATTAACCATTGTATAAAAGGTCGGCCAGTAAGGCACGAACCAAAGAGAAGGAACCTGGTAGGGATCAACCGGGTAGTATAAATACCGTTATTATAAATTAACCTAAGTTATTTATTTTACTACATTTTGACTCCCAGTGTCCTTATTAAAAAGAAACGATCCATCTTCAGTTCTTCATTGTCCTGTTGCCTTGCTTGCTCGCAGCTAGAGAATGGAGGGATCTCTCCTCTGTGGTTTTGTGCCAAAAGCAGTCACATACAGGGTGTGTGTTGTCAGTGTATGTGCCGGGTGAGTGACCTGCTCTCTGCCGCTGCTTCTGGTGGGAAGACTGCCTTGTTCGCATTTAAAAGCCAGTCGTGGCCGGTATTCTCAATTTAAAATCCGGTCGCGGAGCACATTCTTAAAAGCCAGCCACAGCTGTTGGGCGCCTCTCCCACGATTTGGAATGCTGTGACCGATCGCTCCGTGACTCGCCCAACACCTGCCCGCGGGTCACGACCTGCAGTTTGAAAAACCCGGAGTTAGAAGATGCAACTAAAGTGTGGCTGTGCCACCAGTGGTTGAATTGTAGAATAAGAGCCTGACTGTTTTACATAGACATTTTACATTATAAATATGAAACGAGAAATTACAATTGCAAGTGACATAAATGTGTGACAAAACATGGCAAGAAGTAACATGTAATGTATGATAGAGATATGGAGGTCAAGATCTAAAGCAAGATGGATCCCAGAGAGTATCTCATATGGGAACGGATTTATAATTCAAAAAGTTAGGTTATTTAACTTTAGGATAACTTTCCTAACCTTGGGAGGCACTGTGGCACAGTGGTTAGCACTGCTGCATCATGGCGCTGAGGATCCGGGTCACTGTGCATGTGGAGTTTGCACATTCTCCCCATGTTTCTGTGGGTCTCACTCCCTCAATCCAAAAATGTGCAGAGTAGGTGTATTGGCCATGCTAAATCGTCCGTAACTGGGGGAAAAAAATAATTGGGTACTCCTAAATTTAAAAAATACTTTCATAACCTTATCATAAGTACATACCTGAAGGAAGATATTAATGTTAGACTATTTAGTCATTTGTGTCTTGGTTTCAGAGGCTAAGTGCAAACTGGAAGAATGTGCCATGGTGAAAATGCTCACAACAAATATGTAGAGGCTTTATATTAATTTAGAAATGATTTTTTAAATCCTGCCTGCCACTTCCCAACATCCTGACAGATGTAAGTAACAAGTCCCAGTGACAAGAAGGGGCAGGGTTGTTATGTAATGGAAGGTAAATGGAAATTCAGAGAAAGGGCACAGTAATCTGTGGATAATTATATTTCAGATGTTTAATAATCATTTCTCATCGTTCCACCCCTCTCTATCACTCCTCACCAAACCCCTCGCCCCCCACTCCCACATCTCCACCCTCACTCTCGCTGGTCGTTAGGTTCTGTTCAGCCTTTGTGTGAAGGGTTCCAGCATGCTTACTGACACCACCCACCTTTCTCGTGAGAATTCTGACAAGCCTCTGTGGGGGCTAAAACCCACATCTGTGCCAGAGCGGATGTTCTCCACTTGTCCACAACCAAAATGAAAAAGATGCTTGCCTGGACAGCTTATCTGAAGTGTTAATGCACATTCCTGAGCCACTAAGGTAAATGTTTGGAGGAAGCAAAAATATACAGGTTGATACCTCATCTCACAAAGTTTAAAATCTTGCACTCTTTCTATTTGCATCCTGAACACAATGTCAAACATGAAAATCAGCCCATGGCATAAATCTCAGACTGATTCTGGAAGCAGAATATAAATTCAGTGGTGTGGAAGGGAAATTAATGTGTTGCCAACTTAGAGGCATGCTGGGAAATGCATGACTATATAGTTGAACACTGCTTTTGAACGAAAATAAATAGGTCAGGTAACATAAACGAAATACTGCTTAATATTTTGGTCTCGGCCTTATTATAATGATGGCCACATTGTCGACTGAAAGATAACAAAATGTGTACTTAAGTTGTTTTTAGACAAGGGCAAGGACATACATACCACGTATTTCATCTTACGTACTTTCCAAGATCTACTTAATATAAACATGGCTGTTTACTTCAAGCTGTTATTTCAGACTATAAAGATATGCTTCGTTCAATCGAATCTCAGAGTGTGGTGCACTGGCTATGCAGTCGGAACACTCTCTCTCCGCAAATATATTTGTGCAAATAAATTTCCTTAAAGGTGTAGCCATCTAAGATGGCCACTAATGAACACAAAATGGAAGACTGCAAAGAGTGCAGGGAAAACGGACATGTTAAAGAGCAAACAGCTTGCAGAGCAATTATGCATTGAGACAATTGCAGAAACCGGTTTCCCGACAGCTGCAGAGATCAGGCAGCATTGTAAATGGAAAGCCGTTAGCATATTAATGAGGTGATACCGGGCCAGTCACAGGTACAACGGACACAAATTAAGTATCAATCGATACATTCAATAGCAGACCAGACACGGTGGAGCCAGAGAAGCCCAGGACAATAAGTCCTAAGAACCGCCCCAGCGATCAAGGAACGGCCCTAGGATTGGGGGGTTCAAACCATATCGATTGAGAAGAGGCCCAATCGATCCCCAGCAGGTGAGGGAGCCCGCCCAAAGGGGCGCGGACCCCCTGGGACCTATAAAAGAAAGGTCCCACACATGGTTCAGTCTCCTGTCTCCGGCCTCCGACTCCAGCCTCCAGACCCCTGTCTTCTACATCAGCCGTTGAGCAGCAGCCACCAGTAAGTAAGTGCCTAATGACGACCGCTACCTGAAACCGGCATTACTTACACCCTTGCCGACTGATAGTGATCCAAAGCCTGCAGACCAGAACAGAACAAAGGCCTTGTTCCCTGACCTCGCAGTTCCTTCTTAGCTAAGTATTAGTTGTTTAGTGGTAGACGTAAGTTTAATCTTTAGCGTGTGCATGAGTGTTATTATAATTGTGTTATAATAAACTCTAATTGTTTTGGACTTACTAATTGGTGTACAGCTTTATTGCTTTGAACTTGACCTTGAAACTTGTGACGGTGTCTTTAAGGCACCTGGCGACTCCAGAGATTAGAACGAGAAACAGAGCCAAGTGAGTGTTAAGCACACACACCCAAAACGAGCAACAAAGGAAATTGTCATGATTATAATTTCCACGACAAGTGGCTAATCTGGGATTTATATGATACATCTAATTGAGAAAGGTCTACCAAACGACAAATGGGAAAGTTTCATTCAGAAGTCATATAGCTTGTCAGTCGCTGGGTAATATGATTTAAAGAGGAAACGTTCATTCCTTGTGGAGTAGTTAAAGTTTAGCTTTCTCATAATGCATTTTTCAATAAATACACAAATTAGTTGAATAATCAAATAATTTTATCCTATTTACATTGTTTTGTCAGAATGGTATTTTCCATTTGCTGGAGATAAGGAAATTGGAGTTTTGGAGGACATTCCTTGTGAAGACACACATGATATTCCGATATGGCAGTGCAAGACCTCTGCACTTCTTCACTTCTGTTCTCTTGCCATCTCTGATTTTTCTGATCGCTCCACCATTGTTTGCCATGACTACAAACATCACAGCCCTAAGCTCTAAAATTCGTACTCTCCACTTTCAAGACACTGCTCTTTGACAAAATCTTTGGATACCTGCCCTAATATTTCCCATGTGGCTCGGTGTCAAATACTGTTTATAACACTCTTGGGAAGTGTCTTGGGATGTTGTACTATCTTAAAGGCATGACTTAAATGCGCACTATTGCTGCATTTAAGGTTTCGGTTCATATGCCTCTGCAAAACCCTTTACTGTTGTGAAACCCATTGAATATCAAGCCATTTTTTTGAGTCGGTTCACTGACCTCGTCACGTCTGGTGATCTTCCCTCCACAGCCTCCAAGTTCACAGACCCCCAATCTCGCGCCGCCCACTTTTACCTCCTGCCCAAAATCTACAAACAGGGCTACCTTGATAGACCCATCATATCAGTCTGTTCCTGCTGCACAAAACTAATTTCTTCCTACCTTGACTCCATCCTCTCTCCCTTCGCCCAGTCCCTTCCCACCGACATTCACGATTCATCTGATGTCCAATATCATATCAACAATTTTCAGTTGCCTGACCCGAAATGCTTCCTCTTCACCACTGGCCAATCCCTCTGTACCTCCATCCCCCACCAGGGCAGTCTAAAGGCTCTCTGCTTCCTCTCTGAGAGGAGGCCCCAATGATCCCCATCAACCAACACTTTCCTCCACCTGGCTGAACTCGCTCTGTCACTTCCTGCAAAAGGCATAGTTATGCTACCCGCAAGGGCCCCAGCTATGCCTGTCTTTTTGTGGATCATGTGGAACATTCCTTGTTCCAGTCCTATGTAGGCCTGCTGCTGAAACTCTTTTTCCATTACATTTATGACTGTATCGGTACCCTCGTCTAAGCCTGGGAAAGTTTATCGATTTTGCTTCGAAGTGCTTTCTGCTGTGAGAAACTGGAAGTTAAACTACTTGGCTCCTTTGATGTGGCGAGGAGCTGCCAATCATAGCAAGAGTGTTTCTAAAAATTGTGGTGAGCTTTAGAGGCAGCCTCTCACACTTGTAGAAGCTGCTGCTTTAAATATTTTTGTCTGAGGCAGGTTAGGAAAGGGTAAGTGAAATTGCAGTAATTGTTCACTGTACCTCCAGGATGGATTCACACCCCTTTGGGAGAAGTAGTTTCACCTCATCTCTGTTTTAAATTTGCTACACCTTATCCTGAGACTATGACCTCTCAATCTAGAATCCTATATATCATCCTATATAGCTCAATTTGATTTCCTCTCATTCTCCTAATCTCTAGAGGTGTAGGCCTAAACTGCTCAATTCCCCTTCAAATGACAAATCCCTCTTTTCTGGAATCAATCAAGCGAACCTCCTCTGAGCAGCCTCCAATGCCACTACATCTTTCCTCAAATAAGGGGAGCAAAACTGTGCACAACACTCCAGGTGCGAGGGCAGCACGGTGGCGCAGTGGGTTAGCCCTGTTGCCTCACGGCGCCGAGGTCCCAGGTTCGATCCCGGCTCTGGGTCACTGTCCGAGTGGAGTTTGCACATTGTCTGCGTGGGTTTCACCCCCACAACCCAAAGATGTGCTGGCTAGGTGGATTGGCCACGCTAAATTGCCCCTTAATTGGAAAAAAAATGAATTGGGTACTCTAAATGTATAAAAGAAAATTCCAGGTGCGGCCTCATCAATGCCTGACACAGTTGCAACAACATTTCCTTACCTTTATACTCTATTTCTTTAGCTATAAGTGCCAACATTCCATTTGGTTTCTTCATCACTGCTGCACCTGCATGCTAGTTGTCTGTGACTCAGGCACAAGGACACCCAGATCCCTCTGCACCAGAGCACCCCAAAGTCTCTCCCCATTTAGATAATAAATTGCCTTTCAATTTTCCTGACTAAAATGGATGACCACACACTTATCCACATTGTCTCCACCTGCTACATTTTGGCCCACTCTCCTAACCTATCTATATCCATTTGTAAGGTTCTTATTTCTTCATTACATCTTGCTGTCCACCTATTTTTGCGTCATCTGCAAATTTGGCTGTAGGACCTTCTATTCCTGTCCTGTCTCCGATCGGCTGCAGGACATACTGAAGGGGGAGGGGAACAGCCAGTTGCCGTGGTGCATATAGGCACCAACGAGTTATAGGTAAAAAAAAGGGATGAGGTCCTGCAATCAGAATTTAGGGAGTTAGGAGATAAGTTAAAAAGTAGGACCTCAAAGGTAGTAATCTCAGGATTGCTACCAGTGCCACAGGACAGTCAGAGTAGAAATTCAAGAATAGTCAGAATGAATACGTGGCTTGAGAGATGGTGCAGAAGGGAGGTGGTTCAGATTTATGGGACATTGGAACCGGTTCTGGGGGCGGTGGGACCATTACAAACCGGATGGTCTACACCTGGGCAGGACTGGAACCAATGTCCTAGGGGGTGCTTTTGCTAACACTGTTGGGGAGGTTTTAAACTAATGTGGCAGGGGGATGGGAACCAGATTAGGAAGTTAGAGGTCAGTAAAGAAGCAGCAACTAAAGCCAGTAAGGTATGAGACAATAAACTCAATGTGACTAAGGGAAAGAGTAGACAGGGAAGAGGTGATGAACACAAAGGTGGTCTGAGGTGCATTTGTTTTAATGCGAGAAGTGTAGCAGGTAAGGCAGATAAACTTAGGGCTTGGATCAGTACCTGGGAATATGATGCTATTGGTATTACTGAAACTTGGTTGAGGGAAGGGCAGGACTGGCAACTGAATATCCCAGGGTATAGATGTTTCAAGAGGGATAGAGAGGGAGGTAGAAGGGGTGGAGGAGTTGCATTACTCGTCAGAGATGATATCACAGCTGTGATTAAGGAGGGCACGATGGAGGATTCGAGCACTGAGGCAATATGGGTGGAGCTAAGAAATAGGAAGGGTGCAGTAACATTGTTGGGACTTTACTACAGGCCTCCCAAAAGTGAGCGTGAAGTAGAGGTACAAATATGCAGACAGATTATAGAAAAATGTAGGAGCAATAGGGTGGTTGTGATGGGAGATTTTAACTTCCCCAACATTGAATGGGATTCGTGTAGTGTTGGGGGCGTAGATGGAGCAGAGTTTGTAAGGAGCATCCAGGAGAGTTTCTTTAGAGCAGTATGTAAATAGTCCAACTTGGGAAGGGGCCATACTGGACCTGGTATTGGGGAATGATCCCGGCCAGGTGGTTGATGTTTCAGTCGGTGATTACTTTGGGAATAGCGATCACAATTCCGTAAGTTTTAGAATACTCATGGACAAGGACAAGAGTGGTCCAAAAGGAAGAGTGCTAAATTGGGGAAAGGCAGAGTATAACAAAATTCGGCAGGAGCTAGGGAATGTGGATTGGGAGCAGCTGTTTAAGGGTAAATCCACATTTGAAATGTGGAAGTCTTTTAAGGAAAGGTTGATTAGAGTGCAGGACAGACATGTTCCTGTGAAAATGAAAGATAGAAATGGCAAGATTAGGGAACCATGGATGACGGGTGAAATTGTGAGACTAGCTAAGATGAAAAAGGAAGCATACATAGGATCGAGGCAACTCAAAACTGATGAAGCTTTGGAGGAATATCGGGAAAGTAGGACGAATCTCAAACGCGCAATAAAGAGGGCTAAAAGGGGTCATGAAATATCTTTGGCTAACAGGGTTAAGGAAAATCCCAAAGCATTTTATTCGTATGTAAGGAGCAAGAGGGTAACTAGAGAAAGGATTGGCCCACTTAAAGACAAAAGAGGGAATTTATGCGTGGACTCAGAGGAAATGGGTGAGATTCTCAATGAGTACTTTGCATCGGTATTCACAAAGGAGAGGGACATGACGGATGTTGAGGCTAGGGATGGATGTTTAAACACTCTCGGTCAAGTTGTCATACGGAAGGAGGAAGTTTTGTGTATTCTAAAAGACATTAAGGTGGACAAGTCCCCAGGACCGGATGGGATCTATCCCAGGTTACTTAGGGAAGCGAGGGTCGAAATAGCTGGGGCCTTAACAGATATCTTTGCAGCATCCTTGAGCACGGGTGAGGTCCCGGAGAACTGGAGAATTGCTAATGTTGTCCCTTTGTTTAAGAAGGGTAGCAGGGATAATCCAGGGAATTATAGACCTGTGAGCTTGACGTCAGTGGTAGGCAAACTGTTGGAGAAGATACTGAGGGATAGGATCTATTCACATCTGGAAGAAAATAGACTTATCAGTGATAGGCAGCATGGTTTTGTGCAGGGAAGGTCATGTCTTACAAACCTAATAGAATTCTTTGAGGAAGTGACAAAGTTAATTGATGAGGGAAGGGCTGTAGATGTCGTATACATGGACTTTAGTAAGGCGTTTGCTAAGGTTTCCCATGGCAGGTTGATGGAAAAAGTGAAGTCATATGGGGTTCAGGGTGTACTAGCTACATGGATAAAGAACTGGCTGGGCAACAGGAGACAGAGAGTAGTAGTGGAAGGGAGTGTCTCAAAATGGAGAAGGGTGACTAGTGGTGTTCCACAGGGATCTGTGCTCGGACCACTGTTGTTTGTAATCTACATAAATGACCTGGAGGAAGGTATAGGTGGTCTGATTAGCAAGTTTGCAGATGATACTAAGATTGGTGGAGTTGCAGATAGTGAGGAGGACTGTCAGAGAATACAACAAAATATAGATAGATTGGAGAGTTGGGCAGAGAAATGGCAGATGGAGTTCAATCCAGGCAAATGCGAGGTAATGCATTTTGGAAGATCAAATGCAAGAGCGGACTATATGGTCAATGGAAGGGTCTTGGGGAAAATTGATGTGCAGAGAGATCTGGGAGTTTAGGTCCATTGTACCCTGAAGGTGGCAACGCAGGTTGATAGAGTGGTCAAGAAGGCGTACAGCATGCTTGCCTTCATCGGACGGGGTATTGAATACAAGAGTTGGCAGGTCATGTTACAGTTGTATAGGACTTTGGTTCGGCCACATTTGGAATACTGCATGCAGTTCTGGTCGCCACATTACCAGAAGGATGTGGATGCCCTGGAGAGGGTGCAATGGAGGTTCACCAGGATGTTTCCTGGTATGGAGGGTGCTAGCTATGGAGAAAGGTTGAATAGATTAGGATTGTTTTCGTTGGAAAGATGGAGGTTGAGGGGGGACCTGATTGAGGTCTACAAAATTATGAGAGGTATGGTCAGTTACAAGGGGTCACGATTTCAAGGTGAGAGGTGAAAAGTTTAAGGGAGATGTGCGTGGAAAATTTTTTACGCAGAGGGTGGTGGGTGCCTGGAACGCTTTACCAGCGGACGTGGTAGAGGCGGGCACGATAGCATCATTTAAGATGCACCTGGACAGGTATATGAACGGGTGGGGAACAGAGAGAAGTAGACCTTGGAAAATAGGAGACAGGTTTAGATAAAGGATCTGGATCGGCGCAGGCTGGGAGGGCCGAAGGGCCTGTTCCTGTGCTGTAATTTTCTTTGTTCTTTGTTCTTTGTATCCCAGTCATTAATATAGATTGTAAATAGCTAGGGCCCAAGGACCTTCCTACCTTTCCTGAACACCTTGTTTCCGGAACATTCGTTACCCAGTCCTGCCTTTTTGAGAGTCAGGTTTCCATTGCATCATCTTGGTGGCATCTCTTACCCATGTCACTCTCACCTCCACAATTGTTGTCTTCCCCTCATATTCAAATAATTAATGTCCAACACACACAACTTCTGGTTTCCGTCTCAAATTTTATTGAGACCAGACTGACAGTAAAAGAACTTAAAATGGTCAAAGGCAGCACAGAACTCCAGCGAGAGGCAGGGAAGGTGGGGCGGGGGGCAGAGGGGGTGGGGGGGGGGGGGGGGGGCGTGGGGGAGAGGGTGGTGCCTTGGGATGGGGTGGGAGGAGATTGGTCTCCATTATTGACACCCCATGGCTACTAGAAATGAGTATCCATCTGGCTGACTGTAAAAAGTAGGTCTTGTTCCAGGAGGCTGTAGATGTCACCAATGACTTTGCATGGAAGCCCGAGCCTCATGAAGCAATGCTGCTCACACATATTAAGAGAAGTGATCCTCTACCTTTTGTGAGGGTCACACCTCATGGCTGAATCTTGTGTTGCTCATAGCTGATCTCAGTATTGTTGGTATTGGTCCTGTTGATCCTCAGAGGTGCAAAGAAGAGCTTCACAGGCTACTCCCCCACTGAAGTGAAGGCTAACATCAGGGAAATGAAGATCAAGGTGAGTGAAGTGCAAGACAGATGAAATTGACTTCTAAGAAGTTGGCAATCACCTGTCAAGTATTAAGAGCACATTCTCAGAAGTGTACGAGCTACCAGCCTCTAGGTATGGCAGGAGCTCTTCAGTTTCACTGTTCATAAGCTTTCCAGCCTGTCAGTTTCATTGAAGACTCTCTCCAGCTCTGCACGGGCCAGGTTAAGCATAGGTTAAGCTGACATCTTGGGAATTATTTCAGCTAGCTGCTAAAGTCAGAATGTTGGGTTAAAATAGGAGTTAATTATCCATTTGGATATGACAATTACTTACCCATCCAATGAGGTTCGTTGCTCATCTGCAAAACCACTCAAGTCAAACCCAGAAGGGGATATGATGCTGTTGAGATCTTGACCCAACATAATTTTGAGGGAGATTTAACACCCCACATCCACCTGAACCACACACAATTCTATACACGCCTTGACCATTGAGATTCTGTCCTTTAAGTGCTGCGGGATGAATGCAGGCAATTATCATTTATTTTATATTTTGTTGTGATAATGTTATTAAAATTCCTGGGTTCAAATACATACAGGCAGTATGTCTGCTAAATAATAATAATCTTTATTATTGTCGCAAGTAGGCTTACATTAGCACTGCAATGAAGTTACTGTGAAAATCCCCTAGTCGCCACACTCCGCTGCCTGTTCGGGTACACTGAGGGAAAATTCAGAATGTCCAATTCACCTAACAGCACGTCTTTCAGGACTTGTCGGAGGAAACCAGAGCACCCAGAGGAAACTCACGTAGACACGGGAAGAACGTGCAGACTCCAAAAAGACAGTGACACAAGCCGGTAATCGAACATGGGACCCTGGAGCTGTGAAGCAACAGTGCTAACCACTGTGATTCTGTGTTGCCCAGGTGGTGAGCAAGGTGAGGTAATCATTGATTGTAACCGTTTACTTGTTTGCAGAGAGCTGGCTAATGGAACATGGTTTTATTTTGGAGGTTCTCTGGGATGTAGATAATGTATGAGGGATTAGGATTGTGTTTAGTCTTATCTGAGCAGGTCATAGGACATGTTAGTGGGAGGAGACTAGTGAATACATAATGCTTGGAAAAGATGATGTAATTAATGGGAAGAGCCAGGTCACAGGAACATAGGAATTAGGAACAGAAGCAGAAGTAGGTAATTCAGCCCTTCGAGGCTGATCCGCCATTCAATCAGATCATGGCTGATCTATTCCTGGCCTCAAATCCACCTCCCTACCTATTTTTCATCTCCATTTCAACCTTTTCATCCCCGGAAACACTCTGGTGAACCTTCTCTGAACTACCTCCAATGGTACCAGGTCCTTCCTCAAGTAAGGAAACCAAAACTGGAAACAATACTGTAGATGTCATCTCCAATGCCCTACACAATTGCAAGAACACGTCTCTGCTTTTATACTCTTGTCCTTCTGCAATAAACGCTAACATTCCATTTGCCTTTTTAATTACATGCTGCACCCACGTACCGATTTTCTGCAATTCATGATCAAAGACACCCAGATCCCTCTGCCCAGACACATTTTGAATTTGCTTTCCATTTGGATAATAATTTGCCTTTCTATTTCTTCGCCCCAAATGAATAACGTCATACTTATGCACATTGAACCCCATCTGCCGAATGTTGACCCAATCTCCCCTCGTCTATCTATATCAGTCTGTAAAATCTCTATCGCCTCTTCACTGCCTGTTTTTCCACCTTTTTAGTATCATCCACAAATTTTGCTGGGTTACACTCTGTCCCTGCTTGTGGATTATTTTTATTATCTGTCTGTAGTCTGTCTAGTTTTGCAGTTTGCCATAGGAGTTTAGTCTGACAAGACAGAAGGATTTTCAGGTCGTTCCTGAAAAGGCCTCTCTCCAAAGGTCTGCACAGAGAAGCAATTACCTTGATTGTTAACTTTATTTATCAGTGGCATTTGAACTGTATTGGGTTGCTTAATTGGAATGTACAGTGGCAAGTGTAGATCGTGAGTTGAAGATTTTTTCCTTTTATTTAAGAATTGTTTTAATTGTTAATTTGAATGCTATTACTGTGCTGCCAATGTGATTGATTTTGTTCTTAAATTAAATTAAACTGAGATTCATTTATTGGTAGAAATGGAAAATGGACTGATGATTTTTAAGCTATCTATTCAGAAAGCAGCAAAATATGAGAATAGTGCCAAAACAAGGACACAGATGTCTGTAGTGTGAGATATTGAGTACAATAGAAAGTACGATCAAGTAGCAACAATGAATTCTATCTTTTAACTTCTCTAAATCTGGGGGATTTTCTGTGTGCTCATGGGATTAATGATATTATCCTTTTGCCTTCTGGATAAAGAATCCAGGAATGATACCTTAACTTCGATTTCAATTTCAAATCCAATATGTATTACTGGCTGTGTTGAGTCGCTCACTGTAATGGATTTATTCAATGCTAAATTTTACATAAATCAATTCTAGGACTTTGGGATTATCTGCATTTTCTTGTCTATTTTCTGTTAGCTTTATAGTTCAATTGTACTGAAAGAAATAGAGGAAGGCCAATCCCACACAGTTTATTCATAACTCTTACCAATATACATAATGAAGTCCACAGTCCAAGTACATCAAGTCTCCAAAGAAATAGACATTTCTTGCTATTTTTGTTCTGCTGTAGCTGACGAAGGACTTGAAATTATTCATTAGGATTTTCCACGACACTGCTCACGGTGAACCAGATGTTTTATAAAATGGGTACCATACGAAGTTCAATGTCAGAGATGTTGACTTGAGCAATTAGTGGGTCTCTAAACTATTGAAACAATGAGTTGGAGGCATAGGATCTGACAGTACCGGAATAGAGGTATCAGGGTTTAGCAGTACTTCAAGGGAGCCTCAGGATCTGAAAGGATTGTTAAGCTCCGATGGTAACTCTATAATGAGAATTAGAAAGGAGGTCCTTTGACTCCAAGTTTGTGTTCAGCAATCACTTCTCCAACAACTCCACAGTTCCACCTGTATCCCCATTATATTTGGTGCAGTCTGTTAAACAATAAGCGCAGTCTATTAAAAAAATTAAGTCCCCAATTCCAATTCAGGTAAGAGATTTAAGATTTTTGTCACAGATTCCCCCTCTAAAAAAAAGTTCATCTTTAATTTTGATGTAAATTACAATGTACACAACACAAAGGTATATATATATTTCTGCAATAAATTGACTGTATCCCCTTCTCAAAAGTTTTTTTCCACTTACATATCTCTTCCTTATAGGAAATGACACCCCTCTTTAATAATTCCTAATAACATCTTTGAGCTTGTCCCTCTTTTCGTCAAACAGTCAGATAATTGGGAACTGCTATCAATCCACTTGATCTTGTCAATGTCTCTGTTCCCTGGCATATGTTTTAGGCTCTCTATGTCAATCCATGGTTTCTTTTCATTGACATTTTGTAGAGTGCACATTCTCCCAAAGGGACTTATTGTCTCTGTGACACTCTAGGTACTGTTCTGTTCCTGAATACCCTGTTCCATTTAAAATTTCAGTCAGGCTCCTAGATATAAAAAAAATACCATATCTTCTGCCTCCATTAGGGGCATTCTCTCCGCTGCCAATGCGCTTTTACCACTCTTCGTAACTTTTTAGTTTCACATGTCAAAAAGAAACATTTACCTTTCTGCCCAGGAGAAAATTTATAAATCCTCCTGCAGGTGAAAAGCCATCACAGAGATTAGTGAAAGATGTGTGACTATAAACAATCAGTATCACCTAACGATGGGAATTTCAAAACTCAATTTCATTTTCACCAAGATTTTGTTTGCCTGTACAATTTCTTCAACTGCCTTAAAATTTCCCTCCTTGGTGCCAATAAAACATTGCAGGGTCCGCTTTCAACTGAAGACAGCCCAACAAAACTGACCTCACTTGAGAAATGCCAAACCCTGGATGCGTCATTCAACCCGTACACACATTTCTTTAACTTCCAGAGTATCCTTTCTGTGTTTTGTGCCTTTCAAGCTGATGTCCCTGTAAGAAAGTAGCTTTAACATCTATTAATTTGTATTCTCAAACATTTGTGGTGAACAGAGCCAAGATGATCTTCAAAATAACCTTTTCTGTCGTCGGTGAATCTCTCTTTACATCTGGTGGCTCAAGTTTTCTTCAAAGCTTCATGCCACCAGCCTGGCTTTGGCCTTATAAGTTCCACCAGGAAGCACCTTTCCCGTGCATACCCATGAGATAGAACTCGTTGTCCTCTATCTGGGCCCTCCTTGTACAGATCAAAACCTTCCAACTTTGCAGTTCTTGTTGTTTTGCATCTTTTATCACTTTATCTAATCATCTAATTTGTTGGAAGCCACTAAGACCTCTCGCTCATATGGACTCCTGCTCCTTGAAGAAATCCCAGTCTGTACCATATTTCTTGACCTTGTTAATCTGCGCCTTTTATCCTGCCTCATATCTTGATCCAGACTGCTACTGCATCATCTCCCCTTCCGATTATAAGTTTTTTCAACAGTTCTTGATCTCTTCCTCTGGGCATGTTCATTGCCAGACCTACTGTCCAAACTGACAGTTTCTGTGCTCTCCATTTTGTACTTCCTGTTCCCGAAGGGGGGGGGTGAACCTCCTTCCCTTAATCTTGTACATTCAACCAGTTTTTATATTTTCCGGTGGCCTTACTGGTTCTACCAACGATAATTGCATCCTTCCACTTACTGGCCCCTTCTGCCAAATATGTCACTTCAGTGCCAACTTTTGGCAGTTGTCCTTTAGGACAAATAGCTGCATCCAGTTCTTCCATCTTCAGATACCCTGTCAATTTCCTTTATCTGGTCCTATATATGTGTGTGTATCTGGTTCCTCAGCATGTTCAATAACCCCTTTTTAATCTGCAAGCTTGTAACCTGTACGCATTAATCTTTGAGTGTATCCCAACAGTCTGGTTTCCTGCTATAAAATGATTATTTTACCATCCATACCGTTAATCTTTCCTGAACCTTTCCACTCGTTAAATCCATGTCTTTTATAGTATGCCTAGTCTCTCTGTTTGGAAGTAGTGTCCCATGATTGTACATTGTGCCTCAAAGCTCTCTAATTTTTTTCTGAGATTTCTGCTTTAAGGAACATTCTCCTGCTTGCGTGCAATGCTCAGAAATGATAGAACTATTTGTAGTCCCCTCCTAAACTGGAGGATGATCATTCATGATTGAAGGAATTTTGGGATTTCTCCCCGAAGAAACAATTGACGGCAGCCCCCTACAATTTATAGTGAATTATTTGGATGGACAGCCCATGCGAAAGCCGAAGAAATTTACAATTTGGCCCATCTGCCAAAATTTTACAAAGCATTTAATAACAATTAACAATAATAATTGCTTATTGTCACAAGTAGGCTTCAATGAAGTTACTGTGAAAAGCCCCCAGTCACCATATTCCGGTGCCTGTTCAGGGAGGCCGGTATGGGAATTGAACCCACGCTGCTGGCATTGTTCTGCATTACAAGCTGGCTGTTTAGCCGATTGTGCTAAACAATTTAATCTGTTACATGATTTCTCTCACACTAAATGGTCTTTCTGTAGCTGATTTCATAACTATTATGTTCATGTTCTCACACATTGATCAAAATTCATCGTTAGCAAATTTCACCCCCCCCCCCCCCCCCCCCCCACCATTATCAGTGAGGAAGCCCCAGTCCAGTCCCCAGCCATTTTTCCATTACCTGTTCCACAATTATTTTCTTTTCTTTACCATGTATAATCACTGACTGACTAAACGTAGTTGTCAAGTCTACAGAGGAAATTGAAAATTATTTTTTAAATCTCCCACCTTAAGATCCAAAGTCCCAACTTCATTAAAATCTGTTGCTAATGGCATACTCACCATGGGTCATGATGGTGTTCTTACATATATACCATCTATTGCTTATCTGCTCTATACATTTTGTGTATTCTTCATCTCTTGTACCAGAATCCCTGAGCAAAATGTTGAATCTGGAAAGACGGATGGACAAATTGTCATGCGACTTTAACACAATCAACTTTTTGTTTTCTAGACTCCTGTTCTCTGATGTTAACAGTACTTCCTTAATTTCTTTACAAACTAAGATTAGGAATTGTTAACCGGATTTAATAGTGTTCCGACTGTGTAAATTGTAAGTCCAGTTTTTCCAAAAATGATAGCCTTATTGTTTTCCATGTCAAGTTTCATATGTGCTTTCTTCATCAGTCGTCAGCTCAATAACAAAGGAATTTGGTGGATACGATATCTGTGCTGATTCCTTCTGCTAATATTACAAAGAATCACTACTCTTTTCAGCATTTTAAGGGTATTATCATCCCCAAATCTGAAACCATGGAACCATCCCGATAACATTGCGTCTTCCATAGTCTGTCTTATTGCCTATCAACCCATTTGTGTCATGAATGCTGCAGGGAAGGAATGTTTTCCCAGGAGCTTTTTTTTTTTCAGAGCCTCTGAAATTTGTTGTAGCAGGGTGCGTCTTTTTGCAAATTTAACTCAAAACCAGAAGCCTATCCATATTTGTAACTTTAGCACAGTCCAATTACTTAAATGCCAGCACTAATTGAGGAATTTCTAAACTGAAGTTTTGTTTACAATCTGTTAAATTCCATTATGTACTTTTCTATGGAGGTATCTGCCAACTTTCTAAATTTGTCAAAATCTGACCCAGCCTCATAAGTACTTAATAAGTCCTTTTGGTAAATCTTATCCATGAAAGTTACAAATGTATCTAAACCTTTATCTGAGTTCAATTGCTCTGACTCCATTTCCTTGCCCAAGAAAAGACAAGGAACAGCCGTGGCACTTTTGTTACCATACAAAAACAAAATAAGGTGGACTGTGGGTTGACTGAGAAAGTCCCCAGGGATTTTACTGTACTTTGCGGCCTGCAGAGATAATTTGTTTTTCAGCTTGGGCAGATGAGGTGATTGCTGGGTGGAGCCAAGGAATGTAGAAAGATATTTTGAAAAGCTGTGGAGAGATGGGGACTGGGATTCTCCAAAGTCCCAGCCAAGTGTTGACGCCGGCGTAAACACCAGAGTGTTTCACGGCAGCATCAACAAGCCTCTTGGCCCAGCGATTCAGTGGGTCACAGAGGACTAACACGGCACCGGACTAATGCGCGCTGCTCCGGCGCCGATATGTGGCCCTGCACTTCCGGTGCGGGTCTGCGCATGCGTTTGGTGGCCATTTCCACTCCGGCGCATGCGTGTGGTGGCCGTTTCCGCGCCGTAGCCACACAAAATGAAGGAGCCACACAGTGGGCCTGTGTGGAAGGAGGTAGGCCCCCTCCAGATCGCATGTCCATACCGATCGGTAGCCCCCCCCCCCGGAATCTGATCCTCCCGCCCTCCCACCAGGAAGGCCACCATGGCCCCGGGTCCGAGTTCCCGCCGGGTGGTACATGGTTGGAAACTCACCAGCGGAACTAGGTGGGAACTCGGCTGGCTGACCGTGGAGAATCACCGCGGGGGCCCCGACTGGCGCCGATTCTCCAGTCACCAGACAATCGCGTCCCGGCGCTGTACTGGCATGGTGGGAACTTTCGATGTAACCGACAATTCTCCGACCCGTCGCGAGCTCGGACAATCCCAGCCAGGGTTTTTCGAGAAAGCTGTGAAGAGGCAGCTTTTGTGCAGAAACTTAATCCCCTAGTTGTTACACTCCAGGGCCTGTTCAAGTACAATGATCTCCTTCACCTACCAGCATGTCTTTCAGGACTTGTGGGAGGAATCCGGAGCGGCGTTCTACATGTGGATCAGAGCTAGCCTGGTCCAGATAGTTAATGTTAGTTTACTTAGAGTTGTAGAGTATTAACCCACAGGCAGCTGTATGCTTCGTTACTGAAGTTCAATAAATCTTATTGAACCAACGCCCCTACGTTTGGTGTATGCTTGTTCATTTAACTGCATCATGTTGCAGTCCGTGTTACCCCAGGGTGAATAACACAACATGGTACCAGGAGTGGCTAAAGTAATTTACCTTCAAAAATTCACTGACGACCAGCAACTGCCTCCCAGCGGCATGGAAAAGATCCAGTCACCTCCACAGCTCTAGATCTCCAGGAACCTTGGCGTAAACTGGCGGGTCTTCAAGCAGAAATTCAGTCTATACCTTGAGGCCTCGGGCCTCAAAAGTGCGTCCACTGCCCGAAAAATCGCACTGCTACTGCCGACTGTGGGGGACCAAATCTTCAATTCACTCACTTTTGCCGACCATGAGAACAAGACCAAGTTCCAAACCGTCTTAGCCACATTCGACAGTCGCTATGAGGTCGAGATGAACGAAAGCTTCGAGTGTTATGTCTTCCAGCAGTGCCTTCAGGGTAAGGATGAGCCTTTCCAGTCTTTTCTCACTCATCTTCGCATTCTAGCGCAACCCTGCAACTACAGTGACACCGCTGATTCCCTCATCAGGGATCAGATTGTGTTTGGCGTCCTCTCCGACACCCTGCGGGAGCAGCTCCTAAAAATAACAAATATGACCCTGCCAGTGGCCATCAAGACGTGCAAAGTCCACGAACAGGCGTACAGTCGCTATTCCCGCCTTAAGGCGGCAGAGCAGGGCCAACTTGTCTCCCACGAGGCTGAGAGTGTACAGGCCATCGCCCGAATGCGGCACCTGAGCATCAATGAAGGCGGCCATTTTGCACGCTTTTCCAGGGGTCCCATGCATGTGCACCACGGTCGGGAGAACGAAGCGGCCGAAAACTACACTGCACAGGTGCAAGCGTCAGCTGACCGCAATGCGCATGTGCGACGACGCACCAAGCGTCACAACGTCGATGTGATGATGTGCCCAACCTGCGGCACAGCCCATTTATAGCGGCAATGCCCTGCAAGAGGCAGGCGATGTCTCAACTGCAAAGTGTAAGGAGCTTGGCCATTATGCGGCTTTGTGCAGGTCTGCACCTCCGATAGGGGGCCAGCAATCCCAGTTCCAACGAAGGCGTGTTCGAAGTGTGCAGCAAGGGCTGCTGGATTTGGAACCTGATCCCGTCACAGATCCAGAGGACGACTGCCCGGAGTCCCCATATCGAGTGGGCATCTTCACCATGCATGACAAGGCCTCCTCGCATTCAGCAACACACACACCCATCCAATGTGGATTATGCGGACGAGTGGTATGCCACAGTACAAGTCAATGATTGTAGCATCTGGTTCAAGCTGGATACCGGTGCTTCGGCCAATTTAATATCCCAAGCAGGTGTTGCTCGTATCCAAAGGCAGTCAACAATTCTTCCGTTGGCCTGCCAGTTGCTAGACTACAATGGCAATGCCATCACTGCGTTAGGGTCCTGTCACCTGCATGTATCCAACAAGGCCATCAAGGTCACTTTGCGGTTTGAGATCGTCAAGCCCGGCAAGGCTTCTCTGCTTGGTGTTCATGCATGCCAGCTACTCCATTTCGTGTAAATGCCATGTCCTCTGCCAACAGCACTCTTCAGGCCGATATTGAGGAGCTACTATTGCAATACCCGGATGTGTTCAGTGGGATGGGTACGCTGCTCTACCGCTGTAAAATTCTGTTCAGGCCTGATGCCACGCCTGTCATCCATGCGCCACGCTGGATGCCGGTGCCCCTAAAAGACCGTGTGAAGGCGCAAATTCTTTACAAAGCTGGATGCATCGCGTGGCTTCTGGCAGATGCAACTGGACGTGTCCAGCAGGAAGCTCTGCACATTTAATACACCTTTCGGCAGACATTGCTACAACCTCAAGCCGTTTGAAAGATTTCGGAGGCCGAAACAGTACCATCGAATAATGGAGCAAATGCTAGAGGGCATTGAGGGTGCACGGGTTTATGTTGACGACGTCATCATATGGTACACGACCCCGGAGGAACATATTTCTCGTCTGCAACAAGTCTTCAGGCGCATATATGCCAACGGCCTGAAATTAAATAAAACCAAATGCTCTTTTGGCATGTCATCAATTAAGTTTCCGGGTGATCAGATCTCCCAGCAGGGCGCGCAACCAGACTTGGACAAAGTCAAGGCTGTCAACACAATGAAGACCCCAGAGGACAAGAAGGCGGTCCTCCGCTTCCTGGGGATGGTAAAATTTTGGGGGAATTTCATTCCCAACCTCGCGTCACACACCACGGCCCTCAGGCACCTGGTGAAGAAGTCCCCCACTTTCCAGTGGATACCCGCACATCAAGCAGAGTGGCTTGAGTTGAAAGCGAAGCTAACCACCGCTCCTGTTTTGCTTTTTTTGACCCAGCGAGGGAGACTAAAATCTCCACAGACGCCAGCCAGGACGGCATTGGGGTGGTGCTCCTCCAGAAGGACAACACCTTGTCCTGGGCCCCAGTGGCCTCCGCGTCAATGGTCATGACCCCAACTGAGCAACGATATGCTCAAATAGCGAAAGAATGCCTGGGCCTTCTCACTGGCATCGTGAAATTCCACAATTATATCTATGGTCTCCCAACCTTTACAGTAGAGACGGATCACAGACCCCAAGTGCACATTATACACAAGGACTTAAATGCCATGACACCCGGGCTCCACGCATTCTCCTTCGACTCCGCAGGTATGATTTTGAACTTGTTTCACACCTGGAAAGGAGCTAGTCATCGCGGATGCCCTGTCGCGTGCCATCACCTCGCCATGTGAGCAGGTAGACTTCATACACGACATTGAGGCACAGGCACAACTGTGTGCCAGTACCATCCCGACATCTGACGAACGACTCGTCATCATTTGAGAAGAGATCACCAAGGACCCTCTTCTGCAGTGGGTCATACATCACCTCATGAGTGGCTGGCAGAAAGGGCAATGCCCCCAATACTATAATGTAAAGGACGACCTAACTGTTGTCGAGGGGATCCTCCTGAAATTGGATTGCAGTCATTCCGCGCAGCCTCCAGAGCTTGGTGCTCACGCAGATACACGAAGGACACCTCGGTATTGAGAAGTGCAGGCACAGGGCCCAGCAGGCTGTCTATTGGCCCAGCATCAATGAGGATATATCAAACATGGTCCTCAATTGCGTGACCTGCCAGCACTTCCAGCCTGCTCAGCCCAAAGAAACGCTCCATCAGCACGAGATTGTGACCTCTCCGTGGTGTAAGGTTGGAGTTGACCTTTTTCATGCCAACGGTCATGACTATGTCCTGATAATTGATTACTTCTCTGGTTACCCCAAAGTAGTGAAACTGTCTGACCTAACATCCAGGACTGTCATAAAGGCCTGCAAGGAGTCATTTGCCAGGCGTGGAATCCCGCTCACGGTTATGAGCGACAACGGTTAATATGTCGTATATGCTCTAAGCAGCTGACAATTAAAAAAAAAAGTGGAGATGTCATAATATGCACCCATGCACATCATGAGGTAAAAGCAGGTAGTGACTAATACCCAGGTGAACCAATCAACATACAGAACAGAACACAACCAATCACCAGACAGAACACCAGAGGGGGGCTTCCAACTATAAAACACACAAGGCAGCAGCACTCTGCCTCTTTCCACTGGTGACAACTGTAGTGACAGTCAGGGTGTACAAATCATTCAACACCTTCTACACATGGATCAGATAGGTCTAGATAGTTAACGTTAGTTTACTTAGAGTAGTAGAGTCAAACCGCAGGCAGCTGTGTGCTTCGTTACTGAAGTTCAATAAACCTTATTGAACCAACGCCTACGTTTGGTGTATGCTTGATCATTTAACTGCTTCGTGTTGCAGTCCGTGTTACCCCAGGGTGAATAACACGACAAGGAGCAAGCAGCATTTTGCAAACTAAGATTAAGGGAAAAAATTGTATTTAGTACAGCATACCAAGAGAAAAGGGATGTGAAGAACAGGTCAGAGGCAGCCACCAGTGGAGCATCTTTGGACTGTGGGAAGAAACTGGAGCACTCGGAGGAAACCCTGCTCTTGCTCATGTATTTGCTTTGTTTGGCCCCTTGTTCCGCACTGTAACCAATCATTGTTTTTCAATGTACCATTTGTCAATGTTCTCTGTGGATTATTCTTTTGTCTACTATGTACGTACTGTGCACGTTCCCTCGGCTTCAGAAAAATACTTTTCACTGTACTCCTGTACATGTGACAATAAATCAAATCAAATCACACCCATGCCGATATGGGGAGAACGTGCAAATGCCACCAGTCACCCATGGCTGGAACTGAACCCGGATTCCTGGCGCTGTGAGACAGCAGTGCAAACGACTGTGCCACCATGCCGCCCAATGACTATAGATGTAAAATATTTGTCAGTGGGTTACAAGGTTTTCTAACATATTCTTCACAAATTTCTATAAAAAAACATTCCCTCAAACCTTCATTATTTAGTTTTCCAGATGTGTATGAAACATTGGCTTCAGCCTGATGGCTGAGATTAAAGACATTTTTAAACCAAAATGTTCTATAGAGGTGAACAGGTGAATGATAAACACTAATTTCTTTTTCACCAGAAATAAATTTGAATCAGAGAGGCAATTTCAGTAATCAGTTCAGAAAGGAAAATCACAACTTGTAATCAACCAAATTAGTCATTTTATTGAAAAGAAAACATCATGAATTCAATCTCCATTTTGTTAGAAAGTCATATTGATTAAAAGAAATCTTGCAAATCCACTCAGATTCAAAGGAATTCAATTCATATTAATCCACACAGCGTGTGCTGGGACATTCTGCACCTGCTGTAAAGCAAAGGATGTGTTTAGGTGAAGATATCAAGTTTGATCTCAATCGTTTGAGATGCCAAGATATTGAAGTAGAAAAAGTTATTAAAAGGCACAAAAGACAACTTAGTGTAAAAATGTAATATAATTGTGAAATAGGCAATTTTTTTTCTTAATCTTAATAATAATAGCTTGACTTCCGGTTGCGGCTATGCGGAGCTAAGCCGCACGTTCGGCAGCTCCCGCTACTTAAGGGCTTTTGGGCCGATTTGAGGGCCCCAAACGGCGCTGTTTCGACGAATCCCGGTGGGGGAAGGTGTCTAGAGGAGCATTCCCCATAATTTATGGTGCTCACCCGGAGTGGGGCAAAGGAAAAAGCTGCAGCAGCTCCCCAAGAAAAGCGGGGGAAGAAGGACAAAATGGCGGCCGGCGGAACACCCGAGGACAGGTGGAAGTGGGCACAGGAGCAGCAGGCCTCTCTTCTGCGTTTTTTTGCTGAGCTGAAGGCTGAGTTGCTGGACTCCCTGAATGCGACTACCAACAAGCTGCTTGAGACCCAGACAGCCCAGGGGGCGGCCATGCAGGAGTTGCAGCAGCAGGCCGCTGAGAGGGAGGAGGAGGCCGTGGCCCTCGTGGGGAAAGTGGAGTTGCACGAGGCACTTCACAAAAAGTGGCAAGACTGCTTGGAGGAGCTGGACGTTCGCACGAGGCGAAATAATTTGAGGATCCTGGGCCTGGCGGAGGGGCTGGAGGGATCGGATCTCCCGGCGTATGTGACCACGATGCTGAGCTCGTTGATGTGGGCGGGGTCCTTCCATTTGCCCCTGGAGCTTGAGGGAGCTCACAGAGTGCTGGCCAGGAGGCCTAAGGCAAATGAGCCCCCGAGGGCGGTGCTGGTGCGGTTCCATCGATTCAGCGACCGGGAGTGTGTGCTGCGCTGGGCCAAGAAAGAGAGGAGCAGCAAGTGGGAGAATTCGGTAGTGAGAATCTACCAGGACTGGAGTGCGGAGGTGGCTATGAGGCGGGCCGGGTTCAACCGGACGAAGGCGGTGCTGTATGCCAAGCAGGTCAGATTTGGAATGCTGCAGCCTGCGCGCCTGTGGGTGACATATAAGGACCGGCACCACTACTTCGAGTCCCCGGAGGAGGCGTGGGCCTTTGTACAGGCGGAGAAGCTGGACTCGAACTAGGGTCTGGGGACACACTATGGCCGTTGCTGTTTTCGCTGTTGCTGTTCTTTAACTTTGACGTGTGTTTTTTATGCTGGTTTTCTTTTTGCTCTGTTTCTGGGTGGGTCTGTCTGTTGGGTATGGGTGTGGGGAATGTTGGGGGTTCGTATTTTAGATGTTCTCTTCTGTACGGGGCTGGGGGATGGGGTGAAACTGGATTTTGGGGAGCTGCGTCAGAAGGGTGGGGTGTGGCAGTGTGAAAGCGCGGGCTTTCCTCTGGTTTCCCGCGCCGCGGGCAGGGGGGGCAGGGCTGGCGGTGGGGGCGTGGCCTCTACTGGTTTTCTTTCCCGCACTGAAGCGGTGCCAAGGAGGTGTGGCGAGAGGGGGATGACCCCATGCCGGGAGGGGATGGGTTTTGGCGGGAGCTGCCGGGGTCAGCAGAAGTCAGCTGACTCACGGACGTACCATGGAGCGTGCGTTGCGGCAAGGAGGGGTCCTAACCTGGGGGGTGGGGGGGGGATACCGGGTTGCTGCTGGAATGGCCAGGAAGGAGCTGGTGTGCGCCGGGGGGGTAGAGGAGAGGCGTTATCGCCATGGGGAACGGGTCGGGCGGGGCGAGCAGTCGATAAGCTATGGCTAGCCGGCGGGGGAGGGGGGCGGGTTGCCCTCTGATCCGGCTGATTACCTGGAACGTGAGGGGGTTGAATGGGCCGGTTAAGAGAACTAGTGTATTTTCTCATCTGAAGGGGTTGAAGGCGGACGTGGCTATGCTCCAGGAGACCCACTTGAAGGTGGCGGACCAGGTTCGTCTGAGGAAGGGGTGGGTGGGGCAGGTTTTTCACTCAGGATTGGACGCAAAGAACCGGGGGGTGGCGATTCTGGTGGGGAAGGGGGTGGCGTTCGAGGCGGCTGAGTGATGTCGGACAAGGAGGGCAGATATATTATGGTGAAGGGTAGGCTGCAGGGAGAGAAGGTGGTGCTGGTTAATGTATATGCCCCGCATTGGGATGATGCTGGCTTCATGAGGCGCTTGTTGGGCTGCATTCTGGACCTGGAGGCAGGGGGCCTGATCATGGGGGGAGACTTTAACACAGTGCTGGATCCCCCACTGGACCGGTCCAGTTCAAGGACGGGTAGGAGGCCGGCAGCGGCCAAGGTGCTGAGGGGGTTTATGGACCAGATGGGAGGGGTGGATCCCTGGAGGGTTGGGAGGCCGAAGGCGCGGGAGTATTCCTTTTTCTCTCATGTCCATAGGGTTTATTCCCGAATAGATTTTTTCATCCTGAGCAGGGGATTGATCCCGAGGGTGCAGGATGCCGAGTATTCGGCCATAGCAATTTCAGACCATGCTCCGCACTGGGTTGATCTGGAGATGGGGGAGGCGCGGGACCAGCGCCCGCTCTGGCGCCTGGATGTGGGGATGCTGGCTGATGAGGAGGTGTGTAGGAGGGTCTGGAGAAGTATTGAGGGGTATCTTGATACCAATGACACGGGGGAGGTCTGGGTGGGGATGGTCTGGGAGGCTCTGAAAGCAGTGATCCGGGGGGAGCTGATCTCCATCCGGGCCCATAGGGAAAGGAGGGAGAGGGAGAGACTGGTGGGGGAGCTCCTGGATGTGGACAGGAGATGCGCGGAGGCACCGGAGGAGGGGTTGCTGGGGGAACGGCGTAGTTTGCAGGCCACATTTGACTTGTTGACCACCAGGAAGGCGGAGACACAGTGGAGGAGGGCGCAGGGCACGGTATATGAGTATGGGGAGAAGGCGAGCAGGATGTTGGCGCATCAGCTCCGTAGGTGAGATGCGGCTAGGGAAATTGGTGGAGTGACAGATGGGGGTGGGAATGTAGTGCAGAAGGGGACAGAAGTAAATGGGGTCTTTAGGGACTTCTACGAGGAACTGTACCGGTCGGAACCTCTGATGGGGAGAGGGGGGATGGAGAGCTTCATGAACAGGCTATGTTTCCCAAGGGTTCAAGAGGAGCTGGTAGAGGGGCTCTGGGCGCCGATAGAGTTGGAGGAGCTAGTCAGGAGGATTGGACAAATGCAGTTAGGTAAGGCCCCGGGGCCGGACGGGTTCCCGGTGGAATTTTATAAAAAGTATGCGGATCTGGTGGGCCCCCTGTTGGTTCGAGCCTTCAATGAGGCATGGGGGGGGGGGGGGGGGGGAGTTTTGCCCCCGACGATGCCGCGGGCACTGATCTCCCTGATCCTAAAGCGGGATAAGGACCCCTTGCAGTGTGGAGCATACAGGCCTATCTCGCTCCTCAATGTTGACGCCAAGTTGCTGGCAAAGATCCTGGCCACCAGGATAGAGGATTGTGTGCCAGGGGTGATACACGAAGATCAGACAGAATTTGTCAAGGGACGGCAGCTCAACACGAATGTGCGGAGACTGCTAAATGTCATCATGATGCCGGCAGTGGAGGGGTAGGCGGAGATAGTGGTGGCGCTGGATGCAGAGAAAGCGTTTGATAGAGTTGAGTGGGGGTACCTGTGGGAGGTGTTGGAGCGGTCGGATTTGGGGAGGGATTCATCAAATGGGTGAGGCTGCTCTACGCGGCTCCGATGGCGAGTGTAGTTACAAAATGGAAGGAGATCGGAGAACTTTAGGCTCTACCGTGGGACCAGGCAGGGGTGCCCCTTGTCCCCCTTGCTCTTTGCACTGGCGATTGAACCTCTGGCTATGGCGTTGAGGGAGTCAGGGAGATGGAGGGGTCTGGTGCGGGGTGGGGAGGAACATCGGGTATCGCTGTATGCGGACGACCTGCTGTTGTACATGGCGGACCCAGAAAGGGGAATGCCGGTGGTGATGGAGCTGTTAGCGGAATTTGGGGGCTTCTCGGGCGGCTACCCTCAAGATTTGGGGGCAGTGGAGGCGTCATAGGGGAGAAGTGTGGGGCTCGATGGAGACTCCGTTAAGGGGGAACATTGATGGGGGAATTTCAGGGTTGGCACAGAGCAGGCATCAGACAGCTGAGGGACCTGTTTATTGATGGGAGGTTTGCGAGCCTGGGGGAGTTGGAGGAGAAATTTGGGCTCCCCCCGGGAAACATGTTCATGTATCGGCAGGTAAAGGCATTTGCTAGACGGCAGGTGGAGGGATTCCCTTCGCTTCCCGCGAGGGGGGTGAGTGACAGGGTGCTTTCAGGGGTCTGGGTCGGAGAGGGGAAGATATCTGATATCTACAAGGTTATGCAGGAGGTGGAGGAGGCGTCAGTAGAGGAGCTGAAAACTAAGTGGGAGGGGGAACTGGGGGAACAGATCAAGGACGGGACATGGGCTGATGCCCTGGAGAGGGTTAATTCTTCCTCCTCGTGTGCACGGCTTAGCCTCATCCAATTCAAGTTGCTGCACCGGGCCCACATGACTGGGACAAGGATGAGTAGGTTCTTTGGGGGTGAAGACAGGTGTGTCAGGTGCTCGGGGAGTCCAGCGAACCATGCCCATATGTTCTGGGCATGCCCGGCACTGGAGGAGTTCTGGAAGGGGGTGGCGAGGACGGTGTCAAGGGTGGTGGGATCCAGGGTCAAGCCAGGATGGGGACTCGCGATTTTTGGGGTTGGGGTGGAGCCGGGAGTGCAGGAGGCGAAAGAGACCGGTGTGCTGGCCTTTGCGTCCCTAGTAGCCCGGTGAAGGATTTTGCTATAATGGAAGGATGCGAGGCCCCCAAGCGTGGAGACCTGGATCAAGGACATGGCGGGTTTTATTAAGCTAGAGAAGGTCAAATTCGTCCTGAGAGGATCGGTACAAGGGTTCTTTAGGCGGTGGCAACCTTTCCTCGACTTTCTGGCTCAATGATAGGGTACTGGGACAGTAGCAGCAGCAACCCGGGGGGGAGGGGGGGAGGGGGAGGGAAAAGAGGGGGAGGGAAAAGAGGGGGAGGGAAAAGGGGGGGGGGGGAGACGATGACTATGTTTGTTTATTTAATTTTAATTTATTTTTAAGTTCTCTTGTTGGGGTTGGGGGAGGGGGTGGGGGATATGATACATGCGTTGATACGGTCTGGGGGGTGGTACAGTTGTTACGGGTTATTTTGTTGCATTTCATTGTTTGTTATATTTTATATTTTCTGTAAAAAATTCCAATAAAAATTATTTTGAAAAAAATAATAGCTTATTGTCACAAGTAGGCTTCAATGAAATTACTGTGAAATCGTTTGAAATCTTGCTTAGGACTTTAGAAATTTCAGTTACCAAGGGGATAAATGAAAATGCATAATGATGAGTACATTTTTATTCTAAATGTGTACAAATGGATTTTGACAATATGTATGGCTGCAAATTGTTGTGGACAGGAGTGTGTACTCCATGCAGAATTGTATATATCCAAATATATGGACACACATAGAAATTTCCTTCTATGCATTTGAATGATAATTCAATTTATTGCATGCAACATCGTAACTCATTCTGAACTTGGTTAATACGAATCCCCTGCCACGGTGTTCTATCATTGGGGCTGATTTAGCTCACAAGGCTAAATCGCTGGCTTATAAAGCAGACCAAGCAGGCCAGCAGCACGGTTCGATTCCCGTACCAGCCGCGCCGGAATGTGGCGACTAGGGGTTTTTCACAGTAACTTCATTGAAGCCTACTCGTGACAATAAGTGATTTTAATTTTCATTGACCAGAAAATTAGCTGAAGCAGATATGTAAACACTGTGACTACAGGAGCAGGTCAGAGGCTGGGAATTCTACAGCAAGTAACTCACCTCCTGACTCCCCAAAGCCTGTCCACCATTTATGAGACAAAAGTCAGGAGTGTGATGGAATACTTTCCATTTGTCTAGATGAGTGCAGTTCTAACAACACTGAAGATGTTCAACACCATCCAGGACAAAGCAGCCCATTTGTTTGGCACACCATCCACCACCTTAAACATTCACTGCCTCCACACTGGTACACAGTGGCAGCAGTGAACACCATGTACAAGGTGTGCTACAAGTCACCAGGGCTCTTTTAATGGCACGTTCCTGTGGCCTCAATCACCAAGAGAAGGGCAGCAGATGCATGGGAACACCAACACCTGCAAATTCCCCTCTGTCACACACCATTCTGACTTGGAACTGTATCATCGTTCCTTCACTGGGTGAATATTCTGGAATTCCCTCCATAACAGCACCTATAGCAGACAACTTTTTATTATTCTTTTTATGGGATGTGGATGTCGCTGGCAAGACCAGCATTTGTTGTCCCCGTCTAATTGAACTGATTGACTTGCTAGGCCATTACAGAGGACAATCAAGAGTCAACAACATAACTGTGGGTCGGGAGTTACATACAGACCAGATAGGGATGGTAGATTTGCCTTTCCTGAAGGACATTAGTGTACCTGATGGTTTTTACAATGATTAATGATAGGTGTCGGTCACCATTACTGAGACTAGCTTTGAATTCCAGATGTATTGTATTATAGGTATTTGTTGCAGCAAAGGTTAAAATCCTGGGTTTGTGCGTGTGACTGCTGCAATCATGTTTTAAAATAAATTTTAGTTTGAAAGGTAAGCATATATTGGGAGCCAGGGGTGCAATTAAACCATTATAAAATGCTTGGGCTAATGCAGGGTTGCTTGGATTAAGGAGATTCCCTTAATTTTATTTCATCTTGGGTAAGGCGATGTCATTGCTAGGTGGAGCAAAGGCACTTTGCAGAAAGCAGTTCAGTTTAAGTTGGATGAAGCTGTGGCCAGAAGTCAAGCAGTTTGCTTTTCTGCAGTTCAGTTACAAGAGATTAACAGTCTTTAAAACAGTGCTGACTTGTCTGAGAACAAAGGGGAGCTGAAACAGTTTCTGAAGACATACAGCATTTCTGCATGGTTCTGACAGGAGTCTAGTCTTGTCTTAAAACAGTGCCAAAAGATCTTTCTTTCACAAAGAACATTTCGGTAAAGCAAACATTCCTGAGTGTCAATGGTTAAACAGTGGATAGAGAGCTGGGATAGTTTTTTCCTTGTTGTTTAAGTGGGAATAAAGATAGCAGTTAAGGGTATTGAGTAGTATTGTTTAAGAATTTTAATAATGTGTTAGTAATAATGTTTATTTTAATATACCATATCCCTATTCCTTTGTGTAATCACTCCTGGAGTGAGGTATCCTTTCCACTGTCATGCAAAATTAAAATAAAATATTGGGGTTTCTGTCCATTAACCTAGCCACTGTTGGGGGTTGATCTAGGATCATAATACTGCTGTGGTGGTATTTGAATCCATGCTCCCACAGCATTGTCCTAGGCTCATTAAATACTAGTCAGGTGATTTTACCACAATGTCACTATCTACTCCTGGAGTTGTACAAGAGGTGGCTCACCATCACTTTCTCAAAGGTAATTAGTGATGGGCACAAAATGCTGGCACTTGCGAAAGAGTTAAAATAAAATGCAAATATAGGAGGCAGAACTTGTAAGCATACAATTCAAATATTATCATATTTGTATTGGAAACAGCAGTATTTCCAGTATTGTTTGATTGATTGATTGAATTATTGTCACATGTATCAAAGTACAGTGAAAGGGAACGGCAAAGGGAACGTACACAGTAGGCAAAAAGAATAATCAACAAAATACATCGACAAATAGTGATTGGTCACAGTGCAGCATATGGGCCAAACAAAGTAAATACATGAGCAACAGGAGCATAGGGCTCATGAATAGTGTTCTTACAGGGAACAGATCAGTCTAAAGGAGAGTCGTTGAGGAGTCTAGTAGCCGTGGGGAAGAAGCTGTTCCTCTGTCTGGATGTTTCTTGATTTGGTGGATTATGAGTGATCGAGGAATTGTTTTCACAGCAACGCTTCCACCCAAATTTAAAATGAAACCTTCCAAAGCTAGTATTTAATTGCAGTGCGAAAATCATTCAAATAATTCCCACAGAGCAAGCTGTACAGACTCAGTAGGATTTCCTTTTACACAACTGGCGTAGAAGAGGAGAAAAGCTGCATGTTACAGAGAAGAGTTGATAAGACCAATAATAAGCAGTCAACTGAACCACTGAATACACTCAAACCAGTGAATATTGAAACATGAGATCATAATGAATATATCTTTCTTGAAAAGAATATCTCCCCTAAAATACAGTATTTTCAGTTGCATCATAAGAATGTAATATTACAAGATAAGGGATAGCATTATAGCATTCGTCCCACCTTGTTTGAAGCATGCAGTTGTGGGGGAGTATCCTGCAGGTCTGAATGTGCCTGTGTAAGGTTAACTTCTAAAAAAATTAATTCCTGGGATTTGGGTGCCGCTGGCCAGCATTCATTGTCAATCCCAGAGGGCATTTAAGAATCAACCACTTGTGGGTGTGATTGCGATGTTATAATGCAGTTTGTAGTGAGTACAGAACAGGAGCAATATCTTGTGACTGCGATTACAGTTTAATATAAACCTTGTTCCCTTTGAGCACCATGGAATTTACATTAAAAGGTTTTAGTTTTCTGAAGCATTACAACCTTAACTTAGCCAGTTCCACTTGCCTCCAAGCTCAACCAAAACAACCAAGATAGTGAACCTTTGCTTCTGTCACTAGACTGTGCAGTTTTGAAAATTGAATCAAAAGGGACTATACAAGCACACTTTCCACAGCCTTCTTCTGTGTTAAGCTTTTTATCCAGGATCAGCAGTCTTACTATTCTCCTAACTGATATTTGGTACTTCAAAAAATATTAGGCAAATTTTTAGCATTAATATTAGCGATTTGATCAGCAACAATTCAAAACTAAAACATTTCACTCCTTCAGTTTGCCATCCCGATGTTGCAGATTGTGGTAGAACAGATTCTAAATTGTGTGCTTTACCATACTCCATCTCAAGTACATTCATAAGCGAATAAATGTCAGGTACAGTACTGGGAAAATAACTATATTTTTAAAAAGACTAAATCTAATGAAAAATGGTTTGTTTGAATAATTATGTTATTCAATTACCTATTGGTAAAAGCAAAATCAGGAAACCAATGCAGCTCTTTTCTATGGCAATGAGACATTAAATATTTAAAACAAAAGACAAATTAATTTCATTACACAATACTTCAATTGTTGTTACTCAATGACAAAAATGCAAGACATGTATTGCAATAAAGTTTAATGATTTTGTACATTTGCAATCAACAGATCAAACTCATATTTAATGCAGATTTCCCTTTTTGCAGTAACTATCAAATCTTCTTTGTGCTATGCAAGTATTTTGGCACAACTTAATTTTCACAGATACAACTAAATTGATATTGACAAATGAAGTATTGCAACACTCACTGCAGAGAAAGGTTACTAGGTATAACCTGACCCCATGGTTATGAATGTGTCAAGTTTAGCCTTCATGTTGCCATGGAAATGAATACCCTCTGCACCCAGTCAATACGGGAATGAATTTTCAATCACAACTTGCCTTTAAATTACCTTATTTACTTTCCCATCATACAGATAGAGATTTTTAAAAAATATACTTTAAATTCATAACAAAAAAATTGTGCTGATTGCGAAGGCATTCATTTTGCCCTGTTGATATTACTGATGAGTTGAGAGCTACATTCAAAATAATTTACACTATACAGAACAAGCTTTTAAATACACCAGTACAAATCACAGGAGCTAAATAAAAGTCCCTGCTTTATTAATTATAAAGAAGAAACTAAGTTAATTTCTTTATCACCTAAGTAATTATATTGACTGACGGCAGTAGAGATAACTTTGTATTCACTGAGTGAAAGCCATTTTAATTAAAAGTAAAATTTACTAAAAAAATTAAAAGTGCCCAATGACTTTTCGACAATGCCAAATGTGTAACCTACATAAAGTAACATAGAAGGAAGTTATGATTCTCAATGGATAACTTTCAGCTGGACTATATAAGGAATCTCAAATTATCTAGCTGCAGCTTTAATCTAAAATGCAAATTTACATAAGGCCACCAAGCTGTACAGATGAATCATGCTCGAGGTCACCTCAGCTGCTATTTGTAATTTCCATCGAGTCTGAGGTTAGAAGTTGCATCTACTAAGGCAAATATCAAGTAATTTCAGTACGCTCCAACACACCGGCACAATCTGTGCTGTAAGATCTCTGCTTTCGGGTTGTTCATCACTAAGTCAGTCATGTCATGCCACTGTCAGGTCACTCCTGGCATCAGAGATCTCGGTGTTGACCTGAGCATAAATGCTCGCTGGTATCACGTCCAAATAAATGTCATACTGCTGGTCCATCCCCAGATAGCTATCATTCATCAGATAGAGAGTGTAGATATATCTTTAAACAAAAGAAAAACAATACATTTCTTAAAAACTTCCTTCACTTCGAATGACGCAAACACTGAAAATGCTAATGCACAAAAATACCCGTACTAGGTCAATAAATTTTGAATATAAGAATTTTAAAACAATCACCATATTTCACTGAATTTGTATGCTACAGTTGTCTGAAATGATAATTATCGAATAATACTTTCTTACTTTAGTGAAATATGTCAAAATACATAAAACTAATTTAAGTAGTTTCATTTTGAGATTTGTGTCCTTTCCTTATAGTCATCAAAAATGCTTCTTTTTCTTAAAGAAAAATTAAGATTCTGTTTGATTACAAATCGCTTCACATTCCAAATCTAAAAATATAGTTTATCCTAATTCAATTTTACCAAGATACTGATTTACTTTCAAACTCTTAGAACCAAATCTTTCCTTAGGGTTTATGATGGAGAACCTTGAAGAGTACAATAAAGAATAAAGAAACAATGATGATTCATACAAGGTATTTGTTAGGCCATTAGAGATGTTCAGCCTTTGGTGCCATCTTACATATAGGGTATTAAAACTATAGGGCGTAGATCACCATGTAAAAAACTATTAGTTAGAGGACATTTTGAGATAATGACACTATTTCCATTGGATTAGAGAAAGCTAGGAGGAGATTTTTTCAATGTTTTAAATGTTTTGAAAATTATGAAGAATTTTATGAACCACCGTGCCACTCTTATGGAATAGAAAGCCGTGCATAATTGTGTACATGAAAGAATTTTTGAGAGTTTTAAGAGGAAAATATTATTTCCGCTGTTTGGGGGGTTTATTGTGTTATCAGTTTAAATAGTTGCGAAGCGAGTGAGGGGAAACATTAGGCGAAATGCCGCTGTGCAAAGGGTTTCTGGAACATAAAGCAATGTTGTCACATGCACTAGTTAAGGGAGAGCGCATTGGACTTGTTAAGGGAAAATTGTATATTTTTAAACTCATTCTCAGGATGTGCCCATTTCTGCGAAGGCTGGAATTGGTTGTCAATCCCCTAGTAGCCCTTAAGGTGGTGGTCCTTCTTGAACCGCAGGCGATTTGATACAACTGAGTGGTTTAAAAGGCCACAATAAGGCAGTTAACAGTCAATAATATTGATGTGGAATTGGGAGTTGTATTTAGACTGGAGTTATATGTGGATGACAGGTTTCTTTCCATAAGGGTGGCACGGTGGTTGGCACTGCCGCCTCACAGTGCCAGGGATCCAGGTTCGATTCCGACCCCGGGTGAATGTCTGTGTGGAGTTTGCACATTTTCCCTGTGTCTGTGTGGGTTTCCTCCGGTTTCCTCCCACATTCCAAAGATGTGTAGGTTAGGTGAATTGGCCAAGATCGATGGGCAGGGTTACGAGGACAGGGCAGGGGAGAGGATCTAGGTAGAGTGCTCTTTTGGAGAGTTACTGCAGACTCGATGGGCCTAATGGCTTCTTTCTGTACTGTAGGGATTCTATAACAAAAACATCAGCTACGCTCTCCGCCCAGTTTGGTTTTCACAGTAATCTGACAGCTCTTTAGTGACCTTTACTAATACTGGTCTCTTTATTTCAAGATTGCTTAAAATGAATTCAGAAGTGCTACTAGGTAAATTGCACAGGAAAGTGAGCACAGACAATAACGGCAGAATGCTGGTCTGTGCGCTCGGCCCGAGGGTTGCTGGCGCCCCGGGCAAGCTGAACTTCAGCGCCCTTCGGGGGGGGGGGGGGGGGGGGGGGGCGGCCGGAGTGGGGGGGGGGGGGCGTGGGAGGGGGGGGTGGAGGGGGCCGCCCTGGGGGAGGGCGGCCACCGCGCATGCGCTGGTTGGCACCGGCCCAACTGCGCATGCGCGGGACCCGAGTCTCTGGCGCCCCCTAGCACATGGCACCCCGGGCGACTGCCCGAGTTGCCGGTACCTTGGGCCGGCCCTGGGTCTGTGCTGTAATCATTCTGATTAGGTCAAATTGTCACATTTTCATAGTGCGATTTGAACTTAAAAGTCTCCAGTTTTCTTATCCAATAAAAATCACTACACTACTTACTTGTGACCAAAAATATTAGATGGTTCACTGAAGAAGAGGACAATGTAGAAATTTGGGGTAGGGTGAGGGGCTCTGGCATAGTTTTGGAATTGCTGTCGTTAAAGTCTCATCCAGAAATGATAGGCTCTGTTATGTTATGTACTCTGGGATAACATAGGCTGTAATTCGATGCAGCTTTGACCGAAAGATACTCCAGACTTTGAAGTAAGTTCAATGTGATTTATTGAACCATTAGCACAGTTCTTTATGAGTTTGACTCTCCTGCTAATCTTGCTATAGTAACTCAGTCTAACTAACCAGTCTGCTCTAAGCCATGTGGTGGGTGTGATCTTCTGATCTGCCCCTGCCCTACTCTCTAAGTGTCGCCTGTGGAAAGAGAAAGAGCATGTGTGCCCTGTCCTTGTATATGGGTTGTGTAATGCCCCCTTGTGGTAGTGTCACCTCTGCCCATTGGTCGTGTCCTATTCTGTATGTTCATCAGCTGGATGTCTGCATGTCATGATGTCTCTGGTGCTTCCTTTAGTGTTTACTTAGTCGTAGTGTATTTACATTAACCCCTTGTGTATTTACAGTGATGCATATCACCACAGGCTCAATGGCCTCCTGTGCTGTAAACGTTGATATGGCATTGGGGAAACCTCAGTGTTTTAATTATTTTGACTGCAATGTTACTATTTGTTTGACAAATATATGCAAAGACTCACCTATTTATTTGTACTGGGACCTTGGAATAGAAAGCCGTGCATAATTGTGAACATAAAAGTGCATGGTGACAAAGCCTCTAAAACACGGCATTACAGAGTGGATGCAGATTCATTCCCTCAATTCTTCACAAGCGATCTCAGGGTACATTGAAGAGAAAATTACTGCAGGGTGCACTCACATGTCCAAATGGATGCTTGCGACGCAACTTTGGGAGGCATAGCCAAATTTAAAAAAAAGTAATTTGGAGAGAGCCTCGAGTTATTTTCTTAAGCAAAACTTTTAAAAAATGGTACTATCACTCTGGACAGAACATGCAGCTTTTCTGCTTTTGGCAAAACTCATAAATTTTTACAAGTTAGTTTACTTTATTTAAAAATTGCTCTCTGGCATCATAAAGGTATGCCTATTTGCTCAGAATAATAGCTACACCGACCTTGAAATGGGTATGAACCATTGAGCATTGTAGCACTATTTATGCTCAAGGATGGTCAAGCTTGAATTAATTCCTATTCATAGTCCTTTCAGCAGTCAATGTTACGGTGATTGACTCTGTTGGATTATTTCCTTTACGATTTGCATAAAACACACCATGGTGGATTGCTGAGGACGCCATAATTAATGGCAAATATAATAATGACCGAACAGGGTAGACCTAGGTCGGATTTTATCCTTGGCTGCTGAGTCTAGTAGTCCCAGAGAACATAGTTTCCAAATAAGAGGTAGGCCATTTAAGACTGAGATGAGGAGGAATTTATTCACTCAGAGGGTGGTGAATGTTTAGAATTCTCTACTCCAGAGGGCTGTGGGGGCTCAATTACTGAGCATGTTCTTTCTGGATTTTAGTGACAGCAACAGATATGGGGGCCACACAGGAAAATTACGTCGTGGTAAATGATCAGCCATGATCTAAATGGAAAGCAGAGCAAGTTCGACGGGTGAATGGCCTACTCCTGCTCCTGTATTCTTAAGGTATGATCATCCAAAATTCAGTATCCTTTCCCATACCACCTCCTGTTCACTCGTCACTCCTAATCTTACTGAGCTACATTGACTCCCAGTTGCCAACAGTTAAAAATTTCCTCCCTGTATTTAAGTTCTTTCATCACTTTGGTCCTCTCTATCTCTGCAATCTTTTGCAGCTCTACAGATCCCCCCCCCCCCCCCAAACTCTCTGTTTCTGTGACTTTGGCCTCTTATGCAGCCCCAACTCCCTCCATATCTCATATCTTTTGCCACCATTGGTGGTTCTTCCTACAGCTGCCTAGGCTCCATGATCTAGAAGTTGCCCCTTAAACTCTCCAGCTTTCCGCTGGTGTTGCCTCTTTTAGGTTCCTCCTAAACCCACCTCATTGACCGAGCTTCCTATCACCCTTCCTAGCATTCTTTTTCCTTTGATTCAGGTCCCATTTTCTCCTTATGTCCTTGTGAAACATCTTGGGGCATTTTACGGTGTTAAAGCTGCCATATAAATGCAAGTCACTGTATTAGTATTTACCTTCCAGTGGCCTCAGGGGTGTAGAAAGCTAGACAGACTGTGCTTCGATTTCGAATGTATCCCACTCGTTTCAAAGCCACTAATTCCTTCTTGTCCACTTCCCCTAGGATGATAAACCAGCCCTCGTCCTTGGCCTTTGGGAAGCGTGGTGTGCTGGCTTTGCTGTCATACTTTCCCTGACGATCAATACAAGAAAACAATCAGAACAAGTTTGCTGTTTATTAAGATGAATATATATATATATATAAAACATTGTTTACAGTTATTGAGCACAGTTTAAAAGAAAAATCACATTTAAAAATCTTGAATCATTTACTTTTAAGTGTGGTAATCATATTTATTTGGAGAAACATGGTAGCCATTCTGCACTGGTAATGTTCTACAAGCATTGAAGAGCTGAGTGACTGATTAATCAAATTTTTGGTGCCTTTGGGTGTGGGAAGGATGTTGCTTAAGACTTCAGGAAAACTCCTTCACCTTCTCTGAACAGCGCCACTGAATCTTTAAGATTCACTCATACCACTAAGAAACCTGGCAGCCATTTTGTACACATCAATAACTTAAGTAGCCAATTAATCTGTTTTTTTGCGGTGTTAGCAGAGCAAGGTTGATGATCTCCTTCAATAATACAGCACTCCTTCAGTAATGCAGTGTCTAGATTATTAGCGTGAACCCACAGCCTTCTGACCCTGAGGCAAGAGTTCTACCAAGCTACCACAAGCTGACCTTTCTGGTTAAAAGGTCTGTTAGCTATTAGTGGGAAAGGAAGCAAAAGTTAACATGTTGTCAAAAAAAAAGCCACAAACTGCTGCAGTGCCGACTTTTTGCTTCAACAGGTTTCTAATGATTTAATGTAATGCAGCAGCAGTACAGAACGGATCTGCACTTCAGGCAGCTGGTTTGGATGCAGTAGAACTGGATGAAACTGTCTTCATCTCAGAGGATAATAATTGAAATGAATCTGAGAAAATCGGGAAGTCAAATTTGAACATAGCCTAATCGAATGAAGGCATCCTTGTTTAGTACATAATTACGCCGATAACTAATAACTGTCATTGTTCTTTTTAAATGAACAAAAATGTAATATTTTTCAAACGCATGACAGAGCATTGGTTCTTTGCCAGTCTACCAGTTACAATTAAATACAGTGCAAGGAAATTGCTTTAGAAAGCAATGCAATGCCTTTGGAACATGTTGGCCTCCAGCAAAATAAAGTTCCATGACGATCCTTAGGTCGTTAACAGTGAAGACCATTTATATGCAAATCTGATAACTGTAAAACCAGTTTTTGTACTTCTGTTTAATAAAAAAAGCAGCACTGTCATCATAAATCAACTTGCAAACTTTGTTTACAAAGGGCGAATATCTGTTTGATGCGCTTGAATGTATGTAACAGAAAGATTCCACAACAATCTGCCTAAATGAACTCTACACTGATGCTACAATTTGCAAACCAAATTATGTTTTGCTCCCCACCTTCAATTCATAATTATCGTTAGTCTAATTTTTATACAGTCAGCACTGAGTTTTGAAATGCAGCTTGTGTTTTGATCCCAAATATTTTTTTGAGGAAGGGACAGATAAGGGAAATACAGTGAAAGTTGCACAATCTGGAATAATAAATTGTTGATCTGATCCAGCTGCCACCAAATTTCAGTTATTGACATTCAGTCATGATTTTCTATTTTAAATCAATGATTCTAGGTTCCCAATATTATCACTTATACGCTATGTGTTTAGCACAGTGGTTAGTACGGTTGCTTCACAGTGCCAAGGACCCGTGTTCGATTCCCGGCTTGGGTTACTGTCTGTACGAAGTCTGCACATTCTCCCCATGTCTGTGTGGGTTTGCTCCGGATTCTCCAGTATCCTCCCACAAGATGTGCTTGTTAGATGAATTGGGCATTCTGAATTCTCCCTCTGTGTACCCGAACAGGCGCCTTGGTGTGTTGACTAGGGGATTTTCACAGTAACTTCATTGCAGCGTCAATGTAAGCCTACTTGTGACACCAATAAAAATTATATTATTATTTAGATGTACATTTGAGATTTTCGTTTTATTTTCTTTTCCACATTTATTCTACACTTTTGTCTTGTTTAAACTCTTGATATTTCTACTCACGACAGCCTATGCAGCTAGATCTTAATTTTCCTTCCAAGATTTTTCCAGCTTACAGTTCACTTCCACCCAGAATTGGTCAGGGGAAGGCTTTTTACTGTGGGCTTCTGCAATGCCACATGAAGGCTTTAATGTGGGTCAGAATCTGCACATTTGGAAAAGTCATTTTTTCTGATTTTTCCCTATGTCGCCAATTCACGAGCTGCCCAATTAAGGACGTTAGGTGTGCTCTTGAAGCTAGAGGGCCAATCAGATGCTTTCTAGTCTGAAAGGAGCAGCAGGCTGTGATGGAAGGCTAGTAAGGGAGTGGGGGTTTCAAAATCGAGGTTGCCTCTCTCCAACGTTTGAAAAATTAAGCTAAAAACTGGCTTTTGCAGCCAGACCACCCCTGTGGGTGGGGATCTGGCCCTCTATAGGGAGGCTTACGGCTGCTGCCTACCTGGAGTGTTGCGCCCCCCCCCCCCCCACATTACTGCCATGGGGTGGCCTGGAAAATCATAATCAGTCTTCTCCAATGGACCCTTAACAAGCCTTGTTGGCTACCAACTGCGTGCAGAGGGGAGCCATGCTCTGCCATCTTCCACACTTTTCGGAAACGGTCCAGGGAGCGGAATGGAGTCAGGGAACCAGCACTCAATCCAGTTCCGCTATTAATAGCGCCTGCCCACCTCAGATCTAGCAGAGCCCAGAAACTAAGCCTCAAGTCTCCAAGGTGCTGGGGGTAATTTTGAGATTATTAGGACCTCAGGCCATATTTGGGAAGCACAGCTGCTGTTGGTGTTGTCGTCAGTGTTAAGGCTGGTTGTTTGCCAAAAGGAGCAGCTGACCAATCAGAGGGCCGACAGCTTACCAGCACCACTAGGAGTTGTGGCCACCACTAGGACTGCCTCTGGAGGAAGAGCACACATTGTTCAACATGCACCCTCCCAACATGCTTAGTGGGGTCTGGGGCCAGTCAAGTAGGTCTTGGACAGGGAGGGTGGGGGTTTGGTGGAAGTAGTTGGCAACACTGTTGGCGTGGGTTCATATCCATGAGCCAAAGAGTGCTTGAGAGGAAGGGCCACCTGTCCTACAATCCCTGAAGCCCGCTGGGAGGCCACCAGGGTTTACCTGGCGGTCTCCCAAAATGGCAGCCGGACCCCTTGCTGGTGGTAAAATGCCATTGAGGTTAAGAGGTGCTTAATTGGCCACTTAACTGGCTTGATTGGGCTCTGGGCAGGAGTCATCTAACACTTTTGCAGCCTCTACCAGGATTGGGTGGTGGCAGGGAGACCACCAGCAAGCCACCCGTTTCACCCCCTCACCATTTTACAACCTATCTCTGCCTGCAGCCTGGCTGTAAATGACCTGGTAAAGTTCTGGTCACTCAGACAGCACTGTTCACACATACAGACAGCACAGAAACATACATTGTACGAATTCTAAACATTCCGGATCTCATTCAGTTGCAATCTAATGGAAGCGCAATGGAAGGTCAGAAATTAGTCGTGACCCAGACACACCATATCGGCTATACCTTATTTGGGATAGACACTTTGTTTGCCCCCTATTCCTAAATCTCTGAGTGAGAAGCAATCATTGCTTTACGGTGCTGTTTGAAGCGTGCTCACCAGAATGACATTCTCTCCCTGAACGGTGCCAATGTTAGTCAGCTGCCTGACATCAGGATTAAGGCTTGTCCTTAATATCAAGGGCTTGTCCTGATTCTCCTTCCCTGCAATGAGCTATCCATTTTCTGCTGGGAACCTTCTCATGATGAGGTCAGGAGCTTAGTGATAGATTAGAATTGAACCCGAGAAGCACGACCGTCTGTTGTAGGAAGTCCCTGCTCCTGGTAGACAGATTTACACCTATTACAAGTCAAACAGGAAATTTGCATAAATACTAGTCAAAGTTTTCAAGGGGTATGGAACTAAGGAAGGTAAATGGAGTTTGGGTACAGATTAGCCATGATCCCATTGAATTTTGGAACAGACTTAACTAATGGTTGCTAGTTTTATGCTTCCTTTGACTTTGTCTCTATTCAAGTTAAGACAAATACCTTGTTGCGAAACAGGCCGATTCTGCAGAGATTGATCTGGAGAACATATTCTTGATCCGCATGGAGCTGAGTCCAGTTCTTCTCATCTCGGAAGCCAGTACCCACATTAGGCAGCGGTTTTTCACTTTTTCCTTTTGGAGCATTTTCCCACCAGCCCTTGATATTCAGATTAACCTCGATGATTGGCAGATGGGACAGGAATTTCCAAGTCTAAGAAGGTGACAGAAGTTGTAATAATTACCCAATCTTTGGCAACAACAGCAATTTCAGTGAACAAAGTAACTTCCATTTCAGCTGCATGAAGTATCTTCACATTTAGAATTGAAATGCATATGATCGGAGACTAAGTGCTCCCGTAGCGGGAAAACCGGAGTGATTCCCACTATCGCGAGGAGCGACCCCGGCGTGCCATTCAATGGTGACCCGTCTCAGAATGCTGCTACAGCTCCTCCACTTGGATTTCTGGCAAGGGTCACCTGCAATCCCACCCTTCAGCCACCTTCCCCCCGCCGCTGATTACTCACCTTAAGGCTCCACCCTTGGCAGTGCCAACCTGGAGCCTGAGTGGTGCCAAGGGGGTGAGTACCCTTCCTATAATTGCCTCCAGGGTGCAGAGCGGTACCCTTCATGGGAGGGGTGAGATGCAGGGGCTCATAAAAGGTGAGACCCACAAGGATCCATGCTTGGTCCTCTCTTACTCAACCACATGCTGCTCTTTGGTGGATTGTCTGCGTAGGGCACTTTCACAGCTTTACTTCTCTCTCCACCTCAAATACCTCTGTACACTCTCTCAGCCATAGTTACCGCCACTGAAATATTGGAACAAACAATTTGTGACCCTTTCCACTGGTTGTACCTCTCACCGCCAACAACCACTAGCTCAGGCTGAACCGGTCTGTTTGAAACCTCAGAATTCTCTTTGACCCCATGTTGAATTTACGGCTGGAATTTAATGTTGTCAACCGGTAGGAGTCCCAGATCATCTCCACTGATGAAGTGCCCGGAAGGCACTTACATGGCCAGCCTTGGGCCTTCCCTGGGATTTCCCCCACCTCCCCCATAAGTAGAAGCTCCCCATGCCTCCTCAAGATAGAACAGGGAAGCTGCCTGTACCCTCTCCCAAGGGTAACAAAAGCAGCTTTGACCTGTTCGACCTCTTAGTGAGGAGGATAATTACTCTTTATGCCCCCTCCTCATTTTCAATCTGAGACCAGCAACTCTTCATTGCTTCAGCAATGGCAGCACGGTGGCACAAGTGGATAACACTGTGGGCTTCACAGTGCCAGGGTCTCAGGTTCGATTCCCCGCTGGGTCACTGTGCGGAGTCGGCACATTCTCCCCGTGTCTGCGTGGGTTTCCTCCGGGTGCTCCGGTTTCCTCCAACAGTCCAAAGACGTGCAGGTTGAGTGGACAATGATAAATTGCCCTTAGTGACCAAAAAAGGTTAGGAGGGGTTATTGGGTTACGGGGATAGGGTAGGGTGGAAGTGAGGGCTTAAGTGGGTCGGTGCAGACTCGATGGGCCGAATGGCCTCCTTCTGCATTGTATGTTCTTTGTTCAGCACCACAGGTACTGGTAATGGTAACTGTCAGCAATGTACCCACTAGAGGCTTAGGAGCAATGAGGGACCGTAGGCAGGTCAGCGATGGCAGGAAACTGGGAATGGAATGGGGTTGGAGTTGAGGGATAGGTCTTCCTGCAGACCTACAATTCCCTCATCAGACCCTGGCTCTCCATTCCTGACTCCAGTCTGTTGTACATCCCTCGCACCTTTTGCTGCATCATTGGCTAAACAGCCATCTTGTAATATAGAACAAGGCCAGTAGCACGGGTTCAATTCCCGTACCGGCCTCCCCGAACAGGCGCTGGAATGTGGCGACTAGGGGCTTTTCACAGTAACTTCATTGAAGCCCACTTGTGACAATAAGCGATTTACGTTTCATTTTCACCATTAGAGGCCTTCACCTGCCTCAGGTCCAGTTGTGGAATCCCTCCTTCTCTTCTCCCAGGAAATTCTATTTCCTCCTTAAAGACCAAATATTGGATTCCTTATTCTCACCCTTTCAGATTTGGCTTGACAGCAAATAATCCTGATTTATTATTTTTTCTATGTTAAAAGCATACACAAATGAAAGTTATCAAAACTGCTGGTAGCTATTAGTCTCAAATTCTTTGTAAGCTTTATATTTTACTTTGCATTGGAATACCAATGACAGTTTCAGCATTATTTAACCCAGATTAAAATTGCAGGGAAACCCAACATTGAATTCTCAATCTTTTACTTGGATGAGACAAGATGATATTTGTGAATAATACAAACATCACTGTACACTTCACACTGATCCTACCGAGACCTTTGGCGGGATTCTCCGCAGCCCTGTGCCGGGGGCCGAGAATCGGTGCTCACGTGGGAATCGTGCCCCACGCTGCTTCCCGGAGAATCGTTCTCGTGCGGATTACGCGGCGCAGCTGGGGGAGCCATTGACAGAGGCCCCTCCCGCAATTCTCCGGGAAAAACTGTTCTGAGATCCTGACGCCGTGGTTCTAACCATGTCTGGCCGGTCTGGAACCTCGGGTGGCGGCTGCGGACTCAGTCCGCCGTCGCCCTGGTGGAGGGCAGGTGGATCAAGTACCGGGTGTGGGGGGGGCCTTATGGGCGTCCGGGGCGGCGATTGGGCGTGTTATATGTAGCGGCGCGGGGCCGATCATTGGGACCTTGTTTCCTCGTCCAAGTCCGCCGGCTGAGTCTGCCATCGCCTTCAGCGCGGCCACTTGAGGCTGCGGCCGTGCGCATGCGCGTACTCAAAACCATGCCCGTATCTGCAGCTGAAGCTGTGAGAAGCAGTCCGGCCATGCCAGCCCCTGCAGGTAGGTGAATAGCTGCTAATATTTTGAAGGAATCTCCAGAGTAAAACCCCAGCGTTTTTACATTGGCGTGGGGACATAGCTGCATTTTTGGAGAATCCAGCCCCTTATTCTAACTAATTACGATGGGTGGGATTCTCCCATCCCACGGCAGAGTGTCCACGCTGCCAGGAGTAATTCTGGCTCCTACAGGGGACCAGCACGGCGCTGGAACGGTTTACACCGCTCCAGCTACCGATCCTGGCGTGAACTGTGCGCCGCGGTATCTGCGCATGCACAGTGGCGCCCTTCAATGCGTCGGCCCCGATGATGATTCCTATCTTAATCACTCTTTAGTTGTAACATGCTCCTTCCAAAAAGATGATACTCAATACATTAAGCACATTTTACAGGCATGCACCAATACTCTGATAAAGTTGCTAATATTTTCATATATTTGTGAAGTGAAACATGTCACATTCATTTGAACATTTATTCCTTAAAGGCCTCTTTCCCCCACCTCCCCCGAAAGTAGAAGCTTCCCTTGCCTCAAGATAGAATCGGCAGCTGCAAGTACCCTCTCCCAAGTGTAGCAGGAGTTTCCACCTGTCCGACCTCTTAGAGAGGAAGACGATTACTGTTTATGCCCCTTCCTCATTCTTTCAGCACAGAAATGGTGATGTTTGTTGCCAATAGGTTTTCATGAGATTCGCCCTTATTCTTCTGAACTCCAGCGAATATAATCCTATCCTCAATCTCTCCTCATATGTCAATCCCGCCAACCCAGAAATCAGTCTTGTAAACCTTCGCTGCACTCTCTCATCTTTCCTCAAATAAGGAGACCAAAACTGCAAACAGTGTTCCAGGTGTGGCCTCACCAAGGCCCTGTATAATTGCTGCAAGACATCCCTGCTCCTGTACTCGGATCCTCTTGCAATGAACGCCAGCATACCATTTTACCATTTGCCTGCTTTACCGCCTACTGTACCTGCATGCTTACCTTCAGTGACTGGGTACGAGACAAAGTAGGTCTAGTTGCACATTCTCCATTCCTAATTTATGGCCATTCAGATATTAGTCCGCCTTTTCTTTTTTGCTACAAAAGTGGATAACCTTACATTTATCCAAATTATACTGCATCTGCCAGACATTTGGCCACTTACTTAACTTGTCCAAATTAAACTGAAGAATCTCTGCATCCTTCCCACAGCTCACCCTCCCACCCAACTTAGTGTCATCTGTAAATTTGGAGATATTACATTTTGTTCCCTCATCTGAAATATATTGAGAGCTGGGGTCCCAGTACGAATCCCTGCGGTACCCCATTAATTACTGCCTGCCAATTTGAAAAAGACCCTTTAATTCCTACTCTTTGTTTCTTCTCTGCCAACCAGTTTTCTATCCAGCTGAATACACTACCCCTGATCCCATGCGCTTTCATTTTCATGTTAATCTCTTATGCGGGACTTTGTCAAACGCCTTCTGAAAGTCCAGATATACCACATCCACTGGCTCCCCTTCGTCAACTCTACTGGTTACATCCTCAAAAAATTCCAGTAGATTTGTCAAGCATAATTTCCCCATCATATATCTAAGCTGACTTTGTCCGATCCTGTCACTGTTTTCTAAGTGCTCAGCTTTCAAATCTTTAATAAGGAATTCTAGAATTTTCCCCAGAACCGACGTCAGGCTTATTGGTCTATAATTCCCTGTTATCTTTCTACCTCCCTTTTATTAGCTACCCTCCAATCTGCAGGGACTATTCCAGAGTCTATTAAATCCTGGAAGATGACCACCAATGCATCTACTATTTTTACTTAGATTATCAGGTCCTGGGGATTTATTAGCCTTCAATTCCATCAATTTCCTCAACACCATTTCTCTACTGATATTGATCTCCTTCAGATCCTCCCGCTAACTGAACTCAGTATTTCCCAACATTTCTGGTATCTGAATTTGTGAAGACAGAACCAAAATATGTGTTTAGTCATTTCTTTGTCGCCTATTATACATTCCCCTGTTTCTGACTGTAAGGAACCTACATTTGTCTTCACCAATCTTTTTCTCTTCATTTACCTATGGAAACCTTTACAGTTAGTTTTTATGTTCCCTGCAAACTTACTCTCGTACTCTAGTTTCCACCTTCTTAATCAATCCCTTGGTCCTTCTTTGCTGAATTCTAATCCTTATGTACTGTATCTGCTCCCAATCCTTAGACCTATAGTCTTTCTTGGCCAATTTGTGCTTCTTCCTTGGATTTAATACTATCTTTAATATCCTTGTAAACCATGGATTGGCCACTTTTCATGTTTTATTTTTGTGCCACATAGGAATAAACAATTGTTGTTGTTTCCCCAAGTGTTCCTTGAATGTCATGTGGGAGTACCTTTAAGAAATGGGCGTTTATAAATGGGTATGTATATAAATATCTGTAGAGTACCTTTAAGAAATGGGTGTTTACTACTGCAGTGATGTCAGAGAGTGGGTGGAGCTGGGCTGTCTGTCAGCTTCTTACTTTCGTTTTTGAGCAGGCTGCAGGGTGTGTTTTAGTTTTGTTTTCAGTGTTGGAGCTGAAGCCAGACCAAGCAGGTGTACTGCTGTTCTCTCTGCCATCAAAAGACTATCTCTTGATCATTTGGTGAATTCAGAATTATAAATGTTTTCAGTAGTGACTTTAACCTGATGTGCTTCTGATATAGGTTTTGTTTTTAAGGTTTTGTACGGATGTTAAAAAGGAAAGCTTAAAGGTTTACTTAGTGTTGTAGTCTTTGGGGGTTGTATTTGAATTAATAGTTGCTAAGATGTTCACTGTATGTTTTAAAAAGGTTAACTTGAGTTCATAGAATAAATATTGTTTTGCTTGAAACAATACTTTTCTATTTCTGCTGTACCATACCTGTAGAGTGGGCCATGTGCTCCCCATACCACAATCTAGTAAAAGTTGTGGGTCTGGTGAACTCCATAATACACTTTGGGGTTCTCTAAACCCTGGCCCATAACACTATCCACTATCATCCCTTTAAGTAACATTCTCCAATAGATAAAAGCCAACTCACACCTTATACTATCATAGTTTCCTTTGTTAAGATTCAGGACCCTAGTCTCAGAATCAACTACTTAACTCTCCATCTTGATGAACAAGTCGATCATATTATGGTTGCTCATCCCCAAGGGGTGTCGCACAACTTGACTGTCAATGATTCCGTTCACATTACACATTACCCAGTCTACGATGACCTGTTCTCTAGTTGGTTCCTGAACTAATTGGTCCAGAAAACCATCCTGTATACGTTCCAGAAATTCCTCCTCTACGATATTGTAGCTAATTTGATCTGCCCACTCTATATGCAAATTAAAATCACCCATAATTACAGATATCGTCCAGACAATGGGTGGAAATCTTCACTTTGTGACGTCTCATATGTGAACCGCGATTGGGTGAAGAATCGGGCGTCCAGCCAAAATCGAGGTCCACGCCCAACACCGATTTGGGTGTTATGCTCCGGTCCCTTACTGGTGGCACTAATGAAGTTTACGTTCTGCTCCGGCATGCAAAACCAGCATTTGCATACATTTAGATGTGATTAACAGGTTGCACACTGAATGCTCCACCATTACACAATGCTCCTCTCTTCTCAGGTGGATATCTCGCAGGCATGAAGTATTACAAGTATTTACAAAGCTGGACTAGGCGCCATAGCTGCGAAGGGGGAGCGAGAGGCTAACAAAAGCACTGATAAACCTTGGAAAACTCTTGGGCTGGCTGGGGGATGGCTGCCCCGGCCGGGCATAGTAGCAGGTGGTGACTTGGTGCCAAGTCCGTGGATTTGGAGTGTGCCCCTCGGGATTGGGGTGGCCTGGCTCAGACTGCCATTGCTGCAGTCTGTCTTTTAACCGCACCCCTTTGGTATTAGTGACAGGCTCCTGGCTGCTCACATTCCTTAGTGCTTTTAATGCTCAGAAGGCCTCTAGTTATCTGGGAGCCCACCAAGGCTGCACCACTGGACATCCTCATGCCTCAGCTGAATCAAGGGCCAAGCTCAATTAGAAGCCCACCAGGTGTCGGCACTCCTCAGAAACTCTGCTCCATTGCAGGGGATCATTTGGAACCCTCCCTGGATCTCTAACCTTCTCAGGACAGACGACTCACAGTTACCCCCACCCCTCTGACATCGCCAGCCGTCTCCTCCTGGTGAGAGTGGCAGTGCTGACTGCCTTTGTCACCATCTTGCAGGCAATGTTCAGGAGGGCAGACATGAGCCTGTGGCCCACGCTAGGGAAAGCGGGTGTCCCTCCGCTCCTCATTGGCATAGATCTGTGGGACCACCTTAGACTCCTGAATTCGGGGAGAGAGGGGTGGTGGCAGGTCTTCTCTGAGCCGTCTTATTGACTGCAGGGAGTGTGTGCTTAGTGGAGCGCTTAAAAACACCTCCAGCTGCCAGACTCTTTGGCGCTATCTCTGGCTCAGCAGTTAGAACGCTCGCTGGGCCAGGAATTGCTCGGAATTTGCGCCAGCAGAGTGTTGGCCCATTAGCATGTCCTGAATTGCTCCAGAAATAGCGCCTCCAACGGAAACGCAAACTATGTGCAATACAGTCCTGGCATTAACATTCAGGGCACGATTCTCCTCAAACTTTTGAAGTTAATTTGTGGCAGGTTTTTCAGGGAGTTTCCTGCCGGCTCTGCTGCCGGGTTTCCCACTTCTATGCAATGACACATAGTCATTTTTTTGGGGTCTGGTGAGCTTCTCACCGGTTTAGCCCACACTGAATTCTGATGAATTCAGAAATCGGGCTGCCATCTTGAAAAGGTGCCCCGATCTCTAAGTGAGCTTGTGGGTCCCCCACACCCATACGCAATGTCACCCCCTCACATATGGGCACTACCCCACACCCCCAAGTGAGGACACCCCGCTATGTGGGTGCCCCTTTTCAGGCCCCCTGACCTCCCTCCCAGGACCCCCACCCATCACCACTCCAGGCTCCCAGTGGCCCTTCTTTACCTGCCCTGCATACGCCCCATCCTTCAAACCCTCCCCCTCCTTTCATGGGCATGGCTCACCTTGCCCCCTGGCACTTGAGCACCTTTGCACTGCCACCCTGGCACCACTCCTGCCAGCTTGTCAGTGCCATAAAGGCACCTCGGCAGTGCCAAGGTGTCTGCCTTCCAGGGTAAGGTCAGGGAGCCACCCTGCACTTACCCTGACCACCGTGACCCAGAAGATCCCCGGGTGCTGTTCCGCTTGGTCCATGTTTGGGTGGACCAGTGCCGAACGGCGTCCGGCTGCGGCCTCGCTGGGGAGACCGGATGGATCCTGCATTGCCAGTGGATACAGAGTAAGTTCGCCGAAGCCGGTTTAAAATCAGCTTTGGTATGTGTCATTGGTCACGTCTCCCTTGTGGCCCTGTTTTAGAATCGCGAAGACTGTCAGTAAATCTGCGAGTGGGCTCTCCTGGCATTTTCCGGCTGCACGGTGCTCGATGGTGAACGCAACATGGCTGGTGGAACATGCCCATAGTATCCCAGACGGAAAATATCGCCCAATATTTAATTTTCTGAAAAAACATTAGTGAGAAAAACCATAACTGTCAAAGGCAACTGGAAAGATCAGGTTATAAGTACAGAGATTGAAAAAAAAACATTTTGAATCCATTGCCAAAACATTTGCCTTCCTGGAAGACTCTTAGCTGCCTGCAATATTGAGGCACAACTGGTGCTATTTGTGTGGAGGACAGTCAAGATAACACTCATTGTTTACCCGTGTGCGCAAGCGTATTGTCCTAACGCAGCTACAGAAGATAATTTATTGCTTAAATATACCATAAAGCTCTTAGATAGTAGCTGCCTTTTGATTAAAAATAAAATCTAGGCTATTGCAGCCGAGGCTGCTAAAACATTTCAATACGGGCAAAACATATTTATCTGAGGATTAATCTTCATCATTTGAATCAGATGAGAACACCTCCCTGCATGCAATTATTTAATTAGCTGCCAAATCTTCTGCTGGTCGCCAGCCGTTCAGAGCATACTGATGGCAGAACAGATGCAAATCTCACAGTGATGACTGCCTTTTCTCATTACGACTGCAATTAGCACTTAAATTGATGCTTTAAACCCACTAATTTCCAGAATAATTTTTTTATATATTTTACTTGTGATCGCCATGCCAAACTGGCAGAGGCAGGTTGTAGAATAAATTTCAGAACCAAATAACTTTCACAATGAACAGGCTACAATAACAACTTCAAAAAGAAAATCATTTTTTGAAATGAGTACAATCTTATTATCAAACAAAATTTACTTTTTCCTGGTTCTCCTTACAGCACAGAATATCATTGTGTTCGGGGACTTTATCTGTGCAATGCAACTGGATATTTATTGCTGGCACATATTTTTTTCCACAACAGAATTATACCTGTCTTGTCTGCCATGTGGCGGTGGGCTAGCCAGAGAGTCTTGATGCTCTTGTGTGTTGCCTGCCTGGGTAATAAGTTGTTACTTTGTTTTTTGAACATTACAAAACATTTTAACTGCCAGTAATTTAGTATTATCTTAAATGCTTACTTTTCAACATTTTTATGACTCCTGTAATCGTTATGTTCAATTGTTATGAGGACCTTCCGAGCAACCAAGTCTCAGATATTTCATTGCGATGATATGTCTGAAATGTGATCAGCGTTTCAAAGATCCTAATAGTTAAATATTTTAAAAAATTGAATGCTTTCTCTAAAACAGAAATTCAATGCAGCAGAACTTTATTTTTAAGATGCTTGATCATTGGTAACAGCACAATTCTTGCGTTAGGCTAGTTCAACTGAGTACCCAATTATTCTTTTTTGAAATCGGGGCAATTAAGCGTGGCCAATCCACCTCCCTTGAACATCTTTGGTTTGTGGGGCTGAGACCCACGCAGAGAATGTGCAAACTCCACACGGACAGTGACCCGGGTCTGGGATTGAACCCGGGTCCTTGGTGCCGTGAAGCAGCAATGCTAACCATTGCACTACCGTGCCGGCCACTAGTACAATTGATAATATGTTTTTTTTTTCCAGCTATGTTTTCCTTCCACCCCAAGTCATATATTTCCCTTATGGTAAAGGATTAATATGGGCTACAATTCTGCACAGACTGAGTTTTAAACCTCATATTACTTGTACTGACTCCTCACACAGCCGGAGAACCTCAAAAGCTCCACGCACAGCTGCTCACTACCTTCTCACACAAGCGGGAATGTCACATGACACATGCTTATTCTGATGAACTCTGCACTTATAAACTTCAGGCATATCATAGCAATGAAATATCTAATACTTGGATGCTTGGAGTGTTTGTCCGCATCATAGTGTTTCCTTAGCAAACCCACAGGTGCTATTTAATGGAGGAGACAAGAATTTCACCTGCCAGCTGGAGAGCCAGCGAAAGTTCCACGTTGTCTCTTTTAGGGAAGTCCTATTGAATTAAGTGTCAGTGCAGCCGTTCAGGCCCTTTCCGACATCAAAGACCACAAGGGTGGAAGTCCTGCCCGCTGAGAACTTATGCTGGCAAATTCGAGAGAGCTATTACTGTTGCTGGATCCCAGGCTGCAGGAGAGTGATAAGGGGAGGAGTGGTCATGGGGTGGGAGTAGAAGGGGGGGTCACAGGGGAGTGGGGAAATGGCAGTAAGGGCAGGATAGTGGCTCTCAGTGACCTCCCACCCTTCCCAATGCCGGGTCTTTCGATCAGGCAGTGATGTTGTGCTTGGGGGACTGGGTGATGCAATAGGTGCCACTGTCCTTTTTAAAATTAAATTTAGAATACCCAATTTTTTTTTTTCCAATTAAGGCACAATTTAGCATGGCCAATCCACCTAACCAGCACATCTTTGGGTTGTGGGGGTGAAACCCACGCAGACACGGGGAGAATGTGGAAACTCCACATGGACAGTGACGCAGGGCCGGGATTCGAACCCGAGTCCTCAGCACCGTAATCACTGTCCTTTTATCGCTGGCTCCTATGTTTGAATAAATGTCCAGACAGATGACCTGGACTATCCCTTCACTTTGACTGAAGTGCAGAAAATCTCAGTGATTTTAAGTCTGCTTCTTATGGTAAAACTACCCAGACTGAATAATCTCCTTCATAGTTGACCAAGAATGGCTGGTGTGGGAACTGAAATGGGATTTACTTCTTAAATTGATGTTAGGGTGTATTGCTGGGACAGATCAGGAAAATCCCAGTACTTTTATATCCTATTCAATGGGAGAAGAAACCTTCTTCAACCCCCACCTTCTGCCTTTTTGCATCCAGTGTTATTCTGGGAGTTGGGAACATCTTTCAAAGAATAAATTTTGTTTTGCTAAAAATAGCTACAAGACTGTTCCAATAAGGATGATTCACACAGTTGTAAGACTTAGCCAATACTAACGCATTTTACAGACAGCTGTAAGAGACGGGCACATTTGTCAATCTCCCTTAAAAACTCCTTTGCGAGGAGTTTGAACAAAAAAAGAAATGCATAAACCAACAAAAGAGAAAAACAGAGGTGATTGAAATGGCAAATTACCTGGGAAATCTGTATAGGCTGTAGTTCATCAGCGACGATGGAATGAAATATGTCCTCCCTACATTCACATGCAGCTATCAACTCAGGAAGACATTCAATGGGACCCTTATAACCTTTGGAGCTGCTTTTCCTTTTGCCTGCATTGCATCTCCTAACAAAATAAATAGGGACATATATTTAAGAATTAAAACAAAATCAATCACACACACACATTTTCAAACTAGTTGAAAATGCTGTTAAAATTTATATAACAAGAATAATTGGCTGGAACAAAGGAACAGAAGTTGGCCCATTCAGTCCCTCAAACCTGTACTACTTTCCAATGAGATCAAGGCAGATTGGTATCCTAACATCATCCAACCAACTGGGTTCCATATTCCTCAATCCCTTGTCTAGCAAACGTATCTATTCGTTAAGTGAAGTGGCTCCTAACTGCTTTCCTGAAAGCTTTCGGTCTAATTTTAAGGTTACGTCCCCCTGGCCTAGAACCCTCCACCAGAGGAAGGGGTTTTCTCTCTACTTACCCTCACGATTCCCCTCAAAATTTGAAGAACCTCAATCAAATCACCAATTATTCTTCTACATTCCACGGAATACAACCCTCATTTATGCAATCTCTCCTTGTAATCTCATCCTTGGAGCCCTGTAACCTCCTGGTTAATCAGCACTACACTGATTTCAAGGCCAATTATATCCTTTACACTTGCCTGGACCAAATACAATGACGACCAGAGGAAAATTTCCAGCTGAAGTGCAAAATATTCATGCATTGAAGCACAGGTTTGGTGTAAACTTTAGAGAGAATAGCTTGGCAGGTTTTAACAGGCCCAAACATGAGCAGAGCTTCCCTTCTAAGAGGCTGACATGATGCAATAGGTCACTTACCCATTTCAATTTAACTTTAGTCTTGTGTTGCTGCAGCCAAAAACTGTGATGTGAAGCTTTGCTCACCCGCTTTCCAGATGAGAAATATTGGAATAGGAGTAAGGCATTAATGTTGAGCCTGTACCGCCATTCATAGAGGTCACGGCTGATCTGTGACCTAATTTCCTACATCCGCTGTTGCCATGAATTGCTTAATGAAACTTTGGTTAACAAAAATTGATCAATCTCGGATCTAAAATTAAAAATTGACACAACATCTGCTGCTGCTTGTAGGAGTTCCAAATTCCAACTCCATTTGTTTATAAAAAGGTTTCATAACTTCTCTCCTGAAAGGTCTGGCTCCATAATTTCCCTTTGTCCCAGATTCCCCAACAGTTTTCCATTTCCCCAGAGTAATAAAACGTGTTGCATAGATATTTAGAATTTTGTAACTTTCTTTTTTAACTCTTTTAAATTGAGCCAGTGCACTGTTATGCACCAACGATGATGTGCTATTAACTAGAAAGAAGGGAAAATTTAGTCACCGACTCTGCAATAGTATGAACACAATGTGTTGCCCGTCAGATTAGATGGCTCTTATTATCAAACAAAATTTACTTTTTCCTGGTTCTCCTTACAGCACAGAATATCATTGTGTTCGGGGACTTTATCTGTGCAATGCAACTGGATATTTATTGCTGGCACATTTTTTTTCCACAACTCAAGAGGAATTGATTTAACATTAAGAGAGGCGAAAATAACCACTATTTGTGCTGTGCAGAAGTCCAAATAATAACACAAAGGTTGACTGACCATATCTTATTCTTGCTTTCCTTTTGTTCCATGATGAGGCAGACAGGGCTCCACCTTAGAGCACCACGTTTCTAATAAATCTCACAATGGAGAGGGAAATGGCAGGCTTGTCCCTGCTTTTACTTCTATTAATCAATTGCTGGTCTCAACTCTGGCATAAAGAGGTGGAGCAAAAGGCAGGGAGGGAAGCGAATCATCAAGCAATTCACTCTGGTGACCTAATGAATCACTCGGAGAACCATTTTTGCAAAAAATGGGCGAGTTGGTTATCTGTCTACTTTTGCGGTGCGTTGGCAGACAAGAGATGGAAAGAATAGGAGAGAAAATGTCAAAGGAAATTGGTGGGGCTGTGAAAACATTTGAAACTCTCAAAGACTGGTCATGGCTGAATACCTGAAAAAAGTACTGTACGGCCTAGATGTAAAAAGCACCAATGTCGCATTACTCTCCTTTTGGTGCATAGAGGTAGCGTATACAGCGCACCTCACAAGGGCGAGGATGAGCCGGCTCTTTGAGGGGGTAGTAGATGTATGTGAACATTGCGGGGGAGGCACCGCAAACCACGTTTATATGTTTTGGTCATGTCCAAAGCTGGAGGATTACTGGAAGGAGGTGTTTAGGATAATCTCTAAACTGGTACACGTGAAACTGGACCCGGGCCCTCGGGAGGCCATATCCAGGGTGTCGGACCAGCCGGGGTTGTAAATGGGTGCGGAGGCAGATGTCGTAGCCTTCGCCTCATTGATCGCCCGAAGGCGGATCCTCTTAGGGTGGAGATCAACCTCTCCACCCTGTGCCCTGGTTTGGCGGGGAGGACCTGCAGGAGTTCTTAACGCTTGAAAAGGTCAAATTTGAACTGAGGAGAAGGATGGAAGGGTTCTACAAATCATGGGCGTTATTCATTGTGCACTTTTGAGAATTGGATCACATCGAACGTTTGGGGGTTGGGTCTGTATGTGTTAATGATGACTATGGGTGTTTCCTGATTCCTTTTTGTCATTTGTTTATGTTAACATGCCGACTAATGTTTGGGGGTTTGGTGAGGATGGGATCGTTGTTATTGATAAGGGGATTGACATTACATTCGTTACTGATTATTGTTTATTGTTGGCTGTAAATTTGGGAGAAAATGTGAAAAAGAAGAATAAAATAAAAACTAAAAAAAAACATTACTGTCCTTTACAGAGAATTTAACTTTTTTTTTTATAAATTTAGATTACCCAATTATTTTTTCCAATTAAGGGGCAATTTAGTGTGGCCAATCCACCTATCCCGCACATCTTTGGGTTGTGGGGGCGAAACCCACGCAGACACGGGGAGAACGTGCAAACTCCACACGGACAGTGACCCAGAGCCGGGATCGAACCTGGGACCTCAGCGCCGTGAGGCGGTTGTGCTAACCACTAGGCCACCGTGCTGCCCTCAGAGAATTTAACTTAATGCTCTAACATGGGAACAGCTCATTCAGCTCCTCAAGTCTGTTCCACCATTCAATTAGATCATAGATGATCGAATGCCTCAACTCTATTTACGTACCTTTGTTCCAAACTCCTTGATACCCTTACTGAATAAAAATCTTAGCATCCAGAACCTCTGGGGTTGTGGTCCAGACTTCTCAACTACCCTTTGTGTCCGGATTTAACTCCTAAATCAGCACTGTAACACAACAAGTGGTCTGCACAGTTGCTTCACAGCTCCAGGGTCCCAGGTTTGATTCCCGACTTGGGTCACTGTCTATGCAGAGTCTGCATGTTCTCCCCGTGTCTGCGTGGGTTTCCTCCGGGTGCTCCAGTTTCCTCCCACAGTCCAAAGATGTGCAGGTTTGATGGATTGGCCAAGATAAATTGCCCTGAGCGTCCAAAAAGGTCGGGTGTGGTTACGGAGTTATAGGGATAAAGTGGAGGCATGAGCTTAAGTGGGGTGCTCTTTCCAAGGGCCTGTGCAGACTCGAAGGGCCAAATGGCCTCCATCTGCACTGTACATTCTATGATTCTAAATGGCCGAGCTCCTATTTAAAATTATGCCCAGTGTTCTGGATTCCCCACCAGAGGAATTACGTTATCTTCCCAATAAAATCCTTCCATATTTATATGACAATTAGATCACCTCTCAGTCGTCTAAACTTGAAAGGAAACAAGACATAATTTAATTTATAATTTAACCCCTAATTCTGCTGAATTCGTGCTCTACCCATCCCAAGGCCAATATTGCTGAGCTAGGGTTCAGTCAAAGACCGAATGCAGTATTCCAGATGGAGTCTGCCTAACACTTCGTACAACTGAAGCATCACTTCCTCATTTTGTATTGCAATCCCCTGGAGGGAAAAAAAACAACATTCCACTAGCCTTTTCAATTACTTTTTGCACCTGTACTAGCTTTTAGTGATTTGTGTACATGGGCACCTAAATCCTTTTGTTCCTCCACCGCTCCTTTATCTCTTACCATTGAGAAAATATTCTGATTTGTCTTTCTCAGATCCGAAGTGGATGCCCTCACACTTTCCCCACACAGACCAAAACTGTGGCAGATGGAGTTCACTCAGTTAGTCTGTCTATATCCCTTTATAACACTTATGGGATTTATTATAGAACTACATCATTAATAACATTAAAACAAGTTCATCGAAGAACAGATTCAAAGCATAATGTGTGACCTTTGACAACATGTTAATAGACAATAGGCATGTTAGTACAAGACATCACTGTCAAAATCACTACCTACATAAAAAGACAATCTGTTTACCTTGCCGGCAATTTATACCAGTTTTATTTAGCCAGGACAAGGCATACACATATGGCTCTGGGAGGTGCAAGCGTTTGATACAAATCACAGTTAATCTCTTCAAAGCTTGATCCCCAGGGAATTTCTAATGGGATTTGTTAAAAAGTTTTCATTATTAGTGATCAGTAAAAATGTATTATTCACTTCAGAGTTCAGACGGAACAAATTACACTCCAAAAATCTTCTTAAATTGCCAGCATTTCATTTGTGTGTGGAAACAGTACTTGTTTTCTTATGCCTTTATTATCCAAAAACAATGAATTAAAAGGCATAGTTATGTTAACCTTGTTGCTTTTAATTTTTCTGGCAAATGTCTGTCTACACTGCTCTCCTCCTATAATTAGAACCCTTACATACAAAAAATTGGGAAGAGCTAGAGGCCCCTTTGCATATCCATTGATCATACCACATTCTTAATATAATTGTGTACTGCATAAAAAGTTCAATTTTAAGATAAGACTTGATTCAGGTACTAAGCGAGTTACGAGCCCACAGCAAGTAGCTGTAGTGATTACCTGAAGAGGTAGAGTTGTTGCTGCTCAATGTTTGGCAGGGTAAGCAGAGAGGAGTCGTGTACCCATCTGCCTTGAATCACCATTTGAATTAGGTTGATTATATTCAGTGCTGTAACGAGCCAGCCATTGTTCGCTGCCACATCCAGCATAGACTACATAAAAGCGATATAAGAGACAGATAGAAATCAATTAAGTCAAATATATGGCATCAAGCACATTATGTTGGATTTGCAAATAACAAGAGAATGATAATAAGCCAATGGGTGACCTTTTGATTCCACAATTTTCATTAAAGCTGAGCTATTAGCTGGAAACACTGAATGTAATAAATAACGGAAAATATCAGTCTAATGTATGTTATTTGAGCTCGCTCTTCAAATTTTGTTGGTGTTTTGATTATTTGTCCCTTAGTTGTTGCCTGAATTGTTCTAATGCCATCAACCCAGATGCAAGCATTATGACTTAAATCAAACTATTGCAGCTGATGGTGCTTCTCGACATCCCCCCCCCCCCCACTGCTCTTCCATCATGTGCTTTAACTTACAATTCAGAAATAAGATCACTCTTTTTATCTCTACTGGGTAGAAGTGGTTCTTGATTACTTCTTATTATTGATATTCATGCAAATTTTTCCACAACTAAGAAAAAACATCTTAAAGACTGCATTTTTAATATGACTATGTAAGAAAATACACGTTTTGAGAACTTCTCCGAATAAGGGTCTCTTTTATATACCATAGATATCTTAGCAATGATTAACAAAATTCAGTCTAAAGCATAAATTTTCAATTTCAGACATTGCATCCAAATGCCACTAGACATGGATAGTTTATGATTTGTCATATCTAGTTAACAACACAATAATTAGGGGCAGGAGTAGGCCATTTACTCACTCGAACCTGCTCCGCCATTCAATTTCATCATAGCTGATCTGATTGTTGTCTTATCTCCACTTTATTGTACAACCCCAGCACCATCCACGCCCATCCCCATACACCTCGACTCCCTTGTTGATCAGAAATGTGTTGAATTTAGCCATAATATATTCAATAGTGCAGACGGGTATGATGCATACCCTATCAACTGGAAAAACAAGTGGTGAGCCAGTATACCAAACTTCTTGCCAGTTTGTATTGGGGTAATACTGTACAAGTCACCTGCCTGTAGACATGAGCCAGGGGCACGATTCTCCGCTGCCCACGACGGGTCAGAGAATAGCGGGAGGGCGTCCCCGACATTTTTCACGCCCTCCCGCTATTCCCCCCCCCCCCCCCCCCCCCCAAGGCCGCCCGACGACACGAATCGCTGCTCACCGTTTTTTATGGCGAACAGCGATTCTCCCCAGGCTGATGGGCCGAGTTCCCAGGCCTTTACGGCCGTTTTTACGGCAGCAAACACACCTGCTTGCTGCAGTCGTAAAACCGGCCGCAACATGCCCGTTCTGGGCATCCAGGGCCCCGATTGGCACGGCAGTACCACGGCCGTGCCAAGGGGGGCATGGGCCCGCGATCGGTGGGCACCGATCGTGGGCAGTGCGTCCGTAACGGACGCACTCTTTCTCCCTCCGCCGCCCCGCAGGATCAGTCCGCGGGGTGGCCGAGGGAGATGACGGCCCCGCGCATGCGCGGGTTGGAGCCGTCCAATCCGCGCATGCGCGGCTGACGTCATCGTGGGCGTCAGCCGGCGTGACGCTTGGCGCGCGGACTTAGCGACGGTCAGTTTCACGGCAGCCTTTACGACTCCCCGCATTTGCGGAGAATCGCGCCCCAGGTGTTCAGAGTTGCTAATGTGGCAGATATAAAAGGTGGAATTCTCCTCTGCCCCTGCAGGTGGGATCAATGGGGGTTTGGGGGGGGGGGGTGATTGGAGAATTCTGCTGAAGGCCCAAAAATTGGTTTTATGCCAGCGTGAACTTACAGCAGAATCTTATGATGCTGCCCACCATGGTCGATCAGGAATCCTGCTGGAGGCCAACGTGAAACTGATTTCCATCCAACTAATGGGATGGGGTGAAGGCCCGACCGGAATCCTCCCCTGCCCCAGTCCCGATTCTCCGTGCTGCCAACAAACACACCAGTCCAAAACATATCTGGACCATTGCGGTGTGCAGAAATCTGGGTTTACCTGAAGAATGCCCGGGGCTGTCTCTGGAGTTAGAATCATAGCATCCCTACAGTGCAGAAGGAGGCTATTCAGCCCATCAAGTCAACACCGAACTTTTGAAAGGGCCCACTCCCTTGCCTTAATCCCATTTTAACCGTTTAACACTAAGGGGCAATTTAGCATGGCCAATCCATCTTTGGACTGTGGGAGAAAACCGGAGCACCCGGAAGAAAACCATGCAGATGTTGGGAAAACGTGCAAACTCCACACAGACATTCACCCAAGGTTAAACCCGGGTCCCTGACGCTGTACTAATAACTGTGCCGCCCCGAGGGTAAGAGACTGCCAGTGATATGGACCCTGGAACACCACAGCAGCAGGTGGAGGATTCATCTATCAGGTAGATCTTCCAGCTTTAGTGTCTTCGCTGAGGCCCACCTTACAGACTCAGACTGTTCCCAGAGACCCATCTTCTTTCTTCATGAGGTCTACCTTCTTTCTTCAACAGTGGGTCAGTGATGTCAGGCGCCTTTTAAAAATGCCATCCAGATAAGATGCCAATTCTACCATGGAAGATGGCTTAAAACCCCTGGATGCATAATTAATTACAATGGGAATGGAAGATATAGTGTGGTTTCCTGTCAACTTCCGCATCAGGAAACATATCCCATCTCCGCCTCTGCCACGGGACCTAGCCCCAGATAGGAGAATTCACAGAATCACAGGATAATACAGTGCAGAAAAGGCCGTTCAGTTTTCCCATTTAGATGTAATATCAAGTGACTAAATGGTTTAGCTCAGTTTGCTGGACAGCTGGTTTGTGATGCAGAGCAAGGCCTACAGTGCGGGTTCAAACCCAAATTGGCTGAGGTTATTCATGGAGGCTCGCGTTCTCAATCTTGCCCCTCACCTGAGGTGTGGTGATCCTTAGGTTAAATCACCACCAATCAGCTATCCCCCTCAAAGGGGAGAGCAGCCGATGGTCATCTGGGATTATGTCGACTTTTAATTCTTCAAAGCATCTGGTGGTGAGCTTCTGCAAAGTCGAGCTTCATTCCGAAAGGCAAAATAAAATATAAATGTGGCCAGAGTCCCAGATGATCACAGGCTGAGAACTGACTGGTGGTGATTTAACCTGAAGGTCTCCACACCTCAGGTTAGGGGCAAAGTTGAGAAGGTGGGGACCTCATGGGTAACCTCAGTTAGTACAGAATTAAACCTGCACTGTTATCATCACAAACAAACCATCCAATGAAGAAATATGGCAGGTCTTACAAACAAGTGACCAATGACATGCCTTTGAATGCTTATTTGAATATATTTAACAATAGTTAAGTATGAAAAAAGTATTAGAGATTAAAGTAATCCAGAAAGCCAGGTGGTGAAGGATCGAACTGAAGCTAATCTTTACACACTTTCAGAAGCATTTATATACAGAGCTGCACATTACAAACATGCACCTCCGAACCCAACCACACACCGCAGTTTCAGTGTCTCTTTTTATAAGCTCAAGTGAAACCCCATTTAATGCCTCAACAATTTTAATAACACATAATTAACCACAATTGTTTTGCAATTAGCAGGACCTGTATGCTATACACAATCTGTTTATTACCAGTGAATCATCATCCGCACAGCTCACAATAGAGGATGAGTTAATTTATAAGAATAGCAAAATCACACAATGTAAAATGGAATGTTTGGCGAGAAGATGCAACCGCTCTACATTCGTAATTTGGATGGTGAGTTCAACGCATGTTAAATTGCAGTTAAAAACATTCTATTTATTCAATTGACTGTCAATTAACTAGTTAGAGCAAGTGTGAAATTGATATGTTCTTGGAAAGAGGGTGCTGCAGCATTGTTTTTGAAGAGCGTTTTGCACATATCAGAACAAAGAAAAGTACAACACAGGAACAGGCCCTTCGGCCCTCCAAGCCTGCACCAATCATGCTGCCCTAAAACCTTCTACACGTCTGGGGTCTGTATCCCTCTATTCCCATCGCTTTCCTGTATTTGTCAAGTTGCCCCTTAAACGTCACAAACGTACCTCCTTCCACCACCTCCTCTGGGCAGCAAGTTCCAGGCATCCACTACCCTCTGTGCAAAAAAAACTTCCCCCGCAAATCTCCTCTAAACTTTGCCCCTCGCACCTTAAACCTATGTCTCCAAGCAATTTCATAAAACCGAGCTGACTATGATAGATAACGTTTTGACTCTCCAAATATCCTATTACTTCGTGAATAAGGTTCTAACAATTTCTCATTGACAGATATTAAACTAACTGGTCTATAGTTTCCTACTTTCTCCCTCCCTCCCTTTTAGAACAAGGGCGTTACATTAGCATTTTTCCAATCCACTGGAATCTTTCTCACATCCAAGGAACTTTGGAATTTTATAACTAATGGATACACTATCTCCGCTGCAACGTCCCTTAAGACCCTAGGATGTAGGCCATTAGGCCCAGGGTACTTGTCTGCCTTCAATACCAATAGATTGTTTAGCACATTTTCCCTATTGCAGCACATTAAACTCGCTTAGTAAATCTGTATAAGGTACAAATAAATGTGCTTATGGTTCCAAGCCAGATACGAAGTTGAACATTATAATATATTTTCGGACTGTGAAATACTTCAAGAGGATATACACAGATTAGCAGCATGGGCAGACAAGTGGCATCACAACATTGTGTGGCAAGCTGGCAAAACTGTGAACAAACATGTTTTTTGAGGGAAAAATGAATGGGAGTAAAACTGAATCATAGATGACAGGGAGATACAGGGACTCAAATATATAATTTCTTGAAGATGTAAGTGCAGGTAGACAAAGTTGGCCTTTACATGGTCAATTACATTTTGGGATTTGTAAATAAGGGCATGGAGTGCTTGGGTAAAGAAATAATGGTAACTTTGCAGATATAAAATTAAAGTACTTTGTACAGTTTTGGGAAAGGATATTAAATCTATGGATGGTGTACACTGTAGATTTGAAGAAAATGGCAGGGATGGTAAAATTATGGAACTTCTGGGAATATTTACACTGGAGAAAAATGAAAATCAAGTAGGAATTTGAAAGCTTAAAAAATAATAATTTAAAGGGTTTTTTTTACAAGGTGAATGGGGTAAAGCATTTATTTCACTTGAGAAATCAGTATGAGGGTTTGTCAAGAAAATCCTTAGAGTGTTCATGCACAACATTTCTTTATGCAAATGGTTATCGGAGTATGGGGTGCTTTATGATTGGGTTTGGGTGAGGAGAGAACATTACATCTCTAAGAGAAAAACAAGTAAATGTTTTAAGCAGTGGACAGCCCAGAGCTATTGGGGGCAAGTAGGACAATGGTTTTGTTTTATATTATTGTCACAAAGTTGCTGGCATAGGTGCATTGTGCATAATGGATTCTTCCTATGGTTCTATTAGCAGCTGATTATCCATGATAAATCTGATCCTAAATGTATAGGCAAAGGTGTATTTATCATGTAATGCACAACATATTAATTTGCTGCCACAAAATTAATTGTTATTACGTAAACAGAATATTGGGTTAGAGTTTAATTAGTTGTTTACTGCAAAGCTGTGCAAGGTGAAGTAAATCAAAGTTTAATTGCTGTTAGGATTGACAGAAAAATGTTAAGTTTCACTGGCCCCATAGTGTGTCTGTGTGAAGTAAACTTATAGTGACGCATTCAGACTTAAACGCTGGGTTGAAAAGGGTTTGTTACAAATCTTTTTACATGGAGGCAGGGTTCTAAAATCTTTTTGAATGGCTTGTGGGTTTCCCAACCAGTAGGAACCCATAAATATCAGGGCCAGTAGGTCCACAGCATAGAAACAAAATTATCAGCTGATCCATGTTGACATTACTGCTCCACATTAGCCTCCTTCCACCATTCTTCATCTAACTGTGGTGAATGTATTATACCAATAATCCACCAGTGTATTTGTATCTGTGCTGTTGCCCTTTTATTTGTATCGGTGCTATGCTGTTGCCCTTGTGGGCTTCTCCTATGGGCCATTGTATGGCATTATCCATAGGGGAACATTTTGGGGCATGTATGGGCTCCGCCCATGGCTCCTCCCCTTGAAGGGAGGCATAAAGAGCAGTCGGCCTGTAGGCGGTTCTCAGTATTGGATCAGTTGCAGGCAGGCACTGTTCTAAGTTGATTAAAGCCACGGTTTACTTCTACTCATGTCTCGAGTGAATTGATGGTCGCATCAATTTAATCAACTTAAACGCAACTATGGAGTCGGCCCTCAAACCTGACCGACTGGAACTCGATCCGCAGGCCGCGGAGGCAAAATAAATTTTTTCGCCCTGCTTCAAGGCCGATCTCGCAGCCTTTTCCACGCCTTCCGTCACCGACGAAAAGAAACTGAGCCTCCCCCACGCACGGGTGAGCCATCGAATCTCTGTTTAACTCAACGGGGCCTCCTCCTACGCAGACGCCCTCGCGATGCTCGAACGCCTCTATGTACGGCCCGTGAACGAGGTCTACGCGCGACACATTCTCACCACCAGCGTCCCAGGGAATCGCTAGAAGACTACCTACGCGACCTCAAAGTCCTCGCACTCAGCTGCAACTACCAGGTCGTTACGGCCACTCAACATATGGAACTCGCCGTCCGAGACGTCTACGTGGCGGGAGTTCGGTCCAACTATTTGAGACAGCGCCTATTCGAAAAGGGAGCCCTGGACCAGACGGTAAAGTTAGCCTTCCTCTCTGGACAGTAAGAAGTCTTACAACACCAGGTTAAAGTCCAACAGGTTTGTTTCAAACACGAGCTTTCGGAGCACGGCTCCTTCTTCAGGTGAAGAAGGAGCCGTGCTCCGAAAGCTCGTGTTTGAAACAAACCTGTTGGACTTTAACCTGGTGTTGTAAGACTTCTTACTGTGCTCACCCCAGTCCAACGCCGGCATCTCCACATCATTCCTCTCTGGAAGTAGCGTTCCAGAGCCTTAACGCGTACCCGGCTGACCACGCGGCCCCTTCCTGGACCCCCGACCAAAGACTACCCCAGGCCTGTGCCGCGCGGCCGCCCGCCCATCATGGGGGGCTACCCTGCTATTTCTGAGGCCAGTCCCAACACCCCTGGCAGCAGTGCCGGGCCCGTAACACGAACTGCAGCAGCTGCGGGAGAAAAGGACATTTTGCCAAAGTTTGCCTGGTCAGGTCCAAGAACTCTAACTCACAGGCCCGATCCTCAGACTCACAGGCCCGCAGACCCCGCAGTGTGGCAGCGTGTCTGCCGACTCCGCCCCCTGCAGTTGCGTTATCAGCCTCGTGCTATCCGTGGGGGCAGCCATCTTCCAGCCCTCACAGAACGTGCAATCCACGGGGGCCGCCATCTTGGAAGCCATCTTCCTCAGCGCCCGCCACGCTCGACCAACGGGGGGCTGCCATCTTGACCGCCATCTGCTACGCCGCTCGACACATAGATCAACAAGGGCAGCCATTGCGGAGCAGCCCCAGCACCTCCGACCATGCCGACTACCCGCAACTCAGCACGGTCACCCTGGACCCGTCGCGACCCAAGCACCCCCGGAGATCTATGATGACCGTCTGGGTAAACGGGCATGAGATGCCTTGCCTTTTCGACTCCGCGAGCACAGAGAGCTTCATTCACCCGGACATGGTAAGAAGCTGCTCGCTCACAATTTTCCCGGCACACCAAACCATTTCCCTCGCCTCTGGGTCGCACTCGTGCAAATCCAAGGGTGCACTACCGTAACCCTAGCAATACAGGGCGCCGAGTACGCCAATTTTAAACTATATGTGCTCTCAGACCTCTGCGCTCCTCTCCTACTGGGACTAGATTTCCAATGGAAACTCAGGAGCCTAACTCTGAAGTTCAGGAGGCTCCTACCCCCACTCATCATATGCAGCCTCACGACCCTAAAGTCGACCCTCCCCATCTCTTTGCAAACCTCACTGCTGACTGCAAGCCAGTCGCTACCAGAAGCAGGCGGTATAGCATACAGGATAGGACTTTAATCAGGTCCGAGGTCTAGCAACTCTTGCGGGAGGGAGTCATCAAGGCCAGCACTAGCCCCTGGAGAGCTCAGGTGGTGGTCGTCAAGACCGGGGAAAAGAACCGAATGGTTGTACATAGAACATAGAACAGTACAGCACAGAACAGGCCCTTCAGCCCTCAATGTTGTGCCGAGCCATGATCACCCTACTCAAACCCACGTATCCACCCTATACCCGTAAACCAACAACCCCCCCCCCCCTTAACCTTACTTTTATTAGGACACTACGGGCAATTTAGCATGGCCAATCCACCTAACCCGCACATCTTTGGACTGTGGGAGGAAACCGGAGCACCCGGAGGAAACACACGCACACAGGGGGAGGACGTGCAGACTCCACACAGACAGTGACCCAGCCGGGAATCGAACCTGGGACCCTGGAGCTGTGAAGCATTTATGCTAACCACCATGCTACCCTGCTGCCCCTGTAGATTACAGCCAAACCATAAACCGGTACATGCAACACGATGCGTACCCCCTTCCCCGGATTGCAGACATGGTAAACCAGATCGCACACTACCAGGTGTTCTCCACAGTGGATCTGACGTCTGCATACCACCAGCTCCCAATGCGCCCGGAGGACCACCACTACACGGCTTTTGAGAAAGACTTTTCCACTTCCTCCGGGACCCTTTGGCGTCACGAATGGGGTTTCGGTGTTCCAAAGAACAATGGACCGAATGGTGGACCAGTACGGCCTGCGGGCCACATTTCCGTACTTGGACAATGCCACCATCTGTGGCCATGATCAGCAGGACCACGCTGCCAACCTCCACAGATTTCTCCAAACCGCCCAAACCCTAAACCTCACGTACAACAAGGAGAAATGCGTTTTCCGCACAACCAGACTAGCCATCCTCGGCTACGTCGTGGAAAATGGGGTTCTTGGACCCGACCCTGACCGTATGCGCCCCCTCCTGCAACTTCTCCTCCCCCACGGCCCCAAGTCCCTGAAGAGGTGCCTCGGGTTCTTTTCATATTATGCCCAGTGGGTCCCCAACTATGCGGACAAAGCCCACCCACTAATCAAGGCCACCATCTTCCCACTGGTAACTGAGGCCCGCCAGGCCTTCAGCTGCATCAAGGCGGCCATCGCCAAAGCCACGATGCGCGCGGTGGACGAGTCAGTCCCCTTCCAGGTGGAGAGCGACGCATCAGAGGTCGCTCTCACCGCTACCCTCAGACCAGTAGCGTTTTTTTTGCGCACCCTCACCACCTCCGAAATTCAGCACTCCTCAGTCGAGAAGGAGGCCCAAGCCATCGTGGAAGCCGTACGGCACTGGAGGCACTACCTCGCTGGTAGGAGGTTTACCCTTGTCACCGAGCAACGATCGGTAGCCTTCATGTTCGACAATACGCAGCGGGGCAAAATCAAGAACGATAAGATCTTGCGGTGGAGGATCGAACTCTCCACCTATAATTAGCCCCCAGATGCCCTGTCCCGCGGCACATGCGCCAGCGCGCAAGATGACCAACTGCGGGCTATCCACGATGACCTCTGTCACCCGGGGTCACCCGGTTTATCCACTATAACAAGGCCCGCAACCTGCCCTACTCCACCGAGGAGGTCAGAGCCATGACCAGGGACTACCAAATGTGTGCGGAGTGTAAACCGCACTTCTATCGACCAGTTAAGGCCCACCTGGTAAAGGCATCCGGGCCCTTTGAGCGCCTCAGTATCGATTTCAAAGGGCCCCTCCCCTCCAATAACCATAATACATATTTCTTCAATATTACTGATGAGTTCTCCCGCTTCCCCTTTGCAATCCCTTGCCCCGACATGACCACGTCCACCGTCATTAAAGCCTACATAGAGTCTTCACCCTGTTTGGTTTCCCCAATTATGTCCACAGTGACCGGGGCTCGTCGTTTATGAGCGACAAACTGTATCAGTACCTGCTCAGTAAGGCCATCGCCTCGAGCAGGACTACCAGTTATAACCCCAAGGGAAACGGAGAGGTGGAGAGGGAGAACACAACGGTCTGAAAGACTGTCCTACTGACCCTGCGGTCCAGGAATCTTCCAGTTTCTCACTGGCAAGAGGTCCACCCCCCGATGCGCTCCACTCTATTAGGCCCCTACTTTGCACGGCCACAAACGAGACCCCTCATGACCGCTTATTTGTATTCCCTAGGAGATTCACCTCAGGGGCCTCGCTTCCGTCCTGGCTGAAGACACCGGGGCCAGTCCTACTCAGAAAGCACGTCAGGAGCCATAAATCCAATCCTCTGGTAGAGAGGGTCCAGCTCCTACACTCCAACCCCCAGCACGCTTATATTGATGGCCGACAGGATACGGTCTCCCTCCGGGACCTGGCGCCCGCCGGTTCCACCACCACCACTCCACCATATCCTGCCCAACCTACCATGACCAGTGCCCCTGCCCCTATATGGCTCCCGCGCTCCCTCCCACCCGCCATCCCCCCTTCACAGATCCACAAGAATGAAGCTCCAGAAGAGACACTCCCAGAGTCCACATCTGCACCCGCACCGGCGCCATCACTACCGATGCCAGCACGGACGAGTTTGACACCCGGGCCAGCAACAACGCCAGAGCAAAAGACATTAAAAAAAAAACATGCTGACTGCCAGTATAGAGCTAACTAATAATAAATCATTGTTAGAGCTCCCACAATGATCCAACACTTTGTGGAGGGAACCAGCCATATTACCATCAGAAAAAATGCCATGCCTGAAACAACGCAAAAATTTCTAGTGTCATTTTGGGTGAGTTTGGTGGAGTGTTTTCTTGCTGCTTTTTTTGGTGAGATCCATACCGGTATTTACCCACACTTAAAAAAAAATAAATTTAGAGTACTCAAATCATTTTTTCCAATTAAGGGGCAATTTAGCGTGGCCAATCCACCTATCCAGCACATCTTTGTGTTGTGGGGGCGAAACCCACGTAAACACGGGGAGAATACGCAAACTCCACATGGCCAGTGACCTATGTCTTATACACCATCCTTGATGGTAGGTCCCATGTTGAGTTCAAACTTCGTGACAATAGTGAAAGACGGGAATCACATGCAAAGTCTGTGATATATTTATTACATTTTCAATACTAATACGGATTAGTTAGATAATATCTGGATAATGCAACATAAAGAATGAATAGGTTTGTGTTAACTGGTGACTTACTCAATACTATCAATTACCCACATCCCCTATAATCTTCTAACCGACATATTTCTAGCCATTCAAATAAAATTCTGCAATATACTGAATGCTCCCCTGCAGTAACTTGCTTAATTCCTTTAACACAACTCTGTGCCGCACTTTGGCAAGTTCACAAACTGGGCAAGAGGGTAATTAACGTATTTCTTCGAAATGGCAGCTGGCTGTTGGCATGCATAGATCAGCGGCATGCAAAGAGCACATTTGAGACACTGCGAGCTCCACTCAATGCTGTACGTATTAACATTTCAGTCGCTCAAGCTATTTAATCAGATCTTGGAGCTTTTGTTAAAGGACCTGTCTGCCAGAAGAGTACCTATTTTAAATTTTAATGAAATACTCAGCTGTCCCTTATAAGCCTTTTATTCCACACTATCCTGTTTATTTGCGAGTCCCAGCTTATAGGTGTAAAGGGTCAGTGATTAGATGAAAGAAGCATTTTCTTTCTCTGCCTAGTGCACCCAAAAAAATTGGCTATGTTTATACACAGCAGCTCATTCAAAAGACATACAAGGGATTGTTCAATGTACAGAAGTTTATATTAGACTGTATATATAATCACAACCTGAAGGAGATGCATGAGAGCTGCATTTACTTAAGGCAAACAAGTCACCAAAATCCTTTTTAAACAGAGATATTGTTTGCACGTGCAAGAGACATTTCAATTAAATGTTGCTGTTTTTTCTTTAAAGATACTGACATTACACCCAGCACACACTAGTCATTCCTTGCCATTGTCTGTGTGCTGATTCACTGGTATGTTAATGCACTATTTATACTGCAGGACTGTTTAAATGGAACAGGTTCCAGAACACAGAGCTGGAAAACACAATGGCCACAGGGCTGGAAAATGCCGTCGGCTTCGATGAGACTGGAAAATCCCACCAGTGGGAGTGGCCGTAAGATTCTGCCCATAGTGTGTCTGTGCTCCGAGTTCACTAGGTTTATCCTGCATGTGGATTTACAGCATTTGTGTGAACACTCGAACAACTTGTTGTACACAGCAACTCTTGTTTTATGTATGACTTTACATCTCTGCCTAAGGATCTTCCTGGGTGTCCAGCGATGGTCCTAAAGGCAATCACAAAATGATACGATTCATGGGAACTCCTTAATGTTTCACTTCACACCCCCCCTTTTCCATTCTGGAGTAGCCGCCTCCCACCACTTTCTCCATCAATACTTCTCTTTGTTCTGATCTTGAATCATGGAATTTCTGATTGTTTAAATTAATGGATGGAAATACAGGGGATATAGGGCACAGTTTTGAAATTTGCAATGACAGGAAAATTGAAAATGTAGTAAATAGAGAGGAAGTTACCAATAGACGTACTGTTAGGTAATTTGGACATTCTAAATTCTCCGGAACAGGTGTCGGAGTGTGGCGACTAGGGGCTTTTCACAGTAACTTCATTGCAATGTCAGCCTACTTGTGACAATAAAGATTATTATTAGGCATCAAGGGTACATAAATAGACTGGTGGAATGGCCAGACACTTGGCAAATAAAATTCGCTGCGTAAAAATATTAGGTGATTTTTTTTGGAGGGATGATGTGGAGAGACATTACAAGCTAACTGGTATAATTTTAAATCAGGTCCAAGAACAGAGATTGTGTGGGGTTGGGAGAGGGTACAAAAGAGATTTACTGGAATGGTTCCAGGGGGTGAGCGATTACAGTTATGTGGGCAAATCACAAAAGCTGTGGTCGTTCTCCTTGGAAGTTACGAGGATATTTGATTGAAGTATTTAAAATCAAGAGTTTTTTTTTATAGAGTAAGTAAGATAAATTATTATGCAATGGCAGAAGGGTCAGTAATCAGAATATACAGATCTAAGATGATTGGCAAAAGTACTAGAGGTAACATGAACAAAGCATTAAGTGGTAAGGATTTGAAATGCACTGCCACACAGAGATTCAATAATAGCCTTCAAAAATAAATTTTGTATATTATTGAAGGATGAAATTTTGCATTCAAGTAAGACAAAAGCATGGGTGTGGGATAAGTGCATTGGCAGAATGGCCTACATCTGTGTTGAGCTATTCTACAATTCTAAGATTGTACAAGATTGTGGACTGGGGTGAACAGTTTCCTATAATAATATAACAATAATCTTTATTAGTGTCACAAGCAGGCTTACATTAACACTGCAATTAAGTTACTGTGAAAATCCCCTAGTTGCCACACTCCAGCGCCTAACATGCGCTCCTGGTGTGCGTCCTCCTCTCCATCACTCCTCCAAACAAAATTTTCTTCAGTTCCAAATATAGTTCAGAAACATTTACAAAAAAAGAGCTTTGAACAGTAATGAACGATCACGCGAAAGGACCAACAATTCACAGGTGCTTTGAGAATTTATAACAGAATAATCTTTATGGTTACAAGTAGGTTTACATTTCCATTGCAATGAAGTTACTGTGAAAAGCCCCTCGTCGCCACATTCTGGCGCTTGTTCAGGTACATGGAGGGAGAATTCAGAATGTCCAATTCACCTAACAGCACGTCTTGTGGGAGGAAACCCACGCAGACACAGGGAGAACGTGCAGACTCCGCACATAGTGACCCAAGCCGGGATTCGAACCTGGGACCTTGGCAATGTGAAGCAACAGTGCTAACCGTTGTGCGGCTGTGTTACCGTGCCGCCCCAAGTTTGGTAGAGCAGGTTCAAGGTGCCATATAGCCTATTTCTGCTCCTATGCCTTGTGTTCTTATAAGCCCATCAATGTACAGACTGCGCGGTGATAGATTCTGTGAACTGCACATGCTCAGAGAACATTTGTCTGGTGAAAAGGTATTTACAACTGAGAGAAGGTAAAAACATATCCAAGCAAAGTTCAGGCTTCTGAGAGGCAAAGGCTTTTATGAAAATGAGTAATGTAATAAATTGTTATGAAAGATTTTTTTTTCAATTTTCTTTCATCCTTATTTCAAATATTAAAATTTTCAGTTACTGAGAAAAACAATGTCAGATAAAAGTTTCCAAAATGCATTTTGAGTGATTTATTTGGTTCATCAATAAACTGACAAAGGATGTGTTTTCATTTCTAGCTATGTGAAAGTTTGATATAAAACTTGTGACACAAAATAGGCTCAATCTTATTTCATAGGAATCTCTAAAAATGTTGTTGGATGTCAGCAACGAGTCAGAATTTGTGGTTACAACATTTAACATGAGCAAGCACTTTGGAACAAGATAAAAGAAAAAACGTTAGTGGTTTGAATAGCTGCTGAAACGGTGATGACACAGTGATTATGAATGTGCACGTGTATTTGAAGCCAGTGATGCTGTTGGCTTCATTTGAACACTGAAAGAGTTTTGGAGCTTGACTGTGTGTCAGACGGTGTGGCATCACCATTTGAATGCACTCTGTTGTACTGAAGGACTGAATAACTTGGTAAGTCAGCTCTGCTCAAACTGCAATATTCCAAGCTACGGATTTACAGATTAATGCTGCGGCAATTTTGCTTCTAAATGCACCTCTATTTCTTTCTCCTTTGTCCCTTCCTTCAAAGCTACAAACACCAAAAGATTTAAAATACAGGCTTGCATTTGCCATAATCATGTTAAAACAAATATTTGTTGATATCTGCAGTCGAAGATATAGAACATAGAACAGTACAGCACAGAACAGGCCCTTCGGCCCTCGATGTTGTGCCGAACAATGATCACCCTACTTAAACCCACGTAACTCGTATACCCGTAACCCAACAATCCCCCCATTAACCTTACACTACGGGCAATTTAGCATGGCCAATCCACCTAACCCGCACATCTTTGGACTGTGGGAGGAAACCGGAGCACCCGGAGGAAACCCACACACACACGGGGAGGACGTGCAGACTCCACACAGACAGTGACCCAGCCGGGAACCGAACCTGGGACCCTGGAGCTGTGAAGCATTGATGCTAACCACCATGCTACCGTGAGGCCCCTATATTGTGAGGGATTTGGGAAATTAACGAGGTGAACTTGAGATAACAAAAAATAACAGACAAGTAACAAGATTAGCAAGGGTAGGGGCAGCACGGTGGCGGTGGTTAGCACTGCAGCCTCACAGCGCCGAGGTCCGAGGTTCGATCCCAGTCCTGGGTCACTGTCCGTGTGGAGTTTGCCCATTCTCCCCGTGATTGTGTGTGTTTCGCCCCCACAACCCAAAGATGTTCAGGTTAGGTGGATTGGCCACACTAAATTGTCCCTTAATTGGAAACAATGAATTGGATACTCTAAATTTATAAAAAAAAGATTAACTAGGGTCCAGACTGGAGACATTAGGGGAGCGATCCTCTGCTCCGCGGACCAAGTGCCCGCCTGGGCATGGCGCTGGAGTGGTTCACACCACTCCAGCATCGCAAAGCGGTGCCAAATGGGCGCCGGGCCAACCTGCGCTTGCGCAGCTGGGCCGCGCTATCCTGCGCATGCGCGGGGAACTTCTTACGCGTGCCGGCCCCGACGCAATATGGCATGGGCGTTCAGGGGCCGGGTGCGGTGGAATGTAGGCCCGGGGGGGGGTGGGAAGAGGCCAGACCCCTTCGGAGGCACCCCCCCCCCCCCCCACAGGCCGCCCCCCTGAGCGTTCCCGCAGAGTTCCCGCCGGCAGCAACCAGGGGTGGACGGCGGCGGCGAGACCCTGTCTTGTCGAAGCGGCCGCTCGGCCCATCCGACCCAGAGAATTGTCGCTCGCCGTTTGTGGCGATTCTCCAAGTGGCCCAGCACGATTCGCGTGGCGCTGGTTTCGGGCGGGGGAGAATCACGTGCGGGAGTCGGGGCGGCGTGCCGCGATTTGCGCGCCGATTCTCCCACCCGACGTTGGGGGGGGGGGGGGGGGGGGGGGGAGGAGAATACCGCCCTAGGTGTGAATTGCCGGGTCAGAAACATTGTTTATCAGAGATCACTGGGGCTATACAAATTATAACTTTTAAAGGCTAAGACTTTGAGAGATGTAGACAGCCGAATCCACAAGGTGGGATATCAAAGAGACTGAATGGTATAATTGGAAGCCCCTTCATTGGGGACACAGACTAGTTCTCCATCCAACACTCAGACATGCCAGTCCCATGGTCTGAGCCACAGTGACCTGTTCCATTTAACATTTAGAGCCATGGCAGATTGCAGATGTTCTCTTCTAAAAAAACGCAGTTTCATGCTTCTGCTGAACCAGATTTGGTTACCTAAGAGGTATTGTGTGGCAACTATTAGCTGCATTTAACCCGTACAAAGTTACTAAAATTGGGTGTTGCTTGGGAAAAGGGGTATCTCAGTGAGTTCAGGGAACATGGATATATTTTGTGAACAAGCGGTAGCTTCAGTATAAATAGGGGGCAGGATTTTCCGCCCCGTCGCACCAGTTTGCTAATTCCCGCTGGCAGCGGGATTCTCCGTCCCGCCAGCCGGACAATGGGGTTTCCTATTATGGGCAGCCCCACGCCATTGGGAAATCCCCATGCGTATGTGCGCTGCAGGCGCAACGGAGAATCTCGCCAGCAGAGAATCCAGCCCAGTGCTTAGTCTTTTGTCGTGTGTTTTTTTTCTATTCTTAAACTTTAATAAAGATTCTTTATTCATTGTTTACACAACAACTGGACTGGTTCCTCCCTGGATTGTACATTGTTGAACCGAGGAGATGTTTAGATTTGTACAGACACTTCCAAAATTTGATGAAAGGGTTACCAAAGCATTTTTTAACACTTCTGAGAAAATAGCTAAACAGATTAAATGGTCACAAGATATTTGGATGTTACTCTTACAAAGTAAACTTAGAGGAAGGGCTGATGAAGTCTATGCGTTTTTGCCAGAGGAAAAGTCTGGGAAATATGTGATAGTGAGGAGAGCTGCAGCAAGTGCAGATGAGTTAGTATCACAAGTTTCAAAATATAAGAAAACAGTGTGGACAGACATATATTGAATTTAAAAGGCGTAAAAAAAGCAATTTTGATCGGTGGGCAAGAGCATAAAAAATAGAAGAAACCTCTGAGGGCCTTAGACAAGTAATTCTGTTGGAAGAATTTAAGGACTTGTTTCCTACAATGATAAGGGTTCATGTGGAGGAACAAGAGGTAAAACTGCAAGGCATGCAGCAGAGCTTTCTGATGATTATGAGTTAGTTCATAGGTCAAAGCCTTTCGTTTGCACTCTTTTATATCTGAAAAAGATAGAATTAATTAATTAATTTTTAATAATCCTTATTGTCACAAGTAGGCTTACATTAACACTACAATGAAGTTTCTGTGAGAAGTCCCTAGTCGCCACATTCCAGCGCCTATTCGGGTACACGGAGGGAAAATTCAGAAGGTCCAAATTACCTAACAGTACGTCTTTCTGGCCTTCTCCCCATATTCATACACTTCCCCTCTCGCTTTTCTCAACTGTCGACCGCCTTCCCTGTAGTTATCAGACCAAACTCCATCTGCAGCTTCTGCCGCTCCTTCAACACCCCACCTCTGGGGCCTCCGACTACCTCCTGTCAACCTGAAGAATCTCCCTAATCAGCCTGATCATCTCTGCCCGCTCCAATTTCTCCCTATGTGCCCGTATTGAAATAAACACCCCTCTAACCCCTGTCTTCACCGTCTCCCAAACCGTTGCTGCTGAAATCTCCCGTGTTGTTTATCTCCACATAACTCCGGATGGCCCCCCTCACCCGCACACACACCTCCTCCTCCGCTAACAGTCCTACATCTAATCTCCAGTGCGGGCGTTGGCCCCCCTCCTTGCTCACCCGTACATCTACCCAGTGTGGGGCATGGTCTGGCACTATGATTGCCGAGTACTGGGTGACTACCAACCCCGCCAGCAAAGTCCTATCCAAAACAAAAACAAATCGATCCGGAAGTACACTTTGTGTACATGGGAGAAAAAAGAAAACTCCTTCGATCTCAGCCACCCAAACCTCCACGGATCAACCCCGTCCATCTGCTCCATAAACCCCTTTAGTTCCTTCACAGCCGCTAACACCGTCCTGTCCTTGAGCTCGACCGATCCAGTCTAGGATCCAAAACAGTGTTAAAGCCACCCCCCTGATCAGCCGCCGCGAGTCCAGATCAGGAATCTTCCCTAACACACGCCTCATGAACTCCACATCGCCCCAGTTTGGTGCATAAATGTTCACTAATGCCACCAGCATCCCCTTCAGCCTCCCAGTCACCATAGCGTACCTAGCCCCCCCCCCACCATGTCTTATGCTTCCCACTTCAAAGGACACCCGCTTATTAATCAAAATTGCTACCCCAATCTAGTTTTAGAGTCGAGCCCCAAATGGAATACCTTCCCTTCCTCAGCCTCTACTGATCAAACACCCACAGGCGTGTCTCTTGTAGCATTGCCACGTCCGCCTTTAAACTCTTCTGATGCGCGAACATGCGAGCCCTCTTGACCGGCCCATTTAGCCCTCTCACATTCCATGTGATCAGCCTGGTCGCCCCCCTCCACCCTACCATAATTCTTCCTAGGCCAGCCTCTAGCCCGTGTCTCTTCAGGCCCACTGTCGTCGACCCCCGCTCTATCGCCATTCGTCAGTCCCTCCCCTGTCAGCAGATCTATACGCCCTCCCTCTCCCTCGCTCCCATAACAAATAAACAATCCCAACCCCCATCAACAAACTTATCACCTGCTCGCCTCCCACTGTGCTTCCGTGATCTCACCCATCCAGCTAGCCTGATAGTCATGGCCCATGGCGCCAAGCATCCTAGTCCCCATTGATTCCCCTCCCCCCACGCTCGACCAACTTACATATACAAACATTACAATCCCCAACAAACATAAAGGAGAAAAATCAACCCACCATCCCCCATTAAGAACAAAGCAAACCACAAACAAAACTAAGCAACGGCCCCAAACGTAGTGCAAAAATGGTTCATACAAGCCGGAAGTAAAGAAGTTCAACAAAAGTTCTAAAACATAAACACTCGTTCCAAAGTTCAATTTCCTCCATCTCTTGCCAGTCCCTTGTCCCTGAGAAAGTTCATTGCCTCCTCTGCCTCTGACCATCCGAAATAAAGTTCCTGATTGCCGTACATGACCCACAAATGCGCCGGGTACAACATTCCAAACTTCACCCCCTTAATAAAGAGGACTGATTTTGCCTTTTTGAAGCTTGCCCTTCTTTTGGCCAGCTCTGCACCCAGGTCATGGTAGACACGCAGCTCACTGCCTTCCCATATAGAACATAGAACATAGAACAGTACAGCACAGAACAGGCCCTTCGGCCCTCGATGTTGTGCCGAACAATGATCACCCTACCTAAACCCACGCAACCCGTATACCCATAACCCAACAATCCCCCCATTAACCTTACACTACGGGCAATTTAGCATGGCCAATCCACCTAACCCGCACATCTTTGGACTGTGGGAGGAAACCGGAGCACCCGGAGGAAACCCACGCACACACGGGGAGGATGTGCAGACTCCACACAGACAGTGACCCAGCCGGGAATCGAACCTGGGACCCTGGAGCTGCCTCGTCTGCCTGGCCCACCTCAAACTCTGTTCCTTATCCAGGAACTGGTGCATTTGTATCAACATTGCCCGTGGCGGCTCGTTTTTCTGCGGCTTCCTTATCAGCGCTCTCTGCACCCTGTCCACTTCCAAGGGCTGAGCAAACAGTCCTTCACCAAGCAACTTCTCAAACATTCGTGCCACATATGCACCGGCGTCCGCTCCCTCACTGCCCTCCGGCAGGCCGACGATCCTCGCCCAATTAAGCACCCTCACCCCCGGGCCACTCTTGTCCTTATCCATGACTACTCGAAAGTTTATGGAATTATGGTCGCGAAGCCCAAAATGCTCCCCCACTGAAACATCAATTAGCTGGCCTGGCTTATTCCCCAATACCAAGTCTCGTATGGCCCCCTCCCTGGTTGGATAGTCAACATACTATATCAAAAAAACCTCCTGGACATATCAAACACATTGCTCTCCATCCGAGCCCCTGGCTGTAAGGGATTCCCAGTCAATAGGCAGCCTGGTAGCATAGGTGCTACCAGGGTAGCACAAGTGCTTCACAGCGCCAGGTTCCCAGGTTCGATTCCTCGCTGGGTCACTGTCTGCATGTTCTTCCCGTGTCTGCGTGGGTTTCCTCCCACAGTCCAAAGACATGCAGGTTAGGTGGATTTGCCATGATAAATTGCCCTTAGTGACCAAAAAGGTTAGGAGGGGTTATTGGGTTACGGGGTTAGGGTGGAAGTGAGGGCTTAAGTGGGTCGGTGCAGATTCAATGGGCTGAATGGCCTCCTTCTGCATGGTATATTCTATGTAATATGGGGGAAGTTAAAATCGCCCATCACAATTACTTTGCCATTTTCACATCTTTTCAGTATCTGACTACATAATTGCTCCTCTGTCTCTTGGGGATGTTGGGAGGTCTATAGTACACTCCCAACACTCTAATTTCACACTTCTTATTCCGGAGCTCCACTGATGATGCCTCACTACAAGATCCCTCCAATGTGTCCACTCTCAACACAGCTGTGATCTGCTCCCTAATCAGCAATGCAATTCCCCCTCTTTTGTTTCCCCTTCTGTCCCAACTAAAACAACGATATCTGGGAATGTTAAGATGCCAGTCCTATCCCTCCTTTAACCACATCTCCGTAATTGCAATTACATCACAGTTCCTTGCCGTAATCCAGACTCTCACTTCATCTGTTTTACCTGTTATATTTCTTGCATTGAAGCAAACACACCCAGACCTACAGTCCCGCTGAGCCCTGCGGCTTCCCTTTGTCTGCTCTTACTTTGCGTTATGTTTATCTCAGTTTCACATTTTTCTCCAGTCTTTACACTTACTGACCTGCTGTTCCAGTTCCCACCCCCCTGACACACTAGTTTAAACCCGCCCGAACAGCACCAGCAGTTTAAACTGGCTGTGGTTGTCAGTGACATTGGCGTGGGAGCCGTGTTGCTATCGGAAGATTAACTTGGCATTGAGAAACATGTGGGCTATTTCTCAAGGAAATTAAATCGTCACCAACAGAAATATTCCACCATTATAAAAGAACCTTCCAGCTTGGTGTTGGCATTACAACATTTCGAGATTTATATGGCCAGCAATCCACAGGAACAATCATATGGGTTATTACCCCCTAAAATGTCTGGAAATATTTTGTGTTTGGAACACCAGGTTACTCCAATGGAGCCTGTGGTTACAACCATTTCATTTAAAAATTGGTCATTGTGGACATTTGATCACAAGTATAAAAGAGACTTTTGGGAACATTGGAGGAAGGATTCTCTGCGGTATAATTTTATTTTATAGTGAACTTGAGATGAAAACAAAATAGCAGACTAATAACAAGACTAGCAGGCATCTCAAAGAACGAGCTGCAATTTGCCCAGTAACAAGATTAACAGGTGTCTAGAGATATTAAGGTGCGAATGGTTATATCAGAAACATTGGTTACCAGAGTTCAGTGGGGCTAAACAAATGATAACTTCCAAGGCAAGGAATTTGAGAGTTGTAAACAGCCAAATCCACAGACTGAAAAGTATAACTGCAAGCGCCCTCATTGGGAAAGCAGGCTAGCTCTCTATCCAAGTCTGACAGTCCAGATTGGTGGCACAGAGGCTTGTTCCATCTAACATTTAGAGCCAAGGCAGATTGCAGGTGTTCTTCCCTAAAAGATGCAGTTTCATGCCTTCGCTGAATCAGAGAGAGATGTTTTACTAGACTTAAGTCACCTAAGCGGTATTATGCAGTAACTATTGCTGTATTGAACCTATATATGTGGTAACTATAACTGTATTTAACCTACATAGTTACTAAAATTGGGTGCTGCTTGGGAAAAGGGGTGTTCCTGTGAGTTCAGGGAACATGAGTGTATTGGGAACAAAGAGGTAAAACGGGGTGCTTAGTTATTAATATACTTAAGTGTCATAGAGACTATTAATTAGTCTTGTCATTTTTTTGTCTTTTACTTTAATAAGTATTCTGTATTAATTGTTTACACAATGACTAGACTGATTTCTCACATTATTCCGAATATACATCACTAAGAATCAATGGTTCAAGTTATCCTTCAGGGTTTTGAGCCACTCTCGCAGGTAACATCAGCAGGGTTCTTAACAATATGCAATGAATAGAATTATGGATTTACATTTTAGATCTGGCCCATGTTCAACCATGACACATGCCTATGCATTCCACAAAGCCATAAACTTTGCATATTTCTGCATTGTTTCATGCCCAAGGAGTATGTTACCACTAGTTAACTAGTCGGTGAATTGCCTGCAACTGAGCAGGTCTTATATAGAGGTAACCCAAATAGGCTGAATAGCTATTTCCATGTCAGATTTCCTTAGGTTAATTACTATTTTTGTAATTATTTGACTTTTAACAAGGGTCCTGATGATGGCATTTGCTCTTTTACAAAAAAATGCAGCAGGCAGTGCAGTCTCATATAACAGCGTTGTCAGAGGATATGTAGTAATTAATAAATGAATAAAAAGCGATTGGTTGTTGTAACTTGTGCAATTGTCTGTTGTTACTTTATGAACTTACATCCTGAAAGGTTACCAATCAGGAAGCTCAGCTGCTGTCTAACAAACTTAATTAATCAAAAAGTCATTTCCTTGCCGTAACTATGACTAAAAAGCGCTTTAAGTATGCCAGCAAACCTACAAGTTAATCAAAATGCTAATGCTGTACAAATTAAAGTTGTGATTAACATTTCACAGTAGCTGCTTGAGCAAATTGATCACACAAATGGGTTACGCATTACTCATTTCCTCCCAGACTGAAATGGGAAAAGGTTTGTCACATGCTGAAGATGGATTGCTCACAAGCATTGTATTGTCATTAAATTGTCACAAGGCTCACGGAGCATTTTAGACACCGTTAGAGATTCCGCTGCATCTTTCCCTTGGTCTCAACAGCTGTTAGTTTTGACTCTCACAGTAAACAGAGCTGCATTCAGCTCTTAATTATGAAAAGCATATTGTATGCTAGGAATCCTTTGGGCACTTCATAACCATTGTATGATCAAACATGCTTCTTAGTTCTGGATTTATAAGGACTGCATTCTGCAATTATGTTGAACAAAATGCTGATGTCTTCATTAAGTAGTCTGCTGAAGGCCTGAACAAAAAATATTGTTTAAACCCAGAAACCAATCTAAATAGTGGGACTACAGTGTGAGCAAGTTGATTTGGTAGGAGTGTAGTAAGAAAAGCAAATGTCACATTGAGTTGGTACTGGAATACAAAATGCTGCAGAGTTGTACAATATAGGTTCACCTCTCTCCTGCCAGTCTCCACATGGCAAGTTGAAGGCTTACCTCAGGAAAGTAGTGGCTTGCATAAGAGTAGTATAGGCTAAAGCCTGGCAATGGGTCACCTGTCTGCTCTCACGATCTGGGGTTTGGCGTGGAAGTAGGGTGGAAACAATATATTAAAAAGAACAAATTTTAGTTTTCACTGAAAGAGAAAAGCAAGCAACCAGCTTACGCAAGAAATGTTTCAGCAGCTTTCGTGAAAAGAGAGTAACCATGAACTATTTAACTTTTGTGGTCAGCTATCATTTCAGTTTTTCCCCCCGACATAACAAATACCAGTTTTAAATCAATGGCAATTTTAAATCTTGGAATGAAGAACTTGTCATATGGTGAACGGTTGAGGACTCTGGGTCTGTACTCGTTGGAGTTTAGAAGGATGAGGGGGGATCTTATTGAAACTTACAGGATACTGCGAGGCCTGGATAGAGTGGACGTGGAGAGGATGTTTCCAGTTATAGGAAAAACTAGAACCAGAGGACACAAAATCAGACTAAAGGGACGATCCTTTAAAACAGAGATGAGGAGGAATTCCTTCAGCCAGAGGGTGGTGAATCTGTGGAACTCTTTGCCGCAGAAGACTGTGGAGTTCAAATCACTGAATGTCTTTAAGACAGAGATAGATAGGTTCTTGATTAATAAGGGGATCAGGGGTTATGGGAAGAAGGCAGGAGAATGGGGATGAGAAAATATCAGCCACGATTGAATGGTGGAGCAGACTCGATGGGCCGAGTGGCCTAATTCTGCTCCTATGTCTTATGGCAGCACTCTTGCTGCTGTGTCAGTACTGTGGTGATAACTGAATCACAGAATTGTTACAGCACAGGAGGCGGCCATTTGGCCCTTCGTGTTTTGCACCGGCTCTCCAAATGATCAATTCACCGAGTAGCATTCTCCAGCCTTCATCCTGTAACCTGCACATCATCCTATTCAAATTCCGTTTTTCAATGTCACGCTTGAACCTGCCTCCACCACACTCCCAGGCAGTGCATTTGACACGCTAAATACCCGCAGTGCAAAAAAAGTATTTTCTCATATTGCTTTTCTTTAGTCAATTACTTTAAATCTGTGCTGTCTCGTTCCTCTCCTTTCATTACTGAGAACAGTTTCTCGCCACCTATTCTGTCCAGATCCCTCATGATTTTGATAACTATCAGATCTCCTCTGAGCTGTCTCAACAGTCCTAACCCCTCCAGTATACCTTAACTGAAGATCCTCATTGCTGGAACGATTCTCATGAATCTTTGCTGCACTCTCTCCCCTGTCTTCACATCTTCCTTAAATTGTGGTGCCCCGAAACAGATGTAATACTCCAGCTGAGGCCGAACAAGTTCATCATAACCCCCTTGACTCTTGAACTCTTATTAAACCCCTGTTAATAAAGCCTAGAATATTGTATTCTTTATTATCCGTGCTCGCAACATGCCCTGCTACCTTCAATTACTTTTTACAAATTCTTTGATGGGATGTGGGCAGCACTGGCATAGTCAGCATTTGTAGCCTAATTGCTCTTGAACTGAATGGCTTGCCACACTATTTCAGAGGGCAGTTGTGGGTCTGGAGTCACATGTAGGTCAGACCAGGTAAGGACAGATTTCCTTCCCTAAAGGTAATTAGTGGGTTTTTACGCCAATCAACAATGGTTTCATGGTCAACATTACTAAGACTAGCCTTTAATTCCAAATTTATTAATTTAAGTTAAACTGCACCTGCAGTCATGGTGGGTTTTGAACCCTTGTTCCTGAAACATTAGTCTAGGCTTCTGGATAATTAGTCACGTGATGTTACCACTACATCATCATCTCCCCCTAATGTGTATAATACAATCAGGTCCTTCTGCTTCTTCACCCCTTTTAGAATTGTACTCTTTAGTTTATATTGTTTCCCCATGTTCTTCCATATGAATCACCATATATTTCTCCATATTCAGCTTCATATGCCACCTGTCCGCCCATCCCACCAACTTGTTTCTCCACTATCTTCCTCACAGGTCACAATGCCCCCGAGTTGCGTTTTATTTGAAAATTTTGGAATTGTGCTCAATACACGCAGGTTCGGGTCATTGATACAGATCAGGAAAAATAAGGGTGCATTGCATCCGAAGGAAACATGACAACATTGTTCCATTATCCAATTTAAAAAAAACAAGGTTCACTGCAGCCCAAGAGGATGTCTGTTTGTATCATCAACTTCATCTCTATAATTGCTGATAAGTGAAGATGTGAAATAATTTGAAAATCCAGTCATGCGGAAAAGCAAATGCGAGTTTAAATATTATAGTTCCCAATTCAAAAAGGGGGCCAATCTGTCTCATGTTAGTGGTGGGAAAGCTACTATAGACCATTGTGAAGAATAGAATGAATACTCATTTCAAAAGCACAGTTTAATAAGGGGCAGCCAGTATAGATTTGTTAAAGGGGAATGGCATCTGACGACCCAGATGAATGGAATATAATAGATGCATATTTGGGCTTACAAATTGGGGCACTGTAGGTATCGTCACTGGGCTAGTAACCCAGAGACCTAGGGTAATGCTCTGGGGACCTGTGTTTCAATCCAGATGGTGGAATTTGAATTCAATCAATGAAAATCTGGAAATAAAAATCTAATAATAACCATGAATCAACTGCCATAGAAACCCATCTCGTTCACTTATGTCTGACGTGCAGGCCCAGGTACGAAGGGTTAGATGGCCTCCTCCTGTGCTGGAAGCCTCTGATTCAGCTCGTGGGACACAACACAAGTCTCCAGAAGTGATAATTCAAAATTGTTTTTCCAAAAGGCAGATCCGCCTATACTATATAGTGTACAGTTCTGGGTGTTCTGAGTATCATGTCAATAGTGGAGAAGAACCAACTAAAGACAAATGGATTAAAGGAATTAAGCATCTTTGCTGTTCTGGTAACATGGATGTTTGTATTTGAAAATAGGCAGCTTATGTTGTTATTAGTGAGCTGTAGGATCTTAAAGGGGATAGTGAAACTGGATCCCAGAAAGGTATTCAATACTAATGCAAGCTGCACTAGGTAGGAAAATATTTTCACATAGTAACGTCCCATAATTATTAACTGAGGCGATAGAGTAGTTGATCTGTTTTGACAGAATGAAGAAACCAGAAACTAGAACTCCCTAATCATCTTCAAAAAGGGCCAATATATCTCTAGACCCAAAATTTGCTGTGGTCTTTTTTGGTTGTTTAATGAAAGAGCTTTTCCAGTGTGAATCCAATGCAGATTTGACAATTTCACAGAAGGGTGCCAATCATGGAAACCGCCTGCTGACCATCACCTGGAAATGGGAGTGGTTTATCAACCCCAGACAATAGCTACATGGAACCTCAGGGTATAAATCAAGAAATAATGGGGCTTGTTAGAAAGAATCTGCAATAACTGTGGGATATTTCAATCTTCATATGGATTGAACAAATCAAATTGGCAAAAGTAGCCTGAAAAATGAGTCCATAGTGTATATTCAGGGCAATTTCTTTGAACAATATGTTCTGGAATCAACTAAGGAGCAAACTTTTTTAGATCTGGTAATGTGTGATGAGACAGGATAAATTAATCACCTCATATTAGAGGATCCTCTAGGTAAGAGTGACCATTTACATCCAATTTGAGGGTGTAAAAATTTGAGACTAACGGTGTGATCCACCAGCCGCGTTGCGTGCTTGTTTGAGTGCGGTGTGGCTGGTGAATCCTGTGGGAGCCCTCTTGTGGGCTTCCCGGAGGTATTTATGACTGGCTGGTGGGGGGAAGGGGGGGGGGGGGGGGGGGGGGGGGGGGGGGGGAGAGAGAGAGAATTCGACAGGAAGCCCAAAAATAGTTTTTTTCCTGAGTGAATTTCTCACAGGATTTTCGACTGGTGGCCACCATGATGGATTGGAAAGCCAGCTGGATGTCAACGTGAACCTCATTTGCACCCCGCTAATGGGATGCAGATGAAGGCCTGACCATGCATGCCTGATTCATCGTGCTGCCAGTGAGAAAACATGACAGTGTGAAACATGTTTGGAACAATGTGGTGTGCAGATGTCAGGACTCAAGTGAACAATGCCTGGTTCTGCCTCTGGAGCTCAAGATGGAGGTTGTCGGCAACCTTGGACCGCAGAACAGTAACTTGGGAAATCAGATGCAGGTGGACCTGCCAGATTCAGTGTCCTGGGAGGGGGTTCAACTTCCAGCCTCAGAATGATCCTGAAAGTCCATCTTCTTTCTCAGGAGTTCCATCATCCAGCCTCAAAGTGGTCAAGGGGATCCATCTTCCTTTTTAGGAGGTCCACCTTCTTTCTTCAATAGTGGGTCAGCCTTTCAATGCGGTACCTGGACAAGATAACGGACTGCACGCCATCAGGCCTGCCTCACTACAGAATATGGTGTAAAACATCTTGTTGGATTATTTGTGGGTTTGGAGTTGGACGATTTGGCGTGTTTTCCTGCTGGCCTCCGCAGTGGGAAACAATCCACGCTCCTGTCTTGCCACGGGACTTAGTTATAGGAGGGAGAATTCCACCCTTTGTTTCATACTTACCTCTTTGTGGAGCCAGGAGGAGCACTCCTGCTAAACTCAGCTTCTCCTAGGTCTGATCACGTTCTTCACCCACCCCAGCTTTGCCAGAACTGGGAGGATACAGAGATGTAATCGTTTTTAAACAATTCAGAGGAGATGGAGGAACCAAAGTCAGAGTGGCAGTAGTGCAAGAGTTAAAATGACCGGCAACTGAAGCATATCTCTTGGTCTCCTGCATTGTTCTAATGACGCTCAATCCAAACTTGATGAACAGCATTATTTCTTTCGACCAGCCATTTTACAGTCTTCCACTCTCAACATTAAGTTCAATAATTTCAGATCATGACCCCCGACCTCAATTTTCTTTTCTATTTTTGGACAGCAATTGTTAGCGATGATTCTGCCGTCTCAGTTTACATCTGCTCTTGATCTTTCTTCTCTTTTGTTATTGGTGCAGTTACCTTTTACCTAGCACCATCAGCCTTTTTGTCATTTAAACTCTTGTCCCCTCCACCCTATCACAGACTTTCTTTGTGTACTTTCCACCTATCCAGTTCTTCCCAGGCTTGCTGAACTAAACATTCCCAGTTTTGCCATAAGTGTCATCGACCTGAAATACCAAGAGTTTGTGCCACTCTGCAGATTATGTCAGACATGCTGAGTATTTTCAGTTTTTGTAACACATTTTACCACAAAGCAAATGCATTGTGCGTTAGCTATCATCACTGACCAATTGATATATGAAAGGATCTGGATGCTTAAGATGTTCTTGATAGGTGCTGAGGCCAGCAGAGCCCCCTCGCCAGTCTGTCGAAAATTAAAGATTATTTTCATCAGACAGGAGGATGGTGGCTTGTGTTGTGTAAATGCATAGTTTAAGAGAAATAAGTAACTGGCAAGACTGGAGGACTGCTAATATTGTCCCGTTGTCATGGGAATGTCACTTTGAGAAATGTTTGTCTTCTCAAGTGGCTGCAGTGATGTCAGTGTGTGGGTTGAGCTGGGCTCTGGCTCTGCTTTTTATTTTCGTTTTGAGCTGGAAGCTGTTTTGTAGCTGAGTTTTAGTTTTGCTTTCAGTTGGAGAGCTGCATTCAAACCAAGGAGGTGTATTTTGGCCTCTCTGAATGGGAAATAATGTCTCCAGATCACTTGATGATTTCAAAGTAATACCTGATTCTGTAAGGAATGCGAACCTACTGTCTTTGTTAAAAAATTTTTTTTGGCTTATGGATGTTGTTAGGAAAGTTACTACCTATTGAGTACTGTATCTTTGGGGGGGGGGGGGGGGTATCAGTGTTGATAGTTGATAAGATGTTTACTGTGTGTTTATAAAATGTTAACTGGATTCAGAGAATACACATTGTTTTTGTTTAAAAATACTTTAGATCTCTGTTGCATAACACCTGGAAAGTGGGCCCTTGTGCTCCCCATAACCAAAATCTATTAAAAGTTGTGGGTCAGGTGAACTCCATGATATACTTTGGTGTTCTCTGAATCCTGACCCATAATACCTTTATTAAAAAAGGGAGGTAGGGATAGACCAGGAAATTGTAGGCCAGTCAGTGTAACCTCAGTGGTGGGGAAGTTACTAGTGTGGTAAAATGGACAACGGCCTGATATACAACTTTAGGCCTGATGTACAATTGGGCACTTTAACTTAAGAATTGGATATGTTAAATCAGAGCCACAATCAGCCCACAGGCAGGCCTGATGGGAATTTGAACAGCCGAGGTCAAATACACTGAGCAGAGGCAGACAACTGCATTACATACGTAACCCTGTACACCGTGGCGCAGCTCGCTGACATCGCCAAAACAATTGAAGTGTTTGAACCAACAGAGGATCTAAATGCCTTCTTTGAAACTACAGACCAACAGAGGGTCTTAATCGGGTTAGATGATGTGGAGGAGGTCAAGCTCACCTGAATGTGCTTAAGCCCCAAAATGTAACTGGGGGATACGAGAAGAAATGAAGGCAGCAGTTTTGACTGCCATGGAATATGATAAAGGGGACCCAATGAACAATCTAAATAAATGTAGGTAGAACAAAAAGGGAGCAGACACCAGTCAATTATGGACAGAGTCTACGGTGGTTTTTGCGTGGTTAGACCGAGTCCAGTTGAGCGAGGCCCACCCGATCCACGCTCTGGATCTGGATACTCGTCTCACACGCCACTGAAAGGAGTTGGAAGGCATACGAGAATTTTGACCCGGTCGATGACACGCACGATAAGGCATGGGCGATCAGGAGAATGAACTGCGCCTGGGCGAGGGTGGTACAAGAAGTAGGCAAGCCCAACCCCATGAGGGCGGGGAAAAAAAACCTGTCCGCACAAACTTAAATCCTGGCCCAGTATGGCGGAACGAGGGGGGAGACAGGAACAGGGAGGCAATTGCAGGGATAGCCCCCCCCCCACAAGAGCGGATCCCAGGTATTCATCTACATAGGGGCAGTGTTACAATTGCAACCAGGCAGGCCACTTTGTTAGAGAGTGCAGGGTACCCCGCCAACAGCTGCAAACACACCAACGGTTTCCAGGCCAAAGGTCTGGAGGGACCTGCCCAACAGACCATGGTAACCCCAGTAGAGGAACACGACAACCCATACAGCTGTATTCCCAACCAGTCACAAAACCGAGGATGTGACGGTGCCATACCTCATCGACTTGGGTATGTAACGATGGGAGGCGTTGGTGAACTGGAGTAGTAATCCAAAGACAGCGGAATGATTTGGAGAGGCATGGCACCGGAGTGGCTAACACTGCTGCCTCACAGCATCAGGGATCTTGGGTGACTGCCTGTGTGGAGTTTGCATATTCTCCCTGTGTCTGCGTGCTCTGGTCTCCTCCCACAGTCCAAAGATGTGCAGGTTAGATGGATTGGCCATGCTAAATTGCGCCTTAGTGTGCAAAGACGTGCTGGTTAGGTCGGGTTACAGGGATAGGGTGGGGGAGTGGGCTTAGGTAGGGTGCTCTTTAGGAGGGCCAATGCAGACTTGATAGGCCAAAAGGCTTCCTTCTGCACTTTAGGAATTCAATGGTTCTTTGGTTCTAAGTGGGATAGCGTAGGGAGACCCACTGTACAAGGCGAGGTTCAAGGCTGCCCCATCGAGTTCCTGTGGGATACATAATTGGAGAATCCTGCACTACCCTCAATACATCTCATGACCGTGTTAACATATGGCGCAATCTTTCTTTTGATAGGGCGAATTGCTGCATATGGTTTATGCCCAGAAAAATGAAGCACCAACAGAGGTAGCCACGGGAACTAGATAGATAGAATTTCCACCATCGGGGGAGTTATGGATAAAACCCACCGATATGGCAGACGACCCGGGGGCACAGCGAAGCACACACAGGCATTCGCAAACCATAAACATGACTGTGGACTAATGATAGGGGAATTCATTATACAATGTCCCGATCCAAAACCCCAAAGACAGTATGGCTTCCCAAGCAAGCCAAAGGGCCAAAGTAATTAGCAGTTTTTATTCAACAAAAAGAGTCCGAACTCCACACAGGCAGTCACCCAAGATCCCTCGGACTCCACCAATAATTCCACGATTTGGCCGGAAAAGATGCCGGGTGGGTCATTGAGGCTGAGGATTGAGTACCGGGGACTGAACCAAACCACTCTGATCACAACCCCCATGGTAGCAACTAGCCCTGAAGCCATGATGACGCACGCTCCACATGGCAATTATTTCACGGTGCTGTACATTGGAAATGGTTTCTGATCGATTCCCCATGACCGTCAGTGCCAGGGTAAGCTTGCCTTCATCTTTAAGGTGCAACAATATACTTGGACATGTCTGCCACAGAGCTTCCATAACTGACCCTCCATATTCCACCAAAGGCTCGCAAAGTGTCTCGAAGGGTTTTCAAAACCCGAATGTTTGGTTTAGTATGTGGACAATTTCATCGTCCAGACCGAAATCAGGGAGGAATATCTTAAACTGCTGAAAGAACTTCCGGAGCTCCTCACTACATTAGGCCTAAAAGAAACCCCATGAAATCCCAGATTAGGATATCACAGTTCTCATATTTGGTGACAGTTGTGACAGAGGAGAAGCGCAAATTAAAAAGGAAGCGAATCAAATCAGTAACACACCTTCCCCTTCCAAAGGACGTGATCTCATTGTGCTCCTTTCTAGGTTTGGTGGGGTACTGCCGAAACCACATTGATGGATCGCAACCAAAACTGTCCCCTTTTCAGACCTTCTAAAGAATGCCCAGTGGGAATGGACTGAGTACCACAGATAGGATGTCACAGAATTAATACAGGCCCCAGCGCAAGCCCCAGCACTGCAAGTGCTCCTAACCCAGACCTCCCTTTTGCACCAGGCTTAGCAGCCACGGACAGCACACTTGCAGCCATACTTCTGTAAGGGCACCATGTGACACTCAGGCTGGTGGCCTATGCTTCCCGGCTCCTAACCTCAGTCCAACAGGGTTTTTCAGTGTGCAAGAAGAACCTTTTTACTGGGTGGTGCAACGTTTTAGCTATATTTTTGGTCCAAACCCAGTAACCATTCTCACGGAACACACCCCCATACAGCTATTAGTGGAAGCCTGGACGGGCCAGATATTCAAACCGCATAGCACACTGCACCCCATGCTCCAGACATGCAACACTGCGGTAAAGCATACCAGAGCCTGCACCTTCCCAGCTGACAACTTGAGCTACGGAGGGAAACCTCTTGAGTGCCAAGTCACGGCAATAAATGACCCCATGAGGTCATTTGTGCCAAAACAAAGGGGATGACCATCCAGGGAAACAGATAATCAGATCTTGAAAAATATTTGTAGACGGATCCTCTATGATGGAGGAGGGAAACAGAAAGACAGGGTGTGAAAGACCAGCAAGGCAAGCTCCTGAGGGAAATAGTCTTAAAACATCCTACCCAAATGAGCGGCCAGGCTGCAGAACTAGCAGCCGTAGCTTACGTGGTCAGCCAGCCTGACTAGCTCCTCACATCAGCAGAGATACACTTGGACAGCATGCATGGCTGCAATAGCTTAACTGGCTTCCTGCCACAGTGGGAAGCAAGGGAATTTATCTCGGCAGATGGGAAACCTTTGTCATCTACGCATTTACTACAATTTATTTTCCAAACCACCCAAGGTCGTGAGTATACCCCCTCCACCCCCGAAGACCATAAGCAGGCATAGAGCAGTGACCAGGATCTGAAACAGACTCAGGAAGGAGCACACCCTGCTTCCTTTGACAAATGGTGGGATACAATCACCATACAGGACCGGCTAGTCGTTAAGGATACCTGTACGTGGTCACGACCAGGGATCGCAACCAAATAATTTATCAAAATCACCATGTCCAGGAGCCACAGGTGAGCAAATTAAGGGATTGCGCTGGTGTCCAGACATAGACCAAAACGTACAACGTTACGTCAATAATTGTATCGTCGGGAAGCATGGTGGTGCAATGGTTAGCCCTGCAGCCTCACGGCGCTGAGGTCCCAGGTTCGATCCCGGCTCTGGGTCACTGTCCGTGTGGAGTTTGCACATTCTCCCCGTGTTTACGTGGGTTTCACCCCCACAACCCAAAGATGTGCAGGTTAGGTGGATCGGCCACGCTAAATTGCCCCTTAATTGAAAAAAAATAATTGGATACTCTAAATTTAAAAAAAAAAAATAATTGTATCGTCTGTGCCCAAAACAATCCCGGTAAATATGTCCACAAAGGCCTCTGGACTAATTTGCAGATGAATTACATCAGTTCCTTCCGGCCAGGCACAGGAAGTAACAAATACAGCCTGGTCGTCATAGACACCTTTCGTAAGTGGGTCGAAGCATTTCCCACTTGGACCAATATGGCCAAAGTCAGTGCAGCTATCCTAGGGCAGCAAATCTTCACGAGGTAGGGTCTCCCTTGCAGTTTAGATTTAGACCAAGGCACTCACTTCACCACAGCATGTGATGCAGTGGGCAATGAGGTTATTTGGAATCCAACAAATATTCCACATCGCGTATCATCCTCAATCCGGTGGGATAGTGGAAAGGATGAACCGCAGCCTCAAAGACATGTGGCGGAATTCTCCAGGAATTCTCCAGGAATCGCCCGGGGCCGGCATAAATCCCGCCCCCGCCGTGTCCGGAATTCTCCGCCACCCGGGAATCGGCATGAGCGGGAATCACGGCGCGCCGATCGGCGTGCCCCCCGCAGTGATTCTCCGGTCCGCGATGGGCTGAAGTCCTGCCGCTGACAGGCCTCTCCCACCGGCGGGAATTGGAGCACCTCTGGTGCCGGTGGGATTGGCGGCGCGAGCGGGCCCCTGGGGGGGGCGCGGGGCGATCGGACCCGGGGGGTGCCCCCATGGTCGCCTGGCCCGCAATCGGGGCCCACCGATCGGCGGGTGGACCAGTGCCGTTGGGGCACTCATTTTCTTCCGCCGCAGCCACGGCCTCCACCATGGCGGAGGCGGAAGAGACCCCCCCTACCGCGCATGCGCCGGTGGTGACGTCAGCGGCCGCTGACACACCGCCGCATGCGCGAACCGGAGAAGGCCTTTCGGCCAGCCCCGACGCCGGGCAGCGGGCATCAAAGGCCATTGGCGCCGGTGTTGGCGCCAGTCGGCGTGGCGCCAACCACTCCGGCATGGGCCTAGCCCCTAAAGGTGCGGAGAATTCCGCATTATTTGGGGAGACCCGATGCCGGAGTGGTTGGCGCCACTCCGCTACGCCGGGACCCCCCGCCCCACCGGGTAGGGGAGAATCCCGGCCATGATCCGTAAGATCGTCCAAGAAAATAACTGTACCTGGAACAAAGTCCTGCCCATTGTCCTTATGATGGTGTGCAACTCAGTTTCCAGTTAAATGGGGTTCACACCCCCCCCCCCACGTACTCATGACAGGGCCCAATGAAAGGGATTGAACCCCTACTTGGGCTGGATTTATCTGAACCCGAGCTCGCAGCCCTTAGTTATGAGACCACAGTCAAAACACTGTTGGAAAACATCAGAGTTGCACAACTAGTAGCAGCTGTTAAAATTGGGAAAAGAAAGAAGCAGAGTAAGGCTCACTTTGATGACAAGGTGAACCCCATCGAGTATGAGGTTGGGCAGAAGGTAATGATCAATGGTAGATAAGGTGAGCCCATCCGTTTATCATGTACTGGTGGTTTCCAGGAAGGCCGGATGGTACCATGTGAACCAAATGACGGCATTTGGCTCCCAAGACTATATCTAGTGACATTTAACACTAGAGGAATTGAGGCAGTGACCCCTGACCCCCAATTCCAGGGTACGGCCCTGACACCGCCACAAACTCCAGATGAAAGACTTCGTCTGATGGTACTGAGAAAAAGAAAACAAGTCGCGATTAAACTGCGTACACTTGAATGCACCTGGCACCGGGACCCTCAGAAGTGCCTGGTTCCGACTGGGAGCCAGTGGAAGAACAGGCTCCAGGTAGCCAGAGCTACCACTTAAATCACCCTCTTTTTAAAAGAGAATACCTGGACCCTGTCATCCCCAATTGTAAATAAAATGTATTGTGTTCATTTTGAATTCATAAGGCCTGCCGACAGACCCCTTGTCCCCTTACGGTACTCCCCCACATTTCCTTCTTCCATGATTTCACGGAAGATGGCCACAGACTGCCTGTTATAACGAATTGGCAGGATCTGTTTGATAAAAATACTGTGTTTGAAAGATCCAAAGCATACCTCATTCAGTACAGTATTATTGGTAGTCATCACCTCATATCAATCATTCAGGAACGTAGTTTCCTCGACATACTCCCGAGGTAGGCAGACCTTTGTTTCGCCACCTCGCTTAGTCTCCTATGCCATCTTCTTCACACAGAAATATTGTCCCCAAACATCGGCGAACCTTGCTTCACCATCTCTTCTCGGCTTAATCTCTTCTCATCCACACGAGCATTCCAAGCATTGTCTGGCATCTTTGACTTTGTCTATATATATGTTTCTGGAACATATCTCTTCATTCACCTGAGGAAGGAGCAGTGCTCCGAAAGCTCATGTTTGAAACAAACCTTTTGGACTTTAACCTGGTGTTGTAAGACTTCTTACTGTGCCCACCCCAGTCCAACGCCGGCATCTCCACATCATGTATGTATGTTGGGTGGGGAGCAGGATTGTTTGCCCACGATTCTGATACTTGCCTGTCCGGTACCTTTGCCAGAGTTGTGTAATCCGGTTCGCTGATGCTCACTGGATCAAGAGGACGACTATGGCAAAATGGACAACAGCCTGGATTTTAGGCCCGATATACAACCGGACACTTTAAATTAAGAATTGGACATTTGGCATCACATCCACAGTGAATTTGAACAGCCAAGTTCAAATAAACTGTGCAGAGACAGACAGTTGGGGCAAGTCTGGGCCTGCACTGTGAACAGGACATCAGGAGATAATCGGTCCCATTTAAATGGATCGATTGTTGTGGATTGCCCAGATTGAAGATAGACTTTCTGGCATCCAGATTTCCCGCCATTACCATATATGGGGTAAGGTTACATACGGACAATATACCTGATGATGGACCCTGGGGGTGGCTTCCTGGTGCCCTGCAGAGTTACAATCGGCAACTCCATTGGGTGTTGCAATCCCTGCTCCGAGACCTTATTAGCTGTGCCAGAAAACCTCTGGAAAGACGGGAAGAGGGAATAAGAATCGACCACCAGGACCCTCCCCAACGAAGATTCGATAAAGAGGCAACAGAGAAGGTTCGACGGTGAACCAGAGGCCAGAAGGAACCAGCATGCAGGACCCACCATGGCAGTCGGAGGCGCTGAGAAAACCGAAACTCAGAGAATTGGACCCGCAGCTTCACTGAGTTCATTGGCATCAGTAGTATTAAGAACCTTGGGATTATTGTAGTTGGGATAATTTAAAGGGGGGGGGGGGGGGTAACTGATTTTACTACGTTTGATAATACGTTTGGTTGAATTGTAAACTTGTATTTGTCCTTTGTTCATCTCGTAAATAAGGGCACCTGGGTAAAACATTTGAATAATAAACTGGTCAAAGTGTCTGAAGTTTTACAAACAACACTGGAAATAATTCTGAGGACAGAATATATCTGCACTTGGATGGACACAAATTAATCAGGGATAGGCAGCGTAAATTTGACAAGGGAAGGTCGTGTTTGATAAATTCATTGACTATTTGGAGGAGGCAACTAGGAGTGTTGATGAGGGGAATAAATTTGATCTGGTCGATATGGACTTTAAAAAGGGTTTTGATATGGTCCCTCATGGCAGACTGGTAAAGAAATAAGGGCCTCTGAGATCCAAGGCAACGTGGCACGTAGGATCCAAAATTGGCTGAGAGGCTAGAAGCAGAGTGTAATGCTGGAAGGATGTTTCTGTGATTTGAAGTCTGCTTCTAGTGGGATTGTGCAGGGCTGGAGGCTGGGGCCCTTGCTACCTGTGGTGTACATTAATGATTTGGACTTAAATGTAGGGGATATGATCAAGCAGTTCCTGGATGACATGAAATTTGGTAGGGTGGTAAATAGTGACGAGGATAGCCGTAGACTGCTGGAGGATGTCAATGGATTGGTCAAGTCGGAAGAGCAGTGGGAAATGGAATTCAACCTGTAAAAGTGTGAGGTAATGCACTCAGGCAAACAAGGTAAAAGATTACACGTGAAGGTAGAACCCTGGAAAGTACTGAAGATCAATGGACCTTGATGTGCATATCCACAGATCCCTGAAGTTGGAGGCTGGTAGATTAGGTGGTTAAGAAAGGGTATGGGATATTTGCCTTTATTAGCCAAGGCAGGCATAAAATACAAGAGCAGGGATGTCATGCTGGAACTACGGATATAAAATGCGGATTAGTCCACAACTGGAGTACTGTATGTAGTTCTGGTCACCGCATTATAGGAGGAATGTGGTTGCACTGGAGAGGATGCAGAGAAGATTTACCAGGATGTTACCTGGGATGGAGGTGGGGATACATATGGTGGATACGAATGCACTTCTTCCATTAGCAGAGGTGTCAATAACCAGGGGACATAGATTTAAGGTGAGAGGTAGAGAGTTAAGAGGGGAGTTGAGGAGAAACATTTTCACCCGGAGGGTGGTGGGAATCTGGAATTTACTGCTTGAAAGAGTGGTTGAGTCAGAACTCTCATGCCATTTAAGAAGTATTTAGATATTCACTTCTGCTGCCATAAACTCCAGGGCTATGGACCACACGCTGGAAAACGGGATTCATGTAGTCAGATCTTTGTTGACTGGCGTGGGCGTGATGGGCCGAATGGCTTCCTTCTGCCCTGTAAATGACTATCACTCTATAATCCTGAGATATCACTATTACAATCATTATCAACATCAGTTTACAGGATTAATGGCCCTGCCCATCTAATGGGTTTCTAGTTTTCTGTAAATATTTCTCAACTAAAATCCCTTGTGTTTGTCTGCACTGAGTTCTTCTGACAGTCACTTAAGTAATTTCAAGCATCTGAAAGGCTAATTTGACCAATTTCAAAATGTGAGACTTTGTACATGCATTTTCACAATCGCAATTTGTTCAGATTCTGGGGATAAGAAATACAAAGAAATAAATATTCCGCCCATGTATAAACATTTGAAGCAGACGTTTTGGAAAAATGAAGGTGAACAGTTCGGAATGTCAAAGGATTTTGCCTGAGTAGAGGGTTCTGGGAAGTGAGTTAAAGGCCACATGAAAAATAGTAGCTTGATTTCCACAGTCTGACAGAAGAGAGACATTTGTAAGAACAGGACATGCATGGACAATTAGTAGCAGATACGTAAGCTTACACTTCAGGTTTCTCTGTGGTGTGATAAACAAGGCGATTCCCTGGACAGCCATTAAGAAAGCCCTGCACACACATCTTTTATGAGGTAGTTGGTTTCCATGTCATTGGGCAGCTGGCTGTAAATTATGCTAAGTATTCTCCTCCTTTACCCTTTTCTGTTTCCAAAATACACCTATTTCTTAGTTAGTAATATGCCAATTTCTTCAGTATCACAGTCCAGCATTCAATAAAACAGTGTAACAGATTCAAAAGAAAATTGATGTATCAGTTCCACCAGTTATTAATGCAACAAAAAGATTTGGATATATTATAAAATGGGGAAGATGTTTCATACATGCACTGACCTTTATATTCTTAAATGCTGAAGTCATTCATTTGGTTTATAATCCTTCAAATTAATCCCATTTCCAAATGTGTGCCACTGAAAATTTTGAAGGGGTCACAAAGTAAAATAAGATTGCCATTTTTCCCATCCACTGTGTCATATGTTGTGGAGGCATTCGGTATTAAAATGATTTATCATCATCAATTTTGATCAGCAGTATAAAAATAATAATTGGGGCTCTAGCTTTAAGCCAGTGCTTAAGTGCTGCTATCTTGAGTGAGGGTTAAATCCATGTCACCTAAGAAGAAGGCTCAAGAACTAAAGGGACACAGCCATTCACCACTGGCACGGCTTATTTATTCAAGGTGGTGGAGCTGTCATCAGGGGTTAGTTAACTGGAACGGTTACATTCATTGACAAGTGTCTGGGGCCAGCAATGAGAGATCATTTCCATTCAACATTAATAATTGCTATTCTGCCTAAATTAAATCATAGAGATGTTGCCTACCCACAATTCCAAGGGCTCACTCTAAACCTAGAACCTTAGTGATTGGATAGCTCAATGAGTATAAAACTATGCCAGAAAATTACAGTGCTCCGTGGCAGAGGACCAGTCTTTCTCAGGGTTAGGTGGATTTTACAACCAATTACATAATCTGTGTTTTAAAGGCTGAGCCATTTTAGCATTGAAGGATTCAGTGAGAAGTGGATTCTGTATTTGAACCCTTGTCTACAATATTCTTCAGACCTTCCTCAGTGACGTCCATTTTCTTGAGGTTTCATTACAGTGTACTTTTTTCACATAGGGTTTTCTTTTGGTAGGAAGTGTAACTTAAATCAGTTTTTTTGTTTTGAAATACTGGAAAGTTGCAAAGTCATTCATATCGCACATCAAGTTGTGAGCTGCAGCACACAATTCTAGAAATTGGGTATGCACTTACAATCTCAAAGTATCTGATGTGTTGGGTATGCTGGGTCTGCGAGGACTGCGTTCACCACAGCAGTGAGAGAGACAGGCTTCCAACACTTGGAGAAATGCAACTCTATTTTATTGAACTACCAACTGTTAAACATACTTAGACTGTGGGTTGACACTATGCTGAGTTGACTGGAGACCTGAGGCTAACCTGACCAGACTATCTTACTACCACATGGTGGATGTTCGTGTGGTTGCTCACGGGCTCTGGCTGTCTCAGAGGCTGCATCCCAAGAGAGCGGGAAAACTAGTCCCCTCTGGCTTTATAGTTGTCCTGTCTGGTGATTGGCTGCTGTGTTCTGTGGTGTTCATTGGTCATCCTGTGTGTCAATCAATGTCTGTCTGTGCACCATCATATACTTGTGTGTATATTATGACATCTCCCCCCTTTTAAAAAATGTGTATATGTCAATAAATAGTGAGTATGTGAATGTGCCTGACTATGTACAAAGTATGTGAGCGTATTTACATGACTAGGAACCTGACTACAGTATATACAAAAAATATGAACGTATTTACATGGGAAGGTGTCTAGTGCAGATAGAGTGCATATAACAAATTATAAAGAACAATATGTACAGGCGAGTGAACGAAGAACAAGGCAACGAAACATTCAGTCTATAAATTCAGTCTCTGTGGCGGGTGACAAATTCTGGTTGACCGTAAAGGTGGCACACCACTTGTCGTCCGGATCAATGCTCAGCACTGGGAGGGGCTTGGCCTTTCTTGAGGAAAGCATTGTATGCTTGGTGATGATGCCCACCCGGAACGGGGATGTGAGATCCTCGGTGTCGGGATCTGGAACCATGTCAGAGTCGGAATCTGCAACGGGTTGCTGCATGGACTGAACGTTCCTGCGCTGCTGCTGGGACCGATGTGAGGTGGGCAGTTGAGCAGATCTGCACAGGGCTGCGTAGTGTCCAAGCTTGCCACATGGAGACAGCGTCGAGATTTCGCGGGACATTGCCGTTTTAAGTGGGAGGAGCCACAGTTGTTGCACGTCATGGCGCCGATGTCAGGACGCTCCGTGCGCCACCGCGCATGCACGGTGCGGTCAAACGATGTGCGCACCTGCGCAGTTCGGTCCTCAGCCTCACCGTCCCCTCGGTTGTTGCGCGCATGTACAGGAGCCCAGGAAAAGTGTGCAAAATGTCTGCCCTCATCCAGACTCAGGCCCTGGAGCTGTTTTACGGCCTGCACCCGCTCCACACCGTGGGGGCCTTGCCGCGCCGTCTCTGCCGCCTTAATATGGGAGTACCGGTTAGTAGCGTGTTCATGTAGGACACAGGTCTCGAAGGCGATGGCGATGGTGAGCTGCTTCACTTTAAGGAGCTGCTGGTGAAGGGGATCGGAGTGGTCCCGAAAACGATCTGGTCGCGGATCATGGAGTCGGAGGTGGAGCCGAAGTTACAGGATTGCACGAGGATACGGAGATGGGTTAAGAAGGATTGAAAAGGTTCATCCTTATCCTGAAGCCTCTGTTGGAATATGTAGCGTTCAAAGCTCTCGTTGACTTTGATGACACAGTGGCTGTCGAACTTCAGCAGGACTGTTTTGAACTTGGACTTGTCCTCAACTTCAGCAAAGGTGAGGGAGTTAAAAATGTGGATAGCGTGGTCCCCGGCTGTAGAGAGGAAGAGAGCAATCTTTCTGGCATCCGATGCGGCTTCGAGATCGGTGGCTTTGAGATACAGCCGGAACTTCTGCTTAAAAATCTTCCAGTTGGCATCGAAGTTGCCGGCGACGCGGAGCGGCGGGGGAGGGCGGACGCTGTCCATATTACTGGATGGCTGATCGCTGGTCAAAGGCAGACTATCTCAAGGTAGGTTCGTCAAACTCTAACATCATGCACTGGTACCATGATGTGTTGGGTATGATGGGTCTGCGAGGACTACGTTTACCATAGCAGTGAGAGAGACAGGCTTCCAACACTTGGAGAAATGCAACTCTATTTTATTGAACTACCAACTGTTAAACATACTTAGACTGTGGGTTGACACTATGCTGAGTTGACTGGAGACCTGAGGCTAACCTGACCAGACTATCTTACTACCACACGGTGAACGTTCGTGTGGTTACTCACTGGCTCTGACTGTCTCAGAGGCTGCATCCCAAGAGAGCGTGAAAGCTAGTGCCCTCTGGCTTTATAGTGGCCATGTTCTGTCTGGTGATTGGCTGCTGTGTTCTGTGGTGTTCATCGGTCATCCTGTGTGCCAATCAATGTCTGTCTGTGCACCATCATATACTTGTGTGTATATTATGACAGTATCATTCTTTTATTTAATTAATTTAGAGTACCCAATTATTTTTCTTCCAATTAAGGGGCAGGATAGCGTGGCCAATTCACCTATCCTGCACATCGTTTCGGGTTGTGGGAATGAGACCCACGTAGACACGGGGAGAATGTTCAAACTCCACACAGACAGTAACCCAGGGGCGGGATCAAACCCAGGTCCTCAGCACTGTGATGCAGCAGTGCTAACCACTGCGCCACCGTGTTGCCTGACAAAATATCATTCGCATGAAAGGTCACAGGCGGAATTCTCCGCCCTCGGGAAAAATCGGGAACTTGGCCGAGTTTCATGACGGCCTCGGAGGCCACTCCTCGCCCCCTATTCTCCCCTCCCAGCGGGGCTAGGAGCTGCGCTCCGGAACTCTCGGCCACCAGGCCCCCTACAAGCCCCAAAACGAGCATCTCACGGCGATTTCACGACGGCAGCGACCAGGTGTGGTTGCCGCCGTCGTGAAACGGTCGTGAACGGCAGGCCGCTCGGCCCATCCGGGTCGGAGAATCGCCGGTCGCCGGGAAAAACGCGAGCGCCGATTCTTCCAAAGGTGGTGGTGGTGGTGGGGGGGGGGGGGGGGGGGGGGGGGGGTGTGTGTGTGTGTGGGAGAATCGCGGGGGGCGCCAGGGGGTCGTGAAATTAGTCGGGGGCCCTCCCGTGATTCTCCCACCCGACGTGGGGAGCGGAGAATCGCGCCCCACTTACCTGAAACGTTAACTTTGTTTCTCTGTCCACCAATGCTGCCTGACTATCTAGATCAAAGTGTGGGTTGCGAGGAGCTGTCATGAGGGTTGCGAGGAGGTGTCATGAGGGTTGCGGAGCGATCAGACACTGCATTCTTGCAGTGGTTCCAATCGCGGGAGAAGTATCCAACGGCTGCTACCAGCATTTAAATTGAGAATGGTGGCTGTTACCGGCTTTTAAATGAGAAGAAAACGAGGTTGTCTGCCGTCTTCTGACCATAAGCAGCAGCAGTGAACATGTCACGCGGCATGCATGTACACTTGATGTCAAGTGCCCTATTCTTGTGACAAATCAGAGGACAGCTTCGTCCATTCTTTAGATGCTAGCAAGCAAGGCAAGTGAACTGCGAAGTTGGATCATTTTGTTACAAGAAAGAGACGGCCAGTGATACAAATAGGCAGTGTACCTACTGGCCAGGATTTAACATTTGAATCTGGTGCGAGCTGGTCGGGAGAATCCACGGCAGGACAGAACAGTGCTAATGTTAGCTCTGTACAGAGCTCCAGGGCCTCTGGTTAACAACCTACAAATAAGAAACTTAACACAGGAACACAGCAGTATAAAGATAATCGTCTTGAGGCATAGTTTTGTCAATTGTGCTGCTGCAAATAAGGATGCAAAGCCCATATGTGTTACATGCAGGGAGGTACTGGAAAATGAGAGAAGTTTCAGGTTTTGAAAGGTAGGTGAAAAAATCCTTTTGATGTTGAAATCTCAGCCAATTATTAACTTACAGCTGACTCCAAAACAAAAGTCTACACTGCTGTACCTGACCTGTGATAGCACATTACAAACACGCCAAACGTCCATGGGGCTGTCAACATTCTGGAGCAGCATCTCCCAGGAGTTCCCAGTGCTGATTAAAACAAGTATTTTATTGCGATTGCCCTTCACAACGACCTACAAAGATTGGATTTCCGTTCTCTCAAAGATGAAGGCAGCACAAAGGAACTGGCTGAACTCTGCACCAGATGTATGCATTTCACTCTCCTCCTGTGAAGGTGGCACGGTAGCACTGTTGCTACACAGCCCCAGGGCCCTGAGTTCGATTCTCAGCTTGGGTCACTGTCTGTGCGAAGTCTGCCAATTCTCGTGTCTGCATAAGTTTCCTCTGGGTGCTTCGGTTTCCTCCCACAAGTGCTGAGAGCCGTGCTTGTTAGGTGAATTGGACTTTCTAAATTGTTCCTCAGTGAACCGAACAGGGGCTGGAGAGTGGCGATTAGGGGATTTTCACAGTAACTTCATTGTAGTGTTTAAAAAAAAAAAATTTTTTATTGGATTTTTTTTTACATAAAATATAACAAACAATGAAATGCAACAAAATAACCCATAACAACTGTAACACCCCCCAGACCGTATCAACGCATGTATCATATCCCCCCCACCCCCCAACCCCAACAAGAGAACTTAAAAATAAATTAAAATTAAATAAACAAACATAGTCATCGTCCCGTCCCCCCTTTTCCCTCCCCCTCCCCCCGGGTTGCTGCTGCTACTGTCCCAGTACCCTATCATTGAGCCAGAAAGTCGAGGAAAGGTTGCCACCGCCTAAAGAACCCTTGTACCGATCCTCTCAGGACGAATTTGACCTTCTCTAGCTTAATAAAACCCACCATGTCATTGATCCAGGTCTCCACGCTTGGGGGCCTCGCATCCTTCCATTGTAGCAAAATCCTTCGCCAGGCTACTAGGGACGCAAAGGCCAGAACACCAGCCTCCTTCGCCTCCTGCACTCCCGGCTCCACCCCAACCCCAAAAATCGCAAGTCCCCATCCTGGCTTGACCCTGGATCCCACCACCCTTGACACCGTCCTCGCCACCCCCTTCCAGAACTCCTCCAGTGCCGGGCATGCCCAGAACATATGGGCATGGTTCGCTGGACTCCCCGAGCACCTGACACACCTGTCTTCACCCCCAAAGAACCTACTCATCCTCGTCCCAGTCATGTGGGCCCGGTGCAGCACCTTGAATTGGATGAGGCTAAGTCGCGCACACGAGGAGGAAGAATTAATCCTCTCCAGGGCATCAGCCCATGTCCCGTCTTCGATCTGTTCCCCCAGTTCCCCCTCCCACTTAGTTTTCAGCTCCTCTACTGACGCCTCCTCCACCTCCTGCATAATCTTGTAGATATCAGATATCTTCCCCTCTCCGACCCAGACCCCCAAAAGCACCCTGTTACTCACCCCCCTCGCGGGAAGCGAAGGGAATCCCTCCACCTGCCGTCGAGCAAATGCCTTTACCTGCAGATACCTGAACATGTTTCCCGGGGGGAGCCCAAATTTCTCCTCCAGCTCCCCCAGGCTCGCAAACCTCCCGTCAATAAACAGGTCCCTCAGCTGTCTGATGCCCGCTCTGTGCCAACCCTGAAATCCCCCATCAATGTTCCCCGGGACGAACCTATGGTTCCCCCTTAACGAAGCCTCCATCGAGCCCCCACTTCTCCCCTATGTCGCCTCCACTGCCCCCAAATCTTGAGGGTAGCTGCCACCACCGGACTCGTGGCATACCTCGTAGGAGGGAGCGGCCATGGTGCCGTTACCAGGGCCCCCAGGCTTGTATCTCCACAGGACACCCTCTCCATCCGTTTCCACGCTGCCCCCTCCCCCTCCATCACCCACTTGCGCACCATCGACACATTGGCCGCCCAGTAGTACCCCGAGAGATTGGGTAACGCCAGCCCCCCCCCCATCTCTACCCCGCTCCAAGAAGACCCTCTTCACCCTCGGGGTCCCATGCGCCCAAACAACATTGTAGTGTTAATGTCACTTTATTGTGATACTAATAAAGATTATTATTGTTATAACGTGGTTGGAGTGAGACTGTGAGGACCAAGCAGTCTCCCCTTTTGCGTTAAAGGTCAGCAAATGTGGCTTGTGTTGCAACGGTCTGCCCGTGCACGTGGGTCACGAGGTTTGGCCGACATGGATCCCCAAGCTTGTCGGTTGGCAAAAGTGGGTCCCTGGGAAAACAATTTGAAAACACTACATATAGATGGCAGAAACTCATCAACCTCCTTTGACAGAGTCTTCCAAACCGTTGATCTCTGCCATCTAGAAGGACAAGGGTAGCAGATGAACAGAAACACAGCACCTGCAAGTTCCCGCCAAGCCACACACCACCTTGATCAATGGATTAAAATCCTAGAACTCTCTTCCTAACAGCACTGTGGGTGTTCCTGTACCAGCCGGACTGCAGCAGTTCAAGAATGTGGCTCATCGTCTCAAGGGCAGTTTGGGCTAGCCAGCAATTTCTGGTCAAGCCAGTCACATCCACATCCCATGAAAGAATTTTAGAAAACTATTTCCAGCATTTTCTGTTTGTATTTCAGGTTTCTAGCATATGAAAAAGTGCCATGTAACATTTTGCATGTTTGGAAAAGATTATTTTAATCTCTTGTGCTGACAATTTCCCAGGCAGAGATGCAGTCTGTTGAAGACCATCTCTTTCTCTGTCCATTCCCCTTTCTTCTCTCCCTCCCCTCCTGTCTCCTCCACACATTTTGCCTTCTCTCCTGCCTTCTCATTTCCTCTTTCCTGCCCTTTCTCCCTTTACAACCCTCCATCCAGCCTATCTATATATTTATTTTGTCTCAACATTTTCCACGATAAATTATAATGGTTCATATTTACAACGTACTGCTGTAATTATATCTTCTTGCATATGGAAGTGCTGTATTGCCACCACTGGCAGGAGTGTGTAATTACAGTGCCAAATCGGTTGTTTCTTTATAAATGTTCATTTCAGAAATTTTCAGTGGAAATGTAAAAACAATCTTTGACTTCAAAATGGTAACTAAATTACATCTATACACCCTTTTCCAATGAAGCCCTCTAACGCCATGTCACCTGGGGGTTGTAGCTGGTCTTGGCTCCAGATATACAATTCCATGAGTTGGAAAACACATATAAAAGCAAGTTACGTGTAGGATGCACATTATAATCACAAAGAACACTGCCACGTCTGCAACATTTACGGTTCCATCTGTCTCAGTCTACCAACTACAGAAATCTTCCATGCCTTTGTAGTCTTCTCACATCTACCCTCCTATACTTTGCTCACCCAAAACTCTGCTGCATTCAGCATGTCCTGCTGCTCATAACCTCCACCTCTATTTGAGGGCCCAGTCCCTCAAATATTCAGATTTAAATTTGATTCTTGTGCTGAAATCTCTCCAGGGCTTGGAAATGAGACCAGCATTAAAACTTCCCTGTAATGTTATGTTTCTCTGATCCTGCTGCCCTTTATGTAGCTATAAAGCTCCAAAATATGCTATTCTCTATTCATGCATGGTAGGTCAAGAAAGTTATCTGACAATGACTTTCACCTTTTGAGTTTCGCCAGTATGATTTTCATCAGCAAAGCACACATTTACAAACCAATTCTCTCCCTCCCTCTCTCTCTTTTCCTCCCTCCCTCTCCCTTTTCAACCCATCAACTAGTAATACCACAGTTCCCCCAGCTCTTTACAGTCTCCAAGCTATTCAGACAGTTTTCCAGGTTTTAGACCCTTTATTTTCTCCAGCTCACATGTCCATTACTGAAAAACCGCCCGCTTCCCGGGAGTGATTTGCTTCTCCGCCTCAGAAGAATTCTCTGGATTCTTCTTTCTTCCTCCGTCTGCTTTCTTTTTGTGTCTGCATCTGTGCACTGACTGCCTTCACTCTCCAGCTCCTCTGCTTGTAGCTTTCTTTTGTGTCTGCACCTCTCCATTGTCCCTGTCTGCTGCAGAGTTCTTTTCTTAATCTGGAAACACTAGCAACAGGAAAGAAGTAAAGTCAAGTCATCATAGTCCCATGGGCTGCTTTCCTTTTTGAGGGGGAGAGCTGACTGTTGGTGATTTAACTTGAGGATCAGGCGAGGGGCAACGTTGAGAAGGTGGACCTTCATGGATACCCTCAGGAAATGAACCCACGCAGATGGACTCGCTCTGCTTCACAAACCAGCTTTCTAGCCAACTGAGCTAAACCGGACCCCACAGGAAGGAAGAAGTTAAGTGTTGCTAGTTTACATGGACCAGTATTTCTTATTATGCAAAACAAAATTAAGCCCTTTGCAATTGATGCAAACCGAGTCCTTTTCAAACATTAAAAAAAAATTAGATTCCACAGACCTGTTAACAAAATTATACATTTTCCTTACTGTACTACTTCTGGATCAAAGGTTGTCACATTTGCCCCTTGGAAAAAATAAGGCTTTAACACAGTAAAGCATCAGAATCACCTTATATACTGTATTTATTGAACTTAAAAGAACTATAAAGACAGCATTCTTTCAGCACACTTTCACATCCAATCAACGGCTGATTGTTCCTTGCTCCATTTATCCAACTTTAATTGAAAGAACACACGCATGGCATCCTTTCCGGAAAATAAAAGAACAACATCCTGCTTAGAGAGTTCTCCAAAAAATCTAACAGTTCAGTCACCTATTTTGCCTGGCTAACTTTGCCTTCATGATTCCTAACATCCAGCTGCTTTAATTCTTTGCTATGTAGCCTAAAGCAAAAGGACCAAGCTGTAAACCAATTTTTTTTTCTTCTTTTTATGCTCTCCTGACAAAACAAACATGTATTAGTCATAGAAATATCTGGCAAACTGGACAAATTGGTCCAATATATTTGCATTGTATAGAAAAATGCAATTGTGTAAAATAATACACTACCTTCAAACTTCCATGAGCCAAAACAATACCTTAGCTACTTGTTAAAAAAATCTGAAGTAGCTTTAGTTTGCATTTCTTTTTCTCTCGTTAGGAACGTCATCTTGAATACTTTAGCAATGTTCAGTCTTTTCATACCTGACAGATTCGAATGGCCTGATCCAGCACAGATTTTGTATCTGTAGCATAATCGGGGCATGGCAAAGCAGCTCGGCAAAAATGTGCTTGGAGCAGCAGGTGGGCCTTAGTGTGCGCACTGTCGAATGAATGTGGGTTCACTTCGATGGGAAGATGCTTAGCCAGGTCACTATTCAGCTGGTCTTCATTGTGGCGCACTGGAAGGTCTGCATATTCTGTAGCATCCTGGGAAGCATGAAAACAAATATGAGATTAGATTTGGAAGATTTAGCTGGTACAAATATCAACAATGTAGAGGTCAAATGGGCAAATAAGAAAAGGCACACATGGTCAAACAATGAAAGTAAACCAGGTTAATTGAAGAAATTCTAGATTATAGTTCTGGTTTCATAGTCGGATGTACTTCACATTTATCTAAAATAAAAAGACTATGAAATTTAATGTAGATATCACTGTTCATAAACATATCCACGTTGAGTAGATATTCCTCAACAAGAACTACTGTTCCGCAATAAAACAGCTAGAAAATACTTTCACAAGCCAAATTCTTCTTTGTTTATCGACACAGTATTTGTTTTACTGATAATTTTTAAATTAATTTAAATATTCACTTAAAATAATTAAGCAAAAAAAACTCAATGCTCTTGTGGAGGCTGTTAAAATGTACGCGTTTTCTTTCATTAACACTTGTTGATCAAAATTCTGACTTTTTCTTGTGGGACTCTTTCATAATATGAATAATGCCAGTGGGACACCTTATTTATCCCGGTGATAATACATGTGCAAATGGTTATTGTCTACCTTCTGTTCCAGTTGTTTTCAACATCCATTAAAATAACATGGATGTTTCAAACAAAACACTGAAACGAGCAATGTGCTAACTTGAAAATTTTAATAGGCACCGTTCAAAATTGTCCTGGTGCTAGTTCAGGACCCACTCTTCACTCCAACCTTTTTTTGGCCTTTAACACCCCCTCCCCCCCCTCTCATGGGCAAGGCCCCCCCCCCCCCCCCCCCCCCGGGCCTGACCCCTGACTGTGACAACCTGTCACTCAGGCACCACCACCCTGGTATCCTCAAGCTGCTTGGGTGCCAGAGTACTGCCCTGCTCTGATCCCCCAGGGGTCTCTAAAGGCCTGCGGGAGCCCCCCCCCCCCCCCCCCCCCCCCCCAACTCCTTCCCAAGGTGGCAACAGGCCTGGTCTACATTTATGGAAACTAGTGCTAAACGACACCCAGTCGAGGTCCAGCAGGCACGGCCTTGGACTCCCAGGCACCGGGTGAAAGCAGCTTCCGGGTGTTTAAAGATCATTATCTGGATCACTCCCAGCGAAGGGTAACGGAGTGGGTCGGGTGACTCGTGATTGGCCTGTGCACCTGGCTCCACCCTGGGCGCGTTGCGGTGGCTGAATCTCACCCATGGTGCTAAAAAGGTTATTGTTAAATTCCGTAAGTAGAACTCCTCTATGACCAAGTGGGCAAACTAAATGCCCAAGAGGAAAAAAAAATTAGAAGTCTCCAGAATTAATTATTAGTCTGTGTGGAGCTATTTAATTTTGTCAAGCCAGTAGTTAAGGGTTCTGTAACTGGCTTCAGGCACCTTAGGTTCAAGAGTAAAGCGAAAAGAATGAGTCAGGGTTCCCACTGCTGATTGCTAACGAATGTTATTTGCAGTGGATACAAGGACAGAGAGATCTCTGGGTACATATGCACAAATTGTTGATGGTAGCAGGGCTGATGGAGAAATTGGTTAAAAAGGATCTTGGGCTTTATAAATAGAGGCATTGAATTCAATCTGGAGAAAATTGCGATGAACCTTTATAAAATACTGGTTTGGCCTCAACTGGAGCAGTGTGGCTAATTCATGGCACCACACTTTAGAAAGGGTGTGAAAAGTTGAGAGAGTGCGCAGAAAAACATTACAAGAATGATTCTGGGGATGAACGATTTCTGTTCTTTGACTAGATTAGAGAAGATTGGTTTTGGTCTCCCGGAGCAGAATTTAGAGGAGGTTTGGTAGAGGTGTCTGCGGACAGAGAGAGAAAGAGAAAGAGAGAGAGAGAGAGAGAAAAGAGAGAGAGAGAGAGAGAGAAGAGATAGTCAGAGAAGAGAAAGGAATTATTCTCATTGGTCGAAGAGTTGAGAAGCCGAGGGTCTAGATTTAAGGTGGCTGGCAAAAGAATCAAAAGTGATATGAAGAAAATTGTTTTTACACAGCAAGTAACGGGGATCGGGCCACATTGCTTGAGGGTGCTGACTTTCAAAACTAATTGGATGAGCACATGAATGGAAACAAAAAACAATTGCACGTCTATGGCAAATAGAAAGCCAACATGGACTTGACGGTCCAAAAGGCCTCCTCCTGTGCTGTAACCATTCTGTGATACTATGCTGGAATGTGCCTGGATGTGGGAATTGATATCAACAATGAAATGCAACTTCCACCACTGAAAAATCCCAAAATTTGCTTCTGAGAGGAGACAAGCAAAAAAGAAATGGACACAAAGGGTAGATTTTAGAGGGCGCCGAGGAACACATCCCCGTTGATCTTGGCTGCTGGATTGGATTTGTTTATTGTCACGTGCACTGAGGTAGAGTGAAAAGTACTTTTCTGCGAGCAGCTCAAACAGATCATTTAGTACATGAAAAGAAAATAAAAAGCAAGGGAAGATAAAAGAGAAAGGTTAGTGATAATGTTAAGTGTTAGACTTAAATTTAAAAAAGATTAGTATGATTATAAGAGATGTAAAAAGCGAATCTGTTTGGGAGAGCTCGCAGAGAGTCGCCATGCTCCGGCGCCATCTTTCTGTGCAAAATGATTCAGGCAGCTATTGGGGCGGCACGGTGGTTGGCATTGCTGTCTTACTGCGGCAGGGCCCCGGGTTCGATTTCAATCTCGGCCAACTGTCTGTGTGGAGTTTGCACATTCCTCCAGGGACTCCGGTTTCCTCCCACAGGTTAGTTGGATTGGCCATGATAAATTGCCCCAAAGTGCCCAAAAGGCTAGGTAGAGTTACGGGGCTTGGCCTTAGTTAAGGTGGTCTATCGCAGGATCGGTGCAGACTCAATGGGTTGAATGGCCTCCTTTTGCACTTCATGGATTCGATGATTATAAATTGGTGCTGCGAGCGCAGAACATGATGAATGGACAAAGATAATGATGAAACAGAGTCTACAATTGACAAAAGCATGTATAACAGATTTGATTGTGGTACAGTGAGATGGGGGAAGGCACACAATATTGCGCATGTTAGGTTTGAGCTAGTTTGGAATGTCAACATTCATGCAAGTACAATGGGCACTTGAGTGAGTTAAAATAATGTACGTTTAAAGACTATTTTATTAATTTCTTTGAAAGTTCTGCTTAAAATTGGAGAAAATTAAAATGAAACTTTAATTCAGAATATTTATCTGTTAACAATTGCTTGATCTGTGCAGTCTTCTGCAGCGTTTGGAATGTTTAGACATTCTACCCATGCATTCTAGTCTTGGAATGTAGTGTCATATTTACTTTGAACCCTTTGGAGGTTTATTTATATACTGATCTCTTTCATTGGGACCTGTTTCTTTTAAGACTCTTCAGAGTGCACTGGACTTTATTTACTAAGGAACTCCTGACTCTTTCAAGTCTCATCAGTCTTGAGAGAACGCCAAATCTTGGTTGTGCTATTGGTCGGGATGTATTCATTTTACCTTTTCACAAATGGTAGACTTTATTTACTTCCTAGTCATTTTAAGAACTAATACTTAAGTTCTAGTCCATAGTTATAGCTGGAACATAAGTGAGGTTCATTTTCTTATCTGCATCACGCCACTAATTAAAGTAAATTGACAACAGGGACTGAAGCCTTTTGTGTAACAGAGAATGGAATTGAATGGGGTAGCAAAAGGTCGTCATAACCCATTATATTCCTCTGTGAAAGGTTGGCTTCTATGTCCTGCCCTTGTTTGTTTTGTGCAGTCCAAGCAAATTGCTTACCACTAGTCTGTATCTCTGGTTTGCCCAGCTGTCTTTGAATAAAGACATCTACTCTCACAAATGTTAAGGGACAGTGATTGACAATCCTATGATGAACACTGGCTGTAACCCAGCTACTGTTCTTGAATTCTGCAACAGAATAGAGTGAATAAGGAAACTATGCTTCATGCTGACACGAGAAGGCCTCCTGTTCCCGCAGCGGCTTCCATTTTCTTCTCTACCTTCTTGAATTAAAGTCTCAATCTGTGCAGAAAATGGCTTATACCAAAGCACCCTTAGAGCTGCGCAGCACGTCATTTTTAGATTAGTTGGGGACAGAACAGGACTCCTGTCACATTTTATGATTTCGAACTCATGACTGCAGATTCAAATATATTTTTTTTAAAGAGTAGTTATTAATATGAATAAAATAATAGATAACACTGGGTATATTAACATTTTAAGCATTCATAATATTTCTATTGCTGTCTTTGCAAAATGGACAGTCAAAACTCCAGTAAGGTGAATGAATTATATAAGCAAGTGTATGGTTCATAATGCATACTTGTGCTGCTGCAAACACAAATAATTCTATATTGTGTTGGGACAACTATATCCATATTGATGCTGCTCACGTTGTGAGTCAATAAAACAAAAGAAAAGTAATTAGGGTCAGTTTTAGTCTCAGCCGAAACATTCAGCAATTTAAGTTGAATGTGTATATATTCCAGGTATGCAGCAGGGCAGGTGTATTAACAGAATATGTATCGATGCATGTTATCCCATAAGATGCTCAGTTTGGAACATTCAGCAGCTTATTCAATATTTCAGCTACAATACATTCAAAACTGGCTACAGTAGACAGGATGAGTGAGCATTTCTGCATGGTTCAGAAACTAAATATAGTGGTTTATACTGAATTTTGGTTAATTTTGAGCCACACAAAAACAATACAATCAGTGTATTAAAATTTTAATTAGGAAACATCACATTGCACAGTTAATGTCCATTTAGTAGTGCTATTTTCAAAAATAAGCATACTAGTGCTTGATTTAACAGCGTGGAAAGATGCAGTTCAGCTGAACACAAAGATAAGAGGTGGGTAGAAATGCTCCAAATGTGGATCAGCATTACTGAATAAACTAAATGAACTGTCTCTGATTCTATCACCTTTTATTGTAAAACATGTCGGTGCAGAATGTTAGATTTGAATTACATTGTGATATAAGGTTTAAAACCATCTTCTTCAGAAACATAGGAAGAATCATTCCCGTACCGGCCTCCCCGAACAGGCGCCGGAATGTGGCGACTAGGGACTTTTCACGGTAACTTCATTGAAGCCTACTTGTGACAGTAAGCAATTATTATTATCATTCTCATATTAAAATTGCTGCTATTTGTATTTTTGGCACATCATTGATAGACAAGCTTTCTCAGCTGATGAGGTCCCAAGCTCTGGGATTTCCGTTTTACACTGCTATTCTTTTTTCTTCTTCTCCTCATTTGACACACTCAGTCAAACCCACCTCTTTAATCAAAGTTTTCAATATCCTTGCCCTATACCTCCATTTTTGATTTTTGTCTGATTGTGCTTCTATGAAGTGTCTTGGGGTTTTCTCGAAGTTAAGGTTGATACTTAAAGGTGTAACAATTATTTTACCTGTAGCTTTAATAACGCTAAAACAAACAAGCCTTCAAACTAGAAAGCTTACATTTTTTGGAGACAAAATAATTGATAAGAGCAGCGTCAACATAAACTTCTCTTTCATAATCATTATCAAACAGAGTTTTTACTTTACTACCTGGCCATTAAATAATCTTGCTGGGTAGGCTTGCACACCTATACAGTAAGCTGTCTGAATTATGCCCTCTAACTTAAATGGAAGGAAAATCAGGCAGCCTCTGTTACAGCCAATGATTCACCATTTTAATTTCCACTGTATACTCTGCCCGGGTGATTATTTAATGTTGTGATATTTCCTCTCAGAAAAAATAAAGGAGCCAGCGCCTTTTGGAAAGAATCATAAAGGATCTCAATGATGGAAAACATGCACCTCTACATTTCTGGCATTGAAATTAACAGAATCTGGCATACTTTTCACTCATAGATGTTGACTTCACTACTCAAATAATACATTTAAAGTGCACAAGTTAAGGAAAGCATTCCTTCTCAGTCCCCATATCTCCATGGGGGAAATAGGGGAGAACCTTTCTTAGACAGTACTAAAATAAAAGACTGAACCTAGGTTCTGTCACTCTGTCTGGAGCAACTCTTTAATGATTAAAACTACTCGTTGGAGACGTTGAACTAGCTATCCAAATGCTGCAGGAGTGTAAACTGAGTGCCTTACCACTTCATAAACTGCCTATTGAAAGTGAATAGCACTTAATATTTAAACAGTTTGCCTGGTAAGAGATGAGCAATGAGGTTGTAGTTAATATACACCAGACTTTAGGGCAACCTGATTAATCTGTAACATACAAAGGTGACAAAACAGGACTACATTATTTCCTCACATTCCAGCGTGTACATTATAGTGCTAGTCATTTTGTACTTCTAAAACTTAAAAAGTTCAATCTCTACAGTTGGTGGAAAAGATTGTTAAAGGGGGCCCTGGTAAGATAAGGTAAATCCTGAATTTTACTTTAAAACCAGCAAAGATACTAGGACCAGAGGGCATAAGGCTACAAATACATTTTGACTCGATATTAGGAGGGCTTTCTTCATACAAAGGTTGATAAACGTTTGGAAAATCTGACAAGCAGCATCGACTTTAAGGGTATTCAAAATGCAGCTGATTGTGAGCTGGGAGTGTTCAAAAAATGGAAGGACAAGCATTGATGGGACCAACAGCCATTCCATTTCTTGACATTTATTTTAGTTTTACCCCCCCAAAGGCAGCAACAGAATGTCCACATTACAACTGCACAGGACTATAGCACTTTGACGCTTACCCAAGAACACTTAAAGAGCTGGTCTTACAAGATTGTTCTCCTGTCTCTGCAAAAGGGGAGTGCATGGAAAGACAATGGGAAGTCTGGAATGGATGTTGAAATATTGGGGTCTGGCACTGCCCAGTGTTCTGCCAATTAAAATTAAGCAACAGTAAAAAAGTAATTTCCCCATTGTGTTTATTTAAAATAGAGTCACTGACACTATTGAATGGACCTCTAAAATGCTCCTAATTTCCTTGATGGGAAAAGCATTTTGAAAATTCCCTCCCACCACTATGTTCTGATCACATATGACCTTGAATCCCAAGGTTCTCTCCACCCATCATTAAAAATTTAGTTCCTGGTATGTACAGTATTGATTCTAAAAGCACTGGAAGTGCTACAGAATATCCATATGGTGTTGTGGGACTAGGGACCCGAGGAAAATGCCCTTGGGCCTTGAGGCTTAGGGGAGTTATGCAGTCTGTGAGGGGAATTTAGTTGGAAAGGGAAAGATGGTGGTGGGAAGAGTAGAATGGAGGGGACTGGTACCAGCAAGTGGGATTCTCAATTTGATACCTTTGCTACAAGTTCTGAATTTACATTCAATGTTCTCTCAGGTACAGTAATAAATGAATGTGTATTTCAGACAGTGCATGTGTCACCACTGTATTACAGTTCGGAAGGGAATTTGGATCCACACCAGTGACATTTGCAAAATTCCTGGCATAAGCATTGCTAAGCAAAACTTGCAGAGGGTGGTGAATTTGTGGAACTCGCCGACCCATAGCGCGGTGGATTCAGAGTCATTAAGTAGTTTCAAGAAGGAGATGGACATATTTCTGATAAAAAAAACAGGTTAAAATTATATGGGGAATAGGTTGGGAGGTGGATTTGAGACCAGGAAGAGATCATGATCTGATTGAATGGTAGTACAGGCTTGAGGGGCTGAATTATCTACTTCTGCTCCTAACTCTGATGTTCCTATGTAAGCAGACATGGAACTGGAAGCCACAAGGGAGAAGAGCTGGTGGTCAAACAAGAGCCATCCTATGCATCACAATAACAAGCTGCTGTTGAAATAAACTTGCAACTATGTGAGCTGGAGGATAAATTCAAAGCAGAATTGAATGGTGTTGATTAGTTACTGCCTTAATTGTCTCTAAGGAACAGGAAGAATGCTGATGACGACAATAGTATTGGCTATTCCTGTAAGCAGTCTAAGCAGCATTCAATCAGGAACGTGCCTGTACAACCCAATATCTCATTATATGACAACGTAACCCAGGGGTGTAAAATAGAAGCCCTTCGAATTCTGAACTGGATCTCATGGGTGCTGAATTCCCAACGCCCCCGGTTGAATGTCAGGGAGAGCCTGAGGGAAATTCCGGCTGCCCCGGAATATTAAATGGCCAATCCTGTCAGCGATAAGGGCTTTAATTAGGACTTAATTGGCGGGTAGAAGCATAAAATCCAGTGCATGGCACTGATATTTACAGGAAGGTGAGGAGGAAGCGGGGAGGGGGGGGGGCAAGGAGTCGTAGTGCCTGGGAGACCCGGAAATGCGCAAGGTCCTCCCAAAATATAAACAGCAGGACTTAATTTTGCATTTTTTCCCCATTTCCTGGACAGCGGTCCATTTGAGAGGCTGACTTGCTGTTGGGTGGGATGGCCTGAGCTGATCGCTGCAGGGAATCAGGGAGAAATGAGGGAGCGGGGCGGAAGACAAGGGGAGGGGGGAGAGTTGGGAAAAGAACGTTGGCTGGAGGTTGAAATGATGTTTAGCTATTTCGGTCCACACACAGTAAGTGAACAGACGGTGACAGTGAAAGCAAATTTAACTCGACCTTATTTCTCATCCTGAAAAGTCGGAAAAAATAACAAACTGCACGACTTCTCCATTTTGTAGGCTACCTGATTTGTTTTTGGCAGACCTTTATTTTTACGAGAAATAGCTCTACCTGCCAGAATTAAAGTTCTTCTTTGCAGTTTTCAGGTCAGGTCCCAGACTACGTGAATTGTTACGGCAGAGAAGGAGACCATTCAGCCCATCAAGTCCGTGCTGGCTCTCTGTAGAGCAGTCCAGATAGTCCACCTCTACTCTCCACCTTGCTATCACCTATTTAAACACAACTACCAATGTTCTGCTTTTCTCTTTGCCTTCCAAGCTAGCTGGGGATTCAGCAGTCGGCCTAACAATAAAAAACCGCTAACTCTTCTTCCTCTGAGTCCTTGCTCTGCTGTTTTCAGGATGAATGGTGCTATCCTGACTAATGTGTCTGGTACGATATAACTGATCCTCATAGTGTCAATTATGGCATTGCACAAACCAGTATATTAACTTCAACATACACTGTCAATGCTTGAAAATTATGGGTGTTTTATTTAAATCTGTGAGAGTTCACTTTGGTTTAAACAACATTAACAGAAATAGAACTCCATCTCCAAATCTTGTCTGTGAAGAAAAATAAATGATCAAATATCCTGAAAGGCAGAAATTGCCAAGATGGGCAGGACTGCAGGAGACAGTCACCTACAGTTTGGAGCAAATGCAAACAAGCAATTACAACATGTTACTTGATGGGAAGCATGCATGTAAGATTTTCAGACACAAAAACTTGGAAGCAATGTCACACTTCAGATGCCATATCCTGCAAATTCTGACTCCCCAAAGCCTGTTGACTATCTACAAGGCACAAGATAAAAGTGCTGTCGGAATACTCTCCACTTACCTACGCAAGTGCGGCTCCAACTCAATAAGTTCAACACTATCCAGAACAAAGTAGCCCACTTGATCAAAATCCCATCCACCAGCTTGAATATTGACTTCCACCACCACATAAGGCAGTGGTGCATACGTGCACGGCAGCACTTCGTCACAGCTTGTTTGACAGCACTTTCCAAACCCACCACCTTAACCACCTAGAAGATCAAGGGCAGCAACCAGTCCCCCCGCTACCAATTCCAGACACTATCCTGACTTGGAACTTCAGTGGTCCTTCACTGTTATTCTTTCAATATCCTGGAATTCCCTCTCTATTAGCAATGTGGGTGAACCCACACCACATGGACTGCAGTGGTTCAATAGACAGTGAAGAACCAGCTTCTCAAGGGCAACGAGCAATACTCACACCCCATGAAAGAAGATAGAAAAAAACATATGTATGAAAAAAGAACGATAACAAGAGCCACAAGCTTATGGATTTTCTGACCTTGAAATAACCCAACCACAAGAATTTAGGGAAATTTCCAACCATAACCTCCAACTGGCTTTAAGATTCATTTAGACCATTTTTCCATGGAGAGCGCACACCAACAGTGATCTCAATGAGGCAGGTCAGGTTAGCGCAACTTAGCTAAAAATTCCAGACTAGTGAGAAATTTCAGCACAACTTAGAGCACTTTCAACGTAATAAAAAATCTCATGGCGCTTCAGAGGCAAATTACAGAACAGGAGCAGATATTTGGATAGATGACCAAACGTTTGGCCAGATGTAGGTTTTAGGAAGTGAAAAGGCCATGGAGGGATTGGAAAACAAGCCGGAGAATTTTAAAATCAAGACATTACTTGACCGCGAGCAAATGTAGATCAGCGAGCACAGGGGGGATAGTCAAAGGAATCAGGTGCGAGATGGGACACAAGCAGCTTCAAATTTTCAGAGTGCAGAATGTGGGAGACCAGCCAGAAGTATGGTGGAATAGTCAAATCTAGAAGTAACAAAGGCACAAATGAGTGTTTCAGCAGCAGATGAGCTGAGGCAAGGACGAAGTTGGGTGATGTTATTGAGGTGGAACAATCTGGTTTTGTCTCAGACTGTTGCCACGGAGAGGGCCGGAGTTGGTAGTTTGTAGTGGGGATCAAAGACCATGGGCGGGATTTAACTGAATAGGGGGGACAACTGAAAGGTTTTTAAGTGTCATTTGTGTCGGGATTTCCTTGGAGTTTCTCATCGGCTCTGCAGGTGACTTCCCCTCAACTATCTAATGAAACTTAAGTCATTTCTTTGGGCCCTGGGGAGTTTCTCACTGTTTTAGCCCACACTTAGGGTGCAATTCCCTGGCCTCGATGTGCTCTCGTTCAAGCATGACCACTCGACGATGTCCCCCCTATTCAGGCCCCCCCACAGTACCAGCCTGGCGGCAGGCAACCTTGCACCTTACACAGTGCTCCTGCCAACATGGCAGTGCAACCTGGGCACCTTGGCAGTGCCAGCCTGGCAGTGCCAAGGTGCCCGCGTTCCAGCAGGAGGGCCAGGGTGCCACCCTGCAATATTCCTGGTCACTCAGGGGCCTCCGATGACCTGGGAGAGCCCCCCCCCCCCCTTCCTGGGTACTGTTCCACCTGGTCCACGTTTGTGAGAACCAGTACTGAATGGTGTGCAGCTGTGGCCTCCCTGGTGAGGCCGGTAGATACTGGGTAGAACATAGAACAGTACAGCACAGAACAGGCCCTTCGGCCCTCAATGTTGTGCCGAGCAATGATCGCCCTACTCAAACCCACGTATCCACCCTGTACCCGTAACCCAACAACCCCCCCCATTACCTTACTTTTTAGGACACTACGGGCAATTTAGCATGGCCAATCCACCTAACCTGCACATCTTTGGACTGTGGGAGGAAACCGAAGCACCCGGAGGAAACCCACGCACACACGGGGAGGACGTGCAGACTCCGCACAGACAGTGACCCAGCCGGGAATCGAACCTGGGACCCTGGAGCTGTGAAGCATTTATGCTAACCACCATGCTACCGTGCTGCCTAAAGCAGACCTTTAGTAGATAAAAAGACTTACTTACGCAAACGTGTATTGGTCCCACCCATTGTGAACAATCTCCCATTCCTGCGAGGCGTTGTGGCTGTCGGGAATCCTGTGGGAGGTTTCACCTGGGATCACCTGCCACATCGCACTCTCATTGGGGTGCAACGTGGCTGGTAGATCGCGCCCAATGGCTTGAGTATTCCAATACTTAATTGGAGGAAATTTCTGCTTCTCCAGTACTGGATATTGGATAATAGACTGATAATTTAACAAGAGTCGTGAGAGTTGCCGGTTAGATTTTTGAATTTTAATTTTGAAAAATGATTTTAGATATATACATTACACACGTAAAGTGTAAGGTAGACAAAATAACCTTGTTTGGTTTCTGAAAAATTTGAGTGAATTAGCCTGGGCTTTTTAAATTTAAATGCATCATCACTATTTGCTGACTTCACTGCTTCTCACCACATTTTTCACAAACTCCTATCTTATTATTTGATTCATCTGCAGCAATATAGTAGATCCATTAGTGAATAACCTAACAAAAATTTAATTGTGTTTTGTGTCAGTGCTTTAATTGCTTGAGCTGCTGCAGACCATGTGTTGTAGGTATACCCACAGTACTGTGGAGCAAGGGAGTTCCAGGATTCTGACTGTTAAAGTTTCAATTATTAAGTGATTTTGGAAACTGATGGTGATTTTTAAAAATTAATTTACAGGATTTGGGCTTCGCTGGCTGGACCAGCATTTACTGCCCATCCCAAATTGCCCTCGAGAAGGTGGTGGTGAGTTGCCGTCTTCATCCACTGTAAGTACACCCACAATGCTGTTATGAAAATGTATGCTGACGCAGTACATTTGCTCAGTGTGTCAAATTGTCAGCTTAAGTTGGCGGCAGCAAAAAAGTGTTTAGATGCTTGAAATGTATACATGTTATTCAATGCTAAAACCACTGAAAGCTATTGGAAGCAGCGGCTAAAGCCTTATTCAAGCTTTTCCTATTCTGAACAGTGCTCTTCATACTATTAGTGGAATACGACATAAGAACAGCAACTGAAGTTTGACAGATTCGACACGTCAACAACAAGCTCTTGAGAAACTTGAGGCAAAAGCAACCAGCAAAAATGCTAACACTTGTACCTCTGCATTAGGTGTGATCATTTTTCTTATACTTTAGATCAATGCGGAAAGCCAGCGAGAAAGATGGGGCAGGGGTCAGAGTCTAACAGTTCAGTGCCTATAGTAATTCCTTTGGGAGTTTCAAGTTGCACATTCACTATGCAGTTTGAGGTATAAAGTACAAATCGCTGATAACTTTACTGATGACCGGGGTCAGAAGTTTGAATGAGCTGGGCCACTATGCAAAGAGCAGCAAGAGGTCAGTGGAGAGAGGGGGTAGTGGGAACAAGTCATATGAATAAACAGACAGCCGAAAAAGAGTAAAATTGGATACAATCCTTTTTTTTAAATGAAGTTTAAGGTCGCAATGGCAAAGATTGTAGTATACATTCGGACAAAATGCACGCTAAATACACATTTGTTAAGAACATAGTTTTATTCATCAATAAAATATCGCAGAATTTATAATCTGTTGTAACTGGGGGTGTGATTTAATGGCTGTGTTGCCCTTAAGTGAAAGCATGCGAGGCTGTTAAATTGTGGGAGAGGCCAAAATCAAAAACCGTGCCGGGTGCCGAATTGTTTGCGATCTAACCGGCCCGCTCCCATTGGCAAAATCAGGATCTCGCCTGAGTGTGGCGGGAAACCAATAATCACCACTTAAGCTCAATCTCAATACAATTAATGGGAGCGACCCCTATCTAACCACCCCCCCCGGTGATCTAACACCCTCCCCAGCAAGTGGTCACATGGCTGCTGGTTAGTACTTCTTTTTAAAAATGTGAAGTTGTCGAAGGGCTGCAGGGACCCGAGGAGGGGAGTAGTAGCCATCTTTGCTCCTGGGCAATGAGACCAGGGGCACTGCGGTTGTTGCCCCAGTGCTCGGTAGGGGGTGGGGGAACTCCCAGGAGGCCAGCCGGGAGCTTCCCACCTTCCAGGCCACTTTTAGGGGGGGGGGGGGGGTCAGGCAGAGTGATGGCAGTAGAACCCGACGGGAGAGACCAGAGGAATGCATGGTCAGGGATTTTATACTGAGTAGATCCCCCTTGTTGAGGAGAAACCCTGCCCCAAATTACCGGAGGAGTTCATACTCAGCTGTGGAAGGGGGGGGGGGAATTGTATGGAGCACAGTCCTTGGCTCCCAAAGGGATCATAACAATGGCAACCCACCCGCAAGTGGCGAACAGCTTGCTAAAATAATTACAAGGCCTCTCTTAAGGCCAATGATCAGAAGTTAACAGGAACTTTCCTGTGGGTCCCAGTTGCATGCGAAGCTCAGCAGATGGCTGGAGTTTGCCTCCCAGCAGCAGGCCAGCTTCCAGGATAAGATGGAGCCCTTCTCTGTGCCCCCCCACCCCCAAAATGGTGGTCCATCAGATATGGCCATTTTGTTGTAAAGTCTGTGAAATTGCTGAAAGGGCGGCTCAAACTTGAGGTGTCGTCTCCCTCCCTTAATTACATTGACAGGCAGCAATTCAGCAATTCCTTAAGGGCTAGAGACTGACATTGCAATCTTATTAAGTTTTCTTACAAGATTTTACTGTTGAATATATCAATGTCAAACTAAACAAGGAACACAAGCTTGTGGAACATTTTTATTTCACAGTATTTAAAAAAATTTATTGTTGAAATTCAGATATTTAAATAAATAACAGTTTTGGCTCTCGGCCTTTATTGAACGTTTGTTCACATCCAAAGTGCTTGAGGGCTAATAAGCCTTAATTGGTAAGCATGAGCGTGAGCCCTTAATTGACCATTCTTTTGAAAATTATGCTGGTTGACTATTTCTAACATGAGAAGGGGTTGGGACGTAGACCCAATGTCAGGGTCTCAACCCTAAAACACAGCCCCGATAACTCTGATTTCTTCCTCCAAAGATGCTGCCTGGTTTCTTTAGTATTCTCAAAATGTTATCTATTTAGTTTTGATTTCCAGTATTTTGTCTTTGCAATGGTGCAGAGTGGGTTTGACCAATTGGGATGAATTTTAAGAAGGTTGTGAAGGCTCTTCCTCTTTATTCCCTTATTTCCCCAGTCTTTTTATTTTGCGATTATGATTTGTGATCCATGGATGATTGATGGACATGTATTTTTAAGTCAAGCAGCAGAGAGAATGAGGAATTCAGAAGGAATTCAGAAGTTACAGGAGAGAACACTTTTTGCTAGTCCCCGCTTGTTTGAACAGGAGCATCAGGCTTTTCTGCACCAGAGAAAGAGATGGGGTGGGACTCGATGTGATTTGATTGGCTGGTGGCTAATGAATTGGCCAAAAGGCCCCACTCTGCCCAGTAACAGGCGATTGGCAATGGAATCCTATCCCAGTGGAATGATTTTCAGAGTCCCAGTGAGCTCAGTTTGACTCCTGGAAGCACAGGATCAAGAAACTACTCTCTCTCCTCAGTGTTTTCTCCCGAGAGGCTGTGAGTGTTGTATTTCTGGAACTGTCGAGAACCTAGAATGATGAATCTATAGGAAAGCTACTATAGGCTGCAAACAAAGACCAGAAAGGTAATGTGTGCTGTATTTCTGAAACTACAGAGGCTTGTATGAATCTACAGTAAAGACTTGAAAGTAGAGTTTGGAGAGGAGTAAGATGCTGGAAATAACCATCTGAAACAAAGACTCCTTTCCCCTTTTGTTTCAAATAATTTTTTATTGCTGTGTTTATCTGTCTTGTGTGTGTGTTTAGGAAGTAGGAATTAGATAACAGTTAACTAGTTGTATTTGCTGCATATTCAATTACAGTTCTTGTTATTAATAAAAAGTAATTGTGTTTACATTTACAAACCTGGTGACTGTAATTATTGGGCATCCAAGGGCCAAAGACTTCGGGTATTGTTCTTTTTTAAAAAGTAAATTTAGAGCACCCAATTCATTTTTTCCAATTAAGGAGCAATTTAGCATGGCCAACTGACCTCACCTGCACATCTTGGGGTTTGGGGGTGAAACCCACGCAAACATGGGAAGAATGTGCAAACTCGACATGGACAGTGACCCAGAGCCCGGATCGAACCTGGGACCTCGGCGCTGTGAGGCGACTTAGGGTACTGTTCTAAGAATTATTGGTTAGTCCACTTATGTTGTGCCTCCGAGTCACGTGGGGCTGGAATTGAGCGCTCACGAGCCCAGAGAGTCGTAACCCTTGGTGTAAAAGTCAGGGAAGGTGATGCAGTTTGGAAGATCAAATTCAAGAGCGGACTATATGGTCAATGGAAGGGTCCTGGGGAAAATTGATGTACAGAGAGATCTGGGAGTTCAGGCCATTGCACCCTGAAGGTGGCAACGCAGGTTGATAGAGTGGTCAAGAAGGCATACAGCATGCTTGCCTTCATCGGACGGGGTATTGAGTACAAGAGTCGGCAGGTCCTGTTACAGTTGTATAGGACTTTGGTTAGGCCACATTTGGAATACTGCGTGCAGTTCTGGTCGCCACATCACCAGAACGATGTGGATGCTTTAGAGAGGGTGCAGTGGAGGTTCACCAGGATGTTGCCTGGTATGGAAGGTGCTAGCTATGAAGAAAGGTTGAGTAGATTAGAACATAGAACGATACAGCGCAGTACAGGCCCTTCGGCCCTCGATGTTGCACCGACATGGAAAAAATCTAAAGGCCATCTAACCTACACTATGCCCTTTTCATCCATATGCTTATCCAATAAATTTTTAAATGCCCTCAATGTTGGCGTGTTCACTACTGTTGCAGGTAGGGCATTCCACGGCCTCACCACTCTTTGCGTAAAAAACCCACCTCTGACCTCTGTCCTATATCTATTACCCCTCAATTTAAGGCTATGTCCCCTCGTGCTAGCCACCTCCATCCGCGGGAGAAGGCTCTCGCTGTCCACCCTATCTAACCCTCTGATCATTTTGTATGCCTCTATTAAGTCACCTCTTAACCTTCTTCTCTCTAATGAAAACAACCTCAAGTCCATCAGCCTTTCCTCATAAGATTTTCCCTCCATACCAGGCAACATCCTGGTCAATCTCCTCTGCACCCGTTCCAAAGCTTCCACGTCCTTCCTATAATGAGGCGACCAGAACTGTACGCAATACTCCAAATGCGGCCGTACTAGAGTTTTGTACAACTGCAACATGACCTCATGGCTCCGGAACTCAATCCCTCTACCAATAAAGGCCAACACACCATAGGCCTTCTTCACAACCCTATCAACCTGGGTGGCAACTTTCAGGGATCTATGTACATGGACACCGAGATCCCTCTGCTCATCCACACTACCAAGAATTTTACCATTAGCCAAATATTCCGCATTTCTGTTATTCTTTCCAAAGTGAATCACCTCACACTTCTCCTCATTAAACTCCATTTGCCACCTCTCAGCCCAGCTCTGCAGCTTATCTATGTCCCTCTATAACCTGCAACATCCTTCCGCACTGTCTACAACTCCACCGACTTTAGTGTCGTCTGCAAATTTACTCACCCATCCTTCTGCGCCCTCCTCTAGGTCATTTATAAAAATGACAAACAGCAACGGCCCCAGAACAGATCCTTGTGGTACGCCACTCGTAACTGAACTCCATTCTGAACATTTCCCATCAACTACCACTCTCTGTCTTCTTTCAACTAGCCATTTTCTGATCCACATCTCTAAATCACCCTCAATCCCCAGCCTCCGTATTTTCTGCAATAGCCGACCGTGGGGAACCGTATCAAACGCTTTACTGAAATCCATATACACCACATCAACTGCTCTACCCTCGTCTACCTGTTCAGTCACCTTCTCAAAGAACTCGATAAGGTTTGTGAGGCATGACCTACCCTTCACAAAACCATGCTGACTGTCCCTAATCATATTATTCCTATCTAGATGATTATAAATCGTATCTTTTATAATCCTCTCCAAGACTTTACCCACCACAGACGTTAGGCTCACCGGCCTATAGTTACCGGGGTTATCTCTACTCCCCTTCTTGAACAAAGGGACCACATTTGCTATCCTCCAGTCCTCTGGCACTATTCCTGTAGCCAATGATGACCTAAAAATCAAAGCCAAAGGCTCAGCAATCTCTTCCCTGGCTTCCCAGAGAATCCTAGGATAAATCCCATCCGGCCCCGGGGACTTATCTATTTTCACCTTGTCCAGAATTGCCAACACTTCTTCCCTACGCACCTCAATGCCATCTATTCTAATAGCCTGGGTCTCAGCATTCTCCTCCACAATATTATCTTTTTCTTGAGTGAATACTGACGAAAAGTATTCATTTAGTATCTCGCTTATCTCCTCAGCCTCCACACACAACTTCCCACCACTGTCCTTGACTGGCCCTACTCTTACCCTAGTCATTCTTTTATTCCTGACATACCTATAGAAAGCTTTTGGGTTTTCCTTGATCCTACCTGCCAAAGACTTCTCATGTCCCCTCCTTGCTCGTCTCAGCTCTCTCTTTAGATCCTTCCTCGCTTCCTTGTAACTATCAAGCGCCCCAACTGAAACTTCACGCCTCATCTTCACATAGGCCTCCTTCTTCCTCTTAACAAGAGATTCCACTTCTTTGGTAAACCACGGTTCCCTCGCTCGACCCCTTCCTCCCTGCCTGACTGGTACGTACTTATCAAGAACATGCAATAGCTGTTCCTTGAACAAGCTCCACATATCCAGTGTGCCCAACCCTTGCAGCCTACTTCTCCAACCAACACATCCTAAGTCATGTCTAATGGCATCATAATTGCCCTTCCCCCAGCTATAACTCTTGCCCTGCGGGGTATACTTATCCCTTTCCATCACTAACGTAAAGGTCACCGAATTGTGGTCACTGTTTCCAAAGCGCTCACCTACCTCCAGATCTAACACCTGGCCTGGTTCATTACCCAAAACCAAATCCAATGTGGCCTCGCCTCTTGTTGGCCTGTCAACATATTTTGTCAGGAAACCCTCCTGCACACATTGTACAAAGAATGACCCATCTAATGTACTCGAACTATATCTTTTCCAGTCAATATTTGGAAAGTTAAAGTCTCCCATAACAACCACCCTGTTACTTTCGCTCTTTTCCAGAATCATCTTCGCCATCCTTTCCTCTACATCCCTAGAACTATTAGGTGGCCTATAGAAAACTCCCAACAGGGTGACCTCTCCTTTCCTGTTTCTAACCTCAGCCCATACTACCTCAGAAGAAGAGTCCCCATCTAGCATCCTTTCCGCCACCGTAATACTGTCCTTGACTAGCAGCGCCACACCTCCCCCTCTTTTGCCCCCTTCTCTGAGCTTACTAAAACACCTAAACCCCGGAACCTGCAACAACCATTCCTGTCCCTGCTCTATCCATGTCTCTGAAATGGCCACAACATCGAAGTCCCAGGTACCAACCCATGCTGCCAGTTCCCCTACCTTATTTCGTATACTCCTGGCATTGAAGTAGACACACTTCAAACCACCTACCTGAACACTGGCACCCTCCTGCGAAGTCAAATCTGTGCTCCTGATCTCTATACTCTCAATCTCCTGTACCCCAAAACTACAATCCAGGTTCCCATGCCCCTGCTGAATTAGTTTAAACCCCCCCAAAGAGCACTAACAAATCTCCCCCCCAGGATATTGGTGCCCCTCAGGTTCAGATGTAGACCATCCTGTCTATAGAGGTCCCACCTTCCCCAGAAAGAGCCCCAGTTATCCAGAAATCTGAATCCCTCCCGCCTGCACCATCCCTGTAGCCACGTGTTTAATTGCTCTCTCTCCCTATTCCTCATCTCACTATCACGTGGCACGGGCAACAACCCAGAGATAACAACTCTGTTTGTTCTCGCTCTGAGCTTCCATCCTAGCTCCCTAAAGGCCTGCCTGACATCCTTGTCCCCTTTCCTACCTATGTCGTTAGTGCCAATGTGGACTACGACTTGGGGCTGCTCCCCCTCCCCCTTAAGGACCCGGAAAACACGATCCGAGACATCACGTACCCTTGCACCTGGGAGGCAACATACCAAACGTGAGTCTCTCTCGCTCCCACAAAATCTCCTATCTGTGCCCCTGACTATTGAGTCCCCAATTACTAATGTTCTACTCCTTTCCCCCCTTCCCTTCTGAGCAACAGGGACAGACTCCGTGCCAGAGGCCCATACCCCATGGCTTACCCCTGGTAAGTCGTCCCCCCCACAAGTATCCAAAACGGTATACTTGTTACTCAGGGGAACGACCGCAGGGGGTCCCTGCACTGACTGCTTCTTCCCAGTCCCTCTTACAGTTACCCATCTATCTCCAGTCTTTGGTGTAACTACTTCCCTGAAGCTCCTATCTATGACCCCCTCTGCCTCCCGAATGATCCGAAGTTCATCCAGCTCAAGCTCCAGGTCCCTAACACGGTTTTTGAGGAGCTGGAGTTGGGTGCACTTCCCACAGATGAAATCAGCAGGGACACTGACGGCGTCCCTCACCTCAAACATTCTGCAGGAGGAGCATTGTACTGCCTTCCCTGACATCACCTCTAGATTTAGAAAAAAAAAAGAAAAAGAAAAAGAAAGGAAGAGCTTACCTGATATTACCTCAAACCCTGCTCCCGCTGAAAGGTAAGCAAATTTAAAGGCACTCACTCACCTTCACGACAGGCCCCTGCTCCCGCTTCCCAACCACTGTGGGGTGGGGGGGGGGGGGGGGGGGGGGGGTTGGTTAGAGGAGGAGGTAGGGTGGGAAACACTCACAAAGTGTTTCGGGTTTAACTGTCACTTGCCAACAGCCTCTCCACAAGAAAGACGGAGGTTGAGGGGGGACCTGATTGAGGTCTACAAAATTATGAGAGGTATGGACAGGGTGAATAACAACAAGCTTTTTCCAAGAGTGGGGGTGTCAGTTACAAGGGTCACGATTTCAAAGTGAGGGGGGGAAAGTTTAAGGGAGATGTGCGTGGAAGGTTTTTTATGCAGAGGGTGGTGGGTGCCTGGAACGCTTTACCAGCGGAGGTGGTAGAGGCAGGCACGATAGCATCATTTAAGAGGCATCTAGACAGGTATATGAACGGGTGGGAACAGAGGGAAGTAGACCTTGGAAAATAGGAGACAGGTTTAGATAAAGGATCTGGACCGGCACAGGCTGGGAGGGCCGAAGGGCCTGTTCCTGTGCTGTAATTTCCTTTGAGCCACCTGGCCTTAATTGGCTTGAGGTAGTGCTTCCAGCCTCATTGAAGACGTCCAATCTTTTAGAGCTACCAGCTAATCAAGGATCAGCAGTTCTCTTGGCTTTCCGAAAGCACCGGGAAAGGTGGTTTCTGCTGAGATTGCAGGGAGACTTTAAGAAGAAGAGCAAGCACCTGGGACAAGAGAAGGCTGGCATCTTAGCAGGGCCAACGTGGCAGCCCGGAGATGGAGGGTGGTTGGGGTGGACAGAGTGGGGCAGGGAAAATGCAAGGGTGGAAAACCAATTGGGAGGAGGAGTGGGGGGCTGGAAGAGTGGGAGGGGAGAAGAGAACCTCTAATGGGCATAGATTCCCAAACAGGATGCCCTCATTCCCTTTCCTCCCTCCCTCCCCTCTAAGTGCTTGGTGTGGGCACCCTTGCTGCAGTAAAATTTCGAGCAGCAGGAGGGGGCCCATAAATGGTCATTAATTGACCATTTAAGAGGTTCAACTGGCCCACGGGTGAGTAGACTGCCTATCTTCTCCCTCGCAGTGGGTAAACTAGCTGCAGGGTTGGGCATGGGTGGGTAGGAGATGAGCATGGTTCTGCTGCCCTCGTATCCAAATTTACACCTCCCACTACCTGCCATCCCACCCCAGGAGTGCCATGAAATTCATCCCAAGGTAACTCACAAAAATAGAATACCATTACAAAAAAAGCAATTGTGAAGTACAATTAACTTCATGGACATGTATTTTTATAGATAATAATTGATTAACAGGTACCTGTATATAAAATGTACATGAATAAATGTCCAACAAAGGCCAAAAGCTTTTAAACACGGGTATTAGGGGTACAGACCAGGCCGTGTTCCAGAGTTTTATAACACAGTAGGAGGCCATAAGGCCCATCATGTTTGTTCTGGCTCACAAAAGAGCTGCCTAACTAGTCCCATTCCCCAGCTCTCTCTCGGTAGGCCTCTAAATTAATCACTTTCAAATATATGCCCAGCTCTCTTGAAATTTCCTATGGAATCCACCTCCACCACTCTCCCAGGCAGCGCATTACAAACCCCAACAACTCTGAGTTAAGAGGTTTCTCCTCATCTCACTCCTAGCTCTCTTGCTGACCATCATGACATTGTGACCACTCGCCACTGACTTACCAACTAGTGGAAACAGAATATACGGGCGGGATTCTCCGAGCCGAAATCACGATCGGTGCGGGGCTGGAGAATGGGCATCAAACCCGAGATCGGGTCCGATGCTGCTCCCGCGACTCTCCGGTCCCCGGACAATCAGTGCTAATCGGGCGCGCGGTTGACGCCGCGCCGGTTGGGGGCCATTGAAAGAGGCCCCCGCGGCAATTCACCGAGTGCAGCTGGCCGAGTTCCTGCCGGCATCTTTATCTCATGGTTCCACCCGGCGGGAACTCGGCCTGGCGGCTGCGGACCCAGTCCACGGCCGCCCTGGTAGGAGGCGGGGGGATCATTAACGGGGGGGGGGGGGCTCCTCCAGGACAGCCAGGCTACCGATCGGGGAGGCGGGGGCCTATCTTCTTGGTGCTAGTCCGCGGTGTGGGTCGGCCATGTCTCGCAGGGCGGCTGACGCAGGCCGCAACCCTGCTCATGCTTGAACACCCGACCGAAAGTGCAGGGCCCCGTATCAGCAGCTGGAGCTGCAAGGACTACTCCGGGACCCTGCTAGTCCCCTGCAAATCAGAGAATTACCCTGGACTTTCTACAGGTGTCCAGAGTGATTTGCGCGCGTTATTTCTCGGGAGTGGGGACATAAACCTATTATTGGAGAATCCCGCCCATATATCTTTATCCTGTCAAAAGTGTTCATAATTTTGAACACCTCAATAAAGTCACCTCTGCTCGAAGGAGAACAAGCCCAATTTCTTAAATATTTCCTTGCATCTAAAGTTCCTCATTCCTGGTATCATTCTAGTAAATCTCCTTGAATTATCTCTAGGGCCTTAACATCCTTCCTTCAATAAGAGTCCCAGAACTGAATACGACATTCCAAATGTGGGGCGAAATTCTCCGACCCCCAGCAGGGTCGGAGCATCGCCTGGGGGCACCTAAAATCCCGCCCCCGCCGTGGCAGAGATTCTCCGCCACCCGGGAAGTGGCGGCGGCGGGAATCACGGCAATCCGATCGGCGAGGCCCCTGCGGTGATTCTCTGGCCCGGATGGGCCGAAGTCCCGCCGCTGGGAGGCCTCTCCCGCCGCCGAGGTTTAAACCACCTCTGGAACGGCGGGATCAGCGGCGCGAGCGGGCTCCGGGGTCCTGGGGGGGGGGGGGGGGGTGATCGAACCCCGGGGGGTGCCCCCATGGTGGCCTGGCCCGCGATCGGGGCCCCCCCTTCAGAGTCTGGGCCAGTGCCCTGGCAGCACTATTTTCCTCCGCGCCCGCCACGGCCTTCGCCATGGCGGAAGCGGAAGGGAACCCCACATCGCGCATGCGCCAGCAGTGATGTCAGCGGCCAGCTGCCGCTGACGTCATTGCCGGCGCATGCGTGGACCGACGAAAGCCTTTCGGCCAGCCCCGCTGCCGGGGGCGCCGGTCTTCTGGTGGCAACCGCTCCGGCGCGGGGCTGGCCCCCAAAGGTGGGGAGAATTCCCCACCTTTGGGGAGGCGCGACCCCTGAGTGGTTGGCGCCACTCCCCTACTCCGGGACCCTCCGTCATGCCGGGTAGGGGAGAATGCCGCCCCAGGTCTGACCAATGGTTTGCAGAGGTGTAGCACCACCTCCTTGCTTTTATGCTCTATGCCTCCATTTATAAACTCAAGGATCCTATAAGCCTTCTTAAAAACTGTTTTAACATGCCTGGCCACCTTCAGAGAATTATGCACTTGAACCCCGAGATCCCTCTGCTCCTGTACTCCCCTCAAAATTGTACCATTGAGCCTATACTATTTCCCCATGTTTCTTCTACCAAAATGGATTACCTCACATTTCTTTGCATTGTAATTAATCTGCTAGGTGTCTGCCCATTTGGCCAATTTGTCAATGTCCCTCTGAAGTCGCTCAGCGTCATCCTCATAATTCACTATCCTCCCTAGCTTAGTATCATCTGCAAATTTAGAGATTTGACCTCCACATGTATCTCTAAATAATTTATATAGATCAGAAAAAGTAAGGCTCCCAAAACTGAGCCCTGGTGAACACCACTTTCAACTCGTCTCCAGTCTGAGAAATGCCGATCTATACCCAACCTGTTTCCTTTCTCTTAGCCAACTGCTAATCCAAGGATCCATCGATCCCAAACATTTTTAATTTGCTAACCACCCTGCCACCTGGCACCATATTATGGCCTCTGTCAGTTTTCACGCTATTGATGTCAAGCTGACAAGTCTGTAGTGTAGGGGAGGTAATGGCGCAGTGGTATTATCACTGGACTAGTAGTCCACATACCCAGGATAATGCTCTGGGGACCTGGGTTCAAATTCCACCAGGATAGATGGTGGAATTTGAATTTAAAAAATCTGGAATTAAAAGTATAATGATGACCATGAAATCATCGTTGATTGTCGTAAAAACCCATCGGGTTCACTAATCGGTCATCCTACATGTGGCACAGGCCCACAGCAATGTGGTTGACTCTTAAATGCCCTCAGGGACGGGCAATAAATGCTGGCCCAGCCAGCGACGCCCACATCCCATGAATGAATAAAAAATGATTCCTGCGTTATCTAGTTTTGATTAGATGGAACAGGCTTGAAAGGCCTCTCCTGACCCAATATTCTGTGCCGTGTTCTGATGGAAGAATGTTCTATTTAAATGTTCGGTTTCTAAAACAAAGTGAAGTCAGGTAGCTTTAAAACAATTGAGATAAGGGGTTGGTAAAAACGTAAGAAATGGTTTCCTTGAAAAGAAAACCAGTAAGCAATTCATTAGCATCTCTTGGGAATTGGCTGCCTTGGGAATCTGGGGCTTCAGCTTTTCGACTGATTTGTACTCAATTTTTTATAATGTTTTGAAGACTAGGGCCTCTGTTGCTTACCCTGCCAAGTTTGCATGGCCAGGAAAATGACAGTTATCTGTGGCAATAAGATACTGCTCGCTTTCCCTTAGGCTTAATACTGTGACAGGTTCCCAGTCCTGTGCGAGTTCAAAACATTCGCAGCATTTCGAACTCTATGCCAAGACTCATGCCTGGATCCACAAGGAATACCTGCATGTGGTATTTGGGAGTCCAATATCTGATCTGATTGGTGCATAGGCTGATGAAGGTTTATTTCAGGTTAGGGAAATAGGAACGCAGTCCCTGTTATCAGTCCTGCCCCTCCTGGATCAAATGACTTTGTTGGGAGTTGGGCTCCTCTCTCAGAAGTCCAGAATAAAACCTTACTTGGTTCCTGACCTAATTTATAATCCTCCGATTTATCTCCTGTTGGAGTTAGGACAATGTTGGAAGGGCTACTTTTAAGCCCATTATTTATTTAAGCCCATTATTTATTTGACTACACTAAAGGTTTCAATTGAAGGTGACTGTTTCAATTGAAATATGCAACTGTTTAGCACAGGGCTCAATCGCTGGCTTTCAAAGCAGACCAAGGCAGGCCAGCAGTACGGTTCAATTCCTGTACCAGCCTCCCTGAACAGGCGGCGGAATGTGGCGACTAGGGGCTTTTCACAGTAACTTCATTTGAAGCCTACTTGTGACAATAAGCGATTTTCATTTCATAGGCACAAAAGCTAATTCAGTTAACAAGCTCAATTTTAGCAGTAATTATCACTGGCCCAGAATCTGCTGTCAAAATGATAAGTTTAATGGGTATTGAACCCAGCAATTTATAGATCATACATCATAGAAATTACAGTGCAGAAGGAGGCCATTCGGCCCATCGAGTCTGTACCGGCCCTTGGAAAGAGCACCCTACTTAAGCCCACACCTCCACCCATTCCCGTAACCCACTAACCCCACCTAACCTTTTTTTGGACACTAAGGGCAATTTAGCATGGCCAATCCATTGAATCTGCACATTTTTGGACTATGGGAGGAAACCAGAACACCCGGAGGAAACCACACAGACACGGGGAGAATGTGCAAACTCCGCACAGACAGTGACCCAAGCTGGGAATCGAACCTGGGACCCTGGGAGCTGTAAAGCAACAGTGCTAAACACTGTGCTACCGTACCTGGGTGACAGATATGCCATGGGCTGCAAATAATCACAAAGTACTGGACGATTTGCACAATCAGCCTCACATCATGAACCTCTCCACAAGATTCTGAAAATTGCTGCATTTCTGCTAATAAAACAAATTAAACTCACTGCAGAAAATTAAAGTTGGTACTTGATGATGTACAGACCTTTCTAATGACAACATTCATGTTCCTGTAACGCCATCCACACTATCTAGCCCCAACAGAGAACTGAGACTGCAAAATCTCATTTCGACAGGCAGTAAATTGTTCCTTGAAGTTTTTCAAATGTTGAATTTACATTTATTTCTTACTTTCTCTTTGTCTCTTTTTTATCGCCCTCCAGTAATTCAACCTTTATTTATTGCTCTTTCTGTACCTAATTTGACTTTAATTCACCTATCTTCTTCTCTGTCCTTCCTTCTTTTTCCGCTATTCTTTAATCTCACTGGGTAAGGAAGGAGGCCTTTGGTCCATCATTCACCAAGGTCCCAGATGTTCCTTCAATTTTCTTATGTTATTACCAACTCGCATTCCTGGCAATTTGTGGTGCAAATTATTTTCCAACTGGCGGGCGAGGAACAAAACCCAACAAATGACTCACGCCACTAGGTGCCCTGGCTCCAGCAAATTTGGGATCATTATGTCCGCTTGTGCTACAGTACAGTCCCCCTGCACATTAAAAATTCATAACTTATAAAAATACAAAAGAATTTACAATTTTGCAAACTTCAGCCTCCTTCATTTTGCAATGTTCGTGTCTCATCAGGCTGTCCATATAAAACAAAACCAGGTCGTCAAAAGCGTTAGCAGATAAGCACAGCTCTATTAAGAAAAATATTTGTGCTTCTTTGAACTTTATATTACCAATTTAACAGACATGGTGTTCATTGCGTTATGAATCAAACTTCAATTCCACCACTTCATTTGTCAAAAAGTCTGGGCAATCATATGCAGAGGACGAAAAACTCCCTTGGGGAAAAGAGCTCCTTAAATTTGCAATCATGTATTGAGACTTCTAACGCAGTCTCTTGTTTTGCTTAGAACCCAGTAAATGAACTAGCTGTGTTGCATCTTTCTTGATCTGCCACCATGCCCCAAGGATTAGAGACTCCACCTGAGCTTTTTTACAAGCGTAACTGAAAAAAATTAATCTCTCCTGGCAGTGTTCCCACTGGGATACTTATGAATAATGATTTCACTTTCTTGCTTGCCCTCCCTGTCCAGTGGAGAAGCTACTCTTTTCCAACACCATGGATAAGGCAGCAGAAGATAAAATTCCAGCTGTGGATTAGCAGGCAGTCAGGGATCCATCTGCTCTTTCTGGCTGAATTCTGAATGCCGAATTACTGAAGCATGAGTAAATGGGATAGTGTTGCTTCTCTGATAACTGGGTATTTTAACAGTTTATTCACGCAAACGGTGTACAGTAAAAGACATTTCTTTGATTGCCTATCTGAAAATACAGATTTTCAATCAAGCTATTAACAGAAATAATATGCAAGGTATTTTATTGTCACAAAACCCAATTACTGCTGCAAACAATGTCCAAACTCTCTTAGATCAACTGCGGCAGGTGTGATTATTGTGATAGGGCTAATTTCAAAAAGTACGACACAATGAAAAATGGTAAACACAGTATATTTTTAAATAAGTTCACACAAGAGTGTTCTAGTGCTAACACAGCTAAAAATACAATTAGGAAAGACTGACCCTCTCCCAGTTTCTACAAAAGTGTGCCTCCCATCTCAAAAAAGAACAAAGGTCTTATTTTGTTCAAATAAACATGCTCAAATTAAAATCACATCGAAAAATACTTAGGAGTGATTACAAAATCATAAATCTAACAACAACCTGTAGGTTTATGTGGAAAATATTTCCGTCAGGAGAGAGTGGGGTGTGAGATGGTGGGAGGAGAGAGAAAATATATATATTACAGCATGTGTATAAAAATGTTCTGGGGAAGAATCAACCATGTCAGTGCCCTGATCACGTTTACTGAACCGACACAGATTTCTTCAGCAGCCTGCCTTGACTCGTTCCAAATAGGAGCCTCTTCTTTGCCTGACCTGCAACGGCACTCTCACAACGGCAGCCAAAAAGTATGAGGCACACAGACATTTATTCTTTGCTAATGAGCTTGCTTGGGCATAGATAAAACAATGATGATGGTTTGATGCCTGGCTCTGTAAGTTGCTGCAGGCTGTTAAATCTTACAGACTGCCCGTCCCCCGAGGCCTGTCTGCCAACCAGAGCCATTTCTAATGTCTGCTTGCCAACAATATTTCAATGAGTTTGACTCTGGAAAAAAAAATCAGCCAGGTCAATATTCAGCATGGTCGTTGGCCATATCTCCCTTTGCCTCACTTCCGCCTGGAGCCTAGTCCACTCAAAATAAAAATTCTTCATGTTTTTAACAGACTTTGATTGAATGAATGAATATATATATAAAAATAAAAATTATTACCACATAAAAAAGTATAGAATTAGGTTGATACAGCACAGACAGAAGCCATTTGGCTCACCATCCCTGTGCTGAATGCTTTGCAAATATGTGATTATAGCTCTTTTCTGATCAGGGTCGAACAAATTGTTCTTTAAGTACTACGAACATAAAGGACCTCAATAGCATAGCAGGTTTATTCAGAATCTGACAGCTGTACAGATCAGGAAGGTTTGAGGCTCAGCATCCAGTCAATAACAAGCTTAGTGAACTCAGCCTGAGTGATGGGTTCTATAAATGGTTTCAGTGTTCCCAGGTTAGGGAAGGGGAAAAATGGCCAGGCTTCCTGTTTCATATTATGGTCACGCTGCACTGGAAAAGCCAATGAAAGCTGGGAGACCGTTTGTCTATGATTGGGCCAGGGGTTCCCTACATGGGTATTGGGGAGGGGGCGGACACCCATATTGCGTTCAGGCTGGGGGAGGGGTAAGGGAGGTTGGGGATGGTTTTGGGGGCCTTGGAGCTTCCCGCTGTACAAAGTGGGGTTATGTGTGGTCTCGGCTGCGCGTTCCCCATTCAGGCCCCTTATACAACGCAAGTCGAGTTGAATAGCCATGTGCTTCTCGGCACTGCAAGCGCTAGGAAACAGACAGCTAAACACCTTCGTTAGGGGACTTTGTTCCCTTTTTGGAGAATCATGCCCAATATGTTTCTGAGAACTAAATAACATGTTCCCAAAATTACTCCAGAATAAGTGAAATAGGATTAGAAATTGGAAAAAAATGCATTTGCAGCCAAACACATGTGAGCACTAACCACTGCATTTCATATGGTTGGCGGTGAGATTGGTTCTGTGTGAAGTACATAATGTGAAGTTAGGATTATTGAATTTAACTCTAGCATGTGTGGTACAGAGACATCAAGGAAGCAACTGAAACTTACGGGGGGGGGGGGTCAAATAACTTTGTTGCTTTCTGTGCTGACCCACAACAGCAATGAGAGAACAATACAATTTTGTTGTTCTGCTAAGTTTCCTCAAAGGCACCCATTTAGAAATTAGAAAACAGGAACAAACTTGAATTTGTGAAGCAATTTTCATAACTTGGGGATGTCCCAAATCTTTCACAACTAATGATGTACAGTTGAAGCATTGTCACTGCCTTTGTTAATTTGTACACAAGATATCACAAACAGCAAAGAGAAAATGACCAATCATTTGCCTTTTAGATCTGTTAATTGGGGGATAAATATTGGCAAGAACTCCCCCCGCATCTTATACATCAAGATGAGATATTACAGAATTTACAGTGAAAAAGGGGGCCGTTTGGCCCATCGAGTCTGCACTGGCAGTTGGATAGAGCACCCTACTCAAGCCCACACTTCCACCCCATCCCCATAACCCAGCAACCCCACTCAACCTTTTTGGACACTAAGGGCAATTTAACATGGCCAATCCACCGAACCTGCACATCTTTGGACTGTGGGAGGAAACTGGAGCACCTGGAGGAAACCCACGCAGACACAGGAAGAACGTGCACACTCCACACAGACAGTGATCCAAGCTGGGAATTGAACCTAGGTCTCTGGAACTGTGAAGCAATTGTGCTAACCACTCTGCTGCCGTGCAGATGGCAGACGGTCTCAGTTAAACATCTCATTTGAAAGACAGCGGGCTGGATTCACCGTTTCTGAGACTAAGTGTTCACCCCAGCGCAGAATTCGTGCAGTTTTACGACAGAAAAATTGGCGCCAAGCCCTCACCGATCCTGCAGCCGATCAAGGACGGTGAGGTAGCATAATGGTTAGCACAGTTGCTTCACAGCTCCAGCATCCCAGGTTCGATTCCCCGCTGGGTCATTATCTGTGCGGAGTCTGCACGTTCTCCCCGTGTCTGCGTGGGTTTCCTCTGGGTGCTCCGATTTCCTCCCACAGTCCAAAGATATGCAAGTTAGGCGGATTGGCCATGCTAAATTGCCCTTAGTGTCGAAAAAGGTTAGGTGGGGTTACTGGGTGCTCTTTCCAAGGGCCGGTGCAAAATCAATGGGCCGAATGGCCTCCTTCTGTACTGTAAATCCTATGATCTATGATAATTCTATGAACAGGCAAGGGGCTAGCAGCCGCGTCGAGTAAAACTCCTGGCTCCCATGGCAAAAATGGCTGGAGAATGGCCGAGTCCATGGCTGCGCCTGGCGACGACCTGCAGCGGTCGGGCTGTAAAACATGGCTGACGGGTTCATATTTAAATAGCAGCCCAGCGCACTAATTTCAGTCACTTTGTCCACTTGTCTTCATCAGACCATACAGGATGTCAGCAACCCGGGGGGAAAGGCTGGGAGCCACAAGAAGAAGTCTGTTCCTTAACTGAATCACCTACCCCTGAACCCCTTACCTGCGAGGTGCTTGTGTTCACTTGGATCTCTAAACCACTGCACCTGGAGTCATCATCATCCCTGCCCAATAAACAGTGGTATCTTTTTGACCTCCTTGCTTGTGAGCTTTTCATGCAGCCTTATTAGCGGTTCAGCTTCCATCCCCATGGTCTTCCCTCTGATTTTCATTGTTCATATCCTTCATCCACCTCCTTGCCCCATGCCGGTCATCTTGAACCCTTGCCCTCCCCCCTTGCACACCCCTCTTTCCACCTTGCCCCCTTGTCTTTTTTAGCCCCCCCCCCCGCACACTCCACCACCGGTCGAAATTTAGACCTTTGTTGCAGTGGCAGCTGAGGTCACACAACACAAATTCCAGCAAATTGAGTACACGTATGCAGCATCTTGTACTCACCGTTAGAACAGAAAGCAAGTCCTCCAAACAACAATCTGCTTTCATTTTGCTCTTGAACATTTTCATTGTTTGATGTTTCAGGTAATAATAAGAGGCTATACGGCCTAAATCCAGTGATTGGAGGCTGCGACTATCCTATGAGACAGAAATATGCATAATTAGAGAATCACATATTTTAAAAAAGCATTGCGATCGAAAAGTTCAAAACATTCCTTTGAAATTTGGAGTATTACATAGAACGATACAGCGCAGTACAGGCCCTTCGGCCCACGATGTTGCACCGACATGGGAAGTCAAAAACTAAAGGCCATCTAACCTACACTATGCCATTACACTATCCATATGCTTATCCAATAAACTTTTAAATGCCCTCAATGTTGGCGAGTGCACTACTGTTGCAGGTAGGGCATTCCACGGCCTCACCACTCTTTGCGTAAAAACCCTACCTCTGACCTCTGTCCTATATCTATTACCCCTCAATTTAAGGCTATGTCCCCTCGTGCTAGCCACCTCCATCCGTGGGAGAAGGCTATCACTGTCCACCCTATCTAACCCTCTGATCATTTTGTATGCCTCTATTAAGTCACCTCTTAACCTTCTTCTCTCTAACGAAAACAACCTAAAGTCCATCAGCCTTTCCTCATAAGATCTTCCCTCCATACCAGGCAACATCCTGGTAAATCTCCTCTGCACCCGTTCCAAAGCTTCCACATCCTTCCTATAATGAGGCGACCAGAACTGTACGCAATACTCCAAATGCGGCCGTACCAGAGTTTTGTACAGCTGCAACATGACCTCATGGCTCCGGAACTCAATCCCTCTACCAATAAAGGCCAACACACCATAGGCCTTCTTCACAACCCTATCAACCTGGGTGGCAACTTTCAGGGATCTATGTACATGGACACCGAGATCCCTCTGCTCATCCACATTCTCTTGTGTTCCCTGTATGGGCTGGTTTAACACAGGGCTAAAGAGCTGGATTTTAAAGCAGACCAAGGCAGGCCAGCAGCACGGTTCAATTCCCATACCAGCACCCCGAACAGGCGCCGGAATGTGGCGACTAGGTGCTTTGCACAGTAACTTCAGTTGAAGCTTTCTTGTGACAATAAGCGATTTTCATTTCATTTTCATGGGCAGTAAATGGGAAAATTATCTGCCTGATATAGAATCCTCTGATTTCGGACAGGTTCTATTATATGCCAGGTTACCACCCAGAATGTAGACAGAAATTTACCCCTATATGTCAACACACAGTTGAAATTATATATTTTGTAACTTATTAGATAAATACTTAATTGAGCATGGGGAAATTACAATGGGTGGAATTGTATGGGCGTTCCTTCTGGCGGGGTCTTCCAGTTCTGTCGAAGTCAAAAGACCTTTGAACTGCTGGCTACATTTTCTGGCCTCGCCCCACCATGGCAGGGCTGTAATATTCTGTCCCACCTTTTGTAAATGATTTGACATTTACTTTCAAACCATAAGGATGCAGAAAGGCCAAAGATAATGGGTGAGATCCTCTGGCCTCCCTGCGGCATGTTTTTTAGCGAGGGGAGGTGGCCTGATGTTGAGTCTTCTGGCCCCGCCGCCGTCAATGGGATTTCGTACTGAATGTGAACAGCTCCTGCTGATGTGAACAGCCAAAAAATCTCTTCCAATAAATTTGATATTGACACACAAAGATTGGCTAAAATACTCTGCATAAAGAATGAAGTGTGGGACTCTGCAAATTCATTTTAAAAGAAGACTGAGCATCACTTCTCCGATCCTCCCTGAGAAATTAATCTCTGCTCATATCAGGAGCCACTGGCTGCCTGAGGTGATTGACTGAATGTACATTTTCTGGGAAACATTTACATGTACAAGCGGTACAAAAATAATCACTTACTGAATATCCAAAAGCAAAGAGAAGGAAATAAATATATTTTGTACCTGGGGCACCTTTCGTAAAACCAGGCCATCCTAAAGTGGTATGTAGCCAATTTGCACATAGTAAGGTCCCATAAGCAGCAATGTGATAACAACCAGATAGTATGTTTTTTTTCTGTGATGTTGGCTGAGGGATAAATATTGGCCAGAACTCAAGTCTCAGTGTTCAAGTCTCTGGAAGGGATTAGAACCCACAACATTCTGACTCAGAGGTAAGAACACTGCCAGAGTCACAGCTGACATTTACAAAAGTAGCAATTGCTCAAAATTCAACTCTACCAGGAGGCACCTATTTCTTTTGGAAGTAGTAACAATTTAAAACAGGCATTCAATAAGGAGTTATGATACATGCCTGTGTCATGGTATCATAGAGAACCAAGCTGAATACAAAGGTACAGAGAAGAACTGAAAAATCAAACAACCAGGACAAAGAGAATGGATGAGAATAGGTTTGTGGATATTATAAAAGGGAACTCAAACGTCTTTCATAAAAATATAAATGGTAAAAGGGTGGAATCAAAAACCATATTTCCTTGTGGCAGCATGGCAAAGGTCCTAACTGAGTACTTTGTACCAGTCTTTAGTAAAGAAAAGGAGGCTGCCAATGTCACAGTAGGATAGACAGCAGAGAAACTGAATGAGACAAAATTAAACTAAAAGTACTTAAAAGGCTGACATAGGATTGAAATCTGAAATGTCTCAGAGCCCAGCCTGCATCAGAAGCTCTGGGGCAGGTTAATCCTAATTCGAGATCCTGAGCCCTGATTTAGGGGGCTATTTAATTTTGCCCCCCTAGGGCCGTATAGAACAGAAGGAGGCCACGGTGTTTGCACTGGCTCATAAGTTGTCCCATTCACCTGTCCTTTTTCTCCACAGACCCATAAATATTTCCTTTGGAAAGAGACCAGTGCAAGAGTGAGGTTTGGCTGCCGGAGGCCTGTACTCTTCAATCCAGCATCTCCCAGCTCCACGTTAATCTGGTTACATAATTTATTTATTGCAGGTGATCCCCGATTGCAGCCAACAATGGGACTGCCATTGGTGATGGTGACTGCAACAACCCCAGAATGAATCAATCTTGGACCGGAGAAATCTCAAAGAAGTTCTTTATTTGCAAATGCAAGCACTTTCCCATGCTCCAGATTTGTGTGTTGCTGGGGGGAGGGGCGGGGAAAGAGAGTTATTGGCAGCAGTACGGAGAAATCTAAATGGGGTTTCTTGTTTGCCCTTACCCAAAATGGCTGGCAGGAAGCAAGTACTTCCAGTTGGATCTCTCTATCTCCAAACTAGGAAATGCAGTTTTAAAAGCATCTATTACATTGAGCACACGAGAACAAAAATATATTTGTGGGGAAAAGATTTAGAAAAGGTTTATAAAGACAGTATTACCTCTCCTACTGAAATACAGTAGGAACATTCCAGATCTGCAAGAGACTTCTCCACAAGGTTGGAAAGATATTTGTTCATGGTGTCATGGTTAATATCGTCTAGGTTGTAATAACTGCAGGAAAGATGATATCAAAAGAAAATATTAGAAATCAAAACACACTGTTGGTTTATGTTCCACATGTTCAACAATCCCTTTTGTACAACTTATGCCCACCACGTATAATATAATCTCTGACATACAACCTATTTAATAGATTTAGGATTGGTTCAAATTCAAATACTTCAGCCAACCTCTAACTGTATATTTACCTGTTACTGTGCATACATGAACATTCTTGTACATTGGTCAAAATGGCAGAAATGAAGAACACATGCCGCAAGACAGCGTACGTTTCCGATACCTCAGTGGAATAACAAGCAGTTACGCACTACCTTTGATATCGAATTACATTACTGGAAAAGGAAATACATGCCGGAATTCCCCGGCCGCTGTGATTCCTGTGGGTTTCCCGGGGATGTTGGGTGGCTTCAATGGGAAATCCCATTGACAAGCGGCGGGAGTATAGAATTCTGCCGCCAGTGCGTTGCTCAGCTCACCATCTTATGCGCTTACAAACAATGAGTGCCAAAACATCAATTTTACAGCTAAGGAGGGCAGCTCCTCTCTTTTCTTCAATTTTTAACAATTTTGGGTAGTTTGTATGCTGGTTGCATTATCAAAGAAACCTCTGAAGTCTACTATCCCAGCCAGTACCTCAGTCAATAGATTTGCTGTGCTGAGGAAGATTCACAATACACTTCTTTTCTGCAAAGTATGACACTGTTGCACAATGAGCAACTGATTTTCTACAGCGTAAGTATGCTCCATAAGCGATGAATGATATGGTCAACCATCTCCCCTAATGAAAATCAGTGATATGCAAGAGATCAGAATCCCAAGAATGTCAAGATCTCAATGGGTTTCTACAATAAAGTTAAATTAGAATCAGAATTTAAAAAAAATCTAATTACCAACAGGGGGCAGCACGGTGCCGCAGTGGTTAGTGCTGCTGCCTCACGGCGCTGAGGACCCGGGTTCGAAACCCGGCCCTGGGTCACTGTCCGTGTGGAGTTTGCACATTCTCCCTGTGTTTGTGTGGGTTTCGCCCCCGCAACCCAAAGATGTACAGGGTAGGTGGATTGGCCACGCTAAATTCCCTTTTAATTGGAAAAAACAATTGGACACTCTAAAATTTAAAAAAAATAACCAGCAACAGGTCTAAAGGGCAGACAATGTATGTGATAAGGGCATTATATGGTAACATCAGTTTTGGTTTCAACACCGTCTGGATTCACAACAGAATCAGGAAGACGTGCAGCACACTGCGAGGTGGCTGTTTTATTACACATGGGTACAGGGAAAACATGTGAAATGTTTTGTGGAGTGGTAACAGTTACTTCCTTAGTATTAATCATTAACGTCTGAACCTGCTTCATTAACCATTGAAGCATCTGCGATACAAGCTGATTGAGGATGCTTCTCTTTCGAATAGTTCTGGTGCTTTTTGCATTTCAGAATCATTGAAGCTCCTTTATCACTGAGACGGTCCTCCACAGGATGGTGAGAATGTCGACTCATCAACAGTACAGTATTTATGAAGGATCTGAACTTCCAGATTAAATAGTTTGGTCTGGCTAACCTGGTCAAAAAACCTGGTGAAAAACCATCGGGCTTCTGGATACTGACTAGTGTGGTCTGGAAACCAAGGGGAAATTCCCAGTCATATCACTTTTTAACCACATGGATTGAACATTTTCTACTGTTTTTGTTTGAATCCATACACCAGAGCGTCATCAGGGATTTTTTGGATGATGATCGCCATGCTTTCATTTTCAGAAATGGACTCTGAATTATTTTACCAGGCATTCTCAGTTGCTATGGTGAATCCTTGTAATACAGTCTCACACTCCATACAGTAATTCTATTTTTAGAGAACAGGCGAGGACAGTGGGTCTTTGGCCATCCCCATCCCTCTGCAGCCCCCATACTAATCTCCTTCACTTTATGGTATAATTAGAAACACCTTGGGCACGATTTTACAGCCACGCTGCCCCAAAAGGTGCAGTGTGGCTGATAGAAGCTGGGTGATCCTACTCCTGGGATCTACCCGGCTCAAAACGCCTCGCCAGATCTAACGTGATCCTGTGAGAAGTTGTGATGTAAATCCCACCCACTGTGGGCAGGAACACTTTTTAGTAAATCTGCATATTAAAGCGAGACAGCTAGTCTCACTTTATTGTGCAGATTCCCGAGGTACCCAAGGCGTGGGATCTATCTACTTCGCCTCGGAGACCTCGAGCGAGCGCCGTTCAGCACTGGTCTCCACAAATGGGGACCCGATGGAACAGCACTCGGAGGGGTTTCCAGGGAATCGGAGGCCCCCAGGTGCATGCCCTTTGGCCTAGTCAGTGACGCCTGCATCCTGTAAATTAATAAAAAAATCTCACTTGCCTCCCAACCACCGTGCTAGACTCATTCAAACAACTCTTTTTCCAATGAACAAAAGTGAAGAAAATGTTTTTAAAATTCAATTATTATGATGACCTTTCTCCTGGGTTGCTCAGAGCAATATCCTTTCAGTCCTGGACAATGTAGAGAGTTGACAACCTTCGGCTGCATAACCTTGCATGGCCGACCACCGTCACTGTTCCTTATGTCTAGAGACTAAGTTATCAGTAGTGATCCCAAAATATAATAGACTATGCTTTTGGAGAACCTAAATGCCTCGTAGCATTGGCTGATAGGTCTGAAAATTCTTGAAGACTGGTTAGGGCTGGTGGAAAGTGCATCAAGTTCAAGTAAAAATTTGTAGATAGAGATAAAAATGGAGAGATTGGATTGTGAGATAGTAAGAGATAATATTTATTGATAACCCATTCTCACAAATGGAGGCAGAGAAGTCGAGGAAGGGAAGAGTCAGAGATGGACCATGTGAAGCTGAGAGAAGGATGGCGAGGAGTGAAAGCTGGCAGGGAAAAGTAAATAACATTTAAAAAAAAAAAATCTGTTTAGTGGTAAAATTATCGCCTGCTAGGTGAATAGAAACATTTTTCAGTTGCATGCTGCTTTTCTTTGAATAGTTGAACTTCACACTTGTTTCAGGGAAGTGTGGAACCAGGGACACTCTAATAGGGAATTATCTGCAAGCTCAGCCTGTGAAGATCATTTACCTGTTGTTCTCTAGTTAGCAATAATCTGTCCAGTCCCCTTGGACAGCTGTTTCATTGTACACCCCAGCAACAGACTAATTGACTTGTCTTATCATTTCCTTTAAATAGACATTTTATTATACACCCTAGTAACAGGAGTAATTGAGTTGTCAGAAGCTTCAATTTAAAAGGCTAGCCTCACAGGGTTCCTCAGCATACGGCTCATAACCTGCATGCAAGCAGGGTTGAATATTTACACTGCTGTTAACAGGTGCTGAGATGTTAAATGATTCTAATAGCTAGGGGCGTACTGAGAGAGCCAGCAGGATAAGAATTATAGCCCTGTTTGAACACAACAATTACTTGTCCCATGAGACGAGTCAAAATCAGAGGCAGTTTTATACTAATAGCTGCTAACACATGGGGTAGACTGGCTAACTTCCATTAGTAGCCTTCTGAGAAACACAGGAATAACTCCCTGTGGCATAATAAACATGTATAATCAAAATTTCAAACATACCTATAAAACCATCAACAGAGTGGTGCAGAGATGACATTATTCTTTTAGATTTAATAGATAAACTGGTAACAAATTCTATGATTGCAATATCTATTATTTGAAGAATAATTGCGATGGGAGGCAGGATGACAGCTAAACTAGACAAAAGGCAGCTAAAATACAAAAGACACTAGCCTCGGTGTTTTCCACTGATACAATGTGCAAACATTCAAAATATTCTTCATGGAGGCAATGAAAGAAAATCAACAGAAATGCCCGAGAGGGAGAAGAAAAGGGGATAATGTGTCAAAACTTCAAGGCACTGCAGCACAGATTAGGAAATAGGCCTGCGTGCCCTCATGATACCCCACTGTGAGATCCAGATGTCAAGCAAGCCATTGTGGAAAACAAAGTGTGGAGGCCAGGCGCAACCTCACAATTTCAGATGTCTTTAAATGTGGTGGCTGGAATTCTCTGGCCTTTGGGATTCTCTTTTCCTGTTGGCAGCGCACCTCAGCCCATGAGGTTCCTGGCAGCATGGGGTGACTTCACTGACAAAAGGCAGGAAGAGAGAATATCTCCGCTAGCGATATGCACACCGTTGAGAAACACGCAACCAGGGGACCGGAAAATCCCGCCCGATGTTACTGACAGAGGCTCAAACGAAGATCAACCTGAGCCCAACAAGGCAAGAGGCCAGCAACAAAAGGGTAACAAAACAATAAATGAAAACTTTGTATCTTTCGGTTTAATCAGGATTTTAGTATTCAACAGCGGCATGTTATTTTAAATAGAATGACCATTAGACCATAAGACATAGGACCATTCGGCCCACCAAGTCAGCTCTGCCATTCAATCATGGCTGATATGTTTCTCATCCCCATTCTCCTGCCTTCTCCCCATAACCCCTGATCCCTTTTTTAATCAAGAACCTATCTATCTCTGTCTTAAAGGCGCTCAGTGATTTGGCCTCCACAGGCTTCTGCGGCAAAGAATTCCACATATTCACCACCCTCTGGCTGAAGAAATTCCTCCTCATCGCTGTTTTAAAGGATCGTCCCTTCAGTCGGAGGCTGTGCCTTTGGCTTCTTGTTTCTCAGCAGAAACATCCTCTCCACTCTATCTAGGCCTCTCAGTAGTCTGTAGGTTTCAATGAGATCCCCCCCCCATCCTTCTAAAATCCACGAGTATAGACCCAGAGTCCTCAACCGTTCCTTATAAGGCAAGTCCATCATTCCAGGGATCTTTCTTGTGAACCTCCACTGGGCTCTCTCCAAGGCCAGCACATCATTCCTTAGACACGGGGCCCAAAACTGCTCACAATATTCCAAATGTAGTCAGTATTCCAAACCTCAGGTGTACATCCCTGCTCTTGTATTCTAGCCCTCTAGATATGAATGTTAACATTGCATTTGCCTTCCTAACTGCCAACTGAACCTGTATGTTTTTTATTTTTATTATAGATGTTTTTTATTGGGTTTTTGAACAAAGTATTTTTACCGTTATGTACACAGGATAAGAAACATATATGTATATATATACACACATAGAAGAGAAGGGCACACCCAAACATACCAAAGAAAAGAAAATAGTAAATAGTTAAAAAAAAATACAATAAAAAATAAAATAGAATAACTGGTAGGGTATTGTGCACCAGTTCAACAGCAGCAACTCTGTACACCTCGCAAAATTATTTACAACACATATGTAGGGGTTAGAGACTGGGGAGGTAAATATACATTCGGGTGCCGGAGAAACAATTATAGTGGGCAATACTCGAATGGGTTTGGTGTTGTTGTCGCTTGCTTCTCCCAGACTAATCTCGCTGCCGTCTCGCGCTCACCTCCGCTTCTGCCGTTCCTCCCGTCTTTCGTCTTCATTCTCCTCGTTCCCTACTCCTGGAGAAGTCATGTTTGTTATTGTATCCTGTGCCTTCCTTCCGGCTCTCATTTCCTTGCCTCCCCCCGCACCTCCCTTGTTCCCTATCTCCCCCCCCCCCCCCAACCCCCTCCTGTGGTTCGCCTTTCTTTTCTCTTAGGTTTGGCTGTCCCCCCCACCCCTCCCTCCCGGTCTATCTCTCCCTCTCATGCTTTGGCTACTTTCCCCTGATTCTTGGCTACCTGGCTATTCTTCCTCTTGTTTGTTGGCCACAAACAGGTCCCGGAACTATTGCGTGAATGGCTCCCACACTCTGTGGAAGCCGTCGTCTGACCCTCGGATGGCAAATTTGATTTTCTCCATTTGGAGAGATTCCGAGAGGTCGGACAGCCAATCTGCAGCTCAGGGCGGTGCTGCTGACCGCCAGCCAAACAGGATTCTACGGCGGGCGATCAGGGAGGCAAAGGCAAGGCTGTCTGCACTCCTCCCCAGGAATAGATCTGGCTGGTCCGAAACCCCGAAGTCCGGCACTTTTGGGCATGGCTCCATCCTCATCCCGACCACTTTGGACATTGCCTCGAGAAGGTTGTCCAGTACCCTGCAAGTCTGGGGCAAGACCGGAACGTGTGGGCGTAGTTGGCCAGGCCTTCTGAACCTGTATGTTCACCTTAAAGAGAATCATGAGCTAGGATTCCTTAGTCCCTTTGTGCGTCTGATTTCCGAATCCTTTTGCCATTTAGAAAATAGTCTATGCCTCTATTCTTCCTGCTAAAGAGCACAACCTCACAATTTTCCACATTGTATTCCATCTGCATTCTTTGCCCACTCTCCTAGCCTGTCCAGGTCCTTCTGCAGCCTCTCTCCTTCCTCACCACAACCTGTCCCTCCACAGATCTTCTGTGGATATGTGTCTGAAATGGTGCTGAATTAACACAAATTGTGGCCTAGATTTTCAATTTGATATCAGGAAATGGATATCTGGAATATTTCTTGGTCCTGATCCCATGTTGCATCAGTGTCAGTAATGAGGTGCAATTTTCAAATGCGAAAGGCCTAATTAGCCTGGGTCGAATTCTGAACCCAAATCGTGGCACTGAGAGCAGCCTGGAAGGCAGAACATAGATCCAGGTTCCTTGAAAAGACAGTTGGCTGGGCTTGTTGTCTGCTAAGGGCATTTCACACAAAGCTGCATGGACAAGTGCCCACTGACAATACCAAGATTTACCAATATCTCCCTTGAGACCTTGACAGAAGCAGTCACTGAGAGGCAAGTAATTATTATCCTGTTGTCTGACAGATGAAAGTCAAGAGACCAAAATAGCCTGGATGAGCATGGCACAGAGGACAACAGTAGAGGTGTAACATGGATACCAATGTCAAAAGAGCTTTAATGACCTGGTAAGGTGGGTGGCAAGCAAGATCTGGGTGACAAGCCTATAACTCTGTCTGCAGCAGTATGCATACAAACTGAACAGACAGTGTCCACAGGGCTCCGGAAAATTGTCAGAACAAGTGTCCAGTTGCATCACTGAGACATTAACCATCCTCACATAAGGGGGTACAACTGAGAAGGAGGCATCATGGAGGGGTACAACAGATCACATCAATGTTGTGCTAGAATAGGTGAGGGAGGACAGCCTATATACATCCTGGTATCCTAATTTAGCAGTAAACACAAATACAAAACAGGCACCAGGTGGCTAAAATAGGTGTTGGTGTGACTGATCTTCATGACCTATTACAGGCGGAGAGGAGGTGAAACTTAATGTTGTGTGGGTGCCATCACAATGAGTCATTGGCAATGCGAGGAAAGGAAGCCATTTTATAGCTCTATCCTAAAGTGAAGTTATGGAGGAAATGCCTGCCCAATGAGTACATTGTCTCTTGAACCACCGTAATCTATGGGGTTGGTGGTTGGGTTGGATTGGATTGGATTGGATCTGTTTATTGTCACGTGCACTGAAGTACAGTGGAAAGTATTGTTCTGCGTGCAGCTCAGACAGATCATTCCGTACATAAAAAGAAAATACATAATAGGGCAAACATAAAATACACACGGTAAATACATAGATACAGGCATCGGGTGTAGTACTACTTGGTAGAGAAGATGTGTGAAGAGATTAGATCAGTCCATAAGAGGGTTGGTTAGGAGTCTGGTAACAGCGGGGAAGATGCTGTTTTTGAATCTGTTCGTGCGTGTTCTCAAGACTTTTATATCTCCTGTTCGATGGAAGAGTGAGTAAGCCGGGTGGGAGGGGCCTTTGATTATGTTACCCGCTTTCTCAAGGCAGCAGGAGGTGTCGACAGAGTTAATGGATGGTAGGCGGGTTTGCCTGATGGACTGGGCTGTGTTCACTGTGTAGTTTCTTACGGTCTTGGACCGACCACTTGCAGGCTGTGATGCAGTCAGATAGGATGCTTTCTATGGTGCAGCTGTAAGACTCAGTGTGGACATAACCAAATTTCCTTAGGTTCCTGAGGAAGTATAGATGCTGTTGTGCTTTCTTGGTCGTAGCGTCGACATGGGTGGACCAGGACAGATTGTTGGTGATGTGCACCCCTAGGAATTTGAAGCTGTCAACTATCTCCACCTCGGCACCATTGATGCAGACAGGGGGTTGTACAGTTCTTTGCTTCCTGAAGTCAATGACCAGCTCTTAGTTTTGCTGACCTTGAGGGAGAGATTGTGGTCATTGCACCACTCCACTTGTAATCTACCTCCCTCTTGTATTCTGACTCATCGTTGTTCAAGTTCCGACCCACTAAGGTTGTGTTATCAGCAAATTTGTAGATGGGAGTTGGAGCCAAATGTTGCCATGGAGTTGTGTGTGTATCGGCAATATAATAGGGGCTAAGTACGCTTCCTTGCTGGGCCCCGGTATTGAGGATTATCATGGAAGAGGTACTGTTTATCCTTACTGATTGTGGTCTATGGGTCACAAATTCGAGTATCCAGTTGCAGTTCCTAGGTATTGGAGCTTTGACGTGAGCTTGACTGGGATTATGGTGTTGAAGGCAAAGCTGTAGTCAAATGGGATTCTGATGTAGGAGTGCTTGTTGTCGAGATGCTCCAGGGATGAGCGTAGGGCCAGGGAGATGGTGTCTGCTGTGGACCGGTTGTAGCGGTAAGCAAACTGCAGTGGATCTAGGCATTATGGGAGTAGGGGGTTGATGTGTCTCATTACCAACCTCTCGAAGCACTTCATTGCGATTGATATCAAGGCCACCGAACGATAGTCATTGAGGCATGTTGCCAGGTTCTTCTTTTGCACCGGTATGATGGTGGTCTTGAAGCAGGTGAAGCACCACCGTTTTGTGTTTCTCTCAGGGAGATGGTGGCATTATGGTAATGATACCCAGACCCAGGCTCATGTTCTGGGGCAATGGCTTCAAATTACACCATGGGAGCTGGTGGAATTGAAATTAAATTAATAAATCTGGAATTGAAAGTTAGTCTCGGTAATGGTTATCATGAAACTGTCACTGATTGCTGCAAAAATCCATCTGATTCACTCATGTCCTTTAGGGAAGAAAATGTGCCACCCTTATCCAGTCTAGCCTTCATGTGACTGCAGACACAAAAGTAGTTTTCCTTGGAATCCCTACAGTGCAGGAGGCCCATTGAGTCTGCACCAACCCTCTGGTAGAGCACTCTACCACAATCCACTCTCCACCCTAACCCTACGGATTAATAATGGCCAATCCACCTAACCTGAGGAAATCAGAGCACCCAGAGGAAACCCAATGTGACTGACTCTGAACTGGCCCAGCAAACCACTCAATTCAAGGGTAATTAAGGAGGGACAACAAATTCTGGCCTTGCCAGTGACATCCATATTCCGTGAGAGAACAAAGGGAAGATACATGCCCTGCAGCTTATGTGGAACAGACCGAGCCTGCATAGTTGGTGGGAAGATCCTCACAGAGCCAGTATTGTCGCACCATACTTCCACGACAGTCACAATCGCCTTGTTTCAGCATAAGTATAGAATGGGGGGCACTGGGTGACTGGCAGCTCCGGAGGAGGAGGGTGAGGCAGATGCAGCTATGGACCATCTCGAAAGATGGAGGACAGACAGAGCTATGCTCCACAGAAGCTAGGCCTTAGGTGTCACAAAAAGGATGTGATTACACCAGAAAGGTTACAGAGGAGATTCACCAGGAGTTTGCCTGGGCTGGAGAGTTACAGCTATGAAGAGAAGCTGGATATTCTGAGCTTGTTTTCCTTACAACAGTGAAGGTGGAGGGGGGACCAGATTAAGGTGTATAATATTACGACAGACCATTCGGGTAGATAGGAAGAAACTTTTCCCCTTAGTAAAGGGGTTAGTAACCAGGTGGCAAGGATTTAAGGTACGGAGCAGAGGATTTGAGGAAAGGCTTTTTCACCCAGAATGTGGTGGGAATCTGGAACTCAATGCCTGAAAAGCGAGAACCCTCAAAACATTTAAGAAGCAGTTAGATGCACATTTGAAACACCATAGCATACAAGGCTACAGACCAAGTGCTGGAAAATGGATTAAAATAGATAGGTGTTTGATGGGTGGCATAGACATGATGGGCAGAAGGGCCTCTTTCTGTGCAGGAAGACCAAATGAGCACCAGAGGCAGACGAGGTTCTGAATGTTGGAGATCCCTGATGTGTTGAAGTCATGGACAGACAATGGAGGAGCCCAGGCAGCACATGTGCTTCCTCATGACTCAGTGATTGGAGTGCTTGATCCTCTCTTGAGAAAGTGACCACCTCTTGGAGGGCCATTTGGACCACCACTTTGAGGGGTGCAGCAGCATATGGCTTACACAGAATGAGTGAGACTCCCTGTTCCATTGACTACTCAGTGTCGCTGATAATAAGAGATGCTTGGAATCGATGCCAGCCGTGTCTTAGGCTGTAGAATCGATGCCAGCCGTGTCTTAGTCGGTAGAATTGATGCCAGTCGTGTCATTCAGCATGCAAGGGGGTTATGAAAGAGACTAATGTGGGGACCACCCTTCAAGGGAAATTGGCGTCATTCCTCACCTCCTTGGCACTTCTGACTCAGGACCCATCCATGCCGCAAGGCCTTGTGACAGAGATTGGTGCAGTTCCATGGTCTGTGATGTGGGGCATGTCCATGGTGGTAATGGGCTTATTCAAATATGTGCACTCATTGGATAATTTCTCTGATGGAAGGTGAATGGAGTCACTTATCATCGGGCTTAGAGGTGTTAAAGTGAAATAATGCTGAATCAGTGTGGTTCTGAAGGCCATGCCAGCTTACCAATCACTGTGAGCACTGGAATGGCCTCAGCAGTCTTTCTCGAATGATAAAGCTCCCATGCAGCGCCATCCGGTCCCTGCTTTCTGTTTTTTTTCCCGCAGAAGCGTGTTTTCTCAGTCCTCCTCTTCATACAGATCCAGTCCTCTGTCATATTGTAATTTTGTGCACCACACAGCAGAGAACCATAGTACAAGACACCCTGGTTGCCTCACATTGGAGGACACTCAAAGCCACACATCCTCAAGATGCTGGTGGTCTGTTCAATAAAGGCACACTTGCAGGACTGGAGACTCTTGCAGGATGACTTCTGGGAACTGAATGAACATGTGCTTGTTGAGGTCACATTCAGTCTGTAGAAGACTTTTCTGTCAACAATTTGTCTGGCTGGTCTGTCGGTGCTTTGATGGCCACGTGAGTACAATTCATGGCCCCCAAACCCATTGACAGCAGCAAAGCCCTTTGTGTCTCTGTAGGTCCTTTTGTCTCAAAATGGATGTGGCTCCCCGCCTTCTGGAATATGACCTGTGTGAAGGTGGGATGAGTTGCTAACTGTGCAGATACCCTCAGGTCTGCAGTTGATCTCTGGAATAACCCGAATGTCTAAATATTCAGGGCGATGGTGACATTGATGGCTGCAGGTAGGAGATTGCCATGAAGCTGTCAATGTGAACCAGAGCCCAAATGTTCAAGACCAACTGTTCCTATAGTACTTGTGCTTCAGATCAGATGTCTTCTTCCCATTGCAGCCACTCTGTATCCCCTTTTGGTCACCTCACGGCCAGCTTGCCTCTGCTGAAGCGCTTCCCTGCTACTCAGTCCAATGTTCAAATAGCCTATTCCCATCTCAACTCCCTCAGCTGTTGCTTGATTATTCATTGGCATCCTTTGCCAACCACTGCAGCCCAAGTTATGCCAGCAGTCTGACGCCACTCTGAAGACTCCTCCCTCTCACTGTTAACAAGAACAAGCCTCTCTACATCTGCAATGCCATGTGTCACCAGTTATGCAGCTGAGCAATATTTTCCTTCTTTTAAATATGCTGACCATGATATCCATCATACTCCATGTCTTCCAACTGCGTTCAGGCCAGATGCACCCCAACATGTCCCAGGTCCTCAGTTTCCCTGATGCCTGCCGATTGAAAATTTAAAACTGCTTCATCTCCACTGACGGCCTGTTGGTGAACTCATCAGTGAGCTCAATGAGGGCTTAATTGGAGGAGTGCAGTTTTCCAAATGGCTCTCCCCTCCCTGCCCTTTGAAAATCACATTGGGTTCTGGAGGTGCAGGGATCCATTGCTGCCCTCCGGGAATGCAATTTTCAAATCTGGCCTGGCATCCTTCTCTCCCCCACCAGCAACTGAAAATCCAGCCCCAGAAACGTTTCATGTTCAAACTCTGTGACTTGTTAGTTGATCAAAACTGGACACTATTAGAGGCATTATATTTGGGTATCTTGGTATTATATAGAGCAAAAAGGAAAGAATAACGTGGACTCCTGGGCAAGGGTATTATATGTGCGAATGTTGGGTGAGGCATGAATTTTATATCTATTATACTGTTTGGACTCAAATTGCCTGCTGACTTGAGAGTTGTGTTGCAGGGTGGATGCTGGGGTGGGGGCAGGAGTAGGAGAGGCAGCTGAGACAAGGAGAGAGCAAAGTCAATCTGTAACAAACATGTATAAGTGGAATTTGTAAAGTCACCCTTTACTTGAAACTGATTTTGAGGCGCACAGTTAGGTGGTGGCTCCAACCAGGAGCACAGATCTTTTGTTAGCGAGAAAAAGGAAGCAGTGTCTCGGGAAAAGAAAGAAAAATGGCTGGAATTCTACAGCCGTTGGGATTCTCTGGGCTGGATTCTCCGTTTGTGGGACTATGTCACCACGCCGAAAAACTGGTGTCAAAAGACCCCATATTCATAGCCCTGCAGGGGGCTAGTAGGGACCTGTCGTGAATCGAGCAGCATTAGCTGCAGATATTGGCCCCCACACTTCTGGGTCAGAGGCCGTGCATGCGCATGGCGGCAGCCTCCAGTGGCCACGCCGTGCTCCATGGCGGACTCAGACTGTGGAGATGGACCTCCTAAATAGTGCCCTTGATCGGCCACATGTCCGACCGGATCGCCCTCCCAAAAATAACCCTGTCCTCTATGAGGCCCCCCTGCCCTCTGATTGGCCCACCGCTGACTATGGCGGCCGTGGACTGAGTCCTCAGCTGCGACTCAAGTATTCCAAATGGCAGGACCATGTTTGATCCATGCCGTCGAGACTTTGGCCGGTCGGGGGGGGGGGGGGGGAGAATAGTGGGGCATGCCTCTGGCAATGGCCGCAGGTCGGGGATACGCCACGTTTCGGGGGTCGGAGAATTGAGGAACTGGCGCTGGTCCCGATTCCATGTGTGGAAATGGATTCTCCGCCCCAGCGCCGGACGCGATTTCGGCATCAGGATGCGGAGAATCCAGCCCTTTGTTCCCACCGACAACACACCCCGCGAGTTTCCCGGCGGGGTGGGATGGCTTCAATGGGAAATTCCATTGACATGCGGGGGGGGGGGAGCGGGGAGTAGAGAATTCCACCACTGGCAACGGCGCCCCGCCGAGAAATAGCGTCTAGGGGGCTGAAGAATCTAGCTCATTATGTGCTCACAGGCTTGAGTGCAGGGCAGCGGGAGTCAAAGTTTAAAGAGAATTTTCTTCATTGAAAACTAAATGACAAGGAAATTGGAAAAAAATACAAGGGGTAAGAAGAAGCCACATGATTTAACTTATTAGCATTTTACAATTTACACATTTGACAAGTCTGTGAAATACTTCAAAATAACGGTCAAAACATACTATTTTAATTAGGGAATCTGTTATACGTACAATGAAGTGATGAGATGAATAATGAGGCAATCTCATTCGAATTAGCACATAATTGGTCATAAAACACAATATTGCAGATGGGTTTAACACATCTGCACCAGGTTTACATGTGTAAGCATGGGGTTTTTAACAGAACATTAATAAATGGCCCATATGGTGTATACATCATCTCTTTTCTATCCTTAAATCACTGTGATACTCTTCAAGATACTTATAAATGCAAGTGTTATAATTACCAGTGAGGATGTGGAACAAGTCTATTTTAGCTTTAAAGTTGAAGAAAACTTGGAGATTTGAATTATAACCAGTGAGGGAGAGAATATTCTTTGAAATTGGGTGAAAGCATCCCAAAAGACTGGAATTTAGCATCTCAAAGACATTTGAAGAAAAATAGTTTTACCAGGTCGTTGTAACTTCATGTTCTCAACTTAACAAATTGCTCAGGTGGTTTTCAAAAGCTAAAATAATAGTTTCAAGGCTGCTATACCTTGAAAGGAAGAAAATAAGATTGGCACTTATATAGTGGCTGATCATTTACCTCAAAAGTATCTGAAACTGCGGCACATACAATAGGTAGAGACGGGCTCTTGATTTAATGTCTTAACCCAAAGATAATTCCTTCAGAATTGCATCAAAGTATGGGAATAAATTGTTAAAGTCCTTAAATTGGGGTATGTGACTTTACACAACTTTATGACTCTGTGCTGAGAATGGTATTTACCGAGTCAAGCCGACATCTTCTACATTGCACTGACCAATTAGTATATGACCATATTCCTCCTCTCAGTAGTCCTTCCCTCTTTTCTCAATTTGCTGTGCTCTCTGTCATGTAATTTATCCTGAATGTATCTTCTACCTCTTGCTTACTGTACGTCCTGTTTGATCTCATGCCCAACCCAATTTCTCCCATATTCTCAGCAATTGCTTGCCACCGCCCCTTGCCTCAGAACATAAGATTATAATAGAATCAGGAGTAGGCCATTAGACCCATCAGGCCAGCTCTGCCATTCAATAAAATTATGGCTGATCTAATTGTTGCCTTAACTCTACTTTCCTTTTCCCCTTAATCATTGAATCATTTGTTCATCAAAGATCTGTCAGCCTTGAGTATATTCAACAACCCACAGCTTTCTGTGGGAGAAATTGCACAGACTAATTGTTTAAGCTTTTGGGTTGCTGTAAAGTAAAGGAGACAAGAGTTCTGCTTCTCCTAAGAACACCTTTATTACTTTGATCCAACTTCACACACAAATCTCCACCAAACAAATAGTGCCACCTGTAAACCTTTTATATATCAGTGACATCTATTGGATAATTGACATCAGATTAGTATTTAATTGGAAGGTCTATTAACCCATTCCTAACCATAACTTCCTCCTCCCCATCATCTTAAATGAGAGACCCCTTATTTTTAAACTGTGCTTCCCAAGGGCTTGGTTCTGCATGAGAGAAAAAAATCCTCTCAGCATATATGCTGGTACCTTTTCTGAATCTAGGGAATTTAGGAAGATTATAACCATGCTATTTCCTTTAAGATACTAGGATGTAGGAACTTTAGTCCAGGAGCATTGCCAGCCTCATCTAGTCCCATTAGTTTCCCTGGTAGTCTCTCGCTAGTGGTTGTGATTGTTTTGAGTTCCTCCCTCCCTTCTGTCCTCTTGTCTACTGATGTGGAGATGCCGGCGTTGGACTGGGGTCAGCACAGTAAGAAGTCTTACAACACCAACAGGTTTGTTTCAAATACTACCTTACAGAACACTGCTCCTTCCTCAGGTGAATGAAGAGGTGTGTTCCAGAAACATATATATATATATATATATATAGACATAGTCAAAGATGCCAGACAATGCTTAGAATGCGAGCATTTGCAGTTAATTAAGTCTTTACAGATCCAGAGATAGGGGTAACGCCAGGTTGAAGAGGTGTGAATTACCTCAAGCCAGGACAGTTGGTAGGATTTGGCAAGCCCAGGCCAGATGGTGGGGGATGAATGTAATGCGACATGAATCCCAGGTCCGGGTTGACCAAGGCGTTCTCCAAGGCGGCCTTTAGGACGCGCGACAATGCAGAATCGCTGAGCAGAAACTTATTGCCAAGTTCCGCACACGAGTGCAGCCTCAACTGGGACCTGGGATTCATGTTGCATTACATTCATCCCCCACCATCTGGCCTGGGCTTGTGAAATCCTACCAACTGTCCTGGCTTGAGACAATTCACATCTCTTTAACCTGGGATTACCCCTATCTCTGGATCTGTAAAGACTTAATTATCTGCAAATGCTCGCATTCTAAGCATTGTCTGGCACCTTTGACTATGTCTATATATATATGATTCTGGAACATACCTCTTCATTCACCTGAGGAAGGAGCAGTGCTCCGAAAGCTAGTGTTTGAAACAAACCTGTTGGACTTTAACCTAGTGTTGTAAGACTTCTTACTCTTTTCTACTATTCTTGGAATATTTTTATGTTTTTTGCTGTGAAGACAGATGGAAAATTCTTGGTCAAAGCCTCTGTCATTTCTTTGTTTCCCATGACCAATTCTTCAGTCTCATCCTCTAAGGAATCCACCCTCACTTTATCTACTTATTTACTTTATATATAGAACAGTACAGCACAGAACAGGCCCTTCGGCCCTCGATGTTATGCCAAGCCATGATCACCCTACTCAAACCCACGTATCCACCCTATACCCGTAACCCAACAACCCCCCCCCCATACTTTTTAGGACACTACGGGCAATTTAGCATGGCCAATCCACCTAACCTGCACATCTTTGGACTGTGGGAGGAAACCGGAGCACCCGGAGGAAACCCACGCACACACGGGGAGGACGTGCAGACTCCGCACAGACAGTGACCCAGCCGGGAATCGAACCTGGGGCCCTGGAGCTGTGAAGCTTTTATGCTAACCACCATGCTACCGTACTTTATGGAAACTTTGCCAACTCTGTCTTCATAAACTTAAATAAAGGCAATACAAGGTTAAGATACTAGATTCAGACTGAAATTTTTCACGCTCAAACTAAATGTGAAATTTGATCATGTTATAATTATTCTTACTTTAAAACACTTTGGAAGGAGAAATGGAGGCATAGACTATTTTCAAAATGGGAAGATGCTTAGGAAATCAGAAGCAGAAAGGGACAACGCCTTTTCGAGTACACGGAGGGAGAATTCAGAATGTCCAAATTACCTAACAAGCACATCTTTTGGGACTTGAGAGAGGAAACCGGAGCATTGGGAGGAAACCCACACAGACATGAGGAGAATGTGCAGTCTCTGCACAGACAGTGACCCAAGCCAGGAATCGGACCCGGGTCTCTGGTGCTGTGAAACAACAGTGCTAACCACTGTTACTATGCCGCCCAACTATAGCTACATTCCTTTTTATCTCCTCCATATGACTCTCCCTGTACCATGTTGCCATGTTCAGTTTACTGATCCTCCCTGCACCATCCACGCAAAGTATAAGAACATTAAACCTGTTGGATGACTGCAAGGGCTGAGATTCCTCTATTGATACTTTCTGGGTTCTCATAACTGCCTCACTTGCAATTACACTCTCCTTTTCCTAACCACGGACCAAATCAGAAGTACCTTGACTAAAGGCTGCTAAAGGACCAAAGGCTTTCCAATAATTAAGCAAAACAATACAAGAAATGTAATTTCATTGCATTGGAATATTTGTTTAATTTTGTATTTGTTCATTGTCACGTGCATCGAGGTACAGTGAAAAGTATTGTTCTGTGTGCAAGTCAATCGTTTAATACATGAAAAGAAAATACGTAATAGGGCAACACAAGGTGCACAATGTAAATACATAGTGTTATGGGCCAGGGTTTAGAGAACCCCAATGTGTATCATGGAGTTCATCTGGCCCACAACTTTTAACAGATTGTGGTCTGGGAAAGCACACGGCCCACTCTACAGGTGTGGTATAGCAGAAATGGAAAAGTATTTTTTAAAGCAAAACAATGTTAATTCTCTGAACTCAAGTTAACCTTTTTAAAACATAGAGTGAACATCTTAGCAACCATCAATTCAAACAACCACCAAAGAATACAACACTAAGTAATCCTTAATAACTTCCCAAACAACATCCAGAAGACAAAATAAATACCTTTTAACAGAAGCACATCAAGTTTACATTTACGACTGAAAACATTTATAATTCTGAATTCACCAAATGCTCAAGAGATAGTCTTTTCATGGCAGAGAGATCAACAGTACACCTGCTTTGTCTAGCTTCAGCTCCAACACTGAAAACGAAACTAAAACAAAAGTTAAAGGCTGACAGACAGCCCAGCTCCACCCACACTCTGACATCACTGATAAACACCCATTTCTTCTTAAAGGTACTCTCACATTACAAATAGACACCGGCATCGAGTGAAGCATACAGTAGTGTAGTATTAATCAGATCCGTCCATAAGAGGGTTTAGGAATCTGGTAACAGTGGGGAAGAAGCTTTTTCTGAATCTGTTTGTGCGTATTCTCAGACTTTTGTATCTCCTGCTCGATGGAAGAAGTTGGAAGAGTGAGTAAGCCGGTTGGGAGGGGTCTTTGATTATGCTACCCGCTTTCCCAAGGCAGCGGGAGGTGTAGACAGAGTCAATGGATGGGAGGCAGGTTTATGTGATGGACTCGTAATCTTTGATTACAATAATAGTATTTGGCCAGGTCAAGTTGATCTTCTGGAGGGCGTCATGTGGCGCAGTGATTAGCACTAGGACTGCGGCGCTGAGGAACAGGGTTCGAATCCCGGCACTGGATCACTGTCCGTGTGGAGTTTAAACCTTCTCCACATGTATACATGTGTTTCACCCCCACAAACCAAAGATGTGCAGGTTAGGTGGATTGGCCATGCTAATTGGAAAAAAAAATAATTGGGTACTTTAAAATTTTTTTTAAAAGTTGATCTACTGGAGACCACTTGATAAACCAATTTAAAAATGAAATTGGAAAACACTTCTACACTGGAAGTTTGGAACTCTCTTATACAAATTGATGTTAGATCAATTGTTAACTTTAACTTTGAGATTGAAAGATTTTTGTTAACCAAAGGTGTTAAGTATATGGGGCAAAGGTGAGTAATATGGAATTAGGCTGTAGGTCATTCACTGAATGGTGAAAACAGGCCTAGGGGCTAAATTTGTCTCCTCTCCTCCAGTTCCTTTATTTCTAACTCACTACTGTCTACATTTTACTACATTTGTTTTCAAAATGATGCAATTCAACTATTTTGTTTATGGGGAACACATAGCTGATAGGAAATTCCTTTCAAATAATGAGTAGAATTTGCTTACAGAAGGAATTCTTCTAGTATCTCCCATCTGGAATCCATTCATTGTGCAACTGCAAACCATATGCAGAAGTACTTTAACCCCTCCCCCTAAAAATACCTAGTATTCTGGTTAGCTTTTAGAATATGCTTTGGTCGCTTGGATCTCTCACAGGTGAGGTCGCCTGCAATCAGGAGGGCAGACAAGTGAAAACCATGAGTTTTAAAAGCAGCGACAAAGAAGACTGGTTTTCCTCTGCTTCTTAGCATCTGCTGCTGCTGTTTGTATTGTGCCTTGTAAAAACATCTGTTTAAACTAACAGCAACTTGCATTCATTGGAAGGTAACCAGAAAACAAAACTGATACACAGCCAAGGAGGAGGCATTAGGAAAGATGATCTGAAGCTTGGTTACTGGGGTAGATTTTAAGGAACGGTTTAACGGAGGAGAGAGGTGGCGAGGCTCAGGAAATGAAACATTTAGTACCAAGGTAGATTTTAAGGAAGTAAAGCAAATTACTGCAGATGCTGGAATCTGAAACGAAAGGGAAAATGCTGTAAAATCTCAGCAAGTCTGGCAGCATCTGTAGGGAGAGAAAAGAGTTAACGTTTCGAGTCCGATGACTCTTTGTCAAAGCTTTGTCAGAGCTTTGACAAAGAGTCATCGGACTCGAAACGTTAGCTCTTTTCTCTCCCTACAGATGCTGCCAGACTTGCTGAGATTTTACAGCATTTTCCCCCTAGATTTTAAGGAATGTTTTTAATGGAGGAGAGAGGTGGCATGGCTTAGTAAAGGAAACATTTGTAATAATAATTATAATAATCTTTATCAGCAATAAAAGTAGGCTTAAAGTAACACTGTAATGAAGTTACGGTGAAAATCCCTTAGTTGCCACATTCCTGCGCCTGTTAAGGTACACAGAGGGAGAATTCTTTTGTCTGATTCACCTAAGTACGTCTTTCAGAACTTGTGGGAGGAATCCCCGGAGTGCCCAGAGGAAACCCACGCAGACACGGGAAGAACATGCAGACTCCGCACAGACAGTGACCTAAGCCGGGAATCGAACCTGGGACCCTGGCACTGTGAAGCAACAGTGCTAACCACTGTGCTACCTTTTAGTGCCAAGATAGATTTTAAGGAATGGTTTTAATGGAGGAGAGAGGTGGCGTGGCTGAGGAAAGGAAACATTCAGTGCCAAGATAACTGATAATAAAAATGAATAAAGGAAAGGCCTTAGAAAGGGTGGGCGAGAATATTCAAGCGATGGTTGGTTGCAGGACTGCTTGACATCAGTGACATTTATGGGGTAGAGGTGGAAGGAGATGAAAAAGTGGCCGTTGCATTTTCTGGCGATGTGTGCCAACTAGTGCAAAGCATTGTGAGCAGCTGGGGTGTATTTCCCACATCATTCTCCTGCTCTTCAGCTTTCACTCCAAATTGCCCGAGGATCGTAGAATCAAAGAATTCCTACTGTGCAGAAGGTCCATCGAGTCTACACCGATAAGCCCACTCTCCCCCCACTAACCTTTGAACATCTTTGAACACTAAGGGGCAAATTTAGCATGGCCAATTCACCTAACCTGCACGTCTTCGGACTGGGCGAGGAATCCAGAGCACCCGGAGGAATCTCACACAGGCACTGGAAGAACGGGCAAACTACACACAGTCACCCAAGGCCGGAATTGAATCCGGGTCCCTGGTGCTGTGAGGTAGCAGTGTGTTAACCACTGTGCCAGCGATCTGACAGATGTGAGCTCTTTGACTGGTTTCTTCCATAGGTCCTAGCCTTGCTGTTGTGAAATGTGCAGAGGACAGGAACCACAACTATCCTGGTGACCCTGGCTGGTGTTTACTGAAGGAAGCCGCAGATCCGTCCAGGCACCTGAAGCGCATCTTCAGCATATTGATATGCTGTTTAAGCACACATCTGGGACAAGATGGAATTCACTGTAGCACTGGTGGGCTTCAGTGGTGGGATTTCTCACAGATGTAATGAACCAAGTTGTCTAGCAGCCATCCCTTAAAGCGATCTGGGAGCTAGCACTGCTACAGCAAGAGTAATGTGTACAATTCTGGTTACTGCATTATACAAAGAATGTGATTGCAGTAGCATGGTTACAGAGGAGATTTATGATGATGATGCTAGGAATGGAGAATTCTCGTTGTGAGGAAAGATTGGATAGGAAGGATTATTTTCTTTGGAAGAGAAGTAGTTGAGGAGATATTTAACTGTGCTGTATAAAACTGATGTGAAGATGCCGGCGTTGGACTGGGGTGAGCACAGTAAGAAGTCTTACAACACCAGGTTAAAGTCCAACAGGTTTGTTTCAAACACTAGCTTTCGGAGCACTGCTCCTTCTTCAGGCGAATGACACTCAGATTCACCTGAGGAAGGAGCAGTGCTCCGAAAGCTAGTGTTTGAAACAAACCTGTTGGACTTTAACCTGGTGTTGTAAGACTTCTTTCTGTATAAAATTATAAGGGATGTTGATAAAGTGGATTGGAAGTACTTAGTTTCCTCAGAGAGGTCAATAACCAGGGTGTATATATTTAAAATAATTGGTAAAAGGATTAGAGGGAGTTGAAGAAAATTTATTTTTCACACGAAGGATGGTAGGGATCTGGAACTCATTGCCTGAAAGGATGATAGAGGCACACATGCTCATTGCATTTAAAAGGCATTTGAGCGTAAACTTGAAGTGCAGTAAGCTACAGTGCGACAGACCTGGAGCTGGATATCTCTTTTCTATTGCTGCAGGCACAATGAGTCTTCTTTGTGCCATTGGAAAAAGCATCAGGGCAGTGCCTGGGGATTTTGTGCACATCTATATAAACATCTTTTTCTGATTGCTATCAGTTGCACATTAATGGAGAGGAAGCCCTTGCAGTTGACAGGTATTCCTGGTCATTCTGTCAGGTTCTGGATTGTCACATGTGCGCAGACAATGATGGCCTCTACCTGTGGGAAACCAACTGATACGCGAAGCCAGACCACATGCTCACTCTGACTGGCATCAGTGGTAAAGGTGAGAGAGGGCGTGGTTCAACGGAAAACTTTCTATGCTCATTTGTGATGTGGGTTTTTCAGGGAGTTTCTCGCCGGCACAACCAGCGAGTTCCTCACTGCCATTCAATGGCAACATCGAGGGCCGAAGGGCCCGTACTGCGCTGTAATGTTCTATGTCTATGTCTATGACATTCTATCACTTTTCTGGGCCTGGGGGAGTTTCTCACAGGTTTAGCCCACACAGAATCTTTTTCTGCACTGAGGAGCTGAACGCAAAGATCCGGCCGCCATTTTGAAAGGGTGCCCTGAACTCTAAGTGAGTTTCTGTGTCCTCCACACTCCCCATCCATGGGTCCCCCACAGATGGGCACTACCCCCCCCCCCCCCCCCCCCACCCTGCTATGGAATTCATGGCCCCCCCCACCCCCACAAGTGAGGACACCCCGCTCTGTGGGGGTTCCTTACAGGACCCCCACCCATCACCCCCCCAAACCTCCCAGAGGGCCATACTTACCTGTCCTGCACACCCCCCACCCTTCATACTCCCCTCCACCTTTCATGAGCATGGACCCCCAGTGCCAGGGGACAGTGCCAAGGTGACAGCTGGGCAGTGCCAAGGTGCCTACATTCCAGGGGGAGTGCCAGGGAGCCACTGCACTGACCCTGCCAATCAGGGGTCTCTGATGGCCTGGGAGACCCCTCCCTGGGTGCTGTTCCGCCTGGTGCACTTTTGAGTGGACAAGTGCTGAACCCCGCTTGGCTGCAGCCTCACTGGCGGTCAGTAGATCCCAGGAGGCCGGTAGATATCAGCTAAGTTCGCTGAAGTTGGTCCCGCTTCTTTTGGGCGTGCTGCAGATTCCGACACTTTGCGGGCCTTAGGTGGATCCCATGAGGCATGAAGACTGGCAGGAAGCCTGCGAGAAGCCTTTCCCGGGATTTACCGGCCGCACGGGCTTGAGCAAGCATGCAACGTAGCCAGTTAATCTGTGGCCCTGACAAAAAATCCATCAGTCACCAGTCTTATGCATTTGCATCCTGCCCTATGGGAGATCCTGGCCATATCTGCGGCAAGTCCTCGAGGGATCCCAAGATAAAAATGTTGAAGACAGTGGGGACTCTGACATCCACTGCTCAAGTGTGGCCCCAGGTCCAGGAGACTCAAGGTGTCGGACATCACTTGACGTGACATCCTGAGCTGCCTGAGATAATAGTGCTCAGGCATGTCAAGGATCTGATCCTCTGCCTGTAGGAAACCTGGGCTTTTCTCCAAAGATGCTGCCTGACCTACTCAGTATTTCCAGCATTTTCTGGTTTTACCTCTGCCCACAGACCCTGTTTCATGGGTGGTGCCCACAATGAGTTGCACGTCTCGTTGCTCTTCAGTAGTATTGCTAGCCATCTTGGTGCTCACCTCAGGTAGTAAAAGTATACCCGTCTGCATGTGACAAAGCAAATATGCAAAGTGTAGTAAGTATCCTTTTGTGCAAAGTAGCCTCTTAACAAACTTTTTTCCACCAACAGGCAAGAAAGTTGCTCTAAGTACTTGTGACAGTCATTGCTTCAGCCCTTTCAATTGTCACTACATAATCGTTTCGGTTTCACAGGTAAGTTTCATGAAGACTGAAAAAACTTCTGGCATCCATGTTAAAGTGAAAACAGTATGTTACTATGAGCGATTAGCAATGAGAAATTGACAACCCAACTTTTCTGAGGGGTTCTGTGCAGGCACCCTATTGTGCTGGAGTCAAAAGTGGAAGTCATCAAGTTAGAAGGCAGCATGGTGCACAGTGATTAGCACTGCTGCCTCACAGCGGCAGGAATCCGGGTTCAATTCTGGCCTTGAATGACTATCTGTGTGTGAAGTTTGGATGGGTTTCCCCCGGGTACTCCGGTTTCCTCCCACAGTCCAAAGATGTGCAGTGGATTGGCCATGCTAAAATTGAACCATTGTACTCAAGGGTCAGGTGGGGTTTATGAGGGAGTTGGCTGATGAGCCATCAATTGCACGAGAGACGAGTTGCTATACAAAAGTTAGGCTTTAATAAGCTAGAACTTAGCCCTGCGGTCGACTACAATAAAATGGACGACCGCCGGGCGTTCTGACTATTTATACCTCGGTATGGAGGCGTGGTTAACTCAGCCTCTTGACCAATCGGAGAGCCGTCACATGACTGGTCTCAACCAATCGGTCGAGAGGCACATGACCGACCAGGGCCAATGGTAAGCCGGTGTTCTGCACCAATGGCAGACAGCTATGCAAATCATACCACCACATTGGCCTCGGTAGGGTTCTCTTTCACAGGGTCGGTGCAGACTCTCCTTCTGCACTGTAGAAGGACAGTCATCTTGCAGGTTTCAATAACTTGTGCTCTTCTACATGAAAATTCAGCCCAAAGTCTTTTGGATTTTCCATCTGTCGTATTCTGAGGGTCACAGTCTGAGGATTCAGTGTAAACCATTTCGAACAGACATTAGGAGACATTTCTTCACACAAGGAGTGGTGAATCTGGGGAATTCATTACTACAGGAAGTAGTTGATGCTAAAACATTGAATATATTCAAGAGGCGGCTAGATATAGCACTTGGGGAGAATGGGATCAAAGGTTATGGGGAGAAAGAAGAATTAGGCTATTGAGTTGGATGATCAGCCATGATCGTGATGAATGGCGGAGCAGGCTTGAAGGGCCTAAAGGCCTCCCCCTGCTCCTATCTTCCATGTATCTATGTATGTATATCTCCTCCATGAACTGTGAAAAGCTTCATTCTCTTCATCATCCTTTTTTTGCAGCTAGCCAATCTTGATCTGACTGTTCTCTCTCATCCCAAAGTTTGCAGTTATCTGACAGACAGTACTGTCTAATGCTTTGCCCCCCCAAAAAACTTCAGAGTGCAGCAGTGTTAAATTTAGAATGCATCACTTTGGCTAAAATGTTGTCGGATACGATGCTGGTGCCAAGTTTTAAATGATGATTTAAAAACTGTGTAGCTTGATAGGTGAATGCAGAAAGTAAATTTGCCCGATCGGAACCAGCAATAGAAGGGTATCATTACTGACCTGGGATTCATGATAAGACGTCGAAAAAAGTAGGTCCAGGTAATGTAATCCATGGCATCTTGCTTGGATGAGACAGTTCCAGCAGAAATTTCAGCATTCATGTGATCAGAAAGCACCTCCAACAAACTGTAATGTGTGAAATACAAATGAGCAAGGACACTCTTAACAATCTTGTAAAGTCTAGCAGTCTTATGTTTTAAATGGACTCTTTTAAAGTGAAACAGAATGCCCTAGAATTGAATGAATACTGTGAACTTGTGCTGAATTCTGCCTTGCGATGAATCCACGTGTCCTGGTTTCCATGGGGACAGTGGGCCCAGCTCAAATGTTATTTAAAGTCACCTTTAACAGCAAGACACAAAGGAAAAGCACCAGGTCGTACTGCTGCAGAGTCTCAGAGCCAGAGAAACCAAAGGATTTGGTGGGAGGGAGTAGACTCACACAGTGCCCTTATGGAATGCAGAAGAAAAGGACTGTTTCTGGGTATTTAGTTGGTGAGGATGGAAGACGCCAGATGGAAACTACTCTTGAGGAATCAAGAATTATGAAAAGTTAGAGACCATGGAATCTCCAGGGGAACCTTACAATCGGGAATTCATTCAATCATGCTAATGGGTTCAGTGAAGAAGAATCTGTTTAAAAGGACACTGGAATATTCACCTCGGCAAGGCAGGGAGAAGGGTCCTAGTTAATGCCAGTAGGTTTGACTTAAATAAGACGACCTGTCTTGGAGAGCGCAGTGTAAAATATAAATGCAGTGTGAGGTTTTCTGCCGTATTAAGAAATTAAAGGAGGATATGTTTTCTGTGGTTTAGTGCATTTTCTTTTAGTGTATTTTCACACACACCCACTTTTACTCTTTGGGGAATAGTAGGGGTGTGGTGGAAAGATTCCAGAGCTAATTCAGCCCATTGAGCCATGTTATGAGTGCTCCTTCTATGGCCAACAAGTCCTGGTGTTGGACTTGAACCCAGAGCTACTGGTCTAGCGGTAGGGGTGCTCCCACAAGATCTCCTGTTTAGTGTATTACTTGGTTAATGAGAAATATTTAGTCGATGTTGATTTAAGGTTGTTTGTTTCAGTAAAAGTCTTAAAATGTGAACTTGTTGGTCACTGGGAAATCCATATCTCTTTTTAGAAGTTACCAGTCTCTATGGGGAATGTAGCACATCACACAGGAATAAAGTTAATATTGAAGATTTGATTGCTTTTATCTGCACTCAGGGGAAAAGATTTCCTCCAAAGACTATTTGTAACAAAATTATAAACTAATGCCTTATGTTCACTATGGAGTACAGAAAAAATAATGTCTATGATGATATGTTTGTGGCAGAAAACACCCTTCTGTTTCAGAACTAATTCAGTATTGTTCTCACACAGCTACTTTCTATCAACAGGTATATTCAATGGCTAGGATTTTTATGTTTGCAAAGGAACTGCTGCTGTCCTGCGCACATGTCCAGCGTGAAGAATTGGATCATGAACTTAATGTCAATATGTTAGTTTTCCATAATATGGCTGATGGGAGGATATCGCTCACTGCCCCATTTTAGTAAGAAAATGGCCCATGAGCTTGATAACAAGCCCATTGACCTGAATATTATATTCACCATGCCATAACGCAGTTGTTGTGTGCATGAGGGCGAGGGCAGGGGAGTCCACTATTTCACCATCTGGGGGAGGAGGCTGCTTTATGCACCCCTGCCCAAGATGATACTTGCACTTTCTGCCTCACCGCATCATTTCTGAAAGGGTGCCCCTGTCTCCCTTCCCTATTCCTCCCCCACCCAAAGATCCTGCCTTCACTGCACTCTGGGATTCATGCTGTCTTCAACGTGGGACTGGCTGCAGTTCCAACAGCACGATTGAGTTCTAGTGCTGCTGGAACTGCTAGAACTACTGGCCAGATTTAGTGGCGACTCTCGAGATCAAACGTTCCTTCCACAGAGCCAGAAGTTACACTCTTTGCTTGCGGCCGCTGGCAGTGTACCATTGCTGCAGAGATGTGAATTTTAAAATTGGCGGGTTTGTGAGGGACTTTGTCTGTTGGCACCAAAATTGGTTTATAGAAACGAAGATTTAATTTTCTTTAATTTTATGGTTAGCATTTGTAACCTGTATCTTGGGAATTGCACCCATGACTGGCCATTTTAACATAACACCAAAAAACAGTGGAGTTGTTTTTTTTTGTAAAGGAGTAACTGGACTAACTATGTATGTATTCGTTCATAAATAATTATACTGTCAGTTACCCAATAACTTTTCACCTATTTTTAATATGACTAGAACAGTGTACTCTCAATGTGACAGGCAATTTTGACTTACAATCTCATTCAGGGTTACAATCTGATTTGGCAAAGATGCGATGGTCACTTATTTTTTGCTTCTGTATGAACCATAAAAACAAAACTGCAAATCTCTGAATTTTGGTGGATGCAGACAGCTTATCTAGCTAAATTTCAAGATAATATTTCATTTTAAGTTATGTTTTGTCTCATGTTAGCTACCAGGAAACAGAGTAGACATAAATGGGTCGTTTTAGTGTTTGTAAGATGTAACAAGTTGAGGGCCATAAGGATCAGTGCTGGAGCCTTAACTATTTACAATTGATACCAATGACTTGGGTGACAGGATCAAATGTATGGCAGCTAAATTTGCTGGTGAGACAAAGATAGGTACGAAAGCAAGTTGTGAAGAAGACATAAGCAGTCTGCAGAGGGATATAGGTAGGTTAAGTGAGTGGGCACAAATTTGAAAGATGGGATATAATATGGAAAAATGTGAAATTTGGCAGAAAGAATAAAAAAAGGATATTATTTAAATGGGGAAAGATTGCATAACTCCATAATCTGCACCAAGTCTCTAGCACATGATTGCTGATCTCCCTGTTACATCACAACACACATCACTATCTCATTACTATAATTATTAATCCATTATGCTGCAGTTAGTCTGCAGGTACAAGTGATTAGGAAAGCATATGGAATGTTCTTATTGCAAGGAGAGTGGAATATAAAGAAGTGTTTGTTTTGCTACAGTTGAATCTGTATTGATTAGACCACATCTAGATGCCGTTTGGTCTCCTTATGTAAGGTTCACTTGCATGATGGGGTTATATGGAGGAAAGGTTGGAGAGCCTGTATCCATTTGGGTTTAGAAGACTAATAGGCGATCTTATTGAAACATACAAGATCCTGCACTGTCTTGAAAGGGTAGATAATTAAAGATTTTTCTCTATGTGGAAGGAACTAGAACTTGGAGACACAATGATAGTGTATTGATTTATTGATAGTTTTAGATGCTAATTGAATGCATTTAGCAGAGAGGTAAAAAATATTACAAGTGTCTTGACTGTGAGAATCCAGTCATTGCTTCACATAATGAATTAGACTGTGGGAATCCAGACATTGTTTTGTTCAATGTTTCATATGATGAATCAGCCATTGTATTCCAGTGTATTCAGCAATAAGAATGTATCAACTTATCAGTTGCTGCAAGGACTCCAGGCGTGAGAAACATATCCAGTAATTTTCCTAAGACTGTGTCAGCAGATGCTGAGCTAGTCTTGATAGGCACCAGTCAACAGACATCCATTTAAACAAACCAGGAGGTCTCAGCTGAAAATTAGAAACCAATGAGATTAAATGAGGGATTAAACCAGAGATAAGAATTCCCTTAAACGTAGGACCTCGTGGTCAAGGCCTTCTTCCTGAATTCTTGAATCATTTATCTATTTGTTTGTGTTTAAAGTGATTTCTTTATGCTTTTATGTGCTTTTTGCCATGAGTTTGACCCTTTTATGTCTCATTTGATATTTAATTTTTAAAGTTTTGATGCAGTTGTTAACCAAGTGTATTCAAGTGAATAATTAGAATAAAATTGTATTTTGACATCTCCAATCAACCGGACTACCGACTCTTATTACTGTAGAAGGTAAATTAAGAGCCCCAATACACAGTTTAGAAATAAGGGGTCGCCCATTTAAGAAGGATTGGAAGAATCTTTTTCTCTCAGAGAGTCATAAATTTGGGGAACTGTCTTCTCCAGAGAGGGCTGGAGGCAGGGGCAGTGAATAGTTCGGAGGCTGAATTAAATACATTCTTGATTTATAAGGGAATCAAAGAGTAAAGTGGGTAGGAAGGAAAGTGGTGTTGAGGCCACAATCAGATAGTTTGTAGAATTATTGAATTGTGGAGCAGGCACACAGGTCTGAATGGCCTACTCCTGCTCCTAATTCAGGCGGAGTGACGGTCATGTATTGGTAATGTCACAGAGCTTGTAATTCAGATGCACAGGCGAATCCTCTGAGAACACTTGTTCTAATCCCACCACGGCAGCTGGTGGAATTTAAGTTTGGATTTGGAAATGAAAGACAATCTGAGTAATAGTGACCACAAAAGCTTAACTGATTGTCGTTAAACCTCATTTGGTTCACTATTGTATTTTTGGGTGTCACAGTGGCTAGCTGCCTCACAGAGCCAGGGACCCGGGTTCGATTCCAGCCTTTGGTGACTGTCTGCGTGGAGTTTGCACATTCTCCCCATGTCTGCATAAGTTTCCCCCGGATGCTCCAGTTTCCTCCCACAGTCCAAAAGGACTTGCAGGTTAGATGGATTGGCCATGTTAAATTGCCCCGATGTGTCCAAATATATGCAAGTTAGCTGGGGTTAAATGGGTTAGGGGTCTCTTTGAGGGTCAGTGCAAACTCGATGGGATGAATGGACTCTTTCTGCACTGTAGGGATTCTATGAAATCTGCCATACTTTCCTGGTTTGGTCTCCATGCAGATCAACAGTAATGTGGTTGATTCTGAACTACCCTCTGTCCTTTAGGGAAGGATGTTTGCTGCTCTTATCCGATCTAGCCTCCTAATGACTCCAGAGCCATAGCAATGTGCTTGATTCTTAAATGCCCTTGCAAATCTAGTATTCACTCAGTTCAAGGGCAATTAGGGTTGGGCAGCAAATGTTGGCCTTGCCACATACCATGAAAAAATAAGTGTGTTCACTATAAGTATGTTCGTAATTCTTCCCACTTTTATAATTGCAGCTTTGGTGATGGATTACCTTGGTACTACCGCCGATTTGAATTAGGAAGAAGGTAGCAGATGACAGACAGTCCTTTAAACTCAGGATCTGGCTTTAAAACTAAAACACCTCTCTGCTAAATGAAATTGGTCTGAGAGAACCGAATTTCGTGAACATCAATCCAGTTTTTTGTTGCCAACAATGCAGTACTCATAAATTGACAATCACCCTCAGAGAGGCCATCGGGAATGGTTGGTGCGGGGAATAAAATGTAAGTGTACCCTTTTTAGCTGGATTTAAAGCATACTGTTCGGGCAAGTATAGAGAGAGAGAGCTTTGGTCTTCACCTCGTCTGTGCTTTACTTAACTGTTTCACACAATCATTGAGACAGAAAGTGGGCAAGAATTCCATTCTGCAGCACTGATAACCCCCAGGAAAACAATCAAGCATGTAAAAGGCTGATTAGACACTTACAGACAAAACAGGTTAAAAAAAAGTCACATGTTCATCTGCAAACCCTGGCATTATGCAATTCTCTTAATATAACTCACCTTGATTCAACAGGGAAAGGTTCATACAGAAACTTTTTGTAGAAGTCTTTTTTAATATCATGGACTAATATCACAGCTTTTCCCTGGTCATCAAACTGAGGCCTGCCTGCACGCCCCATCATTTGCAGAACATCTGAAGTTTAAAAAAAATGAGAAATTTCTTATTTTACTTTGTTTATAATTTTTATAAAGTCCTCGTTGCAGCTAGGCGCCAGATTGTGAGATAATTTCAAAAGAGTCCACCCTGATTCATCCATTTAGAAAGATCCTAACATCCATCTACTGTAAAATGTAATTGTTTGAGTACTGATTCCTTGGCTTAGTGGTAGCACTCTTCCTCAAGTCAGAGGGTTATGAGTTAAAGCCCGAATTTTAGGATTTCAGCACAAAACTCAAGCTGACAAGAGCGATGTACTCAGGGAATGCTGTAGTGTTGGAGGTGCTATCTTTTAGATGAAACCAAAGACCCACCTTCCATCTCAAATGGACATAAAAATCCTCTCAACATCACAACAAAGAGGAGCAGGGAAGTTTTCCTGTGTCCTAGTTAGCATTAAGAATTCATAGAGTTTTACAGCACAAAAAGAGACCCTTTGGCTCACTGTGTCTGCGCTGGCCATCAAGTACCTACCAATTTCATCCCATTCCCCAGCACTTGGTCTGTAGCTTTTGTATGCTATGGCGTTTCAAGTGCTCATCAAAATGCTTCTTAAATGTTGTGAGTGTTCCCGCTTCTACTATCCTTTTAGGCAGTCAGTTCCCTCGCCATCCTCTGGGCGAAAAATTTTCTCAAATCTCCTCTAAGTCTCCTGCCCTTTACCTTAAATCTATGTTCCCTGGTACTGACCACACTGAGGGGAAAAGTTCCTTCCTATCTACCCTATCTGTGCCTCTCATAATTTTGTACATGTCACTCAGGTCTCCCCTCAGCCTTTTCTGCTGCTCAGTGATTTACATTTCTTCAAATTAAACCATGATGAAAATTGGGGCAAACATGCACCAGATTCAGCAATAACCATAAAATAGCATTAGAGAGAAAAAAAAGAGATAAACATCATATCTATGCTTCCTACCTGTAATTGCAAAGTCCACATAACGTCTTGTTTTTCCATCATAGTACTCAGTACCCTTAACAATGACTAAATGAGCAGGGAAGTTCACTCCCCAAGCTAAAGTGCTTGTCGCAATAAGGATCTACAACAACAATTAGGACAAACAGAATCCAATGCATCAGAAAATTACATACACAAAGACATGATCAAATAAAGGACTTTTAAAATGTTTCTTTTGGCAATCTTGAGAAAAGTGGGTCGTCACCTGGATTTTGCAGTTCACAAAGAGTTCTTCTACATGCTTCCGGTCATGTTCGTGGAGTCCAGCATGATGTAAACCAATACCAAAGGCTAAGGTAAGTTTTAGATTGGAATCTCTCACCATCTCAATGATGTCACTCATCTGTCCAGATGTAACAACAGTAGAAACAATTATTTAGTTCAAAAATCATTTCGCCATGACCATGTTTTCAACATGACTTTTGTAGAATATACCGCACAGAAACAAGCCATTTGGCCCAACCAGTCCATGCCAGTGTTTATGCTCGAGCACAAGTGTATTTGTGGAGATCACAGAAATGCATCAAGTACAATTCACTTTACCATCATGCAGTCAGCCTGTCTACGCTTGCGTAAGTACATGAACTGTAATTCTGTTTACCTTAATGAAATCCTTTCCAGAATCACTTGAATATGGTCACAACATAACCTTTTGTTATGAATATACCTTTTGAATATACCTTTTAACAGGTATATTCCTCATCATTAAAATGAGAAATATGATTAGTTTAGAATATGGTGTGAATTGGATAAACTTCTATAATTGATAATCTTGTAAAACGTTTCTGAATATTAACATGACAATGTAAGCCTACTGCACAAACTACATACAGCTGTTCTGATCTAGAGATGATCAGTATTCAGTACTGAAGTTAACTTTGCTCACAGCAGCTCCCTGGATACTGAAACAGTATGGCACACTTAAGCTAAATAAATTGCTGTGAACAGTATGTATTAAAAATATTGACAAATATCTCAGACAGCGAAAAAGGGCAACTGAAATTTAAGTTTTGAAGCATTGTCCCCGAACAGGTGCCAAAATGTGGCGACTAGGGGCTTTTCACAGTAACGTCATTTGAAGCCTACTTGTGGCAATAAGCAATTTTCATTTTCATTTCATTGTCATATCACTCCACCTCTCCTCCTCTCTCCCTATTGGGAGGGGGGGGGGGGGAGAGAGAAAAAGGAAAAGGAATGAGGGCAGTGCTCCAAACTAATCAGCATTCTAATGAAGAATGAAAAAAATTATACTTTCAAACATCATTCATGACCTCTGGCTGTCTCAAAGTGCTTCATAACCAATGAGCTGATTTTTAAATGTTGTCACTGTTTAAATATAGGGGGCTGGATTCTCCGCACCCCGACGCCTAAATCACAGCCAGCGCAGGGTGGAGAATCGATTTGCCACACGAAATTGGGGCCAGCGCCGGTTCCCAGATTCTGCGGGCCCCGAAGAGTACGCCGCGCTGCCCAGCACCTACCTGGGGCCATTGATGGAGGCCCGCTCCGCCCCTGACCGGCCGAAGTCCCGACAGCGAGGATCTAATATGGGCCAGCTGGTCGGGATACTCTAGTGGCGGCTGCGGATACAGTCCGTGGCCGCCCTGGTCGGGGGGGGGGGGGGGGGGGGGCAATCGGATGGCCTTATACGCTACCGGGAGATGTTTGTGTGGGTGTTGAGGGTCGAGTCGATCGGGGGGGGGGTTATTTTCAGGGTCCAGCTCCACGGTCTGAGTCCGCCATGGAGCACGGCGCAGCCGCTGGAGGCCGCCAGTGTGTGCATGCGCACGCTTCAACCCGTGAAAGTCCACAGTTCTGACGCCGGCATGGAAACATAATCCCAATAACGGAGAATCCAGACCAGGATATGCGGCAACCAGTATGAGCCAATAAGTGAGAACAGGTATAGCTTTGTTGATATTGACCGAGGGACACCAGGACTACTTTTCTCTTCTTCCAAAAATTTTATGGAATCTTTTAAGAGCTGACAGAACCTCAGTTTGTTGTTTGCGCTGAAATGGGCCACCTCTGATAATGCAGCACTCCCTCAGTACGTCCCTAAAGTGCAGCATAGATTATGCACTCAAGTCCGGAATATCAGGCTGGAATTGATGGGCCTCCGATCCAAGGCTACACTTGGATCAAGGTACATTTAACCCTGAGCATACTACAACACTATTTCTGCAGCAAAAGTTTAGGTGTTGCAGAATTATTACGGTGCAGAAGGCCATTTGGTCCATTGTGTCTGTACTAACTCTCCAAAAGAGCATCAAGACTTAGTGTCATTCTCCTTCCTTTTCCCGTAATCTTGCACGTTGCTTCTATTCAAATAATTATTATTTTTAAAAATAAATTTATATTACCCAATTATCTTTTCCAATTAAGGGGCAGTTTAGTGTGGCCAATCCACCTACTCTGCACATTTTTTGGGTGTGGGAGCGAAACCCATGCAGACGCGGGGAGACTGTGCAAACTCCACATGGACAGTGACCCAGAGCCGGGATAGAACCTGGGACCTCAGCGCCGTGAGGCAGCTGTGCTAACCACTAGCCACCGTGCTGCCCGTTCAAGTAATTATTTAATGCCCTTTTGAATGCCTCGATTGAACCAGCTTCCACTACACTTCCAGGCAGTGCATTCCGGATCCAACCAACTGTTTTTTCTCACATTTAATTTGCTCCTTTTACAAATGACTTTAAATCTATGTTCTCTTGTTCGCAATCCTTTTACGAGGGGAATTGTTTCTCCCCATTTACTCTGTCCAGCGCTCATGATTTTGGAACACCTCTATCAAATCTCCTCTTGGCCTCTTGCTCTCCAAGGAGAACAGTCCCAACTGTCTCCATTTTATCTTCAGGACTTATGTTTCTCATTCCTGGAAGCATTTTTTGAACCAGTTTGCACTATCTCCATTGCGTTCACATCCTCTATATAGCGTGATGCCCAGAACTGTACACAATAAACCAGCTGAGGTCTAATTAGTGTCTTATACAAATGCAAGATAAAAGTCTTTGCTCGTGTGCTCTATGCCACTCTTAATAAAGTCCAGGACACTATATGCTTTATTTTTTTTTAATAAACAATTTTATTGAGGTAGTTTTTGGCTTTATAAACAGTTACAGACCTCATCAGAAAGGAAGCAAAAAAGGCAAAAATGTGCAAACATCCACGTACTTTCAATACTTCCATCGTAACATATTGCACAAGCCCGCTCCCCTCCCACCGGTACTACCCGCCATATTTTCCCTCCTACTCTACTCTACCCCTCCCCCCAACCCCCTGCTGACGCTCACTCTCCCGCAAAGAAGTCAATAAATGGTTGCCACCTCCGGGTGAACCCCTGCACAGATCCCCTCAAGGCGAACTTAATTTTTTCCATCCCCAGGAAACTCGACATGTCCGCAAGCCACCACTCTGTCTTCGGGGGCTTTGAGTCCCTCCACGCCAATAATATTCGTCGCCGGGCTATCAGGGAAGCAAAGGCCAACACATCGGCCTCTTTCTCCTCCTGGACGCCCGGGTCTTCCGAAACCCCAAAAATTGCCACCCCTGGACTCATCACCACCCTTGTTTTTAGCACCTGGGACAGGACCCCCGCAAATCCCTCCCAGTTCCCCCTCAGCTCAGGGCATGCCCAAAACATGTGAACATGGTTCGCTGGTCCTCCCGCGCACCTAGCGCATTTGTCCTCTATCCCGAAAAATTTGCTCATCCAAGCCACCGTCATATGGGCCCGGTGAACGACCTTAAATTGGATCAGCCCGAGCCTAGCACATGTCGCGGTCGAGTTTACCCTACTCAGGGCCTCTGCCCACAGCCCATCCTCCATTTCCCTGCCAATCTCCTCCTCCCATTTAAGTTTCAGTTCCTCTGTCTGGGACCCTTCCTCCCTCACGAGCACCTTATATATACCCGAGACTCTGCCCTCCCCTTCTTCCCTCCTAGAGACTATTCTGTCGAGGATCCCCATTGGCGGGAGGCGCGGGAAAGATGGGACCTGTCTACGAACAAAGTCCCGCAACTGTAGGTATCTAAAATCATTTCCCCTTACCAACCCAAATTTCTCCTCCAAGCTCCTCAAACACGCGAAGCTCCCTTCCAGGAACATATCTCCCACCCTTCCCGCCCCTGCTCGCCGCCATACTCGGAACCCCCCATCCATACTGCCGGGGGCAAACCGATGGTTGTCGCAGATTGGCGCCCAGACAGACGCCCCCATCTCCCCCACATGCCTCCTCCACTGGCCCCATATCCGCAGGGTCGCCACCACTACTGGGCTGGTGGTGTACTTGGCCGGCGGCAGCGGTAGAGGAGCCGTGACCAGGGCTTCCAAACTGGATCCCCTGCACGAAGCCGCCTCCACCCGCTCCCAAATAGACCCCGTACCCACCATCCACTTCCTTATCATAGCGATGTTGGCCGCCCAGTAATAATTGACCAGACTCGGCAAAGCCAGCCCTCCCTCGCTGCGGTTCCTCTCCAACATCGCCTTCTTCACCCGCGGAGACTTTCCCGCCCAGACAAAGCTCATGATCAGCCCGTTAACTCTTTTGAAGAAGGACTGTGGGATAAAGATCGGGAGGCACTGAAAAATAAACAAAAATCGAGGGAGGATTGTCATCTTTACAGTCTGCACCCTCCCTGCCAGCGACAGCGGGAGTGCATCCCATCTCCGAAACTCTCCCTTCATTTGCTCCACCACCCTGGCCAAATTTAACTTATGCAGCCTGCCCCAGTCTCGTGCCACCTGGATTCCCAAATACGGGAAATTTTCCTCAACTAGCCTAAACGGTAGCCCTCTCAATCTGTTCTCCTGGCCCCTTGCCTGGACCACAAACATTTCACTCTTGACCGTATTTAATTTGTATCCTGAGAACTGGCCGAACTCCCTCAGCATTCCCAGTATAGTTCCCATCCCGGCCACTGGGTCTGACACGTACAGGAGCAGGTCGTCTGCATAAAGAGAAACCCTGTGTTCAACCCCGCCCCTCACCATCCCCTTCCAACCCTCTGCGGCTCTCAGCGCAATCGCCAGCGGCTCTATGGCCAGCGCAAACAGCAGCGGAGAGAGCGGGCAGCCCTGTCTGGTCCCTCGGTACAACCTAAAGTACTCCGACACTTCTCTGTTGGTCCTGACGCTGGCCCTCGGGGCCTGATATAATAATTTGATCCAATCCACCAGTCTCTCCCCGAACCCAAACCATCCGAGCACCTCCCATAGATAGTCCCACTCCACCCGGTCAAAGGCCTTCTCGGCGTCCATTGCCACCACTACCTCCACCTCTCTACCCGCCGGGGGCATCATTATCACATTGAGCAATCTCCTCAGATTGGCCGCCAGCTGCCTACCTTTCACGAACCCCGTTTGATCCTCCCCAATCACCTCCGGTACACAGTCCTCCATTCTATCCGCCAGTACCTTTGCCAGGAGCTTGGCATCTACATTAATCAGGGAGATTGGCCTGTAGGACCCGCACACCTCCGGGTCTTTACCCCGCTTCAATATCAGAGATATGGTGGCTTGTGACATTGTCGGCGGCAGGGTCCCTCTGTCCCTTGCCTCATTGAAAACCCTCGCCAAGACCGGGCCCACCAGCTCAGAGAACTTCCTATAAAACTCTACTGGGTATCCATCCGGCCCCGGGGACTTCCCCGACTGCATGGCCTTTAGGCCCCCCAATACCTCCTCTACTCTAATCAGGGACCCCAGCTCTTCACTGTATGCTTTATTAACTGCTCCCTCCACCTGTCCTGCCACCTTTAATGGCTTCTGCACATATACAGACATGTCCCTTTGCTCCTGTGCATCCTTTAGAATTGTACCCATAATTATTTATTATCTCTCCATGCTCTTCCTACCAAAATGAATTATCTCAAGCTTCTCCGGGCTGAACGTCATCTGCCAGATCTCTGCCCTTTTCACCAACTTGTCCATCTCCTTTTGAAGTTCTACACTGTCCTCCTCACAGTTTACAATGCTTCCAAGTTTTGTATCATCCACACACTTCGAAATTGTCCCCTGCCCATCCAGATCGAGATCATTAAAATATATCAGGAAAAACAAGGGTCCCAATACTAACAGGTAGGAAACTCCACTACAAACCTTCCTCCAGCATGAAAAATAACCATTAACCATAAGTCATAAGAATATAACTAGGAGCAGGAGTGGGCCATCTGGTCCCTTGAGCCTGCTCCACCATTCAACAAGATCATGGCTGATCTTTTTGTGGACTCAGCTCCACTTACCAGCCCGCTCACTATAACCCTTAATTCCATTACTGTTCAAAAATCGATCTATCCTTGCCTTAAAAACATTCAGCGAGTTAGCCTCAACTGCTTCATGAGGCAGGGAATTCCAGATTCACAACCCTTTGGGTGGAGAAATTCACCTGCCAGTGGAAACAAATCACTACTTCAATCTTAACTATTCCCTTCATAATTTTCTGTTTCTACAAGATCCCTCCTCATTCTTCTAAATTCCAATGAGTACAGTCCCAGTCTCTCCTCATAAGCCAATTCGCTCAACCCAGGAATCAACCTAGTGAATCTCCTCTGCACACCCTCTAATGCCAGTACATCCTTTCTCAAGGATATCAAAAATGTACTCCAGTACTCCAGGTGTGGCCTCACCACTACCCTACCCTATACAGCTGTAACGTAACTTCCCTGTTTCTAAACTCCATCCCTCCAGCAATGAAGGAAAAAATTCCAATTGTCTTCTTAATTACTTGCTGCACCTGCAAACCAATCTTTTGTGATTCATGCGCAAGGGCATCCAGGTTCCTCTGCACAGCAACATGCTGCAATTTTTTACCATTTAAATAATATTCCATTTTGCTGTTATTCCTACCAAAATGGATGGCCTCACTTTTACCAACATTGTACACCATCTGCCAGACACTTGCCTACTCAAACTATCTATATCCCTCTGCAGACTTTGAGTACTCTGCACATTTTGATCTACCACTCCTCTTAGTGTCATCTACGAACTTTGACATATTACACTTGGTCCCCAACTCCAAATCATCCAGGTAAATTGTAAACAATTGCGGTCCCAAAACTGATCCCTGGGGCATACCACTAGCCACTGATCGCCAACTAGAAAACCACCCATTTATCCCCACTCTTTGCTTTCTGTTAGTTAACCATTCCTCTATCCATGCTAATACATTACCCATATTGACGTATACCCTTGTCTTAAGTAACAGCTTTTTGTGCGGGACTTTGTTGAATGTTTTCTGGAAATCCAGATATACCACATCCACCGGTTCCCCATTGTCCACCGTGCTCGTAATGTCCTCAAACAATTCCAATAAATTAGTTAAACATGACCTGCCTTTCATGAACCCATACTGCATCTGCCCAATAGGACAAAATGGGCGGTATGGTAGCACAGTGAGTGGCATTGTTGCTTCACAGAGTCCCAGATTCGATTCCCGGCTTGGCTCACTGTCTGTACGGTGTCTGCACATTCTCCCCGTGTCTGCGTGGCTTTCCTCTGGGTGCTCCGGTTTCTTCCCAGAGGTCCCGAAAGACGTGCTGTTAAGTAATTTGGACATTCTGAATTCTCCCTCAGTGTACCCGAACAGGCGCCACAGTGTGGCGACTGGGGGATTTTCACAGTAGCTTAATTGCAGTGTTAATGTAAGCCTACTTGTGACTAATAAAAATTATTATTATAATTTCTATCCAGATGTTTCGCTATTTCTTCTCCGATGATAGATTCAAGTATTTTCCCTACCATAGAAGTTAAGCTAACCGGCCTACAGTTACCCGTCTTTTGTCTACCTCCTTTTTTAAACAATGGCGGCACGGAAGCACAGTGGTTAACATTGTTGCTTCACAGCGCCAGGGTCTTAGGTTTGATTCCCGGCTTGGGTCACTGTCTGTGCGGAGTCTGCACCTTCTCCCTGTTTCTGCAGTGTTAATGTAAGCCTACTTGTGACAATAAAGATTATTAATTTGCTGATTTCCAATCTGCCGGAATCACCCCAGAGTCCAGCGAATTTGGTGAATTACCACAAACGCATTTGCTATTTCCCCCGCCATGTCTTTGAGTACCCTGGGATGCCCATCAGGGCAAGGAGCCTTGTCTATCTTTAGTCCCATTAGCTTGCCCAACACTACCTCCTTAGTGATAATGATCGTTTCCAGATCCTTACCTGCCATAGCCTCCTTGCCACCAATTATTGGCATGTTATTTGTGTCTTCAACTGTGAAGACTGACACAAAATATCTGTTCACTGCCTTGGCCATTTTCTCATTTCCCATTATTAAATCCCCTTTCTCATCCTCTAAAGGACCTATGTTTACCGTGGCCACTCTTACGTTTTATATATTTTAAAACATTTATATTTTGACGTTGTTTACTCTAATAATCTATCTTATTTTTCTGCATAGCTTTTTTTCATGGCTTTCTGTTGACCTTTAAAGTTTTCTCAATCCTCTTGTTTCCCACTAATCTTTGCCAATTTGTATGCATTTTCTATCAATTTGATACCCTCCTTTATTTTCTTAGATATCCATGGCTGATTAGCCCTTTTCCTACAGTCCTTCCTTTTCATAGGTATATATTTTTGCTGAGCACTGTGAACAGCAACAGGTCCACCATCTACAATGCACAAGTCAGAAGTGTAATGGAATATTCTTCCCTTGCCTGGATGAGTGCAGCTCCAACAACACTCAAGAAGCGCAACATCATCCAGGACAAAGCAGCCCGCTTTATTGCTCCCCCTTCCACAAACATTCAAATCCTCCGACATTGATGAACAGTGGCAGCCATGTGTACCATCTACAAGATGCACTGTAAAAACTCACCAAGGTTCCTTAGGCAGCACCTTCCTAGCCCATGACCTCTACCATCTTGAAGAAGAAGAGCAGCAGATACCCGGGAATCCCACCACCTTAGGCTCCCCTCGAAGTCACTCACCAGCTTGACATCAAAATATATATTACTGTCGCTGGGGCAAAATCCTGGAACTCCCTTCCTAACAGCACTGTGGGTGTACCTGCATCTCAGGATCTGCAGCAGTTCAAGAATGCAGCTCACCACCACTTCCTGAAGGGGAACTAGCAATGGGCAATAAATGCTGGCCTAACCAGCAACACCCACATTTCATAAATGAATAAAATAAAAATATCCTAAACCTTATGATACAATAATCACTGTCTCCTAAATGTTCCCCAGGTGCCACTTAACCTATCTCGCTCACCTTACTTCCAAAAACCAGGCTTCTGTTCCTGTTGGTCAGATTTACAATATTTTCAAGGCAACCTTACTTGACTCCATAGTTTTTTATTACAAATATTGTACAAGCATAGTAATCTGGAGGAGTTGGTGAGAGATTATAAATCTGACTGTTCATAATAATTTTCATGAAAAATACAAAGTGCTGCAAATACCAAATGATCCAGTACATAGACCCATGAAAACAAAAAGGCCAAGGTTGATGTCCTTCATTGAATATGTATTTTTAAACTGCCTCCATTTTTCACCAATAGCATTTGATGAATGTGGGAAATGGTTATATATTTGATGCAATAATTGTATTAAAAACATTAGTTTAAGAGACATGCAGGCAGCATGTCTGCTAAAGCTGTGATTAAGGACCGTAAAGGTGATGTAATCATTGGTTTGAACTCTTTACTTGTTTGTTACAGATGGATGGTTAATGGAACATTGTTTTGATTTTGGAGGATCCTTCGGATGTAGATGATTCATGAGGGGTGCTGCTTAGTCTTGGATAAACATGCCATAGAATCATAGAATTTACAGTGCAGAAGGAGGACATTCGGCCCATCGAGTCTGCACCGGCCCTTGGAAAGAGCACCCTACTCAAGCCCACGCCTCCACCCTATTTCTGTAACCCAGTAACCCCACTTAACCTTTTTGGACACCAAGGGCAATTTAGCACGGCCAATCAACCTAATCTGCACATCTTTGGACTGTGGGAGGAAACCGGAGCACTCGGAGGAAACCCACGCAGACACAGGGAGAATGTGTAGACTCTGCACAGACAGTGACCCATGGGACATCTTATAGGGAGGAGACTGAAGAATGCCTTATCATATAATTAATGGGTGGAACCAGGTCTGCCTGTAGTTTTGCAGTTTGCCATATGATTTTAATCTGACAACACAGGGCTTCAGCTGGGTCCTGGTACGGTTCTCTCCAGGATCTTTGCACAGAGAAAAGCAAGTAAACCTGATTGTAAACTTTATTTCTAAGTGTTTTTTCAACTATATTGATTTGTTTAATTAGAATATATATGCAGTTGCAGGTGTAGGGAATAAGTTAAAGCTTTTTTCTTTTTTTTAAGAATCGTTTGTACTGCAAAGCTGCTACTTTGTTTCTGTGTTTACATTAAAGGTTGTTTTAACACAAAAGATACATACTGGTCAGTGTTATCGCTCCTGGAGCGATGTATTGTTTCCTCAGTTTTACAAATTGCAAATTGTTGGGTTTGTCGTCTGGGATCCAAAAAAGTATAAATGGTTCCCTTTTGACAGCCATCATCCCCTCCCTTCAAAAGCATTAATCACTCCCTTCCTCATGAAACGTGCTATGTACCTGTAGTCCATACAGTACCAGGCCCATATTTTCTCTCTAAGGTTCTTGGGCATTACGAACCAACTCCATGCTCAACTCATTTGAATTCTCTAAGTATCTTCAATATAATTTCCACCCTTATGAAGGATAATGTCGGGCAGCACAGTGGTGCAGTGGTTAGCACACGGCACCGAGGTCCCAGGTTCGATCCTGGCTCTGGGTCCGTGTGGAGTGTGCACATTCTCCCCGTGTTTGCGTGGGTTTCACCCCCACAACCCAAAGATGTACAGGGTAGGTGGATTGGTCACAATAAATTGACTCTTAATTGGAAAAAATTAATTGGGTACTCTAAATTTATATTAAAAAAACAAAAAAATGAAGGAGAATAGTTTTTTCTCAGAGGGTTGTGCAACTTAACAGATCAGCAATGCTCATAATGAATGGTGGAACAGGCTCGAGGGGCCAAATGCCTATTCTTTTCCTATTTTATAATAATCTTTATTGTCACAAGTAGGCTTACATTAACACTGCAATGAAGTTACTGTGAAAATCCCCTAGTTGCCACACTACGGCGCCTGTTCGGTTACACTAAGGGAGAATTCAGAACGTCCAATTCACCTAACAAGCACGTATTTTGGGCCTTGTTGGAGGAAACCGGTGCACCCGGAGAAAACCCGCGCAGACACTGGAAGAACGTGCAGACTCCGCACAGACAGTGACTCAAGCTGGGAATCGAATCTGGGACCCTGGCGCTGTGAAGCATCAGTGCTAACCAGTGTGCTACCGTGCATGTATGTTTGCATCCTCTGTATGTGACATTCAGCACAGAAAGACTCCCCTATTCTCCTCCATGTAGTCTAACTATTCAGAACTTCTCTGGTGTGGTCTGGTTTAGTACACTTGGCTCAACAGCTGGCTTGTGATGCAGAGCGAGGCCAGCAGTGCGGGTTCAATTCCCGTAGTGGCTGTGATTATTCATGAACGCCTGCCTTCTCAACATTGCCCCTCGCCTGAGATGCGATGATCCTCATGTTAAATCACCACCAGTCAGCTCTCCTCCTCGTAGGGGAAAGCAGCCTATGGTAATCTGGACTTTACATTACTCGTGTGGTACTACTTCTATTATTCTCAACTCAGTCAGTACATCTACAGCAATGTTTTCCCCTTTCACAGTACAGAGTACTCAGAGATCTGATTGGTCTGCTGCATTTTCATATTTTATCCCTTGTAACATAATCCATAGACACGAGGTCCGTTTCCATAAACATCCTCGGAACACCTGGCTTAAAGTGTGTCCACAATTATGTTACACTTTTTCCAGCCAGTGTCTTGGCCCCCACTACATAAAAAATGTGACAAAGGTCTATCCACTAATGGCACATCTGATGTTCCTGCAGTCAGTGACTGTACAGTGCGTGCCATTTGTTAAAGTTGTCCATTCTCATTTAAATTCTATGACTTTTTCCACTGAGATTAGCCGTAAATTAGAAATCAAACAGTGCAACACCCTCCAAAGGGCAAACAACTGTGTATTGTCTTAACCATTGAGAGTGTAGATTATTTTTAATGAACAGCACAAAATCCAAAACAGGAAGTGTAAGTTAGAATAGTGAATAAAAAGTCAAATCAAGATCTGGAAGCAAAATGAAGAGGAGGAAAGAAGGATTGGATTAAAAAGAGAAACAGAAAGAAAAATAAAAGAGTAAACATTTTATTATTTTTAAAAAGAAATCGTCAAGATCAATTAAAATCTGAAAGTATGGGATTTCACACCTGTAAAAGTGGTTATTTGTCAGTAATTAATAGTAACTATAACGTTAAAATAGGCATTTAGAATCACAGAATGGTTATAGCACAGAGGCAGTCATTCGCCCCATGGAGCCTGTGTTAAGCACACTTTTTCTTCATTACCTTAATTTCTATCTCCGTTTTCATCCAGGGAGTTCTGATTTGTTTGCCCTACCTTTCTGTTTTAAGGGGATATACCCTGACTGTGTCCGGACCATTCCATTTTTGAAGGTAGCCCATTGTTCAGCTACATATTTTCCTGACAACCTTTCATTCCAGTCTAACTGGTCCAGCTCCTTTCTTGCCCCACTGAAGTTGGCTTTCCACCATTGAATAATTTTTACTCTATATTACCCATTATCCTTTTATATCATTATGCCAAACCTTATTATACAGTGATCACTGTCTCCAAAATGTTTCCCCACTGTCACTTGATTTACTTGGCCCACCTCATTTCCAAGAACCAGGTGCGACAGAGTATCCTTTCTTGTTGGACTGGCCACGTACTGATGTAGTAATATATCCTGGACTTCTGGTGGCGGCCACGGAGTAAACGGTCGCACATTCAGCAGCTCTCGCCCTTAAGTGTGTTTTTTTAAACAGTGTTTAAGCCGGATTTTTCAGAAAATTTCTCAACATAAGTTGATTGAAGGGAGAGGAAAAGGAGGTGACCCTCAATTTATGGAATCGTGTCCAAATACGAGTCAAAAAGGAGAAACTAAAAGATGAGTGAAAGCAAGAATCAGAGGTCATCGAGCTCAATGGTAACGAGACAAAGCGTGTCCACGCCAGCTCACTGGCCGATGGAGCAATGGGTCGAGTACCTGGATGAGAAGTTCACCCAGCATCGCAAGGAGTGTACAGAAGATGTAACCCAGATGATAGCCTCGATTAAGGAGGTGGTTGACTGGGTGGAGAAGAAAATGACAACCCAGGGACAGGAGATTCTAAAGCTGCAGGAGCTGGTGACTGAACGAGAGGAGGAGTCCACTGCAATGGCTTTGGAAATTAGTATACTACAGGACAGCCAGAAGCGACTGCTGGATAAGGTAAAAGACTTGGAGAACTGGTTCCGCAGGCAAAATATCCGAATCGTCGGGCTGTCAGAGGGGAAGGAGGGATCAGATGCGGGAGCGTATGTGGGGAGGATGTTGCAGGAGATGGTCGGGGCCGATGTGTTTGACAAGCCGCTGGAGGTGGACCAGGCGCATAGGGTGCTCGTACGTAAGCCCCAGGGTCGTGAGCCCCCGAGGGCCATGGTGGTGAGGCTACATCGATTCCTCGGCAAGGAGCGTATCATGAAGTGGGCCAGGCAGATGAAACGGTACATGTGGGATGAATCAGAGATCCGAGGAGAGCAAGTTTCAACAAAATTAAGGCGGCCCTGTTTGATAAAGACATTAAATTCGGACTGTTATACCCGGCGCATCTTTGGGTGACCTCCGAGAACTGTACTTCAATTCTCCGGAAGAGGTGGTTACTTTCATGAAAGACAATAATCTGGCTTAAGAACTCTTAAATTAAGGACTCTTAAATTCTAACTGTGGTGGGCTGAATTTGAGGGACGGAATGGAATGGCAGGGAGGAGAGAAACATGGTTCTATGTTCTGCTTTGTCTTGTTTAAAATTTCAGTCTTTTAATTCTGAGAGTTATGTTGCGATGCTCGGGAAGAAAAGGGTTTGGGTGCTGTATTTAAAAAAAATTTTTTTCTCTCTTTTCTCTTCTCTCACCTTGTGTAATTTGATTTTGATTTAGATGGTTGATTCTTGCATGCATAATTTTGATTAAGCTGCTTGGAGCTTTTTCTATTGCGTTTGATTCTCTTTGAAAGTGATAGGACTGATAAGAATCGGTCAAAGGGGTAGGGGTAGAACCTGGCAATCTGGTGTAACAACTTTTAAACTCAAACTGTGGCGGTCTGAGTCTGGGAGACAGGATGGCGAGGAGGTGAGAAAAATGCTTCTGTATTTTGCTAGGTCTTGTTTAAAATTTTGGTCTTTTAATTCTGTGAGTTATGTTGCGATGTTCGGGAAGAAAAGGGTTTTTAGGTGTTTTAATATTTTTTTTCTCTTTCCTCTCTGCTTCTGTAATTTGATTTTGATTTACTGCTTTATGGATATCACAGAGGGAAGAACTTTTAAAATGCGATGGGCTGTTTTAGTTTCCACAAGATTGATGGTTGATTCTAGCATGCATAATTTCACTTAAGCTGCTTGAAGCTTCTTCCATTGTGTTGGATTCTGTTTGAAGATGATAGGACTGATGAGAATTGGTTAAAATGGGAGGGGTTTGCCTCTTTGCCTGCGCATTGGGGGAGGGTATGCTTGCTTTTTGGGATTGTTGTTACTGTGTTGAGTGCTTGTTTTATTGCTAGGTATGATAGAATCTGGAAGTCGGCAGGCCTTTTGACACTTGCCCAACAGTTAGGAGGGTGGGAGATGCTGAGCTAGCTGGATAGCTGGTTCACAGGAGCAAAGTGGGGGGAGAGCTGAAGAAAGACGAAGTGGGGGGGGCGGGAGAGGGGTACTGCTGATGGGTAAGGGACAGTTAGGAGACTGGAGATGGAGATCAGGTGGCAGTCACCGCCGAGGGGCGGATCAAGCGAGGTTTGGAACACGGGCTAGGAGCTGGCCTAGGGAAGGTCATGGTTGACCGACAGGGGAGTGGGGCAAAAGCCTCCCCCGACCAGACTGGTTACATGGAATGTTTGTGGACTGAACGGGCCAGTTAAGAGAGCTTGTGTGTTCGCACACCTGAGACAGTTAAAAGCGGATGTGGCTATGTTACAGGAGACACACTTGAAGCTGGGAGACCAAATTAGATTAAAGAAGGGATGGGTCGGGCAAGTGTTTCACTCAGGACTGAACTTTAAAACAAAGGGGGTGGCTATCCTGATTAATAAAAGTGTGACATTTGAGGTGGGGAGGATAGAGGTAGGCCCGGGAGGCAGATTTATTATGGTTAGCGGGGAGCTAGAGGGAATGGTAGTGGTGCTGGTGAATATATATGGCCCAAACTGGGATGATGTCGCGTTTCTCAGGAAGGTGCTGGGGAAAATCCCAGACCTTCACTCGCACCGGCTGATCATGAGGGGTGACTTTAATACGGTCCTGGACCTGAGGCTGGACCGGTCGAGTGCTACGTCGAGGAAGCTATCAGCAATGGCAAAGGAACTGTGGGGGTTCATGGAGCGCATGGGAGGGGTGGATCTGTGGAGAATTGAGAGACCAAGGAGCAGGGAATATTCATTCTACTCCCATGTACATAAGGCGTACTCCAGGATAGATTTATTTGTGCTAGATAAAACACTGCTAGAAGGGGTTTAGACACTGAGTAGTCAGCAATTGTGGTCTCAGATCTTGCACGACACTGGATAGACCTACGGGCAGACACGGGACTATCCCAGCGCCCACAGTGGAGACTAGATACAGGGCTGTTAGCGGATGAGGAGATCAGTGAGCGAGTGAGAGGGGCCATTCGGGGGTACCTAAAGATCAATGACACGGGAGAGACTGCAGCTGGGGTGGTCTGGGAGGCACTGAAAGCGGTCATTAGAGGGGAATGTATTTTGATTCGAGTCCACAGGGATAAAACTGAGCGGTCGGAGCTGGACAGGTCGAAGGAGAAATCTTACAGGTGGACAGGAGATACTCGGAGTCTCCAAATGTGGAGCTCCTGAAGGAGCGTCAGAGACTTCAAATGGAGTTTAGGCTCCTTCCCACAGGAAAGGCGGAGGGTCAGCTGAGGAGGGTAAAAGGGGCAATATGTGAACATGGGGAGAAATCTAGCAGGATGCTGGCACATCAGCTGAGGAAACAAGAGGCGGTGAGAAAAATAGGGAAAATAAAGGATTTGAGGGGGAAGACGGTGACGGGGGCGGTTAATGAAGTGTTCTGGGAATTTTATAGCCAGCTATACAAGTCGGAACCCCCAGATGGGGAGGAGGGCATGAATCAATTCCTGGAGAGGCTAGAGTTCCCGAAGGTAAATGAGGAGCTGGTGGAGGCCCTGGGGGGCCCGATCGGGCTTGGGGAGGTGATAGATGGACTGGCGGGGCGATGCAATCAGGTAAAGCCCCGGGACCTGATGGGCTCAAGTGGAATTTTATAAGAAGTTCTCTGGGTTACTGGGGACGCTCCTGGTTAAGGCTTTCAACGAGTCCAAGGAGCTGGGAGTACTCCCCCCAAAGTTATCACAGGCATCAATTTCTCTCATCCTGAAGCGGGACAAGGATCCAGAGAGCTGTGGATCGTACAGCCCAATCTCCGTCTTGAATATAGATGCCAAATTATTGGCAAAGATCCTGGCCACTCAAATAGAGGATTGTGTCCCGGAGATAATTGGGGAGGATCAGACGGGATTTGTAAAGGCCAGGCACCTGACATCCATCATTAGACGGCTTCCTAATGTAATTATGATGCCAGCAGAGGGGCGTGAGGCTGAGGTTGTAGTTGCCATAGACGTGGAGAAGGCTTTCGACCGCGTAGAGTGGAAGTATCTATGGGATAATCTAGGCAGGTTTGGGCAGGGATTTATGGAGTGGGTCCGGCTACTGTCCCAGGCCCCGGTGGCAAATGTAAGAACTAACTGAGTTCGGTCACAATACTTTAGTCTTTGTTGGGGGACAAGGCAGGGATGCCCCCTCTCCCCATTACTGTTTGCCCTGGCCATAGAACCCTTAGCAATGGCCCTGAGAGCAGCGAATACCTGGAAGGGAACAGTGAGAGTGGTGGGGGGTGGTGGTGGTGGTGGTGGTGGTGGAGGACAGGGTCTCTCTCTCTATGCGGACGATTTGCTGCTTTATATCACGGACCCAGTGGGGGGGATGACCAAAATCATGGAGGTATTAGGAGAATTTGGGCGATTTTCAGGCTGTAAGTTAAACATGGAAAAAAGCAAGATGTTTGTGATTCAGGCACGGGGGCAAGAAAGGAGGCTGAAGGAGCAACCTTTTAAAGTGGTTGGGAAGAATTTTAGATATCTGGGGATTCAAGTGGCCAAGGATTGGGGGCAGCTTCACAAGTTAAATTTGGGCAAACAGTGGCATCGGGAAGGCCGTCGTTAACTCGGCCGAGTTACACGACGGCCTCGGAGGCCTCTCCTCGCACCCTATTCAACCCCCCCAGGGGGCTAGGAGCGACGCTCCGTAAAGCGTCAAGGCCCGGCGGCCGAGAATGATGCGACGGCAGCGCCTAAGTGACGCCAGCCACGCTTGCGCAGGTTGGCCGGCTCCAACCAGCGCATGCGCGGCTGCCGTCACGACGGCTGCCGGCTCCAACCTGCGCATGCACGGTTGCCGTCTTCCCCTCTGCTGCCCCACAAGACGTGATTGATCTTGCGGGGCGGCGGAGGGGAAAGAGTGCGTCGCTTGGAGACGCCAGCCCGACGATCGGTGGGCACCGATCGCGGGCCAGTCCCCTCCCGAGCACGGCCGTGGTGCTCACTCCCCTCTCCGCCCCCAACAAGCCACAAACGAAGATTTGGCGCCATGTTCACGACGGCAGCGACCAGGTGTGGTTGCCGCCGGCGTGAACAGGTCCGGAACGTCAGGCCGCTCGGCCCATCCCGGCCGGAGAATCGCCGGTCGCCGTGAAAAGCGGCGAGCGGTGATTCTGCGAGCGGGGGGTGGGAGAATCGCGAGGGGTGCCAGGGCGGCATGTCGTGAGTTGCCCGGCTCCCGCGATTCTCCCACCCGGCGTGTGAAGCGGAGAATTCCGCCCACTATCTTACTATTTTCTAGTGCTATTGTCCCTCCCCATATTTCATGCATCTTAGTATTCCTCTTTAATAATTTTTTTCTTGATTCCCACATCCTTGTCAAGTTTGTTTGAAGCCATCATGATAACACTAGCATGGAACTCAATCCCAGATCTGCTCAGGTGCAACCTGTCTCCCAAAGCCAGTCCCCATGTCCCGGGAATCTAAAGCCCTCCCTCCTGCACCATCTTTCCAACCATGCATTCATCGACCTTATCCTCCTATGTTTCATTCGCACTTGGTTTCATGTGGCACTGGGATTAATCCAGAAATGACGACATATGAGGTCCTGCTTGCGAATGTTTTACTTAGCTCCTTAAATTCTGATTTCAGGAACCCATCCCGCTTCCTACTGTAGTCATCTGGGATGGCCACTTCCAGATTACAAAATGGATGTTTGCAAAGACTATAGGGAAACATGGACAGTGCTAAGAAAGCAGGCAGGCACAGAGCCTGGATGCTTATTGAGAAGGCAACTCCCAGACGAGAATGAAACTGTAGGTCAATTAGCATATTGATGGCCCATCTCCGGGAACAAAGGAATAACATTCAAGTAACTGATACTAAGGCAGACTCCCCAGTGCCAGGAAGACACAAAAAAAGCAAGGCCAATGGCCACCTAAGACACGCCCAGCCATCAGGGCACCCACCCATTTATTGGTCGAGATCGATACCGATGATCAAGATGCGGTCCAATTAATTGGGGCCAAGTTCAAGGCCCGCCCAAAAGTGGGCGAAGCCCGTTTGGATATAAGAAGCCGCCGAGAGAGAATCGCTCTCTTGGACTCGGCTCTTAAAGCGGAGAGACCCGCCCACCAGCTACACCAGAAGCAAGTGAGTCCAAGGTCAACGCTCGCCATCAGACGGGTGACCTTAGCTGTTCTCCTGTTACACCTTCGCACCCAACAGCCTCAGATCCGAACAACGGCCATTGTACCTCTGACTAATGGGCACCCGAAGTTAAGTGTAGGCGTTAGCGTGACAGATAGTTTAGTTTATGGTATTTGTGCATGAGTAGAGATTATTGTGTGTAAATAAATAGTATTGACTTTGAACTAACTGATGCATTGGTTCTTTGATCAGTATTCGGGTTTGAACCCTTGTGGCGGTATCGAAAGATACCTGGTGACTCTAGAGCAAAACATAATTAGGATTAAGGAAGGCGACCATATTTAGAGCCAGATAAACAGAGCAACACTTACTAAGTCATTGGGACCAATGTGAAGCACAACCTCTGTCGGTTCACCCTTCTAAATGGAATGTCCTGCAGCCACATGTCGTCTTTGACCCTGGTACCATGGAAACAACATATCATCCTGATTCATGCCTATGGCTGCAGAAACGCCTAACTAACGAATCTCCTATCATTAGTGCTCTTCCCTTCTTCTGCCTCCCCTCCTGTACAGCGGAGCCGCTCACTCCTGGACTACACCCCAGGGTCCGAAAAGAGATAGCTGAGGAAACTGTGGAGGCATTAGTGGTGATCTTTCAGGAATCACTGGAGGCAGGAAGGGTCCCAGAGGATTGGAAGGTGGCTAATGTCACACCACTGTTTAAGAAGGTAGGGAGGCAGGGCAGCACGGTGGCACAGTGGTTAGCATTGCTGCCTACGGCGCTGAGGACCTGGGTTCGAATCTCGGCCCTGGGTCACTGTCTGTGAGGAGTTTGCACATTCTCCCCGTGTCTGCGTGGGTTTCGCCCCCACAACCCAAAAGATGTGCAGTGTAGGTGGATTGGCCGCGCTAAATTGCCCCTTAATTGGAAAAAATAATTGGGTACGCTAAATTTAAAAAAAAAAAAAAAAAAGAAGGTAGGGAGGCAAGAGACAGGAAATTATAGGCCGTTTAGCCTGACTTCGGTCATTGGTAAGATTTTAGAGTCTGTTATTAAAGATGAGATCACAAAGCACTTGGAAGTGCATAGTAAAATAGGACTGAGTCAGCACGGCTTTGTCAAAGGCAGATTGTGTCTGACAAATCTGTTAGAGTTCTTTGAGGAGGTAACAAGCAAGTTAGACAAAGGAGAACCAGTGGACATGATTTATTTACATTTCCAGAAGGCCTTTAACAAGATGCCGCATGGGGAATGTTAAATAAGTTAAGAGCTCATGGTGTTCAGGGTAAGATCCTGGCATGGATAGAGGATTGGCTGACTGGCAGAGAGTGGGAATAAAGGGGTCTTTTTCAGGATGGCAGCTGGTGACTAGTGGTGTGCCTCAGGGGTCTGTGCTGGGACCACAACTTTTTACAATATACATGAATGATCTGGAGGAAGGTACTGTAGGCACTGTTGATAAGTTTACAGATGATATAAAGACCTGCAGAGGGACAGGTAGTATTGAGGAAGCAAGGGGGCTGCAGAAGGACTTGGACAAACTAGGAGAGTGGGCAATGAAGTGGCAAATGAAATACAATGTGGAAAAGTGTGAGGTATGCACTTTGGAAGGCGGAATTTAGGCATAGACTATTTTCTAAATGGGGAAATGCTTCGGAAAGCAGAAGCACAAAGGGACTTGGGAGTCCTTGTTCATGATTCTCTTCAGGTTAATGTGCAGGTTCAGTCGGCAGTTAAGAAGGCAAATGCAATGTTAGCATTCATGTGAAGAGGGCTAGAATACAAGGCCAGGGATGTATTTCTAAGGCTGTATAAGGCTCAGGTCAGACCCCATTTGGAGTATTGTGAGCAGTTTTGGGCCCCATATCTAATGAAGGATATGCTGGCCTTGGAAAGGGCCCAGAGGAGGTTCACAAGAATGATCCCTGGAATGAAGAACTTGTCATATGAGGAACGTTTGGTGATTCTGGGTCTGTACTCATTGGAGTTTAGAAGGATGAAAGGGGATCTTATTGAAACGTACAAGATACTGCGAGGCCTGGATAGAGTGGATGTGGAGAGGATGTTTCCACTTGTAGGAAAAACTAGAACCAGATGACACCATCTCAAATTAAAGGGACGATCCTTTAAAACAGAGATGAGAGGAATTTCTTCAGCCAGAGGGTGGTGAATCTGTGGAACTCTTTGTCGCAGAAGGCTGTCGAGGCTAATTCACTGAGTGTCTTGAAGACAGAGATAGATAGGTTCTTGATTAATAAGAGAATCAGGGGTTATGGGCGGGGGAAGGCAGGAGAATGGGGATGAGAAAATATCAGCCATGATTTAATGGCAGAGCAGACTCGATGGGCCAAGTGGCCTAATTATGCTCCTATGTCTTATGGTGGTGCCACAAATCTGGTACTGACTGCACCACTGAGGAACCACTGCCCTCACCAGCTTCCAAACCCAAAACTGATTTCTGAGCAGGAACCCAGGAGACTCCTGCACGAGCTGCTTGTTTACCTTGGACTGTCTGGTGGCCCACATTCGCTCTCTGTCCCCAGGCTCTTAAGCTGCAGTGTGAGCACCTCTCTGAACGTGCTATCCATGTAGCTCTCAGCCTCGCGCTGTGCCAGTGACCCCAGCCGCCACTCGAGCTCTGAAACCCAGAGCTCAAGTTTCTGCAGCTGGCAGCACTTCCTGAACAGATGGAGTTTAGGACTGCTGCAGTGTCCATGACTTTGCACATATTACAGGACACACGTTCCACTCGACTGAGCTGCTCTGCTGTGTCTTAACTCTACTTCTCTTGCGTTAACTCTATTCACCTTACTATATTGGCCCGAACGTTCTCTTATTCCTGAAGCTAGTTTTTCACACACTGCCTGTTACACTGAGCATTTGCCTGCCTATCAATTTTACTGGTGTCCTGTGGCGTTATGGCTGTTGTTTTCCCACTGCTGCCTTGCAGCAGCTGAAATACTCACCAAAAAACTCACCTCTGCAGCAGCAGGGCAAGACCACTTTTTGGTCTGTCTCTCACTCAGGACATAGTCTCCCTCACTGATTGTGCAGCAGGTACTGATCCTTCTAAACCTGCTGCAATCAAACGAGAAGAAGGGAGACATTCAGCCCACCTCACCTGGTTGTAACATATCAAATGCTGGGGATTTGGTCAGGCTCTCTTTAAGGATGATGTGGAGATGCCGGCGTTGGACTGGGGTGAGCACAGTAAGAAGTCTTACACACCAGGTTAAAGTCTAACAGGTTTGTTTCAAACACTGGCTTTCGGAGCACTGCTCCTTCCTCAGGTGAATGAAGAGGTATGTTGCAGAAAAATATATAGAGAGACAAAGTCAAAGATGCAAGACAATGCTTAGAATGTGAGCATTTACAGATTCAGAGATAGGGGTAACCCCAGGTTAAAGAGGTGTGAATTGTCTCAAGCCAGGACAGTTGGTAGGATTTCGCAAGCCCAGGCGAGATGGTTGGGGATGAATGTAAAGCGACACGAATCCAAGGTCCCGGTTGAGGCTGTACTCAAGTGTGCGGAACTTGGCGATAGGTTTCTGCTCGGCGATTTTGCGTTGTCGCGCAACCTGAAGGCTGCATTGGAGAACGCTCACCCGAAGATCAGAGGCTGAATGCCCTTGACTGCTGAAGTGTTCCCCGACTGAAAGGAACATTCCTGCATGGCGATTGTCGCACGATGTCCGTTTATCCATTGTCACAGCGCCTGCATAGTCTTGCCAATGTACCACGCTTCGGGACATCCTTTCCTGCAGTGTATGAGATAGACAGCATTGGCCGAGTTGCACGAGTATGTACCATGTACCTGGTGGGTGGTGTTCTCACGTGTAATGGTGGTACCCATGTCGATGATCTGACACATCTTGCAGAGATTGTCATGGCAGGGTTGTGTGGTGTCGTGGTCACTGTTCTGAAGGCTGGGTAGTTTGCTGCAAACAATAGTTTGAGGTTGTGTGGTTGTTTGAAGGCAACTAGTGGGGGTGTGGGGATGACATTGGCAAGATGTTCATCTTCATCGATGACGTGTTGAAGGCTGCAAAGAAGATGTCGTAGTTTCTCCGCTCCGGGGAAGTACTGGATGACAAAGGGTACTCTGTCGGTTGTGTCCCGTGTTTGTCTTCTGAGGAGGTCGGTGCGGTTTTTTGCTGTGGCGCGTTGGAACTGTCGATTGATGAGTCGATCCCCGCCATACCCCGTTCGTACAAGGGCATCGTTCAGCGTCTGTAGATGTCTGTTGTGCTCCTCCTCGTCTGAGCAGATCCTGTGTATACGGAGGGTCTGTAGGGGCTGGCTTCTTTAATGTGTTTCGGGTGAAGCTGGATAAGTGGAGCATCGTGAGGTTATCCGTGGGCTTGCAGTAAAGCGAAGTGCTGAGGTGACCGTCCTTGATGGAGATGAGTGTGTCCAAGAATGCAACCGATTGTGAAGAGTAGTCCATGGTGAGTCTGATGGTGGGATGGAATTTATTGATGTCATTATGTAGCCGTTTCAGTGATTTTTCGCCGTGGGTCCAAAAGAAAAAAATGTAATTGATGTATCTGGTGTATAACGTCGGTTGAAGGTCCTCTGCGGTGTGGAAGTCTTGTTTAAACTTGTGCATGAAGATGTTGGCATATTGAGGTACGAATTTGGTCCCCATGGCTGTTCCTTGTGTCTTGATGAAGAGCTTGTTGTCAAAGATTAAGACGTTGTGATCCAGAATGAAGCGGATGAGTTGCAGGATTGTGTCTGGAGATTGGCAGTTATCGGTGTTGAGTACTGAGGCTGTTGCAGCAATGCCGTCGTCATGGGGGATGCTGGTGTAAAGTGCCGAGACAACTATTGTGACGAGGAATGTTCCTGGTTCAACTGGTCCATGGGTACTGCGTTTCTGGAAGTCCGTCGTATCGTGACAGAAACTGGGCATTCCTTGTACGATGGGTTTCAAGATGCCCTCTATGTAGCCAGATAGGTTCTCACACAGGGTCCCATTGCCTGATACGATAGGACGGCCTGGTGTGTTGGCCTTGTGTATTTTCGGGAGGCAGTAGAGATCTCCAACGCAGGGAGTACGTGGGAATAGAGCACAGAGGGTGCTCTGAAGGTCTGGATCCAAGGTCTTGATCAGTTTATTGAGTTGGCGGGTATGTTCCTTGGTCGAATCTGCGGGTAATTGTCCGTAGTGTTCCTGGTTGTTGAGACACTCTTTATGGAGACAGATGCTGCCTGAAATTTGTATGGCACAAAATGTTGTCGCCACAGATCGGACAAGCCTGGATGACTTCTTGGATTTCCTGCATGTGGGCACGGATTAATTCATTTTCTGTTCAATCCTGAACAAAGCTGAACATTGTGCAACCGTCATTAAACAGTTCCAATTCTGATCGTATGAAGAAGGGATGTCGTTGATGAAGCAACTAAAGGTAGTCAAGCCTAACAAGAGGAACTCCTGCAGTAATATCCGAGGCTGTTAAGACAAATCTCCAATAAATGTCACCACCTTGTTTGTGCCCGGCATGACTTCAGCCACAAGTGTTTTCGCCCTCATCTGAATGGGGAGGCGGTGGCATAGTGGTATTGTTGCTGGACCAGATACCCAGGGTGATGACCTGGAGACCAGGTTCGAATCCCTCCGCGGCACGAATTAAAGGTTTCATGATGACCATGAAACCACTGTCGATTGTCAGAAAAAGCATCTGGTTCACTCATGCCCTTTAGAGAAGGTATTCTGCCATCTTTACCTGGTCTGGCCTACATGTGACTTCAGACCCACAGGAATGTGGTTGACTCATACTTGCCCCTCAGGGGCAATTGGGGATGGGCAATAAATGCTGGCCCAGCCTGCGACGTCCATGCCACATGAACGAATAAAAAAAAAATTGACTTCATTCTCATTTGATTGGATGCAGCCTGGGTTTTCAGACTAGTCGCTTGTAGTTTATCTCTGGATTTTAGTTCCTAGATCCATGTTCAAAGGCTGCAATGAGGCCTGCATAATCCAAATCAAGAACTAGCGGGTAGGTTATTGGGGAGGAGTTGTTTAATTGCATTGTTGGTAGTATCTTTCATTGCTTTCCTGATGTTTTGAGTCGCCTGATTATGTAATTATTAGCCAACATGCAGCAAGACCTGGACAATATTAAGGATTGGGCTGACAAATGGCAAATAACAGCTGAACCACACATGTTCCAGGCAATGACCATCCCCAAGAAAACAGAATCTAACTGTTGTAACCCCCCGTCCCTATGAGAATGATCTGAGTGATCTAATTGTCCAAAGATACCAATTTAAACGGCCAAGAGAACTCCGGGGGATTCTGTTACTGAATTTCTGGCACGATTACGCAAACTGATGGAACACTACAACTAAGCACCATCCCTTTTGAGATGCTATGAGACCGCCTTGCATGTGGCGTAAACAACGTGGCTGCCCAGCGGAAATTGCTGGCCAAACTGGTGTTGGACTTAAAAAGGGCCATCGAGAGTTCAGGAGCTCCAGTGTATGTTGGGGATAGAGGTGAATAGCGTAGGACGCCCCCCCCCCCCCCCCATTCATATGAGTGTCACCCCCGAGGAGTGGAACCTCTGGGACCCCGCCTTTGCCTGACCACCGTTGGGGCCAGGCCCATTGGCCAAGGGCCATTGCAGCCAGGTGAAATATCTCACCAGAATGACTGGAGGAGGATGCACAGAGGTGAGGCATCTGTGGCCAGAGAAACTGCAGAGACTGGCAACACCAGGTCAGCCAACAAGTGCGTCACCCTGATCAAGGGAGGCACCCACCAGGATCCTCCACCTAGAGCAACCCAATGATGATGAGTGCATGCAGTAGGATCGCCAAACCATGGGTCATCCCTCCCCACCATTAAAATCACTGTCCAGTTGAATGGTGACCCATTAATAGAGCTGGACACAGAGGCTGCAGTATCAGTGATAGAACATCAGATGTTCAAAAAAGATCAGGACAGGGACCCCGCATTTGAAGTTAAGAGACACCGAGACGGCGTTGGCAACATACACAGGTAAACCACGAGCCATCACAGGTATAGCAATGATCCCAGTTGCCTACGGACAGCAGTCCATCAGGTTGCCCTTGATAATAGTACGGGGCCCCAGCCCGTGTTTGCCAGGTTGTGGGCTGTGCTACAGAGGCTCAGTTTGGACTGGCAGATTTTCTGGATGTGCACTGGGGGATTGGACAAAGTCCAGGGGACGTACCCAGTCCAAAGATGTGCAGGTTAGGTGGGTTGGCCATGCTAAATTGCCCCTTAGAGTCCAAAATGTTAGGTGGGGTTACTGGGTTACGGGAATAGGGTGGAGGCGTGGATTTAAGTAAGGTGCTATTTCCAAGGGTCGGTGCAGACTCAATGGGTCGAATGGCCTCCTTCTGCATGGTAAATTCTGAGGGCTTGGGTAAAATCAAAGGTGCCATGGCCAGCATACAACCAAAATACTTCAGGGCTCGCCACATTCCCTACTCATTGCTGCCAAAGATGAACTACGCTTCTTGGAAAGCCTTGGATTCAGCCGGCCGGTCTAATTTGCAGATTGAGCAGTACCTGCAGTCCCGGCATTGAAACCAGACAAACCTATTTGCTCGTGCTGGAATCAGACAGTCAAAGCTGTGAATAGAGGACGTCTACGCTTTTTCTAAACTTGATATGAGTCACACATACCTCCAATTGGAGCTAGACATGGTTTCCAAAGTATTTGTGACCATTAATACCCACAGAGGCCTCTTTAATATAGAAGGTTGCCATTTGGAGAGTCATCGGCTTGCTCTATTGAACACCTGAGCAACTTGGAGGAAGTTATTTGCTGGTTTTCTGAGACAGGCATCTGCCTTAAAAGAAAGGAAAATGCATTTTCTATGCGATAGGATATTGTGTCGACCAAGACGTCTTGCACACCAGAGAACATAACCGAATTGCGCTCATTCTTAGGACTTATGATTATTACGGGAAACTATCCCTAACCTGGTGACTGTCCTCACACCATTGCATGTGCTCCTGAAGAAGCATCGAGAACAGGTGTGGAGAGCGCAGCAAGAAGCCTTTGTCAGGCGGTTCACGTCTTCAGGGCCATTGCGACCCCTTAAAGTCCCTTTTGGTCACTTCTGATGCCTCTCCGTACGGGAATCGGGGAGGTGTTATCCCACCGCATGAATGACAGACAGGAGAGACTGATAGCCTATGCATCATGGACCTTGGTTGCTGCGGAGCGCAACTATGCCCATATTAAGAAAGGGCTAGCTGTCGTCTTTGCAGTGAAGACATTTCACCAGTATGTGTTTGGCCATCAGTTCACCATTACAACGGACCAAAAGTTATTGTTTAAAGAGGACAAGGTGATTCTGCAATAGCATCTGCCTGGATACAGCGATGTGCCCTATTGTTAGCGGCGTAAGGGGGCATGTTTGAGCATTGTCCAGGCGTACACATCTCAAATCCAGATGTTCTGTGCTGGCTCTCGTTGCCAAGGACTGATGAGGTTGTATTGGCCTTTGAGTCCTGTCAGCTGGCACAGGGGGTCCTGGGGACATCACCCATTGGAGCCCTCACATTGAGATGCATGAAGTGGAGGTTTTGGTATCTGACATGGAGAATCTGACATCCGGGTTCTCAGACAATAGCATCGGCAGGGAACGGTCGATGATGCTCCCTAGACGATCGATGCAAAAATGACATTCCCCAATAAGTTACACCCCCCCCCCCCCCCCCAGCCCCACAATAGCTCGAGGCATAACTGCAGGCAAAGCAGAGCGGACAAGCTTTCTACAACAGAGGGACTTTAGGGGGAGAGGGGTGTTATAATCTCCAGGATGACCAGATTATTCTCTCCATGGGCCTTGTGGAATATGAGCTCCCCCGCTAAGGGGCAAGGCCCAACAATAGGCTTGTTAATTCCCCGAGATAAAAGCCTGCCCAGGAATGAGCCGGCATCTCAGGATGGTCCCGGCTGGGACTTGTACTGTTGATTGGTTGCTGTATTTCCCAACTGAATGTAGGAAATAAATTATTTCTGACTCACCTTTATGGGACTCCTTATTGACTACACTACTAACTATCTCCACATCACTTTCAACAACATTATCATCACTAATTAGGGTATCACTAATTCAATATCCTGCGGGTTACCATTTTTTCTTTCACCAGAAACTGCCAAGCCTTGTAAATACTGTGAATACAAGAGTAGGTCAGAGGGTTGGAATTCTGTGAAAAATAACTAATCTCCTGATTCCCAAAGCCAGGAGAACAAAACTGCACATAGTACTCATGGGCAGCAGGGTAGCATGGTGGTTAGCATAAATGCTTCACAGCTCCAGGGTCCCTAGTTCGATTCCCGGCTGGGTCACTGTCTGTGTGGAGTCTGCACGTCCTCCCCGTGTGTGCGTGGGTTTCCTCCGGGTGCTCCGGTTTCCTCCCACAGTCCAAAGATGTGCGGGTTAGGTGGATTGGCCATGCTAAATTGCCCGTAGTGTCCTAATAAAAGTAAGGTTAAGGGGGAGGTTGTTGGGTTACGGTTATAGGGTGGATACGTGGGTTTGAGTAGGGTGATCATGGCTCGGCACAACATTGAGGGCCGAAGGGCCTGTTCTGTGCTGTACTGTTCTATGTTCTATGTACTCCAGATGTGGCCACAATAAAACTCTGTACAATTGTCTGTATCTCTGCAACTTCTTTGTGTCTTTCTCACAGCTTGCATTCTCACATAGCTTTATATTGTCAGCAAACTTAGGTCTCTTCGTCCAAGTCACTAATAGGTTGTAAATTGAAGAAGCCCCGGTACTGATTCTTGCAGCAATCCACCAGTTACCACTTTCCAACTTGAAAACAGCATTTATCCTTATTCTGTTTCCCATGCGTTAAGCAATTCTCTATCCATGCTAATATATTACTCCCAAACCCGTGAGCACTTATCTTTCATATTAATCTATTCTGTGGCACTTTATCAAATGTATTTGGAAATTCAAACATACATCTACGGGTTCCCCTTTATTTACCCTTCTAATTACATTCGAAAAAAGCCACAATAGATTTGTGAAACATGATTTACCTTTCATAGCATGATGTGGAGATGCCGGCGTTGGACTGGGGTGAGCACAGTAAGAAGTCTTACAACACCAGGTTAAAGTCCAACATGTTTGTTCCTGAGGAAGGAGCAGTGCTTCGAAAGCTAGTGTTTGAAACAAACATGTTGGACTTTAACCTGGTGTTGTAAGACTTCTTACTACCTTTCATAGAACCATGTTGACTCTGACTGATTGAGCTATGAATTTTGAAGTGCATTGCTAAGAATTGAGATTCCAGCATTTTATTGATGACCGTTGTTGGCTAACTCCTTCATTTTCTCTCCCTCCTTTCTTGAATAACGGAGTTACATTTGCCAACTTTCAATCTGCTGTGACCATTCTAGAATCGAGGAAACTTTTGGAAAATCACAACGAGTGTATTCACCATCTCTGCGGCTGTCTCTTTGAGAATCCCAAGATATAGGCCATCAGATCTTGGGGTTTGTCAGATTTTAGTCCTTTTAAGTATCTCTAATATCTTAACTCCCCTTCTATTAATTACCTTACATTTCTCACTTTTATTTGCTACCCTCCACATCTGGCATGTAATTTGTATCATTTACTGTGAAGACAGGCATAAAATATCTGTCTGCCATTTCCTTACTCCCATGATAATTTCTCCTGTCTTTGCCTTTAAGGATACAACATTTATCTTTGGTAGTCTCTTTTAAAAAAATATTTCCCCTTCCAAAGATGTGACCTTCACCATCTAGATGGACAAAGGCAACTGGGGCTCAGGAACACCACCACTTCCTGGCTCCTTTCCAAGCCACACATTTTTTTGCTATGATTATCATCGCTGGGTCTGAATCCTGGAACTCTCTACCCAACAGCACTGTGGAGACGTTTTACCACATGAACCGCAGCAATCCTCGAGGGGAAGAATGGATGGGCAATATGTGCTGGCCTAGCCGGTAACAATCACATCCAGAAAATTAATTAAAAATGAGCTATGCCATTATAGTAAATTGGCAAATAACAACCAAAGTCTTTTTGGTTTGGCATTGAAGAACTCCAGCATTTCCTGAAGCTGCATGGGCGTAATCAATTTTTTTTTTTTTTAGAAAACTGGATAGATTATCAGCTTCACAGATCGTGATGCAGTTATTCTCCATATACATTGCACAATTTTCTTTCATTCATGATAGATTCGACACAAGCACTGGAGACACTGAAGTGTCATATTTTGGAAACTTATCAAAAGAATGCACTGTTTTGCCGACCAGACACTACTTACGATCAAATTAATTATGAAATTAATTGAGACTTGTTGGACAACATTGTATATTTTAATACTGTGGATTATTACAACTGACACCTGGTTACTCTATTTTTCAAGGACATGCTAAGTAAATCAGATATGTGGTTGATATTCTGGGAGTAACATATGGATGCACCCTGCTGAGAGCTTGACAGCATTCCAGCTTTTGTGTATAATTTAGGCCCCAATGACAAGGCTGGCTCTGGTGCTTGGTGTGTGCAATGGCTGTGGGGGGAGGAGGAGGGGGGGGGGGGGGGGGGGGGGGGAGGAGAGAGGAGAGAGAAAGATGGAACCAGAGGGTGTTTGTCGAGAGGGAGGGTGGGGGCAGGAGTCATGGTCAGACTGGATACAATGATCTTGCTGACATCAGAAATCTCCAGCATGTTCAGTTCTTTTGTCTAGAATCATTTATTTTTTTTACAGGCTGATGCCTAATGTTTTATTCCCTCCATATTTAACTGTCCAGCGTATGCTTGGTGTGCTGACGCTTACATCACATTAATTAATTGGATTCTGATTTCAAAGCATTTGAGATGAGGAAGCAGATGTCTGGAAATAATGCTAATTTGGCTTCTTACCAACAAGATGTCAAATGGGTAATGAAAATGGTTTCGTTTTACACAAAATTAAAAGTTGTGTATATTCAAAATAAATGACAGTTCACATACAACAGAACAATTATCTGTTCAGAATAAAAATCACTGTCATCTATTATCCCATCGAGAATAAAAAATCCCATGGTACTTCTAATTTACATATATTGGGCGTAATTCAGCGGCCTTAAGGTAAAGTCCGCTGAACAGCGCGTTCAGCACGGCGTTTCTCAGCTCTACAGCAATTTGCCGTTTTCTTTTGGCCTCGGGGAGATTCTCTCTGCTGAGGCCGTACTTCAAGGGATTCCCTCACAGATTGGGGCACATTCTGACCGGCTTCCCCGACCTCCCTCACTTGCCTTTCAACACCCCCTGTTTTTGTTACCCTCAACCTGGCAAAGGCTCCCCCCCCCCAACGTGCCCAACCCGTGGCACTGTCAACCTGGCACTGTCAGGGTGCTGAGTAGCACTGCCAGGCTGCCAGTGCCAAGGAGCCCGGGGGAGTGCTAGAGTGCCACCTTCCCCTGCCCGGCTGTCTGGAGATTCCCCCAGGTCCCATTACGCCTGGTCCACCTTTGTGTCAACCAGTACTAAACAGTGCCCTTGCGAGGCAAATGTATATTTAAATGAGCCGATCTAGATCTCTCCCAGCGAGGGCAAGATCCAGATCATTTATGTGTTCCGAGAAACTACCCTGAACCAACAATCTATTGTCATTTAAATTGTAACCATGTGACTTAAGAGGCAGGGGTAGCAGACTTTACTTCTCTCAAAGGGTTGTGAATCTGTGGCATTTACTACCCCAGAGTGCGGTGGATGTCGGGACATTTCAGAACATTTATAATCTTTATATATTTATAATCTTTATTGCTGTCACAAGTAGTCTTACATTAACACTGCAATTAAGTTACTGTGAAAATCCCCTAGTCGCCACACTCCAGCACCTGTTCGCGTACACAGAGGGAGAATTCATAATGTCCAATTCCCCTAACAAGCTTGTCTTTTGGGACTTGTGGGAGGAAACCAGAGCGCTCGGAGGAAACCCACGCAGACACGGGGAGAACGTACAGACTCCGCATAGACAGCGACCCAAGCGGGTATCCAACCTGGGACCCTGGAGTTGTGAAGCAACAATAATGGCTATGAAGAATGGGCAGGAAAGTAGAGTTGAGGCTGAGAGGAGATCAGCATGATCATATTGAAATGGCAGAGCAGGCTCGTGGGGCTGAATTGCCTATGCCTGCTCTAATCCTTGTGACAGTTACATCATGGAGGAATGCACTTTGGGTGATTGCTTTTCAAATTCCTGCCAAGTGAAAGAAAACACAGACTGAAAACTGCAAAACAAAATGTAATTTAGTCCTATGTTCTGGTAGACTAATGACTATGGTATGGGGACTAGCAAGTCGGGCATTGAGTTCAAAATCCCTCAGTGATAAGTTATGAAATTGAATACAATAGATCAGTAATGGGATAGTAATAGAACAATTTGCAAAAGTTGCCAGATCATTCAACAAACCTTAGTTTATTTACTAACAGCCTTTCGAAAAAGGAAACAACTATTTCCTCCTGGTCTGACCTACAGCTCGCTATAGTTCCACACTTTGTGGTTAATTCTAAATGCCCTTAAAACAACATGGAATGGGCAACAATATTTTCTTTGCCAGTATCCCCTGGATCCCAGGAACAAATACTAAACAAAACACTTTACCCCATTGTGGAATCGACTCAATCGATTCACTCAAGGCAACTGTAGGTAATTGAATTGATCAGGGAACTTTTCAATTCTCAAAGGCAAGGGCATCGCTCCGGAAATATTGCCCCTTGCTCCAAGTTTACTAAACAAACAATTTAACTTTGATCTGTTCAAGCGATCATGCATTTATGGTCCCAGGTACACTTGAAAAATTGTGTAACATAGACGATTTGGTTATCTGTGACACTCTTTATTCTAATCTTGTTTAATTCCACTTTAAAAGGATTTAATTAGCATTACATGACCTTCTTCTGCTGCACATCTGTCCGTTACTTATTATTTTATACAGATTCTTCTTTTGGAAATGCCTCAGTCTGTCACCTTTCTTAATCATAAACCTTTCGCTCTTTGACCCACTGTTTAATGAAGAATTTTGGCTAGCATGCAGTCAGACAGCTGCTTCCCCATATGCCTTGCTGGACATTTGTACCTCTCCAATAGACCGCGACAAGTTAGAATCACAGAGGAGGATATTTGATCTTTGCACCTCTCACTTTGCCTAGATAAGTCCAAGGATAAGTTCACTACTCACTTTCTGTATAGTTTTGTACCTTTCTGATGCTTTAAGTGTTGAGTTTGTACTCCTATTCCTTAATTTCGTTTCTCAAAATTCAAATTTTCTTACATTTCTCTATGCTAAACTATACCTGCCACCTGTCTGCCAACCTGTCCATGTAAGCCAAAAGTGCTGAATCTATTCCTGCTGACCAATGCTCCACTGAATATCACACTGAACTGATATTATGCTGATATTGCAGAGTGTGCTTGAAGCTCTGACCGTCTGACCCTCAGGCGAGAATGCTATCAAGTGAGTCAATCAAACCTCCGATTCTTCCAGTAATCAGAGCAATGCGGCCCACCAATGTGGGGGCATTGTAAATTAGCATTTTTATTTTGCTGTGTGTGGTAACACGGCCCCTTTAAGGGGGCAGGCTACCTCGACCACATGATGGAAACGGCCGATTGTGCGGGAGCACAGTAAACCTGGCCAGTGGGGAGTTTGCGCAAGGCCCTGGGAGCAGGACCTTGGGCAGTGCGGACCAGGGACCCCAAGTGTTAAGATCTGTTGTTTCATGTTCTGTGCCTGTTCCTTAACTGCCTTGCACTGAGGTTTTTCCATTCATGGGCTTCCCGAGTCAATTGTTTTGGACAGCAGCACCCACTTCACCAGCAGTGATTTCCAGTTTTTGTGCCAGCCAGTGGCAGATGACACATAATATCAGTTCAGTGTGATATTCAGTGGAGCATTGGTCAGCAGGAATAGATTCAGCACTTTTGGTTTACGTGGACAGGTTGGCAGACGGGTGGCAGGTATAGTTTAGCATAGAGAAATGTAAGAAAATTTGAATTTTGAGAAACGAAATTAAGGAATAGGAGTACAAACTCAACACTTAAAGCATCAGAAAGGTACAAAACTATACAGAAAGCGAGTAGTGAACTTATCCTTGGATTGATCTACCACCCATGGCTGAGACAGCCATCCAAACTTTCAAGAATGCCATGAAAAAGTCATTTGATAAACCCCTGTTTTGTTGTTGTACAACTGAACACCTCATTCAACCACGGGGTCATACCAGCTGAGCTGCTCATGGGCCATTGATTGGGAACCCAATTGGAGCTTGTGTCTCCAAATTTGACAGGGAGAGTGGAGGCAAGTCAGGCCTCCCAAAAGAGTCAGTGGTCAGAGCAGAGGGGCGTCATGTTGTTCCAGTTGTGAGACCCAGGTTTGGTCTGTAAGTTTGCCTCAGGTTTGCCTTGGTTAGAAGGATGGATTGTAACCCAATCAGGGTCGGTGTCTTATGTGGTCAATGTGAATGGGAACAGTCAGAAAGCACATTGACCACTTGAGGAACTGTCTGGTGGCAACTCTCAATTTGAAGTCGACAAGTCCAGCTAGCATCATGAATACTCCTGTAACTCGGCCCAGCCAAAGGGAACCAAGGACTTCTGTTTCTGTTCAATCAGCTGCGCCTGTCATGGCCGGTGATGCCAGTTCGCCTGTCATAGAATCATAGAATTTACAGAACAGAAGTGGTGCCTCCTCTGGCAGCACTGACTGTTCACCACTCAATCGCCTGAAAGAGCGCCAAACCTATGGAGGTTCAGGAATACCAGAAGGCCAATGGACCAATTGACTTTTTGATAGACTTTTTTTCCTGTTGTCTCTGTTAACATTTGTAACTTCTGTATAACGTTTTTGGTGTGGTTGTAGTTAGGGACTTGGTGGGGGTGGGGTGGGGTGCAGTTGTGGTAGCAAGGCCTCATTAAGGGAGAGGGTTCCACAGACTATGTGACTGGCTCGAGACCAATCGTGTGCGAACCCCAGCCAATTGGGAGTTTTATCGGGGCCCTGCGAACAGGACCTCAGGCAGTGTAGACCAGGGAGCCAAAGACCTGGGGCTGGATTCTCTGCCAACGGGATGCTCCGTTTTGCCGGCAGCCTGGGGGTTTCCCGACGGTGTGGGGCTGTCCCACAATGGGAAATCCTGTTGATCAGCCAGCGTAACGGAGCATCCTGTTGGCGGGGTGAAACAGAAATATGGCGCGGCGGGGCGTAGAATCAAGCCCACGTTGTGTAATGTTCGTGTGTGTTACTTAACTGTCTTTGCCTTTCCTCACTAAACCCCCTTTGTTAACCACTGGAGACTTGCAGTGTGTGTCTTGAGCCACCACACTGTGCCACTTGCTTTCCTGCAAACATTTATTACGCATTTTCCTTAAACTGTTCTGGTGAGATTGTAAATCATTTCAATTAAATATCTTACCTCAGATCACATTTACAATGCTTTATTTACTCAGAAGGGGTGATGGATGATAAACCCTAGAAATAGTTCAATGTAAACTCCACTGAAAAAGAATTCCTACTCTGATTTCTATTCCTACTTTGAGGAAAATGATTGTTTTTAGCAGTTACAGATTTTCCATCAGTCAGTCTACCAGTTTGTAAGTGATGTATATTTACAATATTTAATTACTATCAGTTAGGTTCATGAAGATTTGCATTCGTGCTTTGGCCCCCGTATCATGGTTGTGAAATACAGTATTCCAACACAAGCTTCTTCATGATCAGGATAGGCTGCCTGTATCTGAAAACAAGAAAGCTTTAACTCAAGGCTGCTAAAGTAGCAGGGTGCGATAACACAGCAACCTCTGAAATTCAATATGACAAGATTGTCCTCAAGTAAATCATCCACAGTAAACGTGTGCATGTCTTTGAACATCAAACAGTGGAAATCTAATTATCACCGCACCTCTGCTTCAGAAAATCTTTGCCTCATGACTATTTACACTGGAAACAGCTTTATGTTAGTAGCTGCAAAAGTCCTGAGCATAACCCAAATCAAAAGCCTTTTCCAGAGAAATATACCAGCTTTAGAGAAATATATACAACACGCAGAATAATCAGAGAAAGCTACTGACCAACACCAAACTACTTTTTCCTCACTCAATTCCATCAATGTTTAAAATGTTGACTTGACTGACAGGACAACATGGGACCAATTTTCTTCGAGATGTTTAAGTTTATCAGAAAAGTAAATAGGAGTAAACATGGGAGGAAGGCTGGGACAAAATAGTAACTAGATTGTTCTTTACTTTCAGCACCATGGACTCTGTCCCCAGGCCAGCGTCAAAACCATGGAGTTTTACTCCTGATAATCCTGGAATAAAGGGGCACGAATTCCCAGCTCTGCAGGGGGCTAGCAGAGACCCAGAGTAAAACTCTCAGCTTTTGCTGCAGATACAAGCCCCTGCACATCCGGGTCAGAGGCCGCGCTTGTGCACGGCGGCGGCATCCTGCGGCTGCGCCTTGCTCCATGGCGGACTCAGACCGCGGAGATAGACCCACAAAGGAGACCCCCCCGATCAGCCGCGCGCCCGACCCTCAGACCCCGCAAAATTATTCCCCGGCCACCTACAAGGTCCCCCCTCCCCCCGGCCTCCAATCTGCCCGCCCTGACCAGTCGGGTGAGTATCCCGACTGGCTGGAGCAGGTTAGTTCCACGCTGTTGGGACTTTGGCCAGTCGGGGGTGGAGGATGTCGGAGCGGGACTCCAGCAATGGTCCCCGGCAGCGCGGTGTACTCCCCGGCGAAGCTGCTTTTTGGGACCCGCAGAATCGGTGACCTGGCGCCGGTTCCGATTTCCTGCGGGAACATCAATTCTCCGCCCCGCGCCGGCCGCGATTTTGGCGCGAGGGTGCAGAGAATCCAGCCCTATGTGTTTTCCTCTCAACCCCAGCTACAACACTGGCATATATCTACCTGACAATGTGAAAAATTGCACATGTATGTCCTGTACACAACAGGACAAATCCAACCCAGCCAATTACTGCCCTTTCAGTCTACTCTCCAACATCAGTAAAGTGATCGAAGGAGTCATCAACAGTGCTACTAAGCAGCACTTACTCAACAATAACCTGCTCACGGACACACAGTTTGGGTTCCGCCAGGGTCACTCAGCTCTGACCTCATTACAGCCTTGGTTCAAACATGTACAAAAAGAAGAGTTGAATGCCAGAGGTGAGGTGAAAGTGACTGCCTTTGATATCAAGGCAGCATTTGACCGAATATGGCATCAAAGAGCCCCAGCTAAACTGGAGTCAATGGGAATTAGGGGGAAAACTCTCCACTGGTTGGAGTCATACCTGGCATAAACGAAGATGATTGTGATGGTTGGAGGTCAATCATCTCAACTCCAGAACATCACTGCTTCATCAATGACCTCCCTTCCATCATAAGGTCACAAGTGGGGATGTTTGTAATGATCGCGCAATGTTCAGCACCATACGCGACTCCTCAGATAATGAAGCAGCCCAGGTCCAAATGCAACAAGTCGTGCACAACATCCAGGCATGGGCTGACATGTGGCACGTTAAATTCACACCACACAAGTGCCAGGCAATGACCATCCCCTACAAGAGAGGATTTAACCATCGCCCCTTGACATTCAATGCCATTACCATCGTTGGATGCCCCACAATCAACATTCTGGGGGTTACCATTGATCAGAAACTGAACTGGACTGGCCACATTAGTACTGTGGATATCACGGCAGGTCAAAGGCTCGAAATCCTACGGCTAGTAACTCCTCTCCTGACCCCCCCAAAGCCTGTCCACCATCTAGAAGGCACAAGTCCGGAGCGTCATGGAATACTCTCTCCTTGCCTGGATGAGTGCAGCTCCAACAACACTCAAGAAGCGCAACACCAGCCAGAACAAAGCAGCCCGCTAGACTGTTCCCCCTTCCACAAACATCCAAACCCTCCACCACCGACGAACAGTGGCAGCTGTGTACCATCTACACGATGCACTGCAGTAACTCACCAAGGTTCCTTAGACAATAGATTCAAAATCCACGACCATCTATAAAGACAAGAGCAGCAGATACCTGGGAACCCAAAAATCTGGAGGTTCCCCTCACCACCCTGACTTGTGAATATTTTTTTAATATAAATTTAGAGTACCCAATTCATTTTTTCCAATTAAGGGGCAATTTAGCATGTCCAGTCCACCTAGCTTGCACATTTTTGGGTTGTGGGGGCGAAACCCACGCAAACATGGGGAGAATGTGCAAACTCCACATGGACAGTGACCCAGAGCCGGGATCGAACCTGGGACCTTGGCGCCGTGAGGCCGCAGTGCTAATCCACTGCGCCACCATGCTGCCCCCTGACTTGTAAATATATCGCTGCTCCCTCACTGTTACTGGGGCAACATCCTGGAACTCCCTCCTTAACAGCACAGTGGGTGTACCTACACCTAAAGGATTGCAGCAGTTCAAGAAGACAACACGCCACCACCTTCTGAAGGGCAACTAGGGATGGGCAATAAATGCTGGCTTAACCAGCAATGCCCATATCCCGTAAATTAATTAAAAGGAATAAAACAGGATCATGGTGATAAGCCCAAAAATTGCTTGTTAGGTTTGTTAAAGCCGCAAAGAGAAAGTCTTGCAAAAACTCTTGCAAAAAGTTTTGAACTCAAGGTTGAAACTGGGGGTTTGTTAATTCATTTCTTGCCACGTTCATTGAAGGAGAAATGAATTAGGACAACAATGCAATTGATAATTTAGATGCATCTTAGATAGAAATAATAATATTAATTTAGTAGTAATATTTTAAGAAGCACACAATCCAACATTTATTCATCCTGCAGATTGTAATTATAGTCTGTATTTGAAGAAAACATATAAATAAATTAAATGCACCAGTGTGTATCTTCATGATAAAATGTGGCATAAATATTTAGTAACAGCTGGTGGTGCCAGATGTGAAGCATTTCTAAATATTTCAACATCATTGTTTCTTATGACAAATGTTACATGTCAAACATTACCAAACATTTTAGAAAGTGTTGTAGCTGAACATTTAGAGCATCTGTGAAGTTATTCCCAACTAACGAAGGGGCTGTAGCGGACCTGGGATTGGGGAATGAGCCCAGCCAGGTGGTCGAAGTTTCAGTAGGGGAGCATTTCGGGAACAGCGATCATAATTCACCAAGTTTTAAGGTACTTGTAGATAAGGATAAGAGTCGTCCTTGGGTGAAGGTGTTATATTGAGGGAAACCTAATTGTAACAATATCAGGCAGGAACTGAAGAATTTAGATTGGGGGCAGCTGTTTGAGGGTAAATCAATACCTGAAGTTTCAAATGCCAGTTGATGTCAGTACGGGGCTGGTACAAGGCGAGCAGCGTGAGTTCAATTCCCGTACCAGCTGGGAATTCTGAATTCTCCCTAAGTGTACGTGAACAGGTGCCGGAAAATGTCGACTTGGGGCTTTTCACAGTAACTTCATTGCAGTGTTAATGTAAGCCTACTTGTAACAATAAAAAGTTTATTTATTTATAAGAATTCAGGACCGGCGTGTTCCTGTGAGGATGAGTGGTAAGTATGGCAAGTTTCGGGAACCTTGGATAATGAGGGATATTGTGAGCCTCGTCAAAAAGAAAAATGAAGCATTCGTCAGGACGAGAACTCTAGGAACAGACAAAGCCCTTGAGGAATATAAAGAAAGTAGGAAGGAACTTAAGCAAGGAGTCAGGAGGGCCAGAAGGAATCATGAAAAGAGATCAGCAAACAGGATTAAGGAGAATTCAACGACTTTTTATACGTATTTAAAGAGCAAGAGGGTAGCCAGGGAAAGGGTTGGCCCACTGAAGGACAGAAGAGGGAATCTATGTGTGGAGCCAGAAGAAATTGGCGAGGTACTAAATGAGTACTTTGCATCAGTATTTACCAAAGAGAAGGGCTTGGTGGATGATGAGTCTAGGGAAGAGTATTTAGATAGTCTGGGTCATGCTGATAAAAAAAGGTGGTGTTGGGTGTCTTGAAAAATATTAAGGTAGGTAAGTCCGCAGGGCCTGATGGGATTTACCCCAGAATACTGAGGGAGGCAAGGGAGGTAACTGGGAGGGCTTTGACAGAAACCTTTGCATCCTCATTAGCTACAGATGAGGTCCCAGGGGACTGGAGAATAGCTGTTGGTTCTTTGTTTAAGAAGGGTAGCAAGGATAATCCAGGAAACTATAGGCTGGTGAGCCTTATGGTGGTAGGGAAATTATTGGAGAGAATTCTTCGGGGCAGGATTTACTCCCATGTGGAAACAAGTGGACTTATTAGCGAGAGGCAGCACGATTTTGCGAAGGGGAGGTAGTGCTTCACTAACTTGATTGCATTTTTTGTGAAAATGACCAGGATGACTGTTGAAAGTTGGGCAGTGGATGTTGCCTACATGGACTTCAGTAAAGCCTTTGATAAGGTTCCTCATGGCAGACTGGTACAAAAGGTGAAGCCACACAGGATCAGAGGTGAGCTGGCAAGATGAATACAGAACTGGCTAGGACAGAGAGTAGCAGTGGAAGGGTGCTTTTCTGATTGGAGGGCTGTGACGAGTGGTGTTCCGACGAGATCAGTGCTTGGATTTTTGCTGTTTGCAGTACATTTAAATGATTTGGAGGAAAATGTAGATGGTCTGATTAGTAAATTTGCGGAAGACACAAAAGTTGGTGGATGAGGATTGTCGAAGGATTCAGCAGGATATAGATCAGTTGGAGACTTGGGCGGAGAAATGGCAGATGGAGTTTAATCCGGACAAATGTGAGGTGATGCATTTTGGAAGGTCTAATACAGCTGAGAGATATACAGTAAATGCATCCTTTGAAGTATTGACAGGCAGAGAGATCTGTGGGTGTATAGGTCCACAGATCACTGTAAGTGGCAATGCAGGTGGATAAGGTAGTCAAGAAGACAGATGGCATTTTTACAATATTATGAATAGCTTGGACTGAATGGATAGTCAGAAGCTTTTTCCCAGGGTGGAAAAATCAATTACTTGGAGGCATATGTTGAAGAGGCGAGGGGCAAGGTTTAGAAGAGATGTGCGAGGTAAGTGTTTTTGCACAAAGGTGGCGAGTGCCTAGAACTCATTGCCGGGGAAAGTGGTGGAAACATGAACAATAGCAATGTTCAGAAGGCATCTTGAATACATAAATAGGGTGGGAATAGAGGGATACAGACCCCGGAAGTACATACGGTTTTATGTTCTATAACAATGGCCTTCTGCAAGCAAAGCCGGTCGCCCTATCTGTCTCATCAGTGAGGGTGCTCCTGAGAGCCAAGATACACGAGCAGCAGGGAAGAATGGGAGAGCCATCAATATCAGGTAACATTAGTCACTTGACGATTAGAGAGATTGTTTTTCATGCAATGGCAAGGCTGTGACATGGGAAGGCAGCAGGTTTGTCATTTTAAAACTTCAATTCTCTCAGAGCTCAGAGTGCCTGCTGTAAAGCCAGCTCCTCTTTGCTGCTGGGCTGCTGACACAGCATGATGGGCAGAAATACCTTGCGGCGTAAAAGTTGCCTATAATTCGTCACTTGACAACTGTAATTGGCATCCCACCACGGATACGCAAGTTCCTGGTATCAAGCCCAACCTATCCCTGGAAAGATTGGCTGGAGGCGAGAAGAAATAAATGCTGAAATATAACTAGGGGCTGGTTTAGCACACTGGGCTAAATCGCTGGCTTTTAAAGCAGACCAAGGCAGGCCAGCAGCACAGTTCAATTCCCGTACCAGCCTCCCCGAACAGGTGCCGGAATGTGGCGACTAGGGGCTTTTCGCAGTAACTTCATTTGAAGCCTACTTGTGACAATAAGCGATTTTCATTTCATTTAATTTCAAATTGTCGCATTTACCCAAAGCCATTTTCCCCCCAGAATTTGCTTTCCTCACACCCACATCCCATGTACCTCCATAGTTTCCTCAATTCTCAGACTCTACTATCTACATCAAAAACTCACCTGAAATTTAGATCAATAATTTCTGAGCGAATAATTATATGGCCTTTGTCCTGAGCTTACCTTGTGTTCTTGTTCTGCTGTCAGATTAATTTAAAGTAAAGTTCCAGATTTGCCTTTTTAACCTCAAGTTATGATCGTATACCTCAACAAGACCCTTCCACTTTTTGCTTTCAAGTTTCAAGAGGTCACGTTTCTTCTGCTTTTTCCCTCTCATGACTCAGTCGTCTGACATTAGGGATCAGTCTCATGGCCCTTCCACACAGTGCATCCCTCGAGTCTTAGTGATCGGAACTGGCCTAACTAACGCATTATACAGTTTAAGCACATTCTCTTCTAATGTGTACTCTACATTTTCTGGCTACAGTGTTCAGTATTCGGTCTAATGTATTGACCAATGCATGAGATGATGCAATATGTTAAACAGCAATAACATTCATCCTCAGCAAAGTCAGTTGTATGTTATCCGATCTTTTTGACTTGGTCAATTAGAACATAGAACATAGAACATAGAACGATACAGCGCAGTACAGGCCCTTCGGCCCTCGATGTTGCACCGACATGAAAAAAAAACTAAAGGCCATCTAACCTACACTATGCCCTTATCATCCATATGCTTATCCAATAAATTTTTAAATGCCCTCAATGTTGGCGAGTTCACTACTGTTGCAGGTAGGGCATTCCACGGCCTCACCACTCTTTGCGTAAAAAACCCACCTCTGACCTCTGTCCTATATCTATTACCCCTCAATTTAAGGCTATGTCCCCTCGTGCTAGCCACCTCCATCCGCGGGAGAAGGCTCTCGCTGTCCACTCTATCTAACCCTCTGATCATTTTGTATGCCTCTATTAAGTCACCTCTTAACCTTCTTCTCTCTAACGAAAACAACCTCAAGTCCATCAGCCTTTCCTCATAAGATTTTCCCTCCATACCAGGCAACATCCTGGTAAATCTCCTCTGCACCCGTTCCAAAGCTTCCACGTCCTTCCTATAATGAGGCGACCAGAACTGTACGCAATACTCCAAATGCGGCCGTACCAGAGTTTGGTACAGCTGCATCATGACCTCATGGCTCCGGAACTCAATCCCTCTACCAATAAAGGCCAACACGCCATAGGCCTTCTTCACAACCCTATCAACCTGGGTGGCAACTTTCAGGGATCTATGTACATGGACACCGAGATCCCTCTGCTCATCCACACTACCAAGAATTTTACCATTAGCCAAATATTCCGCATTCCTGTTATTCTTTCCAAAGTGAATCACCTCACACTTCTCCACATTAAACTCCATTTGCCACCTCTCAGCCCAGCTCTGCAGCTTATCTATGTCCCTCTGTAACCTGCAACATCCTTCCGCACTGTCTACAACTCCACCGACTTTAGTGTCGTCTGCAAATTTACTCACCCATCCTTCTGCGCCCTCCTCTAGGTCATTTATAAAAATGACAAACAGCAACGGCCCCAGAACAGATCCTTGTGGTACGCCACTCGTAACTGAACTCCATTCTGAACATTTCCCATCAACTACCACTCTCTGTCTTCTTTCAACTAGCCAATTTCTGATCCACATCTCTAAATCACCCTCAATCCCCAGCCTCCGTATTTTCTGCAATAGCCGACCGTGGGGAACCTTATCAAACGCTTTACTGAAATCCATATACACCACATCAACTGCTCTACCCTCGTCTACCTGTTCAGTCACCTTCTCAAAGAACTCGATAAGGTTTGTGAGGCATGACCTACCCTTCACAAAACCATGCTGACTATCCCTAATCATATTATTCCTATCTAGATGATTATAAATCGTATCTTTTATAATCCTCTCCAAGACTTTACCCACCACAGACGTTAGGCTCACCGGCCTATAGTTACCGGGGTTATCTCTACTCCCCTTCTTGAACAAAGGGACCACATTTGCTATCCTCCAGTCCTCTGGCACTATTCCTGTAGCCAATGATGACCTAAAAATCAAAGCCAAAGGCTCAGCAATCTCTTCCCTGGCTTCCCAGAGAATCCTAGGATAAATCCCATCCGGCCCCGGGGACTTATCTATTTTCACCTTGTCCAGAATTGCCAACACTTCTTCCCTACGCACCTCAATGCCATCTATTCTAATAGCCTGGGTCTCAGCATTCTCCTCCTCAATATTATCTTTTTCTTGAGTGAATACTGACGAAAAGTATTCATTTAGTATCTCGCTTATCTCCTCAGCCTCCACACACAACTTCCCACCACTGTCCTTGACTGGCCCTACTCTTACCCTAGTCATTCTTTTATTCCTGACATACCTATAGAAAGCTTTTGGGTTTTCCTTGATCCTACCTGCCAAAGACTTCTCATGTCCCCTCCTTGCTCGTCTCAGCTCTCTCTTTAGATCCTTCCTCGCTTCCTTGTAACTATCAAGCGCCCCAACTGAAACTTCACGCCTCATCTTCACATAGGCCTCCTTCTTCCTCTTAACAAGAGATTCCACTTCTTTGGTAAACCACGGTTCCCTCGCTCGACCCCTTCCTCCCTGCCTGACTGGTACGTACTTATCAAGAACATGCAATAGCTGTTCCTTGAACAAGCTCCACATATCCAGTGTGCCCAACCCTTGCAGCCTACTTCTCCAACCAACACATCCTAAGTCATGTCTAATGGCATCATAATTGCCCTTCCCCCAGCTATAACTCTTGCTATGCGGGGTATACTTATCCCTTTCCATCACTAACGTAAAGGTCACCGAATTGTGGTCACTGTCTCCAAAGTGTTCACCTACCTCCAGATCTAACACCTGGCCTGGTTCATTACCCAAAACCAAATCCAAAGTGGCCTCACCTCTTGTTGGCCTGTCAACATATTGTGTCAGAAAACCCTCCTGCACACATTGTACAAAGAACGACCCATCCAATGTACTCGAACTATATCTTTTCCAGTCAATATTAGGAAAGTTAAAGTCTCCCATAACAACTACCCTGTTACTTTCGCTCTTTTCCAGAATCATCTTCGCCATCCTTTCCTCTACATCTCTAGAACTATTAGGTGGCCTATAGAAAACTCCCAACAGGGTGACCTCTCCTTTCCTGTTTCTAACCTCAGCCCATACTACCTCGGAAGAAGAGTCCCCATCTTGCATCCTTTCTACCACCGTAATACTGTCCTTGACTAGCAGCGCCACACCTCCCCCTCTTTTGCCCCCTTCTCTGACCTTACTAAAGCACCTAAACCCCGGAACCTGCAACAACCATTCCTGTCCCTGCTCTATCCATGTCTCTGAAATGGCCACAACATCGAAGTCCCAGGTACCAACCCATGCTGCCAGTTCCCCTACCTTATTTCGTATACTCCTGGCATTGAAATAGACACACTTCAAACCACAGACCTGAACACTGCCGCCCTCCTGCGAAGTCAAAACTGTGCTCCTGACCTCTCTACTCTCAATCTCTCGCACCCCAAAACTACAATCCAGGTTCCCATGCCCCTGCTGAATTAGTTTAAACCCCCCCAAAGAGTACTAACAAATCTCCCCCCCAGGATATTGGTGCCCCTCAGGTTCAGATGTAGACCATCCTGTCTATAGAGGTCCCACCTTCCCCAGAAAGAGCCCCAGTTATCCAGAAATCTGAATCCCTCCCGCCTGCACCATCCCTGTAGCCACGTGTTTAATTGCTCTCTCTCCCTATTCCTCATCTCACTATCACGTGGCACGGGCAACAACCCAGAGATAACAACTCTGTTTGTTCTCGCTCTGAGCTTCCATCCTAGCTCCCTAAAGGCCTGCCTGACATCCTTGTCCCCTTTCCTACCTATGTCGTTAGTGCCAATGTGGACTACGACTTGGGGCTGCTCCCCCTCCCCCTTAAGGACCCGGAAAACACGATCCGAGACATCACGTACCCTTGCACCTGGGAGGCAACATACCAAACGTGAGTCTCTCTCGCTCCCACAAAATCTCCTATCTGTGCCCCTGACTATTGAGTCCCCAATTACTAATGTTCTACTCCTTTCCCCCCTTCCCTTCTGAGCAACAGGGACAGACTCCGTGCCAGAGGCCCGTACCCCATGGCTTACCCCTGGTAAGTCGTCCCCCCCACAAGTATCAAAAACGGTATACTTGTTACTCAGGGGAACGACCGCAGGGGGTCCCTGCACTGACTGCTTCTTCCCAGTCCCTCTTACAGTTACCCATCTATCTCCAGTCTTTGGTGTAACTACTTCCCTGAAGCTCCTATCTATGACCCCCTCTGCCTCCCGAATGATCCGAAGTTCATCCAGCTCAAGCTCCAGGTCCCTAACACGGTTTTTGAGGAGCTGGAGTTGGGTGCACTTCCCACAGATGAAATCAGCAGGGACACTGACGGCGTCCCTCACCTCAAACATTCTGCAGGAGGAGCATTGTACTGCCTTCCCTGACATCCCGTCTAGATTTTAAAAAAAAAAGAAGAAAAAGAAAAAGAAAGGAAGAGCTTACCTGATATTACCTCAAACCCTGATCCCGCTGAAAGGTAAGCAAATTTAAAGGCACTCACTCACCTTCACGACAGGCCCCTGCTCCCGCTTCCCAACCACCGTGGGGTGGGGGGGGTTGGTTAGAGAAGGAGGTAGGGTGGGAAACACTCACAAAGTGTTTCGGGTTTAACTGTCACTTGCCAACAGCCCCTCCACAAACCACCTTCAACTTAGGCTGACCGCACTGCACGTATGCAAATTTCCCCAGAACAGCTGATCAGTAGCTCTGCTCTGCTGCCCTCTGCTGGTTGCTTGCCTTTACTCAAACTCCTTGGGTCTTCTTCGCAGGTTCACCTTCAACTTAGGCTGACCGCACTGCACGTATGCAAATTTCCCCAGAACAGCTGATCAGTAGCTCTGCTCTGCTGCCCTCTGCTGGTTCTCTGCTGCCCTCTGCTGGTTAATGCAGCAATAGTGTTGATGGATCTTTTGACTTATATTTATATTCACACTGTGCAGCTGCTGTAATCAATCAACCACTGAACTTTAAAGCAACAATATCCGGTAAGTTTCCCAAATAAAGTTCAGGAGTTAAAGAAGTATCCAAAGATGGGACTGCAGAGTGTTAACCACCAATCCCAACCACATTTTAATTCCTGCCTGCTTTCTTCATAAATGGGAACCAGCACTGTAAACGGCTAAGTAACAAATTACCCTGATTCCCAGAACAAGATGCAAAATAATTTTTAAAGCAGATCACATTTGAACATGAGCTTTGTTAGTTAAGTGCATTACTCATAATAATATTTTGCATATGGTGGTGGTGGAACACACACAAACATTTCTTAGTCCCAAGGTTATATCATAATAATCATAATAACTATAATTATACGGCTGATATTTTACATATCACAGTCTGGTGAATCTCCTCTGCATCCTCTCCAGTGCAATCATATCCTTCCTATAGAGTGGCGATCAGAACTGTGTACAGTTCTCTTGCTGTCGTAAACAGCATTTTACACAGCTCCAACATAACTTTCCTGTTCTTGTATTCTCAGCTAATAAAGGCAAATATCCCATATTTCTTCTTCCCCACCTTATCTACCTGTCCTACGTCCTTCAGAGATCTTTGGACATGGAACCCAAGGTCCCCCTGGTCGTCCGTACTTCCTAGCACCCGACTGTTCATTAATTACCCTCCCAAAATGCATTACCTCATGCTTTTCAGGGTTAAATTCCATTTGCCACCGTTCTGCCCATCTGACCAGCCCGTCTATATCACCCTGTAATCTAAGGCTTTCACCTCACTATTTACTGTACCACCGATTTTCTTGCCACCTGCAAACTTCCTGATGATACCCCCTACATTTGCACCTAGATCATTGCTGTACACTACAAACAGCAAGATAACCAACACCAACCTGTGCGGTACATAACTGGACACAGGCTTTCAGTCACAAAAACAAACTTTGACCATCAGCCACTGATACCTAGCTCCATAAATTCTTTTTGCAGGACCTCATCCCTCTTTCTACCTATGTGATTGGTACCAATATGAACCACAGCCTCTCCTGTTCACACTCCCCCCTTCATCATAATAATAATCATTATTAGTGTCACAAGTAGGCTTGCATTAACACTGCAATGAAGTTACTGTGAAAATCCCATCATCGCCACACTCCAGCGCCTGTTCGGGTACACTGAGGGAGAATTCAGAATGCCCAATTCACCTAACAAGCATGTCTTTCGGGACTTGTAGGAGGAAACCGGAGCAAACCCATGCGGACACGGGGAGAACGTGCCAACTCCGTACAGACAGTGGCCCAAGCCGGGAATCGAACACGGGTCCCTGGCGCTGTGAAGCAACAGTGCTAACCACTGTGCTACAATGCCGCCCTTGCATGTCCTGCAGTCATTCAATTATATCCTTTACCCTGGCACCAAGGAAGTACCACACCATCTGCGGCTGCAAAAATGCCTGTCTGCACTCCTCACTATTGCTCATCCACTCGTTATCCTCCCCCTTGTGCAGCTGAGCTGCCCACAATGCGTTGAACTTGGCTCTGGCTGCACTTCCCAGAGGAACCATCACCCTCAACATTTTCCAACACGAGGAAAATGTTTCCTCAGTGTGATGCACTGTGGGACTTTCCTGACTGTCTGCCTGCCCCCCCCCCCCCCCCCCCCCTCCCTCTGCCATTTCTCTCTCTGACTGCATTCCTTCAGTTGCGGGGTGAACACGTGTAAAAATGTGCTATCCACGAACAAATGAGGGAGACAATAAAAGTATCTAAAGTGGGTGTAGGAGCAGGGGGCCCTTGACGTATATATGAATAAATAATTGAAGGGTTTGGTAAAGCAGACAGCATCCTCAATAGGTCATAGAGCACAAAAGCAAGGAAATTATGTTAAACTTATATAAAACACTGGTTTATTCCTCAGCTGGAGCATTTTGTTCAGTTTTGGGCACCACACTTTAGGAAGGATTTGAAGACGTTGGGGCAGAAAACATATTCATGAGTCTGAAGTTCCTCATCCCTGGAACCAATAACGCAGATTACTGTTTACCTTGGAGAAAACAAGGATAAAAGGAGATTTTATAAAGGTACTCAAAATCATGAAATGTTTGGACAGAGTAGAGGGAGAAACTGTTCCCACTGGTGGAAAGATGAAGAACCAGAGGCCACAGATTTAAGATAATTGGGAAAAGAAGCAATGGCAATATGAGGAAAAAGCTTTTTCATGCATCAAGTGATCAAGATAAGGAATGCGCAGCCTGAGAGTGTGGTGCAGGCAGGTTCATTCGAGGCATTCAAGAGGAAATTGGATCACTATCTGAAAAGGAAGATGGCTATGGGGAGGTGTATCCAGGGGAGTGGCTCCAGGTGAATTGCTCCTTCAGAGAGCAAGCACAGATATGATAGACCGAATGATCTCCTTCTGTGCTGTAACCATACTAAGATAAATATTAGCCAGGACACTTAGCTGATCTTCGAAATAGTCAGTGTAATTAATCATCTGAAAGACGGCACCATCAACAGTGCCACACTCACTCGGCATTGCACTGGAGTATCAACCTTGATTTTTGTGTTCAAACCCTGGAGTGAACCCTGTGATTCAGTGAGGAGTGCACTACCAACTAAGTCCTGGCGGATACTGTAAGAAAGGGTTATGGTTGAAAAGTGCTTCTGTGACTGAAAGGCTCTTTCAGGTTCTGGAGGGTTCAGTACTAGGTCCCTGCTGTTCGTGGTTCATCACTGAATGTGATCCTCAATCTACTTGGTCTTATGTGGTCAACTGCTACATCTAGCTGTGTCCCCAGGATGCACAATAAAGGTGGAAGCAGCCTGCTGCTTTTCACATCCTGTGGTATGTGGTGATATGCATCACTGTAAATACACAAGGGGTTAATGTCAGTACACGTAGACTAGCTAGGCACTAGAGGGAGCACCAGAGACATGACACACAGATATTCAACCATTGGGTCAGTAAGATAGGACACGACCAATGGGCATTCACGATACACACAGAGATGACACTACCACAGGGGGGCATTACACCAACCAATATATAAAGGACACAGCACACATGATCTTCCTCTTTCCAGTGGAGACACTCAGTGAGTCAACAGGGTTGATTCAACACATCACACCCACCACCTGGATTGTAGCAGACTGGTTCGTCAGTCTGAGTAGCTATAGAAGGATTAACAGTAGAGTCAAATCCAAATGGGAGAATTGTTAACAGTTTAATAAATGCGTTAAAGCTATCTCCAAGTCTGAACCTTCCTTTGTCAGAGTGCACATCAAGGAAGCAGCTTATGCTAAGTCAAGAGCAAAACAAAACATGGTTTTTGATGCCCCTGGTGGCCGTCCTCTGGAGGGCCTGGGGCTGGAAGGCCCTGGACGACTTAATAGTGTCACTGGCTTTGCCATGGCAACCTGTTCTGCCCGCTGCCCTTGAGGGGGGGGGGGGGGGGGGGGGGGGGGGATTTGGAATAACTGGAGACTGCAGTCATCTCCTTGGTTGGCGTCCATAATTTCCTCCTCCCTGGCGGTGCCCCTAGGGCCCTGGGGCTCCCCATAGGACAGCGGAAGAGAGCTCCAGAGGCCCCTGCGGCATCTGGCTGTGCTGGTCCTATGCCTCCCTATGGACTGCATCATGGCGTCGATGCCCTCAGTGCTGATCCTCAGTGACTAAACCATACTTTGCAGCGCCTCGGCAATGTCTACCTGCATCTGGGAACATGTCCCTCATCGACTGAGATATGATGTCGAGCCCTTCAGCCATGGTCTTGCCTTGCACACCACCACTCAAGGTGCTGACCTTGTACTCTAGGCTTTCCACTGCGGACACTACCCTAGCAGTGCTGACCACAGGGCCATACACTGTCAGCATCATCTCCTGCACCAGTAGTCTTTGGAACTCCTCCAATCGGCTATGCACTCGCTGAAATGTCGCTGACATCCCTTCCTGAAACTCAGGCCATGCCCCAGCATCTGCATCTGCTCTGGGATAACCTTGCCCAGAGGATCAGCATTTGACCGGGACCAGCAGAGTCCTGGAATCCAGCAGATCTCCGACTACCGACTCCCTTGAATGTTCTTCCCTCTACGTGATTGGCATCAGCAACTGAGTGGTGCTCACCAGATTGTGTCCCAGAAGCCTGTCCACTTAAAGTCGCCCTCCGGGGTGTGTCTCTCTGCACTGGTGGAAGATGGGGACGATAGTCTCTTGGGTGGTGGTGGTGGTGGTGTGGGGGGGGGGGGGGGGGGGGGGGGAGAATGGCTGTGGTCAGTGAGAGGGAAGGGGAATTTTGCCTGACATGACCCTGACAGGTCATCTGAGTGAAGGGGCGGTGGAGTCTCACCTCTGCGGTGGAGATCAACCTCGCTGTCGGTGACTACTCTCTCCTTGTTAACCCGCGATTATCAGGACCCATTCCTCATAGGGGGTGAGGACTCCGATCTCTGGGACCCCACCAACCTTGATCTTTTCCTGCCTATTATGGGCTATCTTCTCCTGCGGCAACAAAGAGAGGGAACTGTGTGGCGCACGCTTGATGGATCGCGGTGTCTATGGCAGGTGGCATGTATGGACACTGCAACTGGACAAGAAGAGGTTGTGCTGGTTTGTGCCAGGTGATGCTGAGGAACAAGCATGAAGTTCGGATGTGGGAGGATGCAAAGTGTCAGCCGCAGTGATTTTGGCGGTGGGAGGGGGGGGTGGGAATTTAAGGGGTGGCGGTAACGTACCTTTGCAGTTTGGTGGAGGTCATTGGTCCTCTTCTGACATTAGACACTGGTCCTCCTTGTCATGCTGCCCGCACTGACAGCTACTGCCACCCAGGCAGTATTGGTGGCCCTGCTGCTGTCCCTCTGACCCTTTTCTCATTGATGGTGGCAAAAAGCCTGGTCAGGTAGGCATCGTCAAAGCGAGGAGCAGGTCTGCGTGTTGCCATGCTTGTGTATTCAGACCATAAAACCATAAGACATAGGAGCAGAATTAGGCCACTCGGCCCATCGAGTCTTCTCCGCCACTCAATCATGGCTGATATTTTCTCATTCCTATTCTCCTGCCTTCTCCCCATAACCCCTGATCCCCTTATTAATCAAGAACCTATCTATCTCTGTCTGAAAGACACTCAGTGAATTGACCTCCAAAGCCTTCTGCGGCCAAAAGTTACAGATTCACCACCCTCTGGCTGAAGAAATTTCTCTCATCTCATGTTTTAAAGGATCGTCCCTTTAGTCTGAGATGGTGTCCTCTGTTTTTTTTTTCCTACAAGTGGAAATACCCTCTCCACGTCCACTCTATCCAGGCCTTGCAGTATCTTGTACGTTTCAATAAGATCCCCTTTCATCCTTCTAAACTCCAATGAGTACAGTCCCAGAGTCCCCAAACGTTCCTCATACGACAAGTTATTCATCTCAGGGATCATTCCTGTGAACCTCCTCTGGACCCTTTCCAAGGCCAGCACATCCTTCCTTAGATACGGGGCCCAAAACTGCTCACAAATACTCCAAATGAGGTCTGACCAGAGTCTTATACAGTCTCAGAAGTACATCCCTTGTCTTGTATTCTAGCTCTCTTGACATGAATGCTGACATTGCATTTGCCTTCTTAACTGCCGACTGAACCTGCACATTAACCTGAAGAGAATCGCGAACAAGGACTCCCAAGTCCCTTTGTGGTTCTGCTTTCCAAAGCATTTCCCCATTTAGAAAATAGCCTATGCCTAGATTCCTCCTTACAAAGTGCATAACCTCACACTTTTCCACATTGTATTTCATTTGCCACTTCATTGCCCACTCTCCTAGTTTTTCCAAGTCCTTCTGCAGCCCCCTTGCTTCCTCAATACTACCTGTCCCTCTGCATATCTTTGTATCATCTGCAAACTTAGCAACAGTGCCTTCAGTACCTTCCTCCTGATCATTAATATATATTGTAAAAAGTTGTGGTCCCAGCACACACCCCTGAGGCATACCACCAGTCACCGGCTGCCATCCTGAAAAAGACCCCTTTATTCACACTCTCTGCCTTCTGCCAGTCAGCCAATCCTCTATCCATGCCAGGATCTTACCCTGAACACCATGAGCTCTTAACTTATTTAACATTCCCCATGTGGCATCTTGTCAAAGGCCTTCTGGAAATGTAAATAAATCACGTCCACTGGTTCTCCTTTGTCTAACTTGCTTATTACCTCCTCGAAGAACTCTAACAGATTTGTCAGACACGACCTCCCTCTGACAAAGCCATGCTGACTCAGTCCTATTTTACCATGCACTTCCAAGTGCTTCGCTATCTCATCTTTAATAACAGACTCTAAAATCTTACCACTGGTTCTCCTTTGTCTAACCTTTTTGTTACTGCAAGTGGCCTCCTTCTGCACTGTAAATTCTATGATAGGAAGGATTAGGTAAGCTGAATGTTGTAAAGCCATTCTTTGTAGTAAAAAATGACCATGTCATTACTGGCTGAAAACCATTGATTGTGAATCTGTGGAATTCCCTGCCCCGTGAAGCAGTTGAGGGTACCTCATTAAATGTATTTGAGGGAAAGATAGATAGATTTTTGGAGAGTAATGGAATTAAAGGTTATGGTGAGCGGGCAGGTAAGAGGAGCTGAGTGCACATGATCTTATTGAATGGCGTAGCAGGCTCGAGGGGCAGATAGCCTACTTCTGCTCTTGTTCTTATGTCCTCATGAATTTTACAGGATTGAAACACCATTCCAGTGGTTTGAAACAGGAATTTCTAAGAGGACCAGAGATTTGCATGACTACCTCACAAAATTCCAAAAGCATTAAAATGGAGTAAACCTGTCTGCAAGAACCCATCAAAGATAACCACCTTAGATGAATGTGAATGAGCTACAACCCCTGACCCATTCATAGAACATCCAGACAGCACCTGGGTGAGGAACAAACCACTAGACATAATCACTGCAGACAATAGATTCTGGCTGAGAGAAGACCCTTCCAGCCTTAATCTAATCCATGCACCAGGAATTCACTAGCCATGATCATGTTTGGGTCGCTGGTCAGTTGGAGATGTAAGATCATGTGACAAGTCAACTGACCCTCTTTTGTGTTTCCGAAAACTCCTTTTCTCCAGGCCACAGAACAGAAACAGAATCAACATTGAAGAAGCAGGACCCCTGACTGGAACACTCTCTCTCTCTCCAGCCAGCCTGCAAGTCTCAGCCCTGTCTGCTGTTTGACCATCCACATGGCGCAGGCAGTGCTTTAAGCATCATCTTAGCAGCTGCTGACTCCCCAAGAATAAATCTAAATCATCTGTCAACATACTTGAATGCTAAATCATGAGGAACCATTGAGCTCAGCATGAAACCATCCAAATCATCAGTTTACAAAATCTGTATATCTTTAAGTGTGTTTGAGAACCTAGAGTGCATGCGTGTGTGAAAGTCAAGAGCAAATTTTAGTTATTTTTATTTGACCGGGTTAAGCACCATAAATACCATTCTCTTTTCACAGAACAAGGAATTTGTGTTTGTATGTCTTTTACAGTTGCAGCAGGTAAACGGTTAAACCCTCACTGAATGGGTATGCACATCCTGTTTTAAAACACCTGTTGTGGTCAAACAAGGAATGGGAAAAGCGGGGAGCCGTTCCACCCACTCTTCACCAAGTTGTTTTCTTTGTTAACAGAAGGGACAGAGGAGGGATTTAATTAAGGTAGTGTAAAATTGAGGGGTCCAGATAGGAAAAACCTGTTTCCATTTGCAAAGAATTCAATACCATAGATTTAAAATAATTGGCAGTAGGATTACAGGAAATTTAAGGGATAATTTTTCTGCCCAGAGACGAGTTGGGGTTGGAACCAAACGGGTGGTAGAGGAAGAATCCTTATTGCATTTGAAACAGACTTGGATATGCCCTTGAGGGTTTGAGGTACTGTAACCTACAGGGATGGAAACCAAGACCTAGAAGATGAGATTGGACTGGAGTTTGGCTGGCATAGACACAATGGGCTGAATGGCTTCCTTCTGTGTCATAAACCTCCTCAAGTAAAACAAAATTGAAGAACACATGTCAGCAGACATATTCTGGCAAAATCCAGTGGTGCTGGCAACTGTTGATTTGTCAAATGAGTACACAGTTTTTATAGCTATTGTTTTGTTTTCCAGTTTTCCACTGATATTAAATTCAATAAACTGCTGGATTGTGCTGCATATCCAATACCATCCCGACAAATTTTACTGTAAACTTCAGATAGTTAGGATAGGTTGATAAAAGAAAAGAAAACAAGAATGGAGTTATGATATTAAAGAACATCAAACTCTGATTGTTAAACTATTAACCTATGATTGATGAATAAGCAAACTCCCTTCTGTAAATTGATGAGTTTGGTATCAGAATGTAGATAGCGGGTACACTCAATGCCTCAACAGTGTCGACACAACAAGAGGCATATTTACAGGGAAAATCTGTGCATTCTCACTGCTCACCTTGAAAACATCGGTATTAATAATTCAACTTTCTGAAAAAACAAAATAATGGGCAAAACAATTCACATTTCAGATTGAGGACTGTACCTCTCGCTCATCCATGTGCAGCCACTGCTTAGGGTCATCCTCTGCTGCTAGAAAAGCTATCAAATCCAAAGCTGTGAGGCGAGTCTGACGTCTGGATGACACAAAGATCAGCACAGGCTTGGATGGGGAATGGCTCCGAATAGCTGTTGAAAAAAATAATAAACTATCTGAACAATTTGTAAATGTCAACATATAATGGCTTGTTGGTGATTTAGGAACAGGTGTGGTTGAATAGGCTGGGACAGATTTATTGTTCATTAATGTTTAGTACTTTGCGACTGTCAGCTTGCAATTAATCTGAGGAGACATGGCCGGCCTTCTTCACACAATCAATACACACATTCATGTCATACAACTAATTAGCTCAGTCACACAGCTGTAATTAGCCTGACCTAAAATGATCTGCAACTGTCAACTTGATAACACAATAGTTACAACATTTGAGAATTTATTTTTTCAGCTATTACTTTATCAATACAAATGTATTCTCAATGGAATTAATAAGTGCTTGTTAGCGAAACATTATGGTCACTTACACATCTCAGTATCAAATCTTCAGTTTCTTTACAACCTAACATTGTCCTCCTTGATTTAGCCAATATGCATTCTATCCAGGCAGCATTTATTTTTTAAAAAAGCAACGGGGTTGTAAATTGCCATGGTATGTTTTATTTACAATTGGCTAAGACCCCTATCACTGCAGTTAGTTCTTCATGCTGTAACTGGTGACAACCAGAGGTGAAAGTTGGAGGTTTTGGTTTGGTTTGGCTTCAACTTGGTTTGACTTATGATATTGGGGATAATTTTAAATTATCCCTGAAATTATGATGTGGACATTACGAGCGCTAATTTTGTTTTTAATTTAAAATACGGTAGCACAGTGGTTAGTACAGTTGTTTCACAGCTCCGGGGTCCCAGTTTCAAGGCTTGAGTCACAGTCTGTGTGGAGTTTGCACTTTCTCCCCGTGTCTGCCTGGGTTTCCTCCGGGTGCTCCAGTTTCCTCCCACAGCCCGAGGATGTGTAGGATAGGTGGATTGGCCATGCTAAATTGCCCCTTAGTGTCCAAAAAGGTCGGGTGGGGTTACTGGGATTGGATGGGGGTGTGGGCTTGAGTAGGGTGCTCTTTCCAAGGGCTGGTGTAGACCCGATGGGCCAAATGGCCTCCTTCTGCACTGTAAATTCTATATTAGCAAGTGTTACATGTTGATCTTTAAAGTTTAAATTGGATTACTCATTGGATTCGACATTAGGCGAGTGGTGATTCGCACTGCCACATGGAAATCATGAGCGCTAATTTTTAAAATTTAAAATACACATCCGAAAGGAAACACAAGGTTTCAAAGCAATTATGACACACTGCATTCCTTCAGTACTTCAAGCTCAAACAAATTAATTTTTATTGTGAAATTGGAAAAATAAGTCTCATGAAGTGCTACGAGCCATGGATTGTACAGAGAGATCATTAATTGTGACTCAATCCTGATGGTCGAAACAATTGTATGGAGAGCCTCAGGTTTTGTGGGTGCTTTTAGTCCATATTTTCCTTCTTATAATAGACACTCATTTATGCAGTCAGCCTGTAAACATCATCTGCTCTTAAAAGTACAGATCTAATTAAAACAATATCACGTATGCTGACTCATTCAAGCTTTCCTATGAAGTGTTGATTACAAACTCACCAGATATCAAGGAACCCATGCCTAGTCAAATCATAGTAAGAAGTCTTACAACAAGAAGTCTTACAGGAGCCGTGCTCCGAAAGCTCGTGTTTGAAACAAACCTGTTGGACTTTAACCTGATGTTGTAAGACTTCTTACTGTGCTCACCCCAGTCCAACGCCGGCATCTCCACATCATAGTCAAATCATAGAACAGTGCAACATAGCACTCATCAGTTCACACCGCCATCTGAATTAGTCCGATAGTAACAGATGACCAAGAATATAAATCATAGAATTTACAGTGCAGCAAGGAGGCCATTCGGGCCATCAGGTCTCCACTGACCCTTGGAAAGAGCACCCCACTTAAGTCCACACCTCCAACCCACCCCATAACCCAGTAACCCCATCCAACCCTTTTTGTACACTCAGGGCAATTTAGCATGGCCAATCCACCTAACCTGCACATCTATGGACTGTGGGAGGAAACCGGAGCACCCGGAGGAAACCCACGCAGACACGGGGAGAACGTGCGGACTCCACACAGACAGTGACCCAAGCCGGGAACTGAACCTGGGACCCTGGTGCTGTGTAGCGACAGTGCAAACCACTATGCTATTGTGCACCCTAAAGAGCCAAATAAGTACGGTTAAACAATTTAAAGGTTGTTTTTCTACGTTTGAAATCCTAAAATTTACCTTGGAATGTTGGCTTGTTCATACTGGCCATGCGAGGGCAATAATGCTGGCCTGGGAAGCCATGAATGTGAACTTCAAGAGGAACTGGACGTACAGATGGTCTAAAGTTAAACAATCCATTCTAAATTAAACAGGAAAAGAAGTACAACACATTAATACATATTATTTTAAATATGCTTCAAAGTACAACTGTTTGATTTGAAAGATGGAGAGTTTGACATTCAGTCTAAAGTACACAGGACTATAAACTCAATAAACAGACTGGTATTTCTTTGAAGCTGCTGCAGAAGGATACAGGATGTTAAAATAACTAAACTCTTGTGAGACCAGAAGGACTCGCCCTCAGCATAGAGTTAGTGCAGAGTTACTTGGTTTCAATTGGTGTAGCATTTGAGGTGCTATAATTGTCCTTAAAGTCTTTAGATTAGGAAAGGAATTGGTTTCACTTTATTCATGTGTGCATCATGGGGTAGGCAATTTATGGAGCCTGCAAGAAGGTAAAACATGTTATGCAGACTTAATTAGGCAGGATGCGAAACTTCAATTTCTCAATGGTGGGTGATCTGTTGAGATAAAGTCAGTAATATGTTTGCAGTGTGTTGAGCCTCATGCCGGTTTGTGTCAGGTCCGTACTTGTAATACATTTGACTGCCATGAATACTCATTAGCGCAAAACTTCAAGTCAACAGGCACGAGAATCTCATGGCACCCGGTTCATGATCATTTAAAGGTGAATTAAATGAATGAAAATGAAAATTGCTTATTGTCACAAGTAGGCTTCAAATGAAGTTACTGTGAAAAGCCCCTAGGCGCCACATTCCGGCGCCTGTTTGGGGAGGCTGTTACGGGAGCCTCCCGTATGCTGGTACGAGGCTGGTAGGTTGCACACATCAGTTAGTTTAGTGCTGTTGTGTGCACATGCAGCGGCTTTCCCAACCCTACAGCACGGGGGAGGGGAGCAAGAGGATGGTAGCTTTTATGGGACCAGCAAGCATGAGCCAGTGGTGAAGGTAGTTCTGCAGTTGGGTGGCCAGGAGGGTGGGGTAAAGAATAAGGACTTGACCTCCTGCTGAACTATGAGGGGTGTAGGGGTGGGGACAGTCAGTAAAGGTAAAAACAAAAGGCAGTACTGTTCAAATGTGTGTCCACCTGAAGGTGTTGGCTGGCAGGGTCATAGAACATACAATGCAGAAGGAGGCCATTTGGCCCATCGAGTCTGCACCGACCCACTTAAGCCCTCACTTCCACCCTAGCCCTGTAACCAAATAACCCCTCCTAACCTCCGGAGCACCCGGAGGAAACCCATGCAGACATGGGGAGAACGTGCAGACTCGACACAGACAGTGACCCAGCGGAGAATCGAACCTGGGACCCTGGTGCTGTGAAGCCACTTATGCTACCGTGCTGCCCTGACAGGGTTTGAGTTCACCTATTACATTTCAATTACCGCTGCTGAGAGTGTTCTCAGACAATGTTATTTACAATGCATAGAAGGGAGGGCCACCTGAGTCTGCAAGTTCAGTCATGTCCTACAGAGTGGTGAGTACAGTACAACACTGGATAGTAACATGAATATTCAATAAAAAGTGAACAAAAAAATCAAGTTCTTTCTTACACAAAAAAGGTAATGTCCCTAACTCCCCTGTGATCATCAATATGTGAAAATTATGTGGTGTGCAAGTACATTTAGCTCTCTTAAGCTATTCTCCACAAATTACACATCTTGTGTGTGATGCATACATGAATAAAGTGAAACCAATGTAACGTGAAATATCTGCCAGTGAAATTTAACTTTGAAAAACCCCCGTGCCATCTTTGTGCTCTCAGGTTTTATGTTAATGGAAATGTTGTTGAGCAGGACCGTTTTAGCTTGTAGTCCTCCTTATTTGACTGGGAGGCCGGGGTGGGGGGTGGAGAATCCAACTTGGAAAGGATGCCGGAGATGAAGGCATGTGCCTCTCCCCTTTCCAAGGCATCTCCCATCCCAATTCCCCCATCTCTTGACCATCTCCTGCTGTCGTCAAAATTGTGGCTGGGTGGGATGACGCCCTTAAGTGGCCATTATTCTCATGAAAGAATGAAAAAATATACAATGGGATGAGAGACCTTTGAGAGGTTACAAAGATACGGTGGAACGAAATGAAAAGAGCAGTGAGCATTCTAAGCTTGATGCACTGGAGCAACAAGGAGTCAATGTAAGTCAATGAGCTCTGCCATGATGGATGAGCAGCACAAGATGCAGGCAACGTTTTCAGGCAAATTGGAACTTACGAAGAGTAAAAGTTGGGTGAGATTAAATATTGAGATACTGGAAAGCTGGGGAAAGATTTTGGCAGATACAGGTGTGGGTTTGGGCAAAGGCAGCAATTTGCATTTTTGTTAAATGCAAATCCCATTTTTGCAGTAATCTCACGTCTACATTTGTACAATAATGACATTTTCATTTAACAAGTATTGATTGTAAAAGCTGTGCCTATTCACAATTAATGGAATACACTGTAAGCAGCAAGGGCCTAATGTCCTTAGTATTTATGCTATCAGTTTTCTTTGGGGTAATAAAATCAATGCCACAGAAGCTTTAAAGTGACAGAAGGCAGTTTAGCGTTAAATGTGAAGTGAATTATAGAAGTTTGTTTTAAGGATACATGTGCTTACTCAAAAAATGCATCTCTACTGTTCACCGAAATGCACCATCAGTGATATAGATGACAGGCACATCATTCCATCACTGTCAATACAGCTTGCAAATCGCAGATTGGATTCTGCAAAGTACCATTTAATGATATGTGCTCCCAAAGTGCACAGGCACACATAATCCATTTGACATTTAGCCATGATCTGTAATTGCTCCCCATGGTCTAATATTTGTTCTTACCTGTCGGATACCTAACCAGTCAGCCAAGTCCTTGGCATTTGCCAGTGCAGTGGACAGCCCCACTATCCTTACAGGACTATTTGTATGAGATGAGATGAAACTAGCTCTGGACACAATTACCTCCAGCACAGGACCTCTTTCATCCCCTAAAAATAAACACATTTTTAAGTTGTTGCATTATTTTCAAGCCCAAGTCTGTTTTACAAGAGACACATTGGCCTTTTAAAATCTGATATAGAAAACTCCCATACATTAAACAGAAGCAATGGCAATGTTATAATTATTCAGTTTACATGTAGTATATGGCTTACAAAACCATATGCTGGGGTTGAAATTGTGTTATAATAATCTTGGGACTATAGCTTTAAATTTAGGGTAAACTAAAGGCGTCATGTGACCTGTTTTACAGTGTGCCCGAGAGTAAGCCAGGGTGGTATGATTGTTAGTGATCAAAGGAAAGTTTAGATTGTTTTACTGAGAAGGAAGTGCAAAGTATTTGCACTGGGAAATAATGGCAGCAGTCTGAGTTTACAATGAGTAGAATCTGTAGCTCCCAAAGTCCCAGAAAGGTGTTACAGGTGGCAGGTTGGAATTAGTTGAGCTGTTTACTTTCAGGCTGAAAGGGGAATTGAAAACAAAGAATATTCTGATGAAAGATCACAGAGATGAAATGTTAATTCTGTTTTTCTCTCCACAGATGGTGCCAAACCTATTGAATATCTAAAACTTATTTCCCCTGGAATAGGGAAGGCTAAGAGATTCATTAACACAGAGCTTTTACAATTGTGAAAGCTTTTGGAAGGATGAATAGACAAAAATTGTTTCACGTGACTGAGGGGTCACTGATAAAGGAGCATCAATTTAAAGTTGCCACAGAAAAAGTGAGGGGAAGGATTAAAAAAGAAAATCTTTGTGCCAAATTGCTAAGAGTAGATCTGTTTTCCCACAGTAATAAGTCTTACAACACCAGGTTAAAGTCCAACAAGTTTGTTTCAAATCACTAGCTTTCAGAGCACTGCTCCTTCCTCAAGTGAATGAAAAGGTACCTCTAGGGCATTCCATGCGGCTTTGCGTGTGCCCGCGGAGGTGGGGGTGGTCTGCGGAGGGTTGGGAAGGGGGGGGGTAGTCCTGTGGGGTGTCAGGCAGAGTCCCTTGGGGGAGGACCCAGAGGAGGAGTGGGAAGAGGTCCCCCATGTGGGAATGCAGGGGGAGTGGATGGGGGTAGTCGCGCATCCTGTGGGAGGGGTTGGGGGAAGTCACTGCAATAATTACCCAGAAGCTAGAAGTGGTTTTAATTTTCTGATTCTGTGTAACTATTGATGTGACACAGTTGGGACCATCTGAAGTTTGCGATTTAAATTGCACTTTTGGATGGTTCCCAGTGTGGGGCAGTTGTTCACAATTGCCATGAAATCCTTATCTGGGAACGTCCGGGACGGAGGGGGTCCAGATAGACAGCCCTGGAACTTGGAATTCATGGAGTAATAGCTTTCCCTTTGTTTATCTTCTATTTCCAGCAATACTGTACCAATATTTTTATATAAAATCACTAAAGTGGCCTCAGCACTTCAGCTTTTCATGTAGTTAATACCTATAATATAGGATGAAGTCCATAGTGTCAACAGAACATGTCCTTACTGGAGTATATACATTATAAGCAGGGACGTTTCTGTAAGGGGAACATTTTGTAAGTACCTGCGAACCAAGGTTGCCAACTAAAAGGTCCCTGTTAATCACCTATGAGGACAAGGCGATTTTGTTCCAGTCATGCAAAACAGTTAACATGAGGAGCTCTGGATACCATTTTTCCTTAGTTCCTTGATACTTTCTCTCAAATTGACAATTAGCACTGTTGCCTCACAGCACCAGGCACCAGGTTCGATTCCGACCTTGAATGACTGTGTGGAGTTTGCACATTCTCCCAATGTCTGCGTGGGTTTCCACCAGGTGCTTCAGTTTCCTCCCAGTCCAAAGATGTGCAGGTTAGGTGGACTGGCCATGTTAAACTGCCCCTTTGTGTCCAAAGGTTAGATGGGGTTGTGGGGATAGGGCAGGGGTGTGGGCCTGGGTTGCGTTGCTCTTTTGGAGGATTGGTGCAGACTAGATTGGTTCAGTGGCTGCCTTCGACACTATAGGGGGAGGTGATGGCATAGTGGTATTGTTACTGGACTAGGCAACTAGAGATCTTGAGTGATGCTCTGGAAACCAAGGTTCAAATCCTGCCACTGGTGAAATTTGAATTCAGTAAAAAAAAAACATGGAATTAAAAGTTTAATGATGACCATTAAACCATTGTCAATTGTTGTAAAAACCCATCAGGTTCACTAATGTCCTTTAGGCAAGGAAATCTGCCATCCTTACCTGGTCTCGCCAACATGTGATTCAAGATCCACAGTAACGTGGTTGACTCTTAACTGCCCCTCAGGGCAATTAGGGATGGGCAACAAATGCTGGTCCAGCATACGACACCCACGTCCCAGCAAAAAATTAAAACATTTTTTTGTGATTCTGTGATAATCTCTGCTGACCGACTGGTATCTCCGTCTTGGTACAGATCCCCACCTGAGCTTCCACACTATTAGATCTGGACCCCAATCCTCACATTGGGTTTCTTGCCTCCTTTTTTCTCTTATTCAGATTCTTGTCTTCATCTTTGTGGAGGATGTTGAACAAATCAGACTGACTGTCGAGCATCAGGTCATTAAATGATTGGTGACAGCATAGCCTAAAATCTCCTATCAGGTGGCAGCAGCAGAGAGCACAATAACTGTTCCAGATCCTCCTATTGCAGATTCCCTCCCTCCCACCCTTGTTGCTCCTGCAATTATTGATTCTGTCTTTGGAGGAGGAGCAAGGGCAGGGAGGAAGGAACCTGTGATTGGAAGAACTACAGCAGTGAGCATGTGAAAGACAGAATCAGGGATGGGGAGTCATCTCTGCCTCTCCTGCTCTCACTGTTTCTCCAATCACAACTCTGCAGTCAGTTCCTGCTCTCACTGACTGACAGTAGAGTTGTGTTTGTTTTTTAAAACCCCTTACTTTGTACGAGACCCAAAGGTTAGAACATTTTACTTAAAATGGGGGATTTCCACCATTGATGCCTCATAAATGTCTGTAATTTTTCATCCCTACGTTTTAGAAAGAAGGACAGGATTACAATTGGGAGGAAAAAGGAAAAAAGGGGAACAATTAAAATTGGGAGGAAAAGAAGGAAAAAAAATATCAAATTATGTTTATTAACATATTTAACATTACTCAATGCTTACCTAGCAAGTGGATTTCATCTATAATGATGATTGACACCTTCTTGACGTAGCCCCTATTCTGCCAACTTCTGCTGATGCCATCCCATTTCTCAGGGGTTGTGACAATGAGGTCGGCCTGTGTAATTGCTTTCATGTCTGGAGTCACATCCCCAGTTAATTCCACTACACTAGAGATAGACAAACACTTATTTAGAAAGCAAAATGTGAAGGACAGAACTGGAGACAATCAACCTCACACAATTTTATAAGTTTACAGAGTTCCACATTTCAAACATGTACTTCCTAACCCAATCTCACTTCCGTCTGTTCCGATTTAAAGGAACTGAAGTAAAAACCTAACAATTACACCCATTTAAACTCGGTTAATATACAACTAACAGATTCTCTTCTCTCCCAAATAAAAATTAGACTCATCAACCTAAAACCCTTCCAACATATGGCAATGGCAAAAAGTAAGAGAGGGACAGATTGCTGCTCAGCCACAAGGTGGAAAGAAAATTGGAGATCCTACCATCATTATCTATAGCTCCAGATGACAATATGATGTAAAAGTATACTTTGCTATGGCAACTCTGACACCACGGGCAGTTGGCTCGATCACCAGTGGATCAGGTTGGTGCTAACTGCATTGCATTAGATTCCTTTTCTGGCTGGGGCGTATTTGGGACTTCCTTCCTTGCCTACCCATGGTTGAGGTTGTGGTGCTGTGGTCGGACTTGCCGTCAGGCAGAGAATGTAAGAAGATGATTCTATACATTGCGAGATGCTCCTCCTCTAGGGCCCCTGACAATTTACACATTTTTTAGTGAAACAATCAGATAGTTAATGGCTTTCATTAACCCAGTTAATTCTGGAGAATGGAATGAGTGGTCTGCTTGCTCCTGCCATCTCAGCTCATCAAATCAAGCATCATATGGCTAATTAGTGGTTGCCAGGTGGGAAGGAGCCAATAGAATTGCAAAGAGAGGGGAGCTCTGTGCCCAATCAGGAGCCTAGGCTGGGATGTCATGTGGCTGCGGGGTTATGCCATTAGTAGAAACTCGGTCATGGTTATAAATCTAAAGGGCCCCTGCTCTCTCAATCTTTCTTTATTTATTATGCCACGCTGCAAAAAGCTTTTTAAATAGTTAAAAACCGGGAGATGTTGCTACCTTCACTGGCAGAATCTGTTGCTATATTCTGCTATGGACGCAGTGGCAAGTTTTTTCTTCAGCCCTTGTGCTGCCTAGTTATAGGTGCTGTAAATTACTCCCAAACCGGTTCACATCTGACACCCCAAAAATGCAGCGGGCAATGAAAAATTGCAATTGGATTGTTAACAAGTTCAGCAATTTCAAAACAGCAGGCTTCCAATTTCCGCATCTGCTTGCCTTCTGTATTTTCGGAGACTGGTGTGATGACTATGCATTGCTGACCTATTTTATGTTTGCAGGAAAAGGACGGCAGTGGGGGTGGGTGGGTGGGGGTGGTCACTACCTAATTTGCAGCTATCAAATCCAGCCCCAGATTTTGTTAAATGTGTACAATAACGTCCTTGCTGGGTAAGCTGCAGATTCAGTAACTTTCCACAAATATTGTCTTATCGTGCTCCCTGACAAGTTTCATTTGTGCCTTTCTCATAGAAGATTTACTCAACAGCACAGACATATCATCAGAGAATACATCAGTACTTAAATAGTGGATTATTCCAGGTATTTCACATAGGATTGTAAATTTCTTTGGTGACCTCAGTGTGTTGTCATTGCCAAATCTAAGGCAAGTAGTGCTATTATGTATCTTAATTTTGCCACATTCCGATGTTCTCCGGATGGAGAAATTCCGATAGGTCTACCAGCCAGTCTGCAGCTGTGGATGATACTGCTCATCACCAGCTGAGCAGGATTCTCCGGGGGGACAATTAGGGAAGCAAAGGCAAGGGCATCAGCCCCACCTCCCATTGAAGTTCTAGCTGGTCCAATACCCTGAAGATAGCCACTGTCAGGCATGGGTCCACCCTCACCCCCACAACCTTGGACATCGCCTCGAAGAAGGCTGTCCAGAATACGACAAGCCTGGGGCATGCCCTGAACATGTGGCCGTGGTTGGCCGGGCCTCCCTGGCACCATTCACACCTGTCCTCCACCTTCGGGAAGAACCTGCTCATTCGGGTTCTTGTCAGGTGTGCCCTGTACACCACTTTAAACTGCATGAGGCTTAGCCTTGCGCATGAGATGGACGATGGCTTTTACAAAGCGTGGAGGCCATTCATTAGCCTGTTCCTGGACCTGTTTGAAGCCAACAATAGATAGAAAGGGGAGAGGGGGCAGGGGGACGCAAGGGAACCACCAGTGCCACAGAAAGCAGACAGGAATGAGGGGGGGGGGTGTCAACAGGGGAGGGACCCAAGGAAATGTCAGGAGGGAACCCTAGAAAAGGGGTGGGGGATGGAGAGGAGTTGCCGAAAAGGTACAGCATATAAATTGTAAATAATAACCGTTTTGTTCATCTCATGTACAGTGCAAAAATGTAAACTTCAATAAACATATTTATTTTAAAAAATTAACATCAATCCTTACTGCTTATTAACTACAAAGTCACTGCAAAGAAAAATATTTTCACCCATAGGGCGGTGGGAGTCTGGAACTCACTGACTGAAAGGGTGGATGAGGCAGAGACCCTCATAACATTTAGGAGGTATTTAGATGTGCACTTGCGATGCCAAGGCATACATCTGTGCCTAAGTGCTGGAAAATGGAATTATAATACTTAGGTGGTTGATCGTGACCAGCACAGATGTGATGGGCCGAAGGGTCTTTGCTGTGCTGTTGATCTCTATAACTCTATAACATTTGAACCAATCTGATCTACATACTGCTCAAGTACTATCTAGCACTATCTGGAACAAACACGATCTAGCATCCCACGGTTAAAGAAGTCTGTGAAAAACACACTGCTCACAGGACTAAAATGCTTTGTGACTGGTATAATTTGTTCGGATTCGTAATTATCTTCATCCTCTTCCTCAGTATTCTCTGCATAATGTGCCATTTCGAGAACCAACCTCTTTGCTTTGTAAAGTCAATTGATTAATAATATTTCAAACACACTTGGAGCATCTATTAACTGATTCTTGGGAGGCCTTTTGCCCCTTATTTTGTCTTCTGCAATAATAGCCAGATCTGCTGAAGGTGTTTTCATCCTCATTCTGCCCATCTTGAATCCTCGCACCCGGTATCAGCACTCTTTTGAAATTTAGCAATCATTCAGTCCTCTACTTTCTGTGTCACCATGGAATGTCTCATTTGTCCCCATGAATTCCTTAATAAAGGCAGCAGACATCTGATCCAACAGGATCTCTTTCCCGGACAATGGAATTAGAACCAGTTTCAGATCCATATGAGACACCTCAGCACAATCCAGCAATTTAAATGCTAGCTAGATATTCTAGATATTCCGAAATTGCATTTCATCAATCGTCTATATGATCTGTTCATGATATGTTCGTCCAGGGAATTACCATCTTTTTTCCTAAACCTATCAAATTCTGACCAAGCATCATTGGCATTTTGCAGTTCATCCTTCTTGTCAATTTCATCCAACAGTTCTAATAGAAGGTTCAAACCTTTATCACGACCGAAATGATAGACACATATCTTACAAAATACTTAACTTCTGATTTTGCTTCTTGTAGAAAGTAACAATGCCAAGGTTATTCCATGATTTCTCTTCAGTATGGATGCAACCCATGTTCACATATCCAGTTGGTTTATCCATTGGTCATATCAGAATAGCTACTAGAGTTTTAGTTTGGTGTTTGAATTTTTGTTTCTCAGTTTCCAATCTTCACTTTGAGGCAACCATTGTCTGCTGACATGCTATTTCCCAGAAAACCAGGTGGTGAAGGATAGAACTGGAGCCAATCATTACACTTTTATAAGCATTGTTTGAACAGATAGGCATTCCTTGACATGTTTCTTAACTCAGTCCCAGCTCTAGTCTGTTTCTCTTTTTTTGAGCTGGAATAGGTTGCTAGTCTGTTGTCGGAAGTTTCTTTGTAGGCTGCCACTGCACAGCAAGTATAGCTGACCAGGAGACCCTCCTGCTCTTTCCTCCTGGATTTACTGGTGAATTATCAACCTGTTTGGCCATTAATAATGTACATTCCGAGGCCATCAAGTTCTTGAGTGGGACTTGAGAAAAGAGCTCTGATCTATTTCTATCCACATGAGCCCATATGAATCCCTAGGTAATGCCCCTCCTGCATCCGATTAACCACAATTACTATACAATAAACATATCTCATAGATAGGTTATTTGTAAGACACAAAATACAGCATGAATGATTAAATTTTACTTTGTCAATTAAATTACAGTTCTCCTAAGTGAAATGAAATGAAATGAAAATCACTTATTGTCACAACTAGGCTTCAATGAAGTTACTGTGAAAAGCCCCTAGTCGCCACATTCCGGCACCTGTCCGGGAAGGCTGGTACGGGAATCGAATCGTGCTGCTGGCCTGCTTGGTCTGCTTTAAAAGCCAGCGATTTAGCCCAGTGAGCCAAACCAGACAAGTATATAAAGTTGATGCTTTCTTCTGACATAACAATGCCTCTGAACATTGGGAACATCTGCAGCTTGACGTCAGGCTGGAGTCATACTAGAAACTCAGGGACTACAGCGAGGTGAACACTTGAATATGCCCACATTTAGATCAATGCAAAGTAACCACAAATATAAGATTATCCTCTGCAGCTTAGAAAGATCAAGTGAGAGATCTGAGGAGTCACTTCAAAGCCTACGTCAATGTGCCATCAAATCATGTTGCTGATTCCTCGGTAACTTAGACTAGAAAACAAACCAGCACTTATCCAAAAATTCTTTCTCCCTCTTTTAAACATTTAAAAAATTGTGCTAATAGAAAAGGTTTTACTAACCATGGAAGAGAGCTGACAAGAGGAAAGCACATGTGGGAACACATGGTCGGAAAGTGCAACATCTGTTTGAGAGGCAGTGGTAGTACACTTTTTCTTGAAATTATTTCATTTTAACCAAACACTTCTCTGGTTAGCTGACCATTTTAAATAAAAATAAAATTATTAAAAAGTTTAAAAAGAACAAAAGCTGCACTGTACTTACAACGTATCCATGTCCCTAAACATTTGCTGAGGGCTAAATAAAAGGAGGCCATCACTCAATATGCTACAAATGAATTACTAAGGGAAATTGTGGATGCATAAGAAACAAAACCCATGATTAACTTGGAGGGGTCTGCTGGGAGAGAGTTAAAAAGACAAAGAATTTACCAATTGAAGAAATATTGGGGTAAACTTTATCTTCAATGGATAGCTACCAATCTTATAGAAACTGTGTGACTTGATTCCATTGAAATCAATATAAACAAAAAGCAGGAGCTTTTATAATCAGGCGATTTTCTTTCCACCAGTTTGCTATACATTCGATGAATTTATCGTATCAGATCGGTGCTTACTTTTTACCCAGCTTCTCAGTAATCCTGATTTTCCAATCCTCAATTCGCTCACGGACAAGTGCCTTGAGAGGAGCAATGTAAACAGCCTAGAAATCAGACAAGAGTTCAATTAAGCTTTAGAAGTCAAAGTCCCGAATAAACAATAGGTTTGGATGAGGAAAAACTACCAGAAACAGAGTTTTGAAGAAAAGGAGCAAGCATATCAGGGAGATGAAGATTTTGCCATATCATTTTATGAAGGCTTAAAGAACATTCAACTATAATAATTCAACCAAAAATGTTGCAAAGGCAATAGAGAACATTAAATCAAAAATAACCTTTGATGTTGGGTATTTGTTGAAAATGCGAAATATTGCCAGTTCAGCTGCGACCGTCTTTCCAGACCCAGTGGGCGCTCCAAGTAGTACATTACAGTCAGTGTGATAGAGGGTGTGAAATATCTGAGTCTGGATTGGGTTGAAGTGGGTGAACTTGTACAGTGCTTCATACTCTCTATTTCCCAGAGCATTGATGGGCAATGGCTGCAGGTCAAGCAATTCTGCAAATACAAAGAACTCAAACATGTAATTCATATGAACACAGACACACCACCAGGAAAGGTTTAAACAGAGCACCAACAAATTGAAAGGCCCCTTTGGGGACAAAAGACAAGATTTTAACAACAATGTGCTTTATTGAAGGGAGACAGATTGAAAAAGGTATTCATATAAGACATTTACTTAATTTGGAGAAAGACTCAATCAATCAATTTTTCCATTGAGGTAAAACAAAATGTGATTTTCAATTAAATTATTAGCACATCATCTCCACAAGAATGAACAACCCTGTATTAATAAAGAGCTCTCAAGTCTTCACTACAGCGGAAAGTTCTTTACAGACAATTAGTTACATTTGAGATGTTGTCAGTGCTGTTTTGTGGGTAAATGCAGCAGCCAATGTGCAGACAGCAGCTTGTCACAAACAGTAAATAAATGACTAGATATCCCTCAACCAACACTACAAGAAAGATAATTGTCTGGTATTTTGTTGACCAGATAGTACTAGACGGGGCGTCAGGATAGCATGTTCCCCATACCTTTCTTTGAGTAGCACCGTGGAGACTTTTACATCCAACTGCTTGAGTAGAGACAGCCTTAGTTCAAAGTCTTGTTGGAAGGTGACATCTTTAACAGTGCACCCTCTCTCATTACTACACTGAAATGTCAGCCTAGGTCACGTGCTCAAGTCCTGGAGAGAGGCGTGGACCACAACCTTCTGAATCAGGATTCTCACTGTTATCACTCAGTCTGGTACTGATAATGGCTGCTATTCAGGGATGAACCTGGACAGGGTGTGCTGACAGCCCACCCATCATAAGGAGCATCACAACCTACTTTAATCTATCATTTATGCTCCCATTTGGAGATGTTGGATGACAAGCAAGAATCTGGCTGATTTTACTTTCCCTGAGGGTTGCTGAGGCCAATTGTAAGGATACCATCACCACTATAAATGAGATCAGTACATATTAGATTGAACCTGGGACCTTCTTTATACAGTTCAATTATACGTTGATTATACTACTGAGCCACATAGGGCGGTGAGTGCTATTCATAATTACTTTCAGTCTACCAGTGATAGATAAATAAGTATTTCATTGCTACATTACCAGTGTGAGGGGGATGTCTCTCTGGCAAAATCAGATGCTGAAAGTTTATTATGCACACAGCCTCAGCTCCCAGCCACCGATCAGACACAGCCCGGATATAGTATTGAGAGGGCAATGGCTCAAAAATAGGAATGGTAAATACCAGAAGCTGCTGCTCTTTGGACAAAACCTACAATCAACATAAAAGAAAGCAGAAGATTAAGGTACTTTTCCTCTCCCAAAATGTCTTTCAATTTGCAATTGTTCATTATGCAACCTTCCAATGCAAAATAGAACAAGTGCAATATGAACAATTTTTAAAGATTCCGATCTAGAATAAAATCATTCTTTCAACCTAACACTGTTCTTGGAAATTCATCCATGCTCTAATGGGTAATCCCATTGCATAGGCACTGTGTGGCTATTTTGGGTAAAGAGGTGTGAAATGGATGTTGTAAATGTCCTAAACCAATTCTCATTCAAGTCCCATATGGTCTCAAAACACACATCGTCTTATAGTGGCCACATGGCCCCTAACCCATCCAGCTTCATCACTGCTGGATCCTAAGAACGAGGTCCAGCTCACTTGTAACCATAGTCCCCTCCCAAACCCCCGCCCCACACAGAAGAAGAAGTATAAGAGGATTAAAAGTCATCTTACTTCCAGAGGAATGGAGGAGTGTGAGGAAAAATGCACTGTGTCAATGGCTACCACTGTGGTAGGCACCAGCTGAGAGCACCACACCTAACTTAGAATTTAGGTTATAACAGGGATCTTCACAGTGGAACACGCCAGATACTAATGGGCTGCAGCCACACCAGGTGGGAGACCCGAGGTGCCAACACAGCAAAAGGCAAGAATACATGGTAAATATAGGGGCTGGTTTAGCTCACTGGGCTAAATCGCTGGCTTTTAAAGCAGACCAAGCAGGTCAACAGCACTGTTCGATTCCCGTACCAGCCTCCCCGGACAGGCGCTGGAATGTTGCGACTAGGGGCTTTTCACAGTAACTTCATTGAAGCCTACTCGTGACAATAAGCGATTTTAATTTCATTTCATATTAGTTCTGCTGTAATGCAGCTAGATAAGAGTCTCACAGGGCCAAGCTTCAGAAGGAGGATTATGGGTATGACATACCAAATGCTGGAGCAAAGGAGAGTCTGCCCGTAAGCTTACAGTTGATAGCTGGGAGGGGGGTGCCTTGTGATGTTGGGCAATTCCATCCTGTAGTCTGTGGACCCTAACACCATGCAGTGTCGGCTGACAGCTGTTGCAGCTTCAGGTGCAGTTAGTTCAGCTTCCATAAATCACAAAATCACAAATCACAAAAGGCTGGTATGCAGGTACAGCAAGTAATTTTGTGAGGGGAATTGATTACAAAAGTAGGAAGGTTATGTTTCAGTTCTACATTGATAAGATCACACCTGGAGTATTGTGTACAGTATTAGTCTGCGTATTTAAGGAAAGATGTAAATGCATTAGAAGCAGTTCAGAGAAGGTTTACTAACCTAATACCAGGAATGAGCGGGTTGTCTGATGAGGAAAGATTGGGGAGGTTATCAAAACCTTTAAGATCCTGAGAGATACTAACAGGGTTGATGTGGAGAGGATGTTTCCTTTTTCAGAGGATCTAGAACTAGGGGTCACTGTTTAAAAATTAGGGGTCACTAATTTAAGTCAGATGTGAGGAGAAAAACTTTCTCTCAGGGGGGTTGCGAGTCTGTGGAGCTCTTTTCTGCGCTAGGATCCCAACTGTTCACATTATATATTAATGATTTGGACGAGGGAACTAAATGTATTATGTCCAAAGTTGCAGATGCTACAAAGTTGGGTTGAAGGGTGAGCTGTGAGGAGGATGCTGAGATACTCAGTGAGACCGGTGGATACTCAGCGAGACCTTGGTGTCCTCATGCATCAGTCGGTGAAACTAAGCGTGTAGGTACAGCAGGCAATAAAGGCAAATGGTATGTTGGCCTTCATAGCGAGAGGATTTGAGTATACGAATAGAGATGTTTTACTGCAATTGTACCGTGCATTAGGGAGGCCACACTTGAAGTATTGTGTGCGGTTTTGGTGTCCTTATCTCAGGAAGGATGTTCTTGCTATGGAGGGAGTGGCTTGGATTTGGATTGGATTAGTTTGTCACCTGTACCGAGGTACAGTGGGAAGTATTGTTCTGTGTACAGTTCAGACATATCATTCCATTTGTGAAAAAAAACATAGGGCAAACATAAATACACTATATAAATAGACACAGGTATCGGGTGTAGCATACAGGAGTGTAGTACTACTCAGTAGAGAAGATGTGTGAAGAGATCAGATCAGTCCATAAGAGGGCCATTCAGAAGTCTGGTAACAGCGGGGAAGAAGCTGTTTTTGAATCTGTTAGCGCGTGTTCTCAGACTTTTGTATCTCCTGCCCGATGAAAGAAATTGGAAGAATGAATAAGCTGGGTGGGAGGGGTCTTCGATTATGCTGCCCACTTTCCCAAGGCAGCGGGAGGTGTAGACAGAGTCAATGAATGGGAGGCATCTTGTTAGCCTCGGTCTGCATGGATCACTCTGGATGGATAAGGCCTCCTGCTCAGAGTTCCCCTTTCCTTCCTTGCCTGCTATCTCTCCTTTAGCAGATGATGCTGATTCTGTCTGGCCTCAGCAAATCCTCCCATTTCTCATGCAGATCGAGGAGTACTGCTAACAAGATGTCCAGCTCTATCTTCCTCCTGATGACTCCTACAAGGTTTCATTCAGGTAGAGTGGCACAGCATTCAATGGGCGCGATTCTCCGCTCCCCACACCAGGTGGGAGAATCGCGGGAGGGCCCCCCCCGACTAATTTCACGACCCCCTGGCGCCCCCCGCGATTCTCCCACCCCCCGCACGGAAGAATCGCCGCTCACCGTTCTTCACGGTGACCGGCGATTCTCCGACCCGGATGGGCCTGCCGTTCACGACCGTTTCACGACGGCGGCAACCACACCTGGTCGCTGCCGTCGTGAAATCGCCGTGAGATGCCGGTTTTGGGGCTTGTTGGGGGCCTGGTGGGGAATGAGCACCATGACTGTGCTCGGGAGGGGACAGGCCCGCGATCGGTGCCCACTGATCGTCGGGCCGGCGTCTCAATCAGACGCACTATTTCCCCTCCGCCGCCCCGCAAGATCAAGCCGCCACGTCTTGCGGGGCGGCTGAGGGGAAAGACGGCCATCGCGTATGCGCGGGTTCGAGCTGTCAGCCGTCGTGACGTCAGCCGCGCATGCGCGGGTTGGAGCCGTCCAACCTGCGCATGCGCGGCTGACGTCATATAGGCGCCGCCGTCGCGTCACTGTCGGCACGCTGCCCGGCGGCCGAGAGTTACGGAGCACCGCTCCTAGTCCCACCAGGAGGAGAGAATAGGTGGCGAGGATCGGCCTCCGAGGCCGTTGTGAAACTCGGCCAAGCTCACAACGGCTCTCCCGATTTTTCCCGGGAGCGGAGAATTCCGCCCAATATCTTTCCAGGCAAAGTGTTGACAAAGGGGTGGGTTCTCCATTGCCCACCGCCGGTGGCGGGTTTCCAGATCCAGCAAAGAATCGAACGTCGCCCAAAGAACAGGATCAGCAGCGGCGCCAATCCCATTCCGATGCTTCAGTTCCTTGCCGGTCGTGGCGGCAAGCAACACACCTCATGCCAGCAGCACCATGCAAATGTGCCATTTGAACTCATTTGCACCTGATTAATGGGCTGGAAGCCGGATTCCCCAGCCCGGTGATGCTCCAGTCTTTTCAGTCGTGTTTCATGCACACGCAAATTGGTATAGGTATTTACAAGCATAGCCCTGACGTGGTGGACCCTCGGTGGGTCAAGGGAGTCAGCGCATAACGGAAGTGCCTCCCAAAGCCAATTGGAAGGTCCCTCTCACCCCCCCAATGAAAATCTTCACCTCCCCCTCCTGATCCCCTATCGGAGCTCCCAACAGACTCTCTCCAACAGATCCCCAGAGATCCCCCAATAGAGACCCCAATCAGCTGAAGAGTAGTCCAGGCAGTAGGCTGAAAAATCACTGCATTTTAACTTACCCTTTCCTAACGTCTGCTGACTGAGACAAAGTTGTTTAAAGCAGCAGTTTTTGCAAGTGACAGAGACTTCCTCAAAGTCAAGTACACTTCAAAGGGCTTAAAATCCCTTGACAATCTTGAAATGCAAATCTTTCATTCAATTTCACAGAGAAACACATTGAATTAGACAGGTACAGACAGTTTTATGACTCCAGAGCCAACTGCTTAGTGGATTTATAGAAGAATAGAACAGTACAGCACAGAACAGGCCCTTCGGCCCTCGATGTTGTGCCGAGCAATGATCACCCCACTTAAACCCACGTAACCCGTATACCCGTAACCCAACAATCCCCCCATTAACCTTACACTACGGGCAATTTAGCAAGGCCAATCCACCTAACCCGCACATCTTTGGAGATTGATGATCTATATTTCTCTTCACGCTTGAATGCGTCTCCATTACCCTGCTTTCATGCTAACCACAATGTTTATAGACACTGGCTATGATTGACAGCTCCTCATTACATCATAAAGAGTTAAGTGGTTTTTGCTGTGATAAAGAGGAAGTCTCTGAAATGTACTTGTGGCATTGGGGGTGGGGGGCAGGATTTGCATTTTGCCGTGGAAAGGGGCAAGCACCAGACTTCAGTATTGGGCTGTCCACTCAAAATGGCAGCCCGATCCGGAATTCCGACAGAATCACGCAAGTCCCTCCTCCATGCATAAATTTGAATGGAAAAGGAGGGAATCACACCTGGGCGCTGCTAGCACCAGAGGAGACCAGGAGCGAGTCTCTGCTGGTGGGAGTACTACTTAAGTTAATATCCGCTCCTGACTGTAACTAACTGAACAGGAAGGTTGAGGGGTAGCCTGGTAGAGGTCTACAAGATTATGAGGGGCATGGATAGAGTGGATGGGCAGGCACTCTTTCCCAGGGTGGAGGAGTTAGTCACCAGGGGGTGTGCGGCAAACCAAGGTTTATGGGGCAAAGTTTAGAGGAGATGTGCGAGGCAGGCTTTTTACAGAGGGTGACGAGTGCCTGGAACACGTTGCCAGGGGACGTTGTAGATGGGTGTAGAGGGAACGGAACAAGGAAGTGCTGAGGGTTTTGGCAAAGGTCGGTATCGTGATCTGTACAGGCTTGGAGGGCCGAAGGGTTTGTTCCTGTGATGCATTGTTCTTTGATCTTTCTGTGAAGAGTGCAAGCTGAGCATGAATTGAAATTATGCCTGTGATCTTCAGTGATGACTTACTTTATTCCTGTTCAGCTAGTTACTGTCAGGATGTTGACTTAAGTAGTCCACACCAAAAGGCTGTATGGCAAGAACTACTCTTATCTATCTGAAGTCTGAAATATCGAACATCCATGGTCCTTAAAGAGTCAGCAGGCATTTTAACTGTCAACCTATTTATGATCCTCCAGGAGGTTATTCCTAGTTCGTGCTTCAACTCCTTTATCAGCAGGGCAGTCTTGTGGTGAACTATTGCAATTTAGGACCCCAGCTGGGTCACCTCAAAGGCTCTTTAGCACCTAAGGCATCCAGAGAAAGTTACCACCAGAGAATTTTAGTTCTCTTTTCATCATAATTCTTGCCTTTAGATCATCTTCTCATATACTTAGTTGGCAGCATTCTTACTTAGAACCCTTTTACTAAAAGAGTCGGGTTACAGGGCTGGGGCGGAGGCTTCAGTAGGGTGCTCTTTTCAAGGGCTGGTGCAGACTCGATGGACTGAATGGCCTCCTTCTGCATTGTAAATTCTATGATTCTATAAAACAGATGGGGTCAGATAGGAAAAGTAGCAATGTTAATCTGACCATCTAGAATCCGCGTTTTCCATTCAAGCCGACCAGCAAAGAACTGGCCAATCTTAAGGCTGAGAAACAAAACATGAATCCACAAGATGACTTCGACATTACCCGTTTCTGGGAAAATTCTAAAGGGCTAATCAACGCTGATTAAATATTGCTGTAAGAAGCAATGGCAAATTATAGATAGTAGCAGGCATGAATGAGCATAAAGGATTGACCTTTCATATTTACATTTGTCTTAAAATCACCAGCTTTTAGACATATCATAAGCATATATTTGTGTGTAGTGCAAATAAAATAACTTACAACTGCCTTCCCAGTATGGTCAACAAAATGGGCTTCCTGTAGGAAACATTCTCCGGTGAATTCAGCAATATATCAATTCTACTTTACTGTGGTAGCAACCACAGACCACAAACTAATAATGGGTAAAATATCACGACTGAAGTAGTTATGTGGTTACATCTCACCTGCTTCTTCTGGAGGAGGAAATATTCCGAGTGATATATGTGGTCATTCACAGGGTCTTCCACCCAAATCCACCAGGGTTCACCGACAGATCCATGAGTCTGTGGGAATAAACGTTGTCAATTAACTCTGGTACTGCAAAACTATTTAAAGCAGTTTTAAGAAAAAAAATCCAGTGCCATAGAAGCAGAGAACAGCGCAGCACAGGAGGCGGCCACCTGATTTATCAAGTCTTCCCCAGCTTCCCCAAAAGCAATTCACTTAGTCCAACATTCTGGCTCGATCCCCCTATCCCTACAGTTTATTATTTTATCCAATTCTCTTTTAGTAGCTACAATTAGTATCAGGTAGTGCAATCCAAATCCTAACCATTCTCGTGTAAATAAAATCTTTCCCTCATGTCACCTCTGGCTCTTTCGCAATCATATAAAAGCACACTTCTGGGCCGGGATTCCTCCCTACCCGACGGGGGGTCCTGGCGTGTTGGAGTGGCGTGAACCACTCCGGCGCCAGGCCACCCCAAAGGTGCGGAGATGTCACATTGAGGGACTAGGCCCGCGCCGGAATGGTTCCCACTTCGCCAGCTGGCGTAAATGGCCTTTGGCGCCACGGCAGCCAGGGCCGAAAGGACTTCGCCGGCCGGCCTAAGTCCGCGCATGCGCCGGAGTGTCAGCGGCTGCTGACGTCATACTGGCGCATGCGCAGGGAAGGGGGTCTCTTCCGCCTCCGCCATGGTGAAGACCATGGCGAAGGCTGAAGAAAAAGAGTGCCCCCACGGCACAGGCCTGCCGGCCTGTCAGTGGGCCCCGATCGCGGGACAGGCCACCGTGGGGGCACCCCCTGGGGATAGATCATCCCGCGCCTCCCCCAGGACCCTGGCGCCCGCCCGCACCACCTGCTCCCGCCAGTAAGGTAGGTGGTTTAACCCACGCTGGCGGGAGAGGCTTGTCAGCGGCGGGAATTCGGCCCATCGCGGGCCGGAGAATCGCCGCTGGGGGCTCGCCGACCGGCGCGGCGTGGTTCCCGCCCCCGCCGAATCGTGGGGGGCGGCGAATTCGGGACACGGCGCGGGCGGGATTGACGCCGGCCCCAGGCAATTTTCCGACCTGGCAGGGGGTCGGAGAATCCTGCTCCTGGTCATTTACCCTTCAGCCACTGGAAACAGTTGCTGTTTATTTATTTGATTGAAACACTTTATGATTGAAAAATCTCCATCAAATCTCCTCTTTATCTTCTCTGCTGAGGTAAATTTCCTAAATGCTGCGGTCTCTCCACATAACTTTTAAATTTATTGGGCAGCAGGATGGCACAGTGGTTAGCACTGCTGCCTATTGCACTGAGGACACGGATCGATCTCGGCCCTGGGTCACTGTGTGGAGTTTGCATATTCTCCACGCGCCGGCGTGGGTTTCACCCCCACAACCCAAATATGTACAGGTTAGGTGGATTGGCCACGCTAAATTGCCCCTCAATTGGAAAACATAATTGGATACTCAAAATTATTCCAATCTCATTGTTCAAACTGAGCTCAGAAATGGACACAATGATCCAGTAGGCCTGAACTAGTGTTTAGGGTAACCTCCTGGCTTTTGTATTCGATGACTTTGAATCAGGGACTTTATAGGCTTTTTTAATAAACAGCCTTTTCGACTTGTCTTGGCACCTTCAAAGAGTTGCATATATACAGCACAAAATATGTCTGCCAAGGGCGGCAAGGCAGCACAGTGGTTAGCACAGTCGCTTCACAGCTCCAGAGTCCCAGGTTTGATTCCCCGCTGGGTCACTGTCTGTGTGGAGTGTGCACGCTCTCCCCGTGTCTGCATGGATTTCGTCCGGGTGTACCGGTTTCCTCCCACAGTCCAAAGATGTGTAGGTTAGGTAGATTGGCCGTGCTAAATTGCCCCCTAGTGTCCAAAAAGTTTAAGTGGGGTTACTGGGTTACGGGTATAGAGTGGAGGTGTGGGCTTAAGTGGGATGGTCTTTCCAACTGCCGGTGCAGACTTGATGGGCTGAATGGCCTCCTTCTGCACTGTAAATTCTATGATTCCATGCTCTTGCTTCCCCTTTAAAATTGTACCAGTTCGCTGGTATTGTCTCTCATCATTCTTTCTACCAAAATGCATCACCTCATACGTTTGTGCTGATTTGCCAAGTTCCCGGTTATGTCACCAAACTCTCCATTTCCTCTTGAAGTCTATTACTATCTTTCTCACTGTTTACTACACTTTCAAGTTTCAGGCCACCTGTAAATTTTCATAATTGTGCCTTGTCCCTCTAATTTGACGACATTAATGTACGTCAGAAAAGTGGTGGTTCCAACTCTGGGGAACACCACTGTCTACCTCCATACTCACGAAAAACAACTATCCACCACTTTGTTTTCTTTCCCTCAGACAACTTTGCTATCCTGTTACTGCCCTTTTTACTCCACGGGCTTCAATTTTACGAACAAGATTACATGGTATTTTATCAAATACCTTTTGAAAGTTTATATACACAGCCCTTTTCACCCTCTCTGTTATCTTAGCAAAGTACTCAATCAAGTTAAGTCAATCATGACAGCCCTTAAAAGAATCCGTGCTGGCTCTCCTTTATTAGTCCATACTTGTCCAAGTAGCTGATAATTAGCTAAAAGCTCCTCCACCAATGTTAAATTAACCTGTGGTGTTCTTTATACTGCTGTGACTACTCCCAGAACAGATAAACAAGTTGGTAAAATAGTGTAATACAGTGCAAAGATGTTAGCAGATGTGACTTTGGAAAGTCATCTGAACTCTGATGTAACATTGAAATGGTAGGGGCAGAGATGCTAAGTGAATGCAGTCAGTTAGCTGCAGTCACAGTGCGCCACACACTGGTGGTTCTTGTGTAGTGAGGCTTTTACGAAGATTTGTTTTATTCTTTTCACGGACGTTGCAGTCTTGGTCAGCAGTTATTATCCATCTTTCATTGCCCTCGAGAAGGTGGTGGTGAGCCACCTTCTTTGTGAAAAAAGTCTACAAAAATATTGCATAATGAAATGTTGCAGCTTGGTCTGAACAAGCATTGCTTTATAATGATTAACATCCTTAAAAAAAACTTCAACAGACTTGTCAAAACAATTTCCCTTTCTGAAAACGATGTTGACACTGCCCAATCATATTATCCTTTTCTTAGTACCCTGTTACTACTTCCTCAATAATGGGTTCCAGCATTTTCTTTATGACTTTTGTCAGGTTAAATGTTCCCTGTTTTCTCTCTCCCTCCTTTCTTGAATAGCAATGTTACATTTGTCACCCTCTGGGACAGTTCCTGAATCTACAGCATTTTTGAAGATCACAACTGGTGCATCCACTTTCTTTGCAGCATCTGCTTTTAGACACTGGGCAATCTAGTTGAGGGGATTCGTTGTTTTCAATCCCATTCATTTGATCAGTATCTTTTCATTGCAAGTTAATTATTTTAAGTTTCTAACTCTCGTTAGGTCCTTGGCTCCCACCATTTCCGATATAATGTTTGTGTTATCTGTGAATACTCTCACAAAGTTTAATTCCTGTCATTATCTTTTCACCCATTTATAATTTCTCTTGTCTGAGCTTCTAAGGGACCCAAGCTTACTCTGGCTATGCTCATCGTTTTTATTTAATTGTCAAAGCCGTCACAATGTGATTTTTATAGGTAGGGTTTTACTGGCGTGTGGGAGGTGGGAATCCACGAAAAGAGGATTGCGGGACAGACTGGCCGCTCACTTCACAGAGGTGGGCAGCCAATTTACGAAGTGAAGGCCCTGATTAGAGGCCATTTCATGGGGTTGCCAATGTTTTGCTAATAGCAGGGTGTCTCTGCGTCCGTAATGGGAGGCTGTTAGCTTTATGGAAGTGGCCTCCGTGTAACAGCCCAGGTGGCCTTAACAGCCAGAAAGAGGAACTCCATGGGCTGTAAATTCTGTTCCCTCTGTGTTGTTGCGTCAAATTCCTGGAACTCGCTTCGGAACAGCAATATGGGTAAACCACAAGGACTGCAGTGGTTCAAGAAGGTAACTCAACATCACCTTGTCAAGGTCAGTTAGGGATGGGCAACAAATGGCTTGCCCTGCCTTGATATTTATATCTCTTGAAAGAATTTTTTAAAATTCTGGAGCGCTTGTGTTGCAGAGTAATGAAAATAGAGGCAATTTTGTGGTGTTTTGAATTATGAATGTTGCTATGAAAAAGTGTATTTTAATACTAAAAATTTTCACAACCACCATAAAATCGACAACTGAATGTTGATAAGTATACATTAGAAGAGGCCAAACAAGGTCTCTCTTTTTCATTCTGCATTACAAGATGATGGACTGCATTATATGCAGCTAGTTGTGGCAGGAACCATGGTGGCTGGGACACCATGTCAGTCTGTCAGCAGCTGGAACACCTATCTTGGTTAAGTCATAGGGCCGAACAGACTGAAGTGGGATTCACGGTCACCGGCAGCTAGATGTCAATTAGGTTTGTTAATGAGCCAATTGACATTTATTATCTCAATTTAGGGATTAAATGGAGGCTGCAGGGGTTGTCTGGCCCTTCCCATAAGACATAGGAGCAGAATTAGGCCACTCGGCCCATCCAGTCTGCTCCGCCATTCAATCATGGCTGATATTTTTCTCATCCCCATTCTTCTGCCTTCTCCCCATAACCTCTGATCCCTTTATTAATCAAAAACCTAACTATCTCTCTCTTAAAGATACTCAGTGATTTGGCCTCCACAACCCTACGGCCCTCACTATGTGCTGGGGACCTCAAAGGTGGGAAAGGCCTGAGAGGGCACTTGATTTTTTTCAGGCTGTTCCCATGGAACTGATAGGGATTCTTCACCTGGTCTCCAACAGAGACCCTCGTTGGCCTGACAAAATTCCAGACAATATCCATTCTGCCTCACAGATGCACCTAGTGTTTTAATAGTATATGAATGATGTTCTGAGGCTCCTTACTGGATTATTCTCCTGGTCTTTAACTCTTTCATCACACATTTTGTCACCTTCTTTTAGATTTTGCAATTTTCTGCCTGCATCTAAAATTATGGTTTTCTTCTCTGCAATAATCTACCACCTTTTATGTGTGCAATCGTACAGACAGTCAGGTTTATTGAAGTCAATTTCACAACTTGCCATGGTGAGATGTGAATTCATGATCTTAGTCTTGGTCATCCAGTACAGTAAGCTACCATAATCATACGTGGCTAACATGTCCACAATGTAGTGATTTTTCAAATTGATTTCATGGTTTATAAATATTCTGTCAATCTTGAATAGTTTAAAAGACCATAAAAAAGAAAATATCTTGCACCGCCTTGCCCACCAAATATTGTCTTTCTAACATTGTTCTTCTTTATTATTTGAGCCTGAAGAAATTCTAAATCTTCCAAGTAGCTTTATTGACATTGGCTATTCAGCCAACTGATTGAAATCAAATTTAATAATTTCTTGTACCTTTAAATAATTTCTCTCAAATATTTCTAGATACTTTGTTTCCAAACCTTTCTCCTTTTTTATTGCTGACAACCTGTAGTTCTGTTTGTCCATGGTCTCTGGATGATTCTTGAAACAAAGAATAACCATCGCTAAAATGATTCATTATGGTTTCTTCCACAGTACACTCAGATGGATGTACTTCTAAAATGCAATTGAAATGACTATTTCCAGTTCCTTTCTAGATAGGGCATAAAATCGCCATGACTACACATCACTCCAAATAGCTTTCTTTATCTTTATATTTGGCCCTAACTTCTGATGGAGTCAATTTGAAAAATCCTTTAAAAACAGGATTTGGAAATTTGATGTGAAACTATGAGCAGAAACTTTACCCATGGATGATTCAGTCAGTTCACTTTGCACTATTTGGTTGAACACTTCATCTGTGAAAATTGTTGCAAGGCTGGTCAAAAACATCAGAGCTCATTAGTAATTAGGCATTGAGTTGTTGGTTGCTACACCACTACTCAGACAAAATTACTTACCTCGAAATCCCAGAAATCCTATCTCGCCTCACCTCGCAACACAGGCTGGGCGAGATCTGTGCCGTGCAGCCCACTCAAGTGGCCTACCATCGAGGGCAGCTCAGCCACAGGTAGGTATGTCGTGCCTCCTTTTTTAAGGCACTTGGAAAGGTCCTTCCTGTTTATTACCTTACTTCCCCTTTCTTTTATTTTGGCATTATCATTTCGGAGCCATGTGTGATCGATGGACAAATATGTTTGTCAAGCAGCAGAGAGAAAGAGGAATTCAGAAGTTGCAGGAGAGAACAGTCTGCTTGTCTCTGCTAATTTGAACAGAAGTTTCAGACTTTTCGGCACCAGAGAGATGGGATGGGGCTTGGTTTGACTGATTGACTGGGGTCACAAGGCAGCATTTGACCCAATGTGGCATTCAAGGAGTCGTAACAAAACATAAGTCAATGGGAATCAGTGGGAATACTTTCCACTCTTTGGAAGACGGTTGTGGTTGTTGGAAGTCAATCATCGCAGTCCTGGGACATCACTGCAGGAGTTCCTCAGAATAGTATCCTTGTCCAATCATCTTCATCTGTATCATCAATGACCACCGATCCATTAAAACAGGGGTGGGCAAACTTTTCCGTGCAAGGGCCACATTCAGAAATTCACAATTTTAAAGGGCCGCATAGTATATTAAGTAAAATAATTAATATTTAAAATAGGCAAAATAAAAGGTTTTTAAAGAAAAAAAAGCAATTAATTTTTATTAATTAATATTTTAAAGTAGAAACTTTACATGAAACACATTTATTTGAAAAACAAAGTAACTCAGATTAAAGAAAAAAGCAATTAATTTTTATTAATTAATATTTTAAAGTAGAAACTTCACATGAAACACATGTTGTGCCGAGCAATGATCACCCTACTCAAGTCAACGTATCTACCCTATACCAGTAACCCAACAGCCCCCCCCCCCCCCCCCCCCATTAACCTTATTAAAAAAAGAAAACATTTTATTTTTATTTTTTATGACTTGATCTTGGTGGGCCGCATAAAGACCTTTGGCGGGCCGCATGCGGCCCGCGGGCCGTAGTTTGCCCACCCCTGCATTAAAAGGTCAAAATGGGAACTTTCATGGATGATTACACAATGATCAGCACCATTTGTGACTCCTCAGATACTGAAACTGTCCATGTTCAAATGCAGCAATGCAGGAGAATATGCAAGCTTAGACTGATAGCTGGCAAGTTACATTTGTGGACAACTTCCAGGCACCGCCAACAAGACAGAATTTAACCATCTCTCACTGACATTAAACTGCATGACCATTGCTGATTCTGCTCCCCCAGCAACCCCCAACCCCACACCATCAACATCCTGGAGTTATCATTGACCCAAAACTGAACAGCCAAATAAGTACTGTGGTAACAAGAGCAGGTCAGAAGCTAGGAATTCTATGGCGAGTAACTCACTTTCTGACTCTCCAAAGACTGTCCACCATCTACATGGCATAGGTCAGGAATGTAATGGAATGGGCAGCACAGTGGCGCAGGGGTTAGCACTGCTGCCACAAGGGGCTGAGGCCCCAGGTTCGATTCTGGCTCTGGGTCACTGTCCATGTGGAGTTTGCACATTCTCCCATGTCTGCATGGGTGTCGCCCCCACAACCCAAAGATGTGCAGGGTAGGTGGATTGGCCATTCAAAAATTGCTCCTTAATTGGAAAAAGAGAATTGGTGCACTAAATTTATAAAAACAAAAGGAATGCAATGGAATGTTTTCCACCTGCCTGGATGAGTGCCGCCCCAACAAAGCTCAAGAAGCTCAACACCATCCAGGAAAAAGCAGCCTGCTTGATTAGCATGCCACCCACTGCAATAAACATTCAGTCCTCCCACCAGAGACACAAAATGGCAACAGTGTGTACCATCTATAAGATGTACTGCAGCAACTCAACGATGCTCTTTCGACAGCACTTTCCAAACCCGCAACCTCTACCACCTGGAAGAACAAGTGTAGCAGATGCATGGGAAAATCACCACCTTCAAGTTCCCTTCCAAACCATGCATCTTCCTGACTTGGGAATATATCATTGTTCCTTAACTGCTGCTGTGTCAAAAACCTAGAGCTCTCTTCCCAACAGCATTATGGGACACATGGGCTGTAGGGGTTCATTAAAAAACACACTTACCATCTCTCAAAAGCAATTATGGGTGGCCTTATCAGTGACAAAAATAAATTTTGTTACTTTCACTTGCTAACCTTTATTTTTTTACAAACTGGAAAGTCTTGCAAACCATTTTGTTTTAAATATTATTTTCGATGACCTGTTTTAACTACAGTAACTAAAATCCTCAACTCATCAATACGGTTGCATCTGCTTCTTTCAACTTGTTTAAAATACGTAAATCTTTCTTTCATGGTGAAGTTCACAAGATTTATGATGTATATCCTTAATTTAAATAAATCAGAGATGACAACACAGCCCCCTTGTTCATCTCGTAGTCATTTACATTGGGGGCACCAAGAAAATTAACCCTAAACTTGCTGTCACCTATTCGATTTTATGGAGTAACACACATCTGTTCTCAGATAATGGTTGCAAACTCAGTGCTCTGAAGTTACATTTGTGACAGTAAGCAACTTTACAATCTTCGATAACTTCAGGCGATCCAGGAGATGCCAGGAAGTAGAAGTGAGTTACTTTGCCATAAGAAGGGGAAATATTTAAAAAAATTAAGTCAGGAACCAGCTCAAGAGCAGCATCCACCAGGAAGCCCTTTAACTTTCAGTACAATACACAGTCATTCTAAACTGACTGGTCTCAAACTCACACCTAGCAAATATGATGGGCGGCATGGCAGCACAGTAGTTAGCACTGTTGCCTCACAGCACCACGGTCCCAGGTTTGATTCCCGCTTGGGCCACTGTCTGTGCGGAGTCCGCACATTCTCCCCGTGTCTGCGTGGGTTTCCTCCGGATGCTCCGGTTTCCTCCCACAGTCCAAAGATGTATGGATTAAGTAGATTGGTCACACTAAATTGACCCGTAGTGTCCAAAGATTAGGTGGGGTTGCTAGGTTACGGGGATAGGGTGGAAGTGTGGACTTGGGTAGGGTGCTCTTTCGGGGGCCAATGTAGATTCGATGGGCTGAATGGCCTCCTTCTGCACTGTAAATTCTATGATGATCTATGGGCAGATTTGAATACTATTGACTTAGCCTTCATAATTTACAGCTTTCAGCTTATATTCTTGTTTCCCAGCATTTAATTTTTAATATTGTTAGAGAGGGGCAACAGTTCAGATTTCTCTTAGCATTAAAAATACTAAGTTCCCCTGAGTTCCAATGGACTGTTTGGGTTGCTTTTAGCATCACACTGGCCTGCAGATACATTGCACTCAGTACAAAATCAAGGTGGTGCGAATTACCAACTTTGTTTTATGTACTTAGGAATTTAGCTCAGTTGACTGGACGGCTGGTTTGTGATGTGGAGCGACCCCAACAAGCATAAGAATCATAAGAATCTTTTTCCCATGGCAGAGGTGTCTAAGACCAGAGGACATAAGTTAAAGGTGAGGAGTAAGTGGCTTGGAGAGGACCTGAGGAAACATTTTTTCACCCAGAGGGTGTTGGAAATATGGAACACGCTGCCCGGAAGGGTGGTGGAGGCAGGTACTCTCGCAACATTTAAGAAGCATCTGGGTGAGCGCTTAAATCACCAAGGAACTGTAGGCTATGGACCAAGTGCTGAGAAATGGGATTGTATAAATTGGTATTTGATGGTCGGCATAGACATGCTGGGCTGAAGGGCCTGTTTATGTGCTGTATCACTCTAAAGCGGGTTCAATACCGGTTGGGGTTATTCATGAAGGTCCTGCCTTCTCAACTTTTGACCCTTGCTTAATGGGCAGCGCTGTAGCATAGTGGTTAGCACAAATGCGTCACAGCTCCAGGGTCCCAGGTTCGATTCCTGGCTTGGGTCACTGTCTGTGTGGAGTCTGCACGTTCTCCCCGTGTGTGCGTAGGTTTCCTCCGGGTGCTCCGGTTTCCTCCCACAGTCCAAAGATGTGCAGGTTAGGTGGATTGGCCATGATAAATTGCCCTTGGTGTCCAAAACTGTCCTTAGTGTTAGGTAGGGTTACTGGGTTATGGGGATAGGGTGGAGGTAAGGGCTTGGGTAGGGTGCTCTTTCCAAGAGCCGATGCAGACTCAATGGGCTGAATGGCCTCCTTCTGCACTGTAAATTCTATGAAATCTAATGTGTGGTGAACCTTTGGTTAAATCACCACCAGTCAGCTCCATCTCAAAGGGGAGAGCATCCTCTGGGACTGTTTTGACATTTACATTTTTTTTTTAGGTGTTTTAAAGCAGACCAAGCTGGCTTTTAAAGCAGACCAAGCAGGCCAGCAGCACGGTTCGATTCCCGTGCCAGCCTCCCCGGACAGGCGCCGGAATGTGGCGACTAGGGGCTTTTCACAGTAACTTAATTGAAGCCTACTCGTGACAATAAGCAATTTTCATTTTCATTTCATTTAATTTTCATTTCATTTCATCAAGTCACACTGTCATTTTCATAAGAGCATCCACTGAAATTGTTTTGCAAGTGATAATATAACTGTATCCATTGAAAGGTATAGGATAATCTTTGGGAAAGATTATTTGGACGTACGAATACAGCCTTTTATGGGGTAAATTATGCAACAACCTGCTGTTCATTTGAAGCCTCATTAATAATAATTGGGTTTTGAAATGCAATCATTACTCCACGTTCTATTGGCTCATTGTAGTAATGTGACCTCTGCCACGAGGCACACTGCTGGGGGAAGCCATGTTGCATTTAGTCCAATAAAGTCATCACATTAGAAATACTGTAAACTCTTAACGGTGTCAGAAGTGGAGCTGAGATTGCTTATTGAAAAGCTGGAGAAAAGTCATAGCTACTAAAAAAAAGGAACATAGAAATGTTCAAACTTGCTAAAAGCTGCTGAGAAAAGCCACTGCCAAGGAAAAGCAAACACAAACTTAAGGTTGCAAGTAAAACCCTGAATGGGTTAAAATGACTACAAATTTTCCTCTCCGCTCTGTTGTGTTTTGTGGTTCCCTGATGATGAAGACACACACAGAACATAGATGTGATCAACCAGGACGATGATTTATTGTTAAACACGTGGGAAGATGAAAATGAAGATACTCAAGCACCGAGGGAACTACTTTAAGTGCGACTGTCCTACTATCCGTCCTACCACCAACAGCCGAGTCATGTCAGTCACGTGATGTGTGTCTGGCGCCACCCACTGGCAGGAGGTCAGACCTTTGATTATGTAATTGATAAACAGCTTTATACATTTGTACAGTTATATACAGATATGCATGTATGCATATCACCACACGCTCCTGTTGAAAGGAAAGGGAATATGCCGCAGAATTTGCAGCGGCAAATCTATGAGATTGCAACAGACTTAATGAACACGCTGGAGCTGATACAAGTAGTAATACATTAAACACTACTGGTGGAGAGATTGTCACAATTTGTTCTCCACCCTAAATCTCTCCAGAGGACAGAAAAATATACAAAAGATACTGAAAGCCTTGAAGACACACTTTAAATACAAACTTATGAACAAAATGTATTCAACACAAGGTGGAAAAGGGTCCAGCGTTTGTATGTGACTGCAGTGACACAGCTCACAGAATCCTGTGAATTCAGGCAACTAAAGGATGATCTCATTAAAGATAGGATTGTCTTAGGCATAAGAGGTCCTACAGTGAGAACATGTCTACTGAGAGAGCAAAAACTTACACTCAGGAATGTGATAGACATGTGCAGAAGTGTGCAGGCTGTAAAACATCAGCGAGAGCTCATATATGGCAGAACAGACCAAGAGTTGCATTATGTTGATGGACATTCCAAGTCAAAATACAGAACAATCATGGACAAAAGACAGGATGCAAACATGGCAGAGGACATCATACATAGGAAAAGAAAAATTGCCCAGCTTGGCGAAAGCAGTGTTTTAAGCCAAATCTTTTTGCTTACAACTGTGTGGCAAGACAGAAGTGAAACAAGCCTATACATATGGCCACTTTCAGCTATGAGTCTGACGAATCACTATACAACATACAACAGATTGGTTCCATTAAGTCTACATGTGATAAATGGTTTTGACTGTTAAAATGATGATTGCAGAAGTAGAGTATCAAGTGAACATAAAGTGTTGGATAGGCACTGGTGCGTCATGCAACATTATGATCTTCACAGACTTGTGTGAAGTGGCTCAACATGGTAATCCAAAAATGAGCCCTTGGAAGTACGATTGAGGCTCTACGTTGGCATGATACTGATAGCAAGAGGGAAAATTAATCTGCCATCCCAATGCAAGGATGAAAATGAAGATCTGGAGTTGCAGATGCTGGATAGTATGCAAAAGCCACCCAGCTCAGCCGGAGCAAGTCTAAAGATTGGACTGGTAACCCTAAATGTGCCAAAAGTGATTTACAACGAGAACGACCCGATCGACATCTCCGTGGGGCTCGTGGAATACGAGCTGCCTTGCTGAGGGGCGTAGGCTCAATGGCGGGACTCATTAATTTCTGAGATAAAAGCCGGCCTAGAAGGGAGACAGCATTTTTGGATGGTCCTGGCTGGGACTAGGTATGCTCCTCACTGCTGTGTGGTTTTACTGTAAGAAAATAAACTTCTTGGACTTACTGTTGTTGGGACTCTTCACTGTTTACCATATTGGCGACAAGGACAAAACGGAACTACCGGTGGTGCTGCTGGACATCCAGACTATGGCTGTAACTTACTATAGAGGAGGAAGGTTAGCACTGGTTTAAAAATGCTGCTCTTCAAGAGGCCCAACACTTTTGATGCAAGTATAGATGATTGGGCTCAGTATGTTGAGCTAATGCGTTACTTTTCCAGGGGGAATGGTATTACCCAGGGGATGACCGCCAGAAGGTGATATTCTGTGGGGCCCCCAATTTTAGCGTCATAAAGAGCCTAACCTACGCTGTGGCCCCAGACTCCTCGACATTTGATAAACTGGTGGAGGACCACCTTGACCCCAAACCATCAGTCACTGTCCAAAGATACCAGTTTAATATTGCCAAGAGAACCTTGGGGGATGTCGTATACCGAGTTTCTAGCCAGTTTATGCAAACTAGCTGAGCACTGTGATTACAGGCCATCTCTAACGGAAATGTGACAGGGCCACTTTGTGTGTGGAGTTAACAACATGGCGACACAGTGGAAATTGCTGGCTGAAACATCTTTGGACCTGAAAAGGGCGACTGATATCTCCCTCTCGTGGGAGAGTATGGATAAGGTAGTCCAGGAGCTCCAGGGCACCTGTGATGGAGGTGAATAGCAAATCTCTGGGACCCAGCTCTTGCTTAAGCAGCATCGGGGCCATACCTGTCGGCTATGAGCCGCTGCCGCCAGGCGGGACGTCTCTCCTGAACCATTGGAGGAGATTCACAGAGGAACCACAGGACGAGGAACGGCAAGTCATCTGACAAGCATGGCGCCCTGGCTGAGAGCCAGGGCTTTCCACCTAGCATAACCCAATGAAGAGGAGTGCATGCACTTGAACTGCACCACTGGTTGATCGCATCAAAGTCACCATCCAGGTGAGTGGTAATGTAATGGAACTGGATACAGGGCTGCGGTCTTGGTGATAAGATGACAGATGTTCCAGAAGGTTAGGACAGGAGTCCAGTGCTCAGACTTTAGGGGCACTGAGATGCGTTTGGCAACATACACGGAGGAACCACTGGCCATCACAGGCGCGACAGTGACCCCAGTTGCCTTTGGACAGCTGATTGTCCAGTTGCCCTTGATAGTAGTATGGGGATCCAACTCTGTTGGCCTGTGATTGGCTGAAGGGGCTCCATTTGAATGAGAACTGGAGGATTATACGAGGTCCTAGGGAAGTACCCGGAAGTCTTCCAGGATGGCCTGGGAAAGATCAAAGGTGTCATGACCAATATTCACATAGATCCTGAGGCCCAACCATGGCATATCAGGACCTGCCAAGTTCCTTGTGCCTTGCTGACAAAGGTGGAGGATGAACTCAACTGATTGGAAAGCCTGGGAATCATTTGGATGTTACAATTTGCAGAGTGGGCAACACTGTAGTCCCGGTGCTGAAGCCGGAGAAAACCATCCATATGTGTGGGGATTGCAAGCTAACAGTAAAGAAGGCCTCTCATTTATTCGGATACCCAATGCCGCGCATGGAGAAATTCTCTGCAAAGCTTGCTGGAGGACACTCTTTTTCTAAACTTGACATGAGTCACACACATATCCAACTGGAGCTATATATCCAGATGGTTTAATGACCATTAATGCCGAGAGGGGCCTCCAGAAATATACAAGGTTGCCATTCGGGTATCATTGGCTTGTCCTATTTTTTAAAGAATTATGGAGAACATCCTCCAAGGGCTTCCACTGGTAGCGGTTTACTGATCACTGGAGCCACTGAAAAGGGACACCTGAGAAACTTAGAGGAAATTCTCTGCCGGCTTTCTGAGACAGGTGGCTGCCTTAACAGGGGCAAATGTGTTTTCCGCATTAAATAGGTCACGTATTTCAGGTACCGGGTTGACAGGAATGGCTTGCACCCGATGGATGAGCAAGTGCGGGTAATCAATCAAGCTGCCATGCCTGAAAACGTGACCGAATTACGGTCGTTCTTAGGACTCGTGAATTATTACTGGAAATTCATCCCGAATTTGGCAACCATCCTTGTGCATTTACTGCAAAAACACCACAATTGGGCGTGGAGAGTGCCGCAAGAAGAAGTGTTGGCCAAGGTGAAGCAGTGACTGTTGTCATCGGGCTGGTTGACCCACTGCAACCTCTCAAGGCCTTTTTTGGTCAATGGATTGGGACACTTTTGTCTCATTGTATGGTTGATGGAACAAAGAGGCAGATGGCCTGCACATCGAGGACTTTGGCCGAAGTGGTGTGCAATTACTCTCGGATCAAGAAAGAAGGGCTGGCTGTTGTTTTCGCAGTGAAGAAATTCCACCAATATGTTTATGGGCGATGTTTTTCAATTGTAACGGACCACAAGCTATAGCTCGGTTTGTTTAAAGAGGACAAGGCAATTCAGCCGATACCATCTGCCCAGATACAGCATTGGGTCCTCCTGTTAACGGCGTACGGGAATGTATTCAAGTCACTTTGAACTAATTGCTGTTGACGATCGCCCAACCCCCCCCCCCCCCCCCCCCCCCCCCCCACACACCCATTCAGCTTTACCAGTAACTGACAGGGTTGTATCGGTCTTAAATTTGTGACAAATTTGTGAGCTGTACTTGGTGAAGTTAGAGCATGTCGTCTTGCATGGGTTCGGCAAGCAAAACTGGCTGTGGAGTTAGGGGTTTTCAAGGCCAAGCTGCAAGAGCTCAGAGCCATCCTTCTGTGGGGAATTCACGTTCTGATTCCAAGTCATGGCAGGAAGTCTATGCTTCAAAATCTACAAAATGGACACCGGGGGTGTTGAAGATAAAAATGCTCGCCAGGAGCTATGCATGGTGGCCTTGTTTGGATGGCGATATCGAGTGGCTGGCCCAGAAATGCACTAAGTGCCAGGAACATCAGAAGCTCCTGTCAGTTGCGTCCCTCTACACATGGGATTAGCTAGGCTGGTCTTCAGTGCGCCTTTCAAGGCTCGATGTGATAGCAGACGCTCATTCCAAATGGTTAGACATCCACTGAATGCTGTAAACTTCTTTGAAGGCTATCATTGAAAAGCTAAGCCTCTCATTCAGTACCCATGGCATCCCGGAGGTATTGGTCATGGACAACGGTACTCCGCTTATTAATGAGGAGCTCAAAATTAATTTCCCAATATGAAACCCAGAAGGGAGCAGGCATCTTCGGATCGGTCCGTCTGGGTCTAGGTGTGCTCTTCATTCTTACTCTGAGTAAGAAAATAAACTTTGTGGATTTATCTTTTCGGGACTTCTCATTATTTACCAAACACACAAAACCATTGACCGCTGAACAGATCCGAGAGGAATGCAAAGAATTGTTTGCAGGATTTGGATGGCGGTGAATATCATCTCAAAGTAGATGAGAGGGTATGACCAATTCAGCATCTGCCAAGAAGAGTTTCAACTGCCCTCAAGTCTAATCTAAAAACAAGATAGAAGAGCTGGAAAAGGGAATAATCAAGACAGTGACAACTCCTGCAGACTGGATTAGCAGCGTGATAGCAATGAAACAACCTGGAAAGCTGAGAGTATGCTTAGATTCGGAAGATCTAAATAAAGCACCGAAGGAATTTTGACACAGTTTGCCAATGTAAAGATATTTACTACCCGAGATGCAAAAGATGGTTACTAGCAGCTTTCTAATTCTCTGGCCGTCGTTCAGGTGATACAGATGGTTGCGTGCATGCCGTTTGGCCTTGTCATGCTTTCAGATGGTTATCAATGAAGACAGCATGAGATAGTCAGAGATCGTTCCAGAGTGGAAACCATAATGGATGACTTACTAGTCTATGATGGAAGAAGCCACGGCTGAAAATGATCAGAATCTTGTGCAACTGCTAGAGCCGAACAAGAAAATACCGCAAATGAAAAAGCCTAAAGTCAAGTACATAGGTCATGTAATGATATCAAAAGATCTTGGCCTGGATCCTGACAAGGTGAGAGCTGTAGCAGTGATGCAGTAAAGAACAGATTATGGAAGCAGTCCAACGACTTGTTAGATTCATGAACTAACAAAATGTTTGTCTAATTTGTCATTGGATTGTGAACCATATGCAAGTTCACTGCTAAGGATCTGCAGTGGTCTTGGGAACAGAACAAGGAGCAAGCAGAGCTCACTAACATCAAACTAACAATGACAATGCCAGTGCTGAAGAAGTATTAAGGTGTCAATGATGAAGTCATCTTGCAGTGTAACACCAGTGAGATGGTTCTGGGAGTATCTCTGATGCAGCAATGACAACTTGTCGCATTTGCATTCAGGGCATGAACACAAACTGAACGCATTACTCAGATTGAGAAAGAGTGCCTGGCTATTGTTTTGTTTATGAGCACTTTCATCAATAACTGCTTTGGAAATACAAAGTAACAGTGGAGTCAAACCACAAACCATTTCAAAGCAATGTTCTCAATCTGTTACTATCTGCACCAAAGCATCTGCAAAGAATGTTACTTTGTTTACAGAGTGTGGTGAATCACAATCCTAGTAATTCACACTGTTATATTGTATGTGCTGTGTCTCTGTAAGCTCGGTATACGAGCAGTTGCGCGGCTCTTCCCAGAGGGGGAGATGAGGAGTTTGTACTGGGCTCCACCCTTGGTTCCGCCCATGGCTCCTCCCAATAACTGGAAGTATAAAGATCTGCAGTTGTGAGTCTGCTGCCAGTTCATCTCATCGCAGACAGGCTCAGTTGTAAGACTATTAAAACCACTGTTCACTTCCAACCACGTGTCCTGTGAATTGATGGTCACATCAATTTAATAGTCTTAGGAAACTTGAAGAAAACGACTATGGAATCAGCCCTCAAACCTGATCGACTAGAACTCAACCCGCAGGCTGCAGAGACGAAAGAAATCTTTCAACACTGGTTCAGATGTTTCAAGGCCTACCTGGCTGAATCAAGCACATCAGAAACTACAGAGGAGCAGAAACTCAGTCTACTGCACGCAAGGGTGAGCCACGTATCTCTACTCAACTTAACAGAATTACCTCATATACGGAGGCCCTAGCCATGCTAGATCGAATGTACCCGAGGCCCATCAACGAGGTCTACGCACGCCACATTTTTACGACCCGCCGCCAGCGCCCCGCGGAGTCGTTGGACGAATTCCTGCGGGATTTAAAAGCTTTAGCTCGAGACTGTAATTACCAAGCTGTATCAGCCGAACAGCATATGGAGCTCATTGTCAGAGATGTGTACGTGGCAGGGCTCAGGTCAAACTATGTGCGCCAGCGATTGCTTGAAAAAGGGGCCCAGAACTTGGAGGACACTGTAGAATTGGCTACTACCATGGAGGTCTCGTTCCACAGCCTCACCTCGTTCCCCGCGGACCAAGTGACCCCATCCTGGGCCCCTGACCAGCGACTGCCCCAGGCCTGCGCCGCGCGGCCACCCACCCACTATGCAGCCCCAGTGTGCCATTTTTGCGGACAGCCCCAGCACCCACGGCAGTACTGCACGGCCCGCAACGTGACCTGCAGCAGCTTCGGTCGCAAAGGACACTATGCCCGGGTCTGCCTGGTGAAGAAATCCCCCTCTCCAAACTCTCCCGCAGCCCAGAGGACTCGTTTCCAAAACTCACAGGCCCGCAGGCCCCGAAATGCTGCGGCCTGTACTCCGACTCCGCCCCCACCCGACACGTGCGACTCATGGGGGCCGCCATCTTGGCAAACCCCCACCACGCGGCTGACCACGTGCGACTCATGGGGGCCGCCATCTTGGGCCCCATCTTCCTCGCCGCCTGCCACCTGCGATCCACGGGGGCGGCCATCTTGGGATCCATCCTCTTCAAACTCTGAAACCCATTGCATTTTGTATCTACCTATACATATAAAAATAAAAACTGAGGAAGTACAATTAACATCCCTATGAACTCAGAGGGCAGTCATCATGGGGCCACTCCAGCACAGCTGATCGAGTCGCCGACTACCCGCAACTCAGCATGGTCACGTTGGACCAGTCGCTTCCGAAACACCTCCGCAACTCAATGATGACCATTAAAATCAACGGGTACAGGACACCATGCCTCTTTGACTCTGGGAGCACCGAGAGCTTCGTACACCCAGATCTGGTAAGACGCTGTTCACTCCCTATTTTCCCTGCAAGGTAAACTATCTCCCTCGCTTCGGGCTCACACTCCGTTCACCTCCAAGGGTGCACCGCTGCGACCCTAACGATCCAGGGCACTAGCTACTCGACAAGTAGCTAGTTCATCTCGTCGCAGGCAGGCTCAGTTGTAAGACTATTAAAACAACTGTTCACTTCCAACCATGTGTCCTATAAATTGATGGTCAGAGATATCATTTGGATGTGACGTACAAGCAAGCGAAACAGTGTTTTTCACTGACATCCTGTCGAGAGCAGTTCTTCCCCAGAAGAAAGTTGAGGATGTGAAATCTTCCAAATTTAATGTGAAGCAGTAGTTCGACATGATCTTCAAGTCATCAACCCAGCAGAGACATTGATTCTGACAGTCAAGCGCCTTGCTCAAGTGAAACAATCTGCCCAACCAGATTAAACTCTCCTAGTGCTGTAAGACGTAGTGATGAATGGATGGTTTGAGGGCATCAAGGACACACCTGTGGTCACATATTGGGCATACCATGATGAACTGACTGACCAAGATGAATTGACTGCCCAACATGGCATCTTGTACAAAGGAAATAAGAGTAATTATCCCAAAGGAGATGAGAGATGTGGAAGCGAATCCATACAAGCCATCAAGGAATTGAACTGAGTGTGAGGAAGGCAAGAGAAGTGCTCTCCTGGTAAGCTACCACTTAAGAGGCTAATTGTGCTTTGTCATTCAATGTTACATTTCTGCTAAGGATTTCAGCTGATGATTTAAGATGAAGTTCTTGCTGCATCATTTGAAAAAAATCAAGAGGTTTGTCATCAAACTTGCACCGCATAGTCTTCAAATGCCTTTGAAGTTTCAAACTTTCATTTGCCAGTACCTCCATGCATATAACACAAATAGCTTTGCATCCTGTTTTGCACTGGCACAATTAACAAAGCGATATCTCAATAAATCATCTTTGCCCTGCTTTGTTCCGATTTTATTTTTTTCTTAATAAGCTGTTTACCAGAGGCCTTTGAGCTCTGGATACAACTCACACTAGCATAGCTTTGTCCTGCCGTGGACACCCCTGAGCAGCTCTCTCCAGCAGATTCAGTTGTGAGATCCTAGCCTGTTTGTATCTGGCCCTCTCATCTTTACAACAAAATGATCCATCTTCAGTTATTAACATTCCTGTTGCTTGCTTGCTCGCAGCAAGAAAATGGAGGAATCTTCCCTGTGTAACTTTGTACCAAACGCAGACGTACAGGCCGTGTGACTTCTGTGTATGTGCTGGGCGCACGATCTGCTCTCTGCCACTGCTTCTGGCAGTAAGACTACATTGCTCACGATTAAAATCCAGTCACAGTGGACATCCTCAACTTAAAAGTTGGTCGTGGCCGTTGGGCACTTCTCCTGCAGTCGGGAACACTGTGAACGATCGCTCCATGACGCTCCCGACAGCCGCCTGCAATCCACCCTTGGGTCGCGACCCAAAGTTTGAAAAACCATGACATAGAGAATGCTTCTTTCATTTTCATAGTCATTTCTTATCTGGAAAAAAGTAATTGTACTCCAAAACATAATTTGTTGTGCGAAACGATGGTATATTTACGATCTATAACATGTATTTCAAGGCACTCAATCAGGACCGTATTTCCAATTAAGCAAGTGGTATGGACCACAGTGAATTTACAGGCAATAGAAGCTGAGGCCTGGCTGGATCTGTTGCTGTTCTCCCTCTCCCACACTGAATTGGAGACAAATTTCACTTGGCAGCTCTTCGATGTCTGCCCTCAGCAATCTTTAATGGATCCTAATGCTAAAAGCCTGGACAAGACCTAAAATTCAAGTTCCAAAGTGAAAAAGCAACACACATTTTTAGAACGCAAACAACATACACTGAAAACATAAAACAGTTGTAGATCCCAAAGCAACACTTTGGATGATAATCCAATGGAAATTTGGCCAAAATAATATTACTTTGCATAGTTAAAACTCGTGCATCTGGAACAACAATGGGCTTAACAGTTAATTCCTTGCTCCAGTTCTGAAATCTCAATTGTATTTTGAACTGTTTAGTGTCATGAATTTGCATAGCAAAAGTAGTAAATGCATTTAACACAACGTAATAGGATGTGAGATGTCCAGCAATAGGTAGAAATCTGCCTTGAGACAGCAGTAGATAGTATTCAAAAGACTTTGCTTCCAGTTTCCACCCCTTCAACACTTCCACCTGGTCCATCTCAGACACTTCCCTTCCCTTCCTTGATCTTTCTGTCTCCATTTCCAGCAATGGACTATCTACTAATATCCACTACAAGCCCACTGACTCCCACAGCTATCTGGACTGCAGCTCTTCACACCCTACACCCTGTAAGGACTCCATCCCTTTACCCTAGCTCCTTCACCTCTGTCGCATTTGTTCTAATGATGCCGCTTTCCAAAATGGTGCTTTGAAAATGTGTTCCTTCTTCCTCAACTGTGATTTCCCACCTACAGTTGCTGACAGGGCCTTCAACAGTGCGGTCCATCTCCCGCGCCACTACCCTCGCCCCCTCCACTCCCTCCCAGAACAAGGATAGAGTCCCCCTCGTTCTCACATTGCACCTCACCAGCCTCCGTGTGCAAAGCATAATCCTCCACCATTTTCGCCAACTCCAGCGTGATGCCACCACCAAATACATCTTCCTTTCATTCCCTCTTTCAGCACACCGCAGAGACCGTTCCCTCCGAGATAATCTAGTCCACTCCTCCACCATACCCAATACCTCTCCCATCACCCAGGACACCTTCCCAAGCAATCGCAGAAGGTTTAACACCTGCCCCTTTACCTCTTCCATGCTTGATAATCCAGTCTAAAACACTCATCCCAGGTTAAGCAGCGTTTCACTTGCATCTCTTTCAATCTGGTATATTGCATTCGCTGATCCCAATATGGTCTCCTCTATATCGGAGAGAACAAACGCAGACTGGGTGCTTTGCTGAGCACCTTCGGTCTGTGTGCACTCAGGACCCTGACCTTCCCGTTGCTTGCCATTTTAACACAAGACCCTGCTCCCATGCCCACATGTCTGTCCTTGGCCTGCTGCAATGTTCCAGTGAAGCTCAACGCAAACTGCAGGAACAACATCTCATCTTCCGGTTAGGAACGCCACAGCCTTTTGGGGCGGAATTCTCCGACTCCCCGGGGGATCAGAGAATAGCCCGAGGCCAGCGTCAATCCCACCCCCACCGTGGCCCGAATTCTCCACCACCCGGGAATCAGCAGGGGCGGGAATCACGCCACGCTGGTCCCCCCGCGGCGATTCTCCAGCCCGTGATGGGCTGAAGTCCCGCCGCTGACAGGCCTTTCCCCCCGGCGGGAATCAAAGCACGTCTGGTGCCGGCCGGATTGACGGCGCAGGCGGGCGCCGGGGTCCTGGGGGGGTGCGCGGGGCGATCTGGCTCCGGGGGGTGCCCCCACGGTGGCCTGGCCCGCGATCGGGACCTGCTGATCGGCGGGCAGGCCTGTGCCGTGGGGGCACTCTTTTACTTCCGCCCCGCCATGGCCTTCATCATGGTGGGGGCAGAAGAGACCCCCCTCCCCTGCGCATGCGCCGGTATGACGTCAGCAGCCTCTGACGCACCGGCGCATGCGCAGACTTCTGCCAGCCAGCGAAGGCCTTTCAGCCCCAGCTGGCGGGGCGCCAAAGGCCGTTCGCGCTGGACGGCGGAGCGGGAGCCACTCCGGCGCGGGCCTAGCCCCTAAAGGTGCGGAGAATTCCGCACCTTTGGGGAGGCCCGACGCCGGAGTGGTCCGGGAAGGGGAGAATCCCGGCCCTGATCTCAACATCGAATTCAACAACTTCAACAACAACTTCAACTACTCTACCCCACCTCGACCCATTTGTTTTCATCCCATTTCATTTTAACTGTCTTTGACCATTTCTCTCTCTCTTGCCTTCTCTATACATATTGTATCCACCTTTCCTTACCCGTTCTCCACTTTGCTTTCCCCTTCCCTCCCCCCACATCTACATCTGTCACAGTTTACCCTCTGAGTTTCTCTGTTGTTTGGCCTTTCACACCTTTTTTTCTCCCTGGGGACTGGCATTAGCACTCTTTCCCCGTAGTTTCTGTTTCCCTGGGTTTCTGTGGCTATGACCCATCTTTCATTCTCACTCCACAGTATAAATATTTCCCACTTTCTCTGTCTTATAGTTTTGACAAAGGGTCATCTGGACTCGAAACGTTAGCTCTTTTCTCTCCCTACAGATGCTGCCAAATCTGTTGAGATTTTCCAGCATTTTTTTTTTGGATTCAAAAGGCGCCATTGATATGCGTCCCCCCCAATAACGAGATTAGAAGGCAATTTAGATAAGAATCAGATGTGAACAGCTTAGGAAGAGTAAATTGGGAAGGTCAATGAGGTATACACATGTTAATGTATAGTCACGGACATTGATAGGGGCAGACAGCCGAATATGCAGAAAGTATAATCAAAGAGGACCAAAAAAGTATAATTGGCCTGATGAGCAGTAGTCAGAGAGGCAGTTAACATCGAGGAGTCACAGAAAGTAGACATGCCAGTTTCCAGCCACCAAGCCTGCGTTTTTCCAGCTCGCAGCGTAGAGATCAAGTTTACACAAAACAAATCTCTTGGTCTTAGAGCCAAGGCAGTGCAGAAAACCATCCTAATGGCAGGGTTAAGTATCTTTGCTGGACCAGGAAAAGACATTTCCCAGACTTGTGAGGTAACTACAAGCTGGTTATTTAATTTGCATATTGTTTGGGGAAACGTGGAAGTCTTACAGAGTTCAGGTGAAAGAGATATGTTTTGGAATAAGGGAGGGACAATCGATATAAACAGTATATGTGTTTAGTAATTCATACATCTTAATTGCATGAGAGTAGAGTAGTTCTGTTTAAGTGTATTTGTCTTTTCTTTCCTTTAATTAGTCTTTAATCATTGTTACATGATGCCTGGGCTATTTATTTTCACTGGGGTTTCACTTGTCTCCTCACACTGGAACAAAACATACACCCCCATGAACCGGTGTTCCAAGTTAGGATACACTCGTGGATAACATCAGTGTGCTTCACGACACTTATGAAAATGAAGGCTTGAGGAAAAGCAAACTACTATGGTTAAATCGATTTCTGTTGAGCTGTTAATGGCACCACTATAACTGATCTACAGGGTGTCATAAGGTATCTATCACAAGGTTAATGGTTAGACATTGCTTCAGTTTAAACTGCTGCATGAGTTCAAGGGAAATAACCTTAGGTTTGCATTCACAAAAATAAAGCACACATTTTAATTACGTGGTCAAACTTTAAATTAGTCTTAGTTTTTGTGTCAGAATTGACTAAAAACCTTTTGAGCCATATGATAGAATATTGATATTCTTAGTTTTGAAGAGTGGACAAAAGTGGCAGATGGACAATGATGTGGGGAAACGTGACGTTATTCAATTTGGTTGTAAGAATCGAAAAGCAGAATTTTTTTGAAAGGCGTAGAACATGTAAACGTTGATGTTCATTGGGACTACTAGTGTAATGAATGTAGAAGGTTAGCATGCAGGTACAGCAAGCAGTCAGGAAAGCAAATAGCACGTTTGGGCCTCACGGTAGCATGGTGGTTAGCATCAATGCTTCACAGCTCTAGTGGTCCCAGGTTCGATTCCCGGCTGGGTCACTGTCTGTGTGGAGTCTGCACGTCCTCCCCGTGTGTGCGTGGGTTTCCTCCGGGTGCTCCGGTTTCCTCCCACAGTCCAAAGATGTGCGGGTTAGGTGGATTAGCCATGCTAAATTGCCCGTAGTGTAAGGTTAATGGGGGGATTGTTGGGTTACGGGTATACGGGTTACGTGGGTTTAAGTAGGGTGATCATTGCTCGGCACAACATCGAGGGCCGAAGGGCCTGTTCTGTGCTGTACTGTTCTATGTTCTATGTTGGCCTTTAATGCAAGGGGACTGGAGCGCACAAATAAGTAAGTCTTGCTACAGTTGTAGGGGACTTTGGTATGACCACAGCTGAAGTAGAGTGTGCAGTTTTGGTTTATATATTTACTCAAGGATATACTTGCATTGTCACAGTGCAGCAAAGGTTCATAAGAACTAGGAGCAGGAGTAGACCATCTGGCCCCTCGAGCCTGCTCTGCCATTCAACAAGATCATGGCTGATCTTTTTGTGAACTCAGCTCAACTTACCCACCCACTCACCATAACCCTAATTCCTTTCCTGTTCAAAAATCTTTGCCTTAAAAGATTCAAACGGAGAGGTTGATTTCCCTAATTGAGGAACCTAGCACCTTTTCAGGATAAGGGCACAATGATTAATTGAGGAGGGGAAATTATTTAACTCAGGAGTTTATGACTCAAGTGCCCCAGGATTTTTGACTGCAGAGTGTTGTGGATGCTCCACCAGCGAGTATATTTAAGGCTAAGATAGAACGATTTTTAGTCTCCTCGGGAATCGAGGGGAATATCAGTGGCTGGGAAAGTGGCATTGAGGCATGAAATCAATTGTGATTGTATTGAATGGTGGTGTCTAACACCTCAATGATATCTTTATCCACTCTTCTTAATTCTCCAAATTTAAGTCTGGTCCCCATTTTCAAAGTGGCTTGGATGCTTTGCTGTGTTGCATGTACTAAATACAAGTTTCTGTTACCAAGTCAAGGTGAATTTTCACTCAGACTGAATGCTGACTTTTGCTGCATCTGATTTTGTGATTAATTACTCATCTAACCTGCAAGAGTACTAAGCTTTCAACAATTCCCCCATATCGTATAAAGGAAATTATAGTCAAATTAGTAGTTAGTACTTCAATAATTAAGAAATATGATTAAGAGTATTTCATAGTATATGTTTCCATTTTATATCCTATTGTCTTGATAGTAAATTAAAATGTGTGGTTAAAAAAGATTATTGTGCTTCAAGTTTTTGCAACCTTTCTTTAGTGAATTCCTCTTTGATACCTTAACCTTTATTATGAGTAAATACAATGCTACAGCTCTCTCCACTGATTTGTAACTGTTGGTTATATAATCTTTTGGACGGCATGGTGGCGAGCAATGCTGCCTCAAGAGCACCAGGTAACCGGGTTCAATTCCAGCCTTTACTGTGTGGAGCTTGCACTTTCTCCCCATGTCTGTGAGAGTTACCATTTTCATCCCACAGTACAAAGCTGTGCAGGTTAGGTGGATTGTCCATGATAAAATTTCCCTTTAAGTGTCCAAGGATGCACATGACCAAGATGGCTTCGGAGCGATCTCTCCCAAACAGAACCTCTTCTTACATCTCTTATAATCGTACTCATCTTTTAAAATGTTATTCTCACACAAACAATATCACTAACCTTTCTCTTTTACCTTCCCTTGCAGGTTTGAAGAGCCTCTCAGGCCTGTGAAGTGGACCCTATGACCCGACTCGACCCGACCTGGCTACACTCCTGATGACCCGGCCCGACGTGGAAGCTGATGAGGCCCAAATCGGAAAGGTGGCCCTGACCTCGATTTGGACTGGACCCAGACCCCGGAGCACCCGACCCAGCCACGAGACCCGACCTGGTGAGGTACGCCCAGTGACCCGACTTACCCGAGGATGGAGGAAAGAAGAATCCACGTGGAGGACTCAGTGGGCCTCCTCCAAGGCCCGACCCCAGGAGCACCAAGGAGGGAGCCCAGCCCAACTGCCTCAGGAAGCCCCTGCCTGTGGGCCAAGACCTCGAAACGGCGTAGAGCCCGGGCAAGGACCCAAACGCGCCGCAAGGTATTCCCGTACTCGCAGAATGCCGGGACACGACCGGATCGCAATCATGCCCCCCCGGCAACCCCCATATCGCAACCAGTGCCCCCGGATCCTGCGAGACGCAACCACCTACCTTCCTCAAAGTCAGACTTCCATGCGAGTTCACTTCAGCCATTATCACAGCGGTTTACATCCCACCCCAGGCAGAAGTGAAGAAGGTTCTGGCAAACTGTACATGGTTATAAACATGATGTGGAGATGCCGGCGTTGGACTGGGGTGAGCACAGTAAGAAGTCTTACAACACCAGGTTAAAGTCCAACAGGTTTGTTTCAAACACGAGCTTTCGGAGCACTGCTCCTTCCTCAGGTTAATGGTCCTCGGGTCCATTCACCTGAGGAAGGAGCAGCGCTCCGAAAGCTCGTGTTTGAAACAAACCTGTTGGACTTTAACCTGGTGTTGTGAGACTTCTTACTATGGTTATAAACAACAACGAAACAGAACAGCCGGAGGCCTTGTTCATCATGGCCGGGGACTTCAACAAGGCCATCCTCAAGAGGGTACTGCCAAAATTCCACCAGCACATCTCCTGTCCCACCAGGGGAGACAACAGTCTTGACCACTGCTACACAAAAATCAAGGGAGCCTACAGTTCCATCCTCCGACGATACTTTGGAAAATCAGACCATAAGGCAGTGCTCCTTCTCCCGGCATACAAGCAGAAACTTAAGCGGGAGAATCCGGCTAAGGAAGTCGTGCAGTGGACCTAAATAAGTATGCCATCACTGTCACAGACTTCATCAGCAATTGTGTGGACGACTGTGAGTTAAAGAAAGCAGGATGTAGGTTCCCAATCAGAAACTATGGCTTAATCGAGAGATTGACTCCCCACTGAAGGACAGGTCTGAGGCGTTCAAGCTGGGCTTTAACAAAGGGTCATCTAGACTTGAAACATTAGCTCTTTTCTCTCCCTACAGATGCTGCCAGACCTGCTGCTGATTTTCCAGCATTTTCTCTTTGATTATTGTCAAACGAGAAAGAGTGCAGAAGAGATTTAAGAGGATGCTACCAGGACTTGATGGTCTGAGTTATAAGGAGAGGCTGGGACTTATTTCCTTGGCAAGTAGGAGGCTTAGGGGTGATCTTCTAGAGGTCTGTAAAATAATGAGGAGCATCGATAAGGTAGATAGTCGACATTTTTCCCAAAGGTAGAGGAGTCTAGAACTAGAGGGCATAGGTTTAAGGCAGGGGTGGGCAAACTTTTCCGTGCAAGGGCCACATTCAGAAATTCACAATTCACAAAGGGCCGCATAGTATATTAAGTAAAATAATTACTTCACCCGGTTATGATTCTGGGCGCCTCATATAGAACATAGAACAGTACAGCACAGAACAGGCCCTTCGGCCCTCGACGTTGTGCCGAGCAATGATCATCCTACTCAAGTCAACGTATCCACCCTATACCAGTAAGTAACCCAACAGCCCCCCCCATTAACCTTAAAAAAATTTTTTTAAAAAAAATAAAAAAATTAGGGCCGCAGAAATACCTTTGGCGGGCCGCATGCGGCCCGCGGGCCGTAGTTTGCCCACCCCTGGTTTAAGGTGAGAGGGGAGAGATACAAAAGAGATCAGAGGGGAAATTTCTTCACACAGAGGGTGGTGAGCATCTGGAACGGATTGCCAGAGGCAGTGGTAGAGGCGGGTACAATTTTGTCCTTTAAAATGCAGTTAGACAGTTACATGGGCAGGGTGGGTATCGAGGGATATGGATCAAATGCAGGCAAGTGGGACTAGCTTAGTGATAGAAACTGGGTGGCATGGACCAGCTGGGCCGATGGGCCTGTTTCCATGCTTTAAACATCTATGACTTGAAAACCAGCTTCTTCCCCACTGTTACCAGACTCCTCAACAACCCTCTTATGGACTGACCTGATTAATACTACACTCCTGTATGTTTCATCCAATGCCATTGTCTATGTATTGACATTGTGTATCTTGCATTGCCCTATAATGTATTATATTTTTCTTTTCTTTTCTTTTCATGTACTAAATGATCTGTTTGAGCTGCTCGCAGAAAAATACTTTTCACTGTACTTCGGTACACGTGACAATAAACAAATCCAATCCAATCCAATGTGTAGGTTAGGATGGGGTTATGGGGATAGGGAGGGCGAGTGGGCTTTGGCCGTGTGCTCTTTCAGAGGGTTTGTGCAGACTCAATGGGTTGAATGGCCTCCTTCTGCACTGTAGGGATTCTATGAAATTACAAGAAAGCAGGTACTGCTTCTCCAAGTGAATCTTTGCATGATCCCCAATCATTCTGGATTTTCTTTACCTGATCGTGCCATTTGAAGTCTGGAGTGATGGTCAGTCGGACGCGAAGGACAGTGCGTGTGATAGGCTGTATGCTCGCTTCCAGAGCTATGGAAGGAATTTCATGGACGCATTGCTTCACCTTTAACCCAATGTTCACATGATGTAACATGTGACCTACACAATAAAATAAGATTTGGTTAAACAAATGCATAATTTTTTAAAAAGACAGGTTTATATTAGCAAATAGTTTATATTAGCTAAATTGAAATGGGTCTTTGAGATTTTCCAATGTAAATTAAGTTTACCTCTGGTCTACCTTCTTTTTTCAAAATAAATTTAGAGTACCCAATTATTTTTTTTCCAATTAAGGGGCAATTTAGCGTGGCCAATCCATCTAACCTGCACATCTTTGGGTTGTGGGGGTGAAACCCACGCAGACATGGGGAGAATGTGCAAACTCCACACGAACAGTGACCCAGGTCCTATAGTCTACCTTCTAACATTACTTTGCAATCTTCTCGTAAAATGCAGCCTATCCTGGCAATATTTATAAGTCTTGCCCCTCCATGTACAGTTTTTAAAAAATAGTCAAAACTTCTTTCCTGCCCAAGAAAATTCTTGTTCTGAAAATGTCAAAAAGTTCTTGTACCATAAAATATTTGCTTAGCTGGAGGATTGGAGACAAATAAATTCAGCCTCAATGTACTTCCATTAAAAATAAACAAACTACTGCTTGTAAAATCTCAGGCAAATAGACTCATGCCACTACAAAAATAAACTCAGCCATGAAGTTAAAAGCATCTGGTATCTACTAAAACCTCACTGTTTTGAAGCTTCTAGGTATTTCTCAAAACATATTAGGAGCATTCAGGTATCCCTAGAATGCCAGCAGGTATTTAAGCTTTCAGCTTGCGCACTGTGGCTCAGAAGCAAACAATAATATAATAGATTTAGTGCTCGCTACTAACACTAAACTGCAATAAAAACAGATTTCATGCTCTGTGTTGTCCTGTCCCCGTTCTCACTCTTCTTTTAAATTATATTTTTAACCTTATTCCGAATTTAAAAATAATGGGATTTTGCTGTGAGCAAGAACGGCAACCGGGCACAAAATCTCGCAGGTCAGGAAACGAATTTCCAGCGAGATCTTATTTCCTGATTTACTCCGCCCCTCGCTGGTGACGTAATGAGCTTTCCCTTTGGAGCCGGTCGTGCTAGCTTTATCAGGCCTGTCCCCACCAGAATGCAAGCTACCCCCCCCCCCCCCCCCCGACCTTTTTTGTCAGAGTGGCTCAAGATCAGGTCTGAAAAGACAGTGTATTTGGAGAGGTACACCTTGGTTTGTGACAAATAATGGGAAAATGAAAATAGGGGCCCCATGCACCAGAACAAGGAAGTCAAATTTAATCTTCACTGGTTATACCTTAGCTGAAGTAATGGTCTGGACTTTCAGACTCAGAACCCTTGAAAATTGACGTGCGAGTTCCGATTCCAGAATTCCCGACCCCATTCCTGGGCTGTCTAATTTTTTTGAGTGTCTTTAAAAAGAAAAGGTGTGGGCTGCTTCCCGTCAAAAGTATGCCTGACTTAGCCGGTTCCATTGCGGAGACAAATATCTTTTCCTTCTCCCCAATTTTCATGGTCGGGCCAGGTTGTTAAACAGCTATGGTTCACGGCCCCTCAGAGGATTTGTGAACCCTAGTCTGCTTGATGGAACCTTTTAAAAGGCAAATTAAAAATGTTTCGATAAACCTATATGCTGAGCTTTGCCCTTTCACTCATCCCCTTGGCCCCTGACGTCTTCATGCCAAGCTGTGCTTTCCCATTCACCCACTCTGGCCTCTCATGCCTCCTTTGCTAATTTCCATCCTTCTACCCACCATGGCCCCTGATGCTCCATGCCTAGTTATGGCATAGTACACTGGCCCAGAGTGTCCAAACAACATTGAGCCACATATTGTCTCGAACCAATGAACCCCTGTGTTTGCGAAAAATTACCTATGGGATTAAATTGGACAGACCTTATAGACAGCCAACACGGCCAGCCAACACGGTGACCATGAGTCAAATGTGTTACCTGGCTTCCATTTGTGAAGAACAGTTCGGCACATACAGAAAATTATATCCTTTGACTCCATTTGCAGTTTAGGTTGCACACAGATCAATGTGCCATATGACTCATGAAATGAAAATCGCTTATTGTCACAAGTAGGCTTCAAATGAAGTTATTGTGAAAAGCCCCTAGTCGCCACATTCCGGCACCTGTTCGGGGAGGCTGGTACGGGAACTGAACCGTGCTGTTGGCCTGCCTTGGTCTGCTTCAAAAGCTAGCGATTTAGCCCTGTGCTAAACCAGCCCCTTGCCTTGCCTTTTCGTTATTATAGAATATGAGTACGAATTAAATAAAATCAAATAACAAAAATTGAGTGATTCAATGCATCTTATTACATTTGTCAAATCAACCAGATACAATTGCTTCAGCTTGCAACAAATATGATATTTTACATTGAATTGTGCTTGACATTAAAGATTGCACTTTAGATGAAGACTTCAAATTATATCATAACCTCCAATTAACTCAATTAACTAAAAAAGGCCTGAATGCCCATATAACCCAAAACTCTGCTCAAAACTTAGCAATAATTAAAAAAAAATCTAATTCTGCAAGGAAACAAAACCTTTGACAGACATACATTCAAAATCATGGACAGCTATTCGATAAAAAGACCATAACACAACCAAGGGCACCAAATTTCAATTGATTGTATCAAATAGTCAAGTAGCATGTTTATGTTGGAAAGCAGAGGATCTATATTTTGGGTTCTCACATAGTAAATATAAGCTCAGTGTAAAAGAAGACATCTTTTATGCCTGATTTGACCTGTCCAAAGATTGCATTTAAATCTTGTAATTCAACCAACACCTAATAAATTCTGTGCTTTAACACATTTTACAATTGCAGTTGGTTACATACACATATCACATAACCTGCAATAATAGCAATGCCACTTGTGAAAACAACACTCCCAGTGGTACAGCATCATATGACAAGAAAATAAAGTATTTTTGTGAACAATTTTGCTGTGGTCTGCTACAATGTTCACTGCCATATTATACAACACCATAGGTGGAATTTAATCTTGGTGATGGGTGTCTTGTCGGCCCGCAAGTTCCGCATTACCTCTGTTGGGGTAAGGCAAGACACAATTAAGTGTCCACCACACAGTTAACTGGCCAGCGTCAGGACTTCCCCAGGATTTAATGCCAATCAGAGGTTGGAATTTCTCCTCTGTCAGCAACACTACTGGGAGTGCTGGATGCAGTTGGTAGTGCAGCCAGGGAGAGCCAGGTCATTGGGTCTTGATTCGGGGGAAGGTAACCTCCTGATGTTGAGTCCCTTGTAAGAACCTTTGAATGAGGGATTCTCACCCGGGAGGCTGGTTTTCTTTCCATTCTTCCCTCACTGTGAGCTCCCCACTGCCACTGGTTGAATAGCACTGGTGGCGGGATGAGGCACTTAAATGCACATAAATTGCCTTCCCGCCTCAGACATAATCAGGAGTACCCACTCCACATTCTCTTGCCCCCCCCCCCCCCTCGCCATTGCTTCCCGAAAGCATTAAATTCCAACCCCATGAGTTGTCTACCAATACTCTCAGGATCTTTTAAGATTATTTTACCTATTTCATCCTTGCGCATGTCCTTCATCTTGTCTATGGTGAGTTTCTTTTCCTCCAGTTTTGCAAGCACATGGCCTGGCAAGATAGAGAATTGGCGTAGTGGATTGCACCATCCCCATAATCTCTTGTCAATTATCTTGCACAAATTCAACAGGCGGTACGTCATTGCAGGCCATCGCCTTCTGAGGGCAACTTCGAAAAGGGCTCGTACAATACGAGCTGCATTCTGCAAAAAGCGTAAGGAAAGAGTTTAGTTAAATGACTGGAATTATGAAATAAATTTTACCTTTAAAAAAAAATAAGTTATTGTCTCTATTAATAATTTCACCAAATTATTTTATTAACTAAAATCTACTGTGCAATGCTGTTGAGATTATGTCAACATATAATCAGCATAGATAAGTATAAATAAAAATCTTCTTGGGATGATAACCCCTGATAATTACATCAGAAGCATTAAATTACTCCTTAATATGGCTTTCAGCGACTCGGGCTGCATTTTCTGCCCCCTCCCGCAGCGTGTTTTCTGGCAGTGAAGTTGGCCAGAAGGATCTCCCGGTCCTGCCGATATCTATGATGTTTTGTGTGGCTTGACTGTCCCACCGCCAGAGAGCTCACCATGAGAGGTCAGCTGGATTGGAAGAACCTGTCGGCGGGAAGGGTCAGAATATCCCGCTCTATGAATCTGAAAAAATCTTTGTACATTATTGCATTTTTGTTGCCTTCCAAAAATAAGCAGCTCAGCAACTCGAATGGTCCAATAGTTGAATTGTTTTCAAAGTACCTACGCTTCAATTCCAGTCAACACTAATGTTTCAAAGTTGAGTACCCTCTAGCATAAAGTTCCATTGCAACAGATTTTTAAATATACAAGTCCTGTCTGTCGGGCCATATTGGTTCTCATCTGCTACACTTTCACCTGATCACTAGATAGAGCAGAAATGACAGGAAGACATTTGAAAAAAGGGAATGACTGAACATGCATATGCATAGTCCCTTTCATTATCTCAGTATTAAAGTCCATCATAGCCAATTAAGTACTTCTGTTTTGGTATGATGTCACTGTTATAATGTAGAGAGACGTGGCAGCCAATTTGTGCATAGCAAGTTCCCACAAAGAGCAATTAAACAAATGACAAAATAATTTTTTAAAAATACAATGAGCTGGATTTTAGCCCCCCAACCAGATGTCTTTTTAGGCAGGAAAGGGGCATGTAAAATGCACCGGGTGGCGAATATTCTACCTGTCTGCCCACGCCGACTAGTCCCCCAAAACATGGCAGATGGTGGCTGCCGAAATCGGTGGCTTGGTTGCTGTTTAAAGAAATGTAATGAAGGGTCAAGTAAGCTTGTTACAAATGAAATGACCTAGATAATACACTGCCTATATTAAAACACAGTTGGCATGGGCAGGAATGGGCGTGAGTATTTAAAATATGGGAAGGAAGGAGGGGGGCCACACCATTTGGGAGGAGCCCTGTGCGCATTGGGGGCAACCCCACCACAACTGTACCCCACTTCGTTCCCTCCCGCTTAATGTCCAAAACTGACACCTGCCTGGCACCCCCCCTGCCCAGGCCATCTGATCTCTCTCTGCCCAAAAGGTCCCAGTTACCTGGATCCAGCTCCATCCTCTCTTCTTCCTGGGCTTGCTTGCAATCCCAGCAGCATTTAATACTGAGCTCTGGCACTGCCGGGATGGCTGGAGCACCTGGCTTATAAAATTGGCTGGCAGCTCCCGAGGGTGGAGGTTCCTCCCACTGAGGGGCAGAAGTCCCACTATCACTGCCTGCCTGCAGAGTCTAATAGCTCTGGGGCAGGTTTCTTTCAGGTGCGTTGGCTTCAGGGCAGCTTTCCTCACGTAAAATCCAGACCATTATTGGTTGAGGTATACATGCTGGTCTCTAGATCAGGAAAACGCCCCTCATCTTCTTTGACGAACAACAACTTAAATTCTGGAGCTTAGGGCCTTGGCAGCTGAGACATGGACACCAATAGTGCAGTGATTAAAATCAGGATGCACAAAAGATCTGAATTGATCCGAACTTGGGGAGGTTGAGGTTATGACATGATAGGAGGACTTGAAAACAAAGATGAGAATTTTAAAATCAGTTCTGCTTAATTGAGAGCCAGTGAAGGCCAACAAGTACAGGAGTGGTGGAGGTGAATGGGACTTGGCACTAGTGAGGATATGGACAACAGGGGCTGGATTGTCCGCTGTAGGATTCTCCGTTTCATCGGCAGCCGTGGAGCTCCCCAGAGCTATTGCAGTCGATAGTCGGCCCATAGCCGATGGGAGGAGTCCCAAAGGAGATTGCGGCAGCAATAAGTGGCACCAAGGCCAACACTGCAAGGGTGGCGACCACAGTGGAGAGCATAGAGCAGAATGTCAGCACCATGGGTGTTGTCCGAGGTGGTGCTCAGTCAGTGACGGCCATGTCTGAGTGCCTCGACAGCACGTCCCAGTTGCTGGGGAAACATGTCCCTGACACAGGTGGACATTGCCGAGGTGCTGTGGAGCAGGTCCCAGTCTCAGGTGGTCATTGCCGAGGCTCTGTGGAGTATGCCCCAGTTCCAGGTGGACCTTGTTGGGGCGCTGCGGAGCATGTCCCGGTCTCAGGCAGGCATTGCTGAAGCACTCCAGAGCATGTCCGAGTCACTGAGGGCTGTGTCTCAGACACAAGTGGATATTGGTAAGGCACTACAGAGCATGGTTTGGTCACAGAGGGCATTGCTGAAGGCGTCAAAGGCATGGTGCAGACAATAGGGACCCGTCAGCGCTGGCAGAGTCAGATGATGGAGGAGCATTCTGAGCACAAGACAGCTGCCCCTCCGTCCCGAGGTGACGGCAGCGGTCACAGATCTCGTGAGTCTCCCCCAGACAATGGCGAATCTCGGAGTCAGTGTGTAGAACACAGCGACATGCGACACCACTAGTTGGTCGGGGCCAGGCCCTCCAGAGGATGCCCGCCAAGGGGCATCAAAGGCCACAGGGAGCGGTAAGCAGCAGGCTCTAATGTGCATCCTGGGGACACACCTCGACAGCGAGGAGGCGCACCACTCGGAGCTAGAGGCCGATGGGGCCATGGCGATAAAAAATTAACAGACGTTACACCCGAGACATGTGGGGCGCGATTCTCCGCCCCCCACGCCGGGTGGGAGAATAGCAGGAGGGCCTCCCGACATTTTTTACGCCCTCCAAAAACGGCGAGCGGCGATTCTCCGAGGCCGATGGGCCGAGCGGCCGGGCCTTCACGCCCGTTTCAACACGGCAGCAAACACACCTGCTTGCTGCCGTCGTGAAACGGGCGCCAGATGCACGGCAGTACCACGGCCGTGCCAAGGGGGCCATGCATCCGTAATGGACGCACTCTTTTCCCTCCGCCGCCCCACAAGATCAAGCCGCCACGTCTTGCGGGGTGGCTGAGGGAAAAGACGGCAACTGCGCATGCGCGGGTTGGCGTTGTCTAACCTGCTCATGCACGGCTGACGTCATCGGCTGCATCAGCCGGCGCGATGCTTGGCGTGCGGCCTTGACGACCGTCGTCAAGGCCACGCCGGCGTGACGCACGGGGCCGCTCTCCTAGCTGCACACAGTACTGGAACTGTGGCCTAACCGGCGTTTTATGCAGCTCCATCATAACCTCTCTGCTCTTATATTCTATGCCTCGATTAATAAAGCCAAACATCCCCTCTTAACCATCTTATCTACCTGTCCTGATGACTTCAGGGATCTCTGGAAATGCACACTTTTGATTCCGACCTCGGGTGACTGTGCGGAGTTTGCACATTTTTCCCTGTCTGTGTGGGTTTCCTCCAGGTGCTCCGGTTTTCTCACACAGTCCAAAGATGTGCAGGTTAGGTGGATTGGCTATTCTAAATTGCCCCTAGGTGGGGTTACGGGGATAGGGTGGGGGATGGAGCCTAGGTAGGGTGCTCTTTCGGAGGGTCAATGCAGACTCGATGGGCCGAATGGCCTCCTTCTGCACTGTAGGGATTCTATGATTCTTTTGACTGGTCACCCATTCCCTCTCTGATTGCGCTTGAGCTGCGCGGTGACCATGTCTAAAAACACGCTGTCCACTTTGCGGCTGCATCTCAGTGCCTCCAGATTATGCTCAAGTTGGTCAAACTGGTGGCACTTCCCACATATGTGGTCATCCAGACTGCCAGGAAGGTCTACGAATTCCCACACGCTGCAGGTGGTGCAACACATAGGCCTGAGCTCCGCTGCCATAACTTTAGTTTAAAGACTACCTTAAATACATTTCTATGGGTCATAAACTTAACTTTAAAAAACAAATCTAGATCACTTAGCTTAATGTAGCTTTAAAGTGGAGAAAACAACTAACTCACTACATACCGATTCTGCAGTCTTATTCAAATGGGGCTCAAGTGATATGGGGGAAGGCGGGATCAGAATACTGAACTTGATGAACAGCCATGATCAAAATGAATGGCTGAGCAGGTTAGAAGGGCCAAATGGCCTCCTCCTGCTTCTATTTTCTATGTTTTGCTTGGTGGAATAATTTGTTTTTGGGGAAAGTGCTCATCTTAAATTGGCATTGCTCTAAAAATCAGGAACACTGATGTAGCAACCATCTGAGAAACGAGTGTCAAAATTGCAGTTTGAATGCTTGCATTATGGCCTATTGGCCTCCAACCTGAAGACTTAACATAAAGCCTGCAATCGCAGTTCTGAAAAAAAAATCACCTTACATTACAAAGCACCACTTCTGTTTCATTACCACTGGTATTAGTCAAACTAACTCTCAAAATGATAGAAAGAAATACAATCGAGTCTGCCACCCAGAAAGTTGGATACACTTAACCTTCTCTGGATATATGAGATGGTGATCTTGCACTGTACACACCATGTTGTACTTGCATTACTGGCTCCATTAAGACTAGAAAGATAATCTAGAAGAGCTCAACTTCCTTCCTGTACGTGAATAAAATGCAGTATTCACTAGGAAAACTAAACAACAGTATAAAACTGACGAAGTAATAAAGTAGACATGGTTTGACGAGATTCCCACAGTGAAAAGAAAACAGAGTTATACTATGCTTAATAAAAGTAAGAACAAAATTAAAAAATAGCCAATGGTTGAGTTGTTTGAAGGTATCCAATGTAGGCAGAATGTGCCAATTGTCAGTATGTGGACTCCACTAATTACCATAGAAGCAATTTGCTCAGAACACAGGCATACTAAATTTGTAGATCTGAATTTGATATATTGGTGTACATGGTCCACATAGACCATATAAAATTTATTCTTTACTAGGTAGCTATCCAGATGTTCAGGGTTGGGTTCAATTACTTCTTACTTTTATAGCTTCTAACAAGTTTCCAATCTTTTCTTGAAATTTCAGGTACATTTGATATGCTATCCTGTGAAAAAGAAAATCACCTCTACAATTTCACATTTATTTCACCTTAATTAAATGCCTGTAACTTACATTGTAAAAACCTTGTACTTTGTTATACACCAGTTTCATAGTCCCCAAAAATGTACAGCACAGAAGATGACTGTAATGGTCCATTACATCTATGTTACCTCTCTGGAAAAGGTATTATCCTTTTAGTCCCATTCCCTTGCTCTTTTCCCGTACTTATCCATTTTTCTGTTAAAACTACTTCAGATTCAATTTCTCGTATGACATTACTTGTTTAACATCAGAAATAACTTCCAGCTGTTCGATTTGTTCTTTGGAACATTTACCAATCTTATGCCCTTCAGTTCTCGATTCATAATGGAATAATTTTTCCCAATTTCCGAAATCAAAAGAGCCCTAGTTTTTCTGGGCTGCCCTCGCTCCGGTATCATTAATGAGTCACACATGCATCAACCTATTGGCTTTTGCATTCTTTTCAAAGTAAGATACCCAAAATTGAACAGTGCTCTAAGTTTGGCCTAATCAATCATTTACATGCTGTCCATTTCCTTGACAGAATAGCTAAATTTAATGTTGCTTTCTATGGATTGTGAATATATTTATTGAAATGAAGAGGGCCTTAACTTCTGAGCTCTCCAGCGTCAGATTAAGGGATACTCTAAAAGATGTCCTTGGATGTTCACAAGTAAGGTTGGCACAGTAATTAACCAGAAGTGCAAATTTCCCATGGGCAATTACCCTGCATTGGGAACTATCTAGAAATGCAACTTAAATTGCAAACTTTTGATGGTTACGACTGAGGCAGCATCCTGGTAAATCTCCTCTGTACCTTCTCCAAAGCATCCACATCCTTCCTATAATGAGGCGACCAGAACTGGACACAATATTCCAAGTGTGGTCTACCTAGAGTTTTATAAAGCTGCAGCAAAACCTCGCAGCTCTTAAACTTAATCCCCCTGTTAATGAAAGCCAACACACCATATGCCTTCTTAACAACCCTATCAACCTGGGTGGCAACTTTGAGGGACCTATGCACATGGACCCCAAGATCCCTCTGTTCCTCCACACTTCCAAGAATCCTGCCTTTAACCCTGTATTCAGCATTCAAATTCGACCTTCCAAAATGAATCACTTTGCATTTATCAAGGTTGAACTCCATCTGCCACTTCTCAGCCCAGCTCTGCACCTTGTCAATGTCCTGGAGGGCATGTCTTATGAAGAAAGGTTGAGGGAGCTAGGGCTTTTATCACTGGAGAGAAGAAGGCAGAGAGGTGACTTGTTGGAGTTGTACAAGGTGATGAGAGGCATGGATAGAGTGGATAGCCAGAGACTTTTCCCCAGTGTGGAAATGGCTGTCACGAGGGGACATAATTTTAAGGTGATTGGAGGAAGGTATAGGGGAGATGTCGGAGGTAGGTTCTTTACACAGAGAGTGGTGGGTGTGTGGAATGCACTGCCAGCAGAGGTAATGGAGTCAGAGTCATTAGGGACATTTAAGCGACTCTTAGACAGGCACATGGACAGCAGTAAATTGAAGGGTTGTAGGTTAGGTTGATCTTAGAGTAGGATAAATGGTCGGCCCAACATCGTGGACTGAAGGGTCTGTACTGTGCTGGACTGTTCTATGTCCTATGTAATAGTTACACAGAAAAAGTGAGCAGAATTAAAACCACTTCTGGGTAACTATTGTACAGACAGAGATTGACTCTCGATGGGACATCCCCCACACTTCTAAACTCCGAGTGAATTCCTCCCAACTCCGACTACCCCCTAAGGGACTCACCCAACCCACTCTGCAACCCACTCTGCAACTGGATCCTTGACCTTCTGACCAACAGACTACAATCAGTAAGAATAAACACCAACACCTCCTCCACAATAGTCCTCAATACCGGTGCCCCGCAAGGCTGCATACTTAGCCCCCTACTCTACTCCCTGTACACACACGACTGCGTGGCAAAACTTGGTTCCAACTCCATCTACAAGTTTGCTGACGATACGACCATAGTGGGCCGGATCTCAAATAACAACGAGTCCGAATACAGGAGGGAGATAGAGAACCTAGTGGAGTGGTGTAACGACAACAATCTCTTCCTCAATGCCAGCAAAACTAAAGAGCTGGTCATCGACTTCAGAAAGCAAAGTACTGTACACACCCCGGTCAGCATCAAAGGGGCCGAGGTGGAGATGGTTAGCAGTTTCAAATTCCTAGGGGTACACATCACCAAAAATCTGTCCTGGTCCACTCACGTCGACGCTATCACCAAGAAAGCACAACAGCGCCTATACGTCCTCAGGAAACTAAGGAAATTCGGCATGTCCACATTAACCCTTACCAACTTTTACAGATGCACTATAGAAAGCATCCTATCGGGCTGCATCACAGCCTGGTGTGGCAACTGCCCGGCCCAGGACCGCAAGGAACTTCAGAGAGTTGTGAATACCGCCCAGTCCATCACACGAACCTGCCTCCCATCCACTGATTCCATCTACACCTCCCGCTGCCGGGGGAAAGCGGGCAGCATAATCAAGGATCCCTCCCACCCGGCTTACTCACTTTTCCAACTTCTTCCATCGGGCAGGAGATTCAGAAGTCTGAGAACACGCACGAACAGACTCAAAAACAGCTTCTTCCCCACTGTCACCAGACTCCTAAATGACCCTCTTATTGACTGACCTCATTAACACTACACCATGTATGCTTCAACCGATGCCAATGCTTATGTAGTTACATTGTATATCTTGTGTTGCCCTATTGTGTATTCTCATGTATTTTCTTGTCTTTTCTTGAATTTTGTTTAATTTCCTTTTCTTCCATGTACTGAATGATCTGTTGAGCTGCTTGCAGAAAAATACTTTTCACTGTACCTCTGTACACGTGACAATAAGCAAATCCAATCCAATCCAATCCAACCCCTAATCGCCTAAGGACCTTTTCCCACTCCCTGAATAACCCACCCACAGGACTATATATCCCTCCACCCCGCTCCATTGGACATTCTTTTTGCTTGTCTGATTTTGTTTCCACCATACTGAAAACATTTCAAATGGTGGATGGCATGTTCTTCCCCACTTAGGAGGATTTTGGCGCTTATGGCCTACAAGCTGAATGGTTTCACTCACTCATTTCCATGGGACATCTCCTTCCCTGTGAACAAATGTCTGATTCTGTTTTCCCAGTTCCTTTTGTCTCGTGATCTGCACTGATCTATAAGAGATCTGATAATACTTGTCTGATGGCAGCAGCTTTTCAAGGCTCCTTTGACTGTATCTTAGTTTCCAGCTCTGCTGGGTCTTTTATTTGTTGTTTCATTGTGTGGTTCTAGGTGGAGGTTTGAGGATTGCCTGTTCACTCAAGGTATGCTGCTTGAGACTGTATTCTCAAAAATGTGCATTGTTTATTTACAGCAAGTAGTTGCAGACTTGGACCTCTACATGAGTTTGGAGCTTCTTCTCCTTCCAGATCTCTCTTCTCAATCGTGTGATCTGACGGCATTATTACATCAGCACCATGAATGCTTCTGATGTTAACCCTTTACAGTTACGACTACAGGTTATTTTCAACAGCATTTCAGTTTGAGTGATCTTTTCTCATTTTAAACAGGATACATTGACATAGGGAAGTGGGGGCACAAAAAAATTATTAAAGCCAATGTGTTAGGTGAATTAATATTAGCCATTAACCCAAAGTGCTTTGCAATAACATCAGTTGTTTTTCCTGCCGCCCCTATTCGTGGATTAGGGAATGAGTGAAATGTAGTTGGGTTGCCTGCCACCTAGCTGCCAGCCTCCCTCATTTCCCCCTCCGCAAACTTGTTTCCACTTAATGGGGTACAATGAAGGCAGCAGGTTGCCTCCCCACCTTTGGGCCTATTGAGGCACTTAAGTGGTTAATTAATGGCCATTTAAGTCCCTCATCCAACCCTGCCACAATTGTTGGTCTGGTGCTGGGCAAAGGGGTGGTACCTCCTTTCAGAATCCTGCCCCAAGACAATATCTGAAACCTCAGTACATATAACTGCTGACCAACATTACTTCCTTCATGCTTGTCCATCTGCATGAACCCTCTGGTTGCCAAAAACTATGTTTGTAGTTAACTATAACATGGGCTGATCAGGTCAACACAAAGCACATTCACCAGATACTTGCTCTTCACCTGATGATTTGATCAACTTTCTGAAGATGCAGGAATGCATGGATAATGGGCTAAACAGCTGGCTTGTAATGCAGAACACTGCCAGCAGCGCGGGTTTAATTCCCGTACCGGCCTCCCCGAACAGGCGGAATGTGGCGACTAGGGGCTTTTCACAGTAACTTCATTGAAGCCTACTTGTGACAATAAGCGATTATTATTATTTTTACTGACACAATAAGGAGGATTTTCCAGGCCCGTTCGCCATGGGTGCAAATCCTGTTGTGGCACTAACTATTATGAGAGGGCCATAATGGGATTTGCGCTGGGGAGATCTCAGAATGAGAACTTCCACACCTTTGGCCGGTAACATAATCAGGTTCATGCCTAGTGATAACCTTCAATTCGAATTCATTGAAATATGCCTAATATGGTATCTTTCAGAGTCGTCATTTGCCTCCCCCCACCAGTGACAGTGCAAAACATGGCCCCCTACTTTTTCTTCCCAAAGTATCAGAAGATCTGGACAGAAAAAGAAACACAACGATTTTCAGTTAGAACCTGGCCATTTGCCATTTTGTGGGGAAATTCCGCCCCGTATTTCTGTTCCTGGGCATGCACAGCTGCTAACCTGATAGTTTGAATCAACTGGCTGGCTAAATAAATTGCATTGAAAAGTGCCACTAATAGGAAGCCGAACATTTATATAGGGAAATGTGAAATATTAAAGTTACACAATGCACATTTCCCTCACATTCCTTGGTGCTCTAAAATAAGAAAGATTGAGAATTTTAATGTATTATTGTTATATCTTCTCTCCACATGAATTGGAGCAGGGTGGAGTAACATGGGTTGTATGATCTCCACAAAGATTGAGATCTATTTCTTCCATCAGGTGTGTTTTAAGACATCTAATCCTACCACTTTCCAACAAGTTGGCAAATTCAAATGTCTTCCCTTTTTTACTGAGTTCTGCGATGCGTCAGAATTGGAAATAAGGCAGAGGTCTTAATTCTTCTAAATGAGGTGATCATGCAATATTTTAAAATCAGATTACATCTAGTAAATTAATGAGACGATCTTACCTGTGCAACATATGCAGTGTCAGAAATGAGCGAGAAGCTATCCAACTCTCCATGACCAATATAGGTTTGAAGAAGAATGTTCACTTTCCCATAGGTGTTCTCTACTCCACCTGCGACAGGCAGCTCACAGTAATTGCATAGCAGCTGATCAAGTTCCTCCATTTCTTCCTCTCTTATCTATAACAATACAAAGAAACAAGCTACATTTAACACCAAATGATTTATGCCAAGCAACCTTTACAACAGTCAGAGCTCACCATTCAAAACAAAAAGGACACATTAGAATCCATAGAATTCCTACAGTGCAGAAGGAGGCCATTTGGCCTATCGAGTCTGCACCGACCCTCTGAAAGAGCACCCTACCAAGACCCACTCTCTCGCCCACACCCCGCAACCCCACCTAACCTACACATCCTTGGACACTAAGGGGCAACGTAGCGTAGTCAATCCACATAAACTGCACATCTTTGGTCTCCGGGAGAAAACCGGAGCACCCAGAGGAAACCCCACACAGAAAGGTAGAAAAAGGTAGAAAAATGCTCCTTCATTCCAAGGTATTCAGTACCTGATTCAAGGACCTGGCAATGGGGAGGTAAAAGCAGTTAGATGAGGGAACAAAATGCATTATCTCCAAATTTGCAGATGATACAGTTGCGTGGGAGAGTCAGTTGTGAGGAGGATAGAGATGCTTCAGTAGGATTTGGACAGGCTGAATATGTGGCCATATGCATGGCAGAAGCAGTATAATGTGGATAAATGTGACGTTATCTGCCTCAGTTACAAAAATAGGACGACACATTATTATTTGAATGGGTATAAACAGAGAGGTGGATACTCAGCGAGACCTTGGTGTCCACATGCATCAATCTCTGAAAGTAAGCATGCAGGAACACAGACAGTAAAGAAGGCAAATGGTATCTTGGCCTTTCTTAGAGGGGGTTTAAGCATAGATATAGGGATATTTTGCTGCAATTGGTGAGGCCACACCTGGAATATTGTATGCAGTTTTGGTGCCCTTATCTGAGGAAGGATGTTCTTGCTATGGAAGCAGCGCAGGGTCGGTTTACCAGGCTGATACCTGGGATGGTGGGACAGTCATATGAGGAAAGACTAAAACGGTAAGGATTATATTCACTGGAGTTGAGAAGAGCGAGAGAGGATCTCACAGAAACTTATAAAATTCTAACAGGATTAGACAGCATAGATTCAGAAAGAATGCTCCCAATGGTGGGAGAGTCGAGAACTAAGGGTCATAGTTTGAGGATATGGGGTAAATCTTTTAGGACTGAGGGGAGTAGAAATTTCTTCACCCAGAGAGTGGTGAATCTGTGGAATTCACTACCCCAAAGCCAAAATTGTGGAATTCACTACCACTGTTATGGGCCAGGGTTCAGAGAACCCCAGAGTGTATCATGGAGTTCACCTGACCCACAACTTTTAATAGATTGTGGTATGGGGAGCACACGACCCACTCTACAGGCGTGGTACAGCACAAATGGAAAAGTATTTTTGAAAGCAAAACAATGTTTATTCTATGAACTCAAGTTAACCTTTTTAAAACATAGTGAACATCTTAGCAACCATTAATTCAAATACAACCCCCAAAGACTACAACACTAAGTAATCCTTTAAGCTTTCCTTTTAACATCCATAAGACTTAAAAACACCTTTTTACAGAAAGACATCAGTCTTAACTTCACTACTGAGAGCAGTTACCACGTTAAAATCAGCAAATGGACATTCATAAGCTTTCAGAGATTCACACACATCCTGCTGTGATTGCAGCGTCTCCAAAACTAAAATGAAACCAAACCCACCCTGCAGCAAAAAGCCTAAAGTGAAAGTAAAAAGCTGACAGACAGCCCAGCTCCACCCACTCTCTGACATCACTGCAGTAATAAATACCCATTTCTTAAAGATACTCTCACTACAGATATTTATGTACACACCCATTTATAAACACCCATTTCTTAAAGGTACTCTCACATGACACCACAGAGGCCAAAATTGTGTCATTTCAAGGAATTAGATATTGCTCTTGGGACTAAAGGGATCAAGGGCTATGGTGGGAAGGCGGGATCAGGTTATGAACTTGAGGATCAGCCATGATCGTAATGAATGGCGGAACAGGCTCGAAGGATCGACTGGCCTCCTCCTGCTTCTATTATGTATATTTTTATGTATACTCCCTACTCTTGCTGCTGAACTCCTCTCCTGTGATCTCCTCCTCCCAATTCCCACCTGCCAATTGGGATCTAGGCCTTGGGTTGGTGTTGTACCGCCAGAAGCCTCCAGCTTCTGATTGGCCTGTAGATCTCAGCAGTGGTTTTTTCCATCCTAGAGTTCTTTAATCCCACTGAAGGCCCGTGCTTTCCACTTAAGTATCCAAATGTGGCAAAGCAACATGGTGCTTTTGCAGGCTCTCCAGTCGGTGGGCAAGACTCCTGTTGCCTCCATTAAATAACCCCAGAGGCTTGCTAATCTTTTGAATTCTTTACTTGGAGGGCTGAAGGGCCTGTTCCTGTGCTGTACTTTTCTTTGTTCTTTAAACCATATTTACAACCAAAATAGGAGACACAGCAAAAAATATATTACCAATATTTAAGGTAATTAGACCAATGTTTGGCAGTTATTATTTGACTAGAACAAGTATAAATTTGTAATGCGAGATGAAAAGACCATTTAAAAGGTATGCTGATCAAAGATCTAGTGCTGCGGTCTGATGCAGCTGCTCTTCAAGTTCTTCATAGAATTATAGAGTACAGAAGAGGCCCTTCAGCCCATCAAGCCTGCACCTAAAAAAGACTACTCTAATCTATACTAATCCCACTTCCCTGCATTTAGCCTGTAGCCTTGAATGTTATGACATTTCCAGTGCTCATCCAAGCAAGTTTTCAAGATTGTGAGGTTTCCTGCCTCAACTATCATCCCAGGCAGTGCATTCCAGATTCCCACCACCCTCTGGTTTTCCTCAAATACCCTTGAAACCTCCTGCCTTTCACCTTAACATTATGCCCCCTTGTTATTGACCCGTCAACTAAGGGGAATTGCTTTCCATCCATCCTGTCCATGTTCCTCATAATCTTATGCACCGCAATCAAGTCCCCTCCCAGCCTTCTCTGCTCCAACGAAAACACATGAGCTTCTCCAGCCTCTCTTCATGACTAAATTGCCCCATCCCAGGAAGCATCCTGGTGACTCTCCTCTGCACCCTCTCTCGTGCAATCAGATTCCTTCCTAAAGTGCGGTGACCAGAACTGAACACATATTCTAGCAGTGGACTAAACAAAGTTTTGTGCAGCTCCAACAGTTATCTCCCTGCTCTAAAAATCTATGCCATGACTGATAGAGGCAAGTGTCCCATATGCCTTTTTAACGACCCGATTAACCTGTCTAATCACCTTCAGGGATCAGTGGGTGACACAGTAGCACAGTGGTTAGCACTGTAGCTTCACAGCACCAGGATCCCAGTTTGATTCCTGCTTGGGTCACTGTCTGTGCGGATTCTGTATGTTCTCCCCGTGACTGTGTGGGTTTCTTCCAGGTGCTCAGGTTTCTTCCCACAATCCAAAGATGTGCAGGATTGACCATTCGAAATTGCCCTTAGTGTCCAAAAAAAAAGTTAGGTGGGTTACTGGGATAGGTTGGAGATGTGGGCTTGGGTATGGTTCTCTTTCCAAAGGCCGCTGCAGACTCAGTGGGCCAAATGGCCTCCTTCTGCACTGTAAATTCTATGATTCTATGACAAGCAGCCCAGGATCCCCCTGTCCCTCTGAGCTTACTAGTGTCTGGCCAGTAATTGAGTACTCCCTCGTCATGCAACTCTTTTCAAACTGTATCACCTCACACTTTTCAGGCTTAAATTCCATCTGCCTTTTATCTGCCTATCTGACAATCCATATTTACTCTCCTGTAACCTAAAACCTTATTCTGCACTGTAAACCTCCCATCCAATGTTCGGGTCAACTTACCATTCCCCCCACATTTTCTCCTATATCCTTCCCCCCACATTTTCTCCTGCATACTCCCACATTTTCTCCTATATTCCCCCCACATTTTCTCCTGCATACTCCCACATTTTCTCCTATATTCCCCCCACATTTTCTCCTTACCCCCCATATTTTCTTCTATATCCCACCCCCCCAAAGACATTGTCTCCTCTATCCCCCCCCCCCCCCCCCCCCCCCCCACCCCGCCAACCAACATTTTCTCCCATATCGTTTATAAAAATATATCACAGCCAATAAAGGATGCAGCACTGATCCCACTGGTATGCCACTGGACACCGGCCTCCAGTCACACAAACAGCCTTCTACCACCACCCTCTGTCTCCTGTCACTAAGTTTTTAATCCACCTTGCCATGTTACCCTTGGATAGAGGATTGTTTAACTGACAGAAAGCGAAGAGTGGGGATAAATGGGTGTTTTTCTGGTTGGTGATCAGTGGCTAGTGGTGTGCCTCAGGAATCAGTGTTGGGTCTGCAAATTCCACATATGATCTGGAGTTGGGAACCAAGTGTAATGTGTCAAAGTTAATTTCTCTATTTCACCCATGTCACCCACCTAGCCTCACCCACCTTTCCAGTTACACACCTCGCCCATTCGCTTACACACCTCACCACTCACCCACCTGGCCCACTTACTGACTTCATTCACTTACCAATATCCCCCTCTCTATCTACTTACTCACCTCACCCATCCATTCAATGACATTCAAACTGGATATTTAAACTTACCAACTGGCAGCTAGTGCCAAGAAAATTGACTCTGATCACAGAATCATACAATCCCTACTGTGCAGGAAGAGGCCATTTGGCTCATCGAGACTCACCTCACCCATCCATTCAATGACATTCAAACTGGATATTTAAACTTACCAACTGGCAGCTAGTGCCAAGAAAATCGACTCTGATCACAGAATCATACTATCCCTACTGTGCAGGAAGAGGCCATTTGGCTCATCGAGTCTGCACCGACCCTCTGAAAGAGCACTCTACCCAGAACGACTTCCCATCTACCCCCCCCCCCCCCCCCCCCCCCCCATATCCCCATAACCTAGCCTTCAATTTAAGGGGCAATTTAGCATGGAGTTCCCCAAGGAATGCCGTACATTTCTGTGAACATAGGGTTCAGAAGCAACCAATAGATACATGCAGCAGCATCGAGTTAGGGGAATTTATGAACGCCACAGCAATCCGATGATCACGGATGTTGCTCGAAAGATCAAGGCCATGCTATCATATTAGGATGCTGCTTCTATTTAAAAGATGACTATCATACAGATCATGCATCCACATTGAAATGCTTATTGTGTTAACTAATCCTATAGGAATCAGCTGACAATTCAATACGGTGTTAAACTAATTACAATAGACGTTACATTCTGACTGACTGGGAACCATTGTAAAATTTGCAAACATTAAAAAATTCTCGAAGCATTAGAGCTGCTCAATGTTGTATGTGGAGCAGCTGTGAAGTTGGAGGAATTCAACAAAAATTACACTGGAGATGGAGCTAAAACATTGTCCAGAATATGAAACCAAATGACTCCCCTCTACTATTAATTGTGATTCTACAATAAATGAATCTGGGCACTACTGACCCAATTTTTGATTGCTACAAAACACAGGGTGCTACTTAATGCTTTTTTCCGAAGCATGTTTGGAGATGCGGGGGCATTCAATTAGGCGTCAAGGTGCTGGCTGGGGACTCGAAAGCCTTCACACTATTTCCCTGCTTCAGTCCATTCTCTTATTCAGTCTATGGTGGGAAGGCATGTGGGCAATTGATGTGCACTTAACATAGAACAGTACAGCACAGTACAGGCCCTTCAGCCCACGATGTTGTGCCGACCCTTATCCTAATCTAAGATCAACCTAACTTGCACCCCTTCAATTTACTGCTGTCCAGGTGCCTGTCTAAGAGTCGCTTAAATGTCCCGAATGACTCTGACTCCACCACCTCTGCTGGTAGTGCATTCCACACATCCCACTCTCTGTGTAAATAACCTACCTCTGACATCTCCCCATACCTTCCTGCAATCACCTTAAAATAATTTCCCCTTGTGACAGCCATTTCCACACTGGGCAAGTCTCTGGCTATCCACGCCTCTCATCACCTTGTACATCTCTATCAAGTCACCTCTCTGCCTTCTTCGCTCCAGTGAAAAAAGTCCTAGCTCCCTCAACCTTTCTTCATAAGATATACCCTCCAGTCCAGGCAGCATCATGGTAAATCTCCTCTGTACCCTCTCCAAAGCATCCACATCTTTCCTAAAATGAGGCGACCAGAACGGGACACAATATTCCAAGTGTGGTCGAACTAGAATTTTATAAAGCTGCAGCAAAATCTCACGGCTCTTAAACTCAATCCTCCTGTTAATGAAAGCCAACACACCATACGCCTTACATAGATTTACATAGAATTTACAGTGCAGAAGGAGGCCATTCGGCCCATCGAGTCTGCACCAGCTCCCGGAAAGAGCACCCTACCCAAGGTTAACACCTCCACCCTATCCCCATAACCCAGCAACCCCACCCAACACTAAGGGCAATTTTGGACACTAAGGGCAATTTATCACGGCCAATCCACCTAACCTGCACATCTTTGGACTGTGGGAGGAAACCGGAGCACCCGGAGGAAACCCACGCACACACAGGGAGGATGTGCAGACTCCGCACAGGCAGTGACACAAGCCAGAATCGAACCTGGGACCCTGGAGCTGTGAAGCGATTGTGCTATCCACAATGCTACCGTGCTGCCTTCTTAATAACCATATCAACCTGGGTGGCAACTTTAAGGGATCTATGTACACGGGCCCCAAGATCCCTCTGTTCCTCCACACTTCCAAGAATCCTGCCTTTAACCCTGTATTCAGCATTCAAATTCGACCTTCCAAAATGAATCAATTCACATTTATCAAGGTTGAACTCCATCTGCCACTTCTCAGCCCAGCTCTGCATCCTGTCAATGTCCTGTTGTCACCTGCAACAACCCTCAACACTATCTACAACTCCCCCAACCTTCGTGTCATCGGCAAACCCCCCCTTCCACTTCCTCATCCAAGTCATTTATAAAAACCACAAAGAGCAGAGGTTCCAGAACAGATCCTTGCGGGACACCACTGGTCACCGACCTCCAGGCTGAATACTTTCCATCCACTGCCACTCGCTGTCTTCTTTCGACCAGCCAATTCTGTCTCCAGACAAATATCACTGTATCCCATGCCCCCTGACTTTCTGAATTAGCTTACCATGGGGAACCGTATCAAATGCCTTACTGAAATCCATATGCACCACATCCACTGCCCAACCTTCATCAATGTGTCTCGTCACATCCTCAAAGAATTCAATGAGGCTTTTGAGGCATGACCTGCCCCTCACAAAGCCATGCTAACTATCTTTAATCAAACTGTTTTTCGAAATAATCATAAATCCTCTCTTTCAGAATCCTTTCCAATATTTTGCTCACCACAGACGTAAGACTGATGGGTCTGTGATTCCCAGGGATTTCCCTATTCCCTTTCTTGAACAGGGGAACAACATTCGCCTCACTCCAATCATCCAGTACTACTCCAGTGGAGAGTAAGGATGCAAAGATCATCGCCAACGGCGCAGCAATCTCCTCCCTCCCTTCCCGTAGTAATCTTGGGTATATCCCGTCAGGCCCAGGGGACTTATCTATCCTGATGCTTTTCAAAATTTCCAGCACATTCTCCTTCCTTAATATCAACCTGTTCGAGTCTATTAACCTGGTTCACACTGTTGTCATGGGCAACACGGTCCCTCTCACTAGTGAAACCGAAGCAAAATATTCAGTTAGGGCCTCCCCATCTCCTCAGACTCTAGGCACAAGTTCCCTCCACTATCCCTGATCGGCCCTACTCTCACTCTGATCATCCTCTTATTTCTCACATAAGTGTAGAACGCATTGGGGTTTTCCCTAATCCTTCCCGCCAGGTCTTTTTCCTGCCCCCTTCTAGCTCTCCTCAGTCCATTTCTGAGTTCCTTCCTGGCTACCTTGAAACCCTCTAGAGCCCAATCAGATCCTTGCTTCCTCAACCTTACGTAAGCTTCCTTCTTCCTCTTGACAAGAAGCTCCACTTCTCTTGTCATCCAAGGTTCCTTCACCTTAACATTCCTTCCTGTCTGAGTGGGACAAAACTATTCAGCACTCGCAGCAAGTGCTCCTTAAACAATCCCCACATTACTGTTGTGCATTTCCTCAAGAACAACTGTTGCCACTTTATGCTCCTCAGCTCCTGCCTAATAGCAGTATAATTTCCCTCCACCAATTAAATACCTTCCCATACTGTCTGTTCCTATCCCTCTCCATGACTCTGGTAAAGGTCAAGGAGTTGTGGTCACTGTCACCGAAATGCCCAACCACCGAGACATCTGACACCTGGCCTGCTTCAATGCCGAGCACCAAGTCCAATATGGCCTCCCCCCTAGTCGGCCTATCGACATATTGAGTCAGGAATCCTTCCTGTACACACCTGACAAAATCTGCTCCATCCAAACCATTTGCACTAAGGAGGTTCCAGTCAATATTAGGGAAGTTGAAGTCATCCATGACAACAACTCTGCTACTTCTGCACTTTTCCAAGATCTGACGCTCAATCTGTTCCTCTGTCTCTCTGCTGCTATTGGGGTCTATAGAAAACTCCCAATGAAGTGACTGCTCATTTCTTGTTACTGACTTCCACCCATACTGACTCAGTAGACAAACCCTTCTGAACTACCTCCTTTTCTGCAGCTGTGGTGCACTCCCTAATTAACAGTGCCACTCCCCCTCCTCTTTTACCTCCCTCCCTATTATTCTGAAAACATCGAAACCCCGGAACATCTAACAACCATTCCTACCCCTGTGAAATCTATGTCTCCGTAATGGCCACAACATCATAGTTGCAAGTACTGATCCGTGCTCTAGGTTCATTTCCCTTATTCCTGACACTCCTTGCATTGAAACAGACACACTTTAACCCATTCCACTGAGTGTAATTTTGCCCTATCAACTGTCTATCCTTCCTCACAGACTTGCTGCATACTATTTCAGCCTGTTCAACAGCTACCCTATCCTCTGATCCATAGCTCTAGTTCCCATCCCCCTGCCAAACTGGTTTAAACTCTCCCGAAGAGCTCGAGCAAACCTCCCACCCAGGATATTGGTGCCCCTCCAGTTTAGGTGCAATCCGTCCTTCTTATACAGGTCCCACCTCCCCCAGAAGATACCCCAATGATCCACATATCTGAAGACTTCCTTCCTGCACCAGCCCTGTAGCCACGTTTTCAGCTGCACTCGCTCTCTGTTCCTTGCCTCATTTGCACGTGGCACCAGTAGCAATCCTGAGATCACTTCTCTGCTTGTCCTGGTCTTTAGCTTCCAACCTAACTCCCTAAAATCACTTTTGCGATCCTCATCACTTTTCTTAGCCATGTCGTTGGTGCCTATGTACACCACAACTTCTGGTTGCTCCCCCTCCCCCTTAAGAATCCGATAGAGTCGATCCGAGACATCCCTGGTCCTGGCACCCGGGAGGCAACATCCCATCCGGGAGTCTCGAACGCGAACACAGAATCTCCTATCTATTCCCCTAACCATCGAGTCTTCTATCGCTATTGCTTTTTTATTCTCCCCCTTCCCTTCTGAGCCAGACTCAGTGCCAGAGACCTGGCCCCTAGGGCCTTCCCCCAGTACATCATCCCCCCCAACAGCATCCAAAACGGTATACTTGTTTTGAAGAGGAATGTCCACGAGTGATCCCTGCACTATCTGCCCGTTCGTTTTCCTTCCCCCGACTGTAACCCAGCTACTCTTGTCCAGTACCTTGGGTGTGGCTACCTCCCTGTAACTCTTCTCTAGATACCCCTCTGCCTCCCGGATGATCCGAAGTTCATCCAGCTCCAGTTCCCTAACACTGTCTCTGAGGAACTGGAGTTAGGTACACTTTCCGCAGGTGTAGTCAGCGGGGACACCGGTGGTATCCCTCACCACCCACATCCGACAGGAGTAGCATGCAACTGCCCTAGCCTCCATCCCCTCTTACGTTACAGAATGTAGCTGTCCTGTGGACCAACTGTAACTCCGCCCTCTGACTCTGCTCCCAGTCAGCTGCACTCTCTGTAAACTCCCGGCTCCCTTCTCGCTCTTTGAGGAAATGAAATGAAAGGAGCACCTTGCTCCCTCCTCACCTAACTCCTTCAGTTACTAAACTCTCCCTATAATACTCAAATGCACCGAAATTCAGCACTCAGTGCAAACAAAGACTGCACTGTAGCTGGATCCCTTTTATACTGTGGCTCTAGCCTCTGAAAACTAATCCAATTAACTAATTAACAAGCTCCAGCTGCAAGTAGAACCTTTGTTTAAAGCTGATTAAAAATTCACCTTCTAAACCAAACAGCAACTTTTAAGTTAATTAACAAAATAAAAGACTAGACTTTAGATAAAAATGAACCCTTAATATCCCTCAGTCACCAAACTCTCACTATAGCATTCAAATACACCCAAATTCAGCACTCAGTGCAAACTCACTTAAGAGCCTCATCCCACTACAACTGCTATTCAATCAGCAGCAGACAGGCAGTTGCCACGCTGAAGGCCCAAAAGCAAATCCTGTCATGTCTGCTTGTGGGCTCCAGGACGTTCCCTCACTGTCAGTTAAGCGTTTAATCGACGGGACTAGCATTGGAATAGGGTGGACCTGCTAAAACCCATTCCCTTCCCTTTCGCCTTTGGTCCACCTCCACCAATCCTTCCCTCGTGCACCTGTGGCCTGTGAGTCTCGCTGATGCTGGGCCTCTGCTGGGTGCGTTGCAGGAACGACCACTGCTCTCATTGGCTCAGCCAGCGGTGGATAACTGCCAACTTCTGATGGGCCTGTAGCTCTCCCATGGCTACTCACAGTCAGTCTTCTTAAAAGAGGGGATGCAGAGTTGTTTGCAGCTCTCTGGCAAGCTTGTTGCCTGGATTAAATACCGCCACACAAATTGTTTATCAATTGCCGATAACTTGCTTTTTTACCTTGGCAGAGCTGTAAAGAAGGCTGGGGTAATAAATGCAAGTATCAAGACTGATGCAATGAATGGTGTTTGTTTAAGGCAGGGGTTGCCCACATCTGATTGTACCTGTTGAGAGAGTCCTTTGTGATGGAAGACTTAAGAAGACAAATGCACATGGGATATAGGGTGATTTGATAAGGTGGATTCATAATTGGCTTAGCAGTAGGAGATAGAGGATGACGATAGACTGCTGCATTAATGTATGGAAGAGAGGGTCCAGAGGCGTACCACAGGGTCCACTACTGATTGTCATTTATATAAATGGCATAGATGACTATGTGAGGGGTAGGATCAGTAAGTTTGCGGATAACGCAAAGATTGGCCAGGTGGTTAACAATGAGGTTGTTCCCCCTAGTTGAAGGGTCAGCTAGGAGGGGACACAAGTTCAAAGTGAGGGTTGGGAGGTTTCGGGGGATTTGAGGAAAATCTTTTTACCCAGAGAGTGGTGACGGTCTGGAACGCACTGCCTGGGAGGGTGGTAGAAGTGGGGTGCCTCACATCCTTTAAAAAGTACCTGGATGAATACTTGACACGCCATAACATTCAAGACTATGGGCCAAGTGCTGGCAAGTGGGATTAGGTGGGCAGGTCAGGGCCTTTTATGCGTTGGTGCAGACTCGATGGGCCAAAGGCCTCTTCTGCACTGTAGTATAATCATAGAATTTACAGTGCAGAAGGAGGCCACTCGGCCCATCGAGCCCGCACCAGTTCCTGGAAAGAGCACCCCACCCAAGATCAACACCTCCACCCTATCCCCATAACCCAGTAACCCCACCCAACACTAAGGGCAATTTTGGACACCAAGGGCAATTTATCATGACCAATCCACCTAACCTGCACATCTTTGGACTGTGGGAGGAAACCAGAGCACCCGGAGGAAACCCACGCACACACAGGGAGGATGTGCAGACTCCGCACAGACAGTGACCCAAGCCGGAATCAAACTTGAGACCCTGGAGCTGTGAAGCAATTGTGCTATCCACAATGCTACCGTGCTGCCTATTCTGTGATTCTATGATGATGGAGTAGAAATGAAAAAGTCCTTCGTTATCAGAGTTAACATTAAGTTTGAAAAGCACAAAAAATATTTTAAAATATAAATCAAAAAACACAGATCCTGGAAGTTTAATAGTGAAATAATGGATAAGTACACAATTACTGAGTTCAATGACATGAATCAGAGTTTGTTGTAACAATTTGTTTTGTCTGATCCAAAATGCTCCCTAGTGTACTCAAGACCATGATGAACAGGTGCTTTTTCATTCATTGTTGAATTAATGTTTTAAATATGCACATCTTTAGTTCCAACTTCATAAACGCTCATTCCATTAACTATTTCACTCTCAATGACACAACTATTGAAGCACAAAGCATTTCCCGACAGTTCGTCTAAAGAGCAGCTTCAACTGATTTCAGTCATCCTCCACCAGCTACTTAGTGCTTGAACAAATGCTTCATGATGAAGCACCTGCTACTTCAGATCTCAAGATATTTTACCTTGATCTGCTCAAATTCTTCAGCTTTAGATACAAGAGCAAAAACGTCAGCTTCAGTGTTGTGAGCGCTAAACAGCTCGTTGAAAGTCTAGGAATGAAAGACAAAAAAGTTAGACATAAATTAACCAAGGTGGGTGCCTCATTTACATCACAATGTGATGTGATTTTAAAAAACTGTCATCACAAGAAAGCGTGGAAAAAGGTTGTAAAGAAATTTCCTGAAGGAGCTAATAATAATGCAGCAGTTGCGAGTTGGTACCAAATTATTCTACAATTTTGCAGAGATAATGGGCTGGATTTTGCATTTCTGCTGGGAGTAGGGGCAAATGTGAACAGGCATGGATTTTCATTCTCCTGACTCGAGTGCTAGTTCCCTGGCCCCACTTACCTGGAGGTGGTACATTGAGGAGTGTGGCAGCAGGGTTACCCGACTGCAGGGGCAGGTTATAATGTGACTGAGGTGGGTTGCATCCCCTTGAAATTGATTGCAGACTCCAGACAACATTGTGTTTTAATTTATTTCTACCTATTAAGCTAATTGAAGACCTATTTTAAAAAAAAATTATTTTATTCCCAACATGTGTAAATAAACAACATATACAACACACTCCACAGACTCAGTCCACAGTTTTTCCCCTTTTACCCCCTCCCCACGACGAACAGTTCCTCAAACATTGTCATGAACAACCCCCACCATGTCCCGAAGCTCTCCGCTGACCCCCTCAAATCAAAATTAATCTTTTCCAACAGGAGAAAGTTGTACAAATCCCCCAGCGAGGCTGCCACCCCCGGCAGCATATCCAACCTCCAATACAGCAAGATCTTTTGCCGGGCAATTAGAGAGGCGAAGGCCACAAAATTGCCCCCCTTCCCCTCCATCAGCTCCGCCACTTCTGATATCCCAAAGATCGCCACCATTGGGTCCGGCCTGACCTCTACCCTAACAATTTTACAGTAGGAAGTCTTAAAATACCAGGTTAAAGTCCAACAGATTTGTTTCAAACACCAGCTTTCGGAGCACTGCTCCTTCCTCAGGTGAATTCACCTGAGGAAGGAGCAGTGCTCCGAAAGCCAGTGTTTGAAACAAACATGTTGGACTTTAACCTGGTGTTGTAAGACTTCTTACTGTGCTCACCCCAGTCCAACGCCGGCATCTCCACACCATGGCTAACAATTTTAGATGACGTCCCAAACACCGCCTCCCAGTAACTCTCCAGCTTCCCACAAGCCCAGAGCATGATTCGTTGCCCTCTTCCACACATCTTGCACTCATTAGCCATCTCTCGAAGAACCCATTCATTTTCGCCCGGGTCACATGTACCCTGCACATCTCCTTGAACTGAATCAAGCTCATCCTCGTGCAAGAAGAGGTTGAATTCATCCTATGCATCACCTCGCACCATAACCCCCAGCTTATTGCCCCCCCCAGCTCCTCCTCCCATTTGTTCTTGATCCTCGCCACCTGCACTCCCCCTGCTCCCCCAATCCTTTCAACTCATTTGGGAGCAGCAGTTGCTCCAATAGGGTGTGCTCTGGCATCATGGGAAACGACCGCCACTCGTTTCGTGCAAAAGTCCCTTGCCTACATATATCTAAATTCACCCCCCTCGGCAACTCAAACCTCTGCCACAGCTCATCCAGACCAGCAAACTTCACATCGAAGTACAAGTCCCTTGCCCTCACCAGCCTGCCTCCCTCCACTTCCCATCCATCTCCCCTGGCTTAAACCTGTGGTTTCCACACAGTGGTGTCAACACCGACATCCCCTCCAACTTAAAGTGTCTCCACAGCTGATTCCGCACCCAACCGTCGATTGTACCACCAGACTCCCTGTATACTTCCCTGGAGCCAGTGGCAGTGGAGCCGTCACCAAAACCCTCATACTGGATCCCCTACAGGATTCCTCCTCTATCTTGATCCCCCTCCTCCTCCCCCACCCCTACCCCTACCCCCACCACCTCACCTTTAGTCTTGGCACCTTCCACATCCAAAATCACTGTTTCCCTCTCCAGTTTCCAGAAGTAAGCCTGAGGGAGAAAGATCTGGAAGATCTGGAAAACGAACAGGAACCTTGGCACCACATTCATTTTCACCACCTGCACCCTTCCTGCCAGTGTCAGGTGTAATGGATCCGATGTCTTAAAATTCCCCCTAATCTCCTCCACCAACATTGTCGAATTCAAAACCAAAGTACCTGAACCTTTCCCCAGCTACCTCGAATGGCAACACCCCCAAGTTGGGCCTCTGCCCCACCGCATTCGCCGGAAACACCATGCTCTTCCCAACATTTAACCCAGCGAAGGCCCCAAACCTCTTCAATATTCCCATGACCCTACACATACTCGCCAACGGGTCTGACACAAACAAGAACAGGTCGTCCTCGTACTCCCTACTCCCCCTCACAATCCCCTGCCACTCCACAGACCCCCGAAGGGCCATCGCCAAGGGCTCGATCGCCAGCAAGAACAACAACGGCGACAGCGGACATCCCTATCTTCTTCCCCTATGCAGTCCAAAACTCTGTGAACTCAGCCGATTTGTTCGTCCACTTGCCACCATGCACCCACGCCACAAACGTCAGGCATACCCAAACCTGCCCAAGATCTCAAATAAGTACCTCCATTCCACCCGATTAAAAGCCTTCTCTGCATCCATAGAGACAATAACCTCCAGCACCTGCCCCACTGAAGGAGTCATAACCACATAATAATAATAATCTTTGTTAGTGTCACAAGTAGACTTACATTATTATGAAAATCCCTAAGTCGCCACATTCCGGCACTTGTTCGGGTACACTGAGGGAGAATTCAGAATGTCCAATTCACCTAATAGCACGTCATTTGGGACTTGTAGGAGGAAACCGGAGCACCCGGTCCTGAGGTCTCGGATGATGTGAAGCAACAGTGCTAATCACTATGCTGCCCCAATTAACATCTAACAGCCTGTTGGATGCTCCTGGAAAGTTGTCCTTTACAGAACCCGTTTGATCCTCAGCGACGATCCCTGGCACACATCTCTCCATCCTCCCTGCCACCAACCCAGTCAGCACTTTCACGTCTGTGTTCAATAATGAAATGGGCCTATACTACCCACACTCCAACAGGTACTTCTTCGGGATTAGCATGATCAATGCCTGTGTCAGTGTTTCTGGCAGCTCCCCTCTTCTCCAATGCTTCACTAAACATCCCCAACAAATACGGTGCCAACTCTGCCACGAGTGTCTTATAAAACTCCGCCGGAAAGCCATCCGGCACCGGAGCCTTCCCCGACTTCATCCCCTAATGCTGTCAATCACCTCCCTCAACCCTAGCAGCTCCTCCAACCCCTGCCTCCTCTCTCCCTCCAACCTTGGAAACCCCAATCCACCCAGAAACCATCCCACATCACCTTCCTCTCCAACAGCTTCTCATACTACCCCCTGAATACCTCATTTATTCTCCCTGGCTCCAACACTACCTCCCCATTTTCTGTTTGCTGGATACAGCCTGCCTCCTCAGCTGGTGAGCTAGCATATGGCTCGCTTTCTCCCCATATTCATATTGCACCCCCTCGCCCTCCGTAGCAGCCCACTGCCCTTCCTGTCGTCAACCTATCGAACTGCCCCTGCAAACCTTCCACTCTGCCAACACCACCCACCCAGAGTATCTCCTGTCCACCTTGACTATCTTGTCCAACAACTGTCTATGTCCCTTCCTCCTCCTCCAATCCTTGTGCGTCTGGAGCAAGATCATCTCCCCTCGAACCACCGCCTTCAGCACCTTCCAAAAGGTGGCTGCCAACACATCCGCTTTCTGGTTAATCTCCACGTAATCATCCCCAATCGCCAACCTTACCTTTTCATAAAACCCCTATTCGCCAAAAGACCCAAATCTAGCCTCCATCCCGCCCTCTGCACTTGCCCCAAGCTAAGCCTCACCTCCAACCGATGCGACGCATGATCCAATATCACAATTCCCGCATACTCTGCCCCCACCACCCTCAACAACACCGCCTGATTCACCGCAAAGATATCAACCAGGGGCTGCTTTCGCACAGTGGGCTAAATCGCTGGTTTCTAATGCAGAACAAGGCCAGCAGCACGGGTTCAATTCCCGTACCAGCCTCCCCAACAGGCGTCGGAATGTGGCGACTAGGGGCTTTTCACAGTAACTTCATTGAAGCCTACTTACAATATCACAAATTGACAATAAACGATCAATTCTTGAGTACACCTTATACACGTGTGAGAAGGACTATTCCCTCCCTCCCGATTCTTAAACCTCCACAGATCAACCATTCCCATAAACCTTTATGTTCCATAAACCCTCCCAACTCCTTTGCCACCCTCAACCTTTCCACTGAATTGGGGCTCGACCTGTCCAACTTCGGTTCCATCACGTAATTAAAATCTCCACCCATAATCAACTGGTGCATATCCAAGTCTGGGATCGCTCCTAGTAAACCCTTCACAAACCCCACAGCATCCCAATTTGGCGCATATACATTGACTAACACCACCAGCATCCCCTCCAGCACCCAACTCACTACCCCCTGGGTCCCGCACTTCTTTGGCCCCGCGAACCCCGTTCTTTTATTCAACAAAATTGCCACCCCTCCTCTCCCCACCCTGCGACTTTGAGTCACCCCCAGAGTGAAATTTTTGTCCCGCACATCCCTTCCTCAACCTAACCTGATCGTTCACCTGGAGGCGTGTCTCCTGTAAAAAAGAAAAGATCTGCCTTCAGATTCCTCAGGTGCGCAAAAACCAGAAACTTCTTAATTGGCCTGTTTAACCGACGAACGTTCCATGTTACAATTCTTACCAGCGGCTTAAGCCTCAACTCCCCTCTCGAGCCATCATTTCCCACCGGCTTTGCCTCCTCTTATACCACCCTAAATCGGCCCCATCCAAGATGGCCCCCTTTCCGCCGATGGCCATGCTCAGCAGTCTCCAACTCTGCCACGTTGCAATTCCCCCCTCTTTCTTGCGCCTCCCCCCCCCACCGCATCCTCCGAGCCTGGCCACCTGCCAAAGCCTCCTCCCCCACCCCAACTCCATTCACCAGCATTACCTGTCAGAGCGGCAGCTCTTGCTCGAAGGCCCCCCCCTACACACCCCCCCTCCCAAATCAGTCACTCCTTAGCCAGTGGAAACGGCCCCCCTAGCCACCTGAATGCTCCTCAGCTGGCAGCCCCATCCAGCGGGCCCCCCCATACACACCCCCTACCCGTAAAGAAAAAACACCCAGAATCACAAATTAGCCCCTCCTAAAAGATAAACACCATAAATGGCAGAGAGGAGGCGGGGGGGGGGGGGGGGGGGGGAGGAGGAGGAGGTCTGATTATCCCCCTTACAAACTTAGACCTCCCCAAAGAGAAAAAAACCCTCCCTCCCCTAACACACAATAGCCATAACCTCCAACCTTGGCAGATATAACTCCTCCACCTCACACCAACTCTCAGTTCTCCCCCCAGCTTATGGTCCCTTATAAAATCACTGGCCTCTTCTGCCGTTTCAAAATAATACTCTGGCCTCCAAAGGTGACCCACAGTTTCGCCAGGTACAGCACCCCAAACCAAATCTGCCTTTGGTATAACACCGCCTTGGCCCTGTTGTACATTTAACCCTGGATTTCACTGAGAACTAACACAAAAACAGCCCCTTCCGAAACATAGTGCAGGGAACTCTCCAGAATAATTCCAGATTCATGGTTTTCAAAATTGTTGATGGAGACCTTCAAAATCATGAGACAACTGGACAGAAAAGATAGGGGCAACTGTCATAAAATGATTGAGAATGAGAAGGCACAGATCTAATATGATTTATGAAAAAAAGGAAAGGTGATGTGAGAAAAACTTTTTTCACACAGGGAGTGGTTCGGGTCTGGAATGCACTGCCTGGAAGTATGGTGGAGACAGGTTCAGTCGAGACAGTCACAAGGGCATTAGATGATTATTTGAATAGAAACAATGGGCAGGGTTATGCGGAAAGGTATGGAGTGGCACTAAGTTATGATGCTTGCTTGGTGTGCCAGTGCAGACATGGTGGGCCAAATGGCCTCCTGTGCCTAACAATGCTGTGATTTGTGACAGAGGCATGTATTCAGTGCAAGAAATTTGTTAAATCCATACCTCAATCGTATTGTACTGAATATAGTAATGGCTGGCAGTTCTCCCAAGATCTGTTATTGAAAAATAACCAGTCCTTGCTTCAAAACGAACCATCCTGGCTTTGTCTAGTTTTTGGCCAGCCTCAATGACTAGCTCTTGCCTGTATTTTTCCAATCCAGGGTCCATCTGAATAGGAGATAGAAGTGAACACAATTAGGACAAAAGGGTCGGGTCAGATAAAAATAAATGGCCCTTAGCAGACAATAAATACACTTTACCATTATACCTCTATCTTTGCAATTTAAACCAACAGAATAGTTTTTCTTTCCTGTACCCACATTGAGGATTAATCACTCCTGCCATTACAAAGAAATAGATTGGGATTTCATGTCAACTGAAGCATGGCTGCTGTTTTGATGAGGCACAGAGCACTGAGCCACTAAATGTGAATTCACAGTATTTCTAATACCCCTACTGCCAAACAAACAGAATAAATGCACTGGGTTCAGTCGCAATGACAGTACACATACTTGCTTATGTGGGTCTATAATAACAAAAAAAGGAATTTAAAGAACTTAAAGGAATGCTCTGATCTGTAAAGTAATTCCACAGACAAATATTTGTTTTTAGGTTGTAATTTGTACTAGATGAAGGAGGAGAAAACACAAGTACACTCTAATTTTATCTGCTTTCTACCTGGTAAGCTTTGTAATTGATCCCATAGGCTAATGGGTTTGCTCTCGTCCGCACATAAAGGTAGGTGTAGCTCAGCCATTTCACTGCTTCTTCTACATTAGTTACCGTTCCCAAGGCTATCTGGAAAGACAAATCATAAAAGGCAAAATGAATGACCATTGGGCCAAGGTTGCAAAAATTGCAGGTAATGATTCTGATGACTTTTCAAGTATACATTTGATAGCAGTTTACTTACATAACAAACATTTCATTTCTATAACCTTCATTGCTTTTGGATTTTTTGAATCCTGGAAGCTTGATATTGTGGCAATATAATTTACAGGTCAATGTTAAGCTTATATTAAAATCTGACCTTTCCTACCACACACACCATGAGCTCAACCCCATAAGGTATGTACTTCCTGGTAGTTTTTAATCATCTTCCTTTTGAAGTTATCAGACCTTGCAGCTTTTTGATCTTCCCATCAAGTTCCTTCCAATGGCCATGACTGTCCAATCATATGTCACTGGCTAGTTTGCATAAAGTTATGCTGCAAAGATTATGACCACTTGTTGGAACTGACCAGATCATGGGAGTACAAGACTTTTGAATGTAGGGTAATTGTATGGATATTGATCTGACTTCTCATCCCATTTCTTTGGACGATTCCATTGATAATGACTTTTGGTTTATATCCTTCTTGCATTGAGGCCTTGAATGCTCTGAACCATAACACCACGAGGACCTTCTTGTACAACCAGTCTACTAGAGCCTTAATTTGTCAAGTCCACCCTGCCAGTAGTTCTTTTAATCTTAGTTACATAGACATATAATCTATTGCTGTCTCAATAAATCTTGCTACCAAGGGGGGTAGCTCAAGTCGGGAAATTTCCCGTCTCCTCAGAACCATCACAGTTTGAAGTGCTCCAATACACACAACCTTTGTTTCGAGTTTGCGGAGCAGGATAGAGTTGGCCCGGTGACCCCTGAAACAGAGTTTCAGCAGCCAAGGGGATGCATGAATGCCAATTGGATGGCTGGAAGGCCTGCCTCGGTTCTCTGGGTTTTCATCCCAGTTGTGTCAGAAGATTTTAGACACTCTAGCCCTTACCCCTCATGCCTCACCTACTCCCAATGACCCCTTACCACTTCCATCAAACTCCACACTCCCCCAGCTACCCTACCGTGCTCCCTTATACTCTCTATGTCAATTGAATGTCAACTCCTACCCTCCAACTACCACCAATGGCCCCTTAAATTCTGCACACCGACTCATGCCCCTGCACGCCTATTTACCAAGTATTTCTCAAACCATATAATAACATTTGCAAGTGTGGGACTGCTGAGAAAAAAAACACACTGATTCACAAATCTCCTTTTGAAAGAAAGACTTTGGCTTCACAACTTAATAAAAAGTTAGACAGACCATTAAAGTATCAATAGCAGAGTCTTCAAACATTTTACAACTGTTGATCCTCATTGAGACATTGACAAAAAAGATCACAAAAAAAACTTGGTATGACCACTTAAAGATGCCAGTCAAACGAAACCAACAATTTACTTTTTAAAAATTTGTTCATGGCACGTGGGCTTTGCCTTGCCAGCATTTATTGCTCATTCTTAATTGCCCTTGAACGGGCAGTTAAGAGTCAACCGCATTGGTGTGGGTTTGGAGCCACATGTAGGCCAGACCAGGTAATGATGGTACATTTCCTTCCCGAAAGGACATTAGTGAACCAGATGGGTTTTCACAACAATCAACAATGGTTTCATGGTAATCAGTGGACTTTTTTTTCCAGATTTTTTTTTACTGAATTCAAATTTCACCATCTGCAGTGGCGGAATTTGAACCTGGGTCCTCAGAGCATTACTCTGGGTCTCTGGTTTACTACAGTGACAATACCACTAGGCCACCGCCTCCCCTCTAAATTTACTTCAGTTATATAAACAGAACTCCCTGCTGAGCTAATGGTTTTTTTGGTTCACACTCATAGCCAACCATGCATAATTATCCTGGATCATTGGTTATTTATATATTTGGACCATAAACATAGTTGGTGGGAGCGCAAGTTGGTATGGGCAGTATGAGGAGCCAAGGAAGTGGCTGGGAGACAGGAATAGACATTGAGAAGGCATGGGTGCATAGAAAGGGTATGGGTAAAACCTTTTGAACTTACCTTTCAAATCATTTCCGAATCCAGACATGGGCTGGGATTCTCCGACCCGGTGCCGCTCGCGTCCCGCCGCCCGCTTATCCATTCTCTGGCGGTGATTTTCGGGCGCCTGTGGGATCGCCGCCACGCCGGTCGGGGGCCGCTGACAGCGCCCCCCCCCAGTGATTCTCCCGGCCACGATGGACCGAGTGGCCGACGTGTTTGGCCGAGTCCCGCAGGCGTGGATTACTCAGCTCCCACACGAGGGGACCTGGAAGGCGAGTGTGCGGGGGGCCTTCCTGGAGAGGGGGGGGGCAGGGGGATCCGACCCGGTGGTGGGGGGGGGGGGGGGGGGGGCACGTGGCCTAGCCCGCGATTGGGGCCTACCGATCGGCAGGCAGGCTGGTTCCGTGGGGGCCTACTTTACTCCGTGCCGGGCCCTATAGGGCTCTGCCATATTGCCCGGGGGCCGGTGCAGAGAAGGGAAATACGCCAGTTGTTCCGCGCATGCGTGAACACGCGCGGGTTGTTCCGCGCCACCTGGAGCTACGGGAACCATTCCGGCGCCAAACTAGCCCCCTAGGAAGGGGAGAATTCTTCACTTTCGGGGGCCTTTGACGCCAGAGTCGTTGGCACTGGTTTTCACGCCGGCGTGGGGACATAGCCCCATTATTCGAGAATCCTGCCCATGGTTCATGACTCCTCTGAGGGGCCATGAACCACAACTACTGAGAAGCTGACTCAACCACAAAAATAGTGGGTGGCTAAGAGATGCCATTGCACGCACCAATGCCAGCCAGGTAGGAACTATAAGTTGCGGGTTCATTACCCGCACCCTTATTCTGTGCCAGTGAAAATTGGGCCATCGGGAATGGGATGGGAGTCCCAGAATTGGGTCCCACTCTCACTTTTTAAAAGCTCCGGATTCATTCTGACTCCGCTAAAATCCAGGACTGTGTGTTTAGTCAACCAACAAATGCTGTGTTCAGATTTCAAGGATTCTAGTGCCTGAATAAAGCAATTTTAAAAAGTATATTTTTTATTAGAGTTTTTCCATTTTTACAAATAATGCAACAAACCTTCAAAACTGAGACCATACAGCATAAATGCTTCTGCATACACAATTACAGAAAAAGACAGGAGAACACCAACACAATTGGTTCAGCTTAGTCATTAAACTTGGTGCTTCTGCTTATACAATTTAAAGAAAAATGAACGGATAAGTTAGAGGATGGGAGAGTAGAGGATAAAACTGTGAAAACATGGTAAAATGGTGCACACCTTCACATGTTGCAAGTTCAAGACGGTGTTCCTTAACTTATGGAAAACCTTGAAGGAGCAGGTCAGACAATACGGAACCTATATATTTGAGTTACGGGTTCTATATGTTTCGGAATGCATCTGATTTAGAACAAAGTATGTGAAGGAGCTCCGTAGGGATGCATTCTATGGTAATTTTATGTCAATTCTGAATTGAAGGATATTTATCGCTAATCCAGGAGCAATGGATGGTGCCACAAAAGTTAGGATATTATACAACCTGTTTTCATTAACATCAATAATTCTCCTATCTGGGAGCCCCAGAATTAGGAATTAAGGGTCAAATTCTAAGGCCGTATCAAATATCTTCTCAAGCTCTTTAAGTACATTAGACAAGGCCATACTCAATGTATGTCGTGTCCCTCGGTTGCCTTGCATTTCTGTCACAGCAAGGATATAGAAGCATCATAAAATGTCCATCACCTGAAGCCTGATTAGGAGTCAAGGGATATTGATTACTTGTTTTTGAAGCTTAACTGATATGTGAGCCACCTCAGCCCCATTTAAGCAAGGGTTTCAAAGTGCGCTCACAGTGAGATTTGCGCCGAGCAGGGGGAGAGGCCACATCTGGAGTGAGGCACAGACAGAGTGAGTTTTAAACTTGGGAATTTGAAACAGAGTGAGAATTGAATTGGTCACTCTTTCCCTCTTTATAAGTTTAGTCGTCCAGTTAAAAGATTAATAAGGAGCTGCCCCACCCAGATAGCTGAGGGGCAATTATCTGCCTGAAGCCCGATTACAAGTCAAGAGGTGCTGATTACTTTGCTATTGAAGCTTAAATGGTAGGAGGTAACTTCTTGGCCAAATTTAGGATTAAATAGTAAAATTAAATTCACTGTCTGTGTCCTTCACTGTTATTCGTGGCTGAGGAAAATTTTGCTCACAGTAGTCGTGAAATTTCAGTGAGTTTGAGGCTGATGTAAACTGCAATTTCTAGAGAAAGGCTTTCTTTAAATGTATAATCTCATCCAAAAGTCAGTTTCATTTTGCCTAACACTTCCCATGATGGATTTGATAGAGCTCCAAATGTGAAAACAGAGGAGGGAGAGTTGGCATTAATGCTCCATTGGCAGATTTCTTCTTCAACTGTCTTTCAGCAGTTTGGGTGTTGGAATAAAATACATTTCAAAATGGTTACTCTGGTCATATGACCTCTCTCCCTGTAGTGAGTTGGGTATTCTACAAAGCATAGTTGATTAGCTCATGTCTGGAAGGACCTTGAACCAGAGAGTGATGGTTCCCAAAATTGTGCCCTGTTTGATGCCCATAAAAGTGGTGCCATGATGCTACTGTAAGATGCAAAAGGGTACAGTTTTGACTGCTCCCTTTTCCTTTACTCATCATAGTAACATTGGAAGTCCTGGGGAAATCAGCATGAATTGCTACATAACATCTCCAAAAACATTGCTGAAAATTGCTAATTAATGAAATAGAACCATAAAATTGTACTTAGTTTAGATTCCATGATGTACTTAACACTATGAATTGTTGGATGGGATAGTGTTAGAAATTTTTACAAAAGGAAGTTAATGGAAAATGCTAACTTCCATTTGCTTGACCAAATTGGATATGTTTTTCCAATATTTCTTGCTTTTTGTTTACTGCAGATTTACAGTATGTACAATTTTAAAACAGTTTTTGTGCTTGTAAGTTATGTTGATGTGGAGATGCAACTCTAAAGGTTTTACACAGTAATTTTAATCCAGATGTATGCCCATTTTCCACCTCATGAAATGTTGTCACTTTGTTTGGGTCATCTCAGCCCAATGCAGATACTTAATTACCTCAACAATTCGAAACAATTTTATTAAGACAATGTTTTGTAACAGCAACAAAAATAAATCTGATCGCTCCTTTCAAGACAGACTTGAATTCAAAACTGTGGCCTTGTCACGTAAATATGGAAGCTTGTTGTTCCAAACAGGACAAATAACATATAACTCTCTAACAGAGAAGAAGCATTTGCACTGCAACTACAGAATCAATTCAGTAGCTTGATGGGTATCCGTGAAGACACGAGTAAAGTTAAAAATGTACCAGCATAAACTGTTGTGATCTGCAGTAAAAAAACAGGACGCGTAGCCCGGGAGTACAGGAGCTGATTGGATAGTGGTAGTTGCTATGCCTTGAACAGGCAGTGATTGAACCCAGACCCCTGTGCTGTGCTCCTGACTGAAATACGATCCCTGAGATAGTCACGACTGCTGAGCATTCAATTTAGGGTAGTGGTTGATTAGTACATGTCCTTTGAGTATGTGACTAAGAGTACGGTCAGTGCTGATAAGGAGAGACAAGGAATTTCTGGAGCAGGAGTAACCACCCTAAGAAGCAACACCCTGGGTCAGGGACTCAGAGGACATCGGAATCCACCAAGAGGGAAACTCATCACTTTGCCTCTTTATGGTTGGTATTTAGGTCCAAATCGTGAGTTTTGATACCACTTGAAACAGAGTTTTTAATACTTTTGTGTTAACTTGGTAAGGTATAGGGCAGCACAGTGGCCTAGTGGTTAGCACAGCTGCCTCATGGCGCTGAGGTCCCAGGTTCGAATCCCGGCTCTGGATCACTGTCCGTGTGGAGTTTGCACATTCTCCCCGTGTCTGCGTGGGTTTCGCCCCCACAACCCAAAAAAATGTGCAGAGTAGGTGGATTGGCTACGCTAAATTGCCCCTTAATTGGAAAAAATAATTGGGTAATCTAAATTTTTTTTTAAAAACTTGGTAAGGTATAATAAAGCAGATTATTGTAAAATAATTTGAGAGTTTGCGTGCTTTGTCCATAACGTTAGTCAATTCAAGTTTGATGTGCAACAATACAGGGTGCATAAACACATTTATAATGGAAACAAAGCTAAAATCCGAGTCAGACCCAACTGACATTGGAGCAAAGAAAAGTGAGGCTGCCTTGGTAAACCCTTCTCACTACATTTTGAAAACATGCTATGTCTTAACCTAAGATCTTGTGTGATCATTGAACAATTAAAGTGACCTTTTTCACACTCTTACAGTACACACATGACAATGTGCAAAATTCAGCTCCAACTCCATCTACAAACTTGCTGATGACATGACCGTAGTGGGTTGGATCTCAAATAATGATGAGTAAGAGAACAGGAGAGAGAGAGAGAGAGAAAACCTAATGTCAAGGTGCAACGACAACAATCTCCCCCTCAACATTAGCAAAACTAAGGAGCTGGTCATCGACTTCCCGTGTCAGCCTCCCCGAACAGGCGCTGGAATGTGGCGACTAGGGGCTTTTCACAGTAACTTCATTTGAAGCCTACTTGTGACAATAAGCGATTTTCATTTCATTTCATTTTGAATTCATTTCATTTCATTTCAGGAAGCAAAGTGTTGTGCACCCCTGTCTGAACCAATGGTGCTGTGGAGGGGATGGTTAACAGCTTCAAATTCCTGGGTGTAAACATCACCAGCAATCTATCCTGGTCCATCCACGTCGATACTACGGCCAAGAAAGCACAACAGCGCCTATATTCCCTCAGGAAACTATGGAAATTCGGCATGTCCACATTGACTCTGACAAATCTTTACAGCTGCACTATATGGAGCATCCTATCTGGCTGTATCATAGCTTGGTATGGCAACTGCTCAGCCCAAGAGTCGTGAACACAGCTCAGTTCATCACACGAACCCACCTCCCATCCAATACCTTAGGATAAAGAGCAGCATAATCAAAGACCCCTCCCACCCGGGTTATTCTCACTTCCAAACTCTCCCATGGGGCAGAAGATAAAAAAGACTGAGAATACGCAACAAGAGATTCAAAAACAGCTTCTTCTCCACTGTTACCAGACTCCTAAATGGCCTTCTTATGGACTGAAGTGATCTGTCTTCGCATCTTCTCAACTGTTGTAGCACTACACTCTGTATGGTTCACCCTATGTATTTACATTGTGTATTTATCCTATTTTTTCATGTATGGAATGATCTGCCTGGACTATACTCAAAACAATGCTTTTCACTGTACCTCGTTACACATCACAATAAATTTAAATCTACTTAATCTACTTCTAGTGCAGAATACATGCTTCTAACTTCTCATTAGTACAGAAAAGAAAACAGTGGGTTCTGAAGTGTGTATTTACTAACGCAGCTAATGTTGTAACATATCGCATGTAGCGTTTCAAAATTAATTTTAGTTTGCATGAATATAAAGTACAATTTTTGAATATTTGAATTCTCAGATTGAACACTGCAATTATAATTAAATAATTTGGATACATAACATCTCCTCTTGGAACACAATATTATGAACCCCACGACAGCATTAGAAAGTTGAATTACATCAAAAACAAGTATTTTCCCTTGTAATGAAAACATAATGCGTCTATTCGAGAATTCAGAATAAAAATGCTTGTGTTGACAAGTTATTTGATCAATTGTGTTGAGCATTTGACAGAGTAATTGCTATTGTTATGAACCCTATAAGCACCCGTGGTGCTGATCATTAAATATGCTCAGGGCAAACAAAGTAAGCAATAACTTTTACTGTCTTATATCAATATAGTTTTGGTGCCACCTTGTGGTTTTCAGTTATGTGTAGACTATGAATGTAGTGACTTGTGATTCTTTCTAGTTTTGTGCAGTAACCCAAAGATGAAGTCAAATAGCACCTTGTACTGCAAAAAATAAGATGGATTAAGTAAGAGATACTCCAAAACATCCTCAGTTAAGACCTGCAAATTCATTTCAGTCCAACTGAATTTGGGGCTTCCTGTTCTTTAATTGCCGGACCTTATTAAAACTCCTCTATTGGGGCATGATGCATGTATAGAGTTAAAGGAGGTAATTTATTTTATTAAGTGTTGCATTAAACTAAACATCTGCTGTTACATTTGCTTTCAATAATTGGCAGGATATTGACATCTAAATTCAGGCAAAAAATTGCATTCTGCTGTCAGAAGAGAAGTGAGAAGGTTAGGTGTTGAAGAAGAGAGAAGCACTTTATTAGACATTGTACAAACTAACAGAGAACATAATGCAACTATAAAATTAAAGCAATAAAATAAGTTCAGTATCCAGAATATTTCACAACTTGGGCTCTCTAAAGATATATTTGCTCTTTAATGTGATGAAAAAAAACTTGCCCAATTGTCTGTGACCAATACGAAGAACATTATTGTCATCACTGTTGTATCATACAGGAGGAATGCCCATCAGAGGCATTTCTAATCAAAAATTAAAGAAACAAGACTAGTTCTGGTGAACGATAATGGGCTGGATTCTCCACTGCCTGCCGCCAGTAGTGGAGTTCCAGATGCAGCAGAGAATCTAGCATTCGGGGAAAAAACGAGATTGGCGCCAATGCACCGGTCCTCTATTGGAGGCGGCATCGAGGTTCATATCCCACATCAGCGGGAGGAGGTAAATGGGTTAATTACATCTCATTAATGGGCTGAACACTTGATTTTCCACACACCAGTGATTCTTGGGACGGATTCACATAGGTGTGGAGTGGTGCAAGTATTACAATATTTATAAACATCAAAGAGTTAAATGGTCTTCACTTCCTCTTTTTCTAAACAGAAAGCACTTAAATGCTTTAGATGTGGTCATGAGCTGTCAATCATAGCTAGATGTTTATAACATTGCGGTTAGGCTCAAAGGAGGCTACTTGAGACCCATTCAAGTGCAAAGAGAAATGAAAATGAACAATCCAGACATCAAGCTGCCTGGAAGCTGTCAATTAAAGCCTACTAAAAGCAATTTCTCGTTGAAGTGAATAGAAGCTTTGTGGATCAAAGGATCTGAGGGGTTTAAAGCTATATGATGTGGTTTTTGGTTTTCTATGAAATTATAGCTGTTGCTTTCTGGACATATGTCTGAGGCAACAGGTGCAAGTTACAGGTCTGTGAAAAAGCAGTGTATTTTTCATTGTTTCTGCCTGGAATCTGGAAGCTCTTTAGCTTCTAGGCAGGCATGTCTGATGGGTGCGGGTGTCTCTGATATAGGGGAGGCTTCTGATGTGAGCAAGGGGCTCCAATGTAAGCGACGCCCCTCTGATGTAAGGGACGCTCATCTGATGCAAGGGACGCTCGTCTGATGCAAGGGACACTCGTCTGATGTAAGGGACGCCAGTCTGATGTAAGGGGGCCCTACGATGTAAGGGGGCCCTACGATGTAAGGGGGGATCTATGATGTAAGGGATGCCCCTCTGATGTACGGGGGGGATCTATGATGTAAGGGGGCGAGACCTATGATGTAAGGGGGGGAATCTCTGATGCAGGGGGGGAATCTCTGATGCAAGGGGGGATTCTCTGATATACGGGGGGATCTCTGATGTATGGGGGGATGTCTGATGTATGGGGGGATCTCTGATGTATATGGGGATCCTGATGTATGGGGGGAGCATCTGGTCACCCTCATGAATGTGTGTGGGTGAGTGCGACACAGCAATTCCCATGTTTGGGGGGGGGGGTTATGCCCCTACTTATTGGAGGGGGCAGTCGCTGGACCTCATTATCAGGCCACCCACTCTAAATGGTGGCCAGTTGGCGGGATTCGCAATGGAATCCCTTGTAATTCCTGTCACGCATAAAGTTGGATGGCAAGGGAGAATGAATTGCTTCTCAGCATTGCTCCTAACACCAGCGCAAATCAGAAGTGATTCAGCACCGGCAGGAGAATATCATCTCCCAAATATAGAATCTAGCTCAATTGCTCTGAAATGTTAACTCGGTTTCTCTCTCCACAGATCCTGCCTGCCTCACTAACCATTTCCAACATCCTTTGCTTTTAGACAAGAATAATTGGTAATGCAATGGTATATAGAGACTCGGGGTTGAATGACAGATTCAAGATTTGTCATAGAACCACAGAATGCTTAAAGTGCAGAAGGAGGATATTCGACTCAGACTCACAGCTGAGCTCTAGGTATTGTGCATACAAAATGAAGGAGGTTGGCCAGGCCAAGATCACTTGATGTGGATATCTTCTCTGGGCTTGGTACCTTCTTCTTGTGATGGTTGTGCCTGGGGCAATCCCACGTTAATACTAAAGATCTGTTCCGATGTTCCTTTTATACCGGTTCTGCTAGCACTGAGTCATAGGTCTCTACCCACACCTGGCCGGAGTTCTATTGTCCCATCCAGACTTAAATTTGTTAACGAGAATAAACAGGATACTCATGTTCAGCCAGGTTGATTCAATCAAGATCCATAGTCCTGAAACACACTTGTCTGATGAGCTATTAGCCAATTAATAATAATAATCTTTATTAGTGTCACAAGTAGGCTAAATTAAGACTGCAATAAAGTTTCTGTGAAAATCCCCTAGTCGCCACACTAAGATGCTTATTTGGGTATATGGAGGGGGAATTCAAAATGTCCAGTTCACTCAACAAGCACACTTTTCGGGACTTGTGGGAGGAAACCGGAGCACCTGGATGAAACCCATGCAGACACGGGGAAAATGTGCACACTATGCACAGGCAGTGACCCAAGCCTGGAATTGAACCCGGTTCCCTGGCAACAGTGCTACCGTGCCGCTTACAACCGAACAACAAAACAGAAGGAAAAGAATGAAAAATCTAGTAAAGCTTCCACTGGGCTGTAAGTATGGTGGAAGTAAAAGGGGGATGTCATTTGAAATGTAGACTAATCCACCAGCTCCATGCACCAGAAAAGGATAGGAAAAAGGAGAAGTGAGGAAAAGGAATAGAAAGAGAGCTAATGCAAAAACAATTGACAAGAGAGGGAAACGTTATTTAACTAAACGTTTGTTCATTTTATCAGACAGGCTGGCCGTTGCTTGAAAAATCTGTAATAGCTCAGCAGCTAATAAAACAACATTGACTCTTTTAGAATTTAAAAAAAATTTACAGTGCAGAAGGAGGCCATTCGGCCCATCGCGTCTGCACGGCTCTTGGAAAGTACACCCTATCCAAGCCCACACCTCCACCCTAACCCCATAACCCAGTAACCCCATCCAACACTAAGGGCAATTTTGGACACTAAGGGAAATTTAGCATGGCCGATCCACCTAATCTGCACATCTTTGGACTGTGGGAGGAAACAGGAGCACCCGGAGGAAACCCACACACACACACGGGGAGAACGTGCAGACTCCGCACAGACAGTGACCCAAGCCGGGAATCGAATCTGGGACCCTGGAGCTGTGAAGCGTTGTGCTAACCACAATGCTACCGTGCTGCCCACCTTGAAAGAAAGTTTCTTCATAATCAAAAAATCAGAATATCTGAAATGGAAAATTCCAGCTACGCACACTGCAATGATGCACTGAAGCAGCCGTAAAGCATGGACTGGGCCCATTAACAGATGGGAAATATGGTGCGAATAAGTACTGTGACCCTTTGTAAGGAGTACATATCTTATTTTTCAGAAACAGATGCAGTACAGCTAACGTAATTAAATAGGTTTTGCATAATCTCCGGCTTTTGCAATACAGCACAGCCAGTCCTACATAGCTCATACTCTCTTGTGATCTACTGCAAAAATAAAAAAGATGGGTTCAAGGCTTCAATTCCTGAGCATCAGCAAGTGAGTTTATACCTTTTCTATTAGGAACATTTTCTGGAAGTTAGACGTTTTAAAATTATAGTCCATAAAGGCATTAATTATATCCCAACAATAACTTGGTCCTTAAGCTCTTCAGGCAGTAAAATCAATTCATGGAACATAGAACGATACAGCGCAGTACAGGCCCTTCGGCCCACGATGTTGCACCGACATGGGAAGTCAAAAACTAAAGGCCATCTAACCTACACTATGCCATTATCATCCATATGCTTATCCAATAAACTTTTAAATGCCCTCAATGTTGGCGAGTTCACTACTGTTGCAGGTAGGGCATTCCACGGCCTCACCACTCTGCGTAAAAAACCTACCTCCGAGGTCTGTCCTATATCTATTACCCCTCAATTTAAGGCTATGTCCCCTCGTGCAAGCCACCTCCATCCGCAGAAGGCTCTCACTGTCCACCCTATCTAACCCTCTGATCATTTTGTATGCCTCTATTAAGTCACCTCTTAACCTTCTTCTCTCTAACGAAAACAACCTCAAGTCCATCAGCCTTTCCTCATAAGATTTTCCCTCCATACCAGGCAACATCCTGGTAAATCTCCTCTGCACCCGTTCCAAAGTTTCCACGTCCTTCCTATAATGAGGCGACCAGAACTGTACGCAATACTCCAAATACGGCCGTACCAGAGTTTTGTACAGCTGCAACATGACCTCATGGCTCCGGAACTCAATCCCTCTACCAATAAAGGCCAACACACCATAGGCCTTCTTCACAACCCTATCAACCTGGGTGGCAACTTTCAGGGATCTATGTACATGGACACCGAGATCCCTCTGCTCATCCACACTGCTAAGAATTTTACCATTAGCCAAATATTCCGCATTCCTGTTATTCTTTCCAAAGTGAATCACCTCACACTTCTCTACATTAAACTCCATTTGCCACCTCTCAGCCCAGCTCTGCAGCTTATCTATGTCCCTCTGTAACCTGCAACATCCTTCCACACTGTCTACAACTCCACCGACTTTAGTGTCATCTGCAAATTTACTCACCCAACCTTCTGTGCCCTCCTCTAGGTCATTTATAAAAATGACAAACAGCAACGGCCCCAGAACAGATCCTTGTGGTACGCCACTCGTAACTGAACTCCATTCTGAACATTTGCCATCAACCACCACCCTCTGTCTTCTTTCAACTAGCCAATTTCTGATCCACATCTCTAAATCACCCTCAATCCCCAGCCTCCGTATTTTCTGCAATAGCCGACCGTGGGGAACCTTATCAAACGCTTTACTGAAATCCATATACACCACATCAACTGCTCTACCCTCATCTACCTGTTCAGTCACCTTCTCAAAGAACTTGATAAGGTTTGTGAGGCATGACCTACCCTTCACAAAACCATGCTGACTATCCCTAATCATATTATTCCTATCTAGATGATTATAAATCGTATCTCTTATAATCCTCTCCAAGACTTTACCCACAACAGATGTGAGGCTCACCGGCCTATAGTTACCGGGGTTATCCTCCCCTTCTTGAACAAAGGGACCACATTTGCTATCCTCCAGTCCTCTGGCACTATTCCTGTAGCCAATGATGACATAAAAATCAAAGCCAAAGGCTCAGCAATCTCTTCCCTGGCTTCCCAGAGAATCCTAGGATAAATCCCATCAGGCCCCGGGGACTTATCTATTTTCACCTTGTCCAGAATTGCCAACACTTCTTCCCTACGCACCTCAATGCCATCTATTCTAATAGCCTGGGTCTCAGCATTCTCCTCCACAACATTATCTTTTTCCTGAGTGAATACTGACGAAAAGTATTCATTTAGTATCTCGGTTATCTCCTCAGCCTCCACACACAACTTCCCACCACTGTCCTTGACTGGCCCTACTCTTACCCTAGTCATTCTTTTATTCCTGACATACCTATAGAAAGCTTTTGGGTTTTCCTTGATCCTACCTGCCAAAGACTTCTCATGTCCCCTCCTTGCTCGTCTTAGCTGTCTCTTTAGATCTTTCCTCGCTTCCTTGTAACTATCAAGCGCCCCAACTGAAACTTCACGCCTCATCTTCACATAGGCCTCCTTCTTCCTCTTAACAAGAGATTCCACTTCTTTGGTAAACCACGGTTCCCTCGCAATAGCTGTTCCTTGAACAAGCCCCACATATCCAGTGTGCCCAACCCTTGCAGCCTACTTCTCCAACCTACACATCCTAAGTCATGTGTAATGGCATCATAATTGCCCTTCCCCCAGCTATAACTCTTGCCCTGCGGGGTATACTTATCCCTTTCCAACACTAACGTAAAGGTCACCGAATTGTGGTCACTGTTTCCTGTTTCCAAAGTGCTCACCTACCTCCAGATCTAACACCTGGCCTGGTTCATTACCCAATTCATAGTCAGAAAATATGTAGATACTCTGTGCAATATTTTTTTGAAAATTTGATTCAAGAACCATCAACTGAGAAAGGGAATTAACCACCAGTGATTGTTTACATTACCCTCGAGGACCACGGAGACTCTGCACCGACAGCTTGGGTCACTGTCTGCATGGAGCCTGCACACAGAGTTCTCAACGTGGTGTGTGTGGGTTTCCTCCGGGTGCTCCGGTTTCCTCCCACAGTCCAAAGATGTGCAGGTTAGGCAGATTGGCCATTCAAAATTGCCCTCAAGTGTCCAAAATTGCCCTTGGTGCTGGGTGGGGTTACTGGGTTATGGGATAGGGTGGAGGTGTGAGCCGGTGCAGACCCAATGGGCCGAATGGCCTCCTTCTGAACTGTAAATTCTATGAAATCTATGAGTTGTTCATATGTGGCATTGTTGTGTCCACAAAGTTTAGTCTGCAGGTCGTTTTTCAATAAAAGTTTTACTCAACTAACTTTTATTTAATTGAAAAAAGAGCATGATGGGATAAGGCTCATTGGATAAATGTCAAGATTGCAGAAAAGGCATATATTTCAGGAAATATATGTTTCATTGCTGTTTTAAAATGCTGAAAAGTTATTAAAGCAAAAAGTGGTGAGGAGTGCCATAGTTCGCAGGCCCTGGAAAAGAATCAAGGCTATGGGCCAAGAACTGGTAAATGGGGTTAGGTAGACAGGTCATGCCTGTTTTTCATGCGTAGGTGCAGACTCGATGGGCCAAAGGCCCTCTTCTGTGCTGTATTATTCTGTGATTCTGAGTAGATTGTGATTGTATAATTTTTCTTTTTTTTTCACTTTTTCATGTCTCAATTTCACAACATGCAAGAAGTACTTGCTTTGTTCAGAAACAGTATATGATTTCTTTTCATTCTTTCCTGGGATATGAATATCATTGGTAAGGCCAGTAATTGATATCCATCCTTCACTGTCCTTGAGGCGATGGTGAGCCACCTTCTTAAACCGTTTCTGTCCATTCAGTGGAAATACACCCATCGTGCGATTATGAAAGTTGTCGTGGCCAATTATCTCAGCCTCATGACATCACTGCAGGAGTGGTGTTCAAAATGCCAACCATCTTCAGATGCTTCAGCCAATGGTTTTCACACCAACATAAGATTAGAATGCACAATGTTCAATGCCATCTGTAACTTCTTGGACACTGATGCAGTCTGCCAATTCAAAAACATTTACTAACATTTCAGCTTGGGCTGATAGTACCAAGTAACCTCACACCACAAAAGTACCATATACCGGCACAGTAGCACAGTGGTTAGCACAGTTGCTTCACAGCTCCAGGGTCCCAGGTTTGATTGGGTCATTGTGTGTGCGGAGTCTGCAAGTTCTCCCCGTGTCTGCGTGGATTTCCTCCGGGTGCTCCGGTTTCCTCCCACAGCCCAAAGATGTGCAGGTTAGCAGGAATGGTCATGCTAAATTGCCCTTGGGTGTTGAATGGGGTTACTTGGTTACGGGGATAGGGTGGAGGTGTGGGCTTAAGTGGGGTGCTTTTCCCAAGGGCCGGTAAAGATTCAATGGGCTGAATGGCCTCCTTGTGCACTGTAAATTCTATGATCTATGAATAAGAGAGAATCTAATAAACGCCTCATGGCATTCAATGACATTACTATCGCTGACTCCCTCTCTAACAACATCCGAAGGGTTACCATTGACCCGAAATTAACTCGACCAGCTAAAAAACACTGTGGCTATAAGAGCAAATCAGAGGCTGGGAATTCTACAGTGTGTAACTCACTTCCTGACTCCCCAAAGCATTCCCACTACCTGCATTGCACAAGTCAGGAGCATGACGGAATATTCTCCATTTTCCTGGATGAGTGTGGCTCACTACTCAAGAAGCTGTCACTGGGCGACTGAACCAGAGGCCTAGAGTAGGGCTCTGGGGACCCAGGTTCAAACCCCCCATGGTAAATGGTGAAATTTGAATTCAATAAAAATCTGGAATTAAAAGTCGAGTGATGACCATGAAACAATTGTCGCTTGTTGTAAAAACTCATCTGGTTCACTAACGTCCTTCAGGGAAGGAAATCTGCCATCCTTATCTGGTCTTGCCTTCATGTGACTCCAGACCCACAGCAATGTGGTTGACCCGTAACTGCCCCGTGAGGGGCAATTAGGGATGGACACCAAATGCTGGCACAGCCTGCGACGCTCACGTCCCATGAATGAATAAAAAAATGATGCTGCCATCATAGTTAATGAGCTATCGAAGTAGCAATATGATTAGAAAATGAGATAAGAATTGCATGATACATTCTCATCACGAACAACAATAACTCCCATTAGTTAAACTAGTTATAAGGAAACTGTAGGAGGACTACAGGCAACTGTGAGCTACCTATTTATGTGGTAGCTGCTATGCTTTAATATTATTAGGCAAGGTTTATGGAGAGCATTGTGAAATAACTTTAAAAAGTGGAAGTGATGATATTTGAGAATTGCCATTGATCATATAACTCTATATTGTCTCACAAAGATAGATTAAAACCTAGTTTAGTGGAACAAAGAATGTGGATATGCATGAAAAACTGAAAAAAGCACTTTTCTGAATAATCAAAGAACTAACCAAGCTTCAGAGCTCTTACCTCTGCATTTAGATTGTCTGCCAAACGATCCAGAAACTGGCTTTCAATTGGGTTCTGCTGAGTCAGTAGAGTTAAGTAATGACTCAGTTTGTCATGAGCAGTGATGATTGTGCCTTCACCAAATTTGTCAAACTGTGGTCGTCCAGCTCTGCCAAAAATCTGCATCACATCTAAAATTCCAAGGTCAACAAAGGAGCCCCTCTTTGCATCATATATTTGGGTGCCCTGTGGAAGAACCATGCAAAGACATTACAAACAACATGATAAATTTGCACAATTGACATTTACACAAATGTTTGTTTCCATAAAATAATTGAGCTTTCTATCAATACATCTTGAAAAAAAATAAGTCTATTACAAAAGATTGTGTTATAACTCATAACATCCATTCATTTTTGTTTTCTGCTTGTTTCTGTTTTATTGAATAATTTCCATGATAGCAAGTGCTCATGGCACAACTGATCCAACTCACTGTGAATGATTTTCTAAGGTCAATGGGGTTAGGTGAATTAAAATTATCAACCAGGAGTGTCTCAATTATCATTTCAACTTCGTCATCCATTCAATACCCCTGAGTCATGTTCATAACCATTTCGAGCTCCAACCTCAATGAGGAGGAGAAAGGAGTGATTGAAACACAAAGCTTAAAATTAATCATAATTCAAAGATTTGTTTGATAAGGGATATTTGACAGTAAGACTCTCTCTTTAAAATCTGATAATACAGAATAATTTATGGTTTAAGGATAGGTTACATACACATGCGCACTTATTACTGGGTTTTTAACCAATTTGTGAGTTGTAGGTTTAGCCCCTGAACAAGCTATAATAGGAATTTCGGGCGGGATTCCCCGTCTCTGGCGCGGCGTGCCCCCCGCCGGCAGCGGGATCCTTCGTCCCGGCAGCTGGCCAATAAGGTTTCCAGATGTGGCCACCCCCACGCCTTCAAGAAACACATGGGCATGAGTGTGCTGCCGGCAAAGCGGAGGATCCGCCGGCGGAGAATCCCACCCTTCATCTTTGTGATGAATGTAAGTCCTTTTTCTGTGTTACCAAAAAGTTTCTTTTAGATTCCACGATTCCAAGAAGAAAAAAATAAAAATGGTGAAAGCCAGCATAAATATTAAAACTTCATTTAATAAATCAGAATTTGAAGAGCTTATTAAAGAACTAATAAAACTAATTGAATCAAGAATTGCAAGTGTGGACTATTCACCAGTGATATCCTCCACCTAAATTTTCTAATTTTGTACGCTCTACATTTTATATATATTCAATAAGAGTCATACACTGCGAAGATACAGTGAAATGTAATTATAATCGCAGCTGTGTTAGTCTACTGGTGACGCACATTGGTATTGCAATACAGCCTGTGGCCTTAAGTTACTTGTGCAGCCGACAAATGCCCATTACATGTTTTATTAAAATAAATTGTAAGAACATGTCCCACGGCACTTTCAGAGATGTAATCAGACAAATGGATTGCAAGTCGAAGAAGAAGCTATTATATTAGGTGAGGTAATCAAACGTTCGGTTAAAAATGTGGCTTCAAGGAGCAGACGGAAAAACAGGGATTCCGGAAGGAAATTCTAAATTGTGAAATTAGACAGTTGAAGTCATGCTCGTGAATGGTGTGGCGAAGGTCCAACAACCAATGTCAGTAAAATAGTATTTTCCGGAAAGAGTGTGCAGCTGGATGAGAGTATGGAGATAGCTAAAGAGCCATTAAATGAATTAAGCATGAGGATGACAATTTTAAATTGGAAGCCCTGGCAGCATAGAGAAAACTTATTTCTTCAAAGGCAGGAATAATAGGTGAACAGGACTTGATCTGGGAGTTTTAGATGAGCTGAATTTTACAGATGGGAAGCCAGATAGCAGAACACAGATAGTTGCCTCTGCAGGTGACCATTATATAAAAACTGTTTCAGCAGCAGATGTGGAGGAGGTGAATGATGTCATGTCTATCAATGAAAGGGACTTATTACTGAATGCAATTCCTTTTTAAGAAAAGCAGGTTTCAGGTAGATGAGAATGTCCAAATCTCATTAGGTTCTTAAAGTCTCTGGGCCATTTGTGGCGGATTAACCTCCGTATTGACATAGCTGTGCTTAAATTCTGAAGTGTCTGTCTTGCCGAACCTTCCTGAATCAGACCGAGTGCGATTCCAGCAGCGCAGAGTGTCAGCTCCAGCGTTGAAATGTAAAAGAAGCGGAGGGAAGGCAGACATGCCGCCTTTTTATGGCACTAGCTGCAGTAAGGCAGGAGGGTTTAAATGTCCCATGGAAAATAACAGACCGGTGAGAAGGAAAGTGTCCAAGTTAAGTGAATGGGATGTGGGTGTGGGGATTCGGACATCAGGGGCTGGGGGGGTAGGGTGTGTGCTGTTGGCAGTGTATGACATCCTGGTTAGGGGTATGTGCGAGTGAATCGCACATTGTGGGCGGGGGTTGAACATTATGGGGTAATCGGACATCAGGATCGGGAGTGGTGGGGGCAGTAGAGTCAGACATTGGTTGAGGGGGGTCAGCTCAAGGGGATGGTGGTGAATTCTATGCAGGTGGAGAATACCATGGAGCATGGAGTGCTTTGTTTTCATAAATTTAGAGTACCCAATTCATTTTTTCCAATTAAGGGGCAATTTAGCGTGGCCAATCCACCTACCCTGCACATCTTTGGGTTGTGGGGGCGAAACCCATGCAAACGCTGGGAGAATGTGCAAACTCCACATGGATAGTGACCCAGAGCCGGGATCGAACCTGGGACCTCGGCACAGTGAGGCAGCAGGGCTAATCCACTGTGCCACCATGCTGCGAGAATGGAGTGCTTTGTTGGGGCATGGGCCTCAGTCTAGGTCTTCAAAATAGTTACGTTGGAGTTAGAAGTGCTTTTATTTCTTCTAACTCTTCCAGAGTAACTGAGTGTAAAACTGGCAGAACTATCTGAAGTTAGTAATTTTAAATAGCTTTGTTGGATGGTTCCCAGTGCTGCACAATTGTCCACAGAGCTTCTGGATGGGTAAAGCCTTATCTTGCAACCTCCGCAGGGAATTTCCCAACGCTTCTTTGGGGTATACCTCAAATCCAATTCTGGGGAATCAAGACATTACAGGCCCGTTTCTGGTACAAACTTGGACCTGTTGTATTTACCGTTGTGGGTATAAAGGCCTCCATACCATTCTGAGCACGTTGTTATTATAGGATTTGCTTGTCCAGCTAGCTGCCGACTTGCAAGATAGTATAATCCAGGTGTACATGAATTATGCTACCCTGACCTGGACTGGGTATTTGCATTATCTCACATGCTCAGAAGAGGAAGGTCTGCTGGACCGCAAACCTGCCAATCAGATCAGCAACAATTTAATAGGTATCAAGTGTTTATCCATTATGAAGACATAATGGCAAACCGATTATCCATTTGCAATGCTTGAGGGTGAACTTTGTTAGCATCTTAAAGAAATATCATTTTTGATCATTTCTTTCTAAAACTGCAATCCATAGAGCCATAGAAAGGTTACAGCACCGAAGGAGGCCATTCAGCCCATCTTGGCCAAGCTGACCCAAAGGCACCAGATGCCTTTTCTAATCCCACCTTCTTGCACACGGCCCATAGCCCTGTAATTTACAGCATTTAAGGTGCAGATCCGATTACCTTTTAAAAGAGTTTAGGGTCTCCGCCTTGACTGCCAACTTGGCAGTGAATTGCCGATACCCATGACTCTGTGCAAAAATATTCTTCCTCGTGTTCCCTCTACACCTTCTACTTTTGCTGAACCAATGAGCATGATTCTCCAGAAAGATTTCTAAGTGTGGTAGCGAGCAGGAACTACTGTGAGCTTCCTTGCCTCAGCCTGGCGAGGCCAGCAACGCTATTTAACGTTAATTGGTCCACTTAATGAGGCCTCACGGGATTCACACCATAAATGGGCAGCAGGGTAGCATGGTGGTTAGCATAAATGCTTCACAGCTCCAGGGTCCCAGGTTCGATTCCCGGCTGGGTCACTGTCTGTGTGGAGTCTGCACGTCCTCCCCCTGTGTGCGTGGGTTTCCTCCGGGTGCTCCGGTTTCCTCCCACAGTCCAAAGATGTGCGGGTTAGGTGGATTGGCTATGCTAAATTGCCCGTAGTGTCCTAACAAAAGTAAGGTTTAGGGGGGGGGGGGGTTGTTGGGTTACTGGTATAGGGTGGATACGTGGGTTTGAGTAGGGTGATCATGGCTCGGCACAACATTGAGGGCCGAAGGGCCTGTTCTGTGCTGTACTGTTCTATGTTCTATGAAGGCTCGCCAGCCGATTTGCTGGAATTGAGCTCGCCAGCTCTCTTCCCCCCCACCCCCAACAAGGTTGAGCAGCACTTTCACAATCAACTCCACTCAGCTCGCAACCATGGCCCTGAGACAGCCATCACCAAGGTTTAGAGACACACAACTGGGAAGGCTCCTAAATGTGGTGGAGGCCAGGAGGCATGTCCTGTTCCGCAGAAGGTCCCGGAGAGTGAGCCACAGGGCAGCCAATGCTGCCTGGGTCAAAGTGGCAGCGGCTGTCAGCTCGGGTAGCGTGGCCAGGAGGACTAGTCTCCAGAGCAGAGGGGTGCCAGACAGAAGAATCCTAACGATCTTCAAGGAACAGGCCCTAGAGATGACAGGGATGGCTGAGGACAGAGCGGTCACGAATGCGGCGATCAGTGTACAAAGCACAAAGGCAGCATATCAGGTGCCCCTGCGTTCATTGCCTGTGAGTGAAGATAGGTATTCACCTCCTCAGCCCCCCCACAGCAGCCCATCTGCCAGGTTCATGCTGGACTTTTTTAAAACTTTGCTTTTCCTGTAATTCGAAGTCAAGTTCTACAGCACTACCTGATCTGAATCTGATCTACCTGACCCAACTCCTGGGATCCCATCCGCCTGCCACACTAGTTTAAATATTCTCCAACAGAACAAGCAAAAGCCCCCGCAAGGATATTGGTCACAGCTCTGCCTGGGTGGAATCGGTCTGGTTTATACAGGTCCCACCTTCCCCAGAAAGGGACCCAGTGCCTCAAGAATCTGAATCCTTCCTGGCTAAAACCATCTCTCCAGCACAGGTTAATTTGTCTTATCCTTATTCCTGCTCTCGCTAGCATGTGGAACTGGGAGTAATCCTAAGATTACTACATTCGATGTCCTGCATTTTAATTTATCCCCTAACTTCCTGTGCTCAGCTTGCAGGTCCTCATCCCTTAGTTTACCCATGTCATTGGTACGAATGTGGACCATGACTATTGGCTGTTTACCTTCCCTCGCCAGAATGCCCTGCAGCCAATCACTGCACTGAATTTCAAAATAGAACGTTTAAAATTACATTTTCCCACGAATCTTGTCGGAGGAATAATGGTCAAAAGATCCAGAAAATTGCCCATTTTATATGTATGCACTGTGCTGCCAGTCTGTGGACAACTTCTTAATGAGTTGGTGGTGCCAATTTCCCATGTGCTGCTCCCCCTGCCCACTATTAGCCAGACACGACAGAAAATATTAAATCCTTCTCACTTCAGCTTCCACCATGCCTTGTTCAATTCAGCTGATCGGCACACCCCATTAAGTTCTAAAAACCCATCTTACTAACAAAGGCGCCATGAGTGATTGTATGTCTGACAACAGTTCTTAAACTCACAAAATAATCAGATTCCAAAATGAAGCAGGGGACAAATTGTTAAAGATATATAACAAAATAAAGAATTCTAGATCTTAGATATTGAGTGATTAATGAGGTAATGCTAACTCTATACAAACCCTCATTTAGGATGCAGTCAGATTATTGAGTGCAAATTTGGGTGCCACACTTTTAGAGATATGTTGTTACGACACCAAGTGTGTGGTTAATTCATCCCGAAGTCACAACACAAGTTAAGTAATAAATAATTCTTGATAAAAATACCCAAGTCTTTGGCTCTTAGCTGCCTAATAATTACAGTCACCAGGTTTGTAAATTGGAACAATTACTGTATATTTATAATAAGAATAATGATGGAAAATGTAGTAAATATAGCTGGGTAATAAGATAACTTATTACCCCTCTTTACTATCCCACCCTCTCTCACTCATACACACACACACACACAAGACAAACAAACACAGGAAGGGGGGAGGGATGCAATTAATAAGGATTAAGGGCAAAAGATAAGAGTCTTTGCTTCCAATGGAAGTTTTTTGGCACACTTTGCTCACAGCACACTCGCTTATTAAAATCTCTGGTGAACAGCTGGTAATGGTCTTCTTTGCAGAATTATTCATTCGAGTCAAAAGATGTGTAGGTTAGGTGGATTGGCCATGCTAAATTGTTCCTTAGTGTCCAAAAAGATTAGGTAAGATTACGGGGATAGGACAGAGTGTGGGCTTAAATCGGGTGCTCGTTCCAAGGACCAGTGCAGGCTCGATGGGTCATATGGCCTCCTTCTTCATTGTAAATTCTATGATTCCATGAAGAAAGAAAATTCAGTGCTTAGTGGCAGCAGGCTTTCTGGAGGCGCCTTATTTCTTATCAAACTGGGCTTCCGTTTGAGGTTCACATTCTGGCCATTATGTTTCTGTATAGACACTTTATTCCACATCTAACATTGCCTTCAGTTCTTGATTTAACTTCAAACCTTTGCAGTCCCAAGAGGATGACACCCAGTCTTGTTGGAAAGAGAGTCAGCCCTTACAGTGGCTTTCTGAAGCAAGTTTAGCTGGATCTTTAGGTAGAGGGTTAATTGGAATGCTCCATCAAAGCCTCAGAATCGAAAGTGAAACCAAAATGGAATCAGATCCAATCACTTCCTGCTGTCGGGCAGAGCACAGCCCGTTGGGCCAATTCATTGGCCAACAGCCAAATCAATCAAACCGAGTCATCAAGCATGTCAGCTAGGCTGCAACCACCAGCCTAAAACAGCACAGCCTTCTGGTTCCTTCTGTTTGAATTAAAAGTACAGACTGCTTTGCCTTAAAAGTCACAGGTCCATTAAACATGGATCATAATTGTTACAGCAAAAATATAAGAAAGGGGAAATAAGAGAATAAACAGGAAATAAAGAAGAAGAGCCCTAACAATGTGGAGAGGGCGCAGAAGCAATTCTCTAAACTATATTAGATGAGGGTTTTTAATCATATTAAAAAAGATATTAGAAAAACTTTTAATTAGAATTAATAAGATGAGGATGTGACCTGATTAGGTAAAATGGGAAAAATTCATTCTATTGGGACAGTGTGACGTTAACTAGAAGCTGTAAATTTAAGAACATGACCAAACATATGAGGGAGAAGTGAGAAGCTTGATTAATTGTTTTAAAACAACATGGCTCCAGACCGCATTGCAGCTTTGATACAAACATGGATAAAAGAGCCAAGTTCCAGAGATGAGTGATTTCCCTTGACTTCAATGCAGCATTTGACGGAGTACGACATCAAGGAGCCACAGCAAAACTGGAGTCAATGGGAATCTGGGGTAAACTCTCCACGGGTTGGAGTCATACCTTGCACAAAAAAATATGGTTGTGGTTATTGGGACCAATCATCACAGCACCAGGACATCACTGCAGAGGTTCCTCAGGACATTGTCCCTGTTCCAGGCACAGCCATCTTCAGCTACTTCATCAATTCAGAAATGGGGAATGTTCAAGTGCTGTTCGCAAGATCTGACAATAATCAGGTTTGGACTGCTAAGCGGCAAGTAACATCAGATAATGGGAGAATCCAACCATTGATGTTTAATCTGTAAAAGTGTATAGAGAGAAAAGACAGAGGAACCGAATTGATGCTCCTCTCTTTGAAAGCTATGAGCTGGGTTGTGAAGTTCAATGATTCCGAAAGGTCACACCAAGAGTTACTACCTCCCCTCTCTACTCCAGCGGCAGATTTACCTACAACATTACAGTAAAGAAGATCAAGGGCGGGATTCTCCCCTACCCGGCAGGGCGGGGGGTCCCGGCGGGATGGAGTGACGTGAACCACTCTGGCATCGGGCCGCCCCAAAGGTGCAGAAGTCTCCGCACCTTTAGGGGCTAAGTCCTAACATTGAGGGGCTAGGCCTGCGCCGGAGTGGTTGGCGCGCCACCGGCATCGGCCTTTGGCGCCACACCAGCCGGGGCCATAGGGACTTCGCCGGCCGGCAGAAGTCCGCGCATGCGCCGGAGCGTCAGCAGTTGCTGACGTCATCCTCGCGCATGCGCTGGGGAGGGGGTCACTTCCGCCTCCGCGGATGGGCGAGCTAATGGGGCTAAAGGTAGACAAGTCTCCTGGCCCTGATGGAATGCATCCCAGAGTGCTAAATGAAATGGCTAGCGAAATTGCAGATGCACTAGTGATAATTTACCGAAATTCACTAGACTCTGGGGTGGTCCCGGTGGATTGGAAATTAGCAAACGTGACACCACTGTTTAAAAAAGGAGGTAGGCAGAAAGCAGGAAATTATAGGCCAGTGAGCTTAACTTCGGCAGTAGGGAAGATGCTGGAATCTATCATCAAGGAAGAAATAGCGAGGCATCTGGATAGAAATTGTCCCATTGGGCAGACGCAGCATGGGTTCATAAAGGGCAGGTCATGCCTAACTAATTTAGTGGAATTTTTTGAGGACATTACCAGTGTAGTAGATAACGGGGAGCCAATGGATGTAGTATATCTGGATTTCCAGAAAGCCTTTGACAAGGTGCCATACAAAAGGTTGCTGCATCAGATAAAGATGCATGGCATTAAGGGTAAAGTAGTAGCATGGATAGAGGATTGGTTAATTAATAGAAAGCAAAGAGTGGGGATTAATGGGTGTTTCTCTGGTTGACAATAAGTAGCTAGTGGTGTCCCTCAGGGATCCGTTTTGGGCCCACAATTGTTCACAATTTACATAGATGATTTGGAGTTGGGGACCAAGGGCAATGTGTCCAAGTTTGCAGATGACACTAAAATGAGTGGTAAAGCGAAAAGTGCAGAGGATACTGGAAGTCTGCAGAGGGATTTGGATAGGTTAAGTGAATGGGCTAGGGTCTGTCAGATGGAATACAATGTTGACAAATGTGAGGTTATCCATTTTGGTAGGAATAACAGCAAACGGGATTATTATTTAAACGATAAAATGTTAAAGCATGCCACTGTGCAGAGAGACTTGGGTGTGCTAGTGCATGAGTCACAGAAGGTTGCTTTACAGGTGCAACAGGTGATTAAGAAGGCAAATGGAATTTTGTCCTTCATTGCGAGAGGGATGGAGTTTAAGACTAGGGAGGTTATGTTGCAATTGTATAAGATGTTAGTGAGGCCACACCTGGAGTATTGTGTTCAGTTTTGGTCTCCTTACTTGAGAAAGGACGTACTGGCACTGGAGGGTGTGCAGAGGAGATTAACTAGGTTAATCCCAGAGCTGAAGGGGTTGGATTATGAGGAGAGGTTGAGTAGACTGGGACTGTACCCGTTGGAATTTAGAAAGGATGAGGGGGGATCTTATAGGAACATTTAAAATTATGAAGGGAATAGATAGGATAGATGCGGGCAGGTTGTTTCCACTGGCGGGTGACAGCAGAACTAGGGGACATAGCCTCAAAATAAGGGGAAGTAGATTTAGGACTGAGTTTAGGAGGAACTTCTTCACCCAAAGGGTTGTGAATCTATGGAATTCCTTGCCCAGTGAAGCAGTTGAGGCTCCTTCATTACATGTTTTTAAGGTAAAGATAGATAGTTTTTTGAAGAATAAAGGGATGAAGGGTTATGGTGTTCGGGCCGGAAAGTGGAGTTGAGTCCACAAAAGATCAGCCATGATCTCATTGAATGGCGGAGCAGGCTCGAGGGGCCAGATGGCCTACTCCTGCTCCTAGTTCTTATGGTGAAGACTATGGCGTATGCGGAAGGAAAAGAGTGCCCCCACGGCACAGGCCCGCCCGCCGATCGGTGGGCCCCGACCGCGGGCCAACCCACCATGGGGGCACCCCCCGGGGCCAGATTGCCCCGGAGCCTGCCCGTGCCACCTGGTCCCGCCGGTAAGTTAGGCGATTTGATCCACACCTGCAGAAGAGGCATAACAGCGGCGGGACTTCGGCCCATCGCGGGCCGGAGAATTGCAGGGGATGGGTGGGCCCGACGACAGGCACGGCGCGATTCCCGCCCCTGCCGAATCTCTGGTGCCGGAGAATTCAGGACACGGCGGGGGCGGGATTGACGCCGGCCCCGGGAGATTCTCTGACCCGTCTCTGCAAACCATTGCCAATCAAGGCTAGATCACAAACCCTTCAGATCGCTGGTACCTGTGCAGACGCGGACCACCCAGCCAAGTAACCTGAAACCTCCAACATTCTCTGACCACTGGCAACCAGGCAATGTAGTAGTAATAAAAATAATAATGTTAGATTACCACCAGCCTTCAGGACTACTATCACCAAGAAGGTGTGATCGTTTGACCCTTTGCACAACTCCAACTTATAAACACAACCACCAGGCAGGTCAGATCTCCTCTGCTATTTTAGCTGGCACAACCTTTTCAACCGTCCAATCACAAGGCAAATTCAGAATTGAAATAACCAGGGAGACCTTGGACATTTCTTTTGAGTTGTCAAAGGTTTCTGGATTTTCTTCCGAAATTATTCTTTTGAACCAAGTTCAGCTTTTCCCAGAGGTCTGAATACATAAAATCCACTTCGACTTGGAGTTTCTGCATGATTTCCACCCAGATGAAAATTTCATATGAACAGAACCAGATCAAAAACACAAAGGCATATGGAATTTGACGCTTAAGTGATGGATTAATGATTTATCCAGAAGAGATTACCATGTAAAGTTTTTTTAAAGTTTGCAGGAGAGAAGAATAAATGCTGCCATGAACTTTCAGCAGAACATCCTGCCTGGCTCTAACAAAACATTTACACCCTCACCTATCTGACCATGATTGAAAAGTTTGCGCTGAATAAATGGAACAATACCATAACATTCGAGAGATGAAAAAATAAAAACTTGGATTAGTCTACGTGAATTACAAATTAATAAAATCAGAGAGAGATTGTTTTCACTGACTTTACCTTGATGATGACAGCATGCGCAGGAAGATTGACACCCCAGGCCAAGGTAGCTGTGCAAACCAACACTTTTATGTGTCCACGCGAAAAGCAGCTTTCAACCAAATTCCGGTCCTGACGTAACATTCCAGCATGGTGAATGCCAAATCCATCTGGGAACAACTCACGGAGCTGTTTGTTCCGGGATTTCTGAATCTGAGGGTTTATCAAAAACAATTGGTTCAGTACTTCTCCAGCTTTAGCCTCAAATGCAACTAAATGACTTTTTAAGCTACTAATCAATTGAAGAGTCACATTTGACTCAGTTTTAACTTTAGAGGGCCTTTTTTTTAATTCTTTCATGGGATGTGTATGCAGCTGGCCAGACCAACATTTACTATCCTTTGAGAAGGTGGAGGTGAGGTGCCTTTTTGAGCCGTTGCAGTCTACTTAGTGCGCCCACAGTGTTATTAGGAAGGCAAACCCAGCATTTTGACCCACCACCATGGGGTGAGGATTGTGGAGTCAGCAATGATACTGCTTGTGAATATCAAGGGGGAGATGGTTGGATTCTCTCTTATTGGAGATGATCATTGTCTGGCAATGTTCCAGCTGGGTCTCCTGGAAATGTTGGTCTTTGGAATTCTCTTACACAGTGTAGTGGAAGCTGGGTCATTGATTGCATTCAAGGTTGAGCCAGACAGATTTTTGACCTACATGAGCACCAGGCATTAGGGGGAAAGGGAGGAAAGTGGAGGCAATCAGATCATCCATGATCTTATTGAGTGGTGGCTGAAGGCCTACTCCTGCTCCTATTTCTTATTTGTGATCTTAAATAGTTTACTGCCACGGTAATATTTCTTACTGAAAAATGAAAACAATACATAGCAATGCTCAGTGTTATAAGTTATAGGCAATGCATCAGACCTTAGTTCATAAATAGGTGATACATTTTAGTCCTGATACCATGCATCACATACATGTCACCAAAAATTGTTTCAGTAAAGGGTATAAACATACATATGAAAAGAGTTTAAAAACATTATACAGCCCAACAGTGCCTTCCGGCACATACAATAATTTCCTGATAGTGTCTAATGCACCCTTGAATTCAATAACTACCACAGCAGATCACTGTGACAGATATCTGTGACAGATATCTCTGGAAGATATCAGATGCAAGAACTGGTGGACATTTCAACACCATAACTATTTTCATAGTGATCTCTTGCCTACTGTACTTAAAATGTTTCCAGGCAGTGGGTGAGTTGGACTGAGCTAAAAGTTGTAACAACTTCTCAGAACTGAGGTGGCACTCACAAAATACTGAATGTTCACTGAAGTGTCAATTATATTGTCAATATAATTGTGAATTGTCAATTATAGCAACTTATAACACATTACAGTTGAACGGTTACTGAATGCGATTATATGTAATGCCTGGAAAATTCAAATAAAAATATAACTTTAATGAAATACATGGGTCAAGTATATCAATGCTGGTGACCTGTTTCTTGTTTCTAGAAATTCTGTTTTTGCATATCAAATTTTCTTTTTACAGAAACATATCTGATCACACCACATGTCAATCTTTCTTATATGTATATATATTTTTTTCAATCCAGCTGCACAATTGACAATTCTTGTCAATTAAATTAACACAAAGACCAGCATGCAAGTACTTACCCGCTAAACATACAGTATTAGCAATTTTCCAACTATCTGTAACTATTATATGAACAATGCATATCCGTGACCAATTTCAAGGCAACATTTTCCTTAGAGTTGATTTTTCTAAGTCACTAAAGTACTGAGATTACATTACGATATTATACTTATTGCTGTGTATTGGGCAGCACAATTTGGTAGGGTGCTGGTGGTGGAGGGAGGGGGGGGGGAAACAACAGACAGTGTTTAAAAAAACTTTCAAGGATCAAACCCATTAATTTCATCCTTTATGACAACACAATTTAGAGAAAAAAGACAAAACATGCTATATTACATCACTGATGTTTGAGTAATGAAAACACTAACAGTGCAAACTTCAAGTAGCTGTAATACTGTACATCTGCAAAGGAACTTCACGTGCGAGAGTAAAATTTCTATTGATATAGTAGTACATTATTAGGACTCCAGACACCTCAAACCACATCACGTCAAATGAACCACTGAAATGCAGATTGTCATACAGGGTCGAAGTTTCCACCATGGGAGATTGAAAATGGCTGGTCTACAAGATACAAGCTGTCTCAAGTACAATTATTTGTAAATACAGTAAACAAATAGGTGGTAAGGCAGGTGGTGAGGACAACACAGAATCTTCAGAGGGATACATACAGGTTAAGTGAGTGGGTAAAAACTTGACACTTGAAATATGATGTAGGAAGATGTAAAGTGTAGCCATGCTGGCCACGCAAAATGGACACTGAGCCAAACTAAAATGGAAGGCTGCTGAGAAACAGACAGTTCAGCCAGAACAGCAGTCTGCAAAGAGCAGTTTGCATTCTGCAGCAGCAGAAACCAGTTTGGGCTCAGGTGAAAAGACCTTAGCTAGGTGCAAATGGCAAAACGCTTTGCATGCTAATGAGGCCATCAGACTTGAACACCCACACAATAGATACATTTGGTTCTGAATGGACACATTCCAATCAAGACCCAGACATCGAGGCACCAGAAACCTCCGAACAAAAGGACATAAGAAACGCCCCCTCCATCACGGAGACCCCCTCGCATTGGGGAATCAATCCAGTATCGATAAGAAATTGATCCAATAGGTAGAGCCCGCCCGAGAAGAGGGAAGGACAACGGAACCCCTATAAAAGATAGGGACCTCGTGTTGTCCGGTCTGTTAAACCCGTGCTCCGGCTCCGACTGACACCTGGTATCCTGACTCCAGCCGTTGAGCACCAGCCGCCGAAACCGTAAGTTCAACGCTCGCTACGCGATCCAAGCCCACTAGACTCCCAAGTGCCAGAACGCTTGCTGAAGGCTGCAGACAAAACCAGGACGAAGGCCTCGTTCTCTGACCTTGCCTGTTCCTGTTAGATAAGTATTCTGTTTGCTTATGTTTAGTTGTAGCTTAGTCTCTTAGTGTGTGTGCATGAGTATTTATTATTAACTGTATAATAAATATTGATCGTTTGAACTTGACTAATCGGTGTATCGTCTTTATTACTTTGAACTTGACCTTGGAATACTTGTGACGTTGCCTATACGGCAACTGGCGACTCCAGAGCTAAATAATTACATAGAACAGAGCCTAGCAGTGTTAAGCACACGTCGAACTCGGAGGCGTGTTAATACACTCCAATAAACGCGTTTTACGCCCATAGTAAAACGTGCAACATTTAGTGGCGACATCCGCCGGGACCCTGTTGTAAGTGGAAACACCACAGTGTCCAGGACCCTGAAATTTGAATTAGAACTCCAAATTGCAGAGAAAGAAAGAGATCACAAGTATTCAAGGTGTTCAAAATAATAAGCGAAATTCGGAAGTGTGTTTTAGTGCATGCGTACTAACAGGGCTGTAAGGTAAAACTGAAAGCTTTTTGTTGCGACAAACTTTCGGTAGTTTTGTAATCGGAAAATAGCGTAAGCCGTACCCTTTTCACGAAACACCACCCCAGCAACCCCCTGTTCCAAATTATAAAAAGAGAGTCAGAGGAAATGGCCATGCAGGCAATGGAACGTCTGATGGATCCAGCAAAGTTTGTGGTCGCAGCGACCAGCAGCAGTAGCAGAGTAGGCCAGTGTCCCACGTGGGAGCTGGAACTCCGCAAATATCTGCAGGGAAAGGGATGGCCCCTTTGGAAAGAGTTTTGTGCAAATGAGGAGACAGGTCCCGGAAGTATAGGTCATACTTGGTGGGAGAACCTCTCTCAAATACACAAAAAGAGTTTAGGTAAAGCACGCAAGCCGATGGCGATTGTGTCCTGCTTGGCACAGTTGCGAGGCGCAGAGGAGGTCATCAGGACGCTCCGGGCAGATTTAGAGGAAAGGAACCGAATGAGTAAGGTCGATGTCAGGGACATCGAGAAAGAAAACCTGGAATTAAAAGGGAAGTTGGCAGAGAAGGGTAGAGAGGTGGATGATGCCAAGAGGGCTCACCAGTCTTGTCTAGCTCATCTGAACAGTTCCCAGACCCAGTATGAGAAAGCCTATCAGGACGTGCAACGTGCCGTTCTGATAAGACAGGAATCGGAAAAGCAGGTGGAGGCATTGCAGAGGCAATGTTCCGATCTCAAAGCAGCTTTGAGAGCACTCCATGCTGCAACGACCGAACAAAGACAAAGCACAGTTGACCACGCGAAATGCAGGAAACAGATTGCGGAATTGCAATCTCTGCTTTCGGTGCAGAATGGCTTCCAAAGCACCTTTGGAGCTCAGTTAGATGGGGAAAACGCCCCAGATTGGCAGGAATTAAGCGAGACAGCGCAGCGTTATGTTCAGGGAACATGTGCGCCCGCAGCTCAGCAGAAACGACAGGCACCCCAACCCCCCACAGCTCAGATCATAACCGCACCCATGAATCCCGTAACCACACAGAGGAAAGCCGAATCAGAAGGCGCCCCAGACATAACTTACACCACCCCTTTAACAGTAACCCAGCTAAGGGACGCTTGTGAAAAGATCACTCCGTTCCTCCCCACCGCAGACCCCCACCAGTTCTTTGCAAAAGTAAAACAGCAGGCTACCATGTACGGCCTGGATGAGAGAGAGCAGGTTAAGCTCACCGTGCTGAGCTTAGACCAGAGTGTAGTGGCAGCCCTCCCCGACCCACAGAACGTGGCAGGAGGCAGCCTAGAGGAGATGCACACTGCCATTTTAGATGCCATCGGGTACAATAGAGGTGACCCCGTAGAAGGATTAAATAAGTGCAGGCAGAAGAGATCCGAACACCCCACAGCATTCGCAGGAAGGCTGTGGATTCACTTCAGCGCAGTTTTCGGACAGCTAGATAGAGCGCATTTAACCCGCGAAAACATGGTTAAATGGACGCGCACAATTATCTCACACGCAACAGAGGCAGGACAGAGCGCTTGCAATAATTACGACCCCTCAGAAGAGGCCCATAACGAAAAATGGGTCCTGAAAAGATTGTCCCGCGCTTGGGAGCAATCGCTTCAGGCAAAAGGAAAAGTTAGATCCCCAGAAGAGGCTCAGGCTGCTGCAGATATCCAAGCAGTCAGAGAGCACCAGAAGCCCGCATGGGTAAATGAAGGCAAGAGCAGCCCTCAACAGAAAGGACAGGAGTGCTATAACTGTGGACAGTTAGGGCATTGGGCAAAAGAATGCCAAGCACCCCAGCGATCTCAGAGAGGCCAGCAGACAGGCACTCTGAACCGCAACAAGGCAAAACCCATCCACAATGTAGCAGTACAGTCAGGACCCACCAATGTGGACGAGACGAACTGACGGTGTTCGGGCTCCCCCACTTGGGTCTGTGACACACTATGGGACTCATCAGGGAGGCCCGTAGTCACGGCACAAGTCAAAGGGAAGCCCATAGAGTTACTGTGGGACACAGGAGGCTCCCGCACCACCATTAACTCCACAACCACGGCACACGCAGACACGTGGCCGACCACCTCCACCATCACACTTAGCGGGTTCACCGGACACTCGCAGCAGGGACATATCACAGCACCCGTAGCGATCCAGCTAGGGAACATTAGCACAAGGCACCCCGTAGTTTTAGTAAATCTTCCCCGGACAGCAGAGCACATCCTGGGGATAGATTTTATGAACGCTCACAGCTTGTCGTTCGACCCAGTGAACCAGTGTGTCTGGCGAATGGCGAGATCAGACAGAGCCCCAGCCACCCTCACAGTAGGAGACTACGCTAATCGGATTAGCGCAGTGGGAGAGTACTCATTCGACCTGACTACACTCCACACCGACAGACAAATTAAGGCCCTACTAAACAAACACAGGACAGCATTTGCAAGTCACCGTCATGACTGTGGCAGAATGACTGGACAAGTTCATGTTACCGGACAGGACCCCCGACCGCAAAAGCAGTATAGATTTCCCCTCGAGGCAGAGGTGGAAATAGAAAAAGTTATAGGCAGCTTGTTGGAACAAGGTGTACTGAGAACGGTAGCCTCCACCAACAATGCCCCTATTTGGCCAGTGAGGAAGCCCGATGGATCATGGCGTCTGACCATCGATTATCGGGAACTCAACAAAGTAACCCCCGCAGTAGCCCCAACGGTAGCTACTAGTCCCGAGACCATGCTCAAGCAGGGTCTCAACGCCAAGTACTTCACGGTATTGGACATCAGTAATGGATTCTGGTCAATACCATTGGCAAAAGTGTGCCAATACAAATTCGCATTCACTTTTAAAACACAGCAGTACACGTGGACATGCCTCCCACAAGGATTCCACAATTCCCCCTCCATTTTCCACCGACAGCTGGCAAGTGGATTAGAAAAATTTTCCCGACCCGAATGTCTGGTACAGTATGTAGACGACATACTACTGCAGACAGACACAAAGGCAGAGCACATTTCGCTTCTGGCCGAACTCCTGGAACTCTTAACTGAAATTGGCTGTAAAGTTAACCCGAAAAAGGCCCAAATATTGGAAAGTAAAGTGATGTATTTGGGATCAGTCATCACGCACGGCAAACGCGAGATCGAATTCAAAAGAATTGATTCGATTGTCAAATTGCCCCTTCCCCAGAATGTTTCAGCCCTCCGGTCGTTTTTAGGACTGGTTGGCTATTGTCGGAACCACATCGACGGATTCGCGACAAAAGCCGCCCCACTTTCAGACCTCCTTAAGAAAGGAGCCCCCTGGGAATGGCTTCCGCAGCATACAGGCGCTGTGGAAGAGTTGAAACGAGCCCTTGGTGCAGCACCCGCGCTGCTAGTCCCCGACCAACTTTCACCGTACGCAATAGAGGTAGCGAGCACCGATCTAACCCTCTCGGCCGTGTTGCTTCAAGAACGGCACGAGCAGCTAAGACCAGTGGCTTATGCCTCCCGACTGTTAGACCCGGTAGAACAAGGATTTTCAGCCTGTGAGAGGCACCTCCTTGCTGTCTTCTGGGCAGTGCAGTATTTCTCATACATCACCGGACTAAACCCCATCACCATTCTAACCGAACATACACCCACACAGCTACTACTAGACGGTCGACTGAAGGACGGTTCAGTTAGCCAGATTAGGGCAGCTAGGTGGACCCTACTTTTACAAGGACGGGACATTACTGTAAAACGGACACGCACACACACATACTTAGCCGACAACCTCCAATACCCCGGACAGCCCCATGACTGTGAAATTGTAGCTCCCCTGCATAACACAGGACCCTTTTTAGCAAAAACACCCCCCAGGAAGATAGGGAACCCGAAACAAAGCCCCCAGCCCACAGACACGTGTGGACCCTTGAGGATTTATGTAGACGGTTCCTCCACAGTTTTAAATGGTGAGCGTATCACAGGATGCGGCATCTATGTAGAGGACGCGCAGGGGCGCGCTCTCGAAGAGATAGCTCTTAAGTTACCAGGTCACTTAGGCGCGCAGGCAGCAGAGCTAGCAGCCATAGCGTACATAGTGGACCACCCCGATTCTTTCCCCAGCCCAGCAGACATATATTCAGACAGCTTATATGTCTGTAACAGTTTAACCGATTTTCTGCCCCTGTGGAGGACACGAGGTTTTGTCTCCGCAGACGGAAAACCCCTTCCATCAGCCCCCTTACTCCAGCATATCCTAGAGAAAGTGAAGGACAGGACCTTCGGCATTATAAAAGTTCGAAGCCACCATAGGTCATCACCCCCTGGGAATGTAAAGGCCGACGCATTGGCTAAGGCAGGTTCCAGGAGAGGACACTTATGGACCCCCCCAGCTAGCGCACCAGCTAGCGCCCCTGTGAGCGCAGTCCAAGTCTCACAGACTGATATTAAAGATCTCGTGGCAGCACAAAAACAGGACGCAGACCTCAGGGAGGTTTTCAAGGGAAACTTTGTGCCTGCTTACGAGCACTTTAAACACGCACTGACCACACATGAGGGTGTGATCATTAGGGACCAACTTTATGTGGTCCCACAGCAGGACAGGAATCAGATGATTGCCTTGTTCCACGACGGACACGGGCATCAGGGAATTGATGCAACAACAAGGCACCTCAGGCAACTCTGTTGGTGGCCTAATCTCAGGAATGATGTAACGCACTACATAGAGAATTGCCTGATTTGTGCTCAGAATAACCCGGAGAGGTATTCTAAGAAAGCACAACTTCGGCATACTCGCCCAGTTAACGGCCCTTGGACAAACCTCCAGATCGATTTTATAGGTCCATTGCCCCCTTGTAGGAATGGCTATAAATACGTTCTGGTGGTGATAGATACCTTTACCAAGTGGGTAGAGGCATTTCCCTCACGAACAAATACAGCAAAGACAGCTGCAAAGATCCTGACCCACCACATCTTCACGAGATGGGGTTTACCCCGAAGTATCGATTCGGACCAGGGATCTCACTTTACAGGACGGGTCATGAGGAACGTCCTGACAATATTCGGAATCAAACAGAACTTCCACATTGCGTATCATCCACAGTCCAGCGGGATTGTGGAGCGCATGAATCGGACCCTAAAAACTACCCTTAGGAAAATGGTTCAAGAGAACAATTCCACATGGGATTCAGTGCTCCCATTTGCACTTATGTTCATAAGGAACACTGTCTCCACATCGACAGGATACACACCACACACACTCATGACCGGACGCCCTATGAAAGGTACAGAATTCCTTTTAGGACTGGACATGACAAGCCCCGAAGTGACGGCCCTCACACATGAAAAGGCGGTTAAAGATCTAGTTGAGACTGTGAGGTCTGCACAGCTCGCAGCCGCAGTCCAGCTAGGGAAACGCCGACAGCAACGGACTGCCTGTTTCAATAAGACCGTACACACCACAGAATTCCAGGTTGGGCAACAGGTAATGTTATCTGTTTATAACCCCAGCAGTTTTTTGGCTCCAAAATATTCCGGTCCCTACTCAATTTCGGACAAAATTAGCCCCTCCGTTTACAGGATCAAATATCCTAATGGGAAGACCGCGTGGTTCCATATAAACCAGTTAAAGGCTTATGGAACACAGGCCAACCATGCTCACCATGTCCTGCTAGACGCAGCAGAACACTTCACCCCGCCCACCAGAGACACTTTTCCACCATCCCCCTCACAGACCAGTTCATCCACGGACTCGCCCACGACTCCGCCCACAGACCACTACAGACCACGCCCCGACACGCCCACAAGCTGCCACAGCAGAGACAGTAGGACAGACACTGACTCTGAAGACAGCGACAGCACACAGCCATACAGCCCACACTGCACCAACTACGACCCCGACTCCAGTGACCCCATGGAAGTCACCTACCTCAAATATCCAGAACCACCACCCGACCCCGACTACCCCGCCAACACACTCGACACTACACAATGGCACAGGGACAATTCCTACAGACTTGTCCGCAATGACGAGAGTGACCCCCGGTCACACAACTCCAAAGTAGCATGCCTGATCCACACAAGGGTGTGGGATCCGGGAGAGCAGGACGACACGGTGTCTGACTCCCGACACGGCAACCCCTTTGTGACCCTGTTCACAGAGGCAGAATCAAAGTGAGGTGTCCAGATGATGTAAGATAGGAATCGTTTGAGGGAAACGATGTCCTTTCTGATGGAACCTGCACGTATGTTTGTCTTCGTTTTATGTTTGTTTGTTTTCAGGATTGTACATTGTTCAGCTGGAGGATGGACATCTTCTTTTCAGCTGAAAAGATTGTGACCACCTCACATGCACGTTAGTTTGTCCGCAGATACTTCTGAGAACTTCGGTTTGATTGGAGATCTTTTCCAAAGTTGTAAGGCCACACGCCAAATAGTTTATCTGCAGATATCTCTGAGAACTTCAGTGATGTCCTCAGTTGGAGCATCTTGGCTCCCTTGGTTTTTTAGGTGCCCCTCTATTCGGCGAAATAGAGGCTGCAAGTCATGGTAAACACATTCGTACCCGTTTCTTTCCAGGTTACTCAGGCAGTGGACAAACGGCACTGAGGACCCGCCCTGTCTGAGAACCAACCCTTGGTCAGCCAAGCTCGGGTATGGCACAGCACGCCCTACCCGGGGATCCCATCCAACTCATACCCGTAGCGGCCCATACGCAACTCATTCGGATGTTTATTTCCAAGTTTGTTTTCATTTTACGTTAGGTAGCCCTTCGGCCGCCATCCCACATGCTATTTACATCCGGGAACATTCGGATGGTAAATCAGCAAAGCCTGCGAGACGGCTCGCAGAAGGAAGGATTGTTAGGTGTATGCTGGTCTGTAAATTCGCTTTTTGAAAAAAAAAAATGAGGGGAGTCACAGGGTGTGACTTAGCCAGTCATTTTAAAGGGTCAATTGGGTTTTGAAAGACAGATGCACTAACAAGTAAAGGTCTTAAACTGTGTATTGACAGATACTGTGCTTGATCCCAAAGGTTTCAAAGGACGAGACAGAGGTCGAAGCCAGGATTGTCAATACCAGAGGAAGAAGGAAGAGAAAGAAGAAGAACAACAAAAGATGATGGAAGCCCACTTATTACTATTTAATGTCATATGTATATGTGTGGAAACAAGACACGTTTCCCCCACAACCCCCACCGTAAATGTTTCCACTACAGCAAACCCCCAGTGCTCAGCTCTGATCAGCGAGGTTCAGACCTGGTGTACTAAATTCATGACGTGGTACTCCATGTCCTACATAATCGAATCACTGTTGGTGATCGCGATCCTCATCATCCTAGTGCAGACCCTCAGGTTGAGGAAATGGAAGAGGAGAGCCTCTCGTTCCAGCACCTCACCCATCTATAGAGTGCAATCCCCCATCTTCGGATTCCACCAAACCCCTCAACCCCTCACTGATTACAACACTCTGTAAATAAAATTCAGCCATGTATTATATTGTTCCATACTCGACTGCCGAGTTGGGAAGTGTGATGTTGTGGTGTGAATGGTTAAGGTTTAGAGTGATTAAATGTTTAAGTTAAGGTTAAGGTCAATAGTGATAGGTAGAGGTTCCCAATTGTAGTAATGCATGTCCCTTTTGACATAGGGCCAAGTAGAGATGTTAGTTAAAATTTTTTTTCTCTTCTTCCCATAGTTTAGAACAGAGTAGAACAGGAACTGGCAAGAGGTCAGAACACAAGGAGGCAAAGTACATAGGTGATCCTTCACAATAGTATGATTGTGAGGATCACAAGGAGGGAATGTAGCCATGCTGGCCACGCAAAATGGACACTGAGCCAAACTAAAATGGAAGGCTGCTGAGAAACAGACAGTTCAGCCAGAACAGCAGTCTGCAAAGAGCAGTTTGCATTCTGCAGCAGCAGAAACCAGTTTGGGCTCAGGTGAAAAGACCTTAGCTAGGTGCAAATGGCAAAACGCTTTGCATGCTAATGAGGCCATCAGACTTGAACACCCACACAATAGATACATTTGGTTCTGAATGGACACATTCCAATCAAGACCCAGACATCGAGGCACCAGAAACCTCCGAACAAAAGGACATAAGAAACGCCCCCTCCATCACGGAGACCCCCTCGCATTGGGGAATCAATCCAGTATCGATAAGAAATTGATCCAATAGGTAGAGCCCGCCCGAGAAGAGGGAAGGACAACGGAACCCCTATAAAAGATAGGGACCTCGTGTTGTCCGGTCTGTTAAACCCGTGCTCCGGCTCCGACTGACACCTGGTATCCTGACTCCAGCCGTTGAGCACCAGCCGCCGAAACCGTAAGTTCAACGCTCGCTACGCGATCCAAGCCCACTAGACTCCCAAGTGCCAGAACGCTTGCTGAAGGCTGCAGACAAAACCAGGACGAAGGCCTCGTTCTCTGACCTTGCCTGTTCCTGTTAGATAAGTATTCTGTTTGCTTATGTTTAGTTGTAGCTTAGTCTCTTAGTGTGTGTGCATGAGTATTTATTATTAACTGTATAATAAATATTGATCGTTTGAACTTGACTAATCGGTGTATCGTCTTTATTACTTTGAACTTGACCTTGGAATACTTGTGACGTTGCCTATACGGCAACTGGCGACTCCAGAGCTAAATAATTACATAGAACAGAGCCTAGCAGTGTTAAGCACACGTCGAACTCGGAGGCGTGTTAATACACTCCAATAAACGCGTTTTACGCCCATAGTAAAACGTGCAACAAAAGTTATGCACTTTTGTAGGAATAATAAAGGAGCTGAATACTATTTAAATGGATAAAGCCTTCAGAAATCTGCAGCACAAAGGGATTTGGGGATCCTCATGCATAAATCACAAAAAGCTAGCATGCAAGTTCAACAAGCAACAGGGAAGGCAAATGGAATGCAGTCCAGGGAGGTTCACTATGTTGATTTCAGATATGGAGGAATTTTGTGAGACGAGGTTGTGCGAGTTGTGCCTGTACTCATTGGAATTTATAAGAATAAGAGATGACCTTATTGAGACACAAAAAAATCGCAGGAGGCTTGACAGGGTAGATGCTAGGCTGTTTCCTTGTGGGAGAGTCTAGGGCAGAGGGTATAATCTCAAAAGGGGTCACCCATTTAAGACAGAGAAGAAGTCAAATTTCTTCTCTCAGAGGTTTGTGAATCTGTGGAATTCTTTACCGCAGAGGCCTATCGAGATTGGGTAATTAAATATGCTCAAGGTTGTGATCGACAGATTTTTAAACAGCAAGGGAATCAAGGGTGTTGGAGGACATTTTCTGATACTGGACTATGATATAAATTATAGGTGGCTCTGTAACTACATTTTTGCTCTTATATTACTTTTGAATAGTTCTGCTGAGACAAAAGGTACTCATTGGCTTAGATGCCTGCTTAAAAGAGGCAATTTTTAGAAATAGATAGTGTATACACAATGCTTGGTAATATCAGAAAGGACACAAAATGGCTGTCAGCTATGACAGCAATACGAAAGACACAAAATGGCGGAACTAGCCACATTCCTGAACAATAAGTTACAAACTGTGTAAACGACCTATGAGAACCAGGCGTGGATATGTATAGGGAATATTTTAACAGCCGCTGATACCAGCTTCACAGAACAAGGAATGTAATGTATTCTTAAGTTCAAGGTCCCCAACTGCAGGCAGGACATATCCTTATGTTAGTCTTGAGTGACTTTTGCATGAAATTAGGGGCGGGTAAAACAACACCCACTTTAACCATATGTGATAACTGGGATGCTAAGAAAATTGATTGACTGCATGTAATGAATTGTGATGCGAATATAGTTGATTGATTGTATGTAAATGAGAATACAACTAATTCCGCCCCTTGAATCTGTATATTAACCCCACGTGAACTTTAGCTCAAGTGAGAAAGAGTATTGCGAGACTGCGTAGTCTTCAAATCTTTCTCCCAGATCTGAAATAATAAACTGCTTCTTTACTTACTCAAACAGGCCTATGTGTGAATATTTTCACCTCGAACAAAGGGTTATGGGGATAAGGCAGGAAAATGGAGTTGAGGATTGTCACTTCAGATCAGTCACAATCTCATTGAATTGTAGAGCAGGTTCAATGGTCAAATGGCATACTGCTGCTCCTGTCTTAAGGTCCTACAGTAGCTGTTTGCAATCGATGAACACAGCATCCACTCTGTGCGCAAACCCCAGAAATATCAATGAAATAAATTGACCAATTAATTTATTTCTTGGTAGTAATAATTAAGGGAGGAATATTAACAAGACATTGGAAAAACTCCCAAACCCCCAGTCTTAAACAGGGGTTTAACATTTTGTCCAAAAATTGGTGCCAAATGTTGCAATCATTAATTGCTGCACTGGATTGTCACTCTAAATACTCAAATTCCTATCAACCTTCTAATTCAGAATTGTTAATTAAATGAAATTGATGCCGAAAATAATTAGAACATAAACCAGAATATCGCCAAAGGTAAGGAAGACCATGAAATTGTATCACCACCCTCAAAATGATTCACAAGCCATGGAGTTACTTCAAAAGTCAGGCGGAATCCATCAAGAAAACAATACAACATACAAAAACAGAAAAAGACCAATTGGTCCATCAAGCCTGTCGGACACCTTGATGGTTGAAACACAATGACTCTCTCCTCTCATTTCCCTCATGGCAGTTGAAATTTCAGGTATTAATCTTTTAACTAAAAATATATAGCAGATGTTGGAAATCTGAAACTTTGCTCGTAGAAACTCCACAGATCAGAATTAAAGAACTTTGGTGAAATCTAATGGCTGCACCGTTGTCGGGATGTAACATGGCACGTAAATCTCACGAGAGGCCTTTCGCAGGATTTACCTGGATCGCTACGCCTCACGAGATCCAACGGGATCAGTCGAGACGTTGCAATATGGATCCGCCTACAATGGGCAGGGCATAAATGTGCATTCTTAAGTTTGCAGTTTGGCACACGGTTGAATATGCACTCGCCAGCTCCCGGGATCTAATGCCCTCGCCGAGGAGACCCCAGCTGGGTACCATTTACCACTGGTCTCCACAAACGGAACGGCACTTGGGAGGGGGGGGGGGTGTAGGGGGAGTCTCCCAGGCGATCAGAGGCCCCCCCTTGTGGTCAGCCTCTAGCCAGGGTGGCACTCTGGTACTGCTGATGTCATCTGGGCACATTGGCATTGCCACCTGGCACTGCCATGGTGCCAAGATGCATTTTTCTCCCACAAGGAATCGGGCCCAACGGTGCCCTGCCTTTGTGAGGTGGGATGTGGGTGGGTTCGAGGACCCGCTAGTTGATAAGTTGGGGCATTGTAGGGGTCTGGGCATTATGTTAGGGGAAAGAGAGCAGAGCTCCCCAGTACAGGAGATGAAGGTAAGTGTGGCCTCAGCGGGGTTTTCCCCGACAAGCCCGACAAAAATAATAGAGTCCCATTCGATAGCAGAGTCGTCAGCGCTGGGAAACACCCGACTTATCAAGCCCACAACGGGACTCCATTTTCCTCCATTAAATCGCACCGTTATTATTGAAATGTCAACCGTCTTGTGTTTTCTTGGTAGATGCTACAGGACCCAAGATATCTCGATTGATTTCTGTCTGTGTTCCGAAAGATCAAAAATATCAAAATCAATTCGTCTTTATTGTTTATACAAACCCAAAATACGAACTTCAAAATTGTTGTGGAAAGCCATCAATGATTGACGGAAGTAATTAGGGCATCTCGTTCAAAATTTGCAAGAAAAACTGATCTCCCTCTTTCCACATCTTTATTTTAATTTAACCCTCCTGCTGCTTTGTTTTTCCACTGATTCCAATCCTTACTTTATTTCTATTCAGCTGCCAGTTTTAGTCACAATTCTTTAACACATTTGTCACTGCATTCAAGACTCAATCTTGCAGTTGCTTTGCAATCAGGAGTTTACACATGTTTTTAGGGGGTCTTCCTCCTGATCAAACATCACTGATGCTTGTCTTCCTTAGTTCACTTGTCTGCTCATTAGTATCACTGAAACAAATAATTTTAAAGCCACAAAGAGGCTATTCTGCCCATCATATTTGCCCCACTTCTCTGAAGCATTTACTTTCACAAATCCCTTGAATTTTTCATTACTTTCCCTTCAAAATATTCATGGATTCTGCTTTAAACCTTGTTTCATTGCATGTCCTACCTTCAGGCTGTATAAATTTTCCTTTTGAAACGTATGCTGAATGAAGCTCAGAAACTAAAGTCTCAAAATAATTTAAATTACATACAATTTAAATGTATGGAATCATTTAACTAAATCATACAGGTCCTTCGCATGGTGATGTACAATGTGAGGAAATGAACTGCTGACTGTCACATTAAAATAGATAGTAATGTTCAAGACGTATGTGCAAAATGTGAAAAGCTTGATTATAAGGGCATTTAGATTCAATACTTTAAAAAAAAAATTAGTGTATCCAATTCATTTTTTCCAATTAAGAGGCAATTTAGTGTGGCCAATCTACCTACCCTGCACATCTTTGGGTTGTGGGGGCGAAACCCACGCAAACAAGGGGAGAGTGTGCAAACTCCACACAGACAGTGACCCAGAGCCGGGATTGAACCTGGGACCACGGCGCCGTGAGGCTGCAGGGCTGACCCACTGCGCCACCGTGCTGCCCTTAGATTCAATACTTACATGTAATCTCAAACTGTTGGCAAAATTGAGACCCATGAGTGAAAGGGGAAAGTATTAGGATGTATCCATAATTGGCTGAGAGATAGAAAATACAGTGTGGTGAATTATTGTTTTATTGAAATAGACGGAGGTATTCCTCAAGGTTCATACTAGGATCAGTTTTGATATTCAATCATGACCTGGACTCAGAAGATATTGAGCACAACTTGAAACTGTGCAGGTGACCTGAAACTTTGAAGTGTAGTAAAGAGGGTTTGGTGAGGGAAAATTATGTTTAACTATCTTGGAGTTTTTGATGAGGTAACAGATAAGTTGATGTGAATAATCTTGTTGATGTGGTGTACATAGACTTCCAGTAGGCATTTGATAGAGTGCCAGATAATAGACTTTCGACACATTAAATGATCTTGACCTCGGTGTACCGGCGCAATTTCAAAATCTGAAGGTGGGTCACATTAAGATCGAAAAAGAGATGTTGGGCGTATTCAAAAATATTAAGGTTGGTAAGTCCCCAGGGCCTGATGGGATCTACCCTAGAATACTGAAGGAGGCAAGAGAGGAAATTGCTGAGGTCTTTGGATCCTAACCGTCTTCATGTCCCGGAGGAATGGAGAACAGCCAATGTTGTTCCTTTGTTTAAGAAAGGTGGCAAGGGTAATCCAGGGAACTACAGGCCGGTAATTACTGGAGAGAATTCTTCAAGACAGGATTTACTCCCATTTGGAAGCAAGTGGACGTATCAGTGAGAGGCAGCACGGTTTTGTGAAGGGGAGGTCGTGTCTCACTAACTTGCTGGAGTTTTTCGAGGATGATTGATGAAGGTAGGGCAGTGGGTGTTGTCTATGTGGACTTCAGTAAGGCCTTTGACAAGGTCCCTCGTGGCAGACTGGTCCAAAAGGTGGAATCATACAGGATCAGATGTGAGCTGGCAAGATGGATACAGAACTGGTTAGGTCATAGAAGGCAGAGAGTAGCAATGGAAGGGTGCTTTTCTGATTGGAGGGCTGTGACTAGTGGTGTTCTGCAGGGTTCAGTGCTGGGACCTTTGCTGTTGTAGTATATAAATGGTTTGGAGGAAAATGTAACTGGTCTGATTAGTAAGTTTACGGATGACACAACGGCTGGTGGAATTGTGGCTAGCGATGAGGACAGTCAGAGGATACAGCAGGATTTAGATCGTTTGGAGACTTGGACGGAGAGATGGCAGATGGAGTTTAATCCGGACAAATGTAACTTAATGCATTTTGGAAGGTCTAATACAGGTAGGGAATATACAGTGAATGATAGAACCCTCAAGAGTATTGACAATCAGAGAGACCTAGGTGTACAGGTCCATAGGTCACTGAAAGGGGCAACACAGGCGGATAAGGTAGACAAAAAGTCAATCGGCATGCTTCCCTTCATTAGCTGGGGCATCCGAGTATTAAAATTGGCAAGTCATGTTGCAGCTGTATAGAACCTTAGGCCACACTTGGAGAATAGTGTCCAATTCTGGTCGCCACACTACCAGAAGGATGTGGAGGCTTTAGAGAAGGTGACAAAATTTTTTTCCAGGATGTTTCCTGGTATGGAGGGCATTAACTATGATGAGAGGTTGAATCAACTCGGTTTGTTCTCACTGGAACGAGGAGGATTGAGGGGCGACCTGATAGAGGTCTACAAATTATGAGGGGCATAGACAGATTGGCTAGTCAGAGACTTTTTCCGAGTGTAGAGGGGTCAATTACTCGGGGGGGGGGGGGGGGGGGGGGGGGGGGAATAGGTTTAAGATGTGAGGGGCAAGGTTTAGTGGAGATGTACAAGGCAAGTTTTTTTTACACAGAGGGTAGTGGGTGCCTGGAACTCGCTGCCCGAGGAGGTGGTGGAAGCAAGGACAATAGTGACGTTTAAGGGGCATCTTGACTATGAATAGGATGAGAATAGAGGGATGTGGACCCAGGAAGTGTAGAAGATGTTAGTTTAGACAGGCAGCATGGTTAGCGCAGGCTTGGAGGGCCGAAGGGCCTGTTCCTGTGCTGTACTTTTCTTTGTTCTTTGTTCTGTTTGATACAGAACTTGGGAAGCATTGTGAACTATGATGAACATAAGAACTAGGAGCAGGAATATGCCATCTGGCCCCTCGAGCCTGCTCCGCCATTCAATGAGATCATGGCTGATCTTTTGTGGACTCAGCTCCACTTTCCGACCTGAACACATAGAACATAGAACAGTACAGCACAGAACAGGCCCTTCGGCCCTCGATGTTGTGCCGAGCAATGATCACCCTACTTAAACCCACGTAACCCGTATACCCGTAACCCAACAATCCCCCCATTAACCTTACACTACGGGCAATTTAGCATGGCCAATCCACCTAACCCGCACATCTTTGGACTGTGGGAGGAAACCAGAGCACCCGGAGGAAACCCACGCACACACAGGGAGGACGTGCAGACTCCACACAGACAGTGACCCAGCCGGGAATCGAACCTGGGACCCTGGAGCTGTGAAGCATTGATGCTAACCACCATGCTACCGTGAGGCCATACCGTGACACCATAACCCTTAATCCCTTTATTCTTCAAAAAACTATCTATCTTTATTTTAAAAACATTTAATGAAGGAGCCTCTACTGCTTCACTGGGCAAGGAATTCCGTAGATTCACAACCCTTTGGGTGAAGAAGTTCCTCCTAAACTCAGTCCTAAATCTACTTTCCCTTATTTTGAGGCTATACCCCCTAGTTCTGCTTTCACCCGCCAGTGGAAACAACCTGCCCGCATCTATCCTATCTATTCCCTTCAAAATGTTATATGTTTCTATAAGATCCCCCCTCATCTTTCTAAATTCCAACGGGTACAGTCCCAGTCTATTCAACCTCACTCGTAATCCAACCCCGACAGCTCTAGGATTAACCTAGTGAATCTCCTCTGCACACCCTCCAGTGCCAGTACATCCTTTCTCAAGTAAAGTGACCAAAACTGAACACAATACTCCAGGTGTGGCCTCACCAACACCGTATACAATTGCAGCATAACCTCCCTAGTCTTAAACTCCATCCCTCTAGCAATGAAGGACAAAATTCAATTTGCCTTCTTAATCACCTGTTGAACCTGTAAACCAACATTTTGCGACTCATGAACTAGCACACCCAGGTCTCTCTGCACAGCAGCATGTTTTAATATTTTATCATTTAAATAATAATCCCGTTTGCTGTTATTCCTACCAAAATGGATAACTTCACATTTGTCAACATTGTAGTCCATCTGCCAGACCCTAGCCCATTCACTTAACCTATCCAAATCCCTCTGCAGACTTCCAGTATCTTCTGCACTTTTTGCTTTACCATTCATCTTAGTGTCGTCTGCAAACTTGGACACATTGCCCTTGGTCCCCAACTCCAAATCACCTATGAAAATTGTGAACAATTGTGGGCCAAACACTGATCCCTGAGGGACACCACTAGCTACTGATTGCCAACCAGAGAAACATGCATTAATCCCCACTCTTTGCTTTCTATTAATTAACCAATCGTCTATCCATGCTACTACTTTACCCTTAATGGCATGCACCTTTATCTTATTCGGCAACCTTGTGATGCAAGGTAATTGGCAAAAGAAGCAATAGTGACATGAGGAAAGGCTTTTCCACTCAGTGAGTAGTTAGGATCTGTAATTCACTGCCTGACTGTTGCTGCCTGATATTAATGAATGTGAACGGCTACAGGACCAAGATAGGGGAATGGCGCTAAGTGCATTGCCAGCACAGACATAGCCAAATTGCATCCTTCTATTCTGTGATTCCGTAAACAGTAAATACAATAGCAATAGATTTCAAGAGGCCACAGGCATGTGGTTGCATGGGTGGATCTAATGCAGATCAAATTCAACATAGAAAAGTATGAGGTGGCGCACTGTGATCAGAAGAATGAGGAGAGGAATTACAACTAAATGATACAATTTTAAGGACAACAGAGCGATCTAGTGCCTGTGCAGAAATCTCCAAAGTTGCAGAACAACTTAATAAAGTAGTTAACAAAGCATTTGAGATCCTGGGCTTTATAAACAAAGGTTGTGAGTACAGAAATTGCTATAAAATACTAGTTTGGTATTAGGTGGACATCACACCTACAAATGACACAATGGATCTAGAAAAGGATACAGAAGAGAATTAATGGAATGGTTCCCTGGATGAGGGATTGTAAATCCAGATAGACTGGAGAAGCTCGGGTTGTTCTCCTCGGGAATGAAAGTTCAGAGAAAGAGGGGTTTAAAATCATGAAGGATTTAATTTGAGCAAATAAAGATAACCTGTTTTCAGTGGCTGAGGTAGTGGTAGCCAGCGGATACAAGTTTAAGTTTACTGCCAAAAGAATCAGGGTCAACATTATGCAACAAGTTAGGAATGGACGGCTGGAAAGGATGGTGGAAACAAATTCAATTATGTGTTTTGAAAGGGAACTGAGTAAATACTTAAAAACAGACATATGGGGAAAAATTAGGGAATAGAACAAATTGGATTACTCTCCGAAAGAGCTAGTCCAGATTTGATGGACTGAATGATCACATTTTGTGCAATATTGTTCTATGATTCTGAGAAATTTTTAATTCGAAGTTCAACTTACCTTGCTGCCTAGGAAGACTGACATTTTTTAAAACTGTGCTACGTCTGATATTCTGGTGAGTTTTAAAAATATGTAGTGACCATCCACAGCATTAGGCAGCATGATAGTATGAAAAATGAGGACAAGCATAAACTTAAGAATTGTGACGCATTTGCCCTCAAGCTTGCAGAGATTTCTCCTGTACACAAAAAACATAGAGAGCTATATGGCACCATCTTGTGGCGCATTTAAATTACTTCAACTGTAAGCAGCATCATTAAACTTTTTCCCCATGCCTTTGTGGAACATTTAATTTTTAGTTTCTGGATTATTCAATTGGAAATGCAAGACTTTGTGTGTTTTCTTTCTCTCTCTTTCCACACATGCTGTCAGATCTGCTGCTTTACTCAACATTTTCTGTTTTAATTATACTATATATGCGAGGATTGTGGTCTTTTGCCAAACTTGGGTCTGAATATAAAAACTGCAGAACCAATGAAAAAAATGCAAGAAGTTCCTGCTTAAGTACTAGGAAAGTATATAATAATATAGTTTAGGATGTAGGGAGGTGGACAAACATGTAGAATGGAGTTCTTGAAGGGCCCAGCGCCCCACATGGAGGTTGGACGGTGCCTTACTAGCTGACAAGGCCTTCAGCGAAAGGATAGCGTGGGCCATAGCGGAATACACGGAGAACAACCAAAATGGGGAGGTCTCATCCTCCACGTTCTGGGAAGCGCTTAAGGCCGTACTAAGAGGGGAAATCATTGCCTTCAAAGCGCAAAGAGATAGGGAGGAAAGGGTGGCTAGGCAGAAGCTGGTCGACTCCATACTGGAGGTAGACTGTAAATACTCCGAGGCCCCGACCGTAGAGCTCCTGGCGGAGAGAAAAGAATTACAAAGGAACTTTGACCTGCTCTCCACCAGGAAAGCAGTACACCAACTCCGCCAGGCACGCGGGGCCCTGTACGAACATGGAGACAAAGCCAGCCGCCTGTTGGCACACCAGCTGAGAAAGCAGGCAGCCAGCAGAGAAATTGCGCAAATCCGAGGTACCAGAGGCACGTTGGAAACAGAACCAGAGAGGATTAACGAAACCTTCAAGGCATTCTACCAAGAGCTGTACACCTCAGAGCCCCCAACGGGGAAGGCTGGGATGAACCGGTTTCTTGATGGACTGGACATACCAGTCGTGGGAGAGGGCAGAAAACGGGATCTGGAAGCACCACTAGCACTGGGAGAGATCATGGACAGCATTAGCTCCATGCAGACGGGGAAGGCGCCGGGACCGGACGGATTCCCGGCGGACTTCTACAAAAAATTTGCGACAGCGCTGGCCCCGCACCTGCGGGAGATGTTCACAGACTCGCTAGCTAGGGGCACACTGCCACCCACGTTAGCACAGGCCTCAATCTCGCTGATACCTAAGAAAGACAAAGACCCAAAGGAATGTGGGTCATACAGACCCATATCTCTGCTGAACGCAGACGCCAAAATACTGGCCAAAATCCTAGCCAAAAGGCTAGAAGACTGTGTACCTGAGGTGGTCACAGAGGACCAGACGGGCTTCGTCAAAGGTAGACAGCTTACCGCGAACATCAGGCACCTGCTGAACGTGATAATGACCCCCTCCGGGGAGAGAACACAAGAGGTGATCATCTCCCTGGACGCAGAAAAGGCCTTCGACAGAGTTGAATGGAAATACCTCATAGAGGTATTGGAGCGGTTCGGGCTTGGAACAGGGTTCACCGCTTGGGTAAAGCTCCTATACAACGCTCCCATGGCGAGTGTACGGACCAACAATACCAACTCCCAATACTTCCAGCTGCACAGGGGCACCAGACAAGGATGCCCACTGTCCCCGCTGCTGTTCGCACTAGCAATCGAACCGCTAGCAATCGCGCTCAGGGCAGCAAAAAATTGGAGGGGGATCCGAAGGGGAGGTAGAGAGCACAGAGTCTCACTCTATGCGGATGATCTGCTCCTCTATATCTCGGACCCACAAAGCAGCATGGACGGAATCATCGCGCTCCTGAAAGAGTTTGGAGCCTTCTCGGGCTACAAACTCAACATGAGCAAAAGTGACCCGCAGGGGGGGGGCACCACTAAAGGGGCTGCCGTTCAAACAAGCCCGACACAAATTCCACTACCTGGGGATCCAAATAGCCCAAAACTGGAAAGGGATCCACAAATGGAACCTCACCAGCCTGACGGAGGAAGTTAAAAAGGACCTGCAAAGATGGAACACACTCCCGCTCTCCCTCGCAGGGAGAGTCCAGACGATCAAAATGAACGTACTGCCCAGGTTCCTCTTCCTGTTTAGATCCATTCCGATCTACATCCCCAAGGCCTTTTTCAAAGCGCTGGACAAACTTATCATGGCGTTCGTATGGGGGGGGTAAAAATGCTAGGATCCCAAAGAAGGTCCTACAAAAAAACAAAATTCAGGGGGGTCTAGCCCTCCCGAATCTACAATTCTACCACTGGGCGGCAACAGCCGAGCGAGTAAGGGGATGGATCCAGGAGCCAGAAGCCGAGTGGTTGCGTGCGGAGGAGGCCACCTGCATGGGGACCTCCCTCCGGGCCCTCGCCACGGCAGCACTCCCATCCCCACCCAAAAAACACTCCAGCAGCCCAGTGGTGACAGCCACCCTCCAATCCTGGAACCAACTGCGGCAGCAATTTGGCCTGACCAAAATGTCGGACAAGGCTCCCATCTGCAACAACCATAGGTTCACACCAGCACTGACTGACGCCACCTTCAAAAGGTGGAGGCAGGACGGGGGGCACACTGACAGTTAGGGACCTATACACGGACGACAGGATCGCAACACTGGACGAACTGACAGAGAAATTTCAGCTAGCTGGGGGGAACGAGCTACGGTACCTGCAGCTCAAAAACTTCCTACGAAAGGAGACAAGGACATACCCACAACCGCCACGACAGACACTATTGGAAGACCTACTGGACGCAAGTATCCTAGAGAAAGGGAACTGTAGCGACATGTATGACCGACTGGTAGAAAGGGACGACACCGTACTGGACGCAACAAGAAGGAAATGGGAGGACGACCTGGGGATGGAGATAGGGTGGGGACTCTGGAGCGAAGCACTGCATAGGGTCAACTCCACCTCCACGTGTGCAAGGCTCAGCCTGACGCAACTAAAAGTGGTACATCGAGCCCACTAAACAAGAAACCGTATGAGTAGGTTCTTCCCGGAAGTGGAGGACAGATGTGAACGGTGCCAAAGAGGCCCGGCCAACCACGCCCACATGTTCTGGTCTTTCCCCAGACTTGTGGAGTTCTGGACAGCCTTCTTCGAGGCTATGTCCAAAGTGGTGGGGGTGAGGGTGGATCCATGCCCGATAGTGGCGGTCTTCGGGGTTTCAGACCAGCCAGATCTATTCCTGGGGAGGAGGGCGGACGTCCTTGCCTTTGCCTCCCTGATCGCCCGCCGTAGAATCCTGTTTGGCTGGCGGTCAGCAGCACCGCCCAGAGCTGCAGACTGGCTGTCCGACCTCTCGGAATCCCTCCAAATGGAGAAAATCAAATTCACCATCTGAGGGTCAGATGACGGCTTCCATAGAACGTGGGAGCCATTCATGCAATTGTTCCGGGACCTGTTTGTGGCCAACGTACAAGAGGAAGAATAGTCGGGTGGCCAAGAATCAGGGGAAAATGGACGGGAATCGGGGGAAGGTAGCCGGGGGGGGGGGTTACGGGTTCGTTACGGGGGTTTGATGGCAAGCTAAGGCCCAAAACCAAACTATAAATAAATGCCTTAAACATGTGCCTCGGCCATATTGGGGAATGTAAAATATGTATGCCGGCTAAAGGGGGCGGCCACAATTGTTGTTATGAAGATGCTTACCTGTAAATATACATGTTAAATTTTTGTGTTTTCTTTTTTTCTCTCTAATAATTTGTAATTTGTCATATATAAAATATGAAAACTCAATAAAAAATATTTATAAAAAAAAAAGAATGGAGTTCTTGGAGCTTGGCAAGAATGTAGGAGGAAAGATCTTAGAACCATAGAATTGCTACAGTGCAGGAGGCTATTCGGGCCATCATAGTCTGCACCGACCCTATCCAAGTCCACTCGCCACCCTATCCCCACAGCCCCAGCTAACCTACACATCTTTTGACACTAAAGGGCAATTTAGCATGGCCAATCCACCTAACCTCCGGAGGAAACCGGAGCATCCGGAGAAAACCCACACAGACACGGGGAGAACGTACAAATGTCACACCGTCACCCAATGCCGGAATTGAACCCGGGTGTCTGTGGTGTGAAGCAACAGTGCTAACCACTGTGTCACCGTGCCGGTGCCTTGATGGGCCAAAGAGCCTCAGTCTGTTCTGTTAGATTGTATAAAGGCAAAGGCCATCACTTAGAGCTCGAGGTTTCTGATGGGACAAACCTTGTATAAATTTCTTCCTGCAGTGAAACAAATTTTATCACTTGTCAGGATCTTGAATTCAACTCAAAACCGTAATTTATTAATCCGTGTAATTGACCCATATGGCTAATGAACTCGCATATATTGCTAATAATTGTGCTTCAGATTGCTACTTACCTGCAAATCACAAGAGCAATTGATTTAATTTGTAATCATCTGGCACTTCGAAGAGAATTTTGTCATGCAAGAGCAAGAATACATTAAATCAATAAACAAATTACTCAGAAGCAAACATCACTCGCGAGTGGATCTCTCTTTGCAAAGCGAAAGAATAGATCCTGCATTTAGAAAAATGGGACTTACGCAGGTAAATTTATGCATTTGCAGTCCTGGTGCAAAGCTTCATCTGTAGGAATTTGAATATAGAGATCAGCAAAACTTGCATAATGCATGGAAAATGGTGTTGCGCTTTCTGATCTCCAGGTCCAAATTCCTGATATGCCTTCTTGGCAATTGAAAGTCATGTGCCAGGAATGTGAAGTCATCACATTTACCATTGGGAATGACTGTTAAGGCTGTTGAAATACAGGATGGCATCAAACAACCAAAGCTGTCACAGCAGGTTTCAAATTACTTTAGAGAATAATAATTCCAAATAGGACTGGACTCAAAGTTCATCAGAATTTAGTACAGCTAGCGCATTTCTATTTACTAAAAACAATTTTGCAATGTATCAATATTGTTATATTGATCAGATTTCTTCAGCAATCTACGCCAATAAGCTTCAGTCATTCAAATACCTTGCCCATATATAACAACTAAATATGAACTGTATTAAGGTTGCTTTTTGGAACCCTTTCATACAGAATCCATTTGTATTTTGAGAAGGGAAATGGGTCATGTTGCCTTTTCGTCTGAAATATTATGATTTACTAACCATTACATTCAGTTCCCATGCCACCTCAACCTCTAGTCAAAAAAGAGATTCATGGTTTACCTGGTACATTTTAAAACACATTTACCAGAGCACGTGATACATTTTGTGAAATATATCATCCGCCTTTTGTGAATGATTTTGCCTATCAGAATGCCAGCAAAATCAAAGCCTTATGCAAAAACATCTCATGAATGCCTGAAGGAAAATCATTTTCCGAGAAAAATATCAAAAGTCATCACTAAAGAGGAATTAATATTACGCCTTTAGCACCTTCCGAAGTACTTTCCAGACAATGATTTAAAATATATATTGGTTCATGGGATGTGGGCGTCACTGGCTCAACTGATTAATTGCCCATCCCTATTTGGCCTTGTGAAGGTGATGGTGTGCTGCCTTCTTGCACCCTGGCAGTCCATGTGATGTATAACACCCACAGTGCTGTTCGAGAGGAGGTTTCAGGATTTTGACCCAGTGATAGTGAAGAAACAACAATATAGTTCCAAGTCAGGATGGTATGTGACTTGGAGGGAAACTTCTATTGTAGTGGTTGTGGTGGTCCCAATTGTAGCGCAGGAAAAATGACAGCTAATTTGCACATAGCATAGTATTACCAACAGATAACTGCAATGAGATAAAAGGTGTGATCAAACACAGTATTCCCCACATTAGTCTTAAAATCCATAGTCACATAGATGCAATTTGATGACAAGCAGCTTCTAAAACACAGAATTTGTAACTCCTTATGGCAACTTAGCTTTTAAACCGCACGGTTTAATAACATAGCTTAAAAACACAATCCTATCCGCACCTGGACCTGAAGTTGTACCTTACCCTAAATGGTGGAATAAATACCTCCTTGTTCAGCCAACTGTCTCTCAATGTGAAATGCACCCAAAAAGCAGCAACTCAATGCCTCAGAAAAACTAACCAGAGTTGAGCACTAATTTAGCAGTATAACTCATCAAGTCACAAAAGGATGAAGTTAAAAACAGGAATGTCTCACTGGTAGAATAGTGGTACTGTTTGAGGTTAGGTGATAAATTACACTGTTATGGCAGACAGAGGAGAGAATGTTTTTCTTTGCATTTGGTCTCAGCCATATATGATGAGCAAATGCTTAATCCTGGGAGTATGTGCCAAAAGTGGAAATTTGTGCCAATCCTAGTTGATGGATGGGAAGATCCATGACTAGAACCCTGGCTCAAAGACTAATTTATTTTTGTAAAATGTAGAGGAACAGAATCACAGGACCACTAATTAGTTCTACAAGAAAAAACATTAATTGAACACAAAAAGTTTAATTATAATACAACACTCCTTTACCACCCCCCCCCCCCCCCCCCCCCCCCTCACCTTAGCAAATACACACAGATTTTAAATTTACATGGATTACAAAGTGCATCTTAACCAATAATGGTCTCATTAACACAAAGTCCCTTTTTAACACATAAGATGACTGCGGTCAACTACACTCCAGTCTAAACAAAAGTATCTGTGATTTTATCCTCCGAATCCCCCCAGATGATTGTCACATGCGAGTTTCCAAACTCCACTCCCAAAAGCACATTTTAGATTCTTCTTTAATAATAATGCTTTCCCTTTGCAGTTTGCATTCAGAAATTCAGTCATGTTTTACAAATGACACTTTCAAACCAAGCTTCTGATCCACTTTTAAACGGAGAATTCAGTCCAGGAGGTCACACCAATTCTTTTAGGATATCTTTGCCTTGATTGCTGAGCAAACTGCTCACAATTGCTTTCACGCTCGATTCCCAGACGGTACTAAAATGACATCAAATATTTAATCTACCTGTGAAATCTGCTGTTCCACTAAGTCTAGTTTCTGCGATTGTCTCTTTAACTCAGAACTTTACTCTTCCTTGAATTCTTCTGAACAATACCTTGGCATCTCTGTTCACTTAACTCCAGACTTTTTAGACAGTCTTTCTGTCCCAATTGCCTGGTTGTCTGGATTTTATCTTGTTCCTTAGGAAATCTGAATCTTTGTAACTCCCTTGTCCTGTCCAGCTTCTCCTGGCAGAGTTGACAGCTATTCACTCCTCAGTTATCTGACTCCAACTGCTCTGGCTTTCAGAACAAAGGAAAGCCCTTCCCTTTGGAACTGACCTCCTGTTGCTACAACTATTTATTCTTCATGCCACAGCCCTCACTAAGCACAATAGAAACCAACCACCATAAATACAAACACCTTTGTCCAACATGAATCCAACTACAGGTTTTACCCTTCCAGGCACAGAAACATTACTTGAAACAGACTTAAATCTATACCTTATTTCTAATGCTTACCAATGCAAATGTAATTTAGATGAAAACTTGCAGTTTCTGGTGTTCCCCTGCTATTATTCACGAGTTTGGAAGGTGCTGTCGAATGAGCCTTGGCGAGTTACTGAAGTGTACTTTGTAGATGGTACATATTTCAGCCACAGTGCGCTTGGTGATGGAGGGAGGGAATGTGTTAGGTGATGTACAGGGTGTCAATCAAACTGTCTGCTTTTCCCTATGTCATGATAGGGAGATATAATAATAATCTTTTTATCTTTTATTGTCACAGGTAGGCTTATATTAACACTGAAATGAAGTGACTGTGAAACGCCCCTAGTCGCCACAATCCGGTGCCTGTTCGGGTACACTGAGCGAGAATTCAGAATGTCCAAATTCAGAATGTGGGAGAAAACCAGAGCACCCGGAGGAAACCCACACAGACACGGGGAGAACGTGCAGACTCCGTACTGACAGTGACCCAAGCCTTTGAAAACAAAGATAGTTTCAAGGGAATTGAGCCTGCGAACCTGGCGCTGTGAAGCCATAGTGCTAACCACTATGCTACCATGCTATTACGAACATAGGGAGATATTAGGAACTTGGGTCCAGAAATGTTTTCCAAGATGTAGCAAGCAATTTAGGGGTTAAACTGGCTGAGGGAAAAGACTAAAAGCAGCAGAGTAAGAGGGATATTTCCACATCCTGTGTTAGCATGTCCCAGTCAGACTAAACCTCGTTAGTGGGTATACACAGAATGTGCTGGTTCAGCCAAGATGATCCACGCATGATCCATTGTCATTCAGGACAACCATGTTTGAGCAGCCATTATCCCATCACAGAATCTCCAAACGGACAGCGTGGTAACATTCCAGCTAAGGTCGAACTAACACCTTGTATAAGTTCAGTATAACTACCTCGCCCTTGCAGCAGAGTTCAGCCAGAGTTCAGGCAGAGGCTAAGATGAATCATTCACTCTGTACTTCTGGTTGAAGATGATTGGTTGGACAGGTCAGGAGGTTGGATGGTCAGCAGTTCAGCAGCAATAATGTTGCAAAAATAGGAGGTGAGTCTGGTAGACAAAATGTATTTGCAAAGGGCATGAGGGGAGACAGAAGAGAAACCAGCGAAAGGAGTGACCTCAGGGTTAGGATGGGGGGAACTTTAGTGACGGTTTGGCATGGTGGAAGGGACGGGAGTAGAAGAGGCACCTGATCGGATGGTCCTAAGCTTAGTGACAAAGAAGTCCATGTGCTCCTTGACCTTTTGTTGGAGGCAAGGGTGAGAAAACACAGGAAAGGGCTGTGGATGGAGTGTGATACTGGGAAGTGATTAGGGATGATCTTATCTGTAGCTGACAGAATAGAAATAGAGGGGATAGGAGATGGCAAGTTAAGCATGTGGCCATGAGAATAGGTTTGGAAATTTACATGGAAGAAGTTAGGAGGATATGAGTGTTGTGAACTTAAGAAATGAGCAAGCATGATGAATGGAGATTGAAATCACTGAAAATGTAAATGTAGAGATTGAACAGGCTGAAGGAAAAAGTAGCAAATATATATCAGTGAGAAAATTCTGAATGATATTTAGTTCAGCAGCAAAGAACTAGGATTTTTAAATGAGAACTGATCGGGTGAATCATAAGACATCACGCAGCCCCATATAGGGGCTAGTTTAGCACAGTGGGCTAAACAGCTGGCTGGTAATGCAGAACAAGAACAGCAGCGTGGGTTCAATTCCCGTAACAGCCTCCCCGAACAGGCGCTTGAAAGTGGCGACTCGGGGCTTTTCAGTCATTGAAGCCTACTTGTGATAATAAGTGATTATTATTATCTTCAAGTTTATGGTTTGGCAGCAATTTAGGAAAAAAAACAGGATGACTTTTACCACTGCAGGAGACTGAAACATTCTTAAGACTGCTTTATCAATTGAAAAATGTATGTATGCTGAATGAGCTTATCTGGAAACAAAATGAGCACAAAATTATATGACCCTCTCCAATGAAGTACTTAGCATTTTCACAATGTGGCCACAATTTCCCTGCTTATAGACTCGGAGTAGCCCTCGCTCTGACTCGTTAGTCTAGGGCCTGAATTTTCTCACAGTCCAAAGGTCTTTAGGTCAGGTGGATTGGTCAAGTAAATTGCAACTTAGTATTCAAATGTTAGGTGGGGGGGTATGGGGATGGGGTGGGATTATGGGCCTGTGTGGGGTGCTCTTTTGGTGGGTCAGTGCAGACTCGATTGATATTATTGAAACCTTAAAGCTTAGTATTCAACTATTCTGGAGTGAGGGGGGGGGGGGGGGGGGGGGCAGTGTATTGTGGCAGCACGGTAGCACAGTGATTAGTAAGTACTGTTGTTTCACAGCTCCAGGGTCGCAGGTTAGTTTCCCGGCTTGAGGCACTATTTGTGCAGAATCTGCACATTCGCCCTGTGTGTGCGTGGGTTTCCTCTGGGCACAGCAGTTTCGTCCCACAGTCCAAAGATGTGGGGCGGAATTCTCCGCCGGCTCCAGAAATCGCAGAGGCCGTCGTGAACTCGGCCAAGGTTCACGATGGCATCGGGCCCGCTCCCCGCACTTAATTCACCCCCACCCGGGAGGCTAGGAGCGGGCCCCCGTCGTTCCCGACCGCGACCTCGGCCGCCGGAAATAACGCCCGAACGGCGCTTCGCGGATGACATCAGCGCGGAAACGACGCGAACCCGCGCATGCGCGGTGCCATCTTTCTCCACCGCCGCCCGGCAAGGCGTGGTGGCTTGCTCTTGCCGGGCGGCGGAAGGCAAAGAGTGCGTCCGTTTTGGACGGAGGCCCGACGATCGGTGGGCACCGATCGTGGGCCTGTCCCCTCCGGAGCACAGTCGCGGTGATCCCGTCCCAATCGGGCCCCTTGATGCCCCAAACGGGCATCTGGCGCCCGTTTCACGAATGCAGCGACCAGGTGTGGTCGCTGCCATGGTGAAACGGGCGTGAAGGGCCGGCCGCTTGGCCCATCGGGCACGGAGAATCGCCGTTCGCTGTGAAAAACGGCGAGCGCTGATTTTTCCGAGGGGGGGGGGGGGGGGGGGGGAAGAGAATTGCGGGGGTGCCCAGTGGGGCGTAAAAAATGTCGGGAGGCCCTCCCACGCCATGTGGGGAGCGGAGAATTACGTCCGTGCAGTTTAGGTAGATTGGCCATGCTAAATTGTTTCAGACCACAGCTGATCAGCTTAAACAGTGGCACAAGCCCTCGAGAATAGGAAACAGTGTTTAGCACTTTCTCCACATTACTGGTTAGTTTGATCAGTGCTATTTTCCTGAAATTAACTTTTACTGCCCTACATAGAATTATACCATTGGGCACGTTTAGGCAACCTTTCTTCTTGGTCCCTAAAAGTGCCCATGGCATAATAATCTTATTCTGGCAGTCAACTGCTCTTTAAAAATAATCTTCAAAATTGGTTTTGAGGCAAAGTCAATTTTCCAGCAAATGGCAGCAAACATTGGTAGGAATATTTATAGGCCACCAAACAGTATTGGTAAGTGGGGCATGGTGTGAATCAGATAAACAGACGTGCACGTAAAAAGGGTGATACAGTAATCATGGGGAAGTTTGATATTGACTAGAAAAACCTAATTCGCACTCATGCTGTAGAAGACGAGTTCCTGGAATGTTTCCCTAATGGTTTTCCAGAAAGGTATGTTGCGGAACCAACTAAAGAATGTACTATTTTAGATCTAGTATTGTGCAATAAGAAAGAGCTAACTGATAATATCATTGGAAAAGGAGCATCGACGGAAGTGTGACCATAATATGATCAAATTTTACATTAAGTTCTAAAGTGGTTTATTTCAATCCGGGACTAGGGTCTCAAAACCTAAGAAAGGAAACTACAAAGGTATGAAGGGCAAATTGACTGTGGTAGATTGGGAAACTACATTAAAAGTTATGACAGGAGACAGACATTTCAATAATTAACACATGGTTTACACCAAATGGTTACATTCACAAAAAATCCAGGAGGAAATGTGACCCAATCATGGCTAATAAGAGAAGTTAAAGATTGCATTTGATCAACAGAAGAGGCTTATAAAATTGCCAAAATGTAGTAAATCTGAGTATTGGGAACATTTTAGAATTCAGTAAAGGAGGACCAAGAAACTGATAAAGAGAAAAGATAATATAAAAATAAACTATCATATAACATAAAAGCAGACTATAAAAACATCTACAGGCATGTAAAATGGAAAAGGTTAACAAAGACAAACGTGGGGCCATTAAAGATCGAGACAGGACAATTTATAATAAGGAAAAGGGACTTGACAGAGAATCTAAATAATTCCTTTCAGACAGGAAGATACAGGGTAGATGCAGAAAGGATGTTTTCACTGGTTTGTGGTGAGGGGTGGGGGTCTAGATATGATAGAGGCTGGTTTAGCACTGTGGGCTAAACAGCTGGCTTGTAATGCAGAACAAGGCCAGCAGTGCGGGTTCAATTCCCATACCGGCCTCCTCGAACAGGCGGCAGAATATGGCGACTATGGGCTTTTCACAGAAACTTCATTGAAGCCTACTTGTGACAATAAGCGATTATTATTATTCATAACATATGCTCCCCAAGATAAATTAAGCCACAGAGCTTGGCACTAGGCTCGTCCACGTTTGGTATATGTTCTATTGTTGATATATGTAACAGATTGTTTTAGGTGCAATCCAGCCTAGGCAATGGATACTATACATTATCTAGACCAGTGATGGAGTAAGTCTGGCATTTTCTGTCTGCACAGATGTGCTCATAGGTAATTTAGACATTCTGGCTTCTCCCTCGGTGTACGCAAACAGGCACCAAATGTGGCGACTAGGGGCTTTTCACAGTAACTTCATTGCAGTGTTAATGTAAGCCGGTGAGCCTCACGTCAGTAGTAGGTAGATTATGAGCAGCATGGTAGCAAGTGGATAGCACTGTTGCTTCACAGCGCCGAGGTCCCAGGTTCGATTCCCGGCTTGGGTCACTGTGTGGAGTCTGCACGTCTTCCCTATGTCTACATGGGTTTCCTCCAGGTGCTCCGGTTTCCTCCCACATGTCTTGAAAGACATGATGTGGAGATGCCGGCGTTGGACTGGGGTGAGCACAGTAAGAAGTCTTACAACACCAGGTTAAAGTCCAACAGGTTTGTTTCAAACACGAGCTTTCAGAGCGCAGCTCCTTCTTGAGGTGACTGGAGAGGTATGATCCAGAAACATTTATATAGACAAAGTCAGCGATGCCGGACAATGCTTGGAATGCGAGAATTTGCAGGTAATCAAATCATTACAGAACCAGAGAGAGGGATAATCACAGGTTATAGAGGTGTGGATTGTCTCAAGCCAGAACAGTTGGTGCAATTTTGAACTTGAAAGACATGCTGTTAGGTAATCTGGTCATTCTGAATTTTCCCTGTGTACCCGAACAGGCGCCGGAATGTGGCAACCCGTGGACTTTCATTATTGGAGAGAAATCTCAGGGACAGGATTTAAACCCATTTGGAAACAAATGGACTCATAAGTGATAGATAGCATAGTTTTGTGAAGGGGAGGTCGTGCCTCACTAACTTGATCGAGTTTTTTGAGGCAGTGACAAAGATGATTGATGAGGGGAGGGCGGTGGATATTGCTTACATGGACTTCAGTAGAGCCTCTGACAAGGTGCCTCATGGCAGACTGGTACAATAGGTGAAGTCACATAGGATCAGAGGTGAGGTGGTAAGATGGATACAGAACTGGCTTGGTTACAGAGATAAAGGGTAGCAGTAGAAGGGTGTTTTTCTGAATGGAAGGTTGTGACTAGTGGTGCCCCACAGGGATCTGTGCTGGAGCCTCTGTTGCTTGTGGTGTGCATAAACGATTTGGAGGAAAATGTAGCTGGCCCGATTAGTAAGTTCATGATGACACCAAGGTTGGTGGAATGGCAGATAGTGTTGAGGACTGTCAGAGGATACAGCAGGACATAGATAGCTTGGAGACCTGGGCAGAAAAATGGCAAATGGAGATTAATCCAGACAAATGTGAAGTAATGCATTTTGGTAGGACTAACATAGAGGGGAAATATACCGTTAATGGCGAAACGCTTAGGAATATAGAAAGTCAGAGAGATCTGGATGTGCAGGTCCACAGATCTTTGGAAGTGGCAACACAAGTGGACATGGCAGTCAAGAAAGCATACGGAATGCTTGCCTTCATTGGATGGGACATAGAGTATAAAAACTGGCAGGTCATGCTACAGTTGTATAGAATCTTGGTAAGACTGCACTTGGAATATTGCGCAGAATTCTGGTGGCCACACTACCAGAAGGACGGGGAGGATTTAGAGAGGGTGCAGAGGAGATTTACCAGGATGAGGGTGTTAGCTATGCACGGAGAGCTTCAATAGACTTGGACTGTTGACATTAGAACGACAGAAGTTGAGGGGTGACCTGTTTGAGGTCGACAAGATTATGAGTGACATGGGTACAGTCGATGGGCAGGCACTCTTTCCCAGGGTGGAGGGGTCAGTCACCAGGGGGCATAGGTTTAAGGTCCGTGGGACAAAGTTTAGACGAGATGTGTGAGGCAGGTTTTTTTAATCAGAGGGTGGTGAGTGCCTGGAACGTGTTGCTCGGGAAGGTTGTGGAAGCAATACACTAACGGCATTCCAAAGGCATCTTGACAAATACATGGATAGGATAATTCATAGAATTTACAGTGCAGAAGGAGGCCATTCGGCCCATCCAGTCTGCCCCGGCTCCTGGAAAGAGCACCCTACCCAAGGTCAACACCTCCGCCCTATCCCCATAGACCAGTAACCCCACCCAACACGGAGGGCAATTTTGGACACTAAGGGCAATTTATCATGGCCAATCCACCTAACCTGCACATCTTTGGACTGTGGGAGGAAACCGGAGCACCCGGAGGAAACCCACACACACGGGGAGGATGTGCAGACTCGCACAGACAGTGACCCAAGCCAGAATCGAACCTGGGACCCTGGAGCTGTGAAGCAATTGTGCTATCCACAATGCTACCATGCTGTCCATAAGTATAGAGGGATACGGCACAAGGAAGTGCAGAGGGTTTTAGCTAAGGTTGGTATCATGACCGGTACATGCATGGAGGGCCGAAGGGCCTGTTCCTGTGCTATATTGTTCTTTGTTCTATTTGTGACAATATTATTATTATCATGCAAAAGTTTCATGTATTCCATCTGTGCAATTGAGGAATTTAGTCACTTGCTATTAAGCAATTAAGAATTAAACAAACATGAAGGAATATAATAGCACTAGGTCAGAACTAAGCTCGGCCTTTAACAAACCCGTAAAAAAAAACTTTTTCTTGACGAGGCTGCAACACTTCAGCTTCAATTTCTGATTTTGTAACAGACTTTTCTCATTAACTTCTGAAACATAACCACTATGTGGTGCTGGCAAACTTTATTTCTCTAACCTTATTTATGCTTTTATACCTCAGATGAACGAGTAAAGTGTCTAAGGAATACAAATCACTTTCAATCTTTCTGGAACTCATTTGACAGAGCAAGAACACTCATGCATCAACAGTGAATAAAGCAAAACCAAATGAGACTTGACCTGAATAATACTGCAAGTGCTGACAGAGCTCATAATAAGATATCAGATTGCATATCATTGATGATGCTAGCCTGAACAGGGGCACCTTACAGCGCTACTTCAGTAAATCACAATATCGTAAGGAAAATCACAAGTAGGTACAGCATAACTTACTCACATTTTCTGCAAAAGAAATGATAGGCATGATCGAATCTATTTATTTCCAAATTGGTAGTGCTGAATTCTCATCAGGTTTGAAATAATTTCCAATCTAATTCCTAAGGCAATAATGATGGGCTTTATTTTCGTTAATTTAATAATGTTCAGCACAATAGATCGAGAAGCACATGAGAGTCTCGATTTACCTTGTTGCATTGCTTACCCATTTCAAGAGCAAAACAGTAAAATAATTGTTATTCACCTCTGTCCTTTTAAATATCTGATGCCGACAATGCATTATCACAGATCAGTCAAAAAGGTTGACCAATTCCTATCATTCTTTTAATATTAATAAAATTTCATATACGTAGGTGCTCTTATTATGTAGGTCCAAAGACCCATTCAAATGGGTGAGATTAAGAGGTGATTAGATAGAGATGTTTAAAACTATGAAGGGATAAGTAGAGATACGTAGATAGAAACAGGACTCTTCCAATGTTTGAGGTGTCTAGAACAAGGAGATAAAAGTGATTTAGAGAGGAGAAAAAGCTTTATTTTGATATAGAGGGTTGAGAGACAGAAACTGGTTCAGCCGAATATCCAGTTCGCGTGTTATAATTGTAGTAACATCAGTTGTTCCCTTCCCTCTTTTAATTGGCACTGTTAGCTGGCATTAGTTTATTTGAATGAAGGGGGAGCCACAATATACTTATTCATAGGATCAGGGTTAAAGTAGGATCTAAATAACGACAAAGCCCATCACGTCAAAGCTTAAGGAGTTAAAGATTTATAGTAAATGCAACTTCTCAATTATATTAACTTGCCATTTGCTTGTCAATTATTGGAATTGAGCATTATCAGTTGACCTTTTAATTTTTTTAGTCCAGAAACAGTCCAATTCTCTTGATGACCAATGTTGGCACAGTAGCAGTGGTTAGCACTGTTGCTTCACAGCACCAGGGTCCCGGGTTCAATTCTCGTTTGGATCATTGTCGGTGCAGAGTCTACACGTTCTCTGTGCCTGCGTGGGTTTCCTCCGGGTTCTCCGGTTTCCTCCCACAAGTCCTGAAAGACGTGCAGGTTAGGTGAATTGAGCATTCTAAATTCTCCCTCTGTGTACCCAAACAGACGCTGTAGTGTGGCGACTAGGGGATTTTCAGTGACTTCACTGCAGTGGTAATGTAAGCCTACCTGTGACACTAATAAAGATTATTATTATTTACTTAGACCAACATATCTTAATATTCCAAAGCCACTCATGTATCATCCGAAAACACCTAATGATTTGCAAAATGAAATTTACACATTCTACACTGCGTAGCCCGAATCGTGACAAATTGAACTTGTCCAGCATTAAAATCATTCTGTATTCAAGTGTAAAACTGCTACTATTCCAGCCTATAAACCATAATTCAAATTTGTAAGCAAAACCTCAGTGCAATTTGAGTGAGTCATGGCATCCAAAATCTTGCGATGGTACCAATTAATGTATCCAAAGATAATTTACTGGCAAGTTTGCAAAATGTCAATCAAATATCTCTGTGGAATAAAGAGATTAATCATTTAGCATTTGTTTCGAAAGTACATGAATTGAATTTTAGCTCCAGACTCTTGATGTAGAGGGCATTCCAAGATGGTATGCAAATTTCTGTGTGTGATTTCAGCACAATATGAATTTCCGAACTTTAGTCACGTGCAGCAGACACGCAGAAAACACAAAGTGAAAGAAGAAAACATCAATTTTTTTTCTCCTTAAACACCAACCACTCCTGTAATCTGTAACAGCTAACAACTTGCTTTCTGTTTCTTTGTCAGATTATATTATAGGCAAGATTACATCAACTCTTGTAACAAACTATATATCAGAGTCAATATAACCATTGCTATAAAACCAATCTTCTGGTTATAGGCTACAATTCGATGCAGAATTTATATTAAAAAGGCAAATCCAGTTGTCAAATTCCATACACAACAAAGTGAAATAATTCAGTCAATTGGTTTGCAGTTTGTTTTCCAACTTGCAAAAGTTTTCCTTAAAATGAAGTGTCCTGACAGAGATTTCTCTGTTCCTTTGTGTTTAATACTGGTCCCATAAGGAAGGGAAACTAAATAATTCAGAAGTATTCAAGTCATTAATGCACTACATAACTGATTCAACTCAACATACGCATCAGGAATTTCCTTACAAATCCTGTTGATCAGCTGGCGTAACTTTCACAGAAAGACATTGTTTAAGGACTCTTTCCATTGATCATCTGCCATTGGAAGCTGATCAGAAGGACCCTCCAGCGCCTGTACTTACAGAAGTTTGTTTAAAGGGCAATTTTATATTTAAAAAAAATCACTTATTGTCACGAGTAGGCTTCAATGAAGTTACTGTGAAAAGCCCCTAGTCGCCACATTCCGGCTCCTGTCCGGGGAGGCTGGTCGGGAATCGAACGGTGCTGCTGGCCTGCTTGGTCTGCTTTAATAGCCAGCGATTTAGCCCAGTGAGCTAAACCCGTTTTCAAATTAACAGAATCATTAGTATCCATTTTGTTAATTTTTGTTTCAAGAATGTTGGCTGCTGACATAACAGAGTGAGCGTGATTATGCAATGCTTGAATAATCTGAGAAATTGTGGAAAAACAAAAGGCCACTGATTACATCAAACCTGCTCATTGGATGGCAACCACAGCACAAAAAGAATGAATCTTAGCTTTCTTTCCTGACATCCAGAAATAATGTGAACCATTTATCGGCGCAGGCTGGGAGGGACGAAGGGCCTGTTCCTGTGCTGTAATTTTCTTTGTTCTCTTTGTTCATTCAGTTATCTCAAGAAAGAGAAAGACTTTTGCATTTATGTAGCAGCTTTCACAACCTCAGGATGAACCTGGGGCAGCACGATAACACAGTGGTTAGCGCTGTTGCTTCACAGCTCCAGGGACCCGGGTTCGATTCCCGGCTTGGGTCACTGTCAGGCATCGGAATGTGGCGACCAGGGGCTTTTCATAGTAACCTCATTGCAGTATTAATGTAAGCCTACTTGTGACAATAATAAAGATAATTATTATAACCAGGACGCTTTGCAGTCAACGAGGTACCTTTTAGAAAGTAGCGTATGAAATGCTACTTAGTAAATATTAGCAAATTTAGCAAATAGCCTTACAAGGTTTTACACAGAACTAGCAGATAACAGTGAACAAAATCTCTGTCATGACATGCAGATAATGATATACAGACAGGCAGCTAATGAACACAGAGAACAGGACATGGCCAATGAGCAGGCAGGACACTCAGGGGTGGTATAAAAGGCACGAGGCACTGACACTCCGCATCTTTCCACTGATGAATATCTACAGAGTGAGTCAGGGTGTATGTACAGTATCACAACTCCAGCACGTGGCTAAAAGCTAGTCTGGTTCAGTCAGACAGAGTAACCACACTTAGGTTAGCAGAGTGTTAAACTCATAGAGAATTGTGCTAACTGTGTTACTGGTTCAATAAATCAGATTGAACTAACTTCAAGGTCTGCAGCATCTTGTGGTTAAAACTGCATCCAGTTGCAGCCTGTGTTATCCCAGAGTACAAAACACATCAATGTCAACCATGGTCTCTTAGGGCAAATGAAACTCAGGTAAAGTTAAGATAGAAACTCAGGGTATGATTTGCATAAATATTTTATCTAGATTTTGAAAGACTATTGTGTAAATCACAGGAAAAATGTTCACTCCCTTTGAAAAATGTACAGCCTATCATACTTAATTGAATGGTTACAGTGGAGCAGGAGCCTATTTGACCCATTGTGTCCATGCCAGCTTTCTACAAAGGACAACTCAGCTAATCCCACTTGTATGCCTTCACCTTATCCTCAGGCATTGCATTCCAGATCCTAACTGCCTCTCTACATACAGAGAGGTCTTTGGCATTCCTCTTAAATTGGTGTCCTCAGAACCATGGAGAAAAATGGTGCCCCAGTCAGATTTCTTAACATGAAGATTTCAATAACATTTTTGGAATAGCAAATATAGGAAAATGTCAACCATAGCTAACTTTACAAATAGCGCCAAATTCTCATTTTTGAAACAGCATTACTGACAAACAGATTTCTCCTGTAAGAAACACTTCCAATCCAGTCAACAACTCGCGCCATTTCCATTTCTGATAAGACTCAAAAACCTTCCTTACTTCCTTCGGGAAGATGCAAGAGAAAGTTCAACTTCTTACCGGTGGCCTCTTAACATGTTGCAACCTTTATTGCCTTTCCCCATTTAATCAATTCTATGATGGTCCCTGTTTCAAGAACTTTGACCTGTTATCACAGAATAGCTACAGTGCAGAAGGAGGCCATTCGGCCCAATGGGTCTGTACTGACCCTCCGAAAGAGCACCCTACCCAGGCCCACTCCCCCACCCTATCCCTGCTACTCTGAAATCTCAGTTAACCTTTGGACATGATGTGGAGATGCCGGCGTTGGACTTGGGCGAGCACAGTAAGAAGTCTTACAAGACCAGGTTAAAGTCCAACAGGTTTGTTTTGAATCACTCACTTTCGGAGCACAGCATCTTCCTCAGATGAATGTTTGGATGTGAACCTTTGGACAGTAAGAGGCAATTTAGCATGGCCAATCTACCTAACCTGCACATCTTTGAACATCTTATTCCTTCTAAGTTCCAAATGTTGTTCTTCCTTTCTACATCACCAACCACATTGAAATCTACATTACACCTTCAATCTACTACTCTAACTTAAATTCCCCGGTCCTCATAACTAGGCAGAAATCCTCACATTCTATCCTTTTGGTTTAGCACAGTGGGATAAACAGCTGTCTTGTAATGCAGAACATGACCAGCAGCGCAGGTTCAATTCCCGTACCAGCCTCCCCGAACAGGCGCCGGAATGTGGCAACTCGGGGGCTTTTCACAGTAACTGCATTGAAGCCTACTCATAACAATAAGTGATTATTATTATTCTCACAATGATATTCAGGCTTTTAAAGTTCAAGTTCAGCCTTCACTAATCATTAGTTCTTGTTCTATGCTACCTTTTCTCTTATTCTTTTCTACGTTGGTATTATCGTGCAAGATGGATCTTAGCCCTGCATCTGAATTTTTCAAAAATAAAATGAACATTACCAATAACCTGGCTATAAGTAATCATGAAAAGTGGCTGCATCATGATAAATGTTGAAAGTTGAGACCCACCAATATCCAAGGGGCAGAGTTATGTTACTCTGTGTACTTATTTTGTTTAGCATCCTAAGATGAAAAATGTACCCACAGAACTTGATATTCAACTTTGCAGTATTTTACAAACGCAGCTACTGGACACAAGACTGCACCCAGCAGATACCGTAACTGATTTATGATATAATGGCTAATTGAAATGCACCAGAGAAACAAGTTATTTTCGCTGCTGTCTGCATTGGCATAACCTGTTATTTTATAACTTAATTTAAATGTAGGCACCAATGTACTTCAAAATTCATCATCCTTCCGATATTTGCACCTCACTTTGAGCCTTATCAGGCTGAGTGGCTGAAAGATTATTATTCATTGTGTTCTTGGCCTGTTAACAAAATCAGATGTAGCTTCTGTTTCTTCAGATAAGTCGCTGTTTCCAGCTTTCTGCCAGAGATAACTAATTTTGACGAAGATAGCTCAATGCTTCTGCACAGATGTAAATAAATAGATTTTCTATATACAGCGTTTGGAGGAAAACAGCCAGCACCTGACTCAAAAATGTGAGTCTAGGGCAGCACAGTGGCGCAGTGGGTTAGCCCTGCTGCCTCACTGTGCCGAGGTCCCAGGTTCGATCCCGACTCTGGGTCACTATCCATGTGGAGTTTGCACATTCTCCCAGCGTTTGCATGGGTTTCGTCCCCACAACCCAAAGATGTGCAGGCCAGGTGGATTGGCCACGCTAAATTGCCCCTTAATTGGAAAAAAATAATTGGGTACTTTAAATTTAAAAGAAAAGTGAGTCTGTTTTGAAAGCTGGACTTTGAAAATTGAAAGCTGTATCTGTCTATTTGAGGATGGTGATGGAGAAAGGCAGGATGGAACATATTTACACATGTTTTCTGAATAAGGCTAGTGCTATATGTTACTATGTGCACTAGCCTTATTCAGAAAACATGTGTAAATGTGTTCAATCCCCTCCTTTATCCATCATCATCCTCAAACAGACAGATACAGCTTTCAATTTGTGCATCAACAATTATTTCTTGCAGGTGTTGCAAAACGGATATTTGTGCATGGTTTACACATTTTATGTAGAACTTGAGTTCTCTGAAATTTCAAAATCCTGGAGCTAGCTCTGAAAATGAGACGATGATTCACATGAGTTTCTCATTTTATTTTTTCTCTGGTGTGAACCATCCTTTCAATTTGAGTATCTTCGCAATGGAGGATTAAACATGAGAAAATGTAATTAAATCATTACCTAAAATATGCATAAGAATTATGATTTAATTGTCTAGAAGCCATGTCTAATCTTCCAGAAATCTAGGAACTCTATCAAAACAATGTGAGCACTACTTATAAAAAGGTAGAAATAATCGTAGGAGTGGTTTCAGGTCAGGCTATTCATTGTAACTCAGGCAAAAGAAATGCAAATATCATTGCAGACTTAAGGAGCACTAGTTCTGAAGAAATTTACGCTGGCATTAGATTTAATTCAATACTATTATGAACATGCTACTTTTTCCCAAGTTTTATTCCTTCCCTTCATAAAAGCTTAAAGTCACGCTGGACTATGTTTCAATCGGTTTCAAATTACTAAATCTGAGTGTCTACTCTTCATGTGAGAGCCGAGGCACTAGACTGTATTTTGGTTCCTAATTCACGCAGCGCAAGTGAGTTGTGCTACCCGTCTCAGGAGAAACTCACTCAAATGGTGCATCTTTGCTCTGGGGGCGATCAGTTGTGGGATGAAGGCAGGTCTGATGCACCTGGAGGCAGATCAGAGTTGGCCACCGAGGTTGCAGAATGTCAAGGCGGTCTGTTTAGAAGTCCCGCCTCAGTTTGCTGGAACTTTATCCGAGTTGATTGGTTAAATATTAGGCACTCTAGCACTGCCCCATCACACCACCCACCCATTCCCTGCACACCCACCCACTCCCCGTGCCGCATCCATGCCAACTATGTCAACCAATACCCCCCCAACCCCCAATGCCCCATTATATCCTCCATGCCAACTCATGTCTTCTACCCACCATGACCCCTTATAGCTCCTTGCCACTCAAGGTCAACCCAAGCAACTCATGCCAACTCCCAATGACCCTCATTAGACAAACCTCAAGAGTCATGTTGAGATGAAAGAAAATATCTAAATATCTCCCACGTCTTCACCAGAGTAAAAAAACACTCCCATTCATGAAAACCCACACAAACACTGACATTTTCTCAAGTACAAAAACCCTTATAAAAACAAAGATTTTCATTCGCAACCCCACATCAAAGACAACTAATTCTTTAATAACCCATTTAAGCGGTAATTAAAACTGCATATTTAGGATCCTTTGCTGAAATAATAAAAGCTTGTGGCTATGAGCTAATAGCTAAATTAAATAATAACTAATTTTTTTTCCAATTAAGGGGCAATTTGCCAATCCACCTACCTCCACATCTTTGGGTTGTGGGGGCGAAACCCACGCAAGCACAGGGAGAATGTGCAAACCCCACACAGACAGTGACCCAGAGCTAGGATCGAACCTAGGACCTTGGCGGTGTGAGGCAGCTGCACCACTGCGCTGCCCCTGACGAGTTCAGGTGTTTTCAGACTAGTATGGCCGTAACAAACAATTATTGTAACTGCTGGAAGAGATTCATTTCAACCCTCTCTGACGCAGGTAACTGATTTTTAAAAAAAAACAGGGACCTAGGTGCATAGCCAGCACGGTAGCAAAATGGTTAGCATTGTTGCTTTTACAGCACCAGGATCCCAGGTTCGATCCTGGCTTGGGTCACTGTCTGTGCTGAGTCCGTCCATTCTCCGGATTCCTCCCACAAGTCCTGGAAGACGTGCTATTAGGTAATTTGGACATTCTGAATTCTCCCTCAGTGTATCCGAACAGGCCGGAGTGTGGTGACTAGGGGTTTTCACAGTAACTTCATTGTAGTGTTAATGTAAGCCTACTTGTGACAATAAAGATTATTAATTAATTAAAAGTACATAAGTCACTGAAGATGGCGGGACAGGTTGAGATAATGGCTAATAAAGCATATTCTATCCCAGGTTTTATTACCAGAGACGTGGAGTGCAAGACCAATTAGTTAAGTTGAATTTGTATAGAAAATTAGTTTGGCCTCAGCTGAAGTACTGCATCCGATTTTGGGTGCCACAATTTAGAACTTTATGAAGGCATTGGAGAGTGCAGAAAAGATTCACAAAATGGTCCAAGGAAGAGGAACTTCAGTTACAAAGATAGACTGGAGAAGTTAAGACTATTTTCCTTAGAGAAAAGGTTGAGAGGAGATTTGATAAGTATTCAAAATCATGAGGGCTCTTGACAGTAGAGAGAAACTCTTCCAATTCATGAAAGAATTGAGAAAGGGAGGGCACAGATTTAAAGTCATTGGTGATTGAAGAGAAAGCGACATGTGGAAAAACCTTTTAACACAGCGAGTGGTTAAGATCTGGAATGTACAGTGGTGGAGGCAAATTTAATTGAAGCATTGAAAAGGGTATTAGACTTTTATCTGAAAAGGTGAATTATACAGGATTATGGGAAGAGGATGGGAGAATGGCACAAAGCAAATTGATAATTCAGAGAGCCGGTGCAGACATGATGGGCCAAATGACCTCCTTCTGCAATATAACCATTCTGAGATTCTGTGATATGTCCATGCCTCTGACTCAGTTCCATATTCATCCTAAATGTGCCAACTTATCAGATTTGTTTCTCTCGGATGTCCAATCTGTAAAGCAGGAAAATAAGCATTCACAGAATGATACAAGAGCACTTTCTGTCCCAACCCACTCAATGTCTCATACAAGTACACTGTTTTCTTAAGAATGTCCAGTAATCACGAAGCTAGGCAATCATTCCACAGTGGAACTTTCTGAGCCCCCTGCTGAAATTTGTCAGGGACATCTTTAATGATGTGAGTCATTGATTGGGGTGCACCACAGCTGCAGTCCAGTGGGGCAGCTGCAATGCCCCACTGCCGATTTGCTGCACAAAGGCCTTGGCCAGTGCGGAAATGGTTGAGGAATGCCCAATGTTGGTGTGGCAGGTTGAAGGCGGATTTGCAGGCTGTGGGATCTGTGATGAGGGAGTGGTTTTTAAGGGTGGCATGTTGGTTCCATTCCTGCTGTCACAGGTCCTCTATTGTTTCTTGGCACAGTAGTCTTAGCCATACAACCGGCATGGTGGGAGGTGAGCAGTAGGTGGACTCGTAAGGTTCTTTTTTAACAGCAGGCTTGGGTTGATGTACACCTTCTCCGGAAATATTTCTTTTGTAATCTCCCTCCCAATGCAAGGGGTGGGATGTTGCTCAGGGGCTGGTTTAGCACACTGGGCTAAATCGCTGGCTTTTAAAGCAGACCCAGGCAGGCCAGCAGCGCGGTTCAATTCCCACACCAGCCTCCCCGAACAGATGCCGGAATGTGGCGACTAGGGGCTTTTCACAGTAACTTCATTGAAGCCTACATGTGACAATAAGCGATTTTCATTTTTTTTTCAGGACTGGAAGCCAAGTTGAGTTGATAGGAGGGTACCCGAGATGATACAGATTGGTGTTAAAGCTAGAGTATGTACAAGCCTAGAATGGGATGAGTTGTCCCATACTGGTGCCCAGTACTCTGCAGTCGAATAGATGATGGCAAGAGCTGAAGTCCTTATGGTTTACGCCCCATAAAGAACTAGCAAATTTGCTGAGGAGGTTGTTCCGTATTTTGATTTTTGCTGCTGTCTTGCTCAGATGTTTTTTATATGTCAGTGTTCAGTCAAGGATAACACCAGGATAAAGAGCATGTTGTTCGTGATTCAGTCTCTTGCCATTCAAGGAGATGTTGTGTTCCATCCTGGCCCTGGCATAGTGGGGGTGGAATATACTTCAGACTGTTTTGTTGCTGCTGAGCTGAATGTTTACAGCAGTTAGCCAGCTTTGCAACATTGTTTAGAGTTTCCTTTAATTTAGAAAAGAATAGAATCCTTACAGTGCAGAAGGAAGCCATTCGGCCCATCAGGTCTGCATCGACCCTCCAAAATAGCACCCCTCCCAAGCCTAGTCCCCAGTAATATCACCGTAACCCCACCTAACCTTTTGACACTCGGGCAAATTAGCATGGCCAATCTACCTAACCTACACATCTTGGGACTGTGGGAGGAAACTGGAGCACCTGGAGGAAACAAATGCAGGACGAGGACAAAGTGCTGACTTCACACAAATAGTGACCCGAGGCCGGAATTGAACCTGGGTCCCTGGCGTTGTGAGGCAGCAGTGCTAAACACCGTGTCACCATGCCCGAGCCTGAGACACAACAATATCATCAGATAGATGAACTTCAGACACACGGTTGATATAAAGATTGAAAAGGGTTGGGTCTAGATCAGATTCCAGGGGAAGCCTGAAGGATTTTTTTCTCCAGGCACTTGTCTCATCACCATGTGCATCCTGAATTGTCTATCTCGGAGTAATAGCTCGATAGTCAGTAACCCATGGAGGGAGGACTCCTGAGATTCTGTCAAGACCAATGTGCCAGATCATGCCATACGCTGCAGTGAGAATGAGGAAGATGGCGTCTATTTTGAGGTTATTTTCAAAGCTATTTTCAGTGAAGCTGGTTACCTGGTCTCTTATGTTTCACTCTCGCTGGAAGTCAGCTTCTTTCGCTTTCAAGATTTTCACCACCACTGGTTCTATCCGTAATAAGATGAGATATTAAGTCTATACCTTGCAGCACACAGACAACAGAGATATTGGTCAGTACCTTGGAGGTAAATTTGGGTCTTTGCCTGGTTTTGGGTGACCAATGACTTTGGACATGTGCCAGAGATTAGGCAGTATTCCTTCTCAGACAACCCTGGAATTGAGCCTACCAGCAGTGGCACGTGGGTCAAGGTGGTTGAGGAACGCAGGAAGAAAGATTCAGAGCTGACACCAGTGGTGGGCTTGATTTCTTTGCAGCACGTTCAACTCCAATGTAGTGAAGGGTTTATTAAAAATTGCAAACTTCTGATGCCTTCCTCAAACGGTCATGCTGTTTGAGCAAGGAATGTCGGAAAGTTGCAACCAAATCTATTATTTTTCCCTATCACTAGAAAGAGTCCAGGCTCTGGAGTGTTGGTTGAATCTTTCCTTCCCTATCCTGAAGGAATAGGCATTGAGAACTGACCTTCAAAGTTGAATGTCCTATCAAGGTTCGCTTTCTCCTCATTTTCTCAAGCAAAGACTACCAAAGTGAAGATAGCTGCCAGCACCAGCCCCCGATTTAAAAAAAACTAATTTAGAGTAACCAATTACTTTTTTCCAATTAAGGGGCAATTTAGTGTGGCCAATCCACCAACACTGCACATTTTTGGGCTGTGGGGGCGAAACCCACGCAAAAACGGGGAGAATGTGCAAACTCCACACGGACAGTGACCCAGAGTCAAGATCGAACCTGGGACCTCGGCGCCGTGAGGCAGCAGGGCTAACCCACTGCGCCACCGTGCTGTCCTACCAGCCACCGATTTTAAGACAGGGAAGCGAATTTGGATAGGTCAGAAGGGAAATAATATTTTTTAAATCAAATATATATATGTTTAATTAAAATGTCAGAATGATCACTGTTAAAGTAGCTTCTTCAAGGGTCACAGCTGCTTGGTGTTCTGCACTCCCTACCAAATGGAAGAGGAGAAGTTGAATCATAGATTTTTGAAGAATTATCAATGCTGTGTCATTTGCAAGCAGGAAGCATGGCTGAGTAAGTAAGAAAATGTAATTTTCTTTGTTGTGTCAAATAACAAACTGTTTTAAGAAAAACGCAAACATCTCTCAGGTGGTAGCAACATAGTATGTAAAAAAGAAACAAGGAGAGGCTTATTAAGGAAAATGAACCATCTGGGCTCCACATTATACCATGAGCGCACATTGTGTGACCACAATAACAGTATCAAAAACGGGCTTTTCTTTTCAAAAAGGGAGACAGGTCTTGAATTTAGAAAATGACAATGAACAATAAATTATTAACTATTTTAAAAGTTGCCTCAAATTCATATTTCTGATATTTATATAGCTTGAAATGCAAAAACTTCAGTATATTATATTTGAGAAGCGGTACTGCATCATTCAATAAGCCATTTATTATTTCATATTTTAACAGCATCTGTTTACCATCGATTTTCTAAACATTCCTATCAGTACGGCTGAGACACCGGATTGATTTTGCTACTAAGACTTGTAGCCCATGGAATTTCCCTGAATGCAAAATGGCACTTGAACACTTGTTGAAAACAGATTAAAAACTGATGCACATTTTAAGCCTAATCTAAAACGAAAAGCCCAATCAATTCTCAATTTACAAACATGGATCAAATTTGGCTAATGGCCACTTATAACAATATCCACAGGCAGAAAAGGCATTGGAGAGAAGACATCAGTCCAGCATCATTATCTGAACAAACAAATAAAATAATGCCACAAATATTTACGGGGCAGCTACCAGCAATATTGAAATGCTATTTTTAGAAGACTGGATCTGGCATTAGTTCTGATGTCACCATCCTCCGAAAATGCATATTACTCATCAGAGAGGCTTACAGTCTCTGTATTGGAATGGACTCTATAAACCTATGGCATGTTTTCAGTCTCCATATAAATGGTTGAAGTTTGTTGTTTCCTCTAGCCTTTCTACAAAAAAATTTTACTTGCATTCTTTTAACCCTAGAAGAATGCCTAAACATTCTTATAGGCATCAGTAGATCAGTTTCTTTATCGTCACACGGTCAACATCCTGGAAACCCCTTCCCAACAGCACTGTGGGTGAACCAGTTGTTGAAAAAAGTGGGGTGGCTCTTTACCACCTTTAATAGGGCAATTCGGAATGGGCAACAAATGTTGCCCTCGCCAGTAACACAAGCATCCTGCGAAAGGGTAAAAATCTTCCAATGCCGCTGCAGTCCCTGTTCCTCTCAGCTCTAGCTTAAAGCTAACAATCGTTAAAGGTTTGCCAAGAGAATTTAACTTAAATATAACTCCAAACTTAAAAATGAAATTTTCTGCTTTTATTTTCTCTCATAGCTCAGTGAGCAAGTGCAGCTGATTAACAGATGAGATACTGTACTCATTAGGGAGGCTTAAAGGCGGGAGTTAGCTTTTAATTTGAAGGATTTAACTCATACTAGGAAGCTGCAACTGTGAGCTGTTGGTTAAATTTCACAAAGTCACAAATCACTGTATAAATAGGAAATATATGCATTCATGGGGGAAACACTGATAATGTACTCAGGACTCGATTATGTTGGCTATTTAGTCAGATTCACTCCCAAGACAAAACACATCTCATCTTCATAGTTACCAACAATCTCTTGACTTTGATGAAAAAAAATGAGAAGGAAAAATAAACCTTAATTCTGACTTCATATTCGCACCTTATATGTACCCATTTACACTAACCTTGCATTCTTTATATCATCCACAATTCTGTAATAATTTGGTTAATTAACAGCGCATTTAATATCTAATTGACAGCAGAAAATAATTTTCTCGTTTAAGAATATTAATACGCATATGTCAGTAAGAATAGGATGCCTTCAAAACCATTTTGAATTAATATTTGAACAACTTTAATTATGTGCTACTGCTAAATTGAGATGGTCAAAATTGCCATGATATCTGGTGGAATTACATTTTCCCTCACCTTTAACCGAGGAAAATGTAGCTTAAGGCTAGGTTCATGTTTTTCAGTTCCGTTTTAAGTATCATTTACATTTCAAGAGAGATCTATTGACCCAGTGCAGAGCAGTATAGTGTAACATATTGTACCAGAAAATGGTGCGGTCAGAATTTACACCCATAATTTTTAAAATGCTCATAATCTTATTCGATATGCCTTTATGGAAAAATTAGTGGAAGGTTGTGCTACCAACTGGATGTGATAGAAACTGACAAAAAAAAACCACTCAGGACTGCATCAGAAAACACATAATGGGCTTAAAAACTGTATTTTCAAAGAAATTGGGTGGACCTAATTCAGCTTTCTCTCCTTCACTTATTGTATTGAACAATCCTATTTTTAAAATTTAAAGGCAGAAGCTGTCAAAATAACAAGAGTTGGAACATTTAATGAATGTTCACTTTCAGTTTATTTGATCTTAAAGATCTCTTGATCTTAGAAAGACTGGCTGTCTTGCCACCCAAAATATCTTTAATAAGCTTGCTTTCAAAGTACAATCTAACTAGCGTACTTGCTCTGACTATAAATTAAGTTAATAAATGAATGTTGATAACAAAATACCCAGGAGACTTACTTAACATTGTACATGTAACCTGTGCAACATGAAAAATTGTTGCTGCTATAAGTCATAAGAATTCAGAAGAGTACCTGCCTTCGTACTTAGCTTCTTGCACTATAGATCTTATTATGGGGTTTTAAAAATAAATTATGAAAGGAAAAGAATAATCACACAATGGCACCTATGCGAGCTAAAGTGAAAAATAACAGATAGCTTTCATCCATAATCTGAAAACAACTATAGATTATATGCCAAAGAAGCATGGGTTTAGAGAAGCACATATTGCATCTTCAAGACCAGTACTGATACTGTCTAGTTCATGACAAGCTAAAAATTATGTTAAATATATTTCCAGCACAAGAAACTAGATTTTACAATATTCTGTTATGGAAGCCTCACCATTAACTCCAGTCATCCCTTTTTGCATAACACCCCGAGTAGCTCAAGAAATATATCAAAATTAATTTTATATTGACTGTGCAAGTACCATGATGGGATTCCTCTTCAGAAGGTTGTGTTTAGATGATAATTGATGGAGTGGTAGTGCAATCATTCTTCTTTGTAGATTTAAAGCAGAAATAAGTTTACAAAAAATAAAATAACAAAAGATCCATCTCTGATACTTTGACGATACAAAAGATTCCCACCCAAAATGTGAACTTCTGTTTTCTCACAGATGCTAAACAACCTACTGAGTTTTTCCAGCTGATTCTGTATAATTCTGGTTTCCAGTATCACCATTAATTTCGCATTTTTTGCAATTATTAAAGTCTTTCGCGGGATTCTCTGGTCGTCGATGCCAAAACAGTGTTCAGAGATCGGCCGGAGAATATGCCGCGCGCTGTAACGACTACCTTACGACATTGCCCGAGGCCCACACCCCCGAGTTCCCGACAGCATCGGTCGCGTGTGGTCCCATCTATCGGGAACTCGGCGTTGCGGCTGCGGACTCAGTCCAGCGCTGCCACAGTCGGGGGAGTGCTGATCTGCGAACTAGGGGACCTTGCCAGGGGCTGCGGGCAGTGTTGGGGGGTGGTACGGGGAGCGTGAGCCGGCCAAAGGAGTAGGCACTAGTTCACAGGTCAGGTCCACGAGCGGCCAGTGGCAATTTGCACAGCGCGGCCGCTGCAGTCTGCCGCCGTACGTATGTGCGGCCACGGACCCGGAAATTCTCCGGGCCTTATCGGCAGCTAGAGCCGGAATCTCTACGCTGCCTTGATGCTAGCCCCCATCCAAACGGAGGATCGGTGGCCGTTTTACGCCATTTTGTTTTTGCCATAAAAGGCCATCGTTCCCACGGCAGTGTGGGGACATAGCCTCAAAATCCAAGAATCCAGCCCAGTGTTTTTCTTAAGTAGAACAAAATACAAAGCAAGGTTTTGAAACCATTGTTTTTTTAATTTTAAAAGGAAGAGGTAGATTTCCATACCACTTTTCATGACTTCAGGATGGTCACATAGCGATTTCTAACCAATTAAGTAATTCTAAAGTATAGTCACTTGTGATTTAGGAAATGTGAGGTTGCACATAGCAAACTCCCACAAAACAGTAATGTGATAATGATCACGTCATTTTGTTTTAGTGATGTTGGTTGAGCCATAAATATTGTGGAGGAGATCGAAAGGATTTGCCTGCTCTTCAAATTCTGTCATGGGATCCTTCACATTCTTCTGAGGGGGGCAGATAGGGCCTTAATTTAACATCACATCCAAAATAATGCTGCTCTCACAGTGCAGCAGTCCCTCAGTACTATACTGCAGTGTCAGTTTAGAATTTGTCCTCAAGTCAGGAGTGAAAAGATTGGAGTGTATTTAAGCTTTTTCAATCTTAAATCATCCATTTAACTTTTTTTTTAAGTACCCAATTCTTTTTTTTCCTTGACCATTCCACCTTCCCTGCACATTTTTGGATTGTGGGAGTAAGACCCTTGCAGACACGGGGAGAATGTGCAAACTTCACATGGACAGTGAACCGGGGCTGGGATCAAACCCGGGTCCTCAGTGCCAGCGTGCCGCCCTCTCCGTTTAACTTTTAAAACATCCACAAATCCTTTCTCTGTGAGAGAACCATAGAATGCGAGGACTTAATCCACAATGCAGGACACAGAATGGTCTTAAAACTATCGTTGTTACCTCCTAACTTACAACAAATTATTTTTAAAAATCTATGATATTTGCAACCACAGGAGCAACACGGAAATGCTTAGCAGTAATTTAATGTGCAAATGCCAATTAGGTAGAATACAGCAGGAAGAAAGTAACGGGGTCTGCATCATGTTCAATGTGTCAACCGTGCAGCAAATTATAAAACAGATTATGCCATGCAGTACAGGCTGACCTTTTAACAAACATATAAACCATTACGGCACAGATGCATCTGACCTTCAACTGCAATATAACAGCTACAAAATGTTTATGATTTTGAAATCCTGTCATACAACCACACCAAACGCAATGCTCAAAACCTTTAATTGTTATCTCTCTACGACCTTTGCAGAATCAAACTGACTTCATAAGAACGATGTTTGACTTTCTCACTGCAATGAATACTTCAAATTTAGACAATATTTCTGAAGTCATCCTAAACCCCGTTAACAGAAGCACTTACAAAAACTTGCTCCCAAGAAAAAACAACATACTCCATTCCATTTCTCCTGTGTCAGCTACAGATTCTTTGCAAATAGGTGCAAAATTTGAAACAAGTTAACAAAATTAACAAAATTATTTCAATAAATACACAATATATTAATGAAGAAATCTGCCTGTTGAAAGCAGGAATACGTCTCAAAATAAAGTAAAGGATTTAATTGGGAAACATATTTCACTATTTTGTCCATATATTCCAAATTCAATTGTTACATATTACATACAGGTTTCTTCCTCAAATCTGGTTTTCATGAGGTTAAGTATAAACTGTGGTTGATGTGGTGCGACGTGAATTAATTCACGGTCCCACTGCACAGTAAGACAGGTTTAATGATATGGGTTGGATTAAGGTTAACTTTTGGATTATGGATAAATTTGAAAACTGGTCACTTCTCGTATGTCACCTGGTTTAGGTTTCAGAATCTGAGAATTTTACCGAACAGAAGGTACACTATTTAACTCGTTATGCCTGGGTTTCTCTCTCAAGGTTATCTACTGAGTCATGTTCATTCCCTCTTTCCCTGTACATTTTTGTTAATTTTTCCAAATATATGTCAACTTTCTTCTTCAAACTATGATGAATTCTGCTTTCACTCTTATTGGTACATCACTCAATTTTCACAAGCCTATATTAAAACCAATTATCCAAGCCAAAGGAGGAGACATTAGGATAAGTTTTTATTCCCTCTCATTATCGAGCAGTTTTTGAGGATACACTATTGAGTTCCACCAATACTTTCAATATTACTCCCTTATCTATAATTATCATATCCAACTGCTCCACTTTCTTTTGTAATCTTCAATTCCCAAACTGTAAAAAAGCACAACGAAAAGATCTTATTCAGTATCCCTGATATTTATTAATCTGCTATAGCATTCCCTTTCTCATCCCTAAACAGACATAACGTTCCTTTAATATCAATATTTACATAGCACCTTCAGAATAAAATGTGCCAAGGCACTTCACAGGAGCATCAACGAAAATCTAACATTGAGGAATATTAGGGCAGATGGCCAAAAGCTTGGTCAAAGAGGTAGGTTTTAAGGAGTATGTAAAAGAAGTAAAAAGGTAGAGAGGCAGAGGGTTTTAGCGAGGGAATTCCGGAACTTAGGGGTTCAGCAGCTGAAGGCATAGCCAACGGTGAAATAATTAAAGTTGGAGATGTTCAAGAGGCCTGAATTGGAGCTTTGCAGGTACTTCAGTGGGTTGTCGTAATTTGTAAACAAGATGAGAATTTTAAAATAGAGGCATTGCAGCACTGGGAGCCAATGAAGGTCAGCAAGTACAGGGTGAATGGGGGCAGTAGTGTTTTGGTCGAACTTAAGCTTTTTGAGTGTAGTAGATGGGAAGCTGGCCACGAAGGCTCAAAGAGTCAGATTTAGGGCAAAAAAGGCATGAATAAGGATTTCAGCAGCAGATGATCCAGGCAATGTGAAATGAAAAATGAAATGAAATGAAAATTGCTTATTGTCACAAGTAGGCTTCAAATGAAGTTACTGTGAAAAGCCCCTAGTCGCCACATTTCGGCGCCTGTTCGGGAAGGCTGGTACGGGAATTGAACCATGCTGCTGGCCTGCCCTGGTCTGCTTTCAAAGCCAGCGATTTAGCCCTGTGCTAAACAGCCCCAATGTTATGGAGACTTAATGACCAAATTGAAGGATATCTGGTTGGAAGCTCTACTCGTGGTCCAATATAACACCGTAGGCTGGATTCTTCAGCCCCGCCTGCCGCAAGATTGTCACGGGCGAGATGTGGACAATGGAAAAGTCCATTGACCTCGGGCGGGATTCTTCCGTCGCTGGAGAATCCCGCCCCTTGGTTGCGAATGGTCAGCTTCGGCCTAAAATGGTTACCAGGGAGAGGGAGTTGGTAGCTAGGAAATGGAGACTGAAAACAATGACTTTGACCTGAACAAAAGTTATTTGCGGAAATTACTTCCAGTACAGAATGAACAGAAATCACACAACTGAAGAGATGGTGGAAGACTATTCTTTCATTTCTGTTCATGAAATCATTTACTCTTTTCCTTGATAATACTCGCCAATCTTCCTTCTAAACTTTGTTCAGGCTTTTGCACCCTTTCTTGTTTCCCCATTGTATTTTGTATTTTTGTTTGCATTTCATTTGAATTTGAAATTGGTCATACTTGTTTTAAAAGCTGGTAGATTAAAAGAAAGGAAGAACAGACTACGAGTGGTATGGTTCGGAAACCCTGGAAAAGAACAAATTGAAAGTTGGAAATCATGTATATTATTTATGTATCACTAAGAAAATTGGAAAAATAACATTTTTATAGCACATTCTTCGCATACGGTACATATTACTTTTTACGGCATGTAAATCAGTGTGAAGCTATCGGTCTTTCATGCTGTGATGAGTTTTTGCACATCACGCAGCTCACCACATATTTCAAAGTTTGCCAGCTTTCCTCCTGCGTGAAGGAAACAAATATAAAAGGAGTGACTTCCAGCTTACCCTTTTCAGTGCACTTTATGTTTCAATATTCCAATTGCTATGTGCTACTGCTGTGTGATTCATGTGTTGATTTTTCTGCCACGTGAGTGCACCAGTGCCAGATGCTGAGTTCAGCACTGACTTCTGGTGACATTTTGTGTTTTCATGTTTAGTGGCCTCCCGGCAGGTGGTGTATTTAGACTTTGCACAGGATGTTGGGTTTCGGAAATTAATTCATAAGATTAAAAAGCCAAAGAGAGGGTTGTTGCATGCTGAGACCACAATATTGTCGAAATGAAACTTTTTCATGCCAGTTCGCATTGAACCCAACAACGAAGTCAGGGAAAGCTGCACATGACATCCACCAAAGATGCATCATTGCTCAACAAAACAACAGCAAAGGAATCATAGTTACAAAGATCTTAATGATTGATACAGCTGTGAGAATCTTAATAATTGAAATATCTTACAATAGACAAGTAGAAATCAAATTGCACACATTTAAAGCCACTAATACTGGAAAATGTTTCAGTTGTTATTTTCAGCTACTTCCCTGGAATGCTCCTTGTTTATTTCAACTGCTGAGTTTAAACAATTGTGCATGACTTTTGTTTTTTCTTTATTTGTTCATGGGATGTGAGCGTCGCTGGCTGGACCAGCATTTGTAGCCCATCCCTGAGGGCATTTAAGAGTCAACCACATTGAATTCAAATTCCACCTCCTGCCCTGGTGAGATTTGAACCCATGTCCACAGAGTATTATCCTGGGTTTCGGCATTACTAGTCCAGTGACAATACCACTACGCCACTGCCTCCTCTATACCATCTAATTGAATAACAGTAACATAACTAATATAATTAATCAGTTTAATATATTGGAGTACTTCAAACTTTTTGTATATTTTTAATTAATTTTGCACAACTAACTACTCAATTGAGAATTAATATTTGACAAAATTTGAAAAAAAATATATAACTGAGGAGAAATTGAACTTGCGCCAGTTTCTGGTGTGAAATGTTCAGCACAAATCAAAGTGAATACACACTCGACGGCGTCAGCCTGTTGCCTGTTCAAAAGTGGGCCTTAGGCCTTATCAGCACAAAATGAGTGAGCTGCAGTTGCCAACTGGCTTAGGAGGGGGATGATTGTTCCTCGGTTAACCCTTGCTTCTTCTGGCTCAACATAAACAAACTATCTTAAAGTTGCATACCTTATTATAGACAATCTCTCCAGTCCCTAGAAGGACCACTGGTTAGGCCACAGAAGCTGTGTTAGGACTCTCATTTGCATATTCAAAGCAGCCAAAGACCAAGTGCCCTGCAAACTTGCAATTTGGCAGCTGGCACACCTCATGGGGAGATTGGGCAGAAAAGGTAACAAACCGCCATTTGTCCTCCCAACCTTGATTTATTGGCCAGAAATCAGGCAAAATTAGATTGAATTTCTTCCAAGACAGAATTGTACTGAAAAATAGAAAGCAGCAATGGTCAAGCTGTGAAGCAAGGAAATTGGCCTATTGATCTTTGTTGGTCTGTGTGTGAATGATGATAGGAACAACAGCTGGAAGTTTGCCAGCTGGAGGTGATGTTGTCCTGCAAAATAGACATCTTTTGCAGGAATATCTAAAACATTCTCTATGACCATGGAAGTCGGTCAGCCAGCAGAAAGATTGTAGCTGGAAAAAGAATTGAAACCTCTACCAAAACACAGAAGTCCTGAACCGAAGAATCAACTATTCGCCAACAGAAGTCAACAACTGGATTCAACCTGTATCAGCTCATCTTTTATTCCTCGCAGCTCAAGGACTGTTCTGTACAATTTTGTTTTAGATTTACTTACTATTCAACTCATTTCTCACTTCTAATCCGTGTGAATGTAGATACATGTGTTTTACCATTTCTCCTTATCTTTTTAGTAGTTAATAAACTTACTGTATCTTAACTCAAGAAAGTCCAGTTAAATTGGCTCCTTTATAAACTTAACCATTGCATCCGCAAAAGGTATCAAGGAGAAAGGAAACCTTGTCAGATTAAACCTTTGCTACTACCAGCAGAGGGTGGGTTAATAAAGGCAGAGTCAGTCATCCCTCCACACCCAGTATTGCACCATTCGGGGGTATCCGAGCCAGACAAGTGACAAAATCGAGGGATTTCACCCGGATCAACAACTTCTGGGGAACCTCACCTGGGGCTGGTTGCAACAACATGCATAATTAAAAGCGGAGACCTGTATTTTGTGGTCCAAGTAAACCTGTCTAATAACAGAACTTCGCTGACAGACTCAGCACTGAAATATAGGCAATCATGTTAAGCTCAAAGAAACAGAAAGAATCATCACAAAAGGTGGGCATTCTTCCCAGTTCTACTTTTCTTTCTTATCTTCTATTTTAAAAGCTTGTATTGATCCTGCTACTACCATCGATTCTGAAGGGACATTTCATATCTTACCACACAAAAGAAATGTCCTTTCCTCTCCCTTTGCTCTTTTGTTGATATTAAACTTATGTTTACTAGATACGAACAGCATTGGCCAGTGGAAAATTTCCCCTGCTAGACTCTTACCAAAATCTCTTACAATCTTACAGCAGCCCTGTTAAACTTCAGAATCTCTTGCTAAGTCTCGCATTCCTAGTATCATTTTAGCGAATTACGTTCTACACTTTTTTGAAGGCCTTGATAGTCTAATTCACTTAAGTTGTACAAAGTGTGTATTACACTTATAATTATAGCCGAAGAATTGATTGATTTATGTCAAGCATTACTTCCCTGTTTTGTCACTTTCTGCCTGTATATAAAAACACCTAGGTCCACTGTATTTTTTTTACATCTCTATTCCTTACTCAAATCCTTTCGCTATGAAGGCCAACATACTATTTGCCTTCTTTATTGCCTGATGTACCTGCACGCTTACTTCAGCAACTGATGTACGAGGACACCAAGGTCTCACTGAGTATCCACTTCTCGCAATTTACATCCATTCAAATAATTTCCTTTTCTTCTTTTACTACAGAAGGGGATAAGCTCACATTTATTCACATTATACTGCATCTGCCATGCATATGCCCACTCACTCAGCCTGCCCAAATCATGCTGAAGCAGCTCAGCATTCTTCTCACATCTTATCCTCCCCCCCCCCCAACTTTGTATCATCTGCAAATTTTGAGATAATACATTTAGTACCCTCATTAATATATAATGTGAACAGTTGTGGTCCGAGCACAGATCCCTGTGGCACCCCACAGTCACTGCCTGCTAATGAGTAAAAGACCTATTTATTCCAACTTTTTGCTTCCTGTCTGCTAACCAGCTTTTTATCTGTCTCAAGACACTACTCGTAATCCCATGTGCTTTAACTTTACATATAAATCAGCTATGTGAGACCTTGTCAAAAGCCTTCCGAAAGCCACATCCACCAGGTCTCCCTGGTCAACTCTACATCGGCAAAGAATTCTAGATTTGTCAAGCATGATTTTCCTTTCGTAAATGCATGCTGATTTTGTCTGATTACTACACTGCTTTCCAAATGCTGTGCTATGAAATCCTTGAATATTGACTCCAGCAACTTCTCTACTCCTGACATTTTAGGCTCAGTGGTCTGTAATTCCCTGTTTTCTCTCCACTGATCTATAGTCCATGTTTTCTCTCTACCTCCATTTTTGAATAGCGGGGTTATATCAGCTACCCTCCAATCAGTAAGAACCATTCCAGAGTCCAGAGAATTTTGGAAAATGACCACCAATGGATCTACTATTTTTAGGGCCACTTCCTCAAGTACTCTTAGATGAATGTTATCAGACCTTGGAGATTTGTCCGCTTTCAGTTACATTAATTTCCCCAAAACTATTTCTTTACTTATGTACTAATTTCCTTCAGCTCCTCACTAAAACTTGTGTTTCTCAGAACCTCCAGTACATTATTCATGTCTTCCTTTGTGAAGACAGAAGCAAAGTACAAATTTAGTTCTTCAGCATTTCTTTGTTCTCTGTTAGGATTTCTGACTGTAACGGACCTACATTAGTTTTTATGAATCTATTTCTCTTTTCATACCTGTCGAAACTTCCCCGCTGGTTCACTTTCAAATTGTATTTTCCTCTTCTTAATCAATCCCTTTGTCTGCTTTTGCTGAATTTTAAACTGTTCCCAATCCTCAAGTCCAATGCTTCTTCTTGCTAATTTGTGTGCCTCTTCTTTGAATCTAATACTATCTCTAACTTTGCTTGTAAGCCATGGTTTAGTCACAGTTCCCTTTCTACTCTTGCTCCAAATAGGAATAAACAACTTTTGGAGTTCACCTATTCGTTCTTTGAATGCCTGAACGCTGTTTCCCGTCCATCATATCCTTTCTCATTGCACAACGCCCGGTTAAAGATGGCTTGTTTCGTTGTTGGCTCCTCACCATACCTGTGCCGAAAACCATCCCGTGTACACTCCAGAAATTGCTCCTCTATTGTACTGTAACTAATTTGAGTCACCCAATCTATATGCAGATTAAAGTCAACCTAATCACAGATGTTCCTGTATCACATGCATCGCTGATTTCCTGTCTAATGATATTCCCAACATTCCCACTGCAATTTGGAGGTCTGTAACCACCCCATCAAATGTTTTTTGCCCCTTGATGCTTAGGTTGAAAAGTGTCTGGTTCAACCGGAAGCAGTTGCTGGGAAGAGAAATGGAATCTCAGGTCAGAGTATGGAATTTGTGTGGTTGCTAAAGACAATGGGCTGGATTCTCCGGTTACCGATGCCAAAATCGTGTTTGGCGATCTGTCGGAGAATCAAAGTTCCCAACCAAATCGGGGGGCGGCGTAGCTCTCGCGATGCTCTGCACTCTCTAACGCCACGCCACGTATCGACAGCCTCAGGACATTGCCTGAGGCCCGCACCCGAACGGCCGGGTTCCCGACGGCGTGGGTCTCTCATGGTCCCATCCGTCGGGAACTCGGTGGCGGCTGCGGACCCAGTCTAGCACCGCCACAGTCGGGGGAGAGCCGATCCACGGGGGGCGTGGGTGAGAGAGATGGGGGGGGGGGGGGGGACATGACCCCATCAGGGGGGTGTGGTCCGGGGCTGCGTGGCTGCTGCAGGCTGCCGCCTTGCGCATGCTCGGCCACTGACCCTGCAATTCTCCGGGTTGAATCGGCAGCTAGAGCCGGGTGCTCTACGCTGTAGGCATGCTGGTCCCCAGCAAAGCAGGGAATTGGTGGTTGTTTTACGGCAGTTATTCAGGCATAAAAGACTACCGTTCCCACGTCGGCATGGAGACATAGCCCCAGAATCGGAGAATCCAGCCCCATGGCTTTGTTCTCCCCAAAATTTAACTGGAGGAAATTATGGGTCACTCAGGATGAATTTCAGACAAAAACACCTTGAGGAGTCAGTCTTAACTCGGTTGTAGCATTCCTATTTTTGAGTCAGAAAGGCTGGCACTTTAGAATTGTTGGAGCTGCTATTTATCAGATGAGATTTTAAACAGGTGCCTCCCTTGGATGGATATTGACAGTTTTTGGCATTATTTTGAAGAAGGACAGTGAATCTTCTCTCGTCCTTAGGGTCATGTGTTTTTTTTGGTGTTGGGCAGGTCGAGGAGGTTGTTATCAGCGTAGCGTACCTGTGGAAACTGCCCACATTAATTCCAAGGCAGGTTATGTCCACGAGGAAGGGGATCCAGGAAGGGTCACTTAGATCTCCAAAAGCACCAGTGAAGGTAGGAAGAATAGCCATTGTTGGAAACGTTCTGGCTATAGGTGCATAAATGCGAATGGAGCAAAAGGAAAATAATCCTACTCAACTGGTCAATACTGAAGATGCACTGAAGAAATTTGAAGATGTAGGTAATACTGATATAAACGTAAAAGTTATGACGTGCCACGTGATCATTCAGGTACTTTTTAAAGGATGTGAGGCAACCCGCCTCCAGCACCCTCCCAGGCAGTGCATTCAGACTACCACCACCCTCTGGGTAAAAAGGTTTTCCCTCACATCCTCACGAAACCTCCTTCCCCTCACCGTAAACCTGTGTCCCCTCGTGACTGACCCTTGAACTAAGGGGAACAACTGGTTCGTATCCACCCTGTCCATGCCCTCATAATCGTGTGCACTAATATGTTGATATTCCTAGCAAAACTGCAACTTTGAAAAATGGTAAGAGCAGAATTTAATATGGTTTAATTTAACGTGAAAATAAGTTAATCAAGAACCATGGCCGGCGGGGCGGGGGGGTCCCAGCGTGTCGTGAACCACTCCGGCGTCGGGCCGTCCCAAAGGTGCGGAATTCACCGCACCTTTAGGGGCCAAGCCCTCACATTGAGGGGCTAGGCCCACGCTGGAGTGGTTTCCACTCTGCCGGCTGGCATGAATGGCCTTTGGCGCCACGCCAACCAGGGCCGAAAGGACTTAGTCAGCCGGCTGCTGACGTCATACCGGTGCATGCGCAAGGGAGGGGGTCTCTTCCGCCTCTGCCATGGTGAAGGCCATGGCGGAGGCGGAAGAAAAACAGTGCTCCCACGGCACAGGCCCACCCGCCGATCACGGGCCAGGCCACCATGGGGGCAGATCGCCCCGTGACCCCCGCCCCCCCAGGACCCCGGAGTGCCGTCAATCCCGCCGGTCAGGTAGGTGGTTTAATCCACGCCGGCGGGAAAGGTCTGTCAGTGGCAGGACTTCGACCCATCGTGGGCCGGAGAATCGCCACGGGGGGCCCGCCGACCGGCGCGGTGCAATTCCCGCCCCCGCCGAATCGCGGGGGGGGCGGAGAATTCGGGACACGGCGCGGGCGGGATTGACGCCGGCCCTGGGCGATTCACCGACACCCTCCGACCGCCGGGATTGACGGCACTCCGGGGTCCTGGGGGGCGATCTGACCCCGGGGGGTGTCCCCACGGTGGCCTGGCCCGTGATCGAGGCCCACCGGCAAGATTGGCGGGCGGGCCTGTTCCGTGGGGGCACTCTTTTTCTTCCGCCTCCGCCATGGCCTTCACCATGGCAGAGGTGGAAGAGACCCCCTCCCTTGCACATGCACCGGTATGTCGTCAGCAGCCGCTGACGCTCCGGCGCATGCGCGGACCTACGCCGGCCAACGAAGTCCTTCGGGGGGTCGGAGAATTCCACCCCATATCTTTGCACTTTTCTGCACGTCACTGAAACCCTATAAAGGAAAACCATTTTCACCCAGTACAGTGCTATCAAAATAATAAAGAATCCTTTGAATTGAAATTCCCACGCAATCAAAGAAAAAGATTGTTTCCATTAGTAGAAGTTAGTGGAGTGCAAGTTCTTTTCACCTAACAACTGCTTCTTTTGGATTTTAAATGATGAAAAAGGCCATGTCCAATCTCATGAACTAAACTGTTGTGGTGTCATTTGTTCATGGTTCAATAACCTTCATTTTTTTAACCTTTTATACGTCAAATCAATTTGAAATGGAGAAACACAATTATAGCACCCCATTTTTGGAATTGACTTATGTGAAAATACATTTATTGTAACAACCGAAAAACAACGCTTTCTAAATGAAAATGTTGAGGTTATTTTGAATTAATTTGGTGCCATGAAGCAAATAAAATAACTTGCTTTTCTTTCACTTGAACAGTAGATGCTGCGATTGGATAGTCAAACGTACTGCAACAACATGCTTACTCACCCAATTCTTCTGCTAAAACTTTTAATGGTATGAAATATTTCTTTAAAAATTTACCCTTTGTGCAATAAACATATTTTCTCCCCTTCCTTACCTCCAAAACCCATTGGCATATACAATTCCCAGAAGACTGGAAAGCAACACATTCTCACTTATGGAGACCCATCCTTAGGTGTACAAGAGCACTCCTCAGTGACTCACTCTTTTGCCCCACTTTGTTCACCTTTATATGGGGTGTATGACCTCTGCATAGCTGGGTACCTCCACTCAGGTTAGCAAAGGGGAGATTGGATGTGACACAGCACACTGAGGCACTCTCGGTGTGCCATGTTTTCAACCATCAAAAGCATGTCTGCAATATTTAGGATAGGTTAAGTGAATGGGCTAGGGTCTGGCAGATGGAATACAATGTTGACAAATGTGAGGTTATCCATTTTGGTAGGAATAACAGCAAACGGGATTATTATTTAAATGATAAAATATTAAAGCATGCTGCTGTGCAGAGAGACCTGGGTGTGTTAGTGCATGAGTCACAGAAAGTTGGTTTACAGGTGCAACAGGTGATTAAGGCGGCAAATGGAATTTTGTCCTTAATTGCTACAGGGGTGGAGTTTAAGACTAGGGAGGTTATGCTGCAATTGTATAAGGTGTTAGTGAGGCCACACCTGGAGTATTGTGTTCAGTTTTGGTCTCTTTACTTGAGAAAGGACATACTGGCACTGGAGGGTGTGTAGAGGAGATTCACTAGGTTAATCCCAGAGCTGAAGGGGTTGGATTATGAGGAGAGGTTGAGTAGACTGGGACTGTACTCGTTGGAATTTAGAAGGATGCGGGGGGGGGGGGGGGGGGGGGTGGGGGGGGGGGGGGGGGGGGGGGGGGGGGGGGGGGGGGGGGGGGATCTGATAAAAACATATAAAATTATGAAGGGAATAGATAGGATAGATGCGGGCAGGTTGCTTCCACTGGCGGGTGAAAGCAGAACTAGGGGGCATAGCCTAAACATAAGGGGAAGTAGATTTAGGACTGAGTTTCGGAGGAACTTCTTCACCCAAAGGGTTGTGAATCTATGGAATTCCTTGCCCAGTGAAGCAGTTGGGGCTCCTTCATTCAATGTTTTTAAGGTAAAGATAGATAGTTTTTTGAAGAATAAAGGGATTAAGGGTTATGGTGTTCGGGCCGGAAAGTGGAGCCGAGTCCACAAAAGATCAGCCATGATCTCATTGAATGGTGGAGCAGGCTCGAGGGGTCAGATGGCCTACTCCTGCTCCTAGTTCTTATGTTCTTATCTCATGGTTCCTTAACAGAACACTGAGATTTAAAATGCAAGTGAGTTTTGAACATACATGTGAAACTGATGAGGGTGTCGATTGTAAAAGGTGTTCGTAGCAAAATAAATAATCAGAGTTCTCGTTGTTATGTGCTGCACCTCTGCCATAGTCACTGACCAGAGAATTATAAATGGAGGTTATTCATCCGATTATGGCTGTACCAGATGTTAACTACAGAAATCCAAAACTAACGGTATTACCATGCACCGTCCACAGATTCACGTATTTATCTCTCTCTAGTTTTGCGGTGAAGATAGTCAGGTTCATCATTTGAGATGTTTTTTAGGGTTATGGTGGGTGCATAGCTGATTGCTAAGGCTAATCTATACCCAAAGGGTTCTGCTGCAAATAGGACAAGATACCACAGATGACTGAGTTTTGGATGAATCAATGGCTCAGAATTTCCGTTCCTTGCATTTTCTCTGTCTCTGATATGCACTTGCTTTCAAAGGATTGTCTGCACCAATTGTTATTTAGTTGCACTAGATACAGTGATCCTGGGTGAGCTTCTCTCAGGACTAAGTCAATATTAAAGCTCCTAAATGAAATCTTCATAGTGTCCTTGGAGCACTTTCTTCGACCACCATGACAGCACAGCCAAAATTGAAGTTCTCCGTAGAAGATCCACTTTAGTAAGCAAGTGTCAGGCATTCTGGTGACATGCCCAGCCCAACTCAGCTGTGATTGTTTCATTATGATGTAGATGCTTGGTCTGCCAGTTCAAGTGAGCATCTGTGTCTGGTATTTCATCCTGCCGTCTACTTATCTACTCCACAGAATTCCTACAGTGCAGTAGGAGGCCATTCAACCCATCAAGCCTGCACCAACCCTCAAAAAGAGTACTCTATAAAGGCACATTCCCTGGCTCCATCCCCATAACCCCGCATATTGATCATGGCTAATCCACCTAACCAGCACATCTTTGGACACAGGGGAAATTTAGCATGGCCAGTCCACCTAACCTGCACATTATGGACTCTTTCCTTCTCATGATATAATGGGCCCTTCCTCAACTCCATTTTGCAACAAAATATTTCATATCATAATAATTCCTAAACTAACCTCTTTCTTTACATTTAGTAACAATTTTAAATTGATGACCCTGTCACTGACACCTTACCACAGGTTTTCGCTATACAATCCCATCAACACACAACTGTTTTTTCAGCTCTCTCTACTCTTTGCATTACCGCATACTTATCAGAGTTGAACTTCGTCTGCCACTTGCTTGTCCACTCCACCAACCCATTTATATCATTTTCGAACTTACATCTATCCCCTACATCAGTGTTTTTAAAACTTTTTTTCCCAGGATCCACTTTTGCCAACCGGCTGACCTTCGGGACCAACGCTGGCTGACCTTCATGACACATACCATGTTCCTTACCTTTAATGGGAAAGGGGACACTGCTTAGTCCTCATAACCTCACTTGAATGAGGTTCAAAGAGGGAGAGTGCAATGCTCATATCAGGTGCAGACGTCAGCCAGTTCCTTTGTGCCGTCTTCAACTTTATGAAAATGGAATAACCAACCTTGCACATGTAAGTTTTCATGAAAGGCAGTAGCAATGAAATGCTCATTTTACTCAGCACAGGATACTGCTGGGAGATCATGCAGTTGTTTTCCTGCACTGCTGACCAGTCCATACAGTGTTGCTCACTACCTCTGCCAACTGCGCCCAGGCATGGTGGCTAGATGGCAGCCTCCTTCTGGACTGGGGTACAGGGTCAACCGCCTATCCTCCACTGCGTCCAGGAGTCTCCTGGCTCAGCGTCCATAAATCGTGGAGCTGCTCTCCTTGCTGCTATCTTGTTGGCTGGGATAGTGTGTGTGGGGGGTGAAGTGTGTATATGGCTTCAGCTTGTCAGCCTCCTGAGTGTCAATTGCTAATCCGGCGAATCCCGCACCATTCCTTAATAGAATCAATTGTGTTCCACGTGGCGGCGCTGCTAGCCTCGCAACAGTCGCTGAATCGGTCCTGATGTGGCGTTAGTTTTACTGTCGTGGATCTCCACGAATCCGGCGCCGGCGCCAACACTTTGTCTCAGGAATGGAGAGTCTAGCCAAAAGTCTCTCAAAGTGTGCGAGAAGTTAATGTCCCCGTTATTTGTGGGGTGGTCCGGGAGTGGTGAGTCTGAGAGGGGCACTATTTGGCACACCGGGTCCACGCGTGGCCGGCACCATTTGCATGGCGCAGCTGCTGCCGTGTGCATGCGTGGCCACGGACCTGGCAATTCTCTGGCTGTATCGGCAGCTAGAGGCGGGTGCTCTACGCTGCGTGCCTGATAGCCCCCCCCCCACCAGACAGGGGATCGGAGGCCGTCTTGCGCTGTTGTTTCGGTTGTAAAAGGCCGCCGTTCCCATGCCGGCGTCAGCGCTTAATCTCAGAATCGGAGAATCCAGCCTATTATGTCCGAATGAATAAAAAACATTTGAATGATTACTTTAAAATGGTTAATTGTAGTTTGAGATTTTTTATTTCATCTTTAGATTTTAACATGGGGCCTTTTCGATCAAACAGTCTGATTACACTAGTTCGAGCATTGGAGGCTGACTCCTAAGTTGACAATCGCATTCAGGAGTTGCAAATAATGAATTTATCAAAATGCATGAGCAAACAAAACTGCATCCAGACAGCTTTATTCTTACAGTAGTAAGAATCTATTCGTGGTTCTGCTTCACTTGCCATCTATCACAGAAAAATCAATCACATCACTGCAGAGATAAGGCTCTCATACACCTCTCGCCAATTTTCTATTTAAACGGGTGGTTTTTCACCGAGATTCAAAATTAAATCAAATAAGCAAATTATTCTAATAGGGCAGTTTGAGGAAGATGTCCTATGTTGAAACCTAATGGTGCAATTATAAATCGCAAAGTGATGCTAATTATTACCAACAATAAACTATTTCAAGGTGATGATCGTTTCTAATTTTTTCAATCTGTCATGCTGTGAATGAACTTAAAATGAATCCAGGTCACACTTTATAAAGACTTTAAACATGTACATTTCACTGAGCAAAATCCACCCAGATTTTAAATAAGCAAACCAATGCACTTTTGTGGAATTACTTTTTATGTGCCTATAAAATCATTATCACGCATACTTAGACACAGAAACTCATAAATTAGAGCTGCACAGTAATAATCTACTGGATGGTGCAAGTTCTAAACTGTCTATTTCAGATTGAAGCAATGAACTGATTAATGATGACAATGATATTTTCATCAAATCTCAGCATCTCCATATAAATTATACAACACTGTCTATAATTAATAGCTCCAAGCAAACCTTTGTTGATGTAAACAAAACCAAAAACATTATTTTCACCTAACAGTACTGACAGCAAGTTAACTATTCTTAGTTCACTGCTCTTTAATTTGTTGGTCTGTGCATATTGTAATGTTATGTACAAATTATCCATCGCTTGTCACATAATTGAGCAGATATGCACGACTATATACTTTGTTGCAAAAGTATATGAGTATAGCACAACACATAGAAAAATGAAACTGTTGAATAGTTGTTTTCTTTTCATAAATCTATACTTCCATAACAGAAGATCTAAGGAGATTTTAAGCCATCGTAGCTAAGTGCTTTCTTCACAGTGTGAAAGCAGAGATGAATGCTCACAGGGCCTTTCGAATGATAAGCAATCAGGTATATCAGTCATTGGACAGGAGGAAATACAGAACCGCGATTCATTATCCCCCACAGAAAATCATCACCAAATCAGCTTCCAAAGGGTGAAGATAATCACTTCTATTTCATCTCAAAAAAAACCCGGCATTAGTGTTCTTATGAAATTCAATTTTTGTAAAATGGAAATTTTGCAACAGCGTGAGATCACACTCTAGTTTGCAATAGCATGGGTTCCATTATGTCTTCGCAGTGTATATTCACAGGAATTATCCAGACACAATTAAAAACAGAAAATATTAGTGGCTGTACAAGCACCAAAAACCTGCAAGGCAAAACAACAGAGCATTTCCATTCCATTTTAACATTAAAATAATCTAACAGAAAAAGAAAATGATTTTAGCATTTTGTTGGTATTATTACTCTGCAGTTAATTTGATTATATCTCGTTTCAGTGGAAGTGATAGTATTGTCAAATGAACGGGTCAGCAACAGCTACTGATCTCCATAGCAGAAGGGAACTGAATTAACCTGCAGTGTCAGGCTGACAAAACTATTTAATGATTGAACCTATTGACAATAATTTATTTCCCTCATGCTGTCAGACTGAGTAACTTTTCTACACCAGTTCTCCGTGAGAGGTTTGCACCAAATCAATGATGTAATCAAAATAGAGAAAAAGAAATCCGTCTACCACCCTTCCTCAAAACAGACAGGCCTGTGCAAAGGTCTCATATATGAAACATCGGGAATAATTTCAACCCCAAAATTTGGCAGGTTGTGAGGGGGGGATGGGAAATTAAAATGAACAAAATTTCTCAACTGAACCCAAGTTCACCTCAAACCAGTGGTACAGTCCCTGAATTTTTGTTAAGGATGCTGAGTGCCTTCTCTCTCGTTGGCTGTGTTTATCTAACTTCAGGAAACTCAGCAGGTAAGAAAAGGGAGAAGGACAGGAGCCACAATGTAATCACCTTTGCATGTGCCAGGAGAAACAAGTGTTTCCTCCAGAAACTAACCCTGTAACTGTCACCTTCCCCCCCCCACCCCCCCTTCCCCCGCCCGCCACAATATCTCCTTCCAATCATGAGCACTCCCCCACACACTCACGCTGTAATATCCTAGGATCTGGCAACTTCCCTGGTTCCGCCATGACAACTGAAACATTGAGACATACTCTGCGGTTAGAACTGCAGGGTGAACGGGGAAACGTGAACTTCCGGATTCGTTCCATAACTCCCCCATACCCACCCTTCTCTGAAAACACGTTCCAGTAAGCAATGAGACTGTTGACTTACCTCTGTTTCACTGAAGATAAGGGTATTTGCAGCTATCTCCATTTTTGTTTTCTGATAACCACCAACTGCAGTATTTTGTTTTTTTCAGCAGTATGGTTTAATTCACTTCCACTTCCGACCATACCTTCAGTGAAGGAGCTTTGCTTCATCCTTTGCTGTGATTTTGTTTTTTCTCTTTTACCCAGTCTGGCGTCATTGATATATCTTCCCATTCTTACGTTTGATCATCGGAACAGAAGTAGATCATTTAGCTCCTGAAATCTATTCCACTATTTAATTAGACGATAGCTGATCTGTATCTTAACTCCATATACATACTTTGCATTTACATACTTTATACTCTTGACTCACAAAAATCTATCTCAGTCATGAAGTCAGTTGGTTCCCTGCTCCGACAGCTCCTTAGGCATGAGTTCTAGATTTCCATTACCCCTTGTGTGAAGCATCTTGCCTGAAAAGCCGAACTCAAATTTTAAGAAAATGCCCTTTTTACAAGGCTCCCCGATGCAGAAAATGGTTTCTCTCTGTCTACCAGTAGAGGAAATGGTTTTCCTCTATCTATCCTATCAACCTTTTCATTACCTTTAATATCTCAATTACATCACTGTTTAAAATTCTGTACTCAAGGAAGTAAAACGTAACGCATTTAGCCCCAGTATAATTATGGTGAATCTGAACAGCACCGCCTGCTTCCTCTTTTGGCATTTTCCATTTTACTTGGGATAACCACAATGTTGGTCGATCACCCATCTCCATTCCCTCCTGTGAGTCACCCAGCCCTCTTCCAATCCTGCTGAGTTTAAGTCTCCCTCCATCTGGTCTTGCTCTTCCTCTTCTCCTTCTTCCTGACAGTTCAATCTCCATTGTTCACCTCACCTTCCTCACTCTCTTCATGACTACTTTCTTTGATGGTACCACAATCTTCGCTGACCCCTGATTTGCTTGTTTCTGGTTTTGTCTTTTCTCATTGCTCCACAAAATCCATCACACCATCCGCAACTCATTAGTATCCAGTTGGCGTTCCTCTCTTCTTCTTGTTGTCCATGCTCCTGCACTGTATAACAAGGCCAACGTCAACTTGTAGGTTAAATTGGGGAGTATGGAATGAGGCACTATGAAGGGTAAATGTGACTTCCTCGTACGCAAGGATGAGCCTGATACAGTTCAAAGTTGTACACAGGATACGTATGACTCGGGCAAGAATGAATGGGTTCTTCCAGGTGATGGCAGATGAGTGTGAGAGGTGTAGGAGGGGACCAGTGAAGCATGCGCAGATGTTCTGGGGCTACAAAAAGTCGGAGAGATTCTGGGCAGGAGTGTTTGCGGCCCTAGCAAGGATAGTGGGGGAGGAGGTGGAGCCGGATCCTTTGGTGGCGATATTTGCGGTTTCGGAGAAGCCAGAGCTGATGGAGGGGAGGAAGGCCGATATGTTGGCCTTTACCTCTCTTATTGCCCGGCGACGAATCTTATTGGAGTGGCAGTCAGCAATGCCACTGGGGGTAACGGCCTGGCTAGGTGACTTGTATGATTTCCTTCGGCTGAAAAAGATAAAATACGAGTTCAGGAGTTCAGTGGAGATTTTTGAAGTAAGGTGGGGATGTTCGTGACCGTGTTTGAGGAGTTGTTTGTCAAAGGGGGGAAATTTGTACAAACTGTATAGTCATTGTTTGGGAAGCTTGTTTCCTGAATTGTTTATGTGTTGTAACTTATTATATATGTTTGTAATAAATTACATTTCTTTAAAACTGTTTTGTAGATTCGCCCTTTCAGTTTTAGAAATGCTTTTCTATCACAAAATACTCCACTGCACTTCTTCACATTTCTCCAACCAGACCTTAATTTCTACTTTCCATGTTTTCATTTTCTGTTCCCACTGACCTCAGCAACTTGAAACTATGCACTTTCTCCAAGTCTTCATCCATAATCTTTGCACCACCTGCACGGCAATATCCCCTTCCTGAGAAGTGAATATTGTACTCCTGATGGAAGCTAACCAGTGCTTTATATAACAAGCCTTCCTTGCCATGTCCTTGTTAATGCTCACTTTCACAGTCAAAGCTAGTGGGCCTGCATCCAACTGTACCTCATTCCCTGAGGAAGGATCTTAGAATCTGATGTGTTGGTTAAGCTGGGTCTATGTGGACTGCGTTTGATGCAGTGTAGAGAGAGACAGGCTTCCAACACTTGATGAGATGCAACACGATTTTATTTAACATCTAACTATAATACATGCTTAACTGTGGGTTGACACTATGCTGACTTGACTGGAGACCAGACTAACTGACTACCACATGGTGTTTGTACTAGCTGCTGCTCACGAGCTCTGACTGTCTCAGAGGCTGGATCCCAAGAGAGCGGGAAAACTGATGCCCTCTGGCTTTATAGTGGTTGTGTCCTGTCTCGTGATTGGCTGCTGTGTTCTGTGTGCTTACTGGTCATCCTGTGTGTCAATCGCTGCCTGTCTGCGCTCCATCATATAGATGGATGTATATTATGACAGAACCTAGCCGACCAATATTTCAGGTCTGTTTTTCTGAACTGTTCAGCATTTTTAGCTTCATCTGTTTTCCTTTTCAGATTTTCAGCATTTTGCTTTCATAAATAAAAATGTTCATGTTCAAAGAAATGAAGAAAAGGATCCAAATCTAACAATGATCCTCAGCAGCATTATGTTTAAATAGTGAAATTTCTTCTCCAACTTGACAATTTGCAGTGCCTACTGATTGAAATCTTGTGCTTTGTGTATCTTGTGCTGTGTATAAAATGTTTCCAAGCATACCATGCCCAAACACATTGCTACTTCAACTTTGGCAAACCATTTAGATTCATCAAGGTTTACCGAATCTTTATTAGTGTCAAAAGTTGGCTTACATTAACGCTGCAATTAAGTTACTGTGAAAATCCCCTAGTCGCCACGCTCCTGGTACACTGAGGGCGAATTCAGAATGTCCAATTCACCTAACTAGCACGTCTTTTGGAACTTGTGGGTGGCACTGTGTTACCGTGCCATCCATAACACAAACATGTAACACATTTGTTTCCTCATCTAAATATTAACATGTTGTTTCAAAAAAATCTTATATGACACTGTAAATGCACGTTTGACACATCATGTGATGCAAAACCAGCAAGAATGTATTCCCAGATACATAACGCCCCTTCCTCTTCAGTTCATTAAAGTCCCTGGTCATGCACTCAGAGCCTGCGCGGACCAGCTGGCAAATGTGTTCGCGGATATTTCAACTTGTCCCTACTCCGCTCTGAGGTCCCCACCTGCTTCGAAAAGACTACCATCATACCGGTGCCAAAGAAGAACCAGGCAACGTGCCTCAATGACTACCGTCCGGTGGCCCTGATATCAATCGTAGTGAAGTGCTTTGAGAGGTTGTTCATGAAGCACATAAAGTTCATACTCTCAGGAAGCCTAGATCCATTGCAATTCACATACCGCCGCACCTGGTCCACAGCAGATGCCATCTCCCTGGCCCTACACTCATCCCTGGAGCATCTCGACAACAAGGACTCCTGCATCAGACTCCTATTTATTGACTACAGCTCCGCCTTCAGCACCATAATCTCAGTTCAGCTCATATTAAAGCTCCAAAACCTAGGACTTGGCTCCTCACTCTGCAACTGGATCCTCGACTTTCTGACCCACAGACCACAATCAGTAAGGATAAACAACAACACCTCCCCCACGATAGTCCTCAACACTGGAGGCCCGCAAGACTGCGTACTTAGCCCCCTACTATACTCCCTATATACTTGCGACTGCACGTCAAAATTTGGTTCCAACTCCATCTATAAATTTGCTGATGACACGACCATTGTGGGTCGAATCTCGAACAACGACAAGTCAGAATACAGGAGGGAGATAGAGAACCTAGTGGAGTGGTGTAGCGACAACAATCTATACCTCAATGCCAGCAAAACTAAAGAGCTGGTCAGAGACTTCAGGAAGCAGAGTACTGTACACACCCCTGTCAGCATCAACGGGGCCGAGGTGGAGATGGTTAACAGCTTCAAATTCCTAGGGGTGCACATCACCAAAAATCTGTCCTGGTCTACCCACGCCGACGTTACCATCAAAAAAGCACAGCAGCACCGTTACTTCCTCAGGAAACTAAGGAAATTCAGCATGTCCACACTGATCATGACCAATTTTTACAGGTACACCATAGAAAGCATGCTATCTGGCTGCATCACAGCCTGGTATGGCAACTGCTCGGCCCAAGACCGCAAGAAACTTCAGAGTCGTGAACGCAGCCCAGTCCATCACACAAACCCGCCTCCCATCCATTGACTCTATCTACACCTCCCGCTACCTGGGGAAAGCAGGCAGCATAATCAAAGACCCCTCCCATCCGGTTTACTCACTTGGGCAGGAGATACAAAGGTCTGAGAACACGCAGATTCAAAAACAGCTTCTTCCCCACTGCTACCAGATTATACCGATACACAATTCATTAAGACAGTCTCTGTGGTGGATGTCTACTTCTTTTTGGAAGAATTCGGCATTCTTGAACTCAGCTATTTGCAATCTTAGAAGTGTCCTCATTCCTTTCTGTCGGTGGTACTTCTTGAGTAGTTATTTCAGTATCTGTCACTATAGACATTGAAAAGTCCTCAGAAACAGAATCTGAACTTGTCACTGTCTCTGGTCTCTGTTCCAAAGTATAGCTCTCCAGATCTTCTGAAAATGAAAATCGCTTATTGTCACGAGTAGGCTTCAATGAAGTTACTGTGAAAAGCCCCTAGTCGCCACATTCCGGCGCCTGTCCAGGGAGGCTGGTACGGGAATCGAACCGTGCTGCTAGCCTGCTTGGTCTGCTTTAAAAGCCAGCGATTTAGCCTTGTGAGCTAAACCAGCCCCTCTTCTATAGGTAGCACCTCTGGAGAAGTTTCTGCAAACTCACTTAGTGCAGCCAGTAACTGATCAGCATGACATTGCCAAACTCTTTCATCATTTGTCTGTATGGCGTATGATACTGGGCCGGTCTTTGTTAGGATCATAGCTTGTACCCATTTCTCATTGGTGGACTAACCTCTAGTGGAATACTCTCGCTCCCTGGTTGAATGTTCGCTTTTTTCCCTTCTAGTAATTTGTGCTTGTTGTTGACATTTGACAATCTCAGACCTTGCACAGGACTGCTGGTGAACTTTGCGTGGGAGCATGTACAGTGTTCTGATAAGATATTGGAAATTTGTTTACTTTTCATGACATTGTTCCTTGCTTCTTTGATGCTTTGATAGAATGCTTTAATGCGTTCAACCAATCTATTCGTTGCTGTATGATATACAGCTGACTTGATATGGTGTATGTTGTTCCCTTTTAAGTCATCCTCAAACTCTTTCAAAATAAACTTTATCACTAGCAGTCTGCTCCGGGGCGGGATTCTCCAACCCCCCGCCGGGCCGGAGAATCGCCGGGGAGCGGCGTGAATCCCGCCCCGCCGCCGGATTCTCCGGTGCCAGTTTTTCGGCGGGCGCGGGCAGATCTGGCCTGGCCTGCGAGCTGGGTCCACCGATCCGCGGGCGGGCCTGTGCCGTGGGGGCACTCTTTCCCTCCGTGCCGGCCGATGTAACGGTCCGCCATGGCCGGCGTGTAGAAGAACCCCCTTTGCGCATGCGCTGGGATGATGCCAGCACATGCTGGCGCTCCCGCGCATGCGCCAACTCGCGCCGGTCAGCGGAAGCCTTTTGACGCCAGCCTAGCCCCTAAAGGTACGGAGGATTCCGCAATGTCTGGCCATTTTGAGAGCAGGTCCACAATCACCAAGAACTTGTGACCCTCCAGTGGACCAGCGTAATCAATGTGTGTACTCTGCCATGGCTGAGTCAGGCATTCCCATGGTCAATCAATTTTGCTGACTGCTGTTATATTTATTTGCTTTTGCAAAGACAAAAGATATGGAGGTGCCCACACTGGATTCTTGTAAAACATGATGAGAGGATTACTAAGAGATGTTGCTCAGACAATCAAAATAGTGATCCACCCAAAGCCCACGCAAACAAAGCCCGTGCAAACACTCTGCTGACAGCATGACACATCACCTGATGTATAAGCAACATGAATATATTCCCAGATACATACAGAACAACGATAACAGGTATTGTCTTTTCATGTATAAATGATGGTGACATTAGTACTTCTTCCTCTCCCAGACATTTAAACACCATTCTATGAATTGAGAGGGATGGCAAAGAAGCTAATCAGAGACCTGTCTAATACAATTCCTTAACTACTTAGCTGCTTTAGACTGGCAGACAGTAATTCAACATTAAAGAAGTACTATGCTTTACAGGGGTGTAAACAATTACTGTAGTTAGAGCAGGCTTTGAGTCACAGAAGGAAATGTTAGGCTGGCCAGAAGCTTGGACTTCTGATGCAGGAGTCCTTGGGTTCTAACGAAAGCCTAAAGGAGATGAGAGAGATCTGTGGAATCCATAGAATCCCTGCAGAAGAAGGCCATTCAGTCATTAAGTCTGCACTGACCCCCTGAAAGAGTGCCAAACTTAAACCCCCCCCCCCGGTTATCCTACCTAACCTGCACATCTTTGGAAAACTTGGCCATGTTTGTCCATTAAACTCTGATGGCAGACGGTCAAGTTAATAGGGTGGTGAAAAAGGCATATGGCACACTTGCCTTATCAATTGTGGCATAGATTACAAAAGCAAGGAAGTCATGTTGGAGTTATATAGAACATTGGTGAGGTCACAGCTAGAGTGCAGTTCTGGTCACCATATTATAGGAAGGATGTGATCACACTGGAGTGGGTGCAGAGAAGATTCACCAGAATGTTGCCTGGGATAAAACATTTAAGTAATGAAGAGTGGTTGGATAGGCATGGGTTGTTTTCGCTGGAGCACAGAAGACTGAGGGGTGACCTGATTGAGGTGTACAGGATTATGAGCGGCATGGACAGGGTAGATAGGGAACAGCTGTTCTTCTTAGTTGACGGGTCAGTTATGAGAGGACACAAGTTCAAGGTGAGGAGCAGGAAGTTCAGGGGGATTTGAGGAAAATGTTTTTTGCCCAGAGGGTGGTGACAGCCTGGAATGCACTGCCTGGGAGGGTGATAGAGGCAGGTTGCCTCACATCCTTTAAAAAGTACCTGGATGAGTCTTAACATTTGAGGCTATGGGCCAAGTGGTGGCAAATGGGATTAGGATGGGTGGATCAGGTGTTTATCATTTGGCGGTGCAGACTCGATGGACGAAGGGCCTTTTCTGCACTGTATTTTTCTGTGATTCTGTGAACTAAGGGGCAATTTTGCCATGGCCAATCCACCTATCCTGGACATTTTTGGACTGTGGGAGGAAACCAGAGCACACAGAGGAAATGCACGCTGACACGGGGAGTATGTGCAAACTCCACACAGATAGTCACTCAAGTCTGGATTCGAACCCAGGTCTCTGCTCCTGTGAAAACTACTTATGGAACATGGAAACAGAGCTCATCAAAATAAAAACAGATCTCATCAAAATAAAGCAAAGATAATGGCACAAAAAGAACAGCAGTCAATAGGAATCTTATGGACATTTGTTGTATCAGCAGGGTTTGGATTAAAACAAGACCAACAAAAAAGCTCTAGTGATTTACAACAGTAGCATAAAGACTTCTTCAACTTCCTGGTACCTATATAATGCATGACTTTACAGACTCTCATTCAAAGGAATGAGTAACAAGGCATCGTAATGCAAAGGGATTTTCACTTAGAATGAGATCTCAATATTACCTAGATGAAAAACAATGATGATGCAGAAAACTGACATTTTGCAATGCTTTAACTTCCTCAAATTGGTCCTAGTAATAGCAGAATGGTTACAACACAGGAGGCCATTCCGCCCGTCATGTCTATGACAGATATCTTTAACTGCAATGCAGCTCGTCCAACTGCCCACAATTTTCACTGTTGTCCAGCAAGTGTTTTCTCTTTGTGTGATTCTGAAATTCCTTTTTGAAACTCTTGATTGAATTTGCACCCTGCATATTCTCAGGCAGTGCATTCCAGATCCTAGAATAGAATTTACAGTGCAGAAGGAGGCCATTCGGCCCATCGAGTCTGCACCGGCTCTTGGAAAGAGAATCCTACCCAAGTCCACACCCCCACCCTATCCCCATAACCCAGTAACCCCATCCAACACTAAGGGCAATTTTGGACACTAAGGGCAATCTAGCATGGCCAATCCACCTAACCTACACATCTTTGGACTGTGGGAGGAAACCGGAGCACCCGGAGGAAATCCACGCAGACACGGGGAGAACGTGCAGACTCCGCACAGACAGTGACCCAAGCCGGGAATCGAACCTGGGACCCTGGAGCTGTGAAGCAATTGTGCTAACCGCCATGCTACCGTGCTGCCCCCAATCGCTTGCTGCATAGAAATAGTTTTCCCTCATGTCTTCATTGGTCCTTTTGCCATTTACTGTATATCAGTGTCCTCTATTTCTTGACCTTTGGACCAATGGGAACAGTTTTTCCCTATCTACTCAGTCTAGACCACTCATGATTTAGAACACCTTTATTAAATCACCTCAATCTGCCCTTCCCAAGAAGAACAGCTCCAGATCTTCCAATCTATCCACATAACTGAAGTTCCTTATTAATGGAATAATTTTCCTCAATCCTTTCTGCATCCTCTTTAATGACTTCAGGCCCTTCCCTAAAGTGTGGTGCCTAATATTGGACACAGTTAAGGTTGAACCAATGTTTTATAAATGTTCATCATTATTTGTTCACTTTTGTTTGCCTTATTAACTGCTTTTAAAACTTGGCCCTCTTCTCCTCAAGGCCATTTAGTATCAGGCAAAGATATATTATTTCATATGGATGTGCAATCTCTCTGCACTCTTTGCAGAAAAATACTTTTCACTGTACCTCGGTACATGTGACAATAAACAAATCCAATCCAATCCAATCCAACCCACCTCCATCCCACACCAGGCTGGCCTGAGAGTTCCGCTTCTTTCTCAAAAAGAGGCCTGGACAATTCCCACTCTCCTCTGCCTGGCTGAACACATTCTAGCTCTCAGGTGCTGGTTTAGCTCACTCGGCTAAATCACTGGCTTTTAAAGCAGACCAAGCAGGCCAGCAGCATGGTTCGATTCCCGGACCAGCCTCCCCGAAAGGTGCCGGAATGTGGCGACTAGGGGCTTTTCACAGTAACTTCATTGAAGCCTACTCGTAACAATAAGCGGTTTTCATTTCATTTCATTTCAACAACTTCTCCTTTAACTCATTCCATTTCGTCCAAATCAAAGATGTCGCAATGGGTACCCACCTGGGTCCTAGCTACGCTGACCTTTTTAATCGGGTATGTGGAACATTCCTTGTTCCAGGCCTACACGGGTCCCTTCCCACAACTTCTTTACCAATACATTGATGACTATTTTGGTGCCGCTTCATTCTCGCGTCCGGACCTGGAAAGATTTGGCAACTGGGGGATTTTCACAGTAACTTAATTGCAGTGTTAACGTAAGCCGACTTGTGACAATAAAGATTGGTTAAAAAAAAAAGTAAGGTCAACTTCAGACCTCGACAGCTGCAGGACCACTAATTATTTTTAATAACAAGAAAACAAAACTTTATTAAACATGAAAATGGATTATAAACACAACTCCTTTAGCTTAACAATTACACAAAGGTTTTAAGATTGATATGGATGACAAAGTATATTTGAAACCGCAATAGTCTCATCAGCACACAAAGTTAGTGCTTGCGGATTTCTCCTCGGAACTCCCCCAGATGATTGACATAAGGGAGGTTCCAAACTCCACTCCCAAAATACGCTTTAATATATTCTCTCATAGGAATACATGCACTTATCGATCCGCATTCTGAAATCCACTCCACGCTTTCCAAAGGACCATCTTCTGACCAGAGCTACCACTCCACATTTAAAAGTGGTCCGATCCAGGATTTTGTACCAACCCATTTAGGTTTTCATTGCCTTGACTGGCTTTCACTTTCATTTCATTTCATCCAGCCAATATTTTTCTCCCTCAATTACTTTCCAATTTGCTCATTGACGATAGTGAAACATTCCAAACTTTTGGGTTACTTTCAAAACCTTTCTTTCGCATTCTCACCAACCGATTCCCTCTCTTCTTTGTCTGGGGTCCATGAACAGAATCCTGTTCTATTTCCAGTTTCCCAGACCCAACCTTCCTTTTGTTCCTTTAGAGCTTGTTTTGTTGCACATTACTCAATTATACAGCTATACAGCTTTTCTTCAAGCAAAGCTGAGAGCTGGTCTCTCTAGCTTCTCCTAGCATAGTTGAGAGAGAACTGGTCACTGCTCCGTGATCTGCTTTCAGCTAACAGCTAAAGAACAAAGAACGCTTTTGCTTTACCTTACATGGGCCCTTAGCTCAACTATATTTACCTTTCATACCCTGCTCTCTAAACACAATAAATTCCCAGCTGGAACGGAAACTAACCACCATACGTGGAAAAACTTTTGTCCGGCATGAAATCTAAGTATAAGATTTTTTTCAGACACCGAAGCATTCAAGTAAACTCTCGTAAAACTCAACTTTATTTCTAATGTTTCCTCCATCCGGATGCTCTGGTTTCCTCCCACAAGTCCCGAAAACGTGCTGTTCGGTAAATTGGATATTCTGAATTCTCCCTCAGTGTACCCTGTGGTATTATCATGCATGAAGGTAATGCAAGGGTTAATGAAATGTATACAGGCAGCCACTAGAGGGAGCTAGTACCTTAAGTATATAAGGGATGATGTAAAGCCTTATGGGACAGAAGATGATAGAGAAGGTGGTAGTGGAAGGAAGAGATTAGAATACAGATGAAGGACACAAGATTCAAAGTGTATCGCAGAGCTAGTTCAGATATTATAGTTATAGTATGATCATCGAGATAGTGTTAGTAAGTGTAGTTTAATTCTTATATATCTGTTTGCTATTTAGAATAAATGTCAAACTTAAATTTAGTAGTGCTAATAAAACTAGTTTAGTTCTTTAAAAGAACTTTGTCTGTCTTTGTAATCACTACACCTTCCATCCTGGAAATCACTCACAAAAGATCACCACAGATCATCACGAACAGGTGCCGGAATGTGAAATGAAAATGAAATGAAAATCGCTTATTGTCACGAGTAGGCTTCAATGAAGTTACTGTGAAAAGCCCCTATTCAAGTAATGTGGCGACTTGGGGATTTTCACAGTAACTTCATTGCAGTGTTAATGTAAGCCTACTTGTGATAATAATAACAATTATTATTATTTTCCCAATACAAATGTAAATCCCTTAAAATTACGTTTGTTTTCCTAACAACTACCTCAGCCAGGAGCTGTTTAGCTCAGGGCTAAATTGCTGGCTTTGAAAGCAGACCAAGGCAGGCCAGCAGCACGGTTCGATTCCCGTAACAGCCTCCCCGAAAGATGCCGGAATGTGGCGACTAGGGGCTTTTCACAGTAACTTCATTTGAAGCCTACTTGTGACAATAAGCGATTTTCATTTCATTTCATTTCCATGTCCTCTGCCTACATTCACAAATCTCCTTTTTGGTGCCTCATCGGCCCCACGCCTCGTTTTACCTACCTTTTACTATTTATATTTCTATAGACTTTTGAGTTCACTAAATCCTTTCATATCTTTCCTGAACACCTATAAGTTGTGCCAACAATTGTCTGCATTGCGTGTAGCAGCTAAATAATACTGTGGTACACACACACAACAGGATTGCATCTTTCTTCCAGATACATTTGACACTTCTGACAATGCATCAAAACATTTCAAAACTTATCATGGTTGGAAGCTGCTTGGAATTGGTTACTCATTCTGCTGTCTTATGAAGCTTAGCATTCATTTAAAAAATAAAAGTTCTGAAGGGACATTATACCAATGTACACGGGCCTTACTTAAATGTTGTAAATTACGAATGTTTAATTTTTTACTTTCGCTTTATATATTTTGTCTTTCTTTAATGCTATCGTTTGAGATTTGGACTAAAATAATCCAAGATAAAGCCTTGAGGCGAGCACTGTGCTAACGGGTATTGTGATTAAAGTATAATATAGCACTTATTGACATTTAAGGGGTTAACATATCAATGTATATCAGACTCCTGTTATTTATATGAAAGTAAAATGGTGGTTTTAAATGTTTTTGATTCATAGTGCAAATCCAATTAATTTCACTGCAATGAGATAACAAGGCCTTGAGCCAGTTACACTGTTGATGCAATGAATACAATGAAGGTAGTGAACTCACAGGGAAGTCAGCTAACACAATTAAATTGTACGGGAAAATGGTTTAGGGTTCGAGTACTATTCAAAAATGTACTGAGAAGCATTTGAATTAATGAAAGCTAGAGAAAAACGATGATCATTTATAATGCTACTTTTTAAAACGGCAACCACAAGTGTTTGAACCGGTCAAAATAAAAAAGGCAGCTCATCTAATGAAGTTATAGCATTTTTTACATAAGTCAATTTTTGATTCCGTTTCAACAATCGACTCTTGTGCATAAGAGCATAATAAAATAAACAATAATAATTAAAGAGAACATAGCACTTTTACACCCTACATGACTACAAGTGCCAGCAACCAAATGGACAAAATAAAATCAATATTAAAAGATGAATGACACTTACACACAGTTTATTCAATCTTAAATCTTTTCTGCCATAAGTTTTTATCCAGTCATAAAGGAAGTACTTTATAGTGACAGCTGCATGAAGCTTTTGGTGCTTTGCAGCTCTTTTCCAGTCAGAACATTATTCAGGCTTAATGAAACTGCTCACAAGTAAAAGTCCTCTTTATTTATAAATTAATTTTCAGGATGTGAGGGATTATCAAGGTCAGCAAGGCCCGCATTATCTCCCATCCTGACAACAGAGTGGCTCAAGAGGGCATGTCAGAGAGAAGTTAAGACTCAACTGCATTGACTTGGGACCAGTCACATAGGCAGAACAAGGAAGGATGCAGATTTCCTCCCCCAAAGGATATCAATGATCCAATTGGGATTTTACAACAATCCGCCAATGGTAGCAATTTTGCTTAAAAAATTCAAATTCAAACTCTCAAACAGCCGTGATAGGATCTGAACTCATGTCATCATTGTTTATATTGGTACAAAGTGAACATAACTCCATGCTGATACAAAGTTGAAAGGTTAACTCAAGGGCCTAACCGTACGGCAGCTTAGGAGTGATCTTGAGCTTCACGTGGACGAAGTTGTATGCCAAAGTTGCTGCAGTGAATCTTGAAGATGGTACATGTGGCAGACATGGTGCATTGGTTGACGAAAAGAAAGAATATGTAAGATGGCAGATGGCTTATTTATCAAGCGAGCAGCTTTATTCTGGATAATGTTGAAATTCTTGGAGTTTTACTCACTCAGGAAAATGGGGTGCACTCCATCACCTGACCTGTGCATTGGAGGTGGAGGAACGACTTTCAGGAGTCTGGAGGTGAATCACTCACAAAAAACAAACGGCTTCTGACCTGTATTTTATATGCTTGATCCAGTTAGGTTTCTGGTGAAAGGTGACTTATCCAAGGTGCTGATGGTGGGGGATTATTTAGTTATATTTTATTTAGCACGTGCATAGTCCAAGCCAAGTAATGGCTTTGCCGATGGCTATCTGGAATTCTTTAAGGCTACCTTCAAGAACTCCATAACTATCATAGTTAAGGGGTTAAGGCCAAGTGCTCCTGCACTGTATTATTCTGTGATTCTGTACCTTCATGGTTAGTCAGTAGACACAATGAAAGTCATTGTTTGGGCTATGCCATGGCTGCAACCTGGATATGTTTCTGCTGCATGATTTTCTCTGCCGATTCTCTTGGCAGAGTTCCTCACTGTTACTCCTCAGTACGATGGGTTTAACCATATGGGGTGGCATGAGGGAAGGCTTACTGTGGATGGAGGAGGTAATTGAAAAAGGGCAAGCTTGGGTTGAAGTAGACATTCTCCAGCAACCTGCGTGTTGCGATTACCCTTCTGATGTGGCAGGGGGTAATGTTACTTTGACATGACAAGATCTAGTGCCAGCCAACAGGGGGTTCAATAATGGTAATTTTTAATGCTATTGAATGACAAAGAATGGTGGTTAGACTTCTTATCATAGGTAATCATTCTCTGACACTAAAATGGCACCAATGTTACTGACCAATTATGAGCCCAAGCCTGATCGTTGTCCAAGTCTTGCTGCATTTAGGATCGGACTGCTTCCTGATCTGAGGAGTTGCAAATGGAATTTGAATACTGTGTAATCATCAGCAGACATTCCCACTTATCCCCGTATGTTAGTGGGAAAGTCATTGATGAAGCAGCTAAAAAGATAGATGGGCTTTGGACACTATCTTGAGGAATTCCTATAGGATTACCCTGGACTAAAATGATTGGCCTCCAACAACCACAACCATTTTCTGTTGTGCTAGGTATGACTCCAGCCAGTATTCCAAAAGTTCCCATTGCCTTCAATTTTTTCAGCTTAACAGATGTTACATTCAATCAAATGCTGTCTTCATGTGAAGCCCAGTCACTCTCACCTCATATCTTGAATAGAACACTTTAATCCACGTTTGGACCAAGGCTGTGACAAAGTCTGCAGCTGAGCAGTCCTGACAGTACCAAAACTGAGCACCGGCAGGGATTATTGGTAAGTGCCGCTTGATGGCACTGTTGTCAAGACCTCCCATCATTCCATTGGTGATCGAGAATAGACAGATGGAGTGGTAATGGGTCAGTTTGGATTTGTCCTGCTTTCTGTGGCCAGAGCACACCTAAGAAATGTTGATTCGATGCCAGTGCTGTAGCTGTGCTGGAAGAGTTTGATTAGAGGTGTTGTCTCCATTTCCTGTCACGCTTGAATGAAAACTTTTGTGCCACCTAGGATCATTCAGGTTCACCGACTCTCCCAAGCCTTAATATGGATGTTTATTGGCATTCAAATTACAATAAATCCAAATTAATACAGTGAAAACGTTAATATGAGTTGCATCATTCCTGGATTCCACAACATAGGCTGACATAAGAACTTAAGAAATATGAGCAGGAATAGACAAGGGATCTTGAGCCTGCTCTGCCATTCATCTTGGTTGATTTTCAACATCAACTCCATTTTCTTGCTTACTCCCCATACCCTTTGATTTGCTAAGTGACCAGAAATCAATCTCAGCCTCAGCAAGTGAAGATGGTACTCAGTGCAGCACATATCTCTGCCATGCTTTGTTAACACAAAGTTTTTACAATTGTACAGCTCTTATTTGAGGTTTTCCCTACCTATTTGATGCCCTGCAATGACAAAACTGAAAAAAAAATTTCATAAGAGTTTCCATCTCACTGAGGAAGCTTCAGACCAATCCACATCCAACAAGTTGCTCTGAAAACTCTGCTCATATTTTGAAGGTTGTGACACGTTCTTCTATCTCTGCTTCGCCGAGTAGTAGTTTCAAGTGATCATCTCCAGACACTTTCCTCAATTTTCAGTAACTTCCTTAAATCCAACACCAGAAAGCTTGTTCCAATGTTTCTTCTTCCAACGCCATGTCAGGACGAGTCCACAGTAATCCCTAGATAGCTGCAGGATTTGTCTCTTTGACTGGAGACTTTCTCCATCCGGCTGCATTGCCAAGCAGCCTTCTCCCTCAGCTGACCACATATAACAACGGCTGTATGTGACATTGATGGATTTGTGGGAGAGTTTGTTAACCGGACTGACAAAATGGCTTCCCCAGTCCTCTTCCCCATGGCAATGTGAAAGACATTAACATTACATCCAGTTAGAAATGTAAATTAGCTATCGACTCCAACTACCTTTCATCTTAGAAGTAAATGAACAAACTATAGCACAACTGTTTAAAACCCAGTACCTTCCAATAACTTTCAGGGATTTATTTTTATCACTAACAATCAAGACATCCAGGCTTACTGTCAGGCAGACTTCAGAATAGGTTATCACTCCCTTAATTTATCCTAAATTTAAAGCTGCAATCCCAAAATATGATAATCTCATCAACCTCATAATTATTAAGCTAAACAAAGGTATGAATTTATTTTCATACTGCAATGATCACTTAATTACTTCACAGTAATTAAGTTGTATGTGATAGCCGAGATGTTTTATCACTGTTACATTAGGATTTGCTTTAGTATTAGGGTTTGGAGTATGCAAAATACAGAATTCACCCCCTGGAACGTGAAGTCCTTTGAAAGTGTTGGCAGCCTGAGGATTCAAATATTCTAAGCTTCTGCTTGTTTGCAGTAGGCAATGTATAATGATTGGGAGAATCTTTCAAGCTGTCAATTCAAACCTCAAGTTCAAATGATGTACCAGTAACTTCCATCAGTGAGAAGTGCTGAGTGGATGGTCACAGCCTCATGACGTTCCCACCATCACAGATGCCATGTTGAGCCAATTCAATTTACTTGTCATATCCCAGAAATCCAAATGAAGGATGGACTGAAGCCAATCTTTACACAGTTATCTGCATTCATTTACAGCGATATTTTAACAAACTAGCACCTCCTAACAAACAAATTTATTTTAAAAATGTATTTGAAATGGTCACAGAGGTATTTTTCTGACGATATCGTTTTAACTCTTGACCTGTGAAACCTGAGCAACTGACATCTGTAACCACTGTTTCAGACTGTTCTGGGTCATCAGAATATAAGTGAATCCTCAATTAATGACGATAACCGACATAGTTAATTAAATACAATTAATATACAATTAACACACTCCACACAATATCAAGGAACAGCTCAGCAAACTGGATGCAATAAAGGTCAGTATTCTGGCTGCAGGCACATGATATAGAATTAGCCACACCTTGAGCCAAGCTGTCCATTACAACTACAACACTGGCATCCACCCGAAAAAGTGGAAACTTGCTCTGTTATGTTCTTTCCACAAAAGCCAGGACAAATCTAAACCAGCCAATTACTGTCTCATCAGTTTACTAAATCATCAGCAAAGTTGTGGAAAGCCTCATCAACAGTACTAGCAAGTGTCAGTTAATCATCAATAACCTGCTCATTGATACTCAATTTGACTTCCACCACCACAGTCAGCTCCAGATCTAAACTAAAATCAAAGTCCAAGCATGGACAAAAGAGTTGAACTCCAGATGTTGAGGTGGCTGTAACTACTCTTGACATCAAGGTAGCATTTGGTCCAGTGAGGCATCAAGCATCTTTAATAAAATGGAAGTCAATGGGAATGGGGGAAAACTTTGCACAAAGAAAGATGATTGTGGTCACTGGAAGCCAATCAGTCCAGCCTCAGAACATGAAATCATCAGGACAGTGTCCTGTGCCCGACCATCTACAGCTTATATAAGGTGAGAAATGGGATGTTCGCTGAGGAGTGCAGTGTCGAGTTCCATTCACAACTCCGAAAGCTGTGAAACAATCCATGGCTGCTGCAAAATGCCTGAACAATATTCAGACTTGGCAAGTAATAATCACAACACACAAATGGCAGACACATGGGGCGGGATTCTCCGATAATCAGCACGATGGCGGGGACCCGGTGCCAAAAACGTCGCGGATCACTCGGCGTCGGGCCCCCCAAACTGTGCAAATTCTCCGGCCTGAAATGGGCTAGTAGCGGCATGATGCCATTCGCGCGACGTCACAGCACAAAAAACGCCGTCCCCGGAGACCCGACAAGATGGCCGCCCACCGCGCAGCCCCGAGGTTCCAGGAGCGCGACATCAATGCGCTCCTGGATGCAGTAGAGCAGAGGAGGGAGGCCCTGTACCCCGGACACGGCCGCAGGGTTGCCCCACGCCTCAGCCGGCGCCTGTGGAGGGAGGTGGCAGAGGCCGTCAGCGCTGTGACTGCAACACCAAGGACAGGCGCACAATGCCACAAGAAAGTGAATGACCTCGTCAGGGCAGCCAGGGCGAGTACCCACCCCCCTCCACCCCCAATGTGGCATACCCCCAGGTGCAACCAACCCTAATCCTAACCCTAATGTGCTGCGTACCTATGCCAATATACGTACAACCGCTGGCCTGCATCTATATCCCTGCCTAACACTGTTGCCCTTTATCCCTGCCACCCACCCGCCCGCGCCCCCACAGGAGAAGCACGCACCCAGCTGATGAGAGACCATTCACCGTTCATGAAAGGGCCCTGGAACTGCCAGGTGGACCTGAGGACCGGGAGGTTGCCAATACGGAGGCCGGGGACACACCAAGTGAGACCCCCCACGGCCCATCCCCATTCCCCCATATCCCCCCTCCCCTATATCCCCCAATACCCCCCTCCTCCTTATCTCCCATTTCCTCCGCCACCCATAACCCCCCTCCTCCAATATCCCCCTCCTCCATATCCAATATCCCCTCCCCCATTTCCCCCAATCACCGCCTGCGTGTTTAACCATGCATGCTGTATTGTGTATTGCAGAACCAAACGTCGAGGCACCCGTCCCCGCAGATGCCGACCACCCGACGCCCCCCCCCCCCCCCCCCCCCCCGGGCGGCCACGAGACAGGGACAGGCCTGGAGCAACACGGGGATGACGCCCCCGTCTCGTGCGAGTGCGGCGATGCAGGCGTGTGACACCCAGCGACATGGGGGGCAGCCACAGGCCCCCGTCGCAGCCGAGCCAGTACACCCCTACCCAGAACAGTGTTACCCGGACACCCCAACCCAGGACAGCGCTACCCAGGACACCACTACCCAGGACAGCGCTACCCAGGACACTCCTACCCAGGCCAGCCCTACCCGGGACACCGACACACATGACACCGAAAGACAGGACAGTGACACACAGGGGACGGGTGGACACGAACCGCCACCCCAGGGGACCATGGATTCTGGGTCGGACGATGCTCACGACACAACGCCACTGCTGTCTCCAACACCCTCCACCATCGCAGAGACACTCACCTCGGTGGGGCACTTTAGTGACGAGGCTTCTGGGACACTCACTGGTGCGCACAACACAGCTGTACCGGTACAGCAGGTGGAGATAGGAGCAGCAGAGGGGCCGGGAGGTCGGAGGGCATTCTGGCGCAAGCAAACATCTGCCGCCCAGATGGATCCCGGGTTCCTGGAGTTACCACACCCACCATAGACCCGATGCAGTCACCGAACCAGGGACAATGGAAGGGGGTGACTGCTGGGTGGCGTCCACGGTGGAGGCAATGTGTGCAACAGGGTCAGACATGAGGAGCAATATGCAAGGCCTGGGGCTTTCCATGCAGGTGGCATCTGTGGCCCAGGGCATGGCTGCCCTCTCACAGGAAGCCATGAGCCAGAGCCAGAGGCAGATGGCACAGGCACTCAACGCCGTGGCCCTGTCTCAGCAGGCCATGGCCCAGTCTCTGCAGGCCGTTGCTGGGTGCATCGGCGCCATTGCCCATGTGCTGTCCGGCGTCGCCCAGACAGACAGGGATGGCCAACTCCCTGAACTCCATGGCTGAAAACTTGCAGACCCTTGTCGATACCAGGGCAGACCTCCAGGACTGGCAGCGCCAGGTGTCAGGGGGGCGTTGGATGGCCTGTCCGTTCGCCCTCGCCATCCCCCCGGGCAGAGGACGGGACCGTGCTCTGCAGTGTCACGGCCGCATGCAGGGATGGTCCGGGTGGAGGGTGGCCATGGGTCAGACATTGTCCAACGATGTAGAGCCAGGAGCTCATTGCAGAGCGGGTCGTCATCATCCTCCATGGCCTGCAATAGACATGCTTCCACCAGCGACTGTGTGAGTCCGGCCCGTTGTGCCGCAGATGGATCTGCAATGGAGGGGTGGTGTGCATGCTGGTGGTGTGGGTGTGGTTAGTGGGTGATTGGGGTGGGGGTGAGGGTGCGTGTGGTTAGTGGGTGAGTGGGGGGGGTGAGGATGGTCGGCTGGGGCCATGGTGTGCGGTCTGTGTCCATACTCGACGATTCCCACGCCCCCGTAGTTAGTGTACCGGGCGGCTATCAGCCTGCCCGTGTCGCTGGTAATGATGGGCAGCCTCCCGCCCATGTCCAGCCCATCTGTCCTGACCATTGCCCCCATACTCCTCGTCTGGGGAGGACTGCGCCACGTCCTGCTGCTCCTCCACTCCACCCTCCTCTGCCGGCGGCACATCGCCCCTCTGCTGGGCTATGTTGTGCAGGACGCAGCAGACCACAACCACGTGGCCGACCCTATCTGGCGGGTACTGAGGGCCCCTCCAGAGTGGTCCAGGCACCTGAAACGCATTTTTAGCAGGCCAAAGCACCTCTCTATCACATCCCTGGTCGCTGCATGGGCATCGTTGTTGCCGTTCTCCATGTGAGTCTGTTGCCTCCGTATAGGTGTCATCAGCCACGACCGCAATGGGTAATCCCTGTCGCCCAGAGCAACCAGCCCCTCAGGCGGGGTTGGCGTCCCTCGAACATGCCGGGCATGTAAAACTGCGCCAATACGTAGGAGTAATGTACACTTCCCTGGTACTGGGCGCAGATATGCAGGATCATCATGCTGTGGTCGCAAACTACCTGCATGTTCATGGAATAGGTCCCCTTCCTATTAGTGAACACAGCCCTGTTATCTGCAGGTGGCCGCACGGCGACCTGCATCCCATCGATCGCGCCCTGGACCATGGGAAACCCGGCCACGGCAGCGAAGCCCGCTGCCTGGGCATCCTGGCTGGCCCGCCACAGGGAATTAGATGTAGCGGTCTGCAATGGCATATAGGGCGTCTGTCACTGCCCGGATGCACCAGTGCACCGATGTCTGCGAGATGCCGGACAGGTCCCCACTCGGTGCCTGGAATTACTCCGTGGCATAAAAGTTCAGGGCCACCGTAACCTTGACGGACACGGGGAGAGGGTGTCCTCCCCCAGTGCCACGCGGTGCCAGGTGTACCATCAGGTGGCAGATGTGTTCCACGGTTTCCCGGCTCATCCGGAGTCTCCTCCTGCATACCCGGTCCTCCTCCTCCCCCAGGGCAACATGTTGAAGTGCGGCAGCCACCACGGCGACCTACATCGCTGGCTGATCAGCAAACATAACAGCCTGCAGGGGGTGGGGGGAAACGACGACATGTCATCATCGCCCGTGCCCGTAACCCTCACCCCACCCCGCCACCAGGTGCCATGGGCTGCATGGGCGCGATTGCTGGGAGGCTGGTACCTGGCCAGGCGGACGACCTCCCTCGTTCTCTCCCCTCACCCCGACACGCCCCCCCCCCCCCCCCCTCTCCCGGCACTCCCCCCTCCCCCCTCTCCCGGCATTTCCCCCCCCCCCCGGGCACTCGCCTCCTCACCCCGGCACCCGCCTCCCCACCCCGGCACCCGCCTCCTCACCCCGGCACCCGCCTCCTCACCCCGGCACTCGCCTCCTCACCCCGGCACTCGCCCCGCCCCCCCCCCTCTCCCCCCCCTCCCCTCTCTCCCCCCCCTCCCCCCTCCCTCCCCCCCCCTCCCCCCGGCACTGCGGCTGCGCCGTCACTTCTCCTGCGGCCCACCGCACGGCGTCAATAGTGTAGTGGAAAGCTCTCCACTTGCTGGATGAACACTGTTTAAGCAGCATTCAAAATTCAAAATCATCAGAAGAAAGTAACCCACTTGATTGACTCCACCAGCAGTGCAATGCAGCTGCAGTCTGTGCCATCTAAAAGGACAAGGGCAGTAAGGTGTATGGAGACGCTTTCACCTCAAAATGCCATACAACATCCTGATCTGAAAATCAGAGTACTCCCACCCTAATAGAAACCTGGGGGTATCTTCACCACATGGACAGTAGCAGTTCAAGCAATGGCTGATCACCAACTTCTCAAGGAATTAGGGACGGGCAGTCAATGCTGGCTTTGCCGGTAATGGAAGCATCCTATGAATTAACAAATGATAAACAAAACGCATTATAAAGCAACAGTACTCTAAGCTCCAGTGCAGTAAGCAAGATTTTATTTTTGCTCTCAAAATGGAGGCCTGATAGTGGGATTTGTGACAGAATCCCTCACAATCTCTGCCATGCATAAACTTGCATATCAAGAGATGATGACCCGCCTCTGGTCGCATGCACCCAGCTCGAGCAGATATCAGAGTCGATGCATCTCGGCGGGAGAACGTAGGGCGGGATTCTCCTATCCCGCAGCAGAGTGTCCATGCCGTCGTAAACGCTGTCTCATTTTACGACAGCGTGGAGTAATTCTGGCCCCTACAGAGGGCCAGCACGGCGCTGGAGCAGTTCGCGCCGCTCCAGCTGCTGATCCCAGTGCGAACTGTGTGCCACGGGATCCGCGCATGCGTAGTGGCACCGGCGACAACGCGCGCATGCGCAGTGGCCTCCTTCAACGTGCCGGCCCCAACGCAACATGGCAGAAGGCTAAAGCGGCCGGCGCATAGGAAAGGAGATTCCCAGCCAGAGAGGCCAGCCCGCTGATCAGTGGGCCCTGATCGCAGACCAGGCCACATCAGGTCGCGGGGATTCTCCGGCCCGGTCCAGGGCTGGGAGAATCCCGCCCGTAGTCTCCCAAACGGAAGCTCAGCCTGTAACTTCTTATGGTCGACTGTCAACGATGCTGGCTGTTTATTTGATGAGCAAGGCTGCAAACAATATGAATTCTCTCACATTTGAAAAGTAGCCCACTTGTGTACTACAATCTGAATTGGTTTGCTCATTGGTGAGTTTACCATGCCAGCTTCAATTCTGCTATTGATGGTGAACATTTATGATTAGGAAGCCCAGCACTGTCAATGCATCAGACAATGATAAAAAGATCAAGGGATTAATGTTTATTGAAGTTGGAAAATTTCACATTATTCCTTTAGATCCCCTTCAATCAACAGAAATATATTATTTTATATTTGGTTATATTTAATACTTAAGGTCAGAGAAACATTTCAACCTCAATTTTGTTTCCCAAGATTGTTCTAAATAATGGCCTGGAAGTCAGTGCAACATCAATATTGGTCATGAATGCTATAAGTTACACAATTTTCATTCCCAATCATCCCGCAACAAGTTTGTGCTACAATGTTTGAAAAAATAATTAGAAAACACCACAAATAGCACAGCGGTGGTTCAGGAGAAATACAACCAATAGCAAAAGAAAAATCTCATTGAGATGTAATCGTACTTGGGCCCACAAGTGTTTAAAATGAATATTTGAAGGTTAAATTGATGAGCAGAAACAAGAACTAAATTATTGAGAACTGATTCACTTTAAGCATCATTGTACGTACCTTGTCAGTTTAGATCGAACAGTGGTAAACAGGCACATTTAAATACCTGCTCTTTATTTCTATCATATTCAATTTCTCTACCACAAGCTAATTTGCTTGGAGACAGTGGACTGGTCCATATTTAAGAACTCAGCGACTAACTTAAATGAGTATGTCACCACCGTCACAGACTTCATCAGCAAATGTGTGGACGACTGCGTGCCAAAGAAAGCAGTACGTACGTTCCCCAACCGGAAACCATGGCTCAACCGCGAGATTGACTCCCTACTGAAGGACAGAGCTGAAGCGTTCAAGGCAGACGACTCTGTCCTATACAAGAAATCCAGGTACGACCACCGCAAAGCCATCCGAGATGCCAAGAGAGAATATCAAACTAAGCTAGAGTCACAGACAGACTCTCGGCGGTTGTGGCAAGGACTAAGCAACATAACGGGCTACAAAGCGAAGCCGAGCAGTATCTCTGGCAGCAGTGCACCCCTCCCCGATGAACTTTACGCATTCTATGCTCGGTTTGAGCAGGTAACCAACAACCCGCTATCGAGTGCCCCAGCAACCCATAATTCACCCATACCCACCATCACAGTTTCCGAAGTCAGATCGGCCTTCCTGAAAGTGAACCCACGGAAGGCGATGGGCCCGGACGGGATCCCTGGTCGTGCACTCAGAACCTGCGCGGACCAGCTGGCAGAGGTTTTCACAGACATCTTTAACCTATCCCTACTCCACTCCGAGGTCCCCACCTGCTTCAAGAAGACCACCATCATACCGGTACCAAAGAAGAACCAGGCAACGTGCCTCAATGACTACCGCCCGGTGGCCCTGACGTCAGTTGTAATGAAGTGCTTTGAGAGGCTGATCATGAAGCGCATCACCTCCATACTCCCGGAATGCCTTGACCCACTTCAATTCGCATACCGTCGCTACCGGTCCACATCAGATGCCATTTCCCTGGCCTTACACTCATCCCTAGAGCATCTCGAAAACAAGGACTCCTACATCAGACTGCTATTTATTGACTACAGCTCCGCCTTCAACACCATAATCCCAGCCAAGCTCATATCAAAGCTCCAAAACTTAGGACTTGGCTCTCCACTCTGCAACTGGATCCTTGACTTTCTGACCAACAACCACAGTCAGTAAGAATGAACACCAACACCTCCTCCACAATAGTCCTCAACACCGGTGCCCCGCAAGGCTGCGTACTTAGCCCCCTACTCTACTCCCTGTACACACACGACTGCATGGCAAAACTTGGTTCCAACTCCATCTACAAGTTTGCTGACGATACGACCATAGTGGGCCGGATCTCGAACAACGACGAGTCTGAATACAGGAGGGAGATAGAGAACCTAGTGGAGTGGTGCAATGACAACAATCTCTCCCTTAATGCCAGCAAAACTAAAGAGCTGGTTATCGACTTCAGGAAGCATAGTACTGTACACACCCCTGTCAGCATCAACGGAGCTGAGGTAGAGATGGTGAGCAGCTTCAAATTCCTAGGGGTGCACATCACCAAAAATCTATCCTGGTCCACTCATGTCGACGCTATCACCAAGAAAGCACAACAGCGCCTTTACTTCCTCAGGAAACTAAGGAAATTTGGCATGTCCACATTAACCCTTACCAACTTTTACAGATGCACTATAGAGAGCATCCTCTCGGGCTGCATCACAGCCTGGTATGGCAACTGCTCGGCCCAGGACCGCAAGGAACTTCAGAGAGTCGTGAATACCGCCCAGTCCATCACACGAACCTGCCTCCCATCCATTGATTCCATCTACACCTCCCGCTGCCGGGGGAAAGCAGGCAGCATAATCAAGGATCCCGCCCACCCGGCTTACTCACTTTTCCAACTTCTTCCATCGGGCAGGAGATTCAGAAGTCTGAGAACACGGACGAACAGACTCAAAAACAGCTTCTTCCCCACTGTCACCAGACTCCTAAATGACCCTTTTATGGACTGTCCTCATTAATACTACACCCTGTCTGCTTCATCCGATGCCAATGCTTATGTAGTTACATTGTATATATTGTGTAGCCCTATTATGTATTCTCATGTACTTTCTTGAATTCTGTTCAATTCCCTTTCTTCCAATGTACTGAATGATCTGTTGAGCTGCTTGCAGAAAAATACTTTTCACTGTACCTCGGTACACGTGACAATAAACAAATCCAATCCAATCCAATCCAATTTACTCAGATGGAGCATCTCTTCTTTAGGAAGGATGCATGAAAGATGCCCATTTACTATCTCAGTCATGCCCACTGCCTTCACAAGATTATTTTGGTCCCTCATCGACACCTTATCTATGACCAACGTTTAGCTCTTCATATGTTTATACAATACTTTACCTTTGTGCTTTCAGCTAACTTTTATTGTGCATGCTTTTTTCCTCTTATTTCCTTTCTCGGTTTTCTGTATTTTTTGAATTCTGCTTGATTCTCTACTGTATTATGAACTTTTGTAAGTTTCCCTTTATTTGAATGCCAATATCTTTGGTTACCTTCAGGATTTTGGTTTTGTATACCTCCAAGATGCCCTTCCTTTTCTCCAAACACCTTGGATCTTTACAGTCGTGGACAAGCAATTGACATTATGTGAGCGTGAAGTGTATAATTATTATTTCACTTTATATCACATAATGTCAATTGCATGAAATCTGTCACCCTTACCAGGTCTGGCCTTCATGTAACTCCAGACCCACAGCAATGTTGTTGAGTCTGAACTGACCCCTCAAGGGCAATTAGGGATGGGCAATAAATGCTGGCACAGCCTACGAAGCCCATGTCCCATGCACAAATAAAAAAAGAGCCATCTTCTGCAGGTTCCGTAAATTATAACTTTGATAGGTCATCGACTTGAAATCCATAAAATCCCTACAGTGCAGGAAGCCATTTGGCCCATCAAGTCTGCACCAACTCTTCGAAAGAGTACTTTATCTTGGCCCACTCCCCCACGCATTGATCATGGCCAATGCACCTTACCTGCACATTTTTGTGAGAGGAAACCGGAGCACCAGAAGGAAACCCAGGCACACAGGGGAAGAATGTGCAAACTCCACACAGAGAGTCACCCAAGGCCAAAATTGAACGCATGTCTCTGGCACTGTGAGGCAGCAGTGCTAACCACTGTGCCGCCCATGTTAAGTGTTTTCTCTCTCCACAGATGATATATGACCTGTTGAGTATTTTCTGCGTTTTCTGTTTTTGTTTTAAAATGATATTCCTTTTAACAAAATGTTTTTGCTGCAAAATGCACAGCCTCTGACCTGCTTTTGTAACCACAGTATTTATATGGATGGTGCAGTTCAGTTTCTCCGTTGTTTATAATGGGGTGTGGTATTATAGCCAGCGGCCTGAATCTTTGGGCCAATTTAGAATTGGACACTTTAAATTAAAGCCACAGTCAGAATCATAGACAGGCCTGATGGGAAGTCAAACAGCCACACTTGAATACACTAGATAGAATCAGGCAGCCACTGCGAGTCTGGGCTTGATATCGGAAGATAATCGCCTCATTCAAATGGATCAATTGTTGTGGATTACACAGATGAAGTCAGACTTTCTGGCATCTAGATCACCTTATATGGGATAATGTTACGTGCAGACATTGCATCCGAGGATGGATTCTGGCAGAAGTTCCTGGTGTCCTGAAGAGTTGCAATCGGCAACTCAATTGGGTGTTACAATCCCTGCCCAAAGACCTCATTGGCTGAGGGCCAGAGAAGCTTCTGGAAGGGCACAAGAGGAGTACAAGAAAGAAGCATCAGAGATCCTCCCCAGCGAAGACTTGACGCAGAAGCAACGGAGAAGACTCAATGGCAGACCAGTGGACGGAATGATGCAGCGTGCAAGATCCACCTTTATAGGCAAAGGCCCCAAGATGACGAGACTCAGAAGATTGGACTCGCAGCTCGACCAGTTCCTCGGCAAGGGGAGCATTAAGAATCTTAGGCATATTCTAGTTGGGATAATTTGGGGGGAATAATTATTTTATTGTGCTGGAAAATAAACTTGGGTTGAATTGTTAACTTGCATTTGTCCTTTGTTCATCTTGCAGATAAGAGTACTTAGGTAAAACATTTCAATAATAAACTGGTCAAATTGTCTGAATTTTACAGACAACAAGGGGATTCAACAATAGCAATTCTATTGACTGCCAAGGTGAGATGGTCATTGCCGGTACTTGTGTGGCACATTGTTACTTGCTAATTATCAGCCCAAGCCTGAATGTTGCCCAGGTTTTCTGCATGCAGACAGGAATTGCTCCATTATCTACTGAGTCGCGAATAACGCTGAACAATGTGCAAACATCAGTGAATATCCTCACTTTAATCTTATGATGGAAGGAAGGTCATTGATGAAGCAGCTCGGACATTACCCTGAGGAACTCCTGCAGTGATGTCCTGGGTTCAGTTGGCTGACCTCCAACAACAACAACCATCTTCCTTTGTGGTAGACATGCCTCCAACCAGTAGAGAGTTTCCCTCCTGATTTCCATTGACACCGGTTTTGCTTAGGTTCCTTGATGCTACACTCGGTCAAATTCTTCCTGGTAGCCAAAGGCAATAAAAGTCCCACCTCATCTCTGAGTTCAGCTCTTCAGTCTATGTTTAACCGAAGGCTGTAATGAGGTTAGGAGCTGAGTGGCCCTGGCAGAAATCAAACTGAACATCTGTTAGCAGGTTATTGCTGAGTACGTGCCACTTGATAGCACTGTCGACTGCCCCTTCCATTACTTTACTGATGCTGAGAGCAGATTGAAGAGAAGGTAATTGGTCAGGTTGGATTTGACCTGTTTTGTAAGTGGACAGGACATTCCTGGGCAAATTTACACATTGCTGGGTAGATGTCATTGTTTGTACCTGTACTGGAACACTTGGCTAGGCAGGTGCCTAGTTCTGAAGTACAAGTCTGCAGCACTATTGCCAGAATGCCAGAGGTGCGGTGAGGAAGTAGGGAAAGTAAGTAACGAAAGGGAAAAGGTACGTGATAGGTTGGAGAGATTAAATGACAAAAAGGTTGATGGTGCAAGGCCAAAGGAAGTCGTGACTACAGGAGGTGTGAATGGCAGAGTGATAAACAACTGCTGCCTGAAAGCAAAAAAAGTGTAAAATCGAACCCTGCAATTAATAATAGGAAAAAATGGATCTCTGTTCCTGCACCCCTTCAAAATCGTATAGTTTGTTTATATTGCCTCTCATAATTGTTCCTTCCAAAATGCATCACCGCACTTTGCTGCATTAATTTTCACCTGCAATGCATCTCACTATTTCATCAGTCTTTGTCCTCAAATCTGCCATCATTTTCCCTGTTTACATCAAATCTACGTTTATGTCATCTGCTCTTTATACCCAAGTCCATGTCATTACCTGATGTCAAAAAGAACAAAGTTCCTAATACCAAGCAGGAGGATACCGTCACTTACATCTTGCCAATGAGAAACAACCATCAACCACTTGTCTCTGCTTTCCGTACCATAACCATTTCACATCCATGCTGCTGCATCCCATATGCTTCAATATTGCTTACAAATCTATTATGTGTCTATTTATCAAATGTCTTCAGAAAGTCAATCAACCCTCTTTATTGTTTCATCGTGAGTGGAGACATAATGAGCTGTAAGTGGGCTCTAGCAGTGGTGTCTAGGCCAAGCAAGCATCTATACCAGAGGAGAAGGGAAGGCCAACATTTATGTGGCTATGGGTAAAGCAGGTATCACGGATAGACACAAAGATAGACTGTACCTGCCTGACTGGTTCCAATAAGGTTCCCATCCACTGATTCCACAAACTGTGGCTGGGCCAATATTGGACGGTGCTGCTAGCATTATGACCTGAGGAATTTTATGGACAAACAAATATGTGCACACGCTTCTTCGATTGAAGGTTCTCTTGGCAGCGTACCTGTTTTTCAGCAGAGCCGTAGTCCGCGCTTTGGTTTGGCGCAAAGTACATGATATCACCCTGGTTTTTCGCCATCTCTTGAAGAGCCATAGCTGTTCGAACAGTTGAATTTCTTGCATGCACAAACACCATCACCTAGGAAATGACAACAACAGAATGGTTAAATAAAACACAGTATGAGCTATCTTAGGAAAACAAGAGTTTTTTTTTCTTTTGTGATATCATTGTCACATTCTCATATACTTGAAAACAAGCTTGTGGTTGTGTGACTGGTTTAGTTGGATTAGAGACAGAAAGACTGTAACTTCATGAGAGCACCTTAAGAGCAACAGGGAACTGTGTGGTATAGTTACTGGAAATTTATGAATTAGAAAATCTATAAGGACATCAGAAGAGGGTTTAGATCTGAGTTATTTAAGCCAAGATCTAATCAGAAAGGTTTCAAAAGTACTGTTAACTGTGCAATGGTGTTATTGTGTTTTCAGTGTGTTTTTAAAAATTCTCTTTATTTCAATAAATATTTCAGTTTGATATAAAGTCATCACAACTGATCTGCTATTTACTGCCTAATTTTCAGAAAAATCTCCTTATAATACACAAATTACAGAACTGTTTTGGCAGCTATTTCAAGGTTCCCTTTGGGGTTTGGGCAGTTTGGCATTAACATTTGCCATGCCATAACAGCTAGGATTGGAAACATATTAGCATTTTACTTTGCAGCAATGACAATCGATTTTCTACTTATTAATGGCTAACAGATTTTCCTTTGTTATTTTCTAGGTTTGTTTATGGGATTCTTCTGGCAGAATGCACGAGGAAACCTTCAAATACTTAATTGATCGTAATATAATGTCATGAACAAAGGAATTCAGTCATTATCCATCCACCTTTGATGTAAATCACATGCACCAAACTGTTGCTGATGGAATTCTCTTGCACCTACGATCGACTGAATTTTAATGCTAACTTCACCAGAATAACAAAATGTTCAAACTGGGGGTGTTTGTAACATAAACAAGGAAAAACAAAAATCCACATCTTCTTTACCCTGGTGAACAAGCAAAACTGAACAAAGCATCTGGGAACTATTTTCAACAATATGGCCATACCCAGGAGGAAAGTATGGCTCGATTTGAACTCTCAAATCATAAGACTATAATTAATTAATCATTATGTAGTGAACAAAAAACAAATTTCATGGGTAAATTTCAGTCAGCACCTGTGACTGGATGGCAGTGAGAACTGCCTGTGACACTACAATACGCATTTCCCTGAACATTGACCAAATATATGTACCATAATAATTTCCTTTACGTGGATTATCTTTGTTACCACAATTATCATAATCCCGTCAAATTGTTACACTTATTAAAAAACACACACAAAGTGCTCGAGAGATTCAGGCTGCTGCCGTCAGGTGATATGAAAAAATGAAAATCGCTTTATTGTCACGAGTAGGCTTCAATGAAGTTACTGTGAAAAGCTCCTAGTCGCCACATTCCGGCACCTGTCCGGGGAGGCTGGTACGGGAATCGAACCGTGCTGCTGGCCTGCTTGGTCTACTTTTAAAAGCCAGTGATTTAGCTGAGTGAGCTAAACCATATATATATATGTATAGATATAAAACCAAATTGCCAAGAATAGTATTTAAATTCACATGATCACACTAAATATATGTAGTTTCAAAGTAATAGAAAACAACAGTTTATTTTAGCCAACCTCAAACACATAGGGCGCGATTCTCCGCCCCCCACGCCAGGTGGGAGAATAGTGGGAGTGCCTCCCGACATTTTTCATGCCCTCCCGCTATTCTCCCACCCCCCACGCCCGACCCACCCCACGAATCGCCGAGCGGTGATTCTCCGAGGCCGATGGGCCGGGCCTTCACGCCCATTTCAACACGGCAGCAAACACACCTGCTTGCTGCCGTCGTGAAATGGGTGCCAGATACCCGTTTGGGGCATCTGGGGGCCCGATTGGCACGGCAGTACCACGGCCGTGCCAAGGGGGCATAGACCCGCGATCCGTGCCCACCGATTGCGGGCCGTGCGTCCGTAACGGACGCACTCTTTTCCCTCCGCCGCCCCGCACGGGGCCGCGCTCCTAGCCCCGCCCGGGGGGGGGGGGGAGAATCGGCCCCGGAAGTGGGCGTGAAGGCTGCCGTGGGTCACGGCCTGTCCCACGGCAGCCTTTATGATTCTCCGTATTTGCGGAGAATCTCGCCCATAGTTAGGTAGATATTTCTGAATGTTTTGTTGAAAAGAACTCAATTTGCTAACCTAGTGTAGGTTTACTGGATAGTAAAGTGGCAAAAACCAAATCATAGAATCACTACAGTGCAAGAGGTTGCCATTCAATATTCCTCCCAGGTTTCTTGCATTCCTTTTTGTAGCTCTTGTTATATTTCTTGTCATTCTTTGCTGTCCTTTATATTTCTCCCAGTCATCTGGACACCATTGTTCATTCATAGCTTTACCTGATAATTTAAAATACTGCTTTCACTGCCAGAATGAACAATAGCTCGAGGTCAAAATTTTCAAGTCATTGGCAAAAGAGCCAGAGGCGACATGAGAAAGGATTTTATTGAACCCACTAATTGCTGTGATCTGGGACACACTGCCTGAAAGTAGGGACAGGATTCTCCGAGCCGTTCCGGGTCGGAGAATCGCCGGGGACACGGGAAATAACCACCATGCCGCACCAACGCCGGGCCGCGATTCTCCTGTGACCGGAGAATCGGCGCCAATCGCACCCGCATGATCACCGCGGCGCCGGGGGCCGCTGAAAGAGGGCCTCTGCGGTGATTTGCCGCGTGCGACTGGTCAAATACCCGCTGAGTTCCGCCGCCATGGTTCCAACCTGGTACCACCCGGTGGACGTCCTGGTTGTTTGGGGGGGGGGGGGGGGGGGGGGAGGGGGGGGGGGGGGGGGATCTGATTCCGGGGGCCGCCTCCAGGGATCCAGGCCTGCAATTGGGGGGCTTACGATCGAACCCTTGGTTAGGTCTCCAACATGTTGCTCCGCACCGGCATGGAGACGGCAACCACGCTCATGCGCCGGCGCGGAGGCCATTGCGCGCATACGCGGACCCGCACCGGCCATGGCATGCATGCGCAGACCCGCGCTGGCTGTGCAGGGCTGCCTTTCGCCGTCGGAGCAGCGCGCAGCATTCCGGCGCCGTGCTAGCCCCCTGAAGACCGGAGAATTGCTGGGCCAGAAGGCCCGTTGGCACCGGCACACACCACTCCGGTGTATAGTCCGACGTCAACACTTGCCCGGGGTTTCGGAGAATCCTGGCCACTAACTTACAAAAAGCAATTGGAAAATTACTTGAAGGGAAAATATGTACAGGACTATCCTTCATCCTCTCCTTAACAGCACTGTGGGTGTACCTATATCACATGGACTGAAGTGGTTCAAGGCGGCGGCTCACCAACACCAAGTTCTGAAGGGCAATTAAGTTTGGATACTAAATGCTGGCCTGGACAGCAATACCCACATCCTATGAAAGAATAAAAAGAGTGGGGTGCATTTTATGACTCTAACTAGCATCATTTTAAAAGGTTGTTCAGAGATTGGTTAAAAATGTGGAACCCACTGTCATACACAACAGTTGAAGAAAAAAGCACGTATGCATTTAAGGGGAAGCCTGACAAACATATGAATGAGAAAGGAAATAAAGGTTATGCTGGTAGGGTTAAATGAACATCGTTGGGCGGAGGGCCATATGAAAGATCAGTCCCAGCATCGGAAGATAAGGTAAAGTCGCCTTGGTCCCAGATGATCGTAGGCTGCTTTACCCTTTGAGGGAGAGAGCTGACTGGTGGCGATTTAACTTGAAGATCACCACATCTCCAGCGAGGGGCAAGGTTGCAAAGGCGGGGCCTTCATGAATAACCTCTTACATCTGAATGGATCGGTTGGGCAAATGGCTTCCTGTGTTGTACATTTTATATAAGTATGCATAAGGTGCAATTTGCATTCAATACATTCAATTTACAATAGAACAATCTCTTCAAGCCGAGACAAGTGAAGTTCCCAACTTGGGTATCCAAGATCAACTGTTTGCTAACAGCTGTGCCCTTGTGTCACATTGTGAGCGTTACCTTTAAAGGATCACAGATTTTTTTTAAAAAGTGATTGATGACAATGGGCTAGCCATCATGTTAAGGAAGGCAAGAGACACTCCAATGACCACCACTAAATTCTGACTGCATTGCACCTACTATAACTATCAATATCACAACCTTGGAGGCTGTAGATAACTTCAACTATCCCTGAAACACAAACTCCAGGGCCGGGATTCTCTGACCCCGCGCCGGGCTGGAGAATCCCCGGGTTGACGCGAGAATGGCGCGCCGCCGCCAGCTTACCGATTCTCCGGTGCCTGCGGGATCACCACCGCGCCAGTCGGGGGCCATTGAATGCAGGCCCCCAGCGATTCTCTGGGCCCCAACAGGCCAAGTGACCGCCGAGTTCGGCCGAGTCCCGCCGGCGTGGGTTACTCAGGTCCCACATGGAAGGTATGTCTGCGGGGGCTGTCCTGGAGGGGGTGGCGGGGGGATCCAACCCCGGGGGGGGGGGGGGGGGTCCTCCACGGTGACCTGGCCTGCGGTCGGGGCCTACCGATCGGCGGGCGGGCTGGTTCCGTGGGAGCCTATGTTCCTCCGTGCCGGGCCCCTGTAAGGCTCCACCATATTGCCTGGGGGCCGCCGCGGAGATGGGAACCCACGAGCATGCACGGAATCACATCGGCCGTTCCGCGCATGCACGGAATCATGCGGCCGTAGCGCGCATGCGTGAAATCGCGCTGGCTGGAGCTGCGGGGACCACTCCGATGCCGACCTAGCCCCCTAGGAAGGGGAGCATATCGGATTATCAGAGACCGTCGACACCGCCGTCAGAACATGGCCGCGGGATTGGAGAATCCTGTCTCAGAAATATCTGCATTGACAGCGAGGTGGTAAATAGAATTCTCAGGACAAGCTTAGAATTTGCCGTTTACCCAAGTGACGGTGGAGGAAACAAAGTAACAAACTTACAACAAACTTGATGTGTACAAGTTGTGGTAACATCTACTCTATACGCCTGTGAGAAATGGACTACCTCCTCGAGATATATTAAGTGGTTGGACAGATTCCAAATGAAATGCATCCTGGGCATCAAATGGGAGGAAAAAGTGCCCAGCACTGAGGTACTTCAAAGAGTAGAAGTGTCCGGAATTGAAGTGTTCATTACCAGAGCCCAGATCAGATGGAGTGGACACGTATCAGACTGGTGATAACATTTCTCAGGCTGTATTCATAATTTAAACTTGGACACCACCTGCAAGGTAAACCGAGAATAAGGTGCAAGGATTCCTTGAGGGCAAACCTCAGGAAATGTGACATGTCCACTGCAGATTGGGTGGAAAATGTATGAGAAAGAACAATCCGGGAAGCAATCGCAAGTAATGGTGATGTTTCCCTCAAATTTCCTTGCAGCGATATGGAAAATTCACACCATAAATTTAGCTGCAAATCACCAGTAATAACTTGATCGCTATTTTCCTGCATTTTTAGAATATGCCACAGCAGGCATAGCAGAAGTGGCGCAGCTAATAGCCAATGTTTGTCAGCGTATGGTAACCGAGATGCTTACTGATACCCATCATAGCTCCTTCTCTGTTGATAATAACTGCATGAGGGCCAATTGAACTGATCAAACAATGACTAGGCTTAGTGATATCTTGCTGATGTAATTAAATGATCCCTTAGTTCCTCTCATTAAACCGCAGAATAGCCATTACATTCAATAATATTGGAATGTCATGGATTCATTTGTGGTTTAGAGATTTCAGAAGGAAAATTTGATGATGAAAATGCATACTTCTGACTACTCTGGTTGAAAACAAAATATTTCTGTGAAGTATCATATTACAGGGGCAGAGTGGCCTGCTCCTATTTCATCTCAGCACTTCTCTTTACTGCAAGCCCACAGGTAACCTCACGATGTTCCACTTCTCCAGCTTCCACCCTCAACATATTAAAGAAGCCATCCCCTATGGACAAGCCCTTCGTATACACAGGATCTGCTCAGATGAGGAGCGTAACAAACATCTACAGATGCTGAAAGATGCCCTTGTGCAAACGAGATGTGGCGCTCAAGTCATCGATCAACAGTTCCAACGCGCCACAGCAAAAAACCGACCGACCGTTGCCTACAAACCGCTCAACCTCAAACTATTATTTGCAGCAAACTGCCCAGCCTTCAGAACAGCGACCACGACACCACAGAATCCTGCCATGGTAATCTCTGCAATCCACATGAGTAGCACCATTACAGGTGAGAACGCCACCCACCAGGTACGTGATACATACTCGTGCGACTCGGCCAACGTTGTCGACCTCATACACTGGAAGAAAGGATGTCCCGAAGCGTGGTACATTGGCGAGACCATGCAAATGCTGCGACAATCGACAGGCAGGAATGTTCCCTTCCAGTCGGGAAACATTTCAGCAGTCGAGGGCATTCAGCCTCTGATGTTCATGTAAGCGTTCTCCAAGGCTGCCTTCAGGATGCGTGACAACGCAGAATCGCCGAGCAGAAACTTATAGCCAAGCTCCGCATACATGAGTACGGCCTCAACCTTGGATTCATGTTGCATTACTTTCACCCCCCACCATCTGGCCTGGGCTTGCAAAATCCTACCAACTGTCCTGGCTTGAGGCAATTCACACCTCTTTAACCTGTGATTATCCCTCTCTCCAGTTGCTCCGTCTGGACCTGTAGGCTTAATTATTTGCAAAGACTTGCATTCAAAGTATCGTATTGCATCTTTGACTTTGTCTCTATATATGTTTCTGGAACCTACCTCTTCAGTCACGTGAGGAAGGAGCAGAGTTCCGAAAGCTAGTGATTCTAAACAAACCTGTTGGACTTTAACCTAGTGTTGTAAGACTTCGTACTGTGCTCACCCCAGTCCAATGCTGGCATCTCCACATCATGTCTATTTCTTATGATCGAGGACTTATGATTTTTTTGGTTCTTGGTAAAACAGATTAGCATTCAATAAATTAAATGGTATTTAAATCTTACGGTTTAATTGTAGAATAATATAATGACTGTATTAAATCAACGCTTGGAAATAAATCAGAGTACTCCCGAGTTACCAAAGCAAAGCAAACACACTCAGATCAACTTGCAAAAGAAAGGTTTGCATTACACATACATCTGTGCATGAGAATTCAATAAGATTTTGGCTGATCTGATTGTACCCTCAAATCCACATTTCCAGCTACCCCCGGCAAACTTATTTTGAACAGTGGCTTACATAAACACAGCAATTAAGTTACTATGAAAATCCCCTAATCTCCACAATCCAGTGCCTGTTCGGGTACACTGAAGGAGAATTCAGAATGTCCAAATTACCTGTTATCTTTCGAGACCTGTGGGAGGAAACCCACGCAGACACAGGGCGAACATGCAGACTCCACACAGTCAGTGACCCAAGCTGGGAATCAACCATGGTGCTGTGAAGCAACAGTGCTAACCACTGTGTTACATCCCAGTCGACCCCTTATTTTTAAACAGTGCCCCAGCACTAAATTCTCCGGCAAGAGGAAATATCCTCTCCACATTAATGCTGCCAAGACACGTCAGGATCCTGCATGTTTCAATCAAGTCACCCCTTACTTTTATAAGCACCAGCAGATACAAGCCTAGCCTGTCCAGCCTTTACTCATGAAATAACCCTCCCATTTCAGATATTAGTTCAGTAAATCTTCTTTGAACTGCTTCCAATGCATTCAGATCCATCCATAAATAAGACGACATAAACAGTTCTCCAAAATTCACGAGATTTGGGGATAGTTCCATGAGAAGAATGGAGGATTTTAGGAATGTTGGATTCGAAATATTGGGATAAGATAAGGGTTCAAAGCCGAGGGTCATAATCTGTTTGACTGCAGTGGTCTTGTTTTTTAAAATAATTCTGTTATGCAAGGCCTGGGAGCTTTTAGCAGCCAGAAGGTGAAATTGACCAGAGGAAGTGTTTTTCACTCTGGGCGAATGCACTGTGCTTTGATTGGGTAAAATCCCTGGGGAGTTAATGTGCTTGCCGCCACAGAGCTTTTTTTGTTTTTCAGCGTGGGCGGATGAGGTCATTGCTGGGTAGAGCTAAGTAATACAGAGACACTTTTGGAGAAAGCATTGGAGGAGGGTCGAAGTCTGACACTGATTCCACAATTCTCTCACAGTAGGATAGTGATAAAAAATAGTAATAGTAAGTGGAGCAGTCTTGTCTGAGGACAAGGAAGAAGCTGAAACATGCCAGATGAACCAGCTCTTCGAAGATATTCAGCCAGAGTCAGAAGGGGTTCTAACATGAGCCAAATTTGTTTTGTAAAGCAAGTATTACTCTATGTCATACTGATTTTAAGATGGATTGAGAGTTGTATGTTTCTTTTCTTATTGTTTAACGAGGAATTAAGCAGTCGTGTTTAAGGGATAATTATAAGCTGTTCTTTTTGGGTGTGAAGTTAAAGAGTTTAATATTGAATTGATAATAATGTTTTGTTTTAAAAATACTAAATCCCTATTTCTTCATGTAATCACTCCTGGAATGAATCATTCTTTCTGCAAGACTTACAAATAAACTAAAATATTGGGGTCCCAATCCTTATGCTCGTCACTGTTGGGATCTGACTGGGATTGTAATAAAATTGGGGTCTTGTCCGAGATCTTAAGTATTGTTTGGCTTGGGGGTATTGAACTTAAAGACAGAGAGTGTGTGTGGAGCAATTGTTCAGGTTCTGAAATTTAAATAGGGAGAGACTGGAGATGGCTCCTTCAGTTGCAAATATCTTCCTGGGTATGGAAGCAATGATTCGGAAGGCTTTACAAAAGGAGACTACGGCAAAACTTCGGGATTTGGCGGAGAAGCTGCAGTTAACCTTATCTAAAGTGTTGAGGAAAGCAGAGATAATACATGCTATAGCTCAATATTTAAATTTGCCAGAGACACAGTCCGAGTCATTAGAATTATCTGGAATTCAATTACAAATAGAAGTGAAGAAATCGGAAATGGAAGTGAAGGAAAAGGAGGGAATGGCGTATCCAAAGGAAAATGAGATATTGGCTACGGCAGAAGAAAAGGACAAGGAGAGATCGGCAATGGCAGAATGAACGGAAAAAGAGAGGGCTATTCAAAAGGAAATGAAAAGGAGGAAGACTTCTGGCTCCTTGGTGTATGGGTATGATTCCCGCTTTGGGGGTGTGCTCCACAACTTTGCGAGAGATTCCAGGTTCAAATCCTGAAAAGGAGGAAGACTCAGGCAGAAACGAAAAGATTAGCAAAGGAAGAAAGGGGTAAGAAAAGAGAGAGAGAGAATTTGAATTTCTGAAACATTTTGCAATCAGAACATCAACTTAGTAGGCTGGAGTTAAAGACAGAAGCCAAGGAAGGTCTGAAGGAAGAAGAAATACATCCTAGTCAAATGCTTAGTAGGGATATGTTTAAATATATTCAAGCATTGCCACGATTTGATGAGAAAGATGTGGAAGCTTTTTTCATCTTGTTTGAGAAAGCGGCTAAACAACTGAACTGGACAAAGACCATGTGGGTCATGTTGGTTCAAACATCGTTGATAGATAGGGCTATCAAAAGAAATTCAATCAGATCAGGGATCCAATTTCACGTCAAAATTATTCAAGGAAATTATGGATGAGATTAGGAATAAAGCAATTTAATTTAAAGGCGTATTATCTGGAATCACAGAATCACTACAGTGCAGAAAGAGGCCATTTGGCCCATCGAGTCTGCACCAACTCTAATGCACAAGGAGCATTAGAAAGATATCATCAAACTCTAAAGACCATGTGAGGGTCTATAGTCAGAATTATCCAGAGGATTAGGATCAAGGAATTCCATTTGCACTATTTGCAATTAGGGATGCACTTAATGAATAAATTAAATTCAGTCCATTCGAACTGATTTTTGGTCATGAGGTGAGAGGACCACTTAAACTGATCTAAGAGAAATTGGTAAGTCAGTCGTGGAGACTACATTGTCGGACTATGTGTCAATCTTTAGGGAGAGATTATCTAGTGTTGGTGAGTTGGTTGGGAAACATTTTAAATTGTCATGTGATGAAAAAAGAGGCAGATAAGAAATCAAAAATTAGTCGTTTTATTAGTGGGGCGAAAGTACCAGTATTGTGACCAATGGTAGGTGAACCATGAAAGATAAGATTTAGTGGGCCTTATCAAATGGAAAGAAAATTGAGCAAGGTGAATGATTTGATCAGAATTCCAGGCAGAAGGAAAACTTGCAGAGTGTTAATATGCTCAAAAGGTATTTTGATAGAAAAGGAAAGAAAGAGGAAATGTAACACAGGGAGAGTTACACTTCCAGGGAATCTTTTTAACTCAGGGAGTCTTTGTAAATCAGGGAGAAGAGATAAATCCAGACGATTCTCAATTTGACCTTCCAGAGGAAATTCAAAATGTCCGAAAAAGGTATTACAGTCACAGAGAACTGTATATGGGAATAAATTAGGAAGTACAAAAATAATTATGCATGATATCGATATAGGAAATGCTATTCCCATTAAATAACACCCATAAACGTTCAATGCACTAAAGCTAGCACAGGTACAAAAGGAAATCATTAGACAACATGCTTAAGGATGATATCATCGAAGTGAGTTGCAGCAACTGAAGTTCACCGATTGTCATGGCACCAAAATTGGATGGAACACAACTTTTGCATGTGGACTACCGAAAGGTCAATGCGGTTACGAAGACAGACTCTTACCCTATTCCTCGTTTAGAAGAAGTCAGATTCTTACCCTATTCCTTGTTTGGAAGACCATGTTGAAAAGGTGGGACATTTTATTCCGAAACTTGACTTACTTGCAAGATATTGGCAAGTACCTTTATCAGACAGGGTCCAAGGAAGTTTCGGCTTTTTTAATGCCAGCTGGTCTGTATCAACCACATTCACACCCAAGTCTCACTGTTCCTGCACCCCCTTTAGAATTGTACTCTTATGTGAAAACGAAAATTGCTTATTGTCACAAATAGGCTTCAAATGAAGTTACTGTGAAAAGCCCCTAGTCGCCACATTCCGACGCCTGTTCGGGGAGGCTGGGAAGGGAATTGAACTATGCTGCTGGTCTACCTTGGTCTGTTTTCAAAGCCAGCGATTTAGCCCTGTGCTAAACCAGCCCCATATGGTTGATATGGTTTCTTACATATTTTATACCTAAATGAATCACTTCACACTTCTCAGCATTAAATTTTATCTGCCATTTGTTTTCAGGCAGAAGCATTCTTGATGCCATGACACAAGACAGAAGTGCAGGTTTTCACCTTTTTGGTATAAGTCTGAATCTCAGCAGCATATCTTATTGTCTTCAACTTCCTCCGAGGCACGGTTTCTCTGATATTTATTATGTTATTACTCCTGAAACTTACAAATTCCCAAGCACTCATGAATTGCTCTGAACAACTTCATCTTCAAAATGATTATTTATAAGAACAGAGAACACGTGGATAATTGGAGCATTACGTGGATAATTGGAGCACATTCTGGGGAAGGTGGAACCTGAACAAACAGGGCGGTTTGCACCTGAACCAGAGGGCAACAATATCCTGGGAGGGAAATTCGCTAAGGCTTTTCGGGGGGGGGTTTAAACTAATTTGTCAGGGGGCTGGGAAAACGAGCTGTAGCCCAGAAGCCAGTGATAAGAGTAGTGAGGTACTGAGGAGGGTATCAGGGTCGCAGGAGTGTACCGGCAGACAGAAAGGTGGGTTGAAGCGTGTCTACTTCAATGCAAGGAGCATCCGGAATAAGGTAGGTGAACTTGGAGCGTGGATTGGTACTTGGGACTACGATGTTGTGGCCATTACGGAGACATGGTTAGAACAGGGACAGGAATGGTTGTTGGACGTTCTAGGGTATAGATGTTTCAGTAAGAGTAGGGAAGGTGGTAAAAGAAGTGGAGGGTTAGCATTGTTAATCAAGGATAGTTTAACGGCTGCAGAAAGACGTTTGAAGAGGATCAGCCCACTGAGGTAATATGGGCCAAAGTTAGAAATAGGAAAGGAGCGGTCACATTGTTAGGAATTTTCTATAGGCCCCCAAATAGTAATAGAGATGTGGAGGAAGAAATTGCAAAACAGATTATGGGTAAGTGTGGAGGTCTCAGGGTAGTTGTCATGGGTGACTTTAACTTTCCAAATATTGATTGTAACCTCTATAGGTCGAACAGTTCGGATGGTGCAGTTTTTGTACAGTGTGTGCAGGAGGGTTTCCTGACACAATGGGCGAAATTCTCCGACCCCACGCAGGGTCGGAGAATAGGCGGGAAGCGGCGTTATTTCCGCTCCCGCAGGTTTTTCAATTCTCCTGCCGGTCATAAACCGGCGTTGTGCAAATCCCGCCGGCAGCCTGTGAAAACAGCTGGCGCCGGCGGGATTTCATTTTTAAAAAAACTTACCTCAAATCTCCGGCCCGGATGGGCCGAAGTCCCGCCGCTGGGAGGCCTTCTCCCGCCGCCGAGGTTTAAACCACCTCTGAAACGGCGGGCTCAGCGGCGCGAGCGGGCCCCCGGGGGGGCGGGGGGCGATCGGACCCGGGGGGGTGCCCCCACGGAGGTCTGGCCCGCGATCGGGGCCCCCCGCTCACTCCGCGGGGCAGTGCCGTGGGGGCACTCTTTCTCCTTCCGCTCCGCCACGGCCTCCGCCATGGCGGACGCGGAGGAGAACCCCGCATCGCGCATGCGCCGGCAGTGACGTCAGCGGCCAGCTGCCGCTGACGTCACTGCCGGCGCATGCGCCGACCGCCGAAAGCCTTTCGGCCAGCCCCGCTTCCGACGGCGCCGGGTGTTTGCGCCAGTCTTCTGGTGCAAACTGCTCCGGCGCGGGGCTGGCCCCCAAAGGTGGGGAGAATTCCCCACCTTTGGGGAGGCGCGACCCCTGAGTGGTTGGCGCCACTCCCCTACGCCGGCACCCTCCGTCACGCCGGGTAGGGGAGAATCCAGCCCAATATGTGGATAGACCGACAAGAGGTGGGGCCACATTGGATTTGGTACTGGGTAATGAACCGGACCAAGTGTTAGATTTGTTTGTGGGAGAGCACTTTGGAGATAGTGACCACAATTCGGTATCTTTCACTATTGCAATGGAGAGGGATAGCGCCATACGGCAGGGCAAGGTTTATAACTGGGGGAGGGGTAATTATGATGCGATTAGGCAAGAATTAGGGAGCATAAGATGGGAACAGAAACTGTCAGGGAAAGGCACAAATGAAAAGTGGAGCTTGTTCAAGGAACAAATACTGCGTGTCCTTGATAGGTATGTCCCTGTCAGGCAGGGAGGGCATGGCCATGTGAGGGAACCATGTTTCACAAAAAAGGTTGAATGTCTTGTCAAGAGGAAAAAGGAAGAGTATGTAAGGATGAGAAAACAAGGTTCAGTTGGGTCACTTGAGGGTTACAAGGTAGCAAGGAATGAGCTGAAAAAAGGGCTTAGCAGATCTAGGAGGGGGCATGAGAAGTCCTTGGCGGGTCGGATCCAGGAAAACACCAAGGCTTTTTACTCTTATGCGAGAAATAAAAGAATGACCAGGGTGAGGGTAAGGCCGATCAAGGACAGTAGTGGGAACTTGTGTATGGAGTCAGACGAAATAGGAGAGGCTGTAGCCCTCTAAGATGGACACCAGTCTACAAAATGGAGAACTGCTAAGACTGCAGGGAAAAACAGCCATAGCAAAGACACACAGCTTGCAGTAGCATTTTGCACGTACAAAACCGGTTTCAAGGCAGGTGCAGAGACTCAGCCAAAGGTGCAAATAGGAAAGCGATCTGCATACTAATGAGATGATACCGGCCCAGTCCCAGATACAATAGAAACAGTTTAAGTATCAATGGATACTTTTCTATAGCTACCCAGCCAGAATGGCGCCAGAGAACCCAGGTCAATGACCCCTAGGAACCACCCCCGCCATCGAGGAACGACTCCAGGATAGGGGAATTCGAATGATATCGATTGGGGAAGACCCAATCGATACCTAGCAGGTGAAAGAGCCCGCCCCAAGGGGCACGGACCTCTGGGACCTATAAAAAGGTCAAGCACATGATTCGGTCTGTTGCTTCCAGACTCCGGCCCAGATCTGTTGTATCCTGACTCCGACCCCAGCCTCCAGATCCTGTCTTTCATCACCGGCCGTTGAGCATCAGCCATCTTTCAGTAAGTGCCAAAACAACGATCGCTACGTGACCCAGGCATTGCTTATACTCTTGCCGACTATTAGTGAACAGAAGGTGCAGACCAGAAAGGAACAAAGGCCTTGTCCCCTGACCTTGCTGGTTCCTACTTAGATAAGTATTTAGTCGTTTAATAGTAGAAATAAGTATTAGTCTTTTAGCGTGTGCATGAGTATTTATTATATCTGTTATAATAAACACTAATTGTTTAGACTTACTGATCGGTGTTTAGACTTATTGCTTTGAACTTGACCTTGATAACTTGTGACGGTGTCTATAACGGCACCTGGCGACTCCTGAGCATAGATACAGATACAGAGCCAAACCAGTATTAAGCACATGTCCTTTAAATGGAGGTGTGTTAATCACACTAACAGTAGAACGAGCAACAAGGCGTTGAATAAATACTTTTCTTCAGTGTTCACCAAGGAGAGGCTCCATGTTTTTGAGGATGAGAGTGTGATGCAGGCGGGTAGGCTGGAGGAGGTAGATGTTCTGAGGAAGGATGTATTAGCAATTTTCAAAAACCTTCGGGTTGACAAGTCCCCTGGGCCAGATGGGATATACCTTGGATTCTTTGGGAGGCAAGGGATGAGATTGCAGAGCCTTTGGCTTTGATCTTTGGGTCCTCACTGTCCATGGGGATAGTGCCAGAGGACTCAAGAGTGCCGAATGTTGTTCCTCTGTTCAAGAAAGGGACTAGGAATGACCCTGGTAATTATAGGCCAGTTAGTCTTACTTCAGTGGTCGCTAAGTTAATGGAAATGGTCCTGAAGGATAGGATGTATGACACTTTGGAAAGATGCAGCTTAATCCGGGATAGTCAACACGGATTTGTGAAGGGTAAGTCTTGCCTCACAAATTTGATTGAATTCTTTGAGGAGGTAACTAAGTGTGTAGATGAAGGTAGAGCAGTTGATGTCGTATACATGGATTTTAGTAAGGCGTTTGATAAGGTTCCCCATGGTCGGCTCATGAAGAAAGTAAGGAGGTGTGGGATAGTGGGAAATTTGGCCAATTGGATAAGTAACTGGCTCTCACATAGAAGACAGAGGGTGGTGGTGGATGGAAAATTTTCAGACTGGAGACCAGTTACCAGCTGGTAAGAGACATTGATAGGATGCAGAGCTGGGCCGAAAAATGGCAGATGGAGTTTAACCCTGATAAGTGCGAGGTGATTCATTTTGGTAGAAAAATGAGGGTCAACGGCAGGGTTCTGAGGAATGTGGAGGAACAGAGAGATCTTGGGGTTCATGTCCACAGATCTCTGAAGGTTGCCACTCAAGTGGATAGAGCAGTGAAGAAGGCTTATTGTGTGTTAGCGTTTATTAACAGGGGGCTTGAGTTTAAGAGCTGTGGGGTTATGCTGCAACTATACATGACCCTGGTGAGACCACATTTGAGGTATTGTGTGCAGTTCTGGTCACCTCATTATAGGAAGGATGTGGAAGCATTGGAAAGCGTGCAAAGGATATTTACCAGGATGCTGCCTGGTTTGGAGGATAGGTCTTATGAGGAAAGGTTGAGGGAGCTAGGGCTTTTCTCTTTGGAGTGGAGGAGGATGAGAGGCGACTTAATAGAGGTTTATAAGATAATGAGGGGGATAGATAGAGTGGACGTTCAAAGACTATTTCCTCGGGTGGATGTAGCTGTTACAAGGGGGCATAACTATAAGATTCAGGGTGGGAGATATAGCAGGGATGTCCGAGGTAGGTTCTTTACTCAGAGAGTAGTTAGGGTGTGGAATGGACTGCCTGCTGTGATAGTGGAGTTGGACACTTTAGGAACTTTCAAGCGGTTATTGAATAGGCACATGGAGCACACCAGAATGACAGGGAGTGGGATAGCTTGATCTTGGTTTCGGACAATGCTCGGCACAACATCAAGGGCCGAAGGGCCTGTTCTGTGTTGTACTGTTCTATGTTCTATTAACATACAGTACAGGAGTCCATTCGGCCCATCGAGTCTGCACCGACCCACTTAAGCCCTCACTTCCACCCTATCCCCGTAACCCAAATAACCCCTCCTAACCTTTTTGGACACTAAGGGCAATTTAGCAGGACCAACCCACCTAACCTGCACATCTTTGGACTGTGCGAGGAAACCGGAGCACCCAGAGGAAACCCACGCAGACACGGGGAGAACGTACAGACTACGCACAGTGACCCAGCGAGGAATCAAACCTGGGATCCTGGCGCTGTGAAGCTTGTGCTACCGTGCTGCCCCACAATATAACTGGGAGCACTTCTTTTATTCGTGATTCTTATATTACCCTGAGTTTACCTGTTATTTACATCTCCATTTGTGGAGCAGTGCAAATAGGCAGCACTAGAATATTCCTCTTTTTCACCAGTGCTTTCTGAACATTGATTCCTTGGAGATTTTTGACAAATAATGGCTGCAATGTTCAGTAATGAGTTTGCAGTGATCTGCAGAGTAACATCATTTGTAAGAAACAAAATTCAGCAGCACACTAAACAATCTATATTTAGCACTTAAACTACTATTAAGATAATTTCGTGGGACATAGCAACAGCAATAACTCACAGCAATTAAAAGGGTCAAATCATTCATTCAATTGTGCTATTACACAGTTATTTTGTTGCGGATTGACTTTCGTTTAATTGTGTCGATATTATGGTTTTATTCTACACTGCGTGTTTTGTTTTCTTCCTCTGAAACTAAATCTCTACTGGGAATGGTACCACTATTCCACATATGTTGCAACAAATTGGGTCAAATCTTAGAAAATTAATGGTGAATTCAGAAGAATCAGATAAAAATTGCAAATTTCCTGAACTCGATGGTTAATTTACTCCGTCCCATTTGCCTTGCAAAAACGTATCGCATCATTAGACTCGCTGTTCTTTCCAGGTTTGCTGGATTCGCATAATAATTATTCATTAAACTTGCCGCAGGAATTTAGGGTAGGTGATTAAGAGTGCCATTTAATGATATGATAATTGTTAAGGCAATGTCAATCAACCTCTTTCCAGAAAGGGAACAATTTAAACTGTTCAATCTCTTTCCTGCATATAATAATTCTTCTTGGAGATTCAAAAACAAAATCAACTTCATTTTTTTTTCTCTTACTTTTTTGTTATCTTTCACATTTTTCTTTCTCGTCATTTACTTATATATTCGATTTCACAGCATTGTTGGGCGGTTGCAACATTAAAGACATCATTCGGCTGGTCGGGCACATGCTGGCTTCTCTGCAAAAGCAATTTAGCTAATCACACACGCTGCCCTTACCATTTAGCCCTCCAAATGTTTTCACTTTAGGTGCTTATCCAATTCCCTTTCAAAAGCTGAATCTGCCTCCAGCACCCTTTCACGCATGTGCTCCAGATTGTAATCTCCCATTGTATCCAAATGTTTTTCCTTCTGTCACCTGCAGTTCTTTTGTCAATCACCTTAAATCTGTATCCTCAAGTTCTTGACCCTTCTACCAACAGTAAGATTTTTGCTGCATTGACCCAGTTTAGATCCTTCATGATCTTAAAGATCCAAACAGAATGAAACTCCAGTTTATCCTCCTGCAGCTTTGTGATTTATCTCGCCATCCTTAAAATGTCATTGGTTAAGGGGATCCATCGCTGTTACCTTCATACACTAAAGTTCCCAAAGGACCATTGCCCTTGGGTGTCCTTATTATTTTGTATTTCTAGCAATGTAGAGTGTTATAATCCCAGGTCTAGACATCCAAATTTTGGTGTGATCCAGTTCGGGACCTGTAATATTTTGCTTAAGGTGGGCAGAGTTTGAGATCCCAGGTAATTACCAAGAGAAAAAAGATTCTATGGTTTTGAACAAACAAAATAAATAGAATCAACATGAGGAACATGTGAAGTAAAAGGCAAACTGTGGTTAAACACACCACACTGCACAATAAATGGCACATGCGATCATTCAAATCCTACGGATTTCTCAGCAACCCACCCTGGCATCAGTGTCCATTGTGAGTTACACAATCTCATTAACATTCTGTGTCCTTTATAAGGGATTTCCAGTCTTCACCTTTTAAGGTCTAAACTCTGGTCTGAATACTTTAAAAGAAATGGACTACTACCTCCACGACTGCTTACTCTTGATGGTTTAACCTTTTTTCACGAGACTATTTTCACTGGCTTCCCAACACTACACTCCAATTACTGGCATCATTTACAAACATAAGACCATACAAATTAGGAGCAATAGTAGGCCACGTGTCTCCTTGAGCCTGTTCCGGAGGAGGCCACTTGGCTCCTTGAGTTAGATCATTCAGTTAGATCATGGCAGATCTGATTTCAGATCTTAAGTAGCCAGCTAGCTTCACTAGACAGGCACTGGCATTTCACCATACTCCAGTCTCCTCATCCACGCCACGGTATAAGTGCCTCCCAGGGCTGTTCCTGAGCCCTAATCCTCACTGATTTGGAACCAGCGACCTTACGCCTGCCACCTTCTGAGCTTCTCAGCACGGTAGCAATGGTTAAAACAGTTGCTTCACAGCTCCCGGGTCCCAGGTTCGAATCCTGGCTTGGGTCACCGTCTGCGGAGTCTACACATTCTCCCGTGTCTGCGTGGGTTTCCTCCCACAGTCCAAAGATGTGGAGGTTAGGTGGATTGGCTATGCTAAATTGCCCTTAGTGTCCAAAAAAAAGTTAAGGTGGGGTTACGGGGATAGAGTAAAGGTGTGGGGATAGGGTGGAGGTGTGGGCTTAGGTGGGGTGCTCTTTTCAAGTGCTGGTGCAAACTCGATGTGCCAAATAGCCTCCTTCTGCACTGTACATTCTATGATTCTTAAGACTTCTCCTGAGTCCTAAGTGCCTGGTAACTGCTAATCGTAGCACAGTTGCTACCTACTTTTTTTAAATTTAAAGTACCCAATTCCATTTTTTCCAATTAAGGGGCAATTTAGCGTGGCCAATCTACCTACCCTGCACATCTTTGCCTTGTGGGGATGAGACCCACGCAGACACAGGAGACTATGCAAACTCCACACAGCCGGTAACCTGGGGCCATGATCAAACCCGGATCCTTGGTGCCATGAGGCAGCAGTGCGCCACTATGCCACCCACTTCTGCTGCCTACTTCTCAACACACCCTAGGAATGTGCTCTTTCTTAAGCCTGAACTCTGTGGCATTGAACCAGCAGATGGCTCTTGGGGTTCTTCTGAACAGCAATATCGCAGCTGCATGTACCTACTTTTGGTGCCAAATCACGGAGCAGACTTGCTTCCATTTTTCAGCTGTGGACAAGAGGACTGTGAAGGTGGATCCTTTTCTTAAAAGTAAGAGATAGCCGGATACTCAAATAGGCAATGTGCCTACTGAACAGGATCTCAGAACAGAATCTGAAGAGAACTGCACTGGAGAGTTCCATTTTGTTCCTAATAGCCTTCATGACGACCACCCATATGTGTAGTTGGATTTTTTGTTTTCAAAAAGATGAAGACAGCACAAAGGAACTGGCTGAAGTCTGCACCTGATATGCACATTGCCCTCTCCTCCTTTGAACTTGATTCAAACGAGATCGCGAGGACCAAGCAGGCTCTTCTTTCATATTAAAGGTAAGCAACCATGTCTTGTGTCACGAAGGTCGGCCTGCGTGGGTCCTGAAGGTTGGGTGGCTGGCAAAAGTGAGTCCTGGGAAAAAAGTTTGAAAAACATTGCTCTAATATTCCATTTGTTGTAATTGAGGAACACGATTGAAGGAAGCTTGCTTTAGAGATGCTTCAAATCCTTATGGTCATATGGCCGGTTGTTTTCAAGGAATTGCTTGTATAATGTACATTTGATCAATGAGTGATTATGTTAGACAGCAAGAAATAGTACAACTCGTCATTTTACATGGAAGACCAACACACCAACTCTAACATTACACGGTCTATATTTCTTCATCATGAAAATCAAAACGCAAGTGCCAAAAATCTGAAAGAAAATCTGCAAGCATCTTTCTTTACGGGGTTTCCAGCATGTCTGTTTTGATTCAACAACTGTGTTTCTTTTCAAATTTGACGAGTCAAGGTGTGAACTATTTAGCTGCCCCTACCAATACTTTCAAACACATTGAATTAATTAGAAGCCACATAATTTTTCCAGCAGCTGATTTAATAGAGTCTTTATAATCAAATCAGCTAACAATTTCCCACATATTGCTTGGGGGGGGGGGGTTCGTTCAGTTGTATGGAAAATTAGAAATTAAAAGTTAAAGGAGAGGTAGGAGTGCAGGTTGATGATGAGGTCTTTAAAAGGGGGGGAGGGGTTGCTCAGGAGAGGTTAGTAAAGTTTCTAAAACAATTAATAGAACAGAGATAATGAAAGCAGCAGAAATCTGACTTCATGCTCAGCAGATAAGGGGACAACTATGAGAAGGGGGAGGGCGGTCAACGCAGGACTGAGAGTGTTGTACCTAGATACATGCAGAATACAAATCAAGTTAGCTTGCTGCGCACATTGAAATTGGTAGGTACAATGTTGTGAGTATCACAGAGACCTGGCTGCAAGAGGATCAGGGGTGGTATCTAAATATTCAAGGATGTGTCCCCTATTGAAAGCAGAGCAGATGGGCAGAGGGGTGGGATTGCCTATTAGTAAGAAATTAAATTACATCGCTCACAAGAAGCGATATAGGGACAGAAGGTGTAGAATCTGTGTGCTGTCCAGATTTTTCTGAGTGCCAGCTCAAACTGCTTCAGTATCGGAGGACTTACGAATGGGGCCAAACAATTTGCAATCATCAGTGATCAATCCAATTTCTGACCTTTTCATCCAGCAAAGGTCATTAATAAAGCAATGAAAACGGTTGGGCCTTGAACACTGCCCACTCCTGCAGTGATGCCCGAGGGCTGATCACGACCACAGCCTCTTTCCAGTTGTTAGCACTGCTGCCTCACGCGCCAGAGACCCAGGTCAATTCCAACCTTGGGTGACTGGTCTGTGTGGAGTTTGCACGTTCTCCCCATGTTTGCGTGGATTGACCATGCTAAATTGCCTGTTAGTGTCCAAAGGTTAGGTGGGGTTATGGGGTTGCAAGGATAGAGTGAGGGAGTGGGCCTAGGTATGGTGCTCTTTCAGAGGGTTGATGTGGATGTGATGGACCAAATGGCCTCCTTCTGCAATGTCGGGATGTGTTAGGAATGACTCTAATCAGTGGAGAGTTCCTCCATTCTCAATGATTTCAATTTTACTGGGGCTCCTTGGTGTTTCACTTTGTCAAATAGGACCTTGGTGTCAAGGGCAATCACTCTCACCTCACCTCTAGAATTCAGCTCTTTTGTCCATACTTGGATCAAGTCTATAATGAGGTCTGGAATCGAGTGGTCCTGCCCAAACCGAAACAGAGCATCAGTGAATTGCTGAGGAACTGCCACTGGATAGCACTGTCAATGAGACCTCCCATTACTTGGATAATGATTGAGAAAAGACTGATGGAGCAATAACTGGCTGAATTAGATTTGTCCTGCACTTCATAAACAAGACATAGCTGGGAAAATGCCCACTTTGTTAAGTAGCTATACTGGAACAGCTTGGCTGGGGACATGGCTAGCTTTGGAATAGAATTCTTCAACACCACAGTTGGGATATTGCCAGGGCCTTTCTTGTATTCAGTGCCTGCAGCCTTTTCTTTATATCACCTGGAGTGAATCCAAGTGGCTGAAGACTGATATCTGTGATGCTGTGGATCTCAGAAGAAGTTGCTGCAGTTAGCAAAGATGGTTAAAAAAAATCGAGGACAAAAAATACAGGCTACAGAGTAGAGAAGGAATTTATCTGTTCAGCACATTTTACTGCACAATTAAGTAGCAGGAAAATAGTTAAAAGTGATGGACGACTATAAGACTTCCCTTTCAGAGGGTTAATTTGATCGAGCCAAGCAATTTGTCAGCAATTGTCATATTTCAGTGACCAAATTCTTCATATAAAGTTATGCAAATAAGTAAAAGTAATTTAGAATCCAGAAAAGTGGTTCCACAGTTACAAGCTGTGTAATTAGATCTCTTATCATTTCAAAGCTCAATCCAGCTTTGGGAGCACAGGGACATATAAATTGTTCCAATTCAAGCAAGAATTCCAGATTCTTGCATTTAAGAAACACAAGACTATCAAAGGCATTTTATGATCATGGATTTGATTTGTTTTAAATATATAAAACATGCATCTTATCAGAGAGAAATATTAAACCTTTTTCACAGGGTGTCAGCAAGAAAATGCTAAGACAAACCAGGAGATATTAGGACAGATGGTTAAAAGCTTGGTTAATCAGATAAGTTTTCAGGTGTATCTAGAAGGAGAAGGAAATTGACTAAAGATTCAAGAGGCTGGAAGCTCTTAAGTGACCTCAGCAAACACAAAAAGTAAAACAGAGACTAGTTTCAGGACTGTATCATGAATAAACATTTTTCCTCACCATGAGGTTACTCAAAATAATTTATATTTTATGATCTTAACGGAGTACCGTTTCACATTTATATAAGAACATAAGAACTAGGAGCAGGAGTAGGCCATCTGGCCCCTCGAGCCTTTTACGCCATTCAATGAGATCATGGCTGATCTTTTGGGGACTCAGCTCTACTTTCCGGCCTGAACACCATAACCCTTAATTCTTCAAAAAACTATTTATCTTTATCTTAAAAACATTTAACGAAGGAGCCTCAACTGCTTCACTGGGCAAGGAATTCCATAGATGCACAACCCTTTGGGTGAAAAAGTTCCTCCTCCTATAATAATGATAATAATCTTTGTTAATGAAGTTACTGTGAAAAGCCCCTAGTCGCCACACTCTGGCGCCTGTTCGGGTACACACAGAGAATTTAGAATGTCCAATTCACCTAACAAGCACGTCTTTTGGGACTTACAACATATTGTGGATAAAGTTCCTTACAAAGTGTCCAGTCTTATAGGACTATAGATATTAGAAATTTCTACATAAAGGACACAGTCAAAGCCAATCTGCTGTGATCGTACTCACAGTGTATCAGGTGGTACGCTTTTATAAAAGAGCCATGATGGGGACAACTTCAGAGCCACAGATTTAATGGAAAACGTTAAATTTCATTCTTATTAAATAGGATTAAGATCCATGACTTTGTCCAATATTGAGCAAAACCCATAAATGAACAACATATACACTTACACACTGTTTTTTATTTATAGAATTCTTAATATTACCACTCAAAGCAGAGAACAATCAAGGTTGCATAAAAGATACATCAGGTACAGCAAGAAATCTTGTATTTCACAGGGTAATATCATTTCAGTTTGGGAAATGGTTCTGCACTTTACTAGCACTGGCAAATGATCATACGTTTTTCTTACACAAAGAAGTGGCAAAGACTTGGGCAGAACTAACTGGAGCCCTCGAGATCAACTGTGGAATTGAGGAAGCGGCATCGAGGGGGTATCTCTTAGTCTAAATATGGAGGGGTCAGTTTTAACGTTGCAAAACTGTAGATGGGAACCAGCAGTTTGACTGGAAGAGAAAGGGAGAAGGCCTGACAGCACTAGACACGGATACTGTCACTTGGAAAATACTACAAAAAAATTGTGAATGGACTGTTTTTCTCGAATTTAGAGGTCATTCCATTGGGAATACATCAAAATACAATCTTTCTTGTGGATTCATAGGCTGCTGTTGTCCAAATACCTGCAGAATCTCCTTCTTGGGCAGTCCCTCACCGTCACGAATGACTTCAAAATAAGTTGCCATAGTCCCAGATGACTATCGGCTGCTTTCCTTTGAGGGGGGACAGCTGACTGGTGGTGATTTAACCTGAGGGTCATCATACTTAGGCGAGGGGCAAGGTTGAGAAAGCGGGACTTTCGTGAATAACCTCAACTTGTACGGCAATTAAACCTAGGCTGTTGGCCTCACTCTGCATCACAAACCACCTGTCCATCCAACTGAGCTAAACCGGCCCAGAAACGAGAGCACAACCGCCATGCAGACTTCTTGGATGCAAAATGAAATTCCACAGAATTGTGTTGTGGAGAAACCTATGCTGTCACGAGGAGAGGTAAATGGCTAAAACTCAAACCCCATTATATGTCAACACTCAAATTGCCAGGGGCCATTTGTGTAGACAACGGAACAACAGATACTACGGTCACCCAAAGCTAATCATTTGAAGGAATGTTTATTAACATAAATATATAGGCCGAGTCAGTCAGTCTGAAGACAAGGAGACCGACCAAGAGGAAAGAGATGCAGCCCAACAAAGGATCGACCCTGCCTGGAATCCAGTGACAGGCAGCGATGGGGCTAATGCAGATGAAAACAGATTGTCTCACACAAATACAGTAATTAGAATATTTAAATGTTTAACTGTCAACTAATAAAGATATCAAACTATTTTTGGGAAATAGCTTCAAATTATGAGGGAATACAATTGTTCACTCTCTCTGTGCTTAATATGAATTTTGAAGCTTAGAGTATTTCTAAATGCAAAATACAAAAACTGCAACCACTATAATCCTTAAAATGGTCATTTTTTTTATGCACACAGATGTTTTACAAAAAAATATATTCAATTGGTTTATTTTACTTCCAGATAGCACAATTGCTTCACAGCTCCAGGGTCCCAGGTTCGATTCCCGGCTTGGGTCACTGCCTGTGCGGAGTCTGCACATTCTCCCCGTGTGTGTGTGGGTTTCCTCCGGGTGCTCCGGTTTCCTTCCACAAGTCCCAAAAGACGTGCTGTTAGATAATTTGGACATTCTGAATTCCCCCACTGTGTATCCGAACAGGCGCCAGAATGTGGCGACTAGGGGTTTTTCACAGTAACAAAGATGTGCAGGTTAGGTGGATTGGCCATGCTAAATTGCCCTTAGTCCAAAATTGCCCTTAGTGTTGGTGGGGTTACTGGGTTATGGGGATAGGGTGGGGGGTGTGGGCTTGTGTAGGGTGCTCTTTCCAAGAGCAAGGTGCAGACTCTGCACCTTTCCAAGGTGCAGACTCGATGGGCCGAACGGCCTCCTTCTGCACTGTAAATTCTATGATTACATTCTGCTGTCTCTCCTTCCTTCCCCATGTACGGGATGCGTTGTCTGTACAACATGCAAGAAACACTGTATACCAATACATGTGACAATAATAAATCAAATCAGATAATATTGTTACGATCAAGCAACAAGGCCTAGAATGGCTCTTCTCTTCTCCCACTCTTGGTTTCACCACAACAGTGGTTTTAAAAAAAGAGTACACTTTCAAATTCATTGAGTGCGTGACTGATTATGTGCTGCTGCTATAAAAGACAGACAGGTTTTTGTGACTTTTGGGAAGAATAGGGTATAGATTTATTATCCTAAACCCAGTCTAAGTAAAAAAACAAAAATGCTCCAACTTTCCCACACACACACCAATACATTACCGAGTTGGATAGATTGAATAAGCTTTTTAAGAGTCTGTATTAAGTTAAAAATACATGGTCTTATAAATTGATAGCTTGGCTGAATCCAAGTTTGATCTGTGGTCCCTTGGGATTTGGTACAAGGCACAAATTGACGGTTTAATTATTTTTTCAAGAGACGGCAATTGTTGAGTTATATTTTAAATCTTTCTGCCGGAGGCATGTGAAGTCAAACCGGGTGTATGGGTACATAGCGAGGAATAAAGAGAGATAACGCAGGAGCTCTGTCCCCTGTTCTTCTGTGTTGTTGGTCTCTTGTCTGACTTATTTCTCCATTGTCTTGGGGCAAATAACATTTGCTATCTGAAGTCAGTTTTGATCATATGACAACATGAAATGAAAAAAATAAAAATTGCTTATTGTCACGGGTAGGCTTCAATGAAGTTACTGTGAAAAGCCCCTAGTCGCCACATTCCGGCGCCTGTCCGGGGAGGCTGGTACGGGAATCGAACCGTGCTGCTGGCCTGCTTGGTCTGCTTTAAAAGCCAGCGATTTAGCCAAGTGAGCTAAACCAGCCCCTGATCAATACTTCAATTGTCTAAAGAAATGATTCGAAGTGAGAAGACATTGACGCACAATGGGAAATACATGGTGGCTGTTCATACCTACTTATGACTAACTGGTTTACTTGCAGCTCTCTTTGTCAAATGTCAAGTTTGGACATAGTGAGTCTGGGATTTTGAGTTTTGCTAAACACAGATATTAGGAGTTGTAAATTCCAGTCTCAGCATGCCTTTCCAGGGTTGGCACCCCATCCATGGCCATTTCATTAAGAACATTCCGGAGACCTGGTTCTTGGCAGACATTTTAGCAACTTACTGTTTCTGTCATTTAATAAACTCAGTCAATGATTTTCAGCTTGTAAATAATGGGCTCCTTCCGAGCTCCTCATTGTCATACTTGGGGTGGGGAAATCCCATTTTAACGTCCCCAGGTAGGTTTCCATGCCAATTGCCCAGAGGGTCGAACTTCCCCATGGCAATTGTTATATGCTGGGAACCAGCTAAAAAATGAGATTTAAATTGCAAACTTTGGATGGTTCTGACTGGGTTACACCAATAGCTACCAAATAAAACTTGTAAGAATTAAAACCTCTTTTAACTTCTAAGTAACTCTTGCACAGAGCCACATTAACATCCCGAGGGACTGCCTCCACACCCCCGAACCTGCAGTTGACCCTGCCAGCACCCAAACATCTCCCTCCAAGACGTGCCCTGACTACCCAGACGGGGACTCTCCCACATCCCTGGGGTCTATCCCCGTCCATAGAACCGACACAACCTACCTCCTTGAAGACTGAACCACCCCACCCCCCAACACTCTCCTCCCCAAGGGCCCCAAAGCGTGCACTGCTACCCCGAGGCCTCAGCCTCCAAGGCCCTATCACTCAGAAGCTTGACACCCAAGGTCCTAATCCCACCATGCCAAAAACCCGATCCATCGTATCCCCACCCCGCCTTCCCCGAGGACAGCAGCCCTCCCCCGACCCATAGCTCGACAGCCCACCCAAGGGCCAAACCCCCCCAAGCACCCGCCGAGACTCGATCTCCCAAGGCCAGACCACCACAATTCCCCCCCCCCCCCGAATCACCTCAACGCCGAATCACCTCAAACCACCGAAGGCACCTCCCCAACCTCTGGCAGCCACCCCACCCTATCCCGCACACCTGAGGCGTCAGACCACAAAGGCTAGCCTCCCCGAGACTGGACCCTCCAGCGCCTGACAGCACCACCCAATCCCTTATAGTCTCCCCAAGGCTCAACACCCCTACTCCACTCGCGTGAGGGCCGCACGGTAACACAGCGGGTAGCACTGTTGCTTCACAGCTCCAGGATCCCAGGTTCAATTCCCAGCTTGGATCACTGTCTGTGTGGAGTCTGCACATTCTACTCGTGTCTGCGAGAGTTTCCTCCGGGTGCTCCGGTTTCCTCCCACAAGTCCCAAAAGACGTGCCGTTAGATAATTTGGACATTCTGAATTCCCCCACAGTGTATCCGAACAGGCGCCAGAATGTGGCGACTAGGGGTTTTTCACAGTAACCTCATTGCAGTGTTCATGTAAACCTAATTGTGGCAATAAAGATGATCTTATTATTAAAATCACTCAACGGCATGATAACCACACTGAAGGAGACTCTCCGAGAGCAATTCAGCGAGTTTCACTTCCCTGCATGCTCCACATGAGCACTACAATTTTTTTTCAGATTAATTATCCAATTCTCTTTTAAAATTTAAGAGTACTGTTGCACAATGTATATTTTTCATAATTATTAGAATTTTTTAGTTATTGGAAAAATATTATTTTTTCTATATAACTCAATTAGTTCATCAACAAACTACTGATGAAACACACACCTTTGGCTTTGCTGTCAATGTCGAAATGTTTTCATTTCAATTTCCTACTATACACATTTGTGTGCGATTCAAATTGAAAGTTATACACATGACTTATTGCAAGCCATATGTAAAATTTTAAATAATATATACCTGTGCACTTTGCTCATTAAATTGAAAATGTGAAGTGCTTTTGAGAAACTGAAGCAAATGTAGACTCTGAGGCGTGGAGAAATGAGCAAAGGATGTGCCCTTGGACCCATCATCATTCCCTATGCACAGCACATCAATAAACTAGTTCAATACCAGTGGTCTTGCCCACAGGGAAGACCAAATATAATCTTCAGGCAAAATGGATCATATCAGGGATAATGAAACAAGGACACAAAAAGGTTAGAACTTTCATTAACATCCAAAAAGGTATAACATATACATACTCAGTCCCTATTTTAGAGTTATTGAGGGTATCCATATTTTTATATAATACTTTTATGTTATACATCATTTAGAGTCCAACAGCAAAAAGTTAATGCAATTTGATGAGAAAAGAAGTAGAGTTCATTAAAGCATTAGAGTTTCTCTATTAAAGCTGAAGACTTTTTAAAATGGCGATGTAATAGCAAATTGCAAGACAGTGTAAAATATTGTAAAAGGCTGTTTCCATTACAAATACAGGCTCCAATTTAGAAACAGGCCCTTCTGAGGAGGTTCTATGATTTAATCTACTGAGTTATCCCTGGAATGAAATCTATCTGTAATAAAGCAATTGCAGTCAAACTGCCATTGACATGATTTTTAAAAATATGTTGACAAATTGCATGATAAACTACCAGTTTATACAATATTCACTGCATGGCTCAAATTAACCATGAGAGCTGGCATGTTTTTCTTTGGTTTAGCAGAAATGTTTTGGTTATTCAAACACTATTCTTTGAAATTGCAAGAAATGTCAGTTTTTTTTAAAAAGGAGGACTCTGTTAATGCTCTCCAAACAGAATAAATTCCATTCGTTTTGAAGTTGAATGCTATTTAAATTAACTTATTACCCCACACATCAGAAATGCATCATTAGTCCAAATGAATGAATCATTGATTTGCTTATTATTTTGCTACAACAGTTCAATTTAAGTACTCAAAAGCTATTGTATTTAAATTCGGATAACATTTGTTACACATACAAGTTGTTAACTATTATGTATAATTAAGGCTCTGCACACGAACAAGAACAGGAGCTCCATCAACCTCTTCAATAACTCAACCGATTAGTGCAAATAAAGTGCCTTTTTAGACACTTGCAAATTCATCAGGATAACCAAACCAAAACCACATCTGCATTTTCAGCTCATAATTTATTCCACAGCCTTAATAATGTCATCTACGTATGTATTTTTAAAAAAATTGTTCCTCAATAACTCATGGAGCCTACCTTGATAAATCCGATACCTACTCAATACTGCAGTTAATACATTCCAGTCCCATTATAATTTTTTAATAGATTACCATTAGCTTCTGTCTGCCAAATTCATTGAGTAGCTAGAAGTATCTACTGCTCATCATTCATGATTCAAGAAACACTGTACAGACTATTGGAAAAGTATATATGCCTTAAGTGGAAAATCTGATGAATAGTGCCAATAATTACACACACACAATCAATATTTGTACATTATCCCAATGAATACCTTTCAGAGTCCACTTCAGGACTATTTATCTTGTTTCACTGCAAAATATATAACTTTAGATCCTATGGTAAAACAAAAGGTTTTGCTCTCTCAACAAAGTGATGTTACAGACACATATATTACCAGCTGAAGGAGAAATCCAGGTCAAAATACTTTTTTACTGAAATGCAACTGAGAGCATCAGTATTAAAAACCTAAACAACAACTGCTTGGATTTTGCGGCAAAAACATAGAAAACTTGCAGCATCAGAACTGGGTCTGATCAAGGGTCATCGACTTGAAACTTCAAGTCAGTTTCTGTCCCACAGACACTACCGCACCCGAGTATTTCTAGTATTTTGTTGTCTTTCTAATATATTTTTATTTCAAACATTGCAAAAATCTCATACACATAAAAACATTCAAATATAACACGAACAGTTTGACATATTTTGTTTTAACAGTAGCAACCCCAAAACCCCATAGCGCCTCCCCCTTTGCTGGCCGACACTTCACCCCCTCACAAACAAGTCCTTGAAGAAGGTGATGAACGGCTTCCACCTGGAGTAAAACACTTCCTCCAATTCTCTGATTGCATACGTAAACTTTTCCAATCTCAAAAATTCTGCCAAGTCCCCGAGCCATGCTGAGGTGGCACTGCCGACTGCCATTGAAGCAGGACTCGTCGCCGGGCTATCAGAGAGGCCAAGGCCAAGACATCAGCCCTCTTCCCCTCAAGAAGCTCTGACAAGTCTGACAACCCAAAAATCGCCACAAGGGGATACGGCTCTAGCCTCTAATCCCCACAAACTCCAACATGGTCTCAAAGAATGAGACCCAGAGTTCAACTAATTTTGGACAGGATCAAAGTATGTGCAAGTGGTTCACCGGTCCATTAGACACCGTTCACACCTGCCCTCTACACCAGGGAAGAGCCCACTCATGTGTGCTCTAATCAGGTGGGCCCTATGGACTACTTTAAATGGTATCAGGCTCAGCCTGGCACAAGAGAAGGTGGCGTTCACACTATACAAAATCTCACTTCCATCCCCACATCCAATTCCTCTTACCATTTCCTCTTTAATTCCTCTAACCGAGCCTTTCCCATCTCCAGCAACCACCCATATATATCAGTCTAAGTCTTGTTAACTGAGGGAACGAAGGGAGTTCTTTGTGCACAAAGTCCCGCACCTGCAGATACCCAAACATGCTCCACCTTGGGAGTTGCAATTTTCCCATCATCTTCTCCACTCCCGAGAACTGACCTTCCACAAACAGATGCCTGAACCTCTTGACACCCCCTCCCTCTTCCAAATCCTGTATGTTGCATCCACCCTGACGGCACAAACCTATGGTTCCTGCAAATAGGCGACAACAATGACATGCCCCCTAATTTAATATGCTGCCTGAATTGGTTCCAGATTCTTATTGACACCGCCACTACCAGGTTCGTTGTGAATCTAGCCGCAGAGAATGACATGGGGCAGTAGCCAGCACCCATAGACATGATCCTACACAGGAGGCCTCCTCCATCTGCCCCATCCTGACCCCGGCTCCCAAACAACCCTCTCCCCTTCTCAATGCTCGCCGCCCAGTGGTAGAACATTAGATTTGATAACATCATCCCCTCTACAGGGAGGCTCTTCGAATTCAGCGAGGCTTACCTGCTCACACAAAGGCCAAGATTAACTTGTCCACTCTACCGGAAAAAGATTTGGCGAGTAGAGGAAGATCGGGAGAGGCTGGAACAAAATATGAATCGCGGCAGAATGTTCATTTTAATCGTCTGCACTCTACCCAGCAAGGAGAACACCTCTTCAAGTCCCCTTTCACCCCTTTACCAGACTGGCCAAGTTCAATTTATGCAGCAGGGCCCAGTCATGAGCCATCTGAAACCCTAGGTATATAAACTTCATCTTGCCCAATGTTCCCAAATCTGCTCCCTTTGCCGGGGGTTGACCCCCTCTTGCTCACATCAGTTTGTACCCAGAGAAGAATCCAAATTGTCTCAGCAGCTCCATTATCTTTCCCACACTAGATAAAAAATCAGAAATGTACATCAACAGATCATCCGGATAAAGGATGATAAAGAATAAAATCCCCCTCTCTCAATAGACATTCTGAATTCTCCCTCTGTGTACCCGAACAGACGCCAGAGTGTGGTGACCAGGGGATTTTCACAGTAACTTCCTTGCAGTGTAAATGTTAGCCTACTTGTGACAATAATAAAGATTATCATACCTCTCCACCCAATCGTCGACCTAAGCATGATGGGCAAGTTTGATTACTAATGTGAACAACACCGGGGACAATGCTCTTCCATGTCTTGCGGCCCGATACAGCCGGAAACACCTTGAGCTCACCGCATTAGTCCGGACACTCGCTGTGGGAAAGCTAGAACACATGGGCGGCACGGTAGCACAGTGGTTAGTACTGTTGCTTCACAGGGCCAGGGTCCCAGGCTCGATTCCCAGCTTGGGTCACTGTCTGTGCGGAGTCTGCACGTTCTCCCTGTGTCTGCGTGGGTTTCCTCCGGGTGCTCTGGTTTCCTCCCAGTCCAAAGACTTGCAGGTTAGGTAAATTTGCCATTCTATTTTGCCCTTAATGTCCAAAACGGTTAGGTGGGGTTACGGGGATAGGGTGGAGACGTGGGCTTAAGTGTGGTGCTCTTTCCAAGGGCCAGTGCAGACTCGATGGGCCGAATGGCTTGCTTCTGCACTGTAAATTCTACGTAAATCAATATGTAAATCATCTCACCCAGGCCCAAACTCTAATCGCCCCAGAACCTCAAAGAGGTACCTGATCAAAAGCCTGCATCCATGGAGGTGATTACTTCAGTTCCTTTCCTCCCCCCGAGATGGGGAAGATGACCACATTCAAAAGTTGCCTGATATTGGCCGACAACTGTTGGCACTTGACAAAATCAGTCTGATCCTCAGAGATCACCTCTGGCAAACAACCCTCCAAGCAGTAAATGGCAGAACCCTCAAGAGTACTGACAGACAGAGGGATCTGGGTGTGCAGGCCCACAGGTGACTGAAAGTGGCAATGCAGGTGGAGAAGGTCGTCAAGAAAGCATACGGCATGCGTGCCTTCATTGGCCGGGGCACTGAGTATAATAATTGGCAAGTCAAGTTGCTGCTGTATCGAACCTTAGTTAGGCCACACGTGAAATATAGTGTTCAATTCTGGTCGCCACACTACCAGAAGAATGTGGAGGCTTTGGAGAAGGTCCAGAAGAGGTTTACCAGGATCTTACCTGATATGGAGCACATTAGCTATGAGGTGAGGTTAGATAAACTTGGTTTGTTCTCACTGGAATGATAGAGGTTGAGGGGCAACCTGATAGAAGTCTACAAAATTATGAGGGACATGGACAGAGTGCATAGTCAGGTTTTTTTTCCCCCAAGGCGGAAGAGTCAATTGCTAGGGGTCATAGGTTTAAAGCACTAGGAGCAAAGTTCAGAGGAGATGTGTGAGAGAAGTGTTTTTACACAGAGGATAATGGGTGCCTGGAACTTACTGCCGGAGATGGCAGAAGCAGAAGAGTGACGTTTAAGGGCGTCTTGACAAATACATGAATAGGATGGGAATAGAGGGATACGGTCCCCGGAATTTAGAAGGTTTTAGGTTAGACAGGCAGCATGGTTGGCGCAGGCAAAGGGCCTATTCCTGTGCTGTATTTTTCTTTATTCTTTGTAAAAGAGACTGCCCTCACAAACACCCTCACTCGCATAGTTTATCAATGAGTAGGTAAAATACACAGACCAAAAAAGTACCAGGTTTCATCAATGATCTGAGCCAAATTGGACCACTTTGTTCATTCTTCTATTTATACCAATGATTTCTAACATACTATCACAGCATTCGACTGCCACCACCAGCTTGTCTGGAAGATCACTGGAGGTATTAATCTTTCTGTTTCAATGAATTTCATGACAATATTCCTGACTTTGCCTCTTACCAATTTAAGTTTACAAAAGAGAAAGATATTGAGCAGGATGTAAATCCTGAGGTAGTTTAACACAAGATGACAGCTATGACAATAAATAAAAGATAATCAATGGGATGAAAATAAGGCTAATCTTTCAAACATCGGAAGATCTGCTGTCCTCGGCTATTGCCTCGGCAGCCAAGTTGAGGACTATTACCCTTGTATCTTTTTTAATTTTGACACATGTTTGGAAAGTTTTATCTGTAAAATTCTCATAAGGTAATTACAAGGATGAAATGTAATTTGTCCATCTTAGTTCTAGCATGTATAATTACTATAGTCTTCCCACTGCAGTAAACTAAAATGGTTGTTTAATTATATCAGAGCTGTCACCTCTACTTCTATACAAAGGCAAATTATTGCCGATGCTGGAATCTGAAATCAAAGAGAAAATGCTGGAAAATCTCAGCAGGTCTGGCAACATCTGTAGGGAGAGGAAAACAGCTAACGTTCCGAGTCCAGATGACCCTTCGACAAAGCTAAAAGAGAGAGAAAGAGGAAATATTCATACTGTGGCTTAATGCACTTGACTGCTGAAGTTTTCCCCGACTGGAAAGGAACATTCCTGCCTGATGATTGTCGCGCGATGTCCATTCATTCTTTGTCGCAGTGTCTGAATGGTCTCACCAATGTACCACACTTCGGGACATCCTTTCCTGCAGCGTATGAGGTAGACAACATTGTCCGAGTCGCACGAGTATGTACCGCGTACCTGGTGAGTGGTGTTCTCACGTGTAATGGTGGTATCCATGTCGATAATGTGGCACGTCTTGCAGAGATTGCCATGGAAGGGTTGTGTGGTGTCGTGGTTACTGTTCTGAAGGCTGGGTAGTTTGCTGCAAACAATGGTTTGTTTGAGGTTGCGTGGTTATTTGAAGGCAAGTAGTGAGGGTGTGGGGTGACCTTGGCAAGATGTTCATCTTCATCGATGTCGTGTTGAAGGCTGCGAAGAAGATGTCGTAGTTTCTCCACTCCGGGAAAGTACTGGACGACAAAGGGTACTCTGTCGGTTGTGTCCCGTGTTTGTCTTCTGAGGAGGTCGGTGCGGTTTTTGCTGTGGTGCGTTGGAACTGTCGATCAATGAGTTGAGTGCCATATCCCGTTCGTACGATGGCATCTTTCAGCGTCTGTAGATGTCTGTTATGCTCCTCCTCGTCTGAGCAGATCCTGTGTATATGGAGGGCTTGTCCATCGGGGATGGCTTCTTTAATGTGTTTAGGGTGAAAGCTGGAGAAATGGAGCATCATGAGATTACCCGTGGGCTTGAGGTAAAGCAAAGTGCTGAGGTGACCATCCTTGATGGAGACGACTGTGTCCAAGAATGCAAATGATTTTGGAGAGTAGTCCATGGTGAGTCTGATGGTGGGATGGAACTTATTGATATCATCATGTAGTCGTTTCAGTGATTCTTCGCCGTGGGTCCAAACAAAAAAAATGTCATCGATGTATCTGGTGTATAACGTCGGTTGAAGGTCCTGTGTGGTCAGGTCTTGTTCAATCTTGTGCATGAAGATATTGGCGTATCGAGGTGCGAATTTGGTCCCCATGGCTGTTCCGTGTATCTGGATGAAGAACTTGTTGTTGAAGGTAATAAAATTGCACAGGCAGTGACCATAAACCTCCAATCCTCCCTCAATACGCGGATGTTGCCAGAAGATTGCAAATGTTAGACCTTGTTAATAAAAGGGCGCAAGGATGAGCTTGGCAACTACCAGTTTAACTTTGGCGGTAGAAAAGCTTTTAGAAATGATTATCCAAGGCAAAATTGTCACTGGGATGAATGTGGGCTAATAGAGGAGAGCAAGCACAGATTTGTTGAGCATAAATTGCATCCATCTAACTTTTCATTTTCTGATGAGGTAATAGGGAATGCTGATGAGAGTAATGTGGTCGATGTGATGTACATTGACTTCCAAAAGAAAAAGTGCCACGTCACAGGCTTGTTAGCAAAATTAAAGCCCATGAAATAGAAGGGAAAATGACAGGATAGGCTTTACTCTATTTAAACCAATTTGGGTAAAATAATAAAATACAATCCAACATCCATGCACACATACATACGTAAAGTCCACAAACACAAAAAAGATTACAGTAGGGGATCAATTAGACAAATCAGAGTCAATAAAAGAGAAAAGGTAAAGGAGTATACATTTTGTAGTTTGGTGACTCAGGCTGAATCCAATGGTCTCGATAGACGACTGAGCAAGGAGACATGGCTGTGTATTTCAGTTCTTTGTTTAAAATTTAGATGAGAGAGTAGATTCTCAGCTTCTTAGAAAACTAAAATTGTGAGGGGCATAGAGTGGATAGTCAGAGACTTTTTCTCAGGGTTGAGGGGTCAATTACTCAGGGGCATAGGTTTAAGGTGGGAGGGGCAATGTTTAGAGGAGATGTACGAAGCAAGTTTTTTTTTACACAGAGGATAGTGGGTGCCTGGAACTCGCTGCCAGAGGAGGTGGTGGAAGCAGGGACGATAGTGACGTTTAAGGGGCATCTTGACAAATACATGAATAGGATGGGAATAGAGGGATACGGACCCCGGAAGTGTAGAAGACTTTAGTTTAGACGGGCAGCATGGTCGGCGCAGGCTTGGAGGGCCAAAGGGCCTGTTCCTGTGCTGTACCTTTCTTTGTTCTTTGTTCTATCAAGTCACCTCTCTGCCTTCTTCGCTCCAGTGAGAAAAGTCCTCGCTCCCTCAACCTTTCTTCATAAGACATGCCCTCCAGTCCAGGCAGCATCCTGATAAATCTCCTCTGTACCCTCTCCAAAGCATCCATATCCTTCCTATAATGAGGCGACCAGAACTGGACACAATATTCCAAGTGTGGTCTAACTAGAGTTTTATAAAGCTGCAGCAAAACCTTGCGGCTCTTAAACTCAATCCCCCTGTTAATGAAAGCCAACACACCATATGCCTTCTTAACAACCCTATCAACCTGGATGGCAACTTTGAGGGATCTATGTACGTGGACCCCAAGATCCCTCTGTTCCTCCACACTTTCTAGAATCCTGCCTTTAACCCTGTATTCAGCATTCAAATTCGACCTTCCAAAATGAATCACTTCACAGTAATCAAGGTTGAACTCCACCTGCAACTTCTCAGCCCAGCTCTGCATCCTGTCAATGTCCTGCTGTAACCTGCAACAACCCTCAACACTATCTACAACTCCCCCAACCGTTGTGTCATCGGCAAACTTACTAACTCACCCTCTCACTTCCTCATCCAAGTCATTTATAAAAACCACAAAGAGCAGAGGTCCCAGAACAGATCCCTGCTGGACACCACTGGTTACCAACCTCCAGGCGGAATACTTTCCATCCACTACCATTCGCTGTGATCTCTCTTCAATTGTCAGCAATTATCATAGTTCAATTAGCTCGCCTGGAGAGCTATCTTAAAAATCTAGGTCTTTCTTTGCAAGCAATTAACCTCTGAATGGTTCATCTTCTGTTGTGAATTACTGTTGGTGACCTCCAAAGTTAGGATTGTGAAAAGCAAACTCGTAAATAATTTTTGATTCTTCAGTGGAGAGGGCACTATTACTAACCTGTTCTTATCTTCTACTCATTAAATTCTCTCCATCTACTGCAAATGCTTAGTGCTAATCAAGGTAGAGAGGGAAGGAAATGTAAAATCCATTTTTAAACCTGCTCATCCATGAGAATAATTCTGTTCTCATCATCTGCTCAGTTACTACTGTATCTTTCACGAGGCGATTCCACTTAATTTTGAAAATATAATTTTTCAACTAACTGGAAATTTTGCAATTTGAACTGGGAGCAAATGTCTGAAAAATGCAAGGTCACATTCCGAAGTAAAGGTGAGAAAAAAAACAAATCACTCTAAGGGGAGTGGGAAGAGAGCGACATTTCCGATAATCCAGGCACCCATCAAAACTAATTGATGAAAATATATTAGAAATGCAAAGTAGGGCAGCACAGTGGCCTAGTGGTTAGCACAACCGCCTCACGGCGCTGAGGTCCCAGGTTCGATCCCGGCTCTGGGTCACTGTCCGTGTGGAATTTGCACGTTCTCCCCGTGTCTACGTGGGTTTCGCCCCCACAACCCAAAAATGTGCAGAGTAGGTGGATTGGCCACGCTAAAATTGCCCATTAATTGGAAAAAATAATTGGCTAATCTAAATTTAAAAAAAAGAAATGCAAAGTAGCGGATATTTAAACAATGGCAGCCACAGCCAGACACATCCAAAACCTCTTGGAAATACACAATGGGTGAAATATTTCAAGGAAAGACTGCCCAGGTACTTAACTGACTGCTTGTAACACCATCGGTGGCAAGAAAGTCTTCAGCAGAGGAAACAGGCTTAAAGCTATTCTCTCTCCCTCTCTTTCAGAACAGGTGTGTCACCGAATTCCAGAAGACAACCCTACCAAAAACCTACAGAGATCTCATAATAATTGCAACATCTTCTACACCTGACCACATCGAAAAAATTACATCAGCTGCAGCGTTTGAAATCTATGCCTCCAGGATACTTCACCATATCTTGTTTAACCTGGAATAGATAAAAAAAATGATTCCAGGATTGCCTCCCGCATCCGCAATGTATAGGATTTTTATTGCCCTGGAATATGGAAACAGGTAACTAGTCCATACTTGGCAATTCCGTCCTTGCCTACTCCTCCATTGTACTATTGGGCTTTTTTGACTCCCTTTTTTTTATGGAGTTAGGAAATATTTGTCAACTTGAATTGTCAAAATTAGATGCTGTTTAAAAAGTGTTTAAAAAGCAAAATAAATAAAAATGATTGATCATAGGCCTCCATCCTTAAAATTCTGACATCTGTTCAGCTTTGAAGCACTCTTCCAAGTATCCATAATGTACAGAACCAATAAGTCATGGAATAACATTGACATGTCTTTGAAATGCTCATGAAACTCTCTCAAAAAAAAGCAAACAAGCATTCAAAATCCCCTTTGAAAAGTATTGCCCCTCTTACAACCCATAAAATTGTCCGTCACAGCCTTTCATAGACCCAATGAAAAAAGTTTTAATTCTCTTAACATCTCCTAATTCTGTCTAAATACGGGCAGCACGGTGGCCTAGTGGTTAGCACAACCGCCTCACGGCGCTGAGGTCCCAGGTTCGATCCCGGCTCTGGGTCACTGTCCGTGTGGAGTTTGCACATTCTCCCCGTGTCTGCGTGGGTTTCGCCCCCACAACCCAAAAATGTGCAGAGTAGGTGGATTGGCCACGCTAAATTGCCCCTTAATTGGACAAAATAATTGGGTAATCTAAATTTATTTAAAAAAATAAAAAATAAAAAATTCTGTCTAAATACTCAAAACATGCATTGAAAAACCACATCAAAGAAAGATAAACTTATCAGATGTGGCATTGTTTCTGTACATGATGGTTACAGGAAGAATGAGTATGGAGCATGCATAGAGAAATGAATATGGTGGTATGGACGGGGCATGAAATGGGGGGGCTGTGGGCAGGTGAGAAAAGGGAATGAAGGCTAGGGGGTCTATCGACTGTGAATAGAACTGGGCCAATGTGTCTGTCTCAGATATGCTTTGTACCTGACTCAAACCCACACCCTCCTCCCCAGGATGCAAAGGCAGCAGGTGGGGGGGGAGGCTTTGAACCAGAGATGGGATCGGGAAATTACCCAACTCCTAATTCCCACCTCCTTGATAAAATTCTGGCCCACAATGTCGAGCACACACTTTGCATGATGACCTCCAAAACCACCAGTTGTTAACTACATTTCAGAGACAAATCATAGGGGCTGGTTTAGCACAGGGCTAAAGAGCTGGCTTTGAAAGCAGACCAAGGCAGGCCAGCAGCACGGTTCAATTCCCATACCAGCCTTCCCGAACAGGCGCAGGAATGTGGCGACAAGAGGCTTTTCACAGTAACTTCATTTGAAGCCGACTTGTGACAGTAAGCGATTTTCATTTCATTTCATTTCAAATCAGGACCCTAATTCAATGCTATACTGCCACTTCTGTATCAGTGCATAGAAACCACTTCACAGTGACAGAGTACCGCTATACTACCAAATTTATAAGTTAGAGACATTAATACATCTAGGAAGTCATATAACAGACTGCAATGATTGATTTCCTGATGGATTTGCTGCCAAATCTACTCTAGTAGATAACTGTCATTGGCTGAATAGGTTAAAACTTATTAAGATGGTCTATCAAGATGTGAAATTAATTGAAGAAACACCATTAAAAATTCTCTTCCGTATGGCTTATTTTTGAAGGATCTTGATAAAATCCTTAAAGTAAGGAAATGATAATTCTCATCAACCATGTTTAATGGGATAAGAGATGGCTCAAAAAATGACAGAATGTTTCCATTTCAGCAATTGCCTCACAGCAGGTAATAAGGCCTCTATAATTCTGTCATTTTGATTAAGGGCATTTGGGAAAAATAACATTTGTTTGTATTGTCAGTTTTCCCTCTGGTGACCATAATAGGTTTCTACTAGATACCGTTTCCTGATGTAGCATTTAAAAGATTTCCAAACAAAAAAAGCCACTTTTCCTTCTTTTCTAATACATTATGTAGAAAAATAAACTAGAAACAGTTCAATTTCTTTCGGAGTACAAAATACTCTGCACATTTAACAACCACCACAGAATCACAGAAATGTTACAGAGCAGAACGAGGCCATTCGGCCCATCGTATCTGCACCGGTTCGCCAAATGAGCAATTCATTTAGTGCCCTTCTCCCACCTTCTCCCTTTATTTAACCTAGCACAAAAGCTGCTATCCTCCTCTCATCATGGGGCCTGGGAAGGAGGCAACACCCCCTCCCCCTTTTTACAGATCAGCAACCTACAAGATTAAACTTGTTGGGCTACACGTTTGACACAGGTATCTCCCACTGCCATTTAAATCGGAACAGCACCATGATCAAACCCTTAGTTGGGCATTACTTGCCCACGTACGCAACAACCTCAAGTGGACTACCTGCAGGTTGGCTCATTCAGCACCTCCCCACAGGCCATAAAATCATGGCGGGCGGCTCAGCTGGGAGCAGCCATGCCGATAGCACACTAATTTATGGATCCACCTGCATATTTTCCCACCCACAGGTGGCTCATCGAGTTCAGTCCTGGGAAAGACTAATAACATTGAGGGAGAAAGAGAGACAGACAGAACATGTAAAAATAATTAACTGATTAAAATTTAAATGTGAGACGTTGCTGAGTTGTACTCACTTATCACACCACTATAAACTCATTCCTGCCTAAATGCAATATCCTAATTTGTCTGGTGTTTTATTGGGGAACCAGTGGGAAAGTAGCATTCCATCAGCTGTTTCAGTGCATCCTGTGGAGGAGGGTATCTTTGACATCAATCCTCAAATTTGCACATTTAACTGAGCATATGTGCGCTCCATAAGTTGCTGTCTGACCTTCTCCATTGACACTGAACGCTGTTAACTGTGCTATATTACCATTCGTACTATTCATGGTAATATGTTGTATTCTTTGTCCTTTCTTCCAGAATGATCCCATGTGTTGTTGGCAAAGAATTCACCAATCAAAAGACTGATTTATTATAATGCTTTTAATTAAATAAAGTTTGCACACTCTACTGTGCTACAGATAATAATTAAGTAATATTGAATCTGTCTTGCAGTACTCAATAATCTAAATAGTGACTAACTCCACTATGATCTAACCTCATGTGAACTCAATCTGCTCTAATCTTCTTATGCTATCACTATGCTTTCTCCTTATGCTTCTCCCAAAATTCCCTGAATCTGACTTAAATACAGCGAAGTGGTAGCGCCCTCTAGTGTTTTGATTTACACAGATGTAATTAGTAACCCTTCACTACCCTGGCTATATACATACCATTACAAACTGCAACATTATTCTGACCAAAATCAGGCTGATATTTATTTTTTCCTACCCGGGAGATACACTTCATCTACATTTTACAGGTGGCCAATCCTTAATATAAAAATAGTAATTCAGATAGTTCACCATCTCTTAGCCATACTGTGTCATCCCTGGAAACCATTAGGGTTCCACTATTTTCCAAGCCTATTATCAAACTATTTTTATAAATGGTTATACTGTATTTCATGTAATCTTGTTTCCTGTCTTAACTTTTCAAATCAAATTTTTAAATATTGTTCTTCTATTCATTTTTGACCTCTGATCCAATTTTAAATTTTTTTTTTGAATGTATGACAATATTGTCTCCTGACCTCAAGTCTTCCAACCTTGTTGAAGACATCCCCTCAAAATCCATCCTTGAAATGTTGAAAATCTGTACCCCTTTTTTTTCATCATCAACAATCAGTGTTTCTCAGGTGCCAAGTGTGATTTCCTCTCCATCATTTGGTTTACTTCATATCAGTTCTGATTGCTCATCTTCATTAGAGATGTGTAATTAAATGACAAACTGTATCTTCTGGTTTAATTATTTCCCTCAAAAGCATTGGGTTCGATTAATTGAGGAGGTTAGATAATGAATGCAAAGAGCACATTTTGTCATCTTAAGATCATTTTAATTTAACACAGTAAAGGATAAATATAACATTAACCATAAACCTCACATATTGTAAGCAGAGCTGTACATTTTATAGAGTATATTTGTTGCAGTGTTGAAGTTCCACTAGAGCAAAGATATCCAATGTGTCTCAAGGTCCACATTGTGTCAACAATAAATATTTATAGGAGTTTTAGAAATTTGATATATTCCGCCCAATGAATACAGCTAGGAAAAATTGCACAGCCCATGTTAGAAGGCATAACTTTAGAGTACCCAATTATTTTTTTTCCAATTAAGGGGCAATTCAGCATGGCCAATCCACCTAACCTGCACATCTTTGGGTTGTGGAATTGAAACCCATGCAAATACGGAGAGAATGTGTAAACTCCACAAAGACAATGAACCGGGGTCGGGATTGAACCCGGGTCCTCAGCACCATAGGCAGCAGTGCTAACCACTGTGCCACCATGCCGCCCTTTAGAAGGCAATAATATAGAAGGATTGTGGTGTCAGTTTATTTATTAAAAATTTGACAGTTAGACACAAAATATAACTAAATAATATTCGATATAGTATGTAGAAGCTTTGTGACTTATCATTTCCTGTTCTTCTTGCAAGCAAAATTCACATGCAATGATATGAAGAATAATTCTACTTCACAGCGGAAGGGATTATTACAGCTTCTAAATATTTAAAGATGTTGATTTACATTTCATAATGGGTAACCAATTAATATTATACGAAATGTCAAAATGATACGTTACTAATTACAAGCTACCGTCTAAACTGCAGGAGGCTGGAACTCCAAAGAGAAGGTGAATCAAAATTATCTTAGCGCAGCTCTATTTCTGAGGATGTGTCCCTCATCCTATTTTGTGCAGTCTCCTTGGTATGAAAGCTTTTGTGTTATAGTCTGAGTGGCATCATTACCCACGGAGTAAATAATCAAATCATAAGCAATATGGCCCTTCAAACTTGCTCTATCATTTAATACTATCATGGCTAATCTTCTCAAACTTGCTCTATCATTTAATACTATCATGGCTATCTACCTCAACTCCACATTCCCACTCCTGTTATTGGCTAAATGGTAGAACCCTTGCCTCAGAGACAGAAGATCATGCCCCAAAACACAAATGCAGAGACTCCTGGGTTCCCGACAGTGTGGGTCGCATGTGGCCCCATCCTGTCGGCAATTAGTGCTGCCACGGGGGAGAGATCCGGGACATGCAAGCCAACCAAAGGGGGGGCACTATTTCGCAAGCCGGGTCCACGAGCGGCCTCCACCAGGTAGCACGGTGCGACCGCTGCAGGCTACCAGCGTGCGCATGCGCGACCATGGGCCCGGCAATTCTGAGGGGTGTATCGGCAGCTAAAGCCGGGTGCTCTATGCTGCCGACATGCTAGCCCCCAGTAAAACGGGGTACCGGTGGCCGTTTTGCACCATTTTTTCGCGCAAAGCGCCACCTTTCCCACACCTATGTGGGGACATAGCCCCAGCATCGAAGAATCCAGCCCAAGATGCAAGCACAATTTTGGGGTAGTACAAATATCAGACATGCCATATTTTACGTCACGTTAAAACAAATAACTGCAGTCTTTAAGTAATCCCACGTCACCATCCAGGAAAAATATTTTTAATGTCAAGGCCAACATCATTAAAACCAATGACCTCATTTCTGTTTGTGGGGTGTTGCTGTGCATAGCTGTCTTGTCTCACTTTACTACAATAGTAACTGCAATTCAAAAGCATTTCACTGTCTTTGTAATAGTTTGTGACTTCCTCAAGTAGTGAAAGACCTATAAAAGTCCAAGTACCTTCTTAATTTCTCTACTGTACTGGAACATTACAACAAATAACATGACAAACCTGAGACAAACAATTCAGAATAAACTAACATTTATAAACACTAAACTTATCAACTTATCCATCTACTCATCTTGTGCTCCCTACTTATGCGAGTGAGGGACAGAGAGAAATTCAATCTGTCATACTCAGGTAAAATTAACATGTCAAATTGAGCTTGACAATTTAATGGTACAGATTTTGCAGTTGTAATCATGATAAAATCAGCATTCACCATCATTACTCTATGAAATTGACAGCATCCTCTGGAGTCCATATATGCACAGTTCAACTGGGAAATCCAGAAAGTGCAATATACGTTTATCTTCTGTGTGCAGATATGCCTTTGAAGTCTTTGACGGTAGGAATTTTAGAAATCACTTGAATCAACATGAACTTTCACTTTTCATGCTTTAAACTTGCTGATACTCCCTCAAGAAAGATAATTCCTGATGAATGAAGTGTAAATGTTTTTTTAATATGCTAATAATTACTGCTGAACAATCTCTCCAGCACCAAAATACTAATTGCATTTTTGTTAAAAGTCTAATGAGGACTTCTGGTGATGTCATTGTAGCCACCGAAGTTGGCCATTCCCTGAATACAAAATGGAGGAACGCAAAGCATACAGGATAAAATGGACAATGTTTGCAGCCCCAGCAGGTTGCCCCAGCAGGTGTGGATTCTGTCTGCTAAGAAAGCAGACAGCACCGAAACGAACGTTCTGCATACTAATGAGGCAAACACCGGGATAATTAGCATGTTAATGGAACGATTCCAGAGACAATGGACACAATTGGGGAAGCAACTGCAACATTGTAAAGGATACCAGACACTCAGGCACCAGCAAGGTTCGAAAACAAAGAGCCTGGAAGCCCGCCCAGTAGCTAAGGAACAGCCTCAGTATTGGGGGGATTCAAACATATCGATTGGGAAGAGACCCAATCGATTCCAAGCAGGTAAGGGAGTCCGCCCAAAGGGGCACGGATCCCCTGGGACCTATAAAAGACAGGTCCCACACATGGTTTAGTCTTCTGCTCCAGCCCTCCTCCTTCTCCTCCAGCCATCCTCTCTCTTTGACCAACACTCCTCCGTGGACCAGCACCTCGACCAGCTTTTGCCAAGAAGACCTTGAATGAGAGAGAGGAGAGGGTTCGGACAGCAGCCGCCAGCAAGTAAGTGCCTCACAACGATCGCTACCAGAGATAGACACTCCTGACCCCTTTTAACTTATACCAACCTGAAGTCTGCAGACCAGAGCAGAGCAAGAGGCCTTGTTCCCTGACCCGGCAGTTCCTTCGAGATAACTATTAGATTATTTAGCGGTAGGAATAAGTTTAATCCTTTTAGCGTGTTCATGGGTAGTTATTATAATTGTATTATAATAAACTCAGTTGTTTGGACTTACTAATTGGTGTGTGGTTTTATTGCTTTGAACTTCACCTTAAAGCTTGTGGCGGTGTCTTAACGATACCTGCGACTCCAGAGCTAAGTAAAGAAACAGAGCCAAATTGAGTGTTAAGCACACTCACCCAGAACGACCAACATCATGCAGAAAGAGCAAGACGCATGAAAAGGGGCTCCTGGCTGGGTCTTTGCTTTTGATCCATGACCACACATCTGCTATGGGCTTAGGGAACTTACTGGACAGAGTCATGTCAAAATCGTCAACAAAGAAGCCCAGCTTGAAGAAGGCTCAAGAGGGTAGCCTGTCGAAGGAAGGAGGGAAGATGACCGCAACACTCATTACTTTAGATACATTGCTGAAGAGATGGCGCAGGAGCGGGAGAAATTCAGTAAGCAAATGATCGGCAATTTGAGCGGCAGGGCAAGGAGATAAGAGAATCCTTCAAAGCCACTATCGAGAAGGCACTAGGTCCGATTCGGGTGTAGGTGATGAAGACCTCAAAAGACATTAAAGCGCAGGGTGAGACATTGAAGGGTATGGAGGAGGCCCTGTTGAGCAGGAGAAGTAGCTTGATTCATTCCAGGCTGAGATGGCGATGGTGGCGGATTTTTAAAAAGCCCTGAGACTGAAGCGAGTTAAACCTGAGGTTGGTGGGGCTGCCGGAGGGATTGAAGGGATCGAAGCCGACTCAGTACTTTGCGGAGCTGTTTTCTCGGTTGGTGGATGGGGATGAGGTGTTCCCCCCTCCGGAATTGAACATAGCTCATCGGACGATCGGGCAAAAACCAACGCTGAGTGAGCCGCCACGAGCGGTTATTATCTGCTTCTATAAATACCAATGGGAGGAGCGGGTCTTGGAGTGGACAAAGAAGATTCGCAGCTGGGGTGGGCTTACGGTATGGATATACCAGGACATTGCGACTGAGCTGGCAAAGAGGTGGCCAGCCTTCATCAGGATGAAGCGGTTTCCTACAGCAAGGGCTCTAACCAAGTATTTATCGAACCTGGTGGTCATCTCTGCACTCACAATATGGTGGCAGTTTCGCCAGCATTTCAAGCTGAGGCTATCTCCCCCCACCTTTAGGAACCCGGGGAAAATTGATGTCACATTTCGGGGGGGTGGAAAGGTAAGGGACTGGAGCGGATAAAGGACTTATTTTTGGAGGGTTGGTTTGCTAACTGAAAGGAACTGAGGGAGAAGGTAGGCCCTGGTGCGATGGATATGTTCAGGTGTGAAATTCGATCCGCCAGGCATTTCCAACGTTTCCAGTGGCGCCGGCATCCTCTTTGCTGCAGCGAATTGTTTTATGTATGGGGTCGGAGGAGGGCAGCACGTCCGTGTTATATGGATGGATCTTGGGGGAATAGTGGGTGTCGGTGGAGGAGATGAAGGCTAGATGGGAGGAGGAGCTGGATCCCATTTTGGAAGAGGAGGTGTGAAGTGAGTCTCTCCGTGTGGGGAATGCTACATCATCCTGCGTGAGGTTAAGCTTGATACAACTCAAGGTAGTGTTCAGAGCGCATCTCACCAAGACCAGAATAAATAGCTTTTTTGAGGGGGTTGAAGATAGGTGTGAAAGGTGCTTGAGGAGGCCTGCGAACCGTACACATATGTTCTGGTCCTGCCCAAGTTGGTGGGTTTCTCGGGGCCTTTTTTAAAAAATAAACACGATATCGGCAATTTTAAATGTGGATCTGAAGCCCATTAGTATCGATATTTGGGGTGTCAGGCCAACCAGAACAGAGGACGGGGGTGATGACGGTCGCTTTGGCTTTTGCTTCATTGTTGGCTCGGCGGTGGATTCTCCTGCATCGCCCAGTGCCACAGCATGGCTGGGTGATTCAACGGAGTTCTTGCAGCTCGAGAAGGTTGCGTTCACGGTGAGGGGAGCGATTGATGGCATCTATCGGAGATGGTGTCCAATTATATTGCATTTTAAGGATCTGGTCCCTGTCAGCTGGAGGGGTTGGACGGGAGTATTTTCTGGTCAGGTTTGTTTTGTTGAGGGTGTTGATACTTGGTTTGTTGTTTTGATGGCTACTTTATAGATTTTGTATAGAATGTTAAAAACCTAGTAAAATATTTCTAAGGGGCAGCACGGTGGCAAAGTGGTTAGAATTGCTGTCTCACGGTGCCGAGGTCTCAGGTTCGATCCCGGCTCTGGGTCACTGTCCGTGTGGAGTTTGCACATTCTCCCCGTGTTTGCCTGGGTTTTGCCCCCACAACCCAAAGATGTGCAGGGTAGGTGGATTGGCCATGCTAAATTGCCCGTTAATTGGAAAAATGAATTGGACACTAAATTTAAAAAATATATATTTCTAAAAGCTAATGTCCCCATTGTGCTTAAAATTTCATTGATTTTTAGAATCATTAAAATGTATTCTTTAAATGTTTTTTTTAAATGACATTTGAGCTTTTACTCTAATCGCAGGTGAATGCCCCAATCTTTATTTTGTTTATTTTAAAATTTATTCAAAAATGAAAGATTATGAGTGCATTTTACTTCCTAGTTTGCAGTGCCTGACAATTCTTCAGTGTGATTGGCTGCTTCATGCATCAATGTTGCTGGCCACCAGAGATCCTCCGTAACTAGTGCCAAAATGAAACTTAACACCAACAATGGTGAAATTCACACCACAGAAATTGCGAGATCTTTGTGGGCAGGATTCTTCAAAGTCATGAATGAGGGCAATCAGTTCACTGCTGGTTTGTAGGTTAGAATTGCAGCATCTTAACAAGGCCAACCCATATTTCTTTTTACAAGAATACTTCAAAAGGGAAGAATTACTTCCTCGGTTTATTGGCCATGGATTAGTAGCATGCTTAAAAAATATATCAACAGTGCACATTCAAGAATTGGATAAAATCGAACATTTGTGGGGGAGGGGGGGGGGGGGAACTGTATGTGTTACTGGTGACTATGGGTGATTCCTGATTCCTTTTGTTATTTGTTTATGTTAACATGCGGGATAAATGTTTGGGGGTTCGTGGGAGAATGGGATTGTTGTTATTGATATGGGGATTGATATTATATTAGTTACTGCTTATTGTTTATTGTTTGTGGGTGAAAATTTGGAGAAAATGTGAAAATGGAGAATAAAAATATTTTTTAAAAGATCAACAGAATAAGTTTATTCAATATATCGCAAGCTCCAAGTAACAACAAAAAAAATGCATCTGTCTTGTCTTTCAACCCATGTTTGGTGACAAATCTAACCTACTAGAATGGGTGGCGAAACAAAGGTGTGTTACAAGTCCAGAGCTCAAAATGCTAGCATGCAAAAGTCTAATGAAATGAGTAAATCGTGTCATTAAACGAGCTGCAAATATAATTAGATCAACACCTTTAATAAATTCATTTATAAGAGCTAATCTGTAGCACTTCACTTATTCAATGTCACAGTGCCACATGGAATGTAGATTCATGACTCCCCAATGAGCCACCTGCAGCAAGCTTGCTGGATTTTAATTAAGTGTGCGAAAGCTCTCGTCAAATGGCACAGCAGTGCTGCAGCCTGTAGAAAGAAGTGATTCAACAGAATCTGGAGAACAAGTTAAAAATTTAATTTTCAAAAATGAACCTTTCAGATTCTGAAAATCAATGAGCATATTTTGTTGGGGCCTGTCCCATTAAGTAGTCTTGCCTATTCATATATTATTTTAAATGTTCAGAGTTGCTGAAAGCACAATGTGATAACGGTGCAGCCAGGAATGCAACAGGGTAATGGGGACCTTGATGAACAACATGGCCAATAAGTCCTAAACCAATAAGATTTAAGGATTAAGAAATAAACAGAGGAACAAATGACAGGGGGATGTGAATTAAAGAAGGTAAAATCATTGTTAAATCAGGTACAGAAAGATAAATAAAGCAGGAAAGGAAGACTGGATTAGGAAAAGAAAAAGGAGAATAGTGTAGATGGGCTTTAGAGTGGTTTCACAGGTCGGCACAACATCGAGGGCCAAAGGGCCTATACTGCGCTGTAATGTTCTATGTTCTATGAAAGGAAAAATAATATAAACCATATATTTTTTAATTTGACATTGTGAAAATGATCCGAAACAATTCAGAACCTGACAGAATGAGGCTCCACACCAATGTTTCCTCTCTAACCTCCTGTGGAAGGGGGCCAATTAACAGTCATTAACAATTACCAGCTTGTTAAAGGGGTAATTATGCTGATAATTACTAGATTTAACCTTCTGTGACAAATTTTAAGGGACAATTAATGTGAAAATGCAGCAACTTCATAAAAATCATGGGGCTGTTAAGCAAGAGATGTAATTTCCATGGAGTACACAAATCAAACAGCAACTTGTACAGATTCACAACCTGATTTGGGAATGAGTAACAATGTGCCTCGTTCAGACGCCACTACATTTTCAACAGAAGTTTGTTCCTTATTACCCATCTCTACCTCACCACTTCAGTCAAACATTCCAATGCCTCTACATCATCAAATTGCTTGTTTGACATACAATATTAAATGAGCAGAAATTTCCTCCCAACTAAATATTGGAAAGACTGAAATGATTGACTTTGGGCCCCCTCACAAGATCCGTTCCCTAGCCGCAAACTTAATTCCACTTCCAAGCAACTGACTAAGACTGACCCAGACTGTGTCCCACCTTGGTGTTGTATTTGACCCCGAGAAGAACTATCAATTTGTGGCATCACTAAGAACTTCAGTGTCCACTTTAAATACGGGATCCAACTCCACCTTTGCCTCAGCTCATCTGTGACTGAAACCCTCAGCCATTCACTTGATACCTCCAGATTTGACTATTCTAACACATGCCTGGCTGGCCTCGCATGATCTATCCTCCATAAACTTGAAATCACCCAAAACTCTGCTGCCAGTGTGCAAATTATCTAATTTCACTGTGGCATAAGAATACAACAAACTCAGCCTTTTGAACAGTAGAGTAATACTTAGCTAACGGGGATCGGTTAGCTCAGTTACCTGGACGGCTGGTTCACAATGCGGAGCGACACTAACAACACTGGTTCAATTCCAGGCTGAGATTATTCATCATTTCAATCTTGCATCATACCAGCAGGTGATTCATTTTAAAAATGAACAGTATGCACAAGTTGGACCTCATGCCGCTCGTGACTTCAAGGTGAGTGCAGCTTACCTGCCATTGTGGTTACGCAGCTCTTGTTGCATTGAATGCCACACTCCTGGGTTGTAGGGTTGGTCTGCACCTATGTTTTATCAACATTATCCACAAAGACACAGTGTTGTGGTACTCAGGCAGAACTCTACTTTTACAAACAAGCATTTTGACCGTGAGTGAGATGTGAGGGGAGGGGAGGGTGGGGATGACGAACTTGAGAGAGAGGCAACAGAGAAGGAACTCTGTGCAAGGGCAGCAGGAGGGAATGGCAAAGACAAGATGGGCATAGGACAAGGAGGTTATGTAAGGACATTTGGGAGACAAGGAGGCGCAATGGAAGGCAGAGGGGCAAGGAGGTGGAGAAGGATGAGGAACAACTGAAGGCAAAGGGAAGACTGAGGGGTGGGAAGCTGGAGCCCGACAAGGGTACATGAAACACTGACAAAGGGAGTCAAAGGAATATCAAATTTTTGACTGGAAGGGGATGCATGCAGTCTCCAGAATTGTCGGGTGGGGGGGGGGGGTTTGATAGTGTGACACATTAGGAATGGATTGCACGTTGGACACTCAAGAGGTTTGGGAGGGGGCACTGTAATCCTTCGTCCTCATGGCAATGAGGAACTCTGTGGAAGTCCACATCTTTGGTCTGAGGGTTGTAGTCAGAAGTCACAGAGTGGTGATGTGGAAAGGAGTCACCGTTTATGAGCAGCACAGGGCTACGTGGACCTCACTGTCAGATGTCAGAAATAGGAGAAAGTCGAGGAGTGTAACGGGCATGCAGCAGGAGAAATCATTGGGAGCATCATGTACTCCAGCGGCAGGGATGGGAAAAGGATGTGTTCTCCACAGGAAAAATGCACAGCTGTGTGTGCAGGCCTATCTCTCAGTTTCTGTCCCTGTACTAGGCTGGAGATGGGATGGTGATGGTAACTAGGTGGAAACACATGATAAAGTGGGAAAGTATCTGAAGCTCTCCTGGGGGCTTCACCTCGGTAGGTACTGTGCACATAGCCTCCAGAGGGGGAGAGGTCCATATGGGGCATGGGCACATCACAGGTGATGGGCTCAGGAGGAAAACATATGAATCTCCACCACAACACTGGGATCCAGTATTATTGGAGAGGCTAGAGAACAACAGGAGGGAGCTCTATCTTCACATTGTGAGGTTCTCAGTGTACATCTGGTACACGGACAATGGGAGAGAATTCCCATTCATAACAGGCCAAAGGGTTTCCACTCATGATTGGTCATTAGTATGCCACATTGATTTGAGCACAGAACTACTTTGGGTCACTCATTGCATTCCAGCTTCCTCCCACACAGGACTCCAGATGTCACATTTCTGGGATGCCATCTTGACCATCTCAATGTGTGTTCCAGTGCCTCAAGGACATGGCTGCATAAGCCACCTTGCAAGTATGGCAGTAAAAGCCATGGAGTCTTGAAGTTCCCATAGGTTTCTTATACTGAGCTTCACTTTCTTGACCTTCAATCATCTTCCTGACTTCAATATTTCATTCCAGGGAGAAGTCAAAAGAACTAATGGAGCCAGGGTTTAATGTTGCCTTTGTCAGAGTCCTAATGCAATGGAGGAGGTGAAAAATGGAGAGGTGACACCAAGCGCAGCTCCAGCAGGAGGCCTCACCCAGGGGACATGGTCAAGGAGAGCCAGAGCATGAGTAGGAGAAGGAGGGTCTGAAGGATATCGCCAGACAATGGAACTAACTCTTCAGACTTAGGGTTTATCATGGAAAATTCTCCTTTTTATGAATGAGTGAGATGCAGTACAGGCACATCTGCGCTTGTCCTGAGAGCTGGTACATCAGATATGCCACATGTTTTGGGACGACCTGACACCACCTGCAGTGAGAAGATATCCCCTGCTAGTGGCTTTGAAGGTGACAACAGTGCTCAATTTCTTTGCCTCTAGATCGTTCCAGAAGATGTGGTATAAATGTATTTTTGTAGCTAATTGGTAATCAACCAAAGTGATTTAATGAATGCCCAAATACCTCACGTGGTCTTTCAGATTCTTTTGGAAAAAAACCTGCAATTGGATCAATTCTTTAAAAAAAATTCAAATGATCTTTTTTATACAACAAAACAAGCGCAAGTTTTTGATGCGCCAACATAGTTTCAAGTTTGTCCTCTGATTATGCACCGATCGGTTGGGGATTTGATTTGAATTTCAAAAATAAAAATAATCTGGAAATTAAAAAATAGAAACAACAGTATCCACACATTTACAAAAAAAAAATAAAGCACAGCTAGCAACAAAAAGTTAGCTTATAAATTACTAATACATAATTATTGCTTGTGCTATTTTGCTGTAGATTGTTACCTGAAAGATAATATAGTACCCCAAGAGTTCACTGGGACTTCAAAATCATAAGTGTCAACTTATGATATATTCTTACCTTAACTACCCAAAAGATGCAAATTCAGCTTTAAATGTTGCTATCAAAACTGTTTTCACGTAAGAATACAAAAGAATAAAATACACCTTCCAAAGAAATCACAACTAGTCAGCATTCTTTGCATTACACGATGGAGTTTTTGTCAGCGATTCAGCATCTCAATTTCCACAATTGTTTGAAGGAAGTGCCACAAGAGAACTTGAAAATGAAGACTTTGTAGGTCATATTCATATATTATTGTTCTAGGTATCTGCATCCAAGCTCAGCAAACAGCTCAAGAGGATGGGGGTAATGCACAGATGATGAAGCTGCACATGCAACTGTTAATTCAAACTGAAGGCTGAAACAAGCTGTCTCATTAGTTAGAGCAGATGGATCAGAATTAATGACTGAATAGCCAAGTTTTAATTTCCCAAAAGCCAAACCGAGCTGAAAATTTTTCACAGTGTGACTTGAAAAATCAACACAAAAAGAGACAGAGACAAACTCCATCTGTCAACCCAAATGCCTACAATGCTTCCACCAGCTATCATTCTACATTTTTAATGGAAACACATTGGCGCTATTTTACAAATCATGTAACAACCTCCTACAAAGCAAAAAAAAAACGTGTATTGTCTCAACATTCAGCCCTGCAGAAAATGCCAGCATCCACAATATTGTACGCCTACCCATAACAACAGGAACATAGGTAATGTTTATCAAACGAATACTACGATCAGGATTAAATGTACAAAATAGTAAAATCATGCAATCGCTACTGCCACTCAAATTTCTCCCAAGCTTGAATTGGAGCACATGAAAAATAAAACAATATTTTAATTGAACACTGTTCAGCTTTGAATGACAGCCTGCACAGAACGTCAGGCAATGTGAAGTGCTAAAAAGAAATGGGATAAGAACTGTATGTACTAAAATCAAACATGTGTGAAAAATGAATATTTATATACAGATAATTAGTGGAACTTGTATCTTTTTGTTTTGGGAGCTACAAAATTAGAGATTCATTTTAGACATTTTATATTACATATAAAAATACTTAAAATATATTAATGTCTTCCTCTGTGCTATTTCACTCCAAATGTCCAAAATATGTATTTCTCCATGAATAATATTTACAATTGGAGGGATTATGATGTCAGTTAATGGAGTGAAAGGACAAAAGCATAATAGCATCAATGCCAACAAAGAGCAGCAAGCTACAATCCACTTGTACTAGCAGTACAACCCGGGTAAATGTGAAATTATACACATCGGTGTGAAAAAAAGAAAGGAAGAGTACTATTTACATGGTGATATATTGGGAGGTGCAACTATACAAAGGGATCTGGGTGTCCTTGTACATCAGTCAATCAGACTGGAGGGGTAGTTACAGCAAGCAATTAGGAAGTCAAATGGTATGTCAACCTTCATTGCAAGAGGATTTGAGTTCATAAATAGGGACGTCTTTCTGCAGTTATACAGGGCCTTGATGAAACCACATCTGAGGTATTGCATGCAGTTTTGGTCTCCCTACCTAAGAAAGGATATACTTGCCATAGAGCGAGTGCAGCAGAAGTTCACTAAGCTGATACCGGGGCTAACGGACGTGTCCTATGAGGAGAGATTGGTTCGACTGAGCCAGTATTCACCAGAATTGAAGGATGAGAGGAGATCTGATTGAAAAGTATGATTCTAACTGGGCTGGACATACTAGATACAGGGAAGCTGGCAGGTGGGTTCTTGAGAATGCAGGCCCTCTGGAAGAGACTGCAAGGGCACTGAGGCAACTGCTGAAGAGTTTACTTTGCTGAATAGACGTGACTGCTACTAAGCCATCCCTATGTAAGGAAAGGATGGCTAGTAGTTGCAACTGTACATTAGACAGATCATCAGACATAGGAACAGAAGCAGGCCATTCAGCCCATCAAGTCTGATCCAACATTCAATGAGACCATGACTGATCTGATATGATAATCCTCAACTCCACTTTCCCCCCCTTTTCCCCATAATCCTGGATTCCCTTACTGATATAAAATCTGTCAAATTTAGCCTTGAACATACTTAACAACCCAGCCTCTACAGCCATCTGTGATGAATGATTCCACAGATTCCCTAACCTCAGAGAAGCAATTCCTCTTCATCTTTGTCTTAAATGGGAGATCCCTTACTCAGAGATTATATACCCTGGTCCTGGACTCTCCTGCAATGGGAAATAACTTCTCAGCATCTATCCTGTCAAACCCCTGGAGGGATCCATTAAGTCGCAATAAAGTCTTCCGCCAGGCCCCAACCTACTCAACCTCTCCTAATGAGAAAATACCTCCATATCAAGGATCAACCTGGTGAACCTTCTCTGGACTACCTCCAATACCAGTATATCTTTCCTTCGGTAAGGGGACCAAAATGTTCTAAGTTATTCTAGATCTGGTCTAACTAATGCCTTGTATAGTTTTAGCAAGACTTCACTGTTTTTATACTCCATTTGCCTTCCCTATTACCTGCTGAACTTGCTAACTTTTTGTGATTTATGCACGAAGATCCCCAAATCCCTTTGTGCTGCAGCTTTCTACACGCTTTTGCCATTTAAATAATATTCAGCTCCTTTATTCTTCCTACTAAAGTGTATAACTTCACATTTTCCTGCATCATATTCCATCTGCCAAGTTTTTGCCCACTCTTAAAAATCACTCTGCAGACTGAATTCTTTTTATTGACACTGATTATTTCTGGTCTTTACAGAGCATGAAGTAGAAATCAGCAGTCTGAATGGCAATGATCAAACTGCTCAGCAAAAAAATAAAAACACTTTAAAACAGATGGTACTTCAGCACAATCCTTTCATAAACGGTTATCTTCATCTCATTATATACAAGGGCAGTTACATCACACTTCACTGTTGACGATAGGTTGGTTTAACAATTCTCTAGTTCAGAACATTTTACTAGTCTGTTAACTTCATGTACCTCTGAGGGCTTAAAAAGTGCTTAGACAGTATAATTGTCACATATCCTAAATATGTCTGTAATAATAAATACCAGACAAAATAGAACACAACAAAATAGTTTAAATTCTTGCTGGAACTTTTTTTGCCCTCTGCTCTACCCATCTGTCATTAATTTGTAATATTACTTTAAAAATTCATGTTATGAATATAATTAAATATAACAATATATACAAAAAACTGACCTAGTGTACTGAAATCCATTTCGAACTGTTTTAATTATCAGTGTAAATTGTTGTTTAGAATCATATAATCATATTGGTGGGTCCTTGGCCGCATGGATTAGAAGGGATAGGAAACAGAGGGTAGGTATAGATCGGCATTTCTCAAACTGGAGCCGAGTTGAAAGTGGTGTTCCCACGGCTCAGTGATGGGACCCTTGCTCTTTCTGATTTATATAAATGATTTAGAAGTGGGTGTTGAGGGCAAAATCTCTAAATTTACAGACAATACTAAGCTAGGGAAAATAGTGAATTGTGAGGATGATGCTGAGTGACTGGTGGGGGACACTGACAAGTTAGCCAAATGGGCAGACACCTGCCAGATGAAGTTCAATGACGTTAAATGTGAGATAATGCATTTTGGTAGATGAAACATGGGGAGACAATATAGATTCAATGGTACAACTTTGAGGGGAGTACAGGAGCAGAGGGACCTCAACTTTCAAGTGCATAATTCTCTGAAGGTGGCCAGGCAAGTTGAAACAGTTGTTAAGAGGGCTTATAGCATCCTTGGGTTTATAAATAGAGGCATAGAATATAAATCATTGGTCATTTTGTGATCAGTTATGGACAACTTATTTAAGGAAGGATGTTAAAGATCTGGAGAGAGTGCAGAGGAGATTTACTAGATTGATACCAGGAATGAGGAATTTTAGATAGAAGGAAAGATTGGAGAAATTGGGCTTGATCTCCTTGGAGCAGAGAAGATTAAGAGGCAATCTTATTGAGGTGTTCAAAATTATGAACAGTTTTGATAGGGTAAAGAAGGATGTTCTGTTTCCACTAGTTGGTATGCCAGTGACTAGGGTCACAATTTCAAGATGGTCAGCAAAAGAGCTAGGAGTGAGATGAGGAGAAACTTCTTTGCTCAGAGAGTTGTTGGGGTTTGGAATGCACTGCCCTGAAGAGTGGCGGAAGTGGATTCCATAGGAGGAAAGAGAGCTGGGTATGTATTTGAAAGTGATGAATTTAGATGGCTATGGAGATAGGACTGGGGAATGGGTCTAGTTAGGTTGCTCTTTTGGAAGCCGGTGCAGACACGATGGGCCGAATGGCCTCCTTCCGTGCTGTAACTACCTAACAAACAACATGAAGTTATGGCCTCAGAATCCTGTGTCATCTTAAGAATGCAAACTTGGAAAATTATGAAGTAAACGTTACCTGGTGCCCTTCCTTCAGTTGAATCAGAACCTTCTCATAACATACTTCTTCCATATCATGCAGTTGCTGCATCTATTAAACAGAAAATATTATAGTTGAATGAAAGAGAAATGGTTGAAAAAATAATTTACTTTCATGTCTGTTTCAATTTGTTTTATACTCTTTATTTTCTACTCTGAGAAGGCTTTCATTAAAAACTACCACTTTAACCAACATTTCAGTCACTCGGAGTACCTCCTCCTTTGTCCCCGTCACCATTGTAGAAGTAAGAGTTTTAGAAGTTCCTGGAAAGTGAACGAAGAGCTGTGAACGCAGTTAATTTGAGAGTAACCAGCCAGACGAGAATCTGGCTAGACTGTTTGCAGCACTCGTTTTACACCCTGAAGTGAATGTAACTTAGTAATTCACACTGTATTTACCAATACCATTGTAAGCGCAGTAGCGTTATCAAACCACTAGGGGGAGTAGCTCTGGGAATGCTCAGGAGTTTGTACAGGGCTCCACCCTTGGCTCCGCCCACGACTCCTCCCCTGGACTACTGTATAAATACTCTTGTCCAGAGCCAGCCTGCATTTCATCGAGAGTTCAACAGGTAACAGGCTGGCTCTGTAGTAAGTAGATTAAAACCACTGTTCATATCTTAAAGCACATGTCTAGTGAATTGATGGTTCCATCAATTTAATCTACTTAAGAACAGTCAGGATCGATCATGGAATCAGCCCTCAAGCCTGGACGCCTGGAACGCGACCCACAGGATGCAGAGGCAAAAGAAATCTTCTCCCACTGGCTGCGGTGCTTTAAGGCCTACCTGGAGAAGCGAGCACAGCCGAAACAACAGAAGTTAAGTCTACTGCACGCGAGGGTGAGCCACAGAATCTCTACGCAACTAAACTCGGCCGGTTCATATACTGCAGCGCTAGCGATACTCGATAAGATGTATGTAAGGCCCATTGACGAAGTTTACGCACGCCATGTGTTCACGACTCGCCGCCAGTGGCCTACAGAATCACTCGCCGAATTTTTAAGAGCGCTCAATAATCTATCGAATGACTAACTATCAAGCGGTTACCGCGGCTGAACATAGAGAACTTGCTGTACGCGATGTTTTTGTAGCGGGCCTCAGGTCTAATTATGTGCGCCAACAACTGCTGGAAAAGGGGGCCCAAGACTTAGAAACAACTGCGGAAATTGCTACCACGATGGAGGTCTCCTTCCGCAGCCTCACCTCGTTCCCCGCGGATCCCGCGACCCAATCATGGGTCCCCGACCAACGACTCCCCCAGGCCTGTGCCACGCGGCCGCCCAGCCACCATGCTGCCCCAGCCAGCCACTATGCTGCTCCAGCCTGCCATTTCTGCGGCCAGAATCAGCACCCGCGGCAGCACTGCCCGGCCCGCAACGCGACCTGCAGCACCTGCGGGCGGAAAGGCCACTACGCGAGAGTGTGCCTCGCAAAAAGGGCCCCAGCTTCCAACTCCCCAGCGGCACAAAGTAATCGCTCCCCACACCCGCATGCACGCGGGGCCCGAAACGCTGCGGCCTATGCCCCGACTCCGCCCCCAACCCCGCCACGTGCGATCCATGGGGGCCGCCATCATGGCAAACCTCCACCACGCGTCCGGCCACGTGCGACTCATGGGGGCCGCCATCTTGGACGCCATCTTCCTCGCCGCCCGCCACGTGCGATCCACGGGACCGACCTGCATCTCCACGCTCAGACAACTCATCGGAAGAGTACGACCTCCCCGGGCGCTCGTCAGGCGGCCCGCAACTCGGCGCAGTCACCCTGGATCAATCACACCTGAAGCATCTGCGAAATTCGATGGCAGAGGTCCAAATCAACGGGTACAACACGCCATGCCTTTTCGACTCCAGGAGCACTGAGAGCTTCATACACGCAGACCTGGTAAGACGCTGTTCGCTCCCCATTTCCCCCATGCGGCAAACTATCTCGCTCGCTTCAGTCTCCCATTCTGTCCAGATCCAGGGGCGCATCGCCACGACACTCACAATCCAAGGCGCTAGCTACTCAAAATTTCAACTCTACGTTTTGCCCGACCTCTGCGCACCACTCTTATTAGGCCTAGATTTTCAGTGTAACCTTAAGAGCCTCACCCTCGGCTTCAGCAGGCCCCTGCCCCCACTCACTATCTGCAGCCTCGCTACGCTGCAAATCTCCCCCTCTCCTCTCTTCGCCAATCTCACAAAGGACTGTGAACCCATAGCCACTCCTATCAGGCGATACAACCTGCAGGATAGGGTATTTATCAGATCAGAGGTCCGAAGGCTTCTCAGTGAGTGGAAGACAGAGGCCAGCAATAGTCCCTGGAGAGCTCAGGTAGTGGTCGTTAAGACCGGGGAAAAATTCCGCATGGTTGTCGACTATAGTCAGACCATAAATCGATTTACGCTCCTCGATGCGTATCCCCTCCCCAGGATTGCAGACATGGTAAATCAGATCGCCCAGTATCGGCTCTTTTCCACGGTGGATCTGAAGTCTGCATACCACTAGCTCCCAATCCGCCCGGAGGGCCGCCACTACACGGCATTCGAGGCTGATGGCCGCCTCTTCCATTTCCTCCGGGTCCCCTTCGGCGTCACTAATGGGGTCTCGGTGTTCCAAAGAGCAATGGACCGAATGGTGGACCAGTACGGGCTGCGGGACACGTTTCCGTACTTGGACAATGTCACCATCTGCGGCTATGACCAGCAGGACCACGACGCCAACCTCCACCGTTTTTTCCAGACGGCACAGAAATTAAACATCACCTACAACAAAGAGAAATGCGTTTTCCGCACAAACAGACTGGCCATCCTCGGCTACGAACTCCCCCTCCCCCATTGCCCCAAGGCCCTCAAACGGTGCTTGGGCTTCTTCTCCTACTACGCCCAGTGGGTCCCTCAATATGCGGACAAAGCCCGCCCACTCTTTAAGGCCAAACGATTTCCCCTGTCAGCTGAGGCGCGCCAGGCCTTCAACTGCATCAAGGAGGACATCGCCAAAGCGGCCATGCGGGCGGTGGATGAATCCACTCCATTCCAGGTTGAGAGCGACGCCTCAGAGGTAGCTCTAGCAGCCACACTAAATCAGGCAGGGAGACCAGTCGCATTTTTCTCCTGTACCCTCTCCGCTTCAGAACTCCGACACTCCTCAGTCGAGAAAGAAGCACAAGCCATTGTGGAGGCTATACATTACTGGAGGCACTACCTCGCAGGTAGGAGATTCACCCTCATCACCGACCAAAGATCGGTTGTCTTTATGTTTGATAACTCGCAAAGGGGCAAAATAAAAAATGATAAAATTTTTCGATGGAGGGTTTAACTCTCCACCTATAGCTACAATATTAAGTATTGACCTGGGAAGCTCAACGAGCCTCCGGATGCCCTATCACGTGGGACATGCGCCAGAGCGCAGATTGACCGACTGAAAGTCATCCACAACGACCTCTGCCACCCGGGGGTCACCCGGCTCGCCCACTACATCAGAGCCCGAAACCTGCCTTTCTCCAATGAGGAGGTAAAAGCGGTCACCGGGGACTGCCCGATCTGTGCGGAGTGCACACCGCACTTGTATAGACCAGACAGGGCCCACCTGGTCAAGGCTTCTAGGCCCTTTGAACACCTCGCGATTGATTTCAAAGGGCCACTCCCCTCACCTAACAAGAACGTTTACTTTCTAAACGTCGTAGATGAGTTCTCCCGTTTCCCATTTGCTATCCCGTGCCCCGATATGACCTCCCACACAGTCATTAGCACACAAAACCGACCCCCTTGTTGAGAAGGTGCGCCTGCTCCACTCCAACCCCCAGTACGCCTTCGTCAAGTTCCCTGACGGCCGTCAGGACACAGTATCCCTCCGGGATCTGGCACCCGCCGGATCCAGCGCCCCCTCTACCCCCACAGAAGGACCCCTCACCCTACACCCCATGCTGCCGCCCCCTCGCGCTCCCGAGCCTACGAGCTCGCTCCACCAGTTCCGTGCACCCGCGCCGACCAGCCCCCAGCGGCCCCAGTCCCCGGTCGAACCAAAAGAGTATGAAGCTCGGACACAACCCTCCCTGGAGTCCACCATCGTACCCCAGCACACAACACCCATCCAGCCACCGCAAGAGGCTGCAACCCCGGTGCTCCGCAGACAGCGGACAGTTCGACCACCGGACAGACTTACTTTGTAGACCACCACTCCCGCCGGACTTGATTTTTCTGCAGGGGGTGAGTGTGGTGAATGTAACTTAGTAATTCACACTGTATTTACCAATATCATTGTAAGCGCAGTAGCGTTATCCGACCACTAGGGGGTGTAGCTCTGGGAATGCTCAGGAGTTTGTACAGGGCTCCACCCTTGGCTCCGCCCATGACTCCTCCCCCTGGACTACTGCATAAATATCCTTGTCCAGAGCCAGCCTGCAGTTCATCGAGAGTTCAACGGGTAACAGGCTGGCTCTGTAGTAAGTAGATTAAAACCACTGTTCATATCTTAAAGCATGTGTCTAGTGAATTGATGGTTCCATCACACCCCACGAATTTAATTCTCTGAAGAAGTCAATGGAGAATAATGTTCTGTGGAGTGTTAAACAGGCATTCCACCTAATCCTGTCTCATCCATTGAGTTAATTACCCCCAGAAATTCAATGTTACCACATAATCAGCAAACCCGGTCTGCAAAATTGTCTCAGTGATAACACCCGCCTCAGAGAAAGTTAGGGTGTAAACTCCAATCCACAGCCTTGAGGATATAACTTAGACTGACACTTCATTCCAATAAGGGAGTTCTGCAATGTCAGAGGTGCCTCTTCATAAAAACACCCATTTGCACGGTAAACAACACACATTTGCGCAAGTGCGGCGCATTGACCAAATTAACTTAAAGAAAGCTGATACGGGCGGCATTGGCAAAGTGGTTAGCACCTGGACCACGGCGCTGAGGATCCGGGTTCGAATCCCGGCCCTGGGTCACTGACTACGTGGGTTTCACCCCCACAACCCAAAGATGTGCAAGTTCGGTGGATTGGCCACACTAAATTATAAGAACATAAGAACTAGGAGCAGGAGTAGGCCATCTGGCCCCTCGAGCCTGCTCCGCCATTCAATTAGATCATGGCTGATCTTTTGTGGACTCAGCTCCACTTTCCGGCCCGAACACCATAACCCTTAATCCCTTTATTCTTCAAAAAACTATCTATCTTTACCTTAAAAACATGTAATGAAGGAGCCTCAACTGCTTCACTGGGCAAGGAATTCCATAGATTCACAACCCTTTGGGTGAAGAAGTTCCTCCTAAACTCAGTCCTAAATCTACTTCCCCTTATTTTGAGGCTATGTCCCCTAGTTCTGCTTTCACCCTCCAGTGGAAACAACCTGCCCACATCTATCCTATCTATTCCCTTCATAATTTTAAATGTTTCTATAAGATCCCCCCTCATCCTTCTAAATTCCAATGAGTACAGTCCCAGTCTACTCAACCTCTCCTCATAATCCAACCCCTTCAGCTCTGGGATTAACCTAGTGAATCTCCTCTGCACATCCTCCAGTGCCAGTACGTCCTTTCTCAAGTAAGGAGACCAAAACTGAACACAATACTCCAGGTATCTCCACCTCACTAACACCTTATACAATTGCAACATAACCTCCCTAGTCTTAAACTCCATCCCTCTAGCAATGAAGGACAAAATTCCATTTGCCTTCTTAATCACCTGTTGCACTTGTAAACCAACCTTCTGTGACTCATGCACTAGCACACCCAAGTCTCTCTGAACAGCAGCATGCTTTAATATTTTATCGTTTAAATAATAATCCCGTTTGCTGTTATTCCTACCAAAATGGATAACCTCACATTTGTCAACATTGTGTTCCATCTGCCAGACCCTAGCCCATTCACTTAACCTATCCAAATCCCTCTGCAGACTTCCAGTATCCTCTGCACTTTTCGCTTAACCACTCATCTTAGTGTCATCTGCAAACTTGGACACATTGCCCTTGGTCCCCAACTCCAAATCATCTATGTAAATTGTGAACAATTGTGGGCCCAACACGGATCCCTGAGGGACACCACTAGCTACTGATTGCCAACCAGAGAAACACCCATTAATCCCCACTCTTTGCTTTCTATTAATTAACCAATCCTCTATCCATGCTACTACTTTACCCTTAATGCCATGCATCTTTATCTTATGCAGCAACCTTTTGTGTGGCACCTTGTCAAAGGCGTTCTGGAAATCCAGATATACCACATCAAGAAATCAAGATATACCCCTTAGTTGGAAAAAAAAGAATAATTGGGTCCTCTAAATTTATTAAAAAAAGAAAGGTGATGAGATTCCAGAATAGATATATCCCCTGTTGTAGAGATTATTACCCAATATTCCAAGAATCTATGATGTGGAGATGCCGGCGTTGGACTGAGGTGGGCACAGTAAGAAGTCTTACAACACCAGGTTAAAGTCCAACAGGTTTATTTGAAATCACTAGTTAGGGAGCAAAACTCAATAATGACTCATAAAATAGAATGTGCCCAGAAGGCCAATATCTAAAATGATTGACTAACTCGTCAGGATTCTACACTAAATTTCTCATCAGGTACATAGCAAAAGCTGTATGAAACACAGGTACTAATTCAAGACAATTGCAAATTTTAGAACCACAAAAGTAGATTGATGAAAGACTATCAGGTAAAATGTTTGGATGTATGGAGGAAAACTGTAAGTGGCAATAAAAAGGAAGAGTTTCATGATAAAAATTGATTTTAAGTGTTCTCATAAATATCCCAAGAGAGCTTACTGTTTCACGATTCTGACTGAAGGTCTAAAAAGAAACACTGTCTGAAATAATAATGCACTGGCTGCTATTCAGGAATTGCCCCACTAACAGTGAAGGAACAAGGTTCATTCCATGCCAGTAATAAGAATATCAAAATTCTACCAATTTGTAACGCAAACTCCTGGGAAAGGCAACCATTTTCTTCTAACTGTTGAATGTATTCATAATGTAAAAATGTGCTCATTTGCCAAATAATATATGTTAGTACATTTTTTAATTGAATTGTAATCAACTATATATTCACAAAAAATATACTTATTTAAAGCCTTGAGGAATTTTGAGATGTAATAATAGGTATATTATAAGACCATAAGGCATAGGAGCAGAATTAGGCCACTTGGCCCATCGAGTCTGCTCCACCATTCAATTATGGCTGATATTTTCTCATCCCCATTCTCCTGCTTTCTCCCCATAACCCCTGATCCCCTTATTAATCAAGAACCTATTTATCTCTGTCTTAAAGACAATGAGTTGGCCTCCACAACCTTCTGCGGCAAAGAGTTCCACTGATTCACCGCCCTCTGGCTGAAATAAATCCTCCTCATCTCTGTTTTAAAGGATCGACCCATTAATCTGAGATGGTGTCCTCTGATTCTAGTTTTTCCTACAAGTGGAAACATCCTCTCCACGTCCACTCTATCCAGGCCTCGCAGTATCTTGTACATTTCAATAAGATCCCCTCTCATCCTTCTAAACTCCAACGAGTACAGACCCAGAGTCCTCAAACATTCCTCATTTCTTAATTCCAGGGATCATTCTTGTGAACCTCCTCTCGACCCTTTCCAAGGCCAGCACATCCTTCTTTAGATATGGGGCCCAAAACTGCTCACAATACTCCAAATGGGGTCTCAAAAGAGCCTTATACAGCCTCAAAAGTACATCCCTGGCCTTGTATTCTAGCCTTCTCGACATGAATGCTAACATTACATTTGCCTTTTTAACTGCCGACTGAACCTGCACATTGACCTTAAGAGAATCGTGAACAAGGACTCACAAGTCCCTTTGTGCTTCTGCTTTCCGAAGCATTTCCACATTTAGAAAATAGTCTATGCCTAGATTCCTCCTTCCAAAGTGCATAACCTCACACTTTTCCACATTGTATTTTATTTTCCATTTCAGTGCCCACTTTCCTAGCTTGTCCAAGTCCTTCTGCAGCCCCCTTGCTTGCTCAATACTACCTGTCCCTCTACAGATCTTTATATCATCTACAAACTTAGCAACAGTGCCTTCAGTACCTTCTTCCAGATCATGAATGTATTTTGTGAAAAGTTGTGGTCCCAGCACAGAACCCTGAGGCACACCACTAGTCACCAGCTGCCATCCTGAAAAAGACCCCTTTATCCCCACTCTTTGCCTTCTGCCAGTCAGCCAATCCTCTATCCATGCCAGGATCTTACCCTTAACACCATGGGCTCTTAACTTATTTAACAGTCTCCTCTGCGGCACCTTGTCAAAGACCTTCTGGAAATCTAAATAAATCTCGTCCACTGATTCTCCTTTGTCTAACCTGCTTGTTACATCCTCAAAGAACTCCAACAGATTTGTTAAATACGACCTCCCTTTGACAAAGCCATGCTGACTCAGTCCTATTTTACCATGCACTTCCAAGCGCTTTGCGATCTCATCTTTAATAACAGACTCTAAAACCTTACCATTGACCAAAGTCAGGCTAACCGGGCTATAATTTCCCGTCTTCTGCCTCCTGCCCTTCTTTTTTTAAAAATAATTTTTATTGGCATTTTTTACAGAAAATATAAAACATAACGACAAACAATGAAATGCAACAAAATAACCCATAATAACTGTAACACCCCCCAGACCGTATCGACGCATGTATCACATCCCCCCACCCCCCCAACCCCAATGAACAACAAAAGAACTTAAAAATAAATTAAAATTAAATAAACAGTCATCGTTCCCCCCCTTTTCCCTCCCCTTCCCCCCTTTTCCCTTCCCCTTCCCCCCTTTTCCCTCCCCCTTCCCCCCTTTTCCCTCCCCCTTCCCCCCTTTTCCCTCCCCTTCCCCCCCCTTTCTCTCCCCCTTCCCTCCGCTTCCCCCCTTTTCCCTCCCCCTTCCCCCCTCCCCCCTTTTCCCTCTCCCTTCCCCCCCTTTCCCTCCCCCCTCCCCCTGCTCCCCCCCTTTTCCCTCCCCCCCTTTTCCCTCCCCTCCCCCTCTTTCCCCTCCCCTCCCCCTCTTTCCCCTCCCCCTCCCCCTCTTTCCCCTCCCCCTCTTTCCCCTCCCCCTCCCCCTCTTTCCCCTCCCCCTCCCCCTCTTTCCCCTCCCCCTCCTCCCCCTTTTCCCGCCATGTCATTGATCCAGGTCTCCACGCTTGGGGGCCTCGCATCCTTCCATTGCAGCAAGATCTTCGCCGGGCTACTAGGGACGCAAAGGCCAGCACACCGGCCTCTTTCGCTTCCTGCACTCCCGCCTCCACCCCAACCCCAAAAATCGCGAGTCCCCATCCTGGCTTGACCCTGGATCCCACCACCCTCGACACCGTCCTCGCCACCCCCTTCCAGAACTCCTCCAGTGCCGGGCAAGCCCAGAACATATGGGCATGGTTTGCTGGACTCCCTGAGCACCTGACATACCTGTTTTCACCCCCAAAGAACCTACTCATCCTCGTCCCAGTCATGTGGGCCCGGTGCAGCACCTTGAATTGGATGAGGCTAAGCCGCGCACACGAGGAGGAAGAATTAACCCTCTCCAGGGCATCAGCCCATGTTCCGTCTTCAATCTGTTCCCGCAGTTCCCCCTCCCACTTAGCTTTCAGCTCCTCTACTGATGCCTCCTCCGCCTCCTGCATAACCTTGTAGATATCAGATATCTTCCCCTCTCCGACCCAGACCCCCAAAAGCACCCTGTCACTCACCCCCCTCGCGGGAAGCGAAGGGAATCCCTCCACCTGCCGTCTAGCAAATGCCTTTACCTGCAGATACCTGAACATATTTCCCGGGGGGAGCCCAAATTTCTCCTCCAACTCCCCCAGGCTCGCAAACCTCCCATCAATAAACAGGTCCCTCAGCTGTCTGATGCCCGCTCTGTGCCAACCCTGAAATCCCCCATCAATGTTCCCCAGGACGAACCTATGGTTCCCCCTTAACGGAGCCTCCATCGAGCCCCCCACTTCTCCCCTATGTCGCCTCCACTGCCCCCAAATCTCGAGGGTAGCCGCCACCACCGGACTCGTGGTATACCTCGTAGGAGGGAGCGGCCACGGCGCCGTTACCAGCGCCCCCAGGCTTGTATCTCCACAGGACGCCCTCTCCATCCATTTCCATGCTGCCCCCTCCCCCTCCATTACCCACTTGCGCACCATCGACACATTGGCCGCCCAATAATACCCCGAGAGATTGGGTAACGCCAGCCCCCCATCTCTACCCCGTTCCAAGAAGACCCTCTTCACCCTCGGGGTCCCATGCGCCCAAACAAAGCTCATGATGCTGCTAGTCACCCTTCTAAAAAAGGCCCTAGGGATAAAGATGGGCAAACACTGAAAAAGGAACAAGAACCTCGGGAGAACCGTCATTTTGACGGACTGCACTCTACCCGCCAACGATAGCGGCACCATGTCCCACCTTTTAAATTCCTCCTCCATCTGCTCCACCAGCCTGGTAAAATTAAGCTTATGGAGAGTCCCCCAACTCCTGGCCACCTGCACCCCCAGGTATCTGAAACTCTTCACTGCCCTCTTAAATGGGAGTCTCCCAATTCCCTCCTCCTGATCACCCGGGTGTACTACAAATACCTCTCTTTTGCCTAAATTTAACTTATAGCCCGAGAAGCCCCCAAATTCCGCTAACAGCTCCATCACTCCCGGCATTCCCCCTTCTGGATCCGCCACATACAACAGCAGGTCGTCCGCATACAGCGATACACGATGTTCCTCCCCACCCCGCACCAGACCCCTCCATCTCCCTGACTCCCTCAACGCCATAGCCAAAGGTTCAATCGCCAGTGCAAAGAGCAAGGGGGACAGGGGGCACCCCTGCCTGGTCCCACAGTAGAGCCTAAAGTACTCCGATCTCCTTCCATTGGTAACTACACTTCCTTCCATTGGTAACTACACTTGCCTCCCGCCCTTCTTAAACAATGGTGTTACATTAGCCACTTTCCAATCCTCTGGGACACTTCCTGCCTCCAGTGATTCCTGAAAGATCATCACCAATGCCTCCACAATTTCCTCAGCTATCTCTTTAAGGGCCCCGGGTAGTCCATCCGGTCCAGGTGACTTATCCACCTTCAGACCTTTCAGTTTCCCCAGAACCTTCTCCTTAGTAATGGTCACTGCACTCACCTCTGCCCCCTGGTTCTCCTGGAGCTCTGGCATCCCACTGGTGTCTTCCACCATGAAGACCTGAAAGTCTATATATATTCAATGTATATATTCAGTTCGTCTGCCGTTTCCTATTATTACTTCTCCAGCAACATTTTCTAGTGGTCCAATGTCTATTTATGCGTCTCTCTTACCTTTTATATATTGAAAAAAATCTCTTTCCAGCTTCCTTTATATTACTAGCTAGTTTGCACTCATACTCCATCTTCTCCCGCCTTATTGTTTTTTAGTTGTCCTCTGCTCGCTTTTAAAGGCTTCCCAATCCTCTGTTTTCCCACTAATCCTCACCTTTGTATGCTTTTTCCTCACCCTTTATGCTGTCCTTGACATCCCTCATCAGCCATGGATGCCTTGTCCTCCCCTTAGCATGTTTCCTCCTCCTTGGGATGGATTTCTGTTGTGCCTCCCTAATAACCCCCAAAAACTCCTGCCATTGCTGTTCCACTGTCTTCCCTGCTAGGCTCCTCCCTCACGTCTTTGTAGTTACCCTTATTTAATTGTAATACTGTTATATCTGATTGCAGCTTCTCCCTCTCAAACTGCAGGGTAAATTCTATCATATTGATAGAATGTATTAGAGTGTACATTTTTTTGGTTAACAAAAGTGCAATTTTTTTCCCGAAGCCAACGTATTTGACGAAACACTATTCAGAATGAAACTTTAAAATTTCAGGAAAATCAAATGAACATTAAGCTTTCAGAAATCAGAAGCTAAAAATCTAGCCATGTTGTAAAAGTACAAATTTGGGTGTGCCAACGAGTTTCAAAAGTTAATTTAGAATATTTACCGTCAAAGCTGTAATAATTTTTTTTTGAAACGCATTTTATTCAAACTTGTATCAAAGTAGGTTACAGCAAACAAACACCCCGGGAAACATTCTTCCCAACTATCAACTACACAGTTTGTAAAGATTTTCCTCCTTTTTCACCCCCCCCCCCCCCCCCACGACAAACAGCTCCTCAAACACGGTCACAAACATGCCCCACCTTTTCTCAAAGTCCCCTGCTTAGCCCCTTAACTCATACTTTATCTTCCCTAACCGCAGGAAGTCGTGCAGGCCACCCAACCATATTGATACCCCCAGTGGCGATGCCGATCGCCACATCAGCAAAATTTGTCGCCGTGCAATCAGAGAGGCGAAGACCATGACATCGGCCTTCCTCCTCTCCATGAGTTCCGGCTTCTCTGAAACCCCAAATATCGCCACCAAAGGGTCCGGGTCCACTCCCTCCTCCACTATCCTGGCTAAAACCGTAAACACTCCCGCCCAGAACCTTCCCAATTTTTCACAACCCCAAAACATGTGCACATGATTCCCTGGCTCCCGCCCACACGGCTCACATTCATCTGCTACCCCCTGAATGAACCCACTCATTCTCGCCCGAGTCATATGCACCCTGTTCACCACCTTGAACTGTATCAGGCTCATACTTGCACAAGAGGAGGTCCCGTTTACTCTTCGCAGTACCTCACTCCATACTCCCCAATTGATCTCCATTCCCAACTCCGCTTCCCATTTCTCTTTGATCTTCACCACCCGCTCGCCTCCCTGCTCCCCCAGCCACTTATATATATCCCCAATTCTTTCCTCCCCTTCCACATCCGGAAGCAGCAGTTGCTCCAGCAGGGTGTAGCCCGGCAATCTAGGGAAACCCTTCCAGCCCTTTTGTGCAAAGTCCCCAACCTGTAGATACCTGAACTCACTACCCCTCGACAGCTCTACCTCAGCTCCTCCAGACTGGTGAACCCTTCCTCCAAATACAAATCCCTCACCACTTTCCTCCACCTCCTGTATACACTATCCATTCCCCCCCCCCCCCCCAAAACCCGGCTCAAACCCATGATTCACGCACAGCAGCGTTAGCACAGACATCCCTTCCCCCTAAAATGCCTCATCAACTGATTCCATATCTTCACCGTGGACTGCACCACTGGGCTCCCTGAATACCTACTCGGGGCCATTGGCAATGCTGCCGTCACCATAGCCCTCAAACTAGACCCCTTACAAGATTCCTCCTCCATCCTAACCCACTCTCCCACTTCTCCTTCCCATCATCGCCGCAACTTGTCCACATTCACCGCCCAATAACAATGAAGCAAGTTTGGCAATGCCAATCTTCCCCCCCCCCCCGCTGCTGCCTCTGTAGCAGGATCCTCCCCACCAATACAAAGTCAGGAGATGATTGTGTCCACTTTCCAAAAAAAGGCCTTTGGTATAAAGATCGGGAGAGCCTGAAAGATATACAAGAACCTCGGCAGAATATTCATTTTCACCACTTGGACCCTCTCCGCCAACGTTAAGTACAGTGTATCCCACCTCTTAAGATCCTCCCTGGCCTCCTCCACCAGCTTTATTAAGTTCCACTTATGGAGCCCCGTCCATTCCCTCGCTATCTGAATCCCCAAGTACCTAAACCTATCCCTCGCTACCATAAATGGCATCGCCCCTAAATTAGCCCACAGTCCCAGCTCATTCACCGGGAATACTTCGCTTTTCCCTACATTCAGCTTGTATCCCGAGAACCCTCCAAACCTCCCCAACAGGCCCGTAATCCTTCCCATACTCTGCAACGGATCCGTAATATACAGCAGCAGGTCATCGGCATCGAGCGACACCCGTTGCTCCCTCTGTCCCCTCATTATCCCCTGCCACTCTGCTGACCCCCTGAGAGCCATCGGCAACAGCTCTATGGCCAGCGTAAACAGCAGCGGCGACAGCGGGCACCCCTGCCTCGTACCCCTGTGTAAGTTAAAGCTTCGTGAACTCATATCATTCGTCCTCACCCTCGCTCTTGGCGCCACATACAGCAACCGCATCCATGCCACAAATCACGGCCCAAACCCAAGCCTTCCTAAAACTTCGAACAAGTACCGCTAATCCACCCGATCAAATGCTTTCTCCATGTCCATGGACACCACCACCTCCAGTGCCAGAGCTCTCGACGGATTGATCACCACATTCAACAGCCGTCTTATATTACTCGCGAGCTGCCTGCCCGTCATGAAGCCTGTTTGATCTTCTGCAACCACCCCCGGGACACAATCCTCCATCCTCCTCGCCAACAACTTAGCCAATACTTTCACATTCATGTTCAATAGTGATATGGGTCTATACCACCCACATTCCGCCGGATCCGTCCCTTTTTTTGGGACTAGTGTGATTACTGCCTGCTTCATCGTCTCCGGCAACTCCCCCTTCTCCAGTGCTTCATTAAACGGCCCCAAAAGATGTGGTGCCAGGTCCGCTGCAAATTTCTTATAATATTCTGCCGGGTACCCATCCGGCCAAGAGCGAGGGTGAGGACTTCATACCCATGATACTATCCAGCACCTCCCTCAGTCCCAGGGGCTGGCTCCAACGCCTGCCTCTTTGCTTTCTCCACCTGGGGACATTCCAGCTCATGCAGAAACCACCCTATGTCCCTCGCCTCTCCTCCTGGGTCTGCCTCATAAAGTCCCTGGTAATACTTTCTAAATGCCTCATTTATCTTCCCTGGCTCTGAAACCACATCTCCAGCACCAGGACTCGGCCTGCCTCCGCAGCTGGTACGCCAGCATGTGGCTCGCCTTCTCCCCATACTCGTATTGCACCCCTCTTGTCCAACGCAGTTGCCCTACCACCCTCCCCATTGTCAGCCTGTCAAATTGCCCCTGCAACCTTTTCCTCCTCGCCAATCCGTCCATGGTGGGCACCCTCGAATATACCCTGTCCACCTCCACTATCTCGCTCACTAGACGGTGCGGTCATGCACCGCCCTCCTTTACTTAATCGCACGAACCGTAAATGAGATCAATTCTCCCCGGACCACTGCCTTCAGGGCTTCCCAAAAAATGCCCGCTGACACCTCCCCATTGTGATTGAACTCCACATAATCCCTAATTGCCAACCGCACCTTATCACAAAAACCTCTATCCGCCAACAACCCCGAGTCAAACCTCCACCCCGGCCTCTGCTCTCGTCCTGTACTGAACCAAATCTCCAGCCAGTGGGGTGCATGGTCCGAGATAACTATCCCCGCATACTCAGCCCCCTCCACCCCAACCAAAATTTTCCGACTTAATACAAAGTAATCAATCCTCGAATACACCTTATAGACGTGTGGAAAGAAGGAATACTCCCTTCCACTGGGTTCTGAAAGCACGATGGATCTACCATATCCATCCTCTCCATAAACCCCCCCAGCTCCCTTGCCATTCGTACCCTACCCATCGACCTGGGGCTCGATCTATCCACCCTCGGCCTCCAAGACACAGTTAAAATCTCCTCCCATGATCAACACTTGCGTGGCCAAATCCGGGATTGCTGCCAGCAACCCCCTCATAAAACCCACATCATCACAATTTGGGGTATACACATTTACCAACACTATAGGTGCCCCTTCCAATACCCCACTCACAATCACATATCTCCCACCTGGATCCCTCACCTCCTTCGCACTCACAAATCCCATTTTTTTGCTCATTAAAATCGCCACACCCCTCTATTTCGAATCCAGAGTGAAAAACCCTCCCAACCCATCCCTTCCTTAACCTAACCTGGTCCTTCACACGGAGGTGTGTCTCCTGCAAAAAGACCACCCCTGCTTTCAAGCTCCCGAGGCACGTGAACACCCGCGGTCTTTTAATCGGCCCATTCAGTCCCCGGACGTTCCACATTACCACTTTTACCAGAGGCTTGCACCTCCAATCCCCTCTACCGTCCATCACCTTCCCCACTTAACACCTGCCCCTTTAATTCCACTCTGTACCTAGCAGCATCCCAGATGGCCCCTTTCTTTCCCCCCCCCCCCCCACTTCCCCCCTCCCCTGGCCACCCCCGTGGGCCCCCTGGCCACCCCCGTGGGCCCCCTGGCCACCCCCGTGGGCCCCCTGCCCCCCCCCCCCCCCCCCCCCCCCCCCAACCCCACCTCACTTCCGTTCACCAGAATAACTCCTGAACTCCAGGCAGCCTTCTCCAAAAGCAAACAAAGAGATGTTAAACACAAACAGTCCTATAAAACAGGAGGGGGGATGGGAACATCCATCCCCACATAAACCTTTCACCCCTACTACTCCTTACAATCTCAACATTGAACAGAAACCCCCCCCACAAAACAAGGCAAAAATCCCCCAATCCCTACACCTACTTCAAATATGCTCCTGACCATTACATAATGTAAGCACTCCAGTTCCCAAGCATTGTCCACTCAGTTCTCCCCCAGTTTATGCTCCTTAATGAAGTCTTTGGCCACTTCCGGGGTCTTGAAATAATACTCTCGGCCTCCGAGCGTCACTATAATTTCGCCGGGTAGAGCATCCCAAACCTGATCTGCTGCCGGTACAGCACCGCCTTGGCCACTGTTTTGCCAACTCGACTCTGATGTCCTAATAAATCCGATTGTTATTTCCCTCCCACTCGCAGCTACGCTTCTCCCTGGCCCACCGTAGAATTTTCTCTTTCTCCACAAATTTATGGAGCCTCACGATCACCGCCCGCAGCGGCTCCCCAGCTCTAGGCTTCTGCCTCAGAGAGAAGCTATAATAATTTTTAGAAGTTTAACATCTATGGAAAAGTGAAGCCTCATAATTCATCCAAATAAATTGTAAAATGCTTTTATGTTGAGGTGAAAAATAGAAAACCAATTTCGGTGGAAACTGCGATGAATTGCCAAATACGACCATCAAGCAATGATTCTTTTCAACCATGCAAAGAAACCTCAACATTTTTCTGCTCTGTTCTCTAGCCTGGTAATTGCTGAACCAGCTCAGGACCTGATCAATTGATTCTTCTGTTCCCATGACTAGAGTCACAACCAATACTGAATAATGGTAGGTGCTGTTGCTTTCTAGACCAGGCATTGTGAAACTCGGGAGCGGGTGGGTTAGGGTTAGCCATTGGATCATGCTTAAATATAAATTCACTGATAGAATTTTAGAGTGCTGCAGGAAGAGAGGTATTTGAAGTCGGCAGGAAAAGTTGAGACGGCTGTTAAAAATAATACAGGCATTATAAAGGGAAGTAGATAAACAAAGAATGTTATGGTAAATTTTAAAAAACAGCTTAAGCCACAACTGGAGAATGGTGCGTAACTCTGGGTTTCACATTTTAGGAATGATCATAGAAATCATAGAATCCCTACAGTGCAGGAGGCTATTTGGCCCATCGAGTCTTCACTGACCCTCTGGAAGAGACTCTACCCAGGCTCCCACCCTGTCCCCTGTAACCTTTAACCCCTCTGGACACTAAGGGGCAATTTACATGGCCAATCCACCTAACCTACACATCTTTGGACTACGGGATGAACTGGAGCACCTGGAGGAAATCTACGCAGACACTGAACGTACAAACTTCACACAGTCACCCAAGGGCAGAATTTAACCCGGGTCCCTGGCGCTGTGAGGCAGCATTGCTAACCACTGTGCCGCCACAATGACAAGATCCTCGCAATTAGCTTTATCAAAATGGTACCGGGGATAAAATACTTCAGTTATGTGGAGAGACTAGAAAAGCTGGAATATTTCTTAAGAGTAGAGAAAGTTAAATGGTGATTTGCTTGTGAAAGTCATGGAAGATTTGATAGAGTAAATAAGGAGAAAGTACTACCAGTAGAAGACTCAGCAACCAGAGGATGCAGATTTAATGTAACTGGCAAACACAGCGAGTTTGTATGATCTAGAATTCACTGCCTGAAAGGGTGGGAAGGCAAATTCAATAATACATTTCAAGAGAGAAATTAGATCAATATTTTAGGTGGAAAAAGCTGAAGTGCAATGTAGAAAGAACAGAGTGAGAGAGTAATTGAAAGGGTCTTTCAAAAAGCCAGCGTGGCGTGCCCCCCGTGGCAATTCTCTGGCCCGCGATGGACCGAAGTCCCGCCGCTGACATTCCTCCCTCACCGGCGTGGATTGAACCATCTCTGGTACCGGTGGGATTGGCGGCGCGGGCGGGCGCTGGGGTCCTGGGGGAGGGGCGATCTGACCCCGGGGGGTGCCCCCACGGTGGCCTGGCCCGCGATCGGGGCCCACCGATCAGCGGGCGGGCCTGTGCAGTCGGGGCACCCTTTTTCTTCCGCCTTCGCCATGGTCTTCACCATGGCAGACATGGAAGTGACCCACTCCCCTGCGCATGCGCCGGGATACCGTCAGCAGCCGCTGACGCTCCGGCGCATGCGCGGACTTACGCCGGCCGGCGAAGTCCTTTCGGCCCCGGCTGGCGTGGCGTCAAAGGCCGTTCACGCCAGCCGGTGGAATGGAAACCACTCCAGCGCGGGCCTAGCCCCTCAATGTGAGGGCTTCCGCACCTTTGGGGAGGCCCGACGCCGGAGTGGTTGACGCCACTCCAATACGCCGGGACCCTCCGCCCGCCAGGTAGTGGAGAATCCCACCCAAGATTACTCTACTGGTCGACTCTTATCTGTACGCAAGGGCAATTAGGATTGGGCAAACAATGCTGACATTACAAGCGACACTGAAAAAAACCCTAGTTATTGCCCCTACAACATTACCCCCCTCTAGCTTTATTTCACCAAAGTGTTTTGTCTTGCCGAGATTCCAAAATTGTCCTTCGTAGCCTCCTATTTTCGTTACCTCCAGGAATCCAATTTTTTTTTTTTAAGTCTATTCCTCACTATGTCCTATTAAACAGTCACCCCCATTCTCAATTATATATTCTGGTTCCCTGATAGTGAAAATGCTCATTTTCATCTTCATAACAGTCTAGGGTTGCTTCAATATACTTCATAATCTCTAACAAATTTGCACTTCCTCATGTACTTTTCAGTCCTCTGATTTAAAGCCTTCCTTACATCCTGCCCTCAAATCCCAGGTGGCAAATTTTCAGCTCCATCAACCTTACTCCTTGGAACATGTCCCTTAAAACTATTCTTTTGATTTCAACTTTCAAAAGGATTCCTAAATCATAGAATCACTAAAAGTGCAGGAGGCAATTCAGCCCATCAATTCTGCACGACCCTACCTTTACACATATTATAAAATGAATAGGGACTGAAAATCAAAATGAATGACTAACTGGATAAAACCATATTTAAAAACAAAGTGATGAAAATAATAAAATGTAGAAAATCAACTCATGGTAATTTACAGAGACGCAAACAGATAAACATAAAGGTACAGCCAATGAAGACAATATTAAGTAAAGGCATCAAAAGCTTGGTCAAAGCAATGGGTTTTAAAAGAGAGTCTTATGGGAGAAGGAGAAGTAGAGGGGAAGGAATAGTTCGGGGAAATGGTTACGAAGACAAGGAAAGTTGAAGCCATGAAAGAATTCAAACACAAAGATGAGAATTGCAAATTGGAGGTGGCATCAGTAAGAAGAGGCTCAGATGGGTAAGTGGTGCAGGATTGGGTATGGGTTAAAGTGCCTTGGATGAGCTGAACTTTATTAAGGCTGAAGGAAGTGTGGCTGCCAGAGAGCATTGAAACGATCACAAAGAGATTATTGAGGGTTTCAGAGGCAGATGGCCTGAGCCAGGGAATAGAGAGGCATTTATAGAAGTAGCCAGAATATTCTTTGTCGAAGGAGAGGAACTGGGGTTAAAAGTTCAACTTCTGAATGGAATGCAGAGGGTTCAAGTAGTCCACTTCAGCCCACGTCATTAATTGAAATGTTTATGGAACCAGCAGCCAGGTTACAGAGTTGGTGCTGGAGGCCAAGATGATGGTTTCAGTCTTGCTAATGTTTAACTGGAGAAAACTGTTGTTCATCCAAACACAAACTAAATTACACAAATAGGAATTCTACAGAAATCCTATTTGAAGTAATTTATTTCATGAGTCAGAAGTAACATGTGGGACCACACCTGTAGCCACATAGCAGATGAAAAATAAACACTAATGGGAAGATTAATTGGATTTCCACCGCCAGATACAACAGCCTATCATCCATAAGGGAAAAAAGACACTGGGATATTGTTCAAGATATATCTACCACACTTACTTACTTCTACAATATAAATACAATTTTCAGAAAGAAGAAATGCTGGAGTTAAATTCATAAGGACTTACAGTCCCAATCAGCAATGAACTGAAGTGCAACTTGAGAGTAGATAATAGCATTAGGATATTGTGTTAATCACTTGTCTTGAGGTCATACTAAATCTATGAAATCATATTTAAGAAAATCACAACGCGTTCATTATTTCTATTGGTGCATTACTTTTATTGCCGTCTGCATTTGTCTGCATAGATACACCTGTTCATTCTTCAGGCTGAATGAGCTTTCTCTCATCTAAGGCACTAAATCTCTCAATAGTGAAGAGGGAATTTGTCAGCCAACTTGACCCTGCACTTTGGAGAATTAATATTGGTACAAGCTATCAATTAATGCAGGGGGGGGGGGGGGGGGGGGGGGGGGGGGGGGGCGGGAATAGCATGGGGCTCTGTAGGGATGCATGCATTTTTCCAGCACAGTTCAACTAGCACCAGCAGATTAATCAGTACACCATGTCATTGCCAAAAGCCTCTGGGACTAATCTTAGTTCATTGTTGGTCAGGATGTTCAACTAATGTTAATAGGCAATGATATAGCAGCCATTGTGGCTGCTCTTAGCCTTCAGAGTAAAAGGCAGCTGCACTGGAAATGCTATTGTGAACCATTGCGTGTAGCTACTCTGAAATCCACTCAATTGCTATTTCAAAAGCTGGGATAAGCTCTTCGCCAAGCAGGAGCCTTCATTTTTTCATGCTGAGTTGCAGGGAGTAACCAATGTATTTCAGGGGTGGTCTTTTTACACAGCTGCAGAATTGGAGAATTAGTAAGTTGTTGGCCAATAATACCAATGTGCTCCACTGGCATCAACTCCTGGGAAGAATCTCTAACAAAAGGCATGGATCTTGAAACGAGGTGCAGCACCAGTTCAAGTTGAATTGAGCAATTACTGGGCAGGGCCATTTATCTTAGACTGTGAAAACATGGCAACGTATTCTGGGACTAGAAGCTAATAATGACAAAGTTGCAAAGTGAGAAATGTGCCTAAAACACCTTCACAGAACATTAACCACGTTCGCAAAAGAGAACAAAAAAGAATGAAATAAACATGTATAGATTATCTCACACATTGGTTTTTGGAGGCCTCATGGAGCTAACGAGGTGGCGCGGGAAATGTAAACTCAGGAGGCATGGATGCTGCCTTCCCAACACTGCTCGCTTTTTACTCGCAGTACGAAAGCTGTTCCTGCTTTTAGGTCAATTGAGGCCCTTCAGTGACCAACTGAGGGCAATTTAAGGGCCTCTTACCAGCACTGCTGGCATTTTATCAAGGCTGGTGCCCGCTTGGAGAAAGGCTTGGTGGAGGGCCTCCTTATTGTGCACCCTGTGACACTGATGAAAGACCATTGCCCACCATCCCACAACTCGCATCGCGGCCTGCCTGACTGGCCTCATGAGTACGCCGTATTTAAACTAATTCTGGTGTCTCCTCCATGGTGGCTGATTTGGACCTGATGTAGTACCAGCATTCGCCATCCCTCTTGGCGGGATAGCTGGGATGAGGGGCTGGTCCTCTAAATGGCTTGCACCTCTTGGGGGAGGGATCTCATCCAATAAAGGATGGAAACTCAGACTGCAGGGGAAATGTAACTGTGATTTCCATGACTGATCACAGTGGTGTTGCCCCGACTTTTTAAGCTGGTTGTCAAGGCAACATCCAACCCTTAAAATGTCGGCCACTGGACTTCCGGTTGCGGCTATGACTAGCTAAGCCGCACATTTGGAAGCTCCTGCGACAAAGGTGTTTTCGGGCCATTTGGTGGGCCCCAACGGTGCTGAAAAGACGAATCCCGGTGGGGGAAGGTCCCCTGAGGAGAACTAGACCGATTTTATGGTCGGTACTCGGAGTGGAGCGGCAAGAAAAGTGGCAGCAGCTCCCCAAAAAAAGCGGGGGAAGAAAATCAAAATGGCGGCCGGCGGCGCACCGGAGGAATGGAGGAAATGGGCGGAGGAGCAGCAGGCCGCTCTCCTCCGTTTTTTCACGGAGCTGAAAGTGGAGCTCTTAGAGTCCATGAACGCGACGACCACCAGGTTGGTGGGAGCCCAGGCGGCCCAAGAGGCGTCGATCAGAGAGCTGCAGCAGGAGATGACCGCGAGGGAGGAGGAGGCCACGGTCCTCGGGGCAAAGGTGGAGGTGCACGAGGCACTCCACCTGAAGTGGCAGAGCCGTTTCGAGGAGCTGGACACTCGGATGAGGAGGAAAAATTTGAGGATCCTGGGCCTAGAAGAAGGCCTGGAGGGGTCGGATCTCCCGAGATATGTTGCGGAGATGCTGAGCTCCCTGATGGGGGAAGGGGCCGGTCCTGCGCCCCTGGAGCTGGAAGAGGCATACCGGGTCATGGCCAGGAGGCCTAGGGCAAACGAGCCCCCGAGGGCGGTGCTGGTGCGGTTCCAGCGGCTATGTGATCGGGAGAAAGTCCTGAGGTGGGCAAAAAGGGAGAAAAGCAGTAAGTGGCAGAACTCGACGGTAAGGGTGTACCAGGACTGGAGTGCGGAGGTGGCAAAGCGGCGGGCCCGGTTCAACCGGATGAAGGCGGTGCTACACGCGAAGAGGATCAAATTTGGAATGCTGCAGCCGGCGCGCTTGTGGGTCACCTACAAGGACCAACATCATTATTTTGAGTCCCCAGAGGAGGCCTGGGCCTTTGTACAAGAAGAAAAGCTGGACATGAACTAAAACCTGGGAGCACCGGCGGTCGTAGCCGCCTGGGTACTCTTGATTGAGCAAGTGGCCCTTATCTTTTCAGGCCAGGTCGGAGCTGGGTAACAGTTTCTTGGATTGTTTGGCTTTTCTTGAACGTTTGACTTTTTGAATATCTTGAAGGTTTCGAGTTGTTTGGTGTTTCTGTATATTTGAACTGTTGAAATTTCTATTGCGGGTCGTTTTCTTCTTATGGTGTGTTTCTTCCCGTTTCCAACTTCCCTTAGTCATTTACCCTTTTTACCCCTTTTTCTTCGGGTGTTTGGTCCCATCGCTATGGGAAACGGGTCAGAAAGGGAGGGATGACCCGGGGCGAGCAAGGGACAGAACATGGCTAATCGACAGGGAGCAGGGACGGGTCGCCCAGCGATCCGATTGATTACGTGGAATGTAAGGGGGCTGAATGGGCCGGTTAAAAGATCAAGGGTCTTCTCGCACCTGAAAGGACTGAAGGCTGATGTAGCGATGTTGCAGGAGACTCACTTGAGGGTAGCAGATCAGGTCCGCCTGAGAAGGGGGTGGGTGGGACAGGTGTTCCACTCAGGCTTGGATGTCAAGAACCGGGGGGTGGCGATTCTGGTGGGAAAGAGGGTGTCGTTCGTGGCGGCAGAAGTGGTGGCAGACAAGGAGGGCAGGTATGTGATGGTGAGGGGTAGGTTGCAGGGAGAGAATGTGGTGCTGGTGAATGTGTATGCCCCGAATTGGGACGACGCGGGCTTTATGAGGCGCCTGCTGGGCCTCATCCCGGGACTGGAGGCAGGGGGCCTGATCATGGGAGGGGACTTTAATACGGTGTTGGACCCTGGGCTGGATAGATCGAGTTCCAGGACGAATAGGAGGCCGGCAGCGGCAGAGGTGTTAAGGGGGTTTATGGAGCAGATGGGAGGGGTAGACCCATGGAGATTTGGTAGGCCTAGGGCGAGGGAGTATTCTTTTTTCTCCCACGTCCACAGAGTGTACTCCAGGATAGACTTTTTCGTATTGAACAGGGGGCTGATACCGAGAGTGCAGGACACGGAGTACTCGGCCATTGCGATATCGGACCATGCACCACATTGGGTGGACGTGAAATTGGGGGAGGCGCGGGATCAGCGCCCGTTGTGGCGCCTGGATGTGGGGCTGTTGGCGGACGAAGATGTGTGCAGAAGGGTTAGAACGGGCATTGAGAACTATCTGGGTACGAACGACACGGGTGAGGTGCAGGTGGGGACGGTCTGGGAGGCCCTGAAAGCAGTGATTAGAGGAGAGCTGATCTCCATAAGGGCACACAGAGAGAGGAAGGAGAGGCAGGAAAGGGAGAGGCTGGTGGGGGAGCTCCTAGAAGTAGATAGGAAATATGCGGCGGCACCAGAGGAGGGGCTATTGAGGGAGCGGCGCAGTTTACAGGCCAGGTTCGACCTACTGACCACTAGGAAGGCGGAGACGCAGTGGAGAAGGGCGCAGGATGCGGCGTATGAGTACGGGGAAAAGGCGAGCAGGATGCTGGCACACCAGCTTCGTAAGCGAGATGCAGCCAGAGAGATTGGGGGAGTGAGAGAGAGGGGTGGGGACGTAGTGCAGAAGGGGCAAGAGGTGAATAGGGTCTTCAGGGACTTCTACAGGGAATTGTATAGGTCTGAACCGCCGAAGAGGAGAGGGGGAATGGAGAACTTTCTCGACAAATTGAGGTTCCCAAAGGTACAGGAGGAGCTGGTAGAAGGGTTGGGGGCGCCGATAGAGCTGCAGGAGCTAATTAAAGGGATAGGCCAGATGCAGGCGGGGAAGGCGCCGGGGCCGGATGGGTTCCCGGTGGAGTTTTACAGGAAATTTGTGGACTTGGTGGGCCCAGTGCTGGTGAGAGCCTTTAATGAGGCGCGCGAGGGGGGGGTTTTGCCCCCAACAATGTCGCAGGCCCTGATCTCCTTGATTTTGAAGCGGGACAAGGACCCGGTCCAGTGCGGGTCCTACAGGCCTATCTCCCTCTTAAATGTAGATGCCAAGCTGTTAGCAAAGGTCCTGGCAACCAGGATAGAGGATTGTGTGCCAGGGGTAATCCATGAAGACCAGACGGGGTTCGTGAAGGGACGCCAACTTAACACAAATGTCCGGAGATTGTTAAACGTGATCATGATGCCGGCAGTGGAGGGGGAGGCGGAGATAGTGGTAGCGCTAGACGCGGAGAAGGCATTCGATAGGGTGGAGTGGGAATACTTGTGAGACGTTGGAAAGGTTTGGGTTTGGGGAGGGATTTATCAAGTGGGTAAAGCTGCTCTATTCGGCCCCGATGGCGAGTGTGGTAACAAACGGGAGGAGGTCAGAATATTTTGGGCTCCATCGAGGTACTAGGCAGGGATGTCCCCTATCCCCCTTACTCTTTGCATTAGCGATTGAACCGTTAGCAATGGCACTGAGGGGTTCAGGGGGGTGGAGGGGACTGACAAGGGGAGGGGAGGAGCATCGGGTCTCGCTCTATGCGGATGACCTGTTGCTGTATGTGGCAGACCCGGAGGGGGGAATGCCGGAGGTTATGGAAATACTAGCGGAGTTCGGGGACTTTTCGGGATATAAATTAAATCTGGGGAAAAGTGAGGTCTTTGTAATACACTCGGGAGACCAGGGGGAGGGAATTGGGAGGCTCCCCTTCAAAAGAGCAGTAAAAAGTTTCAGGTACTTGGGGGTGCAGGTGGCAAAGAACTGGGGGACCCTCCACAAGCTGAACTTTTCTAGGCTGGTGGAACAGATGGAGGAGGAGTTTAAGAGGTGGGACATGGTGCCGCTGTCGCTGGCAGGGAGGGTGCAGTCAGTTAAAATGACGGTCCTCCCGAGGTTCTTGTTTTTGTTCCAGTGTCTGCCCATCTTCCTCCCTAGGGCCTTTTTCAAGAAGGTAACGAGTAGTATCATGGGGTACGTGTGGGCACATGGCACCCCTAGAGTTAGAAGGGTCTTTTTGAAGCGGAGTAGGGATAGTGGAGGGCTGGCGTTACCCAATCTTTCAGGATATTACTGGGCGGCAAATGCATCGATGGTACGAAAGTGGATGATGGAAGGGGAGGGGGCAGCTTGGAAGCGTATGGAGATGGCGTCCTGTGGCAACATAAGCTTAGGGGCACTGGTAACGGCACCATGGCCGCTCCCTCCCGCGAGGTATACCACGAGCCCGGTGGTGGCGGCCACCCTCAAGATCTGGGGGCAGTGGAGGCGACACAGGGGGGAAGTGGGGGGTTTGATAAGGGCACCACTAAGAGGGAACCACAGATTTGCACCGGGAAATACAGGAGGGGGATTTCTGAGCTGGCAGAGGGTGGGCATTAGGCAACTGAAGGACTTGTTTATAGAGGGGAGGTTTGCGAGCTTGGGAGAGCTGGAGGAGAAATTCGGGCTCCCCCCGGGGAACACGTTCAGGTACCTCCAAGTGAAGGCATTTGCCAGACGACAGGTAGAGGGGTTTCCCGTGCTTCCCGACAGGGGGGCGAGTGATAGGGTGCTATCAGGGGTCTGGGTCGGGGAGGGGAAGATCTCGGACATTTATAAGATTATGCAGGAGGTGGAGGAGGTACCAGTAGTGGAGTTGAAAGACAAGTGGGAGGTAGAGCTGGGGGAACAGATAGAGGATGGGACATGGGCAGACGCCCTAGAGAGGGTCAACTCGTCGTCGTCATGTGCGAGACTGAGTCTTATTCAATTTAAGGTACTGCATAGAGCCCACATGACGGGGACAAGGATGAGTCGGTTTTTCGGGGGTGAAGACAGGTGTGTCAGATGTTCGGGAAGCCCTGCGAATCATGCACACATGTTTTGGGCATGTCCGGCACTGGAGGAGTTCTGGAAGGGGGTGGCAGGGACGGTGTCGAGAGTGGTGGGGTCCAGGGTCAAGCCAGGATGGGGACTTGCGATCTTCGGGGTTGGGGTGGAGCCGGGGGTACAGGAGGCGAGGGAGGCTGGAATATTAGCCTTTGCGTCCTTGGTGGCTCGGAGGAGGATCTTGATTCAGTGGAGGGACGCAAGGCCTCCAAGTGTTAACACCTGGTTAAACAACATGGCAAACTTCATCCAATTGGAAAGAATCAAATTCGCCCTGAGAGGGTCGGTGCAGGGGTTTTTCAGGCGATGGCAACCCTTCCTGGACCTCTTAGATCAGAGATAGAAACTGGGGTCGTGACAGCAGCAACCCGGGAGGGGAGGGGAGGGCGGGAGGGGAGAGGGTGGGGGGGAGGGGAGGGGGGGGATAACAACGAAGGAAACACGGTATCGGTGGTGTCACGGGCAAGGCCTGCCCGAGGACACTGCCAGAAACAACAAGATGGTCTGGCGGCCAGTTCGTCGGCGGGGGGGGGGGGGGGGGGGGGGGGGGGGAGGCAAAAAAAAAAAAAAAAAAAAAAAAAAATGTCGGCCACTGATTTACAAACTTTTCCTGCCCTCCTGGCAACAGTGAGAACATTTCCTTTGAGAGCCTCCTTAAACCTCACGCCTTTACAAAGCATTTAAGTATGACCCAATCTATCCTTTTTTGGATTGGCATTTATTTGTTCCTTACATTTCTGAAATGCTTTTAAGTGCTTTCCTTTTATATTAGAGATGCTACATAAATGCTAGTGCAGTTCTGATGTCCCTCAATTCCCAGGCCCACTCATTCTAAATAATCCCAGTCTTAAAAGGTTCGCGCACTGCTTCCAAATTCATGAAAGAAACAGTCATAAACATCCTTTGAACTTACTGCATTTGCAAAGAAAACTGCCATTTACCTTGTTTGATGCTTTAACTCCTATGAAAGTCTGTTTCAGAGGCACAGGTCGAAAACGTCCATCAAAGAAAAACAGTCCAATATATGGATTTACATGGAGGAACGTGGCTACATCAAGGAAGTTTGGCAGGGTGGCTGATAAACCTAGAATTCTGATCATACTTTGGGTGGACTCAACCTGCAAGAAAGAAAAATGTTTTTTGTAACCAGTTGTAGTAAACAGCTTTATTTAGGATATCTTTTAGTTAAACTTCATATCATTTATACAGTGACTTTGCCAAAAATAAGTACTACTGCATTCATGTATACAACTACGCAGTCTATACAATCTCCTACAAATTAATATATATTGTTATTGCATCAATATGTAAACCAAAAATGAGAAGTCACATGGCTTGTATGTTGATCCAATAAATGTCATTTGATAATGGATCTGCAACCAAAACAGTTTTCTAAATACCTTTTCACAAAAGCTCTTTTTCAATACCACCAACTGGGCTAGCTATATAAATGTTGTGGCTACCAGAGCAGATCAGAAGCTAGGAATCCTGCAGCGAGTAACTCCCTCCCCCCCAACTCCAAGCTTGCACACCATCTACAAGGCACAAGTCAGGAGTGTAATGGAATACTCTCCACTTGCCTGGATAAGTGCAACTCCAACAACACTTAAGAAGTTCAACACCATCCAGGACAAAGCTGCCCGCTTGATTGCTCCCCCTTCCACAAACATTCAATCCTTTCACCACCGACGAACAGTGGCAGCTGTGTGTACCATATACAAGATACGTTACAGGAACTCATCAAGGTTCCTTAGACAGCACCTTTTAACTACCATCTAGAAGATCAAGAACAGCAGAAACCTGGGACGTAAAGAGGTTACCCTACAAGTCACTCACCATCCTGACTTGGAACTATATCACCATTCCTTCACTGTTGCTAGGTCAAAATCTTGGAATTCCCTTCCTAACAGCACTTTGGGTGTATCTACATTTCAGGGACAAAAAGGCAACTCACCACCATCACCTTCTCAAGGGCAACTTGGGATGGGGAATAAATGCTGGTCTAGAAGGCAATGCCCACAAGTGGAAAAAAAATACAATTGACAGTTGAACGGTTGTTTGGGGTAGGCAAAAATGTGGGGTTGAGGTTACAATCAGGTCAGCCATGAACTTATCAAATGGCGGAGAAGGCTCGAAGGGCCATGTGGCCTACTCCTGTTCCTAATTAGTATGTATCTACTTGTGTAAAGAGTAACCTGGCCAAAGAGTCCTGTCAAATCCCACTGAAGAGAATTAAAATTGTTGAAAACTTTCAGGGTTGAAGAGCTCACGTACATCATTGCCTGAGTGGTCAGAAAAGTTGATTTACTTATCAGAGAGAAGTGTCTTTTAACATCATCCACAAAGCCAGTAATGCATTAACAACATCAACCACAACTAATCAATTTGTGCTTCAATTACAGATATAAATCAAGTTCAAAAATGTTAACTGCACTTATTTTGAAGACCATAAAAATATATTACAGTTTGACTATCCTGTGGAAGTAGGACACACGGGCAATCAAATTTCTCAACACATAACAGAGACTGAAAACTTTTTCTTATAATTAGAAGCAGTTTGGAGAAAGTTTACTCGATTAATAACTGCAGTGGGTGGGTTTTTAAAAATGTATTTATGGGATGTGGGCATCACTGGCTAGGCCAGTATTTATTGTCCATCCCCAATTGCCCTCGAGAATGTGGTGATGAGCTGAGTTCTTGATCCGCTGCAGTCCATGTGGTGCAGGTACACTCACAGTGTTGTTGAGGAGGAAGTTCCAGGATGTTGAACCAGCGACAGTGAAGGAGCGGGCAATATATTTCCAAGTGAGGATGCTGAGTGGCTAGAAGGGAAATTTCCAAGTGGCAGTGTTCCCATTTGTCTGCTGCCCTCGTTCTTCTAGAAAGTAGAGCTTGTGGGTTTGGAAGGTGTTGCCGAAGGAGCCTTGGTGAGTTCCTGCAGTGCATCTTGTAGATGGCACATGCTGCTGCTACTGTGCATCAGTGGTGGAGGGAATAATTGTTTGTGGAAGAGGTGCCAATCAAATGGGCTGCTTTGTCCTGTTGAGCTGCTTTGAGTGTTGTTAGAGCTGCACTCACAAAGGCATGTTGAAAGTATTCCATCACACTCCTGACTTGGTGCCTTGTACATGGTGGACAGGCTTTGAGGAGTCAGGAGGGGAGTTACACACCTCTGATCTGCTCTTGTATCCTCAGTATTTATAGGGCTAATCCAGTTCAATTTCTGGTCAATGATGAACCCCAAGATATTGATAGTGGGGGATTCAGCGATGATAATGCCATAGAATGACAAAGGGCAATAGTTATATTCTCTCTTGGCATGAATGTTACTTTCTCCTTTCCAGCACAAACCTGGATATTGCATCTGGGGAGTCATGAATGGCGTTGAACATTATGCAATCATGAGCAAACATCCCCCCTTCTAACCATGATTAAAGGAAGGTACCTGATGAAGCAGCTGAAATGATTCAGCCAAAGACACTACCCTGAGGAACTGTTGCAGTTATGTCCTGGACTGAGATTATCATTATATCCCGACAGTGCAGAAGGCGGCCACCCAGCCCTTCAAATGAGCGTTCTACTACCCAGATCCACTGCCCCACCCACCCCAGTCTATCCCAGAACCGAACCTGCACAAAGGGATAATTTAGCATAGCACATCTTTGGATGTGGATAAAACCAGAGACCCCAGAGGAAACCTACGCAGACATGGGGAGAGTGCGCAAACTCCACGCAGACAATGACCCAAGGCTTGAATTGCACCTGGGTCCATAGCACTGTGAGGCAGCATTGTTAAACAGTATGCCACCGATTGACTTCCAACCACCACAACCGTCTTCCAGCGGAGGGGGTTTCCTGATTCCCATCGACTCCGGTTTTGCACAGGTTCCATGATGCAACACTCGATCAAATTCTGCCCTGACGTCAAGGGCAGTTATTCTTATCTCACTGCTGGAATTTAGCTCTTTTGTCCAGGTTTGAAACATGGTTGTAATGAGGTCAGGAGCGGAGTGACCCTGGCGGAACCCAAATTGAGCATCAGTTAGCAGCATATTGCTGAACAAATGTTACCTGATAGCACTCTTGTTGATCCTTTCAATCACTATACTGATGATCAAGAGTAGACTTAATGGAGCAGTAATTGGCAGGCTTTGATTTGCCCTGCTTTTTGTATACAGGATGTACCTGGCAATTTTCCTCATTGCCGGGTAGATGCCGGTGTTGTAGCTGTACTGGAGGGTTAACAAGTTCTGCAGCTCAAATCTTCAGTACTATTGTAGGATTGTCAGGACCATTGCCGTTGCTGCATCCAGTGCCTTTGGCCATTTCTTCAAATCCGGTGGAATAAAGCAAGTTGGCTGAAGACTGGCATCTGTAATGCTGGGGACTCCAGAGGAGGCCGAGGTGGTTCATCCTCTCGGCACTTCAGACTGGAAATCATTGTAAATGCTTCAGCCTTATATTTTGTACAATGTTCTGGGCTCCATAATTCTTTGAGGATGGGGATATTTGTGGAGTCTCCTCCTTCAGTGAGTTGTTTAATTGTCTACCATCATTCATGTCTGCGTCTGCGTGGGTTTCCTCCGGGTGCTCCTGTTTCCTCCCACAGTCCAAAGACGTGCAGGTTAGGTGGATTGGCCATGATAAATTGCCCTTAGTGACCAAAAAAGTGAGGAGGGGTGGGAAGGGTGGGCGATATGTTCCTGGAAGGGAGCTTTGCGAGTTTGAGGAGTTTGGAGGAGAAATTTGGGTTGGTAAGGAGAAATGATTTTAGGTACCTACAGTTGCGGGACTTTGTTCGTAGACAGGTCCCATCTTTCCCACGCCTCCCGCCAATGGAGATCCTAGACAGAATAGTCTCTAGGGGGGAAGAAGGGGAGGGTAGAGTCTTGGGTATTTATAAGGTGCTCATGAGGGAGGAAGGGTCCCAGACGGAGGAAGTGAAACTTAAATGAGAGGAGGAGCTAGGCGGGGAAATGGAGGACGGGCTGTTGGCAGAGGCCCTGAGTAGGGTAAATTCGACCGCGACATGTGCCAGGCTCGGGCTGATTCAATTTAAGGTCGTTCACCGGGCCCATATGACGGTGGCTCGGATGAGCAAATTCTTTGGGATAGAGGACAAATGCGCTAAGTGCGCGGGAGGACCAGCGAACCACGTTCACATGTTTTGGGCATGCCCTAAGCTTAGGGGGTACTGGGAGGGATTTGCGGGCGTCATGTCCCGGGTGCTAAAAACAAGGGTGGCGATGGGTCCAGGGGTGGCAATTTTTGGGGTTTCGGAAGACCCGGGAGTCCAGGGGGAGAAAGAGGCCGATGTTTTGGCCTTTGCTTCCCTGATAGCCCGGCGATGAATACTATTGGCATGGAGGGACTCAAAGCCCCCGAAGACTGAGTTGTGGCTTGCGGACATGTCGAATTTCCTGGGTATGGAAAAAATTAAGTTCGCCTTGAGGGGATCTGTACAGGGGTTCGCCCGGAGGTGGCAACCATTTGTTGACTTCTTTGCGGGAGAGTGAGCGTCAGCAGGGGGTTGGGGGAGGGGGGGGTGTAGAGTAGAGTAGAGTAGGAGGGATAAAATGGTGGGTAGTACCGATGGGAGAGGAGCGGGCTTGTGCAGTATGTTACGATTGAAGTATTGAAAGTACATGGATGTTTGCCCATTTCTGCCTTTTTTGCTTTCTTTCTGTTGATGTCTGTAACTGTTTACAAAGCCAAAAACTACCTCAATAAAATTGTTTATTAAAAAAAAAGTGAGCAGGGGTTATTGGGACAGGGTGGAAGTGAGGGCTAAAGTGGGTTAGTGCAGACTTGATGGGCCGAATGGCCTCCTCTGCACTGTATGTTCTATGAGAGAACATAGGTACCAGAACAGTAACAGAAGAACAAAGATAGAAAAGCAGAGTGGATAACAAACAGAGGCTTTTTAAAGCTAATTTATGTTTGAGCTACATTAGAACATACAGTGCAGAAGGCGGCCATTCGGCCCATCGTGTCTGCACCCAACCCACTTAAGCCCTCACTTCCACCCTATCCCAATAACCCCTCCTAACCTTTTTGGACACTAAGGGCAATTTATCATGGCCAATCCACCTAACTTGCACATCTTTGGAGTGTGGGAGGAAACCGGAGCACCCGGAGGAAACTGATGCAGACACGAGGAGAACGTGCAGCCTCCGCACAGACAGTGACCCAGCAAGGAATCAAACCTGGGACCGTGGCGCTGTGAAGTCACAGTGCTATCCACTTGTGCTACCGTGCTGCATTAGATGCAATAAGAGCATTTGAGACAACCAATGTAGGCTGGGGAAAATATTTTCATCACCTATTTTTCCGATAGGGGATACTTTGAATATTGCTTCCCCTTAAGTCAGCTATTTCTGTGTGGAACCCAGTGTCTGGACTAAAAGAAAGCCTCATTAGCTTTTGCTCATAAAAACAAACCAGATGTAACTTTTCAGAATTGAGCCCTGCTAAATACAGCTATCTGCCAGCTTGTAGAATATGATCACAGTTTAATCAATACCTCTGTAAATCAGAGAACAAACCTCGGTCATCTGTATTAATTTAAGCATGAATTAATTCCATCAATGATATAATGTAGATTAATTACTATATTTAGTAATTACAAGGATAATTCATCAGGCATGGAAAATATTCCAGTTGCTCTTTGGCAGGTTTCCCAGCAACAATTGCAGTCAAATTCATGAGATGTCTGTGCTAGTTACACTGGTCTCGAACTACATTTTATGTCAAGCATACAATTAGGCAAAATAACAATAAAGTATACATTCTTTATTGTTATAAATAGAAATATATTTACACTGATGCAATACTTTGTTGAATAAATAAAAGTATTTCACTGATCAGTAGATCTGTGTTTAAAAGAGGAAGATTCCAAACAATTCTGAACAATTTCCTGGGCTTCTATGACAAAGTCACAACCTCAGGGCACAATGGAAAGCTTTACTTTGCAAAATATCTGGACTTCTAAAAGATTCTGGCACTGTTCCATGCAGAGAATTAAAAAAGAATCTTCAGACATTCAAGCGGGACAGGTATGGTTAGCAAGGGAGGAGTTTATTGCCAATCCCTGGATCCAATGAGATCCACCATGTGATGGTGGGTCTTCCTGGGCAACTAGGGAGCTTGGTCCAACTAAGTGGCCTGCTAGGCAATGCAGAGGAAAATTAATGATTAATCTTGTTAGTGAGGACTAGAAGTCATATATATACACAAATATTCTGGACTGGCTTCTCCGGTCCCCCAGCCACGTATTTTGTGACGGCGTGCTATTCACTGGCAGCGGAATTCTCTCTTCCCACTGCTCGTCAATGGGAATTCCGGGAAGCTCAGACATCTGTTGGGTAATTGCCCTGCAATGGGGACCATCGGAAAATACAATATAAATCGCAAACTTCGGATGGTTCCTGCTGTCTTACCATCTCCATTCACCCATCCTCTCTCCCACAGGATCCTTCAGCTATCTCTCCAGCCTGTCCATTACCCCCGCCCCACACACCCAACTACTCTATCTCCTGCTACCCCCACCACTGACAACCCAACCATCACCACACCACCCTCCACACTTCCATAAATTCTATCCACTTACTTTATACATTTACCTTCTCCCTGGTTTCTCAAAGCAGTCAGATTAACTATTTTCCAGCAACCAGAGAGTTGGAAGGTCAGGCGCGATAGGAGCCGCTTCATTTCCAGGAAAGTAGATTAATTGTAGTGGGATGGCAATCCAACTCTGATTGCCACTCCACCCAAGTTATGGGCTATCTATTGCATTTCACTTCAGAGATATATTTTTCCTCTGCCTTTAATCAATTTTTCACCAATTTGCTATCTCACCTTTTTAGTATCATAGTCTTTTAGAGGTCAGTTCTGCAGAGTTTTATGGACGTGAGTTTCGTTAGAGTTTTCCACACAAATAGTACAGGAGAAGGGTTTTCGGATTCTCAGGCCATTGAGACCAATGGAGGAAGAAGCACCTGAAAAAATTAGAGGGAATGTTCTCGCTGAGAGCGCAAAGTGTACTGTTATGAGGATTTGAACTAGTCTGGCTGCGAGTGAGAAAATAGCAAAAAGACGTAGAAATGAGAGCAGAAAATAGAGAAATAAACAACAGTAAAATATGAAATATTCTCTCAATGAAAGATTGGCAAAGGTGACAAAGGAAGCATTAAATTGGAAGTACACCAATGTCTATAGTATGACTAATAAATTCAGTGAGCTGCAGACATACAATGTTACCAGGTTAAGATGTGGTTGCAGTTGTGGTAATAAGAAAGGCAAATGGAATTGTGCCATTTATAGCTAAAGGAGTATAAAAGTAGGGACGTGTTGCTGCAACTGTACAAGGGATTGGTGAGACCGCACCTGGAGTACTGTGTAATTTTGGTCCTCTTATTGAGAAGGGATGTAGTTGCATTCTAGGCAATTCAGAGGAGGTTCACTAGATTGCTTCCAGAGATGAGGGTTTTGTCTTATAAAGAGAGATTGAGTAGGTTAGGCCGATACTCTTTCAAGTTCAGAAGAATGAGAGGGGATCTAATTGAGGTATATAAGATGATAAAAGGTATTGCCAAAGTAGAGCGGATGCTTCCTCTTGAGGCAATCTAGAACGAGAGGCTATAGCTTTAGGATAATGGGTAGCAGATTTAAAACAGAGATGTTTTATTAGAGTGGAGAAAGTACTTCTCTCAAAGGGTCGTGAATCTGTGCAATTCACTTCCCCAGAGTGCGGTCGGGTGGATGCTGGGACATCGAGTAAATTTGAGGGGATTAGACAGATTTTTAATTAGTAATGGGTTGAAGGGTTGTGGAGAACGAAGTGCAGTTGAGGCTGAGATTAGATCAACCATGATTGTAATGAATGGCGGAGCGGGCTCGATGGGCTGAATTGCCTATTCCTGCTCCTCGTTCTTATGTACTTATGTTCATTAACGTGGCTCAAACAAGATCAGAAATAGATTTTTAATATTCTAGTTCATAAGTATTCAGGAACGATACACAAAAAAATTAAGATAACAAAGGATGATGTTACAGTCATAAATATAAAGAATATGTGATCTTTGTTTAAGTAGAGCTCCAAATAGTTAGAAAGATAAAAGACATGCATTTATTTAACAACTTTCATATTCACTGGATGTTCCAAAGTGTTTTACAGCCAATCAAGTTCTTTTACATCCATCTTTTACATCCATCTGAGAGGATATTTGAGGTCTGTTTATCATCTCATCCAACTAATGAACGGAGTCGGCACGTTCTCCCCGTGTCTGCGTGGGTTTCCTCCGGGTACCCCGGTTTCCTCCCATCGTCCAAAGATGTGCAGGTTAGGTGGATTGGCCACGCTAAAATTGCCCTTAGTGTCCAAAAAGGTTAGGTGGGGTTACTGGGATAGGATGGAGGTGTGGGTTTAAGTAGAATGCTCTTTCCACGGGCTGGTGCAGACTCGATGGGCTGAATGGCCTCCTTCTGCACTGTAAATTCTATGATTTAAAGGCCTCATCCCACTGCCAATGACATTTTCCAAATGGTGAATGGTTACTTTGTCACCTGGGGTGACTGCCCAGTAAAAGCTTACAGCCTCCCGGCAGGGTTGGGGCATTGCAGATGTAGGTCACTCCTGATCAGGCACTCCTGATCCACAAAGTGTCCTTCCATAAGAAAGGGTTGGCGCCACTAGAAGACCGGCCCTTGCAATCAGCCTCCGTCTCTCCTCGGTGAGGCTTGACTAATTAACGAGCCTCGAACCCACTTATCTTCACTTGATGCCTCCTCCATTGTGGCTAATCGGGACTGATCGCAATACTGAAGAGCTGTCAGCCGTCTGATTGGCTGGAAGCCCTCAAGATGGAGAACATCCTTCCTGAGAGGAGTGAAAGCCAAGACTGCAAGCAACCTCTTCTTCATTTGGATGGGGAAGCAGTTATAGTCCAATATCAAGACTAACAATTAATTCAACGGTTTCATTTGTCATGATGTGAATGGTTGTGGTGTCACTAGGAATGTGTCTAAACAACCCTCAGTTGCTTGAGGGAAAGCCACAGGTAGAACATGAGGAACAGCTCAAACTGTGATTGCGGACACCCAAGTCAGACATTGTCCACATACTGAACTTGGAACCTTATAGAAGACCTTCTGAAAATTCTAATGTATTACACCTATGATTACATCTATGATGCTAGTTGCACATTCAAAAACTCTCTAAAAGATCGGTTAAATGTTTTCCTTTTCATAAATAATAATCTTTATAAATTATGTTCCAAGCACACTGTTACCACATCCTTAATAATAGGTTCTATCCCGAAAACTAACCTTCACCCTTTTATTTCTTTCCAAAGTGATATTTGTGTCATTTTTAGCATCATAGAATCATAGAATTTACAGTGCAGAAGGAGGCCATTCGGCCCATCGAGTCTGCACCGGCCTTTACAAAGAGCACCCTACTCAAACCCACATCTTTACCCTATCCCCGTAACCCAGTAACCCCCACTTAACCTTTTTGGACTAAGGGGAATTTAGCATGGCCAATCCACGTAATCCGCACATCTTTGGACTGTGGGAGGAAACCGGAGCACCCGGAGGAAACCCACGCACACACGGGGAGAACGTGCAGACTCCGCAGACAGTGACCCAAGCCGGGAATCGAACCTAGGACCCTGGAGCTGTGTAGCAACTGTGCTAACCACGATGCTATTCTGCTGCCCATTATCTCATCCCTCACGAACAAATTATGTCACCCCATCGCCTCCTGCTTATCTTCCCAGTCCTTCTTAAAACACCATTTCTTGCAAAATAATTTCCAACCAACATCCAATGTTAAATAGGTTTCTCTCACCTCTTTCCTCCCTTTAAGAACATAAGAACTAGGAGCAGGAGTAGGCCATCTGGCCCCTCGAGCCTGCTCTGCCATTCAATAAGATCATGGCTGATCTTTTTTGGACTCAGCTCCACTTTCCAGCCCGAACACCATAACCCTTAATCCCTCTATTCTTCAAAAAACTAACTATCTTTATCTTAGAAAACATTCAATGAAGGAGCCTCAACTGCTTCACTGGGCAAGGAATTCCATAGATTCACAACCCTTTGGGTGAAGAAGTTCCTCCTAAACTCAGTCCTAAATCTACTTCCCCTTATTTGGAGGCTATGCCCCCTAGTTCTGCTTTCACACCCGCCAGTGGAAAAAACCTTCCCACATCTATCCTATCTATTCCCTTCATAATTTTATACGTTTCTGTAAGATCCCCCCCCCCCCCCCCCCCCCCCACCACCACCACCACCACCACCACATCCTTCTAAATTCCAATGAGTATAGTCCCAGTCTACTCAACCTCTCCTCGTAATCCCACCCCTTCAGCTCTGGGATTAACCTAGTGAATCTCCTCTGCACACCCTCCAGCGCCAGTATGTCCTTTCTCAGGTAAGGAGACCAAAACTGAACACAATTCTCCTGGTGTGGCCTCACTAACACCTTATACAATTGCAACATAACCTCCCTAGTCTTAAACTCCATCCCTCTAGCAATGAAGGACAAAACTTCATTTGCCTTCTTAATCACCTGTTGCACCTGTAAACCAACTTTTTGCAACTAATGCAGTAGCACACCCAGGTCTCTCTGCACAGCGGCATGTTTATCATTTAAATAATAATCCCTGTGCTGTTATTCCTACCAAAATGGATAACCTCACATTTGTCAACATTGCATTCCATCTGCCAGACCCTAGCTTATTCACTTACCCTATCCAAATCCCTCTGCAGACTTCCGGTATCCTCTGCACTTTTTGCTTTACCATTCATCTTCGTGTCATCTGCAAACTTGGATACAATGCACTTGCTCCCCAATTCAAAATCATCTTTGTAAATTGTGAACAATTGTGGGCCCAACACTGAACCCTGAGGGACACCACTAGCTACTGATTGCCAACCAGAGAAACACCCATTAATCTCCACTCTTTGCTTTAATTAACCAACCCTCTATCCATGCTACTACTTTACCCTTTATGCCATGCATCTTTATCTTATGCAGCAATCTTTTGTGTGGCACCTTGTCAAAAGCTTTCTGGAAATTCAGATATACCACATTCATTGGCTCCCCGTTATCTACCGCACTGGTAATGTCCTCAAACAATTCCACTGAATAAGTTGGACACGACCTGCCCTTTATGAATCCGTGCTGCCAGAACGGTTGCGTCTGCCCAATGGGACAATTTCCATCCAGATGCCTCGCTATTTCTTCCTTGATGATAAGATTCCAGCATCTTCCCTACTACCAAAGTTAAGCTAACTGGCCTATAATTACCCACTTTCTGCCGACCTCCTTTTTTAAACAGTGGTGTCACGTTTGCTAATTTCCAATCCACCCGGACCACCCAGAGTCTAGCGAATTTTGGTAAATTATCACTTGTGCATTTGCAATTTCCCTGGCCATCTTTCAGCCCTCTGGGATGCATTCCATCAGGGCCAGGAGACCTGTCTACCTCTAGCCCCATTAGCTTGCCCATCACTACCTCCTTAGTGATAACAATCATCTCAAGGTCCTCACTTGCCATAACCTCATTTCCATCAGTCACTGGCATGTTATTTGTGTCTTCCGCTGTGAAGACCGACCCAAAAAACCTGTTCAGTTCCTCAGCCATTTCCTCATCTCCCATTATTAAATCTCCCTTCTCATCCTCTAAAGAACCAATATTTACTTTAGCCACTCTTTTGTGTTTTATATATTTGTAGATGCAGTACTGGATGAGCAAAAATCAAATAATAAATAAAATATTGGGAAAATTGAAGCCATTGTTTTTGGTCCGTGCTCCAACCTCCATTCCCTAGCTACCAACTCCATTTCTATTACTAGAAACAGTCTGAGATTAAGTTTGCAAACTTGCTATCACATTTGACCTGAAAATGAGCCTCTGACCTCATATACATGGCGTCACTAAGACAGTCTATTTCTGACTTCATATCACCCACTAGTGTCTCAACACATGTGCTGCTGAAACCTTCATTCCTGCCTTTGTTAACTCCAGATTTAATTATTTCGACACATTCTTAGGTGCTCTCGCACATACTACCCTCCATAACCTTGAAGTCAATGCAAAACTCTGCTGCCCTTGTGTTAATTCATAGCAAGCGCTATTCCCTACCATCTGTATGCTCACTGACTTACATTGGCTCGCTGTCAAGTAACAAATTGATTTTAAAACTCTAATCTGCATTTACAAATTACTCTTTGGCCTCATCGCTCCCTATCTCTGCAATATCCTCCATCCACAACACACTCCACAGTATCTGCACTGCTCTTATACATCCACAATCCTACCATTGTACAATCAGCATTCTGTGCCGCGACGCTAACATTTTAAGATGACAGCTAATAGAGTTTCCCGAAACTTTACTTGATTGCCTTTAGGGGTCATAAGAAATTGCCCAGCATTTCCAAATTGCTGCAGTTGTCTATGCTCTTTCGGGAGAATTGCCTAACAAGGAAGAATGAGTAAATAGCATACATAGACTTTGCCATGTAGGATAGCGCAGGTTTAGCAGACCAGATGGACTTTTGCCGTCTGTTTTGGATTCTATATTTCAAACAAACAACGCAAGCAATAAGTTAGGTTGTAAGAATTAGTAGGAATTCAGTAATGGGGAAAAGGCAGGAAAATGGGGATGAGAAAATATCAGCCATGATTGAATGACGGAGCAAACTCGATGGGCCAAGTGGCCTAATTCTGCTCCTATGTCTTTTGGATAAAACAGGCAAATGTCCTAAAACATAGCAGAAGAAAATTACTGTGAAAATACCAATTCCACAAATTAAATAGAGTTTCATTCACAATTAAAAACCTACGGTTCATACTATCTGACTTCGGTCTATCGCCCAGAAGTTATGAGAGACACAATTTTTAGAAATTTCCAATCGAACAGAACATATTTCTCGAAAAGAAAATGCATCAGCCATTCAGCCTCTTCAGCCATTCAATAAGATCCTGGCTTATCTGTTTGCGTTACGGGTTCTACATTCCCAACTACCCCTGATGACCTTTGATTCCCTTGCCTAACGAGAATCTATCTAACTCTGCCTTAAAAAAATTCAGTGACCCTTCTGAGCTAGACAGTTCCAAATTCGCACAACCCTCAATGAAAAGAAAATCTCTTCATCTCTGTCCTAAAACAGCGACCCTTTAAAACAGTGCCCCCAGTTCTGGACTCACCCAGAAGAGGAAACATCCTTACCACGTCTATTTACATACTTCAATCAAGTTACCCCTAATTCTCCTAGACAGCAGTGGAAACAAGCCCAGCATGTCCAACCTCTCCTTATAAGAGGTATTAATCTAGTAAACCTCATTTCAGACTGCACATCATCACTGTGCCCCAGTTCATTTGTGTAAGTCCAGTAAGTAATCTGCACTGCTGCATTAGCTCTTTATCTTCTGAAAGGAAAGAATTATAGTACTGGAACACTTACAAAACGGACAAAAATCACTGGGTCACAAGACATCCAATTTAATGTGACCATAAGAAATCCTTTTGACGGAGTTTAATAATGTTGAATTTACTCCAAACCTTTAGACGCCTTTCTTCCTGGCTTGTCAGACATTAGATTTTTAGAGCGCTCTTTTAAAAAAGACAATTCAGCAATATTATTCTTAATGTGGCAATAGCTTTTTGGTAAATAAATACTTGGCACATAGTATCGCACAATACATCATCAGTTCCCCCAATCTCAAAGTTGGCAACATCAGCAAACTGTTAGCAATGAGATTTAAGATCAATGGGGCCCATTTCAACTTGCTGAACTGACAGTCACAAAATGCTAAATACGTCACCAGGGGCTGAGTAGTCTTATTGCCCTGCGTTTTTTTCTTGACTTTAAAATTCTCATCCGTGTTTTCAAATCCCTCCACACCTGTCTCCACCACTGTAATCCCCTCCAGTGGCACACCCCTCCGAGCTATCTGTGCTCCTCTATCACTGGCTTCTTGTGAATTCTCAATTGTAATTACATACGAATTAGGAGCAGAATAAGGCCACTTGGACCCTGAAACCCACTCCATGATTCAATTAGATCATCGCTGATCTGCTTGTAACCTCAATTCTACATTCCCACCTCCCCCGATAACCTTCCACCCCCATGTAAATCAAGAATTTATCCATCCTTGCCTGAAAAATATTCAAAGACTCGGCTTCCACCAAGCTTTGAGAATGAGTTCCAAAGACGCACTACCCTTTTGAGAAAAAAAAGATTCTCCTCATAACTGTGTGATCCCTTATTTTAAACAGTGAGTTCCAATTTGTGATTACTGCACAAGTGGAAACAGCCTCCCCACATCCATCCTGTCAAGATGCCTCAGGATATTATCTTTCAATCAAATTGCCCCTTACACTTTTAAATTCCAGTGGATACAAACCTAACCTGTCTTTTCTCATAAAATAACCTGCCCAATCCTGATATTAGTCTAGTATTTCTTTGAACTGTACCTAATGTCCACTATGATTGCTCCACCATTGGTGACAATGCCTCAGTCATCAAAGCCCCAAATCTTGGAATTCCCTCTTGACACTTCCCTGCCTCGTTTTCCTCCTTCGGGACATTCCTTAAACTCTACCTCTTTGACCAAGCTTCTGGTCACTTGACCTAATATCTTTGGACATAGCTTGGTGTCATACTTTGTTGTATAATGCTCCTGTGAAGCTTCTTGGGATACTAAATTACATCAAAGGCACTCTATTGTCTATCCATACACAGGAATTGGGCATCACTGGTCAATCCAGCATTTATTGTCCATCCTTAATTATCTTTAGGAAAAAGAGTTTGAGTAACTTTCTTGCACTATTGCAGACCATGTGCTGAAGGTACGCCCACAATGCTGCTGGCAGTTTGGTACAACATGTCGACGTTCTTCATAGATCCTAGAATTTACAGTGTAGAAGGAGGCCATTCAGCCCACTGGATTTACACCGGCACTTAGAAAGAGCACCCTACTTAAGCCCAGGGCTCCACGATCCCTGTAACCTAGTAACCCCATCTAATCTATTTTGGACACGAAGGGCAATTATGCAGGCCAATCCACCGAACCTGCACATGTTTGGACTGTGGGAGGAAACTGGAGCACCCGCAGAGACAGGGAGAACGTGCAGGCTCCACATAGACAGTGACCCAAGCCGGGAATCAAATCTGGGACCCTGGAGCTGTGGAGCAATAGTTATAACCACTGTGCTATCATACTGCCCACCATCAGGACATTAGCAAAAATACCCAACATAAAGTGCATACTTCATGAGGACAGAGGACTGATTGGAAGAGGCATTGGCATGGAAACAAGCTGCTATAGTGGGACTTTAACCCATGTCCCCAGAGCATTAGCTTGGGCCTCTGGATTACTAATCCAGTGACATTACCACAATGTCACCCTCTCCCCATGACACAAGTGATATTTCAAACCAAAACAAATTAATCTCACTCTACACAAGAGTCAGTTTCTCTATTCTGAACAAAACAGTAGGCATGAAAATGTGTATGGGTACCTAGAATTGAGTTTTTCTAAACCTTTGGTCTTCGTCTTGATAAATTGGTCTGGAATGTATACATTGGAATTTGCTAGACACAAAATTAATTTGTGTCTTGTCACATGGCTTTTTGATAAATAAACACAATGGTATGAAGGACTGTCCAAAAAAAACCTTCCAACGCGACCTATAACTAACACCACGGGTGGAATTCTCCGACTCCCGCAGGATTGGGAAATCACCCGGGGCCGGCATAAATCCCGCCCCCACCGTGGCCGGAATTCTCCGCCACCCGGGAATCGGCGGGAGTAGGAATCACGCCCCGCCAATCGGCGTACCCCGCGCGGCGATTCTCCGGCCCGCGATGGGCCGAAGTCCCGCCGCTGACAGGCCTCTCCCGTCGACGTGGTTTAAACCACCTCTGGTGCCGGCGGGATTGGCGGCGCGAGCGGGCCCCCGTGGGAGGGGCGATCGGACCCCAGGGGGTGCCCCCAAGGTGGCCTGGCCCGCGATCGGGGCCCACTGATCGGCGGGCGGGCCAATGCCGTGGGGGCACTCTTTTTGTTCCGCCGCCACGGCCTCCACCATGGCGGCCCCCCTACCGCGCATGCGCCGGTGGTAACGTCAGCAGCCGCTGACGCACCGGCGCATGCACGGACCGGCGAAGGCCTTTTGGTCAGCCCCGACGCTGGGCGGCGTAGCGCCAGAGACCGTTGGCACCAGTTTTGGCGCCATCGGCGGAGTGGAAACCATTCCGGCGCGGGCCTAGCCCCTAAAGGTGCAGAGAATTCCGCACCTTTGGGGAGGCCCGACCCCGGAATGGTTGGCGCTACTCCGGGACCCCCCCCACCCGCCCCGCAGGGTAGAGGAGAATCCCGGCCCATATGTGCAGGACTTGATTTCCTAATTTCATACTGTGCCGAACGCACCCCCCCCCCCCCCCCCCCCCGTGCATGGCGAGAGTTTCCTCCGGGTGCTCCATTTATCTCCCACAAGTCCAGAAAGACGTGCTTCTTAGGTGAATTGGACATTCTGAATTCTCCCTCAGTATACCCAAACAGGCGCCGGAGTGTGGCGACTAGGAGATTTTCATAGTAACTTTATTGCAGTGTTAATGTACGCCTACTTATAAACTAATAAAGATTATTAAAATTGTTTCAACTGTTGCAAAAATTTGGGCAACTGTTTTATATTGTAAACAGCTTGCAAAGTATTAGAAGAATGGGAGACAAACAATCTAGGGAAAGTCAAATTTAAAAATTGTTTGTTGAAAGAGAAGTGATGTGGTATTTAATTGAGCAAATATTCATCCAAGCGGTTGATTTACAATTACTGTCCGATCATTGATCATCTGAAAACAGGTGACAGACTAAGGAAAGCGGAGGTAGGGAATCTCTGCTCCTTGGGCGTCTCCAGGTCCAGCTGATGCAATCTTCAGCTTGGCCTTTTTTTTTTAATTTATTCAAATTTTAACCAACAAAACAAAGCAAAACAATAACCCCCCCCCCTATACAAAAGCAATAAATTAACAAAAATAATGAGCATGAAACCATGAAATCACACACCCATCCCCCATAGCGAACATGTAACCCCCCCACCCATCCATCCCCCCCCATCCATCCCATCCCCCCCCACCCACCCATTCCCCCCCACCATCCCCCCCCCCCATCATCTCCCCCATTCCCCCCCCCACCATTCCCCCCCCCATCATCCCCCCCCCCCGTGTTGCTGAAGTTGACCACCCCCTAATACTCCACCAGGAAGTCTAGAAACGGCTGCCACTGCCGAAATAACCTTTGCACCGACCCTTTTATGGCAAACTTGACCCTCTCCAGTTTGATGAACCCAGCCATGTCGTTGATCCATGATTCCGCGCTTGGGGGCTTCGCATCCTTCCACTGTTAAAGAATCCTGCGCCGGGCTACCAGGGACGCAGAGTACCGGCCTCTTTCACGTCCTGCACTTCCGGCTCCGATGCTACCTCAAAGATTGCGAGCCCCCTGCTCGGCTCCACCCTGGAGCCAGCCACCTTTGATAAGGTCCCCGCAACACCCCTCCAAAAGCACTCCAACGCAGGACACGCCCAGAACATGTGGGTGTGGTTTGCTGGGCTCCCCGAACACCTGTCCTCTCCCCCAAAGAACCGGCTCAGCCTTGTCCCAGTCATATGCACCATGTGCAGCACCTTTAGTTGGATTAAACTAAGCCATGCGCAAGAGGAGGAGGAATTCACCCTCCCCAGAGCATCCGCCCACGTCCCCTCATTGATCTCCTCTCCCAGTTCCTCCTCCCACTTCTCTTTCAGCTCTTCCACCGAGGGCCTCCTCCCCCTCCTGCATTACTTGGTAGATTGCCGAGATCCTCCCCTCGCCAACCCACACCCCCGAGAGCACCCTGTCCTGAACCCCCCTTGGCGGCAGCAGTGGAAACTCCGCCACCTGCCACCTAACAAACGCCCTAATCTGCATATACCTGAAGGTCTTCCCTGGAGGGAGACCCCCACCTCCCCTCCAATTCCTCCAAGGCCACAAACTTCCCATCGAGAAAGAGGTCCCCCATCCGCCTGATACCTGCCCTGTGCCAGCTCAAAAACCCTCCGTCCATCCTCCCTGGTACAAACCGGTAGTTCCCCCGTATCGGGGACCAAACTGAAGCCTTCACCTCCCCCCATGCCGCCTCCACTGCCCCCAGATTTTGAGGGTAGCCACCACTACCGGACTCGTAGAAGACCTTGCTGGGGGGAGCGGCAACGGCGCCGTCACCAGCGCCTCTAGGCTCGTGCCCACACAGGACGCCACCTCCAACCTCTTCAATGCCGCCCCTCCCCCTCCATCACCCACCCACGTATCATTGCCACGTTCGCAGCCCAGTAGTACCCACACAGGTTGGGCAGCGCCAACCCACCCACTTCCCTATCCTGCTCCAGGAATACCGTCCTCACCCTTGGGGACTTCTGCGCTCACACAAACCCTGTAATACTCCTACTGACCCTCCTGAAAAAAGCCTTGGGGATCACGATGGGTAGACACTGGAATAGGAACAGAAACCTCGGGAGCACCGTCATTTTGACCGACTGGACCCTGCTCATTAGGGAGAGTGGCAACACATCCCACCTCCTAAACTCCTCCTCCATCTGCTCCACCAGCTTCGTAAAGTTGAGCCTATGCAGGGCCCTCCAGCTTCTGGCTATCTGAAACTCATCTCTGCCCTTTTCAGCGGAAGTTCCCCTATCTCTCTCTCCTGGTCCCCCAGCGTACGACAGCCGATGCTAACCCCCCCCCCCCCTCCAGTTCCTCGACTCCCTCAGCACCATGGCCAGGGGTTCAATCGCCAATGCAAACAGCATGGGAGACAGGGGGCACCTCTGCCTTGTCCCCCGGTACAACCGAAAGTTCTCCGATCTCCTCCCATTCGTCAACACACTCGCCACCGGGGCATCATACAACAGTTTCACCCACCTAATAAATCCCTCACCAAACCCCAACCTCTTCAAAACCTCCCAAAGGTATCTCCACTCCACCCTGTCAAAGGCCTTCTCCGCATCCATCAACGCCACTATCGCCGCCTCCCCGTCTACCGCCGGTATCATTATGACATTGAGAAGCCTCCGCACATTAACGTTCAACTGCCTCCCCTTCACAAAACCCTTCACAATATCTTGGCCAGCATCCACATTGAGGAGCGAAATCAGCCTATATGATCCACATTGAAGGGGGTCCTTATCCCGCTTCAGAATCAATGAGATTAACGCCCTGGACATCGACGGGGTCAAAGCCCCCCCTCCCTTGCCTCATTCAATGTCCTCACTAGCAGCGGGCCCAGCAGGTCTGAAAACTTCTTATAAAATTCAACCGGGAACCCATCGGGTCCCGGTGCCTTCCCTGACTGCATGCTCGCCATCGCATTAACCAGCTCCTCCAGCTCAACTGACGCCCCCAGACCCTCCACCTGCTCCTCCTCCACTCTCGGGAACTCCAGCTCGCCCAAAAAGCGGTCCATTCCTCCCTCCTCCACTGGGGGCACTGACCGGTACAACTCCTCATAGAAGGTCCTAAACACTCCGTTAATGCCCCTCGCACTCCGCACCAGACTCCCTCCTCCATCCCTAATTTCCCCTATCTCCCTCGCTGCCTCCCGCTTCCGGAGCTGGTGCGCCAGCATCCGACTCGCCTTCTCCCCGTATTCGTATACCGCCCCTTGCGCCCTCCTCCACTGCGCCTCCGCTTTCCTGGTGGTCAATATATCAAACTCCGCTTGGAGACTACGATGCTTCCTCAATAGCCCTTCTTCCGGGAGCTCCGCGTACCTCCTGTCCACCCTCACCAACTCTTCCACCAACCTCTCCCTTTTCTCCCCCTCTCCCTATGTGCCCTGATGGAAATCAGCTCCCATCTAACCACCGTCTTCAGCGCCTCCCAGACCACCCCCACCTGCACCTCCCCATTATCATTCGTTTCGAAATACCGCTCTATGCACCTCTGGACCCACCCGCATACCTCCTCGTCTGACAGCAGCCCCACCTCTAACCTCCACATCGGGCGTTGGTCCCTCCCCTCCCCCAGCTCTAGATCCACCCAATGCGGGGCGTGATCTGAGATGGCTATTGCCAAATATTCCGCCCCTACCACCCTCGGAATCAACGCCCTGCTAAAGACAAAAAAGTCAAACCGGGAGTAAGCCTTGTGGACATGAGAGAATAACGAGAATACCCTAACCCCCGGCCTCATAAACCTCCAAGGATCCACCCCTCCCATCTGGTCCATGAACCCCCTCAGCACTGTGGCCGCCGCCGGCCTCTTACCCGTCCTGGACCTGGAGCGATCCAGTGCTGGGTCCAGCACTATATTGAAATCTCCTCCCATTATCAAACCCCCAGTCTCAAGGTCTGGAATCCAGCCCAGCACACGCCGCATAAAGCATGCAACGTCCCAATTTGGGGCGTACACATTAACCAGCACCACCCGCTCCCCCTGGAGCCTACCGCTCACCATTACGTTTCTGCCACAACTATCCGCCACCACACTCGACGCCACAAATGACATACCCTTCCCCACCAAAATTGCCATCCCCCTGGTTCCTCCCATCCAACCCCGAATGGAACACTTGCCCAACCTACCCCTTTCTCAACCTCACCTGATCCGCCTCCCTAAGGAGCGTCTCCTGGAGCATAGCCACATCCGCCCCCAGCCCCTTCAAATGTGCGACCACCCGGGCCCACTTAACCGGCCCATTCAGCCCCCTTACATTCCATGTGACCAACCGAATCGGGGGGGCTATTCGCACTCCCTCTCCACCGGTCAGCCATAACTCTTCCTCGGCCAACCACGTGCCCGCAGTCCCCGCACGGCCCGTTCCCCACAGTGGCAGATCCTCACCCTGACCCCTCCTAATACCATTAGTTCCCCTTCGGCCCTTCCAGCAGCAATCCTGTACACCCCCACCCCCCCCCCCCCCACCCTAGCTGCGTTGCCCCTCTCGTTGTACTTCCGTAAGTCAGCTGACTCCTGCTGACCCCGGCTGCTCCCGCCACCCCAACGACCCCCCCCCCCCCCCCCCCCCCCCCCCCCCCCCCCCCCCCCCCCCCCGGTGTAACACTACCACCCTTCCCCCCGACCGGCACAGTCCCCTCCCATTCCGACTCCAGCGCGGGAAAAAAAGGCCCGCGCCACAACGGGCCTGCAGAACATTCCCCACGGGTTCTCACAAGAAAAACAAAATCAAAAACCAACACAAAAGAGCAAGGGAGAACAGAGCCTCCGAACACTGTACATCAGTCCCCCACCCCCCCTCAATCCTCAGTCCGAGTCCAGCTTCTCTGCCTGGACAAAGGCCCAGGCCTCTTCCGGGGAGTCAAAGTAATACTGGCAGTCTTTATAAGTGTCCCAGAGGCACTCCGGCTGTAACAGGCCAAACTTCACCCCTCTCTTGTGCAGCACTGCTTTCGACCGGTTATAACCGGCCCTTTTTGTCGCCACCTCCGCACTCCAGTCCTGGTAAATACGGACCTCTGCATTCTCCCACCTGCTGCTCCTCTCCTTCTTGGCCCACCTCAGCACACATTCTCGGTCGACGAACCGGTGAAACCGCACCAGTACCGCCCATGGCGGCTCGTTCGGCTTGGGCCTTCTCACCAATACTCGATGGGCCCCCTCCAGCTCCAAGGGCCCTTGGAAGGACCCCGCTCCCATTAGCGAGTTCAGCATCGTGACCACGTAGACCCTCAAGTCCGATCCCTCCAGCCCCTCCGGGAGGCCCAGGATCCGCAAATTCTTCCGCCGCGAGCGGTTTTTCATTTCCTCCAGCCTCGCCTACCATTTCTTGTGGAGCGTCTCGTGCGACTCCACCTTCAGCGCCAGGCGTAGGATTTCGTCCTCATTCTCTGAGGCCTTTTGCCAGACCTCGCGGATCTCTTCCCCCCTGGGCCGTCTGAGTCGCAGTGAGCTTGTCAAGTGAGGCCTTTAGCGGTTCCAACAGCTCAGCTTTCAGCTCCCTGAAGCAGCGATGCGCTCACTGCTTCCACGCTGCCAATTCCCCGCCCGCCGCCATTTTGGTCTTCCTCCCTCGCACCTTTCTCTGCTCCAGAGCCGATATTTTGACCGCCCCGCTCCTGATCCAGTTCATCCACCGGCAGAGAAGCGTAGCTGATGTCTTCCCACACCGGGAAAAGTCCGTCCAGCGCCGTTACGGGCCCTCAAAAGAGCCCAAAAGTCCGAAAATAGCGGGAGCCGCCGAACGTGCGGCTTAGCTCCACATCACTGCAACCAGAAGTCCCCTTCAGCTTGGCCTTTGCCCAACTGTTTTGGGTGGGAAACTGTTTGAATATGTAAACTGTGAATGTAGGAGGGGGCCGGTGCAGAGACAACTGCAATATATGTGCATGTACTGAATGTATACCAGTGCAAATATTATAGTGATAGATGCATACTAATATATCTATAATCATATGCACACACAAGCCATAAATATACACAACCAATATATGCAATACAAAATCCTAAACACTGCTTCCTAACGGAACAAGTTGTGAGGCATCATGGGTTTTTTAGCCAACTAGCTTGGCCATATATGTAAACCCTTTGTTCCCACGGGTTCACATTGAAAAGGCCTATCTTTGCAAGACAATCTTTTATCATCAACTGCCCTTCCAGAATGCTGCTTGTAACACAGAGGTGCAGATAAGATAGTCCTAGTGCATAGGTATCCAGGGAACCCAAGAAAAGCTAAGAAGGAAGGATTCCATCTGTTCCTGAGCAGACTGCGCAGCCCTGCACTGCCTAGCAACCAATATTTATGGAATTTGGGTCCAGCCGGCATAATGCTCATGATCTCATGTGTCCAGCGACAGACGCTTATGATTTGCAGCCAACTGCTCCCCACTAACGGAATAAACCGTTCCACGTTGAAGCATACCAGTGTCAGGTGATTCTTCTGGATTCTTTCCCACTAACAGGAATCAATGCAGAAGGGTTGACAACAGCAATCATGAAGTAAAAATGAAAGGAGTATGCATCACAAATGCTCCACCTATTTGTATTCAGAGGCGAGAGTGATTATTCTTCCCATCATGGCAGGATTTGACGCAATGTGGTATCAAGGAACCCTGGGAAAACTGAAATTAATGGGAATCAGGGGTAAACTGTCCACTGGTTGGAGTCATAAATAGCACAGAGGGAGACAGTGATGGCTGTTGAAGGTCAATCACCTCAGTCCTAGGACAATGCTGCAGGAGCTCTTAATGATAGTGTCCTCGGTCTAACTATCTTCAACTGCATCATCAATGATCTTCCCGACATCATGAGGTCAGAAGTGGGGGAAGTTTGCAGATAATTGTTCAATGTTCAGCACCATTCATGACTCCTCAGAAACTGAAGGAGTCTGTATCCACGTACAGCAGCACCTGGACAACATTAGGCTTGGGCTAATAAGTGTACCAGGCAATGACCTTCTCAAACAAGAGAGAACTTAACCATCACCCCTTAACAATCAATGACATTATCAATATTAAATCCCCCCACTATCAACTTTCTAGGGGTTACCATTAACCAGGAACTGAACTCTCCACTTGTCTGAACGAGGAAAGCTCCAACGACACTCAAGAAGCTTTGAAACCATCAAAGAAAAAGCAGTCCACTTGATTGGCATCCCATCCACCACCTTAAACATTTACTCCCTCCACCAGCGATGCACAGTGGCAGCAGTGTGTACCATCTACAAGATGCTCTACAGGAACTAAGGCCCCTTTGACAACACCTTCCAAACCTCTGCCAACTCAAAAGGACAGGGCAGCAGACTCTACATCGCCTTCATTTCACTGTTACTGGGTCAAAATCCAAAATCCTGGAACTCGCTTCGTAACAGGACTGTGGGTGTACCTACACCACATGAACATAGAAGCAGGAGTAGGACATTCAGCCCCTCGACGCTGCCCCGCCTTCAATGAGATCATGGCTGATCTGTGACCTAATTCCAAATACCTGCACTTGGCCCATATCCCTTTGTATATTTGCTTAACAAAAATCTTTCTATCTCGGATTTAAAATCAGCAACTGATCTAGCTTCAACTGCTGTCTGTGGGGGAGCATTCCAAACCTCTACCACCCTTTGAGTGAAGAGGATCTGGCCTGCAACAGTTCAAGAATCATAGAATCTTTACAATGCAGAAGGACGCTATCGAGTCTGCACCGACTCTCCTAAAGTGCACCCTACCTAGGCCCACTCCCCTGCCCATCTGTAATCCTGTAACGCCACCAAACCAACTCAGAAGAACCTTCTCAAGGATAATCAGGGGAGGACAATAAATATCATCCTAGCCAGACCCCGTGAAAGAATTTTTAAATTTGCATTGAGTGGCCACTCTATCAGTCCTTGCATCTGCTCTTCAAAGGAACCTCAAGCCTGATTTTTATTTATTTTTCAGAATTCATGAGGAGCAGGGATATTCCTCCTGTCATTCGCTCCCCCTGGGATTATCCTGCTCCCTCTTCTGTCAACCTCGCAACCAAGCTCTGCTCAGCATCGATACTAGGTGATCTCCCACTCTCCCCCAATTGGTCAGCTATATGTTTAGTATATACAGCTCATCCACTACACTCAGATGAAATTAGAACGCAAAAATTTCATGCCTCTCAAACCTGGCTTCAGGTCCATGCCTGTTTCATCATAATTGTTTTACTGCAGGCTTTAAGGCACCACATTGCTTGAAACTGTTCAAGAAGCATGGAGTAACACAATGAAAGCACAACTATATTTGGCTAAAATTGTCAACAATGCCCCTAACTGTCTGAGGATGGATGATGCCATGGTCCTATAGATAATGCTTGAAGCAGAACATAGAATTCAAGAGCCTGAAATCATAGCATACCTGCTCTCCAAAGGATTGGGGTAATATCCATCTTTTGTATCTATGACGTGTAATTAATTACAATTAATTATTGAAATGGCTAACATATTGGTTGTCTTTTCAAATTCTTTTATAGCAGCTCCTTTCAAATGAAATGAAATGAAAATGAAATGAAAATCGTTTATTGTCACAAGTAAGCTTCAAATGAAGTTACTGTGAAAAGCCCCTAGTCGCCACATTCCGGCACCTCTTCGGGGAGGCTGGTACGGGAATTGAACCGTGCTGCTGGCCTAAATAAAAGCAAATTACTGCGGATGCTGGAATCTGAAATGAAAGGGAAAATGCTGGAAAATCTCAGCAAGTCTGGCAGCATCTGTAGGGAGAGAAAAGAGCCAACGTTTCGAGTCCGATGACTCTTTGTCAAAGCTAACAGACAGAGAGAGTGGGAAATATTTATACTGTGGAGTGAGAATGAAAGATTAGCCATAGCCACAGAAACCCAGGGAAACTTGGCGTTATTGGCCACAGAAACCAAGGGGAAAGAGTGTTAATGGCAGTCCCCAGAAAGGACAAAAGATGTGAAAGGTCAAACAGCAGGGAAACTTCCATTTTCAGAGCATGAGCAGTTGTGGGTCTAACATCAGAGGTGCTGCTGGCCTGCCTTGGTCTGCTTTCAAAGCCAGCTATTTAGCCCTGTGCTAAACCAGCCCCATGAGCCAGAACCCCAAAATAGTATGGGCCTCTTAAGTGGTGACTAGGGGCTTCACAGTAACTTCATCGCAGTGTTAATGTAAGCCTACTTGTGACAATAAAGATTATAAAAAGATCATTAAAACAAAATATTGCTTTGGGACTCAGGTATAGCCACTCTACGAACTGCGGGCGAAATTCTCCAACCCCCAGCAAGCTTTAAGGCAATCCCGCCGCCCGCCACGGAGAATGGCGGGGGCCGGCGTGTGAAGCTACGGGTTTCTGTGCTGCCGTTATTCTCTGGCCCGGATGGGCCGAAGTCCCGCCGCTGAGAGGCCTCTTCCGCCTCCATAGTTTGAACCACCTGTGTGCCGGCGGGATTGGCGGCGCGGGGCTATCGGACCCCGGGGGATGCCCCCACGGTGGCCAGGCCCGCGATCGGGGCCCACCGATCGGCGGGCAGGCCAGTGCCGTGGGAGCACACTTTTTCTTCCGCTGCCGCCACAGCCTCCACCATGGCGGAGGCGGAAGAGAATCCCCCAGCGCGCATGCGCCGGTGGTGACGACAGCGGCAGCTGACGCAACGGCGCATGCGCGAACCGGCGAAGGCCTTTCGGCCAGCTCCGGCGCCGGGCGTGAAAGGCCGTTGTTGCCGGTTTTGGTGCCAGTCAATGTGGTGCCAACTGTAGCCACCGAAGTTGGCCATTCCCTAAATACAAAATGGAGGAATGCAAAGCTTACAGGTTAAAATGGACAATGTTCACACAGCACAAGCAGGCTGCACCAAGCCAATGTGTATTCTGCCTGCTAAGAGAGCAGACAGCACCGAAACGAACATTCCACATACTAATGAGGCAATCTCCGGGATAGTTAACATAGTAATGGAACGATCCCAGGGACAATGGACACAAATAGGGAAGTGATGCAACAGTGTATGAGAAACCAAACACCCCGGCACCAGCGGGGTCCGAAAACAAAGCACCTGAAAACCCGCCCAGTAGCCAAGGAACAGCCTCAGTATTGGGGGGGATTCAAACATATCGATTGGGAAGAGACCCAATCGATTCCCAGCAGGAAAAGGGTCTGCCCAAAAGGGCGCGAAGCCCTGGGACCTATAAAAGACAGGTCCCACACTTAGTTCGTTCTTCTTAACCAGCCCTCCTCTCTGGACCAGCATTTTGACCAGCTTTTGCCAAGAAGAGCTTGAACGAGAGAGAGGAGAGGTTTGGGACAGCAGCCGCCAGCAAGCAAGTCTCACAACGATCGCTACCAGAGATAGACACTCCTGACCCCTTCTAACCCGTACCAACCTGAAGTCTGCAGACCAGAGCAGAGCAAGAGGCCTTGACCCCTGATCCGGCAGTTCCCTTCGAGATAAGTATTGGTTTATTTAGCGGTAGGAATAGTTTAATCCTCTTAGCGTGTGCATGGGTAGTATTATAATTGTATTATAATAAACTCAGTTGTTTGAACTTACTAATTGGTGTATGGTTTTATTGCTTTGAACTTGACCTTGAAGCTTGTGGCGGTATCTTAACGATACCTAGCGACTCCAGAGCTAAGTAACGAAACAGAGCCAAATTGAGTGTTAAGCACACTCACCCAGAACGAGCAACACAACCGCTCCGGCGCCGGCCTAGCCCCTCAATGTGAGGGCTTGGCCCCTAAAGGTGCGGAGAATTCCGCACCTTTGGGGAGGCCCGACGCCAGAGTGGTTGGCGCCACTCCGCTACGCCGGGTCCCCCCACCCTGCCGCGTAGGGGAGAATTTCGCCCTGTATGTCTGTTTGGGCACAAGTTTAAAACACTGCTTTGTTCTTTAATTGTACATGTGGGGCTAGGGATAAACTTCCATTTTCGGAACATGAGCAGTTGTGGGTCTAAATTAGAAAACAGAATTTCAAAGGTTTGATTGATTGATTAATTGTCATATGTACCGAAGTACAGTGAAAAGTATTTTTCTGAGGCCAAGGGAACGTACACAGTAGACAAAAAGAATAATCAACAGAGTACATTGACAAATAGTACATTGATATGTAGTGACTGGTTAGTGAGAAATAAGGGCCAAACAAAGCAAATACCTGAGCAAGAGCAGCATAGGGCGTCGTGAATAGTGTTCTTACAGGGAACAGATCTGTCCGAGGAAGAGTCGTTGAGGAATCTATGAGAAGTAATAGAACTAAAAGCTAACAAGCCGAGTTGCGGCAGTAACATAGTGGCATTGCCACTGGAAGAGTAATCCAGAGACCCAGAGTCATGCTCTGGGGACCCTTGTGCGAATCTCACCATGGAAGATGGTGAAATTTGAATTCAGTAAAAATCTGGAAATAAGGTGACCATGAAATCATTGCCGATTGTCGTAAAAACCCATCTGGTTCACTAATGTCCTTTAGGGAAAGAAATCCGTTGTCCTTCCCTGGTCCAGTCGACATGTGACTCCAGATCCACAGCAATGTGGTTGACTCTTAAAAGCTCTCAGGGATGGGCATTAAATGCTGGCCCAGCCAGCGACACCCACAAACCATGACCAAATAAAAAAAGTCCCTAGATCCTGAGGGACTTCAGAAGTAGCTACTAAGATACTAGATGCAGTGGTTTTAAATTTTCTAAAATTCCCTAGATTTTAGAAAGGTCACTTCAAATTGGACATTGTAACTTCACTGTTCAAGATGGGAGGAGACAGAAAGCAAGCAACTACCGACAAGTTAGTTTCACACTGGTCACAGAGAAATACTGGAATCCATTATTATTAAATTGCTGATTGTCACAAGTAGGCTTCAATGAAGTTACTGTGAAAAGCCCCTAGTCGCCACATTCCGGCGCTTGTTCGGGAAGGCCGGTACGGGAATTGAAATGGCGCTGCTGCCACTATTCTGCATTGCAAGTCAGCAATTTAGCCTACTGTGCTGAACCAGCCCCATAGAGGAAGGGGCTATTGAGATTGAGGAAGATTATAGCAGGATATTTAGAAAATCATAATTTGATCAGGCAGAAGCAATATGGCTTTCTGAAAGAAAAATCATGTTTGACAAATTAATTTGGGTTATTTGAGGAAATAACAAGCAACATGGATAAAGGAGAACATATGCATGTGGTGTTCTCAGGTTTCCAGAAGGCATTTGATAAGGTGCCGCATCAAAGGTTATTGCATAAAATAAGAGCTCAGGGTGTAGGGGGGGTTAACATACTGGCATGGATAGAGGATTGGTTAGCTAAGAGGAAACAGAGAGTAGACATAAACGGGTCATTTTCAAGTTGACAAGATGTAATGAGCAGAGTGCCACAGGAATCAATGCTGGGGCCTCAACTATTAACTATATTATTTACTTGGATGGTGGGACTAAATGTACGGTTATAAAATTTGCTGATGGCTTAAAGGTAGGTAGGAAAGCAAGCTGTGAAGAGGACAATAAGGAGCCTGCAAAGCAATATACATGGGTTAAGTGAGTGGGAACAATAATAATAATAATCACAAGTAGGTTTCAATGAAATTACTGTGAAAAGCCCCGAGTTGCCACATTCCAGTGCCTGCGGCGATGTGGGAGAATGGCAACTTGTCTACTTTAGCAGGAAGAATAAATAAGCAGCATATTATTTAAATGGGAAGAGATTGCAGAACACTGAATAACAGAGATCTGGGGGTCCTGGTATATGAATCACAAAAAATTAACAAGCAGATACAGCAAGTGATGCAGAAAGCTTTTTTTGTATTTGTTCATTGGATGTGGGCTTTGATGGCTAAGCCTACATACATTAGTCATCACTAATTGTCCTTGAGGACGTGGTGGAGTGCAGCCTCCTTGAACAACTGCAGTCCATATGGAGTAGGAACACAGACATTACTATTAGGAAGAAAGTACCAGGATTTCAACCCAGTGACAGTAACGGAAACGGCAATGTAGTTCAAGTCATGGTGCTGGTGTTCGCATACTGCCTTGCCCTTCTAGGTAGCAGAGGACACTGGTTTGGAAGGGGCCATTGATGGAGCCTTGGTGAGATGCTGCAGTGAATTTTGTAGATGGTACACACTGCTGCAAACGTGTGCTAGTGGTGGAAGAAGTGAATGTTGAAGGTGATGGATGGGGTGCTAATCAAGCAGGATTGTTTGTCCTGGATGGTGTCAAGCTTCTTGAGTGCTGTTGGAGCTGCACACATCCATACAAATGGAGAGTATTCCATTGCACTCCTAACTTGTACCTTATGCATGGTGGACAATCTTTCGGGGGTCAGGAGGCGAGTTACTCTCTGTAGAATTCTTAGCCGCTGACCTGCAGTTGCAGCCGCAGTAGTAATTATCTCGCTGGTCCAGTTCAGTTTCTGATCAATAGTAACCCCCCCAGGATACTGATAGTTGGGAAATTAACTGTTTATTTCAAGAAAAATAGAATATAAAAGTAGGATATGCTTTGCTACAATTGTATACGGTATTCACGAGACTACATCAATACCACACCAGTAATGTGTACAGTTTTGTCACCTTATTTAAGAACAAACATTATTGCTTTGGAAGCAGTTCGAGAAGGTTCACTCGACTGATTCCTGGAGGTTGGGCATGTATCCATTAGAGTTCAAAAGAATGGTGGGCAATCTTATTGAAACATAGAAGATCCTGGGGGTACTTGGCTGGTTTGATGTTTCCACTTGTGGGAGAGGGTATAACTAGGGGACAGAGATCGAAAATAAGGTGTCTCACATTTAAGATGGAGATGAGGAGAAATTCTTCTTGTGAGACAATAGACCTCTTCCCAGAGAGTGGGATAGGCACAATTATTGAATATTTTTAAGGCCGAGTAATGTAGATTCTTGATTGATAAGGGAGTCCAAGGGTATTAAGGAGCAGGAAGGAAAGTGGAGTTGGGGTCACAATCAGATCAGCCATGATCTTATTGAATGGTGAAGCAGGGTTAGAGTGTTAGAATGGACTACTCCTCCTCCTAATTCTTATGATCAATAGATTTCATAAGTTACGCTACTGCATTAAACATCTAACTAGTAGCAGGTACAGCTCGAAATAGTGCCACATGAAAACAGCAATATACAAATCACAACAAGATATATTGTTTACATCTTCTACAAATGATATATTTACATCCAAACTTTCAGGCAAACAATGCAAGGAACACTACTGAAACAAAACGATTCCTGCACAGAAACACCTGTATGTCCAAAGAAAAATATCTTTCTTTCTTCTCACCATTTTGTATGCTAAATATTGTAGAGTAATCATTTTGAATCAGACCGGTTTACCTGCCGTAGTGTTCGTGCCACCAAGCTTTCAAGAACTGGTCCTCTATCTTCATGTAATAGGTGAACTTCATCTAAAATCAATAGTCTGACAATCTGAGACAAGGCAACATCACCAACACTTTTACGTGTTACCACATCCCATTTCTCAGGTGTTGTCACAAGCATCTGAAAAACAGGAAAAGAAACACATTCAACATTATATGGTATATGAATCAGAAATCAATCAATCAATCAATCAACATTTAATATTTTGAGTCCCCGCATGACTTCTCAATTAGATTTATCTAAACAATCCAAAATATATTTCTATAAAGTATAAAAGCAAATGAAATAAATTGCAATGCTGTGAAGTTTAATATTTTGACTAATAAATTTATCTGAAGCTTTGAACATTGACATAATATAACTAATACTAGAAATATCCTGCATCAAAGTAGGATTTGAAGTCCGAGCTACTGAAAAAGGCTCCAGTTAATGTAATAATCTAGATGTATATTAGAAGTGCATGCAGCAGACAAAATGTAGAATGTATGACTCAGAAACAGGCCGTTCGGTCCAACTGGTCAATGCTGTTGTTTATATTCCGAATGAGCCTCCTCCTGCCGTGCTTCATTTGACCTTATCAGCATAATTCTCTGTTCATTTCTCCCTCATGAATTTGTCCAGCATTCCTTTAAAAGCATCTATTTTATTCCCTTTAACTATTCCTTGTGATAGCGAGTTCCATCACTCTCTAGGTCAAAAGGTTTCTCCCAAATTCCTTACTAGATTTATTAGGGACAATCATATATTTACGTCCTCTGGTCTTGGACTCCACAACAAGTGGAAACAGCTAACCTAACAAATCCTTCATAAGTTTAAAGATCTCTAGCAGGTTGCAGCTAGGAAATTTATTTTCGAAAGCAACAAGCCCTGGCACATTCAATTGTTGAAATGAAATTAAATGAAAATCACTTATTGTCAAAAGTAGGCTTCAAATGAAGTTACTGTGAAAAGCCCCTAGTCGCCACATTCCGGCGCCCATTCGGGGAGGCTGGTACGGGAATTTTTAAAGCTGTCTCCAGATTACTTGATAACTTAAGCGATAACTGTTTTCTGGAAGGAGATCAAACCTATTGTTTTAGTAAAAGGGTTTCCTGGTTTATGGGATGTTGTCATTAAATTGAAACAGTTAAGGGAAAATTATTAGGGGTTATACATAGAGTACTGTAGCTGTGTGGGGTATTTATGTTGGTAGTTGATAAAAATGCTTTTTGTGTCTGTTTATAAAAATGTTAACTAAATTTGTATAATAAACTTTGTTTTTGATTAAAAGTGCTCAAGGTCTCTGTTGAATAACACCTGGAAGGTAGGCTCTTGTGCTCCTCGTAACCAAAATGAATAAACAGTTGTAGGTCAAGTGAACTCCATGATATACTTTGGAGTTTACTGAACCCTGGCCCATAACAAAGGAGTAGAAAATTGCAGGGGAATGGAATTAATTGAATAGCTTTTTCAAAGCGCCAGTATCAATACAATGACTGAATGGCCTCTGTTCATGCTGTTATCATTTTGTAATGGTGTGTGAATTTCTAACACTGGCCTTCCACATTCAAGAAGCTAGATGTTTCTTCTAAACTTTGCTTTAGAACAGTGGCTAGGACGGCACGGTAGCACAACGCCAGGGTCCCAGGTTCAATTCCCCACTAGGTCGCTGTCTGTGCAGAGTCTGCACATTCTCCCAGTGTCTGCGTAGGTTTCCCCCGGGTGCTCCGGTTTACTCCCACAGTCCAAAGATGTGCAGGTTAGGTGGATTGGCCATGATAAATTGCCCTTACTGTCCAAAAAGGTTAGGAGGGGTTATTGGGTTACAGGGATAGATTGGAAGTGAGGGCTTAAGTGGGTCGGTGCCTGCAGAGTTCTTTTTCAAATGATTTGGTGGCAATATCCATAATGTCCGATAGAACATAGTTCTCCTTAGAAATAAGAACTGTAAACTCTGAGGATATACAGCATTTCCATGAATGTTGGAAAGAAACCACGGCAATGGTGCCGCACAATTTAACCCTGGTTTGTATTTCAGGTAACCGCTCTGCACTGTTTATGTAGGATATTTCTGAATCTTCCACTGTTATTTAAATGCTGATCCTCACAAGTGGCATTGCTTTGAAGTAGATAATAATAATAATCTTTATTGTCACAAGTAGGCTTACATTAACACTGCAATAAAGTTACTCTAAAAAGCCTCTAGTCGCCATATTCGGGGCGCCTGTTTGGGTTCGCAGAGGGAGAATTCAGAATGTTCAAATTACCGAACAGCGCGTCTTTCGTGACTTGTGGGAGGAAACCAGTGCACCCGGAGAAAACCCACGCAGACACAGGGAGAACTTACAGACTCCACGCAGTGACCCAAGCCGGGAATCGAACCTGGGACCCTGGCGCTGTGAAGCAACCGTGCTACCCACTGTGCTGCCCATGATGTCTGTACTCTTTGTATGCAATGTGTGTTGTGCACCACTACCTGGTGTGAGTGACCAATCATTTTTATGTGTATTCTCAGTGTAAACAAGCGAAAAACAATTGTAAAGTGTCAAAGTATTAATTTCTAGCTAGCTAACTAATAAATGGAAAAATGTTATGGTGAGGAAACTGGTTGCAGTGCACAATGTTTGCAACTCACGATCCTTCTGCACAAAACATTGAGAATTTTAACGTGAAAGGTTACAAATAATGACCACTCACTCAACAGCTTTCTGAATTTCACATTTGAAAAGAAAAATCATCATCATCCACCCATTAACTTTCCTTCTCCCAGAAACACACCAAGTCAAATAAGAAACATCGGCTACTGCTATCCTTGCTCCCAGCTAGTAACAGAAATCTAGAAAGCAAAATTGACCCTGCGGCCTTTGAGAATATCTTCTACATTAACACCACCACAAACCGCCACCCACCCAACCCTCCCTCTTCCCATCACCAGTACCCCAGCTCCCAACGCCACCACAAAACAAAGTCCTGGGAACAAAGAAACAATTAATTCTTGTAATTTCAGTGAAATACTGCACCCTGAATGTTTTGTACAACTTTAATCATGCCAACCATGGAAAGCAACAAAAAGGACTGCAATCTGTTTCCATGACAATAGTATCCAGTCAGCCAGAAAATTTGCTAATACAGGTTTAATAAATCTGCATGATTACTCTATGCCACTCGTATCCGTCTGGGATCATAATGAAGTGTGTTGGTTTTCACTGAAAATAATGAGTCGTACAGATTCCTTTACATTACCCTGCAGGAGATTGAATGCATATTCCCATCGACAGCTTAATACCCCTCCTTCCTAAGATCAGTGTTCACCAAAATTTTAAATTCTGACAATAAATTACAAAGATTACCAGGAGATAAAAGTATGGTTTTAACAGCTTCCTGAAGACTGTGTTTAAATAACAATTTTGAAAGTGCATTTAAAAGGAAAGATAATGCCAGAAACACTTTTTTGGATTTACATAATTTTATTTGATCAGTTTCTGTTTCATAGTTTTCAGCCGTTTTACTATGCCTGTCTAGAGATTAACACCTCAAGAAAACTAAGTGCACACACAGCCTTTTTCTGACTGTGAATACCCTTGTCCGCATAGCCTGCCATTACCAAAGGCCATCTCAATAGGAATCTCCCTTTCCCCTTGTTTGACAGGGCTCATGTTGCAAGCAGAGTTGAACCTGCATACATCCCTGCACCATTCCACTAAGCATTTGTAAGGCAACTACCAGCACCACCACATGCAAATGAATTTGTGATTTAAATTATATTTGCTTTTTAATCACAAAAAGCAAAGCATCTTGAACACCAAAAACCAAGTTATGTTTCTGGAACAGCTAGACTCTTTAGCTTAATGGAGCTGTTATACAGAAACAAATTCCTTTTTTTTAATTCATCTGTGGGATGTGGGCAATGCTGGTTAGGCCAGCATTTATTGCCCATCCCTAGTTGCTCTTCAGAAGGTAGTGGTGAGTTGCTTTCTTGAACTGCTGCAGTCCTTGAGATGTAGGTACACTCACTGTGCTGTTAGGGAGGAAGTTCCAGGATGTTGCCCCACCAACAGTGAAGGAATGGTGATATATTTCCAAGTCAGGGTGGTGAGTGACTTGGAGTGGAATCTCCAGGTGGTGGGGTTCACAGGTATCTGCTGCTCGTCCTTTTAGATGGTAGTGGTCATGGGTTTGGAAGGTGGTGTCTGAGGAACTTTGGTGAGTTACTCGCTATAGGAGTAACTGGTACACATGGCTGCCACTGTTCGTCAGTGTGGGGTGGTGGTTTGAATGTTTGCTGAAGGGGAAGCAATCAAGCAGGCTGCTTGCTCTTGGATGGTGTCGCGCTTCTGGAGTGTTGTTGGAGCTGCACTCATCCAGGCAAATGAAGAGTATTCCATTACACTCCTGACTTATGCCTTATTGATGGCGGGCGGGCTTTTTGGGGGGTTGGGGGGGGGGGGGGGGGATCAGGAGGTGAGTTACTCGCTATAGGATTCCTATTCTTTAACCTGCCCTGGTAGCCACAGTATTAATGCTCTTCAGTACACCTTGTGTACTGAATTTAGGGATGGCCAACACATGTTGACATAGCCAGCGAAGCCCACATCCCGTAAAAATAAATTTAAAACCCTCTTTTCATGGGAAACTAGAATTACAAAGTTCGAGAGGAAAATAGCTTGAGGAAATTAAAAGCTCACAGCCTTCTTTTGTCAACCCTTTCATCATTCTTACAAAAAACGCCAACAACTTCACCATCTTCGTGAACACAAGGTCACTCGCTTTAAAGCATCCAAAATCCTCAATTCAACCCACCCTACCAACACCAGTGGTCCCAAACTACATAATTTTATATACCCATTTCCCATTGTTCACAGACTCATCACAACACTGCTACTGTTCTCAGACCCCACATCAATCCTCTTCTCACTCTCCAAACATTTGTGTTAGGATCCAGTTTCAACATCACACCCCAGCACCACTAGGTGAAGGAAAAGTGGATGCGTCTGTCATAATTAATTTCCCAAAGTTCTTTATTTTAGGAATTGTGCCTTGCGTTTGCAAAACTGCAAACGTCAGTCCATTAAAGTAGGAGGAAGGACACATCAAAGTTCAGAGACTACATACTTAATAGTTTAAAATCAATTGTAAGGAACTTACTAGATTCCTACTTGAGTGGGAGCAAGGATTGACTGTATCAAGGAACAAGGTGCTAACTTGGGACCTGTGTGCAGAGTGGAAAGGACGTGCTGCTTTTTTTTACTCCAGTAACTTGTGAATGTTCAAAGGCATTAAATGGTTAGCAAGTAGGTGATTGGTGAATTTCAAGATTTTATCCTGGTAGTTGAAACCAATACTGGGGAGATCCAAGTATTGCTTTGAACTTCTAGTTTAACCAGTTAAATTATTTGACGTAACTACAGGTAATAGTTGAATGATATTTCTAAACTTGTAACCTAGTTAGCTAAATAAAATACTTCACTTATATTCTGAAGGGTAGCCAGATCAGAATTCAACTCAAAAGCTTTATTAAACTATCTGAATGCTGTATCCCCACCCAGTAATGGCATAATCTCTCCAGGCTGAAAACACATCAACTCCCCAGGGATTCCCCCTGGACAAACAACAGTGCATTAGCCCAGGCTTTTTACTCTGGTCAATTTCACCTCTGGCTCCCAAAAGCTTTCTGGTCTTGCAAAACATTAATATTTTAATAACATGACTACTGCAGTCAAACATACTCCAACCGGGGCAGCACGGTAGGATTGTGGATAGCACAATCGCTTCACAGCTCCAGGGTCCCAGGTTCAATTCCGGCTTGGGTCACTGTGTGCGGAGTCTGCACATCCTCCCCGTGTATGCGTGGGTTTCCTCCGGTGCTCCGGTTTCCTCCCACAGTCCAAAGATGTGCAGGTTAGGTGGATTGGCCATGATAAATTGCCCTTAGTGACCAAAATTGCCCTTAGCGTTGGGTGGGGTTACGGGGATAAGGTGAAGGTGTTGACCTTGGGTAGGGTGCTCTTTCCAAGAGCTGGTGCAGACTCGATGGGCCGAATGGCCTCCTTCTGTACTGTAAATTCAATGAAATTCTATGAACCCAGGATTTTAATCCTTAAATTGCCAAATGTTTATAATCCAATATATCCAAAATCCTGAATTTGTTACAACGTGACTAATTTAATTAAACTGAAGACAATAGACTGCAAGGTTCAGAACATCAAAAAGAGGTCAGGTGTGAAAACAAGCAGTTTGAAGTGGAGATGAGCAGGGCTGAGATGGTGCACCAGTGGACAGCATGAACAGAAATGTATCTTCAGAAGATAAAGGTAGTGACTTGAAGTTAACAATTGCATTTCAAAAGGAACATGTAAATCGTAAATGGATGAAGCAAAGTAGGAAGTTTACTTTTATCCAAAAAGGAATGTAATGCACTAGAGTTAAAGTAAAATGCAAAAAAGCATATTCAATGAGAGATTGAAGGCGTATCAGTAGGTTGAGATCCTAAAGCAGTGTGTGCTGGAAACAGACATGTGAAAAAGCTACGCCGCCACCCTCAGAGAAAAGTGTTTGTGTCTGCAAGGCTTTGAGACAAGCTGCGACTTCCCAGTATCAAATGAGAGAGAGAGAGAAAAGCCTGTGCAAAACTTTCCCTATAGCAACAGTGGATTTGTGGTAATATTACTGTGATTTTTATAGATTAAAATCTATGAGGACTGTTACCCAAAGTGATGTTTATAAAGCAGTTAATAAAGCAGAAATCTTTCGAGAAATGTTTGAAGAAGTTCTGTTAACTGTGTAAATGCAATCTTCTGTCATTAAGTTATAGCTTTTCCCCCTTTTTAAGAAATGTTTAAACTTAAATTTTTTAAATATTCACAAGTGATTTGAAATTCTTTCTCCTGACTTCAGATACTTTCTCATACAGTACAAATTGCAAATCGTTGCAATAACCTGTTCTAGTTTCTCTTTGGACTATGGACAACCTGACACTTACCACCTGCCATATCATAACAGTAAAAAGGAATGCGGTTGCATGAGGGGACTGTGTAGTTAGACAATAGGCCAGTGTCTGCAGCCAAGAGCATTAGTTCTGAAGGCGTACCTGCCTCATGGCGGGAAAGGAACTTGGGGTGGGAGGGGAAGATCCACTGGCATGGTGCACATGAATGCCAACAACAACTGCACATGGATACCAATGACACAAGAGATTCTCCTGAGGGAGTATAAGCAGCTAGGATCTGTCGACTGTAGCCTCCGGAAATTCCTTGTCCCAGGCATGAGGGTGTCTTGGCTTTGGAATTTCCAGACCTTCGACTAGAACACTGTACTGGTGGCCATGGAAAATGTTATATTCAGGTGGAGCTGCATGATAGTCTTATAATAATAATAATCTTTATTGTCACAAGTAGGCTTACATTAACACTGCAATGAAGTTACTGTGAAAAGCCACTGGTCGCCACATTCCGGCACCTGTTCGGGTACACAGTGGGGGAATTCAGAGTGTCCAAATTACCTAACATTGCGTCTTTTGGGAGTTGTGGGAGGAAACCGAGCCCCCGGAGGAAACCCAGGCAGAACATGCAGACTCCACACAGACGGGAATCGAACCTGTGACCCTGGAGCTGTGAAGCAACAGTGTTACCCACTGTGCTACCATGTCACCCTGGAGTGTCAGGTTAAAAATACACTGTTAAAAATCAGATTCACAAAGGCAGAATTCATAGAATTTGTAGAATTTACAGTACAGAAGCAGGCCATTCGGTCCATCAAGTCTGCACTGGCCCTTGGAAAGAACACCCTACCTAAGCCCACACCGCCACCCTAGCCCCGTAACCCAGAAACCCCAGCTAGCCTTTTTGGACACTATCTCTGGATTACTACTTGAGCCATGAGCAAATAGGCATAGGTTAACAAAAGAGTCAGAGAGTTAAATGCCAAACTCAAAGATTGGAGTGGAAGAAATAAGTTTTGATTGATTGGGCAATGATACCAGTACTGGGGAAAGAGGGAGCTGTACCTTTGGGAGGATCTTTACTCAAACCAGATTGAAGTCAGTCTTCCAGTGAGTCATAGAACTAGGGCTCTCAAGAGGGCTTTAATCTAAATGGGGGTGGGGTGAGGATCATCTTGAAGGAAGATTTGAAAAGTTAAAAGGACAAGGCTACATAAGTGTAGGGTAGCAATATAGGTAATGCTAACCAGAGTGTGATAGGAAGGGACAAAGCATGTAAACATAATGGTGCCCAGCAAATATTGTCAGAGTATGGAAAAATAATTTTAAACTAACAGGAAAGGAGGAGGGTTCAAGAGAAGGAAGATTTAGAAATCCAAAGACAAAAGGTTGAGACAATAGAAAGGTATATTGATCTGGGTAAAGACAAGTTGAATAGGACATGAAGGGGCAGAGAGTTTAATGGTAATAGTGCAACTCAGAGTAAGATCCACACAGGGAATAGTAGTAAAGAAATAAAACTGAAGTCACTTTATCTGAATGCATTGAGCAACACCAACAGACATAAATGGTTTAGATCCAATCGTCATTACAGGGACGTGGTCACAAGATGACCAAAGTTGGGGAATAAACATTCCAGGGTAGGCAACATTTGAAAAGACAAGCAGTATGGAAAAAGAGGAGGGGCAGCCCTGATAACAAAGGATAGCATAAGGGCCTGACTTCTCATTCCTAATTCAGGTGCACAGAAGCATAACATTTTCCACAAACCCCACTGGAAACTACAGGATAGTAAGCCTAACATCTGTCATTGGGAAGTTGCTGGAATCTATTGTTCAGAAGCTTATAGCAGAATACTTGGAAAATCATAATTTGACCAGGCAGAAGAAATATGGCTTGGTGAAAGAGAAACTGCGTTTAACTAATTTATTAGGCTTTATAAAGAAAGTAGCAAGCCGGGTGGATAAAGGAGAACCTGGAAATGTGGTATATTTGGATTTCCAAAAGGCATTTGATAAGGTACATCAAAAATTACTACATTGAGATAATATTACTACATTGAGATAATATTACATGGTGTAGGGGGTAACATATTAAGTATGGAAAAAGGATACTTAGGTAACAGGAACCAGAGAGTAGGGATACACGGGTCTTTTTCAGGTTCACAAGCTGTGATGAGTGGAGTGCCATGGAGATCGGTGTTGGGGCCTCATCAATTCACAATCTACATTAATAGCTTGGACGAAGAGACTAAATTTATGTAACTAAATTTGCCACTGACACCAAGATAGTGGGAAAGTAAGTTAGGGGGTAGAGAGTCTGCAAAAGGATACAGACATGTTAAGTGAGTGAGCAAAAACTTAGCAGAGGGGAATATAACGTTGGAAAATGTGAACTTGTCCCCTTTGGCAGGAAGAATAGAAGAGCAGCATAATATTTAAATGGAGAGCGATTGAAAACTGGGGGCACAAAGGGAACTAGAGTAGGCCATTCAGCCCCTCGAGCCTGTCCTATCATTCAATCAGATCACAGCTGATCTGTGGCTTAACTCCATATGCCTGCCTTTGGCCATATCCCTTCATATTTTTGCTTAACAAAAATAACTATCTATCTCAGATTTAAAATTAACAACTGTTCTAGCTTCAACTGCTGTTACTGGGAGAGAGTTCCAAACCTCTACCACCCTTTGCATGAAGAAGTGCTTCCAAACATCTCTCCTGAACAGACTGGCCCCGAATTTGAGACTATACCCACTATAGAATGGTGGAATCCATCCACTATAGAATCTTAGAATCTCCAACCAGTGGAAATAGTTTATCTTTCTTTATCTACCCTGTATTTTCCTGCTAGTTTTCTCTTCAGTTTGACAATTGGATACAATGTGACTTTAGAAAACAAGGAGGTAACAAGCAAGTTTTCATTGACATTATGATATATTACAGTCAGCAGGGAGTACCTGGACTAAAAAGAGTAAGGAGGTAAGAAACATTGTTGTGTTATCATGCTTAGGCAGGTATGGTTGTACCAGGCATTGCTTTTGGAAGTTTACCCAACTGTTGTAAAAAGCTGTATCTTCTTTAAGTGAAATCCATTAATGTGAAAAAAAATCCATTTACTGCGTGTCAACTAAAATAATACTTTTATTTTAATAGCCATGCAAAATTATAGAAGTTAACCAGAAATTAATTTTACTCAATAAATGCTTGCCTTTCTACGAACATATAAAAAGTTTGTCAAAAATGCCTTAATGATCTATCAGGCACCCAAAACCTATAAATACATTTTTTTCCATAACTAGATGAGCCTAGATAGAGCCCAGACAATTAAAAGAAAAATAAAACAGACCCATTCCTGCTACTCTCGCAAGGGAAACCTATATTTATGAATCCGACAGCAGAGTAAAACTAATCTCATTAATCATTGCGCATGATTGGTCGGCTGAGTGCAGCATGGGAATACACTTCCACCAATGCAACAATTGAATGGGATTGTAAGTGGGTCGCGAATAAGACAAGATAATATTTTCAACATGCTCAACTAAGGTGGGAAAATATTTCAAGGATCTATGCACTATACTAGCGAAACATCTGAAATCAATATTGTACTCTTTATTAGTGGATAACGGGTTCTTACCATAATTTAAAATCCAAATAGATAACAAAAAGCAGACAATTATTTGGTTGGAACGGAAAACGAACATGTATTTAAAGTACAAACTACAATGACCAAATGGTATCCTGTAGCGTTTATAGCTTATTCACAGAAGACCATTCTCAAGATTTATCAGCTATTGCTGAGTACGTATCAATATGTCGAGTGGTCCTGCATGCTGTTAAATCCACTTTTGCACCATAATTGCATATGCAAATTGCTTCAATAATTACCGTGAAGGTAGCCGAACAGTACATTTTCATACTGATGAAAGAATATCACTGCACTCACTGCTGATGATAAAATATACACTTTCTCCCAAAACATAATATATTGTTATAAAATGGGGACATATTTCAAACAGATCTAACAACTCAAGACTGGGCAACCATCAGGCACCATGGGCCATCAGCAGAATTGTACTCTACCACAATCTGCAACCTCTTTTTTTAGACCAGCAATTATTGCCCAAACAGAGTTGCCCACCCTTCAGAAGGCGGTGGCGAGCTGCCTTCTTGAACTTCGTGCAGGTATACCCACAGTGCTATCAGGGTGGGAGTTCCATGATTTTGACCCAGCGACAGTGAAAGAACGGCAAAAAATTTCCAAGTCAGGGTGGTGAGTGCCTTGTAGGGGAACCTCCAGGAGGTGGAGTTCTGATATCTGCTGCTCATCCTTCTACATTGTAGCAGTTGTGAGTTTGGAAGGTGCTGTTTAAGAAACCTTGGCAAGTTACTGCAGTACATTTTGCATAACCTGACATATTCCTTACTCTACCATTACCACAAAGCCAGGCAATTAACCCTGGTTTAATGGAGAGTGCAAGAGGAGCAGCAACAGACAAACTTAAAATTGAGGTGCCATCCTTGTGAAGCTGCAACACAGGACTAATTGCATGCCTAACACCATAGCCAGTAAGTGATGACAACTTTTATTTTTGTTTGGAGACAGGGATGAGCAGAGTTACAGGATTGCCAATTAACTTTAACAAATGAATGAAACATTTATTAAACATGAACAGATTGCAATGATACTTCACCCCATCTAGGAAGACTTGGGCGGAATTCTCCGCAAGGCCAGACGCCGTCGTGAAACCTGGAGAGGTTCACGACGGCGTCGGAAGCCTCTCCCGGCCCCCTATTCTCCCCTACCCGGGAGGATAGGCGGGCCGTACCAGGAAACTCGGTGGCCGGGCCTTGTCCCTGGCTTCAAGGCCCGGCACGCCAAGAATGACGCCGCGGCGGAGCCTAATGATGTCAGCCGCGCATGCGCGAGTTGGACAGCTCAAACCCGCCGATACGCAGTTGCCGTCTTTCCCCTCAGCCGCTCCGTAAGACGTGGCGGCTTGATCTTGCGGGGTGGCGGAGGGGAAAGAGTGCGTCCCCTTGAGATGCTGGCCCGACGATCGGTGGGCACCGATCGCGGGCGAAACCCTCCCGAGCACGGTCGTGGTGCTCGATCCCCGATCCGCCCCCACTAGGCCCCACACTTACCTGGCGCACCATGTTCACAACGGCAGCGACCAGGTGTGGTTGCCGCCATCGTGAACAGGTCGGGAATGGCAGGCCGCTCGGCCCATCCGGGTCGGAGAAACGGCGGCCCGCGTTTCTCCGAGCGGCGTGTCGGAAAACCGGACATGCCATTTGGGGGGGGGGGGGGGAATAGCGGGAGGTGCGGGAGCGGACCTCCCGCTATTCTCCCACCCATCGTTGCTGCGGAGAATCGCGACCTAGATTGTTGCTTAGCAACCAAAGGTCACTAGTTTTGTTCCAACATCCTGGTTTCAGGACTTTTTGTTCATTCGGGAAGTCTGCTCCTGTCCACCTTCTTCTGGGTCCAGCTTAAAACTAAACTCGAAAGTTCTTTCTAACCTAGGGTGGCCCTTGGTTGCTAAGCAACAATCTAGTCTTCCTTCAAACTATTTAATTACAATACAGGTACAGTTTTGAAGTGACCAAAACCCACAGTCATACAAGCACCTTTGATTAATAGGAAACTAACTAAAGTTTTAACCCTTTTATTATATACAGAAAATACAAAATTTAACAGTTATATCTTGTATCTAATTTCCACAAATAGATTACTTAAAACTGCCTCTGTTTCCTAACAGATTCCACAACCAATGGATCATGTCTAAGCTCTGCAGTCCTGCCACATCCAGTTGTAAATGGTGGACAATTAAACAACTCACTGGAGGTTGAGGCTCTACAAATATCCCCATCCTTAATGATGGTGGATCCCAACACATCAGGGCAAAAAATAAGGCTGAAGCATTTGTAACACTATTCAGCCATAAGTACCAAGTACATGGCCCATCTCAGCCTCCTCCAAAGGTCCCTAGCATCATTGCCAATCTTCAGCCAATGTGATTCCTTCCACCTGATATCAATAAACTGCTGAAGGCACTGGATACTTGAAACCACTATGGACCAACATTCTGGCAATAGTATGGAAAACCTGTGCTCCAAAACTTGCCATGTCCCGAGTCAAACTATTCCAATACAGCTACAACACTGGCATCTGCTCAGCAATATGGAAAATTGTCCAGATATGGCCTGCACACAAAAGCAGGACAAATCTAACCCAGCCAATTACCACCACATCAGTCTACTTTCGATCAGCATTAGAATGATGGAAAGGTCATCTAAAGTGACATCATGTGGCACAAGCTTAGCAATAACCCGTTCACTGACGCTCAGTTTGGGTTCCGCCATGGTCACTAAGCACCTGACCTCATTACAACCTGGTCAAACGTGGACAAAACAGCTGAACTCTAGAGATGAGGCAGCAGTTTACCAAGCGAGACATCACAAGAGCCCTAGCAAAACTGCAATCAATGCCAATCAGGGGAAAAACACTCTGATGGTTGTGCATGGCACAAAGGAAGACGTTTATGGTTATTGAAGGACAATCATCATAGTTTTAAAACATCACTGCAGGAATTCCTCAGGGTAGTGTCCTCGGCCCTACCATCTTCAGCTGCTTCATCAATGACCTTCGTTAGCGCGGATTTAGCTAAGTGGTCTTGACAGCTGGTTTATGATGCAGAGCGCGGTAGCATGGTGGTTAGCATAAATGCTTCACAGCTCCAGGGTCCCAGGTTCGATTCCCGGCTGGGTCACTGTCTGTGCGGAGTCTGCACGTCCTCCCCGTATGTGCGTGGGTTTCCTCCGGGTGCTCCGGTTTCCTCCCACAGTCCAAAGATGTGCGGGTAAGGTGGATTGGCCATGGTAAATTGCCCGTAGTGTCCTAAAAAGTAAGGTTAAGGGAGGGGGGTTGTTGGGGGCATAGGGTGGATACGTGGGTTTGAGTAGGGTGATCATGGCTCGGCACAACATCGAGGGCCGAAGGGCCTGTTCTGTGCTGTACTGTTCTATGTTCTATATAACAAGGCCAGCAGTGCGGTTCAATTCCTGTACCAGCTGAGAATTCTGAATTCTCCCTCTGTGTACCCAAAAGGCACCGGAATGTGGCGACTAGGGGCCTTTCACAGTAACCTTATTGCACTGATAATGTAAGCCTACTTGTGACAACAAAGATTATTTATTTATTTTTCTATCATCAGGTCAGAAGTGGAGATGTTAGCTAATGACTGCGAAATGTTCACAACCATTCACAACTCCTCAGATAATGAAGCAGTCTATGTCCAAATGCAGAAAAACCTGGACAATCTCCAGGCTTGGACTGAAAAGCGGCAAGCTACAGTCATGACACACTAATGCCAGCCATGATTATCTCTAACGAAATGATCAAACCACCTGCCCTTAACATTCAATTGCATTATTATTGCTGAATCGCCATCAATATCCTGGGCGTTACCATTGACGAGAAAATGAACTGGATTAGCAATATAAATACCATGGCTGCAAAAACAGGTCAGAGGCCAGAAAACCTGTGGCTAATACTTCACCTCTTGACTCCTCAGAACACTATCCACCATGCACAAGGCACAAGTCAAGAATGTGATGAAATACTCTCCACTTGTCAGCTCCTGCAACACTTGAGGAGCTCGACACCTTCCAGGACAAAGCAGCTTCCGCTGGATTGCTGAATGAGTCCTCCTCTGGCTGGCGAATTGTAACCAGCAGGGTGCCGCAGGGGTCAGTCCTTGGACCTCACCTGTTTGCAATTGATAGAAATTATCTGCAAGCAGGAACAGAGTGTAACATAGCAAAATTTGTGGATGATACAGAAAAAGGTAGGAAAGCAGGCAGTGAAGTGTAGATACAAAATGTTACACGCGAGGAGACTGAGCCAAAGTTTGGCAGATGAAGTTTAACGTACGGTATATAAGTGTGAGTTTATCCGTTTTGGCCAAAAAAGTGGACAAATTATTATCTAAATGGAAAGCAGATTCAAGAAGCATCAGGGCAGAGGGATCTGGGTGTCTTTGTTCATGAATCGCAGAAAGTTGGTATACAGGTACAGCATGTAATTAAAAAGTCAAATGGAATTTGCATTTACTGCAAAAAGATTGGAATCTAAAAGTAGAGCAGTGTTGTTACAGTTGTGTAGGGTGTGAGTGAGACCATATCTGGAGTATTATTTTGGTCTCCGTATTTGAGGAAGGATGTGATGACATTGGAGGCAGTTCAGAGGAGGTTCACCAGATTGACTCCAGGGATGAAGCAGTTAATGTATGAGGAGAGATTAAACAGTTTAGGTTTATACTGCTGAGTTAAATGGATGAGAGGGCATGTAATCGAGGTGTATAAAATACTAAATGGGATTGATAAAGTAACCATGAACCAAATGTTCCCCCTTATGGGGCAATCTAGAAAGAGAGATCACGGATATAGGTTGAGAGGTGGTGGGCGGGATTCTCCGACCCCGCGCCAGGTCAGAGAATCGGCGGCGTGCCGCGCCAATCGCGCCATGACGCCTGATCACAATTCTCCACAGAGCGGAGAATCGGCGCCATTGGCACAGGCGTGGTTGGCGCGGCGCCGGTCGCGGGCCGCTCCACGCGGCCAGCCCACCGATTCTCCGATCCGGATGGGCCGAGCGACCGTAAGGAAAGAGCAGAGTCCCGCCGGCACCATTCTAACCTGCTCTGGGCCAGCGGGACCTCGCGTGTAAGGGCCGGGTGGCGGCCTTTGGGGGAAGGGGGGGGGGGGGGTGTCTGACCCTGGGGGTCCTCCGATGTGGCCTGGCCCGTGATTGGTGGGCCGGCCTCTGTGGCTGGGGCCTCATTTCCTACGCGCCGGCCCCTGTAGTCCTGCGCCATGTTACAGAGGGACATAGATAAGCTGCAGAGCTGGGCTGAGAGGTGGCAGATGGAGTTTAATGCGGAAAAGTGTGAGGTGGTTCACTTTGGAAGGAGTAACAGGAATGCAGAGTACTGGGCTCATGGCAAGATTCTTGGTAGTGTAGATGAACAGAGAGATCTCGGCATCCAGGTACATAAATCCCTGAAAGTTGCCACCCAGGTTAATAGGGCTGTTAAGAAGGCATATGGTGTGGTAACCTTTATCAGCAGGGGGATTGAGTTTCGGAGCCACAAGGTCATGCTGCAGCTGTACATAACTCTGGTGCGGCCGCACCTGGAGTACTGCGTGCAGTTCTGGTCACCACATTATAGGAAGGATGTGGAAGCTTTGGAAAGGGTTCAGAGGAGATTTACTAGGATGTTGCCTGGTATGGAGGGAAGGTCTTACGAGGAAAGGCTCAGGGACTTGAGGTTGTTTTCGTTAGAGAGGAGAAGGCTGAGAGGTGACTTAATAGAGACATATAAGATAGTCTGAGGGTTAGATAGGGTGGACAGTGAGAGTCTTTTTCCTCGGATGGTGATGACCAACACGAGGGGACATAGCTTTAAATTGAGGGGTGATAGATATAGGACAGATATCAGAGGCAGTTTCTTTACTCAGAGAGTAGTAGGGGTGTGGAACGCCCTGCCTGCAACAGTAGTAGACTCGCCAACTTTAAGGGCATTTAAGTGGTCACTGGATAGACATATGGATGAAAATGGAATAGTGTAGGTCAGATAGGCTTCAGATGGTTTCACAGGTCGGCGCAACATCGAGGGCCGAAGGGCCCGTACTGCGCTGTAGTGTTCTATGTTCTATGTTGCGTCGGGGCCAGCGCATTGAAGAAGGCCACTGCACATGTGCGCGTTGGCGCCAGTGCCACTGTACATATCCTCGTTGGCGTTGTGCGGATCCCGCAGCGCAAGTTCGCACTGGGATCTGCAGCTGGAGTGGCGCAAACCACCCCAGCGCCGTGCTGGCCCCCTGGAGGGGCCAGAATTAGTCGTGGGAGTGACCCGTTCACGTCGTTGTAAAATGCGACAGCGTTTACGCGGTGTGGACACTGCCGCGGGATTGGAGAATCCTGCCCCCTAAGGTGATGAATTTGTGGAACTCGCTGTCCCATAGTGCGGTGGAATTGGAGTCATTAAATGGTTTCAAGAAGGAGATAGATATATTTCCACTAAAAAGCAGGTTAAAGGGATATGGGCAACAGATGGTGAGGTGGATTTGAGACCAGGAAGAGATCAGCCATGGTCTGATTGAATGTCGGAACAGGCTTGAAGGGCTAAGTTGCTTACTTCTGCTCCTACTTCCTATGTTCCTACCCCTGCCACAAACGTTTAATCCCTCAGTCACTGACAAACAGTGGCAGCTATGTGTACCATCTACAAGATGCACTGCAGGATCTCACCAAGATTCCTTCCAAAGTACCTTCCAAACCCACAACTATTACCATCTGGAAGAACAAGAACAGCAAATACCTGGAAACGCCATCACCTGGGGTTTCCTCTTCTTTGAAATATATTGTCGTTCTTTCACTGTCACTGGGTCTAAATCCTGGACTTCCCTCCCTAACAGCACGTGGTGTACTTACACCTCAAGGACTGCAGCGGTTCAAGGAGGCAGTCCCCCCCACTGAAGGACAACTAGGGATGGGCGATAAATGCTGTCATGTCCACAAAGACCCCACGGAAACGAGCATTTTAAATTATCCTTGTCTGTGCAATTAATTCAGGTAATAATAAGGGGAAAGCATTAGCTTGACCTGGTTTACAGTTATTGATGTATTTTTGCAGGAATCTCTTTAGAAGCTTTGTCAAACTCTTGGGCCCAGGTTTGCAGAGCCAAAACATTTTCCAGCCCTCCAAACCTGACCTGGGAAGAAGCGACCTGGATGATTTGATTTTTGTTCTGGTGTAGTGGCAGGGTTGTCTGGGAGACAAGTCTCATGATCCTGGAATGCGTGCAGAGGATTCTAGGTGCAGAGACGGGCTAGGCGGAAGGCCTGCCTCGGTGCACAAGCATTGGTTCGATGGTTTATAAAACACAGAAAAATAGCCCTCACACCTCACACCCCCACACATTTCCTTTGACTGATGCGTGCTCCCATCTATGCCAACCCATGTAACCTTATGCCCACACCCACCTCAATGTCCCTAACACCAACCATGCCAGCCTATTCCCCTCTGCCCAGCACCTTAGCCCCTTATACCCCCGGCCCACACCAATTGCCGAGCACCTATGGCCCCTTATATCCCCGGTCCACCCCAATTACCCATTAAAGTCCCACACCAATTTATTCCCTCTCATGTCAATCCATGCCCCCACCTACCACCCTTACAACCGCCCATGCCAACTCACCCAGGGTCCACCATGGGCAGAACCTATGCTGAGATTAAACAAGATAAAGTTTCAAATGTTTATTGCAAACCATTTTTTAAAAAAAGACATCCATAAAAACCTATTTTCTCCATTTATATCCCTTCAACTACATTATCCCATATAGTAAAAATCATTCATTAAACTGCATAATTCCTTAAAAAAACAAGCACTTAAATTCACTGTTCCACTTTTAAGAGTCCGGAACCACTTAAAGCTATCAATGAAACTGTGAAATGGCAGACACCCTACTGACTACTGTGACAAGGGACTGTTGTGAAATCAATCATACTGCACTGGGTAAGTTAAAGGTCCCAGATGACCATAGACTGTTTCCCACTTTGAGGGAGAGAGCTGACTAGTGGTGGTTTAATCTGAGGATCACCACAGCTCAGGCGAGGGGCAAGATTGAGAAGATGGGCCTTCATGAATAACCTTAGCTAGTAGGGGAATTGAACCCGCGCTGCTGGCCTTGTTTTTAATCACGTACCAGGTGTCTAACCAACAGAGCTAAACCTGCCCCCAACACTAATCCAGTAATGGTAACCCTAAGGCTCGGATCAACAAACAGAATGAAATAGTGAGCAACTTTTTTCTTTAACACTCTGGACAGCTCTTTCAAAGAGTTAAAGGTCCGGGCCTAAAGGACACCTGACCTGTCCCAAAGGGCACCTGATATCTCCAGGACTACATCCAAAGAGGTACCTTCCCTCTATAAAAGGATGCCTTGGATAGCCAAACAAATCCACTAAGTCAGATCTGTTCCTACCAGGTCTAATATGATTCAGGCCCATTTCCACATCCGCAAAAATGCTAAGTGCTTTGTTCAGGGCCAGGACTTCTGGATTTGGGTGTCTTCTGCCATTTTCACAAAGTCAGAGAGGCCCTCCATCATTGCGAAAATCCAGACCCTAATCTTAATTGTGTTACTGAGCGTACATGCACTAACCTACTTAATCTCTGGACTGCCAAAATACTCATACAAGAAGTCAGCTTAAGCCTGATCAGACTATTTGTTCAAAAGAATATATAAGGGAAAGGGTCTGTTAAGGAAAGAAATGTAATCACAAAGGCATACAAATTATAACTGTGCAGAAGTAGAAATCCAAAGTAGTCATTTGAAAAGGCAAGGTTTCTCTTAATCAGATGGACAGAGCTAATCTGATTTGGAGCAATTACGGATCTCTTATGCATCTCCAGAACCAATCACTGGGAAGAAACAGATCGTGCATGTGGCAACCCTCACATTCAAAACAGGATAACATTCAAAACAGGATAACAGAGAGCAGCCAAGAATCTACCTTCACGTTGCAGGAAGAACACCACCGCAATGGGCCACCTCATGATAATGTAAAGACTTCATAGCAAAACCCCAGAGATAAAGATGCAGCAAGGTCCAAGCTTGTTTCGCCATGTAAACAGTCACCAGGTTTGTTAAGTTTTATATTTTTTATACTAAACAAATTTTCCCAAATTGTTTGTCAAGTCCAAGAATCCTAGAACTCACATTGGATTCTCACAAAAAGAATTGTCTGCTCATTCTAAAAGTCTTTTTTGCCAGTCTGATGTTTAGTGCTCAATACAAGACGCTAATACTGCACAACAATAATCAATGAATCCACTAATTAGTAGCACAAAGTGAAGGCCCAAATCTATGAAAATAAACTTGTTAATGAAATAAATAAGCAGACTTAAAGAAAAAACAGGTTAATGATGTCTCACCTGACTGATTCCAATTTCAATGCTGATTTATTTCCAATGATATTCTAATTGCAGAACGGCTATGTGACTTATACAATTTGTGTTTTAAAAACAAATGCAAGTCGGTACATTCAGATTAAAATAAAGAACTGTAAATAGCATTCTGGAAACCTGACTGAAAATACTACAAAAATACTTAATATTTAAAGCTGAATTGTTTTTGAAAACCTGAATAAAAATAAAAGCTTTCTCAAGCGATGAGTTTAAAAATCAAATGTTAATTTTCTAAGATGCATCAGAGAAATTATTTTTAAAATACTAAATTATGAAAATCGCTATTGTCACAAGTAGGCTTCAAATGAAGTTACTGTGAAAAGCCCCTTGTCGCCACATTCCGACGCCTGTTCGGGGACTGGTACGGGAATTGAACCCGCGCTACTGGCCTTGTTCTGCTTTACAAGCTAGCTGTTCAGCCCGCTGTGCTAAACCAGCCCCTTACTGGCAGGTATGGACTAGTTGTTAGCTTTGGTTCAGTGGTAGCACTCTCACCTATGAGTCAGAAGGCTGTTGGTTCATGCCTTGCGCTCCTGTATTTCAGCACATAATTTCATACAATTCACAATTAAAGAGAATCAGATGGACATTCAAAGCAAGAATGTTACAAGAAACCTGCATTGAACACTGATTTGGCCTCAAGTAGAATATTGTATTCAGTTCTAGGCATCACAGTTTAGAAAGGATGTGATGGAATTAGAGAGACTGCAGAAAAGGTTAATTTTTTTTTAGAAATTTAGAGTGCCCAATTCATTTGTTTTTCCAATTAAGGAGCAATTTAGCATGGCCAATCCAACTACCCTGCACATCTTTGGGTTATGGGGGCGAAACCCACGCAAACACGGGGAGAATGTGCAAACTCCACACAGCCAGTGACCCAGAGCTGGGATCGAACCTGAGACCTCGGCGCCATGAGGCAACAGGCTAACCACTGCGCCACCATGCTGCCCTGCAGAAAAGATTCATGAGAATGTTTTCAGGGATCAGGAATATGTAGCTAGATAGGAGAAGATGGGATTTTTCTCCTTGGAGGAGAGAAGATAATGGGGACATTTAATATAGTATTCAAAATCATGAAGAGACTGGGCAGAATAGATAGGATGAAACTGTTCCTGGCCAGTAACTCTGTACTTTCCACTCTCACTTCTTGCAGTATCCTTGGATGCATCTCAGCCGGTCCCAGTGCTCAAAGTTATCAACTTGAAACATGGATATCCAATACCTCTTCCTTTTTCAATTTTAAACCCTTCTAGTGTCTGAATTGCCATCTCTTTTACCATAGACTGGATAGCACCTTCTCAACGGGGGATGCGCGCATGCGCAGTGGATCCGGCGCGAGTCCCACCAGCTCAGGAGTACAGGCGCCGCCGCGGAAGAAAGGAAGCCGGAAGACAGAGAGGCCGGCTGCCGATCGATGGGTCCCGATCGCGGGCCAGGCCGCCACCCTACCCTTCAACTCTGAGTTCCTGCCGGCTGAGAGCAGGTGTGGACGGCGGCAGCAGGACTTGGCGTTTCCACGACGGCCGCTCAGCCCGTCCCGGCCAAAGTATCGGCAGGCCGGCCGCTTAGAGCGACTGGCGACGCAGCAACCACGCCGGCGCCAATTCTCCACTCTGCGGAGAATTGCGTGCCGGCGTCGGGACGCGATTCGCGCCAGTCACGCGAATTCTCTGGCCCGGCCCCGGTCTGAGAGAATCCCGCCCCTAGTTTGAGGTTCTGGGAAGAGGGAGCATTTCACCTCCATCAGAAGCCCCCTTCTAATCCAACGGTGATGGATGGGGGGGGGGAGAGAGGGAGTTTAGGATATGGTGGCTGCTGGTAATCCCTCCCAACCTGGCCTCTGCCTCAAACCACCTCCCAAGGCGTTCCCTCAACCCTCCCTTCAGACTCCGTGAAGACACCATTCTCTACACCTCTCGACTTAGGCTCTGTCATCTTCATGCACTTCTGCTGGCCTTCATAGCAAGAGGAAGAGAGCTGCTGATGAATCATATAGGACAGCAGTTCTCCAAGGCGAGGGCGTTCTCCAAGTGAGGGACAGAAGTCCCACCTGCAGCCAACTCACATTCATTTGAACCCGAAATGACCCCAGGACAGGCAGAGTCAGCAGGGTTGCAAAGGTGTTCCATGCCAATGCTTCGGATGGTGAGAAAGCAACCCCCACCATCTGAAATTTCCTGACCCTGTAAAAATGGAAAATCATAGATTGCTGGATGTTGGCAGTATCATACTGTGGTGTTTGTACAATTCCAATGTGTATTTTTCTATTCATTCAAGGGATATGGGCTTCTCTGGCTGGGCCAGCATTTATCGCACAACATTGTCCGTAACAAATCAAACTGGGTAATCATTTGATCTAGCGTTTAATCATGAGCCTAACTTTGTATCATTCCACCATGTGGGAGAAAACCTTGACAATAGTGACTGTCATGTTATACAATTTCATTCACTGAATAAAGCCAAAGATACTGGAAATCAACAATTCATTCTAGATTTTAGAAAGGATAATTTTACTACAATGGCAAGGATTTTGAATAGGTCAACTGATTAACTCCAGTGGCTGCGAAGTGGAAATTGATTCAAATATAAGTGGCAAGTTTTTTTAAAAGAGAAACATAAAACGTGGAAACCATGCACACCCCTAAATTCTGCAGAGAATATGATGAGAAGTCAAGATGGTTGACTTGTCATGTACAAAGACAACTAAGGTATAAACAAAATAGTCTTACATAAGTAGTTACACTTATAATTAATTTTGCATGAACCTTATTTGAATAATGCAGCAATTGAGCATCACATTCCCATCCTACCTGTCACATGTAAGTTTTCATTTTGTGTACCTAATAACCCTTGACTTGAGAGCTTGTATTCAAGGTGTGTTATGATGAAACAATCTGTAATTCAGCCAAAGGAACAAGGCTGACATACGGTAATGGTAACTCACTAAACCTTGTCTTTACTCTGATGAAAATGCATAACTTTAACTTGCAATGCCCCTAGCTATTAATGAATAAGAAATTATTCACATGATTCTATAATGTGTTTTAAGAAGAAATTAAGTGGAACTAAATTGAGAAACTTATTCCAAATTTATGCATTTCTATCAAATGTAACTTTTATATAGCCAATAAACAAATATAGTTTGTCACTAACAATAACGCACTAGCTCAGTGGAAGGTTAAGAAATAAACTCTACTGATACAGACAGCTACATATCCAATAGCCTAAATTTTGAAGTTCAATAAGGCTACAAATCATTTAAGATTTGGGTAGATTTTAAATTTTTCACCCGACATTTTTAAACAACATTGACCAATGTATCGGATTCATACCACATTGGTATTTGTATAGATTAAGGTTATAGATTTAAGAGTACAGTAATTTCAAAGACATCATTGAACTTTCAAAAAAATGTTGCACTTTAGTATGATTGTTTCGTGCCATTGTCAGAAATTCAACCAAGTAGAAGTACTCTGGACTTTATTAATGCTAAAATTAGTAATGCATGGGAATGCAATTATGGTTTCTCTCGCCATCAATCAATATTCACCATTGCATTAGGATATAGTTCACAGCTGTACTTAGCAGTAATAGTTAAGTCATATGCTCATAGGCACTTAAGGTACAGGAAGAGGCGATTCAGTCTGTCATGCCTGTGTTAGCTCTTGGAAACAGCAATGCAATTTAGCCACATACCCTAGCTTTTTGCCTGTAACCATGAAAATTAGTCCTCTTTTGCCACATACACATTTGCCTTTTAAAAGTTCCAATTGAATCTGATTTCATGACTCTTGCAGGTGATGCATTCGAGATCTTCCAACCAGGTTCATGTAAAGAATTCTCCTCCAGTCTTTTGCCAATTGTTTGAATTTCTGACCTCTGGTTACCATAAAATAGTTTCTCCCTACTATGAAAACAATCCTCATAATTTTTGATGCCTATATTTAGGTTTTCCCTCAACCTCTGCCTGAAGGAGAATGAACAATCCTAAATCTTCTCTGTACCCTCTTCAATCCTTAACATCCTTCCTGAAGAGTGGCGTACAGAGTTGCGCCTAACCAGAGGTTTATAAATGATTTCCGTATTTATGTATTAAAGCCTTTATTTAAAACATTAATTACCCATCGCCTATTTTAACCACCTTATCAACATGTCCTGCTGCCTTCTAAGATCTGCAAGCAATCACCCCTAGGTCCCTCTGCTCTTGCATCTCCACAAAAATGTTCCTCTCATTATATTAATCCAACTATATCCATCTATAAATGAAGTAATTAACACATAAAGGATTCTCCTTATGTTTAATTACAAAGATAACCCCATTTAATTAAATGTCAATTAAAAACATATCACATTATATTTATAGTCTCCTTTTGTAGTTTGGTCAAATGCATTAAACAGATAAGTGCCTTGCTGCTTCCTGCTGAAACATCATTAATGGTCTCTCTTAAGTGTTAAAGGTATCATTCTTTCTAACTTGTTTCCATTGTGGCCATACAATTCTACAAGCAAATTAGTGTTTAAGCAGTGAAAATGTAATTTTTTATGCAATCCATCCATTATTGTTTCTCTTATTGCTTGAAATCTGTCTTAGAGACTGATTAAATACATTTTAAATCTTTAATTTGCATTTTGTGTACAAGATTCATTAATGCAACAAACTAGGAAATTACATTTCAGAAGCTAATCATTCGCATTCATTAGGCCTGACAGAGTACATCATTTAGCTCTGAATAATATACACAGTCTATGCTTCTTACTCAGAGCACTAATATATTAACAAGGGCTTTTCAGAATGGAAATCTCCCATATATCAATTATTCTAGACTTCACAAGATATTTCTTTGCATCACCTCAATCCACTTGCCTATATGGATATGTCCTGTATCGCAAGGTCTTACTTATTGTACTAATAATACCAGCACATGAATTAAGCAGTATCAGAGTGGGGAGAGGTACCATAATTCTATCCTTGTGTATTACTAATATTAGCAGCAATAAAATGTACGATAACTCAAAATTACCAGTGGAATTTAAAATACTAGATTTTGAACCAATACCTTCAAAACTGCTGTAAGTGCATCCTGTCTGGCCACGCTAAATTGCCCCTTAATGGGAAAAAAAACAAGTGCATCCTGTCAGACAGCTGCCTCACTGCAATGTTTGGCCTGACACAGGGACTTTCGACACACTGCTCGGTGCAGTGTTTTTAATTTGCATCAATGAAAATTAGCATTGACACGTCATTAGATCTTTTGGGACATTCCTCCATGCAACAAAGGTGACATATATTTGAAATTCACACCAAACTGTTTTTCTTTTCAATGAATAGGGGCCTCACGGTAGCATGGTGGTTAGCATCAATGCTTCACAGCTCCAGGGTCCCAGGTTCGATTCCCGGCTGGGTCACTGTCTATGTGGAGTCTGCACGTCCTCCCCGTGTGTGCGTGGGTTTCCTCCGGGTGCTCCGGTTTCCTCCCACAGTCCAAAGATGTGCGGGTTAGGTGGATTGGCCATGCTAAATTGCCTGTAGTGTAAGGTTAATGGGGGGAATTGTTGGGTTACGGGTATACGGGTTACGTGGGTTTAAGTAGGGTGATCATTGCTCGGCACAACATTGAGGGCCGAGGGGCCTGTTCTGTGCTGTACTGTTCTATAAGAATCATATAGCCAGCCAGGATTCAATTTCAATGGTTGACCAGTGAGTCCTACTGAAAGAGTGCCTTTGAAGATAAGGACAGGGTCAGGCTTGGCTGTAGTGCACACCACCATGAAACAACCTATTGCTACTGATTTCCAACGGTCATATTTGAGAAATGGCAAGGTTGGTGAGTTACCAGAAGATTCCAAATGAAACCAAATGAGACGCACTACCTTCACATGTGGCATAAGTCAAAGAAAAATCAGGACAGAAAAGTATTCAAAATGACATGAATTTGACTAACTTTCTCATCACTTAGTGACAATGTGAAACTTGACAGCACCTCTCCAATTCCATGTGAACAGCAATGTTTTGAATATTTACTGATATTTGTTTACAGAATATAACTGCTCCATTTATTTCCTCTACTTACAATTTGCTCGATGAAAACATAGTGCTTTGAAAATACAAAATTTTGACTCAGGAGAAATGTTAGATCATGCAGCAAATGATTGACATCGGGATAATGGAGTGTTTCAAGTGGAAAATTAGATAAATATTTAAAACAAAGGAACAGTGAGATAGTGAGATAATAGGATTAGTTTCAGATTGGCAAATACGATGGGCAAATCACTTTTCCTCTGTACAGTAAGCCTTTGTGCTTCGATTACATTTCATTACAAGTCATTGCTGGCAAATATGTTTCCAGTGGAGCTTGTTCCATTTTATTTTCATGTCCATGATATCCACCTGCTGCTCCCACAACCCTATCCCTCGTGATCCCTATGGACGGTTCTCTTTCCTCAGATGTTATCCCATCTTCTTTACATCTGTCATTACCCCTCTCCTCAAAATAAGACCCTTGATCCCAACTTCATTGCGAATTAATGCTTCATCTCCAAACGTTCCGCTCCAAAGTCCTTGATGTGTTGTCACCTCCCAAATCCATTCCCATCTTTCCCAGAAGCCCATGCTTGAATCCCTCAAATCAGATTTCCATGCCTGCCACAGTAGCGAAAGAGCTCTTTTCAAAGTCACAAGTGACATTTTATGTGGCCGTGGCAAAGTTAAACTTTCCCTCCTCTTCCTTTTGAACTGTCTGCAACCTTTGACACAATTGGCCACACTCTCCTCCTCCAATGCCTCACCACTGTCGTCCTGTTGGACTTCTTTCACTCAGATCCACTCTGATCCATCAAACTCGAACCCGGGTATCACTTGCAATGGATTCTCCACTCACTCCCAGGTCATTACTAAAGGTGTCCCCTCAGTGACATCATTTGGAAGGAACAGCATTAGTTTTTTAATACACACTGACCACACTCAGCTCTACCTCAACACCATCACTCTCAGCTCTTCCACTATTATCAAATTATCAGACTTCTTATTCGACATCCAGTATTGGAGGAACTAGAATTCCCTCCAATTAAATATTGGGAAGATTAGCCCCATTGTTTTCGGCTACCACGCCAAACCCCATTCCCGAACTACTCAATGCCTCTCTCTGGCAACAGCTTGAGACTAAATCAGGCTGTTCACAGTCTTGTATCATATTTGACCCAAAGATGAGCTTCCGAACACATCACTAAGACCGACTATTTCCACCTGTGTAACATCACCAGTCTCCGCTCCTGTCTCAGCTCTTACACTTCAATTGTCTCATTCATCCCATTCTTACCTCTAGACTCTTCCAATGCACTGACTGCTCCCCCATATTCCATCCTCTGCAAAGTTGAGGTAGTCAAAAATTCCAAATCCAAAACCTTCCAAGACAACTGCACTCATTTAATTCTGGCCTCTTGAGCACCCCAACAATCACTCTACCTTTGATAACTGTGCCTACAGTTGCCGAGGCCAGAAGCTCTGTAATCCCCTCCCAAACCTCTTTATCTACCCTTGAGGCACTTCGCAAATCTTCCCTCTTCAACCAAGCTTTTGGTTATGTGACCTAATATCTCCTTGTATGGCCTGGAGTCGTAATTTGTTTTAGAATAGTTTCATAAGTCCGTGCTTGTTAGGTGAATTGGACATTCTGAATTCTCCCTCAGTGTACCCAAACAGGCGCCTTAGTGTGGCGACTAGGAGATTTTCACAGTACCTTCATTGCAGTGTTAATGTAAGCCTGCTTGTGACGCAATGCTCCTGCGAAATGCCCCATGATGTTTAATTATGTTAAAGGCGTTAGATAGATACAACTTGCTATATAGTGTATCTGCAAGCATATTGAAGTACGGCACCAGCATGCCTGCTTAATAAATATATAAAAGCATAGTTAGACGCATTTAGGAGGCAATTTCTTCAAATCTGGGATAAGGGCATGTCCATCAAGGCCACCATTTATAGCGTATCCCCTGCTGCCATTGAGAACGCCAAGGTGGGCTTTCTTCTCAAGTGGTTGCATCAACATGGTGAAGATTCTCCCACATCATTTTTTGACTGCATTTACATGGCTATTTCAATTCAGATTCTTGTCATACTTCAAGATGAATACTACCTTACTGACTTTTTTTTAATAAATTTAGATTACCCAATTATTTTTTCCAATTAAGGGGCAATTTAGCGTGGCCAATCCACCTACTCTGCACATTTTTGGGTTGTGGGGGCGAAACCCACGCAGACACGGGGAGAATGTACAAACTCCACACAGACAACTCTACCTTACTGACTTAACAGATTTCTTTCGAACAAAATAGTTCTGTGATTATTTAACTGAAACCAAAGAATTTACTGTAATATGGATGCTTCTTTTTTATTTTGATGCACCAAAGCTTTAAAAGCCATGGGAACTGGATGAGCCAATGGCTTAAATACTGATGAGTTTAAATCCAGCTTTAATTAGATGAAATTCTCTGAAAACGGTGTGCTAGCTGTAAGGGTCCTAGGTAAAATGAGACTGACAAGTCTCTGGCATTCAAGATGTTGCAGGTGAAAGGAATGGCAAATAAAGCAAATTAGTGCAGTAGAAGCAATTTTTTAAGAATGGAGGCGAGACAGAGGAGGGAGATTTACTCTGTCTGGTTGTTCTATATCTGGAATAGGACTACTTGATATTGCTACTGGAATTCTACTCTATATCATTCACAATCTTGATGAGAACAAGGATAAACATGGAGGCAAGAATCTGTGAAGAAAAGACCAGTTCAATTTAAGATTTGCAATGTTGGCAATCATGATAGCAACCAGAACCACAGAAAGAAAAATGTTCATTACTTTAATCACTTTTATTCAATTAAGTGCATCAGGCATGACCTCCCCTTTGCAAATCCACAGTGGCTCTCACTGATCAATGGGGACATTTTCAGGCTGTCCAATTACACCATCCTTAATTACCGACACTCGTAATGACCCAAGAACAAATAATTGGCTAATTGATCCTTCATTCCCTGGTTTTACTCTTTCACCTTTCCTAAATAGCAGAGAAACATCATACCAAAAGGAATGGTTCCTAAATCAAGAGAACATTGGAACTTTATAGTCAAAGCATCTGCTTTTTCGTATCTACTTCTTTTAAAATCCTTGGGTGGAAACCTGGGGATTTATCGCACTTGAGTGCCATTATTTTCCTCATAACTATTATTTTGCCAATGCTGATTTTGGCGAGTCCCTGTTATCGATTCAAAATAAATTTCTTTGGGATTTTTGCCATGCTGACTTTTTACTCTGGTGCAGATGCTGCAGCAAAGTAATTATTTAACATTTTTACTTTTAATATTCCCATTATAAGTGGTCAAAGGGTCCACATTGCTACTCTCTTTCTAATAATTAATAATATTATTTTTATTATTAATTGTAAAATTTGTGGGGTTTTTTTTAAAACTTGCTCGTTCACGGAATGTGGACGTCGCTGGCTAGGCCAAAATTTATTACGCAATGCTAACTGCCCTCGAGACGGTGCTGGTGAGCCACCTTCTTGGACCCTTGCAGTCCATGTGGTGTAGATACACCCATAGTGTTGATACGAAAGTAGTTCCAGGATTTTTACCAGCAACAGTGAAGGAATGGCGATATATTTCCAAGTCAGATATGGCTTGGAGGAGAACTTGCAGGTGGTGTAAATATGTATCTGCCGCCTTCACCCTACAAGGTGGATCGGTTACAGAAGCTTGGGTGAGTTCCTGCAGTGCATATTTTACATGTACTGCTGCCACTGTGCACCACTGGTGGAGGAAATTAATATTTATGGTGGTGAATAGAGTGTAAATCAAGCAGGATAAAAGCAAATTACAGCAGATGCTGGAATCTGAAACGAAAGGGAAAATGCTGGAAAATCTCAGTAAGTCTGGCAGCATCTGTAGGGAGAGAAAAGAGCTAACGTTTTGGGTCCGATGACTCTTTGTCAAAGCCCAGCTTTGGTATGATGTTTCTCTGCTATTTAAGAAAGGTGAAACAGGCTCCAAATTAAAGAAAGAGTTGTGGGGAGCAGACTTTAAGTGAAGCGGGTTTAAGAGAAACCTGAAAGATCCATGAAGGCAGTCAAAGTTTGGTAACTCCGTGCTGTGGGCGCTGGAGCAAAGGTATCCCTTTGGAGCCATGGTGTTTTGCATGGCATGGCCGAAGATCTGAAATTGAACTTGTAAGGTGACACTTAAACGTACTCAGAAAAGTAGGGGAAAGGAATCTTAAAAGGTGAGATTGAAACCCTGTGAGGTGGACCACTGTTGAAGCCGTTCGAGTGGGTGTGATCTTTGGGAGATAATGCCAAGGTGAGATCTTCAAAATCCTGGTGAGAAAGACAAAGTTTCAGTGAGATAGGTTGGCTCACAATGTGACATTTAGTGGTTGTTGAGAAATCCATGGAATCAGGTTTATTTGTCTTTTTATTGTGCAGTGTGATGTGTTCAACTACATTTCGCCTGTTAATTCACATGTACCTCATAATTACCCTGAATGTTAAGTACAAGATAGATGTAAATTGTTTTATCTTTCTGAACTTGTATTGAGAAGTTTGTTCTAAACTCATTCTTTCTTTCTTATTTCTTATTCACAGTAAACGTCTTGAAGCTCAAACTATTTGTGTACTTTAAACAAAATGTGACTGGCTTCTTACCAGGTCTCCCTCCACAACCTGAGGTCAAAGATCATATCGCTTGTATGATGTTGAGCTTCTTGAGAGTTGTTGGAACTGCACTCATCCAGGCAAGTGAAGAGCATTCCAAAGAATTCCTGACTTGTGCTTTTTAGATAGTGGACTAGCTTTGAGAGGAGTCAGGAGATGGGTTATCCCGAATGTTCCTTGCCACTTTATCAGCTCAACCTGAATATTGTCCAGGTCTTGCTGCCTTTGGGCTTGACTGCTTCAGTACCTGAGCTGTGAATGGTACTGAACATTCCCACTTCTTATTTTATGTTTGCACAGTAAGAAGTCTTACAACACCAGGTTAATGTCCAACAGGTTTGTTTCAAACACGAGCTTTCGGAGCACTGCTCCTTCCTCAGGTGAGGAAGTTACCTGAGGAAGGAGCAGTGCTCCGAAAGCTCGTGTTTGAAACAAACCTGTTGGTGGACTTTAACCTGATGTTGTAAGACTTCTTACTGTGCTCACCCCAGTCCAACGCCGGCATCTCCATGTCATACTTTATGTTTGAGGTAACATCATTGATGAAGCAGCTGAAGATGGTTGAACCTAGGTCACTGCCCTGAGGAACTCATGCAGAAATGTCCTGGGACTGAAATGATTGACTGCTAAAAATTGCAACCAGCTTCCTTTGTGCTCGGTGTGACTCCAACTAGTTAAGAGTTTTCCCCTGACTCCCATTGACACCGGTTTTGGCCGGGCTCCTTGGTCAAAATAAAGAATAATCACTGCTCACACCTTGAGTTCAACTCTTTTGTCCAGGATTGGATCAAAGCTGCAATGTGGTCAGGAGCTGAGAGGTCCTGACCGAAACCAAACTGAGCATCAACTGAGTAAGTACCGCTTTGTAGGTGTCCATTATACCTTCCACCACTTGGCTGGTAATTCAAAGTAGACAGATGAGTCGTTAATTTGCCAGGTTGGATTCGTCCTGCTTTTGTGTATAGGACACACATTGCCAGGTAAATGTCAGTGCTGTAGCCACACTGGAACAGCTTAGATAGAGGAGCAGTTAGTTCTGGAGTGTAAGTCTTCAGCAGTATTGCCAGAATGTTGTCAGAGTACATGACCTTTGCATTATCCACAGTGCCTTCAACCGTCTCTTCATATCGTCTGGTGAAAATCAAATTAGTTGAAGACTCGCATCTCTGATGGATCATCACTTGGCACTTCTGACTGAAGATTGCTGTAAATGCTTCTCTTTTGCACTGATGTGCTGGGCTCTCCCATCATTGGGGATGGAGGTGTTTATGAAGCCTCTTCCTTAGTTGATTACTTACCCACAACAATTTGCAACTAGATATGATACAACTGCATAGCTTAAATCTGATCCATTAGTGATGAGTCCTCTTAGCTCTGCCTATGGAACTCTGCTTCCACTGTTTGGCATGCAAGTAGTCCAGTGTTGCAGCTTCACCCAGTTGTGTATAGGTATGCCTGATGCTGCACCTGGCATGTCCTCCTTCATTGAACCAGGGTTCGATGGTAATGGCAGAATGGGGGATATACCGAACTATAAGGCTACAGGTTGTGGTTGAGTACAATTCTGCTGCAGATCTGTTCTGAATCTATCCCATTTAGCCTGGAGGTAGTGCCGCACAATGGAGGGTATCCTCAATCTGAAGGTGGGATTTTGCCTCCACAAGGACTATGCGGTGGTCACTCCTACTCCTGTGGTCATTGACAGATGCATTGGTGACAAGTAGATTTGTGAGGACATGGTCAAGTACATTTTTCCCTCTTGTTGATTTCCTCGCTACTTGCCGCAGGCCCAGTCTAAAAGCTATGTGCTTTATAAGTCAATGCGCTGGTTCAGCAATGATGCTACTGAGTCACTCTTGGTAATGGATATTAAAGTCTCCCACCCAGAGTACATTCTGTGCCATTGTCATCATCAGAGCTTCTTCCAAACAGTGCTCAACATGGAGTGGAACTGATTCATCAGCTAAGGTGGGGGCTGGGCAGGTGGTGGTAATCAGAAGGAGGTTGCTTTGCATTTGATCTGATGCAATGAGACTTCATGTTGTCTGCAGTCCACATTGAGGACTATCAGGGCAACCCTCCAGACTATGGTGCCACCTCTGGTGGTGACGGTAGTTGTCGGGGCATTCTCTACAATGACTGGTTCAATGAGTATGACTATGTTAGACTAGTCTGTGGTACCGCCTCCCAATTTTGGAACAAGCCTCCAGATGTTAATAAGGAAGACTTTGCAGTGTTGACAGGGCTGGGCTTGCCGTTGTTGTTTCTCAGTGCCTCGGTCCATCCGGTCTCATTCCTTTGAAGTGAGTCAAAACAACCAAGTGGCTCGCTGGGCCATTTCTGAGGGCATTTATGAGTGAACTGAATTGCTGCAGATCTGGAGTTACATGTTGGCCAGATTGGTAAAGAAGGCAGATTTCCTTCCCAAAAGGGACTTAGTAAACCAAATGGGTTTTCACAACAACCAAAAATGATGTAATGGTTCCCTTACTGAGAATTTAAATTCCACAATGCGATTTGAACCCAGAGCATTAGCCTGGACCCCTGGATTCCTAGTCCAGTGACTCTACCACCTACCCCACCACCTTCAACCGTGTGTTGATTTTGATATCTCTTGCAAGTTTCTTTTCAGACTTCCTTTGACATTCTTTATATCTTTCCCACTGTTTTGTTATCTTTTGAAAAGCTCTCCTCTGTTGTTTTTCCCATTACAAAATTGTTCAGTTTACTGTGGACAGCCTCTGACTCATCTCACTTAGGTCAGCCTTGCCGAAATCTAATCACAGTAACCAGTTCACATTTTCCCTTTCAAACACCCGGAAGAATTCAATCACACTGGGAGGATCACAATTAGATAACTGTTCACACATTGTTATACTGTTAACCAAATCTGGCTCATTACTCATTACAAAATCCAATAGGGCTTGCCCCGCTCTAGTACATACTCGGCAGAAAACTACACTGGACACAGTCAAGAAATTCACTGCCTTACAGACGTGCTGTTTGTTTTGATCTATATGAAAGTTCAAATTCCACATTAAAATCACGCTGCATAACTCACACAACAGTCTTAAATAATTTTCTATTTTTTAATTCTACTTATTAAATCTCCACCGTCTCTTGCTGAATCCTCGCATCACTCAAATGATTTCTTCCTTATCACTAAGGCTACTCTTCCCAATCTGCCATCTTAATTATCTGACTTGTAGACTGAGATTTTTCAAAGTGCTGGCGGATCATGGACGTGCATCAAGTAGGTCGCGGCGCTCCTATGGTGGTCCCGATCGCGGGAGAGGCACCCAATGGTCATTACCGGCATTTTTATTGAGAATGGCAGTCGCTGCCAGGATTAATTTAAGAAGGAAATGAGGCTACGTGCAGTCTTTTAGCCATAAACGGCAGCAGTGAGAAGGTCACACTCCATGCGTATACACTTGATGTCAAGCTCCCTGTATGTACGTGTTTTTAGCACCAAATTACAGGGGAGAACGTCTTCCATTTCCTAGCTACTGGCAAGCAAGGCAAGAGGACTGTGAAGATGAATCATTTTCTTACAAGCGATGGCCAGAAACACAAATATGCAGTGTCCCTGCTGGTCAGGATCTCACAACTTAATTTGCTGGAGAGAGCTGCACAGAAGAGTCCAGGCAGGACAGAGCAGTGCTAGTGTTAGCTCTGCACAGAGCTCCAAAACCTCTGGTTAACTTTGTAGAAAGAAAGTCAGGAACAAAGCAGTATAAAGATGATTTCTTGAGGCATGATTTTATCAATCGTGCTGATACAAATAAGAATGCAAAATCCATGTGTGTTATACGCAGGGAAGTACTGGCAAATGAGAGGTGTCAGACTTTGAAAGAGAAGTGGTGGGTGAAAAATAATTTTTGAGGTTGAGATCCCACAGTCAGTAATTAATTTAAAGCGGACTCCAAATGAAACGACTACTCTGCTGTAACTGACTCGTGACACACTAAAAGCCCTTTAGGCTGTCAGCACTCTGGATTAACATGTGTTATAAAACCGCATGAGACCTACAAGGTCAGAACAATTAGTCTCCCTGTGAGTCTCTGAATACGAGCTTTTCTGCTGGGCGGGGGGTGTGCCCCATCAGCGGAGCCATGGACACGATGTATAAAAGCTCAGCCTGAATGGGAGTTGAGCAGAGGAGTCCCTACTGGGATGTGTGCATAACATGTAACCAGTTTATTGTTCAATAAGCAAAGAGTTTCTTTTAGCCTCTCGTGTGGACTCCTCTGTGGACAGAATATTGTCGAATAAGGTGGAGCTGCAGACGGTGCCGCTAATCATTGCAAACCAGGCCATCTCTACTCGTGCCACTGGGGACAGGTTTACACCACTTTCAAAATGCCACTCTTCGGGAGATTAGGATTCTCCTTTCCGGAGACTAAGTCCCCATGCCGGTAGGAGAACTGGCGCCAACAGCCCCCGAAAGTGTCAGGTCACCGTGGGGCCCCTCCCCGAGGACTGCCCCAGCCGACTTATCTGCCAGGTGCCTCTGTGTGGAACCATGCCTAACCCACGCCGGCGGGACTAGCCAAAAATGGACAGCCGCTTGCCCATCGGGGCCTGGAGAACTGCAAGGGGGGCCACTGCCAACGGCCCCCGACTGGCGTGGCGTGAACCCCGCCCCCACTCGAAAACCGGCGCCGGAGAATATGGCAGCCGGCGTCGGGGCGGGATTCGCATCACCTGTCAGGGATTCGCCGATCGGGGGGGGGGGGGGGGGGGGGGGGAATTAATAATAATCTTTATTATTGTCACAAGTAAGCTTGCATTAAGACAGCAATGAAGTTACTGTGAAAAGTCGCCACACCATGGCACCTGTTCGGGTACACTGAGAAAGAATTCAGAATGTCCAATTCACCTAACAAGCACATCTTTCAGGACTTGTGGGAGGAAACCGGAGCACCCGGACACGGGGAGAACGAGCAGATTCCGCACAGACAGTGACCCAAGCCGGGAATCGAATACGGGTTTGTGGCGCTGTGAAGCAACGGTGCTAACCATTGTGCTACCATTGACTACCTGCGGAGCACCCACCTTCAGCATAATCTAAAATCTAACAACCCCCGTCTCAAGACTTGTAGAGGTTTGAGGAATTGGTAACATTAGTGGCAGACTATTGAGGCCCCAAGCCATCAGTTATCGTGCAAGTATACCGCTTTAACACAATTGAAAGAACCCCATGGGTGTCTGTAACCAAGTTTTTGACGGGTCTAAGGAAACGAGTTGTGTTTTGCAAGTATGGCCCTTGTCTGTCCAAAATGCTACGAGACAGTTTTGTCTGTAGGGTGAATAATATGGTGACGATGGAAGTTGCTCGCCGAACCACTGCTGGACTTGATAGTCATGATGTGGAGATGCCGGCATTGGACTGGGTTGAGCACAGTAAGAAGTCTTACAACACCAGGTTAAAGTCCAACAGATATGTTTCAAATCACTAGCTTTCGGAGCACTGCTCCTTCCTCAGGTGAATGAAGAGGTAGGTTCCAGAAACATATATAAAGTCAAAGATGCAAAACGATACTTTGAATGCGTGCATTTGCAGGTTAATGTAATGCGACACGAATCTAAGGTCCCGGTTGAGGCCGTACTCATATGTGCAGAACTCGGTTGTAAGTTTCTGCTTGGCGATTCGGCGTGTCCTGAAGGCTGCCTTGGAGAACACTTCTCCGAATATCAGAGGCTGAAAGCCCTTGACTGCTGAAGTGTTTTCAAACTGGAAGGGAACATTCCTGCCTGGCGATTGTCTGCACACATGAGTACGGCCTCAACCGGGACCTTGGTTTCATGTCGCATTACATTCATCCCCCACGATCTGGCCTGTGCTTGCGAAATCCTACCAACTGTCCTGGCTGGAGACAATTCACACCTCTTTAACCTGTGATTATCCCTCTCTCCAGTTGCTCCGTCTGGACCTGTAAAGACTTAATTACCTGCAAATGCTTGCATTCAAAGTATGGTCTTTCAGCTTTGACTTTGTCTATATATATGTTTCTGGAACATACCTCTTCATTCACCTGCGGAAGGAGCAGGGCTCCGAAAGCTAGTGATTTGAAACAAACCTGCTGGACTTTAACCTGATGTTGTAAGACTTCTGACTGGACTTAGAAGAAGGTTGTGGAAATCTCTGTTGATGGAGAGTGCAGTTGCATGGAATGGAAGTCAATAGTGTGGGATGCACCCCTCCTCGGCGTCCTGCTCTCGGTAAAATGGGAACCCCACTCTGGACGGAACACAGCCAAGGTCAGGCTGATGGTCGAGGGCCGGCGTGGGTCCTGAAGGTTGGCGGTTAGCAAAAGTGGATCCGGGAAAAGGTATCTGAAAAACACTGCTATAGACCTTACATCCAGTCCCTAGTCCTGATGATCTTGCAGTGAAAGTAACTATGTCACACCCATCAAATTGAATTTGCATGTGCAATTTTATCTACTCCTTATTCCACCCATTTGTATAAATAACACTCATTCGGGCTAGTCACCCTAACCTGGTTGCCAGCTCATATTTTACTCACATATTTCTTATTTCATTCTCTTGGTTTAATCACTTTGCATCTTTTATTTTTCCTTTTACTTGCAATGTGTAAAGCCATTTCTGTTACTCTCTTGTCTTCGCATTTGTTTTTGAACTTTAATTTGTACCACCTTTTCCATCTCCTCCATTACAATTTACTAATTTAAAGCCCATGCAACTGCCCATTTATCTGCGACCTGGATGGCAACACATCATGCGGAACTTTTGATCCTGTTGCAAAGAATGCTACGTATCCCCTTAATTATTGAATACCCACCAACTATCACATTATGCTTTCCCTCCTCCCCGCTTTGGATAACCTTCTGCTCCACAGTCTGCATTCTGGACATCCTTCCAAAAGTCCTTATCTTCATCCTCAAAGACAGCATATACATTATACTTGTTGGTAGTTTTTGTGGGGTTTTTTCTGCTCTGTTTTATCTGTGTTCCTGTACACTATTGGTCACACCAGTTCCATTCTGGCCCTGACCGGATGCCATAAATCCACCAACCCCACTTATGAGTCGGAATATCTCCAACTGGCACTCCAGCTCAATGACTTACAGCCAGCGAAATTTAACCGTGATACCTACTTCAGATGTATTCATTCTGGATAGCTTAATGGTTCGCATACTATACAATGAACACAACCTGCTCTGTCAAATCTTAATCTAGATTATTTATATCTACTTTTTAGTTTGTGGTAAGCAAGTGGTTTCTGTACACTAATTTTCACTGATACTTTGGATACATTTTTTAAAATGCTTACTACATCTAGTTTACTTGAATAACTACAAATGTTAGAGTTGCCCCTCATACTGAATTCCAATATGCACCATACTTACAAGTTTTGCAATCTGTTTACCATGCACTCAGTACCATAACTGCTCAGTAGGTATCACTCTAGATCATAGTCGCAAAGCTCCTCTACCTCACAATTAGTGCCAATTTCTGAGCCGATATCACTTTGCTAATTAACCAAGTTTGTCTTCTTTATTTTTTTATTAATTTGCCTGTAAATTCTAGGACACATTAGAGTACAGTATTGTCTGTTTAAATCATAAAGTCGAACGGCAAGCAATTGCATTTGCATTTCATGAATGAAAGTTTGGTCATCAGAGCTGAAAGACGCATTTTCATCTACTCCACAATTTCACCACTTTATTCCTCTCAACACTGCATCAGTTTGAAAATGAAGTGTCATATTTGTTTAATGACTTGGAACTCATGCAAGACATTTCAATCTGTATGTAATATGAGGCAATGGATGAGTAGACATGGGTTAACTGTCAATATTTTTACTGTCAGCTTAAATTTTCCAAAATCATGTAAATGGCCTCCTTTGGCAGTGACACGTGAACTATTATAAACGAAGCTTCAGATTTAGCATTCTTGTAGAGATTAGAAAAAAACAGTCACACCAAGTAAGACAACCAAGGGCAATACTGACAAAGCAGGAAACTTTAAAATTAAAGATTAGCTCAAGGAGTTTACAGCCCACAACCATCTTCTCAAGGATAGTCAAAAAATGCCAGCCTTGTTGTTGATATTGATACTCATATCCCAAGAATGAGAAGAAAAAGCTGAATTTGTCTGCCTCGTGAACTGAATAAAAGAGTGCTAAATTCAGGATTTTCTTAAAAATAACTTTCCACAATGCCAACACTAGGTGGTGTTCAGCACTGAGATAAGTGTCACTACAAAGGCATTGGCCAAGATTTTCTGGTTCCCTCGCGGTGGGTGCAATGAGGTATTCAAATGTGCATTGAAGGCAAATCCCACCAACAGGATGTGCTGGGAAATTCCAGCATTATTTTAATTCAACGCAACTTCTTTACTATATAGATCACTGATGAATGTAATCTACTGTCAAGGTTAAGATTGTAATTATACAGTGCAATAGAAACCTCTTCATAGAACTAGCTAATAATGACCAGGAATTATCCTATGTCCAATTTAAACTATCAAGTAGATATCATAATATACTGATGTCTAGAATTAACTGATGTTTGCAGAGGTGCATAATATAGTCCATCTCTAAAGGATGATTTTAACTTGTCGGAAGCATCTATCAGACAGCATCAGATCGGCCATCTGTTATACACCTCTCACTTTTCCATTCCACTGGAATCAGTAGGCAGCCAATCAGATACCAGCTGTTGTACTCAATTGTCAACAGTCATAATTATCTCCAAGACACCTCAAAATACAAGGTCCCAAATGTACCCAGCAGTACTCAAACCAGCAGCAGGTTCTGCAAGTGACTTAGCGATTAAATGAAGCAAACAGTGTGGTCGCAAACCGTGAAGAACAGGATGATACTTTGTCCAATTCTTGGTCTTTGCGAAGCCAACTTATTTCAGCAGAACTACTATAATTGCCAATTGTTATGGGCCAGGGTTTAGAGAACCCCAAAGTGTATCATGGAGTTCACCTGACCCACAACTTTAATAGATTGTGGTATGGGGAGCACACGGCCCACTCTACAGGTGTGGTGCAGCAGAAATGGAAAAGTATTTTTTAAAGCAAAGCAATGTTTATTTTATGAACTCAAGTTAACCTTTTTAAAACATACAGTGAACATCTCAGCAACCATTAATTCAAATACGACCCCCAAAGAATACAACACTAAGTAATTCTTACTTCCCTTTTAACACCCATAAGACTTAACAAAGAACTTTTAACAGAAGCACATCAGGTTAAAATCACTACTGAGAGTAGTTTTTAGTTTAAATCACCAAAGGATCGATTTACAGTTTTTAGATTAAAGAGAGACTCTAATACACCTTCTGGCTGTGACTGCAGCTATCCAGCTCTGAAAACAAAACTAAAACACACCCTGCAGCAAACAGCCTAAAATGAAAGTAAAAAGCTGAAACAGCCCAGCTCCCACCCACTCTCTGACATCACTGCAGTAATAAACACCCATTTCTTAAAGGTACTCTCACTACAGATATTCATATACACACCATTTACAAACACTCATTTCTTAAAGGTACTCTCACATTACACAATGAATAAATACATGAATAAATAAATAATCAACTCGGGATTCCAAAGATCCTGCTGGAAAAATGTGGGTATTAACATCAAATGTGTTCGGGGTGGTGGAGGCTAGGGGTCCTGCTCCCAATCACTTTTCTTCTAATTGAACTGAATGGTGTTGGAAATGAATGTTTGTGGGAATTAGGTGAACACAAGGTACAGTTCAGCTGTGGTGCCCACTCTGGACAAACAGCGCACAAATACCCACCATCTAGACTTATTTGCAATCTTTGGTGAGATGGACAATTAGAGACTATGCCAACAAGGGATAAACAACTTTGGTGATGGGACAAAAAAAAAATTAAAAGTTGAAGGAAAACTTGGTAACATTTTGACAATGCTACTACTAATTTTTAGGGTTCTATGTGGGTCTGAAATAACATCCATGGATTGTAATTTAATCAATTTTTAAACAGTTCAGTTTGTTTTTTTGTTAATGAAACATTGGACAGCCAAGGCAAGAGAATAGGAAGGCAGTTACTCATAAGTACACAATTAAGTTTGTGACTTTGAAGGTGAATGAAATGAAATGAAATGAAAATCGCTTATTGTCACGAGTAGGCTTCAATGAAGTTACTGTGAAAAGCCCCTAGTCGCCACATTCCAGCGCCTGTCCGGGGAGGCTGGTACGGGAATCGAACCGTGCTGCTGGCCTGCTTGGTCTGCTTTAAAAGCCAGCGATTTAGCCTGGTGAGCTAAACCAGCTTTGAGGGTCTGAGTTTAGCAGTTGTATGTTAATTGTGTTGTCATCAACTTTGAAGAAATGGCTAAAAGGGAGCTTGAACTTGGATGACACTCTCTTTTTGAACAAAACTAGGTGTTGGTTTATTTGATTTACCATATCTGTCGGGCAGAACATCTTTATTAGAAGAAAACCTCTCGCTTTTTGGCATCCTGGCAGGAAGTATTATTAACATGTTTTTGATAGCTTTAGTATCTATGGGACTTGGGTTGAAGTATGTTGATGTGAATGTTTATGTTTGTTTGCATTATGGAAAACAGGCTCGATATCTCCAAGGATGAGTCACTTGTTCAAAATGGAATGCAAAGGCACCGGTGTAAAACAGAAAATGCTAGACATACTCAGCAGGTCCGGCAGCATTTGTGGAGAGATGGTTCAAGTCTGTATGACTTTTCTTCAGAGTGTATTTGAAACGTTAACTCTGTTTTTCTCTCTCTGCACAGATGTTGCCAGGTTTTTTTCAGAGTTCCAACGTCTGGAATATTTTGCTTTTATTTAGTGTAATCTCGGGGAGCCCAGAGAATAACAGATGAATATTGCCTTTAGTCTATGACTCTTAGTTACAGAGCTGGGGTGACATCAGATGACCCGTACCAAAAGCTATTAGGAGTGTAAATTTGGATTATTTCCAAACAGTGAATGACAGTTGGACAGTCCGACTCTTTGTTCTCGAAGTTTTACAATGGCTACTGTGGGATGATTCTTCTGAGACACAGTAAAATCACTTCGGAGACAGAGGAAGAAAGAAATCGCTTGTGCTGGCAGCACTCAATGAATCCTTGCACTTGAGGAATGAAAACCTCCATGGTGTCTTCATTATTTTTAAGTGTATGTAAAATCTTTGCATGTCTTCCCGGTGGAAGACACCAGTGGGATGCCAGAGCTCCAGGAGAACCAGGGGGCAGAGGTGAGTGCAGTGACCATTATTAAGAAGGTTCTGTCGAGGACTTCAGGTGTGCACCATGGAGTGAGTGGTCACACACACGGCAGCTCCTGCTAAGATCACAGAAAAGAGCTCTTTTTTAAGCAATATGGAGTGGAATTTTTATGAAAAACTATAGGTGAATGTTGGAGGAGTATTTTCCCCCAGGAATGATATGTTTCTTGGTTTCCAGTCCCACAGAAACAGTGTAGGATTTGGCTGGGGCTGCAGCAGAGAGACAAAAGCCTATTCAGCATGCAGACGGGGGAAGGGCTGTGTTAGAGGCCTCAAGCTGACCTGAGGGCCCTTATGAAAGCTGGATTCTAGCAGCAAAGGGAACAACTGGAAAATATCTCACCAAGGGCTCTTTTAAGGGCCCGCAACGGCGCTGATTTGATTTTTCCCCAGGTGGGAACGCAGCCTCGGCGCTTGCCGGCTGGTGGATGGGCTGGACTAGAAGTGGAGTGACCAGAAACTCAACTTTGCAGCAGAAGGTGAGAGGCAAAAGGGACAAGATGGTGGCGGGCGGGGAACCGGCAGGGTGGCAGCAGTGGGCGAGGGAGCAGCAGGAGCTGCTGCTGCGCTCCTTCCAGGAACTAAAAGCTGAGATCCTGGAGCCGTTGAGGGCATCGCTGGACAGGCTCGGGGTGACTCAGACGGCTCAGGCTGCGGAGATTCGGGCGCTGCAGCAAAAGGACCTCAAGCTGGGGGAGGAGAGGGACCAGCGCCCGTTGTGGCGCTTAGAGGTGGGGCTGCTGGCGGACGAGGATGCGAGGGGGCGGGTGCGAGGATGCATCGAGAGGTACCTGGAGGCCAACAATAATGGGGAGGTCCGAGTCTGAGGGTCTGGGAGGCGCTGAAGGCAGTGGTTCGGGGGGAGTTGATCTCCATTCGGGCCCACATGGAGAGAGGGGAACAGAGAGAAAGGGAGAGATTGGTGGGGGAGACGGTGAGGGTGGACAGGAGGTACGGGGAGGAGGGATTGCTGAGGGAGCGGCGCAGCCTTCGTGCTGAGTTCGACTTGTTGACCACCAGAAAGGCGGAGGCTCAATGGAGGAAGGCTCAGGGTGCGGCGTACGAGTATGGGGAGAAGGCGAGTAGGATGCTGGCACACCAGCTCCATAAGCGGGATGCGGCTAGGAAGATTGGTGGAGTTAAGGACCGGGGAGGAATTATGGTGCGGAGGGGGGTAGACATTAATGGGGTCTTCAGGGACTTTTATGAGAGACTATATCGGTCCGAACCTCCGGCGGAGAAGGGGGGGATGGGGCGCTTTTTGGACCGGCTGAGATTCCAGAGGGTGGAGGAGGGACGGGTGGAGGGTCTGGGGGCGCCAGTTGAGCTTGAGGGGCTGGTTAAAGGGATAGGGAACATGCAGTCGGGGAAGGCGACAGGGCCGGAGGGGTTCCCGGTTGAATTTTACAAGGTGTATGCAGATCTGCTGGGCCCCCTGTTGGTTAAGACCTTCAACGAGGCGAGGGAGGGGGGGGCTTTGCCCCTGACGATGTCTCGGGCGCTGATCTCCTTGATCCTTAAGCGAGACAAGGATCCGCTGCAGTGTGGGTCATACAGGCCGATCTCACTCCTGAATGTGGATGCCAAGTTGTTGGCAAAGATCTTGGCCACGAGGATAGAAGATTGTGTGCCGCAGGTTATCCACGAGGATCAAACAGGGTTTGTGAAGGGGAGGCAGCTGAACACTAATATACGGAGGCTCTTGAACGTTATTACGATGCCGGCGGTGGAAGGGGAGGCGGTGATAGTGGTGGCGCTAGATGCGGAGAAGGCCTTTGATAGGGTCGAGTGGGGGTACTTGTGGGAGGTGCTGGAAAGGTTCGGGTTTGGGGAGGGGTTTGTCAGTTGGGTGAGGCTGTTGTATGAGGCCCCGATGGCGAGTGTGGCCACGAATAAGAGGAGGTCGGAGTATTTTCTACTATACCGAGGGACGAGGCAGAAAATGTAAAAATTTGAATAAAAATTATTTTTTTTTTTTTTAAAAGGTTCTGTGGAAACTGAAATGCCTGAAGGTGGATACATCATCTGGACCGGATGGACTACACCCCAGGGTCCCAACAGAGATAGCGGAGGAAATTGTGGAGGCATTGGTGATAATCTTTCAGGAATCACTGGAGGCAGGAAGGGTCCCAGAGGACTGGAAAGTGGCTAATGTAATACCACTGTTTAAGAAGGGAGGGAGGCAGAAGACGGGAAATTATAGGCCGGTTAGCCTGACTTAGGTCATTGGTAAGATTTTAGAGACTGTTATTAAAGATGAGATCGCAAAGTACTTGGAAGTGCATGGTAAAATAGGACCGAGTCAGCATGGCTTTGTCAAAGGGGGTCGTGTCTGACAAATCTGTGAGAGTTCTTTGAGGAGGTAACAAGGAAGTTAGACAAAGGAGAACCAGTGGACATGATTTATTTAGATTTACAGAAGGCCTTTGACAAGTTGCCACAGAGGAGACTGTTAAATAACTTAAATGCCCATGATGTTAAGGGTAAGATCCTGGCATGGATAGAGGATTGGCTGACTGGCAGAAGGCAGAGAGTGGAAAAAAAAGGGGTCTTTTTCCAATGGCAGCCAGTGTCTAGTGGTGTGCCTCAGGGGTCTGTGCTAGGACCACAACTTTTCACAATATACATAAATGATCTGGAAGAAGGAACTGAAGGCACTGTTGCTAAGTTTGCAGATGATACAAAGATCTGTAGAGGGACAGGTAGTATTGAGCAAGCAAGAGGGCTGCAGAAGAATTTGGACAAGCTGGGAGTGGGCAATGAAGTGGCAAATTAAATACAATCTGGAAAATGCTAAGGAAATCAGAAGCACAAAGGGACTTGGGAGTCCTTGTTCACGATTCTCTGAAGGTTAATATGCATGTTCAGTCGGCAGTTAAGAAGGCAAATGCAATGTTAGCATTCATGTTAAGAGTGCTAGAATAGAAGACCAGGGATGTACTTCTGAGGCTGTATAAGGCTCTGGTCAGACCCCATTTGGAGTATCATGAGCAGTTATGGGCCCCGTATCTAAAGAAGGATGTGCTGGTCTTAGAAAGGGTCCAGAGGAAGTTCACAAGAATGATCCCTGGAATGAAGAATTTGTCGTATGAGGAACGTTTGAGGACATTGGGTCTGTACTCGTTGGAGTTTAGAAGGATGAGAGGGGATCTTATTGAAACATACAAGATACTGGGAGGCATGGATAAAGTGGACGTGGAGAGGATGTTTCAACACAGAAAAAACTAGAGCCAGAGGACACCATCTCAGACTAACAGGACGATCCTTTAAAACTATGAGGAGGAATTTCTTCAGCCGGTGAATCTTCGGTGGTGAATTCTTCTCCACCATTTCTTCGGTGGTGAATCTGTAGAACTCTTTACCGCAGAAGGCTGTGGAAGCCAAATCATTTGAGTGTCTTTAAGACAGAGATAGATAGGTTCTTGATTAATAAGAGGATCAGAGGTTATGGGTCGAAGGCAGGAGAATGGGGATGAGAAAATATTAGCCACGATTGAATGGCGGAGCAGACTCGATGGGCCGAGTCTTATGGTCTTGCAAAATAAATTCTACTTGATTCATAAATATTAGTTTATTCGTACCTTGTTAAGTTAAGCACAACGGAGGACTCCATTGTTAGGAATTAAAAATTTGGAACCTAAAGATTTTAACTATAAGGGTTTGATACCCCAAAACCCTTTTAACCTTACAACTTACCATTTTTTACAATTTCATACAATCACAGATAATGACAGCACAGAAGGAGGGACTCAACCTTTGCTGACTCTCTAAATGAGCAGTCACGCATCACCCATATCTGCACGTTTTGTCTGTAACCCTGTACTTCTTCATCCTCAAGTACCTGTGCATTGCTAATTAAATATATTTATGGAATCAGCTTTGACCACCTTTTCAGCTAAAGCATTTCAATCTGAGAAGTCTGACTGAAAAAGTTTCTTCTCATCACCCCTCTATACTTTTGTCAATAGTTTTATATCAGTGGTCTTTACGCATTGCCTCACACTTCGGAATCATCCACACTCCAGGTCTAACCAGTGCTTTAAAAAGTTCCAGCATGATCTCTCTGATGCAAATGATAGGTTCTTGAATAATAAGGGGATCAGAAGTCCTGGAGAGAAGGAAGGAGACTGGGGAGAAGAAACATATCAGCCATGATTGAATTGCAGAGTAGATTTGATGGGCCAAATGGCCTAATTCTGCTCCTAAGTCTTATGATTTTATAATTTCTGGTTGTATCAACAACTAAAGATAAGAGCATAACTAATGAGAATATTCATTTAAACTTAAGATATGACCAGTAAGGTTCGGTGCTCTGCACCCAAGTGACCATAAAACAACGAACTTGGATTCTCAGAGCCGCATGCATGTTTTGGATACATCTTCGTTCCAATTACCTTACAAGGTTTTACAGAAACCTCCAATTTTAGCATCACACATTGTGGAGAGATATTCTATCATATGAATGCCTCATCTGTGTTCTACCTATACTGCCGCCACAGATAAGGATTATTTTCAACTTGCGCATCAGCAAGTACATCCTGTTGATTAATGGCACACAGTCTCAAGTGACATCTAAGGACACATCAAATCATACTGTTGCAGAAAACTACACTTGACACATTCAAGAAATTCACTACTGTTCTGGCCTGTACTCGTCTGTTTGTTCTGATTTACATGAAAGTTAAAATTCCCCATTTGCTGCATGCTTGACTCATCTCTGTATTTATGCAATCGATCACTTCACAGCTACTACCGGGGTGGTTTCATGCCAAAATTGGAAGAGCTAGCCAAGCAACAGCTTGACATATGTCATAGTCACTGAATTATTCCTTACAATGTCTCAAACACAACTATCACCCTCCACCAATATTGGCGGCAGTGGCAGGGAGTGTGGGCAACCACCTGCCACTGTGCCACTTGTAAAATAGCAGCAGCAGCAGAAGAAGGCCCTTAAATGGCAACATTAGAGTGCCTACCCATCCACTCTATCCACGTCACTCATAATCTTGTCGACCTCAATCAGGTCACCCCTCAACCTCTTGTCAGTCGAATGAAAACAATCCGAGTCTATACAGCCTCTCCACATAGTTAACACCCTCCAGACCAGACAACATCCTGGTAAACCTCCTCTGCACCCTCTCCAAAGCCTCCACATCCTTCTGGTAGTGTGGTGACCAGAACTGTGCGCAGTATTCCAAGTGCCAAGGTTCTATACAACTGTTGTATCACTTGCCAGTTTTTATACTCGATGTCCCGTCCAATGAAGGCAAGCATTCCGTATGCTTTCTTGACTACCCTGTCCACTTGTGTTTCCACCTTCCCCACTTGTATTGCCACCTTCAAGGATCGGTGAACCTGCACGCCCAGATCTCTCTGACTTTCTATATTCCGAAGAGTTTTGCCATTTGCGGTATATTTCCCCTCTATATTTGACCTACCAAAATGCATTACCTCATATTTGTCCAGATTAAACTCCATTTGCCATTCCTCTGCCCAAGTCTCCAAGCTAGCTATGTCCTGCTGTATCTTCTGACAACCCTCAACACTATCTGCCACTCCACCAACCTTGGTGTCATCCGTGAACTTACTAATCAGGTTCAGCTACATTTTCCTCCAAATCGTTTATGTATACTACAAACAACAGAGGCTAGTGGAATACCATTAGTCATAACCTTCCATTCAGAAAAACACCCTTCCACTGCTGCCCTTTGCCTTCTGTTACCGAGCCAGTTCTGTATCCATCTTACCACCTCACCTCTGATCCTGTGTGACTTCACCTTTTGTACTAGTCTGCCATGAGGCACCTTGTCAGAGGCTCTACTGAAGTCCATGTAAACCATATCCACCACCCTCCCCTCATCAATCACCTTTGTCACCTCAAAAAACTTGATCAAGTTAGTGAGGCACAACCTCCCCTTCACAAAATTATGCTATCTATCACTCAAGAGTCCATTGTTTCCAAATGGGTATAAATCCTGTCCCTGAGAATTATCTCCAATAATTTACCTATCGATGTGAGGCTCACCGGCCTATCGTTTCCAGGATTATCCCTGCTACATTTCTTAAACAGCAGCACCACATTAGCTATTCTCCAGTCCTCTGGGATCTCACCTGTAGTCAGTGAGGATACAATGATGTCAGTCAGTCATTGTTGGAGAATGGGCATGGTGCCTCCACCATGCCAAATTATTTTACAGAAGATCCTGTGCCCACTGCACCCCCATCCCCGTCTGGGAACATTGCAAAAGTTCAGCCAGAGATTATCTTCATTGATTAATGTCCCTGTGCTCATTGTATTCTTTGGGTCCGATGGTACCTCCTCAAGGCACATTTTCTGTAGTTTGCTATTTTAGTCAGGACTAATAACTAAATTCCTCGCATAATCCTGATTGCTCGCGCATTCAAACATTGCCAGTATAAAAGTCTGTCATCTTTAAAAAGCCTGCTTGATCTTTAGACTTGTCGATTTGCAATCGCAGTTCTATCGAAAAGTAAAAAGAGCATGTTGACATTGATCGCCAACTCTTACCTTGATACAACAGTGTCAGTTTCAATCATAAAAGCAAATGCAGGAATCTGAAACAAAAATAGAAAACACTGGATAATTTCAGCAGGTCTAACAACATCTCTGCAGAGAGAAGGGATCTAACATAGAGTCTGGATGGCTCTTTGACAAAACGTTAGCTCCCTTCTCTCTCCACAGATGCTGTCAGACCTGCTGAGATTATCCAGTATTTTCTGTCAGTTTCAATCACTACCTGTGGTATGTTAATCAGTTCTGACAGCAAACCTGTCGTAGCTGTCTCTAGGGTAGTGCAAGCAACATGTTGGCTGTAAAGTTCCCTGTGTCATAATAATTTATCCCACATTTAAATACTGAAACGTCTCACCGCACTTCACCTCAGTTGTAATAAGCACAATACTTAAGCCACAAATAAGCTTTTATTGTTCATCATTAGACAATTTAATGCATGATTCAGCAAATTACAGTTGGGTTAGGGATGAAGGCTTTCAATTACTAGTGGACTGGGGAAAAATGATTTATGCAAATTCCTAATTTTTTAAAAATGCAGCTCATAACCTGTCATTTACAAAAGTAATTTAACATCCACTCGAAAACAGTGCTGTAAATCTCATTTACAGAATCCAAGCTTTGCACAAGACAAATTCAAAATCTGGCACAACAGCCAAATTATTTCAATATAAAGACATTATGAGAGGTTCAGGGGAAATACACTTTGTATAAAAATCAAATAATAATAATCTTTATTACTGTAACAAGTAGGCTTACGTTAGCACTGCAATGAAGTTACTGTGAAAATCCCTAGTCGCAACACTACGGCACCTGTTCGGGTACACCGAGGAAGAATTCAGACTGTCCAATTCACCTAACAAGCACATCTTTCGGTACTTGTGGGAGGAAACTGGAGCACACGGAGAAAACCCACGCAGACACGGGGAGAACGTGCAGACCTGGGACCCTGGTGCTGTGAAGAAACAGTGCTAACCTCTGTGCTACCATGCCGCCACATGGGAATATTTTACGTCCATGATAATAATAACATTTTATTGTCACAAATATGAAGTTACTGTGAAAAGCCCCTCGTCGCTACATTCCTGTGCCTGTTCAGGTAAGCTGGGAGCGGAATTGCTATGTCTTGGCTAATCATGCTAAAACTATGGTCAAATTACAAAGAAAACATTGTACAAAAGCAGATTTTTTACAAGTTTGCAATGTTACATAATTAAATTATTCAATGTAACTGTTCAGTTGAAGTTTGCCGATTCAAGGATTTCAATTTTTTCCAAGCTCTTTGTTCCCCCCAAAAAATATTTTTTCACAAGATAATAAACACGTTATTATACTATACAAACTATTATAAACAGAATGGAAAAAAAGTTTTTAAAATTAGAGGAAGAACGGAGACTTCAGGACAAGTAAACTAAGCTTAAATATTTACACATTTTCACGACTTTTAGAAAATTTAATTCCTTCACTGATTTTCACCCAGGAAAATAACATTATTCTTTTCATTTAGATTCTGAACATACACACTAAAACTGTTTGAGAATCTGATAACTGACACTTGTCCTTAGTTTCACTATCTCTCCAGGAGAGAGCACTATAGCAGCAGCAACAAATATTCACTTAGTCACAAGCTGACTGCAATAGCAAGGAATCCGGGAGATTTATTAGACTGTAAACTGTGATTGTTTCATTCTAAATGCTGAATATTTTAATTGCCGCAACGACTAATCATCATTAAATCCAAAACCATAAAATAAGACAACTCTAACCAGGGTTGGTGCAATAAGTAAGCACATTCATAAGCAAATTATATTAGGTGTAAAAGCAGGATACCATACACAGCCCAGTTGAAGATGTTATACCCAATATTTCACCAGTTATATTTCCTTCACTCTTGGGAGTTCACATCACACAACGCTCTTATTGTAATCATTTTTCCTACATTACAGAGCAATTTCTGAATTGTGAGTCACAATCAAAAACACTAACAAAATTCAAGCAATGAATGTAATTTAACTTAATCAATTGTCTTGAGACAATTGCCTTCGTCACAGGTGATTTTTCAGTTGAACACTGTTTTTCTTTTGGGGGCTGCGTTATATCATCAGCTTTTTGAGCCTGGTAACGATCTGTGAATAGCATTTCTGAATTCCAAAGGTCACTAACCTTTACGTAAAGAACAATGTTAAGCTTTTAGTATAATTTCAAAATTGAGGAATTACATGCACATGTCATGAATGAGCAACTTAATTAATTGATCTGTGGGGGTGGGGAGAAGAGAAGGCATGGGAAAGTAAGCTCAGTAAGTAAACAAAATGTATGCAGAGCTAAAGCCCAGTCAAGTAATTGCAGTTTTAAATTAATCCATTTTAAATGTTTTCCTGAATCAGGTTTGAATTGCTTAACATTGAATGAGCCCCAATTAATTTAGAAATTGAAAGCACTGTCCTAAAGAACAAATCTATTTCATATCGCTGTCATAATTGGCTAAGTTATGAAGTTGTGCTAAGTTACATTAAACAGCATTTTAGCCTCCCCAGAAATAATAACAATGATGATTTCTTGCTGATAGGCCATGTATTGTTGCAATCCCCATGGGGAAACCATAAACCAAAACAAACAAATTTACTGCATGGCTCGCAAATTCTTCAGTGGCAGCCAAATCACTCCCCCACTTATGTAAGATTGACACTCTAATGTAGTATGAGAAAGGATTGGCTATAAGCGTTTGTCTCTTCAGGTGAGATGTAAAAATATCACAGTCTACCTGCTCCAAGAGTTCACTCTACTACTGGAAGAACAAGAGCTCTTCCATAACCTTCCCAACATTCCAAACTCAATCAGCGCAAAGAAAAATAGACCAAATTATCATTTACTTGATTGTTTTACGTAAAATGACCACAGGTCCCTCCATCATGATAGCTAGACTTCAAAATAATTAATTGCATGTGAAGCACTGAGCCATAAACTATGATAGAAACACAAATCAGTATTGTCCCTTCTTTCAAATTAACCTCACAGCCACAGTACAGTATAAATTCAGTTACATCAACGAAGGTATCTGAAACTTGCAGCAATCCTAGAATGTACTGAAAAACAGTTACATATTACCTTCGTATCACCAAAACCATATACGGTCTCTACTGCATATGTCAGGGCATACTCCTAATGGGATACTGTCGTAGCACTGTTTCAGTAATCGACAACAGTTACATTTTAATAGTTCCTTTAATATCGCAAAACATCCCAAGATGCTTCAAAGGACTTTCAGGACAAATAGCCAAAAGGCTAGCCATGACATAGATTATAAATGTTGAAATGGAGGAAAGAAAGGTACAAAGACAGAAAGATTTAGGAAGGGAATTTTGGGCAGCTGAAGGTATGGTGGAGTGATTAAAATCAGGGATTTGCAACAGGCAACAATTGTATGGGGTTCATAGACCTCCATGAAAAAGAAAAGGAACTTTTGCATTTATATAGTGTCTTTCACAACGACCAGATGTCCCAAAACACAACAAAGTACTTTTGAAGTATAGTTATTGTTGTAATGAGTTGCAGGGCTGAAGGAGGTTAAAGAGACCGAGTTGGATAAGGCCTTCAAGGGATCTGAAACAAAGAAGAGAATATTCCTTCTGTACAGCCCCACATTGGCCTGCATAGAGTTGGCACCCGGCACCTCAAACCTCTATAAGAGTTGCTGGAACGTCCACAGTGTATCCTGTTCTAGCCACGAAAGAAAAGATTTATCTGACAACTAAAAACATACACACCACCTCGGCCTGGGGCCAAGTGCCTATCATAGAATCACTACAGTGCAGGAGGTCCATTCGGCTCATCAAGTCTGCACCTAACTTTAAAGAGCACCCGACCTAAGCCCTACCCTTTCCCTGTAACTCTACCTAACCTCTGGACACATTATGGGGCAATATAGAATGGCCAACCCACCGACCCTGCACATCTTTGGGAGTAGGAGTAAACCAGAGCACCCGGATAAAACCCATGCAGACACGGGAAAATGTACACACTCCACAGAAACAGTCACCTGGTGCTGTGAGACAGGTGTGCTAACCACTGTGCTACCGTACCGCCCTTGCTGGATATCGTTTGTGAACACCGTAAGCACAGTTATTGAATGCTATAATTATAAGATGTGTGTAATAATCAAATGGGAAAGAAAGGGCATGCTAAACGAAAACTCATTCATTCAGCGCTGGCTGGCTGTATTCACCAACTACTGTTGCATGGGTGCCGTACAAAATGTGTCAGGGCCAGAGCTTCCAACTCCCTGGGTTCTGTTCATTAATTTCCTAACCACTGAGGGTAGCGCCACAGAACACAACTTGGCCAATATCAACTCCAACCAGCTGCAACCATCCTTCAATAACAACAAAGAGCTGAGTATACTATTGGCAGGGGACCTGTCCAATGCCCAGGCTGTACTGCTGTTACAAATAAACAGGCACCTAAACAAGGTTTAGACAAAGACAAGAAAAACACTTCACCGTTCTGCAGCTTTATTAAAGCAACAGTGGATTTATAAATTGAAACCCACACCACTTCGAAAGGAGTGAAAGATTTACATTCTCAGGGAAGTAATTAAACATTAACACGGTGATATTTACGAACTCATGTTTGCTCCTTACTGTCATTCATTACAGTAACTTTAACAAGTTAAGCATGTTTCTCTGCAAAATAAGCAGAGTGCTGAAGATGATATAACTGGCAACTTTGAAATTTGCTTTAGTACATTTAAATAACAGGTTTTTTTTTAGTCCATTATCTTATAATAAGGGTAGCTAAACCATCCATTGTACAGTACAATCTTATTTTGAGGCTCCAGCTCTTCCATCACTGGTTTGGCATCACTGGCAGCTACAGCCCAGATGGTATCACTCGCTGCTCTGCTAAATCTGCAAAGTCTTTCCATACAAGTGGCTTCTCTTTGGTGCCATTGTATACAGCTGATACCTCAATTCTTCCAAATTATCATTGAATTTTAATTTGAATATACTATAAGATTTTTAATTGTGCTACATATAGATCACACACTGCCATTCCAAGATTTATCAGAGTAAAGAAGTTTTTCCCATTTTAAATTTTCATTAATGCACTCCGGTCCTATTTTCTTTGTTTAGTTTGAAATTATTTCCCCATTTTACGCCTGCTGTGCCATTATATACTTTGAAATACCATCCTGCTTTGAGACAATAAATCTTTAAGACTTCCTCATATCTCATCCATTTTACAATTCGAATCAGCACACTTTCGTGTCTGCACTCTTCCCAAAAGCACATAGCTTGTGCTCCAGTAATCGTAACTCACCATGTGACACTAAGTTTCATCTAACAGTGTTACGGTGTGTGTGTGAGAGAAAGAGAAATGGATTTTGTTTATTTATTAAAACAATAAATGTTTATCACAGGGACGGCTTGCGTCTTTTATGCAGACAAATATTTTAAGCGCGGGTGATACAGGATCATTGATTGAAGGCAGGACAATTAAGATTTGTTTTAGCTTGTTCCAGCAAAGATTAGGCCAGGAATGACAGATCAAATATCCTTATATTGTACAATAAATGTATTTGGTTCTGTGATCATATTGCTTCCTCCTCACTCCACGTTCCATCTATTCCTGTAGCAAAACACCTCCCCTGCAAAAGATCACTCATTACATCACTTTAAATCACAGCTCTCGCAGACGTACTGCTTGCATTCTAACCTTGGTTTTAATAATATTACTGCAAAAATACAAACTAGAAACTATGACAGCTTTTTATATTCATCACACCATGTACACCATACCAACAGCAATATCCTCATCAACCCTCTCCATTAGCTGATCAAAAAACCCAAGCACGTCCTATCAATTTTTAAATAGTTATGGAAAGGGACAACACTAGTCCACAGGTGCAAGTTCTAAATTGGGGCAAGGTAAATTTTGATGGAATTAGACCGGAGCTTGCAAGGGTTGATTAGAGTAGCTTGTTTGAGGGCAAAGGAACCTCCGGCAAGTGGGAGGCTATTTAAAAGTGTACTAGCTAGCGTTCCCGGTACATGACTTTGACAAAGGGTCATCTGGACTCTAAATGTTAGCTATTTTTTCTCCCTTCAGATGCTGCCAGACCTGGTGAGATTTTCCAGCATTTTCTCTTTGGTTTCATGGTCTATATGTTCCTGTTAGGGGGAATCCTGGATGACAAAACATATTGGGGTTTTGGCCAGGAAATAGAAGGAGGCATGGCTCAGGTACAAGCAGCTGGAATCATGGGATTCCCTGGAGGTGTACAGAGAATATAGAAGTATACTCAAGAAGGAAACTAAGAGGGCAAAAAGGGTGCTTGAGGTAGCTTTGTCTGAGAAGATTAAGGTGATTCCAAAAGGATTATTTAAGTATATTAAAGGAAAAAGAATAACGAGAGAAAATTGGACCCCTCAAGGACGAAAGTGGACACATACGTGTGGAACCGCAGGAAATGGGTGAGGTTCTCAATGTGTTTACCGTGGAGAAAGACTTGAAGACTTGAGAAGCTGGAAGGTTAGTGCCGATATACCGGGGACAGTTCGTATGACAGTAGAGGAGATGATGAACGTATTAAAATGTATGAAAGTGGATAAATCTCCTGGCCCTAACCAAGTATATCTAATAACACCGCGTGAGGCTAGTGAAAAAATTGCGCTGAAATATTTGCATTATCGTTAGCCAGGGTGAGGTACCAGAAGGCTGGAGGATAGCAAATATTGTACCCTTATTTAAGAAGGGCTGCAAAGAAAAACCTGGGAATTATAGACTGGTAGGCCTAACATCTGTGGTGGGTAAGTTACTAGAGAGCATTCTGAGGGATAAGATATATGGGCATTTGGAAAGACAGGGTTAGATTAGGATTTTAGGAGCAGTCAGCACGGCTTTGTGCATGGGAGATCATGCCGTACAAATTTGTTAGAGGTCTTTGATGAAGTGACCAGGAAATCAATGAGAGCAGGGTGGTAGATGTAGTCTATATGGACTTAAGAATAATAATATTTATTAGTGTCAGAAGTAGGCTTAAAACCAGGGGCTGGTTTAGCAAAGTGGGCTAAACAGCTGGCTTGTAATGCAGAACAAGACCAGCAGTGCGGGTTCAATTCCCGTACCGGCCTCCCTGAACAGGCTTCGGAATGTAACTTCATTGAAGCCTACTTATGACAATAAGCAATTATTATTATTACATTAACACTGCAATGAAGTTACTGCAAAAATCCTCTAGTCGCCACACTCCAGTGCCTGTTCAGGTACACTGAGGGAGAATTCAGAATGTCAAATTCACCTAACAAGCATGTCTTTCGGGACTTGTGGGAGAAAACACACGGACACGGGGAGAATGTGCAGACTCCACACAGACAGTGACCCAAGCCGGGCATCGAACTCGGGTCCCTGATGATGTGAAGCAACAGTGCTAACAGCTCCATTCTTTGAAATTAGAATCTAATTTTCCAAGACCCGAGACACTGGCAATGCCTTGTAATATTATTCGGAAATTGCAGATGCACGGTTATTCATTGAAACTCAGACAGAAAATGACAGTTAGTGCATCCACAATTTTCCAAGCTGTGTATGAAAGCCTCCCCCAGCAGCATCAATTTCAGAAAATGCAACCTGAATTAACCTCATTTTCACATTTTGTAACTGCATTGCATAGACTTCCAAGCCAATAGCTAATCCTCAACAAATCCCGTATTAATTCAGGGACAGTTTACTACATTATCACAGTAATTTGTTTCTTATTGAGCACATTTGTTAGCTGAAGTAACAATGAAAAAAGTATGAGGCTCAAACTGATGACACACAAACTTGCTGAAATGTCTGAAAAGCATTTTATTGTAACTTGTAATAAACCATATTATTTAGATGCCATAAGAAAAAGTGCAGCTGTTGAAACTACGATCCTCAAGAGACAAATTTAACAGTTTTAAAAACATCTTCTAGCGACTTCAGATTCCAGTCTATGGTGCTATTACGATGCCGTAGTGTTTAATGTCATTTTTACATTCCTATTGAAATAAAATTATTCAAATTCAACTTTTTTGTAACATTGAATAAGCCAGATGACAGGTCGGAAAGGTTAAAATGATAGTTTCAGTCACTTCAGAAAGAAAACCTCATAAGTATTACTAACATACTGAACAACTCACGAGGCTCATTATAATTGCTCGGAATTATTATGCATCAGGGAATAGATCCCTGCTGGTGAAGCGTCATGTTGTGTGTGGTGACGTCAGCAGAGTGTTTGCACAGGCTTTTAGTCGTTCATCTTAGATTGTATGAGCAACATCTTAATAAACCTCTCATCAAGAATCCAGAGTGTAGGCACCTCCATATTGTTTCTCTTTTTGGCTAACACGAGATATAACAAAAGAGAAACCTGGCAACGAGGATTGAGGCAAGAAAATCAACTGCTGGAAGAAGAAAATCATCACACTCACTCGAACAGGTCACTACCCGGGGAAAAGTCAAACCAGTCAGGTGAAAAGAGAAAACATTCTAAACTGCTTGTGGATAAAGGGATTGTTTGTGCCATATGTCCAAAAGAATTGGAAGGGAGAAGGTTTGTTAAAAGCTTGACCCCAGGAGTCAGGATGCGGAGTGGCAGGAAAAACGGACGCCATGGGTGCAGTTGATGAAGACTGTGAGATATGGAATTCACAGGAGGAAAGACTCCAATTTTATCTCAAAGCAAATCAAACACTGGAGGAGGTCGGTAGGGCATTAAACGTACTGCAAAACTTAGTTCATCCAGCAAAATAGTGAGAAAAGACCTATATCAAAGTAATGAAAATTTTAGATGGGCATTTCTCTCCTAGATCATTGTTGATTGCAGAAAGGTTTTGGTTCCACTGTTGTAGTAAGGAAGGCCCTCCAAGCCTGCGCCGACCATGCTGCCCATCTAAACTACAATCTTCTACACTTCCGGGGTCCATATCCCTCTATTCCCATCCTATTCATGTATTTGACAAGATGTCCCTTAAACGTCACTATCGCCGCTGCTTCCACCACCTCCTCCGGCAGCGAGTTCCAGGCACCCACTACCCTCTGTGCAAAAACACTTGCCTCGTACATCTCCTCTGAACCTTGCCCCTCGCACCTTAAACCTATGCCCCCTAGTAATTGACCCCTCTACCCTGGGAAAAAGTCTCTGACTAACCACTCTGTCTATGCCCCCAAGGGTACAAACATGTCACTGATGTACACAGGTTAGACACTCAGTGGGAGAATGCTAAATTAAAGAAAATAAGTGCAAGGACTATGGCAAAAAGGCCTTATTGCCAAGGCATGTTGGGCTCAGAAAATTCTCCAATACCAGGAATGTGCAAGATAAATAAAGGCAGCCAAATAGACTAGCTGTATCAATCAATTGGCAGACGAAGCTCAAGACCAGTCATAAGACGAAGTACCAGAGTAACTTCAGGAGCCGCCCTATGCTTGACTATATTTGTGCAGTGGAGGGTCACATGTCCCAAATGATTGTGGATGCGCATTCTGCATGGCCGGTGATCATGATGACAGAACAGATCATTGAGAAACTAGACAAAATCTTCAAACGATTTGGAATATCAGATATTATGGGCCAGGATTTAGAGAACACCGAAGTACATCATGGAGTTCACCTGATCCACAACTTTTAATAGATTTTGGTTATGGGGAGCACAAGGGCTCACTTTACAGGTGCAACAGAGATCTAAAGTATTTTTAAACAAAAAAAAATGTTTATTCTATGAATCCAGTTAACATTTTATAAACACACACTAACCATCGTATCAACACTGAACCCCCCTCCCCCCCAAAGATACAGTACTCTACAGGTAACACTTTAGTAACTTTCCTAATAACATCCATAAGTCAACGACCCTTTTTAACAAAGACAGTAGGTTTGCATTCCTTACAGAAACAGGTATTACTTTAAAAACATCAAGTGATCTGGAGACAATTATTGGCAGGCAGAGAGAGAGACCTAAATACACCTCCTCGTTTTGAATGCAGCTCTCCAGCTGAAAACAAAACTAAAACTCAGAGCCAAAAACAATTTCCAGCTCAAACTGAAAGCTCAAAATGAAAGTAATGGGGCAGCACGGTAGCATTGTGGTTAGCACAATTGCTTCACAGCTCCAGGATCCCAGGTTTGATTCCCGGCTTGGGTCACTGTCTGTGCGGAGTCTGCACATCCTCCCAGTGTGTGCGTGTGAGTTTCTTCCGGGTGCTCCGGTTTCCTCCCACGGTCCAAAGATGTGCAGGTTAGGTGGATTGGCCAAGCTAAATTTCCCTTAGTGTCCAAAATTTCCCTTAGTGTTGGGTGGGGTATTGGGTTATGGGGATAGGATGGAGGTGTGGGCTTGGGTAGGGTGCTCTTTCCAAGAGCCAGTGCAGACTCGATGGGCCGAATGGCCTCCTTCTGCACTGTAAATTCTATGAACATTCTATGAAAAGCAGAGCCAGAGCCCATCTCCACCCACACACTGACATCATTGCAGCCACTTGAGAAGACAAACGTTTCTTGAAGTGACATTCCCATGACAGTGCAGACTCTAATAATAATCTTTATTGTCACAAGTAGGCTTACATTTACGCTGTAATGAAATTACTGTGAAAATCCCATAGTCGCCACATTCCGGCACCTGTTTGGGTACACTGAGGGAGAATTCAGAATGTCCAAATTACCTAACAACACATCTTTCGGGACTTGTGGGAGGAAACCGGAGCACCCGGAGGAAACCCACGCAGACACAGGGAGAACATGCAGACTCTGCACAGACAGTGACCCAAGCTGGGAATCGAACCTGGGACCCTGGCACTGTGAAGCTACAGTGCCAAACACTGTGCTACCATGCCGCCCAAGTGACAATGAGTTCACTTTGAAGGAATATGAGGACTACCTGAAGGGAAACGATATACACATCAAGTCAACTCTGTACCATCCTGCAACAAATGGATTGGCCAAACATTTTGTTCAATCATTGAAGCATTCCATCAAGGCATTGAAAGACCAAAGAACACTGCCAAGAGGAGTGAAAAAATTCTTAATGTGTAACTGGAAAACCGCACAAGCAACAACACAGAGTTCACCAGCAATGCTGCTGTTGAAAAGGAAACTGCAAACACTTTCAATTTGGTGATTCCGCCTGACATATCACAAATTGTCCAATGACAACAATGAGCACAGATTGCTAGGAGGGAACAAAACTCTAAAAAGCGACTATTCAATCAAGGACTGCACATGCTAGCCAGAAGCTACACCACCAGCAAGAAACAGGAAACCATTCTGATCCTAGCAAAGGCAGGTCCAAAATCATATACGATGGAGACGGAAGATGAAAGAGTTTGGCAATATCATGCTGATCAGCTATATCTTCATGAAATGAAATTTCAGAGACTTCTCAAGTACTTCCTTTGGAAAATTAAATAGTGATACTTCAGAACAGAGACCCAACACAGAGACAAATTCAGGTTCTGCTTCTGAGAACTTTCCAGACCTATAGTGACGGACACTGCAGTGACTTCCCAGGAAGTACTAACTACTTAAAGAAAAGAGGACTCCTCCAAGATCTTGAATAAACAGGTTCCTGAACATTGAGTTCAACTGAAAGAAATAGATGCCAACCTGAGAGACTGTCTTATTGAGTTATATATGGTATGTATAAAGAATATACATAAATCGGTCTGCTGTATAAATGTTAATTTGTTGTACTAAAGAAGTAAAAGGGGATGGGTGTTACGTATCAGGGAATACATAACTGCTGGTGCAATGTCACATAGTGTGCAATGACGTCAGCAGAATGCTTACGCAGGCTTTCAGTTCTTCATCTTAGATTGTATGAGCAACATATCTTAATAAAACCTCTCATCGAGTTTGAAAAAATCCAGAGTATGGGCACCTTCATACCTTTTCTTTTTGCAGCTAACAAGAGATATGACAAGAATCTGTGGCCAATTCTTCACAAAAATGACAAGCCACATTAAGGCGTGTAGCAAAAGTTAACCCAAGCAGGATTAGTTCAAGGGTTCTGAATTCGTAGGCAGAAAAATGATAATTATAGTACGAGACTATAATTGACAATCTCAACACTTATTGTGCTCTGGAATTCCCCACCTGGACGCAATTCAGATTTTTGACCTGAAATAATGTCCACATCTTCATCCTTTCTGCCATGTCAGGTTACAGTCAAATTTCCCACCAATTATATTAGCATATGGTCGAACGTAAAATAGTTATAAATCAGCATAATTGCCAAGCAAGATTTCAATGTTACTGGAACAAAATCAATGGACTCTCTAGGTGTTAGGATGGAGGACTATTAGGGTGGATTAAAAAGAAAATGTTATTAGAGTGAACCTGGGAAATGCAATGTTCAGTAGCACACAGCTCTCTTCATAGTTATTTTTAATTCATTAAACTAAATTGCAATGAATGTCCAAATACTTTGGTTAGGTAAGGGCGCAGGTAGTTTAGCTGGATATCGTACAATCACATTTTGATTTTCTGATTGAAGAAATATCAGGTCCTCCCAAGTTATTACTATCCTTACTTGCACAGTAAAAACATTGACAAGTAACAGAACATCAAATTCAAATGTCTATACATTTTTGGCTTTTATAATTTCTCTTGAAAAGTGTTGCAAGAAGTTAGTCGCTAAAAATAATTAAATTCACAGAGGCATTCAATCACTCAGAATAAAGAACAGCTTTGGACGAATCAAGCGATGAATATGTCAGTAAAATCAGTTGAGGCAACATCTTACATCAAGTTAATATTTGGATGTCATGGCTATTTAGACATACCTGTGTCCGTAATATTTCTCCTTTGGTCAACTGCATGTCGCCAGTGAGCTCCTTCACCAGAATACCCAATGGTTCCAGACGCTTGCTAAAGTAATTTGTCATCTCAGCAGCTAAAGCCTTCATAGGAGCTACATAGATAATCTGTGACAAAAAAACATTTTGTTAATATGTAACAAATCTCAGTGTTTATTTCTCTCAAAAATTATAAATGATACTTTCGTGTGAAATATGGTTCTGTTCGATTAAGCTGAAAACTGCTAACTGTGGTGTACGAAAGGTGCTCAAAACGTAACTTGTTAAAATTACTTTATTTATTTGGCTATTACTTGAAAAGTTTGCTTGGGTTCAGAACTGAACATTCGTCACATGAAAATCAGGTCATAATAAATATTTTACTTTAATATATAGTGTCAAGTGTCAGCATTGCAATATATCTGGTAAGGTTTGGAAATCATATCTGTTTCAGGAACACAAAGTGACAATTTAAAAAAAATATTTCATTAAATCCATACCTTGAACTCATCCTTTCTGATAACTCCTTGTTGAATATGCTGGCGGATTTCATGCAGAACAGTAAGCATGGCAATGTTAGTTTTCCCAGCTCCAGTAGGTGCACAGATCAGCATATTCTCATTTGTGTTGTAAGCTGTCTCAAATACTATTGACTGGATGCGGTTCAGTCGCTTCAACCCTTTAAAAACCAACTGTCCAATCTGAAAGGTTAAAATGAAAATTCCAATAAAGCAACCATAACTAAAGAGACAAAGAGATCTCAAATATCTCAGTAACTTCATTGCAGTGTTAATGTAAGCCTACTTGTTTTTATTTCCATAATTCCCAGCAGATGCTCGTCTCTCAATAAATATGTTGTAAACAATTATTTTTACAAATAGAAAATTGAAATCAAATACAGGTATTTCCTTTGAAAGTGCAAGAGAATAAATTATACATATGAACCACTGTGTGCAATATGTATTGTAAAGCAATGGGTATTATTCTCCACTTTTCATTGCAAGAGGATGTCTAGATTTCTACTTTAAAACTGTGGTTTGTCTAAGGATCTCCCTCATCAATTATTTTATTGGCAATACTGATGCATAAAATCCATGTAATTATCTTGGATTAAATGTAAAAATGCAAACAGCTCCACCACCGATGCACAGTAGTAGCAGCGTGTACCATTTCCAAGATGCAATGCAGGAATTCACCAAGGTTCCTCAGACAGCACCTTCCAAACCCACAACCACCACCATCTAGAAGGACAAGGGCTGCAGACACATGGAAACACCACCACTTGCAACTTCCCGTCCAAGCCATTTACCATCCTAAACTGGAAATATAATCACTATTTCTTCACTGTTGCTGGTGTAAAATCCTGGAACTTCCTCTGGTTGTACCTGCACCACATGGACTGCAGTGGTTTAAAAAGGCTACTCACCACCACCTTCTCAAGGCTAATTATGGATAGGCAATAAATGCTAAAGCCCACATCCCTTGAATGAATTCTTTCAAAATACTGTGGCATAGGTTGGAAATTTCATTAAAATGGCATCAATATAGAACCAATTAGTATGAGGAGAAATTAATTTCAAGCCTCGTACACAAAGGATAATGAATCAAATAAGATACACTCTTGTTTAATATTGTTAACAATATTAAGCACGTCAACTTGAACTTAAATTAACAGTGAAGGAATGGATTATAGGAGATCCTGGTACCACACTGCTTTCCTCTTCATTTTGCTTTATTGCACTACATAAATAATGTGGCTGCTGTACAATAATTTCTTTGGGCAACAGAATACACAGCATGACAATTCACTCAACTGCTAGTTTTACAGGTCTGCGTTTCTCTCCCTTTCAAATTTCCAACATAATAATTGGGCATTTAAATTGGAAGATTTAATTCAAAGGACAAAATACAAGATTGCCAAAAGAGAATACCCTGCATGTCAGATAACATGATTTTTAACTTTCTTATGAATGTAAAAAATACATTAAAAATAATCCAAGCCCCTGGCCGCAAATCTGTTAAATAACCTTGAACATAACGGCCAGAGTCTTCCACAAAGCAGCAATCGTCGTCAAATTATCGTCCCGCTCAAACTTTGCCCACCCCAGAGAGGTAATCAGGATATCAGCTGATTGCACCCCATGAGACATCAGGATACTTTACTTTTGATATCCAGGAGATAGAAGTGGTTTTAGTTCTTCTAACTTTGCCTGCACAACTATTCTGAGAGTACAGTCAGAAACTTCTGAAGGCTCCGATTTATGTCTGAATACTGGATGGTTCTTAGTTGCTTGGTAACTGCCCATCGAAAGTTTGGATTTCCTGGGTAATTGCAATGCAATCTTTATGTAGAAACTTCCAGGGTGGGCCCCCAGCACATTTTCTGGAGATGGGAAACTGGGCCAATGTATTTCACTTATTTTCTGCAAATCCAAGAAAATCAGAAAGCACTAAAAAACAGATCCAGGGTAAGTAATCCATTTTTCAAGCTGATAAACGCAGACGAAAGTCTTGCAGGCTTTGTACAGCTCATGGTAATATAATAATCGCAACTTTACTGTCTCTGGAAGAGAGGGATCCTGCAGTGTAGGCTAGCAGCTTGTTCATCTAATATTGTACAATTTTAACAGTGTTGCCCTCTAAGCTATTTGAAACAAAAGCTGATGGCATATACAATTAATCTATTTCATCCCTTGAGCACATTTCTTGCTGGCTGCAATGTAAAGAATATTTTGAAGGAGGAGGGAAATCCCTCAATAAGATTAGATTGTTGGACAATATGAAGGGGAAAATATATTTGTGACAATTTATTACAGATCACTCAAATTCTTACACTCTTAAACCGCAACTTAACAGGGGTTATTCAAGGTGGTATTGTTGAACGACTATGGAAACTCATTGATGGAATTGACTGCAGGCTTGTCCAGCACGCAGCCTGCAGGGGGGGAATGCTGCCTGCAAAGCCCTCCAACCCTTGCGGCTCTCAGAGGCTGTTTTCTAAATGCCGATAAGTGGAGTGGAATATTTGGAAAGAAACTTCGCTTCCAGTCGCATCAGCAGCAAATGTGGAAGAGAAGCAGCAACACTGGGGCAGCAAGTATGTTCCGAAAAAGAGGTATTGCCTGGGAGGGGAATGAGGATGCCGGGATGGTTGAGGGTCTTCTACATCACCTTCCCTCCAACAATGCAATCAGGTTCACATCCAGACTGATTCCTGGGATAGTGAGACTGACATGTGAGGAAAGATTGAGTCAGTGAGGATTAGATTTGCTGGAGTTTAGAAGAATGAGGGGGAATCTTATAAAAACCTATACGATTCTAAGAGGACCAGACAGGTTAAATGCAGGAAGAATGTTCCCCATGGCGGGGAGTCCAGAACCAGGGTCTCAGTCTGAGGATACGGGGGAAACCATTTAGGACTAACAGGAAACTCACTAGCTTAGGTTGTCCATTACTGATCTAAGCCTCATCTAGGCCTCTTCAGCAATACACCCAAACCCATGGGCTCCACATGCTAGAAGAACAAGGACATCAAGTCACACACCATTCTGACATAGAAATATATCACCGTTTCTTAATTACAACTGGGTCAAAATCCTGAAACTTCCTCCCTAATAGCACCATGATGTGCCTTCATAACAAGGAATAAAGTGGTGCGAGAAAGCATTCACCAGCATAGTTTCATGGTTAATTCTGAATGGGTAACAAATGCTGACTTTGCCAATGACACCCACAGCCTGTGAATGAATTTTTAAAAAAACATAATTCAGAGCCATCATGTTACAAATCACACTAGTTGTCCCACAGTGTTACACAAGTGAGTCATCAAACAAATTTGATACCAAACCACACTAGGAGACATTACGCTCAGTAATGAAAGGCTTGGTCAAAGAGTCAGGTTTTAAGGAGCATCTTAAAGGAGGAAAGAGGTAGAGAAGAGGAATGTTTAAGAGAAGTAATTCCAGAGTTTAAGGTTTTGGGAGCTAAATGTATGGCAACAATGGTGGAGTACAAGGTCAGATTTGGAGGAGCACAGAGCGTTCAAGGGATGGAAAATGTTAGAGAAATAGGGAAAGCCAAGGCCATGAAAGCATTTGAAAATAAGGGCGAGAATTTTAAAATTGAGTCAATGCCTAATCTGAAACCAATGTAGCGAGCGAGTACAATTATCGTGTGTGAACAAGAATTTTTTCAAGTTAGGATATGGACGGCAGAGTTTCTGTCCTCAAGTTTATAGAGGACAGAGGATGGAGGCCACCGAAAAGTGCGGGAGAATAATCAAGTCTGGGGTAACAAAGGGCATCAATGAAGGTTTCAGCAGCAGATGAAGTGAGACTGACGAGAGTTGGCTGATGTCATCGAGGTGCAAACAGTCCTAGTGATGCACGGATGGATGGTCTGAATCTCAAACAGTTGCCAGGGTGACAGGTGGATTAAATGGCTAGGGAATGGAACTTGTGGCAGGGACTAAAGATAATGACTTGTGTCTTTCCAGTATTTACAGAATCACAGGATCACATCATTATTACCACGCAAAAATAGACCATCTGGCCCATCATGTCTGCACTGTTGCATTGCACTGTTGCATTGTTGGATGAAATTTCAAATCTAGTACTCATCCAGTACTAGATGTTGGACAAGTAGTCAGACACTTCAGAGACAGTAGAGGTGTTACTATTGCTAAACATATGAAATTCCTTTCAAATAATCAAGACTAAGATTTAACATCACAAAGTCCTGTTTTTAAAATAAGTAAAGTCAATTTGTGTATTGTCTGTAGATACAAAGGTTTCTCCTAAAGCACTCTACTGAACTTCAATAGTGCAAACTTGTCAGAACTAAGAAAATACCTTGCATCAAGATGTGCTGATCAAAATTTGTGCAGCTCTATTAACCATCATATAGACTAACAACTTTAATGAGGATACTAAATGGGTAGAATTGGATCGGTCACCCGTTACACTCCTCATCCAGTTTTCCTTTCACTTAACATCTATGGAAAGGATAATCAGGTTGAATGCAATAGGGATGGATGACCTGATACCACCAGGTTTATAACTATCAAATTTGAAAGTACCCAGATAATAGAGGTTGACATAGGCCAAGATACGCCTGTTACGGAAGTATAACAATTGGCCAACATGTGCATCTTTTATGCTGGAATGAGTAACTGAAAAGCACTTTTTTTTATGAACTGGGGATTGTACACAAATTTCATAAGAACATGAGAATGGAGTTGAGAGGATTAGCTAATGAGGAGAGACTAAGTAGACTGGGACTATACTCATTGGAATTTAGAAGAATGGGAGGGGATTTTACAGAAACATATAAAATTATGAAGGAAATAGATAGGATAGAAGCAGGGAGATTGTTTCCATTGGCGGGCAAACCTAGAACTGGGGGCACAGCATCAAAACAAGGGCGAGCAGATTTAGGACTGAGTTGTGGAGGAACTTCTTCACCCAAAGGGTCATGAATCTGTGGAATTCCCTGCCCATTGAAGCAATTGAGGCTACTTTCTTTGAATGTTTTTAAGGCAAAAATAGATAAGGGGCAGAATTCTCCACAACGGCCGACGTCGTCGTGAAACCCGGAGTATTCAACGACGGCATCGGAGGCTGCTCCTCGCCCCTTATTCTCTCTCTCCCCCTCCCCTCTCGGGGGCTAGGAGCGGCGTTGTGGGGAACTCGGCCGCCGGGCCTTGACGCTGGCGTCAAGACCCGGTGCGCCGAGAATGACGCGGCCGGCGCCAACCCGTGCATGCGTGGTTGCTGTCTCCCCGTCCGCTGCCCCGCGAGACGTGGCGGCTTGATCTTGCGGGGCGGCGAAGGGGAAAGAGTGTGTCTCTTGGAGTCGGCGGCCCGACGATCGGTGGGCACCGATCGCGAGCCAGTCCCCTCCCGAGCACGGCCGTGTTGCTCGATCCCCTCTCCGCCCCCCACAGGCCCTAAACTCACATTTTGCGATATGTTCACGCCGGCAGCGACCAGGTGTAGTTGCCGCCGGCGTGAACAGGTCGGGAACGGCAGGCCGCTCAGCACATCCGGGCCGGAGAATCGTGGGTCGCCGTGAGAAACGGCGACCCGCGATTCTCCAAGCGCCATGTCGCAAAACGCGACACGCCATTTTGGGAGGGGGGTGGGAGAATCGTGGGGGGTGCCAGAGCGGCCCTCCCGCGATTCTCCCACCCGGCTTGGGCAGCGGAGAATCACGCCCAAGATTTCTGAACAGTAAAGGAATAAAAGGTTATAGTGAGCAGGTGGGTAAGTGCGCAGAGTCCACAAAAAGATCAGCCATAATCTTGTTGAATGCCAGAGCAGGCTCGTTCTTATGTTTTCACTGATGGACATAAGACTGAAACCTTTGAGGTCAAGACTGGAGACAAACAGGGATGTGTCGTTGCCCTACCCTTTTCTCCATCATCGCCACTGGTCTTTACCTTGACAAGAACAAGCTTCCCAGTGGAGTGGACAACATCGACAGGATGGACTCAAAACATTTCAACCTCAACTAGTAGAAATCCAAGAAGAAAACAACACTGACATCACTTGTAGAGCTTCAGTATGCGAATTACATCACCATCTCCACTCTCTCAGAAGATAATCTCCAAGTCATGTTTGAAACTTTGACAGAAGCATACCAAAGAATCGCTCTCAGCCTCAAACTCAGGACAAGTCCTTCACCAACCCACCCCAGGGCAAAATCCGGTCTCTCCCTCCATCAACATTTCTGCGTTGATATTGATGAATGCAGAAACCCTCCCAAATGTGCAACACTTTCCCTACCTGGCGAGCCACCTCTTATCTCACACAGCGGCCCAACATCCATTCAGTAAGTACTGCCTTCGGATGTCTAAGGAGGAAAGTCTTTGATGACCGTGACATAATAAACATAATAATAATAATCTTTATTAGTGTCACAAGTAGGTTGTGCTGATACCAAGTGTAGTCCTCCCAACTCTTCTAAGGGCGGCACAGTAGCACAGTGGTTAGCACTGTTGCTTCACGACACCTGGTTTGATTCCCTCACTGCCTATGCGGAGTCTCTCCGGGCACACCAGTTTGTTCCCACAAGTCCCGAAAGACGCGCTGTTAGGTGAATTGGTCATTCTGAATTCTCCCTCAGTGTACCCGAACAGGCGCCAGAGTGTGGTGACTTGGGGATTTTCACAGTAACTTCATTGCAATGTTAATGTAAGCCTCCTTGTGTCTCTAATAAAGATTATAATATTATTATTAAGCCGCTCAGAAACTTGGAATACATAGACGCCATTAAAAAGGTCTGGAGACATACAGAGACATGGAGATGGATTCGCTGCATCAGTTGGGAGGACAGGCATACGAACATCAGTACCTTTGAAAGAGCCAAGACCACTCGCATCGAGGCAATGATCATCTGAAACTGACTCCGCTGGGCCTGCTAGAGTCCCGACTGCCAAAGCAAATCTTATTTGCCCAGCTCAAGGGAGGCTCTTGAGTAATAGAAGGACAAAGAAAGTGCTTCAAAGATACCCTGAGGCTTGCCTAAAGAAATGCAACATAGACGTCAACGCCTGGAAGACCTTTGTTCAGAAGGGACCTACTTGGAGAAAACTCCTGAATGAAGGGACACAGTCTTTCACAACGGCAAGAGGAAGTACAGAAAGGAGCCTAAGAAAGGATTACCAGTGATCTCAAGTCCAAGGAAACACCTGCCAAGTGCAGGTGGTCTAAGCTGCGGCACCAGGTTTGGGCTCATCAGCCACACAAGGACCCACAGAACCCATGACCAGTGGCCCATGACACAGAGTTTTTTAGGTGGACAATCAAACTCATTAACGAGAAGATCAACTATTGTAAAAATAAGCCAAGTTACTTACAAAGCTCTATCCATTGATTTTAAAGGAAATTGTAAACAAAGCAATAGTTTGAGCACAAATAGGACATCAGAAGAAAACTGTTGAGAACACAAAGGTTTTCATCCCCTTTATAAGTGAAATGAAAATGAATGAAAATCCGCTTATTGTCACGAGTAGGCATCAATAAAGTTACTGTGAAAAGTCCCTAGTTGCCACATTCCGGCGCCTGTCCGGGGAGGCTGGTATGGGAAGTCAGTAAACTGTAATGAAATCAGTCGATGCAAATAATCCATCTCCACTAAAAGATAGAACATATGCAAACCAAAGAATAAATCCCATTATAAGTAACCTTAAAACAGATTTCTGAAAGCACGACAGTCTGACCAGCAGCACAATCAGCAAAACAAAAATACAGACAGTGGTAGTTTTTTTTACCGACGCAGACACGATGGGACGAATGGCCCTTTTCTGTGCTATCGACCTCTGTGATTTAGCACGTTCCACAAAATCAATAAGAGAGAAGCAGAATTAGCATCTCAGCTCATAACCTTTCGTAAGTATTTTGCAAAATTACCAGTGTGAGCTATTAGCACCATCGAAGCGGTAGATCTGAAGGAGGCTTTGAAAAGTATGGAACAGAAGTAGCAAGGTAACTAAATGTCTGGAATGGCCCACACTGGGAGTAAAATATAGTTCAGAGAGAGAAATAACGAAGGGTAGAAATTTGCCTGAAAATTGATTCTTTTTTTTCCTGAAGAAATATACAAGAATTTAAAGGTGATAGCAAAATGTCAAATGGCACATATAGTGCAGACAGTTTTAAATTGTCTGTAGTCTTCTGTTTATTTTTTTAAAGTTCTGAATGAAGTAAAGTTCAATACTTTTACTTACACCAACATAGAACATAGAACACTACAGCGCAGTACGGGCCCTTCGGCCCTATCTGTTGAAGATAACCACTTAAGAGGTGTTAAACAGTGACTATTAAAATGGCAACAGCTAAAGAAGCATGGTTTGCTTATCGCATTAATTGGGCTATTAGTTCGGTCGAAACTACATGGCTCCCCAGTGTTCTGTTAAAATCACTTCTAAACTAGAAAGGGGGAAACTCAGCCAACAGCATATTTTGCAGTCTTTGAAGCTTATCAACCTTTGTAGCTCAGTACTGGCATTAATGATGCAAAGTGACAGCAGTTTTAGTGTAACATTGTGTACACAAGCTTGTATGAATACACAGATGTCAGTCTAGCTTATATATCTATGTTGATGCTGTTGGCATCATTTCAGGAGCATTCAGGCCGCCAAAGTATGAATTACAAAATAAACCATCAATCCAACACCACTTTAAAAATATTCAAATCAAAACAGCATTAAGTATTGGATTTTTGTAATCTAATATGATTACTTTTTTCATGTATCTTTTCCATTATTTATAGTAGTAGTGTCCAAACTCCAGCCCACTTCACAGTAACCTCATGATTAAAGAAAAATATGACAACTGATTCACCAGTGGATTTTGTTAAAAGCAAGAGACAGTGCTCCTGGCTCGTCTGAGAGACTGATGTGCACTTTTTCATTCCCAACCGTCCCTTTGCAATCAAAACTATCTTAGGAATCCAAGATCTAGCAAATCAGCAATGTGTGTTTGGGAATAGAGGAAGAGCAGTTCTGCTGAAAGCAAGAGGCGTAAGTTGATCCTGTTTCACCGCGACAGCTTGTCTGATTATTGTGTGTTAGTAGTTTTAAGGGATTCATATTTGTATTGATGCATATTAGAAATAAGGTATAGTTTTAATTGTGTTTAATTTAATGTTACTATGTCTGGAAAAAACTACAGATAGATTCATGCTGGGCAAAAGTGTTTGTACCTGTAGGGGTTGATTAACTTCCAAACTGTGATTTTATTGTGCTTCGAGAGGACTGCGAGGTGAAAAATAAACCAGCAGTGGTTGCTTAGTGAGAATCTCCCATCTAGTTATAACATCAACTGGGATCGAAATGGGTTAGTTCATTCCTCTTTCTCCAGAGAAGATCACAAGACATAGGAGCAGAATTAGGTCACGCGGCCCATCGAGTCTGCTCCGCCATTCAATCATTGCTGATACTTTTTTCATCCCCATTCTCCTGTCTTTTCCCCATAACACCTGATCCTCTTATTAATCAAGAACCTATCTATCTCAATCTTAAAGACACTCAGTAATTTGGCCTCCACAGCCTTATATAGAAACAATCAGCTTATCGACTGGAATGAAAATGGTTACAGCCATGGAAGGAGCTAAAGTTATTTTGTCACTATTACAACAGACTAAAAGTATTGAGAAGAGAACTACTACCAGTCTGAAAGCCGTAAGAACATACAGCAAAATTAACACGTAGGAAAAATGTAGAAAAGAAAATGTGCTACAGTGGTTGCAAAAACCACCAAGAAATGCTTACTGCAATCTGAAAATCATATAACTACATTGTGACTGACTGACAACACACCAAAATCACTTTCAATAATTCAACAGTAAACTACATGACCAATAATATTGGAAGTATCAATTTACTCTTTTACCTCATCCAAGTTTTTGATATCAATAGGTTTCTCCTGAATGCCAGTTGGCATAGGCTGTGTTGCAGGGATGGCTACTTGTTCATAGACTTTGTTATTCTCTCGCTCAACGTCTTCTGGAAGCAACATCTGTACAATATTAAATGATATAGTTTAGCATATGAACAGGTTAAGGATTCATAAATGGAACAGATGCTAAGAGTACACAGATTCAGCAAAAACGGATCACTCATTCATCAGATCTACTTTATCTGCTTTGGCTTCTTACTGATTCAAAATTAACAAGACTGCACTTACATTGTGCATGGAAGATCACACACAAAAAATCTAATGCAAAGAACAGATGCCTCATCAATATGGCAAGTCCACACTGTGAATACTTCAAGTTGTAGATGAAATCACTCCCACTTTCCATATCAGCCATTCTCGCAATGCCTTAGCATAAAGCTGTCAACTTAATATTCATGCCCACCAATGCATGACCTTTATGGTTTTTTTTAACCCTCCCCCTTTCACTTGCTTAAAACCTAATACATTTTTAACTTCCCAGTTTGGATGAAAGGCCATTAATCTGAAACATTGGCCTGGATTTCCATCCTCGAGGCAGGTAATGGGAGTCTGAAAAATTCCCAGCTCAGGCTGTCTGCCTCAGGGGAAAGCATAGGCAAAGACGGGGTATTCATTGCAGGCTGCAGTCAGGCAAGGCAACCCAAGAAAGAGTTTAAAAGTTGTCCCAAGGGTAGCTGGGTGCTGGGCGGTCTGTTTAAAATATCCGCCTCAGTGATGTAGACTTCATCCCAGTTATAATGAGAAAAGTAGAGCCCTGTAGTACTCACCATCTGACACACACTCCCTATACCTCATTCGAGTCACTTCATGCCCTCCATGCAAAGCTATTAACCCCACCATCCCGCACCGCCCCTCATGCCGCCCTACACTGCCCATACTCGCCCCCACCCCAAGGGGCCACACACAGCACATGCCAAGCTACGGCATTTCCATTCCCATTCACTCACTAAAAACTGTACAGAACCAATGAACCCTATGGTGACAAAAGGAAGTGTAAAACCTGCTGTAACAAAAAAAAGCCATTGATAATGTGTCACTCTCTTTAAAAAAAAAATTGTTTTGCTACCAGTCATTAAAGCGTTCTTCATCCAAACCCTTTAAAGTACCAATAGCAGAAAATGAAAGCACTTGAAACCTCTTGTGTAAATGAACATAGTGCAACTGACAAAGGAGATCAGAGAGCCAGCGCTGTCATTCAAGCAATATTTCCTCTGCGGTTCAGATGTTTCAGCAGTTTAATGGACGTCTTGGCTCTCAGTCAAGCTCCATTATGCATTCTTGGCCGAGGCCCCAGTCACCCATTGAACTATTAAAACAACTGTGCCCCAGGGAAAATGCTGATTGGTGCTCTGTTTTTTTAATCTCTTCTGTCAATTGCACAACGTGGAAAGCTATCAATTAATATATTTTGAACAAAACATTTTTTTTAAACATGCTATTGTCAGTATTAGGTTCATTGGTTTTATATAGTGTACAGTGGGTGAATGGGTATGCAAGTGCCATGACTTGATGTGGAGATGTGAGGGGCCATTGGAGTGAGAAGAGGGACATTAGGTGCATAGGGTAGATGAAAGGGATCTTTTGAATTTGCCTCTCAAAAGGCTCCCCTTATGCTTCTCAAAACCTCTACTAAGACCTCCCAAACCCATGATCACAACCATCTGGAAGGAAACAACCAGAAAACATGTTGAAACACCACCTCAATGCGCCTATCCCAGACACTCAGCATCCTGACTTGGAAATATATCGACGTTCCTTCATTATTGGATCAAAATTCTGGAATTCCCTCCCTAACAGCACTCAGGGTGTACCTACACCATAGGGACTGCAGCAGCTCAAGGCAGCAGCTCACCACCACCTTCTCAAGGGCTATTTGGGTTAGGCAATAAATGCTGGCATAGCCAACGACGCCCAGACCCCAAGAATGAATAAAGAAATAAGCCATGGCTCTGTGAAAAGCTGGCCCAACTCAATGAAAATAGTGGAGGAGTAGCATATGCCTATCTTCATCCTGCATCTTTAAAAGGCCTGGTGCACATAGGCACCTCCAGGAATAGGGTCAGGAATCCTGGAATCAGGTCGCAGCCACCATTTTCACCCCTTCGCAGTCTCCTTGGTTCCATGTAAATCCTGGCCATTAACTCTGTTTCTCCTTCCGCAGATGTCCCCTCACCAGCTAAGTATTTTGATCATTTTATATTTTTATTTAATTTACTAAATGCATCTAGAACAGAAAAAAACACAAAAAAGCATACCTTTGCACCAGCAATAAAAGCTGCCGATTGCATTGCTTCACCTTTTGAATCATAAACATTTGGGTAATGGATTCGTTCATAATCATGCTGCCTCGTAAGAATTGGTGCTATTCGTGCACTCTGAAGTGCATGCTCCCTATAAATTACATAGAAGAAAATATAATTTAAAATCACACCCACATATGGGCCATTTGAAACTGTGTAGTCTGGACTTTGGCCATCACTAGCATAAATAATGAAAAAAAAACAGAACAATAATGCTATAACCAGACTTTCTTCCAATACCTAATTTATTCCCCATGAGGAAATACTTCCTAAAAGTAATGTGTAGCTCATTTTACAATTGGCATTTTAATGAATGGGACACCTGACATGTTATAAAATAATCCATTCGGATTTGTACTCTGCTCTGGATATCAAGTAGAAATAGTATGCACTACACTATATCCCTTTTAAGAATAGAAGAAATAGGAGCAGACGACATTGAGGCCATCAAGCCTCCTCTGCCATTCTATACGATCATGGTTGACCTTTGGCCTCACTTCCACTTTCCTACTCACGCCCATATACCTCGATTCCATGAGAAACAAAAAGTCTGCGATCCCAGCCTCAAATATATTCAGTAATGACACATCCACAACCCTCTGGAATAGAGAAGTCCAAAGATTCACAACATTTTGAGTGAAGAAATTTCTCCTCATCTCAGTATCTACCCTGTCAAGTTCCTTCATAATCTTGAATGTTTCAATGGAATCACCTCTCACTTTTCTAACGTAGATCCTATTTATTCAGCCTATCGCAGGACAACCCTCTCATCTCGGGGACCAAGCTAGTGACCTTTTGCTGCATTGCCTCTAATGCAACTATATCCCTCCTTAAATATGGAGACTAAAATTGCACACAGTATTCCAAGGGGAGAAAGACTTTTTTATCACACAACTCCAGTCGCCTTGCAATAAAGTCCACCATACCATTTGCTTTCCTAATTGCATGTTGTACCTGCGCATTAATTTGTTGTGTTCTTTGTACGAGTATACTCAAGACTCTCTGAACATCAACATTTAAAAGTTCCATGCCTTTGAAAAAATATTCTGCCTTCCTATTCTTAGGACCACACACTTCTCCAAATGATGTTTCATCTGCCACCTTATTGCTCACTTATTTAGCCTTTGTCTCTCTGTAGCCTCTTTATATCCTTCCTACAGTTCACATTCCCACTTACTTTTATGTCATGAATAAACCTGATTACTCTCGGTCTCTTCATGAGTCATTGATATAAATTAAGACCCCAGCAATGATCTTTGCAATGGTGCATAAGACACACCCTGCCAACTTGAAAATGCTTCATCTATCCCCACTCTTGGCTTCCTGTAAATTAACCATCCGTCCATGGTAATATATCAGTCACCCCAACTCCATGAGCTCTTACCTTGTGCATTGACCTTTTGTGTGACACCGTATTGAATGCGTTTTGGGAATCCAAGTATAATACATATCCTTGCTCCACTTAGTCTATCCTAATACTTATATCCTCAAAAAACTCTAATAACTTTGTCAAACAAGATTTCCCTTTCACAAATCCATATTGACATTCTAATCATACTAGGCTTTCTAAGTGCATTGTTAAGACTTCCTTAATCATAGATTCCAACAGTTTCCCGATGACGGATGTCAGACTAACTGGCCTGTAGTTTGCTGTTTTAATAATAATAATAATCTTTATTAGTGTCACAAGTAGGCTTACATTAACACTACAATGAAGTTACTGTGAAAATGCACCAGTTGCCATTCTCTGACACCTGTTCGGGTTCACTGAGGGAGAATTCAGAATGTCCAATTGACCTAACAAGCACATCTTTCGGGACTTTTTTGTAGGAGGAAACTGGAGCACTCGGAGAAAACCCACGCAGACACAGGGAGAACATGCAGACTCCGCACAGACAATGACCCAAGTCGGGAATCGAAACTGGGACCCTGGAGCTGTGAAGCAACAGTGCTGCCCATGTGCTACTGTGCTATTGCCATCCATTTAAAAATCATAACTGTAAATGGAGACGACAAATAAAGTTTCAGTATCACTTCACAGACTTATTAAAAATAAGTCTTCCTTTAATCTTTCTTCTTTTCCTCTTCCAAGATTTGCAATGACAGACCATGATGTCTGTACCTGCAAAGTCAAAAAATTCTCCTGGCAATAATGTACAGCATTTTATAAAAGCAATTGCTCTTTGTCCTTTACGTATTGTGGAGTGAACTTGAGCATGCCAGTGCTCAGAAATATTTCTGCCCATAAATGACAAAGCACTGAGTCTAGATTAACTGGTCATGATTCATATTTTTCTCTTTAGCTGATAATTAGACATGCACTCCTCAGTGCCCATTGCAAAATCAATTACTTTCTCATTTAAAGGCAAAACAAGAAAAAGCAGGCTTATAAATTGTCAGCATTACTGAAAATAGCATGGCATTTGTATTTCATTTCTGCAAATGCTTCCCGATTGCAACAACAGAAATGAAATCAATACAGTGGGATAAACAACATTCTAAAAAATGGCAGTCAGTACAATGCATAGGATGGTACCTCTGACGCCGTGCCAACTTCAACCATAAATTCCACAAAAGACTAGCAAAAACACTGAAGAAACTGCCCAGTGAAATTTATCTCATTTTACCAGTTTCCAAAGTTGCGACTGAAGGTAGAAAGAGCTCCCAATCAAATTCTACACTCAGATGGAGTTTAATCCAGACAAATGTGAGGTAATGCATTTTGGAAGATCTAATACAGGTAGGGAATATACAGTGAACGGTAGAACCCTCAAGAGTATTGAAAGTCAGAGAGATCTAGGTGTACAGGTCCACAGGTCAGTGAAAGGTGGAGATGCTTGCCTTCATTGGATGGGACATTGAGTATAAAAATTGGCAAGTAATGTTGCAGCTGTATAGAACCTTAGTTAGGCCACACTTGGAGCATAGTGTTCAATTCTGGTCGCCACACTACCAGAAGGATCTGGAGGCTTTGGAGAGGGAGCAGAAGAGATTTACCAGGATGTTGCCTGGTATTGAGGGCATTAGCTATGAGGAGAGGTTGAATAAACTCGATTTGTTCTCACTGGAATGACAGAGGTTGAGGGGCGACCTGATAAGAGGTCTACAAAATTATGAGGGGCATAGACAGAATGGATAGTCAGAGTTTTATTCCCAGGGTAGAGGTGTCAATTACTAGGGAGCACAGGTTTAAGGTGCAAGGGGCAAGGTTCAGAGGCGATGTATTCGGCAAGTTTTTTTACACAGAAGGTAGTGGGTGCCTGGAACACGCTGCCGGAGGAGGTGGTGGAAGCAGGGGCGATAGTGATGTTTAAGTGACAACTTGATAAATACATCAATAGGATGGGAATAGAGGGATACAGACCCGGAAATGTAGAAGATTTTAGTTTAAACGGGCAGCATGGTCAGCACAGGCTTGGAGAGCCGAAGGGCCTGTTCCTGTGCTGTACTTTTCTTTGTTCACTCAATTAATAATAATAATAATCTTTATTCGTGTCACAAGTAGACTTACAGTAACACTGCAAAGAAGTTACTGTGAAAAGCCCCTCGTTGGCACATACATTCAGGCGCCTTTAGGGTACACCGAGGGAGAATTCAGAATGTCCAATTCACCTAACAACTGGAGCACCCAAAGGAAACCCATGCAGACACGGGGAGAACGTGCAAACTCCGCACAGACAGTGACCCAAGCCGGGAATCGAACATGGGACCCTTGCGCTATGAAGCAACAGTGCTAACCACGGTGCTGCCGCGCTGTCTGTAACTGGCATCAATTTGCTTCAATGAACTGAAAACTAGTTAATGTTTTTTGATACACAAAAAGAAAATCTACTCATGAAAGACCAACTTAAAAATGTTGAGTTGAGCATCTCAGAGATTTCATAATGAAATATCATTGTTCAGATAGGAATTTAATATCTAATTAAGATTTTCTTTCCAATTTAGATTGTTAAAAATTGTGGTTTTACAGGACTTCTCCAACGCATTAATTTCTGGCAATTGGCAAAAAATAATTCTATTCAACACATCAATATAATGGGAAATATTGCTTGCTAGTTCTTGAAGGTTTTTTTTTAAATCCCAAGTCTCTGGGGAGAGGAGCCTTAGAAATAATTGTGATGAGAGGGAGGGAATGCTATGCAAAAAAACAAACAGGAAACTGAATCTTGGAAAAATCTCAAGGTAAATGGCCAGGAAACAGACATACTTGATATAGTAATGGCACTGGCCTAATAAGCTGTTTGCGGGTGAGATAATTCATACGGCCAGTTTTGATCCACAACTTGTCACTGCTAGAGGGAGCCTCTGTGATTTAATTTAATTTTTAGGTGAAACATTGCATGAAAATGATAGTGGGAAGAGGAACCATTATACTTTAATAATAAATTCGACATTTATTCTGCGGCATTGTTCACAGTCAGTAAAAATTGTTATAATTCAAGTCTGATTTATCAGCAAGGTGGACGGTGTGTGTGTGTGTGTGTGTGTGTGTGTGTGTGTGGCGGGGAGGGGGGGGGGAGAAGAGAAGAAGAGGGCAGGCCAGGATCTGGGAACATCAGGAAGTAAACCTAGGATATCACAGTGCTGTAAAGGGACCTGCAAGCATTTTGAAGGGGTCTTACAAACAATGGCGGCTTGGTGGCACAGAAGTTACTACTGCTGCCTCCTGGGACCGGGGTTCAATTCCGAAATTGTGTAGAGTTTGCACATTCTCTGGGCCACTGTCTGTGTGGAGTTTGCACATTCTCTCCGTGTTTGCGTGGATTTCGCCACCACAACCCAAAGATGTGCAGGTTAGGTGGATTGGTCATGCTAAATTACCCCTTAATTGGAAAAAATGAATTGGGTACTCTAAATTTATATTTTTTTTAAAAGAGTTTGCACATTCTCCCAGAGTGTCTGTGTGGTTTTCCTCTGGATGCTCCAGTTTCCTCATACAGTCAAAAGATGTGCAGGTTAGGTCGATTACTCATTTTAAATTGTCCCTTAGTATCCAAAGATTAGTTGGGTTTATAGGTTACGGGGATAGGGCGGGGGACTGGTCCGAGGTAGGATGCTCTTTTAGAGAATCAGTTTAGACTGGGTGGGCCAAATGACCTCTGTCATAATATCCACTCATGTATACCATGAGATGCAGACAGACAGTGATTGACACACAGGATAACCAATGAACACACACGACACAGAACAACCAATCACCAGACAGGACACCACCACTACAAAGCCCACAGGGCATTAAGGCTCTCCCTCTCTCACAGGACACGGCTAGGGAGATAGTCGCAGTGCACAAACCAGTGAACATCATCACCATGTGATAGAGAGCTAGTCTGATCAAGCCAGTAGGAGGTTATCAGTTAGGTTAATAGAGTGTCAACCCACAGCAGATTATGTACAGCAATCAGCAGGTTCAATAAAACAGTGTTGGATCATCTCCTGTGTCAGAAGCCTGTTTTTTGTTTTACTGCATCCTGTTGCAGTCGATGTTAGACCAACACAGGTAACACATCAACCTCCTTCTGCACTGTAGGGATTCTATGAATCTATAAACATAGAGAAACATTCTGATACAACAAACAGTTCCTGGGATTACTGGGAGAAGGGGCCTTTGGCCAAGGGAACATTGGGGGACACGATCTAGAGGATCGAGAGCATTGAGAAAATATACTGGAATCTTACTGTAGGAAGGAGAGTCCTATGTCGGGAGGGCAGTGTTTTAGTCTGACCTGCCTGGTGTGGATGTTGAGATCTAGCAGTACTTGGGAGGAAAATACAGCAGAATTGAACCCAAACTGTACAGACCACATGGGCTGGATTCTCTGTACTGCCACGCCAGATTTATGGTTTAGCACGCCGGCGGGATGCTCCGTTTCACCGGTTGGTCAATGGTGTTTCCCATTGTGGGGCAGCCCTACGCCCTCGGGAAACCCCAGGGCTGCCAGCAAAACGGAGCATCCCGAGACGGAGAATCCAGCCCCACATCGTCCTCCCATCAGATTCTCCAATCTGTAACCAGATTCTTTTACATCTTCGGGTATTGTTGAACACAAAAAGAAATATGTTTTTTAATTTCCATTTGTCAACTGAAATTTTATGTCAAGTAACATTCATTTTCATTTACAATTTTAATAATAATCAAATTAGTTGAGCAGGACTACAATAGTCAACCAGATGCAATTTTGAATCGGTTGTCTTACCTATGTGATCGTAATTCTTTTGGATCAAAGTATTGAAGTCCTTCTGAAAATTCCCCTTCATCTTTTTTCTCTCGCTTGGCTAAACGTTTTTCTTCTCTACGATACTGCTTTAATAACTGCTTTTCTTGTTCGGATTGAACAGTGACTTGACAGCCATAAATGGGTTGTGCATTTCCCCCAATACCTTTTTTTGAAGCCTCTGTAAAATTAAATCAGCTTGAATGAACTGGCAAGAAAACATACCTGCATTTATATAGCGCTTTTAACATTGTAAAACATTCACAGGAGAATTACCAAACAAGGCTTAACCCTGATACACACAAGGAGACATTAGGACACGTCGCCAAAGATGTGGTTGAAAAGGTAGGACCAATTTAAGGAGCTCTGTAAGGGAGGAGAGTAAGACAAGAGGGAATTGCAGAGTCAGCAATTTCTCTGTATTAATTGGAGCAATTATTTGGATGCAGAAATGACAAAAATAAACAATTAATTTTCATGAATAATTTTTCCAAGAGACTTAATGACAATGGGAAACTATTGTGACAGCAAAATAAATGTTTTTATCAAGCAAGCAGCACTGAGGGAGGCTATGTATCCAATGAAGCCAGTTTTACTTGCGGATAAAAGTTAGTTCTAAGATTCAGAACAAGCTTAATTCCTACCTAAAATACTGACGTATGCTCATTTGCATAATTATTTTCATCATCAGGTACAGGCTCAGTTAAATGATGAGAGGGGACTACTACATGGTCGAAACAAAAAGAAAATGAAAAATGAAAATCGCTTATTGTCACGAGTAGGCTTCAATGAAGTTACTGTGAAAAGCCCCTAGTCGCCACATTCCGGCGCCTGTCCGGGGAGGCTGGTATGGGAATCAAACCGTGCTGCCGGCCTGCTTGGTCTGGTTTAAAAGCCAGCGATTTAGCCCAGTGAGCTAAAGAAGCATTTTGAGGTAAGAGACAGGGCTGGACAAACTCACCAAGTCGAGCAGCATCGTAGGAGATGGAAAAAGAGTTAGCATTGCATGCCAAAAATTACTTCCTTTGTTCTATCGAATAGTCACAGTTGACTGGAAATGCTAACTGTTTCTATCGCCACAGATGCTGCTGCACCTACTCAGTATTTCCAGCACTTTATGTTTTTATTTCAGAATTCCAGCAACTGCAATATTTTGCTTTTATTAAAGAACATTGAGGCTATGTAAGAAATCCAACACCGTTCACTAAGATAATGCCTGGCATGAGATGGTTTAAACAACGGCAGCTGTGAAAAATTGGGGCTTTTCTTTCATTAAAAGATTGGTAATTATGAAACGCAGATTTGTGATGTCGCAGAATTCAAGTATTCACTTAGTGCTCAAAACAGAAAGTGTAATAAAATTCAAAATTAGATCGATGGATGAGTGAAAGGGGGATAAAGTTTGACACGAACAGGTAAAGATTAGAATTATTTGCTCTTGTGGAATGGAACAGCGATACCGACTGGACGGGCTAAACGTTTCCATGCTGCACTTTCCATACAAGCTAAAATTGAAGGGATGGGGACAATTAAATATAAGTGTCACAACAAACAAAATTCTGGCAAATTTGAGAGCTTTAATAGTCATACAAACAATTACCATTCTTTTCTAAGGATACAAAGACAGTCAAATAATGGACAATATTAAGAGGCAGGGGGCAAAACTGATGGCATGAGCGGAGACAGTGGAGCAGCCTGGCACCCAATCCCTTGTTTGCCAGCTGCTTAAGTTGAGAAAATGCTGGATAAAGTAGGGAAGGTGTTCCATGGTACCCACTCCATCGGTCAGCATTTCAAGCATCTCTGCAGCAGATGTAATCTGCAAATGTTTTTCAACTGACCCAGCCTCCAAGAACATTTTACACATGGTCACTGAGGGCAGCATCGCCTGGGCCTGCAGAAATGGATGGAAACATAGGGAGGGCTAGTACCTGAATATTCTAATCGGCCTTCTGTCATGCAACATCACTGAATACGTGACATTGCTTGTCTGACTCCAAAGAAACAACCAGGAGAAATGTCTAACATTCATGTGCCATCATAACACAATTTCCTTCGCAAAGTGGAGCCTCAACCAACACAGTCTGTCAAAGCAAGATAATTTCATCTGTCTGCAGAAACTTAGGCAAGAGAACATAGGGCACTTTTAGAGCAGCCTAATCTGCGTCAATCCCTTTTTTTAAACTCCCTCATCTTTTCAATTCAATTTTACTTTATGGCACAGATGAAGTTCACTTCAATTATATTGCTCATATGTTAAAAAATTCCATATAAATCAATGACAAAAAATAAAGAGAATCACAGAGATCTAACTATAAATAAAATATCTATCAAGTATGTTGCCAATGCATTAAAATAATCAGTCAGGGAGGCCCACCCTAAGTGTATATCTTTGGCTACACATCAAAATCTGTTTGAAGTTCTTATAGAGAAGGGCACAAATGAGTTCAAGGACCAATTTGTTCTGCATCTGAGGGATTGGAACCTTTTCCTGAATGCATCCAACAATATTTCTGAGAGAATGGGGTGATTCTCATTGTTCATGACACTTTTTACTTTCATCAAAATGTTCCAACACCAGATTTCGTCAGGGAAGATCTGTTCATCAAATACCATTCCTGCCTGGTTCAATAATCTCTGCACCCTTAAAGAGTCTGCTTTCCTAAAATAAAAGAACCAGGTAAGACATCCAAAAAGATCTGCACTCTCAAATACAGCAGAAAATAAGAGTTTCATGATTGTCAGGTCGATTCAAAAGGATTTTAATTTTCTTAGGTAGTGTAATAACGTATGTCCCGAGGCCACCACATAAATACACTGTTACTATGCCAGATCCCTACGGTTTTGGTAAATTCCAATGAGGGACCAATAATGTTTTGTTCAAAGTAGACAAACTTGCTCAATGAATAACACCACAAGATTCCACAGGTTCCAATCAAACAAAAGTAAACTTTACTATACAAGATCAGATGTGTGCGGAACTTGGCTATAAGTTTCTGCTCACCGATTCTGCATTGTCGCGCGTCCTGAAGGCAGCCTTGGAGTTCCACACACGAGTATGGCCTCAACCGGGACCTTGGATTCATGTCGCATTACATTCACCCCTCACCATCTGGCCTGGGCTTTCGAAATCCTACCAACTGTCATGGATTCAGACAATTCACACCTCTTTAACCTGGGGTAACCCCTCTCTCTGGATCTGTAAAGACTTAAGGAGGTCGAGGGGCGACCTGATAGAGGTCTACAAATTTATGAGGGGCATAGACAGAGTGGAGAGTCAGAGACTTTTTCCCAGGGTAGAGGGGTGAATTACTAGAGGCATAGGTTTAAGGTGCGAGGGGCAAGGTTTAGAGGAGATGTACGAGGTAAGTTTTTTACACAGAGGGTAGTAGGCGCCTGGAACTCGCTGCCGGAGGAGATGGTGGAAGCAGGGACGATAGTGACGTTTAAGGGGCATCTTGACAAATAAATGAATAGGGTGGGAATAGAGGGATACGGACCCCGGAAGTGTAGAAGATTGTAGTTTAGACGGGCAGCATGGTCGGCGCAGGCTTGGAGGGCCGAAGGGCCTGTTCCTGTGCTGTACTTTTCTTTGTTCTTTGTTCTTAATTACCTGCAAGTGCTCGCATTCAAAGTATCATCTTGCATCTTTGACTTTTGTCTATATATATGTTTCTGGAACCTACCTCTTCATTCACCTGAGGAAGGAGCAGTGCTCTGAAAGCTAGTGATTTGAAACAAACCTGTTGGACTTTAACCTGGTGTTGTAAGACTTCTTACTGTGCTCATCCCAGTCCAACGCCGGCATCGCACATCACAACTTTAACTGAGACCTTGTCCTGTCCTGTACCTGGGATTCTTCTTTGGGGACCTCTTCCTTTGCAACCTCACTCTGTCCCTGTCTGGAACACTTCTCTTTGATGCTGTTCCACTCCCAGACATAGATTTATACACTGTGCTCCCTTTAAGAGCAAACATGCTGGGCCTGAACACCCTAAAAAATAAGAGCTCATGTGCTCAAGTCTGTACTTGTGCAGAAACTCCATTAATGACTCAGATTCCGCCACACTATGGAAGTTCTCTACCTCCTACTCCCCAAGGAGATAAATGTAGCTTTCATACCAATACTGTTTCCTCCAAATCACATATTATCTATTCTGACACCTGGAAGCTTGCAGTTACTAACTATTTCAATGTCTACATCATGAATTTTCACAGGAACAATGGCCTTTTTTCCTAAAGTTTGTATCTTATTTTTTGCTTTGTTTAGGACAATTGTTAATGCACCATTTTACAAACCTCTTCACCGAGTTCCTATAGTTTACTACTACTTGTAAGGCCTTCCTGCACTGTGTCATCAGCATAATTCAGGATCTTGATATCGTCTTACTCTGATCTACTATCATTTGTATAGAGGGTGAAAAGTAAAGGTGGCAGTACACAACACAAGAGGAGATCCAGTATTCGTTAACATGGGCTCTGAGTAAATCTCAGAGACTAACACTCATTTCCTATTGTGAAGGAAATGACTGATCCAAAGTAAGAGAGTAGGATGAACATCAAGGTTTTTGTGCAAGCCTGAATGGCTACATGGTATTAAATGCTGAAGATAAATCAACAAACAACAAAGATCTAAGATTAGTTTGGAATAATCACCCCAGGCCTCCCTCTGGGTACGGTAGATTTTGCACATTTGACACAGATGGTTTTTGAAGCAGGCTGTACCAAATGTCAATGTTTACCGTACCTCCATATGGGCTGGCCGGCTGCTGCATTTTCTCAAGAGAGGTGATCTGCAATGCAGACGTTTGTACGGCCCCATTTTAAGGTGCCCTTGTATCATTTATCCTGATGAGTTGTATGTCATTTGCCCTGAGACAATCAGAACTAGGTGAAGTAGGCAATTCAGCCCTTCAAGCCTGCTCCGCCATTCAATGAGATCATGGCTGATCTCTTCCTCGTCTCAAATCCACCTCCCTACCTGATCCACATGTCCCTTTAATCTGTGTTTTTTTAATCCTGCTTCAGGATTCTGCAGTTAAATGTGCAGGATACGTGGCCTGTCCATCTAAGTCTTCATGCCGTTGGGTCCAGCATGATGAACTCATTGTTTGTGATTTTGTCCTGCCACTGAATTCTCATGACAAACCTCGGGTGTCTTTGATGGAAGCATTCCAGAGCTAAAGACTAATGGATGCATAAGCACTCCCATGGAAGAAAATAACATTAAAAAGATGGTGAAGACATGTCCTAAATAGCCTTCCTCCTATTTCCACTCCCCACAACTATAAACACCAAGCTTCTCAGACATAGGGCAGACTTGGCGTGCCAGATGCTAGAAAATTGTATGCAGAACTCCCAATCTATTTTTCAGTACACTAACAATGCTCATACCTGTTTCAGAAATCAGCTTACACTTCCTGCCCCGGACCAAACAAGTAAAATCATTGTGTAGATTCTGTCTGTAGTTCACGTGTTCATTTGTATCCTCTTTTTGGGAGTATACTGGTCCCCTTATCACCCTAATTACATCACCTCAGCAAGTTTCAAACAGCCAATTTAAGCACAGCTAACCACAGCGTCAATGGACACAGAAGTTGCGCTGCAGTTACACAAAACCTTAGTTCGACCCCACTTGAGCAGTTCTGGGCACAACACCTGAGGAAGATAGACTCGGAGGTAGTGCAACGTAGGTTGACAGAAATGATACCTGGACTACAGGGGTCAAGATATGAGGACAGATTACACAAATAGGCTTGTTTTAGCTAGAATTTAAGAAGTTACGGGGTGATTTGATCAAAGGCTTCACGATATTAACAAGGAAAGACAGGGTAGATAAAGATAAACTACTACCACTGGCTGGAGATTAATAAACTAGGGAGCATAGTCTAAAAATTAGAGCCGGGCCGTTCAGGAGAGATATTAGAAAGCACTTCTTCACAGAAAGGATGGTAGAGGTTTGGAACTCTCTCCCACAAATGTTAATTTTAGAGAACGTGCAGACGCCGTACAGACAGTGATCCAAGCCGGGGGTATTGAACCTGGGACCCTGGCGCTGTGAAGCCACGATGCTAGACACTGTGCTACCATGCTTCCCTCACGGATCAGCATGATCTCATTGAATGCTGGAACACGCTCGAGGGGCTGAATGGCCTAATCCTGTTCCTATGTTGCTTATGAGCCATATAAAATATTATAAATCCAATGAAAATTAAATTAGAATATGGAGATTAGCCTACATTCAACCATTAACCGCAATATGCTACGGTCACGTAGTAATCATGCAATACAACAAGCTTCATCTATTAGTTGGCAACCAAAGCAATCAAATATGAAGTCATAGTTGTATTTAGGTTTTCAATTACCTCTCTCAAATCTGTGCCTTAAAAATACTATGGCGCACAATGCCAATAGCAATATTTTGCTTTTTGATAAGGGTAGTCCATTACAGGAAATTTGCTCATAACCAATCTTTGATCTTGTCAGTGGTTTAAAGTCATTTCAAAATAATGGAACAGCAATTTTAAAGTGTCTCCTTTGCAGCAGCTATCAATGCACAAAATTAAGTGCTACATTTGGCATACACACTAATATAATTTTGAAATTCAGAATAATTTCTTGGTAAGTGGACTGTGCAAACAACTGCACCAAACCATTCCCTACAATCTCTTAAAGAGATCAGTACATTATCTTTTACAGTTGTGGCATCAACAAGCATAACTATGGCATCTTCGGCTTTATAAAACATCCCAAGACTTTGCATAGGGATATTACTGAACACAATTTGACACCACAACACAACAGAGATATTGGGACAACCTGGTCAAAGAAACAACACTCTGTGTGGCTTACAGAATATCTCCGCGGCACTCTCGAAGAAACCAATGGTTCAAAGAATTAAAAGGAGGGCAATGGGGTGGTGCATCTGACCACCAAATCTTCCTCTGGAATGGTGTAGATATCTGCAACCACTTGACATGTAAATCTCAGCCTTGAGGATCATTGCCCTTGAGAGGTCAACCAAGCTAGGCCTCTGTCCATGTTACATGGGTAGAGTCTCCTGTGAACTCTCTTCCTGTGTTGCTCCCTTCTTGGCTCTCCATTTAAACTCCATCCACAACATATCCTTGCTGTATGGATGTTGACTGTGTTCCTTATCAAGCTTAATCAAAAGCAGCCATGACGTCTACCTATCCCACTTGCCTTTATTAGTCACGGCATAGATTATAAAAGAGCAGGGAGATTGGGCAGCACGGTGGCGCAGTGGTTAGCACTGCTTCATCACCACGCTTAACTGATGATTAACATTCACGCACACAGGTTCCAAACAATGGCCATCTCCATTATCTCCAAGAGAGAATCTAACCGTCTTTCCTTGACATTCAACAGCATTGCCATCACTGAATTCCCCAACATCGATCAGTAACCAGACTAATAAACATTGTGGCTACGAGAGCATGTCAGAGGCTGTGAATCCTACAGTGAGTAATTCAGCTCCTGATTCCACAAAGTCTGTCCATCTAAAAGACACAACTCATGAATACAAAGGAATACTGTCCACTTATCTGGTTGAATGCAGCTCCAATAACAGTCGAGAAGCTTGACATCACCCAGGTCAAAGCAGTCCAATGTTCAGCACCCCATCCACCACCACAAACATTCACTCCTTCAACCAATAGTACACAGTGGCAGCAGTATGTACCATAACAATAATAATCTACATTGTCACAAGTAGGCTATTTACACTGCAACAAAGTTACTGTGAAAACCCCCGAGTCACCACATTCCAGCGCCTGTTCGGGTACAGAGGGAGAATTCAGAACATCCAATTCGCCTAACAGTACGTCATTTGGGACTTGTGGGAGGAAACCGGAGCACTCGGAGGAAACCCACACAGACACGGGGAACGTGCAGACTCCACGGAGACAGTGATCCAAGCTGGGAATCGAACCTGGGACCCTGGAACTGTGAAGCAGTGCTACCAAAGGTGCTACATCCAACAACTTGCCAAACCTCCTTCAATAGCAGGTTCCAAATTCAAGACCTCTATTGTCGAGAAGGAAAGGGCAGCACACGTATAGGAACACCACCACCAACTGCATGTTCCTCTCCAAGCCAAATAAATCATCCTGCCTTAGAACCATATCACAGTTCCTTCACTGTCACTGGGTCAAAATCAAAGACCTCCCTCCCTGACAGCACAATGGGTGTATCTATATAAAATGGACTGCAGCAGGTCAAGAGATGGCTCACCTCCACTTTCTCAAGGGAAATTCAGGATGGCCAATAAACGCTAACCTTGACTACAAGGCTTAAATCACAAGTGAATAAAAAAAAATATTTCTGTAATTTAATCCAATTGTAATTGTGCAGAGCCTTGATGAGACCACACCTGGAGCACAGTTTTGGTTTCCTGATTTAAAGAAGGATAAACCATTAAGGGAGTACTAATCCCTGGGGTGGCAGGATTGTTTTACGGGAAGAGAATGAGGAAACTGGGCCTGTTTTTGCCTCAGTTTCGAAGAATGCGAGGTGATTGCTTTGAAACGCACAAAATGTTTACAGGGCATGTCACGGTAATGTAGATAGGATGTTCCCCCTGGTTGGTGAGTCAATAACCAGGGTACACGGTCTCAGAATGAGGGGCAGGCCACTTAAGTCTGGGATGAGGAGGGATTGTGTCACTCAGAGGGTGTTGAATCTTTGAAATTCCTTTCCCCAGACGGCTGTGGAAGCTCATTCAATTGAGCATGTCCAAGACAGAATCTGATAGATTTCTGGGCACTTATTCTCTTACACTAATGACATCGATGGATATTGGGAGAGCACAGGAAACTGATGGGGAGGTAGATGAGCAGCCATGATCTACTCCTGTGCCTATGTTCAAAGCGAGTGGCTTTTATAAACATTTCATTATTGTACATTAAACTTGTGACAGTCAACCAAGGCTTGCCCCTCCAAGGGCAACAGTGGATGGGAAGTACTAGTTGAGAACATGCAACCATGCTCACAGAACACTAAGGCTAATACCTCAGGTTGATAGGGCAGCACGGTAGCATTGCGGATAGCACAATCGCTTCACAGCTCCAGGGTCCCAGGTTCGATTCCGGCTTGGGTCACTGTCTGTGCGGAATCTGCACATCCTCCCCGTGTGTGCGTGGGTTTCCTCCAGGTGCTCCGGTTTCCTCCCACAGTCCAAAGATGTGCGGGTTAGGTGGATTGGCCATTATAAATTGCCCTTAGTGTCCAAAATTGTTCTTAGTGTTGGGTGGGGTTACTGAATTATGGGGATAGGGTGGAGGTGTTGACCTTGGGTAGGGGGTAGGGTGCTCTTTCCAAGAGCCGGTGCAGACTCGATGGGCCGAATGGCCTCCTTCTGCACTGTAAATTCTATCTATGTAATAAGGCTGTTCAGAAAAAAATAATTCTAGTTTTTACCTAAAAGGATTTAAGTATAAAAGCTAAGAGATAATCATAAGCTGATATAACACCTTATTTAGATCTTTATTAGAGTACGGTGCGTAGTATTGGGATCCACATTATAGGAAGGATAAAGAGGTTTTAAACACGGTGCAATGGAAATTCACTAGAATGCGGTTGGATACATGGAAATGCAAATATGAAAGAAGATTTGAAAAACTGAGTCTTTTTTTCCAGAGCCATATAGATTATGATGCGATAGAACAGAAAAATCTTAAATTCTGAAAGAAGGTGACAAAATAAGAAATGCATTCAGGAATAAAGTAGTAAGAGTCATTTAATAGATCTATTGGAATTATCTTACACACAATAAGTCTCATCAGTGAAAAGCTTCTTTTTGAGAAAACATCCTACAATACCGCCCTTGGAAACTTCCCTCTCCAAAGACTTTCATAGAGTCCTTACAACAGGCATTGTCAAACTCAGTGGGTCACGGAGCTATCCGTCGCAGCGCTCCCGATCACGCAAATCCGCGCGCAACAGCCGCAGCAGCCGGCTTTTAATAATGCCGGCTGCAAGCGGCCTTCAAAATGGCCAGGAACAGATTTTTAAAATTTGGCTGCATTTTTTTTGACATGGTCGCAGCCTTTTTTTTTCCAAGTTCGGGGGGCCAAAGGGACAAAGGGACCATTGGGGCCAAAGGGAGCCAAAACCATTTCCTCCATTTTCGTCAGCAACAAACAAGGTAAGAGAAAATAGTGGGTTGCGCGGGTCATCCAGCGTGGGCCGCAAAGGTCGGGCAATGTGGGTCGAGAACGTCGGGCGGCGTGGGTCGCGAAGGTCAGCCGGTTGGTAAAAATGGGGCCACGGGAAAAAAGTTTGAAAAACACTGCCTTACAGTGCAGAAAGAGGCCATTTCATCCATCGAGTCTGCACGGACCCTCCAAAAAAGCATCCTACCTAGGACCACACCCCAGCCCCATCCCAAAATCCCCGTACATTGTTCATGGCCAATCCACATAACCTGCACATCTTTTGACTGTAAGGGGCAATTTAACATGGCCAGTCCACCTAAACTGCACATCCCTGGACTGTGGGAGGAAGCTGAAGCACCTGGAGGAAACCCATGCAGACGCAGAGGGAACATGCAAACTCCACACATTCAAAGGTTTGAATGCGCCACCGTGCTGCCCAAGTGCATATTTTTAATGCATTATTGTCACCCAAGTATATCATTCCTGCAATTTCATGCATGGATCTCTCAAAATTGGGTTACTATCCTTGCTCAGCCCTAACTAAAAGCGTGAATAAATTCTGGATGGCCACATCTCTTGCAAATTATCCCTCCTTTACTTTTCTTCAGCCCTGGACATAATCAACCACACCATCCTCTTCCAATATCTCTTGCTTGGGTTCTCTTTTACCTTTAGGTCATAGAAACATAGAAAATAGGTGCAGGAGTAGGCCATTCGGCCCTTCCAGCCTGCACCACCATCCAATTGGATAATGGCTGATCATGCAAATTCAGTATCACATTTCCTCTTTCTCTCCATATCCCTTGATCCTTTTAGCCGCAAGGGCCACGTCCAGCTCCCTCTTGAATATATCCAATGAACCGACTCCGACAGCTTTCTGTGGTAGAGAATTCCACAAGTTCTTCACAACTCTCTGAGAGATGTTCTTCCTCATCTCAGTCCTAAATGGCTTATCCTTTATTCTTCAGTTGTGACCCATAGTTCTGCACGTCCCCAACATCAGGAACATTCTTCCCACATCTAGCCTGTCCAGTCCCATCAGGATTTTATATGTTTTTATGAGATCCCCTCTCATTCTTCTAAACTCCAAAGACTACAAGCCCAGTCGATCCATTCTTTCTTCATATATCTGTTCTGCCATCCCGGGAATTAGTCTGGTCAACATTTGCTAGACACCCTCAATAGCAAGAATGTCCTTCCTCAAACTAGAAGACTAAAACTGCACACAAAATCAAGGTATGCCTCACCAAGGCCCTATATAACTTCAGCAAGACATCCCTACTCCTATACTCAAATCCGCTCCATATGAAGGCCAGCATGCCATTACTTTACTCACCACCTGCTGTACCTGCATGCCAACCTTCAGCGACTGTTCCAACATGACACCCAGGTCTTGTTGCACTTCCCCTTTTCCTAAACTACCACCATTCAGATAATCTGCCTTCCTGTTTTTGCCACCAAAGTGAATAACCTCACATTTACCCACATTATATTGCATTTCGCAAGTATTAGCCCATCAGCCCATCCAAGTCACCCTGCAGCCTCTTTGCATTCTCCTCACAGCACACACTGCCAACCCAGCTTACTGCTGTCTGCAAATTTGGAGATATTGCATGCAATTCCTTTGTCCAAATAATTAATATATATTTGTCAACAGCTGGGGTCCCAGCACTGAACCTTGCATTACCTCACGAGTCACTGCCTGCCACTCTGAAAAGGATCCCTTCATTCCCACTCTCTGCTTCCTGTCTGCCAACCAGTTCTCTATCCACGTCAATACATTACCCCCAATACCATGAGCTTTAATTTTGCTCACTAATCTCGTGTAGTCAGAGCATATCCAGCAATGGAATATTTATTTCCACCTGGGTGCAGTTATCTCTGGAATCTCCCTGAACCAGTACCCTTTCTCATCTACATGCTACCCCTTTGCAACATCATCTGCCATTAAGTCAATTTGCATGTTTGCACTAATGACATCAAGCTCCTCCTCGCCACCATATCTCCTGACCCCTTTAAGCTTTTTCTGTTGTCATCCTAATAGACCATTAGTCTTGGATGAGTCACCACTTATTCGAGCTAAGAACAAAGAAGTCTAAAACCATTTGTCTCCAGACTCTGCCACAAAATTAAATATCTTCAGCATTCACATTTTGATTTTGCCTCGATGAAGCATTTTCAGACTCTTTTTAAAACAATAAAGGAATTAAATAAAAGCAAATTTCCTATGAAGATTGCCCAAATACCACCTTCAAGAACATTAGCTTTCAATTAAAAATTCAGGCTCAGCTCTAAGACCAGTTTTTCTCCAAAAAAAAATTCCTTACCCTGAAGATAACTGAGCTTGAGGTCTGTTGTGTGGGTGAGGGTTTTTTCTACAATTGTACGCCTCTGCTGCAGAAGTTTCTCAATTAGCTCCAATCCTTCAGCTCCAAGAAGCTCAAACAACTAAACAAAATAGAGAAATTTGGAAGAATGAGGTTTAATAAATGAACTATGTACACACATCCATGTCATAGAATTGTTTTATTGAATCATTTTATGGGATGTAGGCTTCGCTGGCTAAGTCAGGTTTTATTGCCCATCCTGAATTTTCTCGAAATTATCCTCTTGAACTGCTGCAATCCCTGTGGTGTAGGTACAGTGCTGTTGGTAAAGGAGTTCCAGGATTTTGACCCAGCAACAATGAAGGAACTGTGATATATTTCCAAGTCAGGATGATGAGTGGCTTGGAGGGGAACTTGCAGCTGGAGGTGTTCCAATGTGCTTGCTGCCCTGTCCTTCGAGATGGTAAAGATCGTGGGTTTGGAAGATGCTGAGAAAGGAGTCTTGCGGAGTTCCTGTAGTGTATTTTATAGATGGTACACACTGCTGTCAGGTAGTGGAGGGAGTGAATTTTTGTGTACTGCTTTGTCCTGAATGGTCTTAAGCTGGAGTGAAGAGCATTCCATCACACTCCTGGCTTGCACCTTGGAGATGGCAGGCAGCTTTATGAATCAGGAGATGTGTTGTTCACCACAGCCTCTGACATGCTCTTATAACCAGTGTTTATTGGCTGATCCAGTTCAGTTTCTGCTCAACGGTAACACATAAGATTCTGACCGTTGGAGATTGAGTGATTGTAATGTTCTTGAATATCAAGGGTTAGATTCTCTCTTGTTGGAGATGGTCATTGTCTGGCACTTGTGTAGTGGAAACGTTACTTGCCACTTGTCAGCCCTAGACTGATATTGTCCCGATCTTGCTACTTTTGGACATGGAGTGCTATAGTATCTGAGGATCAGGAATGGTGCTGAATATCATGCAACCAGTGAACATCCCTACTTCTGACCTTAATGTGGAAGGAGTGTCATTAATGAAGCAGTTGAAGATGGTTGGGTCTGAGGAACTCCGGCAGTGATGTCCTGCAAATATCTCCAACTACCACAACCATCTTCCTTCAATTTAGGTACGACTATAGCGGAGGATTGTCCCCTGATTACCTTTGACTCCAGTTTTTCTAGATCTCCTTGATGCCATGCTCGGTCAAATGCTGCTTTAATGTCAAGGGCAGTCACTCTCACCTAACCTCTGGAGTTCATCTCATTTATCTCCATTTGAACCAAGGCTGTAATTAGGTCGGTGTCTGAGTGACACTGGCAGAACCCAAATTGAGTGTGAATGAGCAGGTTATTGCAAGTGACGATAGCACCGTTGATCACGCCTTCCATCACTTTACTGATGATCGAGAGTAGACTGATGGGGAAGGTATTGGCCGGATTTGTCCTGCTTGGTGTGTACAGGACACACATGAACCAATTTCCACATTGCTGGGGAAATGCCAGCGTTGCAACTGTACTGGAACAGTCTGGCTAAAGTTTATTGTTTAATATAGTGAACACTTTGAGCTATCTATTCTTTCTGACCACAGAATGTACTTATTCATATTCTCCAAGGACCTCTAAGGTACTTATTTATACCATGCATTGGCTGGTAACTCAAAAGAAAAATACCTAAAAAGAGGAAAGCCAAAATGAAGATATGATCACAACTGGCGAATACAGAAATCATCACATCTCATAGGAATATTTCATCATCACTCTATACTTGTGCATTTAATCATCAACCACAAAGCACTTCATTCAAATCAAATTGAATATCTATCACAGACTGTTTATTGGAAAAAAAAAAGAACAGGAAACAAAACTATATCCCCCCTCAGTACAACAAGCTCACCAAGAATATTAAAAACTGTAACACGAGCTGCAGTATTGTACAAGAATCACTCAGCATCACCCCTGGCCTCAGACAACAGTGATAAACTAAGAGATTGAAGCCTGAACAGTTTGATATGGCAGAATTTAAAGTTACCTTCTCACATTCTTTTTTTCATTGTTTCACAGAATATGGGCTATGCCAGCATTTGTTGTCCACCCCCAATTGCCCCCAAACCAACGTTTCAGAGGGTAGCTAAGAGTCAATCACAGTGCTGTGATTCTGGGGGTCACATGGAGGCCAGACCAGGTTGCAGATTTATTTCCCTAAAGGACATTAGTGAACCAGATGGTTCTTAGAACAACCAATGGTGGTTTCATGGTCACCATCTGAGGTTAGCTTTATATTCCAGATTTATTTGTTTTAGTCAAATTTAAATTCCACCAGCTGCCGTGGTGGGTTCTGAACCTTTAGGCTGGGTCTCTAGATTGCAACTCCAGTGGCATTGCAACTACACCATCATCTCTCCAGAGAGGTGATCTATGTTTGTGTTGTTAGATGTTAGAAATAAGATATAGATTTAAGTTTTATATTTCTGTGCACTAAATGGTAAAATTGTAGTTAGATTCATGTTGAACAAAGGAGGTTGTATGTATGGAGGCTTTTTTGATTTCATTTTAAACTGTCTCTATTGTGCTTAAGGAGTTTACTGCGTGAAACGTAAACAAGAGCTTGGAGAAAAAATGAGCTGCCTAGCCACCAGGGGTCACTTTAGGGGGGGAAATACCTTTTATTGCGTGTAACGGAACTCAAAGTAGGAGCTCAGCAGTGAGAGAGGGAACAGCTTTTCAGCTCTGCTAGAAGAAACACCATACAATGCAGTAATTGTCAATAAAGCAAGTCCCAGAGAAGCAAAAGGACAGTTATTTCTAGAAACTAGAGAATGAAGCGAAGTATACAGGAAGATTGAAAAAAAAAGGAAACCAGGAACTGGAATTTGAGCAGGGCTTGGGTTTGAGTGTCCAGAAACATTCCCTGCATGGGGCCTCCTGCACAAGCAGAATTGGTTGTTCATTGTAATTAAAGGCAGAGCTGGAAAGGGCACACTGGGTGACGTCAGCTAGAGAAAAGCCAGATATCTGAAGCCATCATAAGGTTGGTGCCCTTATTCCAATCTTTGGAGTAATAATATCCAGTTGAGGACTCAGTACCTGAGAGAAACATGAATACTCATGACTAGTCAAGACAAAAGAATTACTGAAAGGAGAATTTGAAATCCTGTAAGTGGAATATTTGCTGGGAACAACTGAGGGAGGGCATTGTTTGAAAGAAGATTCTGAGGCACGTCTACTCGACAGTGGAGTTTGGAAACACTCGGTGGAAGCCGGAGTCCAGTGAGGCAGCTGGCTCTCAGTGTGATAATCACCTGGCAGGAATTTGAGGAAAAATACACAAAAGCTCAGTTGGGTGAAATCCACCACTTGGCTTCAGAGTGCGGTGTTGTCGAAACACTTGTTGGGTGACAGGGACAGTGTGGTTATTAGGAACATTATATACAAGAACAGGATATACTTTGTGACCTATGTCATTCTTAAAATCAGTGTGCATTTGTGAAGTGGGATTTTCAGGCAGGATTCTCCGTCCCCAGGACACCCAGAATGCGTTCCCCGGTGAGAAGGAGAATCATGGCCCATTTACTTCTATTTAGCGAGCCCGGCATCCTATGTTCCATCCTCCTGTGATTCTTTGGTCCCCAAGGCAGGGAATCACACGATTCACTTGTGGGGTGGGATTCTCCGTTGACCGACACCGAAATCGCAAAACTTCATTGGGCAGAGAATAGGTTCCAATGCCAAAAGCGCAGCGGGCGCCGATATGATGCCAAATCACAATTCGCCGTCACCTCGACAGCGGCATCAATGCGTACCGGAACACACGTACATCAAACACTGTTTGTATATCATTAGCAGACCCAACCCGGTATTCTCCGGGCCCTCCACAATTCTCCGCCTCTGATGGGCCAGGTTCCCGACGGTGAGGTTCACTTGTGCTTTTACAAATCGTGAAACTGGCATCACGGCTGATGAGGGAGAGAGAGGAGGTAGGACACAGTGATGAGCAACTGTGGGCTGCCAGGCTGGACACTGGCCAGGCTGGTTGGGGAGGGTGGTGACGGGAAGGGGAGGGGAACAGAACAGGCCCAGTGGCCGGTGTGACTCCCCATGGGACTGGGGCAGTGCCCAGGTACAGACTGCCATTGCCACAGCCTGTAAGGCAGCCACCCTGCTGCGCACCCCACTGACCACCCACCATGGCCCCTGGTTCACCGGCCGTATGGGTGCCACCATCCTGCCCCACAATCCCCATCCCCCACCCGGCAGCCACCCGCCGGCAGCCCAAAAAGGCTCCATTGGGGGCTGCGGTGCATATCCCTGGCGAGGGCAGTGCCAGCTGACGGACCCCTTGCATCAGGGACGGGCACCAGGGCCAGAGACCCCCATGGTGCCGGCCACTGACTGGGACAGGGGTGCAGGGACGGGGAGAGACATGCGGGGGTACAGCCTGCGGTGCAGGCCACCATGTAACCCGGTGGACTTGGGAACGCACTATGCTAACATGTCGGTCTTTCATCCCCTGCAGACATTGGTGGCCTTCCTGCTAGTCGACGCACCCTGTGGGAGCCTTGCGCTTGTTCGAGCTGGAGCTGCTCGAGGAGGAGTAGGAAGCTGCAGCAGCAGAGCATGCCATAAAGTGACAGGTGGCAACTGCCCAGGATGGAGAGCCAACTGTCCAACAGACCGAGGAGGAGGAGCTGCCAAGGAGGGCCTGCATGAGGCCTTGTGTGTACCACCACTGCCGGACCTGGTGTGCCATCGGAGACTCTGGCTGAGTAGAGACAGTGCAACGTATCTGCCAGATGATGGTACACCTGGCACCGAGGTTGCTGAGTGAGGACACCCGCTCCCGTCCTGCCTCCCATGGAAGGGTGGTCATCAAGGTGACGGTCGCCCTGAGCCTTTACGCGATAGGGTCCCTCCAGGCGCCAAGTGGGGACCTGTTTGGGATCTCACAGACCTCGGTGCACAGGCGCAACGCGCTGTCACAAAGGACCTACATGCCCAGGCGGCTCAATACATCCACCTGTATGTGGACCACGCTCCCCCAGGCCTGGGCAGCGGGTTTTGCCGACATGCCCTGGGTTAAGGGGTGATGGACAGGATGAACATGCCCCTACGAGCACCTGCAGATGATAGGCCCTTCTACATAAATCAAAACGGGTTCCCACTTGGTGAATGTACAGCTGATACGTGATCCACTCGATACCCGGGCAGTGTGCACACATCCTGGCACAATCGACGATTCCTGACATGTTGAGAAGCCCGTGGCTGCGTTCGTGGCTGATGACAGCTATCCAGAGACGACAGACCAATGGCAAAACCCGCTACAATGATGCCCTACAGCCACCAGGAGCATGATCGAGCCGTGCTTCGGCCTCAAGATCGCGTTCAGGCACCTGGACCTCTCTGGAGGGGCCTCCAGTATGATGGTGAGAGGATCGCCCGCATTGTGGTGGCCTGCTGAGTCCTTCACAACATTGTACAGCAGAGGGGTGGCGTGCTGGAGGAGGAGGATAAACACCAAGGCTCATCCGACGAGGAGGACGAGAGGGAGGGGGAGGGGGAGGATGGGCAAGACATGAAGCCCAGGCAGGCAAGGCAGGCAGGACAACGTGTGCATGAGGGTCCAAGAGCATGAGACGCTCTGATCACCTCCAGGTTCACTAACTTGTGGGGGGGAAAAGAAAGAGAGACTATCCAGGAACACAGACACCGCATCCTACCCTCACACCACTTTTCTCTCCTCCTCCACCTCCCGCAACAGAAACCCCTCCATGATACCTGCCCATTCCTCCTCCTCCCCCGCCCCCCCACCTCCCTATAGCCAGCCCAGACAGACCAGCCCACCCTTCACACCCACCTGACAGAACACCCAGAACGGCTGTAACAGGTTTTTAATGGGAACAAATATTTACAGATTTGTGTCCTTGCCCCTATGACTAAACTGTACTCTGCACCCATGTTAACTTCACTGGTGTCTAACTCTCTGGCGAATCCCCAGACGGTGCTGCAGGTGTGGAGGAGATCTACTGCGATTCCTGCCTTGCGGCAAGGGTCTCCATTGGCACTAGTCTCCTGGGGCGAGCGGGCCTAGATGGGCCCAGCTGTTGCTCGGGTGTCCCAGGTGGCGTGAGCCACCCTGTTCTGCCCGCTGCTCACCAGATGCACCAGAGACAGGAGAAGGGGGGGCGGTGCAGGAGTCACCGGATCGGGCCCCATCACCTCCTCCTCCCTCGGCGTGCCCGATGACTCCTGCACTACTCCATGGGACTGGGGTGCGAGCAGAGGGAACCCCCGAAGCTCCCCTGCCACCTGGTGTGGAGCCCGCTCTGGTCCCAGCCAAGGTCCGCACACTTGTGGCCATGGAGCACAGGGAGTAGACCATCTCCATCTGGGATTGTGCCACATCTGGGTTTGTGTCACATTAACCAGTGACTGCACCATCTTCCTCTGTGTCGGCGCCACGTTGGCCAGCGTCTGTGTAATGCCACTGACGTTCCGAGCCATGGCCTGCTGTGACTGACCTTGTTCAGGAGCGCTGCTGCAATGTTCAGGTGGCTCTGGCACATAGTCAACCCTGCGCTGGGCCTCGTCCAGCGCCTGCACAGAATGCCCTTGATGCAGTCATGCAGCCTTGAACATGCTGATCCACAACCAAAACCGTCACCCCCAATCCCTCCACCACAGACGTCACCTCCATGCGGTGTTGGCCTGGGTGGCACACATTGACGGCACCACCTCTTGCTGCTGCACACAGTTGGACTCCTCCAACTGTACCTGCAGGTGCTGGATGCTCGCCGACAACCCCTCATGTAGTCCCTGGCTCTGCGACTGCATCTCCACGATTCATGGGACTGTCTGATCTGGCAGCCTGAAAATTGGAAGGCAGCTAGTTCCTGGGATAAGCCTGCCCTTCGACCGTCCGCCCCCGCTGGTGTTCCTACCTCCACCTGCTGTACCGAAGCAGCTGTGTGGTGTGCACCAGATAGTATCCCGGGAGCCTCTTCGCTAAAGTGCCCAACCGAGGTGAGTGTCTCAGGAGGGTGTTGGAGACGGCTGTGATGGAGGGTGTTAGAGACGGCTGTGACGGAAAGTCAGTATCATCCTCCGAACCAGGCTCCGAGGTGTCCTGTGTCTAAGGGCGTAGTACTGGTTTCCGAGTTGCTCCCATCGCTGTTCAGTTGGGGCCCGTGAGGGTTCGTGTGTCAGTGGGGGTGAGGGTGGGATGAGAGTGGTGTAGCGGTGAAACAGAAAACGACAGCATTAGGCATTCCGACGCAAGCAGCCCAGGGGGCCTCATGGTGGCCGGCATGGGTGCCGGCATGTGGTGCAGGGTGGGGGTCCGGCCACCCGCCGAGTGGGGAGGGGGTGTCAGTGCCAGGGGCACAGTGTTGCCTACTCACCCTGGCCGCTCTGAGGAGGTTGTGCAGTTTTCTACAGCACTGCTGGCCGGATGACGTTTTCCGTGGCGCTGACCGCCTCTGCCGCCTCTGCCCATTCACGACGAACTGCACAGTTGGCAGCCTCCTTCCCGTGCTGGGGTACAGCCTCATCCTCCTCTCCTGCATTTTTGCAGTCATGAAAGTCCACTAATTCTGCGCTAGCATAAACATAGAATCTCGCTCTTGGTCTCGACAATCGAGCCCTGACTTGGTGGATCTTGCGCGGGCCAAGGGGGCCCACTACGACATTCAGCACCCCAGGGCCACAATGATAGATCAGAGCCCATCTGAGGCCCAACTCACCGGCCCACAAATCAGCCCCAAACCCCAAGCTCCGATCTGCAGCCCACAGCCTCCAGATTGCCTGGGCGTCACACCCTGCACCCACAGGTATGGGGGTGATACATACCCACCCACCCCAGGACTCCTGCAATAGCAAGATGACCCCCACAGGCACCCCTGCAATTGCGAGACCCCCCCCACAGGCACCCCTTCAATAGGGAGTCCTCCAAAGCGACCCTGCGATAGGGAGGCTCACCACCCACAGGGACCCCTGTGAGAGAGTGACTCCCCACAGACGCCCCTGTGATTGGGGGACACCCCACAGACACCCCTGTAATAGGGGGACACCCCACAGACACCCCTGTAATAGGGGGACACCCCACAGACACCCCTGTAATAGGGGGACACCCCACAGACACCCCTGTAATAGGGGGACACCCCACAGACACCCCTGTAATAGGGGGACACCCCACAGACACCCCTGTAATAGGGGGACACCCCACAGACACCCCTGTAATAGGGGGACACCCCTGTGACAGGGGGACACCCCACAGACACCCCTGTAACAGGGGGACACCCCACAGACACCCCTGTGACAGGGGGACACCCCACAGACACCCTTCTGATAGAGGTCTCCCCACAGACAACCCTGTGATAGGGGTTTCCCCACAGACACCCCTGAGAGGAAAATCTTACCAACTGCAGATTTGCAAGTAAGTAACAGTTGTATAACCGTCGTCTTTTTTAATGCATTATCTGCATTTGAGTGTCATTAGCAAATACCAGCGTTTATTATATACCCAGAGTTGTGCTGAAAAGGTGGTAGCGTGTATCCTTTTTGAAATCTGCACATTCTTATTCTTTGTGATGTGATACAAATGAAAGCCTCTCTAGGCCACCAGAGAACAGTTTAAAGACGAATCAAAGATTAGGGTTGGGGGTATGACCTTTGCGGAGTGTACCTCTGCTGGGCTCAGAGAACCCCAAAGGAGGCACACACGCCTCATTTGACCATTTACATCCATGCTGGCTCTCTGCAAGACCAACTCAAGCAGTCCCACTCACCTGCTCTTTCCCCATACCTCTGCTATTTTTTTGTCTTCCCATTAGTATCCGATTCTCCTGTGACGGCCACAAGTGAATCTTCCTCCACCACACCCTCAGGCAATAATTCCAGATCACAACCATTTGTTGTTTAACCAAATTTTTTCTTTGGTTCTTTTGTCAATCACTTTATATCTGTTCTATGGTTTTGACCCTTTTGTCAGTGGAAAAAGTTTCACCCTATCTTCTCTGTTCGGGCCACACCTGATTTTGAACACCTGTGTCAAATCTGCTCTCAACCTTCCCCGAGGAGAACAATACAAGCGCCTCCAATCTATCCATGGAACCAAAGTCTCTCATTCATGGAATCATTCCCGCAAATCTTTTCTGCACTCGTTCGAAAGCCTTCAAATCCTTTCTAATTGTGGGGGCCAAAATTGGATACAATACTCCAGATGAGACCAAACCAATGTTTTATATAGGTTCACCAGAACTTGCTTGTGTTTGTACTTTATCCTTCCATTTGTAAAGCCCCATTTGTACATCATTCATCTAGATCATGGGGCAGCATGGTGGCACAGTGGTTAGCACTGCTGCCTCACGGCACCGAGGACCGGGTTCAATTTCGGCCCTGGGTCACTGTCCGTGTGGAGTTTGCACATCTCCCCATATCTGCGTGGGTCCCACCCCACAACCGAAAAGGATGTGCAGGGTAGGTGAATTGGCCACGCTAAATTGTCCCTTAATTAAAAAGAACTTAAAGGTACTTAAAATGTTTTTAAAACTTAATAATAATCTTTATTATTGTAGGCTTACATTAACACTGCAATGAAGTTACTGTGAAAATTCCCTCACCACCACACTCCGACGCCTGTTCGGGTACACTGAGGGGGAATTCAGAATGTCAAATTCAGCTGACCGGAGCACCCGGAGGAAACCCACGCAGACACGGGGAGAACGTGCAGGCTCTGCACAGACTGTGACCCAAGCGGAAATCAACCCCGGAACCCTGGAGCTGCTAGATCATGAAAAGCAATGGTCCTAATACTGACCCCAGGAAACCCCATTATTTACCTTCCTCCAGTCAAAGACAATTGCTCACTCGCTGCTTTCTATCACTTGACCAACTTTTCCCAAAATGCCACTCTCTCTTTTATTCCGTGGGCTTTGACTTTGCTAACAAGCCTGTTGTGTGGCAGTTTATCAAACACCTTTGAAAGCCCTCATCAATATTATTACAACTCTACACGCGGGAAAAACAGTTATATAGCTTGCAGCCTCTCGGCTGACTTACCTCATTTTGAAGTTCATCATCACTTTTATTAGATGCCAGCATCTCCAACAATGTTTCACACAGGTCATCTGTCGTTGGTCTATCTGATGACTCTTGTAAGATTCCAATAATATAGCGATCAACTTCTTGCCTTAAAAATGAACCATCCACTTTGTTTGAACATTTCAGATCTGGATTGTCAATTGATCCATTTTTTAAATCTCCTTGATGATTACTGAAATACTTATCGTAATCTAGGCTGAAATCTTTTTGGTTGTATGACTCACAATTCAAGGGCAATTCCCCTGAAGGTTCCAAAGCAAATGAATCAAATGAAAAATTAATGTTTTTACCAAAGTGTACTCGAGAAATTTGGCTTGCGGACTCATCTGCACAAACTAGTTTCTGTAGTTCTTCTTCACTAAAATTCGAGGCAATCCTATACGCTGCATTACAGGCAGCAGTAGCAGCTGAAGGGGGGAATGGTCCAAACATTTGTTTGACGGCTTTTGTTTCTTCATGTCCAACATGGTCCTTATCGTGAAAAAATTTGAAGAGAAAAACAGCAGCACTTTCAACAGTCTCCTGTTCTTGTTCGATCCCAACTGTGAAGAAAAATCAGATTATTATATAAACCATTGAAATTTCAACTACTAAAGTGACAAGATAGCCACTAATATACAATTTTACTACAAATTAACTAAAATTTGACAAACTTTCTCCAAATTAGAAAAGATATTTAGAAAACAGTACATATTTAGAAAACAGTAGCACAAGTGGATAGCACTGTGGCTTCACAGCGCCAGGGTCCCAGGTTCGATTCCACGCTGGGTCACTGTCTATGCAGTCTGCACGTTCTCCCAGTGTCTGCGTGGGTTTTCTCCGGGTACTCCGGTTTCCTCCCACAGTCCAAAGACGTGCAGGTTAGGTGGATTGGCCATGATAAATTGCCCGTAGTGGCCAAAAAGGTTAGGAGGGGTTATTGGATTACGGGGATAGGGTGGAAGTGAGGGCTTAAGTGGGTCGGTGCAGACTCGATGGGCCGAATGGCCTCCTTCTGCACTGTATGTTCTATGTATGTTAAACATTTGATGTGATTATCTGAAAATCCGATTAGAGATTTGACTACAAGACAAACTTGACATGGGAACAGAAGTAGACCGTTCGGCCCATCAAGTCTGCCCTACCATTCAATCAGATCATACTGCCCATACTGACCTGAAATGATAATCAACTCTACTTTCTTGCCTTACCCCCATAGCCCTTGATTTCTGTTCTGATTAAAAGTCTGTCTATCGGGCAGCACGGTGGCACAGTGGTTAGCACTGTTGCTTCACAGCACCAGGGACCCAGGTTTGATTCCCGGCTGTGCGGAATCTGCACGTTCTACCAGTGTCTGCGTGGGTTTTCTCCAGGTGCTCCGGTTTCCTCCCACAAGTCCCTAAAGACGTGCTTGTCAGGTGAATTGGACATTCTGAATTCTCCCTCTGTGTACCCTAACAGGTGCCGAGTGTGGCGACGAGGGGATTTTCACAGTAACTTCATTGCAGTGTTAATGTAAGCCTACTTGCAACAATAATAACGATTATTAGATTATTAATAACTCATTAGTCCTCACATACTGTAAATCCCTAAACAGTGCATAATTTTTAAAAATTGGCATTGAAAAATTATATGATATCATCAAGAATAGATTTTCCAGCTATGCCCATACAAGCAAGAGTTCCAAGATCTTCCAATTTTATTTTCAGTTCTTGTAGTTGCACATCAGTTGACAAAAAATGCACCTGGATACTTCATGCTTTGGGTAAATCGCAAATCCAGACATTTCACAACTATTTACAGACACAAGTTTTAAAAAATGTTTTTTGAATTTATAATATTGCCATCAACATAAAAAAGCAATTTGGGGTGAAAGGATCTGCACAAGAAAATTAGGCATTAACTAAACCTATAAACAGTAGCTTTAAGCATGCATAAAATTGCAAATGCGATTCAACATCACATTTCTGATCCAGGCAAAAAGTACTCAATTTGAAATGTATAAAAGATCATGACTAGTTGTAGGCAAAGTCCAAATGAGAATCAATGTCAACTGTATCTTACTATTATAAGTCCTGGTCATTTTAGTGTACATTTAAGAAATGATTGCTTGCTGTTGCAGAGCAACTAAACTTCACAGTGAAAATATAATTTTATATAGTATTTATTTAATATGTGTCAAATATCCAATAGTGTCCAAAAAAGGTTAGATGGGGTTATTGGGTTACGGGGATAGGGTGGAAGTGAGGGCTTAAATGGGTCGGTGCAGACTCAATGGGCCGTTACAAGGAAGAGTTATAATAGGTAATGAGAAAAACTAGTTCAGATGAAGAGCCTTGCGGTACATGGAAGATCTGATAATTATGTCATGATCAAAGAGAGGCAAAAGTAAAGACAATCTTAAGTAACAGACTGCACTACTTCATCCTTCAGAGGAGCTAAAATTTCTTTCTCTTACTCATTTCTATAAACATTCCAAACAAAAGAAAGTACATCAGGTTTAATCCGCTTCCCAATAGCTAAAGCTCCAATCTGTACTTGCTTTTGCCATAAAACTAGTTTGCATTATAACATAAGCTGTAGCAAATCAACATCAAAGCTCTCAAAATTGTTAATAACCCAAAATGTGTTGAGGCCTACTTTGCAAGATCAGAATAACTTTTCATCATGCACAGTTCAGCACAGAGGGCACATTGAATATTCTTTCTACAACAAACCATTTTCATCATCACTGTTCCAGAAATAACACAAGTCATGTTTGTCTTTTTGATAATGTAGAACAAGAGAGCAAGTTTGATGTTTTAGTGCATTTCCAGTTTAAACACAATAACCACTTTCAAATAAAAACCTGACTGTAGCAGCCTCAAACAAAAGTTTTTATCTGAAATTTAATGAAGGCTGATGTAATTCAAAGCAACACCATATCATTTTTCCTGTTCAAATTTGTTACATGTAAATGTTGAAGTCAGCAATATTTTCCCTCACCAATGTGCCTCATGAGCAGAGATAATAGGGAAGGGCACAAAACTACCAATTAACCACAAGGGTGCTACACAATGTTAGAACACTCAACTATACTTAAAATTATCAAATCAAAAGGAAACTGAAAGCATCATGCCAACATACAAAAATTGAGTCAAAATAATTTTTAAAATTGTAATTTAAACGATACCGTCCATCTTTACTAAATGACAATTGAACAGATTCACGGACAGTGACAAAACATAATTTGCATTTGTGTGTTTCAATCCTCTACTAAACAATTCATAAAGGTATGCAAAAATGCAAGGAAAATATACATTACATTCCATGATACTGCTCTCAGAATGTGGCAAAAAAATTGTTATTTTGCTAATTCTATGTCATTATTGAGCCCAACATTAATATTGGGCAAGAGACATTGTTATTCAAATGATTATGTGTGAGCAAGTCACTGAAAGAAACCAATGTTAATCGGGGCTTACTTCTGAAGGTGCATGGTGAATGCTCAAATTAATAACTGTGCACAATCTATTACTGCCAACTTGGTCATATAATTAATAACTATATTTTTATTTAAATCTCCAGAACACAATCCTAAATTGCAAAAAAATTATAAACCAATTATCTTGTGTATATTTGTACAAACTTTCAACTATTTACTTTAAATAAGTGATAAGATACAAGTAGTTTTTACTGGCTTTAACTTTATCGTATTAATAATCTGCCATTTTAAAGGAAAAAAGTATTTCCTGTTTGCTCAGAATTAAAGACAATTTTTCCCTGCCCCAAACCTTTTCAACTTCTACTCAGTTAGGAACCTAATTACATTTTGAACACTACAAATGACTAAGTATTAAAATGTCAGACTTGGCACAGTGACAATTTGAGCATATAATCTAGGGTGCAATTTCAGTGCATTGCTAATAGAATGTTGCACTTGGAATGAAATATTAATTGGAGATGCCATGTGCCTTCTCAGGTGAACATGGTACTACTTGAAAAAGAGCACACAGCTCTCTCATTATCTTGGCCAGTAGTCATCATCAATTATCACTAAAACAGTTATCTGGTGAGTTTCAATGATGAAGCTGTTCCTCAAATTAAATTCTGTGCATGGCATCTTCAGCTTGTACCCTGTCCCTTATTCTGGCTTGCTAAATCTAATCAATTCCTGTATTACTAAAATCAACTTTGTTGTTCTTACTGTATTTGTAACACTCTATAGACATAATTAATTCAGCTGACACAAGATGTCACATATGGTGCCACTGATTCTTAGTGCATGGCATCACTGAATCATATTCTATCAATCTACTTCTAAATCCATTTCATTTGCAACTTATGTCTAAACGCAAAACGTCCAGTATTCAATCGACTATGTACATCAATATTTATTTCCCCCCAACCTCCTGCTGACTGCCAAACAATGTAACCTTTAAATCACATTTGCTATTTTTAACATAAAATTCATCCCCTTATATTTCTCAATATTGAATCTCCATAATCTCTAGATTGGAACACAAATTTGATGAAAACATATCTAAGATGAGCGATACAAGTCTATCATTTATACAACCGTCATATGCAATGGTTTATCATTGTCATATAAGATTTACATAGAACATAGAACAGTACAGCACAGAACAGGCCCTTCAGCCCTCGATGTTGTGCCGAGCCTTGTCCGAAACCAAGATCAAGCTATCCCACTCCCTGTCATTCGGGTGTGCTCCATGTGCCTAAACAATAACCGCTTGAAAGTTCCTAAAGTGTCCAACTCCACTATAAAAACAGCAAGCAGTCCATTCCACACCATAACCACTCTCTGAGTAAAGAACCTACCTCGGACATCCCTCCTATATCTCCCACCCTGAACCTTATAGCTATGCCCCCTTGTAACAGCTTCATCCACCCGAGGAAATAGTCTCTGAACATCCACTCTATCTATTCCCCCTTATCATCTTATAAACCTCTATTGTCGCCTCTCATCCTCCTCCGCTCCAAAGAGAAAAGCCCTAGCTCCCTCAACCTTTCCTCATAAGACCTATCCTCCAAACCAGGCAGCATTCTGGTAAATCTCCTTTGCACCCTTTCCAATGCTTCCACATCCTTTCTATAGTGAGGTGACCAGAACTGCACAGAATACTCCAAATGTGGTCTCACCAGGGTCACGTACAGTTGCAGCATAACCTCATGGCTCTTAAACTCAAGCCCCCTGTTAATAAACGCTAACACACTATGGGCCTTCTTCACGGCTCTATGCACTTGGGTGGTAACCTTCAGAGATCTGTGGATATGAACCCCAAGATCTCTCTGTTTCTCCACATTCCTCAGAACCCTGCCGTTGACCCTGTAATCCGCATTCAATTTTTCCGACCAAAATGAATCAGCTCGCACTTATCAGGGTTAAACTCTATCTGCCATTTTGCAGCCCAGCTCTGCACCCTATCAATGTCTCTTTGCAGCTTACAACAGCCCTCCACCTCATCCACTACTCCACCAATCTTGGTATCATCAGCAAATTTACTGACCTATCCTTCAGCCCCCTCCTCCAAGTCATTGATAAAAATCACAAATAGCAGAGGACCCAGCACTGATCCCTGTGGTACACCGCTGGTAACTGGTCTCCAGTCTCAAAATTTACCCCCCACCACCAGCACCCTCTGTCTTCTACGTGATAGCCAGTTACTTATCCAATTGGCCAAATTTCCCTCTATCAATACCTCCTTACTTTCTTCATGAGCCGACCATGGGGAACCTTATCAAACGCCTTACTGAAATCCATGTATACGACATCAACTGCTCTACCTTCATCCACACACTTAATTACCTCCTCAAAGAATTCAATCAAATTCGTAAGGCAAGACTTACCCTTCACAAATCCGTGTTGACTATCCCGGATTCAGCTGCATCTTTACAAATGGTCATAAATCCTATCCTTCAGGACCTTTTCCATTAACTTACCGACCACCGAAGTAAGACTAACCATCCTATAATTACCAGGGTCATTCCTATTCCCTTTCTTGAACAGAGGAACAACATCCGCCTCTCTCCAGTCCTCTGGCACTATCCCTGTGGACAGTGAGGACCCAAAGATCAAAGCCAAAGGCTCTGCAATTTCATCCCTTGCCTCCCAAAGAATCCTTGGATATATCCCATCTGGCCCAGGGGACTTGTCAACCCTAAGGTTTTTCAAAATTGCTAATACATCCTCCCTCAGAACATCTGCCTCCTCCAGCCTACCCGCCTGTATCACACTCTCATCCTCAAAAACATGGCCCCTCTCCATGGTGAACACTGAAGAAAAGTATTCACTCAACCCCTCGCCCATCTCTTCTGAATCCATGCACAATTTCCCACTACTGTCCTTGACCAGCCCTAACCTCACCCTGGTCATTCTTTTATTTCTCACATAAGAGTAAAAAGCCTTGGGGTTTTCCTTGATCCGACCCACCAAGGACTTCTCATGCCCCCTCCTAGCTCTCCTAAGCCCTTTTTTCAGCTCATTCCTTGCTACCTTGTAACTCTCAAGCGACCCAACTGAACCTTGTTTTCTCATCCTTACGTACGCTTCCTTTTTCCTCTTGACAGACATTCAACTTCTTTTGTGAACCATGGTTCCCTCACACGGCAATTTCCTCCCTGCTTGACAGGGACATACCTATCAAGGACACGCAGTATTTGTTCCTTGAACAAGCTCCACTTTTCATTTGTGCCTTTCCCTGACAGTTTCTGTTCCCATCTCATGCTCCCTAATTCTTGCCTAATCGCATCGTAATTACCCCTCCCCCATTATAAACCTTGCCCTGCCGTATGGCCCTATCCCTCTTCATTGCAATAGTGAAAGACACCGAATTGTGGTCACTATCTCCAAAGTGCTCTCCCACAAAAAAATCTAACACTTGGCCCGGTTCATTAACCAGTACCAAATCCAACGTGGCCCCACCTCTTGTCGGTCTATCCACATATTGTGTCAGGAAACCCTCCTGCACACACTGTACAAAAACTGCCCCATCCGAACTGTTGGACCTATGGAGGTTCCAATCAATATTTGGAAAGTTAAAGTCACCCATGACAACTACCCTGAGACCTCCACACCTATCCATAATCTGTTTTGCAACTTCTTCCTCCACATCTCTATTACTATTTGGGGGCCGATAGAAAACTCCTAACAACGTGACCGCTCCTTTCCTATTTCTAACTTCAGCCCATATTACCTCAGTAGGCAGATCCCCCTCGAACTGCCTTTCTGCAGCCGTTAAACTATCCTTGATTAACAATGCTACTCCTCCACCTCTTTTACCACCTTCCCCGCTCTTACTGAAACATCTATACCCCGGAACTTCCAACAACCACTCCTGTCCCTGTTCTAACCATGTTTCCGTAATGCCCACAACATCGTAGTCCCAGGTACCAATCCACGCTCCAAGTTCACCTACCTTATTCCGGATGCTCCTTGCATTGAAGTAGACACACTTCAACCCACCTTCCTGTCTGCCGGTACACTTCTGCGACCTTGATACCCCTCAGTACCTCACTACTCTCAACACTGGCTTCTGGACTACAGCTCGTTTTCCCATCCCCCTCCCATTCCCATCCCATAGGTTGGAGGTGAAATTTCTGATGATTTATATTTTGTGACCTTGAAGTGCAAGCTCAGATCTAACTGGACCAGGAAAGACATGCAAGAAGTGCTAAAGATATACATGAACAGCTTTGTATTTAGCAACATAAAGCAGCAGCAAGTATTATGGCTGCATAGCATATTTTCCATTCTCTATGGTGTACTTGGCTCACAGGAGAGAAATCATTCCTTTCCCTGTCTGAAACCTGGCACTTCAGAATAGCAAGTAGAAGCCGACTTTAATTGGATTCATGAGAGCAGCACCCTTCTCTCCAAACGTCTGTTGCAATGCCATTGGCAAGCTCACCCTGATTCATCAGTCATTCAGGTTAAAGTAAAGATAGTCCAATGTAAGGCAACAGCAAAGGAATGAGATAGAGAATCTGGTGAATTGGTGCAACGACAATAATCTCTCCCTCAACGTCAACAAAATTAAGGAAATTGTCTTCGACTTCAAGAAGCATAGTGGAGAACATGCCCCTGTCTACATCAATGGGAACAAAGTAGAAAGGGTTGAGAGCTTCAAGTTTTTAGGTGTCCAGATCACCAACAACCTGTCCTCCATGCCGACAATATAGTTAAGAAAGCCCACCAACAGGGCAGCACGGTGGCGCAGTGGGTTAGCCCTGCAGCCTCACGGCGCCGAGGTCCCAGGTTCGATCCCGGCTCTGGGTCACTGTCTGTGTCGAGTTTGCACATTATCCCTGTGTTTGCATGGGTTTCGCCCCCACAGCCCAAAGATGTGCAGGGTAGGTGGATTGCCCCTTAATTGGAAAAATTAATTGGGTACTCTAAATTTATAAAAAAAAGAAAAAAAGAATTAAAAAAAGAAAGCCCACCAATGACTACTTTTTCAGAAGACTAAGGAAATTTGGCATGTCAGCTACGACTCTCGCTAACTTTTACAGATGCATCATAGAAAGCATTCTTTCTGGTTGTATCACAGCTTGGTCTGGATCCTGCTCTGTCCAAGACCGCAGGAAACTACAAAGGTCATGAATGTAGCCCAATCCATCACACAAATCAGCCTCCCATCCATCGACTCACAATTCCCTAACATAATTAAGGACCCCACGTTCCCCGGACATACTCTCTTCCACCTTCTTCGGTCAGGAAAAAGATACAAAAGTTTGAGATCACGTACCAACCGACTCAAGAACAGCTTCTTCCCTGCTGCCATCAGACTTTTGAATGGACCTACCTCGTATTAAGTTGATCTTTTCTCTACACCTTGCTATAACTGTAACATTATATTCTGCAGTCTCTCCTTCCTTCCCTGTGTACGGTATGCATTGTTTGTACAGCGTGCAAGAAACAATACTTTTCACTGTATACTAATACATGTGACAATAATAAATCAAATCAAATCAGTAAATATACTGTGGACCAATGTCAAGCCAAACAAGATCAATGTGTGCTGGTCTGAACTCAGTCAATACAGAACGTAATTTTCTCATCTCAATTTGGGGAATTCCTGTCCATCAAACACGCCAAGGCTAGTTGATTTCTCAGCCATGCTACCTGGATGATCAGCAGGAGAGTTTGCCTGGTACCTTTCAGTCAAGGCACTGCAGATTTTTATTTATTTAGAACAGTACAGCACAGAACAGGCCCTTCGGCCCTCGATGTTGTGCCGAGCCATGATCACCCTACTCAACCTACTATACCCGTAACCCAACAACCCCCCCTTAACCTTACTTTTTAGGACACTACGGGCAATTTAGCATGGCCAATCCACCTAACCCGCACATCTTTGGACTGTGGGAGGAAACCGGAGCACCCGGAGGAAACCCACGCACACAGGGGGAGGATGTGCAGACTCCACACAGACAGTGACCCAGCCGGGAATCGAACCTGGGACCCTGGAGCTGTGAAGCATTGATGCTAACCACCATGCTACCCTGCTGCCCCTTGCTACCCTGCTGCCCCAAATTGCCCCAGATTGTTAAATCCAAGATTAGCTGATGAAACCAGAGAGTCACAAAATAACAAGTTTAAACCTAATTTTTCCTGGGCAAGTGCAACTCTTCCAATTACTCAAGTAAAGCACAGTTGCACCTCTTTGTTCAAAACTAGCAATGTCTGATGAACTCCCCAACATCCAAGAAGGTCAAGGGCATAAGTCGAAATCTGGCAAGAGCCCAAGATCGTACTTAAGCAAAACTATGATATCCAAGGATGAAATTTATGGGCAAGCATTGACAGTGGTAAAGTTAACCTTGACCCATTTCTTAATAAAGGCCTAACCAATTTATGCAAATCAGCGAAAGATGTGTGTAAAGTCTGCTTGGCACACACCATGCATCAGAATGTCGTTTGTGAATGCTCCTCATCCCTAAAGTCAATTTGCTTCAGTTCTTTTTTTCAGGAGGAACTGGGCACTTAACATGCTTTATCTCGGCCTAATAGACTACCATTTACTCTCTCAATCTCAGGAGGTCAAGTGGCAGCCTGTCTGGTAAGGAGGGAAATGGCAGATGCTCAGTGCACCACAATCGAGAAGAGGAGTGATTCAGAACCATGGAGGGATTTAAAGATGAGATTTTAAAGTTGGAGTCAGGGAGTTAACAAGGGTCATTGAAGACAGATCTGATTGGTACACGGGATTTTAGGCAGTTTAGGAAATGGGATGTTGAGTTCTTTATGAACTTGATCATGGAAGGCCAGTGGAAAAAGTCTCACCTGACTGTGTGTTTCGGCAGTGAAAAAGCGGAGGTAGGGGAATACTTGCTGAGTTAATTAAGTAGGGGTAATTGTCAATGCACCAGATCTGGGGCATGGAACTCTGGGTGAAATTTTCTGGCCCTTCCGGCTGAGGGAGCACCACAGTAGATTCCCCGGCAGCAGGGCAGAAAAGCGGTGCAAAAACCGGAGATTTTGGTGGGACTGGAAGATCCCATCGACAGCCAACGGATCGCTGCGTTCACCATAGAAAAACCTGCCACAGAGGACCGGAATATCCCGGTCTCTGTTTTTCAGGTTGGGGCACACATGTTAAGAATTGAGAACAATTAAGATTTTAAAAATGAAATTGGGGCAAAACAAAATAAATGGGATAAAAGGGGATTGATAAGTGCAGCTTTCTGAAAGGGTGTTTTGATATGCAAATTAGTATACTATTGAGAAACGAGAGTGTTTACCTATGTGACTAGGTGAAAGCAATGGGGTGTAGAATAGGTGACTTCAAAGTGGAGAGATAAGGGAATTGGCATTTATATGCTAAAAGTCAGGTTCACAAGGTGGGTAAATCAAAGGGGAAAGAGTGATACATCCATAGCACGATAAATCGAGAAAGGGACACAGTAGAAGTAACTACCATCATAGCCACTCCCAGCTGTATAAAGCAGTCTCCCCAAAAACAGGTTACTGCTGAAAGGCGGCTGATTAAATCCAAAACTCAAACAGAGATTACGCCTTCACTGAAACCGAAGACAGTTTTCACAAATTTGGACAAATAACCTGTGCTGGATTAAGCTCAATACAGTTAGAGAATATTGAATGCTGTTTGGAGAAAAAGGGTGCCTCAGTTCAGGAAAGGCAGGCCGTTGGGTACAAAAGGGTAACCTCACATGATACTGTATGTGTATAGCCATCAGTGTAATTAAGTGTACCTTCTTGTTGTGGGGGTGTTTTTCTTTTAAGTTATAAATATTCTTTAATAATTGATCACAAAGTGACTGGACTGTTCCTCCTTGGTTTGCATATCTTTTCTCGCAGACAATATACACCGCTAAGAACCGGTGTTCCAAGTTACCCTTCTTTTGGGATACCTCGCATTTCACATCAGTGGGGTTTATAACACAGGTAAAAATGTGATGCAAATTATGCAATAACAGATTCAAGAGTTAATTTCTCTATTTTGTTCAGCTATCACCCAAATAAAGACATTTATCAAGTTATGAGACAGGTGTAAACACAAATCTCAATGGTGACATTAATTATAGCCACTCTTTGAAAAGGAATGACATGATAATTGGCTTATATTTAAGAGCTTGGCAAGATCCTAATCTTTATGGAAGCCAGATTTTAGCTGCATCGCTGCACTGCAAAGGCCACTTGTGAAATTTTGATCACTTTTCCTTCTGCATTATACCAAATTATGTTTAGTTCAATCTTTCAGGGACTTAATTTAATGTGGAATAGCAAATTAATGGTGAGCCTTTAGATTCTCTAACCCCAGATCATAACGAACAGCAAAATGACCCAATCTGAACTTTTTAACCTCATGTTCCCTCTATTCAATTCTTCAATTCAGGAATTAGTTTTCAGACAATACAGCAGCGTGTCAGCATGAATTGACAAATAAACAAATTAGAGCAGACTCATTTTCAAGAAAGTTATTTCTTTGGCTGAATTTACCTTTTTAAAAACGGAGCAGCAAATGTTTTCTGACCTATTTGGGCAGGGAAGTCAAAATGTTCGAAATTAAGCAAGGTAACTAAGCAGATGGCACATATTTATGGAAATATTTGCACTGATACTAATGCAATACACCCCTTTGTCAAGGGAAAATGTTGAAATAGTCTGTCTAATTTTGATTTATTTTGTTAAGTGCACACCCATTCTTTTTAACTGTGCAAAACTATGAATTGCGACTAAAGAAATCTGTGAATAAAATGCAACACAGGCTGGTAAGGAATGGATTTCTGAATACAGTGAGTTACACTGCAGTTGCACAGTGAGCCCACTGCTTGAATTGAAAACAGAAGTATGCTAATTCAATAGGGCATCTATAGAATCCATAGAATCCCAACAGTGCAGAATGTGGCCATCCAGCCCATTGAGTCAGCACCAACCCTTTGAAAGAGCACCCTACCCAAGTCCATTCCCCTGGCTTATCCCCATAAACCCACCTTGTCTGCACATCTTTGGATACAAAAGGTCAATTCTAGCATGGTCAATCCATCTAACCTGCACATCTCTGGACTGTGGGAGGAAACTGGAGCACTGGGAGCAAACCCACGCAGCCACGGGGTGAACGTGCACAAGAGACACACTCAAGGCTGGGCTTCAACACAGGTCCCTGGTGCTGTGATGCACTGTGCCACCCCGTCTTAAGGTCTCTGCACCATTCAGTAATGATAACACTCATCAAGCATCACACAGCAGCACAAGCTAAACAAGCTTGACACTATGCACAAGGAGACCATCACAGACAACGATATATCAAACTGCCTTCTTGAACCGCTGCAGTCCATGTGGTGTAGGTATACATACTGTGCTATTAGGGAGGGAGGTCCAGGATTTTGACCCAGTGACAGCGAAGGATCGGCAATGTATTTCCCAGTCAGAATGGTGAGTGACTTGGAGGGAAATTTCCAGGTGGTGGTGTTTCCATGTATCAACTGCCTTTGTCCTTCTAGATGTAGTGGCTGTGGGTTTGGAAGATGCTGCCTAAGAAGCCTTGGTTCCTGCAGTACATCTTGCAGATGGTACACCCTGCTACTACTGTGCATCAGTATTTGAGAGGGTGAATGTTTGTGGAAGGGATGCCGATTAAGCAGGCTGCTTTGTACTGGGTGGCATTGAGCTTCGAGTGTTGTTGGAACTGCACGCATCCAGGGAAGTGGGGAGTATCCCATCACACTCCTGACTTGTGCATTGTAGACTTTGGGGAGTCAAGAGGGAAATTCCTTGCTGCAGGATTCCTAACCTCTGACCTGCTCTTGTAGCCACAGTATTTATATGAATAGTCCAGTTCAGCTTGTGGTCAATGGTAACCCTCAGGATGTTGATAATGGGGAAATTCAGTGATGGTAATTGTTTGATTTATTGCCACCGAATCTTGCTGCATTTACACATGGACTGCTTCAGAGTCTGAGGAGTTGTGAATGGTGCTGCAATCATCAGCGTACATCCCCACATCTGACATTATGTTGGAAGGTCATTGATGAAGCAGCTGAGCATGTATGGGCCTCGGGCACTACTCTGAGGAGCTACTACAGTGATGTCCCGGGACTGCATGACTGACCTCGAACTACCACAACTATCTTCCTTTGTGCTAGGTATGACTCCAACCAGTGGAGAGGTTTCTCCCTGATCCCTCGGGCTCCTTGATGCCATACATGATCAAATGTCAAATTCTGCCTTGCCTCAGGAGTTCAGCTCTTTTGACCATGTTTGACCAAGGCTGTAATGAGGTCAGGAGCTGACTGACCCTGGCAGAACCCAAACTGAGTGTCGGTGAGCAGGTTATTGCTGAGTAAGGGCCACTTGATTGCACTGTTGATGACTCCTTCAATCACTTTACTAATGATTGAGAGTAGACTGATAGGGCGTTAATTCGCCAGGTTGGATTTTTCTTGCTTTTTGTGTGCAGGACATACCTGGGTAATTTTGCACATTGCCGGATAGATGCCAGCATTGTAGCTGGCTGGACTGGACCAGCTTGGCTAGGGGCATGGCAAGTCCTGGAGCACAAGTCGTCAGTACTATTGCCGGAATACTGTCAGGGCCCATGGCCTTTGCACTATCCAATGATTTCTTGATATGATGTGGGGTGAAACGAATTAGCTGAAGACTGGCATCTATGATGCTGGGGACCTCTGGAAGAGACTGAGATGGATCATCCACTCGGCACTTCTGGCTGAAGGTTGTTGAGAATACTTCAGCCTTGTCTTTTGCACAGATGTGCTGGGCTCCTCCATCACAGAGGATGGGGATATTTGTGGAGCCTCCTACTCCAGCGTGTTGTTTAATTATCCACCACCATTCACGACTGGATGTGGCAGGACTATAGAGCTTAGATCTGATCCATTGTGGGATTGCTTAGCTCACTTGCTGCTTATATTGTTTGGCATGCACGTAGTCCTGTGTTATAGCTTCACCAGGTTGACACCACATTTTTCAGTATGCCTGGCGCTGCTTCTGGCATGCTCTCCTGCACTCTTCATTGAACCAAGGTTGATCCCCTGACTTGGTGGTAATGATAGAGTGGGACAGGACATACCCAGGGATGGTGACAGTGGTGTCTGGGACATTATCTGTAAGGTATGATTCAGTCAGGATGACTATGTCAGGCTATTGCTTGATTAGTCTGTGAGACAGCACTCCCGATTTTAGCACAAGCCCCCAGATGTTAGTAAGGAGGACTTTGCAGGAGTGACAGGGCTCGGTTTGCAGTTGGAATTTCCAATGCCTAGGTCAATGCCGGGTAGTTCATCCAGGTTCTTTCCTTTTTATTGACTTCGTAGCGGCTTGATAGAACTCGTGGCTTGCTAGGCCATTTTAGAGGGCATTTAAGAGTCAACCACATTGCTGTAGGTCTGGTATCATGTGTAGGCCAGACCAGGTGATGACTGCAGATTTCCTTCCCTAAAGATCATTAGTGAACAAATTTGTTGTTCAGTCTTGTTTATCCTAGTTGTTCTTGGTTCAGGGGTCTATTCTACATGTGAACTTCTTTTAACTTCCTTTTTTTTTACCAATTGTCCTGGTTGTATGATGTTCATTTGACTTTTTAATGTTCATCTTCTTCAGTTCTTCCTCCATTTGAAGGCAAATGCACAAAGGGCTGTATCTTGCATACTGTGAGACATGTGCAATTACATATTTTTGTGTTTTTCTTTTTAAAATATGTTCCTTTTTTAGTTAGAGGAACATTCTTTATTATGAATTTTTATTTGTTCTGTAAATGTTGCTTAATACTGTTTTAAATTATGTATTTCACATATATTACAGTTTCACCTTCCAGAAAGAAAATTATAATATAATCATAATAATAATCTTTATTGTCACAAGAAGGCTTACATTAACATTGCAATGAAGTTACTGTGAAAATCCCCTTGTTGTCACATTCCAGCGCCTGTTCGGGTACACAGAGGGAGAATTCAGAATGTCCAATTCACCAAACACCCATTTTAACCATCCAGCCTCATTAATGGGTGCTATTTAAATGCAAATGAAGTTTACATTTCTTTACTTTCAGACAGATTTTAGAATTAAATTAAGTTACAACGGTTAAATACCCCATTGGACAGTTTAAAACTTTCAAAACACATTACTGTCAGTACGTGACCGGAGAATTCTATAATTTCAAAGTACAAACTATATAAAAGCTCTCAAGATGTAATTCGTGGCATCTTAGACGCTAACTGAAGTTCTGTACATCTGGAAGCAGCAGTTTACCATTTGACTTTAGAATAGTTATCGATGAAGTAGCCCGGATAGTTACACTAATGTAAAATGCATGTCACCTTGAGCGCATCATGATCTCGAACGAAATGTGTCAAAGTAATTATTTTATAAAAGCATAAAAATAGCCACCTAATAAGCTGTACACTTGCTGTAGGAACACAAATCAGAGTAAGTGAATCTACTAAATAAAATGTACAAAAATTATCTTTCATAAATGGCAAATAACCTTGATTTTTTTTAAAACATGGTGCATCAAACAAAATGTATTGATTGTGCTTTGCTAGAGGGTTCAGAACCATATCTGACCCATTACTGCATATCATTCATCTGTTTAACAGCTTAAAAGGTCTTGTGTGCTATTGTAGCACTATATTGGCCAGAGAAAATTGTTACGTTAATCATTCAAAGAACCATAAACTTTAACATTCAAAGTTTTACCTTGCTGCCTTTGCTGATTACCTAACTGTGCCACAGTAATACTGTATTTCATATCTATACAATTAAAAGTCCTGGATCCATTGTATATCTGTTGCATCATACCTTTTAAAGCCTCATAAATATGCAGGAAACAAGTTAGTGACAGACTTTTGAAATAAGAACTTCTTTGCAAATTATTCACTTGATTAAAGGAAAAAATGAAGAACAGTTTGACTTGTTTGTTATCTGCCAATGGGAACTGAATGGACAGATGAAAAATTAGAAACCAAGTTAATTTTTCTTCAACATATATTAACTGAGCAGTAAGAAACACAAAATTAACCAAGTTGCAAAAGTAATTTCTCAACTTTCATCTGCCTTATTCTTTTGTGGAGCTGGGAATTACAAATATGCAAAATGCTGCTAAAATAAAATCCAAAATTTATCAATAAAAATTATAGAAAAACCTGCCTGGAGTTTAAGTCAAAAATTTAATTTGGAATATTCAATAGCCGCTGATGAAGAGCAGAAACACACAGTTGCATCATGGAAATGGCAATGTTTACCCTGCTTCCGTAGAACTAGTAGAAAGACCAGCAAAGTTCAGCTTGAGGAAAGGGAATATGCAAATTATGACCCATTCCTACACAAAAAAATAAGACTCCCGAGCAGACGTAGGCCAGCAAGCCATTCAAGCCTGCTCTGCCATCATTACATTCATAGCTGATCAGTCTTAAAGCCAACTAGAATGGCAGGGGGGTGCTTACCAGAGCAATAGGTCAGAAGGTGAAAGCATTGAGGGAGAACTAGGGAATAGGGCCAGTATGGCTCTGAGGAAGAGCAGACAGGGAGATGTTGCTGAAAGCAGCGGGGGTGGTGGCCTGAAGTGCATATGTTTTAATGCAAGAAGTATTACGGGTAAGGCAGATGAACTTAGAGCTTGGATTAGAACTTGGAACTATGATGTTGTTGCCATTACAGAGACCTGGGTTGAGGGAAGGACAAGATTGGCAGCTAAACATTCCAGGATTTAGATGTTTCAGGCGGGATAGAGGGGGATGTAAAAGGGGTGGCGGAGTTGCACTACTGGTTAGGAAGAATATCACAGCTGTACGACGGGAGGACACCTCAGAGGGCAGTGAGGCTATATGGGTAGAAATCAGCAATAAGAAGGGTGCAGTCACAATGTTGGGGGTTTACTACAGGCCTCCCAACAGCCAGCGGGAGATAGAGGAGCAGATAGGTAGACAGATTTTGGAAACAAGTGAAAACAACAGGGTTGTTGTGATAGGAGACTTCAACTTCCCCAATATTGACCGGGACTCACTTAGTGCTAGGGGCCTGGACGGGGCAGAGTTTGTAAGGAGCATCCAGGAGGGCTTCTTAAAAGAATATGCACAGTCCAACTAGGGAAGGGGCTGTACTGGACCTGGTATTGGGGAATGAACCCGGCCAGGTGGAAGAAGTTTCAGTAGGGGAGCATTTCGAGAACACTGACCACAATTCAGTAAGTTTTAAAGTGCTGGTGGACAAGGATAAGAGTGGTCCGAGGGTGAATGTGCTAAATTGGGGGAAGGCTAATTATGACAATATTAGGCGGGAACTGAAGAACTTAGATTGGGGGAGGATGTTTAAGGGTAATTCAACATCTGACATGTGGGAGGCTTTGTCAGTTGAAAGGAATTCAGGGCCAGCATGTTCCTGTGCGGAAGAAGGATAAATACGTCAAATTTCGGGAACCTTGGATAACGAGAGATATTGTAGGCCTCGTCAAAAATACAAAGGAGGCATTTGTCAGGGCTAGAAGGCTGGCAACAGACAAGGCCTGTGTGGAATATAAGGAAAGTATGAAGGAACTTAAGCAAGGAGTCAGGAGGGCTAGAAGAGGTCACGAAAAGTCATTGGCAAATAGGGTTAAGGAAAATCCCACAGCTTTTTACACGTACATAAAAAGCAAGAGGGTAGACAGGGAAAGGGTTGGCCCACTGAAGGACAGGCAAGGGAATCCATGTGTGGAGCCAGAGGAAATGGGCAAGGCACTAAATAAATATTTTGCATCAGTATTCACCAAAGAGAAGGAATTGATGGATGTTGAGTCTGGAGAAGGGTGTGTAGATAGCCTGGATCACATTGAGATCCAAAAAGACGAGGTGCTGGGCGTCTTGAAAAATATTAAGGTAGATAGGTTCCCAGGGCCTGATGGGATCTACCAGAATACTGAAGGAGGCTAGAAAGGAAATTGCTGCGGCCTTGACAGAAATTTTTGGATCCTCACTGTCTTCAGGTGATGTCCCGGAGGACTGGAGAATAGCCAACGTTGTTCCTTTAAGGGTAGCAAGGATAATCCAGGGAACTACAGGCCGGTGAGCCTTACGTCAGTGGTAGGGAAATTACTGGAGAGAATTCTTCAAGACAGGATCTACTCCCATTTGGAAGCAAATGGATGTATTAGTGAGAGGCAGCATGGTTTTGTGAAGGGGAGGTCGTGTCTCACTAACTTGATAGAGTTTTTCGAAGAGGTCACAAAGATGATTGATGCAGGTAGGGCAGTGGATGTTATCTGTATGGACTTCAGTAAGGCCTTTGATAAGGTCCCTCATGGTAGACTGATACAAAAGGTGAAGTCACACGGGATCCGGGGTAAGCTGGCAAGGTGGATACAGAACTGGCTAGGTCATAGAAGGCAGAGAGTAGCAATGGAAGGGTGCTTTTCTAATTGGAGGGCTGTGATTAGTGATGTTCCGCAGGGATTAGTGCTGTGACCTTTACTGTTCGTAGTATATATCAATGATTTGGAGGAAAATGTAACTGGTCTGATTAGTAAGTTTGCAGACGACACAAAGGTAGATGGAATTGCGGATAGCGATGAGGACTGTCAGAGGATACAGCAGGAGTTAGATCGTTTGGAGACTTGGGCGGAGATGGCAGATGGAGTTTAATCCGGACAAATGTGAGGTAATGCATTTTGGAAGGTCTAATGCAGGTAGGGAATATACAGTGAATGGTAGAACCCTCAGAGTATTGAAAGTCCACAATGGAGGAGGGGCAGTCCCACGTTGGGAGGAGCCGAAAGTAGGACGGGAGCCGCCGGGGTCAGCAGAAGATAGCTGGCTCACGGGAGTGCTGTAGAGGGGGGGGCGCGGCTAGGAGGGGTACTAGCCTGGGGGGGGGTACCGGGTTGCTGCTGAAACGGTCAGGAAGGAGCTGGAAGACGCAGGGGGTGCTGGGGGGGGGGGGTTGCCGCCGTGGGAAACTGGCAGAGCGTGGGACGCTGGCTGGGGGTGGGCAAGGGATGGGGTATGGCTAATCGGCAGGGGAAGGGGGCAGGGAGCCCTCGGATCCGGCTGATAACCTGGAATGTGAGGGGGCTGAATGGGCCGGTCAAAAGGGCCCGAGTAGTTGCGCACCTGAAGGGACTGAAGGCGGAGGTGGCCATGCTCCAGGAGACACACCCGAGAGTGGTGGACCAGGTCCGGCTGAGAAAGGGGTGGGTGGGCCAAGTATTCCACTCAGGGCTGGATGAGGAGAGCGAGGGGGTGGCGATCCTGGTGGGGAAGAAGGTGTCGTTTGAGGCGTTGAAGGTGGTGGCTGACAGTGGCGGGCGGTACGTGATGGTGAGTGGCAAGCTGCAGGGGGAGCGGGTAGTGTTGGTGAATGTCTATGCCCCAAATTGGGACGATGCGGGGTTCATGCGGCGTATGTTGGGCCACATTCCGGACCTGGAGACGGGGGGCCTGATCATGGGGGGAGACTTTAACACATTACTGGATCCCCCATTGGATCGATCCAAGTCCCGGATGGGTAGGAGGTCAGCGGCGGCTAAGGTGTTGAGGGGATTTATGGACCAGATGGGGGGGTGGACCCTTGGAGGTTTGCGAGGCCAAGGGGCAGGGAATACTCGTTTTTCTCCCATGTACATAAGGCCTACTAGAGGATTGATTTTTTTGTCCTGAGCAGGGGGCTGGTGTCGAGGGTGGAGGAAGTGGAATACTCCGCCATTGCCATTTCGGATCATGCCCCGCACTGGATGGACCTCGGGCTGGGGGAAGAGAGGGACCAACGTCCGCTCTGGCGCATGGAGGTGGGGCTGCTGGCAGAGGAGGAGGTGGCCGGGAGGGTCCGGGGGTGTATTGAGAGATACCTCGAGGCCAATGATAACGGGGAGGTCCGGGTGGGGACGGTCTGGGAGGCATTGAAGGCGGTGATGAGGGGGGAATTGATCTCCATCCGAACCCATAGGGAGAGGGGGGAGCAGAGGGAAAGGGAAAGACTGATAGGGGAGATGGTGCAGGTGGATAGGAGATATGCGGAGGCCCCAGAGGAGGGATTGCTGGGGGAGAGGTGTAGCCTTCAGGCCAGATTTGACCTACTGACGACTAGAAAGGCGGATGCCCAGTGAAGGAAAGCACAGGGGGCGGTGTATGAACACGGGGAGAAGGCGAGCAGGATGCTGGCGCACCAGCTCCAGAAGCGAGACGCGGCCAGGGAGATTGGGGGAGTGATGGAAGAGCTGGGAAGGTGGTGCGGAGGGGGGTAGATGTCAATGGGATCTTCAGGGACTTCTATGGGGAACTGTACCGGTCTGAACCCCCGGTGGAGGGGGGTGGAATGGGGAGCTTCTTGGACAAGTTGCGATTCCCGAGGGTGGAAGAGGAGCAGGTGGAGGGACTAGGGGCGCCGATCAAGTTGGAGGAGGTGGTCAAAGGGATAGGGAGCATGCAGTCGGGGAAGGCGCCGATGCCGGACGGGTTCCCGGCTGAATTCTATAAAAAGTATTTGGACCTGCTGGGCCCTCTGTTGGTCCGGACCTTTAACGAGGCGAGGGAGGGGGGGGCTCTGCCCCCAACTATGTCACGGGCGCTGATTTCCTTGATCCTGAAGCGGGACAAGGACCCTCTGCAGTGTGGATCATATAGGCCGATTTCGCTGCTGAACGCCGATGCTAAGCTGCTGGCAAAGATCCTGGCCACTAGAATAGAGGATTGTGTGCCTGGGGTCATACATGAGGACCAGACGGGGTTTGTGAAGGGAAGGCAGCTGAACAAACGTGCGAAGGCTTCTCAATGTCATTATGATGCCGGCTGTGGAAGGGGAGGCGGAGATAGTGGTGGCGTTAGACGCGGAGAAGGCCTTCGATAGGGTTGAGTGGGAGTACTTGTGGGAGGTGTTGGAGAGGTTTGGGTTTGGGGAGGGGTTTATCCGGTGGGTGAGGCTGCTCTACTAGGGCCCGATGGCAAGTGTAGCCACGAATAGAAGGCGGTCGGAGTACTTTCGGCTGCATTGGGGGACGAGACAGGGGTGCCCCCTGTCCCCCTTGCTCTTCGCATTGGCAATTGAGCCCCTGGCCATGGCACTGAGGGAGTCAGGGAACTGGAGGGGCCTGGTGCGGGGGGGGGGGGGGGGGGGGGGGAAGGAGCATCGAGTGTCGCTGTACGCGGACGACCTGTTGCTGTATGTGGCGGACCCGGTGGGAGGGATGCCGGAGGTGATGAGGATTCTTAGGGAATTCGGGGGCTTCTCGGGGTACAAGCTGAACCTGGGCAAGAGTGAGGTGTTTGTGGTGCATCCGGGGGATCAAGAGGAGGGGATTGGTAGGCTCCCATTGGAGCAGGCAGGGAAGAGTTTCAGGTACCTAGGGGTCCAGGTGGCGGGGAGCTGGGGGGCCCTGCACAGGCTCAACCTCACAAGATTGGTGGAGCAGATGGAGGAGGGGTTTAAGAGATGGGATATGTTACCGCTGTCACTGGCGGGAAGGGTGCAGTCCGTCAAGATGATGGTGCTCCCGAGGTTTTTGTTCCTGTTCCAGTGCCTCCGCATCCTTATCCCGAAGGCCTTTTTCAGGAGGGTCAACAGCAGTATCACGGGATTTGTGTGGGCGCATGGGACTCCGAGGGTTCGAAGAGTGTTCCTGGAACGAGGCAGGGATAGGGGGGGGCTGGCGTTGCCCAACCTCTGTGGGTACTACTGGGCGGCCAACGCAGCGATGGTGCGCAAGTGGGTAATGGACGAGGAGGGGGCAGCGTGGAGGAGGATGGAGGCGGCGTCTTGTGTGGGCACGAGCCTGGAAGCGCTAGTAACGGCGCCGCTGCCGCTCCCTCCAACGAGGTATACCACGAGCCCGGTGGTGGCGGCTACCCTCAAACTTTGGGGGCAATGGAGACGGCACAGGGGAGAAATGGGGGGCTCGATGGAGGCTCCGATACGGGGGAACCATCGGTTCGTCCCAGGGAGCATTGATTTTTTTAAAAATAAATTTAGATTACCCAATTATTTTTTCCAATTAAGGGGCAATTTAGCGTGGCCAATCCACCTACTCTGCACGCTTTTGGGTTGTGGGGGTGAAACCCACGCAGACACGGGGAGAATGTGCAAACTCCACACAGACAGTGACCCAGAGCCGGGATCGAACCTGGGACCTCAGCGCCATGAGGTGGTTGTGCTAACCACTAGGCCACCGTGCTGCCCTCCAGGGAGCATTGATGGCGGATTTCTGGGCTGGCACAGGGCAGGGGTTAGGAGGTTGAGGGACCTGTTTGTGGAGGGGAGGTTCGCGAGCTTGGTGGAGTTAGAGGGGAAGTTTGGGCTCCCCCCGGGGAACATGTTTAGATACATCCAGGTGAGGGCGTTTGCCAGGCAGCAGGTGGAGGGGTTCCCCTTGCTGCCCCCACGAGGGGTGTGGGATAGGGTGCTCTCGGGGGTGTGGGTTGGAGGAGGGAGGATCTCGGACTATTACCGGGTAATGCAGGAGGTAGATGAGGCCTCGGTGGAGGAACTGAAGGGGAAATGGGAAGAGGAGCTGGGGAAGGAGATCGAGGAGGGGACGTGGGCGGATGCCCTGGAGAGAGTGAATTCCTCCTCTTCCTGTGCGAGGCTTAGCCTCATACAGTTCAAGGTGCTGCATAGGGCCCACATGACTGGGTCGAGGATGAGCAGGTTTTTCGGGGGAGAGGACAGGTGTGCTAGGTGCTCGGGGAGCCCAGCGAACCACGCCCATATGTTTTGGGCGTGCCCAGCATTGGGGGAGTTTTGGAAGGGGGTAGCAAAGACGGTGTCGAGAGTGGTGGGATCCAGGGTCGAGCCAGGCTGGGGACTCGCAAATTTTGGGGTTGCAGTGGAGCCGGGAGTGCAGGAGGCAATAGAGGCCGGTGTTCTGGCCTTTGCGTCCCTAGTAGCTCGGCGGAGGATCTTGCTCCAATGGAAGGATGCGAGGCCCCCAAGCGTGGAGGCCTGGATCTCTGATATGGCGGGGTTCATTAAATTGGAGAGGGTGAAATTTGCCCTGAGGGGATCAGTACAAGGGTTTTTCAGGCGGTGGCAGCCTTTTGTGGACTTCCTGGCGGAACGGTAGGGAAATAGGCCGATAGCAGCAGCAACCCGGGGGGAGGGGGGTAAGGATTGGGGGGAGGGAGAACTGTGCACATGGGTTGGCGGAGGGTGCTATCTCTCTCTCTTTTTTTTTCTCTTGTGTTTTTCTCTTCTTTCTTTTTCTTTGTTTTTGTTCTTTCTTTTTGTTTGAAGTTGCTTTCGAAGCTGGGGGGGTACTGTTCATGGGGTGTTACCGCGGTTGTATGTTAATAGAGTTAAGATGTTTATACTTTGTATTTTGTAAAAATTTCAATAAAAATTATTTATAAAAAAAAGAGTATTGAAAGTCAGAGAGATCTAGGTGTACAGGTCCACAGGTCACTGAAAGGGGCAACACAGGTGGAGAAGGTAGTCAAAAAGGCATACGTCATGCTTGCCTTCATTGGCCGGGGCATTGAGTATAAGAATTGGCAAGTCATGTTGCAGCTGTATAGAACCTTAGTTAGGCCACACCTGGAGTATAGTGTTCAATTCTGGTCGCCACACTACCAGAAGGATGTGGAAGATTTAGAGAGGGTGCAGAAGAGATTTACCAGGATGTTGCCTGGTATGGAGGGAATTAGCTATGAGGAGCGGTTGAATAAACTCGGTTTGTTCTCATTGGAATGACAGAGGTTGAGGGGCAACCTGATAGAGGTCTACAAAATTATGAGGGGCATAGACAGAGTGGATCGTCAGAGGCTTTTCCCCAGGGTAGAGGGGTCAATTACTAGGGGGCATAGGTTTAAGGTACGAGGGGCAAGGTTTAGAGGAGGTGTACAAGGCAAGTTTTTTTACACAGAGGGTAGTGGGTGCCTGGAACTCACTGCCGGAGGAGGTGGTGGAAGCAGGGACGATAGTGGCATTTAAGGGGCATCTTGACAAATACATGAATAGGATGGGAATAGAGGGATACGGACCCAGGAAGTGTAGAAGAATTTAGTTTAGACGGGCAGCATGGTCGGCGTGGAGGGCCGAAGGGCCTGTTCCTGTGTTGTACGTTTCTTTGTTCCAACTTCCTGCACTATCCCCAGATCTAATTCCTTTAGAATTCAAAAATCTATAGATTGCTGTCTCAAATATGCTCAACAACTGGGTACTTACAACCCTCTTGGGGTATTGAATTACAAAGATCGCTGGCTGGGTCCATTCCCAATGCCCTTGAGTTCAGTGCCATTTCAGAGGACATTTAAGAGTCAACCACATTGCTGCAGATCAGGTATCACATGCAGATTTCCTTCGCTAATGGACATTAATGAACTAACGGTTTCATGGTTATCCGGTTTTAATTCCAGATCTGGAAGAAGGAACTGAGGGCAGAGTGGCTACGTTTGCAGATGGTACAAAGATACGCAGAGGGACAGGGTAGCATTGAGGAAGCAGGGGGGCTGAAGAAGGACTTGGGCAGGCTAGGAGAATGGGAAAAGAAGTGGCAGATGGAATACAACGTGGAAGAGTTGAAGTCATGCACTTTGGTAGGAAGAATGGAGGCATAGACCATTTTCCAAAAAGGAAAAAGCTTAGGAAATCAGAAGCACAAAGGGATTAAGGAGTCCTAGTTCAAGATTCTCTTAAAGTTAACGTGCAGGTTCAGTCGGCAAAAGCAATATTAGCATTCATGTCGAGAGGGATAGAATACAAGACCAGGGATACACTTCTGAGGTTGTATAAGGCTCTGGTCAGACCCCATTTGGAGTACTGTGAGCAGTTTTGGGCCCCGTATCCAAGGAAGGATGTGTTGTCCTCAGAAAGGGTCCGAAAGAAGTTCAGAAGAATGATCCCTAGAATGAAGAGTTTGCCATATGAGGAGCGGTTGAAGCCTCTGGGTCTGCACTCATAGGAGTTTAGAAGGATGAGGGGGGATCTAATTGAAACTTACAGGATACTGAGAGGCCTAGATAGAGTCGACGTGGAGAAGATGTTTCCACTAGTAGGAAAAACTAGAACCCGAGTACACAGCCTCAGACTGAAGGGATGATCCTTAACGGAGATGAGGAGGAATTTCTTCAGCTAGAGGTGGTTAATCTGTGGAACACTTTGCCACAGAAGGCAGTGGAGGCCAAATCAGAGTGTATTTAAGACAGAGATAGATAGGTTCTTGTTTAATAGGGGGATCTGTGGTTATGGCGGGGAAGGCAGGAGAATGGGGATGAGAAACATATCAGCCATGATTGAATAGCGGAGCAGTCTCGATGAGCCAAATAGCCTCATACTGCTCCTTTATCGTGGTCTTATCATGCTATACTATGTTACAAAGATAGGATAGCGTGAATCAACTCACAACATAGGTGCTCAGGCCTCTCATTGGAGCAACTGTTGCTACCTAAGAAACAGATTATTTAAGTCTCTATGCAGAAAATCCAAATTTAGAATCAACCTGGTTGGTTATGAATATATGTCATTTCTTCTCTTCTTACTCAGTGCACTGGTACTTCTTGCTGAAATGTCAAGATGTCATTGTCAAAAAAAAAAATTCTGATTTAGAGGAACCTATTTTAGCAAGAAGGACATTAGGCCAAACTAAAAATATCAGCAGAAATAAGAAATTTTAGAGGAAGCAATAAACTTATTTTTAGCTTATTCTGTAGTAGCATCACAAATGCACCTGTGGTGCCTGCATTCTGTGTAATATGTTTACCTCATCCACGACATATTGTTTCATATGTTGTTTTAGTATCCAATATTGGTGACTGAACTATGGTGACGTTTCAACTGAGCAGGATTTTAGTTTTTAAAAGCTCACTGAAAGAAATGGCGACCCAGTGTGGACTATCCTTTCTTAAGTTAAGAGGCATGCAAAGGCTAATCAACAAAACAAATCTCTATATTGACTTACCAAGCTGTCTGGCAGCCTTTAAGAGATTTTTCACATTTTCACCGACATTTTGATGCTCAGTCTGTGCCACTTTCTCAACTAAATGGGTTATATCTTTCCAAGTCAATCTTGTCTTGCAGGAATGGTCTTTCCGCTTTGATCTTTTGGCCTGTGAATGATATGTTGAAAAACAGACAAAACTTAGATTACAGATAACTAAATGACCTCCATCCAGTAAACAACAAAAATCTTTAAAAAGTAATATCCCATTGTAAGAGAAAGAAAACATAGCATTTTGCAAGAATATCAATGGTTGAATTGTAGGCAGAACACAGACAGAAATAGAAATTACAGAACAAGGTTTATTTTGATACAATTACAATACTCCTCCACTCCGTTAAGGGACCCCCAAGGGTCTCCTTCCCCGACTTACAGATAGGCCGGGGTTTTTAATACAACTGGGGCTCTCCTTATAAAGGGGAAACCCTGCCCCCTTAAAGGGGAAGGCCTGCCTGTCATAAAGGGTAAATTCATATTCAAGAGGTCACGGGAACCTATATAGTCCCATTCGGGTTATAACACCAATTTAAGGGGAAAACAACAACTTACACTGTTTGAGGAGTGTGCTGATTGGTTGGAAAGTGGACGTTGATTGATAGAAGTGTTACCATGGAGAAAGCACCAGCTGATGGTGACTGGCAGTTAACTATCTAACTAGGATTACAATAATCATTGCAAAACCTAAAATGCTGGGATTTCCTATTCATGAGGAAAATATAGTTAAACGGTAATAGACTTGTGAACTATCATTTCTGCAATAATGCACAGAACAGAATTTTAATTGTATCGTTAATACATTGGTGTAGCTGTTAATGGACAGCTATTTTGTCTCTACTATTTTAGAGAAATAGCTTAAAGTGCCTTTATTCGGTTGTAACAGGATTAATAAAAACTGCAGACTTCTAAAAAAAAAGTGCTTTACGGTTTCAAATAAACATAGTTCAGGAAAAGAGCTAAAAAGCTCATAAAATGTTGATACTTTATTATAAAAATGGATCCAGTGCTTTTCCCCAAATTTCATAATTGGACAAAATCTAAAATCCAAATAGAAAAAAAAACTTGTGGATAGAAAAACACCAGCTTCCTATCAAACAGCAAATACTTGCTCCAATTTAGCAAGACATTCTGTTTCTACAGCAAACATCATGGATCCGAGACTTAGCAATGCTACTAATTATATACGTTTACCAAGAAAACAAGGATACATTTGGGTTAGTCAGGTTTCAGATTTCATTTCATGGGTCGTGAGCGAATTCATGGACTATTCATACTCTTGTTATGAATCATAATTTACAGTCACTTGGCTGTACAGAACTTGAAAGAGAGACACATTGCCAAAGTTTTTTGTCTTGCACTCATCATGACAAAAGCAAGAATTCCAAAGTTAAACTACATTGCACTCTAAACTACAGGAGGAAATGGGTGCAGATTGCTTGGCAAGTCGACTCGAATTGGTCAAAGTGCAGCCATGGAGAAAAATGGTTTCCCATGCTTCTGGGTAATTTAAATAAGATGCTAGGCTTGAACATATTCTTTTTGTTTTCAGAAAATGGGTCCCTGCATATGAATGAATGTTACTTTTTGCAAGCAGAAATGAGCCACGTTATGAGCTTCACTGATTATCTTGAATTGGTTGTTAGTGTAGCTACCAGCATACTTAGGATTGTTCTGCAAGTGTTGCCCAATCAGGGAATCACATCTAACGTGGGCAGCACGGTAGCACAGAGGTTAGTACAGTTGCTTCACAGCTCCAGTGTCCCAGGTTCAATTCCTGGCTTGGGACGCTGTCTGTGTGGAGTCTACATGTTCCCCCCGTGTCTGCATGGGTTTCCTCCGGGTGCTCCGGTTTCCTCCCACAGTCCAGAGATGTGCAGGTTAGGTGGATTGGCCATGATAAATTGCACTTAGTATCCAAAAACAAGGTTAGGTTAGGTGGGGTTACTGGGTTACAGGGATTGGGTGGAGATGTAGGCTTATGTAGGATGCTCTTTCCAAGAGCCGGTGCAGACTCGATGGGCCGAATGGCCTCCTTCTGCACTGTAAATTCTATGATTCTATGATTAAACTGCTATGGGTTTTGCAAACACAGGCTGGTTGAGCATGGAATGTACTCTGCCTATTATGAACAGCTAGAGGAGCATGTTGTTTTGTTCGATCAGCCAATTATTGGGATGTACATACCTGACATTATACTAGCACTGATATTCATATTGCTCAATTTACTAAAGTTCCATAAATCACTGTGTTAAACAGGCTGCTCACATTCCTCGTCAGTCTTTCACCAACATGTTTGAGTAGCCTTTGATTGTTTTTCTTCACTGTCAAAAGCAATTCTGCAGTCTCTCCTTCCTTCCCTATATACGGTATGCATTGTTTGTACAGCATGCAAGAAACAATACTTTTCATTGTATACTAAAACACGTGACAATAATAAATCAAATCAAAAAAACGCAACCAAGATAGTATAGACTGCGCAATCCAATTGTTGTGCACTTTTGACTAAGAACAACGAACTACTTTCAAAATACTTAATAATAGAAGAACATTTCGGGCAAGAATGCACAAGTAATGCCTTCTAAGATGTACTCAGCATTTTTCAACTAGCCACTCGTGCTATTGAAGCAGAAACTACAGGTTAGCAAAAGTAAAACAACTTTCATTTATATCGTGCCTCGAGCACCGATTTGTCTTTACTTACTCTTCACGCCGTAACCCCCTCTAAGCAAAGTAGAAACATAGTTGGAACCTCTGACCAACCCCTACAAATACAAACATCTTTGACCAGCATGAATAGAACAATAGATTGTACAAACGCCCTCCTGGAAGCATTTGTCTTTACTTGATTTTAAACTAGATCAGATTGAAATGGAAAATATAATTGCAAAAACCCACCATCATCTCTGAAGAATCTGCAATATATTCATCTTGCCTGGTGACATTTGAGAAGGAGCGCAAAGCTCCTGTTAGACGAGGTAGTTCCATTTAATCCTGACTCACTGATCCATAGGAAGAGAAATCAAATTGCTACTGCAACTTGCAAAATCTGCAGGCAGAACAAAAAAGGAAAGTACATTAAACTATTCAACTGAGATTCTGAGTTTCTCAAGAAGAAAAACATAAAAAACTCGAGCAGTTATAGCCAGATTAGTTGAATCGGCTCAACCATATCATTATGTAATGAAAACCTAAAGTAAGGCACACAGAGATACATAAAATCCAGAATGACTAACTCGATTTCTTTTTTAAAATAGTGCATGAATGCTGAGTAGGTGTGTGAATGATACAACCAGATTTTTACAGTGGCATAGTGGTATTGTAACTGGACTAGTAATCCAGAGATCCAGTCATACACTGGGAACTGGGTTCGAATCCCACCCTGGCAGATGGGGAAATTTGAAATCAGTTAAAAAAAAAATCTGGGATTTGATGACCATGAAACCATTGTCAATTGTCGGGGAAACCCCATCTGGTTCACTAATGTCCTTTCGGGAAGGATATCTGTCGTCCTTACCTGGTCTGACCTACATGTGACTCCAGATCCACAGCAATGTGGTTGGCTCTTAAATGCCTTCAGGGGTGGGCAATAAATGCTGGCTCACATCCCATGAACAAATAAAGAATAAAGTTAACTTACTAACATGGGATCAAATATTCACTGTACTAGGGCTAATATGTTGCCGGTGATTAAACTCTCATTTTTTTTCTTAAAATAGTGCACTATCTGTGCCCGATCGTAGAGACTGAAGACCCAAACAAAAAAAGGCCACCAGCTGCATGTATTCAGAGGACTTGATTTTCAATGTAAATAAGTTGAATTGCATGCACCTTCAACCTCTAGATTTAGAGTTGATGTTCGCTATTAATCCTGACGGGACCAGTAGCAACTGACTTACAGATATACAAAAGCCACTGTATTCAATTTTAAAACCTGCATGCTGAAAAATGTGCTTGTGCGGACATCAGTTGATGCCCTCCACGATCAAATACCATGCAACACTGATGATGGATTTTGTGCACTTAGTTCCTGCTGGAAAAGGAACTCAATTTATTAGTGATCGTTTCCATGTCTATTTCCCTCTGCCACAGCATTAGCTTCCCACCTCCAAGTTCCCTGATTAGTCAGAGAGGGCAGGAAAGATGCTCAAAACCTATTGAAGTTGTAAATTTTCTCAGTTCTGCTGAGAAGTCACAGACGTTCTCTCCAGATGCTGTCAGGCCTGTTCAGCATTTCCAGCAATTTCTATTTTTGTTTCAGGTATGAATGGTAGTGGTCGAGGCAGCGGAAAGGTGGTGCCTCCAACCTGGAGACATTGCACAAAGAGCATCTAGAGTGTCAGGAGGGCGGGGAAGGTGAGTGGCATAACATTTTCAGATGCCAAGTCCCATATTCTGACATTACCAGTATTCCCCTGCACAGCACTTCTCAGGGTAACACACCTTGCAACTCCATTTTTGGTCACCTGTTCTAATACCTCATGTGGCTCAGTCAAATTTTGTTTGATAAAGTTCCTGCGAAGCACCTTGGGACATTTTATTCAAGGCGTTATGATGTTGGGGAGGAAATATTAAGGCGTTTGGTATTCTTGAAAGTGAATAAATCATTACGGCCAGACAAAATGTATTCCAGTCGGCCAAGGGAAACAAAAGGCATAGCAGAGGCTCTGAACATGTTCCATTCCTCTCTGGCTTACAGGCATGACAGCAGAAAACTGCTTATACTGTTACAGTCATTTTAAAAAGGGGGAAGGATTAGCTTGAGCAATTTCAGGCCAATCAACCTAACTTTGTCGGTGGGCAAATTACCAGAAAAAATTCTGAAAGAGGATAGAAATTTAAAGAGGTATGGATACATAGGAACATAGGAATTAGGAGAAGTAGGCAATTCAGCACTTCGAGCCCACTCCGCCATTGAGGACAGTCAGAATGGAAGTGCGAAAGGAAAGTACTGCCCGACTAGCTTGATTGCATTTTTTGAGAAAGTAACGAGGATGGCTGATGAGGGCAGAAATCTGATGTAGTCTACATGAGTTTTAGCAAGGTTTTTGACAACAATCCAGAGAACAGGCCGATCAGTAAATTCAAAGTTCATGGGACCCACAAGATAAAGTGGCATTTACACCCAATTTACACAATGGTTTGGGACAAAGGGTTATAATCAACAGGTATTTGTGTGACTGGAACGCTGTTTCAAGTGGGGTTCTGTAGGGTTCGCTATTCAGTCCTTTGCTATGAATTGGCCATGTATTGATACTGAGGAAAGAAGCTGTAGACTGCAGGGGAAAAAAAATCAATGGATTTGTCAGATGGGCAGAAAAGTGACGAACTGAATTCTATACAGAGATGTGTGAGGCAATGCTTTTGGGAAGGAGAAATGAGACAAGAGGATTTACTATTGATGATTGGATTCTGAAAAGCATAGAAGAACACAAGTTTAGAGTCTATAGATCTGTGAAAATAGAACAGATAGATAAGGTGCTCAAAGCACATAGGATACCTTGAACAGGAAGGTTATGTTTGAACTTTATGAAACACCAGTTGGACCTTAGTTAGCTTATGGTATACGGTCCAGGTCACATTACAGAGTGTGATCACACTCAAGGGTTACAAGGATTATGCCAGCAGTGGAGAATTTTATCAGGAAATATCAGATAGACAGAAGATGCTCGGTGTGAGGGTAATAAAATTATGAAGTGTTTGGATAGAATGGATAGGAAAAAAGAACAAAGAACAAAGAAAAGTACAGCACAGGAACAGGCCCTACGGCCCTCCAAGCCTGTGCCGACCATGCTGCCCGACTAAACTACAATCTTCTGCACTTCCTGGGTCCGTATCCCTCTATTCCCATCCTATTCATGTATTTATCAAGATGCCCCTTAAATGTCACTATTGTCACTGCTCCCACCACCTCCTCCGGCAGGTGTACCCTCTGTGTAAATAACTTGCCTCGTGCATCTACTCTGAACCTTGCCCCTCGCACTTTATGCCTATGCCCCCTAGTAATTGACCCCTTTACCCTTGGGAAAAGCCTCTGACGATCCACTCTGTCTATGCCCCTCATAATTTTGTAGACCTCTATCAGGTCGCCCCTCAACCTCCGTTGTTCCAGTGAAACAAACCAAGTTTATTCAACCGCTCCTCATAGCTAATGCCCTCCATACCAGGCAACATCCTAGTAAATCTCTTCTGCACCCTCTCTAAGTATTCCACATCCTTCTGGTAGTGTGGCGACCAGAATTGAACACTATACTCCAGGTGTGGCCTAACTAAGGTTCTATACAGCTGCAACATGACTTGCCAATTCTTATACTCAATGCCCCGGCCAATGAAGGCAAGCATGCCGTATGCCTTTTTGACTACCTTCTCCACCTGTGTTGCCCCTTTCAGCGACCTGTGGACCTGTACACCTAGATCTCTCTGACTTTCAATAGTCTTTAGAGTTCTGCCATTCACTGTATATTCCCTACCTGCATTAGACCTTCCAAAATGCATTACCTCACATTTGTCCGGATTAAACTCCATCTGCCATCTCTCCACCCAAGTCTCCAAACGATCTAAATCCTGCTGCATCCTCTGACAGTCATCATCGCTATCTGCAATTCCACCAACCTTTGTGTCGTCTGCAAACTTACTAATCAGGCCAGTTACATTTTCCTCCAAATCATTTATATATACTATGAACAGCACTGATCCCTGCAGAACACCACTAGTCACAGCCCTCCAATTAGAAAAGCACCCTTCCATTGCTACTCTCTGCCTTCTATGACCTAGCCAGTTCTGTATCCACCTTGCCAGCTCCCCTGATCCCATGTGACCACCTTTTGTACCAGTCTACCATGAGGGACCTTGTCAAAGGCCTTACTGAAGTCCAAATAGACAACATCCACTGCCCTACCTGCATCAATCGTCTTTGTGACCTCTTCGAAAAATCTATCAAGTTAGTGAGACACGACCTCCCCTTCACAAAACCATGCTGCCTCTCACTAATACGTCCATTTGTTTCCAAATGGGAGTAGATGCTGTCTCGAAGAATTCTCTCCAGTAATTTCCCTACCACTGACGTAAGGCTGTAGTTCCCTGGATTATCCTTGCTACCCTTCTTAAACAAAGGAACAAGAAAGAACCTATTTCCATTAAATGTTGCCATATTCCCAGAGGGTCACCACACCTCAGATGAGGGGCAAGTAAGGTGGAACAGTTGGCACAGGAATTGAACCTATGCTGTTGGTATCGCTCCACATCACAAACCAGTCGGCCAGCCAATTGAGCTCACCAACAGCAGAGGTCAATAACCAGGTATTTGGTAGAAGGGTTAAAGGTGAGCTAATGAGTGATTTTTCACCAGCGAGTTGGGGTTTTGAAGCCTGAAAGGGTGGCAGAGGCAGAAGCCTTCATAGTTTTAAAAGAAAACACATGGATCCATTATTGAGGTGCCATAGCCTACAGAGCTAACTACCAAGAACTAACGGTGGGATGAGAACAGACAGATTTTTTTCAGATGGCAGACATGATAAGCCAAATGGAACACTTCTGCACACTACATCTATGTTTCTTTAAACACTAGTTGTTGTTGGTGGTTCAAGCCAGATTAGCAAAGATATTTATTAAAAATTCCTTCTATAATGGCTTTGGATGGTTCAACTTCAATAACAGGGGCAGCACAGTGGCTAGTTAACACTGCTGCCTCACAGCACCAGGTACCCATATTCATTTCTGACCTTGGGTGACTGTCTCTGTGGAGTTTACACGTTGTCTCCATGTCTGTGTGGGTTTGCTCCAGTTTCCTTCCACAGTCCAAAAGATGTTAAGTGGACTGGCCATGCAAAATTGCCCCATAGTGCCTAAAAAGGTTATGTTGGGTTACAGGGATAGGGCAGGTCAGGGGCCTGGGTGAGGGTCTGTGCAGACTTGATGTGCCAAATGGCTTCCTTCTGCACTGTAGGGATTCTATACATGAATTACACCAGAAAGCAGTGGAGACTGGGACAATGAATATATTCACGGTTGAGTTAAACAGATTTTGGATCTATGCGAGTCCAGAGGGGTGATCAACACCTGGCGCAAGATTGAAAGGACATTTCTGCATCAACGCAAGCCCATGGGAGCAGAGGTGCTGCTCTTTAAGAGTAAGTTTGTGGACTAAGACAGGTGCTGCTTGCCTGGAGAGCAAATCAAGAGATCTCCAGGTCTGATGCATGCACAAAAAAGCTGGCAAACAAAGCAATGGCCAAAGCATGTGCAACTGGAACTCTGCCTGACAACAGGCAAAAACATGACAGTTCCAGAAGCTGTAGGACAATTGCTCACCGTTGGGGCAAGGGTTATGTGGCAGGAAATTGGAGTTACGGCAGCTATCAGATCAGCCATGATCTTATTGTAAAGCAGAGCAAGTTGGAGGCGCTCCCCACTTTTTAAGTAATGGCAGAATTCCCCAGTAAGGACTCTAGGTATTTTAATGCTGCCTCTAATCCTGCAATGTTTCTCTAAACCTCCAGTCAGAAACAGGCCGCTTCCTGTGATCAATCAACCTTATGCTCCTACAGTTGTTTACTGTTCAAGTAAAATATTTCAAGACCACAGAAATCCCAATGCGACTATCTAAGTTCTCAAATCATGGGAAAGCCGCGGACGAAATTTACAACCACTAAAACGTAGACAATTACCTTTATTGTTTTCTTTTTTAAAAAACAAAAATACATTCAAAACAGGTCAACAGATATCTGGTGCATTTCACTCTGCGTTTACTTCTCAGACACCAGTGCTCCAAATTATGGACGGTAACGGTCGTCTGTTCAACAAAACAGAACGTCTCCCCCTCCGGCTAATAGCACAGTTTTAGAAGCAGGAGAGCTGACATTACACAGATAAATATGTCGGCGTTTTCGGTTCCATCTCCAAACAGCCACGTCCGAGCACCCGTCTCGCCTGCCAACATTCAGCCCAGCAGCCGGGGCAGGACAGGATGTACGGCCGGGAGCATGCGCGGTTGCTGCGGCGACCGCAAAGCCCGCCGGGCCTTGTAGTTCCCCCTACCCCACCGGCAAACTCAGTTTCGATTTAGGCCACACACATAATAAACACTTTTGCCCTGACCGATCTGCACCCATCCCTCCCCACCCCAGACAATCGCCCCCGACTGGAAGCACGCCAACAGACACGTCGGCGTTTCTCCTCTTTTTTTAAGCGCCAATCTCCCTGTCCACTCTTACCCATTCAGAGTAGGGCACACACCTACCGCTAGAAACTCCTCGCAGCGTGTGCGCGCACACACCGGCTGAGAGGCCGACCGCTCCAGCAGCCACTGCCGTCACTGCGTGCAGCGTGCGTGCAGGAGGGGGGAGGGGCCGACACCGCATCTTTTCCCACCCCCGCCACACCTGTGACGCCTTCTCTATGTGACGTCAGCGGGACTCTGCGGCCCGGGGTTGTCCGCGTGACGTGAGCGCGGACGCGTTCCGCGCATGCGCCCTCCGAGCTCCCCGGCTGAAGCTGAAAGGAAATGCCTGGGAGCTCCCTCTGATCCTTCTTCAAAACTCTCGTTTCTCGCTCCAGTTCGCATTCACAACATTTTGCTTTTATTTTCATGTTTACCTGCTTCCTGAATGGCCTTTCCTCCAGAAATGAGGCCATTTACTGGTGATTGTTGAATATTCAGCTCCATTCACAAACTTCTCAGCAGCACTTTATACTTACATGTAGGTTTGGCCCGGAGAAGATCAACTTTGGCTAGTAAGTGACAAGTTCACATCATATGAGTACAAGACAATGACCATGTTCAACGAGAGAGCCGAACCACCTCAACACCTGTTGGTTGCCATTGACCAGAAACTCAGTTGGATCAGTCAAATAAGTGCAGTGGTTAATAAATCAGATCAGAATCTGAGTATTCTATAGTAAGTCGTTCAGTTCTTGATTCCTCAGACTCCCTCGCCTCCAGGGCATGTCGAGTGAGTCAGCACACACTGCAAACAGTGGCGTGTACTCCTCAGAGTGCATTGCAGTAAATCGCTGAAGTTTCTTCAGCAGATGCTCCCAAACGAATGAAGGGCATCAACTCGAAAGGCAACAAGTGTATTAGGATATTGTTACTTCCAGGTCACACAGCATCCTGACTGGCAATTTTAGCTGTTGCTTCATTGTTGCTAGTCAGAAGCCTAAAACTCTCCATCTTACAACATTGTGGAAGCACATTCATTATATGGATTTGAGTGCTTCAAAAATGCAGCACACCATCACCTTTCCAGGGCTTATATAGGTGATCAATAAATGCCAGTCTTGTCAGCAATGCCCACATCCTAGAAGTTAATTTTTAAAATAACATCTGGCCTGGTTGGCAGGGCATTCATTCAGAGGACTAGTACAAAGAACAATACAGCACAGGAACCTCCAAGCATGAAACCAACCTTTGCCAAAACCTTCAGCACTTCCTTGTGCCGTATCCCTCTATACCCATCTTATCCATGTGTTTGTCAAGATGCCTTTTGAACGCTATTAATGTATCTGCTTCCATAACCTCCCATGGCAACGGGTTCCAGGCACTCACCACCCTCTGTGTAAAAACAAAACTTGCCTCGCACATCTCCTCTAAACCTTGCTCCATGGACCTTAAACCTATGCCCACTGGTGACTGACCCCTCCACCCTGGGAAAGAGTGCCTGCCCCTCCACTCTATCCATGCCCCTCATAATCTTGTAGATCTCTATCAGGTCACCCCTCAACCTCTATCTTTCTAATGAAAACAGTCTGAGTCTATTCAGCACAGCTTAGACCCTCCAGACCAGGCAACATCCTGGTAAACCTCCTCTGCACCCACTCCAAAGCCTCCACATCCTTCTGGTAGTGTGGCAACCAGAATTGTGCACAATATTCCAAGTGTGGCTTCATCAAGGTTCTATACAATTGTAGCATGACTTGTCAGTTTTCATACTCGATGCCCCGTCCAATGAAGGCAAGCATTCTGTATGCTTTCTTGACTACCGTGTCCACTTTTGTTGCCACCTTCAAAGATCTGTGGACCTGCTTGCCCAGATCTCTCTGCCTTTATATTCCTAAGTTTTACCATCTACGGTATATTTCCCCTCTATATTAGACCTACCAAAATGCATTACCTCACATTTGTCAAGATTAAACTGCATTTACCATTTTGCTGCCCAAGTCTCCAACCTATCTATGTCCTGCTGTATCTTCTGACAATCCTCAACACGATCTGCCACTCCACCAACCTTGGTGTCATCCGCAAACTTACGAATCAGACCAGCTGCATTTTCCTCAATCGTTTATGTACACGACAAACAACAGAGGCCCAAACATAGATCCCTGTGGAACACCACTAATCACAACCTACCATTCAGAAAATACACACTTCTACTGCTACCCTTTGCCTTCTGTGTCCAAGCCAGTTCTGTATCCATCTTACCACCTCACCTCTGATCCCATGTGACTTCACCTTTTGCACCAGTCTGGCATGAGTCACCTTGTCAAAGGCTTTACTGAAGTCCATGTAAACAACATCCACCGCCCTCCCTTCATCAATCATCTTTGCTTTCTCCTCAAAAAACTCAATTAAGTTAGTGAGGTACAACCTCCCCTTAACAAAACCATGCTGTCTATTACTTATCAGTCCATTTGTTTCCAAATGGGTATAAGTCTGTCCCTGAGAATTATCTCCAATAATTTACCTACTACCGACGTGAGTCTATAATTTCTAGGATTATCCCAGCTACCTTTCTTAAACAGCGGTACCACATTAGCACTTCTCCAGTCCTCTGGGATCTCATCTGTAGCCGATGAGGATACATAGATGTCAGTCAAGGCTCCAGCAATTTCCTCTGTTGCTTCCCTCAGTATCATAGGAGGTGCAGATGAGTCAATCTAACATTTAAAAAAAAAACAAAGGGAATTTTGGTTTCAGTTTACTGGGTCAGTCTGGCTGAAGCATAGATATTGGTCCATTCAAGTTTACACTTTGCAGAAACCTTATTGCGAAACAACCAGTGCCATGCAGAAAATCGTTTCCTGTTTTTGTTTGGGACAAGAAATCACAAACACTTTATGGTATCCCGCTCCTTGCAAATTTATACATTGTTTCTACCAAGTGATTCCTGAAGAAAAATAGCAGCTACAGTAACTATTTGTACAGACCCGAGGAAAACAAGTTTGCAAAGCCATGCGAAAATGAAGGGGGAGTATTTCCAGTGCTACCACCTCCCTGGCAGATGACTCAATAATGCACTGAAATATGAATTTCACCTATTTCACAGTTGGACATCCTTAAAACAGTGATTGATTGATAATATAAATGAAGCTGCCACAAAGATTAACGCCATTCATTTGTTTAACAACTAGTTAGTAGCTGTGGATGATATTTTTTGATGGATTTTTTTCTTGTAGCATGAATCTTTTCCAAACTTACCCCATTACAGGCACCTACCTAAATATTGAATGTTTCCTACATTAGAACAGTAACCATACTTCAAAAGTACTTAATTGGCTGTAAAGCACTGGAACATCCTGAGGTCATGAAAGATCTCATATAATTACATGAGGGTGGCATGGGAGCAGAGTGGTTAGCACAGTTGCTTCACAGCTACAGGGCTCGGGTTTGATTCCTGGCTTGGGTCACTGTCTCTGCAGAGTCTGCATGTTCCCCCCGTGTCTGCGTGGGTTTCCTCCCACAGTCCAAAGATGTGCAGGTTAGGTGGATTGGCCATGCTAAATTGCCCTGAGTGTCCAAAAAGGTTAGGTGGCGTTACTGGGTTACGGTAATGTAGGGTGCTCTTTCCAAGGGCCGGTGCAGACTGGATGGGCGAAATAGCCTCCTTCTGTACTGTAAATTCTATGATCGATTCTATGACAAGTCTGTCTTTCTTGCATAAGGATTACTGAGTCAGTCCCCAATTGTATGTGGAGAATGTTGAATAAAGAATTTTTTTTAAATAACTCATTCTGTATAGACTGTGTCAAAGTTCAAAAGTTTTCATCCTCCATATGTGTTATTACTAATCAGTTCTGCCTTCAATCTTTTAGGGGTGCGGACAGTAATGTTGTTAGTTACTGTAGTTGTAGGGTCTAGTACATGCAGTGTTGGACACCTGCTCCTATGGCCTTGAAGGTCACGGCAGCCCAACCTCTATGCAATGGGGTTGTTCCAGGGCTCAAAGGGTGACCTATGTGGCATCTCATGGCCAACCGCCCATAAGTGCATCTGTGTGGTCTTGGATGCACTCGATTCAAGGGTTTTGGACTTTAATCATTTCGACCTGGCCACACCAATCTGGGTGCACGGGGTGATCGACTACACCCCGTCACTCTTTGCGCCTGAAGGCAATAGGCAATCACAAGCATGAAGGGATTCCACTCCCTCAATGTGCAGCTGGTGTGTGACCACCAGATGCAATTCATGCAGATGTGCATGTTTTCCAGGGAGCATGCAAAATAGTTATATCCTCGGCAGTTGCAGATCCTTGGCTTTTCCGAGGGTGCCCCCAGGCTGCTGTGATAGGGGTCAAGGGATAACCCCTGAGATCTTGGCTGATGACTCCAGTGTAGAGGTCAGGGACTGCAGTAGAGGCCCGGTACAACAAAGCTCACAATGCCACCCGATCTGTGATAGAGCAGTGCATCAGCCACCTGAAGATGCATTTCCACCATCTCGGCAGGTCAGGTGGGGCCCTCCACTGTTTACAACGTGATACTATCTTAACGGTGGCTGATATTGCCTTTCTGTCCAAGTTACTTTGATCGTTATATCGTGCTGGACAAGCAGCTCCTGATCTAGTCCAGCACCGATTTCCACCCAACCGTCAATTCTTGTTCCGCAGATATGACTGGCTTAAAGCTTCAAGGTATTGGGATTACCAAAGGCACAACATTACTGTATGTGTAAAATGAATGGTTTAAAAAAGATCACTGTTTAATTGCACAATATTGAGTCATTTACATTTTTAACATCAAATGACAATCAAGTTCTTTTTGACAGTCTCCTCTGGTGATCTGCTGTGCCTTATATAACCTGGCTCTGCAGCGAGGCGACAACATTCATGTGGAAGACCTGGAGGAGCGGCATGTGTCCTCGGATGAGGAGGACGCTCAGGAGGGAGTTGAGGAAGAGGCCGCTAAGGATCTGGAGGATGTAGGCTAGGCGGGGCGAGGACATGCATGGGTAGGAGGGCTACATAGATGCCCTCATTGCCTCTCTCTTTATGGAGTAGAACTAGCATGCACTACAGCGCAACCCCAACCCCATCGCCAGGGCATTACGACCTGTTTCATCAGGGTGACAGGGTTAAAGGTAAGTTAAAAGCTATACAAGCTAAGAATCACACAAAATGCTAAATTCTGAAAGACAAAATTGGGCTTCTAGCTGCTAAATTCTCAAAGACAGACAACCGGTGATGAGAAACCAGTTGTTCGAGCTCCGACTGTCTACAGATACCATTCAAGGACCATTGCCATATTAATTATTGGGAGGCTGTAGTCACACAGCTGGCACACAAAAATTCAATTGATCATTATGCAGCAGCAGGTCATGTATGTCTGCTGTGCACAAGGGACAATGGGAAGGAGGTATGGTATATCAATGGTCAGGCATATTTTTATCTTATTTATGTCAGGCAACTATCAGATAAGCAGAGACAAATATGTGCTCTGTTATATTATGATTAAGTAAATGTGCCCAGAATATGATTGGTTAATAATACTCATGTTATGTATTATATAATCCTAATTATTAGTTGTGACTGGTGTAGCCATCTGAGGTAAATGCCCCACAACATAGGCTAGAGTAGTGTAGAACCTGTCCTTAACCAAGGGTGACTGGCACACCAAGGATGATAAGGCAGCAACAGTGGGATCCACCACGCTTCGCGTTCAGGATCAAGAGGATGGGAGATAGCCATCTGAGATGGCCACCTGCAAAGGACCATGGGATTTATGGCCAACCCAGGACTCAGACAGATACAGAGCTTCTGTATATTTGAAACACAGGTAGCTAGACCTGATCGAAACCCCCGCTCATTTGCATTATAATAGCCCATTTCCCCAGAACAGTAGGACTGCACTCAAGAAACCGATACAGCCACAGGCTGACCGGCGCCACTCCCTTTACTCAGAGAGCCCAACTGCCAAGGTTAATGACCGCTAAGGACCTGCCCAGCCATCAAGGCACCCGTCCCTTTATTGGCCAAAATCGAAGGCAGTGATTGAAGCTTGTCGAATTATTGGGTCTAAGATTAAGGACCGCCCCAAAGAGCGTGAAATCCCAGAGGGATAAAAGGGGACACAGCCATGTGTTCCGTCTCTTTTGGACCCAGCCAGTGCATAATAACCAGACAGCCAAGTTCAAGACCAAAGATCGCTACCTGACGGATGAGCCCAGCAGAGACAGAGCCACTTCTTCAAACCAGCCACGTGAGATCAAGATAAAGGCCTTATCAATCCGCACAGCAACGGTCGTCCTGAAGTTAAGGATAGGTTATTGTCGCTGATAGGTGCAGTTTAACTTGTAGTATATTGTGCTTGCATGTCGAAGTAACCCTTGTGTGTAAATAAACCATCTTTGAACTTGAACTGACTAACTGGTTGTGTGGTCATTTGACCGATATATGGGAAAGCCTTGTAGTTCAGTAAGAGAAATAGAAACACAGTATTGGCGACGCTGTTGGGACTTAACAGCATATCATAAAAAGAGCCTCAGTTTCATATTGGTGACTCTAAAGAGCAACATTATTGGTGACGCTGGTGGGATAGCATTCCGATTGGTAACACTGGTGTAGAAGTCAGGTATTTTAAATACACTTAATATAGGTAAAAAAGCTGTTTAAAGCATAAATATTAAATCCCAGTTTTAAAATGAAAGAAACATACAATTTCCAAACTCAGACATGAGTTTGGGAAACACAGAACCACTGATAAAAACATCACATTTTTCCAAGGGCATGGGCTGAATCCCATGTGGCAATAAGATGGAAGCATTAAAGGCTCCATTGTTCTGATTTCAGGCCACTTGTGATAACAGCCTGAACCACATTCCATAACGTATGCAAGCCGAAACATTTTAGACTGTGTCAAAAAACAGTTTCAATTATATTTTCGGAATTATAGTATGATGAGATGACATAACGTCTCAATTGTTGCAGATAAGCAACAATTGGAAGTGGCGTTGCATCGTGAGGATGGACGGCTTGTTATCAAATCAAATTTGTTTTGAATATAGCTTAAACCAATTAGGATTATATTGGGGTGTGATCGGATCGCTTAAGACAGATATGAAATAGTATATCCATGGATGATTTGGCCACCATTTTAGACAGAAAGAGACAGACAGAAAGAGACAGAAAGAGACAGAGAAAGAAAGGAAGAAAGAGACAGTGAGAAAGAGACAGGAAAGAGACAAAGAGAAGAAAGACAGAAAGAGAGAGAGAGAGAAAGTAAAGGAAGAGAATTAGAAAAGAGTTCTGTATTCCTATTTCATTTTCATACTTTGACTTCAGCCTTTGACTTTTAAAGTTGTGTTCAGGCTATTGTCTCAGAAGATAATTCCTGTGATTCTTTGAAGAAAATCAAATTGTCTACAAACTACCTTTTAAATGAAATTCAAGTTGTAACCAATGAACTTCAAATAAAACAATTCTTATTTGCACCTGACAAGTTTTTAACTTGAATTTCTATTGAGTTTCAACATTGTCTCAAGAACAACCGGTAAATTGAATAAAACTTCACAATCCGAAGATACAACTGGATATCGATAATTTTGAAACAAATGTACAACTTTGATTGGTACATTCTAATTTCTTGTAACCAAACCCAAAAGTATAACTGTGTGTGTAATCCGCGGATCAGGGCTCTCTGGTGTGCCACTAGTTGGAGCTCTGTAGCCCGTTCTATAGCTCAGAATAAAAGGCCTTGTTTGAAACTACAAGAATTTCATCTGGTTTCTGACGGGTGAGAGTGCAGTACACTATAGCCTAATAGCTGTATTCTCTTCCGTAATAGCAGCTGAAGGTTGCATTCTCATCAGGGTGCTGAGACTAGGGAGTCCTTGACTGCCTGCTGCCCGGTCATTGCATTGATGATGACCTGCATTGAGGGATGGTCTGTGATGCTCCTCAGCTATTGCTTATGTCTGACTCCTGTCTGTCTGCTGCCGGCACGCTGACCCAGAGCTCATATCTGAGTGAGGTTCAGCCTTCATTTCTTTGCCCCTTAGTTCTAGAGGGGGGTGAGGGGATTGGGTCTCGGGTTCACTGAATCATGCCCAAGTCCAACCACTGCTAATGAAACATTTGCAATGAGTGGGCCCAACCATCTACCTGACATTAAGGGCTAGTGAGAACAGCTGTGTCCACATGGGGAGAATCGCTATGCCACTGCAAGGACTTGAAGAATGTGAGGTGGAGAAGAACAAGAAGAACAATAATAATCAATTCAGTAACGTACGGATGTTACAAGTGATAATGACCCCCAACTACGTGCCTAACCTCACACATGCCTACGCTTATGCCCCTACAATTCCTTACCTTTACAAACCCTCCCACTACGCCTGGGTATGTTCCCAGGATACACATCAGAATGGAGGTGGCCTGTTATTTTCCACACCCTGTTGCATGAGACGCCTGAGGATGTCCTCATGAAGGGTCAGGAGCTGAAGAGCCTGGCCTACTTCCGGGTCGCACAGTTGAACCCTCAGCTGTGGTCCTCAGGGACTGAGCCATGATGTGGAGTTCTCCCATTATGGACCTGGTCTCTTCCCCCAAGCTTTCCCCTGCGGACACCACCATTGCAGTATTGGCCTGAGTGCTATACATAGTCAGCAATATCTCTTGCGACACAAGGCTTTTGGGACTTTTTCAATCAGATTGGAGACACAGGAATGTTGCTGACAACCCCTCCTGGTATTCCCGGTTCTGCCTTTGCATCTCCAGCAGCTGAGGATCAAACATAGTCAGAGACATGGTACCTTGCTGAGGCACAGCTGAGTCCTGGGATCCAGCAGGCTTCCAACTGTCAGATCCCTAGGATGCCCCTGCCTCCATCTGATCTGCATCAGAAGCTGTGTGCTGCTCATCAGATAGTGACTCAAAGCCTGGCTGCTAAGTTCATTCAGCGAGATATGTGCCTTTGCAATGGTGAATGGTGCAGCTGATAGCTGTGTTGCTTCATCCGTGTCCTCCTCCAAAATCTCCTCCAAGGTGATGCCGAGGGTGGGTAGTGGGACACTGCTGGTTGGTGGGCTATGCTCTTCGGTTGATGTTCCTAAAAGACAAGGGGCATGCTTTTAGTAATGGCCTGGTGAGGGGTTTGGACTTCACAGAATTTACCTGAGACTGGTCATGTGGATGAATGTACAGTGGCCCCTCACATTCTCCTTGCAGGCCCACCTCACTCTCAGCACAGGCGCACTCCTGCTCCTGCCCTGTGAGCTCCATGACTCCTCGTACGGAGTCAAGATCCTCAGTTCAGTCATCCCACCGCCCATTTTCACTCGCTTGTGGTGGTTGCAGGCGAGCTTCTCCTGCAGGAACACAAATGAGGATAATGTTAGCTGGATGCCTGGCAGGTCAGAGGTCAATGACACCTGGCACATATGGGCACTGTGCCTAAGCTGACAGAGGATGCTGGTGGGAAGTCAGGTGCCTCCTACCAGCGGCATTGTAAGGTGGCAGCATTGTGTGATCGAGGTGACAATCCAGGGGTGACAGAAGTTTGGAGTGCAGAGAGAAGAAAGGGAGCATTTACCCTAGCTGTTTAGAATAGGTCATCTTTTTTCTGCATTGCACAGCTGCCCAGTGCTGCCACCATCTCCCAGCTGGGATTTGTCACTTTGCTCGACGGCCTCCTGCCAGCCTGAGGATACATTGTGGCCCACCTCTCCTCTGCAGCATCTAGTAAACGGCTGAGGGACCCCTCCATAAATCTAGGCGCTTGTTTCCTTGCTGCCATGTTCCTGGTTTGAATGAGAGTGAGTGCCGTGGAGTCATTTAAATGCAGCGCCCACTTAATTGAATTGCTCAGATGTTCCCCGGGCGTGCGAATCAAACGCCTCAGGGGGAAAATACTTTTTTCAAAGTGCCTGACAACTGCGGTCAGGATCACCCCGCTGGGGCCGGCAAGAATCAAACCGTTTTCTCACCCAGAAATTGACACTTTTTTCAGAAAATTCCACCCTCGGTGTCCAAAGCAAGATTCTTCAGTTAATTCTGTAAAAGTAGATCAAAATGAATGCCAAACTTAGCTTACACATGGCATAGGTTTTATATTCCAAAATGCCAGCTGTTGAAGGATATAGATGGAGCAAATCTTTGCGTATTTTTATAAGCATCTAGCTGCAGGGTTTGCACAATACAAGCATGCACGCCTCACCTGACAACCACGTTCAGTTTGTGTTTCATTTTTTTACCCCATTGTCATGGGAGTGTCCCTTTAAGAAATGTTTTTGTCTTATCACATGGCTTCAGTGATGTCATTTGTGTGGGTGGAGGTGGGCTGTGGCGCTGTGAGTTTTTACTTTCACTTTGAGTTTGGACTGTTTGAACTGCACAGATTGAAAGCAGTGTTTTTCTCCATCTTCATTTTAAAAGCTGTTCCAGACTGCATGATAACTTAAAAGAGATAATTGTTTTCTGGAAGGAATTCAAATCTGCTGAAAAGGGAACAGGGTATCAATAACAAGTCTTATACCAGTGAGAATGCTGTGTGCAGGGCCACCCTTTTGAAAAGGGGTTTCTGGTTTTACTTGGATTTTGTTATTGAATTGGAACAGTTAAGGGGGAGTTCATTCAGGGTTCTACATAGATTAATGTAGCTGTGTGGGGTCTTTGTGTTTGTAATTGATCAAAGTTCTTGCTGTATGTGTTTCTACAAATGTTAACTAAATTCTTAGAATAAAGCTTATTTTTTTGATTAAAAGCACCTAAGAAGTCTGTAGAATAATACCTGAAAGGCAGGCTTTTGTGCTCATCGTAGCCAAAATCAATAAACAGTTATAGGTCAGGTGAATTCCATAATATACTTTGGAGTTTTCTAAACCCTGGCCCATGACACCATAATTAAAGTTGCAAAGCCAATGTGCAGAGTGGACTGGGCAAACTCTTAATCCATCTCATTGCTTGTTCCAAAAAACAATTAAAATTCAAATTGAATCCAAATCATGGGCTCCACAAGAGAGACAAGATTCAAGCTGATAAGAAAAGGCATTGCACCTCTTCTTGGGTTTGATCTGACACTTGGGGCTTGATTCAACCAAATGGGAACTAAGTCCCATAGCAAGTGTGTTTAGTCGCATGTTTCCTGGTGCTCACAGTGGAAGGAAACACATGGCTCTTCAATGCAACTCGCATTGTATATGGGGCCTCAACGGAAAATGCACGGCAGAGGCCGCACATAGCCCATTTTGAAGTTGCTCACCGGAACTCGCCAGTGTAGAGGGAGATCAGAATGCCATTTTTAAATGGTGTCCCTATCTCCGAGGCCCCCAAAGTAATCCCTGACCTCCACCCAACCCAAACGCAGATGGGAAATACTGAAAATACCCACCAGGTCAGGCAGCAAATTGATTCCCGTTAACCCCCATTACGGCACGCACCCCCCCCCCCCCCAAACACCCTGCACCTGATTAAATTTTCTAAATGTTTTTTTTATTGAGTTTTCATATTTTATATATGACAAATTACAAGTTATTAGAGAGAGAGAAAAAAAAAAAGGAAAACACAAAAATTTTTTACATGAATATTTACAGGTAAGCATCTTCATAACAATAATTGTGGCCGCCCCCTTTAGCCAGCATACATATTTTACATTCCCCAATATCATTCCCCAATATGGCCGAGGCACATGTTTATAGGCATTTATTTATAGTTTGGTTTTGGGCCTTGGCTTGCCATCAAACCCCCATACCGAGCCCGTAGCCCCCCCCCCGGCTACCTTCCCCCGATTCCCGCCCATTTTCCCCTGGTTCTTGGCCACCCGACTATTCTTCCTCATGTACGTTGGCCACAAACAGGTCCCGGAACAGTTGCATGAATGGCTCCCACGTTCTGTGGAAGCCGTCGTCCGACCCTCGGATGGCGAATTTGATTTTCTCCATTTGGAGAGATTCCGAGAGGTCGGACAGCCAGTCTGCAGCTCTGGGTGGTGCTGCTGACCGCCAGCCAAACAGGATTCTGCGGCGGGCAATCAGGGAGGCAAAGGCAAGGGCGTCCGCCCTCCTCCCCAGCAATAGATCTGGCTGGTCTGAAACCCCGAAGACCGCCACTATCGGGCATGGCTCCACCCTCACCCCCACCACTTTGGACATAGCCTCGAAGAAGGCTGTCCAGTACTCGACAAGTCTGGGGCAAGACCAGAACATGTGGGCGTGGTTGGCCGGGCCTCTCTGGCACCGCTCACATTTGTCCTCCACCTCCGGGAAGAACCTACTCATACGGTTTCTCGTTAATTGGGCTCTATGTACCACTTTTAGTTGCGTCAGGCTGAGCCTTGCGCACGTGGAGGTGGAGTTGACCCTATGCAGTGCTTCGCTCCAGAGTCCCCACCCTATCTCCATCCCCAGGTCGTCCTCCCATTTCCTTCTTGTTGCGTCCAGTACGGTGTCGTCCCTGTCTACCAGTCGGTCATACATGTCACTACAGTTCCCTTTCTCTAGGATACTTGCGTCCAGTAGGTCTTCCAATAGTGTCTGTCGTGGCGGTTGTGGGTACGTCCTTGTCTCCTTTCGTAGGAAGTTTTTGAGCTGCAGGTACCGTAGCTCGTTCCCCCCAGCTAGCTGAAATTTCTCTGTCAGTTCGTCCAGTGTTGCGATCCTGTCGTCCGTGTATAGGTCCCTGACTGTCAGTGTCCCCCCGTCCTGCCTCCACCTTTTGAAGGTGGCGTCGGTCAGTGCTGGTTTGAACCTATGGTTGTTGCAGATGGGAGCCTTGTCCGACATTTTGTACAGGCCAAATTGCTGCCGCAGTTGGTTCCAGGATTGGAGGGTGGCTGTCACCACTGGGCTGGTGGAGTGTTTTTTGGGTGGGGATGGGCGTGCTGCCGTGGCGAGGGCCCGGAGGGAGGTTCCCATGCAGGAGGCCTCCTCCGCACGCACCCACTCGGCTTCTGGCTCCTGGATCCATCCCCTTACTCGCTCGGCTGTTGCCGCCCAGTGGTAGAATTGTAGATTCGGGAGGGCTAGCCCCCCCCCCCTGGATTTTGTTTTTTGTATGACCTTCTTTGGGATCCTAGCATTTTTACCCCCCCATACTAACGCCATGATATGTTTGTCCAGCGCTTTGAAAAAGGCCTTGGGGATGTAGATCGGAATGGATCTAAACAGGAAAAGGAACCTGGGCAGTACGTTCATTTTGATCGTCTGGACTCTCCCCGCGAGGGAGAGCGGGAGTGTGTTCCATCTTTGCAGGTCCTTTTTAACTTCCTCCGTCAGGCTGGTGAGGTTCCATTTGTGGACCCCTTTCCAGTCATGGGCTATTTGGATCCCCAGGTAGCGGAATTTATTTCGGGCTTGTTTGAACGGCAGCCCCTTTAGTGCTGCCCCCCCCCCCCCCTTGCGGGTGTAATGGGAAGATCTCACTTTTGCTCATGTTGAGTTTGTAGCCCGAGAAGGCTCCAAACTCTTTCAGGAGCGCTATGATTCCGTCCATGCTGCTTTGTGGGTCCGAGATATAGAGGAGCAGATCATCCGCATAGAGTGAGACTCTGTGCTCTCTACCTCCCCTTCGGATCCCCCTCCAATTTTTTGCTGCCCTGAGCGCGATTGCTAGCGGTTCGATTGCTAGTGCGAACAGCAGCGGGGACAGTGGGCATCCTTGTCTGGTGCCCCTGTGCAGCTGGAAGTATTGGGAGTTGGTATTGTTGGTCCGTACACTCGCCATGGGAGCGTTGTATAGGAGCTTTACCCAAGCGGTGAACCCTGTTCCAAGCCCGAACCGCTCCAGTACCTCTATGAGGTATTTCCATTCGACTCTGTCGAAGGCCTTTTCTGCGTCCAGGGAGACGATCACCTCTTGTGTTCTCTCCCCGGAGGGGGTCATTATCACGTTCAGCAGGCGCCTGATGTTCGCGGTAAGCTGTCTACCTTTGACGAAGCCCGTCTGGTCCTCTGTGACCACCTCAGGTACACAGTCTTCTAGCCTTTTGGCTAGGATTTTGGCCAGTATTTTGGCGTCTGCGTTCAGCAGGGATATGGGTCTGTATGACCCACATTCCGTTGGGTCTTTGTCTTTCTTAGGTATCAGCGAGATTGAGGCCTGTGCTAACGTGGGTGGCAGTGTGCCCCTAGCTAGCGAGTCTGTGAACATCTCCCGCAGGTGCGGGGCCAGCGCTGTCGCGAATTTTTTGTAGAAGTCCGCCGGGAATCCGTCCGGTCCCGGCGCCTTCCCCGTCTGCATGGAGCTAATGCTCTCCATGATCTCTCCCAGTGCTAGTGGTGCTTCCAGATCCCGTTTTCTGCCCTCTCCCACGACTGGTATGTCCAGTCCATCAAGAAACCGGTTCATCCCAGCCTTCCCCGTTGGGGGCTCCGAGGTGTATAGCTCTTGGTAGAAGGCCTTGAAGGTTTCGTTAATCCTCTCTGGTTCTGTTTTCCAACGTGCCTCTGGTACCTCTGATTTGCGCAATTTCCCTGCTGGCTGCCTGCTTTCTCAGCTGGTGTGCCAACAGGCGGCTGGCTTTGTCTCCGTGTTCGTACAGGGCCCCGCGTGCCTGGCGGAGTTGGTGTACTGCTTTCCTGGTGGAGAGCAGGTCAAAGTTCCTTTGTAATTCTTTTCTCTCCGCCAGGAGCTCTACGGTCGGGGCCTCGGAGTATTTACGGTCTACCTCCAGTATGGAGTCGACCAGCTTCTGCCTAGCCACCCTTTCCTCCCTATCTCTTTGCGCTTTGTAGGCAATGATTTCCCCTCTTAGTACGGCCTTAAGCGCTTCCCAGAACGTGGAGGATGAGACCTCCCCGTTTTGGTTGTTCTCCGTGTATTCCGCTATGGCCCACGCTATCCTTTCGCTGAAGGCCTTGTCAGCTAGTAAGGCACCGTCCAGCCTCCATGTGGGGCGCTGGGCCCTTCCCGTCTCCAGCCGCACGTCCATGTAGTGTGGGGCGTGGTCTGATATCACAATTGCGGAATATTCCACCTTGTCTATCCCTGGAAGCACCGTTTTCCCCACCACAAAGAAGTCAATTCTGGTGTACACATTGTGTACTGGGGAGAAGAAAGAGAATTCTTTCTCCCCCGGGTGGGCGAATCTCCAGGGGTCCACTGCTCCCATCTGCTCCATATAGTGACTGAGTTCCCTTGCCATGTTTGAGGTTTTCCCCGTTCTGGAGTTTGATCTGTCCGTCTTTGGGTCCTGTACACAGTTGAAGTCCCCCCCCATGATTAGTCGGTGCGTCGCTATGTCCGGGATTTCTGCCATGGTCTTTTGGATGAAGCTCGTGTCGTCCCAGTTGGGCGCGTACACGTTAACTAGAACTACCGGCGCCCCATCCAGGGCCCCGCTGACCATGACATACCGTCCCCCTGGGTCCGTAACCGTCTTTGTCGCCCTAAACATTGTCCTCTTGCCAATCAGGATCGCCACCCCCCTGGCCCTTGCCCCATAACAGGAATGATAGGTTTGTCCCACCCAGCCCTTTCTTACCCGCAGTTGGTCCTGCTCCCTCAGGTGCGTCTCTTGGAGGAAGGCTATGTCGGCCCTCATGTTTCTAAGGTGGGTGAGGACTCTAGATCTCTTCACTGGGCCGTTAAGTCCCCTTACGTTCCAGGTGACTATTCTGGTGGGGGGCTTCTGCCCCCTTGCTCCTGTGGGGTTAACCATATTTGTCCGGTGGCCCCTGCCCTCTGGGGTTTCCCTTTGTTAGGGGGCCGTCCAGGATGTCCACTATCACTGCTCTCCCCATGCGGTCGGGTCCCTCCGCTCCGGGGTTCCCCCTTGTCCCGGGGACACCCGCCATGGCCGTCCACTGTGTGTCCGCCACGCGGGTAGTCCCCTGCACTCCGGGGGGCCCCTTCACCCACAGACCGTACTGGGTGGGTGCTTGCAGCGGTTCCCTGTTTCGAGCCCTTGTCCGTGGCACTTTGTGGCCCTATTCCCTTTCTGGCCTCTTTTGTCCCTTCGTCCCTGCATTTCCCCTCCCTGGTCTCTCGCCCCCCGAGTGCCCCCCCCCCCCCGCTCTATCCCTTTTCCCCCCTCCCCTGTATACCCCTCCATTGCCCCTCTCTCCCCCATTCCTGTCCCCATTTGCTCTCCCACCTTTGATGGGTGATCCCCCCCCTCCCCTGCCTGGCGCCTTCCCCCCTGTTGGGGGTGCGCTGCGGCCCTGATCTGTTGCGCGCCCCCGTCGCTAGCTTTCCTGCTAGCATGGTGGCTCCCCTCTCGGAGGTTGCTGTCCCGCTTCTCCTCTCCCCTCTCCAGTACTCCCGTTCCCTCGTGCCGGGGCCTGGCCTCCCACCTGGAGCGGGCCCTTGGGCATTGGGTTGTTTTTCGTTCTGGGTGTTCCTGCCAGGGGGAAGAGGGCGGGCTTTGCCTCGCCCCTCCCCACCCCCCCGTCGGCATGACGTTTCTCCTTGCCATGGGCCCCTCGTCCCTACTTCCCATGGCGTTTTTCCAGCCCGTGCTCCTCGACGAATCTATTCGCCTCGGCAGGGGCTGTGAAGAAATATTCCTTGTTTTGGTATGTGACCCAGAGTTTTGCTGGGTACAGCATACCAAAACGTACTTTGTTCTTGTAGAGAGCTGCTTTCGCTCTGTTGAACTCCGCCCGTCTCTTAGCTATGTCCGCTCCAAGATCCTCGTAGATTCGGATGGCGTGCCCGTCCCATTTGCAGGCTCTATTCTCCTTGGCCCAGCGCAGGATTGTCTCCCTATCCCGGTACCGGTGCAGTTTGGTTATAACTGCTCTCGGTTTTTCCCCTTCCTTGGGCTTCGGGCGCAGTGACCGATGAGCTCTGTCCATTTCCGGTGGGGTGGGAAAAGTTTCCCGCCCCACTAAGGAGCCCAGCATCGCAGCCACGAATGTTGTGGGATTTCTACCCTCGATCCCCTCTGGCAGGCCCACTATCCTAATATTTTGCCTTCTCGAGCTGTTCTCCTGGTCGTCTACCCTGCCCTTCAGGCTCCCCTGTGTTGCACTCAGTTTCGCCATTTCCCTCTCCAGGGACATGACCCGGTCGCTCACGTCAGTCGCTGCCTTCTCCAGCTCTTTAATGGTTGCCCCCTGGGCTTCCAGTATCTTCCCTTGGGCATCCACTTTCTCCTCCATTCTGGTCAGAGCCTGCTGCACCCCTGACATGGCCCTGGTCACTGCTGCCTGTGCTGCGGCCTCTGCGTCAGCTTTTAACTCTGCCTTGATTGCCTGCAGCTGCTCCCTCACCACCTCGGCAAAGGCTTCCTTCCAATTCACGCCCCCCTCTAACCCCAGGGGAGAGGTTGCCCGCCCGTCCAGCTCTTTTGGATGCGGCGATACCTCCTTCCCGCTGCTTCGCGTGTTGACTCGTTCGCCCAAGCTGGTTTGCCCTTTGCCCCGTCTACTTCCGGTGCCCCCTTTCTCTTGGCTCCCTTCTGGCATTTCTTTCTCCCCCTTCCCCTTCATCGTTTCTTCTCTCCTTGTTCTTCTTTTCCCCCTTTTCCGCACCCTATTTTAATTTTATTTATTATTATATATATATAAAAATATATATATATATATTTTTTTTAAATAAAAATTTATTTCCCCCCTTCTTTCCTTTACCCCTTTTCTCTTTACCAGTTTTCTTTTGGGTTTTTTTTAAAAAAGAACAGAAATATAAGTCTCTTTTTTCTTTTGTTTTCTCTCCCCACTCACCCAGGAGAGAGAGAGAGAGAGTCCCTTTGTCCTTGCCACGTGGTGGTCACTGCAGTTGGGGGGGGGGGAGGGGCGAGTGGGCCGGTGGTCGCTGCCGGTAGGGTAGGGGGGGGGGGGGTGTCCCCGCTGCCGGTTGGGGGGGGGGTGTCCCCGCTGCCGGGGGGGGGGGGGTGTTCCCGCTGCCGGTTGGGGGGGGGTGTCCCCGCTGCCGGTTGGGGGGGGGGGAGGGTGTCCCCGCTGCCGGTTGGGGGGGGGGGGGGTGTCCCCGCTGCTGGTTGGGGGGGGGGGTGTCCCCGCGGCTGGTTGGGGGGGGGTCCCCGCTGCTGGTTGGGGGGGTTCCCCGCTGCTGGTTGGGGGGGGGTCCCCGCTGCTGGTTGGGGAGGGGGTCCCCGCTGCTGGTTGGGGGGGGGGAAGAAAAGAGGGCCCGCCGCTGCCGCACAGCTCCCGGCCCGCGTCTGGGGGGGGGGGCGGGAGAGAGAAGAGGGCCCGCCGCTGCCGCACCGTTCCCGGCCCGCGTCTGGGGGGGGGGGGGTGGGAGAGAGAAGAGGGCCCGCCGCTGCCGCACAGCTCCCGGCCCGCGTCTGGGGGGGGGGGCGGGAGAGAGAAGAGGGCCCGCCGCTGCCGCACCGTTCCCGGCCCGCGTCTGGGGGGGGGGGGGGGGGGGGAGAGAGAAGAGGGCCCGCCGCTGCCGCACAGCTCCCGGCCCGCGTCTGGGGGGGGGGGGGGGGAGAGAGAAGAGGGCCCGCCGCTGCCCCCTTTCTCTTGGCTCCCTTCTGGCATTTCTTTCTCCCCCTTCCCCTTCATCGTTTCTTCTCTCCTTGTTCTTCTTTTCCCCCTTTTCCGCACCCTATTTTAATTTTATTTATTATTATATATATATAAAAATATATATATATTTTTTTTAAATAAAAATTTATTTCCCCCCTTCTTTCCTTTACCCCTTTTCTCTTTACCAGTTTTCTTTTGGGTTTTTTTTTAAAAAGAACAGAAATATAAGTCTCTTTTTTCTTTTGTTTTCTCTCCCCACTCACCCAGGAGAGAGAGAGAGAGAGTCCCTTTGTCCTTGCCACGTGGTGGTCACTGCAGTTGGGGGGGGGGGAGGGGCGAGTGGGCCGGTGGTCGCTGCCGGTAGGGTAGGGGGGGGGGGTGTCCCCGCTGCCGGTTGGGGGGGGGGGGGGTGTCCCCGCTGCCGGGGGGGGGGGGGGGCCCCGCTGCCGGGTGGGGGGGGGGGTGGCCCCGCTGCCGGGTGGGGGGGGGAGGGTGTCCCCGCTGCCGGTTGGGGGGTGGGGGGGTGTCCCCGCTGCTGGTTGGGGGGGGGGGTGTCCCCGCTGCTGGTTGGGGGGGTTCCCCGCTGCTGGTTGGGGGGGGGGTCCCCGCTGCTGGTTGGGGAGGGGGTCCCCGCTGCTGGTTGGGGGGGGGGAAGAAAAGAGGGCCCGCCGCTGCCGCACAGCTCCCGGCCCGCGTCTGGGGGGGGGGGCGGGAGAGAGAAGAGGGCCCGCCGCTGCCGCACCGTTCCCGGCCCGCGTCTGGGGGGGGGGGGGGAGAGAGAAGAGGGCCCGCCGCTGCCGCACAGCTCCCGGCCCGCGTCTGGGGGGGGGGGGGGGGAGAGAGAAGGGGGCCCGCCGCTGCCGCACCGTTCCCGGCCCGCGTCTGGGGGGGGGGGGGGGGGGGGGGGAGAGAGAAGAGGGCCCGCCGCTGCCGCACAGCTCCCGGCCCGCGTCTGGGGGGGGGGGGGCGGGAGAGAGAAGAGGGCCCGCCGCTGCCCCCTTTCTCTTGGCTCCCTTCTGGCATTTCTTTCTCCCCCTTCCCCTTCATCGTTTCTTCTCTCCTTGTTCTTCTTTTCCCCCTTTTCCGCACCCTATTTTAATTTTATTTATTATTATATATATATAAAAATATATATATATATTTTTTTTAAATAAAAATTTATTTCCCCCCTTCTTTCCTTTACCCCTTTTCTCTTTACCAGTTTTCTTTTGGGTTTTTTTTTAAAAAGAACAGAAATATAAGTCTCTTTTTTCTTTTGTTTTCTCTCCCCACTCACCCAGGAGAGAGAGAGAGAGAGTCCCTTTGTCCTTGCCACGTGGTGGTCACTGCAGTTGGGGGGGGGGGAGGGGCGAGTGGGCCGGTGGTCGCTGCCGGTAGGGTGGGGGGGGGGGTGTCCCCGCTGCCGGTTGGGGGGGGGGGGTGTCCCCGCTGCCGGGGGGGGGGGGGTGTCCCCGCTGCCGGTTGGGGGGGGGGTGTCCCCGCTGCCGGTTGGGGGGGGGAGGGTGTCCCCGCTGCCGGTTGGGGGGTGGGGGGGTGTCCCCGCTGCTGGTTGGGGGGGGGGGTGTCCCCGCTGCTGGTTGGGGGGGGGTCCCCGCTGCTGGTTGGGGGGGGGGTCCCCGCTGCTGGTTGGGGGGGGGTCCCCGCTGCTGGTTGGGGAGGGGGTCCCCGCTGCTGGTTGGGGGGGGGGGAAGAAAAGAGGGCCCGCCGCTGCCGCACAGCTCCCGGCCCGCGTCTGGGGGAGGGGGGGCGGGAGAGAGAAGAGGGCCCGCCGCTGCCGCACCGTTCCCGGCCCGCGTCTGGGGGGGGGGGGGGGGGGGAGAGAGAAGAGGGCCCGCCGCTGCCGCACAGCTCCCGGCCCGCGTCTGGGGGGGGGGGGGGGCGGGAGAGAGAAGAGGGCCCGCCGCTGCCGCACCGTTCCCGGCCCGCGTCTGGGGGGGGGGGGGGAGAGAGAGAGAAGAGGGCCCGCCGCTGCCGCACCGTTCCCGGCCCGCGTCGGGGGGGGGGGGGGGGGGGGGGGGGGGGGGGGGGGAGAGAGAGAGAAGAGGGCCCGCCGCTGCCGCACCGTTCCCGGCCCGCGTGGGGGGGGGGAGGGAGAGGGGTTGGACCAGCCGCTGCTGGGCCTCCCTGTCGCCGCTGCTCCTCGCCTCCGCCTTCCGCCTCTCCGCCGCCTCCGCCTTCTCCGCCACCTCCGCCTTCCGCCTCTCCACCGCCGCCTTCCGCCTCTCCGCCGCCTCCGCCTTCCGCCTCTCCGTCGCCGCCTTCCGCCGCCTTCCACCTCTCCGCCGCAACCTCTCCGCCGCCCGCTCCTCCTCCGCTGCCCGCTCCTCCTCCGCTGCCGCTTCCCCTCCGCTGCCGCTTCTCCTCCTCCGCCGTCCGTCCGGCCTGTCGGGGGGGTTCCTTCCTGACGCTTGCGGGAGCCCCTCTCCCTGCGACCTCCTCGCTCGCCGCCCAGAAGTCGAATCCACCTGATTAAATTGGTGAGGGCGAGCCATCCACGATCTGTAAAATCCAGCCCAATGTTTCAGGTCACTGATCTTTCATCAGAGGGCCGCATGAGAATTTTAACCATTTCAAATAGATCATCTCTAACACCACTCCAAGGCAGTGCATTCCAGACCGTGAATTGGGTACTCTAAATTTTTAAAAAAACACTGCAATGAAGTTACTGTGAAAAGCCCCCAGTTGCCAAATTCTGGCAGCTGTTCGTGTACACTGAGGGAGAATTCAGAATGTCCAAGTCACTGAACACTATGTCTTTCAGGACTTGTGGGAGGAAACCGGAGCGGAGCACCCAGAGGAAACCCATGCAGACACATGTAGAACATGCAAACTCCGCACAGACAGTGACCCAAGCCGGGAATCGAACCTGGGACCCTGGCGCTGTGAAGCAACTTTGCTAACCACTGTGCTGCCATGCCACGCGGATGGAAAACTCTCTAGTTGACATGGAACAAAGGGGAAAAAATACATTTTCAACCCTTTTCATTTCATTTTCCTCTTCGTTGCAAACGTATTTTGCAGTTGTTTTCCAGACACTCAACAGCTTGCGTCTGCTTCCTGAGGGAAAGTGGCATAATCTAACCGTTGTTATTTTTAGTGAAAACTGAGAGACAGAGTGCTGGCTTCTCCAGTTCCCCAGCCATGTGATTCTCGGTGATGTGCCGTTCGCTGGCGGCAGGATTCTATTTTCCCGCCGCTTGTCAATGGGATTTCCCATTGAAGCCATGCCACGCAGCTGGGAAACCCACAGCCGGCGGGAGAAGTGAATCGCAATGGCTGGAGAATTCCGGTCAATATATTGTTCAGTTTGTGAGAGCATTATGCAGAAGAGGTGACTTGGAAATCTTTTCAGAACATGCCAAATAGCTTGATTAATTTGCAATTGCCAATCTGAAGTAATAAATATTCTAATTGTGATGTCACTGTATGCTTTTTAACAATAATATTTGGCTAAGTCTTTTTAAAAATGTATTTTTTCAGGAAGAAGAATCACATTTCAGACATTAAATACACAGGGCATGCTATTTCTCTGCCATGCACGGTTCAATTGTTGTACCTGATCTGATCTAATTAAAATGTAAACATTTTACAAAGCTGGAACTGCACCACCACTTGTAATTCCAGTTTAGGAATATGTGCCTGGTAACTTCCAGAAATATCCTGACTAAAGTTTTCTTGATTTATTCCAATTGATTATATTAATTGAGCATGTGAAGACTGAGATGACATTGATAAATGCCTGAGCTTTAGTCTTATTGTTTATGATGTCATTTGAACCACTCAAAGCATTAATTCCTTGTCACAAACACGATTCAGCCTGTGTATTGCACTATGTTTAATTGTCTGCTATGAGTGTCATAAATTACATTTTCCGAACAGCACTTCTCAGGTGTTAGCCTTGGCATTTTGGTTGCACTCCCACCTCTGAGTCACAAGCGCATGGATTCAAGTCCACTCCAGGGACATGAGCAATAATCTGGGTTTGCGTATTGTTGCACGACTGAGACAATGCTGCAATGTTAAAGGTGCTGTCTTTTCTGATATTAAACTGAGGCCCTGCCTACCACCTTGAGTAGATGTAAAAACATTTCACAACACTATGTGTGCAAGAGCAGGAGAGTTTTCCCTTTGCTCTGAACATTTATTTCATTTTGGGACGGTGCTGTGCACAAATTGATTGCGTTATAACAGTGACTACTTAATTTACTGTGAAGTACATTTTGATGCCTATGACAGGTGCTGTGTAAATGCAAGCTACTTTAAAGTTTTTCTGTAGATCATATAATTAGTTTAAATGTAAGTTTAAAAACTTGAGCAAAACCTATATAACCACGTGGCGAGGCAACAATTTAACTATGACAGTCTCACAATACTGCATGGTAGCACCTTGGTTAGCACTGTTGCTTCACAGCGCCAGGACCCCAGGTTCGATTCCCGGCTTGGGTCACTGTCTGTGCGGAGTCTGGACGTTCTCCCGTGTCTGCCTGGGTTTCCTCCGGGTGCTCCGGTTTCCTCCCACAAGTCTCGAAAGACGTGCTGTTAGATAATTTGGACATTCTGAATTCTCCCTCCATGTAACCGAACAGGCGACGGAATGTGGCGACTAGGGGGTTTTCACAGTAACTTCATTGCAGTGTTAATGTAAACCTATTATTAAAAAGATTATTATAAAACTGATGTGATACCCTATACGCTTGTCTGCATTATAATTGAAATTCATTTTCACAGATATGTGTATGAAATAAAACAAGAAAAATGTGATTTATGGGACGAATATGTCATTGGCAAATAGTAATACTTCAATTCCTATTACATTTTACAAACATATTTATATTAATAGACTGTTTAGCCGTACTAAGTCAACAAAATTACTTGTTTTCAAAATATTTTCGTTTGTGGTAGGTTTTTTGACACAATTGAGTTTATTTTGAAGCAGCTATTTTTACTAATGGTTTGTTACAATTAGTATATAGTAATTACTAACAAAAAGAAACTTGCTATTTCAGAATTGTCAGTTTTGGATGAACCATTTTAATAGTGCCCATTAAAAAAATCATATCAACAGTCAGTCTGCCAGCACTGAAGCTGCTCTGAGACTCAGGTACATGTGTGATGCCAGGGTCTGCAATCTGCTCAGAGCAACACGAACAAAGACCATCCCCACAACTGTTCCGAGATGCCTCTCCACCCTGTGCCCTGGCGTGGCAGGGGGACCTGTTGGAATACTTGACCCTTGAGAAGATTAAGTTTGAACTGAGGGGAAGCTCGGACGGGTTCTACAAGTCATGGGCACTATTAATTATGCACTTTCAAGAACTGGATAACATTGAACATTAGTTGGGGGGGGGATGGGTGGGGTGGAGGGGGGCTGTGTATATTAAGGATGAATTTGGGTAATCCCTGATTCCTTTTTGTCATTTGCTTGTGTAAACATGCGGGCTGATGTTTGCGGGTTGGTGGGAGGATGAGATTGTTGTTATTGTTATGAGGTTTGACATATTTGTTGCTGATTATTGTTTATTGTTGGTGGGTGTAAATTCGGGAGAAAATGTGAAAAAGGAGAATAAAAATATTTTTTAAAAAACTGTTCCGAGATGCTTCAGTAATTCCAGCAATTACGGCAATCGCCTCTGTTTTTGTGTAAGGTGACCATTTTTGCATCATGCACATATTTTAGCACAAGTCTTTGCTTTCAGCGGAGACACAGAAGTTCATGGAGATGCTACAGCAGTGCTGGCTTTCCACTTTTTATAATTTCAGGTCGAATGCCATCATGCTACCACCAAGAAAGCACAACAGCACCTAAACTTCCTCAGGAAACTAAAGAAATTTGGCATGCCCACATTGACTCTTAGCAATTTTTATAGGTGCACCATAGAAAGCATCCTATCTGGCTGCATCACAGCCTGGTATGGCAACTGCTCAGCCCAAGACCGTAAGAAACTACAGAGTTGTTAACACAGCCCAGTTCATCACAGTCCCATCCATTGACTCTGTCTACATCTCCCGCTATCTTGGGAAAGCGGTCAGCATAATCAAAGACCCATCCCACCCGGGTTAGTCTCTCTTCTAACCTCTTCCGTTTGGCAGGAGAGACAAAAGTCTGAGAACACACATTAAGGTTCAAAAACAGGTTCTTCCCCGCTGTTACTACTACTACTAATAATAATAATAATCTTTTATTGTCACAAGTATGAAGATACTGTGAAAAGCCCCTAGTCGCCACAATCCGGCGCCAGTTCGGGTAAGCCGGTATGGGAATTGAACCCGCGCTACTGGCCTTGTTCTGCATTACAAATCAGCTGTCTAGCCCACTGAGCTAAACCGGCCCACCTAGATTTCTGAATGACCCTCTTCTGGACTGAACTGATCTTTTCACAGATCTTCTCTACTGAGTAGTACTACACTCCGTATACTTCACCCGATGCCTGTTTCTATGTATTTACACTGTGTATCTATGTATGTCCTATGTTTTTTCATGTATGGAACGATCTGACTGGATTGTACACAGAACAATACTTTTCACTGTACTCGTAAATCAAATCCAAATCCAAATTTCCTCGGCTTTACCACTGGGAAGACAGCCAATGGTCTTGTTGAGCTCCACTGTGGTGGCATGACAGGAAAATCTGGAAAGGCGCTGAGAGTTTGTCAGTGACAATGTTCCCCATTGTAGGGAGTTCAGGATAGTGCTCCATCCACCTTTTCATCTGCTTACTAGGTTCCGTGATGATCAACCCTGTCCTTGTTTACAGGGAGGGCTGATTTGGTTGCTGCTGGGCCTGTTCTTTTCTTGATTCCTTCATACATCCCTCTTGCATCCCCGTATTCAGCAGCAGATTGTTTTGTTGCTGATTTCTATCTTTATTAATAATAACCACAATGTGTTCTGTGTATTGGACAAATGACCACACAAGTATTTAGTATAATCACAGTTTATTTTTTTTTTAATAAACATTTTATTAAGTTATTTTTGGTATTACAACTACAACAAAATAAACAATGCAAATGAATCTATAAACACAGTGCAAAAGCCTGCCTCCTCCCTTACAGACCCCACCTTTATTAACCCCCTATTCTAAGCTAAACAACCCCCGCCCCTCGCCTTCTGCTGACGAATAATTTCCCGCAAAGAAGTCGACGAATGGTTGCCACCTCCAGGCGAACCCTAACATTGACCCCCTCAAGGCGAACTTGATTTTCTCCAAACTGAGAAAGCTAGCCATGTCAGATAGCCAGGTCTCCGACTTCGGGGGCTTTGAGTCCCTCCAAGCTAATAATATCTGTCTCCGGGCTACCAGGGAAGCAAAGGCCAGAACGTCTGCCTCTTTCTCCTCCTGGATACCCGGATCTTCCGATACCCTGAAAATCGCCACCTCTGGACTCAGTGCCACCCTTGTTTTTAACACCATGGACATGACATCTGCAAACCCCTGCCAGAATCCCCGAAGCTTTGGACATGTCCAGAACATGTGGACATGGTTCACTGGTCCTCCCACACACATTGCACACCTATCTTCTACCCCAAAGAACCTGCTCATCCGGGCCACTGTCATGTGAGCCCAGTGAACAACCTTGAATTGTATCAGGCTGAGCCTGGCACACATGTTGTGGACGCATTGACTCTACTCAACATGTCCGCCCATAGACCATCCTCTGTCTCTCCTCCCAGCTCCTCCTCAGCACGTGCTTCAGCTCCTCAGTCTGCGTATCCTCTGACCCCATGAGTTCCTTATGGATGTCAGAGACCTTCCCTTCTCCCGCCCACACTCTGGAAGTTATCCTATCCGGTATCCCCCTTGGTAGTAAGAGCGGGAAGGTTGAGACCTGCCCACGCAGGAAGTCCCGCACCTGCAGGCACCTAAATTTGTTTCCCCTTGCCAATCCAAATTTCTCCTCCAGCTCCCTCAAGCTAGGAAAGCTCCCCTCCATAAACATATTCCCCATCCTCTCAATCCCTGGTCTCTCCGAAACCCCCCATCCATCCTTCCTGGGGCAAACTGGTGATTATTACAAATTGGAGACCGGACCGATGCTCCCTCCGCTCCCACAAGTTTCCTCCAATTCCCCCAGACTCTCAGGGCTGCCACCGCCATGGGGCTGGTGGAGTATCGTGCCGACGGGAACGGCAGAGGCGCCATTATCAAAGCCCCCAAGCTGGTGCCCTTACGTGAAGCTGCCTCCATGCGCTCCCATGCCGACCCTCCCCCACCACCCACTTCCTGATCATGGCTCTATTCGCCGCCCAATAGTAGTTTCTGAAGTTTGACAGTGCCAGCCCGCTCCCCAGCTCCGCCCAAGCATACCCTTTTTTACTCGCGGGGTCTTGCCCGCCCATTCAAAGCCAGTGATCACTTTGTTGACCCGTTTATAAAAAATGACCGAGGAATAAAGATGGGTAGACACTGAAACACAAACAGGAATCTCGGGAGGACTGTCAGCTTCACCGTCTGCACCCTCCCAGCTAGTGACAACGGGAGCACGTCCCACCTTCGGAAATCGCCCTTCATTTGGTCGCTTAGTCGGGCCAGATTTAGTTTTTGCAGCCATTCCCATTCCCATGCCACTCGGATGCCTGGATACCAAAAGCTTCCCCCTACAACTCTAAATGGCAGTTCCCCCCCCCCAGTCGCCTCTCCTGTACCCTCGCCTGGACGGCAAACATCTCACTTTTCCCCATATTTAATTTATACCCCGAAAACCGGCCAAATTCCCCCAGAATCCTTATGATTTAATCCATCCCCTCTGCTGGGTCCGATACAGACAGGAGCAGGTCGTTTGCGTAAAGCGAAACTCTACTCCATTCCCCATCGGATCAGCCCCTTCCAGTTCTGTGGCTAACGCGTACAACAGTGGGGAGAGGGGGCATCCCTGTCTCGTCCCCCGATGCAGCCTAAAATTGTCTGATGTTGTCCTATTTGTCCGTACCCTCGCCACAGGAGCCTGATACAGCAACCTGACCCAGTCAATAAAGCTCCGCCCAAATCTGAACCGTCCCAGGACCTCCCACAAATATTCCCATTCTACTTGATCAAAGGCCTTCTCTGCGTCCATTGCGACCACTACCTCCACCTCCTTACCTTCCGGGGGCATCATGATCACATTTAACAACCTTCTTACATTGGCCACCAACTGCCTTCCCTTAACAAACCCCGTCTGATGCTCCACAATAACGTCCGGAACACAATCCTCAATCCTAGAGGACAAAATTTTGGCCAACAATTTGGCATCCACATTCAACAGGGATATCGGCCTGTAGGACCCACACAGCTCCGGGCCCTTGTCCCAATTCAGGATCAGCGAAATTGTGGCCTGTGACATCATTGGGGGAAGCACCCCTATCTCCCTTGCCTCATTGAATGTCCTCATCAACAGCGGCCCCAATATCCCAGAGATCTTTTTATAGAACTCCCCTGGGTACCCATCCGGCCCTGGGGCTTTACCCGACTGCATGGCCTTCAGCCACTCCGCTATCTCTTCCATCCCGATCGGGATCCCCAGCCTTTCTACAAGCTCCCCGTTCACCTTCGGGAAATCCAGCCCCCCTAGGAAGTGCCTCATCCCCTCCGGCACAGGTGGGTGTTCCGACCCCTACAGCCTACTATAAAACTCCTTGTACGCCTTAGTCACCCCTGCTGAGTCTCCCACCAGGTTCCCGTCTCCATCTTTTACTTTCCCTATCTCCCTGGCTGCCTCCCTCTTTCTCAGCTGTTGTGCAAGCATTCTCTCCATGCTCATAAATCACCCCCGTTCCCTTTCTCAGCTGCTCTACCGCCCTCCCTGTGGTTTACAAGCCAAACCCCTCCTGTAGTCTCCACCATTCCCTGAAAAGCCCTGCCTCTGGGGTCTCCGTATACCTCCTGTCGACCTGTAGTATCTCCTTTACCAGTCAGTCTGCCTCTGCCCTGCCTACCTTCTCCCTGTGGGCCCGTATCGAGATCAGCTCCCCTCGAACCACCGCCTTCAATGCCTCCCAGACCATCGCTGCCAAAATTTCCCCCGTGTCATTGACCTCCAGATAGCTCTGAATACATTTCCTCAACCGCCCGCACACCTCTTCGTCAGCTAAAAGTCCCACATCTAACCTCCAGTGCGGGCGCTACAGGTTACCGTCTTTACTAACCTGTAGATCAACCCAGTGCGGGGCATGGTCTGAGAGTGTGATCGCCAAGTACCCCGCGTCCACCACCCCCGTCAGTAGAGCCGGTGAGAATGTCTGGTGCCAGGGGCGAGGGCCACCAAGCTAGCTGGGCGGGCTAGCTCACGGAAGTGTAGTGGGGGGGGTGAGCAGATGTTAGGCTTATCAAAGGGGCTGATCTACAAGCGAGTGGAGCCCTGACCAGAATAAAGAAATCAATCCGGGAATACACTTTATGCATGTGTGATAGAAGGAGAACACCGTCACTTTCGGCTGCCCACATCTCCATGGGTTCAGCCCCCCATCTGCTCCATGAACCCTTTTAGTTCCTTTGCCATTGCTGGCACCCTGCCCGTTTTCGAGCATGACCGGTCTAAACCAGGGTCAATAACTGTGTTGAAGTCCCCTCCCTTGACCAGCTTATGCAAATTCAGGTCCGGTACCTTCCCCAGCATCCTCTTTATAAACTCCACATCGTCCCAATTTGGCGCATACATATTTACTAGTACCACCTGCACCCCCTCCAATTTCCTACTGACCATAATGTACTGGCCTCCCACATCCGAAGCTATTCTTCCCGCCTCAAGCACCACTCGCTTGTTGATAAGAATCGCGACCCCTCTAGTCTTCGAGTCCAGTCCCAAGTGAAAAACCTGTCCTACCCAACCTTTCCTTAATCTAATTTGGTCAGCTACTCTAAGGTACTTCTCCTTCAGCATTACCACGTCTGCCTTCAGTCCTCTCAAATGCGCAAACACACGTGCCCTCTTGACCGGCCCATTTAGCCCTCGTACATTCCAGGTGAGAAGTCTAGTTGGGGGGCTCATCGCCTTCGCCGATCAGCCATCCCCTCTCTTGGGCCAGTCTCCAGCCCACGCCCCACGCATCCACCAGCCTGCCCCCCAGGCAGCTTCCACCCCCAAACTTCTCTCAGCCCCTCAGTAAAAGTCCCTCCCTCGTCAGCAGAACATTTCCCCCCCACCCTCCCCGCCCCCTAGTAACAGCACAATGTAAAATCAACCCCTTTGATAAGCCTAACATCTGCTCACCCCCCACTACGCTTCCGTGAGTGATCCCGCCCAGCTAGCTTGGTGGCCCTCGCCCCGGCTCCAGACATTCTCCCACCTATTGTTCCCTCCACACCTTCCCCTCCGCTCATACATAGAAATGAAAAACAATCCCAACACAACTGCCCAACAGAGGAAAAAAACCCGCAGCTAAACAAAGAAAAGATCAAGCAAAAGATCCAGCATCCAGCCAAACACACCTCCATCTCCCAACAGTGCAAATATAAACTTTCACTCAGCTCTGCAACTGGCCCCAAATCAACATAGACGCCATTACAAATAACGTCCGAAAAACGAGAAACTTTTTTAAACATGGACGTTGGAGCAAAGTTCAAAGTTCTCAGTCCGCCGCCAGTCCTTTCCTTTTCACGAAGTCCAGCGCTTCCTCAGACGACTCAAAATAAAAATCTTGCTCCTCGTATGTGACCCAGAGACGGGCCGGATGCAACAGTCCGAACTTCACCTTTTTCTTAAAAAGGGACGACCATATATGGTTAAACCCAGTTCTTCTCATGGCCACCTCCGCACTCAGGTCCTGATAGATCTGTAGGATACTGTTGTCCATTTACAGCTCCGTGTCTACTTGGCCCACTGTCAAATACGCTCCTTATCCAAATACCTGTGGCATCTCACCACCATTGCCCTCGGTGTGTCTCCCATTCGTGGCTACCTCGCGAGCGCTCTGTGAGCCCTGTCACCTCAGAGGGTCAGGAGAATGCCCCATCCCCCAGCAGCTTCTCGAACATGACCGCTATGTATGCCCCAGCGTCCGCTCCTTCGGATCCCTCCAGGAGCCCAACGATCCTCAGGCTCTGCCGGTGGAACCTATTCTCTAGGCCCTCCACCTTCTCCAGGAGCCTTTTCTGCTGGTCTCTCAGCATCTCCACCTCCAACACCACTACAGTTTGATGTTCCTCCTGGTCAGCTAGCACCTTCTCTACTTTCTGGATCGCCCGATCTTGGGCATCCAATCTCAGCTCCAGCACCACAATTGCCTCTTTAATTGGATCCAAGCAGTCCTGCTTCTGCTTAGCAAAGCCTTTCTGGATAACTTGCATCAGCTGCTCCGTTGACCGCTGGGTCGACAAGCCAGAGCTTCGGTCATCCGCCATGCTGTCTTCCGCTGCAGCTTCAACCCAAGGGAAGCACGGTAGTGATGGAACCATCAATTCACGAGACACGTGCTTTAAGATATGAACAGTGGTTTTAATCTACTTACTACAGAGCCAGCCTGTTACCCGTTGAACTCTTGATGAACTGCAGGCTGGCTCTGGACACGGTTATTTATACAGCAGTCAAGGGGGAGGAGTCATGGGCGGAACCAAGGGTGGGGTCCTGTACAAACTCCTGAGCATTCCCAGAGCTACTCCCCCTAGTGGTCGGATAACGCTACTGCGCTTACAATGGTATTGGTAAATACAGTGTGAATTACCACGTTACATTCACCACATTCACCCCCTGCAAAAAAATCAAGTCCGGCGGGGGTGGTGGTCTACAAAGTAAGTCTGTCCGGTGGTCGAACTGTCCGCTGTGATCTGCGGAGCACCGGGATTGCAGCCTCTTGCGGTGGCTGGATGGGTGTTGTGTGCTGGGGTACAATGGCGGACTCCAGGGAGGGTTGTGTCCGAGCTTCATACTCTTCTGGTTCGACTGGGGACTGGGGGCGCTGGGGGCTGGCCGGCGCGGGTGCACGGAACTGGTGGAGCGAGCTTGTGGGCTCTGGAGCGCGAGGGGGGCGGCAGCATGGGGTGTAGGGTGAGGGGTCCTCCTGTGGGGGGTAGAGGGGGCGCTGGATCCGGCGGGTGCCAGATCCTGGAGGGATACTGTGTCCTGGCGGCCGTCAGGGAACTCGACGAAGGCATACTGGGGGTTGGAGTGGAGCAAGCGCACCTTCTCAACAAGGGGGTTGGTTTTGTGTGCCCTGACGTGTTTCCTCAGGAGTACCGGGCCCGGTGTCCTCAGCCATGCCAGAAGTGAGACCACCGTGGTAGTGCCCCTGGAAAAAATGAAGAGCCTCTCGTGAGGGGTCTGATTGGTCGCTGTGCACAAGAGGGACCTAATAGCGTGGAGCGCGTCTGGGAGGACTTCCTGCCACTGGGAGACTTGGAGCTTTCTAGACCGGAGGGTCAGTAGGACGCTCTTCCAGACCGTCGCGTTCTCCATCTCCACCTGCCCGTTCCCCCTGGGGTTGGAGCTGGTAGTCCTGCTCGAGGCAATGCCCTTGTCGAGCAGGTACTGACGCAGCTCGTCGCTCATGAAGGACGAACCCCGGTCGCTGTGCACTTAGCTGGGGAAACCAAACAGGGTGAAGATGCTATGCAGGGCCCTAATGACTGTGTGGGAGGTCATGTCGGGGCACGGGATAGCAAATGGGAAACGGGAGAACTCATCTACAATGTTTAGAAAGTAAACGTTCTTGTTAGTTGGGGGGAGTGGCCCTTTGAAATCAATCGTGAGGCATTCAAAGGGCCTAGAAGCCTTGACCAGGTGGGCCCTGTCTGGTCTGTAGAAGTGCGGTGTGCACTCCGCACAGATCGGGCAGTCCCTGGTGACCGCTTTTACCTCCTCAGTGGAGAAAGGCAGGTTTCAGGCTCTGATGTAGTGGGCGAGCCGGGTGACCCCCGGGTGGCAGAGGTCGTTGTGGATGACTTTCAGTCTGTCAATCTGCGCGCTGGCGCATGTCCTGCGGGATAGGGCATCCGGAGGCTCGTTGAGCTTCCCGAGTCGATAGATAGATAGAGAAATACAGCACAGAACAGGCCCTTCGGCCCACGATGTTGCGCCGAACTTTTGTCCTAGGTTAATCATAGAATTTTGGACAATTTGTCATGGCCAATCCACCCAACCTGCACATCTTTGGACTGTGGGAGGAAACCGGAGCACCCGGAGGAAACCCACGCAGTCACGGGGAGGATGTGCAGACTCCACACAGACAGTGACCCAAGTCGAAATCGAACTTGGGACCCTGGAGCTGTGAAGCAATTGTGCTATCCACAATGCTACCGTGCTGCCCTTAAGAAGTTAACCTACACTCCCTTATTCTACCCTAATCCAAGTACCTATCCAATAGCCGCTTGAAGGTCCATAAATTTTCCGACTCAACTACTACCACAGGCAGTGCATTCCATGCCCCCACTACTCTCTGGGTAAAGAACCTACCTCTGACATCCCCTCTATATCTTCCACCATTTATCTTAAATTTATGTCCCCTTGTAATGGTGTGTTCCACCCGGGGAAAAAGTCTCTGACTGTCTACTCTATCTATTCCCCTGATCATCTTATAAACCTCTATCAAGTCGCCCCTCATCCTTCTCCGTTCTAATGAGAAAAGGCCTAACACCCTCAATCTTTCCTCGTATGACGATATCTACTATCATAGCTGTAGGTGGAGAGTTCGATCCTCCACCGAAGGATTTTATCATTTTTATTTTGCCCCTTTGCGAGTTATCAAACATAAAGGCGACCGATCTTTGGTCGGTGATGAGGGTGAACATCCTACCTGCGAGGTAGTGCCTCCAGTAACGAATACCCTCCATAATGGATTGTGCTTCTTTCTCGACTGAGGAGTGTCGGAGTTCTGAAGCGGAGAGGGTACGGGAGAAAAATGCGACTGGTCTCCCTGCCTGATTTAGTGTGGCTGCTAGAGCTACCTCTGAGCTAGCTCTCAACCTGGAATGGAGTGGATCCATCCACCGCCCGCATGGCTGCTTTGGCGATGTCCTCCTTGATGCAGTTGAAGGTCTGGCGTGCCTCAGCTGACAGGGGAAATCGTGTGGCCATAAAGAGTGGATGGGCTTTGTCTGCATATTGGGGGACGCACTGGGCGTAGTAGGAGAAGAAGCCCAAGCAGCGCTTGAGGGCCTTGGGGCAATGGGGGAGAGGGAGTTCTAAGAGGGGGCGCATACGGTCCGGGTCTGGGCCCAGGACTCCGTTTTCCATGACGTAGCCGAGGATGGCCAGTCTGTTTGTGCGGAAAACGCATTTCTCTTTATTGTAGGTGATGTTTAATTTCTGTGCCGTCTGGAAAAAACGGTGGAGGTTGGCGTCGTGGTCCTGCTGGTCATAGCCACAGATGGTGACATTGCCCAAGTATGGAAACGTGGCCCGCAGCCCGTACTGGTCCACCATTTGGTCCATTGCTCGTTGGAACACCGAGACCACATTAGTGACGCCGAAGGGGACCCGGAGGAAATTGAAGAGGCGGCCATCAGCCTCGAATGCCGTGTAGTGGCGGTCCTCCGGGCGGATTAGGAGCTGGTGGTATGCAGACTTCAGATCCACCGTGGAAAAGAGCCGATACTGGGCGATCTGATTTATCATGTCTGCAATACTGGGGAGGGGATACGCGTCGAGGAGCGTAAATCTATTTATGGTCTGACTATAGTCGACAACCATGCGGAATTTTCCCCGGTCTTACCGACCACCACCTGAGCTCTCCAGGGACTATTGCTGGCCTCTATAATCCCCTCGCGCAGAGGTCGGGCAAAACGTAGAGTTGAAACTTTGAGTAGATAGCGCCTCGGATTGTGAGTGTCGCGGCGATGCGCCCCTGGATCTGTACAGAATGGGAGCCTGAAGCGAGCGAGATAGTTTGCCGCATGGGGAAAACGGGGAGAGAACAGCGTCTTACCAGGTCTGGGTGTATGAAGCTCTCAGTGCTCCCGGAGTCAAAAAGGCATGGCGTGTTGTACCCATTGATTTGGACCTCTGCCATCGAATTTCGCAGATGCTTCGGGCGTGATTAATCCAGGGTGACTGCGCCAAGTTGCGGGCCGCGTGATGAGCGTCCGGGGAGGTCGTACTCCTCCGATGAGTTGTCCGAGTGTGGAGATGCAGGTCGGGCCCGTGGATCGCACGTGGCGGGCGGTGAGGAAGATGGCGTCCAAGATGGCGTCCCCCATGGATCGCACGTGGCGGGAGGGGGCGGGGTCGGGGCATAGGCTGCAGCATTTCGGGCCCCGCAGGTCTGCGGGTGTGGGGAGCGATTACTTCATGCTGCTGGAGAGTTGGAAGCTGGGGCCCTTTTTGCGAGGCACACCCTCGCGTAGTGGCCTTTCCGCCCGCAGCTGCTGCAGGCCACGTTGCGGGCCGGGCAGTGCTGCCGCGGGTGCTGATTCTGGCCACAGAAATGGCAGGCTGGAGCAGCATAGTGGCTGGCTGGAACAGCATAGTGGCTGGCTGGGCAGCATGGTGGCTGGGCGGCCGCGTGGCACAGGCCTGGGGGAGTCATTGGTCGGGGGCCCATGATTGGGTCGCGGGGTCCGCGGGGAACAAGGTGAGGCTGCGGAAGGACACCTCCATCGTGGTAGCAGCTTCCGCAGTTGTTTCTAGGTCTTGGGCCCCCTTTTCCAGCAGACGTTGGCGCACATAATTAGACCTGAGGCCCGCTACAAAAACATCGCGTACAGCAAGTTCTCTGTGTTCAGCCGCGGTAACCGCTTGATAGTTACAGTCATTAGATAGATTATTTAGCTCTCTTAAAAATTCGGCGAGTGATTCTGTAGGCCGCTGGCGGCGAGTCGTGAACACATGGCCTGCGTAAACTTCGTTAATGGGCCTTACATACATCTTATCGAGTATCACTAGCGCTGCAGTGTATGAACCGGCCGAGTTTAGTTGCGTAGAGATTCTGTGGCTCACCCTCGCGTGCAGTAGACTTACCTTCTGTTCCTCTGTTGTTTCGGCTGTGCTCGCTTCTGCCAGGTAGGCCTTAAAACACCGGAGCCAGTGGGAGAAGATTTATTTTGCCTCTGCATTCTGTGGGTCGAGTTCCAGGTGTCCAGGCTTGAGGGCTGATTCCATGATCGATCCTAACTGTTCTTAAGTAGATTAAATTGATGGAACCATCAATTCACTAGACACGTGCATTAAGATATGAGCAGTGGTTTTAATCTACTTACTACAGAGCCAGCCTGTTACCCGTTGAACTCTCGATGAACTGCAGGCTGGCTCTGGACACGATTATTTATACAGCAGTCAAGGGGGAGGAGTTGTGGGCGGAGCCAAGGGTGGAGCCCTGTACAAACTCCTGAGCATTCCCAGAGCTACTCCCCCTAGTGGTCGGATAACGCTACTGCGCTTACAATGGTATTGGTAAATACAGTGTGAATTACTACGTTACATTCACCACAGGTAGCATGGTGGTTAGCACAATTGGTTCGCAGCTCCAGGGTCCCAGGTTCGATTCCCGGCTTGGTTCACTGTCCATGCGGAGTCTGCATGTTCTCCCCATGTATGCGTGGGTTTCCTCCGGGTGCTCCGGTTTCCTCCCACAGTCCAAAGATGTGCAGGTTAGGTGGATTGGCCATGGTAAATTGCCCTTAGTGTTGGGTGGGGTTACTGGATTATGGGGATAGGGTGGAGGTGTTGACCTTGGGTAGTGTGCTCTTTCCAAGAGCCGGTGCAGACTCGATGGGCCGAATAGCCTCCTTCTGCACTGTAAATTATATGATAACCCAACAACCCCTCCTAACCTTTTGGACACTAAGGGCAATTTAGCATGGCCAATCCACCAAACCTGCACGTCTTTGGACGCACATGAGGTTAACCACTATCAAACAGAATACCCGGAGGCCTTGTTCATCATGGCCGGGGACTTCAACCAGGCCAACCTGAAGAGTGTCCTGCTAAAATTCCACCAACACATCTGTCTCACCAGGGGCTCCAACATCCTTGACCACTGCTACACAAACATCAAGGGCACCTACTGATCCATCCCCCAGCTGCACTTCAGAAAATCAGACCACAAGACGGTGCTCCTTCTCCTGCCATCTAAGCAGAAACTTAAGCGGAAGAATCCGGTTAAGAAGGTCGTGCAATGATGGGCTGAGGCAACAGAAGAGCACCTACTCGACTGCTTGGAGTCAGTGGACTGGTCCGTATTTAATAACTCAGCGGCCAACCTAAATGAGTATGCCACCACCGTCACAGACTTCATCGGCAAGTGTGTAAAAGATTGCGTGCCAAAGATTGCGTGCCAACCGGAAATCATGGTTTAACCGGGTGAACCCCCCCCCCTCCCCCCCACTAAAGGCAAGGTCATTCAAAACAGGCAACAAAAGATCCAGGTACAACCTCTGCAAAGCTAGCAGAGTCGCCAAGAGACAATACCAGACTAAGTTAGAGTCACAGACGAACGACACAGCCTCTCATTTGTTGTGGCAAGGCTTAAACAACATAATGGGCTACAAACCAAAGCCAAGTAGAATCTCCGGCAAAAGCGCACCCCTCCCCGATGAACTCAATGCATTCTATGCTCGTTTCCAGCAGGAAACCAACAAACGGTTGTCAACTGTCCCAGCAGCCTTGGAGACACCAATAACTGCCATCACAGCAGAAGTCAGATCAGCCTTCTTGAAAGTAAACCCCTGGTCAGGTACTCAGATCCTGCGCGGACCAACTGGCAGGTGTGTTTGCAGACATCTTAAATCTCTCCATACTCTGTTCCAATGTTCCCACCTGCTTCAAGAAGACCACCATACTACCAGTGCCAAAGAAGAACCAGGCAACGTGCCTCAAAGACCATGATCCAGTGGCCTTGAGATCTATCATTATGAAGTGCTTCAAGAGGTTGGTCATGAGACACTATTCAGGGTGCCCTATGCTGCTGTCCAATCACTATTTGTTGATGTATCATTGTCAATGTACTCTGTCGATTATTCTTTTGTCTACTATGTATGTAATGTGTACGTTCCCTTGGCCGCAGAAAAATACTTTTCACTGTACTTCGGTACATGTGACAATAAATGTCAATCAATCAATCAACTCCATACTCCCAGAATGCTGTGATCCACTGCAATTTGTGAACCGCCACAACCAGTCCACAGCAGATGCTATCTCCCTGGCCCTACACTCATCGCTGGAGCATCTCGACAACAAGGACTCCTATGTCAGACTCCTATTCATTGACTTCAACTCCGCCTTCAACATCACAATCCCATTGTTATGTGAGAGTACCTTTAAGAAATGGGTGTTTATGAAATGTACCTTTAAGAAATGAGCGTTTATCAGTAACGCCAGAGTGTGGGTGGAGCTGGGCTGTCTGTCAGCTTTTTACTTTCGTTTTAGGCTGTTTGCTGCAGGGTGTGTTTTTGTTTTGTTTTCAGTGTTGGAGCTGAAGCCAGACCAAGCAGGTGTACTGCTGTTCTCTCTGCCATGAAAAGACTATCTCTTGATCATTTGGTAAATTCAGAATTATAAATGTTCTCAGTAGTGAATGCAAACCTAATGTGCTTCTGTAGAAAGGTGTTTCTTCTGTCTTCTGGATGTTGTTTGAGAAGTTATTAAGGATTACTTAGTGTTGTTTTCTTTGGGGATTGTATTTGAATTGATGGTTGCTAAGATGTTCACTGTATGTTTCAAAAAGGTTAACTTGAGTTCATAGAATAAACATTGTTTTGCTTTCAAAATTACTTTTCCATTTCTGCTGTACCACACCTGTAGAATGGGCTGTGTGCTCCCCATACCACAATCTATTAAAAGTTGTGGGTCAGGTGAACTCCATGATACACTTTGGGGTTCTCTAAACCCTGGCCCAAAACACCATCTAAAATCATATCAAAACTCCAAAACCTAGGACTTGACTCCTCCCTCTGCAACTGAATCCTTGACTTTCTGACCCATAGACTGTGGTGATCACAAGTTAACCAGATGCAACACAACTGAGCAACCACTAGAGGGAGCACGGGAGAGCCACATAAATAGATCAGGACAGGAAGTGAGGACACACTTCACTGAGGGCAGAACTTGGAGCAACACAGATACACAAGACACTCTTCACAGCAGGCGGGCTGGTAAGCAGGACACACACACAGCAAGCAAAGCTGGTAGTTAGCACTGGAAGGTAGTTCTAGGTCGAGCTCTGGAAACTGAACGAACTCACAATAAAGCATCTTCTCCACACTCGAGACTACGAGCTTTATTAAGACACGAGTAACAACACATGGTACCTAGGAGTGATTTCAGACGCTTATGACAGGACAACTCAGCTGCAGATACAGAAAACAAAAAAAATGGCATGGAAATCTCAACCAAGAATGGCATGGAAATCTCCTACTGGACATTCGACTTGGGAAGACATTGCTGATGAGAGGATGTGCCTTGGATACCCACTTCACCTGGACACGCCTGGAAAAGTAAGAAGTGTCTGGGAAAGGTTTAAACAAATGTTCGATTTCGCTATCATAGCATATGATGCAGCAGCCGCCTCAGACGAAATTAAAATAGCAATTCTCATCGAAGGAAATGAAGCTTCGAAAGTTTATAATGGATTTAAATACTCAAAAGGTGAAGACAGAAACAGCTTACAAACGGTACTAAACAAATTTGAAGAGTCCTGTGAGAAATTTGAACAGCAAGGCATGCTCACAGTCCAACCTGCACAGAGACTGAGTGATGCAAAACTTAAAAAATCACGAAGAGAGCAAGAAATCGCGAATGGAAAGTACAGATCAAAAAGAAGAAATAAAAAGAATTTCTCACAAAGCCAAAACGCTGAAACCCTGTCCAAATCGGGAAGAGAAGATCACTTACGAATTTTGCAGTCCTGGTGGGACAGTAAAATCGCTGAAATCCGCGAAAAAACGGCAAAAAAATGGCGTCGGAGCACATTGTGCAGTCTCTGGTAAGCAAAGAACTACAAATCGCGTCTGCGCATGCGCCGGAACCGGAAGTCGCGCATGCGCAGTTTGAAAAAGATCGCAGCGCCGATCGTTATGCGCATGCGCAAGCCGCGCATGCGCAGTCAAAAAAAGTCGTCGTCGCGGATCGTCATGCGCATGCGCAAGCCGCGCATGCGCAATGGGAACGAAACCGCACAGTGCAGGAGGAAAGCCGATTTGCGCATGCGCAAGTCATGCCAACGCGTGACGTCATGACGTCTGAGCATCCCGACCACGCCCACTTAAAAGGGAAATGCCCGAAAATTGAAAACAAGACACTTAAAGTGGTAAACACAAATTTTCTTGCCTCAGAACACAGAAAAACGCCTGAACTTACACCAACAGTTAAAAACAACTTGCACAACACCCTGAAAAAAGCAGTCTGCACCACCCAAAGTGAAGAGAACAAAAAGAATTCCGAAACAACAAAAGATGATTTGTTTTTCAAAGAATACTACGCAGACACAGCTGAGTCAGTCGGATATGCTTCTCACAGCATCAGCGACACGGTCGCAAAGTTCAACACGAATCAACTCGTGGTAGAAGAATCCAACCAGGATGATTTGTTTTTCGAAGAATACTACTCAGACACAGCTGAGTCAGTCGGATATGCTTCTCACAGCATCAGCGACACGGTCGCAAACTTCACCACGAATCAACTCGTGGTAGAAGAAGCCAACGAAGATGAAATGGGTATCAAAGAATACTACTTAGACATGGAGGAGTTATTTGGACATGCTGATCACAGCATCAGCGACACCGTTGCAAAGCTCAACACGACTCTACTCATGGTAGATGAATCCAACACCATGAGGCCATGGCAGCTCGTCGATACATTGGATGACAGCAATACCCAAGACGAAGACGACGCCACACAGAGAGCACAGGAAGACTCCACAGAGCGAGCGATGACAGGCTCCACAGTGCGAGTAATGAAAGACTCCAAAAGGGATGCAAGCAAACACTCCCTGGCGAACACCATGCATGAACAAGACCATGCAGGTAAACCCGCAGTATCTGAGCAACCGCAAGCAGACTATGACAGTCTACCAAGCTCACAGGAACAAGAAGAAGACAACGTACATCTAACCACTGACACCATGCATGCACAAGACCATGAAGGTCAACCCGCAGTATCTGAGCAACCACAAGCAGACTATGAAAGTCTAACAGGCTCACATGAACAAGAAGAAGACAATGTACCTCTACCCACTGCATGCGAAGACAGTGACAAGATGATCACACTCGACGTACAGGATCACAGCGAGACTGACAGTTCTCAGCTTGTCTGTACCGACGCACAGAGCGAGAACAGTAACAAGGTGATCGCACTCGACGTACAGGATCACAGCGAGACTGACAGTTCTCAGCTTGTCTGTACAGAAGCACAGAGTCGGGCCACCCAACAGTCCAGAGAGACCAAGCCAAAAGAAACCATGCAGATTCTGACTCCAGACGAGGAGCACCTGGAGTCCAGAGAGACCAAGCCAGAAGAAAACATGCAGATTTTGACTCCAGAAGAGGAGCACCTGGAGTCCAGAGACACCAAACAAAAAGAAACCATGCAGATTTTGACTCTAGAAGAGGAGCACCTGGAGTCCAGTGAGATAACATCAACAGAAATCATGAAGATTTTAACTCCAGAAGAGGAGCGCCGAGAGTCCACAGACACCACGTCAATTGTAATCATGGAGGTATTGACTCCAGAAGAGGAGCGGCAAGAGTCCACAGACACCGCGTCAAATGTAATCGAGAAGACTTTGACTCCGGAAGAGGAGCACCAAGAAAGCAAAGATGCGGAATCCAATTCTCCACAACTGATTGATGTCACCTGCACCGATGCAACATCAGATCATTCGCACCACTCTCGAGACGAAATGCTCAATGACTCAAATTATCCACTCGGGACACTCATAGAGTATAACAAAAAAAACAAAAGTCAAAAGAAACACGGCAAGAACAGAAACAACATGAAGCGCGACAAGACCAACAACAATAGCAAGAAGCACAGCAGAAACGAGAACGACAACAGCAAGAACAAAAGCAACATGAAGCGCGACAAGACAAACACCAAAGTCAGGCACCAAGACAGCGACAACGACAGAAACAAAAACAACAACAAGAATGGCAACGAAAACAACAAAGTCAGGAACAAAGATAGCGACAACACCAAAGACAGAAACGACAAAAACAGCAACAAGTACGGCAATGAAAACAACAAAAACAGGAACGACAGAAACAACAGCAATGAAACAACGACTTGTACGCAATGGTACTACTCGGCACATGAAGGACAATGCCACAGCACACTGCAAAACGATGACAAGACTACAAACATGTCATGGGATGACAACGAATCGCACAAACTCACGTCTGCTCCAGAACAAGCAAGCACACCAGCATCCAAGGCGGATGAGACAATAAATCAACACCACAAGCACAGAAAAAAGGCCATGCCAGTCAACATCAGTGATGTGACCATGCAAACACCTCGGGATGATGCATTGGGTACTTAAAATAACAAGGAACACCAACAACATTCACAGCGGACTTGCAATATCAATATCACCACGTCATCAACAACAACAAAAGAAAAAAAAGCTCTGAACAAATTCATCAAGTTTGGACTCATAAATGTTTTATTGAGATTGGACATATAACTACATTGGCTTTGTACAGTATGCAATAGCACCATCACCTGTATAGATACGCATATCATAAGTAACTGTTTTCTATAATTTTCTTTAACGATGTACAGCAAATATGTACAGAGGAAAAGGGGGATGTGGTGATCGTAGATTTACTAGATACAAAACAACTGAGCAAACACCAGAGGGAGAGCTACAAATACACCGGGACAGGATGTACAATTTTCTTTAACGATGTACAGAAAATATGTTAAGAGAAAAAGGGGGATGTGGTGATCACAAGTTAACCAGATGCAACACAACTGAGCAACCACTAGAGGGAGCACGGGAGAGCCACATAAATAGATCAGGACAGGAAGTGAGGACACACTTCACTGAGGGCAGAACTTGGAGCAACACAGATACACAAGACACTCTTCACAGCAGGCGGGCTGGTAAGCAGGACACACACACAGCAAGCAAAGCTGGTAGTTAGCACTGGAAGGTAGTTCTAGGTCGAGCTCTGGAAACTGAACAAACTCACAATAAAGCATCTTCTCCACACTCGAGACTACGAGCTTTATTAAGACACGAGTAACAACACATAGACCACAATCAGTGAGGCTAAACAACAATACCTCCTCCACGATAGTTCTCAATACCAGGTCCCTGCAAGGCTTAGCCCCCTAATATATTCCCTATACACACACGACTGTGTGGCAACATTTGGCACCAACTCCATCTGCAAGTTGCTGATGACACAACCATAGTGGGTCAGATCTCGAGCAACGATGAGTCAGAGCACAGGAGGGAGATAGAGAATTGAGTGGCATGGTGCAACGACAATCTCTCCCTCAACGTCAGTAAAACTAAGGTTTTAGTATCGGGGCAGCACTGTAGCATGGTGGTTAGCATAAATACTTCACAGCTCCAGGGTCCCAGGTTCGGTTCCCGGCTGGGTCACTGTCTGTGCGGAGTCTGCACGTCCTCCCCGTGTGTGCGTGGGTTTCCTCCGGGTGCTCCGGTTTCCTCCCACAGTCCAAAGATGTGCGGGTTAGGTGGATTGGCCATGCTAAATTGGCCGTAGTGTCCTAAAAAAGTAAGGTTGGGGGGGGTTGTTGGGTTACGGGTATAGGGTGGATACGTGGGTTTGAGTAGGGTGATCATTGCTCGGCACATCGAGGGCTGAGGGGTCTGTTCTGTGCTGTACTGTTCTATGTTCTATGTTCTAAGGTGCTGGTTATTGACTTCAGTGCAGGAATCCCCTATGGCTGTCCATTTCGATCTGATTTTGTTTTGGATACTGTTGAGGGGATAGCCTATTAGGGGAAAACAACATCAGCCTGAACAGTGGCACCACAACTGACTCTGTTGCTCAGCAGGGGAGGGCAAAGTGCAGGAGAGGAATAGTTATAGGGGACTCTATAGTAAGGGGCACAGATAGGCGCTTCTGTGGATGGGATAGTACATTGCCTACCTGGTGTCAGGGTCAAGGATGTCTCTGAATGAACACAGGACATCCTGAAGGGGGAGGGTGAACAACCAGAGGTCATAGTACATATAGGTACTAATGACAATGGCACGAAGAGTGATGAGGTCCTGCAGAAGGAGTTCAGGGAATTGGGCAATAAGCTAAAAAGCAGGACCTCAAGGATTGTAATCTCAGAATTACTCCCTGTGCCACGTGCCAGTGAGGCTAAAAATGGGAGGATAGTGCAGCTAAACACGTGGCTGAGCTGGTGGTCTAGGAGGGACGGTTTCAGATTTCGGGACCACTGGGATCTCTTCTGGGGCAGGTGTGACCTGTACAAGAAGGACGGTTGCATCTAAACTGGAGGGGCATCAATATCCTGGCTGGGAAGTTTGCCAGAGTCACTCTAGAGGATTTAAACTAGTATGGCAGGGAATGGGAACCAGTGCGCTAGCTTAGAAGGTGTAAAAACTGAAGGGGAAATAGAGAACAAAAATAATAGAACAACATCACCCTGTCTGCGCAAACACAGTGGTTTGAAGTGTATTTGTTTCTACGCCAGATGTATAGCGTAAGGCAGATGAACTTAGAGCACTATTCGTACAAAGAACAAAGAAAAGTACAGCACAGGAACAGGCCCTTCGGCCCTCCAAGCCTGTGCCGACCCTGCTGTCCGTCCAAACAAAAATCTTCTACCCTTCCTGGGTCCGTATCCCTCTATTCCCATCCTATTCATGTATTTGTCAAGTTGTCCCTTAAATGTCACTACCGTCCCTGCTTCCACCACCTCCTCCGGCAGCGAGTTCCAGGCACCCACTACCCTCTGTGTAAAAAACTTGCCTCGTACATCGCCTCTAAACCTTGCCCCTTGCACCTTAAACCTATGCCCCCCAGTAATTGACCCCTCTACCCTGGGAAAAAGCCTCTGACTATCCACTCTGTCTATGCACCTCATAATTTTGTAGACCTCTATCAGGTCGCCCCTCAACCTCCGTCATTCCAGTGAGAACAAACCACATTTATTCAACCGCTCCTCATAGCTATTGCCCTCCATACCAGGCAACATCCTAGTAAATCTCTTCTGCACCCTCCCTAAATCCTCCACATCTTTCTGGTAGTGTGGTGACCAGAATTGAACGCTATACTCCAAGTGCGGCCTAACTAAGGTTCTATACAGCTGCAACGTGACTTGCCAATTCTTATACTCAATGTCCCGGCCAATGAAGGCAAGCATGCCGTATGCCTTCTTGACTACCTTTTCCACCTGTGTTGCCCCGTTCAGTGACCCGTGGACCTGTACACCTAGATCTCTCTCACTTTCAATACTCTTGAGGGTTCTACCATTCACTGTATATTCCCTACCTGCATTAGACCTTCCAAAATGCACTAGCTCACATTTGTCCGGATTAAACTCCATCTGCCATCTCCCCGCCCAAGTCTCCAAACGATCTAAATCCTGCTGTATCTGAAGTGTTGGGCACTGTGGACTTGTGAAGCAGACATATGTCACCAACACTGAAGAAGGTTCAACACTATTTTATTAACTACTTATAAAATAATAGACATACAATAACTGTGGGTTTACACGATGCTAGTTTAACTAGAGACCTGTGCCTGTCCGAACCAGGTGAATCTCTCAGAACGTGGTGTGAGTCTGTACTACACTTGATGAACTCTTGTGCTTCTGAGAGGCAGTATCCAGAATGAGTGGGAAAAGTGATGCCCTCTGCCTTTATAGTGCGTGTGTTCTAACTGGTGATTGGCTGCAGTGTTTGAGCATGTTGATTGGTCCTAGTGTATGTCCATCAGTGTGTGTCTGCACCATGATATATTGGTGTATATTATGACATTCCCCCCTTAAAAAAAATTTGATGTGAATGTGTGACAATATATAGTGTGGGTGTGGGAAGAATGTGCCTAACTAAGTGTGAGGTGCGAAGACATATGTACAAATATATATGCAGGAAAACGAAGCTACATACAAACCAATAGAAAACGATTTTAAAAGGAAGGAAACATCTCAGAGAGTCCATAAATTTGCAAAGTTCATAAACTCAGTCTCTGAGGTGGGCGACGAACTCTGGTTGACCGCCTCAAGGGTGAGTCAATAGCCGTCAAGTCAGGAGCTGGGTGGGCTGCAACACAGGCAGCGGGAGGCAGAGTGACCGGAAGCTCTGCACAGTCCATGGCAGGGTCAGCAGAGGGGCTGGGTGGGCTGCAACACAGTCGGGGGAGGTAGAGTGACCGGAAGCTCTGCACAGTCCATTGCAGGGTCAGCAAATGTGCTGTTCGGAGGATCCCGTGATGACTGTGGAACAAGGCGAAGGGCACGCCGATTGTGGCGCCGAATGGATCCGTCCGGTAACTGAACCAGGAAGGAACGGGGGGCCACCTGCCTGAGGACAACAGCAGGTGCAGACCAGCCACCATCCAGTAGATGAGTGCGAACCATGCCGTTTGGCTGGATGTCTGGGAGATCAGCAGCACGTGAGTCGTGTGTCACGTTTTGCTGGACCTGAGACGTCTGCATCTTACGGGGACATGATCGAGATTGGGGGTGTGAATCGATGGCACCGCCGTCCTGACGGTGCGGTTCATCAGAAACTGTTCTTGCGACAGCCCAATGGAGAGCAGGGCGGAGCGATAGGCCAACAAAGCGAGATGGAAGTCAGATCCGGCATCAGCAGCCTTGCAGAGTAGCCTCTTGACTATATGAACTCCCTTTTCCGCCTTGCCATTGGACTGAGGGTACAGGGGACTGGATGTGATGTGTGCGAAGTTGCACTGCCGGGTGAAGCTAGCCCATTCCTGGCTTGTGAAACAGGGGCCATTGTCCGACATCACTGTGAGCGGGATGCCATGCCGGGCAAACATCTCTTTGCACGCCCGAATGACAGCAGAAGAAGTGAGGTCGTGCAACCTGATGACCTCCGAGTAGTTAGAGAAGTAACCAATGATCAACACATAGTCCCTGCCCAATGTGTGGAACAGGTCAATGCCCACCTTGGTCCAGGGCAATGTGACCAACTCATGGGGCATCAGGGTCTCCCGTGGTTGGGTGGGTTGAAAACGCTGGCAGGTGGGGCAGTTGAGTACCGCATTGGCAATGTCGTCGTTGATTCCCGGCCAATAGACAGCTTCCCTGGCCCTGCGGCGACATTTCTCAACACCTAGTTGGCCTTCGTGCAGCTGCTCTAGGACCAGCTGGCGCATGCTGTGTGGGATCACAATGCGGTCTAGCTTCAGGAGAACCCTGTCAATGACCGCCAGATCGTCACAAACATTATAAAACTGTGGGCCTTGGCCCTTGAGCCACCCGTCCGTCATTAAGCGCATGACATGCTGCAGAAGGGGGTCAGCCGCTGTCTCGTGGCGAATTTGTACCAGGCGTGTATCCGATGCTGGCAAGTGGGAGGCTGCAAACTGAACTTGAGCGTCGACCTGGCAAACGAACCCTCGTGATGGCATGGAGTGGTGACCGACCTCGAGAGGGCATCGGCAATGACAAGGTCTTTGACAGGGGTATAAACGAGTTGGAAATCATACCTTCGTAGTTTGAGCAGGATGCATTGGAGGCGAGGCGTCATATCATTCAAGTCCTTTCGTATTATGTTGACGAGCGGGCGATGGTCGGTCTCAACAGTAAACCGGGGAAGTCCATATACATAGTCGTGGAACTTCACGACACCGGTCAGAAGAACAAAGAACAAAGAACAAAGAAAATTACAGGTCCTTCGGCCCTCCCAGCCTGCACTGATCCAGATCCTTTATCTAAACCTGTTGCCTATTTTCCGAACTTGGGCCCCAGAGTGTCGTCAGAGAAAGGCCGAGGCACTCCTCTATTTGCGTGTAGCGCTGTCCGTGGGGGTCATTGCCCATGACTCATACACAACGGGGGCCCATGACGAGGCCTCATCACGCTGCAGAAGCACGGCTCCAATTCCAGACTGACTGGCGTCCGTAGAGATTTTAGTCTCCTTGTTCGGATCAAAAAAGGCCAGCACTGGGACCGTGGATAGCTTGGCCTTCAGTTCCCTCCACTCGAGCTCATGGGCAGGGAGCCACTGGAAGTCCGTTGTCTTACGAACCAGGTTCCTGAGGGCCGCGGTATGTGAGGCGTGATTGGGAATAAACTTTCCCAGGAAGTTTACCATGCCCAGGAACCGGAGGACCGCTTTCTTGTCCTCGGGCGTTTTCATGGATGTGCTGGCAGCAATCTTGTCCTCATCCAGTCGCAAAACCAAATGGGAGATATGATCAACCAGGAATTTAATGTCCGACTGGCCAAAAGAGCATTTGGCCCTATTGAGGTGGAGGCCATGCTCGTGAATGCGCTTGAAGACGCGCTTGAGGCGGCTGATGTGTTCCTGCAGGGTGGTGGGCCAGATTATTATGTCGTCGACATAGACACGGACTCCCTTTTATTCCCCCCATCATCTGTTCCATTATTCTGTGGAATACTTCGGACGCTGAGATAATGCCAAATGGCATTCGGTTGTCGCAGTATCTGCCAAAGGACATGTTGAATGTATGCAGCTGTGACTCCCGTATGATATTCCTATTAAGATCTTTAGGATCTATGCACATCCTTAGCTCACCGGACGGTTTCTTCACACAGACCATGGAACTCACCCAGTCGGTCGGTTCCGTGACTCTGGATATGACCCCTTGGTCCTGGAGGTCCTGGAGCTGTTGCTTTAGGCGGTCCTTAAGGGCGCTGCGACTGCGAGGTCGTGTATCGCAGGCGTGGCGTTGGGCTTCAGTAGAATCTTGTATGTATACGGGAGCGTGCCCATGCCCTCGAAGACGTTGTGGTAGTTTTGGATGATGGAGTCGAGTTGCGCTCTGAAGTTGGTGTCAGGAGAGGCAGACACGTCGCTGGGAGAGAGAGAGTGAACCCTCTGCACCAAGTTCAGCAGCTTGCATGCCTACGCACCAAGCAAGGAGGCTTTCGAGGCGGCAACGATCTCAAAAGATAGGACAGCTGTGTGAGCACGGTGTGTCACCTCGAGTTGGCAGGATCCACTGGCAATGATGGCATTCCTATTATAATCAAGCAGTTGGCATGCAGATGGCAGGCTGGACACGGAGGCTGCGAAGGTCAGATGACGCAATGAGATTGGCGGAGGCGCAGTGTCCAGGCGGAACCTCACTGGGGACCGGTTGACCGTAAGGGTGACACACCACTCATCATCCGGATCGATGCTGTGTATTGGGATGGGTTTGGTGCTGCGCTTAGGAGACATCCTGTGCTTGGTTATGATGCCAACTTGGAAGGGGGCTTGCAGGTCATCGCTGTCAAAGTTGGAGGAAAGGTCTGGAACAGGCTCGTTGATTGTAGGCTGAATGCCCCGGACATCCCTGTGAGGCTGGCTGGATCTCCTGAAAGTAGCAGGCTGAGTCGACCTGCATAAAGCAGCATAGTGGCCAAGTTTGCCACACTGCAGGCAGTGTCGGGTCTTCGCTTTAAGTGGGCGGAGCCACAGTTGCCGTACGCCGTTGTGTCAGCACGTTTGTTGTGCCACCGCGCATGCGCGGCGATCCAGCGAGGTGCGTGCCTGCGCAGTACGGTCCTCGACATCACCACGTTCGTTGCGTGTCAGCGCGGGAGCCCGCGAAATGGCCGCCTTCGTCCAGACTTAGGCCCTGGAGAGACTTAATAATCTGGACCCGTTCTGCCTCATGGGGAGCTTGCCGCGCCGTTTCAATGGCCTGGATGCGGGAATATCGCGTGGAGGCGTGCTCATGGAACACGCAGATCTCTATGGCAGTAGACAGGGTGAGCTGTTTTACCTTTAGCAGCTGCTGGCGCAGGGGCTCCGACTGCACACCAAAAACTATCTGGTCACGGATCATGAAGTCAGAGGCGGACCCGTAGTTGCAGGACTGCGCAAGGACATGGAAGTGGGTGATAAAGGACTGGAAAGGTTCGTCCATACCCTGTAGGCGCTGCTGAAATACATATCGTTCGAAGCTCTTGTTTACCTCGACCTCGCAGTGGCTGTTGGACTTTAGGAGGACCGTCTTGAACTTCGATTTATCTTTCCCGTCAGCGAAGGTGAGCGAGTTAAAGATGTGGAGGGCATGGTCCCTGGCTGTGGAGAGGAAGAGAGCAATCTTCCGTGCGTCCGAGGCAGCTTCCAGGTCCATGGCCTCGAGGTATAGCTGGAAGCGCTGTTTAAAAATCTTCCAATTGGAGCCCAGGTTCCCGGTAATGCGGAGGGGCGGCGGCAGGCGAACGGTGACCATACTGCAGGATGGCTGAGGACTGGTGGAAGGCTGATCACTGGTAGATAGGGCTCAGAAGTACTAACATCCCTCAACTACTGGTACCATGAAGTGTTGGGCAGTGTGGACTTGTGAAGCAGACATATGCCACCAACACTGAATAAGGTTCAACACTATTTTATTAAGTACTTGTAAAATAATAGACATACAATAACTGTGGGTTTACACAATGCTAGTTTAACTAGAGACCTGTGCCTGTCCGAACCAGGTGAATCTCTCAGCACGTGGTGTGAGTCTGTACAATACTTGATGAGCTCTTGTGCTTCTCAGAGGCAGCATCCAGAATGAGCGGGAAAAGTGATGCCCTCTGCCTTTATAGTGTTCTAACTGGTGATTGGCTGCGGTGTTTGTGCATGTTGATTTGTCCTAGTGTTTGTCCATCAGTATGTGTCTGCACCATGATATACTGGTGTATATTATGACAGTGTCCTCTGACAGTACTCATCGCTATCCGCAATTCCACCAGCCTCTGTGTCGTACGTACTGATCAGACCAGTTACATTTTCCTCCAAATGATTTATATATACTACGAACAGCAAAGGTCCCAGCACTGATCCCTGCGGAACACCACTAGTCACAGCCCTCCAACTAGAAAAGCACCCTTCCATTGCTACCCTCTGCCTTCTATGACCTAGCCAGTTCACCCTGATCCCGTGTGACTTCACCTTTTGTACCAGTCTACCATGAGGGACCTTGTCAAAGGCCTGACTGAAGTCCATATAGACAACATCCACAGCCCTACCCTCATCAATCATCTTGGAATTACGATGTTGTGGCTATCACAGAAACATGGTTAAAGGAAGGGCTGAATTGGCATCTGAACATTGGATGATATAGATGCTTCAGGTGAGATAAAGGGGGGCTGAGTAGCATTACTGGCTAAGGAGAGTATTATAGCCGTACTGCGCGAGGTCACCTTGGAGGGCTCACACAATGAGGCAATCAGGGTAGAGCTTAGGAACAGGAAATGGGAAATCACAATGTTGGGCATTTATTCCAGGCCCCCCAACTGCCAGCAAGAGATAGAGAAGCAGATAGGTAGAGAGATTTTGGATAAGTGCAGATGCAATAGGGTTGTTGTGGTAGGGGATTTTAATTTCCCCTATATTGACTGGGACTTACTTAGTGCTCGGGGCTTAGATGGGGCAGAGTTTGTAAGGTGTATCCAGGAAGCCTTCTTGATACAATATATAGATAGTCCAACTAGGGAAGGGACAGTACTGCACCTGATATTGGGGAATGAGCCTGGACAGGTGGTTGAGGTTTCAGTGGGGGAACATTTTGGGAGTCGTGACCACAATTCTGCAAGTTATAGGGTACTTTTGGACAGGGATGAGGGTAACCTTTGCGTTAAGGTGCTAAACTGGGGAAAGGCAAATTACGATAACATTAGACAGAAATTGAAGAATTTGGATTGGGTGCGGCTGTTGGATAATAAATCAACATCGGACATGTGGGAGTCTTTCAAGCGACAGTTGATTAGGATTCAGGAAAGTCACGTTGCTGAGACAATGAAGGATAAGTCTGGGAAGTTTCGGGAGCCTTGGATAATGAGGGATATCGTGAACCTCGTCAAAAAGAAAAAGGAGACTTTTGTACGGTCTAGAAGGGTGGGAACAGTCGAAACCCTTGAGGAGTATAAAGAAAGTAGGAAGGTACTGAAGCGGGAAATTAGGAGGGCTAGGAGGGGGTCATAAAAAGTCCTTGGCAAGTAGAATGAATGTGAATCCCAAAGCTTTATATTCATGTGTAAAAAGCAAGAGGGTGGCCAGGGAAAGGTTTGGACCACTTAAGGACAGTGGGGAGAATCTATTTGTTGAGCCATAGTAAATGGGTGAGGTACTAAATGAATACTTTGCATCAGTATTCACTGAAGAAAGGGACTTTGTGGAAGTTGATTCTTGGGGAGGGTATGTGGACAGGCTGGATCATGTTAACATTGAAAAGGATGGCATTGGGGCTTTTAAAAGATATGAAGGTAGATACGTCTCCTGGGCAAGATGGGATTTAAGCCAGAACACTGAGGGAAGCAAGGGAGGATATTGCTGGGGCCTTGACTATCATCTTTGTATCCTCATTGGCTACAGGTGAGATCCCAGAGGACTGGAGAATAGCTAATATGGAACCGCTGTTTAAGAAAGATAGCAGGGACTTCTGGTGACGGCGGGCAGGAGGCAGCCGCACACATGAGGGCTCCTGCTCAGGAATAGGAATTTTGGTGTTTTAACGCCCGGTCCCGGGGGGCAACGGAGACTGAAAAGGCTGTAAGAAGGCACAGGGAGGAGAAATGTCCAAGTTTGGGAGAAGAAACGGCCGTGAAAAAGGGGGTTAACGGAAGTCCGCTGGGGAGTGAAAAGGTCAGTACAGGAACTGTAAGGAAAGCGGAGGCTGGAGCACCAGGGAAGGCCACATCGTTCACAGCAGAAGAAATGACCAAGGTGATGGCTGTGGAACTTGAAAACCAGTTCACAAAACACATGGAAGCGATGAAAAAGGAGATGGGGGCGGTATTAAAAGTGCTGGTGGAGGAGGCGATTGCCCCGGTGAAGGCGGTGGTATCAAGCGCAGCGGCGGAGGTGCAGGAGCGAGGTGAGACGCTGAAGGAAGTGGAAGAGGCATTATTGCAGCACAGTGATCAACTCACCTCGATGGGGAAGGAGTTGCGGAGGGTGATAGAGACCAACAAGGGCCTGCGAGCCAAAATGAAAGAACTGGAAAACAAATCCAGACGACAGAATCTGAGGATTGTCAGTCTACCCGAAGGGGTGGAAGGCCCGAGGCCGACGGAATATTTTGCCACGATGTTGGTGAAGCTATTGGTCGGGTATAAATTCTGAAGAAAATGTGAAAATGGAGAATAAAAATATTTATTAAAAAAAAGAAAGGTAGCAGGGATAATCCTGGAAACTATGGGTCAGTGAGCCTCACGTCGGTAGTAGGTAAATTATTGGAGATAATTCCCAGGGACAGGATTTATACCCATTTGGAAACAAATGGACTCATAAGCGATAGACAGCATGGTTTTGTGAAGGGGAGGTCACGCCTCACTAACTTGATCGAGTTTTTTGAGGTGACAAAGATGATTAATGAGGGGATGGCGGTGGATGTTGTTTACATGGACTTCAGTAGAGCCTTTGACAAGGTGCCTCATGGCAGACTGGTACAAAAGGTGACGTCACACGGGATCAGAGGTGAGGTGGTAAGATGGATACAGAACTGGCTCGGTTACAGAAGGCAGAGGTTGCAGTAGAAGGGTATTTTCTGAATGGAAGGTTGTGACTAATGGTGCTCCACAGGGATCGGTGCTTGTGCCTCTGTTATTTGTAGTATACATAAACGATTTGGAGGAAAATGTAGCCAGTCTGATTAGGAAGTTCGCAGCTGACACCAAGGTTGGTGGAGTGGCAGATAGTGCTGAGGATTGCCAGAAGATACAGCAGGACATAGATAGGTTGGAGACTTGGGCAGAGAAATGGCAAATAGAGTATAATCCGAACACGCACCAACAGATTCAAAATCAGCTTCTTCCCCACTATTACTCCTGTATGACCTTCATCTGGACTGAACTGATCTCTCCATGCATGTTCTCTAATGAGTAGTTCCACGAGTAGTTCCACACTCCATTTACTTCACCCGATGTCTATGCATTTACATTGTGTATCTGTCGTAGTCCTATGTTTAGCATGTATGCAACAATCTGTTTCGACTCTACGCAGAACAAGACTTTTCACTGTACCTCAGTACACATGACAATAAATCCAAAATCCATCTGGGCCCACACTTATGAACACATGAAGAGTAAGAAGCCTCTCTGAGCCTCCTGCGTGTGTGTGTGTGTGTGTGTGTGTGGGGGGGGGGGGGGGGGGGGGGGGGGGGGGTTCAGTCATCATGAGTTTTTTTACTGCAAAACTCACTCCATGCTCATGTGTTGCCTCTTGATTTTTTCCCTGCCATACAAACTTGCGGTGTAATTCTTTAATGAAACAGCTTTGAGAAAGTTTAGTTTCTTGCTGTGCGGCAACATCCACAATAAGCCTTCTAAGTTCTTTGTTGATTACATCTGCCTTACATGCATCATCATTAGAATGCAGTGCCTTCGGTAAAATTAAGACATGTGATCCTTACATTCCAGCCTGTGATGCAAAGACTGGTGTCTTCCTTGTTGAAGTTGTTATAACCCACATGGGACTCATTCAGCTGGGGATGGTCATTCCCTAGTGCTGACTGGGCTGTGAGTTAACCAGTACTAGTATGTCAGATCAGCTTTCACCAGGGTAGAGGGGTCTGAAGTGTTGGCTAATGTAGACTTGAGAGATGGACAGACACTTCCAACACTGATGAAGGTTCAACTCAATTTTATTAACTATTTCTAACTAACTAACACACGATGACTGTGGGTCTAAATGATGTTAACTTAAACTAGAGACCTAAGCCTTGTCCGAATCAGTTGATTCTCTCAGCATGTGGGTCATTGCAGGCACAGTCGGAATCAAGGTCTAGAGTAGGTTCACTGATGGCAGGCTGGATAGCCCTGACATCTCTGTGGAGCTGGGTGGACCTTCGAAAAACAGCAGGCAGGGAATATCTGCACATTGCAGTGTAGTGGCCTTGTTTGCCACACTGCAGGCAGCATCGGGACTTTGCGGGACGTTGCCGCTTTAAGTGGGCGTGAGAATGTGAAGCAGGGAAGTGAGGATGTGAAGCAAGGGTTAATAGCCAGAAACAGAAAGAGCCAGGTGGGACATCACAAATTAAACGAATATGTAAGAATATGTTATTGAAGCCATTGCAGGATGTTCAAAGTAAGGGAGTGTGACTATAAGCCACACAGCCTTGAGAAACAAGGCGAATGGCCGGATGATGAGATATGAAATATGGAGGCCGCTTGCAATTATAACTACCATTTACCAATTAAGCTACTAATTAGGCTAAAGCTGCTACATTATCATATGCCAATAGATAACTTCAAGGTTTGTAAAATCATGTATTGGAATTATTGTAATAACCAATGTAAGAGCCATTTATAAATCATGGCGGACACCTGGTGTTTTGCTAAATTGCTATACGCTTTTGTGCCAATAGACAACCGCAAAATGTCTACCTCAATGTCTGTAAGATTATGTATTGAAAATATGACAATAACAAATTAATCATGTCATGTACTAAACATTTGATAAAAACAAGCTGTAATCTGTATTGGGGCAAGCTCAAGTGAATGTAAGAGACAACCCCTTAAAAAACATATAAAGGAAAGGTGCTTTGAGCAAGACTTTGGCACTCTCAGAGAGGTGGTTCTTTGGAATACCTAGAGAGCGGCCCCGATCGTAATAAAGAATATCTGAAGTACGGACGTGTTCGAGATCGTTTCTTCCGGACTGAGAAACAAGTGAATTAGATTCACATTCACAGGCGGAGCCGCAGTTGCCGTATGCCGGAGCATCAGGACGTTCGTCGCACCACCGCACATGCGCGGGGAGCTCCAGCGTAGCGCGCCCCTGCACGAAGCGGTCGGTGACATCAGCATGCTCGCTGCGTGTAAGTGCGGGTCTCCGCGAAAAGCGTGCGAAATGGCCGCCATCGTTCAGATCCAGAGCCTGAAAAGATTTAATCATTTGGACCCGTTCTGCCTCGTAAGGGGCTTGCCGCGCTGTTTCAGCAGTCTGGATGCAGGAGTAGCGCAAGGAGGCATGTTCATGAAGTACACAGGTCTCAATGGCCGTGGAGAGAGTGAGCTGCTTTACTTTTAGTAGCTGCTGGCGCAGGGGCTCAGATTGAACACCAAAAACAATCTGGTCACGGAGCATGGAGTCAGAGGTGGACCCGCAGTTGCAGGACTGCGCAAGGACGCGGAGGTTGGTAATGAAGGACTGGAAAGGCTCGTCCTTACCCTGAATTTGCTGCTGAAACATGAATCTCTCGAAGCTCTCGTTGACCTCGACTGCGCAGTGGCTGTCGAACTTCAGAATTATGGTCTTGAACTTTGATTTGTCTTCCCCCTCATCGAAGGTGAGCGAGTTGTAAATGTGCAGAGCGTGGTCACCGGCTGTGAAGAGGAAGTGAGCAATCTTCCGTGCGTCCAAGGCAGCTTCCAGGTCCCTGGCTTCGAGGTACAGCTGGAAGCACTGTTTGAAAAGTTTTCAGTTCGAGCCCAGATTCCTGGCAATGCGGAAAGACGGCGGTGGTGGGCGAACGGAGTCCATTCTGTAGGATGGCGCGAGACTGGTGGAAGGCAGATCACTGAAAGGTAGGTCTCAGAAGTGCGAGCATCCCTCAACTCCTGGTATGAAGTGTTGGCTAGTGTAGCCTTGAGAGATGAACAGACACTTCCAACACTGATGAAGGTTCAACTCAATTTTATTAACTACTTCTAACTAACTAACACACGATGACTGTGGGTCTAAATGATGTTAACTTAAACTAGAGACCTAAGCCGTGTACGAACCAGTTGATTCTCTCAGCATGTGTTGTGAGTCTGTGCTGGGCTGGATGAGTTCTTGTTACACTGAGAGGCAGCACCCAGAATGAGCGGGAACTGTGGCGCCATCTGCCTTTATAGTGTGTGTATTCTAACTGGTGATTGGCTGCGGTGTTTGTACATGTTGATTGGTCCCCGTGTGCGGCCATCAGTGTGTGCCTGCACCATGATATACTGGTGTATATTATGACAGGGTCAATTACGAGAGGGCATAGGTTTAAGGTGTGAGGGGCAAGGTTCAGAGATGTACGAGGCAAGTTTTTTACACAGAGGGTAGTGGGTGCCTGAAATGAAAATGAGAATTGCTTCGTGTCACAAGTAGGCTTCAATGAAGCGCATCACCTCCATACTCCCAGAACACCTTGACCCACCACAATTCGCATACCGTTGCTACCGGTCCACAGCAGAAGCCATTTCCCTGGCCCTACACTCATCTCGAGAGCATCTTGACAACAAGGACTCCTACATCAGACGCCTATTTATTGACTACAGCTCCGCCTTCAATACCATAATCCCAGCCAAGCTCATATCAAAGCTCCAAAACCTAGGACATGGCTCTCCACTCTGCAACTGGATCGTCGATTTTCTGACCAACAGACCACAATCAGTAGAATGAACAATAACACTTCCTTCACAATAGTCCTCAATACCGGGGCCCTGCAATGCTGCGTACATAGCCCCCTCCTCTACTCTCTGTACACACACGACTGCGTTGCGAAATTTGGTTCCAACTCCATCTCCAAGTTTGCTGACGATACGACCATAGTGGGCCGGATCTCGAATAACGACGAGTCAGAATACAGGAGGGAGATAGAGAACCTAGTGGAGTGGTGTAACGACAACAATCTCTCCCTCAATGCCAGCAAAACTAAAGAGCTGGTCTTTGACTTCAGGAAGCAAAGTACTGTACACACCCCTGTCTACATCAACGGGGCAGAGGTGGAGATGGTTAGCAGTTTCAATTTCCTAGGGGAGCACATCTCCAAAAATCTGCCCTGGTCCACTCACGTCGACGCTATCGCCAAGAAAGCACAACAGCGCCTATACTTCCTCAGGAAACTAAGGAAATTCGGCATGTCCACATTAACCCTTATCAACTTTTACAGATGCACCAGAGAAAGCATCCTATCTGGCTGCATCACAGCCTGGTATGGCAACTGTTCGGCCCAGTACCGCAAGAAACTTCAGAGAGTTGTGAACACCGCCCAGTCCATCACATGAACCTGCCTCCCATCCATTGACTCCATTTACACCTTCCGCTGCCTGGGGAAAGCGGGCAACATAATCAAAGACCCCTCCCACCCGGCTAACTCACTCTTCCAACTTTATCCATCGAGCAGGAGATACAGAAGTCTGAGAACACGCAAGAACAGACTGAAAAACAGCTTCTTCCCCACTGTTACCAGACTCCTAAATGACCCTCTTATTGACTGACCTCATTAACACTACACCCTGTATGCTTCATCCGATGCCGGTGTTTCTGTAGTTACATAGTATACCTTGCGTTGCCCTATTATGTATTTTCTTTTATTCCCTTTTCTTCCCATGTACTTAATGATCTGTTGAGCTGCACGGAGAAAAATACTTTTCACTGTACCTCGGTACATGTGATAATAAACAAATCCAATCCAATCCAATCCAATGAAGTTCCTGTGAAAAGCCCCTGGTCGCCACATTCCGGTTCATGTTCGGGGAGGCTGGTACAGGAATTGAACCGCGCTGCTGACCTGCTTTGGTCTGCTTTAAAAGCCAGCTCTTTAGCCCAGTGCTAAACCAGCCCTGGAACTCGCTGCCGGAGGAGGTGGTGGAAGCAGGGACAATAGTGACGTTTATGGGGCATTTACATGAATAGGATGAGAATAGAGGGATACGGACCCCGGAAGTGTAGAAGATTTTAGTTTCGACGGGCAGCATGGTCGGCGCAGGCTTGGAGGGCCGAAGGGCCTGTTCCTGTGCTGTACTTTTCTTTGTTCTGTAGCAGTTGACAGAAAGGAGTTTGCTGTTTGCTTCATTGGTGACGAGGATGAATTGGAGAACTCGGCTGCCTCCCCCCAAATTCTTTTTTAAGAATGTGGACCATGGAACAGTCCTATCGATGCTGCGAGACTCTTTCTCGGAGACTGTATAGAAACGGCAGGTGAGCGCCGGGCTGGACTGATGGCGGTTTGTGGAGCATGTGTGCTGGGAGAGGTCTGTAGTCTGATGTATCCGGCAGTACCTAAAACGACACCGTCAGTGCAGCTACTGGTGATGGTCGCTCAACGTTTTCATCCATTTCCATTTGTGGCCCTTTCGTGATGCCGGCTTGCTGTGGCAGAATGGTTTACTGGGGAGTTCTTATTGGAGTTTGCTGCAACCCTTTTGGAATGTTGTTTGGGTTTGTGAGTGTTGCGTTGATTTCGAAAGACTTCTCTGCGATGGTTGGGACTGCGAGATGGACTACAGTGGCATTTTACATGGGTACTCCTGCTTGCTGCGTGGCTGCAAGGTTTGTGCTTGCCGACTCTGATGGGGTATGTGGACCCTGTGTTTTTTTTGTGATGTGTCTGTCAAGGCCTTGGGTTGATGGGTCAGATGCCATGGTACACACCGTCCCCAGGCCCAGCTGTTAGCAGCTTCACCCTTTGTGCGGTTGGTGGGGTGTTAGGCTGGGCATAATGTTTGGCAGAGTGTGCACCAGTCCGTTTTTGATGTGCCTTGTTTGGTCCAAATTTTCTTTCTTTATCGTTGTCATCTGCCTATTGTGATATGTTGTTCCGGTTTTTGTCCTTTGTTCTCCTTAGTTTCTTTTCTCCGTCATCTCCTCCATGGTCATTTTTGAGCGAGCTTTCGGATTTTGGGGGAGGGTAGTCATAATCCGCATGGGATTCATCCAGCTGGGGATGATTGTTTCCTTCTGCTATTATGTTGAATAAAGTCTTTCTTGTAAACGCCTCAAACTCCCCTTTACTGTTTGCTTCAGTTGTCTTGTCTATCAGGGGATGACGCTCTAAACCCCAGTTCAATGCGTACCCATTGAAGCAAACAGACCATGGTAGGACAACACTGATCTGACTGGGCTGCCCAGCTGGAGGTGAATGATAGCTATCCAGTGAGATGCGGTGATCTCTCTGACCATCGGAAGTAATGCCTGGCTCTTATGCTACACCCCAATCAAGTGAGATCTTATAACCAGTAACTGTTTCTTCCCTTTATGTGTCAAGATTAAACCACAAAGTTGGAGTGTCCTCTCAAGGGCACAAGCCTGGACAAATAGCCAGGAAAGAATACAACCAGTACTGTTTGGCACCAACCCTGCTGTAGCAGTTACCAGAAAGCTGTCTGATGGATAGCATATTGCCTCGGCTGGACACCACTCTGGATCTTCTGTCAGTGTTTGCTCCCTTCGCCTTATTCCCTCTTGAGGCACCCACAAGGCAGTGGACCCATACTCGTGGGTCTGGTTTGAGGTACTAGGGTATAACCACACACTCGTGGGCCTGTATGCCATTTACCTGGGTCTAGCACTCCTCTGAATTCCCTTTGGTTTTGCCTGGGACAGTGAGGTGCCCGGTTTACTTATGTTGCCACTGTGAGACACTATATAGTGTTTGTTGATGAGGAGGGTATGTATTGTCAGGAGAGACGTATGCACCTGGTTCTCTTCACAACGGTTAAACTGCTAGCCAGCAATGAGAGCCGAAAGTAAGAGATGGAGTGTCAACTGATCAAGTCACATCATCTACTGTGCTAACAAACTTGATACATGCATCAACTGGGGAGAGACACATACTTTGAATCAATCATGCAAATTTGGGAGGGACACAGCAAAATTCCAAGTTTGTAATTATGTGGTTGGAGCATCTATTTGGAAGATGACCTGTTTCGTGATGAATAACTGCAATGTCCAAGTTTAAGTTGAAAGAAAATACAGTGCTTACATTATGCTCTCCATGTCTCAGGGCCCTCTGGCATTTCACAGCCTTTTTGAAATAGAAAATTAGAAATCAAGTTTGAAACTCCCGTAGTTGACTGCACTGTTGGATGGGCCATTTGTTTTGGATGAGATGTTAAACTGAGACCCCATCTGCCTGCTTGGGTGGATGTTCCCGTGTAACTACTTTAAAGTTGAGCAGAGAAGTCATCCCCGGTGACTTGGCTAATATTTATCCCTCAATCAACAGCACAAAAAAACAAGACTACCTGGCTAACTATACGCTGGTTTTTCTTGTGTTGCAGCATGGCATCAGCAATTGCATATATATGGGGCTCCAGTCATTATCACAGTGCTGTTTGTGAGAGATTACTGTGCACAAATTGGCCGCAAATTCTCCTTCAGTACAACAACGAATACACGTCAAAGAGTACATCTTTGGCTGGAAAGCACTTTGAGACATCTGGTGGTCATGAAAAAGTGCGATATAAATGCAAGTTTTTCTTTCATTCCAATTTTTAAAAAACATAAAATTCTCACGGTGGAATGAGATGAAACACAGCTTGATTCTTGTTGGTACTTGTCATGGCATTCATCTCTAATTATTGTAACATGTTGTGTTACTGTGTTCAGAATAATGTTACTAATTAAATGTAATGTAAATGTCGTCGCAATACCAGAGGCTGCTTTCTCCCCTTTGAGAGCTGGCTGGCGGTGATTTAACCCCCACACCTCAGGTGAGGGGCCAGTTGGTCCTTCATGAATAACCTCAGCCAGTACAGGAATTGAACCCATGCGGTTGGCGTCCCTATGCTTCACAAACGCTGTCCAGCCATCTGAGCTAACCTGCCCCTGTTACTAAATACTAAACTAATAAGAACTGTTCTAATGAAAGGCTATCTTGACCTGAAACATGAACTTAGCAGAGCAGGAGTTTTCAAAGTGCGGGTCATGGTCACGGGCGGGTGTCGTGAGGGTCCTGGAGCAATCGGTCGTGGCGGTCCCGATTGCAGGAGAAACGCCCACGGCCGTTTCCGGCATTTAAATTGAGAATGGCAGCTGCTGTCACCTTTTAAATAAGAAGGAAATAAGGCTGTGAGCAGTTTTCCGGCCAGAAGCTGCAGTCGTGAGCAGGTCACACAACCTGCATGTACACTTGAAAACAAGTGCAAATATGTGCATGCTTTTAGCACCAAATCATGGAGAACAGCTTCTTCCACTAACTAGCTGCTGGTAAGCAAGGCAAGAGGACTGTGAAGAAGAATCATATAAATAAAAGAAAGCCAGAGACACAAATCGGCAGTGTACCTACAGGCCAGGATCTCACAACTGAATCTGTTAGAGAGAGTATCACAGGGGAGTCCAGGGCAGTACAGAGAAGTGTTAGTGTTAGCTCTGTGCAGAGCTCCAGGGCCTCTGGTTAACAGCCTACAAAGAAGAAACTTAACTCAGAACAAAGCAGTCTAAAGATGATTTCTTGAGGTATGGTTTTCTCAATTGTGCCAATGCAAATATGGATGCAAATCCCATATATGAGGGATTTACTGGCAACTGAGGGGTTAAATTTCAGATTTTGAAAAAGAAGTGGAGGATGAAAAAGTCCTTTTGAGGTTGAGACCCTAGAAGTAAGTTATTGATTTATAGCTGCCTCCAAATGAAAAGACTATGCTGCCGCACCTGACCTGTGATGCCACATTAAAAACACACCAAAACCCCATGAGGGTGTCAGCATTCTGGATTCACATCTCCCAAGAGTATTCAGTGCTGAATAAAACATGCATTTTGTTGCTATTTCCCATGGGCGGCACGGTAGCACGGCGGGTAGCACTGTTGCTTCACAGCACCAGTGTCCCAGGTTCGATTCGCGGCTTGGGTCACTGTCTGTGTGGAGTCTGCATGTTCTCCCTGTGCCTGTGTGGGTTTCTCCAGGTGCTCCAGTTTCCTCCCACAAGTCCCGAACCACGTGCTATTAATAATTTGGACATTCTGAATTCTCCCTCAGTTTGCCCGAACAAGCGTCAGAATGTGGCGACGAGGGGCTTTTCACAGTAACTTAATTGCCGTGTTAGTGTAAGCCTACTTGGGACAATAAAGATTATTACTATTCACGACAATCTACATGTGCGAGGTTAGATTTTCTGTTCTCACAAAGATGAAGGCAGCACAAAGAAACTGGCTGAAGTCTGAACCTGATAAGCACATTGGCCTCTGGTCCTTTGAAGTGGATTGGATTGAGATCATGTGGACCAAGCAGGCTCTCCTTTTGCATTAAAGATAAGTGAACATGGCATGTGCCGCAAAAGTCAGCCAGCGTGGGTCACAAAGGTTGGCCGGTTGGCAAAAGCGGGCGCTGAGAAAAAACATTTGAAAAACACTGTAGTAGAGCATCACCACCTTCACTATATAGACATGTGTTCTTCCACATGATTATGCAAACAACAAAGAGATGAATGGCCAGTTGATGTACTTGATGTTGGTTAAAGGTGATGCCCAGGACATTAAGAAAAGTTTCAGCTCAAATAGTGCAACTGGGTCTTTAATGTCCAGCTGGCCCTATGAATTGGGCATATGGGCATATTAAATCTCATTGAAAAGATGGCATTTCTAACAATACAGCAGTCTCTTAGTCATTTTTGAGTTATTTGCTTAAGTCCAGGAGTGTGGTTTGAATACACAATCTCCTGACTTGGAAGTGTGATGCTGTCAAAGGACCCAAACGTGAACGGATTACCAACTGAGCCAAGATAGCATTACCAAACACTGCCTGAGTACCAGTAACAATCAGCCCAATGTTAGTTTGACACTGGGTGAAACCTCTGAATGCAATGTTTCGGAGAGAGTGTTACATCTAATGCCAAATAAGTTAACTCATTCAAAAATGATCTTGGCAACAGATAAACTAAAAGCATGTGGCCAGAGGCATTGACTTGTGCAGTTTGAGGGGCTCCCCTGCTGTTCAATAATTCATGAACACAGAGGTTGGCAAAAGCTTCTTGACAATCGGTCATGCCCAGCCTGGTATGCGTATAAGAGGTGCAAAGTTTTTTGACCCGACTGAATGCCCAGATGACGGGAATGGCTTTTGGACCGTAATGTTGATAAATTAAATGCTGTGTTGAGAAATTTGTACCTATTAGCAATAACAACCCAAAGCCAGATGGGAAAATAATTCATAGTGTAATTATTGTCCATTTTTTAAAAATCCAGTCAATGTGAAGTTTATTACCAGCAAGGACTGGAATGTCGGTGAAGGACATCTGATGATGTAATTTGCAATATTGTGTGTAGTATTGGCCATCCTACCTACAAAGTGACATTGATGTGTTGGAGAGAGTTCAGAGAAGAGCAACAAAAATGACTGAGGAACATAAGTCTGTGATTTATGAGGACAAACTCTGAATTGCATTTGTTTTCATTAGAGAAAATATTGAAAAGGTGCATGATCCAGATCTTTATTATGCTAAGAGCTGTAGGTAATTGAGCTGAAATTTGGTTAGCTAATGTTGGTTACGAGAACCAAGAACTGGAGGACATAAGTATAAACTATTCAGGCAAGATGATGTATTGGGAAGTGTTATAACACCCTGGGCTAGTGCACAGTCAAATCCAGCCCCACTTGACCCTGAGTCGCAACACAATTGAAATTAACAAATAATTCTTAGAAAATATCCAAAGTCTTTGACCCTTGGCTGCTCAACAACTACAGTCACCAGATTTGTAAATATAAACACAATTAATTTTTATTAATAACAATAACTATAATTAAATATGCAGCAATTCTCACTGGTTAACTATGATCTAATTCCTAAACCCCACCCTTAAATCACCCCCCACCCTCTACACAAGACAGAAAAATAAACACAGAGGGGAAAAGGAGAGTGTCAACATAATGATGGAAGTAGAACATAGAACATTACAGCACAGTACAGGCCCTTCGGCCCTCGATGTTGCGCCGACCTTTGAAACCACTAAAGCCCATCTACACTATTCCCTTATCATCCATATGTTTATCCAATGACCATTTAAATGTCCTTAATGTTGGTGAGTCCACTAAGAAGGATAATAGTCTCGGCTTTGAGTTCAAGGTTTTTGCTTTCAATCTGTAATGGTTTCACTATGGATTCATCCAGGTCTCAAGAACTTCTCTGCCGATTCAGAAATCAGCAGGAGGCAGCATTTCTGAGGAAAGAGAGAGATAGACACTCACAACTGCTCCTCTCAGCATCCAGGATCCGACTCATACTTCCAGCATCCTCTGAAAACTCGAGTAGGACCCAGTCACCACCTGTCGCAGGGCAAAGTACGGCCTTTTGCAAATTTATTGACCACCAGCCAACCAATCAAACCAAATCCTTCCAACCTCTTGGGTGCCAAAAAGTCTGAGTTCTGCTGCTCTCCAATAGCGCAGTGTGCTATTTTACAACTTTTAAGTTTCTCGCTTCTGCTCGACTTAAAGGTGTATGCCCATTAAACATCCATGGGTCAAAACTCAAAACCACAAAGTAAAATAAATGGAAAATAAGGGGATCAACAGAAAGGGTTCTCACAGACCTCCCTCCCTAAACGAAATGACACATCAAGGCATGGATGTTTCATTATGAGGTATGCAAGGCATAAATCACAAACACATATCCATTCATTCATCCTCATTATATAAGTTGTCTTCCCAGTTCTTGCATCAGACACAATTAACTATTATGGAGTAGACAGTCAGAGACTTTTGCCCCGGGTGGAACAAACCATTGCAAGGGGACATAAATTTAAGGTAAATGGTGGAAGATATAGGGGGGATGTCAGAGGTAGGTTCTTTACCCAGGGAGTAGTGGGGGCATGGAATGCACTGCCTGTGGAAGTAGTTGAGTTGGAAACGTTAGGGACCTTCAAACGGCTATTGGATAGGTACATAGATTAGGGTAGAATAATAGAGTGTAGATTAATTTCTTCTTAAGGGCAGCATGGTAGCATTGTGGATAGCACAATTGCTTCACAGCTCCAGGGTCCCAAGTTCGATTTCGACTTGGGTCACTGTCTGTGTGGAGTCTGCACATCACAGGAGTGACTGCAGAATATAATGTTACAGTTATACCAAGGTGTAGAGAAAAGATCAACTTAATACGAGGAAGGTCCATTCAAAAGTCTGATGGCAGCAGGGAAGAAGCTGTTCATGAGTCGGTTGGTACGTGACCTCAAACTTTGGTAAATGTTTCCTGATGGAAGAAGGTGAAAGAGAGTATATCCGGGGTGCATGGGGCCCTTAATTATGCTGGCTGCCTTTCTGAGGCAGCGGGAATTATAGATGGAATCAATGGATGGAAGGCTGGTTTGCGTGAAGGACTGGGCTACATTCACAACCTTTTGTAGCTTCCTGCGGTCTTGGGCAGAGCAGGCTCCATACCAAGCTGTGATACCACCAGAAAGAATGCTTTCTATGGTGCATCGGTAGAAGTTGGTGAGAGTCGTAGCTGACATGCCACATTTCCTTAGTCTTCTGAGAAAGTAGAGTCATTGGTGAGCTTTCTTAACTATAGTGTCGGCGGGCATCACGGCAGCCTAGTGGTTAGCACAACCACCTCACGGCATAGGGGGAGCAGGCAGGTTGTTGGTGATCTGTACACCTAAAAACCTGAAGCTCTCGACCCTTTCTACTGCGTTCCCATTGATGTAGACAGGGGCATGTTCTCCACTATGCTTCCTGAAGTTGATGACAATCTCCTTCATTTTGTTGACATTGAGGGAGAGATTACTATCATCGCACCAGTTCACCAGATTCTTTATCTCTGTCTCGTCATTGTTTGAAATCCGACCCACTACGGTGGTGTCATCAGCAAATTTGAAACCCAAGTTGGAGGGGAATTTGGCCACACAGTCATAGGTGTTTAAGGACCATAGTAGGAAGCTGCGGACACAGCCTTATGGGGCACCGGTGTTGAGGATGATCGTGGAAGAGGTGTTGTTGCCTATCTTTACTGATTGTGGCCTGTGGGTGAGAAAGCTCAGGATCCAGTCGCAGAGGGAGGAGCCGAGGCTCCTGTTATAGGGGGCTCGGTGGGAGAAAGGGTGGTGGCGGCAGACAGGAAAGGGATGTTGAGACTGCAACCAGATCAGCCATTAGTTTATTGAATAGCAGAGCAGACTCGAAGGGCCAAATGGCCTATTCCACTTCTCTGTGCTCAAGCAAGTACAGAAACAGGGAAAGGGAGGATAGGGAAAAACAAAAGGCAAGGTCTGTGATGGAGAGGGTGGTTTGGATAGATTGACTAATTGGCAGGAATAATGTTGCAAGGCAACATGAGATGGTAATGGGATAAGGAAATTAAAAGTTGGCCAGAACAGTGTTTTTCAAACTTTTTTCCTGGAACCCACTTTTACCAACCGGACCTTTGCGACACACCATTTTTGCTTACTTTTAATGTGACAGGTGAGCCTGCTTGGTCCTCACGATCTCAGTTACTGTGTCATTCCATTTTACATTTCTGCCCAGGACCTGAGCTGATGATTTAAGTTCTCGCTGCATCCTTTGAAACAAATCAAGAAGTTTGTCCTGGAACTCGCCACGCTTAGTCTTCAAATGCCTTTGAAGTTTTGAGGGTTTAAAACTTTCATTTGCCATTACTTCCCTGCATATACCACACTGGGACTGCACTGGGACAATTAACAAAGCCATACCTCGAGAAATCATCTTTAGATTGCTTTGTTCCCAATTTAAGTTTCTTCTTAGTAAGCTGTTCACCAGAGGCTCTGGACCTCTGTATATAGCTCACATTAGCACTGCTTTTTCCTGCCACATGGACTCCTCTGAGCAGCTCACACTAGCACTGCTTTGTCCTGCCGCGCAGATTCTCCTGGGCAGTTCACATTAGCACTGCCTTGCCTGCCGTTGATTCTCCTGAGTCGGTCTCTCCAGCAGATTCAGTTGTGAGATCCTGGCCTGTTTGTGTCTTTGGCCCTTTCTTCCTTAAAACAAATCCTTCCTCAGTTATTCACAGTCCTGTTGCTTGTTTGCTTGCAGCTAAAAAAAAATGGAGGAACCTCCATTTTGCGACAAAAGCACAGACGTGCAGGGCGTGTGACATTAGTGTACATGCCAGGAAGGTGGCCTGCTCTCTGCTGCCGCTTCTGGCGGGAAGACTGCATCGTTCACATTTAAAACCCACTTGCAGCTGGCATTCTCAACTTAAAAGTAGGTCGCTGTTGGCATTCTTCAAAGCTGATCATAGCCGTTGGGTGCTTCTCCAGCTATTGGGAATGCCGCGACCCATCGCTCCGCGCCTCTTCCGACACCCGCCTGCGACCCACCCACTGGTCATGACCCGGAGTTTGAAGAACACCCTGATCTCGAGGAGGTGTAGATGGAATGATTAACCACAGCTGCTGTCCAAACAAAATGAAGCACAGGTTATGATTTGAAAGTGTTGAATTCAGAAGGATGTAAAGTGACTAATTGAAAGATGAATTGCCAGTCCTTGAGCTAACACTGAGCCCTATTGAAATCGTGCAGGAGGCAGAGATATCAGAATGAGCAAAGTCAACTTATAGGCTGAAATCTTCCAGGCCTTCCTGCTGGAGGGATCTTCTGCTCCTGTTGATGGCGACCCTCCGCGGCGTGACCCCCAGCGGTGGAGGCTGCAAGGCATGCAAATCTCCGTAGACATTGGTAGGATCCGAAGATCTCACCACCAGCCAATAGTGGGCTGACTCTGTCGCTGAAAAATATGCTGCGGGGTGGCCAGAAAATCCCACCCATATGGAAGAAATCATGTTGCGGTTTCTGTCAGCCTTTTTGGAGGGAGGTGAAATCTGCAAACAATTTTGGAGACCTGGCATTGAAATGTTTTGTGCATACCAGATATTTGGACTCTTTCCTCCACACATCTGCCCCCCCCCCCCACCCCAGACCCAAACCACCAACGCCTTGCAACCCCAACCCTGGAGAAAACTCTGTGGATGATGTATTTGGGCAGGAGGAAGGAGGGGGTGGGGTTAATAGAAACAGCTCTGTTTATCTCTTACCACATGTCAGTAAACAGAAGTTATTTTGAATTGGTTTTAAAGAATAAGTGATGGCATATTTTTTCCAACTCCTCCATTTTTGTGTGACCAAATGTTACTAATAATCCACAGCAAACTCAAGTTAGGATTGACTCAGAAGGTTAATTTATTTCACACATTTAAAATCTATGAAAGGACTATCCGTACTTACCATTCCACATACACACAGTAAAAGTGGGATAGAAAGGATGTTTACAATATAAAGATACAGAAAACTGAATATTATTTCACAAGTTCCAGAGTCCCAAAGTCAGAATCCATTGAGGAATTCTTTCACATTGGCATTGAGTTCGCTGGCTGTAAGACACAATTTTCAGCTGGTGTTGATGTCACAAGATGAAGGAGGGACGCAGAGATTGAATCAGTTCTGTCGGCAATGGTACAAAATCTTCCAGCTGAGTCAGTTAGATGGATCAGTTGTCCTCTCTGGACAGAGCTGGCTTCTTTGTCAGTTAGACAGTAAAATAACAAACTGCCACAGACTTCCAGTGGCGGTCATGGAGTGACTGGTCGCATATTTGATAGCTTCTGTTCAAGGTGGATTTTTTCGATATATTCCCTGCCGGATGTGGGCAAAAGGTACAGTAGGGCCTGGGGAAGGTAATATTCCTCTGGTGTGGCTGGTGGATGGATTCACGGACAAGGAGTGGTGCAAGAAAGAAAGAGCAGCGGGAGCAGGAACGTCTTTGTGGTGCGCCACAAGAAAAGATGGTGGAGGACTCGGGGGACATGCTGCCTGCCCAGTGATCGACGAAGCAGCTGGTAGGGTTCCTGAATAATAAGTTTCAGCGACAGAGGAAAGAGGCTCTGGAAGACCTAGCCAAGATGGTGGAACTGCTGAGATCTGGGATCGGGCGAGTGGAGCAGAGGCTGGAGTCCCAGGGTCTGGTGATCCAGCAAGTGGAGGAGGCTGTGGGGGAGCACGAAGAGCAGTTGGCCTCATTGGTGGTGGAGTAGGGGCTGTATTAATGACTGGGGGTCCCAATTGGGCTGAGGGAGGTGATGGATATAATGGGGACAATGCATGCAGGAAAGGCTCTAGGGCCGGCTGATTCCCAGCAGAGTCATAAAATGTAATTTTTTCAGGAAGGTTAATGGGCTGATTTCCGGGAAGGCGGGAGGTGAGGAAGAGTTGCCGTCAGGGGAGCAAGGCGGGCGTGGTTGTTGGTTGTTTACTGAATTATTTGGTTGTTCTTCTGATTCTTTTTGTACATACGAAAATGTCTTCCATAAAGATATTTTTTAAAAAAAATAAGAAACTGCCACATGCAGCCCAGAAATGTAATGTTAAACTCTTCCAAGAGCCAGAGTCGTTGGTCATATGACCTTCCTCCTGCATAATGGCTTCAAAAAGGGACATTCATCCAATGTCCAGAATTGGCTTTGTTTTTGGGACTGATAATGTCTCAGCCATTATGAGTTGAAAGGTGTGCTTAGAAGGCTGGGCAGCTGGTTTGCGATACAGAACAAGGCCAGCAGCGCACGTTCAATCCCCTTACCGGTTGAGATTATTCAGGAATGCCCCCCTCCTTCTCAAACTTGTCCCTCACCTGAGGTGTGGTGATCCTCAGGTTAAATCACCACCAGTCAGCTCTCCCCTTTAAAGGGAAAAGCAGCCTATGGTAAACTAAAACTACGGCGACTTGTGACGAAACACACATTTTCTGTGAATATATTTATTTAAGATACAAATACCGAAAGGATAGTTTATAAAAGAACAGGAGGATTGCTAATGCTACATCTCCGTTCACAAAAGGGAAGAGAGATAAAACCAGCAGTTACAGTCCAGTCAGCCGAATGTCAGGTTTGAGATACTTTGAGAGACAATAACCTGGAAAAATATAATTGCTGCTTTTAGAATCATATTTAATTATAATATAATTCATAATTAATGAAAGTCAGAACAAATTTGTTGAAAGCAAATTTTGATTCACTAACTTGGCAGCATTTGAATCATACAATAATTATGACACAGAATGATGCCAATTGGCCTATTGTGTCCATTGTGACTGTTCACAAAGGCATCTCAGGTGGTCCAAATCCCCTGCAGTTCTTTGAAGTAATGGCAGGGTTGATGAGGCTGATGCAGTTGATGTGTGTATGAACTTGAAGAGGTTTTCCGCCTCCATTCCATCCTGATTCAGGACAGAAAAATGGTCTTAGCTTCTCATGTCTGCTCCTTGATTCAGATGCAGCCTGTTTCCTTTGGTTACTGGGACCAGCAATGAACAATCTAAAATGATGAAACCACTGTATCATCCACCCACATCCTACTATGCTGGAGTATAACGTTAGTGAATAAACAGTCACCTTTTTTTACACCCTCTCCAAGACCTTGATATCCTTCCTGGAATATGAGTTGGAGGTTTCCAGCCCTTCATGCCAGTGGGGTCTTCCAGTCCGCTGATGTGAACTGCGATTTCAATGACTCACTGGTCCCACCAGAGTGAAGTGGGCAGACAAATGACGAGTGAAATTTTTCATACAAAAGCATGAAGTGAAACATTTTCATAAAAAGGATCAGGAGAGCCATTATTCAATTCATTCCACATGAAATCAAGAAATGGTTCAAGGAACCGGATACTGCAGAGGCTATGGACCCCTGACAGTATTTCAACAATATTACGGAAGATTTATGCTCCAGAACTGGCTGTGTCTAGCGTGGCTATATCACAGGTATCTACTCGCCAATGTGGAAAAATTCTACCTGGCCAATTACCACCCCATTGATATAGTCTCAATCATCAACACAGTGATGTAAGTTGTCATTGACAGTGCTATCATGCAACATTTCCTCAGTAATAACCTGTTCACTGATGCTCAGTTTAGATTCTGCCAGGGCCACTCTGCCCCTGACCTCATTACAGCCTTGCCCCAAACATGGACACAAGCAGAACTCAAGAGGTGAGGCAAGAGTGACTGCCCTTGACATCAAGGCAGCATTTGACCAGGTGTGGCATCAAGAACATTCACAAAACTGCAGTTAATGGGAATCGAAGGGAAACTCTCCACTACTTAGAGTCACAACTTACATAAAGGAAGGTAGCTGTAGTTGTTGGAAGTCTATCATCTTATTCCCAGCATATAGTTGCAGGAGTCACCTGAGTAGTGTCCTAGGCCCAACCATTCTCAGTTGCTTCATCACTGACCATCGCTGTGTTGCCATTTTCCACTGGTTACATCGTATAGTTTTCTTTCCCTACCGGTATGAATAAACTGATTTCCACATAAAGCAAGAGCAAGTGAAGTGAAATAAAAAAAATATCTTTATGCAAGTGAGTGGGCACGATGACTGTGGGGCGAAATTCTCCGACCCCACGCAGGGCCGGAGAATCGGCCGGCAGCGGCGTTATTCCCGCTCCCGCAGGGTTTTTAAATCTCTGACCGGCCAAAAACGGGCGCTGTGCAAATCCCGCCGGCAGCCTCTGAAAACAGCTGGCGCCGGCGGGTTTTCATTTTTTTTTTAGTTTCCACAAATCTCCGGCCCGGATGGGCCGAAGTCCCGCCGACGTGGCCACGGGTCACGTCGGCGAAAATCACAGTTGCTTTAAAACGGCGTCAACCATTGATGATGGTTGACGCCGTTCAGTGTCCGGGGGGGGAGGGGGTTGCGGCACGGGGGGGGGGTTGCGGCATCGGGGGGGGCATCGGGGGGGGTTGCGGCATCGGGGGGGGTTGCGGCATCGGGGGGGGGTTTGGGGGCAGTGGCGTGCAGAGAGGGGGGGGCGACGGATGCTCGGGGCCAACGCACCGTCGCCCCCCCCTCTGTACGCCGCTGCCCCCTACCCCAACCACCCCCCCCTCACCACCCCTACCTCCCTCCAAAGCCCCTACCCCCCTCCCCACCACCCCTACCCCCCTCCCCACCACCCCTACCCCCCTCCAACGCCGCCCCCCCATCTCTCGCAATGCCGCAACCCCCCACCGTCAACGCCGCAACCCCCCCCTCTCAATGCCGGGTACCCCCCTCTCAACGCCGGGTCCCCCCCCCTCAACGCCGGGTCCCCCCCCCCCCTCAACGCCGGTACCCACACCCGGTCCCCCTCCCTCTGAAGGCCGGTACCCACACACCCCCCCTCTCTCCTCCTCCCCCCCCTTCCTTCCTCCGTTAGGGGGGGGGGGTGCGGCGTTAGTGGGGGGGGGGTGCGGAGTTGGAGTGGGGTAGGGGTGGTGAAGGGGGTAGGGGTGGTGAGGGGAGGGGGTTGGGGTAGGGGCAGCGGCGTGCAGAGGGGGGGGGCGACGGTGCGTTGGCCCCGGGCATCTGTCGCCCCCCTCCTCTGCATGCCGCTGCCCCTACCCCAACCCCCCCTCACTACCCCACCCCCTTCACCACCCCTACCCCCCTCCAATGCCGCCCCCCCTCCAACGCCGCCCCCCCTCTCTCAACTCAACACCGCAACCCCCCCCCTCAACTCAACGCCACAAACCCCCCCTCAACTCAACGCCGCAAACCCCCCCCCCTCTCCTCTCAACTCAAAGCCGCAAACCCCCCAACGCCGGGTCTGTCTCTCTCCTCCTCCCCCCCCCCCAAACGCCGGTCTGTCTCTCTCCTCCTCCTCCCCCCCCCCCCAAACGCCGGGCTGTCTCTCTCCTCCTCCTCCCCCCCCCCCCCCCAAAATGCCGGTCTGTCTCTCTCCTCCTCCTCCCCCCCCCCCCAAACGCCGGGCTGTCTCTCTCCTCCTCCTCCCCCCCCCCCCCCCAAACGCCGGGCTGTCTCTCTCCTCCTCTCCCCCCCCCCAAAATGCCGGGCTGTCTCTCTCCTCCTCCTCCCCCCCCCCAAACGCCGGGCTGTCTCTCTCCTCCTCTCCCCCCCCCCCAAAATGCCGGGCTGTCTCTCTCCTCCTCCTCCCCCCCCCAAAACGCCGGGTCTCACCACTTCCGCAACTGGTGAAACTGACGCGTATCGCGTCAGTCAGCTGCTGGCCCCTCCGGGAACGGAGAATAGCGGCCTAAAAGAAGGCCCCGACGCCGGAGTCATCTACACCGATTTTTTTCGCCGGAAATCGGCGTTACGACGGTCTGCAGAGAATTTCGCCCGTGAGATCTGTGCGCTCTCTCTCCATTCAAACAAAATGTCAACGTTTATTTTGTCTTTACCATTTGAAGTTGATGACAGGCCTATTAATATATGAATTATTAAGCATTTTCTATAACTCGTTATGAAATACTCAGTGTGTATTAAATGGGGGGGGGGGGGGTCACGATTAGTGAACCAGCCCAATATCAATCTTGCAGCCCAATGAGGAGGGACACTAATGCGGCTCACTCACTAGCTTCGGTTGCCGATCACTGATCTCAGGATCCATTGCAGCAACTCAGAAAGGCTTCATTGACAGCATCTTCCAAACCCGTGGCCTCTTCCAATAAGAATGACAAGGGCAGCAGATGCATGGGACCACCACCAGCTGCTAATTCCCCTCCAAGCACACACCATCCTGACTTGGAACTATATTGCCATTCCTCACTGTCGCTGGGTCAAAATCCTGGCACTTCCTTCCTAACAGCACTGTTAGGACTGTTGTACCTGGACCGTATGACCTGCAGTGATTCTCAGATGCAGCTCACCACCACCTTCTCAAGGGCAATTAATGATTGGCAATAACTGCAGTCCAAGCCAGCGAAGTCTGTATCCCATGAAAGAATTTTTTAAAATTGTTACATTAAGTCTCACCAAATGTTTCATAGACAATGCACTTCATTTATCTGTCCCTCTTAGCTCAATTTTCCTATATTGATCATGTGTTAGCTACTTGGATATTCTTGGCAACATTTATATGAAAATTGAATGTAAGTTAACTCATTGACATTCAAGCACTGGAGGACCTGTGAGATCTTTGTCGATCTTTAATAATCTTAGCTCCTCTTCCCCTGACAGCTTTTTTCATTTTATCACCAACTTTGATGATTTGAAATATCTCAGCACCACAGACATGCTATTTTGATAGCACTAATATTAAGCTGTAGAATGCACAATTGTACCTTTTTATCAGGTACTTAAATTCCCCTTTTTAGGTGATGGCAACATTTAATTTAGCATCATTAAATAGACTGTTTAAAAATTGTTATGTTTTTAGGGGGTTCGCTTTTATTCACAGTAACGACAAATGATATCCAGGTTGCCACGTATAGGTTACTTAACCAGTTGTTAGAGTTTATTGCAGAGGTGTTAATAAACACATCAGTATGAGAGTCTTTCAGGTGGATGTCAGTTCCCCTGAGGCAGAATTCATCATTAGGAGTCATTGGGCGTGATCTACGGGTCACGTCCCGCCCTACCGGGACTGCAGTGTGGCCGGTAGATGCTGGGTGAGGCCTCCCGGCAGCCACAATACCTCGCGGGATCTACCCAAGTCCCACAAGGCGGCACAACCAGAATCCCGGCCACAATGCGGGAGACCAGGCCACGTGCGCTTAAGTTGGTTTTAAACCTACTTAAGCGTACTTAGCATCGGAGGCCCCTGGGTAGTCAGGGATAGGGCAGTTTTGCCCCCTGGCCCTCCCCTTGGAAAGTGGGTATCATGGCACTGCCCAGCTAGCACCTTGGCACTTCCACCTTGGCACTGCCAATGTGCCTGGATGGCACCGCAAAGCCGGTACCAGTGCAGGGTGGCACTGCCAAGGGCCATGGCCTGAGGGGCGGCCATGCCCATGGAGAGTAGGGTGGGGGGGGGCATGAAGGGTGAGAGGTGCAGGGCAGGTAAGTAGGGGCCTCCACCCGAACATATTTGACTCCACAAACATTGGGCGACTCCTGATTACCCATATCAGTAATCCATTCTGTGCCATTAATTCAAGTGCACGGTGGCACAGTGGTTAGCACTGCTGCCTCAGAGCTCCAGGGACCCAAGTTCAATTCCAGCCTCGAGTGACTGTGTGGACTTTGCACTTCTTCCCGTGTCTCCATGGGTTTCCTCAAAGATCTGTCGTCTATTCACAAGGTAAAATGTCTACTCTACAACTAATGATGAATTGTCTGACTCCAAATATTATACTCAAGAATTCCTTTTCCAAATGAGCAAAATTCTGTTCAGCACTTGTCAACGTTCACATAATGAAAGCTATTGGTCTTTCATCTGCATTTGGCATTATATGAGAGACTACTGCATCCATCCCATAGGGTGATGCATCACATGCGAGTTGTATTTTCAACTTCGGTTCAAAATGAATGACTTCTGATTTCTTCAGTGCATTTTTGACTTCAGTATATGACTCTTTGCAGTCTTTTATCCAAGTCCATTGTTGGTTCGCACATAATAATGTGCGAATTGGTTTTAATTTTGTAGCGAGATTGAGAATAAATTTTCCATTGTAATTGATGAGTCCTTAAAATGATCTCCATTGTGATATATTCTGTAGTTTGGGCGCATCTAAAGTCTAGTCATCGTCTTAGATTCCTTGTGGAGTCATGCTTATCAATTACATGGCCAAGTTAACTTATTGGAGATTGTAAAATTTTAATTTCTCTCTTGACATGAAGATTGTGTCTTTCAAGATGCTCCCATGTGTCTTCTAAATTCTTCATCTCAGTCCTGCAAGTGATTAAAATGTTGTCCAAATAACTTTGAACACCGTTGGTGCCACTAAGGATTTGGACCATGGACTTTTGGAACAGGACTTTCTATCACTTCTAAAATTAAAATGCACTCTTAGCAAGGCTACCCTGTTCCCGATGGCCAGTTTTACTGCATAATTATGGATGGCGCAGTGGTCTCCCAAAAATTAATCTTCGTCTCAGGTCTTCGGGTTTTTTTCTCACTATTACTGGAAAAACTTCCTCGTCACAAGCTTTGTCTTTAATACTGTCATGTTTTGGGGGTTTTGCTTTTACTCACAGTAAAGAAAGGAAAACGAGGTTGCCACACTAGTTATTTAACCAGTTGTCAGAGTTTATTGCAGAGGTGTTGCTTGTTCAGAGTCTAAGATGGAAGAGAGGGAAATATCCCAAGTGCCTCTGATGGTACCACCACATAATCATGTGACATACTACACAGAGAGGCATTGGTTGCAATACATAACATTTGCATTGTAGCCTTTTGTGTGGCACTTTATCAAATGCCTTTTGAAAATCCAAATATACAACATCGGCTGGTTCTCCTCTATTTTCTCTGACTGATACGTACTCAAAGAGCGAGAATAAATTTGTCAGTCATGATTTTCCCTTCATGAACCCATACTGACTCTGTTTGATCAGATTACAGGCAGAATTTTCCCATATTTTTTCAAAGGGTCAGTCCCGACGAAGGCATTGGTTACAACACATAACAAAAGCTTTGAAAGTACAACTCATGGATCCTTTAATTATGTCTATATTTTTTCTCAAAGTGCAGGTGCAAAGTACAGAGCACGTACCTCATGAATGTGATCATATTGGCTAATTATTATTACAAATGTATCTATAATATAAACTACAATACAAACAGTTTTAAACCTTTATGAAAAAAACATTAAAGAGGGAAATTTTACTTTAAAAATGAAATGCTGATTGCTCACATTTACAGAGCCGAAACTGTTCATTCAATACTAAAAAAGTTGAATTTAATTAGTCAATACTAATAGCTTTCAATCCAAATGCTACTGTCTTGAAGACAGGCAGTAGCAAAAGACTATGTAAACAACATGAAAGATCATTTGTACAATAACCCCATATATTAAATTTAATTAACAATTAAAATCAATAAATGGGACATAAATGTTTTGGACCATTTAATTAGAATCTGCAATACATGCATGTTTTACATATTATTCTGAAACTTGAGATGTTTGGCATTTGGAAATTATACATTTGTAATGCTAATCATCCAATATGACTACATTCATGAGATATGTCCTCTGTACTTTGCATCTGCTCTTCTTGAAAAGTCTTCAATTTACAAATAACTAAAATAGATTTGGACAATTTCAATCTATTCCTTAGAAGTGTGAGTTCACACAACTCCCCAGGTTATTACTGCTGTCAGAATTCAGTCAGAATTTTATATGTTAGTAGGCCTCCTGTGCATTCCCCAGTCAGAAGGTACACTGTCTTTCAACACCACATGACAATTCTACTAAGCCAGAGCTTTGTTAATTTGCCTTGTTACCTTTAGGCCAATAAATGTAATTTTTATATGTTCAACATCAGGCCAGAAGGACAAATCAACTTTCTCCATGTATTTGCTTCAAACTTTCAAGTCTGATAGATATGCACTGAGGGTAAGCATTTTGAAACACTTTTCTTATTATACTTTCTGCAAATATTTTGCAGAAGAATCGTTTCAGTGCTTCCTTGGAGGAATTGCAATATAAATAATTTGCGTATATCACACCTAGGAGAATAAAAGTACAATATTTGTACAATATTTCTGCTGCTTTGTTATTTTCATAATATCATCAAACATCTTTCAGATGTGACAGCAAACGGAGACCCTTTCTGCCCACTCAGGTGGACATATAAGATCCCACCCACATCGCGATTTCGATGAATGGCACTGGCAAATAATTTATCCCTCGAGCAACATCACTAAAACAGATTATCTGATCATTATCACAGTACTGTTAGTGGGGGTTGCTTACTGTGCACAAATTAGCTGCCGTGTTTCCTCCATTGCAACCGTGACTAGAGTTCAAAAGCAAACCATTAGTTGTAAATTACTTTGAGACATACAGTGGTTGTGAAAAGCATTTTACAAATTGTAGTAGTCCCTTTAAGGAACGATCCTTCATGGTCCACGTGACAGGCCCGGAGTCTATGGGGTCGAGACATGTGAATGTTAGCCTACCAGGTGTTTGGGCAGACCTGGCTGTTGGAGTTTGGTCAGAGTTAGCTTGGGACTTGAGGGAACAAGACCTGTGTGGTAGTTGTGTATATATTTCTTCTTCTTAGTTGAATAAATAACCATTGTGATTTAATGCTGCCTTGTCACCTTGCCTCACACTGCAACTTTGGCGACGAGAATAAATCGAACCAGTCGAAGGAAACTCGCTGAAAATTGGACGGTGGGACCTCTAGTCCTGAAAAGTTAAAAGATCATCAATAGTCAAATAGCGATGCCACAATTCAAGAAAATTGATCTGTTTGATCAGGAGGTTGTAATTTGGAGCCAATATGTCGAAAGGCTTCGATACTTTTTCACTGCAGAAGACAAACACAAAGTAATATTACTTACAATTTAAGGCCCACAAACATATAACCTCATGTGAAGCTTAACATCTCTGACGTCTCCAGTCTCTAAGTTCTTTGATCAATTGGTGTAACTAGTGAGGAACCATTACAATCGGCGTCTCTCCATTATTATGCAGCGCTATAACTTTCAAACAAAAAACATTACAGCACATGAACAGGCCCTTCGGCCCACCAAGTCTATGCCGATCCAGATTCCTTATTTAGACTGACTACTTATTGCCCAAATGACCTCCACTGGCAATGTGTTCCAGGCACCCACAATCCTCTGCATTAAAAAAATTCCCTGTAAATCGCTCCTAAACTTTCCCTCTCTCACCTTGAACCCTTGTAAATGAGTCTTTCAACCTGGAAAAAAGCTGGGCAGCACGGTACCATGGTGGTTAGCATAAATGCTTCACAGCTCCAGGGTCCCAGGTTCGATTCCTGGCTGGGTCACTGTCTGTGTGGAGTCTGCACGTCCTCCCCGTGTGTGCGTGGGTTTCCTCCGGGTGCTCCGGTTTCCTCCCACAGTCCAAAGATGTGCGGGTTAGGTGGATTGGCCATGCTAAATTGCCCCTAGTGTCCTAAAAAGTAAGGTTAAGGGGTGGGGAGTTGTTGGGTTACGGGTATAGGGTGGATACATGGGTTTGAGTAGGGTGATCTTGGCTCAGCACAACATCGAGGGCCGAAGGGCCTGTTCTGTGCTGTACTGTTCTATGTTCTATGTTCTGACTACTCACCCTGTCTATACCTCTCATAATTTTGTAGACCTCAATCAGGTCTCCCGTCAGCCTCCGTCTTTCCAACAAAAACAATCCGAGTTTATTCCACCTCTCCTCATAGCTAACATCTTCCATGTTCTATGTTCTATGTTCTATCTTCCAGACAGAAAACATCCTGGTCAACATTCTTTGCACTCTGTCCAAAGCATCCACATCCTTCTGGTAGTGTGGTGACCAGAACTCCATGCAATATTCCAAATGTGGTCAAACTAAAGTTTTATACAACTGTAACATGACCTGCCAACTCTTGTACTCGATGCCCCGGCCGATGAAGGCAAGCATGCTGTATACCTTCTTGACCACCTTATCCACCTGTAATGCCACTTTCATGGGATGATGGACATGAACGCCCAGATCCCTCTGTATGTTCTATGATTTTATGTCAATGCTGCTAAGGGTCTGCCATTTACTGTATAATTCACACCTGAATTTGATCTTCCAACTCTTGCATTTGTCGGGATTGAGCTTCATCTGCAATTTCAAAATCCAACTCTCCAATCTATCTATATGCTGCTGTATTCTCTGACAGTGCCCTTCACTATCTGCAACTCCACTTGCCTTAGAGTCATCTACAAACTTACTAATCAGACCATCTACATTTTCCTCCAGATCATTTATATACAACCATTAGCAGTCCTGGAGAAATGGTATCTACTTCTCTCAGTGATATGCTGCATGACTGGTTGGTCTGTGGGATCAACAACTTAAATATTGAGAAGAAATTGGTGGCAGAAACCAAGGTATCCTTCGACAAAGCGGTTGAGTTGGCTCAAGGGATTGATAGTGTTGAATTGCTTCTGAATTGCAAAGTGAGGTGAACCAATTATTGTGAGAAGCAATACTTCTCAAAGTTCCTAAAGCAAGGGAGCAGCAGAGCCAGAGAAGAAGAAAAGTGACCAGCAGTGACAAGGGTTAGAGGCATGTTAGCATTGTGGGGGAAAGAATTCCCAAGACAGATGCAAATGTAAGGAATTCATCAGTTTCAAATGCAATAAGAAAGGTCATATACAAGCCAGATGCAGAGGCAGACAGTTTATTCCAAGTTCCCCCCAAAAACATCAGTGACTCCAGTGAACAAGCTTGAGGAAGGGCCTAAAGAAAAATGAAACGTAACATGGTGTGATGAAATAAAACATCCCCAATTGAAATTGTCCTTGTCATCAACGGCCATTGCTTAAAATGGAGATCAATGCAGGGTGGCAGTAGTGGGTGAACAAACCTTTAAGGTATCTGCAGGGAGGGCTGCAGCCTGTGAATCTCAGCAGTACATTGGCCACCTTAGCCACCTATACTGGGAAGGCACTGACGATACCAGTATCGTACCAACAGCAGTCAGCACAGCTGCCTTTAATTACAGCGAAGGTACAAAGGCAAAGCCTCATGGGGCCGGAGTTGCTGAAGAAAATAAAATTGAATTGGTTAGAAATATTCAGCATCACCAACAAGGTTTTCTAGGAACTTCTACAGAAATATCGTGAGGGTTCCACAGAGAGTTAGAATGTATCAAAGGAGTGCAAAGATCTATGTAGAGGCAAAACAGCACCAAAATAGTTTTGTGCCTTATGCTCTGCAGCAAAACGTGGAGGTGGAGTTGAAGCATCTGGTAGACCTGGGGGTAATCACTCCAGCATGCTTTTCAGAATGGGCAGCAACAATCATCCCAGTATTGAAGCAAACCACACAATATGAATCTGCCGTGATTACAAGATGACGGTGAACTGGGCAGCTAAAGTAGATAAATATCCGATCCCTAGAATAGAAGACTTATCTGCCAAGTTGGCAAGGGGTCTCAAATACAAAAAAATGGATTTAGGCCGTGCGTACCAGCAGCTTGAGCTGGAAGATGATTGAAGAAAGTTTGTTATGATAAATACCCACAGAAGCTTGTTCCAATATATGAGACTGCCCTTCGGTATTTCATCGGCCTGCCCTATATTTCAGCGCACAATTGAGAGCCTTTTGTAGGGAATTCTGAAGGTTTTACTCTCGTTCTATGCTTCTAAAACTTGATTCTAACTCTTTTAAACTTTAACAATGTTCTATTTCCATTACAGTCTACCTCTAGTTATGACTATAACATTACATTCTGTAGTCTCTCCTTCCTTCCCTATGTACGGTATGCGTTGTCTGCATAGCATGCAAGAAACAACACTTTTCACTGTACACTAATACATGTTACAATAATAAATCAAATCAAAATCAAATCAGGTTGTCATGTATCCGGATGATGTCCTAGTAATGGGGGCAACACAGAACAAATTTGGAAGATGTCCTCAAAAGTTTTAAAGAAGCCGCTATTTGTCTAAAGTGAGAGAAGTGCATGTTTCAGTCTGATGAGGTCACATATTTAGGTTTCAGAATTGATGTGAAGGGATTACACCTCCTTGAAGATAAGATTAAGGCAATAAAAGCAGCACCTAAACCAAGAACTACGTCTGAATATAAGTCCTTTTTCAGGGATGGTTTACTATTACGGCAACGTTTTACCCAACCTATCTACCAACCTGTCTCCCATTTTGGCGCCCCTGCATCAACTGCCAAGAAAGCCCCAATGTTGGTCATGGGAAGATTCACAGGGGAAGTCTTTCAATCAGATCAGTCAGGTCCTGCAGTCGTCGGCCTTGTTGGTCCATTTCAACCTGGATAAACCCATCGTAGTCACTTGTGATGCATCACCATAGGGCATCGGGGAAATACTCTTGCACAAAACAAGATGGTGTGGGAAGGCCTGTTGCTTTTGTCATGTTCTGTGTTGTGACCGTGGTAAAGATGCACACAGAACATCTTGCCTTTGACTGGTAAGATTGTTTTTTAAACAAAATGAACATGTGGAAAGAAAATACAAATGTTAACGAATAAGTGAATTCTCCTGGACTCCTTCTAGTACGATTTCTAGTCCTCTAGGATGACTTACTAACAACTGCCCTACCTCTGGAGTCACATGGTGGATCTCCGTCCCCACCAGCTGGCCAGAGATCGTATATCTACATTACTATGCATCGGCATATCACCACAGCTTTCGCATATAGAACACTGTCAGGTGCTGAGGAGAAATATTTCCAGATCGACAAAGAAAGTCTGGCGGACATTTATGCCATAGAGAAATTTCATCAATATGATTATAGACAGCACTTCACATTGTCTTGGACCATAAACCATTACTTGCCATTTTTCACAAAGTTAAACCCATCCCACCAATAGCACAGGCCTGGCTGCCTATTCGTATACCTTTCAGCTTGGAATGGAACCCAGATATCAAATGCAGATGCTTTGAGCAGGCTTCCACTGCCACAAACAATATCCAAGCCTCCCACTCCACAGGCTTTAAATTTTCTCGACACTCTACCATTTAATCCGGCCACATTAAGATGTGGACCAACAGAGACCCTATGTTGTCAAGAGTTAAAAGGATGACTCTCATGGGCTAGAATTTTGAGAAGTCAGGGCCGGGATTCTCTCCTACCCGGTGGGACGGGGGGTCCCAGCGTAGCGGAGTGGTGCCAATTCCGCACCTTTAGGGGCTAGGCCCGCATCGGAGTGGTTTCTGCCATGCCGACTGGCGCCAAAACCTGCACAAACGGCCTTTGACGCCCGCCGCCCGGCATCGGGGCTATCCGAAAGGCCTTCGCCAGTTCGTACGTGCGCCGGTGCGTCAGCGGCCGCTGACGTCACCACCGGAGCATGCACGGTAGGGGGGGGTCTCTTGCGCCTCCGTCATGGTGGAGGCTGTGGCGGCGGGGGAAGAAAAAGTGTGCCCCCACGGCACTGGCCTGCCCGCCGATCGGTGGGCCCCGATCGCGGGCCAGGCCACCGTGGGGGCATCCCCTGTGGTCCGATCGCCCCCGTGCCCCCCCCCCCCAGGACCCCGGGGGCCCGCTCGTGCCGCTAATCCCGCCAGTACCAGAGGTGCTCCAATTCCCACCAGCGGGAGAGGCCTGTCAGCGGCGGGACTTCGGCCCATCGCGGGCCGGAGAATCGCGGGGGTCGGAGATTTCCGCCCCAGAACAGATTAGGCCCATATGCAATGTGGGGACATGATTCTTCTGTGGGGTTGAAGAGTAATAGTGCACCCCCCCCCCCCCCCCCCCCCACCCCCCCGAGCAGCAGCCTCTTCTCCAAGAATCAAACAGCAGTGATCCTGGTCAGCCCCAGATGAAGCTGCTGACCAGGAGTTGCAGTGGCCAGGGATCAAGAAGGAGATCAAAAGTGTGCTCAACCATCGCAAACATTCTCAGATTCAGCCTGCAGCAAGTTTTCACCCTTGGGAGTGGCCGGGGCTGAAGCTCCACAACAACTTTGCGGATTCCTTTTTGGGTTTAATGTTTTTGATGGTGGTAGATGGCCACTCAAAGTGGCTGCATGTTCAGCTCATGCGTTCGACTACTGTGGACGAGCTGCTCCAAATCGTTGCCATTTAGGGCCGACCTGAGGTGATTGTCTCAGACAACGGTACTGCCTTCACAGCCAAAGGGTTTCAACGCTTTGTTAGTTCCAATGGGACCCAGCACATAAGGCCAGCCCCCTACCACTCCCACATGAAACGGGCTGACTGAAAGAGCGGTCCAAACATTCAATGACGAAACAAGCTAATTGGCCACTATTGCTTTGTTTATCAGACTTCTTACTTTCGTACAATTTAACCCCGCATTACCCCGCTAAATTGTTAATGGGCAGACACCTCACTGCCCGGCTTGACCTCATTTGCCTGGGAGGGTGCAGGCTAAGCAAGCCTCACAGAAAAGCCACCAAGATACAGCCAAGAGTAACAGGATGTTCCAAACTGGCGATTTAGTATACATGTGGAACTTGGGAGCTTGGGAGTTGAGGGAAACAAGACTGGTGTAGTCATTGAACTGTTCTGTACATAATGCTTCTTGATGAAATAAATTACCTTTTGTTATTTTCCAGGGTTTAGAGAACCCCAAAGTGTATCATGGAGTTCACCTGACCTACAACTTTTAATAGATTGTGGTATGGGGAGCACATGGCCCACTCTACAGGTGTGGTACAGCAGAAATGGAAAAGTATTTTTTAAAGCAAAACAATGTTTATTCTATGAACTCAAGTTAACCTTTTTAAAACATACAGTGAACATCTTAGCAACCATTAATTCAAATACAACCCCCCAAAGAATACAACACTAAGTAATTCTTAAAGCTTTCCTTTTAGAATTCATAAAACAGCTTTTACCAGAAGCACATCAGGTTTACATTCACTACTGAAAACACTTATAATTCTGAATTCACCAAATGTTCAAGAGACAGTCTTTTCATGGCAGAGAGATCAAATGTACACCTGCTCTGTCTGGCTTCAGCTCCAACACTGAAAAATGATACTAAAACACACCCTGCAGCAAACAGCCTAAAATGAAAGTAAAAAGCTGACAGACAGCCTAGTTCCACCCACTCTCTGACATCACTGCAGTAATAAACACCCATTTCTTAAAGGTACTCTCACTACAGATATTTATATACATACCCATTTATAAACACCCATTTCCTAAAGGTACTCTCACATGACACTTTTTGATTTAACACTGTCTCGCCACTTGCCTCGCAATACAACAGGTATTTTTAGCAATACAGGGTTTTTTTTAATATTGGGTGACCAGTTTTGTACAAAATAAAAGCACATTACTGCAGATGATGGAATCTGAAACCGAAAGAGAAAATGCTGGAAAATCTCAGCAGGTCTGGCAGCATCTGTAGGGAGAGAAAAGAGTTAACGTTTCAAGTCCAGATGACCCCTTGTCAAAGCTTGTACAAAGTTTTGCACACAACATAGAAGCAAACAGATAAATATCTGTCACCTTTTTGGTGGCGTAGGTGAGGACACTAGGAGGTTATCCCAGGTTTTCTTTTATTAGTGCTTTGGGATGCATTACATCCCCCTATGTCGGCAGACCAGGTCTTATTTTAATTTTATCTGAAAGATGATACATTTATCTCCATTACACTGAAAAAAACCCCTGAGATACTGGAATGGAGTTCACCTGTGGATTAACAATCTAATAGGCCTAAGTATGGAAGGATGAAACCTTTGAGTGCTCTGAAATCTCCAGCCTGACTAAGCAGTACTGCTTAGTACTATTAGTACTGCTTCTCCTTTAAGGAGAAACCAATTGTGCCCAATTAGAATCCTGAGTTTAATGCAGGTGAGGCTAATTGTCCCTCAGGAGTTAACCCTCAGTACCTTCAGCCCCCCAAAATAGTTCAAAGACAAGGCTGGGATTCAGCTTTGGACTCGGGTGAGCACAGTAAGAAGTCTTACAACACCAGGTTAAAGTCTGACAGGTTTGTTTCAAACACGAGCTTTCGGAGCACTGCTCCTTCACCTGAGGATGGAGCAGTGCTCCAAAAGCTAGTGTTTGAAACAAACCTGTTGGACTTTAACCTGGTGTTGTAAGACTTGTTACTGTGCTCAAAGAGCGTGAAGGGAGCCGGGGGTTGACAGAGAGTGCAGCTGACTGGGAGCAGAGTCGGAGGGCGGAGTTTTCGTTGGTTCACAGGGCAGCTGCATTCTGTAAGGTAAGAGTTGTTTGTTTTGTGGGTTTTTAATTTTTAATTTCATTTAATTTTATTTTTTGTGTTTGTTTTGTTTTTTGGCGGCAGCAAGCTATCATTGTATCATTTCGTAGAATCACCAATGTTAGCGGGTTCACTTGGAAGACTAGCAACAGTATATATATATTTTTTATTAAAGGGCCTAACGGGTGTTTCATCTTTTCTTTTTTTTCCCCTTTAAATCTCTTTGTGAATTCAGATTAGAGGGGATGGAGGCTAGGGCAGTTGTGTGCTCCTCCTGTAGGATGTGGGAGGTGAAGGATACCACCGGGTACCCGCTGACTGCACCTGTGGGAAGTGCACCCAACTCCAGCTCCTCAGAGACCGCGTTAGGGAACTGGAGCTGGATAAACTTTGGATCATCCGGGAGGCAGAGGGGGTGATAGAGAAGAGTTACAGAGAGGTAGCCACACTTAAGATACAGAACACGAGTAGCTGGGTTTAAGTCAGGGGAAGGAAAATTAATGTACAGACAGTGCAGGGATCCCTCGTGGCCGTTCCCCTTCAAAACAAGTATACCGTTTGCTGTTGGGGGGTGACCTGCCGGGGGAAGTTCTCTGGCACTGAGCCTGGCTCTGTGACTCAGAAGGTAAAGGGGGAGAATAGAAAAGCAATAGTGATAGGAGACTCAATGTTCATAAGAATGGATTGGAGAATCTGTGGTCGCGAACGAGACTCCCGGAAGGTATGTTGCCTCCTGGGTACCAGGGCCAGGGATGTCTCGGATCATGTCTACAGGATTTTTCAGGAGGAGGGGGAGCAACCAGATGTAGAGTAGTGATCTCAGGATTGCTACCGGTGCCACGTGCAAGTGAGGCAAGGAACAGAGAGTGATTGCAGCTGAACACGTGGGTACAGGGCTGGTGCATTAGCGAAGGCTTCAGATATGTGGATCATTGGGATATCTTCTGCAGAAGGTGGGACCTGTACATGAAGGACGGATTGCACCTAAACTGGAGGGGCACCAATATCCTTGGTGGGAGGTTTGCTCGAGCTCTTCAGTAGGGTTTAAACTAGTTTGGCAGGGGGATGGGAACCAGAGCTACTGATCAGAGGATAGGGTAACTGTTGAAGAGGCAGAAATAGTATGCAGCAAGTCTGTGAGGGAGGATAGACAGTTGATAGGGCAAAGTTGCATTCAGTGGAATGGGTTAAAGTGTGTCTGTTTCAATGCAAGGGGTGTCAGGAATAAGGGAAATGAACTTAGAGCATGGATCAGTACTTGAAACTACAATGTTGCGGCCATTACGGAGACATAGATTTCACAGGGGCAGGAATGGTTGTTAGATGTTCTGGGGTTTAGATGTTTTCAGAATAATAGGGAGGGAGGTAAAAGAGGATGGGGAGTGGCACTGTTAATTAGGGAGTGCACCATAGCTGCAGAAAAGGAGGTAGTTGAGGAGGGTTTGTCTATTGAGTCAGTATGGGTGGAAGTCAGAAACAAGCAGTCACTTTACTGGGTGTTTTCTATAGACTGCCAATAGCAGCAGCGAGATAGGGGAACAGATTGGGTGGCAGATCTTGGAAAAGTGCAGAAGTAACAGAGTTCTTGTCATGGGTGGCTTCAACTTCCCTAATATTGACTGGAACATCATTACTGCAAATGGTTTGGATGGAACAGACTTTGTCAGGTGTGTACGGGAAGGATTCCTGACTCAATTTGTAGATAGGCCCACTGGGGGGGAGGCCATATTGGACTTGGTGCTCGGCAATGAACTAGACCAGGTGTCAGATGTCTCGGTGGGAGAGCATTTCGGTGACAGTGACCACAACTCCTTAACCTTTACCAGAGTCATGGAGAGGGATAGGAACAGACAGTATGGGAAGGTATTTAATTGGGGAGGGGAAATTATACTGCTGTGGACAGGAGCTGAGGAGCATAAAGTGTTCTTAGGGAAATGCACAATAGTAATGTGGGGGTTTAAGGAGCACTTGCTGTGAGTGCTGGATAGTTTTGTCCCACTGAGACAAGGAAGGAATGGTAAGGTAAAGGAGCCTTGGATGACAAGAGAAGTGGAGCTTCTAGTCAAGAGGAAGAAGGAAGCTTATGTAAGGTTGAGGAAGCAAGGATCTAACTCGGCTCTAGAGCGTTACAAGGTAGCCAGGAAGGAACTCAAAATGGACTGAGCAGAGCTAGAAAGGGGCATGAAAAAGCCCTCGCAGGAAGGATTAGGGAAAATCCCAAGGCGTTCTACACTATGTGAGAAATAAGAGGATGATCAGAGTGAGAGTAGGGCCAATCAGGGATAGTGAAGAGAACTTGTGCCTGGAGTCTGAGGAGATGGGGAGGCCCTAAATGTATATTTTGCTTCAGTATTCACTAGAGTGAGGGACCTTGTTCCTTATGTGAACAGTGTGAATCAGGTTAATAGACTTGAACAGGTTGATACTAAGAAGGGGGATGTGCTGGAAATTTTGAAAAGCATTAGGATAGATAAGTCCCCTGGGCCTGACGGGATATACCCAAGTTTACTACGGGAAGCGAGGGAGGAGATTGCTGCGCCGTTGGCGATGATCTTTGCGTCCTCACTCTCCACTGGAGTAGTACCAGATGATTGGAGGGAGCGAATGTTGTTCAAGAAAAGGAATAGGGAAATCCCTGGGAATTACAGACCCATCAGTCTTACGGCTGTGGTGAGCAAAATATTGGAAAGGATTCTGAGAGATAGGATTTATGATTATTGAGAAAAACATAGTTTGATTAAAGATAATCAGCATGGCTTTGTGTGGGGCAGGTCATGCCTCACAAGCCACATTGAATTCTTTGAGGATGTGACGAGACACAGTGATAAAGGCCGGGCAGTGGATGTGGTGTATATAGATTTCAGGAAGGCATTTGATAAAGTTCCCCATGGCAGGCTCATTCAGAAAGTCAGGGGGCATGGGATACAGGGAAATTTGGTTGTCTGGATACAGAATTGGCTGGCCAAAAGAAGACAGCGAGTGGTAGTGGATGGAAAGTATTCCGCCTGGAGGTCTGTGACCAGTGGTGTCCCGTAAAGATCTGTTCTGGGACCTCTGCTCTTTGTGGTTTTCATAAATGACTTGGATGAGGAAGTGGAAGGGTGGGTTAGTAAGTTTGCTGATGACATGAAGGTTGGTGGAGTTGTAGATAGTGTTGAGGGTTGTTGCAGGTTACAACAGGACATTGACAGGATGCAGTGCTGGGCTGAGAAGCGGCAGAAAGAGTTCAACCTGATAAATGTGAAGTGATTCATTTTGGAAGGTCGAATTTGAATTCTGAATACAGGGTTAAAGGCAGGATTCTTGGAAGTGTGCAGGAACAGAGGGATCTTGGGGTCCACGTACATAGATCCCTCAAAGTTGCCACCCAGGTTGATAGGGTTGTTATGAAGGCATATGGTGTGGTGGCTTTCATTAATGCTGCAGCTTTATAAAACCCTAATTAGACCACACTTGGAATATTGTGTCCAGTTCTGATCCCCTCATTATAGGAAGGATGTGGATGTTTTGGAGAGGGTACAGAGGAGATTTACCAGGATGCTGCCTGGACTGGAGGGCATATCTTATGAAGAAAGGTTGAGGGAGCTAGGGCTTTTCTCACTGGAGCGAAGAAGGAAGAGAGGTAACTTGATAGAGGTGTACAAGGTGATGAGAGACATGGATAGAGTAGATAGCCAGAGACTTTTTCCAGGGCGGAAATGGCTGTCACGAGGGCACATAATTTTAAGATGATTGGAGGAAGGTATATGGGAGATGTCAGAGGTAGGTTCTTCACACAGAGAGTGATGGGTGTGTGGAATGCACTGCCAGCAGAGGTGGTGGAGTCAGTCATTAGGGACATTTAAGCGACTCTTAGGCACATGGACAGCAGTAAATTGAAGGGGTGTAGGTTCGGGTGATCTTAGATTAGGATAAATGGTCGGCACAACATCGGGGGCTGAAGGGCCTGTAATGTGCTGTACTGTTCTATGTTCTATAAATAGAGCTGGCCACATTGGAGAGGAGTGAGCAGAAAGGGAGTACTGCTACTGCTGTTGTACATATATGTCATTGTAAATAAAGTTATCTTTTTCCATTCTACAGATTCGTGCTGGATTCTTTGTGGCCCTCACAAAAGTGGATATCTGTCTACGCTGCTGAAACCACCTCCCTGGATTTTTGTTGGATACAGGTTGGAAGTTTTTTTTCTGTTACATCCTGCCTCTTTATGGATGTTTGGATGTCTTTGATGCTGTGCTGGAAAGTTGGAACCAGTACGCACAGCGGATGCGTTACTATTTCCGGGCAAACAACATCACCGAAAACGAGTGCCAGGTGGTCATTTTGCTCACTGCCTGTGGCCCGCATACTTTTGGGGTGATTAGGAGCCTTATGTACCCAGCGCGCCGGACACCAAGACATTTGATGAACTTGTGACCTTAGTGGGAGAACATTTTAATCCAACCACGTCCACGATAGTCCAGCGTTTCCTGTTTAATACCGATAAGAGGACCCCAGGAGAATCCCTTGCAGAGATTCCATCCAGGCAACACAGAATTGCGGAGTACTGTGACTATGGTGAGACTTTGTCAGAAATGTTACGCGACCATTTGGTTTGCGGTATTAACAACACGGCCACCCAGAGAAAGAAGTTTACCGAGCCAACATTGACTTTTCACCAGGCCATTCAGATAGTATTGTCCTGAGAGAACACAGAACGGGGAGTGCAGGAACTACAGGGAATGGAGGTGCTCGCTTTGGGGCGTCTCCCCGCACCCCTGCCGTACATTGGGCAGTGGAGGTTGGGGAGGGTGTGCTTTTTATTCCCGATAGTCGGGATGAGGGCCGGGATTCTCCGAGCCTCCGCAGAGAAATCGCGCTCGGCGAAGGTGCGGAGAATGGGGTCTGAGACCCGCGGCTCCGGGGCACGATTCTCTGTGGACCGGAGAAGCGCCGCCAGCTGCGCGCGTGTGGTTGACGCGGCACCGACCGAGGGCCTTTGAAAGGGGCCACCGCGTTGATTCTCTGTGATCGGCCGGCCGCGTTCTGCTGGCGTGGTTCCAACCTGGTTCCACCCGGCGGGAGCTCGGACTCGCGGCCGCTCTGGCCGCCCTGGCCACTACTTAAAAAGGGAGGTAGAAAAAAAGCAGGGAATTATAAATCAGTCAGCCTGACGTCAGGAGTGGGGAATTGCTGGAGTCCATTATAAAACATGGCTTCAGTACTATTGCTGGGATTTTGTTAAGGCCCATGGCCTTTGCAGTATCCAGTGCCTTCAGTCATTTCTTGATATCATCTGGAGTGAATCAAATTGTCTGAAGACTGTGTGATGCTGGGAACCTGCGGAGAAGGCCGAGATGGGTCATGCACTTGGCACTTCTGGCTGAAGATTGTTGAAAATGCTTCAGTCTTATCGACTGCTGGGCTCCCCCATAATTGAGGAAGGGGAAATCCTTTTTAGCCAGCTCGCCAGTGCCCTCCAATACAGCTCCCAGACAATATCCCACATTATTGTGGTCTGCTGTGCTCTCCACGACTTGGAACTGCAGAGCACAGACTACCTCGACCAGACGGAGATGGAGGGGCAGTATGGTAGCACATTGGTTAACACTGTTGCTTCACAGCTCCAGGGCTCCAGGTTTGATTCCCGGCTTGGGTCACTGTCTGTGCAGAGTCTGCACGTCCTCCCCGTGCCTGCGTGGGTTTCCTCCGGATGCTCCGGTTTCCTCTCACAGTCCAAAGGTGTGCAGATTAAGTGGATTGGCTATGCTAAATTGCCCTTCGTGTCCAAAAAAGGTTCGATGGGGTTACAGGGATATGGTGGAGGTGTGGGGATAGGGTGGAGGTATGGGTTTAGGTAGGGTGCTGTTTCCAAGGGCCGGTGCAGACTTGATGGGCCGAATAGCACTGTAAATTCTATGAAATTCTATGAAATCTCCTCAGATGAGGAGGTCAAGGAGGGCAGTGAGAGGCAATCCATGGGGAAGCCGGCCATTTATAGCCTGATAAAAAACACTACTATAGCCTGATGGAAAATGTGGCTAAGAGATTTTATCTCCAGGAATATGGTCAGAGAACGAATGATTTTAGGCTGTGAGAATGTGATCCACAACAAATGTCCTTGATTTTACAACTGGCTATAAAGAATCAGCAAGATACTGGGGATTAAAAGTCTTCAAGGGAAAGACTGACCATGATGAATTAACAGAGCAGGATGGAAAACAACTTTTATCCCTGATAATAAAGTTATCCTAATCGAGCAAATGGAGAGGAAGAGTGAAAGAAAGTACAAAAGTAATAAAGGACAACTGACTCGGAGGTCAGGCGTCCGGCGATGAACTAATTTGAACAATATACAGCTGCGAGTCATGCTCCTGAGAAGTAATACAACCCCAGAGTGAGTCACGACTCTTTGAGCATTCGTGAACAGAAAAGACAGCGATTGATTGGCGCTGCTCTGTGAGCACATGATAACTAGTGTCTCTGCCCACCCGTGCCCACTAGGTGCCTACAGTTTCTTACTCTTCCTGTGGCGGGTGGGACAGTAAAATCTCAGACACAGTAACAGGGTCAATGACGAAGCCACATTTTAAGTTAACCAGCAGATCGGATCTAAGCTCTGCACTCCAGCTACATCTAGTCATGAATTGAGGTGGACAATTAAATAACTAACAGAAGGAGGCAGCTCCACAAATAGTCCTTGATGGTTGGGGGGCCCAGCACATTAGTGCAAAACGCAAGGCTGAACCATCTTCATCCAGAAATGAAATGAAAATCACTTATTGTCACGATTCAATGAAGTTACTGTGAAAAGCCCCCAGTTGCCACATTCCGGCGCCTGTCCGGGGAGGCTGGTACGGGAATCGAACCGTGCTGCTGGCCTGCTTGGTCTGCTTTAAAAGCCAGCAATTTAGCCCAGTGAGCTAAACCAGCCAAGTTGATGATCCATCTCAGCCTGAGGCTCCCAGCATCAAACATGCCAGACATGAGATAATTTGTTTCATTCCATATAATATTAACAAACAGCTGAAGGTACTGGATACTGAAAATTCTAAGGGCCCTTAAAATAACCTGGCAATAGTACTGAAGATTTGTGCCCCAGAAATATCCATGCCCCTGGTTAAGCTGTTGCAGTACAGCTGCAACAATGTCAACAAACCTACAAGGTTGAAAATTGCTCAGATGTGTCTTAGCCACAAAAAGCAGAATAAATCCAATCCACCAATTGCTGCCCCATCAGCCTCCTCTCAATCATCAGCAAAGAGATGGAAGGATTTATCAACAGTGCTATCAAACTATTCTTACTTAGAATGATCTGCTCACTGGTGCCCAGTCTGAGTTCTGCCAATGCCACTCAGTCCTGGTCTCATTGCAGCCTTGGACCAAATATGGACAAAAGGAGTTGAAGGGCTGTGAGAGTGACTACCCTCGACATTAAGGCAGCATTTGACCGAGTATGGCATCAGAGAGCCCTGGCAAAAGTGAAATCACTGGGAATCAGGGGGCTGACTCTCCACTGTTTGGGGTCATACCTGGCACAAAGGAAGATGGTTGTGGTTGTTGGAGGTCAATCATCTCAGTTCCAGGATATCACTGCAAGAGTTCCTCAGGGTAGTGTCCTCGGCCTAACCATCTTCAGCTGCTTCATCAATGATCTTCCCTCCACCATAAGGTCAGAAGTGAGAATGTTTTCTGATGATTGCACAATGTTCATCACTGTTTACAGCTCCTCAGATACTGAAACAGTCCATGTCCATACACAGCAAGACCTGGACAACATTCGAGCTTGGGCTGACAAGTGAAGTGTGACATTTATGCCACACATGTGCCAGGCAATGACTCTCTCCTTCAAGGGAAATGTAACCATCTTCCTTGACATTCACTGAAACCATCACCATCAACATCCTGCGGGTTACCATTGGCTAGAAACTGAACTAAACCAGCCATATAAACACAGTGACGACAAAAGCAGATCAGAGACTGGGAATTCTGAGGTGAGTAACTCAGTTATTGTCTCCCCAAAGCCTGTCCACCATCTACAAGGCACAAATCAGGAGTGTGATGGAATACTCTCCACTTGCCTGTATGATTGCAGCCCGAACAACACTCAAGGAGCTCCACCCCATCCATCCAGGTCAAAGCAATAAGTCTGAGCAGCACCTCTTCCACCACCTTCAACCTTCTCTCCCTCCACCACTGATTCACAGCGGCAGCAATGTGTACTAAATACAGAATGCATAGCAGCAACTCAGCAAGGTTCCATTAACAGCACCTTCCAAATCCAGCAATCTAGACCGAGGAGGATAAGGGCAGCAGACGAATGGGAGCGTTACTGTAGTAATCCACGGGAGGCAGGAGTTCCGTCACCACACCAATCTTTATTTACAATAACGATATTACAGGAGCAGCTACAAACAGTGCTGCTAGCAGTCCAGTCAACTCAAGACCGGCTCACAAAGCCTACACAGGTGATTATATGGGCCCCCTCAATGAGCTATCATTGAGGGAGCTCATACTCCAATTGGCCAACGAATAAAGCCAATTGGAGTTCATTACAGTTACCATCAACAAGTTCCCCTCCAAACACACACCATTCTGACTTGGAACCATGTCACTGTTCCTTCACTGTTGCTGGTCCACACCTTGGAACTCCCTCCCTAACAGCACTGTGGGAGTATTGGAACCGGATGGACTGCAGCAGTTCAAGAGGGAGACTCACTGCCACCTTCTCAATGGCATTTAGGGATGGGCAACAAATGCTGGCTTTGCCGGGAAACCTACCTCTCATGAAATACAAATGTCAATTTCACCTCACCTCCAGAATTCAGCTCTTTTGTCCTTGCTTGATGCAAGTTTGAAATGAAGTTTGGAGCCGAGTGGTCCTGACAAGACTGAGTATCAGTGAGCAGGTTAATGGCACTTAGGTGGCACTTGATAGCAATGTCAACATTACTTTCTATTGCTTGGCTGATGTTTAAGAGCAGACTGATGGGCTGGTCTGATTGGCAGATTGGATTTGTCCTACTTTTTCTGGATAAGACATTCCTAAGCATACCTAACTCTCAGGATCATTCCTTATTTACTGCATACCACTGAGCCTCCATCTCCAGTAGGTTTGTTCTACCATCAGTACAGGACATGTTTCGAGATGGTTATGGAGGAGTTTGGGACACTGAAAGATATGATTCAGTGTGCATCATTATGCCAGGCTCTTGTTTCACTACTGTGTTGGACAGTTCTCCCAATTTTGGCACAAGGTTTCAAATGTGAGTGAAAAGGTCTGGGTGTGTGTTTGTCAAAAATAATGCCTAGTCAAAATGCATATCAAAGAATCATAGAATTTACAGTGCAGAAGGAGGCCACTCAGCCCATCAAATCCACACTGGGCCCCGGAAAGAGCACACTACCCAAGCCCACACCTCCACCCCATCCCAGCAACCCCACCTAACCTTTTTGGACACTAAGGGCAATTTAGCATTGCCAATCCACCTAACCTTCACATCTTTGGACTGTTGGAGGAAACCGGAGCACCCAGAGGAAACCCATGTAGACATGGGGAGAACGTGCAGAGTCCGCACAGGCAGTGACCCAAGCCGGGAATCGAATCTGAGACTGTGAAGCAACTGTGCTAACCACTGTGCTGTGGTGCCCGTCGGTACATTTCTAATTGTTAGAATATTTGATGGTGTTCTGCACATGAACTGCAATGAATACTCTGAAAATCTTTCGAGAATTTTATACACTTGCCTATAGATCATTTACAGCTTGTCATCTGATTTCTGGGGCAAAATTCTCCCCTACCCGGTGGGGCCGGGGGTCCCGGCATAGCGGAGTGGCGTCGACCACTACAGCGTCGGGCCTCCCCAAAGGTGCGGCGTGGCTCCCGCTACGCCGACTGGCTCCAAAGCCGGCGCCAACGGCCTTTGGCGCCTGCCGGCCGGCATTGGGGCTGGCCGAAAGGCCTTCACCGGACGACGTGAGTCCGTGCATGCGCCGGGGCATCAGCGGCCGCTGACGTCACCAACGGCACATGCGCGGTGGAGGTGGTCTCTTCCGCCTCCGCCAAGGTGGAGGCCATGGCGGCGGTGGAAGAAAAAGAGTGCCCCCACGGCAGTGGGCCCCAATCGTGGGCCAGGCCACCATGGGGGCACCCCCCCGGGCTCCGATCGCCCCGCACCCCCCTCCCAGGACCCCGGGGGACCGCTCGCACCGCCAATCCCGCCGGCACAGAGGTGGTTTAAACCAGGTCGGCGGGATTGGCCTGTCAGCGGCGGGACTTAAGCCCATCGCGGGCCGGAGAATCGCAGCGGGGGTCACGCCGATCGGCGCGGGGGGCACGTCGATCGGCGGGGCGTGATTCTCACTCCCGCCGATTCCCGGGTGGCAGGGAATTCCGGCCACGGCGGGTGCGGGATTTATGCCGGCCCCGGGCGATTTCACGACCCTGCGGGGTGTCGGAGAATTCCGCCCCTGGATTCTGATAATCGTTCCGAATCATTAAACCTTTCTTCTTGCAGTATATGTCACTGTACACTCAAAACATCCACCTTATGACCCATCCAGATCAGGTTGAGGAATAGCTATTCAATCCCCTGTTCTGTGTCATTTTGAAAGCCACAGGATGCACCGGAACTGCAGTCCATTGCCCCCACCAAGGATTCTCCATTTCTGTACTCTCAAAGTGAATACCTTCATTTTGTTGACAGTTTTCACATACTAATAGTTTCTTGGTGTTAAATATATTTTTCATGATATTGCTTTACACTGTAATAATAGTTTTAAAGTTAAAAAAAAAATAGAGTTCATGTGGATTCTCACTTTTCAATTATCTGCTTGATTTAACTGAAAGTAGAAGGGATCTCTGTTGTTATAAACTGATGCCAATGTCTACATCAGACAATATTGAATTAAAGACATCTTAAAGCTGCTGTCCAACAGCAGTGAGCTTTTCAATACTTTGCACCATCTCCATTGAGTGGTACATAACAGGGCTTGGATCCTCTTGGCTCCTTAATATTGGTGAACCTACCTAAGGGGGCTTGGAACCTCAGTCTGAATTCTATTTTATCATGTCAAAGCATCTCCAAGTGTTTCAACTAAAATTAATTAATTTTGGCTTCTAGTAACTATTTGCTATATGAACATAGAACATACAGTGCCGAAGGAGGCTATTCGGCCCATCGAGTCTGCACCGACCCACCTAAGCCCTCACTTCCACCCTATCCCCATAACCCAATAAATCCTCCTTAACTTTTGTTTGGTCACTAAGGGCAATTTATCATGGCCAATCCACCTAACCTGCACGTCTTTGGACTGTGGGAAGAAACCAGAGCACCCGGAGGAAACCCACGTAGACACGTGCAGACTCTGCACAGACAGTGACCCAGCAAGGAATCGAACCTGGGACCCTGGCGCTGTGAAGCCACAGTGCTAGCCACTTGTGCTACCGTGCTGCCCACAAAAGCATACTAAAGGGGGGATCTGGACTGTGGGAAATGTGCGAAATGCGGGAATATGGGAAAATTGTGTGGTTATAATGGCTCACAAAAAACATTGAGATGAATGACAGTTAATTTGTTTCTTTGGTGGAATCTTACCATATATTTTGTGTTGGGCTCAGACTGAAAACAGGGGTGTAGCTCTCCACATCTTAGGCCTCTCTGAGGAAAGAAAAAATGAGTGGGAGTGGTTTACGCATCACTTCGGCAGTGCACAGAGCCCTCGCAAGGAAGCCCAAGGCGAATGAACCGCCAAGGGCCATGGTGGTGAGATTTCATCGCTTCTCAGACAAGGAACTTGTCTTGCGGTGGGCAAAAAAAGCACGGAGCAGCAGGTGGGAGAACAGCGTGATACGCATCTACCAGGACCTGGGTGCGGAGCTGGCCAAGAGGATTGCTGGATTCAACCGGGTGAAGGCGACCCTCTTCAGCAACGGCGTAAAATTTGGGATGCTACACCCAGCGAGACTATGGGTCACATACAAGGAACGGTATCACTATTTTGAGACACCGGACGAGACGTGGTCATTTGTCAAACAAGAAAAGCTGGACTCGAATTAAAGGACAGTTAAGCTTTGGTGGAATGCGGCGGTGGGGCTGGGTAACACGGTACCGTTTCTAATATAAGATTGAATGCAATGTTGGGTGCATGTAAGGTGGTGGCTGGAGGGTGCAGTGTTTTCGGCAAAGTTGAGATACGGAGGGGGGAGGGGGCCCTGTGCTTAGTGCGAATTTTCGGGAAGTTGGAGCCTTGGTTCAACAAGTGTCTCCTCACGGGGCAATGTTAGTGTCTTCTGTTTATTTTTTGGATTGGACTGGATTTGTTTATTGTCACGTGTACCGAAGTACAGTGAAAAGTATTTTTCTGCAAGCAGCTCAACAGATCATTCAGGACATGGGAAGAAAAGGGAATTAAACAAAATTCAAGAAAATAACGAGTATCAGTTAAGTAAAAAGTGGATCTGTTGGGGAGAGCTTGCAGAGAGTCGCCTCGCTCCGGCGCCATCTTGAAAAGTATTTACTCACTGGGGCTGGAGAGGTAGTTTAATTGGTTCATTCACGTGGGGAGAAGGGTCCGGAAAATGAGGCGACAGTCTGATCGGCGGCAGGGGCGGGAGCTGCCAGGGTCAGCATGGGTCAGCTGACTCTTGGGAGCGTAGTGGGGGGTAGGCAAGTGCCCAGCTGGTACTTGGCGGGAGGTTTTGGGTTGTGGGGCTGTTGGAGGGGAGGGGATGCTGTTTTGCTGACAGAGGAGGTATCAATTTCAGGGTACCAATTGAGGGTTGGGGGCGGCGGCTCCCTGTGGGGGCGCTCGAGGAAGCGAAGGGCGCGGGCTTGAGGTTGGCCAAGAAAGGGCGATGGCTAGCCGGCAGTGGGGGGGCGGGGGTTAGCCCCCGTCCAGGCTGATCACATGGAATGTGAGGGGTTTGAATGCGCCAATCAAAAGAGCGTGCATGTTCGCGCATCTAAAGGGGTTAAATGCAGATGTAGCAATGCTTCAGGAGACAAATTTAAAGCTCGCAGATCACACGAGATTGAGAAAGGGATGGGTAGGCCAGGTGTTCCATTCAGGGCTGGATTCGAAGAGCAGAGGGGTAGAAATTCTGATCCGTAAGGGTGTGGCATTCGAGGCTGGGAGAATTGTGGCACATAAGGGGGGCAGGTATATAATGGTGAGTGGAAAGTGGGAGGGGGTCCAGGTGGTGTTTGTGAACGTCGATGCTTCGAATTGGGATGATATGGAATTTATGAGACTCATGATCGGCAAAATCCCGGACTCAGAGTCACACCACCTGATCATGGGGGGGAGACTTTAACTCAGTCATTGACCCAGTGCTGGACCGGTTGAAGTCCAGGACAGGGAAGCGACCAGCAGTGGCTAAGACACTGAAGGGTTTCTTGGAGCAGATGGGATGGGGGGGGGTGGATCCCTGGAGGTTCGCGGGCCGAGAGCGAAGGAGTTCTCTTTTTTCTCCCACGTTCATAAGGTTTATTCCCGCATACACTTCTTTGTCTTGGCGTTAATCCCAAAGGTGGCGGGGACAGAATACTCAGTAATCACAGTCTCGGACCATGCCCCACACTGGGTGGACCTGCGGCTTAGTGAGGAGAGAGGGCAGCACCCACTCTGGAGACTGGATGTGGGGCTGCTGGCGGACAAAGAGGTTTGCGGGCGGATTAGCAGGAACATCCAGGACTACCTGGAAACAAACGATACGAGTGAGGTAGCAGCGGCAATGGTCTGGGAGGCTCTGAAGGCAGTTGTCAGAGGGGAACTCATCTCAATTGGTCCCATAGGGAAAAGAGAGAAAGAGCCGAGAGGGAGAGACTGGTGGAGGAGGTACTCCGAGTGGAGAGGAGATACGCGGAGGCCCTCGAGGCTGAGGGAGCGGCGGAGTCTGCAGGTGGAGTTCGAACTGCTGACCACAGGGAAAGCGGTAGCACAGCTGAGGAAGGCAAGGGGGGCAGTCTATGAGTATGGGGAGAAAGCGAGTAGAATGCTGGCACACCAACTGCCAAAGAGGGAGGCGGCCAGGGAAATCGGGGGAGTAAAGAATAAAGAGGGTACACGGTCTTGGATCCGGGGGGGGGGGGGGGTGAACAAAGTCTTTAAGGAATTCTATAGTAAAATATACAAGTCGGAGCCCCTGACGTGAGCGGAAGGGATGAGGCAATTTTTGGACCAGTTGAGGTTTCCAAAGGTGGAAGAGGACCTGGTGGAGGGGCTGGGGGCCCCGATTAAATTGGAGGAGATTGTCAAGGGTATAGAGGGCATGCAATCGGGTAAAGCCCCGGGGCTGGACCGTTACTAGGTAGAATTGTAGAAAAACGTTCGCAAATATTGAGCCCATTCCTGATGAGGACCTTCAATGAGGCTAGAGAGAAAGGAACCCTCCCCCCAACAATGTCACAGGCTTTGATCTCACTCATTCTTAAACGAGGGAAGGACCCGGAACATTGCGGGTCAGACAGGCCGATTTAGCTTTTAAACGTGGATGCCAAATTGCTTGCTAAGATTCTGGCCACAAGAATTGAGCGTCCCAGGGGTGGTAGAGGAAGACCAGACTGGGTTTGTTGAAGGCAGACACCTCAATACCAATGTCCGGAGACTTTTGAATATTATTATGATGCCCTCAGAGGGAGGAGAGGCAGAGGTGGTAACAGCGATGGACGCAGAGAAAGCCTTTGATCGGGTGGAGTGGGAGTACCTCTGGGAAACGCTGGGGAGGTTCAGGTTTGGTGAGGGCTTTATTGGCTGGGTGAAATTGCTGTACCAGGCATCTGTAGCAAGTGTATGTACAAACCGGCTGAGGTCGGGGTACTTCGAGCTTCACCAGGGAACGAGGTAGGGGTGATCCCTCTCCCCGTTACTATTTGCCCTAGCTATAGAACCGCTAGCTATGGTGCTGAGAACCTCGAGGAACTGGCGGGGACTGGTTCGGGGGGGGGGGCGGGGTGGAACAGCAGGTCTCGCTATAAGCGGATGATTTGCTCCTGTACATTTTGGACCCTGTGGAGGGGATGGGGGAGGTTCTGCGGATCCTGAGGGATTTTGGTAGTTTTTCAGGGTACAAACTGAACATGGGAAAGAGCGAGTTGTTTGTGATCCAGGCCAAGGGGCAGGAGGAGAGACTGAAAGAGCTGCCGCTCAGGATGGTAGAGAAAAGTTTTCGTTACCTGAGTATGCAGGTGGCCAGGAAATGGGAGGCCCTGTACAGGCTCAACCTGACCCAGTTGGTGGAGCAAATGGAAGGGGTCTTTCAAAGGTGGGACATGCTCCCGCTGTCACTGGCAGGGAGGGTGCAGACCGTGAAAATGACTGTCCTCCCCAGATTTTTGTTTGTCTTTCAATGCCGCCCCATCTTCATCCTTAAGGCCTTTTTTAAACGAGTGAGTAGGATCATTACGGGCTTTGTGTGGACGAATAAGACATAAGACCCCGCGAGTAAGGAGATCGAAGTTGGAGCACAGTCGGTGGGGGGTGGCTTGGCGCTGCCGAACTTTCGCAACTACTACTGGGCAGCCAATATAGCTATGGTTAGGAAGTGGCCGATTTGGGGGGGGGGGGGGGGCGGCGGCGGCTTGGGAGCAGCTGGAGGTGGCGTAATATAAATGTACTAGTCTGGGAGCTTTGATAATGGATCCTTTGCCGTTCTCGCCGATCCGTTACGCCACAAGTCCGGTGGTGGTGGCGACACTGCGGATCTGGGGACAGTGGAGGAGGTACAAGAGGGTGGAGGGAGCGTTGGTCTGGACCCCGATATGCAACAACCACAGGTTTGTCCCGGGTAGGATGGATGGTGGGTTCCAGAGCTGGCAGAGGGCAGGTATCAGAAGGATGGGAGATCTGTTCATAGACGTAAGTTTTCCCAGTTTGAAGGCGCTAGAGGACAAATGTAATCTGCCGCCAGGAAATGACTTTAAATAACTGCAAGTACGAGCCTTCCTGAAAAAATAGGTAGTGGCCTTTCCGACGCTGCCGCCACTGAGGATACAGGACAGGGTGGTCTCCGGAACCTGGCTGGGGGAGGGGAGGGTGTCGGATATCCACCAGGAACTACAGGAGGTGGAGGAAGCCCCAGTGGTGGAGCTCAAGGGCAATTGGGAGGAGGAGCTAGGTGAGGAGTTGGAAGCGGGTCTGTGGGCAGAGGTCCTGGGCAGGGTTAATTCCTCCTCATCATGTGCCAGGCTCAGTCTAATACAATTTAAGGTGGTCCACCGGGCACACATGATGGCAGCGAGAATGAGCAAGTTTTTGGGGTAGAAGACAGTTGTATGAGGTGCAAGGACAGCCCTGCAAACCACATCCACATATTTTGGGCATGTCCGGAGCTAAGAGTGTTCTGACAAGGGTTCGCGAGGGCAATGTCCAAGGTGCTGAACACACGGGTGGTGCTGAGTCCAGAGATAGCGATCTTTGGAGTGTCAGAAGACCCGGCTGTTCAGGGGGCGAAAGAGGCCGGCGTCTTGGCCTTTGCCTCCCTAGTAGCCTGGAGATGGATTTTAATAGTGTGGAGGGACTCGAAGCCCCCGAGTGTAGAGACTTGGGTTACCGACATGGTGGGTTTCTCAGCCTCGAGAAAATAAAGTTTGCCTTAAGAGTCTCGCTAGGGTTCTCTCGGAGGTGGCAGCCGTTCGTCGACTTTCTCGGGGAAAGTTAAAATGTCAGCAGCAGCAGCAATCCGTGGTGTGGGGGTGGGGGGGAGGGGGGGGGGTGGGTGAGTGCTTCATTGGGATCCTGTGGGAAGACTGGGTCGCGTGGGGTAATGTCTATTTAATTGTTATTGTATATTCTCTTTTTGCACTATGTTAATGTTCACTCTAGTTTGTTTTTTTATTATGGTTACTACTGTTTTATTGTGAAAAATTCTGCAAAACCTTAATAAAAATACTTTAAAAAAAAGAAAAGCTGTTGTTAAACTCGTCGACGTGATGTCATGCCAGCGAAGTTTGAATATTCAGTGAGGGAGAGTGGTGAGGCAGCTGGCTAATATTCAAATTTATTTAAATCTATTAAAATGTGGTTTTCACCCTTTGTGGGCATGAACCTTGTGATGTCACCAGCGAGGGACGGTTAAATTCGAGAAATGTGATCTCTCGGGAGTTCCCGCCCGCGTTGCCTTCTCTTTGACTGCAAACGTGGGCTGAAAGTCTGATTGTGGAAAAATGTTGGCTAGAATGATGCCAATGGATCTCCTGTTAGCTCCAAACAGAACCATGGGATCTTTAACATCCACCAGAACAGGGAAATATAACTTTGCTCTTGTTAAAGAACAGGTGAAGACGAGATAATCCAGAAACCATTCCTCTACAACATGGTGTACCTCTGCATACCATAGCCCTCATTTGCTCCTTACTCCCTGTAAAATTTCCATTGTTTCAGAAGAAATAGAGGTTTCTCCATTTTTATGTATCAAATATTGCAATCTATTTTCTTCCTGATTGTAGCAAAAGCATCCAGGCGAAACCTTGTTTGCAGAGAGTAGCCTGCAATATAATCGAACATAATTAAATATGAGGCCAATATTTAATCAGTGGTGCAAATTAATGAAATATAATTTCTCCTGGCCATTTTTATGTGTTTATAAATTATTACTTAGGAAGTCATTCTATAATCAGTCTATCCTCACACTATAAAATTAGCAAATATTAGAAAACTTTGGCCAATGTATTACTGGTTTGGAGTACTGGAGAATAGGAGAGTGGAGTTTAAGGCTTTGGAGTTGCGTCAATAATGAGGAAGTGGAGTAAACATTCCTTCTTAATAAATTCTATTTTAATTACTCATTCAAGGCTGATCTCACAAGTATACAGGCAGCCAGTTATGGAAAAACATCCTGGTTTTAAGCAAGCATGCATATACCAATAACATTAAGATACAGGGGAGGCAAAGCTTTGAAATAAAAACATAAGACCATAAGGCATAGGAGCAGAATTAGGCCACTCGGCCCATTGAGTCTGCTCCGCCATTCAATCATGGCTGATATCTTTCTCATCTCCATTCTCCTGCCTTCTCCCCATAACCCCTTTATTGATCAAGAACCTATCTCTGTCTTAAAGACACTCAGTGATTTGGTCTCCACAGCCTTTTGCGGCAAAGAGTTCCACAGATTCATCACTCTCTGGCTGAAGAAACTCCTCCTCATCTCTGTTTTAAAGAATCATCCCTTTAAAGATTGTGGCCTCTGGTTCTAGTTTTTCCTACAAATGGAAATATCCTCTCCACGTCCACTCTATCCAGGCCTCGCAGTATCCTGTAAGTTTCAATAAGATACCGCCTCATCCTTCTAAACTCCAATGAGTGGGGCAGCACGGTAGCATTGTGGATAGCACAATGGCGTCACAGCTCCAGGGTCCCAGGTTCGATTCCGGCTTGGGTCACTGTCTGTGCGGAGTCTGCACATCCTCCCCGTGTGTGCGTGGGTTTCCTCCGGGTGCTCCGGTTTCCTCCCACAGTCCAAAGATGTGCAGGTTAGGTGGATTGGCCATGATAAATTGCCCTCAGTGTCCAAAATTGCCCTTAGTGTTGGGTGGGGTTATTGGGTTATGGGGGTAGGGTGGAGGTGTTAACCTTGGGTAGGGTGCCCTTTCCAGGAGCCGGTGCAGACTCGATGGGCCGAATGGCCCCCTTCTGCACTGTAAATTCTATGTTAATATGAGTACAGACCCAGAGTCCTCAACCATTCCTTCATTCCAGGGATCATTCTTGTGAACCTCCTCTGGACCCTTTCCAAGGCAGCACATCCTCCCTTAGATACGGGGCCCAAAACTGCTCACGAAACTCCAAATGGGGTCTGACCAGAGCCTTATATAGCCTCAGAAGTACATCTCTGGTCAGTATTCTTGCCCTCTCGACATGAATGCTAACATTGCATTTGCCTTCTTAACTGCCGATTGCACCTGCACCTTAACCTTAAGAGAACTCTTAAGAGGACTCCCAAGCCCCTTTGTGCTTCTGATTTCCTAATCATTTCCCCATTTAGAAAATATTTTAGAACATAGAACATAGAACGATACAGCGCAGTACAGGCCCTTCGGCCCTCGATGTTGCACCGACATGGAAAAAATCTAAAGGCCATCTAACCTACACTATGCCCTTATCATCCATATGCTTATCCAATAAATTTTTTAATGCCCTCAATGTTGGCATGTTCACTACTGTTGCAGGTAGGGCATTCCACGGCCTCACCACTCTTTGCGTAAAAAACCCACCTCTGACCTCTGTCCTATATCTATTACCCCTCAATTTAAGGCTATGTCCCCTCGTGCTAGCCACCTCCATCCGCGGGAGAAGGCTCTCGCTGTCCACCCTATCTAACCCTCTGATCATTTTGTATGCCTCTATTAAGTCACCTCTTAACCTTCTTCTCTCTAACGAAAACAACCTCAAGTCCATCAGCCTTTCCTCATAAGATTTTCCCTCCATACCAGGCAACATCCTGGTAAATCTCCTCTGCACCCGTTCCAAAGCTTCCACGTCCTTCCTATAATGAGGCGACCAGAACTGTACGCAATACTCCAAATGCGGCCGTACTAGAGTTTTGTACAACTGCAACATGACCTCATGGCTCCGGAACTCAATCCCTCTACCAATAAAGGCCAACACACCATAGGCCTTCTTCACAACCCTATCAACCTGGGTGGCAACTTTCAGGGATCTATGTACATGGACACCGAGATCCCTCTGCTCATCCACACTACCAAGAATTTTACCATTAGCCAAATATTCCGCATTTCTATTATTCTTTCCAAAGTGAATCACCTCACACTTCTCCACATTAAACTCCATTTGCCACCTCTCAGCCCAGCTCTGCAGCTTATCTATGTCCCTCTGTAACCTGCAACATCCTTCCGCACTGTCTACAACTCCACCGACTTTAGTGTCGTCTGCAAATTTACTCACCCATCCTTCTGCGCCCTCCTCTAGGTCATTTATAAAAATGACAAACAGCAACGGCCCCAGAACAGATCCTTGTGGTACGCCACTCGTAACTGAACTCCATTCTGAACATTTCCCATTAACTACCACTCTCTGTCTTCTTTCAACTAGCCAATTTCTGATCCACATCTCTAAATCACCCTCAATCCCCAGCCTCCGTATTTTCTGCAATAGACGACCGTGGGGAACCTTATCAAACGCTTTACTGAAATCCATATACACCACATCAACTGCTCTACCCTCGTCTACCTGTTCAGTCACCTTCTCAAAGAACTCGATAAGGTTTGTGAGGCATGACCTACCCTTCACAAAACCATGCTGACTGTCCCTAATCATATTATTCCTATCTAGATGATTATAAATCGTATCTTTTATAATCCTCTCCAAGACTTTACCCACCACAGACGTTAGGCTCACCGGCCTATAGTTACCGGGGTTATCTCTGCTCCCCTTCTTGAACAAAGGGACCACATTTGCTATCCTCCAGTCCTCTGGCACTATTCCTGTAGCCAATGATGACCTAAAAATCAAAGCCAAAGGCTCAGCAATCTCTTCCCTGGCTTCCCAGAGAATCCTAGGATAAATCCCATCCGGCCCCGGGGACTTATCTATTTTCACCTTGTCCAGAATTGCCAACACTTCTTCCCTACGCACCTCAATGCCATCTATTCTAATAGCCTGGGTCTCAGCATTCTCCTCCACAATATTATCTTTTTCTTGAGTGAATACTGACGAAAAGTATTCATTTAGTATCTCGCTTATCTCCTCAGCCTCCACACACAACTTCCCACCACTGTCCTTGACTGGCCCTACTCTTACCCTAGTCATTCTTTTATTCCTGACATACCTATAGAAAGCTTTTGGGTTTTCCTTGATCCTACCTGCCAAAGACTTCTCATGTCCCCTCCTTGCTCGTCTCAGCTCTCTCTTTAGATCCTTCCTCGCTTCCTTGTAAATATCAAGCGCCCCAACTGAAACTTCACGCCTCATCTTCACATAGGCCTCCTTCTTCCTCTTAACAAGAGATTCCACTTCTTTGGTAAACCACGGTTCCCTCGCTCAACCCCTTCCTCCCTGCCTGACTGGTACGTACTTATCAAGAACATGCAATAGCTGTTCCTTGAACAAGCTCCACATATTCAGTGTGCCCAACCCTTGCAGCCTACTTCTCCAACCAACACATCCTAAGTCATGTCTAATGGCATCATAATTGCCCTTCCCCCAGCTATAACTCTTGCCCTGCGGGGTATACTTATCCCTTTCCATCACTAACGTAAAGGTCACCGAATTGTGGTCACTGTTTCCAAAGTGCTCACCTACCTCCAGATCTAACACCTGGCCTGGTTCATTACCCAAAACCAAATCCAATGTGGCCTCGCCTCTTGTTGGCCTGTCAACATATTGTGTCAGGAAACCCTCCTGCACACATTGTACAAAGAATGACCCATCTAATGTACTCGAACTATATCTTTTCCAGTCAATATTTGGAAAGTTAAAGTCTCCCATAACAACTACCCTGTTACTTTCGCTCTTTTCCAGAATCATCTTCGCCATCCTTTCCTCTACATCCCTAGAACTATTAGGTGGCCTATAGAAAACTCCCAACAGGGTGACCTCTCCTTTCCTGTTTCTAACCTCAGCCCATACTACCTCAGAAGAAGAGTCCCCATCCAGCATCCTTTCCACCACCGTAATACTGTCCTTTTTTTTGCCTCCATTCCTCCTTCCAAAGAGGCATAACCTCACATTTTTTCACATTGTATTCCATCTGCCACATCTTTGCCCACTCTCCTAGCCTGTCCAAGTCTTTCTGCAGCCCCCCTGTTTTCTCAATACCACCTGTCTCTCTACAGATCTTTGTATCACCTGCAAACTTGGCAACAGTACCTTCAGTACCTTCTTCCAGATCATTAATGTATATTGTGAAAAGTTGTGGCCCCAGCACAGACCCCTGAGGCACATCACTAGTCATAGGCTGCCATCCTGAAAAAGACCCCTTTATCCCCACTCTCTGCCTTCTGCCAGTCAGCCAATTCTCTATCCATGCCAAGATCTTACCCTTAACACCATGGGCTCTTAATTATTTAACAGTCTGCTATGCGGCACCTTGTTAAAGCAAAAAACAGAACGTAGGTCTGGCAGCATTTGTGGAGAGAGAAAGAGAATTAACATTGCAAGTAAAAAATTACTCTTCAGAACTGAAAAGTGGTCAAAATGTGATGTGTTTTATATTGTTGAAAGAGGGAGAGGGAAGGAAAAAAATGGGAAGACCTGGGATAGCATAGCAGCAAGGGAGATTAAACATCAAAGATATTCTGGATCAAAAGACAAAGTGAGTGGCACTGCTTATAGTTTAAAAAAAAGCTCTGGTGCAGTATGGTAATGGTAGTAGTAAAGAAGTAAGGTTCTTTAAGGGCAGAAACTGACCTGATTTTGGCCAAATGCCAGGCCCTGACTGAAACCTGGCATGTAGCTCTCCAATTGCACAGACCAGTTTTCTCTCCAAATATTGAGCTTCTTAAAGGGAAAATGAGTGGACGTAGTTTACAGCATCACTCTGGGCGGGGCGGGGGGGGGGGGGAGCTCATATAGCCAACAAGCAGCTCCACAGTAATTGGGTTGCCATCTTTAAAAGGCGCCCTGATCAGAATTTCAGGCTAACGGCCCCCAGACCTCATTATGGAGCCTTCAGGGCTTCCCTTCCCCCTCCCCCAACAATTCTGACTGACATTACCCTCCCTGACATTCATCGCCAGCATTCTATCCCCTCAGCAACACCGAGAAGTACAGCTGGCGCGATGCCAACCTGACAGTGCCAACCTGCGCCAGGGCAGTGCAAGGTATGAATATTTAGTGAGGAGGGATCATGTGGTGGTGGTGGTGGTGGGGGGGGGGGGGGGGGGGGGGGGAGAGGGGGTGGGGGGGGGAGGGGGTGGGGGGGGGGAGGGGGTGGGGGGGGGGGCGCTAATCAGACGTAAATTGATGGAAATGCTTTCAAATTAGATTCACGCCCTTGGCGGGTGGAACCTTGTGATGGCGAGGTAAATTGTGAAACACGATCTCTCGGGCAAGGGATTTTCCGCCCCAGCTGCCGATCCCGTGGACAGCTAATGCGCTCTCAGAATCGCTCCCTGTTTCCGGTGAAATTAGCAATTATTAGCGAGCAATGGACAAAATATTGTTAGTTGGAATTATTAAAAATTAAGAGAGTAGAGTGAGTTCAAGGTTAAAAAGTGGGATTAGTATTTGAAGCACGGCAGCACAATAGCACAAGTGGATAGCACTGTGGCTTCACAGCCCCAGAGTCCCAGGTTCGATTCCCCGCTGGGTCACTGTCTGTGCGGAGTCTGCATGTTCTCCCCGAGTCTGCGTTGGTTTCCTCCGGGTGCTCCGGTTTTCTCCCACAGTCCAAAGATGTGCAGGTTAGGTGGATTGGCATGATAAATTGCCCTTGGTGTCCATAAAGGATGGGAGGGGTTATTGGGTTACCGGGATAGGATGGAGGTGAGGGCTTAAGTGGGTCAGTGCGCACTCAATGGGCTGAATGGCCTCCTTCCGTACTGTATGTTCTATGAAAGCAGGGTGCCAAGTATTTCTTCCTGCCTGCTTGTCCTGAGAATGTTTGATACTGACTCTTGAGATCACAATGTATTCCTTTCCAAGCTGCAGCATTCCTTTCTTCAATAAAGTTACCTCAAATAAAGCTGAATTTGGTGTTTGGTATTGGATCCAATTTAGATGAAAAAAAAATAGAATCGATTTTTTTCAATGAATAAGTAATTTTGTTTCTTGTCTTTGAAGTTCACAAGCTCTTGAATCCACATTGTGTCGCCTTTTGTGAATTACAATCAAAGAGTTAAAATCTTAAGTGCCAGAATTCACCCCGTAATTCAGGAATGGTATAACCTTCTTCTACACAATTCAAAAGATAATGGTCCATGTAACTATGGCAGTTACAGGAGGTATATGTTCATTAGTTATAGAGACAGTTGTCAGCAATGAAGTGTGGAAAGAAATGCAGACAATAGGGTTACAATTGCTTATTATTGATTGAGTCACAAGTTATCTCTGCCAAAGCAACATTAAATCCAAAGTGGTTTGATTATACTTCCAATCAGTCAATGACATAATGTGATATGTATTCACTACTGCATGGGAGTTATTACACTTCAGTGAAAAAATAAATTTTAAGCGTTTCACTGAAGCACAGATCATTTCTATGCAACTGAATGAAGGTTTCAGACTTCAATACCATTGGAAATATCAATCCAATCTATTCTGACACATGTGCATTCACTAATCCTGGAACCACACTTTCTTTAAAAGAAGATCACATGCACTGTAAAGCAGAAAAGAAATCTCAGGAAATTGAAGTCTGAGTTATTCTTCACATTTTTTTTTCCCACCGGTGACAGGCAAACTACATCAATGCTAGTTAAACTGAGTCTCTTGCTCTTGGAGCAATGTGTGGATTCCTAGGTTGCTCTGGTGGGAGATTCCTTCTGTGCACTCGGTTTAACAAAACGCAAAATTCATTTGTAAAAAAAAACAATGTGGGTTTTCACTAATTTAACAATGCTCTTTTAGATGGATTCATTTTGCATGGCCTTTTTGATTACATGTAACCCATCCTAGGTTGGCTGTGGAATAAATATGGGAATTCATGCATACTTGCCTCAGGTGCTGATTCCCTTTCCATCACTCCCTTTTGGACTAAACCCACAGATGTGCATCCTTGATGTTAACCTAAGGAGATCTTCGAGCCCAATGCCAAGACCACTTATTCTATTTCAAGAACATCTTTGCTCACCAGCACATTACATACCAAAACCTCACCTTACCAGCAACGCCGATATCGAGGCTTGCAAAACCTCAAAGCTACATTGCACCAATCCCTCTCTATCCAGGGCTAACCAGCTCGAAAATGCTCCTGTATGTACGGAAGTCTATATAAAGTGATGCATCATCACTACGGTCCTTGACGGCTTTCAATTGTTCCTTAGCTCACATTTGCATTGGTTTTAGATCACCGAGAGTCTATGTTTCATCTTATCTAAAGAACCGACTCCAATCTTACAGTTTGGATTGGGCTTCCAATCCTTAAGTTTGGTTTGAATTTTCATTGTTCCCTCCTATCCCCAACACTACTATCTGTAGATGAATCAAATAAACTGTTCGGACATTGACACGTATCTGTTGTTATTCATTATATTCCCGTATTATTTGATGTGTTGTCCAATTCTGGCATGTTCAGTAAGTTCCACAATATATTTGACTTGATGGAAAATGCCTAAAATTGCCCCAGTCTGTTGGATTTGATATGGAGGAACTTAAAGGCATCAGAAATTCTTTCAAATAGTATCGGCCGGAACAAATTATGAAATTCTGTAGTTCTAGGCTTTGACATGGAGCAAAGTCAAGTGGAGGCAGCCATCTATGATTGAGGATTGCATTAACCTAATTGAAAGAAACACTGAATCACAAAACATTTAGCCGTTTCAATAAAAAGAAGCCAATCCTTCTTCGTACCGTTGTAATATTTCGCCTCATACTTACGAGTATATTCTCTTTTTGAAAATGCCTATTTTCCCCACCTCACGTTATTTAGTGATTTCATTCTTTCAGTCATGTGGTAATATCTGCCAGTTCAAAGAAAACTTGGTCACATACAATGCAATCAGATTGTTTTCATGGAATGTGCACCAAGAGCACGGTGGCGCAGTGGTTGGCACTGCTGCCTCACAATGCCGAGGACGCAGGTTCAATCTCGGCCCCAGGTGACTGTCCATATGGAGTCTGCACATTCGTGGATTGACCATGCTACATTATCCTTTTTTAAAAATAAATTTAGAGTACCCAATTATTTTTTCCAATTAAGGGGCAATCTAGCGTGGCCAAAACACCTAACCTGCACATCTTTGGGTTGAGGGGGCAAGACCCGCCAGACACGGGGAGAATGTACAAACTCCACACAGATAGTGAGCTGGGGCCAGCATCGAACCCGGAACCTCAGCGCCGTAGGCAGCAGTGCTAACCACTGCGCCAAAAATGGAATGTGCATCAGCATTTGTTGCTCATTCCCAATTGCCTTTGAACTGAACAGCTTGCTAGGCCATTTCAGAGGGTTGTTAAGAGTCAACCACACTGCTGTGGGTCTGGAATCACATGTAGGGCAGACCCGGTAAGGATGACAGATTTCCTTCTCTGGAGGACATTAGTGAATCATGTTGGTTTTTATGACAATTGATGGTTTTATAGGGTGGAATTCTCCAATGACCTCCGCCAAGGGGTACAATGGTGGCGGGGGGGGGGGGGGGCTGGAGGCCAGTACGAAACTGACTTGCATCCTGCTATTTGGATGCAAATGAAGGCAGAATCGGAATCTATTCCCGCTCCTAATTTTCTGTTACTCCAGTGGGAAAACACCCTGGTCCACAACATGTTTGGAGAAACAGTTCCCGAGAGGGATTCAAAAATGGAGTGGCATCTGAACAGAGTAGCTTAATTGGAAATTTGGAAACAGTGGGAATTTGGTGAAGACGAGGAAAGACCTAATACAATCTATATGAATAACCAACTGAGTAATATAGATAATCAGAGTTAAGTTACAGTTACAGGAAGTGACCTGTGGGGGGCAGCAGAGCACTCCCAACACTTGGCGGCACTGGGAGTGACGTCAATTTCTGAAAAGTGATGCCAGCTCACGGGAGAGAACTGACTGGTAGTGGTGGATAAGTTGTTTCCTCCATTTTAATGCCACATTAAGATAAGAGTTCTAGCTTTTTAAAAGAAAATTTAGATAGAATTTTACTGGGCATAAATTTAAGGTAAGAGTCTTTTAATAATAATAATGTCTTTTAACTAAAGATATGTCACAGGTGCTCAGTCCTTGTGTTATATTGCCTGCAGAATATGCAAATTTGTAGATGTTCCTTGCAGTCTGGATGACTACATGTGTGGGAAGTGCCACCGGTTTGACCAAATTGAGCTCTGGGTTTCAGAGCGTGAGCGTCGGCTGTAGGTGCTGAGAGTTACGTGAATAGCACGTTTTTAGACATGGTCACCCCGCAGTTTAAGGAAGTGCAGTCAGAGAGGGAATGGGTGACCACCAAGAAGGTGAAGGGAGACAAGCCGTAGTCTGAAAAGCCCCAGAATGCATCACTCTCCAGAACCATTTGTCTCAGTTGGAAAACGATGGGAGTGACGGTTCCTCTGGGGAACGCAGCCAGAGCCAGGTTCATGGCACTGTGCCTGGCTCAGCTGCACAAGGGCGAGGGGGATAAAGAGTGGAAGTGCAATAGTGGTAGGTGACTATCGTGAGGGGTGCAGACAGGTGTTTCTGTGGCTGCAGACATGACTCCAGGATGGAGTGTTGCCTCCCTGGTGCCAGAGTCAGGGATGTCGCTGAGAGGCTGCAGGGCATTCTGACGAGGGAGGGTGAAGAGACTGAGGTTGTGGTTCACAATTGGCACCAACAACATGGATGGAAAGCAGGATGAGGTCCTGCAACAAGAATTTATGGAACCAGGTAGCAGATTGAAAAGCAGGACCTCAAAGATTGTAATCTCTGGATTACTCCCACTGCCACTTGCCAGTAAGTATAGGAATATGAGGATAGAGCAGATCAATGCATGGCTGAAGAGATGGTGTAGAAGAGAGGGCTTTAGATTCCTGGATCACTAGGACTGTCTCTTTGAATGATGGGGCCTGCACGGATTGGATCGGTTGCAGCAAAATTGGAATGGGACCGTTTTGCAGGGAGTTTTGCAAGTGCTGTTGGCGGGTGGTGGAGGGGGGGGGGGGGGGGGGGGGGGTGGATTCAACAAATTTGACACGGAGATGAGATATGGAGTGGAGTTAGAGTCGGGGGTGCTTCACAGCCAAATACAGTTGAGAAACCAAATCTGTCTGGAAGGCAAAGTGATTATAGACAAGCTAAGGCGGAACGGAGTAATATAGCAAGACTGGATAGCATTTACTTCAATGGAAGGAGTCTTATAGATAAGGCAGATGAGTTGAGGGTGTCAATTAACACATGGGAATATGCTATTCTTGCTATCACAAAGACATGGTTAAGGGAGGGACAGGACTTGCAGCTCAATATTCCGGGGTATAGAATCTTCAGGCGAGACAGGTGAGAGTTTCCGAGGCCTGATTATTGAACCAGCTTTTACGTGGGGTTCCTCCCTCATAGTTATGGCTTAGCTTAATATACAGAGCGGCAGACACATCAAACTGGTTAAGACGGCTTTATTATTCCAAGCTTGATTTCGTGTACAGTGAGAGAGATATGGATAAATGTCAAGATCATTCTGTGAAACACTGATAAAAAGGCACTATAGCATTTTCCAAAAATCATAGCCCACCCCAGTTGGACTTGACCCAATCCTTGGAGCTGTTACTTCTGTATTATCCAATAAAATGTACTTTAAACAAAATGATGACTTGTGATCAGCTCATAATTTAACCCCATCCTGTCAGCTGTTTTTACTAGGATCTCGAGTCCATTCTACAGTTGTTTTTCGGATATTGCCAACCTAATATCGCAGTGAGTTCCTGTCCACCTCATTGTTCCTCAAGGGGAAGGATACCAAAGCTGGTTTCCTCTTTACTCCATGGGTTGTTTGACACAGGATATTGGGGCCACTGATAAAAAACACATTTTACTCACTTGACTACTTAATCTATTGACCACGCAATCCCATTGGTCTCACAAATATGGGCAAGTTAGCTAGCTAAAATCCCATCATACATTGTGGCCAATAATTGTTTACATAATTATCACTGCTATGTCCTAAAATACAGGTTTAATAGTTAATAATGATTACTGGGTATACTTTCCATTATTAATCTCAATCCTTAATAAAATAATTTATGTAGAACTATTCCAGTATTATCCTAGCTATTCAGCTTTAAGAGGTCTCATCTCTGGACATCCCCTTCAACAAGGGGAGGGGGTGGGTGTAAAATGAAAATGAAATTAAAATGAAAATCGCTTATTGTCACGAGTAGGCTTCAATGAAGTTACTGTGAAAAGCCCCTAGTCACCACATTCCGGCACCTGTCCGGGGAGGCTGGTATGGGAATCGAACCGTGCTGCTGGCCTGCTTGGTCTGCTTTAAAAGCCAGCGATTTAGCTCAGTGAGGAGCTCAAAGATCTCAAAGAGAAGATTGTGTCACAATCTTAATAAAGGAGTAAATTACTGCAGGAAGAAGGGATCTTAACTTGAAGGTTCCTCAAATGAGGCCATACCGGTAGAACGTAGAAACAAAAAGGGAATAATCATATAGTTGGGAGTCTACTAAAGGCCCAAACAGGGAGAGATAGAAGGACAGATATGTATGATGTGGAGATGCCGGCGCTGGACTGGGGTCAGCTCAGTAAGAAGTCTTACAACACCAGGTTAAAGTCCAACAGGTTTGTTTCAAACACTAGCTTTCGGAGCACTGCTCCTTCCTCAGGTGAATGAAGAGGTATGTTCCAGAAACATATATATAGACAAATTCAAAGATGCAAGACAATGCTTAGAATGCGAGTATTTGCAGGTAATTGAGTCTTTACAGATCCAGAGATAGGGGTAACCCCAGGTTAAAGAGGTGTGAGTTGTCTCAAGCCAGGACAGTTGATAGGATTTCGCAAGCCCAGACCAGATGGTGGGGGGGGGGGGGGGGGGGGGGGGGGGGGGTGAATGTAATGCGACATGAATCCCAGGCCCCGGTTGAGGCCATACTCATGTGTGCGGAACATGGCTATAAGTTTCTGCTCAGTGATTCTGCGTTGTCACGCGTCCTGAAGGCTGCCTTGGAGAATGCTTACCCGGAGATCAGAGGCTGAATGGCCTTGATATGCCAGATCATCGACATGGATACCACCATTACACGTGAGAACACCACCCACCAGGTACGCGGTACATACTCGTGCGACTCGGCCAACGTTTTCTACCTCATGCGCTGCAGGAAAGGATGTCCCGAAGCATGGTACATTGGCGAGACCGTGCAGACACTGCGACAATGAATGAGCGGACATCGCGCGACATTCACCAGGCAGGAATGTTCCCTTCCAGTCGGGGAACACTTCAGCAGTCAATGGTTCTTATTAGCTTGTTTGTATGCAGTTTCTTTCAGGGTTCTGGCTTCTCTACATGGTTTCAGCTACTGTCTTTCCCAAACGTAGCCCTCCAGCAGTGGTGGACTGGCCAGGGTGTCAGCTTGCCCGATGGCAAGTGGGCCCCTGATGAAGTGGGCCCCCTATGTCAAATAAAAATGCAATAAAGAAACAAACACAGACAACTGTTTTAGTAATAAAAAGGAATAAGAAAAAAGAGAGAACAGGACGCAAATAAGCAGTGCATGAAAAGGAACGAAAAAGGGGAGGTAGTGGAAGGATGTAGAATAGGGGGGCCCGGGTCGGGCATAATTAATGAAATTCCATGTTTTCAGCAAGAGTGTGTGAATTTAAAGATAAAGTTACAATTCGTGATTTGAGATGGTCGGCAACTTCAAAGGATATCAAGCAGTAGTCTTGGTTCAGCCGGTACATCGGTCTGGGGCCCGGAGAGCCAAGAAGGGGCCCGTGAATCTCTGAAGGGCCCTTAAAAATTGTAATTAATTAGATAAATAAATCTCCAACTCCTTTCCTGAGATTTGTATTCTAACTTAATAAAATATAATTGTTTTTAAAAAGAGCAATACCAAATAAAACTGCAATAAGGAAACAAACAAATAATCACTCAGTGTATGAAGGAACGAATCAGTGTTAAACGGATGTGAAAAGGAGAGGGGGGGGGGGGGGTGCTGGTTCACCCGGGTCGGACATAGTTGGAAATCCACGTTTTCAGAAAGAGTGTGTGAATTTAAAGATAAAGTTACAGTTCGTGATTTGAGATGGTCGGCAACTTGAAAGGATATCAAGCAGTACATAGGGTCGTGAGGTCACCGAAAAGGAGAAGCGGTACCTTTGACCGTGAATCATGAGGTCAAAGATATTGAAGTGATAAGCCATGATCGGTAAAGTCAAAGGGTTGCGACTTGTAACACTACACTGGTATCAAACTGGACATGTTAACTTTGGTCGTGGGACCATTCTTAATGTCTTACTATAGTCGGACCAAACTTCTAAGTTTCTACAGTTGTCTCAGTTGCTTGCTGGTGTGAACACTGGACAGTGGATTGTCTCCTCTTCTGAAGCTGCATAGGCCACAGTAGTATTGACTAATGAACATAGCCTATTGAAGTGTAAGTAAGTTATATTATATTTTTTTATCAAGTAGGGGTTTATCTTGCGTTCCTTCAAGTTATTCTTGCAATCATCAATATTCATTTTTCCCAATGTGGGCTATTTTTAATTAAGTTTTTATTTCAGGAATATTACCCCTACCAGCATGGAAAAGAAAAAGCATAAATCTGGATCACTAAAACGCAAAGAACAAAAAGAAGCAGAAAGGAAGGAATCAGCCAAGCGATGCAGGCCTATTACAGAGTTTATAATACCACAAGCACAATCCACATCAATATCCAGTTCTGCAACAAATAATCAAGAAGCAAGAAACAATGCTCATGGTGATGATGCAATGACATACGAGTTACAAGAACAGAGAAGAGCTACTTTGAATTTAGAGACAAATACAAGTGCATCCATTACTAATCAACCCAGGCCCAATATTTCTTCTGGCTTCCTTGTTCCGGTATCTGTACTGCCTGTAGTTGCAACATCTGAACACATAGCTTCAACTAGTGACAGGGAATCAGATATTCCTTCAAGCATATATTACTTGGTTTCTGAAGCACATCCTGTAAATGAACCTATGCAAGAAAATGAAAGATCAATTACTGGAATCTTCCAATATCCATCACGAGCAAAGCTAAAACAGTTTTTTGCTGAACATCCACTTCAGCCACTTGATGATCTGCCATTTGATGCTCGTTTGTATGAGGAAAATTATGAATGACTCAGTCCCAAGAAAATGGCTAACATATAACAAAGAAAATAGATGCTTATATTGTTCATACTGCTTAGCCTTTGAGTTTCCCAACACTTGTAATCCATCACCCTTTGTACGTGGCTTTAGTGACTACAGGCGTATTAGCCAGAGCTTGACTTTACATGAATCGACAACAGCACATGTCAGAAATGCTCAGCAATATATCAGTGTGGTTAATGATGGCACCTTAGATAATTTTTTTGCAGCATCACTAATTAAAAGGAAAGAAGAAGTATTGAAACAGAGAAGTATTGTCATGAGGATTATAGATATCATAAAGATGTTAGGCAAGCAAGCACTTCCTTTTCGAGGTCACAGAAATGAATCGGCCTACACTCTAGATAATGAGGTTCTGAATCATGGCAATTTTTTAGCTACAGTGCAGTTGATGGCAAAATATGACCCCATTATGGCAGCTCACGTTTCTGCCGTGCAAAACAAGTCTAAACAAAGAATCAAACGATTAGAGCAACAAGGAAACGCTCAAAGAAAATGCCGTTGTGGACTTGTTACATACCTGAGTAAAACAACTATAAACATGTTAATCAAAATTATGAAGAATATGATACAAGAAAGAATTAGTCATGAAGTTTCTCAAGCAAAATATTATTCTATTCAGGTTGATTCAACACAAGATAATTCATCCATCGATCAGTTTAGCATTATTATTCGGTATGTGCTTAAAGGTATTATCTGTGAGCGACTACTTTCAGTTGTGCCAAGTAATGATGGTACAGGACAGGGACTTTTTGATCTATTGATTGAAACATTACAGCATCTTAAAATTGACCCCCAAAAATGTTTATCTGATAGCACAGATGGCGCTGCAAACTACCATGGCCAGTATAATGGTTTACAAAGTAAAATTGCTGATGTGGCTGATCAACATGTTCATATATGGTGCTATGCCCATGTCTTGAATTTGGTGATAACTGAAACAACAAAATGTTGTGTGCCTGCAGTTTCTTTTTTCAATTTGCTCCAGAATATAGAAACTTTTGTGAAAGCATCATACAAGAGAATGGCTGTATGGATAGAAGTTGTTGGAAAACGTCTAGGAGAAGAAAAAATGAAACGATTAAAGTTAATTGGTGAGACCAGATGGTCAGGAAAATCCAATGCAGCAACAACTATATTTGGACGTTTTGATGATGCCGCTGCTAGTACTTTCGTAAATCTATTGACATGCTTATCAATGATACAAGATTCAGAAAAGTTTGATGCAAAATCAAAACATGAAGCAAATGTTTTACTTCAAAGTCTTCTAAAGTTTGAAACCATATTGACAGCATTTACTTACTTGTATATATTTGAAACGACAACCCCGTTATCAAGTTATCTACAGACAAGTGGTTTAGATATGTTTACTGCATGGAGTTTGGTAGATTCAGCTACAACAAAGTTGAAGGAACAGACAAGAACATTTGATAACGTTCACAGCAAGGCTTTGGAATTTGTAAATAAATGTAATGACAGGATTTCACAGATGAATATGGATGAAAATCAAACATTGGAAATTGATGCGTTGGAAACAGCATTGCCATTTAAGAGGCAGAGGAAGAAGAAAAGAATGGCAGATGAGCTTTTTGATGATGAAAGAAATTCCTCAGATTCTCTAGCTGATTTTCGAGTAAACGTGTTTAACCTAATAATGGATCGCATTGTCCAGTCACTAGAATCACGCTTTGTACAACACAAACAGTTGTATAAAGATTTGTCCTGCTTGGACCCAGCAAAGGTTAAAACTATTGCAGAGAAGGGCCTTGAAGATGAAGCATTGGAAGGTATTATTAAGCTGTTTCCACAAATCAGCAAAGATCAAGTAATATTGGAATTGTTTTCTTTTGCTTCAAACTTTGATGTATTAAAGCTATTGCTTAATGGTGGTGAGAATATGGATTCCAATTGCAACAATTGTAAAATTTGCAGCACTTGCCCATCGTGTGTACTAAAAATTCTGTCATCCAACAGACTTCATGACAAGGCATATGATAACCTTTATGAACTTTATAAAGTCATCTGCACACTATCAGTTACTCAAGTCCAATGTGAGAGGACATTTTCAAAGCTAAAGATCATAAAGACAAGGTTAAGAAATTCGCTGTCTGAGGAGAATTTGGAATCATACATGTTGCTATCCATTGAAAAGGAATTGTTAGATGAATTAGATGCAGAAGCAATTATTGGCAGATTCGCACAATCATCTAGCGAACACAAACGATTGCTCTTAATATAGTGGACTGCATGCAATGCTCTATTGTGCTTTTGAACTATCTGTTAATGTGTAAATTGTGCAGTAAACTATTTAAAAATATCAACCAATTACTTAAATTTTTTTTAAAAGATTAAAAATTCAATTATAACATTCTGTATTTACATTTGGTATCTACTGCCAGTAATATGTACAGTACATGTACACTGTAATGACTAAGAAATACACATTTTTTCCACAAAAAATTTAATTGTACCCTTTTTTCCATATGTACTTTTTGAAAATTTTATTTATTCGTTATGAAAATTAAATGATAGCATTGTAGTTGTGGGTGGGCCCCCTTTGTCTCCTGGCAACCAATATTTTTAGACCCAGTCCGCCACTGCCCACCAGCATGGTTCTCCCTCCTCAACCTATCTAGGGGTCTGGCCTCCCTGCACGGCGTTGCCTCCTCAACTTCTCCTCCTGTCCCCAATAAGGGGCTGGTTTAGGTCACTGGGCTAAATCGCTGGCTTTTAAAGCAGGCCAGCAGCACAGTTCGATTCCCGTACCAGCCTCCCCAAACAGGTGCCGGAATGTGACGACTAGGGGCTTTTCACAGTAACTTGATTGAAGCATACTCGTGACAATAAGCGATTTTCATTTTTTAATTTCAATTCTCCTTTCAGATTCTTTTGTTACTTAACTGATCCGCTCTCTGGCAGGCTTGCTGCACGAATACGATGGTGAATAAAATATACTCACCCTGTGTGCAATACATTCTGATGATCCAGTACACATATCCTGCTGACTACAGAGACACAGAAACATGTAACAATAGTTTATTCATGAGTCTAGCATGGAGCACCCTTCTCTGATAAAGCTCTCACAGCTCTAACGAACCTCTCTAACACATCAATCACAGGGAGAGCAGTCTACAACCGTTTTATCTCCCAAGTCACCAATATAGACTGCTATACAGTTAGTTAGTACACACACCATTGTTTCGGGCTGGATTCGCCATTTTGGAGAATAAGTCTCCAGGAAAACTGGCGTCAAAAGGCCACAGATTCCCTGTTTTGCTGGGGCTAGCAGGGAGGCTGCGAGGAGCTCGCAACTCTAGCTGCCGATACAGCCCCCAGCACTTCCGGTTCAGAGGCCACGCATGCACACGGCTGCGCCACGCTGTGCTCAATTGCGGATTCAGCTTGCGGACCAGGACCGCTAAAGTAGTGCCCCCTTCTTCTTTTCCAAGAGTGGGGGTGTCAATTACAAGGGGTCACGATTTCAAGGTGAGAGGGGGAAAGTTTAAGGGAGATGTGCGTGGAAAGTTTTTTACGCAGAGGGTGGTGGGTGCCTGGAATGCTTTGCCAGCGGAGGTGGTAGAGGCGGGCACGATAGCATCATTTAAGATGCATCTAGACAGATATATGAACGGGCAGGGAACAGAGGGAAGTAGATCCTTGGAAAATAGGCGACAGGTTTAGATAAAGGATCTGGATCAGCGCAGGCTGGGAGGGCCGAAGGGCCTGTTCCTGTGCTGTAATTTTCTTTGTTCTTGTTTAAAAGCTTGTCTGTAATCTCGAAACTCTGTTCTTCCATCAAGTAAACAACCTTGCTGGCGAGTTCTTCTGATAATCAGAACTTGAGACATAGCATTTGACTAGCATGTGCTTTTACTCTAATGTAGGGGTGTTAGATCTATTCCTTCTTTTACTAAACCTATTAATTCACTAGGGCAGCACGGTGGCGCAGTAAGTTGGCCCTGTTGCCGCATGGCGCCGAAGTCCCTGGTTCAATCCTAGCTCTGGGTCATTGTCCGTGTGGAGTTTGTACATTCTCCCCGTGTTTGCGTGGGTTTTGCCCCCACAACCCAAAGATGTGCAGACTAGGTGGATTGCCATGCTAAATTGCCCCTTAATTGGAAAAAATGAATTGGGTACTCTTAAATTTATTTTTAAAAACTTATTAATTCACTCTAACAGCACCTAGCAGGGTAAGCAAGCAATCACACTGAAGCATTCTCACAGACAGGAAGTCAAGATGTAAAATGCACTATCCTTGACTTTTAAGCAAGTTTTACAGAGAATGAAATATGTGAGTGGGACATACACATGGGATTAAGGTACTGCAGGAATACCATAAATAGAAATTAAAAATGTGATTTTGTTTTTAGTTGTAATAAATAAATTTAACATTCCACAAATATAAAGTTACTGTGAAAAGCCCCTGTAGTCAGCAGGAAATGGGCAAGTTCTTGGCTGTTCAGTGATTTCTAATTGAGGGAGGGGACAATACTTTGACAGTGAACTTCATGAGGAAGTGTAAAATCACTGACACCAACGTCTGAAATGAAAATGAAAATCGCTTATTGTCACAAGTAGGCTTCAAATGAAGTTACTGTGAAAAGCCCCTAATCGCCACATTCTGGCACCTGTTCGGGGAGGCTGGTATGGGAATTGAACCGTGCTGCTGGTCTTGCTCGGCATTACAAGCCAACTGTCTTAGCCCACTGTGCTAAACCAGCCCCTCAATGCCTGGATTTCTGCTTTCAACTGGTGCATATTTGTACTCCAAACGTTGCTGTCAGCTTCAGAGGAGTAATGATAATGAACATTGACAATTTCACAGTCATTAACACTGGAAAACCTGGGCACTTATATTGATTGGGAACATTCTCCGCCGCGCCATGCCACATTTCTGTTTCACCCCGCTGGCGGGATGCTCCGTTACACTGGCTGATCAATGGGGTTCCCCATTGTGCGGCAGCCCCACATCATCAGGAAACCCCCGGGATGCCGGCAAAATGTAGCATCCCGCCACCGGAGAATTTTGTCCATGGTCTGGCAGAATATAGGTTCAGGAATTTGATTACAAACAACAAAGCTGCAGGCTCCTTGCTTTCAATACTGTTGCTTTAGCCAGGCACCCTGTTGAATCCAAATGCTGTATCATAATAAGAGAGGCAAAAATCAGAGCGAGGGTTGATTTTACAAACCCTTTTATTTTTCTACTGTATTCAAGCAGAGTTCTGCTTTCTGTCTTTTCTCCTGACTTTAAAAAAAAGTAATTTACAGGATGTGGGCGTCGCTGGCTTGGCCAGCATTTATTGCCCATCCCTAGTTGTCCTTCAGAAGGTGGTGGTGAGTAGCCTTCTTGAACCGCTGCAGTCCTTGAAGTATAGGTACTTCCACTGTGCTGTTAGGGAGGGAGTTCCAGAATGTTTTCCCAGTGACAGTGAAGAAACCGTGACATATTTCGAAGTCAAGGTGGTGAGTAACCTGGAGGGGAACTTCCTGAGGTTTTCAGGTATCTGCTGCTCTTGTACTTCTAGATGGTAGTGGTCGTGGATTTGGATGGTGCTGTCTGAGGAAACTTAGTGAGTTACTGTGGTGCATCTTGTAGATGGTACACACGGCTGCCACTGTTCGTCGGTGGTGGAAGATTTGAATGTTTGTGGAAGGGGGAGCAATCAAGCGGGCTGTCTTGTCCTGGATGGTATCGAGCTTCTTGAGTGTTGTTGGAGCTGCACTCATCCAGGCAGATGGAGAGTATCCCAATACATTCCTGAATTGTGCTTTGTAGATGGTGTACAGGCTTTTGGGGGGGGGGGGGGGGGGGGAGGGGTGTTCAGGAGGTGACTTACTTGCTGTAGGATTCCTAGCCTTTGACCTGCCCTGGCAGCCATAGTATTAATATGGCTAGTCCAGTTCAGTTTCTGATCAATGGTAACCCCCAGGATATTTATTGTGGAGAATTTAGCGTTCGTAATGCCATTGAATTTCATGGGGAGGTGGTTAGATCCTCTCTTGTAGGAGATGGTCATTGCCTGGCTCTTGTGTGGCACAAATGTAACTTGTCACTTGTCAGCCCAACCCTGGACATTGTCCTAGTCTTGCTGCATTTGAACATGGACTGCTTCATTATCTGAGGAGTCGCTAATGGTGCTGAACATTGTGCAGTCATCCGCAAACATCTCCACTTCTGACCTTATGATGGAAGGGAGGTGCTGATGAAGCAGCTGAAGATGGTTGGGCCTAGGACACTACGTTGAAGAATTCCTGTAGTGATGTCCTGGAGTTAAGATGATTGATCCAACCACCACAACCATCTTCCTTTGTGCCAGGTATGACCAGCAGAGACTTTCCCCCCTGATTCCCATTGACTCCAGTTTAGCTAGGTCTCCTTGATGCCATACTCGATTAAATGCTGCCTTGATGTCAAGTGCAGTCACTCTCACCTCACCTCTGGCATTCAGCTCTTTTGTCCATGTTGGATAGTGGTTGTTCATGGTTAATAAAGAAAGCAGTAGAATGAGAAATATTTTTATTAAACATACAAACGCTCACAAATTATATCAGTCAGTATAAGCTAACGGGCAGAATTATCCCATCCTGGCTTTGGCGGGTTTTGTGGTTTGTTGAATCTGGCATGAGCCAAAAATTCAGAAACCTGCGTAGGTAAAGTCACATTGCATTTCAGCCACTGGCGGGTTAATGGTGGGTTGGTCTTCCCGTTAGCTTGTGGCGTAAACGCCATTCGCATTCATTTGTATCTCATGAATACTCATTAAGACAGCCTCCTGAAAGTGTCCTGCCAGGCCTTTCAATCTTGAGTCACGCCAGCGGGAAATCACGTTGGTCTGAAACCTGATTGCTAAGCAATGGTGTGTACAAGGCCGTCCTCAGCTCACAAGAGACTTTGAGGTGGGTTCATCAAAGCCTTTCTGCCATAGTGCTGCGCTGCTCCTGATGCGCTGTTCACCACTGTGGTTGGGGTCGACGAATTCCTGCCCTCCATCTCCAAGCTGAGCTGGTCTTCATGGACTGCATCATGCTGCTGGACCCATGGCCTCTCCTGTGTTCTCGTCTTGGATCAGTACTGTGTGGTGAATCACAATCCTAGTAATTCACACTGTGTTATATTGTATGTGCTGTGTCTCTGTAAGCTCGGTATATGAGCAGTTGCGCGGCTCTGCCCATTGGGGGAGATGAGGAGTTTGTACTGGGCTCCACCCTTGGCTCCGCCCATGGTTCCACCCATGGCTCCTCCCACTAACTGGAAGTATAAAGATCTGCAGTTGTGAGCCTGCTGCCAGTTCATCTCGTCGCAGGCAAGCTCAGTTGTAAGACTATTAACACCACTGTTCACTTCCAACCACGTGTCTTGTGAATTGATGGTCACATCATGCTGTACATGGGCTTTGGGCGTACAGGGGTCTCTTTCCCCCGAGTACCATACATCATTGTCTATCTGGACAGGACTGTACTGTGGGACTCAAACAGCACGGGGATGGGAAGAGCAGAGGGGGTGTGGGCAGGTAGGTGTGTGGGGGGGGGGGGGGGGGGGGGGAAACCAGTGGCCAGAAGGGGATGAAGACAAGGGGGGAAATGTGGAAGGAGGGTTGTGCAAGGATTAGGGGGAAGGGCGAGGGTGTACAATTTAGGCAGAGGGGCAAGGAAGTGGATGAAGAAGATGAACAAAGGAAGGCAGAAGGAAGACCATGGGAGGGAAGTTGGACCCCGACAACGCTGCATGAAAAGTTCATAATCAAAGGGTGGGTCAAAGAGACCAAAAAGAAAATGCTGGAAAATCTCAGCAGTCTGGCAGCTTCTGTCGGGAGAGAAAAGAGCTAACGTTTCAAGCCCAGATGACCCTTTGTCAAAGGGATATCATTTACTGGAAGGGGATGCAGGAAGACTCCAGATGTAATGCGTAGAGGTCCATGTGAGGCATGTGGGATGGGCTTGTGGGGGAGGGTGGTTGAATCGAGGTACGGTCTTTTTGAGGCTACTAGCCTTTTGCCCCTGGGTTGTAGAACAGTACAGCACAGAACAGGCCCTTCAACCTTCGATGTTGTGCCGAGCAATGATCACCCTACTCAAACCCACATATCTACCCTATACCCGTAACCCAACACCCCCCCCCCCCCCCTAACCTTACCTTTTAGGACACTACGGGCAATTTAGCATGGCCAATCCACCTAACCCGCACATCTTTGGACTGTGGGAGGAAACCGGAGCACCCGGAGGAAACCCACGCACACACGGGGAGGACGTGCAGACTCCGCACAGACAGTGACCCAGCCAGGAATCGAACCTGGGACCCTGGAGCTGTGAAGCATTTATGCTAACCACCATGCTACCGTGCTGCCTTGCACGATATGATGAAGACAGGTGGGCTGGAGAGTGTGTGATGTGTGGGTTGGACTGGTATTTAAATATTGTGCCAGGACCTTCGAACCCATTAGCTGAAGGCGGGAAGACAAATCAGCTGCCCGCTCGCCAGGTGACTTGGAGGGGAACTCACCTGTGCATAATTAATGAGATTCCAAATGCAGAATCTGGTACGGCATCCTGCCATTCTGGCCAGTGGGAAAGGTGCTGTCGGAGTCACCCTGCAACCCCCCAACCTGTAGATTTTTGGACACCAAGGGTTAAATTTTAGCATGGTCAATCCACCTAACCTTCTAGGAGGAAACCAGAGCACTCAGAAGAAACACACGCAGACATGGGAATAATACACAAACTCCACGCAGTCACCTAAGGCCCGAAGCGAACCCAAATTCCTGACATTGCGAGGCGTGGTTGACTCTTAAATGCCCTCAGGGATGGGCAATAACTGCTGGCCCAGCCAGCGACGCCCAGTACCCATAATAAATTTTAAAAATATATAATCCTTAAACCTCTGTTGCTCATTGTGTTCTCTCTCTAATTGGCTCTGTTTATGGTGGTTAATATGGTCGCCTTCCCTAATTCTAATTACATTTGCTCAAGAGTTGCCAGGTATCATTCGATATCGCTACAAGGTTCAAAACCGAATACATATCAAAGACTCGATACACCAGTTAGTAAGTTCGAAATCAATGCTCATTTATTTACACACACAGTCAAATATACTCATGCACAAAACTCTACCAACTAAACTATCACTACTACTAAAGCCTATACTTAGCTTCGGGCGCCCACTCAGTCAGAGGAACAATGGCCGTTGTCCTAGTTCTGAGGCTGCTGGGGTCGAGCTGGTACAGAATGGTAGCTAGGAGCGTCTATCTCGTAGCGTGCATTGACTTTGGACTTACTTGTTCTGGTGCAGCTGCTAGGCAGGTGTCTCGTCGCTGAGAGCCAAGGCCAAGAAGAACAATTCTCTCTTGGGGGCTTCTTCATATACCCAAAGAGGGCTTTGCACGCTTTTGGGCGGGCCTTGAACTTGGTCTCAATTAATTAGACCGTATCTTGATCATCGGTATCGATTTCCTCCAATAAAGGGGTGGGTGCCCTGATTGCTGGGCGTGTCCTAGGTGGCCATTTGCCTGCTTTGTTCTAGTCTCCTCTGGCGCCGGGGTGTCTGCTTTAGTATCGTTTACCTATCTTTTGTCCCCGGAGATGGCTCATTAGTATGGTAATGGATTTGCAGTATCGGTCTTGTCTGGGAGCTACAGCTCCAATCAACAGACAAACCTTGCACCTGCGTGCTTTCTCAGCATTGTCCATTTTCCCTGCATTCTTTGCAAAGTGTCCATTTTGTAATTGGGACGTGGCCATCCCAGGTGGCTACACCTCTATGCAATTCATTGCAAGGCAATGTATCATTGGGATTATGCCACCAATGGAAGGGGTCTTGATGCATTCTCTGTGGTCTGTTGTATCAGCTGGCAAATGCAAATGCACTGGGGCAGCTGCAACGTTTGAACAGTTTTTCAAAACACTTCTGCATGAAAGAATCCTTTGACATTGACTCCTAAAGTTAAAGAGTCATTGTAAAGTTTTGAGTCTGATAATGCAGCAAGTGTTCATGTTTCATATTAATAAGAGGTGAAAAAGTATGGCTGTCTGAATGAAAGGTCATCAACCTGAAATGCTAACTCTTTCTCTTAACAGATGTGCCAGACCTACTGAGCATCCATTTTCTATCTACAATATAGGATGGAATTCTCTGGCTGTTGGATTCTCTTTTCCCATTGGCAGTGCCCCTGCGTTTCCCGGCGTGGAGTGCCTTCAATGGGAAATCCCATTGACAAGTGGCAGGAAGAGAGAATCCCACTGCCGGCGAACGATGCACCAACAAGAAACATGTGGCTGGGAGACCGGAGAATGCCGTCCATCATGTTTGGTGTAGCTAGAATGGTACGAAGGAATCTTTCCCAGCAATTCTGAAAGAGGTTCCTCAAACACCCGACAAATGGCAGCCTCAGCGAACCTGCAGAAATGACTATTACAGGGTTTCTGAGATGACGATAGGATAAGTTTGATCATCATTTCTGCACCTTGCAATCCAGAGGCTGCATTGTTTCTGTATTGGCCTTTGCAGTGTTGTGTGACCTGAGGACTAACAATTACCTTAGTTGCAGTAATTTTCTTGAATTGAACTGGATTTTACGGGGTGTCATAATCCCTGTGACCTCAACTAAAAAGTCAATCAGGAGTCGGCTTACCAAAACGCAAATTGCCCCACAGCCATTTTACACTTGGCGGGACATTCATTGGCTCACGGCAAGACATCTGCCCCATTTAGTTCAACTGGTAGCCACGAAGAAGAGGAGGCTTAGTGTCAGGTAAGTTTGGGTTATTGGCAGGGCCTAGCTGGCAGACCTCAGTGAGTGGGTGAGAGTGTATGGAAGGGGGGTGGGGGTGGGGTAATGTTTGAGAGACCAATCGGAAAGTTAAAAGGGAGATACGGCCTTGAGGAAGTGGTGCCTCCACTGGGTACAGACACCCCTCCCCCTGCCAAAGGAGGTTCACTCCACTTGCCTAACACCAACCTATCCAGTACAAACTGCAGGGTTACTCGCATGGCATGGGCCCCCCACTGCTGTGGATAAAATAGCAGTGGGGTGGGATGAGACCATTAGATGAGACCATTCAATGGCCACTTAAGGATCTCAATAGGGCCCAAAGGAGGGTTGGCCATCTGATGTCTACACCACTCCCCAATGAAATGGGAAATGGGTGAGGAGTTGGTGGGAGGGTGCTAGGCAGGCCCTGTGTTGCATTTATGAGCCCAACCCCATCTTCAAACACGCCAGCAAGGTTCATAAAATCCAGCGCCAAGTCCCAATTCCGCTCGAGCAATCTTATTTCAGAGACTTGGGAATTAAACACAGATCAGGTTAAAGCAGCAACACATTTATGATCAAATGCAATTATAATACTGGATCAAATGATAAAAGTACATTGTAAACAAAATGAAATAAGTACATGAGCCAAATGTCAATCCCCATCAAAAGAATGTTTTTACATATAAAGGTTTGTTTCTGAATGACAAGTTTCACTCGTCATTGGAATCTTGTATTACTTTCAGTGTACATTATCATCCCTTACCCCATCAAATAGGAAATCTCAGTCACTTCTTATCTCTGACCAAATCAAAGAACCACTCACGTTTTTGATTAGCAATTGTGTGGCTCGTAAATAGCTCCCTGAACTGACAAAAATTCAATTAAAAACCGTACAAGATCAGATTACCTTGAATACATTGTGTCGACATAACCTACTCCTTTTACAGGTTACCACTTATATGCATTTTTAATAAGATATTCATAACAGATAAGAACATATCTTATGCAGATTGCAGAGAACCTATTTGCATTGGTGCAGCCATTAGCAATTTAAAACAATGAACCGAACTGATATGGTTCCAAAAGGCACAACCTACGTCTTTAATTAATTAAATCACATTTTAAATTCTTTATAGATACCAAGAACAATTATCATTGAAGTGCAGCTTCCCTACAAAGGAGTCTCAACAGCAATAATGTGCATGAGTCTAGATTCCCGATAACAATCCTGTGAAATTGTCTGATTTGGGCAGTTCTCACAAGCTTGGTATGACCTTGAATTATTGCAGGCAGACAAGAAAAGACATGAAGCTTAAACATGGATCAACTGGATAGTGGAGATGTGTCAGATTGCCTGGATTTACATGTAATGGTCCATGTAGTCCTTGGAATTTATCTTTCACAGAAAACTGACATTGACAAAAGAAATCAAGCATTGCCTGAAATCTGCTGGCACAGACTTTGGTCACCTGACAAAACGAGTGAAGACCACAACGTCAAAATTGAAATTTTGGTATGCCATGCGGTTGTGATCCCTATATAGAACATAGAATCTACAGTGCAGAAGGAGGCCATTCGGCCCATCGAATCTGCACCGGCCCCTGGAAAGACAACCCTACCTAAGCCGACATCGCCGCACTGTCCCTGTAACCGAACGCTTTTTTTTTTAGACACGAAGGACAATTTTAGCCTGGCCAATCCACCTAGCCTGCACATCTTTGGAGGAGGAAACTGGAGCACCCGGAGGAAGCCCATGTAGAGACGGGAAGAATGTGCAGACTCCGCACAGACAGTGACCCAAGGCGGGAATCAAACCTGGGACCCTGGAACTGTGAAGCAACTGTGCTAACCACTGTCCTACCGTGCCGGCCTCGTATGGGGCTAAAATATAGACAATGTACAGGAGGCGCCTCAAGAAACTAGAGTCATGCCATCAACGCTGCTGGCAGAAGATCTTACACATTATATGGGAGGACAGATGCATCAACATTAGTGCCTTCTCACGAGTCAATGCCACAAGCACTGAATCTATGATCATCTACCAGCAGCTTTGTTGGGTTGGCCATATAATTTGGATGTCAGATAACAGGCTCCCAAAGCTTTTCCCCAGCTCATTCAGGTCAGGAACATCAGAGGAAGACAGAAGAAGCGCTTCAAGGATGTGCTGAAAGCCAACAAGAATTGCAATAAAAGCAAAATCCAGCACAATCCACCATATTCTGTTTTTATTTATGAAGAGTTGCAACATTGACATGAATTCCTGGGAGCCCATCACCCTCGTTAGAACCTGATGGCAGCAGAGTCTGTGGGAAAGATCCCAACATATTGAAACCCACCGAGAGCAAAATGAAGAGGAAAAATGAGAGCGGTGAAAAGAACACATCATGACCCAAAGGACCTGACATCCTGCTTGACAACAAATACCCAACATGCCATAAAGTCTGGAGATCCCAAATTGACCCCATTAGCTACCTTTAGACTAATGGAAAACCATCGTCCCCACTTGCGAGGGATAGCTGATAATAGTTGTTGGTACAAGAAATAGTTGTGTTTCCAGTAAATCCAACTGAAGCTACTTCTCTGTTCAAGTGTAAGGTGATTGATTGTCAATTTTCCACCCAGCCAGAGAACTAGAAATGCTGATCACCACCTACTATAGAAACTGCTTGATTTTTATTTCCAGTGATATGGGTGGAAGGAAAGATATTGTCTGGTATAAGATATAAGATAAACTACAAACATATTTGAAGAAGGTAACGGGTGCAGTCTACTAGCTGCACTGTGCTTAAATGGGAGTGCGACGTGGCTGATAGATGCAGGGAGAGGTCTCCCATGGGATTTCCAACAGCCAGTACGCCTCGCGAGATCTACCCATGTCTTGTGAGGCGTCACAATCAGGATCCCGCCCACAATGGGTGTGACCAAGCCTCGCATGCCTAAGTAGTTTAAAACCTATTTAGACGTACTCACCCAGGATCTATCGGGCTCCCGGCATCTACCGGCCTCCGCAGGGAGTCCCCAGCTGGGCGCCGTTCAGTGCTAATCCATACAAACATGGACTAGGCCGAATGGCACTTGAGGGGTTGCTCAGGCCATCGGAGGTCCTTGGGTGGTCAGGAATAGTGCAAGGTGGCCGGCCCCCTGGCCCTTCCCCTTGAACACAGGCACCTTGGCACTGCCAGGCTGGCAACTTAGCACTGCCACCTGTGCACTGCCAAGGTGTCAGGGTGGCACTGTAAAGCAATCAGGAGCACTGCCAGAGTACCAGGATGGCAGTGTCAGGGTGCCCAGGTTCCAGGATGTCACTGTCAAGGGTCAGGGCCTTCGGGGACCTTCGGTAGGTTGGGCGGGCCTTATAAGGGGTGTGGGAAAGCCTGAAAAATGGGCCCCTCAGCAATTGCATAGTCATCCCTTGGGGAGGGGGTGAGGGGAGTATGGGGTAATGCCATATGTGTGGGGGTGACATTGCCCATGGGTGTGGGTTGTCGGGGACACAAAAGCTCATTTCAAAATGGTGCCCCAATCTCAGAGGAGCCGGCCTGGACAGTGAGTTCAGCTTCCCAGTGATGAAAACAATTCTGTGTGGGCTAGCCTGGACAGACACTCCCCAGGACGCAGAAAAGGAACTAAGTGTGGTTTGATAGCAGTCGGGAACTCGCCAACAGCCGACGGGAAACTCTCAGCAAGACCTGCCTGAAGTGACCTTTGGAAACCTTTCCGTTAGATCGCGCTCTCTAAGTTTTTTTCTCAATTGTGTTATTTTTCTTGCAGTTGCTTTGACTCATTTCCTTAGTTCAGGCTTTTTTATCCTTCATTCAAAACTGCCAGAGTTAGTGACTGTAACACAGGCCATGGGGCTGACTTAGGAACATTGGCGTAGGCCATTCAGCCCCTCAAGCCTGTTCCACCATTCAACAGTTGATCTGGGAATTTTAACTCCACCCACCTCCCTGATTTAAATCTACCATCACTCCCTAGCCAGCAGGAACCAGACAAGTGGGCAGTTAACCCAAACAGATGACATTCCAGAATCACAGAATTGTTGTGGCACAGGAGGCCATTCAGCCTATCGTATCTGCACCAGCTCGCCAATTGAGCTTTATGACTTAGTGCCATTCTCCTGCCTTTTCCCTGTATGCTTGAACGTCGTTTCAATTCAAATAATCATCTAAAGCCCTCTTGAATACCTTGACTGACCCTGCCTCCATCACACTTCCAGGCAGTACACTCCAGACCCAAACCACTTGCTGTATGGAAAAGTTTTTTTCTCACATCATATTTGCATCTTTTGCAAAGTTGCCCACCCCTTTTCCTCTACCTTCAATTTTAACCTGCAGTGTACTTTAGTGGAATGAGGTGAGCCTGATGGAGTTATGCAAGTTTGGACCAGAATTGGTGAATGACCTCCTTCTATGTTCTCACAACTCTATGACTCTGTGAATTGCATTTTAACTCAAGCTGAGAAGCAGATTAACGATTCCACACCCCCTCCCCCCACCCCTCCCTTCCCCATGAGTGAAAGAAGGTTGGCAGTTCTCAGGTAAAAGGATGAGGCCTAAAATATTTGGGAATGAGGAGCAGAATTTCAACTAAACATATTAACCGGACAGATCTTATCCCTAAATTTTAAAAGCCCAGCAATACTTACAGGTCTGGGCAATTCGTTTCACATTTCCTAAAGCAGCCTTGGATATTTTTATAAAATATAGATATTGATATCCTCATGGCTATTTTTAAAATTTTAAAAACTGGACAAAGACCTTTCAAATTGGCCGAATCTATCGGTGATCCCTGAACAAAAGAAGAGACTTGACAGTATTGGGGAAACTCGCACATCATTTTCTCAAGAGACACGAATGGCTCACTGTTGGCTGCACAGGACAAATTCAAAGAGAACTACGCAAAGACCATCTGCATTTCATACCCCAGGCTGACCAGCATGAGTCTGCTCATCTGCTATGACAGAGGATCCCGCAACTTTTCTTTCAATTCTTAATGGTAGTTTCATTTCGCAAGCTCAGGGACCCAGACGAATGATAAACATCTCTTGTCAAAGACTGCGGAGAGGTGGGTATCATGTGACTTGTGTCTCTGGCTTGAGGAACTAGTAATGTTGTCTTGCTGAACTGAACTGTTTGGACATCTAGCCCCATCTAAACTGCTTCTTTTAGAAGTTCTGTACTATTGCCGACAAGATTGATTCATCTCAGAATCATTGAATCATAGAATCACAGGAAAATACAGTGCAGAAAAGACCCTTTGGCCCATCGAGTCTGCATCACCGCATGAAAGGCACCTGATCTGCCAATCCTAATCCCATTTTCCGGCACTTGGCCCATAGCCTCGAATGTTAAGCCATGCCAAGTGCTGTGCTCATCCAGGTATTTTTTAAAGAATGTGAAGCAATCTGCCTCTACCATCCTCCCAGTCAGTACATTACAGACCATGCACCACCTCTGGTTAAAAATGTTTTCCTCAAATCTGTCCCTCACCTTGAATTTGTGTCCCTTCGTAACAGACCCATCAACTAAGGGGAATAACTGTTCCCGCTTTCCCTGTCCATGCCCCTCACAGTCTTGTACACCTTGATCAGGTCACCCCTGTCTTCTCTGCTCCAGCGTAAACAACCCAAGCCTACCGAACCTCTCTTCATAACTAAAATGTTCCACCCCAGGCAGCATCCAGGTGAAATGCCTCTGCACCCACTCCAGTGGAATCATTTCCTCCCTATAATGTGGCGACCAAAACTGTGAATACACAAGGGGTTAATGTAAATACACTATGACTAAGTAAACACTAGAGGGAGCACCAGAGATGTCATGACATGCAGACATACAGCTAATGAACACATAGAATAGGAAACGACCAATGGACAGTCAAGACACCCAAAGGTGAAACTACCACAAGGGAGCATTACACAACCCATATATAAGGACAGAACACACATGCTCTGACTCTTTCCTCAGGCAACACTTAAACAGTAGGACAGGGGCAGATCAGAAGCATCACACCCACGACGTGGCTTAGAGCAGACTGGTTTAGCTCACCGAGCTAAATCTCTGGCTTTTAAAGCAGACCAAGCAGGCCAGCAACACGGTTCGATTCCCGTACCAACCTCCCTGGACAGGCGCCGGAATGTGGCGACTAGGGGCTTTTCACAGTAACTTCATTGAAGCCTACTCGTGACAATAAGCAATTTTGATTCATTTCATATAGCAAGATTAGCAGGAGAGTCGAACTCATAGAGAACTGTGCTAATGGTTCAATAAATCACATTGAATTTATTTCAAAGTCTGGAGTATCTTTTGGTCAAAGCTGCATCGAGTTGCAGCCTGTGTTATCCCAGAGTACATAAAACAACATGGTACCATTAGTGCCTGTTGAATCTATATAGTTCAACTCCGCAAGATCCGTGGCTACCAGCAACAGCACGCAGGAAGATGATTGAGATTCCAGTTCCTCAGCAGCTCAGGTACCACGGTAATCTCATTGCCAACTGGCTTGCATTCAAACAGAGATTTGAGATTTCCATGGTAGCATCTGCCCTAGATGACGTGGCCAATGCTCAGAAGATAGATCTTCTACTCACCATTGTGGGTGAAAGTGCAACAGAAATCTTCAATTCCTTCAAGTACTCCAAAGGGCAGGACAAGAGAGACTTTCAGACAGTCCTGGAGAAGTTTGAAAACTACTGCAAGGTGAACACAACAGAAATCAGTAAAACTGGCACCTATACTCACCACGAGGCAAAGGTAGTCTTGCAACAGAAGCAAACGGCAATTTTGATTGGCAGCCATCTTGCGCAAGGAGCCGCATAGGCGCAGTTCCCGAGAAGACGCGAACCTGCGAAACAGTGTTTGGCACATGCACGAAAAGCACATATAGCACGATAGCACAATGCCTTAACTTCGACCAGTAGCTGAAAGTAACCTCCGCAGAGCCCTGCAACAACCAGTTAGCACCGCCCGAAAGATGATTTTGTCCTTGAAGACTATGACTCAGACGATGATTTCATCATTGAACATGGCGATCTCAGTACCAAATCCGAACTACAACGAGATGTGTTGTACATTGAAGCATCCGACACAGACATGGACGAGTTATTTGGATTTGAGGATCCTCAGCCCAGCATAGACAACATCCTGACCCACGAGAACAGGATTCTGCTACGGCCTGACACCAAGAGACAGAGAGCAGTACAAGCCCACAGAGAGTGGCCTGACGGCAAGAGAGTGGTCCACGCACCACAAAGAGTCCCCGACTCCACACAGAAAGCGATGACAGACTCCACAGCGAGACCACTGCACGTCTTCACACAGAGAACACAGAAAGACTCCACAGTGAGACCACTGCATGACTCCACACAGCGAACAATGCCAAACTCCAGAGAGAGAGCGATACAAGCCTCCACACCGAGCTCGTTGACAGACTCCACGATGGAACCAACGTAAGACTCCAGAGCGCAGACATTACATGAACAAGACCATGAAGGTCTAACAGCCTTGGCCGGGATTCTCCCCTACTCGGAGGGGCGGAGGGTCCTGGCGTAGCGGAGTGGCGCCAACCACTCTGGCGTTGGGCCTCACCAAAGGTGCGGAATTCTCCGCACCTTTGGGGGCTAGGCCCGCGCCGGAGTGGTTGCCGCCACACTGACTGGCGCCAAAACCGGCGCCAACGGCCTTTGACACCCGCCGCCCGGCGTCGGGGCTGGCTGAAAGACCTTTGCCGGTTCGCGCATGCAGCGGTGCGTCAGCGGCCGCTGACGTCACCACCGCCCGCCCGCCGATCGGTTGGCCCCATTCGCGGGCCAGGCCACCGTGGGGGCATCCCCCGGGGTCCGATCGCCCCGCACCCCCCAGGCCGCGGCGGGATTGGCCTCTCAGCGGCGGGACTTCGGCCCATCGCGGGCCGGAGAATCGCCGCAGGGGGCACGCCGATCGGCGCGACGTGATTCCCGCCCCCGCTAATTTCCGGGTGGCGGAGAACTCCGGCCACGGCTGGGGCGGGACTTACGCCGGCCCGGGCGATTCTCCGACCCTATGGGGGGTCGGAGAATTTCGCCCCAGATCTGAGCAACCAGCAGCAGACGATGCAAGTCTGCCACACTCAAGTGCACAGCAAGACGACTATGATAGTCTACCACGCTCACGTGAACAACAAAAAGACTGACAGTCTACCAAGATAATTGAGCCACCAGAAGAAGACTCTGACAGTCTACCCAGCTCATCTAACCGACAAGAAGTCACTGAAGGTCTACCCACTGTATGTGCGACAAGTGACAAAGGCTTCACAATTCCCATACAAGATGTGCGACATCTCAGCGAGACTGACAGATCTCAGCTAGTATGTACAGAGACACTCGACAATCAAAGTGAGGTACTAGTGACCCCAGTGACACCACATTAATTCAAACCTCATCTACTCGAGCCTCTCCACAAGAACCTGAAACGACTCCAGACAGGGAGCATCAAGAAACCAAAGGTGATTCAGGTGAATCAGAAAGGGCTCCAGACGGGGAGCATCGACAAGCCAAAAATGATTCAAGCGATCTGGACATGACTCCAGACGGGGAGTGCCGAGGAATCAGAGACGGCACGCTCAATGAAACAGCAGATGCCACAAAGGACACTGACACAAGTAACTTTGTGAAGGACTCAAAATCTCCACTCGGTGTGGTCATTGAATGCAACAAACACAATGACAAAATCTAAAAAACAACAACAAAGACAACAACAAGAAGCGTACCAGAGGCAACAAACACAACAACAAGCACGTCAATAACAACAATGACAACAATAATAGAACAACAACTGGTACGACATGGTACAACTCTTCCCATGAAGGACAATGTTACTGCTCAGCTCAGAACAATGGCGAGAGTGCAAACATATCATAGCATGTCAACGCATCTTACCAATTCACGTTTGCTACACTACGGACAAGCAAAGCAGCTTTCAGGAAAGATGTCATCAGGAATTGCTACCACAAGCATAAAAAAAAGAGTCCACCTCAGACAATGAAGTGATTTGACCATTTGAACACTTCCTGATGATTTCTTGGTTACGTAAACACCAGGACACTGACGGCGTTCACAAGGGAATGACAACATCAACATTGACACTTCCATAACAGCACAAGAAAGCCATTCAACCGTGTAAATTCATGAACTTTGGACTCATAACTATTTTTTGGTATTGTATAATCCTCAACGTCATCATAACTATTGTTTGGTATTGTATAATCCTCAATGTCATCATAACTATTGTTTGATCTTGTATAGTCATCATAGTCATCATAACCTGTACAAGTCATCATTTAATTACCTGTTTTTGTTCAATTTTTCTTTAACACTGTACAGAAAATATGTAACACAAAAAAGGGGGCATGTGGTGATATGCATCACTGTAAATACACAAGGGATTAATGTAAATACACTACGACTAAGTAAACACTAGAGGGAGCACCAGAGATGTCATGACATGCAGACATCCAGCTAATGAACACATAGAATAGGACACGACCAATGGGCAGTCAAGACACCCAGAGGTGACACTACCACAAGGGAGCATTACACAACCCATATGTAAGGACAGAACACAAATGCTCTGTCTCTTTCCACAGACGACACTTAGAGAGTAGGAGAGGGGCAGATCAGAAGCATCACACCCATCACGTGGCTTAGAGCAGACTGGTTAGTTAGACTGAGTTACTGTGGCAAGATTAGCAGGAGAGTCAAACTCATAGAGAACTGTGATAATGGTTCAATAAATCACATTGAACTTACTTCAAAGTCTGGAGTATCTTTTGGTCAAAGCTGCATCGAGTTGCAGCCTGTGTTATCCCAGAGTACATAACACAACACAGAACTGCACACAATACTCCAGCTGTGGCCTCACCAATGTTCTATATAACTCCAACATGACTTCCTTGTTTTTGTAATCTCTGCCACGATTGATAAAGGCAAGTGTACCATTTGCCTTTTTCACCACCCTATTAACCGGCCCTTCTGCCTTCAGAGATCTATTTACAAACACGCCAAGGTCTCTTTGTTCCTCAGGACTTCCCAGTGTGGTGACATTCATTGAATATTTCTTTGTCAAATTGTTCCTTCCAAAGTGTAACACCTCACTATTTTATTTAAAAAAAAAATGTATTTAACTCCAAAGGTGACAACACATAAACCATTCGGGAAACAAACTTCCAACACCATTTTCAGGATTAAATTCCATCTGCCACTTTTCTGCCCATTTGACCATCCCGTCTATATCTTCAAGTAAACCAAGAGACACAACCTCACTGTTAACCAGCCGGCCTATCTCTGTATCATCTGTAAACTTACTAATCCTACCCTCCACATAATCATCAAAGTCATTTATATAAATGATGAATAATAGGGCTCTCAGCACTGATCCCTGTGGTACGCCACTGGACACTGGCTTCCAGTCACAAATGCAGCTTTCTGTCATCGGCCTCTGTGCGTCCAGCTCACCCTACAGCTCAGCCAGCTTTGAATCCACCCGACCAATGTCCTCTGGGCCCACCCATAGATTTCCCCCTTGGTCCCTAATGGGCCTATTTATTCCCCAGTTATCCTCTTAACCATTGGTATAATTACAGAATATCTTGAAATTTTCTCTAATTTTACCAGCTAGAGATTTCTCATATCTCCTCTATGCTCTCCTAATTGCTTTCTTTTTTTTTTAAAGTATTTTTATTTAGGTTTTGCAGAATTTTTCATAATAAAACAGTAGTAACCACAATAACAAAACAAACTAGAGTGAACATTAACATAGTGCAAAAAGAGAATCTACAATAACAATTAAATAGACATTACCCCACGCGACCCAGTCTTCCCAAAGCATCCCAATGAAGCACTCACACCCCCCCACCCCCACCCCTCCCACCAACAGATTGCTGCTGCTGACATTAAAAATTTCCCTGAGAACGTCGACGAACGGCTGCCACCTCCGGGAGAACCCTAGCATAGACCCTCTTAAGGCAAACTTTATTTTCTCAAGGCTGAGAAACCCAGCCATGTCGGTAATCCAAGTCTCTTACACTTGGGGGCTTCGAGTCCCTCCACATTACTAAAATCTGTCTCCCGGCTACTAGGGAGGCAAAGGCCAAGACAGCAGCTTCTTTTGCCCCCTGAACTCCCAGCTCTTCTGACACTCCAAAGATCGCTTTCTCTGGACCCGGCACCACCCGTGTGTTAAGCAGCTTGGACATTGCCCTCGCGAACCCTTGTCAGAACACTCTAAGCTCCGGGCATGCCCAAAACATGTGGACATGGTTTGCAGGGCTGCCCTTGCACTTCATTGTCTTCTACCCCAAAAACTTGCTCATTCTCGCTACCGTCATGTGTGCCCAGTGGACCACCTTAAATTGAATTAGACTGAGCCTGGCACATGATGAGGAGAAATTAACCCTGCCCAGGACCTCTGCCCACAGACCCGCTTCCAACTCCTCACCTAGCTCCTCCTCCCACTTGCCCTTGAGCTCCCCCACTGCGGTTTCCTCTGCCTCCTGTAGTTCCTGGTAGATATCCGACACCTTCCCCTCCCCCAGCCAGGTTCCGGAGACCACCCTGTCCTGTATCCTCAGTGGCAGCAGCGTCAGAAAGGCCACTACCTGTTTTTTCAGTAAGGCTCGTACTTGCAGTTATTTAAAGGTGTTTCCTGGCGGCAGATTAAATTTGTCCTCTAGCGCCTTCAAACTGGGAAAGCTTCCGTCTATGAACAGATCTCCCACCCTACTGATGCCTGCCCTCTGCCAGCTCTGGAACCCACCATCCATCCTACCCGGGCAAACCTGTGATTGTTGAATATCGGAGTCCAGATTGACGCACCCTCCACCCTCTTGTAACTCCTCCACTGTCCCCAGATCCGCAGTGTCGCCACCACCACCGGACTTGTGGAGTAACGGGTTGGCGAAAACGGCAAAGGAGCTGTTATCAAAGCTCCCAGACTACTACCTTTACATGGCGCGGCCTCCAGCTGCTCCCACGCAGCGCCCCCCCATCGCCCACTTCCTTATCATAGCTATACTGGCCGCCGAGTAGTAGATGCGAAAGCTCTGCAGCGCCAACCCACCCACCCCCCCGACTGCACTCCAACAGCGATCTCCTTACTCGCGGGGTCTTATTCGCCCACACAAAGCCCGTAATGATCCTACTCACCCGCTTAAAAAAGGCCTTAGTGATAAAGATGGGGAGGCATTGAAAGACAAACAAAAATCTGGGGAGGACAGTCATTTTCACGGTCTACACCCTCCCTGCCAGTGACAGAGGGAGCATGTCCCACCTTTTAAAGTCCCCTTCCATTTGCTCCACCAACTGGGTCAGGTTGAGCCTGTACAGGGCCTCCCATTTCCTGGCCACCCGTATACCGAGGTAACGAAAACTTTTCTCTACCATCCTGAGCTGCAGCACTTTCAGTCCCTCCTCCTGCCCCTTGGCCTGGATCACAAACAACTCGCTCTTTCCCATGTTCAGTTTGTACCCTGAAAAGCTACCAAAATCCCTCCGGATCCGCAGAACCTCCCCCATCCCCTCCACAGGGTCCGAAATGTACAGGAGCAAATCATCTGCATATAGCAAGACCCGATGATCCACCACCCACCCGAACCAGTCCCCGCCAGTTCCTCAAGGCTCTCAGCGTCATAGCTAGCGGTTCTATAGCTAGGGCAAATAGTAACGGGGAGAGGGGACACCCCTGCCTTGTTCCCGGTGAATCACAAAGTACCCCGACCTCAGCCGATTTGTACATACACTTGTTACAGGTGCCTGGTACAGCAATTTCACCCAGCCAATAAAGCCCTCACCAAACCCGAACCTCCCCAACGTTTCCCAGAGGTACTCCCACTCCACCCGGTCAAAGGCTTTCTCTGCGTCCATCACTGTTACCACCTCCGCCTCCCCTCCCTCTGAGGGCATCATAATAATATTCAAAGTCTCCGGACATTGGTATTGAGTTGTCTGCCTTTAACAAACCCAGTCTGGTCTTCCTCTATCACCCCTGGGACGCAATCCTCAATTCTTGTGGCCAGAACCTTAGCCAGCAATTTGGCATCCACGTTTAAAAGTGAAATCGGTCTGTATGACCCGCAATGTTCCGGGTCCTTCCCTCGTTTAAGAATGAGTGAGATCAAAGCCTGTGACATTGTTGGGGGGAGGGTTCCTTTCTCTCTAACCTCATTGAAGGTCCTCATCAGGAGTGGGCTCAATATTACCGAAAATTTCTTTTTGAATTCTACCTGGTAATCCAGCCCTGGGTCTTTACCCGATTGCATGCCCTCTATACCCTTGACAATCTCCTCCAATTCAATCGGGGCCCCCAGCCCCTCCACCAAGTCCTCTTCCACCTTTGGAAACCTCAACTGGTCCAAAAATTGCCTCATCCCTTCTGCTCCCGTCGGGGGCTCCGACTTGTATATTTTACTATAGAATTCCTTAAAGACTTTGTTCACCCCCCCTGGATCCAAGACCGTGTTACCCTCCTTATTCTTTACTCCCCCGATTTCCCTGGCTGCCTCCCTCTTTCGAGTTGGTGTGCCAGCATTCTACTCGCTTTCTCCCCATACTCATAGACTGCCCCCCTTGCCTTCCTCAGCTGTGCTACCCCTTTCCACGTGGTCAGCAGTTCAAACTCCGCCTGCAGACTCCGTCGCTCCCTCAGTAGCCCCGCCTCGGGGGCCTCCGCATATCCCCTGTCCACTTGGAGTATCTCCTCCACCAGTCTCTCCCTCTCGGCTCTTTCTCTCTTTTCCCTATGGGACCAATTGAGATGAGTTCCCCTCTGACAACTGCCTTCAGAGCCTCCCAGACCATTGCCGCTGCTACCTCACCCGTATTGTTTGTTTCCAGGTAGTCCTGGATGTTCCTGCTAATCCGCCCGCAAACCTCTTCGTCCGCCAGCAGCCCTAAATCCAGTCTCCAGAGTGGGCACTGCCCTCTCTCCTCACTAAGCCGCAGGTCACCCAGTACGGGGCATGGTCCGAGACTGTGATTACTGAGTATTCTGTCCCCGCCACCTTTGGGATTAATGCCCTGCTCAAGACAAAGATGTCTATGTGGGAATAAACCTTATGAACGTGGGAGAAAAAAGAGAACTCCTTTGCTCTCGGCCCGCGAACCTCCAGGGATCCACCCCCCCCCCCCCCATTCCATCTGCTCCATAAAAACCTTCAGTTCCTTAGCCATTGCTGGTCGCTTCCCTGTCCTGGACTTCGACCGGTCCAGCTCGGGGTCAATGACTGTGTTAAAGTCTCCCCCCCATGATCAGGTGGTGTGACTCAGAGTCCGGGATTTGCCTAGCATGAGTCTCATAAATTCCACATCATCCCAATTCAGAGCACAGACATTCACAAACACCACCCGGACCCCCTCACACTTTCCACTCACCATTATATACCTGCCCCCCCTATATGCCACAATTCTCCCAGCCTTGAATGCCACACCCTTACGGATCAGAATTGCTACACCCCTGGTCTTTGAATCGAGCCCTGAATGGAACACCTGGCCTACCCATCCCTTTCTCAATCTCGTGTGATCTGCGAGCTTTAAATTTGTCTCCTGAAGCATTGCTACGTCTGCCTTTAACCCCTTTAAATGCGCGAACATGCGCGCTCTTTTGATTGGCGCATTCAAACCCCTCACATTCCATGTGATCAGCCTGAATGGGAGAGCTAACCGCCCCCCCCCCCCCCCCCCCCCCCCCCCCCCCCCCCCCCCCCCCACCCCCCCCCCCCCCCCCCCCCCCAGCCGACTAGCCATCGCCCTTTCTCGGCCAACCTCGAGCCCACGCCCTTCGCTTCCTCGAGCGCCCCCACAGGGAGCCGCCGCTCCGACCCTCAATTGGTACCCTGAAATTGATATCTCCTCTGTCGGCAAAGCAGCATCCCCCCCTCCCCTCCCCCCCTCCCCCCCCCAACAGCCCCACGACCCAAAACCCCTCGCCAAGCACCAGCTGGGCACTTGCCCACCCCCCACTATGCTCCCGAGGGTCAGCTGACCCATGCTGACCCTGGCAGCTCACGCCCTGGTGCCGATCAGACTATCGCCTCATTGTCAAGACCCTTCTTCCCACGTGAATAAATCAATTAAACTACCTCTCCAGCCCCAGTGAGTAATTAGTAATACGAAACAAAAAATAAACAGAAGACACTAACATTGCCCCATGAGGAGACACTTGTTGAACCAAGGCTCCAACTTCCCGAAAATACGCACTAAGTACAGGGCCCCCTCCCCCCTCCGTATCTCAACTTTGCCGAAAACACTGCACCCTCCAGCCACCACCACAGCCCTTACACGCACCCAACATTGCATACAATCTTATATTAGAAACGGTACTCTGTTACCCAGCCCCACCGCTGCATTCCACCAAAGCTTAACTGTCCTTTAATTCGAGTTCAGCTTTTCTTGTTTGACGAATGACCAATCCTCGTCCGGCGTCTCAAAATAGTGATGCCGTTTGTTCTACGTGACCCATAGCCTCGCTGGGTATAGCATCCCAAATTTCAAGCCCTTCACACGGTTGAATCCAGCAATCCTCTTGGCCAGCTCCGCACCCAGGTCCTGGTAGATGCGTATCATGCTGTTCTCCCACCTGCTGCTCCGTTCTTTTTTTTCCCACCGCAAGACAAGTTCCTTGTCCGAGAAGCGATGAAATCTCACCACCATGGCCCTCGGCGGTTCACTCGCCTTGGGCTTCCTTGTGAGGGCTCTGTGCGCCCCGTCCACCTCCAGGGGTCAAGGGAATACCCCCGTCCCTATCAGCGTCTCCAGCATCTTGGACTCAAATGCTCCCGCATCTGACCCCTCCACACCTTCGGGGAGGCCCACAATTCTCAAGTTCTATCTCCTGGACCTGTTTTCTAGGTCCTCCAGCCTCTCCTGCCAGTAGTACTGAAGACAGGTGCCCCAGAACTTGTCACACCCCGAGCCAAACTGTTCTAGTACAGCGACAACACTGGCATTTACCTGGCAAGGTGGAAAATTGCCCAGTGTGTCCTGTACAAAAAAACAGGACAAGTCCAACCCAGCCAATTACTGCCCTATCAGTCTGTTCTCCATCATCAGCAAAGTGATGGAAGGAGTCAACAACAGTGCGATTAAGTGACACTTCCTCAGCAGTGACCTGCTCACAGACACTCAGTTTGGGTTTTGGCAGGATTTCAGCTCTTGACCTTATTGCAGCCTTGGTTCAAACATGGGCAAAAGAGCTGATTGCCAGAGGTGAGGTGAGAGTAACTGCCTTTGACATTGAGGCAGCATTTGACTGAGTATGGCATCAAGAAACCCGAGCTAAACTGGAGACAATGGGAATCAGGGGGAAACTTTTGTCTGATTGGAGTCAAACCTGGCATAAAGGAAGATGGTTGTGGAGTTTGGAGGTCAATCATCTCAGCTCCAGGATATCACTGCAAGAGTTCTTCAGGGTGGTGTGCTAGGCCCAACCATCTTCAGATGCTTCATCAATGACCTCCCTTCCATCATAAGGTCAGAAGTGGGAATGTTCACAGATGACTACACAATTTTCAGCACCATTCATGACTCCTCAGACTATGAAGCAGTCCATGTCCAAATGCAGCACGACCTGGACAATATCCAGGCTGACAAAGGGCAAGTTACATACACGCCACACAAGTGCCAGGCAATGGTTATCTCCTACCATAGAGGATCTAACCATTGCCCCTTGTCATTCAAAGCCATTACCATCCCGAAATCCACCACAATTAACATCCTCGGAGGTACCATTGATCAGAAACTGAACTGGACTATCCATATTAATACTGTGGCTACCAGAACAAAGGCTAGGAATCCTACGGTGAGTAACTCAACACCTAACCCCCAAAGGCTGTCCACCATCTACAAGGCACAAGTCAGGAATTTAATGGAATATTCTCTACTTGCCTGGAGAGTGAGGCTCCAACAACACTCAAGAAGCTCAGCACCACCCAGAACAAAGCAGCCCACGTGTTTGCTCTGCCTTCTGCAAACATTCAATCCCTCCACCACCGACAAACTGCGGCAGCCGTGTGCACCATCTACAGGATGCACTGCAGGAATTCCTTATGCAGCACCTTCCAAACCCACGACCACTACCATCTAGAAGGACAAGAGCAGCAGATAACCTGGGAACACCACCACCTGGAAGTTTTTCACCAAGTAACTCACCACCTTTGAATTCATCCTGTCTGGAATTTGCTGTGGGATTAGGAAAGATGTGAATGCTTTGGAACGAGTGTTTGGAAGAGGTTTATAAGAATAATCTCAGGGATAAGAAATTTAGTTATGATGATAAATTGGAGAATTGGGACTCTTCTCCTTTATCCAGGGGGATGACAGTGGCATTGAGTCCGGCCTGTTGCTGCCAGAAGCAAAGGATCAGCAACCATGGCGGTGACCGATTGCCAAGGTGGTCTAGTTAAAAGGCCCGTCTCATTTCCCGAGGACTTATTCCTGTTGTGTTGTGGCATTTTATGCCATATAGCTTTTACTCCCATCACTCCCACATCTCCCAAACACACCATATGCCATCTCCATGCCAATGCATGCTAACTCATACACCCCTTCAACCCTCAAGGTGCTTTACTGCCCTCATGCTAACCCATGCTTATATATCGCACTTCTCTGCCAATTCATGCTTTCTTGAACGCCAATTCATTTGTCTTCTTGGCCGGCCAGTGCGCACAATATCCATCTGAGCCCTTTTATTTTAAATGACCATATTCGAGACTTGTCACTCTGCTTCTCAGCCAAATATTGTCACTGGCCACACAACGGCTTCCAGAAGACAGATTTTCACTGTCATTGAGATGATGTGACTATGGCATATTCTTTTAAGTGAGTTCATATCCCCAGGACCCTTTGTTAAGTCTAACCCAAATTTCTTTGAAGACTCTGCATCCTCAGTGATGAGAGAGCCAAGATAGTGGAAGGTATCGATCTGTCCAAGCTGAACTCTGTCAATCAGAATCTTGGAGATCCTTCCACCCATCCCCATCATCTCAGTCTTGTTGACATTGATCAGGAGACAGTATTTCTGATTAACATAATTTTCTGTTTTTTAAAAATATAAATTGAAACATTAATTTATCATTGAATGTCTGAAACATTTGAATGCTAATATTATGCACCATAATTTCCATGCAATGCATTTCATATTATAATTGGGTCAAATTCATAATTTAAATTGACATTTAACCTCCCTAATTTGATATCTTGGATTTAATTCTTAAGCTGTCAGCAATTCTGGTGAATCCTCGTCTTTCTGGGTTAATTTGTCAGCTCACTTGCTGCAGTAAATTTTCATTTGTTTGATTCCATCGGGCCGGAGCCAGACATTACTGATTGAATTGATGTGAGGCGCATGCCATTTTCATGGCTAGGCCTCATTTGAATTTAAAACAAATTCAGTAACAGGACGCGAGTGTCGCTGGCTAAGCCAACATTTATTGCCTATACCTAGTTACCCTCGAGAAAGTGGTGATGAGCTGTCTTCTTGAACCGTTGCAGTCCCTGAGGTGTAGGTACACCCACGGTGCTGTTAGGGAGGAGTTCCAGGATTTTGACTCAGTGAAGGAGCGGTGATATATTTCCAAGGCAGGGTGGTGAGTGATTTGGAGGGGACCCTCCAGGTGGTGGGGTTCCCAGGTATCTGCTGCTCTTGCCCTTCTAGTGGCCGTGGATTTGGAAGGAGCTGCCTGAGGAACCTTGGTGAGTTACTGTAGTGCATCTTGTAGATGGTGTACATGGCTGCCACTGTTTGTCGATCATCGAAGGATTTAATGTTTGTAGAAGAGGTGCCAATCACCTGGATGGTATTGAGCTTCTTGAGTGTTGTTGGACATGCACTCATCCAGGCAAATGGAAGGTATTCCATTACACGCCTGACTTGAGCCTTATATATAGTGAACAGGTTTTAGGGAGTCAAGAGGTGAGTTACTCACCTTAGGATTCCTCGCCTCTGACCTGCTCTGATAGCCACAGTATTGATACGGCTAGTCAACTTCATTTTCTGGTCAATGGTAACCACCAGGATGTTGATAGTGAACGGGGCGGGGGATGGGGGGAGGGAGGGGTGGGGGGGGGGGGGGGGGAATTAGCAATGGTGATGCCATTGAATGTCAAGATTTTCTCTGGTTGGATGTGATCATTGCTGGCACTTGTGTGACACGAATGTAACTTGCCACTCGTCAGCCCAGGCCTGGATATTATCCAGGTCTTGTTGCATTTGGACCAGATTGCTTCAATATCTGAGGAGTCGCGAATGGTGCTGAACATTGTGCAACCATCTGCGAACATCCCCTCTTCTGACCTTACGATGGAAAGAAGGTCTTTGATAAGAACATAAGAACTAGGAGCATGAGTAGGCCATCTGGCCCCTCGAGCCTGCTCCGCCATTCAATGAGATCATGGCTGATCTTTTGTGGACTCAGCTCCACTTTCCGGCCCGAACACCATAACCCTTAATCCCTTTATTCTTCAAAAAACTATCTATCTTTACCTTAAAAACATGTAATGAAGGAGCCTCAACTGCTTCACTGGGCAAGGAATTCCATAGATTCACAACCCTTTGGGTGAAGAAGTTCCTCCTAAACTCAGTCCTAAATCTACTTCCCCTTATTTTGAGGCTATGTCCCCTAGTTCTGCTGTCACCCGCCAGTGGAAACAACCTGCCCGCATCTATCCTATCTATTCCCTTCATAATTTTAAATGTTTCTATAAGATCCCCCCTCATCCTTCTAAATTCCAATGAGTACAGTCCCAGTCTACTCAACCTCTCCTCATAATCCAACCCCTTCAGCTCTGGGATTAACCTAGTGAATCTCCTCTGCACACCCTCCAGCGCCAGTACGTCCTTTCTCAAGTAAGGAGACCAAAACTGAACACAATACTCCAGGTGTGGCCTCACTAACACCTTAAACAATTGCAACATAACCTCCCTAGTCTTAAACTCCATCCCTCTAGCAATGAAGGACAAAATTCCATTTGCCTTCTTAATCACCTGTTGCACTTGTAAACCAACCTTCTGTGACTCATGCACTAGCACACCCAAGTCTCTCTGAACAGCGGCATGCTTTAATATTTTATCGTTTAAATAATAATCCCATTTGCTGTTATTCCTACCAAAATGGATAACCTCACATTTGTCAACATTGTATTCAATCTGCCAGACCCTAGCCCATTCAATTAGCCTATCCAAATCCCTTTGCAGACTTCCAGTATCCTCTGCACTTTTCGCTTTACCACTCATCTTAGTGTCATCTGCAAACTTGGACACATTGCCCTTGGTCCCCAACTCCAAATCATCTATGTAAATTGTGAACTATTGTGGGCCCAACACGGATCCCTGAGGGACACCACTAGCTACTGATTGCCAACCAGAGAAACACCCATTAATCCCAACTCTTTGCTTTCTATTAATTAACCAATCCTCTATCCATGCTACTACTTTACCCTTAATGCCATGCATCTTTATCTTATGCAGCAACCTTTTGTGTGGCACCTTGTCAAAGGCTTTCTGGAAATCCAGATATACCACATCCATCGGCTCCCCGTTATCTACTGCACTGGTAATGTCCTCAAAAAATTCCACTAAATTAGTTAGGCATGACCTGCCTTTTACGAACCCATGCTGCGTCTGCCCAATGGGACAATTTCTATCCAGATGCCTCGCAATTACTTCCTTGATGATAGATTCCAGCATCTTCCCTACTACCGAAGTTAAGCTCACTGGCCTATAATTTCCTGCTTTCCGTCTACCTCCTTTTTTAAACAGTGGCGTCACGTTTGCTAATTTCCAATCCACCGGGACCACCCCAGAGTCTAGTGAATTTCGGTAAATTATCACTTGTGCATCTACAATTTCCCTAGCCATCTCTTTTAGCACTCTGGGATGCATTCCATCAGGGCCAGGAGACTTGTCTACCTTTAGCCCCATTAGCTTGCCCATCACTACCTCCTTAGTGATAACAATTCTCTCAAGGTCCTCACCTGTCACAGCCTCATTTCTATCAGTCGCTGGCATGTTATTTGTGTCTTCCACTGTGAAGACCGACCCAAAAAACCTGTTCAGTTCCTCAGCCATTTCTTCATTTCCCATTATTAAAACTCCCTTCTCATCCTCTAAAGGACCAATATTTACCTTAGCCACTCTTTTTTGTTTTATATATTTGTAAAAACTTTTACTGTCTGTTTTTATATTCTGAGCAAGTTTACTCTCATACTCTACCTTACTCTTCTTTATAGCTTTTTTAGTAGCTTTCTGTTGCCCCCTAAAGATTTCCCAGTCCTCTAATCTCCCAGCAATCTTTGCCACTTTATATGCTTTTTCCTTCAATTTGATACTCTCCCTTATTTCCTTAGGTATCTACGGTCGATTTTCCCTCTTTCTACCGTCCTTCCTTTTTGTTGGTATAAACCTTTGCTGAGCACTGTGAAAAATCGCTTGGAAGGTTCTCCACTGTTCCTCAACTGTTCCACCATAAAGTCTTAGCTCCCAGTCTACCTTAGCTAGTTCTTCTCTCATCCCCTTTTACTCTCCTTTGTTTAAACACAAAACACTAGTATTTGATTTTACTTTCTCACCCTCCATCTGTATTTTAAATTCCACCATATTGTGATCGCTCCTTCCGAGAGGATCCCTAACTATGAGATCATGAATCAATCCTGTCTCATTACACAGGACAAGATCTAGGACCGCTTGTTCCCTCGTAGGTTGCATTACATACTGTTCTAGGAATCTATCGCGGATACATTCTATAAACTCCTCCTCAAGGTTGCCTTGACCGACCTGGTTAAACCAATCGACATGTAGATTAAAATCCCCCATGATAACTGCTGTACCATTTCTACATGCATCAGTTATTTCTTTGTTTATTGCCTGCCCCACTATAACGTTACTATTTGGTGGCCGATAGACTACTCCTATCAGTGACTTTTTCGCCTTACTATTCCTGATTTCCACCCAAATAGCTTCAACCTTATCCTCCATAGCACCGATGTCATCCCTTACTATTGCCCGGATGTCATCCTTAAATAACAGAGCAACACCACCTCCCTTACCATCCACTCTGTCCTTCCGAATAGTTTGATACCCTCGGATATTTAACTCCCAGTCGTGACCATCCTTTAACCATGTTTCAGTAATGGCCACTAAATCATAGTCATTTACGATGATTTGTGCCATCAACTCATTTACTTTATTCCGAATACTACGAGCATTCAGGTAAAGTACACTTATGTTGGTTTTTTTACCTCTGTTTTGAATCTTAACATCTCCAGTTTTATTCCTTTTGTTATTACTGGGCCTATTCACTGAGCTCCCCTCAGTCACTGTACCTTGTACTGTCGCCCTTTTAGATTTTTGACTATGTCTTCTCTGCCTTGCACTTTTCCCCTTACTTCCTTTTGCTTCTGTCCCTGTTTTACTGCCTTCCAACTTCCTGCATCGGTTCCCATCCCCCTGCCACATTAGTTTAAACCCTCCCCAAGAGCTCTAGAAAACACCCCCCCTAGGACATCGGTTCCAGTCCTGCCCAGGTGCAGACCGTCCGGTTTGTACTGGTCCCACCCCCCCCAGAACCGGTCCCAATGCCCCAGGAATTTGCACCATCTCTCGAGCCACGCATTCATCCTATCTATCCTGACATTCCTACTCTGACTAGCTCGTGGCACTGGTAGCAATCCTGAGATTACTAACTTTGAGGTCCTACTTTTTAGTTTAATTCCTAACTCCCTGAATTCCGCTTGTAGGACCTCATCCCGTTTTTTACCTATATCGTTGGTGCCTATGTGCACCACGACAGCTGGCTGTTCACCCTCCCCCCCCCCAGAATGTCCTGCAGCCGCTCCGAGACATCCTTGACCCTTGCACCAGGGAGGCAACATACCATCCTGGAGTCTCGATTGCGTCCACAGAACCGCCTGTCTATTCCCCTTACGATCGAGTCCCCTATCACTATAACCCTACCATTTTTCTTCCTGCACTGCTGTGCAGCAGAGCCAGCCACGGTGCCATGAACCTGCGGTGTGACCAACTCGCTAAACGTCCTATCCACGACCTCCTCAGCATCGCGGATGCTCCAAAGTGAGTCCATCCGCAGCTCCAGAGCCGTCAAGCGGTCTAACAAGAGCTGCAACTGAACACACTTCTTGCACGTGAAGGAGCCAGGGACAGTGGACGTGTCCCTGAGCTCCCACATCGCACACGAGGAGCATGACACGGGTCTGAGATCTCCTGCCATGTCTTAAACCCTAGGTAAACTTAAACAACTAGAATTTCAAAGTAAAAATAAATAAATTAGACAATGAAAAGAAAAAGAGAAACTACTTACCAGTCACTTACCAGGGTTAAAAAGCACCTCCTCACACTCTGCACCGAATTACCTCACTGCACCAAATTACCAAGTTGCAATCCCCACTCTGGATGAGTCTCACTCCGGATGTGTCTCCTGGAAAAGCGCTAGCTTACTGTGTGCGCTGTCTGTCTTTTATACAGACCTCAGCTAACCGATGACTCAAAAAATACCTTAACTTCAAAGAGAAGAATACAATGTGCCCCTAAACAGGCCTCAGGTGATTGACAGATAACTGCCTCTCAGCAATTAGGGTGGGGGCAGCTTCAACCAATCAGACACTAAGCTCCACACTGCACTTTTAACTGAAAAACAGCAGAATTAGATTTTCCACTTACCTTTGCTGATTTACCTCACTGCACCAAATTACCAAGTTGCAATCCCTACTCTGGATGAGTCTCACTCCGGATGTGTCTCCTGGAAAAGCGCTAGCTTACTGTGTGCGCTGTCTGTCTGTCTTTTATACAGACCTCAGCTAACCGATGACTCAAAAAATACCTTAACTTCAAAGAGAAGAATACAATGTGCCCCTAAACAGGCCTCAGGTGATTGACAGATAACTGCCTCTCAGCAATTAGGGTGGGGGCAGCTTCAACCAATCAGACACTAAGCTCCACACTGCGCTTTTAACTGAAAAACAGCAGAATTAGATTTTCCACTTACCTTTGCTGATTTACCTCACTGCACCAAATTACCAAGTTGCAATCCCCACTCTGGATGAGTCTCACTCCGGATGTGTGTCCTGGAAAAGCGCTAGCTTACTGTGTGCGCTGTCTGTCTGTCTTTTATACAGACCTCAGCTAACCGATGACTCAAAAAATACCTTAACTTCAAAGAGAAGAATACAATGTGCCCCTAAACAGGCCTCAGGTGATTGACAGATAACTGCCTCTCAGCAATTAGGGTGGGGGCAGCTTCAACCAATCAGACACTAAGCTCCACACTGCACTTTTAACTGAAAAACAGCAGAATTAGATTTTCCACTTACCTTTGCTGATTTACCTCACTGCACCAAATTACCAAGTTGCAATCCCCACTCTGGATGAGTCTCACTCTGGATGTGTCTCCTGGAAAAGCGCTAGCTTACTGTGTGCACTGTCTGTCTGTCTTTTATACAGACCTCAGCTAACCGATGACTCAAAAAATACCTTAACTTCAAAGAGAAGAATACAATGTGCCCCTAAGCAGGCCTCAGGTGATTGACAGATAACTGCCTATCAGCAATTAGGGTGGGGGCAGCTTCAACCAATCAGACACTAAGCTACACACTGCACTTTTAACTGAAAAACAGCGGAATTAGATTTTCCACTTACCTTTGCTGATTTACCTCACTGCACCAAATTACCAAGTTGCAATCCCTACTCTGGATGAGTCTCACTCCGGATGTGTCTCCTGGAAAAGCGTTAGCTTTTGAAGCAGTTGAAGATGGTTGTGTCTCAGACATTACCCTGAGGAATTCCTGCAGTGATGTCCTGGAGCTGAGATGATTGACCTCCAACCACCACGACCTTCCTTTGTCCTAGGTATTACTCCAACCAGTCGAGAAATTTCTCCCCGATTCTCATTGACTCCAGTTTAGCTCGGGTTCCTTGATGCCATATACAATCAAATGATGCTTGACATCAAGGGCAATCACTCTCACCTCACATGCTTGGTGGGTTGCAAATGTGAACCCATGCACACCAATTGCAATCCAGGAGTGGAGAGGGAGAGGGGGATGGGGTTGGCGCGAAGACCGGTAACTTGGATTTGCAAATGGAGATTTAAACAGCAGTGAAGACAATACTGGGAGTTGGGATGGTGTGTAAGGCGGGTGGACAGTGTGACCTGCAGTATTCATGCTTCTGCTGACTCAACCTAAGTCATTGAAATGTGTTAGTTCCTTTTTGCCCTTTAGTTGTTGAAAACTGATGCTATGTATGTTTCTATGAGCTGGTGTTGCATACTGTAATGCAGTACCTGCCTGAAACAGGCAGGTGCCTCAGATGGTAAGTAGTGTACTGCCATGTCTTTGCACTATTGCTGATATTGACCTGAATTGATAACTCTGTTACATACGAGCATGTGAATTAGGAGTAGGAGAAGATAATTTGACCGCTCAAACCTGCCCTGCCATTCATCAGATTATGGCTAATCTGTTTGTAGCAGCAATGTAACTATTCTGCCTAGACCTATTACCCTTTGAGTCCCTTGTTCGCCAAGACTTTATATCTGCTTTTAAAGTATTCAATGTTCAGCCATTTCCCGTTGTCCGGGGAAGAGCATTCCACAGACTCACCCACTTAGAGAAAAAAGTTCTTCTCATCTCCGTCTTAAATGGGTGACCTCTTACTTTTCAACTGTGCCCCCCAGTTCTAGGGCACAATTCAGCAGCCTCTTTGTGCCTGACTTTGCGTCCGGACAAGGCCGTTGAATCTCACAAGAGGGCAGCACGGTAGCATTGTGGATAGCACAATTGCTTCACAGCTCCAGGGTCCCAGATTCGATTCCAGTTTGGGTCACTGTCTGTGTGGAGTCTGCACGTTCTCCCCGTGTCTGCGTGGGTTTCCTCCGGGTGCTCCAGTTTCCTCCTACAGTCCAAAGATGTGCAGGTTAGGTGGATTGGCCACGCTAAATTGCCCTTAGTGTCCAAAATTGGCCTTAGTGTTGGGTGGGGTTACTGGGTTGTGGGGATAGGGTGGAGGTGTTGACCTTGGGTAGGGTGCTCTTTCCAAGAGCCGGTGCAGACTCGGTGGGCCGAGTGGCCTCCTTCTGCACTGTAAATTCTATGATCTATGATAAGCCCTCTCGCAAGATTCGCTGGGCGACAACCAGATCTGCATATCACCCGAGGTCCGGGATTCACTGGCCTCGCCAGCGAGGCCTCAACCGGGCTGCGTTTGATACTGGTCCACACAAATGTGGACCAGTTGTAACGGCACCTGGTGGAGGTCACGATTTCAAAGTGAGAGGGGGAAAGTTTAAGGGAGATGTGCGTGAAAAGTTTTTTACGCAGAGGGTGGTGGGTGCCTGGAACGCTTTACCAGCGGAGGTGGTAGAGGCGGGCACGATAGCATCATTTAAGAAGCATCTAGACAGGTATATGAACGGATGGGAACAGAGGGAAGTAGACCTTGGAAAATAGGAGACAGGTTTAGATAAAGGATCTGGATCGGCGCAGGCTGGGAGGGCCGAAGGGCCTGTTCCTGTGCTGTAATTTTCTTTGTTCTTTGTCTTTGTTCTTATTGGAGACCCCAGATTGTCTGGGAAAGAGCAGGGTGGCACCCTGGCACTCCTCCTGGCACTTATGCATCTTGGCACTGCCAGCCTGGCGCTGCCATCAAGGAACCCTGGCAGTGCCAAGGTTGCCCATGCCAGGGGTTGGGCCTCTGGGGGCTTTCCCAGAAGAGGTGGGGTGAAGGGGAGCTCAGGGATCCTGGGAGAGGTAAGTTGGGTGATGTGGGGGAGTCCAGTGGTCAAAAGATCGGAGTCTGTAGAATCCTGGAAGGTGACCACCAAAAAGAAGGCACTGGAAGACTTCAGAATGAAAGCACTGAAAGACCTCACTCAGAAGGAGCGCATTGAAAGATCCCAGAAGGAGGGCAACGGTGGACCCCATTGCGCCACAGACTCGGATTCGATTCCAACCTCGGGTGACTCTGTGCGGAGTTTGTGCATTCTTCCCGTGTCTGTGTGGGTTTCCTCCGGGTGCTCCGATTTCCTCCCACAGTCCAACAATGTGCAGGTTAGGTGCATTGGCCATGCTAAGTTGCCCTGAGGTGGATTTGGGGGACAGGTTGTGGGTTTGGGCCTAGTTAGGGTGCTCTTTCAGGGGGTCGGTGCAGACTCGATGGGCTGAACGACCATCTTCAGCACTGTAGGGATTCTATGATTCTATGAAAAGCATTGAGAGAATTGCAGAATGAGAATGAGAATTGGAATCTTCTGACCTGCCACTCATCTTCATGGAATGGCATGCTTATTCTTTCAATGTGATACTATCTTTAACTTCCTTAGTTAGCGAAGGATGGCATCCTTTCCCCAGATTCATTCTTTCTCACTGGAATGTATCTTTGCTGTGTTTCTCCTGAAATGTCTGACACTGCATCTCTGCTGACCTATCCCTTAACATAATTAGCCTGTTCATTTCAGCCAGCTCTATCCTCATACCTGCATAATCATCTTTATTAAAGTTTAAACACTAGTCTTAGACCCAAGTTTCTCTCCCTCAAACTGAATACGAAATTCAATCATGTTATGATCCCTACTACATAGGGGTGCCCTCGCTAAGAGATCCTTAACTATTCCTGTTTCCTTGCACATTACCAGATCCATCTAGAATAGCCCGTTCTCTAGTTGGCTGTACAACATTTTGCTATTCTGAAACAGCTCTATGAACCCATTTTCCAGGCTACCTTTGCCAATCTCATTTGCCGTGTTTATATGGAGATTGGAATTAAACATGATTATCACAATACCTTGTTACAAACTTTCATTATGTATTCCTGTACATGCTGTCATAGAATCATAGAATTTACAGTGCAGAAGGAGGCCTTCTGCCCTTCGCGTCTGCACCGGCCATTTAAAAAGAGCCCCCTAGTCGAGCCCACATATTTACTCTGTCCCCGTAACCAAGTAACCCCCACTTAACCTTTTTGGACACTTAGGGCAATTTAGCATGGCCGATCCGCCTAACCCACACATCTTTAGACTGTGGGAGGAAGGAAATCCACGCAGAGTCCCTACAGACAGTGACCCAGCTGGGAATCGAACCTGGGACCCTGGAGCTCTGAAGCAGCAGTGCTAACCACTGCGCCACTGTGCTGCCCCTGTGTCAGCTCTTTGATGGACTGTTGAATTAGTCCTATTCCCCCTTTCAACTATTCCCCCTTGACATCATTATTATATCTGTTTCCATCTGGTGTAAACAGTCCCTTTCAGACAGTGCATTCCAGATAACATGGGTAACAAAAATCATGTTATTTTCCCTCTGGCTCTTTAATCGACAAACTTAAATCTGTGCCCTTGGGTTGCAAATAGATGTTTGCGTTCCTTCCGATGAGCAAGTCAGCTGTTTCACATGTATGTTCTGAACTCTTAGCAAAAGCCTCTTCATGCTTTGACCATTTACTTTGTAATTAATTCCACAGACTTTGATATTTGCCATCAATTGAAATCATCAAAATTGACTTCCATGTGATTGGTATGGTTTGAAATCTACAGAAAAACAGAATATTTATTTGTCTTTAAAGGACCAATATGTAATTATCACATAGAACCAAGTTCCTGTATCCTAATTAATATTCAAATCAAATAACTCAACTTAAATTTGCAGACACCAAGGTTCCCACCTTAATTCTTGTTCTTGGACACATTTACTGTAAATGTTAATATTAGCATAATATACTACCCAGTCACCTTCCTCTTTTACAGGAACAATGGAAAGGAATAGTCCAAAGTATGTAGTGAGATGGAAATGAAATAAACCATGCAGTGGGTCACTGTCTGTGCGGAGTCTGCACGTTCGCACCGTGTGTGCGTGGGTTTCCTCCGGGTGCTCCAGTTTCCCCCCATAGTCCAAAGACGTGCAGGTTAGGTGGATTCGCCATGATAAATTGCCCTTAGTGACCAAAAAGGATAGGAGGGGTTATTGGGTTACGGGGATAGGTTGGAAGTGAGGGCTTAAGTGGGTCGGTGCAGACTCGATGGGCCGAATGGCCTCCTTCTGCACTGTATGTTCTAAATGTTCTATGGATGAGACTCTTCATTGTTTTGGAGCAATGTGCCGAACTGTGACGCTAATTATCCTCATTAAAAGAATAAACTTCCTGTGATTTTTAATGCCCCTCCAAAATAATGCAGCATTATTGCAGCTGCAACAGAAGTGTTTAGAAAATAGACACCAGAAATGAAACTACATTAAACAAATTTACCTGATAATCAAACTGGCTGACTGGCATTGATCCCATTCCAAAGTTTTCTGGTGCTCCTCCAACATTGTTGTTATTGACTTGATTGAACATACGTCTAGAGTCTGGAGCAAACTCACCACTTCCCTGGCTACTGTCCTCTGATGGAGGGACTATATCCATTGGGGCTGGGGTTGGTACCATCGCTGCTGTTCTGGTGTTGGGGGTAGGTGGTCTATGGTCTTGCATTCCCCAGTCTGGTAAGTGTCCTAAAGTATGGTTATTATTAGGGGGCTTATAAATTATTCCCATAAGTGACTTCCTGTATTTAATATTTCTTATCTGTATCCAAAATGATTTTAACGTCTTGATCTTTCGAATAAAGATCCCGTCTCTCTATTGTACTATTGTTATCAAAGATCCCGTCTCTCTACTGTACTATTGTCATCCTTAATGAACAGAACTATCTTGCCACCTTTTCGTAGCTTACTGTCCTTCTGAAATGACAAGTATCCTTGAATATTCAGGTCCTAGCCTCTGTCATCTTGCAGCCATGTCTCTGTGATGACTATCAGACCATACATATTCATTTCAATTTGAGCTGTCAATTCATCCGTCGTTATAAATGATACATGCAATTAGATACAGAGCATTTAGTTCTGTCCTTTTTCTATTTTCACAACCTCTAGCTTTATTTGCTGGCCACAGGGTATGTACACCCTGTCCCTTCCTGCCATGCTCTGATGATCATTTCCTTTATTGCCACCTTGCTTTTTTGCCCTGTCTTCACGCTTGAATTTATCACATGTTTGTATGTCTGAAGATGCTGCCTGACCTGGGCAATGTATCCAGCATTGTCTGTTATTACTGAAAATCAGTCCCATTCAGTGTTCCATCTATTTTTTTCCATTGTACATGGCCTGTTCATTTCAGTCCATGGTGCCTTTAACTTTTTTGTGCGACTCAGCATGTGCGGTGTCTTAAAGTGAATAGCTGGTGGGCCTCCTGTGTAATGCCTTGTGGATTGATGTGCAGCGATGCTCAGATACATTGCCTAAAGGGAATGTTGGTCACACTACTCTAATTTTACACTAACTACTCAGGTGTCAGAGGTAACTTTATTGTAATTCGATCAATTTTCCACTACTTTCTCTCCCCCAAAAATATTGGCGCCAATTTAAACTGCCCCCCCCCCCCCATTGTTAGGAATGGGGCAATGGCACTCTGATTGCAAACTCAGAGGGTTCAGCCATGTCCATCAATGGGATTTACTGATGCCGCTGAAGTCAGTGTGCCTTTTGGTGGCTCGCTGCATTCACCATGGTGGGCAAACCCTGGCTATGGGATAGGATCTTGTTGACTTCTATCTTTATTAATACCACTAGATGCGAGTACATTCCGTGTATGGACAAATGACAACCAGTATATTAGTTCAATTATAGTTTATTATTAAACATAGGATTGGTTCTATACTTAAACGCTACTACATAATTAGATTATATCTCACAGCTTAAATGACCTTTACTTAACCTTCAAGTGACCGGCTCTTTGCAGGTTAGATAAGGCCTTTATCTGGTTCCCCATGTGTGGCGGCTGGAAGTTGTCAGGTACTTCTGGGCTGAGGTTCGTCCTTCTGGGGCGATCACAGGTCCTTGAACTTGGCTGCTCGATATGCTGCAGTTGGTGGGGCAGAGGCCGGTCCCAAAAGAGACAGAGCGCAGTTCCTCTTATCCTCCGATCTTTCGCGCTCTTTTGGGTGGTCCCAACTCGGGATCCAATGGATCGATAGGATTTTGATCATCCAAATCGATTCTGGCCAATTAGAGATGGGTACCGTGATATCTGGGCGGGTCCTCTTTGCTATTCTCTAAGGCACGTATGCACTCCCAAATAAGGTGAATAGGTGCCCCCGAGTCTATTACTACTGTCATGTTTCAATCTGAGTCCCATTTGTCCTGGGGAGATCTGTGATTGACCTCTTGCAGGTGCAAGTTTCTGTATAGGTCTGGTTTGCTTTTTGCCAATACACACAAGCTGTGTCTTGTCTGTGTTCCAACCTGACCACAATTCCCATTTTCCTTTGCGGGTGGCCATTTTGGATGGCCACAATCGTCTGTTCTTAGGCATGTGTGTGAGTCTGAACCATTTGTGAGTCCTGCCCCTGCCATACTCTAATTATCAGGGTTCCCACTCTAGAGCCTGCCTTGAAGCGCCCAATTAAGAGAACACCTACCAGTCTGCCAGTCAATTAAAGATAACAGGAGGGTTTCTGTGGCTGCAGGTCCCAATCAGAGGGCCTACAACTCCTACCAGAGGGGAAATGCAAGGGCACCTTCATTTCTTCTTTTCAGTCCCATCGTTGCAATCATTGGCTGTAATCTCCCATGATCACTCACTGGCCATTTCCCACCATATTTTGTTTCATTTTTGTTACAGGTTTCTTTCTTCCTTCCTCCCCTATCTGTTTGTGTGATTGCCAGAATATAGTTCCATTAGCATCCACCCTGAGCAGCCCGCTGAAAGATTTGGATCTAATTTATAAAAAAACTTTGATCACGACTGAGAGACCTCTCTCGTGGAGGGGTAAGGCCTCTTTGGACTGGGTGGCGTCCAGAGCTGTGGCTAACTAATGACTACAGCTCTGGTGAGGGTGGGTGTATATAGGAGGCTTTGCAGGGACTCCAAGCTAGCTGCCACCATACCACAGATATGTACCTGCTGGACGTGGTTCTCAGTTGGGGATCCATCCACTTCTGGGAAGATCCCGTTGACTTCTCCAGTGAGCCCTCAAATTGACTGTTCATTATCTTGATTGGCTCCCAACTGCTGCCAGGTGGGTAGCCTCTGCAGATGATGGTCCGCCGCCGGGAAGATTTCCCGGAACATATTAGCCTGCTGACCTGATGCCAGTTTCTGCTAAATGTCTTACAGTCCTGCCTTCAAACCTATCCTTGCCACCCTCCGCTCCCACCAATACTCCACCCTGACTGTGACAAGGGTAAACTATCCCTCCTCATCTTCCTCAACTTGTTTGTAACCTTTGCCATAGTTGATCACCCCACCTCATCCTCTAATGCCATCCAGTTGGTTGGGTCTGCTGCCACCTGGTTCCATTCTTAAGTATCTAATTGTAGCTATAGAAACACTTGCAGTGACTTCTCTTCCTGCTCTGGCACCATTACTTCTGCTGTGCCCAAGGATCTATCCTTGGCCCCACTCCTATTTCTCATCTGCATGCAGTGCCTTGGTGACTTAATGCAAAGGCATGGCAATTAGTGTCCACATGTATGCTGATGACACAAGGCCCTACCTCAGCACCACCTCTCTTGACTTCTCCACCGTTGTTATATTATCCAACTGCTAATCTGACATCTAGTACTGGAAGAACAGAAATTTTTTCCAATTAAATACTGGGAAGACTGACGCCACTGTTTGCAGATCTTGCTCAAAACTCTGTTCCCTCATGATTGACTCCATGCCTCTTCCTGACAACAGTCTGAGATTAAACCAGTCTGTTCTAACCTTGCTGTCACATTTCTGACCTCATATCCATGTTACTTATAAGGCGACCACCTTTTGCACCTCCGTAACATTGTAAGCCTTTTTCCCTGTCTCAGCTCATTTGCTGCTGAATTCTTTGTCTAAGCCGTTGTTACTTCTAGACTTGACTATTCCAACACACTCCTGGCTGGTGTCCCACATCCTACTGCCCATAAACTTGAGATCATCCAAAACTCTGCTTTCCTAACTCAAGCAAGTCTCATAGATACAGAGATACATAGACGATAGGAGCAGAAGGAGGACTTTTGGCCTTTCGAGCCTGCTCCGCCATTCATCACGATCATGGCTGATCATCCAACTCAATAGCCTAATCCTGCTTTCTCCCCACAGCCTTTTATCCTATTTTTCTCAAGTGCTATATCCAGCCGCCTCTTGAATATATTCAATGTTTTAGCATCAACTAGTTCCTGTGGTAATGAATTCCACAGGCTCACAACTCTTTGTGTGAAGAAATGTCTCCTTATCTCTGTCTGAAATGGTTTACTCTGAATCCTCAAGCTGTGACACCTGGGCCAAGATTCTCCCCTACCTGGCGGGGTGGGGGGTCCAGGCGTGATGGAGTGGCATGAACCACTTCGGTGTCTGGCCGCCCCAAAGGTGCGGAAGTGGGGCCAAGCCCTAGCATTGAGGGGCTAGGCCCACACCAGAGTGGTTGGCGTTCCGCTGGCTGCTGTGGAAGGCCTTTGGCGCCACGCCAGCTGGGGCTGAAGGGACTTCACCGGCTTGCGGAAGTCCGCACATGCGCCGGAGCGTCAGCGGCTGCTGACGTCATCCCCGTGCATGCGCAGGAGAGGGGGTCACTTCCGCCTCCGCCATGGTGAAGATCATGGTGAAGGCGGAAGGAAAAGAGTGCCCCCACGGCACAGGCCCGCCCACTGATCGGTAGGCCACGATCGCGGGCCAGGCCACCGTGGGGGGCCCCCCCGGGGCCAGATCGCTCCCCACCCCCCCCAGGACCCCGGAGCCCGCCCGCGCCGCCTGCTCCCGCCGGTAAGGTAGATGGTTTGATCCACGCCGGCAGGAGAATCATGACAGCGGCGAGACTTAGGCCCATCGCGGGCCAGAGAATCGCCGGGGGGGGGTAACACGCCGATCGGCACGGAGCGATTCGCGCCCCCGCTGATTCCCGGGTGGCGGAGAATTCGGGACATGGCGGGGGCGTGTTTGATGCCGGCCCCCGGTGATTCTCTGACCCGGCGGGGGGGTCAGAGAATCCCGCCCCTGTTTCTGGACACACACATTATTGGTAACATCTTCCCTGCATCTACCCTGTCTAGTCCTGTTAGAATTTTATAAGTCTCTATGAGATCCCACCTCATTCTTCTCAGCTCCAGCGAGAACAATCCCAACCTAGTCAATCTCTCCTCATATGACAGTCCCGTCATCCCTGGAATCAGTCTGGTAAACCTTTGCTGCACTCCCTCGAGAGCAAGAACTTCTCCCTCAGAGAAAGAGACCAAAACTGAACACAATATTCCAAGTGTAGCCTCACCAAGGCCCTGTACAATTGCAGCAACACATCCCTGCTTGTTTAATCGAAACCTCTTGCAATGAAGGCCAACATACTATTAGCCTTCTTTACCGCCTGCTGCACCTGCATGCTTACCTTCAGCGAATGGTGCACAAGGACACCCTGGTCCCACTGCACACTCTCCTCTCCCAATTTACAACCATTCAGGTAGTAATCTGCCTTCCTGTTTTTGCTTCCAAAATGAATAACCTCACACTTATCCAAATTATACTGCATCTGCCATTGATTTGCCCCCTTGCCCAACCTGTCCAGATCTTGCTGTAGGATCCCTGCATCATCGTCACAATTCACCCTCCCACCTAATCTGGTATCATCTGCAAACTTTGAGATGTTACATTTTGTGCCCTCATCCAAATCATTTATATATATTGTGAATAGCTGGGGTTCCAGCACCGATCCCTGTGGTACCCCACTAGTTACTGTCTGGCAATTTGAAAAGGACCCATTGATCCCTACTCTTTGTTTCCTCTCTGCCAACCCAACCAGTTTTCTATCCACCTCAATACATTCCCCCAATCCCAAGCGCTTTAATTTTGCACAATAATCTCTTATGCGGGACTTTGTCAAACGCCTTCTGAAAGTCTAAATATACCACATCGACTAGCTCCTCCTTGTCAACTGTACTGGTTACATCTTCAAAGAATTCCAACAGATTTTTCAAGCATGTTTTTCCCTTCATAAATCCATGCTGACTCTGACTGATCCTGCCACTGCTTTCTAAATGTTCCGCTATAAAGTCCTTGATAATGGATTCAAGCATTTTCCCCACTACCGATGTTTGGCTTACTGGTCTATAAATTCCTGCTTTCTCTCTAACTCCCTTTTTGAATATTGGAGTGACATGAGCTACCCTCCAATCTGCCGGGACAGTTCCAGAGTCTATAGAATCCTGAAAGATGACCATCAATGCATCCACTATTTCCAGAACCACCTCATAAAGCACTGTGGGATGCAGATTCTCAGGCCCTGGGGATTTATCCGCCTTCAATCCCATCAGATTTCCCAGCACCATTTCTCTACTAATGTTGATCTCCCTCAGTTCTTCCCTCTCACTAAACCTTTCATTCTCCAAAATTTCTGGGATCTGATTTGTGTCCTCATTTATCCTTGATCTGCCATAATCCACTATCAGGCTGTGCTCACTGACCTCCATTGGTTCCCAGTCAAGCAACATTTTGATTTTAAAGTTCTCTTGCTTGTTTTCAAATTCCTCCATGGCCTTGTACCCTCCCCATCTCCGTAATCTCCTCAGGCCCCACGGCCCCACAATGACAAGGTCGCACAGTGGTTAACACTGCTGTCACACAGCACCAGGGACCCGGACTCAATTCTGGCCTTGGGTAGCTGTCTGTGTGGAGTTTGCACATTCTCTCCGTGTCTGCATGGGTTTCCTCCGGGTGCTCTGGTTTCCTCCCACAGTCCAAAGATGTGCAGGTTAGGTAGGTTAGCCAAGCTAAATTGCCCCTTAGATTCCAAAGATGTGTAGTTGGGTGGAATTCTGGGGATAGGGCTGGAGGAATGGGCCTGAGGAGGGTACTCTTTCAGATAGTCAGTGCAGACCCGATAGGCCGAATGGCCTTCTTCTGCGCTGGAGAAATTTTAAGATATCTGCACTTCTCTAATTCTGGTCTCTTGTGCATTCCGAATCACAATTGCTCCACCATTGGTATCCATACCTTCAGTTGTGAGACGCCAAATCCTGGAATTCCCAGTCTTCACCACTCCACCTCACTATCCCATTATCCTCCTTTAAGACACTTCATGAAACTTACCTGATATCATCTAATATTTCCCTACACAACTCAGTGTCATGCTTTGTCTTAAAATGCTCCTGTGAAGGCTTTTGGAATGCTTCATTATATTGAAGGAACTATATAAATTCAAGTTGTTGTTGTTTAGCAGTGCAAATGCCTGGAGCGAGCTGAGGCAGATATCCTCCAGGTTATTTTGACAAAACAAGAAGGCATGTACAGATAAATTCAACAAGCTGGCACCAAAACTTTAAGTTTTTCCCATTGTTGATATTGCTGGAGGAGCTCGGAGACACCCTTATCGTGAGTTGGGGCTGGTGGCGGGGGGCAGGTTGGGGTCACATCCGGGGTTGAGAGATTGGGACGGCATTTAAAAATGTCACCCAGACCTCTCGTTGCACCGAAGAGATCTAGCGAGTGGAGCTCCTCAGTGTAGAAAACGGCCTAAGTGCGGCCTCGTTGGGGAGTTCCCCGCTAAGGCCCCCAATCTACCCGGGTGGGTGTTAGCTAGTGGGTGGTTCTTGGCGCTTCAAGCGCCCGGGAAACACCTGGCTCATCTCATGCGCTAAGAGACTATAGCCTCATTCAGGTGGATCGCGCCCTCTGTTTCTCTCTCCACAGATGTTGTCAGACTTGATGATTTTATCCAGAAACTTCTGTTTTTAATCCCAACTCCACGGACCTGACTCAGAGGAAAGTGCCCTGAATGGTCACAATTGTGTTCTGGTGCTGGGGGGCAGGTGAGGATGCGAAATGGAGTCAGGTATGCCGACCCCAGAAAGAGGTCTGAGGCAGCCACAGGTGCTACGAGTTGCCAGGTTCGGCTGTTTCAAGGCACACTTTGATGCCCTGGGACTTTCCTAGTTGTAAAAAAAGCAGTAAAACCAGAAACAGTCCTCTCGCCATTATCCCTCACACCTCCTCCCCACCATCCCATACACGCACCATACCATGGCAAATCATGCCACCTCATATCCCCCACTGTGCTCCCATGGTCCTTCATGCCTTCCATGACAACCTATGCCCATCTGCCCACCCCTCATAGACCCCTCAGCCCTCCCAAACCATTGATTCGCTGTTGTTGGGTCAAAATCCTGGTACTCTCTCCCTAACAGCACTCTGGATGTAACTAGACCACATGGACCTCAGTGGTTCAAGAAGACAGCTCACCACCTCATTCTCAGGACAATTAGCAATGGTCAATTAATGCTTGCCTAGCCAGCAATGCCCATATCCCATGAATGAATTAAACAAAAACATGCCAACCCATGCTCTCCACTCAAATTCATGGCCCTTTGTGGCCCGTATGATAACTGAGTGTGAATTCATGCCAAATCATGACCCCCCACTAATCACCCTTTTCACTTACACCCTCCATGCCACACTCCACCATGGGCAGACCTCAGTGGTCATGTTGAGATGAAATAAAATATGTTCTAAGTATCTAAATATCTATGATAGATTCAATATATTTAAATAAAACTTTCTAATTGGAATAACATACATACAATACATTTACATCTCTTCAAGTATTAATCATATGTAAAAACAAACATTTCCTTTAAGTATTTAATCTATTATAAAAACAGACATTTGTATTCATAGTCCCCACATCAAAGACAGCTGACCTCCTTATCACCACTTAGAGCTAGCTGTCAGTCAAACTGTGAAGGGACAGGCTCTGCACAATGTTAGGTTGTGGAAGTAGTCAAACAAAAATAATGTGATAATGATAGCATTCAGGCTAATATGAACAAACATCTAAGCAAATTGTAAGCACTTTTTTTTCCAACTGCAGGATGGCTGTTTTTCTTTCACAATTTATTGGGCAAGAGATTTAAATGACTTAACAGTTTGACAGTTCAACAGACTTTTTCTTTTTTTTTTCACACTTTCATGTCTACTCTTTAGAATCTCAAAAGGTATCTGACCTCTCTCAAATGTATCTGATTTCTCTCAAAAGGGAGGTGGTTCTGGAAATAGTGGATGCATTGGTGGTCATCTTTCAGAATTCTATAGACTCTGGAATTGTCCCTGCAGATTGGAGAGTCACTCACGTCACTCCAATATTCAAAAAGGGAGATAGAGAGAAAGCAGGAATTTATAGACCAGTAAGCCGAACATTGGTAGTGGGGAGAATGCTTACTTCTCCAACAGGATACTTTACCTCTCCAAAGAACTTTAATAGGTTTGGACTTTTAACTCAAATGTATAAATCCCATGTGTAGTGTTATTATAACAATATAATCCTTGGACTTATTTCCAATACAAGGCATGGGGGAACAATCACTCGCAAGGGATTTGGTAAGCATGTTGTGGGTTCATTTATTAAGATTAGCCACATGAGAACCGTTATACAAGGGTAGAAATTTGGAGGCATCAGGGTTGTGTGTGGGTGTGTGCTCTGCTCAAAAGAAAAGTTAAACTAAGACAGGATCACCTGACATATTTCCCTTCATATCACATAATCCTGATAGCCCTTAAAAGTATGTTACAACATTCCCTTTTCTTGTTAAAATACTTCCAAATAAGTATAGCTATTTACAGTACAGTTCATATTTAGTTACCATTACATAAATGCATAGAACCGATGAATCTATGAGTTTCTAAATTGTAAATGTAATCTGCTGATATGCCCAGATCTTGTGATGGTGACCTTGTCTGAGAGTTTCCATAATTGCTCACACTGATCAGTGGGATTGCCACTCTTAGATGTTATTGCTGGCTACATTTGAAATCTGGGGTGAGATGCAATAAGACTGGTTACCAAGTTGGAATGGATCTGATTTTTTTCCTCGACTATGCCTCACCATTGTGCCTTTGTGTACAAAACCTTGTCACCTCAGCTGGTCTCTCTAGTTTCTGAGAGAGTAAAATTGTTACGAGTGGGTAAATTGGTGTACACCAAGATACCAGCCAAAGATGAGCTCTGATTGTGGCAGAATAGTTGCACTTAAAAGTGTCTATTGCAGATATAGGGCGCGATTCAACCAAAAATATTCCACATGTAATTTAGGGCGGGTTTGGCGGGATGTTTCCTGCCAGCTTTTTGGGTGAGATCCACACCAGTATTCACCCAAACTTAGTCAGTTTTTGGGGCCTTGAGGAGTTTCCCCCAGGTGTAGCCCTCGCCTAGAAATTCTTTCACCACTGGCGACACCAGCTCCTCCGATATCGGACTGTCAATTTGAAACGGGGCCCCGATTTCTAAGTGAGCTTGAGTGCCCCGCACAGCCACGGGCGATGTCATCATAGGCAGTACCACCCCCCCCCCCCCCCCCCCACAGCTTTGGGGTCACTGAGGACATTCCCTTTTTTCAGGACTCGCCACCCCCCTTTTGGACCCCCGTTTCAGGACACCCCTTCACATCCCCCAACCTTTATTAGACCCTTTATACCCACCCTTCATACACCTTCATCCCCCCTCTCATGGATACGGCCCTCCTCCGACCCTTGGCAGTGACACCCTGACACCTTGGCACCCTGACAGTGCCAACCACACACCCTGGAAGTTCCAAGGTGGCACTGCCAAGATACCAGGCTGGCAGTACTAAGTTGCGCAGGTGGCTGAGGGAAGTGCCAGGGTGACATCCTGTCCTGTCTCCAGTCACCCAGGGGTTTCCAATGGCTTGGGTGACCAACCCCCCCCAAAGTGCCCAGTGAGGGTGAGATCCAGATCACGACGTCTCACGCGGTTTGGTTGAATTTCATGAGACGTTTCAAGCGTCGCGAATCTCGCAAGAAGCCTCTTGCGAGATTCAATAGCCTCGGTGTGTCATGAAGTCGGGTGCAACGAGATCACTGAATCGCACCCTTATAACATTATAATGTGTAGATCTTGCTTGGTCTGTCTACATTTGAGACCAAACCTCTATATATCTTGATTGTTACCTTTTTTAAAATTAGTTCTTGGGAAGTGGGTGTCACTGGCTGCCCAGCATTTGTTGCCAATCCCTAATTACCCCTCTCTTTGGATCTGTAAAGACTTAATTACCTGCAAATGCTCGCATTCAAAGTATCCTATTGCATCTTTGACTTTGTCTGTATATATGTTTCTGGAACCCACCTCTTCATTCACCTGAGGAAGGAGCAGTGGTTCGAAAGCTAGTAATTCGAAACAAACCTGTCAAACTTTAAACTGTTGTTGTAAAACTTCTGACTGTGCTCTCCAGAGTTTAGAAGAATGAGGGGAGATCAAATTGAGGTATACAAGATGATAAAATGGATGGATAAAATAGACGTGGAGCGGATGCTTCCTCTCGTGGGGCATTTTAGAATGAGAGGTCATAGTCTTAGGATAACAGGTAGAAACTTTAAAACAGAGTTGAGGAAAAACTACTTCTCCTAAAGGATTGTGAATCTATGGAATTCACTACCCCATAGTGTGGTGGATGCTGGGACAGTGAGTAAATCTAAGGAGGTGTTAGACAGATTTTTAATTGGTAATGGGTTAAAGGGTTATGGAGAACGGGAAGGATGATAAAGTTAAGGCCAAGATGAGATCAGCCATGACTAAATTATGTAGTTGATGGGCCAAATGACCTAATTCTGCTCTTATATCATATGAACCGATGACTAGCCATACAAATACTGTGACTACAAGAGCAGGATAGAGGCTAAAATTCTGTGGTGAGTAACTCACCTCTTGACTCCAAATCCTGTCCATCATGTAAAAGGCACAGGTCGGAAATGTGGAACACTCTCTGCTTGCCTGGATGAATATGGCTCTAGAAACACTCAAGAAACATGACACCATCCAGGACAAAGCACTCACTTGATTGGCACCCCATCCATTACTTTAACCAATTAGGGCACCACGGTAGCACAAGTGTATTGCACTGTGGCTTCACAGCGCCAGGGTCCCAGGTTCGATTTCCCCGTTGGGTCACTGTCTGTGCTGAGTCTGCACGTTCTCCCCATGTCTACGTGGGTTTTCTCCGGGTGCTCCAGTTTCCTCCCACAGTCCATAGATGTGCAGGTTAGGTGGATTGGCCATGCTAAATTACCCTTAGTGACCAAAAAGGTTAGGAGAGGTTATTGGGTTACGGGGATAGGGTGGAAGTGAGGGCGTAAGTGGGTCGGTGCAGACTCGAAGGGCCGAATGGCCTCCTTCTGCACTGTATGTTCTTTGTATGTTCATTTACCAACACAATGACAGCAGAGTGTACCAGCTACAAGACGCACTGCAGCAACTCACCAAGGGTCCTTTGACAGTACTTTCCAAACCCACAATCTCCACCACCTAGAAAGAAAAGGGGAGAACAACCATCTGCAGGTTACCCTCCAAGTCAGATATCCTGGCTTGGAGCTATATCACCATTCCTCACTGTCTCTGGTTCAAAGTCCTGGAACTCCCTTCCTAACAGCACTGTGCTACCTAGCAACCTACACGAGATGGCCTGCAGTGATTCAAGAAGGCAGCTCACCAACACCATTTCAAGGGCAATTAGGGATGGCCAATAAATGCCAGCCTAGCTAGCGATGCCACACCTGGTGAATCCATTTTTAAAAAACAATAATATTTATTGGGGTTTAGTTCATCCACTAGAGTTGTCACTTCTGCAAAAAGAAAGTCATGGAGATTGGTCAAGTAGGATTACTGCTGACTGAATCAATGTGTCATTAACTATGTCAGTGTAGTACAGATTATTTACTTTGATAACCTATTCCATCATTTTATATCTTACAACACCAGGTTAAAGTCCAACAGGTTTGTTTCAAACACTAGCTTTCGGAGCACTGCTCCTTCCTCAGGTGAATGACCTGAGGAAGGAGCAGTGCTCCGAAAGCTCGTGTTTGAAACAAACCTGTTGGACTTTAACCTGGTGTTGTAAGACTTCTTACTGTGCTCGCCCCAGTCCAACACCGGCATCTCCATATCATCATTTTATATAGGATGGAAGTTAAATGAATAAGCTTGTGTTTGTTTGTCGTTATATTTGAAGAACCAACCTGTTACCAATCTAGTGGTACTTCTTCAGCATCCATTAGCTCTATCATATGCATTGTTAATATTTCACAATCTCTACCTCTGTGCCCCTCAGCCCTCTGTGCTTTCTTTTAGTAGTGCTGCAGTCACAATATCAACCTCTTCTGTAAAATTTAAGATGAATCACTTGTTTAATACCTCTGCTCTTCCATTACTGTCCACTTCTGTACTGTTTCCTCAGTCCGTGAGTGGCCCTACGTCTGCCTGGACTATTATCTTATGACAAATGTGCCAAAAAAGCCCTGTGGATCGACGTCATTCATTCAGTAATGCTGATAGTCAAGATGACCTACTCCTGCACATATTTCTTATGATCTTATGCAGGCCTTTCTCAGACTTTTATTCTTTAATTATCCTCTGCATGGTTTTGCCTGGAAACAGCATGTTTTTCATATCTTCCCTTGTGATTACCTGGAGGAGTTTATCATTCAGAATATCAACTATTTTGTGTACGTTTTTTAAGCATCTCGCCTCATCTCTGACTGGCCTTGCACTGGTACAAAATACATTTTTATCTTTTTTTCTTTCCAAGCTCTGGGCTCCTTTGATTACCCTTTTAATGTTTCTGCATTTTCTTACATATTTCCCTGTTCGACAACTAGCTAATATCCTTTTGAAAGTATTTATATAGCCTGTTCGAACAAGTAAGATTAACTGCCCAATAATTTTTTTGATGTATCCATGTCTTTAATGTTCAAGGTCACAATTGTTACTCTTCACTTCTCTGCTGTACCTTTCCCAGCTCGTTCAAGTTTCTCATCCGTAAATTATCAGATCTTGGTGAATTTTCCACTTCCATCTTGGGAAATGACTTACATGTGCCTAATACAAAATGAAGTTCTTCACTTGCAGCTTGTTCAAGTAACATATATATGTACAAAATTTCATTACAAATTGCCCAATGGAGCTTTATAATCACATGAGATCGAGAAAGAAATTAATAGTGGAATGTTTGTTACTTTAACAGTGCGTTAAACTGTCACCTTTTTACTCCAAAGGGTATAACATACAATATATGTGATTACCATCAATTCAATCGAGTCGGTTGTTATTGAAGAACAGTGGTTTTAATCAAATAGAAATGTGCCAACCAGTAGCTCCTCCCACACTGACAGCCTGTCCCAGATTGACCGGTTGTATACCTCCTCAGAGGGGCAGAGCCACAGGCAGAGCCAACAGCAGCATCAATACAACAACAGCAATAACTACCAATGGAACAACAGTAACAGTGAGTATATGCAATAGTAGTGACAATGATAATAACAGCAATAGATCAACAGTTAATATATACAATAGCAATACATGGCTCACCACATTCACCCCCTGTTTAAAAAAAGTCCTGCGGGGGTGAAGCAGATTCCTAGGTTCAGTCTCACAGGAGGGTGTATCGTCCGCTGTGAACGCCTCAGCCCCGGCTGCAGTGTAGGTGTTGGCGTCAAGACCTTCGACTCCGGGAGAACATCGTCCTCACAACAGGGTCCCGGACAGGGTGACGGCGCAGGGGCGGTGCTAATGCACCCGGGAAAGGATGATGCGGTAGATGAGGAGGTAGAAGGAAGGGATGAGGTGATGGCGGGTGCGGGGATACCCGTGGGGGCTAGGTCCCTGAGGGACACTGTGTCTTGCCGTCCGTCGCGGTGTGCCACGTAGACCTACTGAAGGTTCGCGTGGAGAAGCTGAACCCTCTTGCCCAAGGGGTCGGCCTTATGGCTCCTCACGTGTTTCCGAAGGAGTACTGGCCCAGGTATCGTGAGCCAGGATGGAAGCGAGACCCCGGAGATCGATGTCCTGGGAAAGACAAATAGACGGTCGTGTGGTGTCTCGTTGGAGGCAGTGCATAAGAGCGACCGGATAGAGTGGAGCGCGTCAGGGAGGACCTCCAGCCAGCCATGGACTGGGAGACTTCTAGACCGCAGGGCCAGAAGGACGGCCTTCCAGACCGTAGCATTCTCCCTCTCCATCTGCCTGTTTCCCCGGGGATTGTAGCTGGTAGTCCTGCTCGAGGCGATGCCCTTACTGAGCAGGTACTGACGCAGCTCGTCACTCATAAAAGAGGAGCCACGATCGCTATGTATGTAAGTGGGGAAACTGAACTGGGTGAAGATTCTGCGCAGGGCCTTGATGACAGTGGCAAAAGACATGTCGGGGCATGGGATTGCAAAGGGAAAATGTGAGTACTCATCAACAATGTTACGATCAGTGAAGGGGAGGGGCCCTTTGAAATCCATGCTGAGGTGCTCAAAAGGGCGGGAAGCCTTCACCAGGTGGACCTTGTGAAAAATGAAATGAAAATCACTTATTGTCACAAGTAGACTTCAAATGAAGTTACTGTGTAAAGCCACATTCCGGCGCCTGTCCGGGAAGGCTGGTACAGGAATTGAACCATGCTGCTGGCCTGCCTTGGTCTGCTTTCAAAGCCAGCGATTTAGCCGTGTGCTAAACATTGTCTGGCCAATAGAAGTGCGGCTTGCACTCCACACAGTTTGGCAGTCCCTAGTCATGGCCCTAACCTCCTCTGTGGAGTAGGGCAGGTTATGGGCCTTGACAAAATGAAGTAGCAGTGTGACCCCGGGTGACAGAGGTAATTATGGATGGCCCATAACCGGTCTACCTGCGTGTTTCCACAGGTGCCACGGGATAGGGCATCTAGGGGCTCATTGAGCTTCCCAGGATGATACAAGATGTCGTAGTTATAGGTGGAGAGCTCGATCCTCCACCGCAAAATCTTGTCGTTCTTAATTTTGCCCCGCTGCGTGTTATTAAACATGAAGGCAACCGACCGTTGGTCTGTGAGGAGAGTGAATCTCCTACCGGCCAGTGCCACACAGCTTTCACAATGGCTTGTGCCTCCTTTTCAACAGAGAAGTGTCGAATCTCGGAGGCATGGAGGGTATGGGAAAAAAATGCGACAGGCCTCCCTGCCTGGTTAAGAGTGGCTGCCAGGGCAAAGTCAGACGCATCGCTTTCTACCTGGAATGGGATGGATTCGTCCACAGTGTGCATCGTGGCCTTGTCAATCTTGGTTCTGATGTGGATGAAGGCCAGGCGGGCCTCAGCCGTCAGGGGAAAAGTGGTGGACTTAATGAGTGGGCGGGCTTTGTCCGCATAGTTGGGGAACCACTGGGCATAATATGAGAAGAACCCGGATGCACGATCAATAACTCTCGAAGCGAGATTGGAATACAATTGAAGGCTTTATTGGACTCGATGTTTCCCCCAGCAGCGCAGGTACAGAATGCAAAAGCCGGGGAGACACAAACTCTTATACTCCTCCTTACTGGGCAGAACCAACAGGCAGGTTTCACCAATGATCTTGCTTTCTCAGGTACCTCCCACACCAATGGTCTTACAGCCTCAACCTGGGTACCGTAATACCCCTAATACTGACTACCACAAACCCCAAGCACCTTTTCAGGGCCTTGGGGCAGTGGGGAAGGAGAAGTTGCAGGAGAGGGTGCATGCGGTCGGGGTCAGGTCCTAGGACGCCGTTTTCCACGACAAAGTCGAGGATGGCTAGTCAGGTTGTGCGGAAAACACATTTCCCCTTATTGTATGTCAAATTAAGGAGTCGGGCGGCGCAGAGGAATTTTTGAAGATTGGCGTCGTGGTCCTGCAGGTCATGGCCGCAGATGGTAACATTATCCAAGTACGGGAACGTGGCCCGCAGCCCGTACTGGTCGACCATTCGGTCCATCGTTTGTTCAAAGACCGAAACCCCATTGGTGACGCCGAAGGGGACCCTGAAGAAATGAAAGAGACGGCCATCTACCTCAAAGGCAGTGTATTGGCGGTCCTCCCGCCGGATAGGGAGCTGGTGGTACGCGGACTTAAAGTCTACCGTAGAGAAGACTCGATACTGCGCAATCTGATTGACCATGTCAGATATGCGGTAGGGGGTACGCATCGAGCAGCATGTACCGGTTGATCGTCTGACTGTAGTCGACTACCATCCAATTCTTGTCCCCGGTCCTGACAACCACCACTTGTGCTTTCCAGGGGCTGTTACTGGGGTCAATGACCCCTTCCTTCAGGAGCCGCTGGACCTCTGACCTGATGAAGGCCTTGTCTTGAGCACTGTACCGTCTGCTCCGGGTGAGGTTCGTGAAGAGCGAGGGAGGGGCGACCTTCAGGGTCGTGAGGCTGCAGACGGTGAGAGGGGCAGGGGTCCCCTGAACTTTAAGGTTAGGCTAGGAGAGGGGCGCAGAGATGGGGGAGAATGTAGAGGTTGAAATTGGCGTACTTGATGCCCTGTATCACTAGTTTGACGCTGCAATACCCCCGGATTTGTACGGAGTGTGATCCGGAAGCAAGGGATACGGTTTGTGAGACAGGGATGATCAGGAGGGAACAGCGCCTTACAATGTCCGGGTGGATGAAGCTATCCGTGCTCCCGGAGTCGAAGAGCAGGACGTCTCCTGCCCGTTGAGTCTGACGGCCATCATTGAGTTTTGAAGACGCAACGGCCGGGACTGGTCGAGTTGGATCGAGCTGAGTTGATGACTATGAGCCTCGGCATTGTCGTGCTGGTTACGAAATGGCGGCGTCGACAAAGTAGGCCATGCTGTCGGCCCCCATGGATCGCACGCGGCGGTCGACAGTGATGACGTCAGACAAGATGGCGGCCCCCACGGGTCGTATGAGGCGAGTGACACGTCAGCAGGCGGCGGTCCCGGCAGGCATGATGCCACGCCGCGGGGTTTGTGAGTCTCAGACCAGGTTTGGTAGGCTTTTGATTTTTAGACTTGGACTTTAGGCCTGGCTAGGCATACCATAGCGTAGTGACCCTTCTTGCCACACTCGTTGCATGTAGCGTTGCGAGCCAGGCAGCGTTGCCGGGGGTGCTGCCACATAGGTGTCCCGGACCATCAGCTCTGCATGCTGCACGGCCGTGACCGACCTACAGTTACAACTGCGGACGAGTACCCTCAGCTCGCGCAGATATTCTGCCAGCGACTCACCCTGGCACTGACGCCGCGTGGTCAGGAGGTGTCGAGCGAGTACCTCGTTTACTGGCCTCACAAACTGTCTTTTGAGCAGCTCCACTGCCTCCGTGTATGAGGCCGCATCCCTGATCAGCTGAAAAATCCTATGGCTCATCCGGACGCTGAGGAGACGCAGTTTGAACCTCGCGCGCGAAGGAGCTGAGGTAGGAATCAAAGCAACTGAGCCAATGCTCAAGATGGCTGTAGCTTCAGGCGCCTGCGGGTCAAGTTCGGGTCATTCTGGTTTTAGGCCGGCATCCATTGTAAGAAAACTATTTGATCAAATTGATAACCATCAATACAGTCGAGTCGGTTGTTATCAAAGAACAGTCGTTTTAATCAAAAAGAAATGTGCCAACCAATAGCTCCTCCCGCATTGAGAGCCTGTCTCAGATCAACCGGTTATATACTTCCTCAGAGGGGCGGAGCCACAGGCAGAGCCAACAGCAGCATCAATACAACAACAGCAATAACTAGCAATGTAACAACAGTAACAGTGAGTATATGCAATAGTAGTGACAATGATAATAACAGCAATAGATCAACAGTGAATATATACAATAGCCATACGTGGCTCACCACAATATGTACGGTCACATCTGCTGGTTAGTGCTGGCTACCTATCCGATGTATGGGAAATAAAAGGCTGAAAATTAAAAATAAGATTTATGAAATAAATTAAAGAAACAAATACCTATGAATTAATAAGCTGAATTATTTGTGCCATGGATACTGTCTGACTAAGGCACGGAGTAAAATTCAAAATCAGACCACGAAAATGTTTCTAAGAAGTAGTTAGATTGAAGCATTTCCTATTTCCAACAGATTTTATTCAACAATTCACTTAGTTGTCTTCTTTCACAGTTATTCTGAGAAAAATTTTAATATCCTGGATAGCTGCAATGGTTAGATCTATGAACTGAATCTTCTGGTCCGGAGTAAAATTTGGGAGGCGGGAGTGGAAGTGCGAGGGGTTTACACACGGGGGTAGGATTGCTGGCCACGTGCAATCTCATGTCGGTCAACCCATTAGATATTCATGCACGAGGAGTATGCTGAAAGGTGGCAAGGGCACGAAGTTGCCATCCCCACCCTTCCCCTTGACCTGAAGGTTCAGACATCATATTTAAAGTGCATCTGGGCAGTCATTCACTCACTGCAAGCCATCAGCAGTATCAGTCTGGGTCTCTGAGCGCACCCTGAGACTGCAGCCAGACCTTTTGATCTTTACTCCCCAGATATGTCTCAAAGCAGATGATGAGTGGTCCCAGGGTTGAATGATGCCTCACTAAATGTGCTTTTCCAGACTTCCCAGATCCTGTTTCCCAGGGATGGTAGCAGGAGGCCCTCCTGTCAGACCAAGATGGTCCAGACAAAGATAGCAGCCCAGATCAGTGCCACTGTTGCCCACAAACAAATGATGAACACTCTCCTGTGCTCTGCAAAGGTTAATGATGCCGTCTACTCACAGCAAAATGGCACTCATAAGGGCATCAGACAGTGTAACTACGAGTGCTGCAGATTCAGAAAGGAGGATTACATGCAGGGCTCAGCAGCAACATAGAACAGTACAGCACAGAAAAGGCCCTTTGGCCCTCGATGTTGTGCCGAGCTTTGTCCGAAACCAAGATCAAGCTATCCCACTCCCATTCATTCTGGTGTGCTCCATGTGCCTATCCAATAACCGTTTGAAAGTTCCTAAAGTGTCCGACTCCACTTTCACAGCAGGCAGTCCATTCCACACTCTAACCACTCTCTGAGTAAAGAACCTACCTCGGACATCCCTTCTATATCTCCCACCCTGAACCTTATAGTTATGCCCCCTTGTAACAGCTACATCCACTGGAGGAAATAGTCTCTGAACGGCACTCTTTCTGTCCCCCTCATCATTTTATAAACCTCTATTAATTCGCCTCTCATCCTCCTTCACTCCAATGAGAAAAGCCCTAACTCACTCAACCTTTCCTCATAAGACCTACCCTCCAATCCAGGCAGCATCCTGGTAAATCTCCTTTGCAAGTTGCCACTGTGAAAACCCCTTGAAGAATCAATATGTTGCTGTGGAAAAACATGAGGAGCTAAAAGCGATATTAAATATTACGTCAGCAAAAGCTCTGTTGGAACGATCAGTAACAATGAGATGGTGTACTGAAATCCAGAGTGGGTTGCCAAAAGGTGAAAGAACAGCTGGTTGCCCTTAAAGAACAAATGCAAAACAAATTTTTAATAAATTCAGCAACATGAAAAAAGGACAACGGTCTGCTGCAGACAGAGACAGAAAGAAGATCAGAAAATCTTAATCTTACACTGAAATGCAAGGAACTATAAGAAAAAAAGCACTGGATGTCTCAGATGTACTGATAACCATTGAACCGAATTATACGATTCAGAATTTTGCAAAATGAGTTGAACATAAAACAGAAAACAAATGTTTGGCTGAATTTATGAAACAGGAGGAAATGAAGGTTCAATTTGCAAAACAATCCAGCAAGAACAAGCCAAGAGCACAGAGAAAAGATATTCAACTCGAGAAATGAACTGAGTACACATTCCCTTCAGAAGGAACAGGATGAACCCACAGTGTCCAAAAAAACCCCAGACAAGTTGTAAATAAAGAGAAACACAACTTAAAGGAGCGCAAGAAGAAAATCAAATGCAGATAACCAAGTACCAGAAATAGTGAGTACAACAATATTGCCCTAAACGTGACAGACCAAGATGTGAAAGAACTGACAAGCCTCAAGATTGTTTGAATATATAAAGCCAGAGTCTTGAAGTGGGGAAGAAGGAATAGCAAGATTGTGTTGCAAATGCTTGTACTTCTTTGGAAGGGAGGAAAGCTTTCTATCGAAAAGAAAGGGGGATGTTGTATTATGTGCCTGTATACCATGGCAATGTAAATATGCTCGGCAGAGCAAGGGTTAATATGGAGGCAGGCGAATAGCACCCACCGACGATATGATATATAGAGTCAGATGGTAACTGACTCAGAGAGAACACTCTGGAAGCAGCCTGCATGGAGCAGCACCATGCATTACAATACCTGGGATCTGTAAATATTTAACGATTAATAATAAATAGTTCATGTTTAAACATACAAGTCTGAAGCTCTGCACCACCGAGGAACCACAGTGACACCATATTACAAATACATGCAAAAGGGCTTCCCAATGCTGGCTGTCGGGAAGCTTGACCCTATTTAATGTTCCGAGAACTTCATTGCAAAAGTTCATCCAACTGTTGGGATGCTAAATTTTGGCCTCCTACACAATTAAGTTCCTCCACTCGCCTTGTTTCCCACTCCCAGCAGCAGAGCGAGTCCACCCTTGTTTCAGCTTCAGCTCGGGTAGATTGTAACTGTCATAAGTTCATTACTGAGCTCTAACGGGCAGGGTGAGAGACAAAGTTAACGTTTGAGGTCTGTCGCCTTTTGTCAGGATGTTCTGATGAGAGGTCACAGTCCTGAAACATGCACTCTCTTCCACTCTCCATAGATGCTGCCAGACCTGCTGAATATTTCCAGCATTTTAGTGATGCTCAAAATAAGTGAAAAAAAAATGTGAAATCTCAGAAATGGTTTAAAAGTTTCCAGCTATGGTTATGAGAGAAGCCTGTCCTCTGAAATAAATATTTTTTTAGTTGCTTATTCAAGATTTATCACCTGAATTCAAGAAATGGCCAGACTGTAAAAACACCAAAGGAGCATATATATCATTGAACATCTTCTAATGTCCTTGTGTAAAAATTGTTCATGCTTAAATTTGACAATACTGACACTGATATTTAGGTTACTTCCTATTACACTTTTTTGATGAGCATATTTACTCAGCTAATTAAAAATATATTCACGGGCAGAGGTTGTCAAGTATTTGTGCATTCCAAATTTGAGCTGTGCGGAACTAAATCTTATTTTAGGAACTATGAGGTGATGTGCATCATTTTTTGAGGTAAAGGACCACTTTTTTTTGAAGGGAAGATCTGACATTATATACAAGTAACACAAGGATTTGGAAATGGAATGGACACAAATAGTTCGGACGACTGCTCAAGGGAAGGATAACATGTCCAGTTAGGCAGAATAATCTGTTTCTTTGTTGCAATCTCTTTGGAAAAACATAACTGCTTGGGCAGAGTTTCTTTGTGGCTAATCTTATTGTGAAAATCAGAACTATAACTCAGGTATGTGGAAACACATTGCACTTGTCAGGTGGATTTTAACCTGGATCACAAGAAGCAGAGTTGGGGGAAGCTATGGAAACAGCAGGGAAGATGGGGAATCAAGTGCCTGTTGCCTTCCAGACTCCAAGCAATTCAGTCAGGGATGGGTTGGAAAAGGTACAGGAGGGCTTTCCCCTTATGAGGCCAATTGAGCCCTTTAGGGCTTCTTCCCATTTTTTCAGTGGAAGGGGCCCTCCACCTCATGGAAAGGCTGCCTGGTAAAAGTTAGCCTCCTTGTTAGCTTGTGATAAGGGGACGTGCCCTCGGGAATGGGGATTCTTAGGGCAGCAAGTAGCACAGTGGTTAGCATTGCTGCCTCACAGCGCCGAGGTCCCAGGTTCGATTCTGGCTCTGGATCACTGTCCGTGTGGAGTTTGCACATTCTCCCCGTGTTTGCGTGGGTTTCACCCCCACAACCCAAAGATGCGTAGGGTAGGATTAGCCACGCTAAATTGCTCCTTAATTGGAAAAAATGAATTGGGTACTCTAAATTTCTAAAAACAAAGGGAATGGGGATTCGTTGGACCATGGCTGCTCTCTCCTGAAGGCAAAGATCACCCTCACTGAACACCGCACCCCCTTCCACCCTTCCCTAACACCCAAACGTCCTCAGCAACAACCGCGCCCTCCCTTCAATGGGTGTTGCCTTAGTGGCTCCACTGATCCCAACCCCACTTACCTGCATTTTGAGGCCTGTTCTATCTGACTGACATTGCCTGGTCGCAGGTGGTGCCGCTGGAACTGAAGAGCTGCCGTCCCTCTGATTAGCCAGCAGCTTTTGGGGGCAGAATCTCTACCCAGAAAGGGACGTGAGCCCCAATGCCAAGCAGTTATTTGTCTGATGGGCACAGAATCACATCAGGGTGTCTGGAAACAGCTGAAGCAGATTAGCACCTGGCTTTGTAGCCTGTCACCTTGACCACCATTGTCAGCTTTACAATCAGCCCCTTAGATGGGACCAGTAATTGCAGCCTATTGTTCTGTGCCATATCATTCAATACAGTAAATCATTGGGAGAATCTGTAATTGTGAGACTGGGTTAGTTCCTCTAGCTTTATTAATGTCTATTTTGTTTATGGTCCTTTTGTCAGAATGCTCTTTCTTTACAGTTTTAGCAGTATATTACATTAAGGTTTCAGTAATAAAGTATCAAGAGATTTATGCTAGAATTTTTTATTTGTTCTTGGTATGTGGATGTCACTGACAAGGCTAGCATTTATTGCCCATCCCTAATTGCCCTTGAGAACATTCTCGGATTCAATGACAGTAACCCACAGAAGCTCCTAACAACAGATTTCAGTGAAACTGACCTGACTCAATTGTTCTTTCAGATTTAGTTGTCAATGGAACCCATTAATGGATGGGATTCTCCCCCCCCCCCCCCCCCCCCCCCCCCCGGGGGGGGGGGGGTGGCGGCGTGAATCCCGCCCCTGCCAGCCGCTGAATTCTGTGGCGGCGGGGGCGGGTTTCGTGTTGCGCCAGTCGGCGGCCGCTAGCAGCGCCCCCCCCCCCCCCCCCACGATTCTCCGGCCCGTGATGGGCTGAGCACGGCGCCAAGCCCCTTCCGGCACTGGTTGGCATGGTGCCAACCTAGCCCCTGAAGGTGCGGAGGTTCACGCCACTCCTCGGCGTTAGGACCGCCCGCCTCGCCGGGTAGGGGAGAATCCCGCCGAATGTAGGAAGATTCCAGGATGCAAATCAGAAGAAGGACTGGACAATTACGAGGGCCGGGGGAAATGGTGCCCAACCCTTTAATAGGATGCAAATAGATCTTAATAGCCCATTTGCATCCTCCCACTGGTGCAAACCTTCCCAGCGGGGGCTCAGAGCATCATTTTTGCCCGACGCTGGATTCTCCGTACGATCGCAAATTGCCCTGCCCCTATGTCGCAAAGCGGAGAATCCAGCCCTAATTTGTCCTCCACGGACTGAATAGCGTGCAATTCATGTTTCTGTTGGGGGCGCTATTCGATAAGTGGATCAGGTCATGCAAATGGGCTAGCAAATGGGGAGAAGACACATCCTGCTGGATTCCAGTCTTGACCTCAAAGGTTATGTCTTATTTCTGTCGGTGAGGATTGTCGCCAAAATCTTGTCGTAGATGAGTCAGAGGATGTTGATCAATTTCTCTGGACAGCCAGCCTTTGACAGGGTCTTCCATAGCGCTTCCTGACTAATTGCGTCAAAAGCGTTGCTCAGATCGATGAAGGCCATGTAGAGTGGTTGATTTTGCTTCTGGCACTTTTCTTGAAGTTGCCTAGCAGTGAAAATCATGTCTCCTGTTCTATGGTTTGGTCAGAAACACACTGGCATTCCGGAAGGATTTCTTCAGAGACTGGGAGAAGGTGATGAGCAAGGATTCAGGCAATGGTCTTCTTGGCGAAGGAGAGTTGGGGGATTCCTGGATAGTTCTCACAGTCCGCTTTGTCTCCTTTCTTGAAGGTGGTGGTGATGATGGTATCCCAGAGGTATGCAGCAATTTCTTCGCTGTCCCACATTTCCAGGAACAGCAGATGGGGATTCTGGACGATCCCTTCTCCTCCAAGTTTGAAACTGTCTGCTGGAATCTTGTCCATTCGATGGTTTTTTCATTCTTCACATGTTTATTGGCAGCATTAACTTCATCCACACTGGTGGGAGTCCAAGATCATTCGGGGGATTTTCTCAAACACCTCCTTAACAATGGTTATGTCACAGTTTAACAGTTCTTTGAAGTTTTCTCTCTATTGGAAGCTGATATTTTCTCTGTGTCTCAAGAGAGTTCCGTACTTACTCTGCACCAGTTTGAGGCTGAGGATGTTGTGTCCATATATTGCCTTGGTGGCATGGATGAAGCCGCGGGAGTGTTGTGTTTGTTGACGAGGAGTTGTAGCTCGTTAGGTTTCTCAATCCACCATTGGTTCTTTATTTCCCTAGTTCTTCTTTGTACCTCTGCCATGACTGATTGATGAGTTCTCCGCTTTGCCTTGTTGGTTATGTCATTTTGTCAGGTGCGGAGAGCTTTCCTTTTCTTGATGATGAGGTCTTGGATGGTGTGGTCGTTCTCGTTGAACCAGCCTTGATGTTTCCTCGCCTTGTAGCAAATGGTTTCTTCGCAGATTGAACTGATGGCTGTCTTCAGCTCTTTCCAGCTCTCCACCACTTCATTAGAAAAACACTTTGGAGATTTTGGAGAAGACATTGTTGGAAGTTCACGAGCATTCTTGGCTCTTGAAGCCGATCAAATTTGCTCTTTTTTCTGAGCTGTTTCTTCATCTTCCGCTGCTTCTGGTGGGGTTTGAAGGACAGAAAGTGGAACGGCCCTTGTTGCCTGTGAACTCAGGCATTTCAACATTGACGTCGCTGCCTTGCAAGACACCCAAAGAACAGGCAAAGGGCAGCTGATGGAAGATGACAGTTCTTCCTTCTGGAGAAGAAAGCCCATAGATCAGCTCAAGATGCATGGAGTTGGATTTGCCATCAAAAACAAACTCGGCAACCGACTCCTGGAGCTCCCTATCAGCATCGGCGAGCGCCTCATGATCCTCCATCTACAACTTGCCAAGAACCTTCAGGCAGCAGTTGTGGGTACCTATGGCTCAGCCCTTGATGCCAATGATGAGTCTAAAGAAGGTTTTTATTCCACCCTGGACAATATTCTCAAACATTCTGAAGGAAGATAAGATCATCCTTCATAGGGAGTTCATGCCAGGGTTAGAAACGACTCCCAACTCTGGAAAGGAACCAACGGAAAGGAAGGAGTTGAGATTTGTAACTCCAACAGGGTTCTCCTGCTCACCAATGTCCTGAATGGAGGCCCCCTAGGTATCCAGCTGTGGGTTCCAGAAGGCCCCAGCCTGACTCCTTAGAAGAGGGGCACCTGGATGGAGGACAAGGTGTTTCATCCGTATGTGGCTTCCACCCTGATCCTGCCACCAGGATGCGTGACCATGGTATGCGGGGTCGAGCGCAAATCTGGTAGGAACCACTGGACCAAGGTGGTTGCCAATCTCCCCCGGTTGCTCGAGGTGCTCGCATGTTGGAGGCACAACATCCATCAGAACGTGGACAGACCCCTTCACCATTTGCTCTCCTCTGCTGAGAGACCCTCGAAGCTCTCGCTGATGCTCCGCTGCCTGGCTTTGCATCTCCACCAGCGAGCTGGCAGCTACTTTCAGGGGAGTCATCATCTGACTGGGACTGAGAAGGTGGCTAGTCTCCAGCAGCCATGTGACAGAGACCTGGGTTCTCCCTGCTTCCCACTGCTGCAGGGATGTATCTGTGAGGGATCCTCCAGAGAGTGACCCTGAGTCAAATCTAGAGTAACGCCCCCACCGAGGTCTCTGCACTGGTAGAGGGTGCGGGTACGTGCTGTGACGGATCTTCGTGGGCCCCCTCATCTCCAGACGTGCTCCGGTGGCTCGGTGTGCTGTCCAGGTTTGTGGATGACCTTGATCTGCTGGTGCCTGCAAGAAATAAATGACTCAAATTCCTCCTCAAAGTCCATGAGGACAACAATCTCTGCTGTCCTTCCCCTGGTCTGAACAGTGGAGACGTTTCTAAAATTTGTATCAAACCATCGTTAGACCACTTTAGGAGTACTGTGTAATGTACTGTTCACGATAATATAAAAAGAATACGGACATTAGAAAAGGTGCGAGAAAGATTTATGAAGATGAACCCAGAAGTGTGAAGTTATCACCGTCAGGAAAGGACGAACAGGTTGGCTTTTATTTTGCTCTTGTAAAGAGAAGCCTGAGGGCTGACCATAATAGGGTTCTTTAAAATTATATTAAAAAATTTATGGAGTGGACATGGAGAAAATGTTTCCCACTTGATGAAAGCCATCAATATAATGTGGTTCAGTTGGGAGCTCTCTTGCCGCTCTATCAGAAGGTACTGGGTTCAAGATCCACTTCAGACTTGAGAACAAAAATCAAGACCAATACCACAATGCACACTGAGGGTGTGGAGAGGTCTTTTTGATGAGATGTTAAACCAAGGCCCCATTATGCCTGCTTGGGTGTATATAAAATATCCTGTGGCACCATTTCAACAATGAGGACAGCAGTCATTACCTGTGTCCTGACCAATATTTATCCTACATCTGGGGCGGGATTCTCCCCTACCCGGCGGGGTGGGGGGTCCCGGCGCCGAGGAGTGGCGTTAACCACTCCAGCGTCGGGCCCCCCCAAAGGTGCGGAATTCTCTGCACCTTCAGGGGCTAGGCCAGCCCCGGAGTGGTTTGCGCTGCGCCGGACGACGGGAAAGGGGCTTGGCACCACGCCAACCGGCGCCGAGGGCCTCCGCCGGCCGGCGCGAGTTGGCACATGTGCGGGAGCGCCAGCGTGTGCTGGCGTCGTCCCAGCGCATGCGCAGGGGGGTTCATCTCCGCGTCAGCCATCGCGGAAGACCACAGCGGCTGACGTGGAACAATAGAGTGCACCCACAGCGCAGGACCGCCTGTGGATCGGTGGGCCCCGATTGCGGGCCAGGCCACTGTGGGGGTACCCCCCCGGGGCCAGATCCACCCGCGCCGCCCCGAAGTGCCCGGAAGCCGTTTGCGCAGCCATATCCTGCCGGCAAATACCTGGTGTAACATAGGATGGCGGGACTGGCTGTAAACGGGCGGCCACTCGGCCCATCGCGGGACGGAGAATCGCTGGGGGAGCCGCTGCTAGTGGCCGCCAACCAGCGCGGTGCGATTCCCAGCCCCGACAAATCTCCGGCGCTGGAGAATTCGGCAGCCTGCGGGGGCGGGATTCACGCCGCCCCCCAGCGATTCACGAACCCGGCGGGGGGTCGGAGAATCCCGCCCCACATCTCAAAGCATCACAAAAACAGATTGTTAGATCCTGACAGAGAGGCCACAAGGAAGCGATGATGGAGGCAAAATAAAAGGGTTTAATTACACCAGTGTTCTTCAAAGTCGGGGGTGTGACCCGCGGGTGGGTCGCAGGCGGGCGTCGGGAGGGTCGCAGAGCCGTTGTCCGCGGCGCTCCCGATCGTGCAAATCCCCACGCAGCAGCCGGCTTTTCATAACGCCGGCTGCTAGCGGCCGCGAACATGTTAAAAAAAAATTTGGCCGCCTCCCACATGCGCGCATGATAATCGGCGGGCATGCGCATTCCGCGAACATGGTAAAAAAATTTCCCCGCATTGCGCATGCGTGCACGATGATTGGGCACACATGCGCAGTGCAGCCGCTATTTTTTTTAATGGTTGCAGTTTTTTGTTTTACAAGTTTTGTAGTGGTTTTTATTAATTTATTAATTGTTTTTTTTTTTTTTACAAGTTCTATTCATTTTTTTTCATTTATTTTACTCATTTTATTTTTATTTTTTTTTCAAGTTCGGAAGGGGGTGTTTATTTGATAAAATTTTACAGGAAAAAAAAGTCAGAACTTTGGACAGATGGAGACTCCATACTTTCCGACACCGGAAGGCTTCATCTTCATCCAACAGGTTCCATTGGAGGAGCGTATACGAGGGCCAAAAGGACCCAAAACCATTTCCTCCATTTTTGTCAGCAGCAAACAAGGTAAGAGAAAATGGTGGGTTGTCCAGGTTGGCCGGCGTGGGTCGCAAAGGTCGGCCGGTGTAGGTTGCAAAGGTCGGCCGGGTTGGGTCCCGAAGGTTGGCCGGTTGATAAAAATGGGTCCCCGGAAAAAAAGTTTGAAGAACACTGAATTACACAATCTTAATATCTACAACTCCACTCCCCGAAGGGTCCCCCCCTGCCGGCCCTAACCCGCGCCTGTTCGGGAGGCTGGTAGGGGAATTGAACCGGCGTGCTGGCCTTGTTCTGCTTTACAAGCCAGCTGTTTAGCCCACTGTGCTAAACCCAGCCCCTGAAAGTCTGCCTGAATGGAATTTCTGTGAAAGCAACTTGCTTCCAATAACTGGTCATGTGACCAAGTTGTCTGGGATATAAACAATAGAAACAGGGTCAATCAGAAGTTAATTATAGCAGTCAGTAGGTTCTGATTTGTAAGTAGTTCAAATTCAGTTAGTTTTAAATCAAGCTTTCTGCAGGAGACATCACTAACCAGCAGGATTCAATTGAAATTCTGTGTATGTGCTTGATAAAATAGTTTAGTATTCTTGTTAACTGAAGGCTTTCTAACAGTGCGCTAACTGCTAAAAGTGAGGGAAAGACTGGGAGAGACAGAAGATGGTGGTGTGACGATTGCAGGATTTTGGGAATATTGGCATCTAAATATTGAGACACGTTAAGAATTAAAAGCCTGGGGGTACAGTGCGTGGCTGCAGTGGTCATGGTTTTAAAAAGGATTTTGTTTTGCACTGATGAAATTGATGAAGGAATGTGTTTTTCAGTCGAAACTAATTGGGAGGCCCCTGGGGAGATCATTTGTTTCTCAGCTTGGGGTAATGAGGCCATTACAGGGTGGAGCTCAGAGAGGCAGTGAGTTTGGAGACGTTTTGAGAGAGCGAGGAGCTGAGTTCTGGTCGGCCTGACTAAGTCCACAATTCTTTGGATAGTTAAAACAAAGAGTAATAATATTTCAAAGCAGAGCAGCCGTGTCTGAAGGCAAGGAAGAGGCTGAAACAACCTAGTTGAAGCAGCTATTTGAAGACATTCAGTCAGATTCTTAAGAGGTTCCAATCAGAGTTAAATCTGTTTTATAAGCATGCATTATGCCCTGCTAATGTTAAACTGGATGAAAAGCTGTATGTTCTTTTTTTGCTTTTTAATGTGAGGTTGTATAGTTGTGTTGAGGGGTAATTGTCAGCTGTTCTTTTTGGGTGTCTACTTAAAAGTCTACCATTGCATTCATAATAAAGTTTTGTTTTAGAAATACCAAAGTCTGCACATTCTTCCCGTGTCTATGTTGGTTTCATCCGGGTGCTCCCACAGTCCAAAGATGTGCAGGTTAGGTGTATTGGCCATGCTAAATTGCCCTTAGTGTCCAAAAAAAAGGTTAGGTGGGATTACTGGGTTCTGGGGATAGGGTGGAGGCATGGGCTTAAGTAGGGTGCTCTTTCCGAGGGCCGGTGCAAACTCAATGTGCCGAATGGCCCCCTTCTGCACTGTTGATTCTATGAGTGTAATTATTAGGATTTATGTTCTTTGATTTTGGTATTGTAAAATTCTTTTTGTTTTATATTGAGGACCTTGTGGCTTTGTTCATTTAATAAATACCCAGGCTTTTGGATTCCCAAAGAAAGTTACTGGCCTCGATTGAGATCATAACAGTTCTATCGTTCAAAAGGTGGTAAACCCTCTACTAATTTTCTATATAATAAAAATTCATATTTTATCTGCTTTTAGGGAACTTGGCCTCCTGTTTCTTTGGGCATATTTTAAATAAAGGGCATACTTTATTGCAGCATTGATTTTAACGGTAACTATTTCATAAAATTTAAATTATGAACAACAAAACTCTTCCATTCAGGATTTATCGGTAAATAACACTCTTAGCACATTCTCAACCAGCTGTCAAGCACCTTAAATTGTAGAAATTACATTTTACTTATCGGGTAATGGCTCTACACATACTGAGAATTCCAAAGTTCTTTCTAGCCGAAGGTCTTCAAATATTTATTCAAGATATTTATTTATGGAACCATATGCACACCTGACTTTTTCTCTTTCTTGACTCCAATTCTGACTTCAGAACTTTGAACAAAATCAAATGATTATGTTGTAATTTGTTATTTGGGCACATTTTAATCATAGTGACAGACTTAACATTTTTGCAGAGAATATGGAAATTTATAAGCTCAGCAAAATGCTAATGAAGCTTTTGACAGCCCCCGAAACCAGATCATTTGACAAGTTGAATTAATAGCTTTAGTCTGAATCCATTTTGCTAATTAAGTACAAGTTCAGACTCAATGCATGCCATTGAGTCAATAGAAGTATTTCTGGAAGCCTTCACTTCTGAAAGTTCATAAACAGCCCAAGTTCATCTGTCTTAAGTTGCTAGCTGCACATGTTTGTATTTAGCTTGTAATCCTTAAATCAATTAAAAGCTTGGATAATTGTGGACACTTTGTTGACTTACACATGCCAAATTGAAAAGTCATCCAAGTGAAAACCTTCACAAACTTTTAGATGACTAGGATGTGCTAAAAGGGTAGCCATGATTGTTGCCATTGTTACAGGTGTGTCCATTACATTTTGCACAGCAAATATTCCTCACAGAGCAATTTATGCAATGTGTTGTCATGATACCTTGGGCTAGTATGCAGTCAATTCCAGCCCAGCTTGACATGGGGTCACAACACAGGTGAAATTTAAGTTCCTTAAATATCCATTGTCTTTGGTTTGATCCTGAGTAAGTACAGTCACCAGGTTTGTAAATTTTAATACAAATAATCTTTTAGTATTTAACAGTAATTAGTATTAAATAGGCAAGTATACAACTGGTTAACTATCTAATTCCAAACCCCTTCTTTATAATTCACTCTACTCTATATACACACACACACACACACACACACACACACACACACACACACACACAGACAGGCAGGCAACATAGAGAGGAAGAGTGGTGGAGAGGGAAGAAAATAATGATTAATAAAAAGATAAAGGGCTGGATTCTCCGATTTTGAGGCTGTGTCCCAACGCCGCTGGTGTTTTACGATAGAAAAAATGGCTTAAAACGGCCACCAATCGTCCGTTTAGCTCGGGGCTAGGATCAAGGCAGCATAGAGCACCCAGCTCTAGCTGCCAATATGGCCCAGTTAGTTGCCAGGTCCGTGGTGGTACATGCGCACTACAGCGGCCGCGCCGTGCAACATGACGCCGTCCGTTCGCAGACCCAGCCTGCCAAATAGTGCCGCCCCCTTTGGCCGGCTCGCTTGCCTCAGCCTCCAACCCCCCCCCCCCACAGTGACCCAGCCCCTGGCAAAGTCCCCGCATACCCGCGGATCGGCCCTTCCTCCAACTGTAGCGGCGCTGGACTGAGTCCGCAGCCACCACGCTGAGTTTCCGATTGATGAGACCATGAGAGACCCACGCCGTCGGGAATTTGGCCGGTCAGGGTGGAGCATTGGGGGGCAGGCCTCCGGCACGTCCTGAGGATTTCGATACGAGGCATGGTGTACTCACAGAGTACGCCGTTTTGGAGGGGGTGGAACATTGCGAATGCGGCACCGCCCCCGATTTGGCTGTAAACTTTGATTCTCCAGCCAATCATTAATGCAATTTCGGCGTCGCCGACCGGAGAATTCCGCCCAAGGATCTTTGACTTCAGGTGGATATGTTCCAGTTAGTTCCTTTCTCCATTTTAGGCCTTCAGTTAGATGTTATCTTATCCTTCAGCTTGTAATGGTCTTCATTGTAGACTCGCAGAGACAGCAGGCAGCCAACAATTGAGAGATGGAGGGAGTAAACACACCTACTTATTTTGAGGGGCTCATGTCTTTTGCTGGGCTCTCTCTTAAAAACCCCACCTGGCAAGAGTCATTCGCTGTCTGTTGCCAGGCAGACCACTGTCCCCGTCCAACCCATTGGCCTCCAGCCAATCAGTCGAACCAAATCCCCCCAATCTGTTGGGTGCAGAAAGTCTGGGATTTCCTTACCCAAATACAAACCTTGAGGACACTGTTCCAGTTGTCAAGCTATTTAAAATTTTGAATTCTGTTCTTCCTCCGCTCAACTTAAAAGAAAGAAATTGGAATGAAGCAAATCGAAAGGAAGGACTCTAACAGTGTACGCACATACATTTCTTCATGTTCTGATGTATTTCCAATATCATAAAAGTAACCTTCAATCTATCTGAACTACATTAAACATGTTCAAATAAGCAAGGATAAAGATGGAAGAGTGAAGTTTATTAAGTTCTGCTGGTTGTTTTATACTTGGGGCCCTTCGCGCTGGGGGTGGGGGGGGGGAGCATCCTTCGGTACCATCGATGGAACCGGAACCCACGTAGCGGGTTCCCTGGCAGTTGAGGGTGTAGACCTTGAAAAACCTCATAATCATCATCGTCTCCACTGCTGGAACCACATCACGGCAGGGGAAAGGGTGGGGTGGGTTGGGGGGGGGGTAATTCTGCCAAGAGTTAGGTTTAAATTAGCCAGTCCAAAGAACTGTTAGCAGCATTGTCATTCAGATGTCTGTTTTTCTAAATCTGTGCACAATCTTAATGATTGTAACCAAACCCTCAATTTTATCTTATATCTGTGCAAAGCTCTGGTTATACCCCTCAGAATTACTGCAATCAGTTTTGGCACCTCAGCTGAACTATATTGGCCTTGACGAGGGCGTAGCACAGATTCGCCAGAATGAGACTGGGGTTATAAATGTTAAATTACGAAAACAGGTTCCATTGACTAGGATTACATTCTCTTGAATAGAGGAGATTAAGGGGTGATCGATTTGAAGTGCTTAAGATGATTCAATGATTTGATCGGTCAGACGGGAAGAAACTATTTCCTTTGATGGGAATCTCCAGAACAAAAGGGCATAAAATTGAGACTCAGTTCAGGGGTGATGTCAGGAATCAAGGGCTGGATTCTCTGTATTTGGGACGATGTCCCCACGCCGTCACAAAATCTATGGATGTACTCTCCGAGTACGCCGCTTTTCGGGGCAAGGAGAATCGGTCCTGATTCCATACAGGAAAGTGGATTCCCCCCCCCCCCCCCCCCCCCCCCCCCCCCCACCCCCACCGCCGGCCGTGATTTTGGCGTTTGGGTGTGGAGAATCCAGTCCCAGTTCTTCACATGAAGAGTGGTGAAAATCTGAAACTTTCCCAAAAAGCTGTTGAGGCTAGGTTAACATTGAGAACTGAGATTGACAGATTTTTCGTTAGACAAGGGTATTAAGGGCTTTGGAATGCAGATGGACAGATGGGATTAAGATACATATCAGCCATGATTTACCAGTAAGTAAATGGTGGAACAGACATGAAGGGCTGAATGGCCTCCTCCTATTACTGTGTCCCGATATTAACCAGCCATTTAATCTACTACTCATATATTTACATTGTGCAAAAGAAAGAAACGCTTTTAAAATGGATCAAATGTCTATCACCGTTTGGAGCAATTGATTTATTGCTCAACAATATTGCAATATTTTAATATAAATGTGACGTATTAGTACAATTGATTAGTTTACACATTTTCTCCAGTCTGTAGTTGAACTTTTATAATACATCAGGCACATAGCAAATCTTTCTCTGACAGTAGATTGGAAAAGTACTGTGAAAATTCAATGCCATAATGTTTTATTACATCTCAAAGAAATGTCTTAAAGCATTTCACACAGATTGCTTTTGAAATGTAGTAACTGCTGTTATGCAGCAAATGAAGTGACTAATTTACACACAGCAAGATCTGACCAGAAACAGTGAAGTGAATACCAATTAATGGTGCAGAACCTCCAGGAACGCCACAACCTGCGACATACAGCTTCACTGGCACCGTTTCCAGTTGTGAATTTACTCCGAGATTTCCCAGACGAATTCTTCACAAGGAACGTGGTGACAACTCATGGGCTTGAGAAGTTGTGCAGCCAATGGAAAATCTTAACATGCCCCAATGAAAATTTGGAGCATACAAGTATTCCTGCTGTTGCTTGTTGAATTAAAGTTAAATAGAGCAACTCCTCAGGTACTGATGCAGTTCATGTCCAAATGTAGCAAGGCCTGGACAATATCCAAGCTCGTTCTTATAAGTGGCAAATCACATTCACGCAACACATGGGCCAGGCAATGGTCATTTCCAACAAGAGAGGATCTAATCATCAATCCTTGACATTCGATGGCATTACCAAAGCTGAATTCTCCACTATCAAAATCCTGGGATCACCATTGACCAGAAACTGAACTGGACTCGTCATATAACTACTGTGGCTACCAGAGCAGGTGAAAAGTTAGGAATCCTGTGGTGAATAACTCACCTCCTGACCCTCCAAAGCCTGTCGACCACAAGTCAGGGGTGTAATAGAATACTCTCCACTTGCCTGGATAAGTGCAATTCTAACAACACTCAAGAAGCTAAACACCATCCAGGACAAAGCAGCTCCCTTAATTGCTACCCCTTCCATCGACATTCAATCCCTCCACCATCACGGACATTGGTAGCCGTGTGTACCATATACAAAATGCATTGCAGGAACTCACCAAGGTTCCTTAGGCAGCATCTTCCAAACCCATGACTATCTAAAATCATAGAACTTGCAGTGCAGAAGGAGGCCAGTCGGCACATAGGGTCTGCACCGGATCTTGGAAAGAGCACCCTAATTAAGCCCATGTCCCTACCCTATCCCCGTAACCCAGTAACTCTACCTAACCTTTTTGACACTAAGGGGAAATTAAGCATGGTGAATCCACCTAACCTGCACATCCTCGGACTGTGGGAGGAAACTGGAGCACCCGGAGGAAACCCACGCAGACACGGGGAGAAAGTGAAAATTCCACGCAGTCACCCGAGGCCGGAATTGACCCCTGGAGCTGTGAGGCAGCAATAGGCAGAAGGACAAGGGCAGCAGATACCAGGAACGCCACCACCTGGAGGTTCCCCTTCAAGTCACTCACCGTCCTGACTTGGAAATACATCACCTTCACTGTCGCTGGGTCAAACACCTGAAATTCGCTACCTACCAGAACTATGGGTGGACCTACAGTGCAGGGACAGCAGCAGCTTAAGGAGGCAGTTCACTATCGCCATCTGAAGGGAAACTAGGGATGGGCAATACATTCTGGGCTATCCAGCAATGCCCAGAGCCTGTAAACGAATAAGAGAAAATTGATGGAGGTGGCCTATAGATCCTTTGGTGGAGCTCTTCTGCTAGCTCCTGGTGTGACCAATCAGTCCTTTGTCAGTCTTTAGGCTGTGTAGAAGCTAGTAGCACTTTTCAGCCGCCATACAGAATGCCTCACAAACTGTGCCTCCTGTTGCTCATCTATGATATTCAGAATAAGGGGATGCCCAGAGTAGCTGACATGATTAAGTGAACTGTCGACCGTGCTTTCACTCGATTGCCCCTGTGCTCACTGATTTATATTGGTCCCAGCTGGGCACCACATTGATTTAAAAATCACATCTATGACATCTATGTGTTGAACTCCTTCCACGACCTCACCCAATCACTGAGATCTCTGTGCTCTTCCAATTCTGGCCTTTTGCTCTGCTCCACCAGTGGCGACTGTTCCCTCAGCTGCCAAGGCTCTAAGCTCTGCAATTTATTCCTTAAATTTCTCTGCCTCTCTCCTCTCTCCCTTTTTAAATTATTGCTTGAAAGCTAACTCCTTAACCAAGCTTCTTGTCACCTGACTTATTATTTTCTTATAATTTGTCAAATTTTGTCTGATTATTCTCCCTGTGCAGTGCATTGGGATGTTTTGTTATTTTAAAGGATCTATATAAATGCAAGGCTTTCTTGCTGTTCACAATATAAATTGCACAAAAACAGAAATATCCAAGACACTGGTAATATAAATACTCACAGAATGACAAAGATTGATTCAGCCTTGGAGAATTTAAATTCTCTTTCTCCAATATATTTTTATGCATTCTAAGAATATGCAAGACAACATTGTGATACAATAATCAAAGTACTGCAGATGCTGGAATCTGAAACAAAAACAGAGAATGATAGACGCAACATTGAGTTCAACAACTTGAGGCCTTTCTCCTCCACCTTAAACCCATTTCTTTTATAACCCATACGCTTATTGTCTCAATGCAAAAACCCACCCACCCCTCATCTCCCAACACCGGGCCAAATGTCTCTTGTTCTTAAGTTTTCTACATCTTGTTGCAATCTCTCACAGCTACAGCATAATCGCCAAATGTTTTCCCTCTCTTTTAGTTCTGATGAAGAATCAAATGGACTCTAGGTTTTGTTTCTTGATACAACAAATTTGGCAGCATGGTAGCACAAGTGATTAGCACTGTGGCTTCACAGCGCCAGGGTCCTAAGTTCGAGTCCCTGCTGTGTCACTGTCTGTGTGGAGTCTGCACGTTCTCCCCGTGTCTGCGTGGGTTTCCCTCGGGTGCTCCGGTTTCCTCCCACAATCCAAAGACGTGCAGGTTAGGTGGATTGGCCATGATAAATTGCCCTTCGTGACCAAAAAAGGTTAGGAGGGGTTATTGGGTTAACAGGATAGGGTGGAAGTGAGGCTTAAAGTGATTCAGTGCAGACTTGATAGGCCAAATGGCCTGCTTCGGCACTCTATGTTCTATGTAAGTTATGTATGTGGATAAAGATATATAATGGAAGTAATATTTGGAAGAACAGCCATAATGACAAAAAAAATCTAACTGCACTTCTTAACCACCCTTGCCTACCTCTTTAGTAATATCATTTAAGTTAACATACTGAGGAAAATGGACTGCATCCTAAATATCTGTGCAAAAGACATTCTTTTCCAGCGTTTTCAGATTAATTTTGTTTAGTTTGCTGAATCAATGAATAAATGTGCTGTGAAGAAATCAATAAAGCGCATTGATAATAAAATACGACATTCTCCTTCTGTGGCAGCTTGACATACACTCTGGAGGCTTCGAGTGGTGACAAAGGGTTTATTAACGAAAAGCAACGGTTGGTATATATTCAGGCACAGAACACAATCCTCTTGGCCATGTCTCTTAGGCTCCAGGTCCATACAGCCTGGGCGCCTGCTTCCAGGGCCCCGCACTAACTCACGATTGGCTGGAGTTTGCACACTTCCACATGGTTGGCCCCAAACTGATCATGTGGCCCATCAGGCCTGCCACCTTAAAAGAGCTGTGCTACCACGTCCCTCCCCTCTTAAGTTTCTGATTACATTTTACACAACAACAGTTTCTATATATTTGGCAAAAAACATCAAGGGAGAAAGAGTTCATCAAGGTGTCAGTTGGTCGAGGGACCTTCAAGTTCTCCCGGACCTCCATAGTCCTCCCATAGGCTTGACATTCTTTGGGGTAGTCATGTTGTCAGTAGCTGGAGATAGTTCAGGAGGCATTGCCTCCTCAGTAGGAGAACTGCCTCGCCAGGTTCCAGTGGAATGGCTGGCAAGGCAGATTCCGGAATCCTCAGCTTCCTCTGCTCAGGAACATTCACAGGAGTGTCGACAACACGGGGATCAGGGGTTATGAGGAGAAGGCAGGAGAATGGCGATGAGAAATTATCAGCCATGATTGGATGGCAGAGCAGACTCGATGGGCCGAGTGGCCTAATTCTGCTCCTATGTCTTATGGTCTTGTGGTCTAACACCAGTGGGACTTGTCTGCTCTGGAATGGGGGTCACTGCCTCCTTCCCCTGGCTTCTCAAATAGACAATGTGCTTTTTGATGGTCCATCCATTTACATTCACCATGTATGACACAGACCCCGACTGGGACACAACCCATCTGGCTGACCATAGTGGCCCCAAGACAAAGTAGACCCAAAACCGGGTCCTCCATTTGGAATAACCAGTCACTCCTCTGTATTACCAGTTGACCTCTCTGGGATGGCTAAGAAGCACCAAATCTAAATGTGTTCTGAGACGACAGCCCATCAGCAACTTGGCGGGTGTGAAGTTCAGAGTGGTGTTGGGGGTGGAGTTCTACAACAATAGAAAATTTGCAAACCGTTGGCTCAGGGGTTTGTCAGACTTTCTCCTCATGGTATATTTTTGGAGATTTGAATGGCCTTCTCGGCCACGCTATTGGATGCATGTTGGTAGGGGACTGTCCTGGTGTGGTGTATGTTGTTAACACAAACAAAATTCTGGAAGTCATCCACCGTAAAGACCATAAGACAATAAGACATAGAAACAGAATTAGGCCACTCGGCCCATCGATTCTGCTCCACCATTCAATCATGGCTGATATTTTTATCATCCACATTCTCCTGCCTTCACCCCATAACCCCTGATCCCCTTATTAATCAAGAGTAAAAGGGATGTTGGTGTCAGATACAAAGGACTCCGGTAGCCCATGTATTGCGAACACTCGCTAGAAGATGTCCACCGAGGTTGCCATGGTCGTGGACCCCATCTCCTTTGTCGACAGCCACTTGGAGTGGGCATCTACCCAAACTAAAAATATCCTACCCAAGAAAGGGCCCACCCAGTCAACGTGGACCCGGATCCAAGGATGGCCCGGCCATTTCCAGGGGTGGAGGTTGGCTGGTGGAGGCAGGGATTTCGAATCTGGCAGGGGTGACAATTCTGCACCATTTCTTCGATGGCTTTATCAATGCCTGGCCACCATATATATCTGTGTGCCAGCACCTTCATCATTGTTTGCCCTGGGTGGGGCACTATGCAGCTCCTGTAAGAGAGGTCCCCTGGCTGGTAGCGGAACAACAGCGCATGAGCCCGACAATATCACACCATCCTCGCAGGTTAGTTCATCTTCACAGCTTCATCTTCAGTAGGATCTCATAGAACATAGAACATAGAACAGTACAGCACAGAACAGGCCCTTCGGCCCTCGATGTTGTGCCAAGCAAATGATCACCCTACTCAAACCCACGTATCCACCCTATACCCGTAACCCAACAACCCCCCCCCCCCCCACAACTTACTTTTTAGGACACTATGGGCAATTTAGCATGGCCAATCCACCTAACCCGCACATCTTTGGACTGTGGGAGGAAACCGGAGCACCCGGAGGAAACCCACGCACACACGGGGAGGACGTGCAGACTCTGCACAGACAGTGACCCAGCCGGGAACCGAACCTGGGACCCTGGAGCTGTGAAGCATTTACGCTAACCACCATGCTACCGTGCTGCCCTCAAGTGCTCGGATTTCTCATAGTGCCACCTGGTCTGTATCATCCATTTTACTTTTGACAATATGGGATCCCTCGGGGTCCAGTAATGAATGTGACCAGCCAACACTAAGAAATTTAAGGTCAATATGATCTGGATACTGGTGGAGGTGGTATGTTTTTCGGTAGGGGGAAGTCGGCTCAATGCATTGGCAATCTGCATGCCCGGTCTATGTTGGAAGGCCTGGTTGTAGGCTGCCAGCAGCAAGACCCAAGCTACCCACCAGCTGAAGCTCTTGGTGCTATTGTTTTGTCTTCTCTCAAGAGGTACGATAGCGGCTTATGGTCAATGATTATAATGAATCGCCGTCCGTGCACCTATTGGTTGAATTTCTTCACACCATATGACTGCTAAACTTTCTTTCTCAATTTCAGCATAGGTCTGCTCACTTCTTAAAGTGTCCTCGAGGCAAAAGCGATGGGATGCTCATAACCATTGGTTCTCTCCATTGCCACAGTTGATGTATCTTTAGCAGCTGGTGTAATAGTGCCAATGTTGTGGCTAAATTCGGAATGAACCTTCTGTAATAATTTATCATGCCGAGAAAGGATTTGAACTCAGTTACATTCTTGGTGCTCCAACTTCATGGATAGCTTTGGCTTTCTCCTCGAGGTGATGTAGCCCTGTTGCACCTACACGGAAACCTAAATACTTCACTTCTGAGGCTTGGAACGTCCGTTTTTTGCATTTGAGGTGACATCTGCGTGCCAATGCCTTTTTTAACACCTCGTCCAGGCTACACCTGTTCCTCAGCGGTGGTGGCGGTAATTAAAACGTCGTCAAGGTAGACCAAGGCATCCCCTGAAGGAGGTTTTTAGGCTCGAAATAAACTTGGCTGTCGAATCCAGATTGACATAAATTTTGGCTTTGGAGTCTTTAATCTGGCCTAGTTCGCTATGGAAAATGTCCTTGTAACTTCTTATGACATCTTGAAGGACCCTGGTGGAAATTTGAAATATTTTCAGCCAATTGAGTTTGATTTGCTGTAATCGGTTTTTCTCTATGAGGTTGGGGCCGCTGCCTTCCATGACATCTAGAGATAGATGGGGCTCTTGCTCTTTGTACATCACTGGTGCGTTGGTGGTCCCAAGGATTTTCAAGGTTTCTCTCAGGTAAGCTGAAAGCCTGATTGTGGTGCTGCCCAAATTTAAGGTTTGAGCTCCACCACAAATATACTTGAAAGTCTGCTCCCCCATAACTGTCACTGAGCCCCCGGTGTCGACTTCCATTTTCAAGGTTTACCAGTCACACTTCAGGTAATTTCAATTGGGGCCATCTTGTTTAACTAACTGTGTTTAAATGGTACATTGCATGCTCCTTTTCTGAGCTCCTCTCCATTTGCTTCAGTGGCCATGCTGATGCTGTTGTTTCTTTCCCATTGGCGCACTCTGCCTTGCATGGCAATGTGCTTGAATATTGCCCCTAAGATTACAATGGAAACACACAAACTCTCAACAATGGGAGGTCTCTTGGGGATGCCTCCCGCCCCTCCCTCCGCCCCATCCCCCCTCCCAAAGTTAGCAGTCCACCTCTGTCTTAGGTTGACGCTTGTACTTTTCTCAGTCCTTTGACTCTGGTCCGGTCCCAAAGTCCGTGTCTAATTCTCTGCTGCATATGTTGATCCTGCCCTTCACGTCATGGCCATACCTCCCCACACTTGATTGACTTCCCCTTCAGACATGCTTTGGAGCTCTGTAGTGCCTTTTGTGGCGCACTGTATCACCTGAGTTATCTCGATCGACTTTTCCAATGTTATGGAAGTTTCAGCCAGGAGTTTATTTTAGATATTAAGATTATGGATTCCACAACCCAAACAGTTGTGTTGCATGTCATTAAGCACAGTCCCAAACTTGCAATGCTCAGCGATCTGTCGAATCCTGGCTATGAAGGCTGAGACGGTCTCTTCAGCGTCCCTGACTGTGGAATTGAATTTATAATGTTGGAGGATAATTGAGGGCCTTGGGTTAAAATGTTCTTTGACTAGCTTGACTATCTGATCAAAGGTCTTTGAGTCGGGTGCCTCCGGGGAACTGAGGTGCGTTATTAAATTATATGATTGGAACCCACAAATTATTAGAAGTATCACAAATCTGGTGTTATTGATTAAAAAGGGGATTTCTTGATGAATAAGGGGATCAGGGGTTATGGGGAGAAGGCAGGAGAATGGGGATGAGGAACATATCAGCGATGATTGAATGGCAGAGCAGACTCACTGGACCAAATGGCTTCATTCTGCTCCTATATCTTATGATCTTATGGTCTCCTGGGTCCACATTGGGTGGGCTCCCCCTCTTGGGGGCCCATGCTAACTCGCTATTGGCTGGAGTTTGCGCACTCCCTTGCGATTGGCCCCGAGCCCATCCCCTTAAAGGAGCCATGCTACCACATCTCGTGGCACATGAAAAGGCACTTTTAGAGATTTATTTTATTTACCTCCTTCATGGGATGTGGCAAAGGCAGACAGGGGCTGGTTTAGCACAGTGGGCTAAATCGCTGGTTTATAATGCAGAACACAGCCAGCAGCGTGGGTTCAATTCCCGTACCAGCCTCCCTGTACAGGCGCCGGAATGTGGCGACTAGGTGCTTTTCACAGTAACTTCATTGAAGCCTACTTGTGACAATAAGTGATTATTATTATTAATTGTTGCCCATCCCTAATTGCCCTTGAACTGAATGACTTGCTCAGCCATTTCAGACAGCAGTTGACCACATTGCTGTAGTTCTGGAGTCACATGTAGGCCTGACCAGGTATGCATAGCAGATTTCCTTCCCTAAGATCACTAGTGAACCATGGTATTAAAGGATAACACCATGTGGGCCAGATTGCAGCACTACTTGCCCTGCCATAGTCAGTGTAGCAAATGAGTCTTCCCCTCAGAGATTCTCTGTTAGGATTATTCAACATCAAACTACTCAGTTAATGGGTTGCACAGTGGCTAGCATTGCTACCTCACAGCACCAGAGACCCGGTTACAATTCTGGCCTTGGGTATCTGCCTGTGTGCAGTTGGTACTTTCTCTCCATGTCTGCGTAGGTTTCCTCCTGGTGCTCGTTTCCTCCCACAGTCCAAAGATATTAAGGGTAGGTGGATTGGCCATGCTGAATTGCCCCTTAGTGTCCAGGGGTGTGCAGATTAGGTGATGGAGTAGGGCGGGGTGGGCGGAGGAGTGAATTTGGATAGGGTGCTCTTTCGGAGGATCAGTACAGGCTCAATGGGCAGAATGGCCTCCTTCTGCACTGCAGAGGTTCTATTATATAACTCTTTATGTCTTCCTAAAGACGCCAACAGTCCTTTCCGCATTTAAATACATAGCACCTGTAAACCTTCACATTGTGGTTCCTATATCCAGGCCCAGGTCCCTTAGAAATATTGCAAAGAGCCATGATCCCAACACTGACTCATGTGAATACCATCGATATGAAGAACACCAATTAACCATCAATTTCTCTTCTCTGACCTTCGTCCACATTTCTTTTCATGCTGACTTATTCCTTTGAATGTATTGTACCTTAATTTTATCAATGAACATCCAGTGTAGCACCTAATCAAATGACTTTTGAAAATTCATATATGCAATATTCACTTTGTTTCTTTTATCTGTACATTCCATTATTTCCTCAAAAGAAAGTTATTTAATTTTCCAAATTCACCTTTTCCCCTTGCACCTTTTCATTTGCATGGTTGTATTATTTTGATAAGCGTTTAACGCAGGGATAAAGTACTACGGATGTTGGAAATCTGAAATAAAGACAGAAAAGGCTGGATAAACTCAGCAGGTCTGGCAACATCTGCGGAGAGAGACAGAGTTGACATTTCAGGTTGAAATGTCCCTTGCACAGAAAGGTAGAAATGTCAAGAATTACACAGTTGAAAAAGGGGTGGAGGTGATGAGGTAGAACAGACAAACAGGGATTGTCATGGACATAAGGGGAGCGTTAATGCTGTTCAGTTTTTCTCCCATTACATTTTGCTATCTTACCTTTTGCCACCATTAGCACTCTTCATCCCTTAATGGCACAATTAACACTATCCTTTGTCTTGTGCCCATGATAAATTTGCCAATCTCTCTTTTGCTCCGACCTATCCCTGTCTTTCTATTTCGCCCCACCTCCTCCACCCACTTTTCAGCTATCTAGTTCTTGATATTTCTACCTTCCGTCAGTTTTGTAGAAGGGTCATTTTGTCCCGAAACGTTAACTATGTTATTCGCCATAGGTGCTGTCAGACTTTGTGAATTCATCCAACGTTTTCTGTTTTTAATAAACAGAACTGGTAATACTCAGCAGGTCTGGCAACTCCTCTGGATGCTAACATATTTCCAGCGCTTTCTGTTTCTATGATTCTTTTACACTATCCGCCTTTGCTTTAAGAGATTCCCTTTCTCATCTGTAATTTTTCTCATTATTGCCCTTCCTTCAACTATTCTTCTACAATTTTCATGTCTATGCAACCCTTTACCATTTCTCTTTATATTCCATTCCCGTCATCCCTAATTTCCCCATAGTCTTCCAACTCTGATTCCTTCCCCTTTCTAATTTTGGTCTAGCATTATTAGCGATTTTGCTTGCATCATGCTTCTTTTTACATTCCATTTTAACATCAATATCTTTACTCATCCAATTTATTCCAGCTTTTCCTGCGGCTCATTTATGTCTCGTGGGGATACACCCACTCTGCGCTCTCAACATCACCTGTTTGAAAGTTTACATTTGTATTTCCACTCTTTTATCTCCCAGGTTTTCTTTCCAATTTATCTGGGTTAGTTAGCTTTTGTAACTCTCTTTGAAACTGGCTCATTTTCAGTCATGTACCGTTATCCCATTAATTTTTCATATGGAACCTAATTATGTCACTGTTTCCTTGATATGCCCCTTTCTTTAAATTGCTTACTTCCCTCACCTCAGTTCCTAGTACTAGATAGTGCGACACATTCTATCATCGTGGATCCAGAATTCAGTTCTTGACATATTGTAGAATTGCTTCGCTTCCTTAGCTATGTGTGCGCTCCTAATATATTTAGTTGTCTTCTATTAGCTGTACGATGGGACTGTGAGAACGATCCACTAAGCTGACAAATGGAAAAGTTACGATGTTGCCCTTGTTTGGAACTCCAGCTCGTTATTCACATTGACCGCATAAGTGAGCGACTGGTCATGGCTGTGCCTTCAGAGTTATGCGCTTTCCCACGAGGAAGACAAATTGAATTGCACGGGTGAAGGAAAAAAATAGAAACAAGGAGAGAAAAAAAAGTTCAATCATGTCCACTTTTAAATCCAACGATTAGGAACAAAAAAAATGCAGAAGTGACAACATTAATTTCAATAAGAGGAGTCAGATTACAATGATAGCAAACTTGCTCATGTGAATATTCATCATGATATACTGCCAGATTCTGTATTGACAGTGCTTTGCTTGCAGTGCCATAAAACCTGTGCGCTGTTGTCCAGCACTTTTCAATTTTGGAACAAAAATAACATTCTGACATTGCAAGGTTATCTATGAGGCGAGGGTGAGCAGCATGCATCTCTTTCCTCTTGAAAAGAGAAGGTTAAAGGCTGATAGAGGTCTTTAAAATTAGGAAAGGTAGGCACAAGGGGCTAGAAAATAATTTGCTACCATTTTCAGCCACAATGATTGCAGTTCACAATTTGCCCACCCCCAGGCCCATTGAGACACGTAGCTCCCAAGCTGTCTTCTCATTTCCATAATTGTACTGCTCAGCTGTGTGTCCCACGATGCTGGCTGTCTGAACGCTCATCAGAGGACCCAGAAACTATGGCAACTTTACTTACTCACTCAACAGTCCACAGCAAGACTCAAGCCAAACTTGGACCAATTCCACCTCATCCTCACTATTTGCAGTGATGTCAGTCCTACCCTAGCTGTTTTCACAAACTTCCAGCTCTTCAATTGTGGCAGATAGATCATCTAAATACAGTGCAACATGATTATGAACATTCTTCCCTCTGGCTTGCAGAACAAGGTCACTCATAACCGCAGGGAGAAGGCCTGAATCTCTCAAGCCTGCTGGAGGACATGGTGTTGCTTTCATGGCACCAGGTAGGGAAGAGGCTGTTGCATCCAATGCTGCCAAAACGGTTCAGGCTGATGCTATGCTCCTTCTTAAATCACATCTCACCTTCTATCTACATTCTTTCATTGGGTGTAAGCTGCAGGTGCTGTGTCCATGGACCTCTTTCTTTCCATCTCATCCCACTCAACAAACCACTCCCACCCCCACCCACCACCGGGCTCTACTTCCCTGCCCGCTTCCCGCACCCTGACTCTCCGCTTCTGATTTTCAGTTGGGCCAAATAAAAAAATTGGGTCAAGGTGGAAGAGAAAATTCACAGACTAAAGTTATTGAACTCAATGTTGAATGCAGAAGGCTGTAACGTGCCTAATCGGAATATGAGGTGTTATTCCTCCAGTTTGTGTTGGGCTTCACCGGAGGATTGCAACAGGCCAAGGGTGGTTATGTGGGCATGAGAGTAGGATGGTGTGCCGAAATGGCAAGCAACAAGAACATTGGGGGTCCTGCTTTCAGATGAAGCAAAGGTGTTCTGTGCAGTGGTGGTCCAGTCTGCATTTAGTCTCACCAACGTAGAGGAGACCACATTGGGGACAGCGAATACAATCGACCAAACTGAAGGAGCTGCAAGAGAAATGCTGCCATTTCTGACAACTCCAGCATGATGCTGCCAAGAAACACATCTTCCCCCCACGCCTCCTGTCAGCATTCTGTAGGGATCAGTCCACTGTCCACTCCTCCATCATCCCCAACCCTTCATTCCCTTCCCATGGCATCTTCCCATGCAATTGCAGGACACACAACACCTGCCCCGTTACCTCCTCACTGTCCAAAGTCCCAGACACCTCTTTTAGTTTTTGGTTCTTTGTGCTGGCCTGAAGACAGTGGGAATGGCAGACTGCCTCGGCATGAAGGTGCCATGACTGCTGCCAGGTTCAGGGGCATTCAGCAACAAGGTGGTTTCAGCATAAGCACAAACCAACTGCATAGCAATAGAGTAACACAGTTTGGTCCAATCAGGACATTTCCACATTTCCTCATGGAACTTTGATGCATGCAGCCACTGGAATACCTGTTACCCTGTCAAAGACATGTACCCACTCATTACGCTACTCTCCACACCATGAACTCCTCTCTCCTCAAATACCGAGCCTCCATTACCTTTTGGATGTAAGTGATGGAATGTCAGATGGAACAATGTTTATAATGTCCCCTGCTCCTGTCTGGAAGATAGAAACGAATGGCAAAACCGTGACAATTTCTGAAGGATCTGCACTGACCCAGCTGTGAGGTGACAGATCCTGTTGAAGGAGGTGGCACAGTTATGTGACCACCTTCTTGCTGTATCTCAGGCATTGCTCCTGGCTGAAGTGGAGGGCGGAGATGAGCGCGCTGAAAACATTCAACGGGTTGGGCCTTCTGTGGTACTCTGTGCAGAGCTTCCCCTTTCTTCAGCCTCTGTTCTATTTGCATGTCTTCATGATGGTCAAGGAAAATTTGTTCATGATGTGGCCCGAAAGGTTGATTATCGGCCTGCAAATACATCCGTGGTAAGAGTGGCAGAGAAGAACATTGGAGCCTCTACCATCATTGGCCGGAGCTCTCGATTGCGTTGCCACAGAAACTGGAACTCCCTGAATGAACTGTTGTTACACACCGCTACCTACAACTGCCATTAGATTCAATTTACTAATTGCTAACGTCTAGAAACATTGAAGACTCTTAGAATATTGATTAGAATGATTCCCAGCTGGAATATCAGATAGGCAGCTTTCATTGATGAGTAAAATATGCATGTTACATTAGTCTCGTGACAATGGAGCTTATTGAGAAGAATCCTAAAGTATTTTTTGACATTACAACAGAATTGTTTTAATTGATTGCATTTAGCAGGGGTTTGTGTGTGTGTGTGTGTGTGGGGGGGAGGGGGGGGGGGGGGGGGGGGGGGTTAATTGAACATACAACTTTTGAAAGCTTCCAAAAAAAGGCTTTCAATGCAGTAACTTTGATTGGCAGCTTGACACCCAGAGTTGAGGGAAGTCCACAGATAATATTTGTTTTGCTCTTTCTCTAGAGAGGCAGTCTGAATTGTTGAGAGACATAGAACATAGAACAGTACAGCACAGAACAGGCCCTTCGGCCCTCAATGTTGTGCCGAGCCATGATCACCCAACTTAAACCCACGTAACCCCGTAACCCAACAATCCCCCCATTAACCTTACACTACGGGCAATTTAGCATGGCCAATCCACCTAACCCGCACATCTTTGGACTGTGGGAGGAAACCGGAGCACCCGGAGGAAACCCACGCACACACGGGGAGGACGTGCAGACTCCACACAGACAGTGACCCAGCCGGGAATCGAACCTGGGACCCTGGAGCTGTGAAGCATTGATGCTAACCACCATGCTACCGTGAGGCCCTACCCAGACGGCTGCATATTATGGGGGTGGTCCACTCACCCCCCCCCCCCCCCCCCACCCCCACCGCCTGCTGGAAATGATGTCAGCCGGCAGCTGACATGCTGGAAAGAAGCCCACCCACACCTGGGTGGGCGACACGAGCTGTGAGTGGGACTTTTGCCTTTCAGTGAGAGGAAATCTCACCTTAAACAGCTGCTTGCCCGGCAGCACCAGCAATATTGGTAATACCAGAGCTCAGTAGTGGACACTCTCTTTGAACTCTTTTTTTTCTTGACTCGGATGGCCTTCATTGAGACTTGTGGTATTTTGTTCTTTATTAATTTCTGATTCAAAGTCTGGTTCTTCTAAATGTATGACTGAGTGTTGTGTTCGATCAATAGAAATAGAGGTGGTGATTCACCGCCTGCATTGAGTCTGGTGTCAATCCCGCTATGTCAGGAGACAAGCGGGAGAGCCCCGAAACGGGATGTGCTCCGGGAGGCAAACAGTGTGCGATGCCCCTGGCCTTTGCAGATTATGTAATCTGGTTCACGCCCTTGTTGGGTGTGAACAAGATTAGCACATTTAAATAATTTCAATGCCAGTGAAAATCCCGCCCCGTCCAAAAAAATTTCTAAGCAGATTGCGATCTGGATCGTGCCGGCCTATCCAGCTCGAATTTCACCGTGTTTCCTGTTGGAGACCACACTTGGACATTTTTTGGGTGAATTGCGCCCAAAGTTTCTCCTGTTTCTACATACAGTTGACTGGATTCTCCAATCCCCAAAGGTAAAATCACATCCGGCGACGGGGCGGAGAATCCCCGATGAAATCGGGGGGGGGGGGGGGTGGCACCGCTTTTGCAATGCTCCGCCCCCTGAAAAGCGCCTCCGCGGTATCAGCGTGATGGCTGCGGACTCAGCCCAGCGCCGTCACAGTCAGGGGAGGGCCAATCCGTGGGTAGGGGGGACATTATTCGGGGCTGGGGCCACTGTGGTGGGGCAGTTCGTGGTGCGCGAGCCGGCTGAAAGGGAGGACTATTTCACGGGCTGGGTCCGCGGGCTACGTCCGGCATGAAGCATGGTGCGGATGCTGCAGGCCGCCACCATGCGCATGCATAGTCACGGATCCAGCAATTCTCTTGGGCGTATCGGCAACTAGAGCCGGGTGCTCTACGCTGCCGTCCTGCTAGGCCCAGCAAAACGGGGAATCGGTGGCCATTTTACGCCAATTTTTCTGGCTACTGTTTTCACGCTGGTGTGGGGAGGGGACATAGTCTTCAAATCAGAGAATCCAGCCCAGTATCTTCTAAATTACGTACTAAATAAGATCTGTGTTGATTGTCATCTCTCAGGATTATTACTTCTGCTTTCGGTGTCCAATGTCTGGGTCTGGTCTTGATCCGTTTATTCCTCTTTTTAATGTCCTTCTATTTTTATGTTTATCCATCTTTGTATTTTGCATACTTCCTATTCTTGCTTGTTGAGTTTGCCCTCTGTTCTTTACCTGTTTTTTTCATGTCCTTCCTTACTTCTGTAGCACTGATTACTTTTAGTCTCTCATTCTTCAGCTCTTGGATAGTCCAAGACATTCAGCCCTGGAATTAATTATTTAGGGAGGTTCGGAAGCTGTGAGGAATCCACCTGGCCAATGCCTTGGTTTCCCTCAAATTCCAGCAGACAAGGATTATCACTAAATTCACTTTCTTCTCACACAGAAAAGGTGCACATTGTGTGGTTTGTTTCCCTGTCTAGTTTTTGACTCCCTTGACTGTGAGGCAATAGGCTCTCCACCCCAATCCTTCGCGTCCAATTTATGTCCTACCCAACACCAACCCTGCCAGCCTCAGATGGATAGGTGCAGATCCCAGGGGAAGGTCCTGGGGGCAACCTCTTACCCACAGCCTGTGCCCACACAGGACGCTTGGGGGATCTTCCCTCTGCAGGCTGACAGTGGAAATGGAGCACATAAGCAATGGGCAAACTTCCTGGACCCCCCCTTGGGGTCCAATGTACCAGGCTAGCGTGTTGATGCCAGGGTGTGAGTGCCATGTGCCAGGGCAGCGCACCATTGGCAATGCCAGGAGCCTGAATGGGTGGGATCGGTGCGCCCATTAAAATGGCAGCCCAAGACCAGTAATGATGTGGAGATGCCGGCGTTGGACTGGGGTGAGCACAGTAAGAAGTCTTACAACACCAGGTTAAAGTCCAACAGGTTTGTTTCAAAGAAGAGCTTTCGGAGCGCAGCTCCTTCCTCAGGTGAGGAAGGAACAGTGCTCCGAAAGCTTGTGTTTGAAACAAACCTGTTGGACTTTAATCTGGTGTTGTAACATTTTTTACCAAGACCAGTAAGTGCAGGGAGACAGGTGTGCTTGCCGCTTTGCATAATTTGGCATAATAAAGCAATGTGAATATCACTTCGGCCATGCTCCGCGCACCAGCCGGACACAGTCCTCATTCCTTACTGGTCGCAGCTCTTCGCTTTGAAACCGAAGAATCCTGGCCTTACTATCAAATTGTGAAGCAATTTTGAACCTCAAGTATCCTTTTCTCCAAAGTGCCCAGTTTTGAGTCTGATTTGGTTCTTCCATGTGTCCAACTTCACAGATCGCATCAATTTAGGATCTGTACCTTTTTAAAGTTTTTAGATGGTTTACCTGAAGTTTTACATTTTCTTTTCTTTTCGGTATTGAAAGCTTTCCTAAAAACATGGGAGTGGCACAAAATCCAGCCCTGAATTTCAAGCGTCAGTCAGCTCCTTGTAGTGTAAGTACAGATTGGATTAGGTTGTGATTGAAGTCCACGTTCAATAATGGCAAAGTCATATACTTACTTTTTCATGCTGAAAGGAACATTGGGAAAAATGCTTCCATCTGAAAAACTGACTTTTGTTAATTCATATGTTTCATATAAACCCTTTTTCATGCTTGATAATTGTGTCTAATCTCATGAGAGGGCTTTTCGTTTCACCCTCTAATCTATAAAGGTTGAATAATGCACAAGGACTCATGATGTTACACTCTTCAGTATCGTAACAAAAAAGAAGAAAGTACTTGCATTTATATAGCACCTTTCATGACGACTCGATGTTTCAAAGTGCTTTACAGCTGTTTTTGAATTGTAGCCACGTTGTAATGTAGGAAGCACTGCGGTTAATTTGCAAGCTCCTACAAACAACAATGCAATAATAACTTGATCATGTGTTTTACTGAAGTTGAGGGATAAAGATTGGCCAGGACACTGCTGTTCTTCAAAACAGCGCTTTGTTTTTTATGTCCCGCTGAGAGGGCAGACTAGGCCTCAGTTTACCATCTGATTCAAAAGATGGCATCTCTGACAGTGAAGCACTCACTCAGCGTCACACTGGAGGGTCAGCCTTGATTTTGTTTTTCCGTTCTGGAGTGGGACTTGAATCTACAACCTCATGAATCTGAGGATTCGGCAAAGGATCGGCCAAGTGAATGACAGCTGACACAGCAAAAAGGCTAGGTTAGACCTTTTTGCGTCATCCTCTTATTTAACTAGATTGTGGGTCGCAAAGGTGAATTTACAAGGACATGGGCTCCAGTTATGACAGTGAATGATGATGCTGAGGCCAAGAAACTAATTGTTGTGTGAAATGGGTAACAAAATAAAATTTGGACTTGTTTAGAGTTAGGGAACACATTCATCTTGGGAGTGGAAAATTATTTGCAAGTTATATTTAAAGAGCTAGACAACAATTAAAAGGATACAATGGGAGACTATAATTTACTAGAATCAAAAAGAATCTTCATCTATTAGGTTGGCACAGTGGTTAGCACTGCTGCTTCACAGCGGCAGGGATCAAGGTTCGATTCCGACCTTGGATGACTGTGTGCAGTTTGCACGTTCTACCTGCGTCTGCATGGGTTTCCTTCTGGTTCTCCGGTTTCCTCCTACATTCCAAAGATGTGCAGGTTAAGTGGATTGGCCATGTTAAATTGCCCCTTAGTGTCCAGGGATGTAGATGTTAAATTACAGGATTACGGGTATAGGGTGGAGGGGATCGGTGCAGACTCAATGGACCAAATGGCCTCCTTCTGCACTGGAGGGATTCTGTGATTCTAAAATGAATGAGACAAAGCAGGTCTTCATAGAACATAGAACATACAGTGCAGAAGGAGGCCATTCGGCCCATCGAGTCTGCACCGACCCACTTAAGCCCTCACTTCCACCCTATCCCCGTAAACCAATAACCCCTCCTAACCTTTTTTGGACTCGAAGGGCAATTTATCATGGCCAATCCACCTAACCTGCACGTCTTTGGACTGTGGGAGGAAACCGGAACACCCGGAGGAAACCCACGCACACATGGGGAGAACGTGCAGACTCCGCAGAGGCAGTGACCCAGCGAGGAATCGAACCTGGGACCCTGGCGCAGTGAAGCCACAGTGCTAATCACTTGTGCTACCGTGCTCCCTCTTCTAAGATTTTGGGAGCCAATATTAAGTTAGAATAAATCCTTCAAAGGCATGTTAACACCATGTATTTTATATCACAACTGAACTTACTGAATACCAAGTTTGGCTGAGAAGCTGGAGATATTTGAATGTAGTACTAATCAAAATGATTAATGACTGCATTACCTTTCTCCTTCAGATGGTGATCGACTTGTTAAGCACTCCAAGAATTTATTTTACTTTAACAGCCGACACCGTTTTATTTTTCTATCATTAATGAAAAATAAAGTTTTATCATTGACTCACATTAGTTTCTATGTACAAATAAGAGCTGATCCATCAGAAAGATCTGACAGGTTGAGTCTGATTTGCTGCCATAAATATAGACCATCTAAAATGTCTTATATCACCTCTCATTTATTATTGTTTCATAAATTATGAATTTTGCAAAGGCAGTGTTCTCACTTGTCAACAGCCCAACATGTGAATCCACAGGGGTTACTCAACAGTCTCTAGCTTTTCTTTTCCTCCCCCAGTTGCCCTTCAAGCAGACCAACAGGATGCTTTACAAATGATTCTTGTCAAAATGGGGAGCAGAAGAGAAATGGGAAAGGTAAATGCTGCGGAGAGGGGAAGTCTGAAGCCTGTGGTGTCAAGTCCTATTTCCCCTTTCTCTTCTTTGAATTAGATTGAAAAGGGTCACGCGTGAGCTAGATTCTGTTAATTTAGTCATTCACAGGATGTGGGCGTCTTTGGTAAGGCCAGCGTTTATTGCCCATTCCTAATTGCTCTTGAAGAGGTGGTGGTGAGTTGCCTTCTTGAACCGCTGTCGGCCATGTGGTGTAGGTGCACCCACACCCACATTGCTGTGTGGGAGGGAGTTCTGTTGAATTCACTCAAAGAGCTATGCAGCTGTAACACTCGTTGGGGGTAATATTGAATTCTGATGGTGGTGAAAAGGATGCAAAATCGCTCGGTCTCCTGTTGCACACATTTTCTGGTTTTCATTTTGAATGAAGAAAGGGGAGAAATGTTTAATTTGTGGAGGCGCTGTCACACGTTTTACGCGATTGTCAAAAATTAGAAGTATCCTGTATTCGGGCTGGTTGAGCACAGTGGGCTAAACAGCTGGCTTGTAATGCAGAACAAGGCCAGCAGCGCGGGTTGATTACCGTACCAGCCTCCCCGAAAAGGCGCCGAAATGTAGCGACTAAGGGCTTTTCACAGTAACTTCATTGAAGCCTACTTGTGACAATAAGTGATTATTATTATAATAAGTCCATGGAGGCAGAAGTCCCTTCACCAGAATTCATTTTATCAACAAAACCAGCAGCAGTCCGACCAGGTGCATTCAGCTTGCTGTCTCCACTGGAAGTACAGAGGATCTGACACTCGCTGTTAGATACAGAGAAGAGGTTCCCTGATTGGGCCACTAATCAGGGAACTCGTATTCCAATTGGCCAATCTCAAAGACCTGGGGCTTGATTCTCCGTTTTGGAGACGAAGTCCCCACGCCGTCGTGTAAACTGTGATCTTTTGTGCCAGGAAAACTGGTGTCAGAAGGCCACAGAATCACTGTCTTGCAGGGGGCTAGCAGGCAGCTGTCATGGAGCTCGCAGCTCCAGCTGCCGATATGGCCCCCTGCACTTCTGGGTCAGAGGCCGCGAATGCGCATGGTGGCGGCCTCCAGTGGCTGCACCATGCTCCATGGCGGACTCAGACTGCGGACCTCGACCTCGGAAATAGTGTCCCTGATTGGCCGCTCGCCCGACCCGGAATGCCCGCACAAAAAAAACCCAGTCTGAGTCCGCAGCCGCCACGCGGGTATCACGGACGGTGGGACTATGACTGGCCCACGCCGTCATGAATTTAGCCAGTCGCGGCGGAGAATAGCGGAGCGAGCCGCAGGCAATGGCCTCAGGTGGTGGATAATTGACATAGTGTACTCCGAGTACGCCGCTTTTTGGGGGGTGGAGAATCGCGGAACCGGCGCCGAGCCTGATTTCATGCAGGAAACTAGATTCTCCACCCCATTGCCAAACGCGATTTCGGCGTCGGGGTGTGGAGAATCCAGTCCCTGGTCTAAGTCATTACATATCCCCAATGTGGTTGCTTGGCATGGTCTTTTCTTGACTGTCTATTAAAGCCTCCAGTGAATTTACCAGCAGAAGGAATAAATCGTCAGTCCTCTCAGAGCTGCATTTTAATGGCGTTGCTTCCTCAAGCCATCCAGCAGCATAAACATAACGTTCTGTTGATTCAACACCCCAGCAGATTCATAATGAGTGTTAATTATATCATTAACTTAGCAACAATGCATAATCTCCAAATGACAGCAGGAGACTTTGCGTTAGACTGGCGGTGGACCAACTTGTTTAAATTCCCCTTTCATCTACCTAGGATAATGTAAATGGATTGAATAACTCACCAATTATGAATGAAACTCCAATGGAGAAACTCTTGTTTGTCACCCAGCCATTTTAAAGACATTTTATTTTTCTGAACAACTCTAACACCTTTATACAAGACAGTATTATTTTTCAGATGTTTTTATCCAGTTACATTCTGAGAATCAGGAAGCATCTCCAGAAGTAACCTGAAACATTCAGCCTGCTAACTTCAGAGATGCAGAATTTAATGACTTTAGGAATAGGCTAAGAGGCGGGCGGGCGGGGTTAGGGGCTGGTGGGTTAGGTGTTCGGTGCAATTTATAATTGGATGGGAATAAATGGGATGGAAAGCCTGTTGCCTCCCCCCTCCACCCCCTCACTGCGACCTGTCTGACTGGCCTCGGCACGTCTTCTCCTCTCTTCCTGGGCCTCTGCTGTTGCTGCTGCTCAAGGCACCTGCAGTTCCAGCAGTGACCATGATTCCTGGTGGTGCTGCTGGGACCAAGGAATTGCGGACCTCTGGTTGAACAGCAGTTGTTGAAGTTGCAGGAATACCTGTTAAATATTTAATTCCATCAGGCGTCCTGGAAATAGCCAGGAATGTGCTGCTACTGATCTTGGACCAGTGAACATGGTCACCACGATGGTCATTAAACTTGATCCACTGATTATGTTACAGGTTGCTGGAACTTTGCTTCAAATTTACCATCATATTTTCACATAACACAAGAACACAAAACTGCCCAATAAGGACTAGTCTCAGCATGGGCAGCTGGACGATTGGTTTAGCATACTGGGCTAAATCGCTAGCTTTTAAGCTCACCAAGGCAGGCCAGCAGCACGGTTCAATACCCATACCAGCCTCCCCGAACAGGCTCCAAAATGTGGCGACTAGGGGCTTTTCACAGTAACTTCATTGAAGCCTACTCATGACAATAAGCGATATTCATTTCATTTTTAATTTCATTTCAATATTGCCTTTGTTGACATACAATCCATACCCAGAGCTTTTATCTTTGGGTGTTTGGTTTTGCTAGGTTGGCCGAGTCTGTTACCTGTTTTAATAGCAAATGTGAGTGACATCACCACCAATATTGGCTGCCCCTCACCCATTTAATGCTCCAACAAGTGTTAAGGGCTGGTTTACCTCATATCATAGAATTTACAGTGCAGAAGGAGGCCATTCGGCCCATCGAGTCTGCACCGGCTCTTGGAAAGAGCACCCTACCCAAGGTCAACACCTCCACCCTATCCCCATAACCCAGTAACCCCACCCAACACTAAGTGCAATTTTGGACACTAAGGGCAATTTATCATGGCCAATCCACCTAACCTGCACATCTTTGGACTGTGGGAGGAAACCGGAGCACCTGGAGGAAACCCATGCACACATGGGGAGGATGTGCAGACTCCGCACAGACAGTGACCCAAGCTGGAATCGAACCTGGGACCCTGGAGCTGTGAAGCAATTGTGCTATCCACAATGCTACCGTGCTGCCCTCAGTGGGCTTGACAGCTGATTTGTGATGCAGAATGAGGCCAGCAGCGTGTGTTCAATTCCCACACCAGCTTACCCAAACAGGTGCCGGAATGTGGCAACTAGGGGCTTTTCACAGTAACTTCATACTTGTGACAATAAAAGATTATTCTAAAATGATTATTATCAATTAGCTGGAGGCAGCACTTCCGTCTCTCATTTGAAAGGAAGTCCCACCTCAGAGAGCTGCCGGCCAAACTGATTGGCCAGAAACTACCAAGTCTCTACAGCGCCAGAAGCCTCAGTGGACAGGACTGGGATTGCAAACAGTGCCTCGAGTCGGAGTCCAGGGGGTGGGAAGCGGGGGATGGGGTACGAGTGGAAAGGTGCAGGGGAGGGGAGATGGAGCACCTCCACGGACAAGGTCTTTTCGGGAGGTACCCAATGTTAAAAGAAGGTTGCGGGTGCTGCCACCGTCCCCTCCCCCGCCACTTTCTGCCTGAGGCATGAGCAGGACCACTTTCCAGGTTTCCATCACCACCACCACCACCCCCCCCCCCACCCCACCCACTACCCCCTACCCCTGAACCACTCCTACCAGCCTTAAAATCAAGGCCCTCAAAAGGTCAATATTTGGTCACTTTAGGGCCTCAATTTGGGCAAGGGCAGGCAGGCCAGCCTTACCCATGCCAGCGTAAAATTGCATGGAGGTCAGGGTGAGTGGGAAGGCCATCCCAAACATTTTCTGGCTAGCCCTGCCGACATACCTACCAGACGGGATTGCAAAATTCTGCCTGTGATATTTTTTAACAACTCAGTGACTGACTTGGGCATGAAGTATCAACCATACGACATGGGACTAGGATTGCATGTGGGCCAGCCCTGGTATTGGTGCCAAAAACCTCTCCCAAAGAAAATTAGAGAACCAGTTGGATTTGTAACACCAATCCTTATGTTTTTGTATCTTTGGTGCTATCACAGGTGGGGCATGGGCCCTGGTTTGTGCTGAGTTGACTTATCTTGACGTGGATACCGATCGGAAAAACCTCAGTCTTTGGACTGCAATTAATTGCAGCCCAGTCAGCTCTGTTGGAAATGCACATTTGTGTATTTTAACATTGCAAAGACTGTCGAGGTTGTGACGTTTCCTATAGCTGAACAGCCCCCTTCACTCGATGAGCAAGGCAGTAAGTTGTCATTGCCACCATTTTAACCACGCCTAATATGAGTTGTCATTTTCAGGGAATAATAGTAATAATCTTTTATTGTCACAAGTATGAAGTTACTGTGAAAAGCCCCTAGGGCCCACATTCTGGCGCCTGTTCGGGTAAGCTGGGACAGGAATTGAACCCGCCCTGCTGGCCTTGTTCTGCATTGACAAACCAGCTGTCAAGCCCACTGAGCTAAACCAGCACCAAGGTAGAAGAGGTAGATGGTGGAATATTAAACAGAAGACTTGATACTTGGGAAATTAATCTCTTTGATAATCATTTGAGCTGAACATACCCATCTGCAATCATTAACAACACCCCCCCCACCCCCCCCCCCCGCCCTTGCCCGCACCCCCTGGTCTATCCCCTGACTGGTCTGCTCTCAATACATTCTCTCTATTGACCCTGGAGTCAAAAGACTGAAAGATAACTAATAGAAACATGCCTGGAGCGAAAGCACTTAAGTGATTGAAAAAGCTTCTTAAATCAGGGGAAAGTCTGTTAGAGCGAGACTAAAACAATCTGGCAAAATTTATTGGGAATGATGCTGAAGAAGCTTCCACTGTGAACATGTAGTGAGACGACTGTTCTTGTGCAAGTGATCTGCCAAGTGTGTGGGCTTCATCACAACACTCTAAGTAGGGCTGACAGACGCACAGGAGGATACGCGGATGATGATATCAATGTTACTGCCACCTGGATCTAACTGAATACGAAGCATATCAGTTAGAGTGGAGTACTGGAGGCCAAATGAAAACCGGAAAGTCTACAGTAAAATTGAAATGATGCAGAAGTGACATCTGCAAACTTGCTTGATAGACAACTATGTTAAAGCAAGTTAATTAATCAAATAACATAGTTGTGCATAGGTGAAAATTTATTTCCTGAAACAATTAGTTACTGGTGTTTAAGAAAGTTTTTTTTTAACTTAATAGCTTCTAGTATCTTGTAGCGAGGCAGTGGATTGCAGGAAAATGCTTCCTGCCCACGTACACTACATTAGTTATTCATTTATCATACCTTCATCAATTAGCCTTAGCCCAATGATGGTACTTATATCTCTGAGTTTGCTCTTTGTGGGACCTTGCTGTGCACGAATTGCCCATCTCATTTCCCACATTCCAGCAGTGACAATTCTTCTAAAAATTATTTGATTGACGGTGACGTCCTTCAGGGTGTTCTGAGGTTATGAAAGATGCTATTTAAAATTCAAGTTCCTTCAAATTCAACACATGGGAGTTCTCCCTCCCACTCATCAGCAACACTTCCCGGTTGTGATGGCTTTTCCTGTAAACAGATATTCTTATTATTGCATTATTGAACAGCCTGTAGGAAGGGACAGATTGATGTGAGCTAACCACCACCTCACCGCTGTCCAACTATTGCATCCCACACACCCCTCCAAAAGTTTCTCTAGAGAAATCTGTATTAGATCTGGTTGAGATTGAGAGGCTTATGTTTGTGGAATCATATAGGGTGGTCATATAGGCAAGGTGGCTAATTGGGTGGTGCGGTATGCCAATAAACAATCTCTGGTTCGCTGAAATGTTGCAAGGTCATACATTACCAGTAACCAACCTATCTGAAGCTCCAGTAACAATTATTGTGGACTTCCTCTTCCAACATTCCGACGTCTAATTTGTCAATACCTTTTTGCATCTTAAATACCTCAATTAGATCTCTTTGTCAGTACGCGTGACGACAAATAAATCAAATCAAAACATTCGATGCAAAATACTCACACATGTTAAACTCAAATAGGCCATGGTTTAGTCATAGAATCATAGAATGGTTACTGTACAGAAGGGCACCGTTCAATCCATTGTCATCAGGGGATGATGACTATCACGCAGATTTTGAAAAGGGTAGTAGCATGCTGACAGATGATGTTAGTCTGATTCTCTGATTCCAGAGAGGAGGGGTTTGTCATATAGAGAGATTAAGCAGTTTAGGCCTATACTCTATTAAGTTTAGAAGAATGAGAGGAGATCGAATTGAGGTATTTAAGATGCTAAAAGGTATCGACAAAGTAGACGTAGAATGGGTGCTTCCTCTTGTGGGGCAATCTAGAACGAGAGGTCATGGTTTCAGGGTAATGAGTAGCAGATTTAAAACAGAGATGAGGAGAAATTATGGCCGTGATTTGTCGACCACCCCGCCGCGTATTTTTTGATGGTGGAAATGGTCCGTAAGCAGGATCTACAGACCCCGCAGTTGTCAATGAGATTTCCTGGTGACAACACTCCTTGCCGCCGGGAAACTCGTGCGTCGGCATGGGACTGGAACTTCCTGCCGGCATGAACAGCTGGTGAATTCCGCCATACTTCTTTCAAAGGGGCGTGAATCTGTGGAATTCACTAGCTCCAAGTGCAGTACATGCCGCATTTACATGAGTAAATTTAAGGAGGAAACAGACAGATTTTTATTAAGTGATGGATTGAAGGGTTATGGAGGACGGGCAGGAAAGTGGAGTTGAGGCCCTGAGGCGATCAGCCGTGATCATATTGATCGTATTGAATGGCGGAGCAGGCTCGCGGGGATGAATTGCCCACTGCTCCTTGTTCGTATGTTCTTAGTCTGCTTAAATAGTGAAAAGCATTCCTTCACACAGTGGAAAATCTATGATGTTGTCCTTGATTGGTACAGAAGGAAAATCCACTGCCATCTAGATTGGATAGATCTGTGGTAGCTGAACTAAGACCAGTAGGGCATAAGCCCGACTCACTGGAACCAAACAGTTCCCTTTGGCTTCCTTGGTTGCATGCTATTTGACATAGATATTTGAATTTCGCAGGCTCAGTGATTTGCAAAGGTTAATATTCAGTGCAGCCCCCTTGATGGTGGGAACTGTAGAACCCAACAGGAGAGACAACAGGAACGCACGGTAGATTAGAAATGAACAAAAGGTTTATTACGGTACACACAAATAACAAAACTACAACTCCTCTCCCTGAAGGGCCACCCTCCCTGACCTGCACCCAGGGTTTTATACTGAGTAGTTTCCCCTTGTTAAGGGTGATGAGACCATCAATTCACGCGACACGTGGTTAGAAGTGAACAGTGGTTTTAATCGTCTTACAACAGAGCCTGCCTGTGATGAGATGAACTCGAGATGAACTGGCAGCAGGCTCACAGCACTGATCTTTATACTTCCGGTTGGGGGAGGAGCCATGGGCAGAGCCATGGGCGGAGTCAAGGGTGGAGCCCCGTACAAACTCCTCATCTCCCCCTATGGGCAGGGCTGCGCGATTATACACAATCTGGTACAGAGTACAGGCTCAATACATGTGGTACAATACAGTGTGAATTACTGAGGTTTATAATTCACCACATTCACCTCCTGTGAGAAAAATCAAGTCCGTCGGGGGTGATGGGTCTACAAATTAAGTCTGTCCGGTGGCCGAGGTGTCCTTTGTGATCGGCGGAGCACCCGAGTTGCAGCCTCTTCTGGTGGCTGGACGATAATGGTTGGTTGGGGTACGATGGCGGACTCTGGGGGTGATTCTGTCCGAGCTTCATACCCGACTGGTTCGACAGTGACGGGGAGCGCTGGACGCTTGTGGGCATGGGTGGCGAACCGGTAGGTGCAGGGGTGTGGGGCGCGGCGAGTTGGATGGGGTGTAGTGTGAGGGGTACCTCGGCGGTGGTAGTGGTGGGATTAGATCCTGCAGGCGCCAGGTCCCGGAGGGATACAGTGTCCTGACGGCCGTCAGGTTACTCTATGAAGGCGTATTGGGTGTTTGAATGGAGTAGGAGCACTCTTTCTACGAGTGGGTCAGTTTTGTGCGCCCTGACGTGCTTCCGGAGGAGTACTGGGCCCGGTGTCTTCAACCATGCTGGGAGCGAAGCCCCCGTGATAGTGCCCCTGGAAAAAACAAAGAGCCACTCGCGAGGGGTCTGGTTGGTGGCCATACATAGGAGGGACCTAATAGCATGGAGCGCGTTGGGGAAGACCTCCTGCCAATGGGAGGTCAGGAGCTTCCTGGACCGGAGGGTCAGTAGGATGGTCTTCCAGACTGTCGCATTCTCCCTCTCCACCTGCCCGTTCCCCCTGGGGTTATAGCTGGTCGTCCTGCCCGAGGCGATGCCCTTGTCGAGCAGGTACTGACGCAGCTCGTCACTCATGAAGGACGAACCCCGGTCGCTGTGTACGTAGCTGGGGAAACCAAACAGGGTGAAGATGCTATGCAGGGCCCTAATGACTGTGTGGGAGGTCATATCAGGGCACGGGATAGCAAAGGGGAAGTGGGAGAACTCGTCGATGACATTCAGGAAGTACACTTTCCGATTAGTCGAGGGGAGTGGCACTTTGAAATCGATAGCGAGGCGTTCAAAGGGCCGAGAAGCCTTGACCAGGTGGGCCCTGTCTGGTCTATAGAAGTGCGGTTTGCACTCCGCACAGATCGGGCAATCCCTGGTGATGGCTTTTACCTCCTCAGTGGAGAAAGGCAGATTTTGAGCTTTGACGTAGTGGGCGAGCCGGGTGACCCCCGGGTGGCAGAGGTCATTGTGGATGGCTTTCAGGCGGTCGTTTTGCGCGCTGGCGCACGTACCACGGGACAGGGCATCTGGGGGCTCGTTGAGCTTCCCCGGTCGATACATAATATCGTATTTTGTAGGTGGAGAGTTCAATCCTCCACCTCAGGATTTTATCATTTTTAATTTTGCCCCTTTGAGAGTTGTCAAACATGAAGGCAACCGATCTTTGGTCGGTGATGAGGGTGAACCTTCTACCTGCAAGGTAGTGCCACCAGTGTCGTATAGCCTCCACAATGGCTTGTGCTTCCTTTTCGACCGAGGAGTGTCGAAGTTCCGAAGCGGAGAGGGTTCGGGAGAAAAAGGCGACTGGTCTCCCTGCCTGATTCAGTGTGGCTGCGAGAGCGACCTCTGAGGCATCGCTCTCTACCTGAAAAGGTACGGATTCATCCACCGCCTGCATGGCCGCTTTGGCGATGTCCTCCTTGATCCGAGTGAAGGCCTGACGAGCCTCATCCGATAGAGGGAAGAGTGTGGCCTTAAATAGTGGGTGGGCTTTGTCCGCATATTGAGGGACCCACTGGGCATAATACGAGAAGAATCCCAGGCACCTTGTGAGGGCCCTGGGACAATGAGGGAGAGGGAGTTCTAGGAGGAGGCGCATACGGTCTGGGTCGGGGCCCAGGACTCCGTTTTTCCATGACATAGCCGAGGATGGCTAGTCTGGTCGTGCGGAAAACGCATTTCTCCGTGTTGTAAGTGAGGTTGAGTTTCTGGGCCATCTGGAGAAATCGATGGAGGTTGGCATCGTGGTCCTGCTGGTCATAGCCGCAGATGGTGACGTTATCCGCAGCCCGTACTGGTCCACCATTCGGTCCATTGCTCGTTGGAACACCAAGACCCCATTCGCGACGCCAAAGGGAAGCCGGAGGAAATGGAAGAGACGGCCATCGGCCTCGAATGCCGTGTAGTGGCGGTCCTCCGGGCGGATTGGGAGCTGGTGGTATGCAGACTTCAGATCCACCGTGGAGAAAATACGATACTGGGCGATCTTATCACCATGTCTGCAATCCTGGGGAGTGGGCACGCATTGAGGAGCGTGAACCGATTAATGGTCTGACTATAGTCCACTACCATTCGGAATTTTTCCTGTCCTGCAGGCTGTATCGCCTGCTGCGAGTGGCTACGGGTTTAAGTCCGGAGTGAGATTGGCAAAGAGTGGAGGGGGGGAAATTCTTAGCGTCGCTAGACTGCAGATAGTGAGTGGGGGTAGGGGTCCGCCGAAGCTGAGTGTGAGACTTTTGAGATTACACTGGAAATTGAGTCCTAGTAAGAGTGGGGCGCAGTGTTCGGGCAGGATGTATAGCTGAAAATTCGAGTAGCTAGCGCCTTGGATCGTTAGAGTCGCGACGGTGCGCCCTTCAAGGTGAACAGAGTGGGAGCCCGAAGCGAGGGAGATAGTTTGCCGTGCAGGAAAAACAGGGAGCGAACAGCATCTTACCAGATCTGGGGTACGAAGCTCTCGGTGCTCCTGGAGTCGAAGAGGCACGATGTACTGTACCTGTTGACTTGAACGGTCATCATTGAGCTGCGGAGGTGTTTCGGACGCGACAGGTCCAACGTGACCGTACTGAGTTGCGGGTAGTCGGCGGCTCGATCAGCTGTGCTGGAGTGGCCCCATGATGAATGCCCGCTGAGGTCGCAGTCTTCGATTTGAGTTTCTGAGTTTGGAGAGGATGGAGACCAAGATAGCTGCCCCCGTGGATCGCACGTGGCGGTCGGCGAGGAAGATGGCATCCAAGATGGCGGCCCTCATGAGTCGCACGTGGCCGGCCGCGTGGTGGGGGGTTGCCAAGTTGGCGGCCCCCATGGGTCGCACGTGGTGGTTGGGGGCGGAGTCGGAGTACAGGCCACAGCGTTACGGGGCCTGCGGGCCTGCGAGTTTGGGGAGCGAGTGCTCTGGGCTGCCAGAGAGTTTGGGGCAGGAAGTTTCTTCGCCAGGCATACCCGGGCATAGTGTCTTTTGCGACGGCAGCTGCTGCAGGTCGCGTTGCGGGCCAGGCAGTGCTGCCGCGGGTGCTGGTGCTGTCCACAAAAGTGGCACGCTGGTGCAGTATAGTGGCTGGGTGGCCGCGCGGCACAGGCCTGGGGCAGTTGCTGGTCGGGGGCCCATGACGGAGTCGCGGGGTCCACAGAGAACGAGGTGAGGCTGCGGAACAAGACCTCCATAGTAGTGGCGAGTTCTAGTGTCTTCTAAGTTTTGGGCCCCCTTCTCAAGCAACCGCTGGCGCATGTAGTTGGACCTGAGGCCTGCAACGAATACATCTCGGACAGCGAGTTCCCTGTGTTCGGCAGCAGTTACAGCTTGGTAATTACAGTCCCGGGATAAGGCTTTTAAATCGTGCAGGAATTCTTCTAGCGATTCTGTGGGGCGCTGGCGGCGAGTCGTAAAAACGTGGCACGCGTAGACCTCATTGACGGGCCTCACGTACATTCTGTCGAGCAGGGCCAGGGCCTCCGTATATGAGTTGATACAATTAAGTTGAGTAGATATACGATGGCTCACCCTTGCGTGCAGTAGGCTGAGTTTCTGCTCCTCCGTAGTTTCTGTAGTGCTTGCTTCAGCCAGGTAGGCCTTGAAACATCTGAGCCAGTGTGAAAAGATTTCTTTCGCCTCTGCATCCTGTGGGTCGAGTTCCAGTCGATCAGGTTTGAGGGCTGATTCCATAGTCGTTTCTTACTGTTTCTTCAGACGATTAAATTGATGAGACCATCAATTCACGCGACACGTGGTTAGAAGTGAACAGTGGTTTTAATCGCCTTTCAACAGAGCCTGCCTGTGACGAGATGAACTCGAGATGAACTGGCAGCAGGCTCACAGCACTGATCTTTATACTTCCGGTTGGGGGAGGAGCCAAGGGCGGAGCCAAGGGTGGAGCCCCGTACAAACTCCTCATCTCCCCCTATGGGCAGGGCCGCGCGATTACACACAATCCGGTACGGAGTACAGGCTCAATACATGTGGTACAATACAGTGTGAATTACTGAGGTTTATAATTCACCACAAAGGGAAAGCTCCACCCCCAATTACCAGGGGAGTTCATACTCAGTTGTGCAAGGGGGGATCACAGTTCGTGACCCCCCCCCCCCCCCCCCCCCCCCCCCGCCCGCCCGCCCCACAGGGCTCGTATCAGAAACAATCTCAAATTCACCAATTAGGAAACATAATCCCAGAATTTCATCCCTGGGTCAAGTTTGCAGAGTCAGGAGATTTCCCAGTCCTAGCCTTTGAAAGGTCGGATTTCTGGTTGGGGTTGGCGTGCTGATAATGGAACCTGGGCAGGCAATACCAGACCAAATGGGGAGGTTGCCGGCCCCAGAGGGCTGGGCAGCAGGCCTGGCTCTGTGCTCCAGCACTGTACAAATATACTTAGAAAAAGAAATGAACAAGTAACAGCCCTCACCCCTTACCTCTCCCAGCCCTCCCAACACCAGCGCACACTCACTATATGCCTTCCATGCCAAGCTATGCTAACCCATGGCCTCTCATATGGCCCATCGCAGGTCATGCCAACCCAAACTACCCTACCCACCACATGCCCTTTTGACCCTCCATGTCAACCCGCCAAGTGTCCTTGGACACTCCCTTAACAGCTTTGGCCGATTGGACAGCTGGGCAGTTCTAATGGCTTTGTGTCTAAAAAGTGCATAACCATGCTCACTTTTCACTATCCCTCACCTCTCCCAAAAGGGTTCCGGGATCTTTTTCATGCTGATACTTTAGATCTCTATAGAGGTTGCCCTGGTTACCCAAACAAATCCACCAAGTCCAGACCAGCTCTTACCTGGTCTAATCTGTACAATCTGGGTATCACATTCCTGGCCTACCCACTTCAGTGGAGGCAGCTGATGGTTTAAATGGCCAGCCTGCTCCTTAAACTGTGCATATATGAACCCCGGACTGATTTCACTCTCATCTTGCCAAGGTGGGAAGTGTAGGGCTTGGCGCCGGAAAGGCCACTTCTGGGATTGTCACCGTGTCGGAGAGCTTCCCCACTGTGAGGAAAATTTGGCCCATTATTAAGGATGTGGTCTTCCCAGCAGCAAGGCTGTGCAATTCAAAAAGATGCATCTATTGTCTCCGAAGATATCATCATCAAAGATCATGGAGAGTGAGGCAGGATGAATGTTCAGGAGGACAGGGTCAGTCAGGTTGAACATTGTGGAGAGCAGGAGCACAATGACTGAACATCAGGGAAAAGGAAAACAGAACAGCTAAATGCTGGGGAGAATGAGGACAGCAAGCTCTCTGCCACTGAGACTGGGGACAGTGAGTGTGTCTGCTGGTAAAGCAGGTGATAGTCGGGCTGCTGGCGAAACTGGGGACACTGGGACCAGAAACAATGAGACTACAGATATGAGACTGGGGAAAGTGAGGCTTCAGGTAGCAAGGCTGCCAGCTAGTGAGACTGCGAACAGTAAGATTGGGGACTGTGAGGGTGTCTGCTGGTGAGACAGGAGACAGTGAGATGATATGCTGGTAAGACAGTGACAGCAAGACTGCTTGCTGGAGAAATTGGAGCTATCTGCCAGAGACAGCAGTTATTAAAATGTTTATAAATGATTTGAACCAATCGACAAATAATCATGGCAAACGGTACACTGAATTTGATCACATTATTAGACACACAGAACACAATTTTGACTGTAATGCTGAACATCCAAGGGGTAATTATCTGACTTTGTGCTCCTTGAGGATTCCAAGCTTGTGCTACACAGTCTCCCAACCATTACTTTGCAATGGTTGAAAATCCTGAAATGCCTATCATACTTTCTGTTCCATGCAGGAGACTCACAGCATTGGGAAGCAGATAGAATTGGCTTATCTTTATAGTAACACAGATATTAGCTTCCAGAAACTGAAAATTTGCATCTCAATTAATTGCTATAGTGGACATTGCAGATAACTTGACTTTCTTCATCGTTGATAGAAGTATCATACATGAAAAATATTTTCAATCAAATGTGTCTGTTATACCTGGAATTTTAATCACATTATAATAGAGAGAAATCCTAAAGTTTTGTTACACTGTATCAGCAAGCATAATTGTATTCGAGCATTCCAATTTCATCCATCATGAAACAAGTCTATTATTTTAAAAAGCAGCACTAAAACACATTTAAAGGATATTTATAAATGCACACAAATATGGTTAAAATTTTGAATTTAATAAAAATAGGAGTGCCTATCATGCCAGAAAGGAATAATATAAAATGAATTAGTGCCAGTTTAATTCAGATATTCTAATGTCTAAATATATGCAGAAAAGAAGCAATTTAATACAAATTACTGAGAATTCTTTCTCGTGAGTTGAGAATAATGGATAAAGTGCATTAAGTAACTTGAAAAGTTTGAGTCATTTTTCAATCAGTTTCCCAATAATTGAAAGAGTTATTTTATGAATTGCTTGAATTTTATGTATATTTCAGAATTAATTTTGAACTTTAATCTCCAGTTGACAGACAAAGCCTTGGAACCAGCACTGTGTTTCAAAAATGATAGTGTAATGTTTATCAGCCCAAAGATAAGACATGGCGATCATGTGGGAAATTACGATGGCTTTTGTGCTATCGTTATGGAGAGTGAAGGGAATTTATAAGCAAGAGTAAGGCCTTTGATGTCCAGAAACACGTGCCCGGAAGTTGATCGACATCAATTACAGCTTTTCTATTTGTGATGAACTGTCACAACGTACACCAATTTCTGTCCCACTTTATTTATTTATTTTATTTATTTATTTTTTATTTTTATTTTTTTTAAATTTAGAGTCCCCAATTAATTTTTCCTAATTAAAGGTAATTTAGTGTGGCCAAGGCACCCACCCTGCACATCTTTTTGGTTGTGGGGTCGAAACCCACGTAAACACTAGGAAAATGTGCAAACTCCACACAGACACTGACCCAGAGCCCGGATCGAACCTGGGACCTCGGCGCCGTGAGGCAGCAGTGCTAACCACTGTGCCACCGTGCTGCCCTGTCCCACTTTATTTCTAATCTGGTTCAGTGCTTTCGCTTCGGGGTGGAACAGTCAGAACAATTCATCCGGGTCAGGGGCCTGCACCAATTGTTCACTGAATCACTTAACCAGTAGTTCCATGTTTGTGGAAACCAGTGCTAAATGGTGCCCGCTCAGGGTCTCCAGCTGTTCCATCCCGGATGCTGGGTTGATCCGTCGCAGACATATTCAAGTAAAACTAAATGTGCACTTGAATATGCAAATCTGGATCCCGCTGTCCATGGGTGGGATTCAGGTGGCAACGCCTCGCGAGATCTCCTGAGGTGTGACAAGTCTGGTAAAGCCTCGTTGTGGCCCAAGGTGGTGATGGCGAAGCTGATAGATCATGCCCCTAGTTAATGTTTGGCCAGTAGAGCGCTTCTCTTGCCTTCTGGACTATATTGCCTGATGGCTCGATTGGATATGCCTAAGCATCCTTTTACTCAACTCTTTAGGGATAATGATGATTTAGGATGATCACCTCATCGCTGCTAAGCCAAATATTCTTTTATAGAATGATGGTACCTTACTTTGGTGGCAGTTGAAGAGTTTTGTCTGATTGTGTAGTATTCTTGTTTTGAGTAAGGTGCTTTTCGGTTCGACTCAATGGGCTGGATTTCATGCATTTCCGCCACCCACCCCAACCAGCTGTGCAAGTTTTCAGCAGAGTTGCATGTAAAATATATTGGGTGCCTAGTCCACCTGCTTTTGTCCACCTCTAACCTGTTCCTCATAATACTGGAGGAGATTGAGTAAGTCACCCAGTAGGCTGACCAGCCTTCCGTGTTGAGGCCCTTCGCTGCCCGATGCATTTAAGCGTCTCAACATATCTCCCTGCCATAAACCGCGGGGCAGTGGCATGTGGGCCAGAGTGCAAAGGCAGTTTTTGAAAGTGTGATGACTCTCAAGGGCCATGGGGAATTGCTGATTGATCGCCCTGTGGGCTTTTTAGAATACGAGTTCCTGTGTTGAGCAGACGGAGGCCCGCCCAGTTTGGGCTCATGAGCGGGACCTTTAAATTTAGCTCTCAGACCCGGACTGTCATTCCCGATAGTCCTGGGCTGGGACGTTTGTTTTGTATGTCGGGTTAGCGGCTTTATGTACAGTTTAAAATAAACCACTCCATGCCTCTTGGAATTATTACATTGGCACTGAGGATCAGGCACGGGGTTCTGAGCAGCCTTTTCGAAGCTCTGCAACTCTGATAAGAAGCAAAGCAAAACGCAAAGCCCAGAAATGTCATTGATTTGGATGCTCAAGCCTTATGATGTGGAGGTGGAGGACTGGCCCCACTATGCCGAACTGATGCGCTACTTCTTCCACGCTAATAGCATAGAAGTGGAAGACAGACATAAAGTATCCTTTTGACTGAATGCGGGGTCCCAACGTTCAACATTACAAAGAATTTAACTAATTCTGCAGCCCTGATACGTTTGCCGAACTTTTTGTTCTGGTAAAGAAGCATTTCAACCCAAAGCCGACCATAATCCTTCAGCGTTACCGACTCAACACAGCTGGGAGGACCACTGGGGCGGAATTCATATTTAGATTAAGGAAGCTGACAGAATACTGTAGGTTTGGTTAATTCCGAACTGAGATGCTAGGTGACCGGCTAGTGTGTGCGAAGAACAATGTCGCAATACCAAAAGAATTGTTGGTAGAACCCACCCTGGACCTCAAAAAGGCGATAGATTTAGCATTATCATAGAATCATCGAATTTACAATGCAGAAGGAGGCCACTCGGTCCACCGAGTCTGCACCGGCCGCTGGAAAGTGCACCCCACCTAAGTATCCCCGTAACCCAACCTAATGTTTTTTGACACTAAGGATTGTGGAAAGAAACTGGAGTACCCGGAGGAAACCCATGCAGGCACGAGGAGAACGTGCAGACTCCGCACAGACAGTGCCTCAAGCCGGGAATTGAACCTGGGACGCTGAAGCAACTGTGCTAACTACTGTGCGACTGTACCACCTGCCTTGGAGAATGCCAAGAAAGGGGTCCAAGAACTCAAAGGGGTGATGGATGGTAGTATCCACAGGCTCAGGGGGAGTGGGGGGGGATCCACCTACCCTGCACATCTGTGGGTTGTGGGGGTGAAACCCATGCAGACAGGGGGATAATGTGCAATCACCACTCAGTGATCCGGAGCCAGGATTGAACCAGAGACCTTGGCGCTATGAGGCAGCAATGCTAGCCATCGCAAAACCATTTCGCCCCACCAAGCAACCAAAATTAAAAGAACACCAAAGTGGTCATGACAAGCGTTGCAAGATAAAGCCTTTGCAAAGGTGAAGCAGCAGTTACTGTCATCAAACATCCTGGTTCATTACGACCCCAAGAGAGAACATGTGATGCCTCGCCATATGGAATAGGGACAGTGCCTTCCCATCAATGGGACAATGGCACAGAGAGACCTAAAGCATATGCTTGTTAGTTATGGGATGAAGAAATTCCACGCATATGCCCATGGTGGGAAGGAAGTGGGGTGAGGGCACATCAATTACTTGTGCTCTGTGTGGATGTTGTTCTTCAAAACTCGTTGTAACAATTTGAAAGTAAAATGTGTTTAGAATGTTGTTAAGAACGCTGCTGATGTTAGACATGGGGCTGGATTCTCCATTTCTGAGTCTGAGTGATGACGCCAATGGAGAATTTGTGCAGTTTCATGTCTGAAAAATTGGCACCACACCTGCACCAATCCTGCTACGGGTGAGGGGCTAGCACCGGCGCCGCGTGGGACAGAAGCCAAACCTACAAAATATGGTGCAGGAATCGCCGGGTCCGTGATGGATACTCGTGGGGCTCACAAGCTGCAGCCGCGCTTAAATTATACACACCGCACACACATACACACACACTGATCGTGGCCAAAAAGATGGGACAGGTTGTCCTGTAGCACCCATACCCAGGGGGTTGCCCCGGGAGGGTCACCTATACGACCCAGGGCACCAGGTTTATAACGGGCTGTCAGCAGCATGCGCAGCCACATGACTGCCTAGCCAGTTGCGGTAATGGTGTTGCGTTCCCGTCCACCCCGACCTCACAGCCTACCTCCTGGTCACCCCTCACTACTCCCCCCAAAAGCCCCTGGCCAGCGGCTCGACTGTCGGCAAAGTATGGTGGTGTTGGACACTGTCCGTACGCCGTCTCTCTCTCAGCAGCCACCACACCAGGTTCACGATTTGTGAGAGCACATGTGGACCGCGCACTCTGTTTGGAAACTCAGACCATCGGATGTGGAGCATCGCAGGTGGGCCCACTAATGAGAGGGGGGTGGCGTTTCAACTGCACGCATCGTGCATCGCATTGACAGGGAGGGGGAGCATCGCAATTTGGTGCGCAAACCGGTGTATGCTGCAATTTTGGCGTCAGGATCTATTCTCTGTCTGATCGCATGCCCTGATTTCGCCATTTGCCAATGGAAAACACGCCCATGGTGTATCCCAAAACCCGGTAACATAACTTGGAACATTGGTTCTTAAGAGTTGTTTTTTCAATTTGGTATAATGTGAGGATGGGCATGCACACCAGAGAGGGAAAGATGCAGTCTTGTTGTTGTAACCACTTGAAAACAAATTAACATATAAAACACACAAGGCCACAATACAAAACAAATGTACACTTCAGTACAGTAATAGTTACACACACACTATATTCAGAAATGAACCCCGTTGCCATTTATCTACACCACAGAACTCTGAGAAATGTCCTTTTTCCCAAAATTCTCATTGAATACAGTATAACTCTATGAGGTAAATCCAATAGATAGTTACCACCCATGGGTTATCTTTAAGTTTAAGAAGAATTCTTCGGTTCAGCATAGTTTGTCTCTGAGCTTTTCTATTCAGCAGCTTCCAGCCCAGAATTCTGCTTTCTAGGAGAGTTCCATTCACTAGCTGGGCGTGGCTGTGATCGTAACAGCTTCCCAGCTGTTTCTCTTCTTTCTACTTTCACCTCTCTGATCAGTGCAGAGCCATTGGCTACTGATACACCACATTTCCCTTTTGACCTCCTCCTATTGAAATGACTTGCTTTACAAGCTAGGTTTTCAACATATCTACGTGAACTGTATTCTGATAACTCCACTTTGAACTCATCTCTTCTGCGGTTTTAACACGTAAAATTATATACTTGTTAGAACCCGCGCAGGTCTTATGGGGGAGGGATAGAACATAGAACATAGAACGTTACAGCGCAGTACAGGCCCTTCGGCCCTCGATGTTGCACCGACATGGGAAGTCCAAAAACTAAAGGCCATCTAACCTACACTATCCCATTATCATCCATATGCTTATCCAATAAACTTTTAAATGCCCTCAATGTTGGCGAGTTCACTACTGTTGCAGGTAGGGCATTCCATGGCCTCACCACTCTTTGCGTAAAAAACCCACTTCTGACCTCTGTCCTATATCTATTACCCCTCAATTTAAGGCTATGTCCCCTCGTGCTAGCCACCTCCATCCGCGGGAGAAGGTTCTCACTGTCCACCCTATCTAACCCTCTGATCATTTTGTATGCCTCTATTAAGTCACCTCTTAACCTTCTTCTCTCTAACGAAAACAACCTCACGTCCATCAGCCTTTCCTCATAAGATTTTCCCTCCATACCAGGCAACATCCTGGTAAATCTCCTCTGCACCCGCTCCAAAGCTTCCACGTCCTTCCTATAATGAGGCGACCAGAACTGTACGCAATACTCCAAATGCGGCCGTACAAGAGTTATGTACAACTGCAACATGACCTCATGGCTCAGGAACTCAATCCCTCTACCAATAAAGGCCAACACACCATAGGCCTTCTTCACAACCCTATCAACCTGGGTGGCAACTTTCAGGGATCTATGTACATGGACACCGAGATCCCTCTGCTCATCCACACTACCAAGAATTTTACCATTAGCCAAATATTCCGCATTCCTGTTATTCTTTCCAAAGTGAATCACCTCACACTTCTCCACATTAAACTCCATTTGCCACCTCTCAGCCCAGCTCTGCAGCTTATCTATGTCCCTCTGTAACCTGCAACATCCTTCCGCACTGTCTACAACTCCACCGACTTTAGTGTCGTCTGCAAATTTACTCACCCATCCTTCTGCGCCCTCCTCTAGGTCATTTATAAAAATGACAAACAGCAACGGCCCCAGAACAGATCCTTGTGGTACGCCACTCGTAACTGAACTCCATTCTGAACATTTCCCATCAACTACCACTCTCTGTCTTCTTTCAACTAGCCAATTTCTGATCCACATCTCTAAATCACCCTCAATCCCCAGCCTCCGTATTTTCTGCAATAGCCGACCGTGGGGAACCTTATCAAATGCTTTACTGAAATCCATATACACCACATCAACTGCTCTACCCTCGTCTACCTGTTCAGTCACCTTCTCAAAGAACTCGATAAGGTTTGTGAGGCATGACCTACCCTTCACAAAACTATGCTGACTATCCCTAATCGTATTATTCCTATCTAGATGATTATAAATCATATCTTTTATAATCCTCTCCAAGACTTTACCCACAACAGACGTTAGGCTCACCGGCCTATAGTTACCGGGGTTATCTCTACTCCCCTTCTTGAACAAAGGGACCACATTTGCTATCCTCCAGTCCTCTGGCACTAATCCTGTAGCCAATGATGACCTAAAAACCAAAGCCAAAGGCTCTGCAATCTCTTCCCTGGCTTCCCAGAGAATCCTAGGATAAATCCCATCAGGCCCCGGGAACTTATCTATTTTCACCTTGTCCAGAATTGCCAACACTTCTTCCCTACGTACCTCAATGCCATCTTTTCTAATAGCCTGGGTCTCAGCATTCTCCTCCACAACATTATCTTTTTCCTGAGTGAATACTGACGAAAAGTATTCATTTAGTATCTCACTTATCTCCTCAGCCTCCACACACAACTTCCCACCACTGTCCTTGACTGGCCCTACTCTTACCCTAGTCATTCTTTTATTCCTGGCATACCTATAGAAAGCTTTTGGGTTTTCCTTGATCCTACCTGCCAAAGACTTCTCATGTCCCCTCCTTGCTCGTCTTAGCTCTCTCTTTAGATCCTTCCTCGCTTCCCTGTAACTATCATGCGCCCCAACTGAAACCTCATGCTTCATCTTCACATAGGCCTCCTTTTTCCTCTTAACAAGAGATTCCACTTCTTTGGTAAACCACGGTTCCCTCACTTGACCCCTTCCTCCCTGCCTGACTGGTACGTACTGATCAAGAACACGCAATAGCTGTTCCTTGAACAAGCTCCACATATCCAGTGTGCCCAACCCTTGCAGCCTACTTCTCCAACCTACACATCCTAAGTCATGTCTAATGGCATCATAATTGCCCTTCCCCCAGCTATAAATCTTGCCCTGCGGGGTATACTTATCCCTTTCCACCACTAATGTAAAGGTCACCGAATTGTGGTCACTGTCTCCAAAGTGTTCACCTACCTCCAGATCTAACACCTTGTCTGGTTCATTACCCAAAACCAAATCCAATGTGGCCTCACCTCTTGTTGGCCTGTCAACATATTGTGTCAGGAAACCCTCCTGCACACATTGTACAAAGAACGACCCATCTAATGTACTCGAACTATATCTTTTCCAGTCAATATTTGGAAAGTTAAAGTCTCCCATAACAACTACCCTGTTACTTTCGCTCTTTTCCAGAATCATCTTCGCCATCCTTTCCTCTACATCTCTAGAACTATTAGGTGGCCTATAGAAAACTCCCAGCAGGGTGACCTCTCCTTTCGTGTTTCTAACCTCAGCCCATACTACCTCGGAAGAAGAGTCCCCATCTTGCATCCTTTCTGCCACCGTAATACTGTCCTTGACTAGCAGCGTCACACCTCCCCCTCTTTTGCCCCCTTCTCTGACCTTACTAAAACACCTGAACCCCGGAACCTGCAACAACCATTCCTGTCCCTGCTCTATCCATGTCTCTGAAATGGCCACAACATCGAAGTCCCAGGTACCAACCCATGCTGCCAGTTCCCCTATCTTATTTCGTATACTCCTGGCATTGAAGTAGACACACTTCAAACCACCTACCTGAACACTGGCAGCCTCCTGCGAAGTCAAATCTGTGCTCCTGACCTCTATACTCTCAATCTCCCATACCCCAAAACTACAATCCAGGTTTCCATGCCCCTGCTGAATTAACTACCCTATGGATCTTGCATAATACAAGCTCCCCCAATAAGGGGTGGGGGGGCCATTAACAGTCTCTGGATATATAAATAGAGTCGGCCAGTAAGGCACTGACTAGGGAAGACCCAATAGGGAGCTACTGGAGCTGTATATAATAGGTATTGTAAAATACAGTAAGTTCTTTTGACCTACTCGATGTGGACTCTTCATTGCCCTTACAAAACTTCTATTGTTCTCCACTTCACTTATTTGTATTTGTTGTCATGTGTACCGAGGTACAGTGAAAAGTATTGTTCTGCTACAGTCCAGACATATCATTCCATACATGAAAAGAAACATAGGACATACATAATTACACAATGTAAATACATAGATACAGGCATTGGGTGAAGCATACCGGAGTGTAGTACCACTCAGTAGAGAAGATGTGTGAAAAGATCAGTTAAGTCCATGGGAGGGTCGTTCAGGAGTCTGGTAACAGCGGGGAAGAAGCTGTTTTTGAATCTGTTCGTGTGTGTTCTGAGACTTTTGTATCCCCTACCCAATGGAAGAAGTTGGAAGAGTAAATAAACCAGGTGGGAGGGGTCTTTGATTATGCTGCCCGCTTTCCCAAGGCAGCAGGAGGTATGGACAGAGCCAATGGATGGCAGGCAGTTTTGCGTGATTGATTGGGCGGTGTTCAGGACTCTCTGTAGTTTCTTAGTCTTGGACTGAGCAGTTGCCATACCAGGCTGTGATGCAGCCAGATAGGATGCTTTCTATGGGGCATCTGACAAAATTGGTAAGAGTCAATGTGGACATGCCAAATTTCTTTAGTTTCCTGAGAAAGTATAGGCGCTGTTGTGCTTTCATGATTGTAGCATCGACATGAGTGGACCACGATAGATTGTTGGTAATGTGGACACTTAGGAATTTGAAGCTGTCAACCATCTCCACCTCGGTGCCGTTGATGCAGACAGGGGTGTATACGATACTTTGCTTCCTTAAGTCAATGACCAGCTCTTTAGTTTTGCTGGCATTGAGGGAGAGATTGTTGTCACTGCACCACTCCACTAGGTTCTCTATCTCCCTCCTGTATTCTGACTCATCGTTGTTCGAGATCCGAACTACTACAGTGTGTCATCAACAAACTTGTACATGGAGTTGGAGCCAGATTTTGCCACCCAATCGTGTGAGTATAGGGAGTATAGTAGGGGGTTAAGTATGCAGCCTTGTGGGGCCCCAGAATTGAGGACTATAGTGGAGGAAGTGTTGTTGTTTATCCTTACAATTGTGATCTCGGATGTTGAGGATCCAGTTGCCGAGGGAGGAGCCAAGTCCTAAGCTTTGGAGTTTTGACATGAACTTGGCTGTGAATATGGTGTTGAAGGCGGAGCTGTGGTCAATGAATAGGAGTCTCACATAGCAGTCTTTGTTGTCAAGATTCTCCAGGGATGTGTGTAGGGCTAGGGAAATGGCATCTGCTGTGGACCGGTTGTAGCGTTATGCGAATTGCAGTGGATTAAGGCATTGTGGGAGTATGGAGTTGATGTGTCTCATGACCAACCTCTCGAAGCACTTCATAATGGTCAATGTCAAGGCCACCAGATGGTAGTTGTTGAATCACGTTGTCTGGTTCTTCTTTGGCGCCAGTGTGTTGGTGGCCTTCTTGAAGAAGTGTGAACCTAGGAATCGAGCAGAGAGAGGTTGATGATATCTGTGAACACATCTGCCAGTTGGTCCACGCAGGATCTGAGTGCACGACCAGGGACTCCGTCAGGACTCATTGCTTTCCATGGGTTTGCTTTCAATGAGTCCGATCTGACTATGGAAGCTGTGACGGTAGGTAAGGGTGCGTCCGAGGCTGCTGCGGCAGTTGACAACGGTTTGATAGTTTTCTGCTTGAAACAAGCATAGAATGCTTTGAGTTCATTGGGGAGGGGGGGGGGGGGGGGCTGCTGGGCTGCTGTCTGAGATTCTATTCAGCTTTGCTTTGTAGCCCGCTATGTTGGTTAAGCCTTGCCACAACAGTCCAAAGATGTGCAGGTTAGGTGGATTGGACATGATAAATTGTCCTTAGTGTCCAAAATTGCCTTTACTGTTGGGTGGGGTTACTGGGTTATGGGGATAGGGTGGAGGTCTTGACCTTGGGTAGGGTACTCTTTCCAAGAGCCGGTGCAGACTCAATGGGCCGAATGGCCTCCTGCACTGTAACTTCTATGAAATCTATGAAACAACTGACGAGAGTCTATGACGTTAGTCTGTGACTCTAGTTTAATCTGGTATTAGCTCTTGGCTTCCCTGATGGCTTTACGGGGCTCGTACCTGGTTTTCTTGTATAGGTCAGGGTCGCCTGTATTGAACGCCTCAGACTTGGCCTTGAGCAGGAGTGAATCTCCCAAATAAACTATGGTTTCTGTTGGGAAACGTACGTACTACCTTCTTTGGCATACAATCTTTTACACGCTAGCTGATGATGTCTGCGATGGTGGTGACATACTCATATAGGTTTATCGCTGAGTTCTTGAATGTGGACCATCCACTGTATCCAAGCAGTCACGTCGGACTGTGTACGTAAGTAGTTAAGCCATTTAAGTATTTACCTTGCTCCTAAGCTAATTCACATATCAGACAGCTGTGCTCTTAACAATTCCTCTTTCACTACATTCTTCAAATGTTTTAATCCATTCAGTTGGTCTGGGTACCACGCATTGTTGGCAAAATCTCCAGTGCCTGAAGGCAGTTGGACTCCTCCAGCTGTACCTGCAGGCGCTGGAAAGTCACTGACAGCACCTCCTGTAAATCCTAGCTCTGCTTCTGCATCTCTACCAGTGATGGGATCATACATTCCAGAAGCGCGACACCTGTCTGGATTACAGCTGCTTCGTGGCATCAGCGAGCCCGCTAACCGCCTGTTCCCTCGGAAGTCCCTACCTGCACCTTATGTGCTGCAGCCTATGTGGCGTGCGCAAAAGACGATGACCCAGGGAGATAATAGAGTCTGTGATGGTGGAAGGTGCAGATGAAAGCAGGGATGGGGAGCAGGGGGGGGCGACAAGGTCGCACAGTGGTTAGCACTGTTGCTTCACAGTGCCGGGTACGATTCCCGGCTTGGGTCACTGTCTGTGCAGAGTCTGCATGTTCTCCCTGTGTCTGCGTGGGTTTCCTCCGGGTGCTCCGGTTTCCTCCCACAAGTCCCGAAAGACGTGCTTGTTAGGTGAATTGGACATTCTGAATTCTCACTCAGTGTTCCCGAACAGGTGCCGGAATGTGGCCACTAGCGGATTTTCACAGTAACTTCATTGCAGTTTTAATGTAAGCCTCCTTGTGAAACTAATAAAGATTATTATTATTATTATTATTAAGTTGGTGTCTTCCTTGAACTGGTGCTCCGGGTGTGTTGGGGATGTGATTGGAGGACAGCGACCCTGGACGGCCTGGCCTGGTCAGAGGATGATCCTGCAAGACAGACGACAAGAGACATGGTGAGATCTGAAGATGGAGTGGTCTGTGGGAGAGGGGTGACTCACTTGCATTGGGATCTCACTTGATTGTCGCATGCCAACCTCCGCTTCCCAGACTGCCCTTTCTTAGGCTTCACCAGCTAACTCCACCCCCCTCCCAGAGGTCTGCACTCGCAGGACTGGGATTCCCCCCTCCAGTTTCCTGGTGCTTTCCACCACAAATTATGGCTGCTTTGTCCTAGGGGACACATAAAGAACAGGGTGAGATGCATGGAGATGGTTTCTACAGGGGGTCCAGGTGGTGGGATGTGTGTGCAAGGCATCTGGCCAAAGAGAACGGAACAGGTATTGGGGTTTGGTGGAGGGTGAAGTGTGGATGGCCTTTAGGGATGTGGGAGGATGATGTGAAGAGTGAGGAACAGGAGAGATGCCGGGGCACAGAGGTGTTGATTCACCCAAGCTGCCCAAAGGAGGTTGTGCATCTTCTTCTTGGACTGAGTTCTAGGGTTCCTGGTGTAGCTGGCAGCACTGACCGCCTCCGCCCCCTCTTCCCAGGCCCTGGCTTACCGTGACCGGCTTCAGTCTCCTGCCCACCCTGGGGAAGTGGGTGTCCCGCTGGAAGTCAGGTTGATCCCTGAGGACAGGGGATTGGGGGAGTGGGGGTGGGTTGGGAGTTGTTCACAGGGAGGGATGTTGAAGCAGAGGGAGCAATCTTAGCCAGGGAAGGGTTTGATCGTGAGGCCGAAACCCACCATGGGGAGGCAACTCTGAGACAGGGAACAGCGCAGCGTCCAGCATTCTGTCCAGCTCGGTCTTCCGGGCCCCAGTGTTGGTTTTCTTGGAGCCATCTTCGGTTGGCATGAGAGTTGATTTTCTTCTTATTTACAGCACAGAAGGAGGCCATTCGGCCCATCGTGTCTGCACCAGCTCCCAAAAAAGCAAACTAGCTAGTCCCATTCCCCAGCCCTATCTTCATAGCCGTCTAAATGAATCACCTTCAAATATATACCCAGCTCTCTTTTGAAACCTCCGATGGAATCCACCTCCACCACTCTCCCAGGCAGCGCATGCCAAACCCCAACAACTCTCTGAGTAAAGAGGTTTCTCCTCATCTCACTCCGAGCTCTCTTGCTGACCATTTTGAAACTGTGACCCCCCTCGTCACTGACATACCAACCAGTGGAAACACAATATCCTTCTTAACCCTGTCAAATTGTTCAGAATGTTGAGTGTGTGGGCAGTGTAGTGCTTATGAACAATTCCAGATTCTCAGGCTCTCTCCAACACCAATTCCTGCCCCACGATTCACGTGGCAAGAGTGCTGGCCCATTGGCATGTCCTGACTCACTTCCCGAAGAGCACCCGCAATGGGATTGGGAACCAAATGGAGAATCGTGCGCGTGATTTAGGGCGATCATGGTGAAGCCTGGCCACAGATTCTTTGCAAGTTGCAGGTAAAGCCATTTCTTCTGTCCATTGAAATTAATTTCGGAGCAAGCACAGCATAAGTCACATTTTGTCATTGAGTTACTCTTCTGTTTGACTCATCCTTTTAAATAAATCTTTTAAAATGGAACATAGAAACAAGTAATCTGGCCCAACCAGTCCATACAAGTAACATTTGTTTTAGCTGTTTGTAAATAATCATTTTGTACCGTCAATAGCTAAAATGTGACACTTTCTAAGAATTGTATATTCTTACACTTACAAATCCCATTTTAATCACAGGTGCATGCTGGAATCTTGTGGAGGTGACCGGGGTCTCGCCCCCTGACTGGAGAACCGGCCACAACTCGTGCTGCCTCTTTTTTTTGGAAAGACCCCTGTATTTTGTTCCACTCAGGCACTTGACAGGACAGCAGTCAGCCTCTTCCCAGAATCACGAACCCCACTGTTGTGTTAAGCTGCTTCGGATAACACAGGCTGCTACTTGATGCATTCTTAACTAAAGTATGCTCCAGACTCTGAAATGAGTTCAACGTGCTTATTGAACGATTAACACAGTTCTCAAATGAATTTGACTCTGCCAATCTAACTGTAGTCTAACTCAGTCTAACTGTACCAGCTTGCTCTAAGCCACGTGCTGGAGTGTGATGATGCTGATCAACCCTGTCTAACTCACTAGATGTCTGTCTGTGGAAAGAGGCATGGTGTGAGTGCCTCATCCCTTTTATAGTGTTTATGTCATGCCCCCTTGTGGTGATGCCACCTCTGAGTGTCTTAACTGCCCATTGGTTGTGTCCTATTCTGAGTGTTCATTGGCTGCATGTTTGCATATCATGACACCCATGGCAGAAGTCATTCCTGCCAAGAGCTGCTGGCCACTCAGAGGCTGGTAGCACCAATTAATGACAATACCACTGTGGAGGCGAACTCTGCTCCTGGTACGACACCCACCCAAAGCTGAGGTTCATCACTGAATCCCAGACCACAGGTGAGTGATGGAGGGCCTGGAGTGGGGGTTTCGGGGGGGGGGGGGGGGGGGGGGGGAGGGGGGGGGTCGTTTGGGTGAGGAGATGGTGTGGGAGGGTGGTCTGCAGTGTGTTGTTCCTCGTGTCTTAATAAAGCTCGCAGTCTCAAATGTGGAGAAGATGCTTTATTGTGGGTTCGTTCAGTTTCCAGAGCTCGACCTAGAACTACCTTCCAGTGCTAACTACCAGCTTTGCTTGCTGTGTCCTGCTTACCAGCCCGCCTGCTGTGAAGAGTCTGTCCTCACTTCCTGTCCTGATCTATTTATATGGCTCTCCCGTGCTCCCTCTAGTGGTCGCTCAGTTGTGTTGCATCTGGTTAACTTGTGATCACCACATCCCCCTTTTTCTCTTAACATATTTTCTGAACATCGTTAAAGAAAATTGTACATCCTGTCCCAGTGTATTTATAGCTCTCCCGCTCGTGTTTGCTCTGTTGTTTTTGTATCTGGTCAATCTACGATCACCACATCCCCCTCTTTCTCATTACATAGTTTCTGTACATCATTAAGGAAAATTATACAAAACAGTAACTTATGATATGCGTATCTATACAAGTGATGATGCTATTACTTTAGTTAACAAAGCCAATGTATTTATATGTCCAAACTTAATAAACACATTTATGAGTCCAAATTTGATGAATTTGTTCAGAGCTTTTTTTTTTTCTTTTTGTTGTTGATGACGTGGTGATATTGATATTGCAAGTCCGCTGTGAATGTTGTTGGTGTTCCTTGTTATCTTAAGTACCCAATGCGTCATCCCGAGGTGTTTGCATGGTCACATCACTGATGTTGACTGGCATGGACTTTTTTTTGTGCTTGTGGTGTTGATTTATTGTCTCATCCGCCTTGGATGCTGGTGTGCTTGCTTGTTCTGGAGCAGACGTGAGTTTGTGCGATTCGTTGTCATCCCATGACATGTTTGTAGTCTTGTTATCGTTTTGCAGTGTGCTGTGGCATCGTCCATCATGTGCCAAATAGTGCCATTGTGTACAAGTCGTTGTTTCATTGCTGTTGTTTCTGTCGTTCCTGTTTTTGTTGTTTCCGTTGCCGTACTTGTCGCTGTTTTTGTCGTTTCCGTCTTTGTTGTTGTCGCTATCTTTGCTCCTGACTTTGTTGTGTTTGTTGCCATTCTTGTTGTTTCTGCCTCTGTCGTTGTCGCTATCTTTGTGCCTGACGTTGTTGTTTGTCTTGTTGCGCTTCATGTTGCTTTTATTCTTGCTGTCGTCGTTCTCGTTTCTGCTGTGCTTCTTGCTATTGTTGTTTGTCTTGTTGCGCTTCATGTTGCTTTTCTTCTTGCTGTTGTCGTTCTCGTTTCTGCTGTGCTTCTTGCTATTGTTGTTGGTCTTGTCGCGCTTCATGTTGTTTTTGTTCTTGCTGTGTTTCTTTTGACTTTTGTTTTTCTTGTTATACTCTATGAGTGTCCCGAGTGGATAATTTGAGTCATTGAGCATTCCGTCTCGCGAGTGGTGCGAATGATCTGATGTTGCATCGGTGCAGGTGACATCAATCAGTTGTGGAGAATTGGATTCCGCATCTTTGCTTTCTTGGTGCTCGTCTTCTCGCGAGTGGTGCGAATGATCTGATGTTGCATCGGTGCAGGTGACATCAATCAGTTGTGGAGAATTGGATTCCGCATCTTTGCTTTCTTGGTGCTCGTCTTCCGGAGTCAAAGTCTTCTTGATTACATTTGACGCAGTGTCTGTGGACTCTCGGCGCTCCTCTTCTGGAGTCCAAATCTGCATGATTTCAGCTGACGTGGTTTCTCTAGACTCTTGGTGCTCCGCTTCTGGAGTTAAAATCTTCATGATTTCTGTTGATGTTATCTCACTGGACTCCAGGTGCTCCTCTTCTGGAGTCAAAATCTGCATGGTTTCTTTTTGTTTGATGTCTCTGGACTCCAGGTGCTCCTCTTCTGGAGTCAGAATCTGCATGGTTTCTTTCGGCATTGTCTCTGTGGACTCCAGGTGCTCCTCTTCTGGAGTCAAAATCTGCATGTTTTCTTTTGGCGTCGTCTCTCTGGACTGTTGGGTGGCCCGACTCTGTGCTTCTGTACAGACAAGCTGAGAACTGTCAGTCTCACTGTGATCCTGTACGTCGAGTGCGAGCACCTTGTCACTGTCTTCGCATACAGTGGGCAGAGGTGCATTGTCTTCTTCTTGTTCCTGTGAGCGTGTTGGACTTTCATAGTCCGCTCTTTCTTCTTGTTCCTGTGAGCGTGTTGGACTTTCATAGTCTGCTTTTTTTTCTTGTTCCTGTGAGCGTGTTGGACTTTCATAGTCCGCTCTTTCTTCTTGTTCCTGTGAGCTTGGTAGACTTTCATAGTCTGCTTGCGGTTGCTCAGGTACAGCGGGTTTACCTTCATGGTCTTGTTCATGCTTGGTGTCCGCCCGGGAGTGTTTGCTTGCATCCCTGTTGGCGTCTTTCATCACTCGCACTGTGGAGCCTGTCATCGCTCGCTCCGTGGAGTCTTCCTGTGCTCTCTGTGTGGCGTCGTCTTCGTCTTGGGTATTGCTGTCATCCAATGTATCAACGAGCTGCCATGGCACCATGGTGTTGGATTCATCCACCATGAGTAGAGTCGTGTTGAGCTTTGCAACGGTGTCGCTGATGCTGTGATCAGCATGTCCAAATAACTCCTCCATGTCTGAGTAGTATTCTTTGAAACCCATTTCATCTTCGTTGGCTTCTTCTACCACGAGTTGATTCGTGTTGAACTTTGCGACCGTGTCGCTGATGCTGTGATAAGCATATCCGACTGACTCAGCTGTGTCTGAGTAGTATTCTCCGAAAACCAAATCATCCTGGTTGGATTCTTCTACCACGAGTTGATTCGTGTTGAACTTTGCGACCGTGTCGCTGATGCTGTGATAAGCATATCCGACTGACTCAGCCATGTCTGAGTAGTATTCTTTGAAAACCAAATCATCTTGGTTGGATTCATCTACCACGAGTTGGTTCGTGTTATGCTTTGCGACCGTGTCGCTGATGCTGTGATAAGCATATCCGACTGACTCAGTCAGGTCTGAGAGGTAATCGTCGAAAAACAAATCATCTTTTGTTGTTTCGGAATTCTTTTTGTTCGCTTCACTGTGTGTGGTGAAGGCAGCTTTTTCCAATGTTTGTGCAAGTTGTTTTTCACTGTTGGTTTAAGTTCAGGCGTTTTTCTGTGTTCTGAGGCAAGAAAATTTGGTTTTACCACTTTAAGTGTCTTGGTTTCAATTTTCGGGCATTTCCCTTTTAAGTGGGCGTGGTCAGGATTCTCAGACGTCATGACGTCACGCGTTGGCATGACTTGCGCATGCGCAAATCGGCTTTCTTGCCTTGTGCGGTTCGGTGTCCATCGCGCATGCGCGGCTTGCGCATGCGCATGACGGTCCGCGACGAAGACTTTTTTTGATTGCGCATGCGCGGCTTGTGCATGCGCATAATGATCGGCGCCGCGATCTTTTGTACACTGCGCATGCGCGACTTCCGGTTCCGGCGCATGCGCGACTTCCGGTTCCGGCGCATGCGCAGACGCGATTTGTAGTTCTTTGCTTACCAGAGACTGCAAAATGTGCTCCGACGCCATTTTATCGCGGATTTCAGCGTTTTCTCTTTCTAAAAGTTGTAAGTTACCTTTTCTTTCCGATCTGGACTGGATTTCAGCATTTTGGCTTTGTGAAAAATTCATGTTATTTCTTCTTTTTGATCTGTACTGTGCATTCGCGATTTCCTGATCTTTTTGTGATTTTTTAAGTCTTGCATCACTCAGTCTCTGTGCAGGTTGGACTGTGAGCATGCCTTGCTGTTCAAATTTCTCACAGTACTCTTCAAATTTGTTTAGTAACGTTTGTAAGCTGTTCCTGTCTTCACCTTTTGAGTGTTTAAATCCATTATACACTTTCCTATTGACAGGCCCTTCGATGAGAATTGCTATTTTAATTTTGTCTGAGGCTTCTGCTACATCATTAGCTATGAGATAAAAATCGAACATTTGTTTAAACCTTTTCCAGACATTTCTTACATTACCAGTCGTGTCCAGCTGAGGTGGGTATCCATGCCACATCCTCGAATTAGCGATGTCTTCCCCAGTCAAATGTCCAGTAGGAGATTTCCATGCCATTTTGTGCTTTCTGTATCTGCAGCTGAGTTGTCCTGTCGTAAGCGTCCTGAAATCACTGCTGGTACCATGTGTTGTTCCTCGTGTCTTAATAAAGCTCGCAGTCTCAAATGTGGAGAAGATGCTTTATTGTGGGTTCGTTCAGTTTCCAGAGCTCGACCTAGAACTACCTTCCAGTGCTAACTACCAGCTTTGCTTGCTGTGTCCTGCTTACCAGCCCGCCTGCTGTGAAGAGTCTGTCCTCACTTCCTGTCCTGATCTATTTATATGGCTCTCCCGTGCTCCCTCTTTGGGGGTTTCGGGGGGGGGGGGGGATCGTTTGGGTGGGGAGATGGTGTGGGAGGGTGGTCTGCAGTAAGGGAAGGAGGGTTCCCTGCCCCTCTGATACCGGTCCTCGATCAGGCAACAAGTGCCATCGAAAGACTGCATGCAAGCCTGGAAAGAGTTTGCTTGCTGTGCTCCTCACATTGCGCCATTTGCCTATTGCGGGGTTAATACCAGTGACAATAAGGCCCTTAAGTTGACATTAACTGGCCACTTAAGGGGTAGAAAATTGTGGCCTCCCCCCATGGCAAGTTTAGTGGTGGGGTGGGGGTGAATGGTGAGAGTAGCAGGTGAGGACACTTCAACATCATTGCCTGATTGATGGACCCAGTATTGGGAAGGGCAACCTGTTGAGAGTCTCATTCCGCCCTTGCTACCTCTCCCATAGCCCCATACTGTGGCTTCCCTCCCACCATCACTCACCTCTGGCCTGGGATCCAGCAATGATCGAGGCCTCAGCTAGGTGGAACCCCGATCCCAAGGACGACTCGCTGCCGACTTATGAAGTGCCTAAGTGGAAGACGATGCAGTGAACCTTCCTCGAAAGAGACCACATGGGGCTCTCATTGGCTCTTAGCCGGTGGCAGAGATCCCTACCACCTTCACAAGATGCCGCCCACAGAATTCAAAGAAATTCCCTCTACCCACTAAAAGCTCAAGTCTGCCCTCTGTTGGCTCTCTGGTTCATTGCTCTTGCCATGTTTCATTGTGACAGGATTTTAACTTACTTGACCTGTTGAGAGTGGAGCCTGAGAATTGGGGCTACTCCGCACGCTGTGCATACCATGTCACCAATGATATCCCTGTCTGGAAGTCTGCCTGCCTGACAGGCTGTACCTCCGGTTAAACAAGCAACCTATTGGAGGCCACAGGCTAAGTAAGCCTGTGGTGAGGGTGGAGAATCAGAACAAAGAACAAAGAAAATGACAGCACAGGAAAAGGGCCTTCAATCCTCCCAGCCTGCGCTGATCCAGATCCTTTATCTAAACCTGTCGCCTATTTTCCAAGGATCTATTTCCCTCTGTTCCCCACCCATTCATATATCTGTCTAGATGCATCTTAAATGATGCTATCGTGCCCACCTCCGCTGGCAAAGCATTCCAGGCACCCACCACCCTCTGCGTAAAAAACTTTCCACGCACATCTCCCTTAAACTTTCCCCTCTCACCTTGAAATCGTGACCCCTTGTAATTGACACCCCCACTCTTGGAAAAAGCTTGTTGCTATTCACCCTGTCCATACCTCTCATAATTTTGTAAACCTCAATCAGGTCCCCCCTCAACCTCCGTCTTTCCAACGAAAACAATCCTAATCTACTCAACCTTTCTTCATAGCTAGCACCCTCCATACCAGGCAACATCCTGGTGAACCTCCACTGCATCCTCTCTAAAGCATCCACATCCTTCTGGTAATGTGGCGACCAGAACTGCACGCAGTATTCCAAATGTGGCCTAACCAAAGTCCTATACAACTGTAACATGACCTGCCGATTCTTGTAATCAATACCCTGTCCGATGAAGGCAAGCATGCTGTATGCCTTCTTGACCAGTCTATCAACCTGCATTGCCTCCTTCAGGGTACAATGGACCTGAACACCCAGATCTCTCTGTACATCAATTTCCCCCAGGACTCTTCCATTGACCATATAGTCCGCTCTTGAATTAGATCTTCCAAAATGCATCACCTCGCATTTGCCTGGATTGAACTCCATCTGCCATTTCTCTGCCCAACTCTCCAATCTATCTATATTTTGCTGTATTCTCTGACAGTCCTCCTCGCTACCTGCAACTCCACCAATCTTAGTATCATCTGCAAACTTCCTAATCAGATCACCTATACCTTCGTCCAGATCATTTATGTATATCACAAACAGCAGTGGTCCGAGCACGGATCCCTGTGGAACACCAGTAGCCACCTTTCTCCATTTTGGAGCACTACCTTCCACCACTACTCTCTGTCTCCTGTTGCCCAGCCAGTTCTTTATCCATCTAGCTAGTATACCCTGAACCCCATGCGACTTCACTTTTTCCATCAACTTGCCATGGGAAACTTTATCAAATGCCTTACTAAAGTCCATGTATATGACATCTGCAACCCTTCCCTCATCAATTAACTTTGTCTCTTCCTCAAATAATTCTATTAGGTTTGGCAGACATGACCTTCCCTGCACAGAACCATGCTGCCTATCACTGATAAGTCTATTTTCTTCCAAATGTGAGTAGATCCTATCCCTCAGTATCTTCTCCAACAGTTTTCCTACCACTGACGTCAAGCTCACAGGTCTATAATTCCCTGGATTATCCCTGCTACCCTTCTTAAACAACGGGACAACATTAGCAATTCTCCAGTCCTCCGGAACCTCACCCGTGTTAACAAAGAGATTGAGAGTATGCTTAAAAATGGGATAATTGAAGTGGGTTGCAGCCAATGGAGCTCACCCATAGTGATGGTACCTAAACCAGATGGTACCTAACGGTTATGTGTGGACTATAGAAAGGTTAATGCAGTTACAAGAACGGACTCTTATCCTATCCCACGTTTGGAGGATTGCATTAAGAAATTGGGACAATCAGCTTTCATTCCCAAACTGGATTTACTTAAAGGTTACTGGCAGGTACCTTTATCCGAAAGGGTGAAGAAGATTTTATCTTTTGTGACTCCAGATGGTATATACCAATTCAAAATTATGCCATTTGGCATGAAAAACGCCCCAGCTACATTTCAACGGTTAACTAACAAAGTCATTTCAGGATTACCCAATTGTGCTGTAAACATCGACAATCTGATCATTTTCAGCCAGACATGGAAAGAACATTTAAAACATCTGATGGAGTTATTTGATCGACTTCAGGAGGCGGGTTTGGTGATAAACCTAGCCAAAAGTGAATTTGGAAAAGCCCGTCACTTTCCTTGGCCATACAATTGGACAGGGTCGAATGGTCCCACGGGATGTGAAAACAAAAGTTATTGAGGAATTTCCAATACCCTCGACACGACAGGAAATAATGCGATTTCCTGGTATGAGTGGATTTTACCGGAAATTTGTACCGAATTTTAGTAGTGTGGTTGCTCCACTGACGGACTTGCTCAAGAAACGTAACAAATTCCAGTGGACAGCAGAGTGTCAACAGACATTTGACGGCCTGAAGGCTGTGTTAACCACTGCTCCTGTGTTAGCCATTGCAAATTATACCAAACCATTCAAAGTGCCTGTTGATGCGAGTGATGTGGGCGTAGGTGCGGTGCTTCTACAAGATGACGACGAAGGGCTAGATCGCCCTATTGATTATTTTTCAAAGAAATTGAATTCTCACCAGAAAAAGTATTCAACGATTGAGAAGGAGACTTTGAGTTTGATGCTGGCTTTGCAACATTTTCACATTTATGTGACCAGCAATCAGTCTGACACCATTATATATATTGATCATAATCCGTTGATGTTTTTGGAGCGATTCTGGAATAACAATGCAAGGCTGTTTCGTTGGAGTTTATTGTTACAGCCATTTCATTTACAAATAGTACATGTGGCAGGATGAAAAAACGTGATAGCCGATGCTTTGTCATGAATGTGATGAACAGAAGCAGGTTCAGTTGGAGGAAGAAGAACAAAAATGGACTATATCTTTATACCTGTTTGCATGTGTTTTTTTTTTAAACTAAAAAGTATAATTATTGTGTGCATTTCTTAAAGGATAGTGAAAAGGTGAAAAATGAAACCATCTTGAAGTTAATGGTTTATTTTTTTTCTGGGGGGAGGTGTCATGTGTGAGTACCTTTAAGAAATGGGTGTGTTAAAAGGGTCTTTTGTCTTCTGGATGTTGTTTGGGAATTTATTAAGATTACTTAGTGTTGTATTCTTTGGGGGGTTGTATTTGAATTGATGGTTGCTAAGATGTTCACTGTATGTTTTAAAAAGGTTAACTTGAGTTCATAGAATAAACATTGTTTTGCTTTAACAAATATTTTTCGATTTCTGCTGCACCACACCTGCAGAGTGGGCCGTGTGCTCCCCATACCACAATCTATTATAAGTTGTGGGTCAGGTGAACTCCATGGTACACTTTGGGGTTCTCTAAACTCTAGCCCATAATAACTGGTGTGTAACTTCCTACCCTTACGTGTCTTAACGCTCCTTCGAGGTGGTCCCCCAGATGGTCCATCAGCCGTGGAGGCGGCCTGCTATGTTTTCCGCCCTATGACCTGGGTCCCCTTCGGCAGCCGTCCTCTGAAGCGATGGGCGGTTTTCCAAGTGGCACAGGTGGTGTGGTGCCAATCTGTTCTGCCCGCTGCCATCAGATGCGCCAGGGACAGGTGGGGGGATTCAGATGACGATGGCGTTTCGGAACTTCCCCAGCGGATGTCACTGGTATCAGCCTCGTAACCCCCTGTTCCCTCAGAGTGCTCGATGGCCCCCTGTCTACTCCTAGGAAGGGGGCGTAGCCTAGGGAGCTTGGATGCGGGCAGCACAGGGAGTTCCCGCAGCCAGTGGCCCATGTTTGCATGTGTGTGTGCGTGAGTATACCTGGCCATGACGGACGGTATGGGTGTTGGCATGTGGTGCAGGGTCGGGTGCGGGGAGCTGCCAGTGGGTGGCATTCAGTCATCCTCTGGGGGTGAGGGATGGGTCATCGGTGTGTGGAACATGGCTGGTGCCGGGGCGCGGTGGTGTTGACTCACCCTGGCTGCCCTGGGGTGGTTGCCAAACCTCACCCAGCCCTGCCTACTGGTCTGCTTGGTGGGGGCCACATTGGGGAGGGGGGTGGGTGAGCAGTGTGGGGTTGGGTGTGTGGGACGGGGGTGGTGCCAGGGGAACGGAGATGGTGACTCACCCAGAGTCCTGAGGAGGTTGTGCAGCTTCTTTCTGTGCTGCTGTCTTGTCCTCAAGGTAGGGCCCACGGCGTGCATGGCCTCTGCCACCTGTGTCCAGCCCCCTTGTCTCAGCTGGCGGCAGCCTCCTTCCTACCCAATGGAACTGGGTGTCCCGCCCTTCCTCCAAAGCATCCAGCAGTATCTCTAGCTCTGAATTGGCTTATCTTGGGGCCACTCTTCGTGGAGCCATCTTTTTGGCTGGAATGGGAGTGTGTGGGGAGTGGATTGATATAAGCAGCTTCAGCTTGTCAGGCTCTCCCATGCCAATCCTGACCCCAGTGAATCCGATGCCGGTGTCAGTTGGTATTGCATCAGCTGCACGTGGTGTGAGTGCTGGATCATTAGCATGTCTTGAATGGCTCAGGGACTGGTGCCCCGAAAGGGTCTGTGAACACTCCCCATTCAGTCCTCATGTGAGCATCTAGGGTGGGATTTTCCGTTCCCCAAATCCGATTTTGTCATCCCTTTTTACAATTCAACCAGGGGCGGGACCTGTTTTCGGAGGCTCCACCCACTCCAAAATGGCGTCATTGGGGAGTACGGCGCACGCTGTTGGGGAAAGCCGTGCCACTAGTCGGTGGAGGGGTTTTGGCGATGGCTGGGGGGCCTGGTGGGGGTAGCGAGGGCAGTCCAGGGGAGCCCTATCTGGCAGGTCTGGACCGCGTGCGGTCACGCCATGTTGTACGGTGTGACCGCTGCAGGTCGTCGCCATGTGCATGCGTATCCACGGACCCGCCAATTCTCCGGCCGTTTATTTTGTGAAGGCTGTGTGTTTTACACAGCACGGCTGCTAGACCCTCACTGGGAGGGTCGGCGCTCGTGTCTCGCCGATTTTTTCAGTGTAGAACTGGACACTTCCTCCAGAAGAATCGGAGAATCCAGCCCCTCGCATCTCAAATAGAGACTCCCATCTTTTACTCCTGCTCAAGTAATTGCCTTCACCCACCTCATTTCCCGTTCCTGGGAGCTTCACTAGATTCCACTCAATGCATCTCTTAGAAGCCAGGTTTGCATGTCAAAGCTAGCACTCGAGTTGTCATGATATGCAAACATGCAGCTAATGAACACATAGAATAGGACATAACCAATGAGCAGTCAGGACACTCAGGGGTGGAATCTCTCTATAAAAGGAATGAGGCACTCACACCCTGCCTCTTTCCAACACCTACAGAGTCAGACAGGGTGTATCCTCAGCATTACACACCAGCATGTGGCTTAGAGCAAGGCTGGTTCAGTTAGACTGAGTTACTACATTTAGATTAGCAGAGAGTTGAACTCATTGAGAACTGTGCTAATAGTTCAATAAAACACATTGAACTCACTTCAAAGTCTGGAGCATCTTTTACTCAAAACTGCATCAAGTGGCAGCTTGTGTTATTCCAAATTACATAACGCAACATGAGTCAGACGCTCCAGCTTCTGATTGGCGGGCCCTTGGGAAGGTAGCACTGAACTGTTGCCAAGAATGGGATGGCAAAATCAGTTTAGGGAAAAATTCTGTTGATATTGAGGAAACAGCTAGATTTGGTGACTAGATTAGGTGAATGATCACTGCTCGATCTTTATACAAGGCTAAATGCAGTTACTGGAACAGGTTGCCTCTACTATATTGACAGTCCAGACCATAATTACAGTGAACAGATGATCCTTATTCACCCCTCCATTTTGTTGCCTGGCCCAGCAAGCTCTGCAACTGGATCCTTGACTTCCTGATCCGTAGACCACATCAGTAAGAATAAACAACAACACCACCTCCACGATTGTCCTGAATACTGGGGCCCTGCATGGCTGTGTACGTAGCCCCTGACTCTATTCCCTATACTCAACAACTGTGTGGTAAAATTTGGCTCCAACTCTAGCTGCATGTTCATCGGGTGGAACCTCTTTCGGTTTGTCTAGAGTGGCCTGTTATCTGCCAGTGCTCGTAGGGCGATAAGCATTCCCTCGATCACTCCCCTGGAGCCGGGGGATCTCGGCGATGGCGGCAAATCCTGCTGCCTGGGCATTCATGATCTGGCAGATATGCCATATGGCCCCCCAGCTCAGCCAGAGTCTTCGAAAGCACGCCTGGTCCATTAGGTCCTTGAATGACAGGCGGTGCCAGTACACACAAGGTTTCATGCAGTGCCTCCTTTGCACCTCCTCCTCCCCCTCCTCAGCCTTTTGGGCTGTTGGCTCATCGAGTGGAACCTCTTTCGGTTTGCGTAGAGTGGTCTGCCATCTGCAGATACTCGTAGGGCAACATGCATCCCCTCGATCACCCCCATCCTCAGCAATTGCCTCCTGTTTCTCTGCGGTGCGCTCTACTGCAGTCCCCCTGCTTTCTCAACACTATCTGTCCCTCTGCATATCTGCAAACTTAGCAACAGTGTCCTCAGTTCCTTCCTCCAGATCGTTAATAAATATTGTGTAAAGTTGTGATCCCAGCACTGACACCTGAGGTACACCACTAGTCACTTGCTGCCATCCTGAAAAAGACCCCTTTATCCACACTCTCTGCCTTCTGCCAGTCAGCCAATCCTCTATCCATGCCAGGATCTCACCCTTAACACCATGGGCTCTTAACCTATTTAACAGCCTCCTATGCGGCACCTTCCAGACCGCAAAGAAAGGGAAGCATTATCATCACGCATGCTTCACGGATCCTCTCTGTTGTGGTGTTTGAAATTCCTCACTTGTAGTATTTTGGGGCAGCACGGTAGCATAGTGGTTAGCATCAATGCTTCACAGCTCCAGGGTCCCAGGTTCGGTTCCCGGCTGGGTCACTGTCTGTGCGGAGTCTGCACGTCCTCCCCGTGTGTGCGTGGGTTTCCTCCGGGTGCTCCGGTTTCCTCCCACAGTCCAAAGATGTGCGGGTTAGGTGGATTGGCCATGCTAAATTGCCCGTAGTGTCCTAAAAAGTAAGGTTAAGGGGGAGTTGTTGGGTTACGGGTATAGGGTGGATACGTGCGTTTGAGTAGGGTGATCATTGCTCGGCACAACATCGAGGGCCGAAGGGCCTGTTCTGTGCTGTACTGTTCTATGTTCTATGTTCTATTCCCAGCTGCATGAAATAACATGAACGGGATTCTCCATTGGCTGATGCGAGAATCGGGAAACGCGATTGGGCGGAGAATCGGTTCTGTTGCCAAAATTGTGGCGGGCGCCGCTTTCACGCCAGCTTTGCTGTCTGGAAATCTAACTAGTCCACTGGTTCTCCTTTGTTCAACTTCCTGGTTATCTCCTCAAAGAACTCTACCAGATTAGTCAGACATGACATCCCCTTGACAAAGTCATTCTGACTCATTCCTATTTTATCATACATTTCTAAGTACATAAGAACATAAGAACTAGGAGCAGGAGTAGGCCATCTGACATTTCGAGCCTGCTCCACCATTCAATGAGATCATGGCTGATCTTTTGTGGACTCAGCTCCACTTTCCGGCCCGAACACCATAACCCTTAATCCCTTTATTCTTCAAAAAACTATCTATCATTATTTTGAAAACATTTAATGAAGGAGCCTCAACTGCTTCACTGGGATGGGAATTCCATAGATTTACAACCCTTTGGGTGAAGAAGTTCCTCCTAAACTCAGTCCTAAATCTACTTCCCCTTATTTTGAGGCTATGCCCCCTAGTTCTGCTTTCACCCGCCAGTGGAAAGAAGCTCCCCGCATCTCTCCTATCTATTCTCTTCATAATTTGATATGTTTCGATAAGATCTCTCCCCCCCCCCCCGCCCCCCACATCCTTCTAAATTCCAACGTGTACAGTCCCAGTCTACTCAACCTCTCCTTGTAATCCAACACCCTCAACTCTGGGATTAACCTAGTGAATCTCCTCTGCACCCCCTTCAGCGCCAGTACGTCCTTTCTCAGGTAAGGAGACCAAATCTGAACACAATACTCTATATGTGGTATTGAACCTGAAACAGTTGCAGCATAACCTCCCTAGTCTTAAACTTCATCCCTCTAGCAATGAAGGACAAAACTCCATTTGACTTCTTAATCACCTGTTGCACCTGTAAACCATCTTTTTGTGACTCATGCACTAGGACACCCAGGTTCCTCTGCACAGCAGCATGATTTAATATTTTATCATTTAAATAATAATCCCTTTTGCTCCGCAATCTCATCTTTAATAATGGACTCTAAAATCTTACAAATGATCAAAGTCAGGCTAACTGGCCTATAATCTCCTGTCTTCTGCCTCCCTCCCTTCTTAAAAGGGTTGTTACATTAGCCATTTTCCAGTCCTTTTGGGACCCTCCCTGTCTCAATGATTCATGAAAGATCACCGCCAATACTTCCATAATGACCTTAGCTATCTCCTTTTGAACCCTGGGGCGTTGTCCATTTGGTCCAGGTTATTTTTCCACCTTTAGATCTTTAAGTTTCCCCAGTACCTTCTCCTTAGTGATGGTCACTACACTTACCTCGGCCCTCTGATTCTCCTGGAGTTCTGATGGTATGCCAATGGCGTTTGTCGTGTAGACTTGAGAAATGAACAGACACTTCCAACATGGATGAAGGTTCAACTCAATTTTATTAACTACTTCTAACTAACTAACACACGATGACTGTGAGTCTTAATGATGCTGACTAAAACTAGAGACCTAGGCCTTGTCCGAACCAGTTGATTCTCTCAGCACGTGGTGTGAGTCTGTGCTGGACTGGATGAGTTCCTGTTACACTCAGAGGCAGCACCCAGAATGAGCGGGAACCGTGGTGCCCTCTGCCTTTATAGTGTGTGTATTCTAACTGGTGATTGGCTGCGGTGTTTGTGCATGTTGATTGGTCCCTGCGTGTGTCCATCAGCGCGTGTCTGCACCATGATACACTGGTGTATCATGACAGCGTTTTTTGTACTTGCGGAGTGGAACACATTGACGCCACTTTCGTGGCACCGGAGGATTGCGATTTGGCGTGAAAGCGGCGCCCGCCACGATTTTGGCGACGGAACCGATTCTCCGCCCAATCGCGTTTCCCGATTCCGGCGTCAGCCAATGCAGAATCCCGTTCATGCTATTTCACGCAGCTAGGAATACTACAAGTGAGGAATTTCAAACACCACAACAGAGAGGATCCGTGAAGCATGCATGATGATAATGCTTCCCTTTCTTTGCTGTCTACTGGATTATGCAATATTAAATCCACAGAACATTATCGGCTTGGACTTGGGAGGAATTCTGTAATTGTTCAGTTCAAAATCTGATGTTAATGAACTTTGCAGGATTAACAGATTGGAAATATGTCCAGATGTTTGATTTGAAATGCACATGGGGCTTGAAGTGCAAAGCTCCTGAATAATATTACCATAGCCTTGTATTCATGGCCAAAATCTCAACAATTATACTTGGGTGCAAAAAAAAATGACTATTACCATTTCCAACTATTCAACTGCAGGTTACCCTCGAGAATAAGCTTTACCTCGATTAGTATATTCATAAAAGAAATGATGGAACTTACATAACAATAATCATTGTACTAACTGTTTTTTAACTTGTATGAGTAGAATGTAATTGATTTTAATGCTTGACAAATTGTGCATGACAAGAAATTGCACATTTTCTCATGCTCATTAAGCTTCAACAAACTGCTCTAATCTTGCAGTCTTAATATTATATTATATATGTAGTCTGACACTGCAGGATTTGCCAATAGAACTTCACATATCAGCTTACAAAACATAGAAATCATAGCACAGAAGGGGACTGTTTGGTCAGTCACGCCAGTACTTGCACTGTCAGTTAGGGCTTTTTACTTCTTCACTTGCCAGCATCTTTAAAGTTTCCTCTAAATCATTTAAATAGGCGGGAAAATCATGGGGAGTCAACTAAGGAAGTGAAAAATCCCAACCATCTCCCCCAAACCCATTTCCGTTCATTTTCCCAGCACAACCTGTACTCTTTACTCTTACACACGTCTTAAATTTCTTTGCAGATGACACCAGAGCATCTGCTTAAATAGTCACTTTTAATAAAACAAAATAACCGATTGTTCACAAAGGATTTTTTTAACTCTTTCTTTTGTTCTCTGACCCGTTAATGTTTATTGTAAAGAAAATGGCTAGCCCTCCCATTGGATCTGTACTGGCTCCTTTTTACCAGCAACCCAACAGTACTTCTACTGCCCTGCCTTCTTCCCACAGCCATGTATCCTTTACTAATTCAAATCTTCATCTCCTCAAAAATTCTAATTCTCTTTGCCTCATCTATTCCCTGTGGAAAACATTCTGTGCTCCAAACATTCTCTTGTTCTCTGAAAATGTCTCCTCACTCTCTTTCTGACAACAGTGCTACAACGCTGGCAGCTACCCGGCAATGTGGAAAGTTGCCCAGGTATGTCACGTTTACAAATTCGTAACAGCCAATTACCACCTCTACTCTTGACCATCAGCAAAGTGCTGGAAAGTATCGTCAACAGTGGTAGTATCAAGTGGCACTTATGTAAGTTCAGTTTGCAGTCCGTCAAGGCCACTCAATGTTCATAACTAGATGCCAAGAATTTTACCAGGACCTTTCAGTGATTGTTTGGTGAATTGATTGGTGAATTTTGAAAGGAGAAAAATGTCATGCATGATTGAGTGGGAAGGTTAAAGGGAAGGGAGGAATATGGGGCCCAAAATCAGGAGAAGCACCGGGGCCATGATCTCTGTCCCTGACCCTGGCAGTGTGCTCCATCAAGATGCACTGCTGCAATTCACCAAGGCTCCTTCGACAGAACCTTCCAAACCTGTGACCTCTACCACCTAAAAGGATAAAGTCAGCAGATGCTTGGGAACACCAGCATCCGTTGAGTTACGCACCTTCCTGATTTGGAAAAATATCACCGTTCCTTCACTGGCAATGGGTCAAAATCCTGGAACCCTCTTTCTAACAGCACTGTGGGGGTACCTACACCACAGGGACTCCAGTGGTTCAAGAAAGCAGCTCACCACCACCTTCTCAAGGGCAATGAGGGATCAGCGCAAAATGCTGGCCTGGCCAGTGATGCCCAAATCTCATAAAAGAATGAGAAAAAGTAAATAGATTACCTCTTAACACTGATTCCCTAAACAGGTGAAATAGGCCTCGATTTTCTGCTCTGTAATGCCGGCAATGTGGACCGCAATCGGGCAGAGAATCAGGCGGTCAGCTGAAATTGAGGTGCGAGCCGGGCGCTGAACTGGCCGCTATGCTCTGACCCCATATTGGACCTATTTTCATTCATTTAGTGGGCCTGGCACCAGGGTCTTCGGGCCCTCATGGTCGGGATCCACTACCGGTATCACCAAACGTGAACCTGATGTGGTGGACTTCACGGTGGGCCAAGAGGGTAACTCCTTAAGGCAGTTTCCCCCAAAGTCCATCTGATGCCCATCCCCCTCTACAATGCACCACCTGCCCACTCCTCCTGTACCAGAGCACCCCCCCATTATCGACTTCCCCGGAGACCCCCTAAAACAGGAGACCCCCCCTCGGATCTCCTAACTGAAGGAGCCCCCCACTGAAACCCCCTAAACAGGGAGACCCCCACAGGGAATCCATACATAGTCTGAACCCCTACAGGGACCACCTAATTAGGGAGAACACCCTAACTAAAGGGACTCCCCATAGACCGCCACTGGAAAGAGAACCCTGTTTGGAAGCTAGAGAGCAGTCCTGACAGGGGCAGAAAAAAGTACAGCTGGAACACTCACCTGGATGAATCACGTGTCCATTCCTGGGAAGAGAACAGCTGTGACCTGTGTTTGAACCCCTCAGATCATTTATCTGGGGGTCAGTGTGGGGGATGGGGCACGTGGAGGGGGGACACCTGGTGGGGGCGTCACTTTAATCGCTGGGTTCCTGTGGGGAGGTTTCCTTTAGTTGGGGGTTTCTACGGGGGTTCCTCTAGTTAGGGGATGTCTGTGGGGGTCCCTCAGTTTAGGGTTCTCCCTTCTAAGGGAGGTCCCAGTGGGGTCTCCCTATTAAGGAGGTCCCTGGAAGGTTCTCCCTATTAAAGAGGTCCCTGGAAGGTTCTCCCTATTAAAGGGGTCCATTCTTGTACCAGCCTCCCCGAACAGGCGACTCGGGGCTTTTCACAGTAATTTCATTTGAAGCCTACTTGTGACAATAAGCGATTTTCATTTCATTTCATTTTCATTTCCTTGGGTCAGGTGTTGGGTCAGGTCATCCTCTACTTGATGGAAGGGGGGCACATTCAGGTAATTCAAGGGCAGGGTGCTGCTTTGCGGTGCTTGGGAGGAGGTGAGGCTGATTTGCAGTGCGGAGGGTTGGTGGTTGGCCGTGGGACTTCATTATCCCATTCGAAATGGCGGCCCGATAGTGGGATTCACTAGGGAACCTCTCGTATTCCTCACCATGCAAAAATGTGCATGGCAAGGGATACGGAATTACTTCCCAATTTTCACCCTTTCTGTTTTGAAGCTTAAAAATAGATTAGATCAACAATTATTTGGCAATGATTGATTAAAATCCTTTTATTGGATGATTGTACAATCCAAATATATTTAACATCAGCTGTAAGTAGCAGAACTCCTAATTTAGTTTAATGAAGTACATTTCATCAGGCCCTTGCAAGAGGCATAAAATCAATGCATGGGTTACACTCTCTTCGAATTACAAGTACATTATTTAAAAGTATGTTATTCCAATAATATCGATATGGGACTGGACCAAACTAAATTAGCTGAAACATCAGCCAGTAATTGCTGGAGGAATATTAACTAAAGAGTACTTAAGGGATGGAATTCTCCCAATCTGTCTGCAGCTGGTTTGGTGGCAGGTTTGATGTCCGAAACCCGCCGGTGTAAAATCCCATTGCAATTCTCCCAATGGCGGGTGGTGCAAACACCATTTACATTAATTTGCATCTCATGGATGCTCATTAAAATGGCTGTCCATAGGCATCCCATCAGGCCTTTCAAACTTGTGTCAAGGCAGCGGAAAATTGAGTCGGTGTCAAACCCAATTACTAATCAGTGACATGCACAAGGGGGTCCTTAATTCACCAGAGACTTTGAGGTGAATGCAACAACTTCCTACCACAGTGTTGTGCTGTTCCTGATGTGCTGGTCACCACTCTGCTGGGGCAGGCGGGTTCTTGCCCTCCAGATCCATGCCACGCTGGTCTTCATGGACAGAACTGTGCTGCTGGATCTATGGACTCTCCTGAGTCACTGAATCAGCACAGTAAGAAGTCTTACAACACCAGGTTAAAGTCCAACATGTTTGTTTCAAACACTAGCTTCCGGAGCACTGCTCCTTCCTCAGGTGAATGAAGAGGTATGTTCCAGAAACATATATATAGACAAATTCAAAGATGCCAGCCAATGCTTAGAATGCGAGCATTTGCAGGTGATTAAGTCTTTACAGATCCAGAGATAGGGGTAACCCCAGGTTAAAGAGGTGTGAATTGTCTCAAGCCAGGACAGTTGGTAGGATTTTGCAAGCCCAGGCCTTTTGGTGGGGGGTGAATGTAATGTGACATGAATCCCAGGTCCTGGTTGAGGCCGCACAATTATAGCCAAGTTCCGCACACATGAGTGCGGCCTCAACCGAGGGGTGGGGGGGGGGGAGGGGGGGGGGGGGGGGCAATGTGAAAGGACGGTTGTGCAAGAGGGGCTAGGGAAAGGGTGAAGGCTCATCATGGCATGCAGAGAGGCAAGGAAGTGGATGAAGAGGATGGACATTGGAAGACAGGAGGAAGATCGAGGGGACAGAAGCTGAACTCTAACAAGTTCACAAAAAAGGGGGTTAAAGAGATAGCACATTGTTCACTGGAAGGAGATGGATGAAGACTCCAGATATGGTGGGTAGAAGTCCAAGTGAGGCACAGACACCTCACAGTTCATGGGCCTGTGGGGGGCGGGTGACCGGGGGGGGGGGGGGGGGGGGGAGGTAGTTGAAGCGAGGAACAGACATTTTCTTAAGGCCGCTAGCCTTTTCGAACTTGGTTGTTGATATCATGCAGAAGATATCTTCACCTGTCTGGTGAAGACAGGCGGGCTGGAGAGAGTGATACGAGTGTGCTGGACTGGTATTTAAATATGATGCCGGGTCTTTCAAATCCATCCTCTGAGAGCGGGCATACCAGCTGCCAGTCCGTCAGGAAAGTCAGAGGGAACTGGCTTGTGCATAATTAATGAAGTTCCAGTTGCAGAGTTTGGCAGGGAATGCCGCTATATTTTTTTTCGGTGGGAGAGGTGCTGTCTGGGCTGCCCGCCACCACATTTAGTCTGAAAAAGGGTGAATTTTACCCCTGGCAGTTAAGCAAGTGAGCTATGAAATTCAACACTTTTTCTTCCTGCCACTTCTAGTAGATTCTTAATCTTCTATAACTTGCAGCTGTATTAGAATTTAAAGCTGTTGCATTGGCTGATTAATAGCTCTAACCTGATTCCCCACAGATTGGGCAATGTTTGACTAATGGAAGTAACTAGAGCACAGGAGTGTAGTGGTTATGAGCTGGGCACAGTCCACAGACTTGGATAAATAATTATTAACTGAATGCGTTCATCAATGCCCTTCAGAGAAAGAAACCTCCATATAGTTCAAGTCCGACCGATATGCGACTCCAATCCCACGCCAGCATATTGTGGGCATAACCTACTTGACCTTGTCCTTCATAATCTACTTGTCTCAGATGATTCTGTCCACAATAACTGTGTTAATAATGATCCCCTTGCGCTGCTGAAGTAGTTAGTGAGTCATTTAGCTAGCTTTAACCGTGTGCAGATTGGTAAGTGTTTGACATCAGGTATGAAAAGTCTGTTTCACTGCACCGTGGTTGGTTCTTGTGGATTAGATCATGCAAAAATAGAAGGATCAAGTAGGGTAGACCACAAGAACTTTCCGAACAAGGAAAGCTCAGCAGTACTGCACAAAGCAAGGGAATTAACTCTTCACAATAAAGAGGAGCTAAAGGGAATCTGGAATGTTTTTGCAATGGACAAAAGCACCGAGGTAAGGTAACACATCACAATCGCAAATTGCTGTGCCACATTTGCACATGAAATTGCCCATTCACAAAGCATGGCGGAACCTGCCATGTGTGTAAGCCCATTCCACTGCTGCACTCCTGCCTATTGATGAAGCTCTCCAACATATGAAACCCTTGTTAAACCAAACGTTAGGAGCAGTAATGAGGATTATTTTTGAGTAAAACACCGATCCAAGATATAGCATGAACTCTCAATTTTTTTTCTGAAGCAACTGGGGGAAAAGAGAATCATATTATCTACTTAAATCACTGAAATATATAATGAACAAATATAGGAGGGACATTGAACATCGATATATCTGAAGACAATGGGAAGAATAGTCAGGAATGCCTTGGAGTGTGTCTTTATATTTCATAGTAAGACGTCTTACAACACCAGGTTAAAGTCCAACAGGTTTGTTTCAAACACTAGCTTTCAGAGCACTGCTCCTTCCTCAGGTGAATGAAGAGGAATGTTCCAGAAATATATATTTAGACAACGTCAATGATGCAAGGCAATGCTTTGAATGCAAGCATTTGCAGGAAATTAAGTCTTTACAGATACATTTTTAAAAATGTAAACACTCTTTATTTTGAAGAAACCTTTGGCAATATTGATTATTGTTTCAATGGTTCCTTGTTAAGAAAGGTTTATTATCAATAGCTCCATTGGCTTCAGTTATCCATCGTTTACCTTTGAAATGTTCTGTCAACAGCCACTTTGATCTGGCTGGCCTGGTTTCCCATGACAGTTCACATTCCGCCCTGATCATCTCCAGTCTCTCACGTCTTGATGTCTCAGTAAGATAGTTCCAACTGTCTTCTTGTGCCTTAAATCTTCTGATTCCAGCTGAATTCATGGTTGTTCCCAAAGATATCAGTCCAGTTGATGCGATGTGCTCACCACCTTTCACTCTTTTGGCTGTATCTTTGTTGCCTTCAATACCAGTAGACCATTCTCTTGGTGTTTTCCAAACTAACTGTGGCTTAGTTCGTCCCTGTTTCAGGATCTTCACTTGGAACTAATTTGGCTCTTTACTATCCTGGCATCCTTCATCCAGATTGGTATAATTCTGATCTACTTAATGAAAATAAAATAAAAACGACATGGGTACTGGGCCTTATTTCCCCTCAGGATGTCTCAAAGTCTTTCTCAGCCAATATAGTGCGCCTTGAACTTTTAAAAATCTCCTCTTGATTACAGCTCATTTGTGGTGATGACATGAAGAGGGCGGCTAAACAGGTTTATTTTAACTCAAAAGGTAAACGCAAACTCAAAAGGGGTTGGTTTAGCACACTGGGCTAAATAGCTGGCTTTTAAAGCAGACAAAGGCAGGCAGCAGCACGGTTCAATTCCCGCACCAGCCTCCCCGAACAGGTGCCAGAATGTGGCGACTAGGGGCTTTTCACAGAAACTTCATTTGAAGCCTACTTGTGACAATAAGCGATTTTCATTTTCATTTCATTTCAAAGCCTCTATCACAACAGACAACACTGATATCTCAATCCGGGAGTCCCGGTCTGGATGTGGGAGAGGCAGTTAAAGGGCTCACTAATAAATCCTAGCTGTGTGGGCCTCTGCCCCCCTCCCACCATGGGAACTTGAGCTCTATGCACCCCATGGGGAGATCGATTAGTGATCCCCGTGGTCCTTGTGAGCGTTATCACATTGTAAGTTATGGCAACTCTCCATCCGTGCCAGTTAGGGCAACATTGCTACAGAAATAGCAAGTTTACAGACATTTTAAAATATGAAAGCTTTCCCGCAAAAAGCCTGCAACAAAATGGCTGGAAGCAGCCAGACAGAGATATACACATCGCAAAATCATCCCAGAGAAGAACAAAGGGGACAATGGGCCAGGTCAGGGCAATTGCAAAATTATGCCAGGAATGTGGATGGCTCAGAGTGAGCTGAGGAAGTGAATGACTATGGAAATGAGTTTCTGCCCAAACCAGACAGAAACCTATTCCACTAATGACAAACTAATTCAAACTGTCCCAGTATCTCCTAAGAGCCATATGTGAGCAATCAGGCAAACTCCGGTGACGTCATCAATTATTGTGAAGAAACTGATCAGGTTAACTTCTTCCTGAGAGTGATTAGCGTGCCTTTTGTCTTTGAATTCGTTCAGAGGAGGAGCCAGCCAGCTCCATTGAAACGTGTACTGTAGCCACCTGGGTTGGCCACTTCCTCACACAAAATGATAACGCAAAGGTTACAGGGAAAAATGGACATTGGAGGGCAGCACGGTGGCCTAGTGGTTAGCACAACTGCCTCACGGCGCTGAGGTCCCAGGTTCGATCCCGGCTCTGGGTCACTGTCCGTGTGGAGTTTGCACATTCTCCCCGTGTTTGTGTGGGTTTCGCCCCCACAACCCAAAAATGTGCAGAGTAGGTGGATTGGCCACGCTAAATTGCCCCTTAATTGGAAAAAATAATTGGGTAATCTAAATTTTACAAAAAAAATGTTTTAATGGACATTGGCAAAGAAACAAGCAGTTTGCAGAATCCCCTGTATTCTAGCTGCTACAGAAACAAGACAGAATTGTAACTAACGAGCTGCGCATATTAAGTGAGCGATTCACGGTGATTCCCAGGCACAATGGACACAACAGTTAACTGCAATCGCTACATTCTATGGAAGGTCAGACATCCCGGCGCCAGTGGAGTCTGAGACAAAGGACACCAATAAGGTGGAAGGAACCGCCTGGTGATCGAGGAACAGCCCCGTTATTGGGGAAATTCAAAACAATCGATTAGGAAGAGACCCAATCAATTGCAGGTTTAGAGAGGGTCCGCCCAGAAGGACGCGAAGACCCTGGGACCTATAAAAGTCAGGCCCCAGGACTGATTCTTTCTTCATGACCAGCCGGCCCTCCCAGCAGAACACCTTTGCAGCAGAAGACCTTGAGAAGGAGAGGCCTGGTCAGCAGCCGCCATCAAGTAAGTGTCATACAACGCACGCTACGAGAGTAGACACTCCTGACCCCTTTAGTCCACTCCAACTGGAAGCCTGCGGATCCAGGACAAAGCAAGAGGCCATTGTTCCCTGATCCGGCAGTTCCCTTATTCCAGATAAGTATTGGCCTGTTAGTGGTAGGAATTTAGTTTTATATGCATAAGTAGTAGATAATTGTATTATAATAAACGTGTCTTGTTTGAACTTACTAACTGGTGTATTGAGTTATTGGTCTGAACTTGAACTTGAATCTTGTGGCGGTATCATAAGGATACCTGGTGACTCTAGAGCTAAGGAATAAAACAGAGCCAAATTGAGTGTAAAGCACACTCACCCAGAACAATCAACAACACTTAAAGATACAGGACACAGACAAGTGAGGAAGCGATCTTGGGTTTGTTACTCAGAATTTCCGATTGAGAACTTTTGCACAGAAATTTGGGCTGGAGGAGATTTGAAGACCAAGAAGACGAAACTCTAAAAACCTACAAAGGGACCACCACAAGGTAGAACTAGGGGCTCAACAGGAGAAGCAAGTCTCCATGAACCAGACGTAATGACCTCGGACCCAAGAAGCCAGAAGGGAGCCTGAAGATTTTCTGTGTTTTTAATCAGACCCATCAGCGAGGAAGTGGGGAGTATATTTTGTCAGCTTACAGAATCCCCTAATTAGGCTAGGCTTGTTGAGGAGGGGTGGTAAGAGACGGTAAATATAACCTCCTGTAAAACTGTTTAAAGTAAGGATATTTTGTGTACCGTTTGTCATAGTTCTCATAGACATAATTGCAAGTGTGTGTGTGTAGATTTCAATTTGGGTTGTGGATTTCATAAACTAGACTTCCTTTTTCTTGAATAAATTACTTAATTTTAATTCACCTTGGTTGTGGTCTCGCCTGTTCTCTTATCGCTCGCCCTGGCCAAGTCACACTCAAGTGCCAGGACATAATTCCGCAGTCGAGAATCTTTGAGGGGGTCTGTGTGCCTCGAAACGCTTACCCAGGAGGAACCAACTGGTTAGGGATAAACAGGGATTCCTCCTTCTCTCTCTCTTGTGAAGCAGCCCTAGTGAGGCACTTACAGGGTGGTAGTTTTTGCCAACGACAAGAGAAAGAGTCACACAGGTGTAGGAGGCGGTCAGGGTAGCTGGTGTGGCATAAGGACAGGGTCACCGGTCAGGTATAAACAGTGAGCCTTGCTCACTCTCCCTTGCAAAGCGCTCCCAGTGTGACGCTACCAGCTCTTTGATTTCAAAGCCTGCAGGGGAGAGACACCCACAGCTTTCTGTGACACCCAATTCCAGCCTGTTGTGGGGTAAAGAGAACACCCTGCTATACATCAATGTAACAAAAATATCAGCCAATGTGCACACAGTAAAGTTGCACAAGTAGCAATGAGATAATGACAAGAGAATCTGTTTTAATAATGTTGGTTGAGGGATGATTATTAGCCAATATATCAGCGGAAACTCTCCTGCTCTTCTTGAATTGTGCCATGGGGAGTTTTGCGCTCACTTGAGAGGGCAGATGGCTCTTGATTTAATGTCTTACCTGAAAGACAGACACTTTTGACAGTGCAACATTCCCTCAGTTCTGCACTGGAACATTAGTCCATGTTTTACATTCAAATCTTTTGGAGTGGAACTTAAGCCCATGACTCAAAGGCAAGAATGTTGCCCCAAAGCCACAACTAATGCCATGCAACAAATGCAACATGATGCAAATTCAGTACACAGTTATAATTTTGCTGATTTTCTCTGAGCCACGTTGTAAGGTATCCCTCACTTATTGATTCAAGAATCAGAAATACATTAATACCCAAATGTCTATTGAATATAAACTATAGTTTGGGCATGTACTCTATTGTATCTATTCTGTACTCGATAAGGGAATCGTTCCAAGGTATCATTGGCTATGGAAACACTGGATACCACTTATCTCTTATTCATGTCAAGAGGGCTAGAATACAAGAGCAGGGATGTACTCCTGAGGCTGTAGAAGGCTCTAATCAGACCCCATTTGGAGTACTGCAATCAGTTTGCGGTCCCATATCTAAGGAAGGATGTGCTGGGAGGTTCAGAGGACATTCACAAGAATGATCCCTGGAATGAAGAGCTTGTCATGTGAGGAACAGTTGAGGACTCTGTGGTGGTATGAATGTGAGCACTGCCATTGGTGCATAGCATTGGTTCCCCATCGGCTCTGGCTGGTCATGTGCCTCTCGTCCGATTGGCTGGGACTAGTCATGTGGCTGCTCACCAATTGGTCGAGAGGCAAGTAGACCCTGCCTCCGAGGTGTGGTATAAGTATCCAGTTTCCCCGGCGGTCGGCCTTTCTCTGTAGTCGCCCACTGGGCTAACAACTAGCTGATTAAAGCCACAGTTTGGATCTTCATCGTGTCTCGAGTCCAATTGATGGTACATCAGACTCTGGGCCTGTACTTGATGGAGTTTAGAAGGATAAGGGAGACCTTATTAAAACATACAGGCTACTGAGAGGCCTCGATAGAGTGGACATGGAGAGGATGTTTCCACTAATAGGAAAAACTAGAACCCAAGGGCACAATCTCAGACTGAAGGGACAATCCTTTAAAACAGAGATGAGGAGGAATTTCTTCAGCCAGAGGGTGGTGAATCTGTGGAACTGTTTGCTGTATAAGGCTGTGGACGTCAAATCACTGAGTGTCTTCCAGACAGAGATAGATAGATTCTTGATTGAAAAGGGGATCAGGGGTCATAGGAGAAGGCAGGAGAATGGGGATGAGAAACATTTCAGCCATGATTGAATTTTTTTTTTCATTTCATGGCGGGCAGGCTCAATGGACTGAATGGCCTAATTCTTCCGGTCTTATGGTCTTATGTCCATGGAACATTAATTGACCCTTCCCTTGTCTGAACTATGTGACATTTGATTGCCATAAAATGGAAGAAGAATGCAGACTCCACAGAAAGTATTATTGTTTCATGGGGGAAGGCACATAAATAGAATAACAGGACTTCTGATTTAGGCTTGCACAGAATTGTTGTCAGCTGGACAGAACATAAAATAATAATTGTATCCACATTAGGAGGCGATCAGTTGAGTAAATTGTAGCCACCTCCATTGTTACTGCTGAATGCTGAAGTATATTCAAGTGGGTAGATAAAATATTTGAAAACAAGGTAGCTGATGTCTGCACTTTTGCCTACTGCCGTCTGAATTTGTGACATAAGAGTTGATGATGGTTAAACTTCAATACCATTGGTGTCGATAATTAATTGTTTGAAGGCAAACAAAAATGGAGAGAGTAGGGTAAGTGTCAGAAATTGTGCGTGAGGTACTACAGCTTAAAGGGGAAACTAGAAAGAGATACAAACCAGAAAAGAGGATGTAAAAAATATGAGTAAAATATTAGAGTAGTATTAGTGTGGTTCAAATAAATGATTTTTATACAAATGGACAGAGCACGTGGATCAAATTGAGTGAATTATAGATGCAAAATCTGCTTGGAGGGTACGATATGGTAGCCATTGTTGAGGTATGGATGCAAGATGGTAAGGAATAGGAAGTATGGTTCACAGGGAAGATAGAGAAAATGGCGGGGTGGGGTGGGGGAAGGAGGAGAAACTGTGTTGGCTAAAGATGAAATTAATTCAAGGATAAGAGTAGATATAATGAAAGATATGTTGGCACTGGAGATTTTATGGGAAGAATTAAAAAGGATAAAAAGATGTTAAACTGTAGTGAGAGTGATGTATTCATCCACCAGTAGTAGGTGGTCAGCGGTAGATTGTATCAATGCAGAGATAAGACAAGCATGTTGCAAAGAAAAAGCGGTTTTAGTAGAGCTTTTAAGTTTTCATATAGATTGGGATAAGCAGGCTAACACATGTAAGAGTGGCAGTGAATTTATTGAGTATATCCACGATAGTTTTCTGAAATGATATGCCCTAAAATCAACAAATTAGATTTAATAGGATAATGATGCAGATTCAGTTAACAGCCTAACAGTGCATGGAGATTTATCTAATGCCGGTCATGATAGGATTGAGAAAAACACATGGTCGAAAGGGAGAAATGGAAATCAGTTACTAAAGGCTGGAGTTTTAAAAGGATCAGAGCCTGGATCGGAGGTGGGCAGGTCCAAAATATGGCACCCCAAAAATTCTGATCTTGACCCTGAGCCATTTTGATTGAGGGTAACTTGGAGTCACAGCAGGCAGAAAATCAAGGCCAATTAGTTTTAATTGCAGTGCCTATTAAAGCCCCTTTCTGCACCTACTGACCAACATAGTGGGCTCAGGGAGTGGGGGGCCAATGAATCAAGTGAGAGATCAACTCCCTCTGGATCCATAACAGCTACCAGGCCACAGTTGTAGAAGCTGGCTGTTCCCTGGAGGATCATGGCCAAACAGCTGTAGCCTTTTGAAACATAACACTAATTTGCCTTCATTTGTCCCTTTCATTCTCCATGATCAGGTTGACCGTCCCCAACATGACCAGTAGGGTTGCTGATCACTGAATGCTGGAGAATCTCCCATTGGCCCTCCAGTGCTCGGAGCCCGACTGCCATCACTGATTGGATGGTGAACTTGCTCCCTGGCTTTTTGGCGAAAGCATTGAAGATTAAGGTAAGTGTGTATGAAGACTGTCATAAGAGGCCGAGTGGCTATTCGGGCAAATGTATAACTAGAGTTTTAAACTAAATAGTGGGGGTTAGGGATTAAGTTTGGAAAGATTTGAGAAATTAAATGGGGAAGGCAATGGAAGAGGGAAATGGCAATCAGAGTGTGGCCGGAAGGGGCAGAGTGTATAAGCCTACAAGTACATCAACAGATAAGGCTAAAGATTACAAAATATAGTAAAAAGAAATGATGTAGCATTTGTAACAAAACAGATGAACAGACAGTGTAAATAAGAACAATTTTGCATGATCTGATTGTCATCTTACAGCTATGTCTCTGAATGGCTAAGACTAAGACTATCTAAGTATACATGACATTCAGGAAGAACAGGAAGCTAAGAAAAAGTGGAGGGGTAGCTCTGTTAATTAAGGTGGACGTTGGTACAAAGGAGAGAGATGGCTCAGTTCTGGAGTTCAGGATGCAGGATCAGTTTGGGTAGAGATAAGAAATAGTGAAGTTAAGAGGTCACTTGTGAACAAAGAAAATTACAGCACAGGAACAGGCCCTTCAGCCCTCCCAGCCTGCGCCGATCCAGATCCTTTATCTAAACCTGTCTCCTATTTTCCAAGGTCTAAAAAGAACAAAGTGTGAAATAATGTGGGAATGGTATATCGCAGCCTAACGGTAACCACACCCTAGGATGGGGTGGGGTATGTAGGAAAGAATAATGGAGCTTGTAAGAAAGATATGGTGACAATCATGGGTGATTTTAATCTACATACAGATTGGAAAAAGCAGATTGGCAAAGGTAGCCTACATGATGAATTAATTGTGTGTTTTCAGGACTGTTTCTTAGAGCAGCACATTTCAGTGCCAACTAGACAGATGATCTGGTATGTGCGATGAGTCAGTTTTAATTAATGATCTTATAGTGAAGACACCCCTAGGTAGCCGAGATCATTATATGATTGAATTTTACATTTGGTTTGAGCGTGAGAGGAGTGGATCTTAGACTAATGTTTTAAACTTAAATAAGGGCAATGATGAGCGCATGAAGACAGCTGATTAAATTGAACTAGGAAATTAGGTTACGGGATGGGTCAGTTGAGTTACAGTCAAATTGAAAGAAAAAAACATACAATTCCGCAAAGGTGAGTGTCAGGCCAGAAAAGTGGACAGAATATAAAAACAGCAAAGAAAGATTAATAAGTGGGGGTTGGGGAGAAAGAGTATGAGAGAAAGCTAGCTAGAAATATAAAACCAGATAATAAGGGTTTCTGCAGGTATTTAAAAAGGAAATGAGGAAGCAAAGTGAGCATTGGTCCTCCAGTGTTTAAGAATAGGCAATTAATAATGGAAAATAAGGATACAAATAATATCCCAGAAATGATTATAAATCAGGAGATGAAAGGGAGGAAAGAGCTTAAAACAATTACAATCACCAGGGAAAGGGTATTAAGAAAATTATTTTAATTAAAAGCTGACATGTTCCCAGGCTCTGATGGGCTTTCTCCTAGAATTTTAAAAGAAATGTCTGCTGAAATAGTAGATGCGGTGGTTTCAATTTTCCTAAATTCCCTAGATGCTGGAAAGGCCCCATCAGATTGGGAAATAACAGGTGTGACTCCTATATTCAAGAAAGGAGAGAGAGAGATGGAGTATAATGTGGGAAAATGTGCAGGAAGACTAGAAAAACAGTAGATTATTTAAATGGAGGGAAGTTGTAGAATTCTTGAGGCAACTTTATAGGGTGATGGATACTGAAAGGCTGTTTCCCCTTGTGGAAGGGACTAGAACTAGAGGACACAGAAATAAGGGGCAGGATTCTCTGGTCGCCGCCGCTGAAATCGAGTTCGGCGATTAGCCGGAGAATCTCCATTTGCGCTGAAATCGAGGCGCTGCCACTTTTCCGGTGCTCCGCCCCCTCAAAAAAGGAGTACTCGAAATTGCCAGCGTGCTCATGCATGGCCACGGACCCTGCAATTGTCCGGTCGTATCCGCAGGTAAAACCATGCTGCATGGCTGCTATCCCCCCCACCAGACAGAGGATCGGCGCAGCTTTTGCGCTGTTTTTTCTGGCTTAAAATACCACTGTTCCCATGCCGACGTCAGCACTTAGTCTGCAAATCAGAGAATCCAGCTCCCAGGGTTCCCATTCAAGATGCATTTGAGAGGAAATGTTTCCTCTGAGGATCCCGAGTCTTTGGAACTCTCTTCCCTGGAGAGCGGTGAAGGCAGGTTTATTGATCATTTTTAACGGTAGAGGTAGATATATTCTGGACCAGCAGTGGAGTAGGCGGAATGTGGAGCTGTGTCCTCAGTCAGATCAGCTGTGATCATACTGGATGGTGGGGAAAGCTTCTAGTTTGTATTTTGTTCAGAACCAGTCCCCCATTTCTGTTTCCCGATTCTGAATTGAAAATCCAGATTAAAGTTTCTCTTTTCAGGTAAGGCATGAGACAGAGACTGTCCAAAGTCAACTGCAAAAATCCATTAATGGGTAGTGTGACAGAGGTTTGGTGGGAATTGTTAAAAAAAGTATGTAAACTTATATAAAACCAGTTCATATCCCTGGAGTCCTACTTGCCAAAGGACCCTGGACCACTAAAGATGTAAGAGACAACATAAAATAGATATAAAAAAAACATTCAACAATACAAAAAAAGGACATCTGGCAAATGGGAAAAGATACGAAGAACAGCAAAGGGAGATATATACCAGAGAGAAAGAGCTACAGACAGGAAACATTAAAAGACACTTGCAAGTGACATCCAAATCAACACAAAAAGTCTTTGCAATTACACTTGGAAAGAAATAATGATGACATTTTCAATGAGAGTAAGCAAATCGCAGACATGCTGAGTAATTACTTTGCCCCAGTATTTACAGCCGAGGAAGAGATCAACATGCTGGACATCCCAAGGAAATTAGTAATGAATCAGGGGAAAGGACTCACCAAAATGACGTTAAGTAAAACAAACGTAATCTCCCAAAGTTCTCTCGATTCAGAAACCATTACTTTGGAGTGGAAATTATCACATCACTTCGCTATTATGAAATGAAAATCGCTTATTGTCACGAGTAGGCTGCAATGAAGTTACTGTGAAAAGCCCCTAGTCGCCACATTCCGGCGCCTGTCCGGGGAGGCTGGTACAGGAATCGAACCGTGCTGCTGGCCTGCTTAGTCTGCTTTAAAAGCCAGCGATTTAGCCGAGTGATCTAAACCATCACCTTTTAAAGAAAGGTGATGGGGGAAACCAGGGAATTATAGACCTGTTAGCCTAATATCTGTTGTCAGGAAATTAATAACATCTATAATTAAGGCTAAGGTGACTAAAAGCCTTGAAAATCTTCAGCTGTTCAGAGAGAACCAGCATGGATTTGTAAAGGGTAGGCCATGTCTGACAAATCTAATAGAATATGTTTGAGGCTAATAGAATGTGACTAAAGTAGTGGACAGGGAAATATCTATATATGTCATTTAATTTGTTGTGTTCCAGTTAGGGACCCTTAACATTTAAAAATAAATTAGGATACGTAATTTTAACTAATAGAACAATGCTGCAAGAGTTCACATTTATATGCAATAAAGTTGGTTTCTTAAAATTAAACAAAGCAAATCTGATTAAGTTAATAATAATCACATGTCATGCATTCGGGTTTCCCTCTAAAATGCATCAATCTAAAAGTTATTGATTTCTGTATGGATCCCCTATAGATATGCAGGAGTCCTCCGGAGAATTTTCTTCGGACCAACTATTCTCAGAGGTAAAACTTTAATTCTCCTTCTCTTGACTGTGGAGGCCTCAGTCTCCTTTTCTGGTTACTTTTCCAATAGATCCAAGCTAATTTGCTTGTTACTTTCTTTTGCAATAAATAGATACCTAAATCTACTTCCCCTTATTTTGGGGCTATGCCCCCTAGTTATGCTTTCACCCGCCAGTGGAAACAACCTGCCCGCATCTATCCTATCTATTCCCTTCATAATTTTGTACGTTTGGAAAAGATCCCCCCCCGGTATCCTTCTAAATTCCAAATCTCAAAATGATGATGATAAAGTAAAATAAATGGGAAATAAGGAAATCAAAAGGAAGAATAGCGAGAAATAAACATTCCATCGGGTGGACCCACCATTTGTAGTTAACAAATAAAAGTAGCATCAAACTTCAAGAGAAAGCACATAATTGTGCAAAGACGTGTGGCAGGTCAGAAGACTGGAAATGATATAGAGAACAACAAATAATTACAAAAATATTAATAAGGAAGAAAAATTTAGCATAGGAGTGAAAGCTAGCTATAAATATAAAGACAGTAAGTCGGTGAGAGTTTCTACAGGTACTTAAAAAAGAAGAGTTAATGTCAGCAATGGTACCATAGAATGTGAACCTGGGGAATTAATGCTGGAAAAGGAGATGGCAGATGAATGGAACAGGTATTTTGCTTTGGTTTTCACTATAGAGGATTCAAGAAACATACCCAAAATAGCTCTAAAATCAGGAACTGGAAAGGAGGAACTCAGAAACATTGCATTCACCAGAGACTTAGCAAATTGTTTGAGCTGCAGGCCGAAAATTCCTCAGGTCCTGGTGGTCTTCATCCCATCATCTTAAATTAAGTGGCCAGTGAGATAAGTGATGTTTTTCAACTTCCTCACTTCCTCTGATCCACTTAAAGGTATATTCCTATTAAATATCCAAGGATCATAAGAACATAAGAACTAGGAGCATGAGTTGGCCATCTGGCCCCTCGAGCCTGCTCCGCCATTCAATGAGATCATGGCTGATCTTTTGTGGACTCAGCTCCACTTTCCTGCCCGAACACCATGGGCGAGATTCTCCCATATGGGGAGAAATCGTAAGGCTGGCGTCAAATCCAGGCGGGTTTGACGCCAGCCCCCCCTTCCCGACCGGGAACCGATTCTGGTCCCCGGTCGGGGCTAGCAGCCCGACGCTGTAAACTCCGGCATCACGGACTTAACGAATTTCGTTAAGCCCGCTTGCCAGAGTTAGCGCCGGCTGACGCGTCATATGACGTCAGCCGCGCATGCGCGGATTGGAAGACTCCAACCCGCGCATACGTGGATGACGTCATCGCGTATTTGCGCGAAACCCGCGCATGCGCGGGCCGGGATGCCCCTCAGCCGCCCCGCGAATGGATACTGCGGGGCGGCGGAAGGACAAATAGTGCGCGGGCATCGGGCCCGCTGCCCGCGATCGGTGCCCACCGATCGCGGGCCCATGGCACCCTTGGCACGGCCATGGTACTGCCGTGCCAATCGGTGCCATGGTTATAAAAAGGGAGAGCTTACGGCCGTTTTTACGAACGGCCAGACCAGGTGTGTTTGCCGTTCGTAAAAACAGCCGTAAAGGGCTGGGAACTCGGCCCATCCATCAGCTGTGAATCACTGCCGGCCGTAAAAAAACGGCGGCAGCGATTCGTGTCGGGAGATGGGCGTGGGGGGGGGGGGGGGGGGGAGAATAGCGGGAGGGCGTCGGAACAGCGTGGCCGTAAAATTTTACGAGCCACGCTATTCTCCGCACCGCCGGGAGTGCGGAGAATCTCGCCCCATAACCCTTAATCCCTTTATTCTTCAAAAAACTATCTATCTTTATCTTAAAAACATTTAATGAAGGAGCCTCAACTGCTTCACTGGGCAAGGAATTCCACAGATTCACAACCTTTTGGGTGAAGACGTTCCTCCTCAACTCAGTCCTAAATCTACTTCCCCTTATTTTGAGGCTATGCCCCCTAGTTTTGCTTTCATCCACCAGTGGAAACAACCTGCCCGCATCTATCCTATCTATTCCCTTCATAATTTTACATGTTTCTATAAGATCCCCTTCGGATCATTCTAAATTCCAACGCTCAAAATGATGATGATAAAATAAAATAAATGGGAAATAAGGAAATAAAAAGGAAGGGCCCTTATAATATCTACCTCAAGAGAAAGGGTAACAAAGGCTGGTTTAGCACACTGGGCTAAATAGCTGGCTTTTAAAGCAGACCAAGGCAGGCCAGCAGCACAGTTCAATTCCCGAACCAGCCTCCCTGAACAGGCGCCGGAATGTGGCGACAAGGGGCTTTTCACAGTATCTTCATTGAAGCCTACTTGTGACATTAAGCGATTTTCATTTCATTTTGATTTCAACTCCAAGAAGCACCTGAATACAGATGATATTCACTGTTGATGCGCCAGATCGCTATACACCTCCATCCCACATCAGGATAGCCTGAGAGCTCTTTGCTTCTTTCTCGAATAGGGGCCCGCACAATTCCCATCCACCACCACTCTCCTCTGCCTGGCTGAACACGTTCTCTCTCTCAACAACTTCTCCTTTAACTCGTCCCACTTTCTCCAAATCAAAGGTGTAGCAATGGGTAACCGCACTGGGTCCTAGCTATGCTTGCCTTTTTATAGGGTATGTGGAACATTCCTTGTTCCAGGTCTTCCCGGGTCCCTCCCCACAATTCCTTTACTGATACATTGATGACTATTTTCGTGCCGCGTCATGCTCTCGTCCAGGCCTGGAAAAATTCATCAACTTCGCTTCCAGTTTCATCACTTTCACCTGGTCCATCTCAGACACTTCCCTTCCCTTCCTTGATCTTTCTGTCTCCATTTCCGGCAATAGACTATCCATAATATCCACACAAGCCCACTGACTCCCACAGCTACCTGGGCTATGGTTCTTCACACCTTACACCCTGTAAGGACTCCATCCCTTTCTCTCAACTCCTTCGCCTCCGTCGTTTTTGTTCCGTTGATGCCACTTTCCAAAATGGTGCTTCGAAAATGTGTTCCTTCTTCCTCAACCGTGATTTCCCACCTACAGTTGTGGACAGGGCCCTCAACAGCGTGCGGTCCATCCCCCACGCCACTACCCTCGCCCCCTCCCCTCCCTCCCAGAACAAGGATAGAGTCCCCCTCATTCTCACATTTCACCCCACCAGCCTCCGTATGCAAAGCATAATTCACCGCCACTTTTGCCAACTTCAGCGTGATGCCACCACCAAACACATCTTCCCTTCACTCCCTCTGTCAGGATTCCGCAGAGACCGTTCCCTCCGAGACAATCTAGTCCACTCCTCCACCATACCCATTACCTCTCCCATCACCCATGGCACTTTCCCATGCAGTCCCAGAAGGTGTAACATCTGCCCCTTTACCTCTTCCATGCTTAACATCCCAGGCCCAAAACACTCATTCCACTTCCACCTCTTTCAATTTGGTCTATTGCATTCGCTGCTCCCAATGTGGCCCTCCCCCCACATCTGCAGCTCACCCTCTGATGTTAGTTTCCCTGCTGTTTGGCCTTTAACATCTTTTGTCCTCAATGGGGACTGCCATTAGCACTCTTTCCCCTTAGTTTCCGTGGCTATTAGCATCCGGTTTTCCTGGGTTTCTGTGGCTATGACTCATCTTTCATTCTCACTCCACAGTATAAATATTTCCCACTTTCTCTGTCTGTTAACTTTGACAAAGAATCATCGGACTCGAAATGTTAGCTCTCCGTACTGGTGCTGCCAGATCTGCTGAGATTTTCCAGCATTTTCTCTTTTGTTTCAGATTCCAGCATCTGCAGTAATTTGCTTTTAACCAGGTCTGCAGTTTCCTGAGTTATCCTTTGCCCCTTTATCAAACAACGTTGTGACATTTGCAATCCTCCAGTCCCTTGGGGCTAATCCTGTGTTGACAGATGCCTGGAAAACATCTGTCAACGGCCCTGCAATATCCTCCCTTACATCTCTCATGTATCCCAGCAAAGACTGGCGACTTCGCTACCTGGAGTGCTGCCAGCCTTTTGGGCACCTTTTCTTTATCTATCACTATACTGCTCAGTTGCTCAACACCCACATTTTCAACTGGGCCATTGTCACCATCTTCTAATTTGGGAAAGGACAAAGCAAAATATTCATTTAGTACCACTGCCATACGTTCCGTTTCAGTGAGCAGTTTATCCTGTTTGTCCCTTATGGGCCCCACTCTATCCTTCACTAATCTTTTATGTTTAATATGTTGAAGAACATTTTGCTGTTTGTTTTAGCATAGCCTTCCATCCTTTCCTCATGCCTCCTCTTAGCCTTCCTTATTCCAGCCTTCGGCTTTCTCCTGCATTTGAGATACCCTTCCTGATTTCTATTGCTATTATTATTCTGGCTTGCATTATATGCCTCCTTTTTCTTTGTTACTTTATCATCAATATCCTTAGTCATCCAAAGTGCTCCAGCTTTGGATAACTCATATTTCTATCTCATGGGTACATACCAAGCTTCCACCCTATTCATTTCTCTTTTGAAAGTCTCCCATTTTTCATCCACTGTTTTATCCACCAAATTGGTTTCCAATCAACCAGCTCCAGTTCAGCTTTTAGACCCCAACCAAGAAGATGCCACCCTGAAAAGGGGCACTGAGGTTCGCTGATGCTGAGCTGGAGTTGCTACTGGATTCCGTGGAGGAGAGGAGGGGCACTCTGTTCCCGGGGGTGGAAGGAGGCCGCCACCAGGACTGGCGCAGATGGCAGAGCCTGTAAGCGACATAGGCCCCACGACTAGGACCTGTCTGCAGTGCAGGAAAAAGCTGCACAATCGCCTCAGTGTGGTCATGGTGAGTCACCAGCACCATGCCCCTGGAACCAATCCCAGTCCCACTATCCCGTCCACCAGTGGCCAGTGCTGGGAGAGGGCGAGCAACCCCCCAAGCCAGCCATCCTGTGCCACATCCCCCATCGTGCCCCAGGCCCCAACCCCCTACACTGGTACCCCCCCCCCACCAACGTGGCGCGCGATCGATCCCAACCCAACGGCAGTCTTCACGCATCGCACACAAGCCAGCACCCATACCTCCCGCAATGGCTGGGTGACCTGCACACACAGGCCATCAGCCACAGACCCCTTGTGCTGCTTGTATCCAAGTGTCTCACACTGTGCATTATCTGGCCCCAGGAGAATGTTTCCTACAAGTGCAAGGAGCAGGAGAAGACCTGTGGTCCATCATGATCACAGAGCAGAGGGTGTTGGACCTGGTTGATGGGGTCGGAGAATGGACAGTCACCGAGGCAGAGACCCTATAACATGTGTGACACCCCGCGCCACCACCCCTCCCCATGGTCCAGCCATGAGTCTTGCCTTTTGTCTTAAAGGATCCCCTGGCGATGAGGCGGATCCACCAGGTGTCCCCTGCCCCAAGCTGCAAACCCGCGACTTATCTGACCTGTCGTGGCAGGACCTGCTGGTGAACCGCATCTCCAGTCGAAACCCTGCACCACCCTGGATCACACGTCCATGGACAAGATTGACTTCTCGGCACTGCTGTCACCAACACCCTCCACCATCCCGGAGACTCTCACCTCGGTTAGTGAAGAGGCTCCTGGGGCATTACCTGGTGCACACCACACACATGCAGTGATACATCAGGTGGAGATCGGAACCCCCGAGGGTGGAGAGCCGGAGGGCGTCCTGACCACAGGGACTAGCTGCCGTCGAGACAGGTCTCAGGCATCTGAAAGGGTGGTCCCATCAATGCTGGAGATGCAGGCGCAGTGCTGGGGACCATATGAGGGGATGTCAGCAACCATCTAGCACCTGCAGGTGCAGTTGGAGGAGTTCAACCACCTGCAGGGGCCATGCATGCTACCCAGGCCAACACCGCATGGGTGCCGTTCTTGGTTGAGGCCTTGGGTCAGGATTTCCAAGGCCTGTGCACTCTGTGTGGCTGGTGCCAGTGCATAGGACAGGGCAGTCATGTCACAAGCCATGTTCCAGTGCCACATGGACATTGCTGTGGTGCTCCAAGTGTGGCCTCACCCACAACGGGTTATGGCTATGGGTATTGACAGCACTCACTCGGTGCTGGCTGCCCTGAACCAGTCCCAGAGTGACGTGGCCCAGTCCCATAGTGACATGGCCCAGTCTCTGTGCACCATGGCTGCGAGCATGGATACCGTGGTTGAGACGACAGGACTAGCAGCGCCAGATGACAGTGGAGCCCCTGGAGCTTGTCCCTGCTGCACCCCCAGCCCAAGGAGTAGCCTGCGAGCCATTGGGCACCCCGAGAAAGGAGGAGGTGATGGGGCCCATGCCAGTGACTCCTGCAGTGGACATTGTCGAATGATGTGCTGAGAGCTCATTGCGGAGCGGGTCATCATCATCCTCCATCCACGAACCAGACACGCTGATATTGCCAATCCAGGGCCAGCACCCTGCAGTGAAACAGGTGGGGAGCATGGAGGAGGTGTGGGTGTTGAGGGGGGAGGGGTGGTAAGACCATAAGACCATAAGACATAGGAGCAGAATTAGGCCACTTGGCCCATCGAGTCTGCTCCGCCATTCAATCATGGCTGATAGTTTCTCATCCCCATTCTCCTGCCTTCTCCCCATAAAGCATCAGATGGTGCAGGAAGGTGGATAGGGGAGGGAGTGACTGTCCGGAGGGGGTGCGTGTGTGGGCGTGGGACGGGACGTTCGAGCTGCCGCCGGCAAGGCCCCTTTGTTGGCGAACGGGGTGGCGATTAGATTGTACCGTGTGTGGCGGTGCCCGTCGGGGCCATTGCGCCATTGAAAGAGGTTCACTCATGGTTCCACCTGGCGGGAGCTCGGAGTGGCAGCTGCGGACCCAGTCCATGGTTGCCCTGATGGGGGGCCTCCGGATTCGTCACCGGGGGGGGGGGGGGGGGGGGGGGGGCTCCAGGATGGCCAGGCTTGCGATTGGGGCCACCGATCAGCGGGCGCACGCAATCTGGGAGGGCCTATAATGTTGGGGCCGGCTTGCTGTGCAGGTCCGCCACGTTGTGCGGGTCCGCCACCGCAGGAAGCTGTCGGCAGAAGCCGCACGCATGCGCGGACCTGTGGCCAGAAGTGCAGGACCCCATATCAGCAGCCGGAGCTGCGTGGATTACTGTGGGGCCCTGCAAGCCCCCTTCAAAATGGTAAATAATTTTGGACCTCCTCCAGGAAAGTCCAGAGTGATTCACGCCCGTTTTCTCACAGGTGTTTGGAGATAGCCCCATTTTCAGAGAATTTCGCCCCATGTTTTGCAAAGATTTCTTTTATAGCCTTGATAACAGATCGAGCAGTCAAGTCTGACAACTTGATGCCTTCAGGATAATTTGAAAAGTAGTCTATGATTAACACGTAATCATGTAATCACGATCATTGAAATGACTCCTTCTTTTGACCATGGAGTCTTCTCCAATGCATGCGGTAGAAGTTTTTCTTTGCATTGTGCAGGTTAGTATTTTTGACATATTTCACACTCGAGAATAAGATTTGTGATACCTGGCCAATAGACAGCTTGCCTCGCTCTTCTTTTTCATTTCCCTATGCCGAGATGACCTTCATGTATCTGTCGTAGAATCATGTGTCTAAGTGACACAGGAATCACTATGCGATCGAGTCGGAGTAACAATCCATTAACAACTGTGAGTTCAGCTTGTATATTTCTATATTTGGAACAATGTCCTTTAGGCTAACTATTGTTTAAATGGTCTATGAAATGAAGTAACATTGAATCTTCGTTGGTCTCATCATGGATGAGTTTCAGTTTGTTGTCTGAGGCAGGTAACGTTTCAGCTCGAAGCAGTACTTGGGTTTCTATGTCCTGTATAAATTCAGGTGGTTGCTCTTTTGAGTGACCAGAAGATGATAACGCGTCAACAATTATCGATTCCTTGCCTGGAGTATATACAAGTCGAAAGTTGTATCTACGTAGCTCCATAAGGATACGCTGTAACCTTGGTGTCATGTCATTCAAATCCTTGTGAATGATGTGAACAAGCGCTCTGTGATCAGTCTCGACTGTCAATGTAGGTAGGCATATACATAGTCGTGAAACTTGAGAATTCCAGTCAGTAAGCCTAAACATTCCTTTTCTATCTGGGCTTACTTTGTTCATTAGGCGTCATTGCTCTTGAAACATAAGCTACTGGTGACCATGAAGAATTGTCATCTTTTTGTAGAAGAACTGCTCCATTTCCACTTTGACTTGCATCCATTGAGATTTTGGTTTCTCTGTCAGGGTCAAAGAAAGAAAGAACAGGTGCAGTAGTCGGCTGTGACATTAGATCGATCCATTCTTTTTGATGAGTGTCAGTCCATGCAAATGTGGTAGACTTTTTGATGAGATGTTGCAGAGCTGCATTCTGGACGAGCGGTTAGGAATGAACTTCCCCAGAAAATTCACAGCATCTAAGAATTTCAACACAGCTTTCTTGTCCTCGGGGTCTTTTATTTTCTGTACGGCAGCAATCTTGGTGTTGTCAGGTCGCACACCATGTTCCAAAATTACATTTGGCTCTATTCAGTTTAAAGCCAAATTTATGTACTCGTTAGAAAACTTGCAACAGCCTTGAATTGTGCTCTTCTCTTGTAGATGGCCAGACAATGATATCATCCACGTACACCTTCAATACCTTCAGTCATCTGTTCCATCACTCAATTAAATATCTCTGATGCCGAAATAATACCAAACAGCATTCTGTTGAAACAGTATCAACCAAACGGTGTGTTGAACATACACAACTTCGTGCTTGTGTCATCTAACTGCATTTGCCAAAATCCTCTGGAGGCATCTAGTTTGGAAAAAATTTTAGCCTTTGCCATTTCGATTTCTTCACACTTGGTTCTTGGGATGGTGTTCTAGCTTAATATTTTTATTAAGATCTTTTGGATAGATGCATATCCTTAATTCCCCAGAAGGTTTCTTTACACACACCATTGAACTAGCCCAGTCAGTCGGTGCTGTTATTTTGGATATTAAGCCAAGGTTTTGCATACGTGCAAGTTCTTGCTTTAATCTTTCATGAAGTGGGGGGTGCGCCACTCGTGTGCCATCTGGCTTCAACTGAATTTTACACTGATAGGGAAGAGAACCCTAGCAAAGACGTGAGGAAAGCCATCAGGAATTCCTTGCATGTCTTCCTGAATAGGTGGAAGAGGTGAACTTGCGCTATAAATTCTTTGAATGAGGTGCAAATCCTTACAGGCTTGCGCACCTAAGAGAGAAGATCTGTTCGATTCAACAATCTCAAATCTTAACGATATAGCAGATTTGTAACCAATAAATAGCACAATTCCAATGAGGTCAGAGCATTGCCATTATAATCACTCAATTGACAATCTGTTTTCTTGATTTTGGGAGCTTGCTTCAGTTTCAAAAGGTCATGCCTGTTGAGCAGTTTGCAGAAGCTCCTGTATCAAGTTTAAAATTGACTTCAGAACCATTTACTTGAAGCATTGTGTTCCATTCAGATGCCGTGTTAATAGAATGAACTACATTAAGAGGAGTTGAAACATCTGTGGTATCATCACATTTTTCCATAGTGCCCACAAAGAAGGAATCTTCTAAGCAATCAAGATCATTGGAAAACATTTCTTTCAGATAAGCTTCTTTTGTTGTGTCTGCACTTCTAACATTCATATGCGATTTAGTAAAGTTTGCAGATTTCAATTGTGTCGCTGTAAGAGATGTTTTGCATCGCAGTGCAAAGTGATTGAGTTTGCCACATCGTGAGCAGGTTTTTCCTCTTGTTGGATATTTTTTGTGTGGGTGGGCATGTCCACAGTGTCCACATGTCATAACATTCATGTTGTCACAAATACAGTTCCTTCGCGTATGCGCAGATCGGTTTTCTTCCGTTTCACGTCTTTTTGCAAAGTGCACATATGTAGGTTGGGAATGCACATGTGCAGGATGGCTGCTATCTGAATGTGCATCTTTGTGAGCTGGGCCACAGCTCCAACACAGTCTACCTTGAGGCTCATTTTCACGCCCATTTCTCTCTGCAGAATCTCAATATATTGACTTTTGGACAACTCATGAATTTGACAAAGTTCAATAGCGTTTTCAAGCTGGAGATCTTTCTGTCTCAGCAAACATTCCATGAGCTTATCATCAATTATTCCAAATACAATTTGGTCTCTGATCATTGAATCAGTTAGGATGGAGAAATCACAGGTTTGAGCTTTGAGCTTAAGATCAGTCACAAAGCAATCAATCAACACCCCATTATTTTGCATCCTCTTTTAAAGACAAAATGCTCATGTGTGTCATTAATCTGTATCTTGTAGTGCAGATCAAATTTTTCTATGACCACATCATATTTAGTCTTATCTTCATCGGTTGCGAATTGAAATGAATGATAAAGTTCTATGGCTTGTGGACCAGCCATCATTAGAAATAATGCTAATTTCTGACCGCATTATTTAAATCAGATAGAACATAGAACGATACAGCGCAGTACAGGCCCTTCGGCCCACGATGTTGCACCGACATGGGAAGTCAAAAACTAAAGGCCATCTAACCTACACTATGCCATTATCATCCATATGCTTATCCAATAAACTTTTAAATGCCCTCAATGTTGGTGAGTGCACTACTGTTTCAGGTAGGGCATTCCACGGCCTCACCACTCTTTGCGCAAAAAACCTACCTCTGACCTCTGTCCTATATCTAATACCCCTCAATTTAAGGCTATGTCCCCTCGTGCTAGCCACCTCCATCCGCGGGAGAAGGCTCTCGCTGTCCACCCTATCTAACCCTCTGATCATTTTGTATGCCTCTATTAAGTCACCTCTTAACCTTCTTCTCTCTAACGAAAACAACCTCAAGTCCATCAGCCTTTCCTCATAAGATTTTCCCTCCATACCAGGCAACATCCTGGTAAATCTCCTCTGCACCCGTTCCAAAACTTCCACGTCCTTCCTATAATGAGGCAACCAGAACTGTACGCAATACTCCAAATGCGGCCGTACTAGAGTTTTGTACAACTGCAACATGACCTCATGGCTCCGGAACTAAATCCCTCTACCAATAAAGGCCAACACACCATAGGCCTTCTTCACAACCCTATCAACCTGGGTGGCAACTTTCAGGGATCTATGTACATGGACACCGTGATCCCTTTGCTCATCCACACTACCAAGAATTTTACCATTAGCCAAATATTCCGCATTCCTGTTACTCTTTCCAAAGTGAATCACCTCACACTTCTCCACATTAAACTCCATTTGCCACCTCTCAGCCCAGCTCTGCAGCTTATCTATGTCCCTCTGTAACCTGCAACATCCTTCCGCACTGTCTACAACTCCACCGACTTTAGTGTCGTCTGCAAATTTACTCACCCATCCTTCTGCGCCCTCCTCTAGGTCATTTATAAAAATGACAAACAGCAACGGTCCCAGAACAAATCCTTGTGGTACGCCACTGGTAACTAAACTCCATTCTGAGTATTTCCCATCAACCACCACTCTCTGTCTTCTTTCAACTAGCCAATTTCTGATCCACATCTCTAAATCACCCGCAATCCCCAGCCTCCGTATTTTCTGCAATAGCCGACCGTGGGGAACCTTATCAAACGCTTTACTGAAATCCATATACACCACGTCAACTGCTCTACCCTTGTCTACCTGTTCAGTCACCTTCTCAAAGAACTCGATAAGGTTTGTGAGGCATGACCTACCCTTCACAAAACCATGCTGACTATCCCTAATCATATTATTCCTATCTAGATGATTATAAATCGTATCTTTTATAATCCTCTCCAAGACTTTACCCACAACAGACGTGAGGCTCACCGGCCTATAGTTACCGGGGTTATCTCTACTCCCCTTCTTGAATAAAGGGACCACATTTGCTATCCTCCAGTCCTCTGGCACTATTCCTGTAGCCAATGATGACATAAAAATCAAAGCCTCAGCAATCTCTTCCCTGGCTTCCCAGAGAATCCTAGGATAAATCCCATCAGGCCCCGGGGACATATCTATTTTCACCTTGTCCAGAATAGCCAACACTTCTTCCCTACGCACCGCAATGCCATCTATTCTAATAGCCTTGGTCTCAGCATTCTCCTCCACAAAATTATCTTTTTCATGAGTGAATACTGACGAAAAGTATTCATTTAGCTTATCTCCTCAGCCTCCACACACAACTTCCCACCACTGTCTTCTCATGTCCCCTCCTTGCCCATCTCAGCTCTCTCTTTAGATCCTTCCTCGCTTCCCTGTAACTATCAAGCGCCCCAACTGAAACTTCATGCCTCATCTTCACATGGGCCTCCTTCTTCCTCTTAACAAGAGATTCCACTTCTTTGGTAAACCACGGTTCCCTCACTCGACCCCTTCCTCCCTGCCTGACTGGTACGTACTGATCAAGAACACGCAATAGCTGTTCCTTGAACAAGCTCCACATATCCAGTGTGCCCAACCCTTGCAGCCTACTTCTCCAACCTACACATCCTAAGTCATGTCTAATGGCATCATAATTGCCATTCCCCCAGCTATAACTCTTGCCCTGCGGGGTATACTTATCCCTTTCCATCACTAATGTAAAGGTCACCGAATTGTGGTCACTGTCTCCAAAGTGCTCACCTACCTCCAGATCTAACACCTGGCCTGGTTCATTACCCAAAACCAAATCCCATGTGGCCTCATCTCTTGTTGCCCTGTCATCATATTGTGTCAGGAAACTCTCCTGCACACATTGTACAAAGAACGACCCATCTAATGTACATAGAACATAGAACATAGAACGATACAGCGCAGTACAGGCCCTTCGGCCCTTGATGTTGCACCGACATGGAAAAAAAAAAACTAAAGGCCATCTAACCTACACTATGCCCTTATCATCCATATGCTTATCCAATAAACTTTTAAATGCCCTCAATGTTGGCGAGTTCACTACTGTTGCAGGTAGGGCATTCCACGGCCTCACCACTCTTTGCGTAAAAAACCCACCTCTGACCTCTGTCCTATATCTATTACCCCTCAATTTAAGGCTATGTCCCCTCATGCTAGCCACCTCCATCCGCGGGAGAAGGCTCTCGCTGTCCACCCTATCTAACCCTCTGATCATTTTGTATGCCTCTATTAAGTCACCTCTTAACCTTCTTCTCTCTAACGAAAACAACCTCAAGTCCATCAGCCTTTCCTCATAAGATTTTCCCTCCATACCAGGCAACATCCTGGTAAATCTCCTCTGCACCCGTTCCAAAGCTTCCACGTCCTTCCTATAATGAGGCGACCAGAACTGTACGCAATACTCCAAATGCGGCCGTACTAGAGTTTTGTACAACTGCAACATGACCTCATGGTTCCGGAACTCAATCCCTCTACCAATAAAGGCCAACACACCATAGGCCTTCTTCACAACCCTATCAACCTGGGTGCCAACTTTCAGGGATCTATGTACATGGACACCGAGATCCCTCTGCTCATCCACACTACCAAGAATTTTACCATTAGCCAAATATTCCGCATTCCTGTTATTCTTTCCAAAGTGAATCACCTCACACTTCTCCACATTAAACTCCATTTGCCACCTCTCAGCCCAGCTCTGCAGCTTATCTATGTCCCTCTGTAACCTGCAACATCCTTCCGCACTGTCTACAACTCCACCGACTTTAGTGTCGTCTGCAAATTTACTCACCCATCCTTCTGCGCCCTCCTCTAGGTCATTTATAAAAATGACAAACAGCAACGGCCCCAGAACAGATCCTTGTGGTACGCCACTCGTAACTGAATTCCATTCTGAACATTTCCCATCAACTACCACTCTCTGTCTTCTTTCAACTAGCCAATTTCTGATCCACATCTCTAAATCACCCTCAATCCCCAGCCTCCGTATTTTATGCAATAGCCGACCGTGGGGAACCTTATCAAACGCTTTACTGAAATCCTTATACACCACACCAACTGCTCTACCCTCGTCTACCTGTTCAGTCACCTTCTCAAAGAACTCGATAAGGTTTGTGAGGCATGACCTACCCTTCACAAAACCATGCTGACTATCCCTAATCATATTATTCCTATCTAGATGATTATAAATCGTATCTTTTATAATCCTCTCCAAGACTTTACCCACCACAGACGTTAGGCTCACCGGCCTATAGTTACCGGGGTTATCTCTACTCCCCTTCTTGAACAAAGGGACCACATTTGCTATCCTCCAGTCCTCTGGCACTATTCCTGTAGCCAATGATGACCTAAAAATCAAAGCCAAAGGCTCAGCAATCTCTTCCCTGGCTTCCCAGAGAATCCTAGGATAAATCCCATCAGGCCCCGGGGACTTATCTATTTTCACCTTGTCCAGAATTGCCAACACTTCTTCCCTACGCACCTCAATACCATCTATTCTAATAGCCTTGGTCTCAGCATTCTCCTCCACAATATTATCTTTTTCTTGAGTGAATACTGATGAAAAGTATTCATTTAGTATCTCGCTTATCTCCTCAGCCTCCACACACAACTTCCCACCACTGTCCTTGACTGGCCCTACTCTTACCCTAGTCATTCTTTTATTCCTGACATACCTATAGAAAGCTTTTGGGTTTTCCTTGATCCTACCTGCCAAAGACTTCTCATGTCCCCTCCTTGCTCGTCTCAGCTCTCTCTTTAGATCCTTCCTCGCTTCCTTGTAACTATCAAGCGCCCCAACTGAAACTTCACGCCTCATCTTCACATAGGCCTCCTTCTTCCTCTTAACAAGAGATTCCACTTCTTTGGTAAACCACGGTTCCCTCGCTCGACCCCTTCGTCCCTAAACGAACTATATCTTTTCCAGTCAATATTTGGAAAGTTAAAGTCTCCCATAACAACTATGCTGTTACTTTCGCTCTTTTCCAGAATCATCTTCGCCATCCTTTCCTCTACATCCCTAGAACATAGATGTCGACAGATAGAGCTGAAACTGGTGTTTGAACACTCGTCAGTTAGCATCTAGTTTACCAGTTATCCTTAGTTGTCGTGGAGAGTGAGATTTCGCCATGAGTCCAGGATTATTCAGTATTTCGCAGTAACAGGCCTGTAAGCAGTCTGTTCTCGAACTTCCAGTCACATGCTCGTTTTTTCTGATAGCTAGATTCTCACTAATGTATCTAAATAGCTTCAGTAGGAAACCTGGTACCATGTTATATTACCATGATTAGTAGTAATATGTTGTATTCTTTATATTTTCTTCCAGCATGACCCAATGCAGTGCTGACAGAGAATATACCAATCAACAGATTGAAACAAAACTAATTTATCATTATGCCACTGATTAAATGGAGTTTGCATACTCTACTGAGCTATAGATGATAATAAATGACATTGAATTTGTCTTACAGTATTGAATACTCAATCTAGTCACTAACCACACTATTATCTAACCTTGTGCTATCTATCTCTAATTAACATTCAATCTGCTCTAACTTCTCACCATGCTTCTCTTCCTACTTCTCACAGAATTCCCTGACTTAAATACAGAGAATTAGTAAAGCCCTCTAGTGTTTGATTTACACAGTGATGTAATTATTAACCCTTCACTCACCTGACTATATACATATCATGACAGTCAGGTGACATGCTTCCTGTCGATCACCCCCTGGACCTGTGGGATGCCAGCAATGGTGGCAAACCTGCTGCCCGTGCAAACTGTGGGCTTGGTTCTTATTCAGGTTGATGTATTGTGCCATCCAGGCATACAGGTCGTCCGTTATGGTCCCGATGCACTTCTATATTGAGGTCTGTGATATCCCTGACTAGTCCGCACTCAGCACTTGGAAGGACCCCGTGCCGGAAAGGTGCAGGGCACCAGTCACCTTGACGGCTACCGCGAGTAGGGGTCCTCCATACCCATGCGGTTCCAGGTGCACTACGATGCAGCAGATATGCCATGCGGTCACCCAAGTCAGCCGGAGTCTTCAACCACATGCTCGGCCTGGCAGGTCCTTGAATGACAGGCGCTGCCGGTACATACGAGACCTGATCCGACGCCTCATCCCCACCTCCTCCTCGGCCTGTTGGGTGGCCGGCTGTCCATCCTCACCAGCTGGCTCCTGTTCCTCTGGGGCAGGCTCACAGCTGAAGGACCCTCCCCGAGCAGCTGCAGCTCGCACATGCGGATTGCGTCCTTGACAGGTGCGGTGGTTGGACAGATGCCAACTGATGTGTTGGGTAGGCTGGGTCTAGGTGGACTAAGTTTGATGCAGTGTAGTGAGAGAGAGACTTCCAAGACTCGATGAGATGCAGCACGATTTTATTCAACAGCTAACCATTTACATATCCGTCTGTGGGTTGACACTATGCTGACTTGACTGGAGGCCTGATGCTCGCCTGACCAGACTTGCTGACTAGCACATGGTGTTTGCACTGGCTACGTTCACGAGCTCAGACTGTTCCAGAGGCTGGATCCCGAAAAGAACGGGAAAGCTGGTGCCCTCTGGCTTTATAGTGGTTGTGTCCTGTCTGGTGATTGGCTGCTGTGTTCTGTGTGCTTACTGGTCATCCTGTGTGTCAATCACTGCCTGTCTGCACTCCATCATATACATGGATGTATATTATGACATCCCCCTCCCCCTTTTTTTAAGCTTGTGTTGAGGTAATAAATATTAAGGTGCATGTGCGTGAAAATGTGTATGTGTACGTGACTATATACGTTATATACTAAAATTGTCTTATATTCAAGGGAAGGTGTCGCTAGTGCAGATATAGGGCAGATGAAACAGTAAAAAAAACCGAAATTTACAGATGTCAAAACAATTAAGTAACAAATTTGTGCAAACATTCAGTGTAAAAGTTTAGTCTCTGTGGTGGGCGACGAATTCTGGTTGACCGCCTCAAGGGTGGATCAGGGGCCGCCTGCACTTGGATAGGCAATGCAGCGGGCGCAGAGGTCGGCAGGATTACTGATGGATTGGTGGCCTTGTGGCAGGGCTCGTCCCGAGGAAGCAATGTGTGAGGTGGGACATCACGGTTGGGTGGCGGACATGGAAGTCTGCGCAGCTCCCGCCTGTTGCGTCGTAGGAAGGAGCCATCAGCCATGCGAATGAGGAAAGATCTCGGGGCCACTTGCTTGACCACCACAGCTGTGGCGGACCAGCCGCCGTCAGGCAGCCATACACGAACTCGGTCAGCAGGGACCAGCTCGGGGAGATCCGTGGCATGAGCGCCGTATGCTGACTTCTGTTGGGCCCGAGACTGCTGCATCCTCTGTATGGCCGGGAAGTTGTCAAGGTCTGGAATGTGGATGGCTGGAACCGTTGTTCGCAGAGTGCAGTTCATGAGCATTTGTGCTGGAGACAACCCAGTGGACAGCAGGGTCGCTCTGTATGCCAACAGCGCCAGGTTGAAGTTGGAGCCCGAGTCTGCAGCCTTACAGAGTAATCGTTTGACTATGTGAACCCCTTTTTCTGCCTTCCCATTTGACTGCGGGTATAGGGGGCTGGATGTGACATGGCGAAAATTGTACAGCTGGGCAAAGTCAGACCACTTCTGGCTGTAAAAACAGGGGCCGTTGTCACTCATCACCGTGAGTGGTATGCCATGTCCAGCAAATGTTTCTTTGCATGCCTTAATCACCGCCACCGACGTGAGGTCAGATAGTCTCACCACTTCGGGGTAATTGGAAATGTAGTCGACCAGGAGGACATAGTCACGCCCCTTGGCGTGGAAAAGGTCGACACCGACTCTGGACCACAGGGAGGTTACCATTTCATGTTGCTGCAGAGTTCCTTTAGGTTGAGCTGGCTGAAATTTTTTACATGTAGGGCAGTTGAGGACCATGTTGGCAACGTCCTGGTTGATACCCGGCCAGTAGACTGCCGGGCTCTGCGTCGACATTTCTCGACCCCCAAGTGACCCTCGTGGAGTTGGCCGAGCACTATAGCTCGCATGCTCTGCGGGATTACGATTCTGTCAAGTTTCATGAGGATGCCGTCTACCACCGTCAGATTGTCCTTGATGTTGTAAAACTGGAGACACTGTCCCTTCTGCCAGCCATTCGTGAGGTGCTGCATCACCCGCTGGAGCAGAGGATCCCTGGCCGTCTCCTTATGAATCTGAATGACCGTCTCATCAGAGGCCGGAAAGTTGGAGGCACAGAATTGCACCGCCGTGTCGATTGTCAGTTTGCTCACACGGTGTGGTGATAGATCTGGAAAGGGCATCTGCAAAAATGAGTTCCTTGTCTGGGGTGTAGACCAGGTCAAATTCATAGTGGCATAGCTTGAAAAGGATTTGTTGCAGCCGTGGCGTCATGTCATTGAGGTATTTTTGGATGATGTGGACCAATGGTCTGTGGTCCGTCTCAACCGTGAATTTTGGGAGGCCATACACATAGTCGTGGAACTTGTCGATTCCCGTTAAGAGGCCCAGGCATTCCTTCTCAATCTGAGCGTGCTGTTGCTCAGTGGGCCTCATGGCTCTGGAGGCATATGCAACTGGGGCCCAGGAGGAGGAGTCATCCCGTTGGAGGAGCACCGCCCCAATACCGTCCTGGCTCGCATCAGTGGATAGGTGTGGTCTCTTTCGCGGGGTCGAAAAATGCCAGCACCGGGGCTTTGGTGAGTTTTGCCCTCAGCTCATGCCATTCTTGCTCATGAACGGGCAGCCACTGGAATTCCGTCGATTTTCTGTCGAGATGGGAGAGGGCTGTGGTGTGTGACGCCATGTTGGGGATGAACTTCCCAAGGAAGTTGGCCATCCCTAGAAAGCGGAGGACCGCCTTCTTGTCCTCTGGGGTCTTCATGGCGTTGATCGCCGAAACCTTGTCAGCATCTGGCTGCACGCCTCGCTGCAAGATGTGTTCGCCAAGGAATTTGAAAATGAAAGGAAATGAAAATCGCTTATTGTCACAAGTAGGCTTCAAATGAAGTTACTGTGAAAAGCCCCTAGTCGCCACATTCCGGCGCCTGTTTGGGGAGGCTGATATGGGAATTGAACCGTGCTGCTGGCCTGCCTTGGTCTGCTTTAAAAGCCAGTGATTTAGCCCCGTGTGCTAAACCAGCCCCTTTTGATTTCTGAATTTGATTTCTGATTGACCGAATGAGCATTTGGCCCTGTTGAGTCAGGGGCCATGCTCGTGGATCCTGTGGAATACCTGCTTACGGCGATCGATGTGCTCTTGAGGACCAGATTATGACATTGTCAACATACACTCGCACCCCTTCGATGCCCTCCATCATTTGTTCCATTATGCGGTGAAATACCTCTGAGGCAGAGATGATGCCAAAAGGTATCCGGTTGTAGCAGTAGCGACCAAACAAGATATTGAATGTGCACAGCTTGCGACTGGATGCATCCAGCTGAATTTGCCAGAACCCCTTGGAAGTGTCCAGCTTTTTAAAGAGTTTGGCATGAGCAATCTCGCTGGTCAACTCTTCTCACTTTAGTATCGGGTAATGTTCCCTCATGATGTTGCGGTTCAAATCTTTGGGGTCTATACAGATTCGAAGCTCCCCTGACGGCTTCTTGACACAGACCATGGAGCTTACCCAGTCCGTGGGTTCTTTGACCTTTGACATGATGCCCTGGTCCTGGAGGTCTTGCAACTGCTGCTTGAGGTGGTCCTTGAGGGGTGCCAGTACCCGATGTGGTGTATGAACCACAGGCGCGGCGTTTGGATTCAGTAGGATTTTGTATCGGTATGGGAGTTTGCCCATCCCGTCGAACACACTCTGGTACTCCGCTATGATGTCATCAATTGGAGCCTGGAAGTTTTCATCAGGTGAGGCCGTCGCCTGTGAGGATGACATGGTGTGGACTCGCTGAACCAGGTTCAGGGGTTTGCAGGCCCGAGCACCAAACAGGGATGCTCTGTCATGTCCTACGATCTCAAATCTCAGCGTCGCTTTAAATGACTTGTTGGAAACTCCAAGTTGACAGGAGCCACTGGCAGCAATAGCATTGCCATCGTAGTCAAGGTGCTGGTAGGCCGGTGGAAGAATGCTTGGTCTGACACGGATGGTGTCGAGATCGGATTTTGAAATGTGGTTCGCTGATGCGCCGGAGTCCAGCTTGAAACAGACGCGAGCCTTGTTCACTGTGAGGACAGCACACCACTCGTCGTCAGGATCCACACTTAGGATTGGGAGGTGTTGCACCAACTTCGGGAAAGGCAGCGCATGCTTAGTAATAATGCCCACCCGGAATGGGGATTTGAGGCACTCAGCGTCTGGATCAGTTGGGCTGTCGGGGTTGGAGTCTGGCATGGCCTGCTGTATTGAATGAATGCTTCTGCGCCGTGGCTGGGATCGCTGGATGCTGGGCAGTGGAGCAGATCTGCAAAGGGCTGCGTAGTGGCCAAGCTTGCCACACTGTAGACACCGTCGTGATTTGGCGGGACATTGCCGCTTTAAATGGGCGGAGCCACAATTTGGACACGTCATGATGCCAATGTCAGCGCGTTCCGTGCTCCAACGCGCATGCGCAGTGCGGTTGCATGACGTACGCACCTGCGCAGGCTGGTCATCGGTCTCGCCGTCCCCTCGGTCGTGGCGCGCATGCGCTGGAGCCCGGGAAAAGCGCGCAAAATGGCCACTCTCATCAAGACTGAGGCCCTGCATTTGTGTGATAGTCTGTGCCCATTCCGCCTTGTGGGGGCTGAGCTTTCCCATTTCTGCTGCCCTGTTGTGGGAGTACCGGTTGTTAGCATGCTCGTGGAGAACGCATGTTTTGATGGCGATGGTGAGGGTGAGCTGCTTGACTTTCAGGAACTGCTGGCGATGGGAATCGGAGTGGACCCCGAAAACAATCTGATCGCGGATCATGGAGTCAGTTGTGGAATCATAGTTACATGACTGCATGAGGATGCGGAGATGGGCCAAAAAGGATTGAAAAGGTTCATCCTTACCCTGAAGCCTCTGCTGGAAAACGTAACGTTCAAAGCTCTCATTCACCTCAATGTCGCAGTGGCTGTCGAACATCAGCAGGACTGTTTTAAATTTAGTCTTGTCTTCGCCTTCAGTGAATGTAAGGGAGTTGTAGATGTGGATGGCGTGGTCCCCGGTTGTGGAGAGGAATAGTGCGATCTTCCTGGCGTCCGATGCGGCCTCGAGGTCGGTGGCTTCAAGGTAGAGTTGGAACTTCTGTTTGAAAATCTTCCAGTTTGCACCGAGGTTGCCGGCGATGTGGAGCTGCGGAGGAGGGCGGACGTTGTCCATGTCACCGGATGGCTGCTTGCTGGTCAACGGAAATTCACTGAAGGTAGATCCGTCAATTTTCAGCTTCCAAAACTGGTACCGTGATGTGTTCAGTAGGCTGGGTCTGGGTGGACTGCGTTTGATGCAGTGTAGCGAGAGACAGACTTCCAACACTCGATGAGATGCAACACGATTTTATTTAACAGCTAACTATTTTACATATCCGACTGTGGGTTAACACTATGCTGACTTGACTGGAGACCTGAGGCTAGCCTGACCAGACTTGCTGACTGCCACATGGTGTTTGTACTAGCTGCTGCTCACGAACTCTGACTGTCTCAGAGGCTGGATCCCGAAAAGAGTGGGAAAGCTGGTGCCCTCTGGCTTTATAGTGGTCATGTCCTGTCTGGTGATTGGCTGCTGTGTTCTGTTTGCTTACTGGTCATCCTGTGTGCCAATCGCTGCCTGTCTGCACTCCATTATATACATAGATGTATATTATGACACCAACCACTCCTGATTACAAAATCCATTGTCTGCAGGGGGTAATAGGCAGACATGTTAGAATGATAGTTACCTCAGTGCCCAATCAGGTCCGACAGGCTACACGGTGGCCTTGGCCTGCACTACAGCCCATGCACCCGCATGTGTCCCCTTCTCCTGTTTCCACCCCCAACCCCAACCATTTCCCATAATGCTTTGCCCTCCACACTGCACCCCAGGCCCCATCGTGCCTGGCACTGGGGGGAGGGGGGGGGGCCTCAGTGGGCAGTGATACCGGTGGCTGGCGCATCCCATGCCAGTGGTACGCTCTACGGGCCCTGTCATGCACCCTCCTTTCGGATCTGCTGTGGGCATTCTTTGTGTGATCCCTCACCAGCAGGATGGCGCCTGGCTGTGGTGGTGGTGGTGGGGAGGGGGGGGGTGGGGTGTTCAGTGAACTTTGCGTGTAACCATGGGCCACGGTGGGTTGTCAGTGGGGTGTGTAGCCGAATGGTTGCCGTGCAGGCCATGGCAATGGTGATCTATGCCTGTACATCCCCATCCTGGTGGGACACGCGACCCCACAGTTCATCCCCTGATTAATAGGACTCTGCTTCATTTTGTTGCCTCGGCAAGGAACGCCCTGTCGAGGCCCTGACGAGCTCCGCATTCAAAAATGCCGTCCCTATCTTGAGACCACCGTGGCGCATGGACCCTCCCCAACACACCCATAAAGGGGTCATTGAGCCCTCCACACCCCACTTCATAAGGGCAGGGCACCCCCAAGCCCAATCCCCGGCATGGGCCAAATGCCACCTGGGAAAATTGCACTGCTATTCTGGCACCCTGGCAATGCCCCTGCCAGGCTGATAGTGCCATGATATCCATGTGGCATTGGGGTTCCACCGTGCCCAGAAGCTGACCACCCAGGGGCTCCTTATTGTCTGGACGTTCCCCCTCCCCCCTCCCCCCACTGTGGTGCAGGTACGCCAGGTAACGGAAAACTGGTTTTATTGACTGATTTATAGGGATAGAGGGAGTTTCCTGTCAGCAACACCCAAAGGCTCAGGGGCAGAGACAGAATTCCTATCATTGTGGACCTGCATAGTGCAGTGTCTTTAGGAAACAGATGAAAATACCTTCCAGGACAGAGTTTCCTAGGGATAAATGTAATATTTAATTGATAAGTATGCTTTTGGTTTGTTTTATTAGTTAGTCAATACGTGTATTCTTGTTTATTTTGCTCATGTTCAATATATTTTGGTATTATTTGCTAATTCTGTGATTGAGTCTATGCCTGATGAGCATATCGCTGACAAACTAATTCAGTTTAAAGGGTTAATTTGGGATCCAATAATTAGGCTGCAATGAACTAAATTAAATCAAGTCTTCATTTATCAAAACTCTCATTTTTAAACGTGCATCCCACAAGGTTCAACATGTTATTAAGCCTCACTGACCCGCCACATTGCAAATGATGAAGTTATTCTGCTTAAATTCTGTCTAACTGTCATTTGGTTTAGCTAACTTCTCTCAGTGAGCCGCAAATCACACAAAGTCCAAACGACACCTAAAAACCGCTCCCAGCAAACACTTGGATGAATTCAGAACAGAGAGCCTTCCTGAGCTCCACCTATCTCCATGATGATGTAGCCTGCCCCACTTGTTGAAGTTAATTATCTCTAATTTACTGTTCTTTTTCGATCTGGCAAAGTAAATGGGTTTTACAGTCTTTCAAAATAAACCAAATGCTTTTAAACTAATTTAGTTCCAGCTCCCAAAACAAAAACAGCTCCCCGGAATGGGTGGCATGGCCGCACAGTGGGTAGCACTATTGCTTCACAGTGCCAGGGTCCCAGGTTTGATTCCCGGCTTGGGTCACTGTCTGTGCGGAATCTGCACGTTCTCCCTGTGTCTGCGTGGGTTTCCTCTGGGTGCTCCGGTTTCCTCCCACAAGTCCCGAAAGATGGGCTTGTTAGGTGAATTGGACATTCTGAATTCTCCCTCAGTGTATTCTCGGTGTCCATGTACATAGATCCCTGAAAGTTGCCACCCAGGTTGATAGGGTTGTGAAGAAGGCCTATGGTGTGTTGGCCTTTATTGGTAGAGGGATTGAGTTCCGGAGCCATGAGGTCATGTTGCAGTTGTACAAAACTCTAGTACGGCCGCATTTGGAGTATTGCGTACAATTCTGGTCGCCTCATTATAGGAAGGACGTGGAAGCTTTGGAACGGGTGCAGAGGAGATTTACCAGGATGTTGCCTGGTATGGAGGGAAAATCTTATGAGGAAAGGCTGATGGACTTGAGGTTGTTTTCGTTAGAGAGAAGAAGGTTAAGAGGTGACTTAATAGAGGCATACAAAATGATCAGAGGGTTAGATAGGGTGGACAGCGAGAGCCTTCTCCCGCGGATGGAGGTGGCTAGCACGAGGGGACATAGCCTTAAATTGAGGGGTAATAGATATAGGACAGAGGTCAGAGGTGGGTTTTTTACGCAAAGAGTGGTGAGGCCGTGGAATGCCCTACCTGCAACAGTAGTGAACTCGCCAACATTGAGGGCATTTAAAAATTTATTGGATAAGCATATGGATGATAAGGGCATAGTGTAGGTTAGATGGCCTTTAGATTTTTTCCATGTCGGTGCAACATCGAGGGCCGAAGGGCCTGTACTGCGCTGTATCGTTCTATGTTCTATGTACCGAACAAGCGCTGGAATGTGGCGATGATGGGGTGTTCACAGTAACTTAATTGCAGTGTTAATGTAAGCCTACTTGTGACAATAAAGATGACAATTATTATTATTATCTTGAGAGGGTTGCAGACAGCATGACCGGAATTGTCTGTTCCAGAGACCGCTCCCAAGTTTCTGGTTGACGACATCAGCAGTATGCTGGACGCCGTCGAGGAGACGAGTGGCAGCCCCTTCCCCAGGGTTGGGCTGAGATAGCAGCCACCTATTATGAACAAAGCCTTGGAGGGTGTGGCAGAGGCAGTGAGTGCTGGCAGCTTCACCAAACAGTGTGCAATGTAAGAAGAAGATGAAAAACCTCCTTTTGAGCAGCCCGGATGTGCCCCTGGCATGACTCCCATCCTTGACCTCACATCTTCCCCCAATCCCCTATACTCAAGTAACACCCCATCTGCCACCATGTTCCCCAGAACTAATCCTCCAGGAACCTCCAGCACATTCCCTGCACTCTTTGACCAGATGTGTTGCCTACACATGCCAGCAGCTAAACCTCTCCCCCATTAAACTGGCATGCCAACATCTCACTATGTCCTTTCTGTGTCCACAAGGATAAAGTGGGTTATAATCGTAGGGAGCATCAGAAGACAGGCAGGGGAATCCCAAAGGTTCAGGTCCACACTCCCTTTGATGAAGGGGCCATGGAACCCGCGGTGGAGGCCAAAAAGAGGGCAGTGGCTGACGTGGACTTCGGTATGCAGCGAGGAAGTGAGAGTCCAATGCAAGTCTGACGTCCCGCTCTCAGGTGGGTCCATGCTCTCCCACAGATCTGTCCTTCCCGCATCCTTTGTCTTCTAACACCCTCATCAGACAAGGCCGGGTCATCTGGGGTCACAACCACCCATCCAGACCCTCGGAACACCCCAGAACACAACTCTAGGGAAGGCACTGTGTCTTTGGTACTGCTTTTACCTGCACCATCCACCATCGCAGAGGCTACCACCTCCAGTGAGTAATGTTAGTGATCAGGCTCCTGGGTCACCCTCTGGTGAGCACCACACACATACTGCAGCGCATCAGGTGGGGGGAGAGACTCCCGAGGGAGCGGACAGTCAGAGTGATGTCTAATCCCAGGAATAGCTGACACCAAGACAGATGTGCCACCTCTGGAAAAGATGATCGCATCACTGGTGCAGATGCAACTTCAGAGTCAAAATGTACAGGAGGAGGTGTTAGTAACATTCTAGTTCCTGCAGGAATAGCTGGAGGAGTCCAATGGACTTCAGGTGCAGGAGGTGTTGCCGGAAATGCATGGTAGCCCGGCCAACACTGCAGTGGAAGGCCTGGGGCGTCTTCACACAAACACCCGAAAGTTGGCAGGTGCATCCAGGCCCAGGAACTCCAGAGGACACCCACCAAGGGCACCACAGGGCAAAGGCAGGGGCAAGCAGTACGTCGTCTCCACTCCTGATGTGCTGTCTGGGAAAACACATAGAAAGAGCGGTGGAGTACAAAAGATGAGAAAGATAGACGACACATAAATTGGCTTTGATATAGTAGATCATACATAATCAGGGGGAAGAGGACACAAGTTGGAAATACGCATCATCAAACACCAGTCTGGCCTGCCTCTAACCTCTGGTTGGGTGGATGGGCTGGGGCTGGGTGTTGGGCAGTTACCAGGTGACAACATCCCCAATGTGACAGCATCCCCAGTGAATGATCCCAAACCGTTCATCATCTCCCACCAACATCACCCCCGCCCACCCCACCCCCCACCCCCCAGCGTCCCAGGGGCTCATATGAAGGAGTCCCCACCCCACAACCAGGGATCATCTGGGTTGACATTAGTATTTTATCTACAAGAAAAAGTCAGACTTTGTCAGATAGAGCTCATCTCACGGCGAGCATTACTCTGGATTTCTGGATTACTAGTCACTACACACTGTCTTCCCTGCTGGTGGGCCTGGTCCAGGTTAAAGCGCATACAGATAGATTTCCAGGTGCATAGGGCGTCCGTGACATCTGAGATTCACCTGTCCGTGGACGATTGCGCGATCCGGCACAGATTCCCGCATGAGCACTGAAATGGGCCAGAGGCATAGGGCTTAAGGGCCACTGTCAACTTGACAGCCACCAGGAGTGGGTATCCTGTTCCTGACCCTCACAGTGCCAGGTGCACCACCCATCTGGCACAGGTGTCGTACAGTCACCTTGGTGACCTGAAGTCATTGGCAGCTCCTCGGAGGACAAGCAGCAATGGTAGAATTTGGTCTGATGTTGCACCGCCTTCGTACCTTCTGATTAACCTGGTGAACAGATGGCTCTTGAGCCTCACGGTTGGCCCCTGGTGCTCAGGGCGGCCTGGACCATCCACCAGCCAATCACAGGCTGGGCTCTGGTGCCACCTGACCTGCATCAGCCAATTACATCCTGTGTTCAGGTATCACCTGACCTGATAGGTGAGCAGCACGGTAGCACAGTAGTTAGCACAGTTGGTTCACAGCTCCAGGATGCCAGGTTCAATTCCGGCTTGCATCACTGTCTGTGTGGAGTGTGCTAGGGGGCGCCAGACTCGGGTCCCGCGCATGCGCAGTTGGGCCGGCGCCAACCAGCGCATGCGCGGTGGCCGCACTCCCCCAGGGCGGCCACCCTCCGGTCCGTCCCCTCGGTCCGCTCCCCCCCCGGCCCCGCCCCCCCCGGCCCCGCCCCCCCGGCCCCCGCCCCCCCGGCCCCGCCCCCCCCGCCCCCCCCCCCCCGCCCCCCCCCCCCCAAGGGCGCCGAAGTTCAGCTTGCCGGGGCGCCAGCAACCCTAGGGCCGGCGCTGCCTCCCACAGTCCAAAGATGTGCGGTTTAGGTGAATTGGCCATAATAAATTATCCTTAATGTCCAAAACGTTGGGTTACGGGGATAGGTGGAGGGCTTAAGTGGGGTGCTCTTTCCAAGGGCCGGTGCAGACTTGATGGGCTGAATGCTGAATGGTCTCCTTCCACACTGTAAATTCTATGATTCTATGATTCTATGACCTTCCCTATGTGTGAACCCTATTCCCCCACCCCCGGAAAAGCCCGACTTAGCTTTGGAGAAGGACACTTGACAGAAATATCTTCACAGCCTATAGATCACTTGATCAGTGCCCCAATCAGTTGAGGCAGCAGAGGTGGATAAGGGTACTGGTTCTGAGCCAGGGTTAGGCTTGGCTGAGACTGGCTGGATTCTGGCATAGTGATTAGCGAGTGTTATTAATTAGTGTCAGGTTGAATTGGTGGTGACTGGGAGGACTGCGGTGTGCTGCAGAATTCCAACCCTGAGAGCAATTTGCAGGAGAAGTTGCAAGAACATGTGTGTGCGTGGGTTTCCTCCGGGTGCTCCGGTTTCCTCCCACAGTCCAAAGATGTGCGGGTTAGGTGGATTGGCCATGCTAAATTGCCCGTAGTGTCCTAAAAAGTAAGGTTAAGGGGGGGGGGGGGGTTGTTAGGTTACGGGTATAGGGTGGATACGTGGGTTTGAGTGGGGTGATCATTGCTCGGCACAACATCGAGGGCTGAAGGGCCTGTTCTGTGCTGTACTGTTCTGTGTTCTATGTTCTATGTGGTGAACAGTGACCACAATTCCGTAAGTTTTCGGAAAATCATGGAACAGGACGAGTCTTGTCCCGGGGTTAATCTGCTAAATTGGGGGAAGGCACACTACAACCAGATTAGGCAGGATTTGGAGGCTGTTGTTTGGGAGAGGCTGTTTGAGGGTAAATCCACATTTGACATGAGCAGTTGACGGGAGTGCAAGACAGGCGTGTGCCGGTAAAAAGGAAGGACAGGAAAGGCAGAATTCGGGAATCATGGATGACCAGGGAAATTGAGAATATTGTCAAAAAGAAGGTACATGCAACTAAAAACATATGAAGCACTTGAAGAATACAAGAAAGTAGAAAAGAACTCAAGCAGGGAGTTAGGAAGGCAAAAGGGGCCACAAAATGTCCTTGGCAGAAGGATTAAGGAGAATCCCAAGGCATTTTATACGTATATTAGGAACAAGAGAGTAGTTAGAGAAAGAGTTGGTCCACTCAAGGACAAAGGAGGGAAATTATGTGTAGAACCAGAGTAAGTGAGGTCCTTAATGAATATTTTCCATCGGTATTCACAAAGGAGAGGGACACATTGATTGATGGTGTCTCAGAAGGATGTGTAAACACTTTAGAACAGGTTGTTATTATGAGGAAGTGTTAGGTATGTTAAAAAACATTAAGGTAGACAGATCATCCATGATCTTATCAAATGGCTCAGCAGGCTTGAGGGGCTGGATGGTCTACTTCTGCTCCTAATCTATATGCTTTTATGTTTGTATGTTCATATGATGCCATACAACATGCTGGAGGTTGTTCTCCGTGGGAAGGTGGGACTTTATTTCCACAGTGACTGTGAGGTGGTCATTCCTACCAACACTGTCATTGACAGATGTATATGTGACAGATAGATTGCTAAGGTGTTTCATTTCTGCTGATTCCCTCATCACCTGCCACAGGCCCAACCTGGCAGATATGTCCTTCAGGACTCAGCCAGCTCGAGTGGTAGTGGAGCTTCCAAGCACTCTTGGTAATGGACGCAACACCTCCCAACTAGAATACATTCTGTGCCCTTGTTACCATCAGTGTTTATTCCAAGTGGTGCTGAATGTGGAGGAGAACTGGTTCATCAGCAAATCAAGGCAGGGTGGTGTATGGTAATCTACATGAGGTTTACTTACCTGTATTTGTCCTGCTTCATGGGGTCCTTCATCATTATCGAGGATGCCCGGGAAACTCCTTCCCAATCCTATGCCACTGTGCCATCACTACTGAAGGATCTGTGCTGCCGATGGGACAGGACGTACCCAGAGAAGTATCTGGGACAAGTGTCTATGAGGTATGATTCATTTAGTGTGACTATGTATGGGGTTCACTTTTATTTATGATCTCTCTCCACAGAATAATATACATAACATTCACACGATTGGTCTCAAACCTGACTTAAAGGTACTGAATAATAAATTTATGTTACCATTCATTTTAGAATTGGTGTTTGAGTCTGAGTGGCAGTACTTAATGGGAGGAAGGTTCAGCACTAATTTCATCTGGTCTTTCAATGTGTTTGTGCATGTCTAATTTTTTGTTACAATTAACGCACATTCTCTTTCATGTTTTCAATTAACCTCATTCCTGAGAAGACTGTTATCTCTTAAACTGTTGCAGTTGAAATTGTTAGTTTGATATTGCTGCTTTCTCTCGTCTGGGCTGCAGGGTATATTTAATTGGATTTAGTCTTTTAGACTTTTGGTAAGTAATATATGCATTGTGACCTGAAGTAGCTTCTGTTTCATTTAAGCCTTTTTGTTTTAGGTTTACGCTGTGCAAAAAGGTGCATTAAAAAATCAATTAAGCTTAATTTTGATAAATACACGATTGGCTTGCCAGGAAATAGTCTGCTTGGATCATGATTATGCTGGGATTGGAGCTTCTGGTTGACTTGTTTCAAAAAAGAAATGTCCAATTTGTAATATTTGTATGTGACCCATTTAATCAGACACTAAGCACATTAACCTGCATGAAAATTCTATTATACAGTGCAAAATATATTTTGCAGGAAGTTGCAATTGTGTGAAAGATGTCTGATCGATTGGCTAATTAATATGCGAGGTGCTTGAACTAAGAATTAGAAAAAAAACGGGATTGGATTGGATTTGTTTGATGTGTGAATCCTTCCCTTGGAACTAATACATATATTCCCCTGGAGATAAATTTAATGGTTTCACACTTGGTATTATCCTTAGTGCCTCATTGTTATTTAATACACTTTAAGAAAATCTTTACTCTATTAGCTCAGTGCATTAATTCAACAAGTAGCTAAGACATACAACTCAGGTCAGTTCTCTATTTTGTGCTGAGTTTGAGGATCTTTGCCAGATGGGCAGTTTCAGTGTTTCAGTTAAGCTGAGCACCCCTAGGTTAGGGTGGGCAATTTGGTGAGCTGCCTGTCTGAAATTTGACATGAGGAAATGGGGAGAGGAGAGCAACAAGATTTCCAAGCCTGACACTGTCTGCTGCCGATCAGATATGAAGAGGCACCACAGAAATGCTAATGAGGACTGTATCACGCAATACCTTCAGGGGAGAGGGTAGGAAGAAAATTGTATTTAAATATGGCTGAAGGGGAAATGGCAATGAGTGACCATGGGGGAGTACAGTCAATGATTTACAATGGCAGTGCTGATAGAGCTGGAAAAAGAGAATGATCAGAGGTGTATGATAACAGCAGTGATAGAGTCATTGTTAGTGATGGGAATTACTCATTAGTGCTTCTTCACTGTTATCTATTATCAATCAAATATTATACCATGCATACATCACAGTCAACTACAACTTTATCCCCTCAAAATTCAAAGTTATTTTTGGTATATTACTGGCCGAATACTGGACACATACAGCACAGACGAAAGAGAAAATGCTGGAAAATCTCAGCAGGTCTGGCAGCATCTGTAGGGAAAGAAAAGAGCTAACGTTTCAAGTCCGATGACTCTTTGTCAAAGTCATCAGAGTTGAGTCACCAGACTCGAAACTTTAGCTCTTTTCTCTCCCTACATATGCTGCTAGACCTGCTGAGATTTTCCTGCATTTTCTCTTTCGTTTCAGATTCTAGCATCCACAGTAATTTGCTTTTTTAGATACAGCACAGGTTTGGTGACATAGTGGTTAGCACTGCTGCTTCAAAGCACCAGGGACCAGGGTTCGATTCTGGCCTTGGGTGAAAGTCTGTGCTGAGTTGCACTTTCTCCCCGTGTCTGCGTGGGTTTCCCCTGGGTGCTCTGGTTTCCTCCCACAGTCCAAAGATGTGCAGGTTTGGTGGATTGGCCATGATAAATTGCTCCTTAGTGTCCAAATATTAGGCGGGGTTACTTGGCTAGGGGCTGGGGGAGTGGGCCTGGGTAGGGTGCTCTTTCAGAGGGCCTGTGCAAACTCGATGGGCTGAATGGCCTCCTTCTGCAATGCAGGGATTCTATTATGTAACTACCCCACTATCCCTGAGCTTGCCGCCTGCACGACATTGCCGGAGAAAAGACAAAAAAGGCTGGAAATATTCAGCAGGTCTGGCAGCATCTGTGGAGAGAGAAACAGAGTTAAAGTTTGGGGTCAATGACATGTCATCAGCTCACCCTCCGGGGCACTTTCCTCCCACATTTTGAATGAAGTTACAGTGCTTGTATAGATATCATGGTCGCGGGTTAATCTGATTACTTCTGATTAATAGAGCGCTTTTAACGAAATGAATGTGTATATTACAAGAAAGAACTGCACACCAGTTATTGATGCCCCGCGGGAACTGTAGCTGGCCGCTTGCTCTCGCGCGCGTTGTTCAGCGGCACTTTGGAGTCAGGCAATTGATACTCTCTTGTGTTGGATATTATTATAACCTGAAGCCAGCAAATTAAATGTGACTGTCCATCACAGGAACAGGCAACTCGGTGCTACTTCCACGCATACTTAGAAATTAAATAGCCTAATAATGTAACCAAACAAAAGAAAACGATCAATGAAACTGGCATGCCGAATCCGGGGCTGCTGCATAATTTATTTGCATGGTTGTGCAGTCCTCCAGACAATATTTTGCTAAAAATGCTTTCAACGACAATTTACATTCGCTTTTCGATTGATCTCTCTCTCGGGACTCAATATGCAGTAAAGTGCAGATAACTGTCAGAACTGCCAGAAGCGTCAATAGATGTATTGATCTGATCAATGGACAGATCGCTCTGTACAGATATGCCAAATCCGAATCAAAGGGAGGCTTCCCAACATCCGCCAGAGTGTCACAATGCAGAACATTGCTCCCTGTAAGTGTTTGCCAGAGAACGGTTAGCGTCTATTTTTAACTTGCCGAGCACAATCGAATGGGGTTGATCTTCTCTTTTGGGACGCGGTCAGGCTGCCGCCGCCAGTCCCCCCCGTTAGGGGGCGCGACTCTCCCACGGTAAGAGCAGCAGAGCCGCTGCAGCGCTGGGCAGAGCGGAGCAACCGCGGCGCTCAACGCCACTGGCAGCTGCGCCCCCAGGCTCGGAGCAGTTCAAGGTAAGCAGCAAATTTGTTCACTGGGGTTCCAAGTGGGACTGGCTTCATTTTTTTTTTGTCATGCAAATAAACGTCGATGCACAGAAATGGGGATCGAGGGTCTGGGCAGAATGTCCTGACTGCAAAATTCCTTCTGCAAACAGCGCTGAGGTGTGAGTGAGTGAGGAGTGAGTGAGCGAGTGATCTGTTCGACAATTTCTGGACTCCATAAGCAGGAGCAGTACAGATGCACCTGTGGAAATGAAGGTGCAAACGCTGTTAGGAGAATCAGAGGCCACTATTTGGAATGCGATGCATAAAGTGAACGAGAAGATATAATATCCTGGTTGCTGGTGTCTTTCTGGTGACTACGGACACGCTTCGTTAGTGGTGAAGGGTCTTTGTTGGAGCTCCGTTTTTTTAAATTTAAGTTAATGCATCAGTATGAAGAGGAGGTGGAAATAGGGAGCAGTAACCAATTCTGAAACTATCTTCGTGCCATTTAGCGCTCACATGTTCCGGCCAATCGGCTGCAATGGGTGGTGCGGATCTGTAATAGATTCTGTGCAAACTTGAAATTCATGCTGGGTGCTTTCCCCTGCAAGTCGGAGCACACTTGTTTTTATTGGTCAACGATCAGTTTGACACCCAACCCTCTGGTCTGGCACAGAGTCCTGTGCAGTAATGTCCCTTTCAATCCTTGCCATTTCTTCACTTAAGCACTAAGTTTCGGGCAGTCTTTAACAAAGCCACCTCACAGTGCAAGGGAACTCGTCTCCCAGTTGAAAGCCCTGGGATCAATCACCCTCCAGTGAACCCTCTCCCCACCATGGCACCTACATTGGGCAGCGCGGTAGCACAGTGGTTAGCACAGTTGCTTCACAGCGCCAGGCTCCCAGGTTTGGGTCACTGTCTGTCTGCATGTTCTTCCCGTGCCTGTGTGGGTTTCCTCCAGGTGCTCTGGTTTCCTCCCACAAGTCCAAAGATGTGCAGTTGTGCAGTTTAGGTGGATTCTCCGTGCTAAATTGCCCCATAGTGTCCAAAACGTTAGCTGGGATTACTGGGTTAGGGGGATAGGGTGGAGTTTTTCACAGTAACTTCGGTGAAGCCTACTTGTGACAATAAGCAATTATTATTATTATTAAGTAGGGTGCTCTTTCCAAGGGCCCTTGCAGACTTGGTGAGCCGAATGGCCTCCTTCTGCACTGTGAATTCTATGATTGAAGAACAGCGTTGCCAACTCTGGGAGGAGATATTCCTTGTGAGTTTATCACATGACCTCCAGTCTCCACCCATCTTGTCCCCCCAATAGTTTTATTTCCTCCTGTCTGCTATTTAAGAACTTAAACAGGAGGAGGCCACTAGGGCCTGTTCCGATCTGCTCCACCTTCAGCAAGATCCTGGCTGATCTCTCTCAACTCCGCCTTAATAATAATTGCTTATTGTCACAAGTAGGCTTCAATGAAGTTACTGTGAAAAGCCCCTAGTCGCCACATTGTCGCGCCTGTTCGGGGAGGCTGGTACCCACGCTGTTGGCCTTGTTCTGCATTACAAGCTAGCTGTTTAACCCAGCCACTACCCTACACTTATTCCCGTGTCACTTCATTCCCTCAGCATCCAAACACCTATCAGCCTCCATCCTGACTATGCCCAACCAGTCTCCAACGCGATTGGTTGGACAGGCATTTTCTCCCCTGACCTGGGCTGATGGCAGTAGTGTCCTGGGGATTAATATTGAATGGCCGGAGACTCCAGCACAATCCCAGGGGAGCGAGTCCATGTTCTCTCATTCACAAGTGTCGGCCTTTGAAGGCTTGTTGGTGAAACACTTCGGTAATATCTGAATGTGTGACCCAAGTGTTTAAGTGATGCCGCTGTAGTTGCACATCACCGCGAGATTATATTAAAACATAAGAGCAGAACAGGCGAATTTCGAGGGTTTTTTTGTTTGCACGTCATTTAGAATCAGAGAATCCGTACAGTGCAGAAGGAGGCCATTCGACCCACCGACCCTCTGAAAGAGCACCCTATCTAGGATCACTCCCCCACCCCTCTACCCGTAACAGCAACACAAGCTGAGACACAGGGACAGACACACATGCACTGATAGTTGCAGACAAGAGACACCGATTCTCAGACACACGCAGACACTGCTGGAGACATTGCCAGAGACACAGACATCCTGTGACAGGGTCGCAGTTACCCTCCGAGCTTTGCACTGGTTCCCGGGTGCACACACCGCAGGCACTGTGTGGGCTGAGCCCTTCATTTTGCTGGGAATTAAAACCGGAGAGAATTGAGCCGAGTGCCTGATGTGCAGCCGGTGAGAGTGAGGAAGCCGGAGCGTTTAGAGGCCGACTTCAGAGGAAAAGAGAAAAAGGCAACTGAGCGTGCAGCTGGTAACAGGAGTAAAAGTGCACTCGCCGCTATTTGAAGCGGCTTTTGCCTTTCTGATAGCGAGACACATGACCCAAACCAGGAGTGTTTACTGAATGTCTTGTGTCAAGTGAAACATTAATTGATGTTGTGATTAGTCTTGCTGGCTGTGTGTTGAGTGGTGCAATTTCCAGAGATGTGTTGGGAGAGGGGAGGTGGATTGACAGCAAGTTTCAAAATGATTGGCGGCACTTCAGACCCGTCTTCCTATTCGCCCATAGATAGATACAACAGATAAGGCGGCGTTGTGCTGTATTGGACTGGAGGCCAGGCTAATGAAATGATTTCCCGGAAAGCGGGCACCCTGCCCTGTGTGTGTGTGTGTGTAACGCTCCACATGAAGCGTTCACTGTGTACAGTCCACAGAAGGACGCTCTGTCCCCCTCGCTGGCGGCCAACAGAAGCTGTGTCTTTCAGTCGCTGCTGCAACTCAGCCAAGGCTCCTTGGCTCGGCTGACGGGCTGAATTTATAAGGACCCTTTCTTCGCGACTTGGGCTGCATGCGGTCAGTCTTTAGTGAAAAGCGCCATATACTTTCCGAGCCGGAGTGAATGAAGTCAATCCCCCCCCCCCCCCCCGTGCAGGGAGGCGTGCGGGAGCTCACTCACTGGGGAAGTGCAGACACTGTGCTACACTCAGCGAGACTACACCGCCCGCTTCAGGATTCCTAACCCTACCGTGAGTGCTCATTTGTGTGGATTGATTTTTTTTTTGTTTATCGAGGCAGTGGCATTACATCGCACCGCCCCCCCCCCCCCCCCCCCCACACACACAAATCCTTTGGGAATAAGCACAGCATCAACCCCATGGAAAGCCCCCTCCCCCCTTTCCATTTCCCCCTGGGTTACATTTGGTTGTAGGTGTTGAATTGGATAGGAGGGAATTCCGAACACCTCTGGATACAGTGCTGTAAACTCTGCTGACTGCGGGTTGGGGGCGGGATGGAGGGAGAGGGCTCATTCCAAACAGTTTGGGATTGAAACCAAAGCGCCCAGAAGGCCAGTGGCGGACTTGGAGAGGGAGAGAGAGAGAGAAGCTTGCTTCTTCCCCGGCGCAGGATCGGCAGATCCCAGATCATACGGAGGACGCATTTGACTGCCCCCCTCCTCTCTTCCCCTCCCCTCTCTCCCCCTCCCTATTTGAAAAGAGAGAACCCACTTATTGCAGAGATTATTCCCGAAGCTCTGGGCTTTGTCCACAAGAGCTGAGAGCCTGGGGAGAGGAGAGGGGAGGGGAGAAGGGGGGGAGAGGGGAGAGGAGAAGGGGGGGGGGGGGGGAGAGGAGGAGAGGAGGGGGGGAGAGGAGGAGAGGAGGGGGGAGAGGAAGGGAGGAGAGGGGGCAGGGGAGGTGGGAAGAGAGAGCGGAGAGGAAGGGGAAGGGAGGGGGCAGAGGGGGGAGAGGAGAGGGTGGGGAAAGGGGAGGAGGAAGTGAGGGGGAGAGGAGAGAGGGCAGAGGGGAGGAGGAGGGGGAGGGGGAGGGGGAGGGGGGGAGGAAGTGAGGGGGTGAGTGACTGTCAAACAGCACAGCAGCTCCCTGGGCTGAGCTACAGGTCCACTCCATGTTCCTCCTCCTCTAAACCCAAGCGATCACACACAGCAAACTCCCGCAAACGCTCATTTGCAATCTCTTCATCACCCTGCTTTGGACTCGCACATGGGAAAGCCTTGTGCAGTGTGTATGTGTCTTTTTTGGGGGCGGGGGGGGGGGGGGGGGGATTCTCTGATCAGTACCGTCTTGGCAGATTTCTGACCGGCGTTTGACTGCTGCTGGGCGAGTGTTTTTCTTTCAAATCTCCAGAATAAAGTCGTGTTCTGCTTTTAAGGGTTTTTTTTGTTTCAGCTTTTAGCCTGGGACCGGGAGCCTGCAGTTGACGGCGTGGCCAGATGGGGTCGCTCCAATGCTTGCTTTCAGTGCAGGGTTGTCGCTGTTCCTTGTTGCTCTCCCTCACACACATTCTCTGTCTCTCACTCCTGCTTGCAGACTGGGACAACAGAGTGTGCCTCTGTGCTGCTTTCCTGTCCGCTGGTACAAGTCCCAGTCTCCCCCAGTCGCTCATGATATCTGGCGTTTCAATTATAGCCACGTAACAGTCTTAAAACGGCAAGTTTAAAATGACAGATTGGTTTCCTTTGGTCTGGTTGTGTTAAGAGTTCAGGACAGTTAATGTCGTGACCTTTGCAGCCGATTCGACAAATCCCGTCTCTAGCCCGGTAACTTCAGTCCCAGTTTAGCAAAGTGCCCGGGGGAGGATGCAAGCAGCGGCTTTTGATACCAGGTGAACTGGTTCGAAGAGAGAGGACTTGTAAACATCAAGAGCGGTCGAAGAGAAGGGCTTTGGCGCGCATGTATGTTGTCAAGATTAAAGGACAGACTTTTGCCCCCTTTTCAGACCTTTCTGCCCTTGGGGGTCGCTCCAGCTGTGGACACCTCTGGATTGACGCCAGTCTCAGTATTGCGGGGCCTGTGTTCAGTGGTTTGGTAATGTTGGCTGTTCTGTCAGAATGCAACAGTTTCTCTGCAAGTTCCCCCCCCCCCCCCCCCCCCCGGTATTAACAGGGACGGTGCAGCAAACTTTGCAATCGGACGGTTTTAATGGAGCGGAAAGGATCAGAGAGGAACGTTATGGTCCCCCCCCCCCACCCCCCAAACCCTTCTATCGGCGTCTCCCACTGGGTTGAGCCGCGGCCAAACCCCCCCCCCCCCCCGCCCCCCAAATGGGCCTGCACTGTGCCTCTGGCAGTGCAATGTCGGGTGTGGGACAACGCCATACAAGCAGCCGCCCTTAAACCCAGCGACCGGGGCGGCCCGTTTGCCGGAAGCCTTGCTGCCACCCAGGCACCCGGCTGCCCGGGCAGATCTCCGCGGCGGCAGCGGTGTGGCCATTTCACTGCCCACTGATCCCCCGGGCTCCAGCTCCAGCTCTCTCTCACTGGAATGAGGTGATGGGATGTGGGTGCTTCTCCTGCTCGCTGCGGGGGGGGGGGGTGATGGGGAGAGGACATCTACCTATCTGCTCGCCCATCATATTAGGAATTTAATTGATTTTTATTTTTCAAAATAGCGACTTAAGCCGCCAGGGCACCAGAAGGGGGTCCGGACTATTTGCATGATAGATGGCAAAGGAGGATATGTGTGTGTGTGTGTCTGTGCTGGAGCTCCACCTCACAAGGCTGTGTGTGTGTCTCTGTGCTGGAGCTCCACCTCACAAGGCTGTGTGTGTGTGTGTGTGTATCTCTGTGCTGGAGCTCCACCTCACAAGGCTGTGTGCGTGTATCTCTGTGCTGGAGCTCCACCTCACAAGGCTCTGTGTGTGTGTGTCTCTGTGCTGGAGCTCCACCTCACAAGGCTGTGTGTGTGTCTCTGTGCTGGAGCTCCACCTCACAAGGCTGTGTGTGTGTGTGTGTGTATCTCTGTGCTGGAGCTCCACCTCACAAGGCTGTGTGTGTGTCTCTGTGCTGGAGCTCCACCTCACAAGGCTGTGTGTGTGTCTCTGTGCTGGAGCTCCACCTCACAAGGCTGTGTGTGTGTCTCTGTGCTGGAGCTCCACCTCACAAGGCTGTGTGTGTGTGTCTCTGTGCTGGAGCTCCACCTCACAAGGCTGTGTGTGTGTATCTCTGTGCTGGAGCTCCACCTCACAAGGCTGTGTGTGTGTCTCTGTGCTGGAGCTCCACCTCACAAGGCTGTGTGTGTGTCTCTGTGCTGGAGCTCCACCTCACAAGGCTGTGTGTGTGTGTGTGTCTCTGTGCTGGAGCTCCACCTCACAAGGCTGTGTGTGTGTGTCTCTGTGCTGGAGCTCCACCTCACAAGGCTGTGTGTGTGTGTGTGTGTGTCTGTGCTGGAGCTCCACCTCACAAGGCTGTGTGTGTGTGTGTGTGTGTCTGTGCTGGAGCTCCACCTCACAAGGCTGTGTGTGTGTGTGTGTGTCTCTGTGCTGGAGCTCCACCTCACAAGGCTGTGTGTGTGTATCTCTGTGCTGGAGCTCCACCTCACAAGGCTCTGTGTATGTGTGTCTCTGTGCTGGAGCTCCACCTCACAAGGCTGTGTGTGTGTGTGTGTGTCTCTGTGCTGGAGCTCCACCTCACAAGGCTGTGTGTGTGTGTGTCTCTGTGCTGGAGCTCCACCTCACAAGGCTGTGTGTGTGTATCTCTGTGCTGGAGCTCCACCTCACAAGGCTCTGTGTGTGTGTATCTCTGTGCTGGAGCTCCACCTCACAAGGCTGTGTATGTGTGTCTCTGTGCTGGAGCTCCACCTCACAAGGCTGTGTGTGTGTGTGTGTGTCTCTGTGCTGGAGCTCCACCTCACAAGGCTGTGTGTGTGTGTCTCTGTGCTGGAGCTCCACCTCACAAGGCTGTGTGTATGTGTGTCTCTGTGCTGGAGCTCCACCTCACAAGGCTGTGTGTGTGTGTCTCTGTGCTGGAGCTCCACCTCACAAGGCTGTGTGTGTGTGTGTGTCTCTGTGCTGGAGCTCCACCTCACAAGGCTGTGTATGTATGTGTTTCTCTGTGCTGGAGCTCCACCTCACAAGACTGTGTGTGTGTGTCTCTGTGCTGGAGCTCCACCTCACAAGGCTGTGTGTGTGTGTGTGTGTCTCTGTGCTGGAGCTCCACCTCACAAGGCTGTGTGTGTGTCTCTGTGCTGGAGCTCCACCTCACAAGGCTGTGTGTGTGTGTCTCTGTGCTGGAGCTCCACCTCACAAGGCTGTGTGTGTGTGTGTGTCTCTGTGCTGGAGCTCCACCTCACAAGGCTGTGTGTGTGTGTCTCTGTGCTGGAGCTCCACCTCACAAGGCTGTGTGTGTGTGTGTGTGTCTCTGTGCTGGAGCTCCACCTCACAAGGCTGTGTGTGTGTGTCTCTGTGCTGGAGCTCCACTTCACAAGGCTGTGTATGTATGTCTCTGTGCTGGAGCTCCACCTCACAAGGCTGTGTGTGTGTGTGTGTGTGTCTCTGTGCTGGAGCTCCACCTCACAAGGCTGTGTGTGTGTGTGCAGCAGTGCAGTGGGATGGACTGCCTCTCCCACATGTCTTTTTTGGCAATTGACTGTACTGACGTCTAAATGTGCTCCGTATTGATTCTCACCGCTGGATTTATTTATTTATTGCCGATCTTTCCTCCCTCCCTCCCTCCTCCCCCTCCTCCTCCCTCCTTCCCACACTCCATCCTTCCCCCTCTCTCTCTTTCTCTCTCTCTCCCTCCCTCCCTCCAGCGCCGCTGAGTTGGACTTGTGGACGGATTTCTTCCAAGGATCCCCGGGTCTGAGAACATGGATGTCCCGCCATTCCTTGCAGCGGAAGAGTGCTCCCATTTGCGCAGTGAATGAGTGAAGGAACATGCGGGGATTGCTAATGGTGTGAGGCGGGGGGGTGGGGAGGGAAAACACGCTTTCTGCCGTCCTGCTGCCTTCACCGTGACCATGTCGTGATCCTGCCGCCGGGCCAGCCGATCCGCTGCCGCTCGCCCCTCAGTCTAACCCAGCCACGGAACCTGCACCAGGGGAAAGGCGGGGGACCGAGACCGAGAGGAGGAAAATAAAAACCCACCCAGTCTGGAATAGCTCGCAATACAAAAAACCATGAAGATTATCTCTCCGCTTCTAAACAACCTGGTCTTTGAGTGCTCGACTAGACTTTTCCTGTGCCTCTTGTGGATGGGATATTCTCAAGGAATGCCACACGTTTTAAGATTCGGTAAGAGTGGGTTTGCCTTTCATTATTTCCGGAGCTCTCAGTCACAGAGCGCGGGCTGTTAAAACTTGTGTGAGCGCTGACTCCTGCCCCCTCCCATCCTGCGCTGACAGGGGTCTCACTGGGTCTAGCCTGTGGTGCCTCTGCTCCAGTGGCCATCTCTGCGTGAGCTGGACCCGCGGTATGGACACTGGCCACCTTTGCAAGCCCCGAACACGGTGGGAGAACGCAGAGGGTGGAGAATCCACAAAGGAGACAGTTGTCGAACTTCTCCCAACACCGTCTGATCCCGCATGAAGTTGATGATCCGGGCGTATTGGTCAACGCCGGATGGTTTTATTCTCCCGGGTGTGGGGCATCTTTGAGTTGACATTGATACCTTTGATAGAATATGCAGAGAGAGAGAGAGAGTCTTGGGGGGGGGGGGGGGGGGGGGGGGGTGGTAGAGAGACAACCTCACCAGCCGTTCGGCCATTGGGCCAAATCCGTCCCCAATAACATGCCAATACCCCCCCCCCCCCCCCCCCCCCAAAGGAGAGGGCTAGCAGCGCCGGATTGTACATAGGTAGACTCTCAGGGATAGACTGGGCTGAAGCTACCGTTCCTGTCTCCCGGAGCATGTCCAGCACGACCTGTTGTGAATAGTCACAATGATGCGGTTTGGAGATGGACACATGTAGTGTCCTCAGCCCTGCTCGATCACACACACACACACTCTCTCTCTCTCTTTCTCTGTCGCTGGCATGCTTCCAGTTTGGAATGAATGAAAAGAGCGGAGAGAGAAGTTCTGTCTGGAGTGTCGGAGACACAATTAAATATTTGCGATGCATGTGTGAAGTCAACTGATATCAATTAGCGCTTTCTGTTTACAAATAATTTCGAAATCCGTCTCTTCACCAAGGCAGATTTGAGCAATTAACCCTGGAAAGAGAGAGAAACACGAATGTCTGCCACTAAATCTCAGCGTGCACACATGTAAATATGACAGCAGCACTTTAGACGGAAGTGTAAGGGGGTTTGCTAGGCGGGAGAGCGGTGGGGAGACCTCTGGGGTTGGAGCCTGATGCAGCTTTGGCAGCAACAGGTTCTCGGGGTTAGAAGAGCAGATGTTTATTGAGTGTTGCACAGAAGATATCAATCTCCCTAACCAACAGGGCTATTTATTGATCTGGGTCACCGGGTTGGCAGTGGTTCAGCTCTTTCCCTGTGTTCGCGGGTTGGGGATCTGAGCAGTTGGCATTAAGGTGCATTGAGAGCGCTGCCGCCCTCTTACCAAAGTGACATGAACACCACCTCCCTTAACACTCGAGGTCACTGTCATACACTCTATATCGCATCTACTCTATACTCGACAGGGGGGAGAGGCTCACCTAACCCCACAGGCTCAGGTTATTGAAGCCGAGACTATATAGAGGTGTTAACCGGCGCTCGAGCTGCCATGTTCACTAAATATGAGAACGTTTGCTGCTCACTGTGAAAACTGAAGCGAGCCACTATGATCATAGTAATACATCCCTGTCTACTGTGCTCGCAATAGTCAGCTCCCCAAAGCTGCCAGTTTGGAGCCCCTGACAGCCCGGTTTATGGCTGTTCAGAGTCAGCAGCTTCAACACTGCAAACCGCTGCATGTGGGTTTATGTCTGACCTTCCTCAACGCCTCGGGGTTGAAGGGACTGTGTCCCAAAGACTGCTCCCCTCCACTACATTACTGTGCCTCACTAAGCCCGCAGGGCGCTTGTAATACCATTTCTGTGCGTGACATCCGCCTGCCAGACAGACAACAGCGGGATCAAAGGATAAACACTGGCAGCTATGGCAGTTCCCCGCAGATTCCTGCTTCCTCTGGGCCCTGAGATATCCCTCGGCAACGCCGCGACTCTCCGTTCCTTCATGCGGTGGACCTTTTTACCCAGCGCTTTGGGGATTGGAAGTTACGATTGGTTTCATTTCCAGTCTGTCTCCGCCACGTCCACACGGCGGCTGTCACTGTTGACTGATCTGGGGGTTGGCGGCAGCGGTGTCTTGGCACAGGGGCTTTTCCGTTCGAGTAACCTCTGCCAGGCCACATCACAGCTCTCCGCGTTCACTGTGGTACCCCCCCCCCCCCCCCCCCCGGCCTGGCAGAGCTGACGTGAGCCTGGTTCACCTCTGAGCGGACCAGGTACTGGGCAAGTGAGGGGGCAGGCGGTGCCTTCAACTAGCACTGCTTAAAAGTCAAACTGCACCCCCAGTTTGGTTCGGCTATGGCAACGTGTGAGGACGTGGATTCCTCCGCCCATCACCCTTCTCACGGGCCACCCTCTTGTGTTGCTCTCTTGTCAATCGCAAAGTTGTCACAATTAACACTTCGCATTTAATTTGCGACTGTTAATATGGAGGGGTGGTGGTGGGGGTGGGCCCTGTTCCTGGTGATATGCTCCACTTTCAGCCGGTGCTGTCTCTGCATTATCAAATGTTTCTGCTACCTGAGAATCGATCAAAGCAGTGAACAGTAAACATGCCGCCTGTGACTGTAACCTTCACTCTCAGTAGCTCGGGTAATCGGCGTGGAGCTTCTTAATTGTTCCTCGGATCCAGGTAGCATGTCTATCAGTGCTGGGAGGGGGGAGGGGATCTGGACAACCCCCCCCTCCCCAAAGTGACAGCTACCACACAGCCTGCCAGTGTCAATGCGCACACAAGGGTCTCTCGCTGCTGTATCGCTTCACCCTGCGTCAGATAGAGCGGCGAGGAGCGCTCCACACACACAGTTTTGGGAAGAAGTCCAGAGCTCTTTGCTGTGGTGCTGTAGCGAGTGCAGCCCCAGTAGGAAGTGACTGAATCGCCAGGAATACTAAACGCCCTGTCTTTTTTTTGTAACCGTTCGTTTCATCGACACGCTGTTCTGATATTTTTGTCCATTCTTGTGACCCCCCCCCCCCCCCCCCCCCCACCTACACACACACCTCCTGCAAACCAGCGGTAGTCGAGGCTGGCCTGTGAGCCTGTGATTTGGCGACAACGGGAGATTTGACAGTTGTGCTGCTGGGGGAAGGGAAGGCAAGGGAAGGGGATTTCAGCACCCCGGACAGCGGCACTGCCTTCACAAACCCCAGTCTTCAGGTCAGAGGCACAGCGGCAGTCACCGACACGCTTCAAGAGGCACAGCCAGTGATCTTCGCTGTCTGAATCCTAACCTGGAGCAAGGCCTCAGCTCCCCCCCCCCCCCCCCCACCAAAGTACAACAAGTAGAGCCATAAGGAACCTGAGCCCGCAAATCCTCACTGCTGCCGGGAGCAAGACCAGCACTGGAGTAACAACCACGACTAGAATGGCTTGGGGGATTAGTCACAACTGATCACAATCTGAGTTCTGACTGCAGCTAGACCCATAGTTGCAATCCGGAACATAACCACATGCGGAGTAGGGATGCACTCGTGATTTAAATGCAAATCCCAATTCCAATTGGTGGAATTGAACCTCAATTACTGAATCGGGAATATTAAGCTGCTCCCAGTAATGGCGACTATGAAACTGTCATTTTCTTTTGGTTGTAAAAACCCATTTGGTACACACATGCCTCCTCGGGGGAGGAAATAAGCCGTCCTGACCAGGTCTGGCCCACATGTAACTCCAGCAATGTGCTTGACTCTTAACTGCCCTCCGAAATGGCCTAGCCAGCCTCTCAGTTCAAGGGCAAGGAGGACTGGGCAATAATTGCTGGATTTGAGAGCTGGCCTTGAAAGAGAGAAATAACTGAATGCTCCAGCTGATGTTGTAACAAAGGATGACGCCGGCCCTTTGTGCCTGTTGCTGTTCCCATTGGGTACAGCCAGTCTCACTGCCTTGCTCTTTACACAAACCCCTGCTTTTATTTTCTCCATTTAAACAAGTACTTAATTCTCTTGACCACTTATTATTGAATCGGCTTCCACCAGCCGCTCAGACAGGGAATTCAAGATATAAACAACTTGCTGCATTAAGAAAAAAACTCAACATGTGCCTCGGGATACAGGGGCACGGAACCACGATTCAACCATTTCCACAGCCCAGGCACCAACCAGGCCCGAGACAGGAACCACAGCCGCTCTCCCCGAGGAGTCACAGCCGCTCTCCCCGAGTTTCCCCAGACACAACCCGCAGCGCTCCATTAAATAATTGTTCACACGTTCAGGCGGAGCTCGAATTCGCCTCCTCGCTTTTGTTCCTTGGTATGCGGTACTGGCTAGGAGGGACACAGACCTTGGAACTGGCCTTTGGAGCGAAACAGTCAGGGAAAGTAAAACGTGAGAAAAAATAGGTACTGAGGTGAGGAGAGGGCATTAGCGAGTGGTCATTGCAGTAATCAACGTTAGGAGTCGGGATCTGCCACAGTGCATCAGACAGTGCGGTGATGGGCTGGATAGGCACAGCTTCTCCCCCGCCGCCCCACAACACACGCAAAGCTACACCCACTAAATATCGTGAAACTACACCACTTACACAGCGATAACTACACCCCCGACACACCGTAAAATACACCCGCGATACACCCTGAACTACACCCCCTACACAGTGAAACTACCCCACTACACACTGTGAAAGTAAACCCTCTACACACTGTGAAACTACACCCCCTAAACACAGTGAAACTACAACCACCACACAGTGAAACTATACCCTCAACACACTGTGAAGCTATTCCCCTACACACTGTGAAACTATACCCTACACACCGTGAAACTGCACTCCCACATCGTGAAACTACACCCCCTACACACCGTGAAACTACACCCCCTACACACCGTGAAAGTACAGTCTCAACACACTGTGAAACTATACCCCTACACACTGTGACACTGCACTCCCACATCGTGAAACTACACCCCCTACACACCGTGAAACTACACCTCCTACACACAGTGGAATTACATCCCTTACAAACCGTGAAACTACAGCCCCAACACATCGTGAAGCTACACCCCCTACATAGCGTGATACTACACACATGACAAACCGTGAAACCATACCCCTATATACCGTGAAACTATACCCCTTACACAGCGCGAAACTACACCCCCTACACACCGTGAAACTACACGCACTACCGTGGAACTACACACCGTGAGACTACAGCCCCTATACAGCGTGAAAACACACCTCTACACAGCGTGCAACTACACACCGTGAAGCTACATTCCCCACACACCGTTAAACTACACCCCCTACACACCGTGGAACTACAGCCCCGACACACCATGAAACTACAGCCCCAACACAGTGTGAAAGTACACACCGTGAAACTACAGCCCTAAACATAGTGAAACTACAGCCCCTGCACAGCGTGAAACTACACCCTCACACACCGTGAAACTATACCCCTACACACCGTGAAACGACACCCCTTACACACTGTGAAACTACAGCCCCTACACAGCGTGCAACTACACACCCAAAACACCGTGAAACTACACACCGTAAAGCTGCACCCCCACAACGTGAAACTACAGCCCCTACACACCGTGAAACTGCACCCTCTGCACACCGCGAAGCTACAACGTGAAACTACAGCCCCTACATACCATGAAACAACACCCTCTACACACCGCGAAGCTACACCGTGAAACTACACACCGTGAAACTACACCACCTACACACTGTGAAACGAAAGCCCCTACACACCGTGAAACTCACCCCCCCCCCACAAACCGTGAAACTACACGCCTTACACACCGTTAAACTACACCACCTACAGACCGTGAAACTGCACACCGTGAAACTACAGCCCCTACACACCTTGAAACTACGTCCCCGACACAGTGTGAAACTACACACCCTACACACCGTGAAACTGTAGTCCCTGCACAGCGTGAAACTACACTCTTACGCACCATGAAACTACACAGCGTGAATCTACACCCCCTGCACACAGCCCGTACTAACCTTGAAAACTACACCCCTTACACACCGTGAAACTACAGCCCCTACAAACCGTCAAACTACACCCCTTACACACCGTGAAACTACAGCCCCTACACATCGTGAAACTACAGCCCCTGCATACCGTGAAACTACACCCCCTACACATCGTGAAACTACAGCCCCACACACCGTGAATTTACACTCCCTACACATCGTGAAAGTACAGCCCCTACACACCGTGAAACTACACCCCCTACATACCGTGAAACTACACCGTGAAACTACACCCCCTACACACCGTGAAACTACACCGTGAAACTACACCCTCTACTCACCGTGAAACTGCACCCCCTACACACCGTGAAACTACACCCCCTACACACCGTGAAACTACACCGTGAAACTACACCCCCTACATACCGTGAAACTGCACCCTCCATACACCGTAAAACACCCCCGGACACACGGTGAAACTACACACCGTGAAACTACACCCCTACACACCGTGAAACTACACCGTGAAACTACACCCTCTACTCACCGTGAAACTGCACCCCCTACACACCGTGAAACTATACCCCTTACACACCGTGAAATTAGACCCCCTCCACGCCGTGAAACTACACCCCCTCCACACCGTGAAACTACACCCCTACACACCGTGAAACTACACCGTGAAACTACACCCTCTACTTACCGTGAAATTGCACCCCCTACACACCGTGAAACTATACCCCTTACACACCGTGAAATTAGACCCCCCTCCACGCCGAGAAACTACACCCCCTCCACACCGTGAAACTACACCCCTACACACCGTGAAACTACACCGTGAAACTACACCCTCTACTCACCGTGAAACTACACCCCCTACACATCGTGAAACTGTACCCCTTACACACCGTGAAACTATACCCCTTACCCACCGTGAAACTGTACCCCTTACACACGGTGAAATTACATCCCCTACACACCGTGAAACAATACCCTGTACACAACGTGAAACTACACCCCCTCCACGCCGTGAAACTACAGCCCATAGACACCTTGAAACTACAGCACCTACACATCGTGAAACTACACCCCTACATACCGTGAAAGTGCAGCCCCTACACACCGTGAAATTACACCCCTACACACCGTGAAAGGACAGACCCTACACACCGTGAAACTACAGCCCGTACACACCGTGAAACTACACACCGATCAATAGAAAAGGTGTGATGGAATCAGAGGGAAGAAGCAGAGAGTTAACAAATACCGGGAGACTGCAGCCTGGTGCTTCTCCCTGAGGTTTCAATAAGAAGCCCGACTGACTGACTGCCCTGTCTCACAGTTTCACACAATCGCTGGGCCACCAAAAACCTTATGTGCTGAAAAAAGTGAAAATGTATTGTAATTCTTTTTATTTAAAGCGCAGGGATGGTGGTAGGTGATGGGGATGTAGTCATTAAAAAAATCAGGGGCTCACATCCCACAACGTCAACGTTTATCAAATGGCTTCTCAGGCAGACAGAATAGGAGCTCGTCAGATAGGGGAACTGAATCCAACCAGCTCGGTATAGAAAACGCTTGCAAGATGTGTTAATTTCGAAGCGCTTGGCCATTAAAGGCGAAACTGCCACTATTGACTACTTGAGATTAAATAGAGAAAACTAGATCCCAATATGATAATACTCAGTCTGATCTTTCTTTGCCGATCTTCCCATCTCTATATGTCTTTCTCTGGCTCTCTCTCATGTGTAATTAAACTGGCTGATTGAAATCACAATACTCCCGGGGCAATAAAAAATAGCAATATGTATTTAATAGGATTTAGGGTGGGGGTAGATACTGAATTACATCCAGTTGTTACGGTGCAAGAATTTTAATGGCTAGGTATATTGGCTGACTGCATAAATTGTCCTGTATCAAGTTAATTGAAAAAAAAAGCAATAGGGATTATATATCCTCAGTACTATACGGCTGAAAAGGAGAATAAAATGATAATGGCAACATATAGCACCATTGATAGCCCACGATGAATGTGCATGGAGCCCGCGGTTTTATTTTGGTCTCTAAACATGTGTGTATTAAGGATGTCACTAACCTCAAAGGGAACAAGCGATCACATCACACACACACATCTGCAACTCACCTTCGAAACATCTGGTAGATTTTCAGAATCAACAGAAACATACTCATTTAGCCTTGCTATTATGAAATGGAGTTACCTTGTGGAAGTTCGCTGACCATCTAATGTGTAGCTGACAGTGGGAGATAACAGAAATGTGTACGTTCTTGGCCATGATGACTGGCGCAGGGTAGAAATTCAGCTTGGGCAGCGGTGCAAGATGGCTGGATATTGCGATGGCCGCCTGTTTCATGTCGTGCCTTGTATTCTGTTTCATTAACCGCAATGAAACCGAATATCAGGCGTTGCATATGGTGCGTCTGATATTAATTGTCTTGCCCGGGTGGAATTTGCACTCCGCCGATGTCAGTGCAACATTGACAGCTCACATATCTTTGTGACATAAGAACTTATCATTACCACTCCTTACGAAACAAAACATCCATGGCAAGGATTACTTGGGCAGCACATGGATGGATAATGGTTCTAAATTTGTTCTGAGTTCTCATATTTAAAATAGACGCCAGCACAAAATCTGCGCGGAATTCATGCCCCGATCAATTTGTGCCATGTGGTGTACAGACAACAAAAACCCTCCCTTTGCCTGGTAATGAATGGAACCCAATGACCTGGCAATTTATTAGCAATGAGAAAGAATGTGTGTGATCATGAACAGAAATGGGAAGACCTGCAGGAAGTTAACCAGCACCTTGTGCACATGCGATGAACAGGGTCCTAGCTTTCAATGAACGCAGCATTAGAGAGTAAATCGGTGTGCAAATGATGAAACTTCTCAATGTTCGCAGAAATACATTTAAAAATGAGTCATCCATCCATTTTGACTAAACTGAGACACACGCCAATGAAAATATGAAGCTGGTCACATGATGCTTTTAAGGCGATACAGTCTTCATGAAAAGAATGGCCCGTTTTTAGTGGGAATTTGGGAAGAATAACCACCAGGTTAGAAAATTGTGGATTTCAGAGTGAATATGTGTTGCGTTTGGCAACATTGGTTTGTATGAAGACATCATTTTCTTAATAATGAAATCAAATTTGTTTTGATTGAGTGAAGTTTCCATTCATTTTTAAAATCCACTATGGATTTCTATAAATTATATATTACATAAAATGGCAAATTGCAGTAAGGATTTAGTGGCAGCTCACTGGGTGTTAGCATTACAACTGACATTGTAAATCAGCTGAGTTATACAAGTTCTGCAACTACCTTGCAATTATATCATGTACAAGAGTTTATCATTAATGGTTTACCACCTCTCGTGTAGTAAATGTCATAAACAGCTGTACTGAATCCAACTACTGCAACTTAATGTCCCTATTAATCATTATGTCTAAGAACCCTTCTTCTCCCTCTCCCTCACAGTAGGAGATTTATCGAATCACGATAAAAAGGTAACGTCGCCATAGTCCCAGATGACTATCGACTGCTTTTCCCTTCTTAAGCTGAGTTTGCTCTGCACGAAATAAGTTTCAGCAGTTTCAGCCCAGAGTGCATTGGCAATGAAACTGGCAGCCTCCATCAAAGAGAGCACAAAGGTGGCAAGCGTGGGAAGTGAGAAGAAAATGGCATTTGGTCAGCGGAAGATGTTCTTCTGAGAGTGAGAATGTAGCTGAGGAAACACACTGTGCTCCATTCTTGTTGGTAATGGGTGACTGTAGTGGGAAAATGTTCCGTACATAATTTCTGTTACCATAATGAGCAAAACCTGAGGAACACCTCAGGCGAGGGGCAAGGTTGAGAAGGCAGGGCTTTATGAATAACCTCAGCCAGTATGGGAATTGAACCTGCATTGCTGGCCTTGTGCTGTATTACAAACTAGCTGCCTAGCCCACTGAACTAAACCAGCACCCTGAATCGCAATGGTGTTTTTAAAAAAAACTTTTCAGACCAGTTTGCTCACAGTAAATTTAATAATGTAAAGGCCCCAGAAGGAGTGGGTGTATTGCCATTTCATCATCTGTTGGACCTGGCTCTGAATGCAGTACAGACGAATGAAACTGAAAGTTTTGGCTTTCTGCAGACTGTGAGGGTTCTGCATGAAATAAGTTTCAGCAATTTCAGCCCAGAGTGCATTGGCAATGAAACTGGCAACCTCCATCAAAGAGAGCGCAAAGGTGGCAGGCGTGGGAAGTGAAGAAAATGGCATTTGTGCAGCAGAAGATGTTCTTCTGAGAGTGAGCATGTAGCTGAGGAAACATACTGTGCTCCATTCTTGTTGGTAATGGGCGTCTGTAGTGGGAAAATGTTCCATACTTAATTTCTGTTACCATATTGAGCAAAAGAATGAAACATGTAATAATTTGTAGTTATCAAAGCAATCTTTAATAAAGCAATAAGCTGAGCATCAACACCATGAAATGGTGCGGATTGAGTTTGGAGAGGTGCTCAAAGGCATGGTCAAAGAGCTGGGAAGTAGACACGTTTGGGAGATCAATAGCCTGTAAATTGGCTGGAGCTCCAGTATCACAGGTAGACTGTGAGGAGAGAGAAGGGAAGGAGGCCAGAGGTTTAAGAAGAACATGGAAGAGGTAGAGTACGGAATTCCATTCAGGAAGCTGTAAATTAGGACAGGCTTGGGAGGGGTGCAAAGAGAGGGCAGAATGGGACATTGGCGGAAACCATTGATGTGGTGTTATGGGATAAGATGTGGGCAACAAAGTTAGATGAGTTGTGGCTGATGTGCATGAAACATAATAGCCCAGTGATGAGAGCAAAGAGACGTTGGTCCTGGAAGGATTGAAGATGGGATGAATAGCAGGAGGAAGTGGATGATGGTGAATAATGTTATGGTTTTGATCATGGTTTGGGAAGAAAACAAATTTGACCCTATTACAAATATAAGATACACAGTTTAGGAGAACTGCTTATGAGACATAATGCTCATGGGGCATTCACCTGAAGAAGGAGCCGTGCTCCGAAAGCTCGTGTTTGAAACAAACCTGTTGGACTTTAACCTGGTGTTGTAAGACTTCTTACTATGGGACATAAAGCATTTGATCACTTTTAAGGCATAATTCAGAAGAGTTGTGAGTTATTTCGCAAAATATCACAGGGTGATTGTTTTTCTGTGAACCTCGATTCTTTATGATGCACAATGCAGTAAACTAATCAATTATTAATTTTTCATTGTTACCACCTTTTAGGAAATGAAAGATTAAAATAAATTGAGGAAATTAAAAAACTTGCACGACTTATGCAAGTTCTCATATCTTGCAATTATATCTCGAAGTACTTCATATTCATGATGTGTTACGTGTACAAATATTTTTTTTTTTTAAATTTAGATTACCTGATTATTTTTTCCAATTAAGGGGCAATTTAGCGTGGCCAATCCACCTACTCTGCACATTTTTGGGTTGTGGGGGCGAAACCCACGCATACAGTGACCCAGAGCCGGGATAGAACCTGGGACCTCAGCGCCGTGAGGCGGTTGTGCTAACCACTAGGCCACCGTGCTGCCCATCGTGTACAAAGATAATGGACATTTTGAACACAGAAATAACCTTTGAACAGCAGTCAAGATGAATGACAGGTTAATGACAGGTTAATCTGTTTTTGTACTGCTGGTTGAGGGAGAACATCATGACAACTCATGAAATCTTTTATGTCTGCATGAACCACTGGAACCGGTTGATGGTGCATTGTTTAGCATCTATTCCGAAGGCTGGCACCTGTGACAATGCTTATTCCCTTAGTTTGCCATGGAGTGTGAACCTAGATTATGTACTTGAATTCTGGAGCTGGCTTAGTTCAACAACATCTGACTCAAAAGATGAGGATTCCACCAAATAACAAGAATTACATTATCTGAATTGCCCTTAATCACAGCTTCACCTTTTCTTCCTTACATAGTGAAGGGTTACTATTTGTCTGGCATTATTAGGCCATGGGCTTGAAATTCTAACAGAATCGTCTTGCCCACTGAGAAGCGTATATCTAATATGGCCCAGACTTGTTTGATGTTCTGAATTATCTATTTTCTCTTGGGGGATAGAGCTCGGTGTCAATAACCACAGGCCTGAGGGACAGTGTCTGCCTCAAACATATAAATTTTATTTCCCAATCAGTTTAGCAAATGTTCTTCCTATTTTATTTGTTTGTGCCAGTATTATTGATCACGAGGATGATCAGGCCAGTGATGATCAGGCTGATTCATCCCCACTCCTGCTTCGCACTTCTCCTAACAATATGATAGAAAATTCACTGTCGTGGGAAAAAATGGGAAAGATGTCTTCAATTCAGCAATCCCCTAAGACATAAAGGATTCTTGTGAAATTGATTTTCTTTGACGATTGAGTTTCAGTAACCGACAGTGATTAATTATTTTAACTGAAAAGCTATCTGCCACTTTCTATTTTGGTTAAATTGAATAAGACAGTTCTCAAATGGCTGGCCTTTGGAATACATGCATGATGGTATTTGTTTTTCTTTACTATTCCCTCTAGCAAAGTCAAACCATGTTTTAAAGGGTACACATGGGACAACTGTTGTGACTTAGATAAAAATCCTTCATTTGAGGATTTTTATTCTTTAATTGCAGTTGATATATTTCACTTGCTGTTTAAGTAATATCCATAGAATGTAACTATTTTAGAGAGAACGTTTGCAGAATAATTGCCATCAGAGAGCCATTATGCACAGAAACAATGATAGTTAATCAGCGGGAGAAAAGTGCAGTGTTTAATTTAGCACAATGATGGTGCTAAAGATGCTGTTTCTATAGCAGTAATGGCCTATATTCACCCAGGATGGAGGAAATCATAATCTACAAGGGAGATCATAATCTAGAAGAAATGCACATAGAACATGATGCAAAGTGAAAAAGAATTAATAAGTGACTCAGATAGGTTATCGCAGGAACATGCTGGATACAAGTGGTTATTTCTGTTATTTGACAAGAGCACCCTGTCAGCAACAGGACATTGCAGTGAGTATGTTTCTGTGGAGAATTTATTGCCACGATCCACCTGCCGCACTTCTGTCACAAAGTAAAATCCGTCACTTTTAGGTTACCAATCTAATCAGGCTCCCCAGTAAATGAAATCCGAGGTACCTTTATAAATAGGTCAGCAGCACTGGAATTAATTTATTACTCCAGAGATCACAGGACTTGACATGTCCATGTGGCTTTTACCAGGTGCATGGGAAGGAGGATGGTTTCAACATATTTGAATAGATTTAATTATATAGTTGTTTGTGTTTCTATCTGGATCTAATATACTTAAGCTGGAGCAATTTTTAGTTATTACATCTAGTCAGATGCAGCAAGTACAATTGCTATGCCAGTAATTTGTACATCAGAGTTAATTGTTAAAACTGAAATACAGTGCCATTAGACGCTGCAAACTTTCTCCACACTTCATATAATATGAATCTTTAAGAATACTTCCACATGCTTTTATGGTAGAATACAGTAGAATATGATCGAATACGGTGAATTTGCTGTATGTAATCACACCATAATTTGTAGCAGATGAATTCAATTTGCATGAGAGGAACATTAACTCATTCCCCAATAGCTATGTAAATGGATTAAGTGATTTACACTGAAATAAAGATTATATTAAAAAAGTCTTATAAATCTATATGAAAAAATCGTTTTATGCTGGGTAATTTTATTTTGTGCCAAGAAGGTTACAATCTCATGCAATGGCCCTCATTAATGGTGAAGTTATAGTTAAATGATTCCTTCATATGTTAATACAGAAGCTCATGTTACTTGGCAACACACATTTATATAGGTGTATTGAAGATTATGTGTGTTGCCAATATAAACAAGAATGTAAATTGGAAAATAAATGATAATAAAGTTAGAATTATTGATTACCTTGCATTCCAACCAGATATATGACCCTCTTTTCAGATTAGGTTAGTTGGTTAAAAATGATAAAAGACAGAAACCATTTATTGATCTTGAACCTCGTTTAGCATAACGTCTGATTGATATGCTGGCTCCTAAGTCTATTTGTAAATAAAAAGCTGATACAAGATAAATATTACAGCAGATGAAAGCTCACCCATTCAGTATTATAGTGGATCATGAACCTAGATTAAATATGTAACTGTGATATACTGCTTTCTAAAAAAATATATCTATCTTTTCAAAGTAATATGCTAAAATCTTTGTGAACTTGTCTGCACAGCTCTATGCACCTGCTCCACATCTATATTTTACATTTGATTGAAGGCTTCTCTGTGTAGCTTTCAGTACGCATATGGCATCTTTGCAAGGCTTCAAAAGTATTGATTTGAAAATATGCCGGCCAGCAACACTGGTACGATCAGAATTTTGATATCTTATGTTAAAAACACATCACATTTAGGGAGCAATTAATTACAGATTTGGAAACATGAACTATTTGCCGGAAGGATTCATGCATTACTTTTCTTTCACCATGATTGATGGAGTACTCAGTAGCAGGTTCCTCAGATTGAAAGTTGGTTAAGAATGTATAAAAAATATAAAAGCTAAAATGCTCAATGAGTTGGTCAGCATTTAAAATTTAAAAAAATTGGTTTATACATTTTTTTTCCATTTTCTCTTTTTACCCATAAGCTTCCATGAAATTTTCCTGCCTTGCTCCATCTCTCCACAAGGTGGCAATTGGGCAAGGTATTTCTTATGGGCATTAGTAACCTAATTAATGTCTTAGCACCTGTCTTCTTGCATGAGCCAATGTTCAGCCAATGAACAGCCGCTTCTCGTCACTGCTGGCATTTGGCCAGCTGCAGGTGGCCCCTCTGCCTTGAGGGGGCAATGTCTGCTGTACAATGGCCGCCTACTTGTTGGGCTCAGGGAGCCTAACTGGGCATTCTGTGGCCCACAGAGGGACACCAGGATGGCAATGACAGCCCATGTGGTAACAGCTCCACATGACTTACGAACACCCCCTCCACCTGATTGGCTCTGGCCCCAGATCCCACTCACTAATTGGCAGGATGTCCTGCTCCAATGGTGTTCTCTATGCTGGCTGCTGTAGCCACTGTTCTCAGTGGTGCTACTGAGGTTTGCTGGACTGGTAGTCAACTAATCAAATGACAGTTCTTGGGGATTGATGTTGATTCTTTAAGGTGAGGGGAATCTCAATGGCAAGTAATAAGTCATACCACCGTGTAATGCGGCCAGGGATCTCACAATGGCCCAGGGAGAGTTGCCTCTGGATTTTGTGGGGGCCCTTGCTGCCCTGACAAAATTCTGGATATTTAATGTACTTAACATGGAGATAATTGACGACCAATCGAGAACAGTGTCTGGACGATCTTTCCTCTCTTCAGCCCCTGAATACTGAGGCCAGTTGTGCACCTCTAATGCAGCATATACCTGGCCTGCCCACCCTTTACAAAGGTACAAGTCAGGAGCGTGAGGAAATACTTTCCACTTGCCTGGAGGATTGCAGCTCCAACATCACTTGTTCCTTCACTGTTGCTGGGTCAAAATCCTGGAACTCCCTCACAGTACGAAGGAAGCACCTCCACCACAAAACTTGCAGCGGCTCAAGAAGGCAGTTCACTCATACCTCCTCAATGGCAATTCGGGATGGGCAATAAATGCAGGCCTAGCCTGTGACGCCCACAACCCATAAATTAATTTAAAAATGCCCATGAATTGGACTTCTCAGTTCCACATGACTTTGTGCCCCACCTAACAGTACATTCAGGAACTGATGCATTGGATGGTGGTCCAATGGTATGCCTTGACAAGGAAACAAATTGACTTGGTTTACTGAGCACCAAGCAAGCAGATAAGTGTAAATTTAATGCACAACACTTCTTCCATTTTAATAAATTTTGTCTACACTGACTCAGGAATGCACTAGGGTGCTCCTCGCTGTGAAATAATAAATGGGAACTGGAGCATGTGTATGGCAGGCAAGTCAAAATCTCCTCAGTGAGGAGGAAGAATTGAATTTAAGATGATCTCAGCTCAAACTAAACATGTTGGAGAACTAATTAATGAATCTATGATGAGCTTTTAGTTCAATGACTGAATATAAAAGTAAAATAATATAATGGGCATGATTTAATGGCCTCCTCTTGCCCGACTTGGAGACGCAGTGTGTTTCACAACACTCAGAATGTTGTGATCTGGATCTCGCCCTCGTTAGGTGAGATCCAAATTAACATAGTTAAATGAGCCATTAGGCTAATTTAAATATGTCTACGCTGGATTCTCCTGAGGTCTAAGATCTAACGGTTTTACCTGGGAGACCTTGCAATGGTGCCATTTAGCACTGGACCATACAAATGTGTAACGGCACCTGCAGGGGTTGCCCAGACCATTGGTGGTTGGGCTCTGGACAGGGTGGTATCCTGGCACTCCCACTCGTACCTGGGTACCTTGGCACTGCCAGGTTAGCACCTTGGCACTACCATCTGGGCACCCTGGCAGTGTCACCCTGGCACTGCTGGGTGACCTGGTGGAAGAGCCAGGTTGTCAGGGGCACTGCCAGGCTTCCAGGCTGGCACTGCCAAGGTGCCCAGGTGCCAGATTGCCTGAGTCATGGATCGGCCCAGCGGTGCCCTGCACATAAGAGGTGTGGTGATGGGGGTCTTGCAGACCCCTAAAGAGGTAAGTTAGGATGGGTGGGTGGTCCTGGGGCCAGGTTGGGTATTCTAAGGTGAGGGGTTGAAAGACCAGGGTGGCATTTAAAAATGGCTTCCCGACCCGCGAGTCATAAGAAAAGTGCTGCCTTGGCAGGGCCCAGACAAAAACGTCAGAGTCCTGCTAGATAGGGGGGTCGTTCTTGGCACTGCTGGTCCCGAGAAACAGCCTGCTATACGTGCCCAAAACAGGACTCTTCTTCTCAACCTGCGCATGCATAAGTGACGTCATTTAGGCGCCTCCGGCCCGAATTTCGCCCATTGTCTGGGTGTTTCTTTAATTGCTCATAGTGATCTGTGGGATTGTAATTCTTGCATATTGTTCCTGATTGCATGTGGGATCTTGGAGTTGGAGTAGATCTGATTTGTCCTCGGTTATGCCTCACTGTTGCGCATTTGTCCATAATGATTTCATAGGAACTTGGCTCTGAACAAATACTTGTCACCTTGGCTAGTTACCACATATCTTCTGTGGGATCCTGGATGCAAACTTGTTTAGCTGTTTAGCACACTGGGCTAAATCACTGGCTTTGAAAGCAGACCAAGCAGGCCAGCAGCACGGTTCGATTCCCATAACAGCCTCCCCGAACAGGCACTGGAATGTGGCGACTAGGGGCTTTTCACAGTAGCTTCATTTGAAGCCTACTCGTGACAATAAGCGATTTTCATTTTCATTTCTCCCAACTGGAAATTTAACAATACTGTACCTGCATTTTATTGTGCACATTAGTCACCTGTTTCAGTTTTTAAAAATCCTCACAGGTTTCTGAGAGAGTAGATTGGGCAGGAGTTGGTTGATTGGTACGCACTGGTCTGCCAAATGTGAGCTCCTCATGTGATAGAATAGTTGCATAGCGTGGCACGGTAGCCCAGTGGTTAGCACTGTTGCATCACAGTGCCAGGGTCCCAGGGTCGATTCCCAGCTTGGGTCACTGTCTGTGTGGAGTCTACACATTCTCCCTGTGTCTGCGTGGGTTTCCTCCGGGTGCTCCGGTTTCCACCCAAAAGTCCCGAAAGACGTGCAGTTAGTTAATGTGGACATTCTGAATTCTCCCTTCGTGTAACTGAACAGACATCGGAATGTGACAACCAGGGGCGTTTCACAATAACTTCATTGCAGTGTTAATGTAAGCATACTTGCGACAATAAAGATTATTATTATTAAAACTATCACACTGAGATGTAATGATGCGAAGTGTAGATCTTGCCCAGTCTGTCTACATTTGGAGCACCCAGAGGAAACCCACGCAGACATGGGGAGAAATTTCAAAGTCCACACAGACAGACACCCGAGGCCGGAATTTAACCTGGGTCCCTATGCTGTGAGAGAGCAGTGCTAACCACTGTGCCATTGTCCGGTCGCAATATCAGGTTATACCAATTCTGTGTGATGATCTGACTGCCTTCAACAATGACTCCCCGGGAGATGCTTGGCTCATTCCAATAAGGACAAAATAGACTCATGTTTGTGGACATGCTGAATTGAACAAGATCATCCCGCAATGATAGTTTTCCACACTTTCTGTGGTGTAGAATCTTTCGCTGTTTCTTCTTTTGGTGCTGCTGGTATTTGCATTGTACAAAATGTGCAAGATCAAGTTCGATGTCAACAAAGTCAACTTGTTTTTCCAAGGATATATCTTATTTTCATTGGGTTAGGCTACCTGCTAAATGTGCCTAATGTGACCATCAAATAACAAACAAAGAACAAAAAAAAGTACAGCACAGGAACAGGCCCTTCGGCCCTCCAAGCCTGCGCCGACCATGCTGCCCGTCTAAACTAAAATCTTCTGCACTTCCGGGGTCTATATCCCTCTATTCCCATCCTATTCATGTATTTGTCAAGATGCCCCTTAAACGTCACTATCGTCCCTGCTTCCACCACCTCCTCCGGCAGTGATTTCCAGGCACCCACTACCCTGGCCTACCCTATCAAGTTACCTGGCTTCTACCTAATCTCACTGATGTAACCTTGCATCTTAATCAAGAGATGTTGCAATCTTGGTGGTGCCCTGCTCAATGGTTTTTGTTACATCATCTGGATTGTTGTGAGTTTCTACCCCAAACCTCAGATGTGTCTGAAAATGCATGATTTCAAACACTAAAGCTAATGCTTCTACTCAAAATGTTGAAGTAGTTGGATAGCATTACAGAAGGAGATTTTGAAGGAAATGCAATTGTTTGTCTTTTTGTAGTATGCATGCTCCCAGACTGTTCTATGAGGCATCCCTCTCCAGAGTAGTTGGATTGTAAAATTGCAAATTTGACACTTTTGAAAATGACTGTTTGGTGCTTCAAAGAGGTATTGGGGGGGGGGGGGGGGGGGGGGGGGGGGGGGGGGGGGGGGGTGGGGGATCTGTGTATTGAACTTGATGATCAGACATGAGCAATGAATGGCAGAGCAGATATTAACGACAAAATGGCCTCCTCCTGCATCTATTTTCGATGTTTGTATGTCATTGGTCCACAGGAAAGGCACATCCTTTCCAAATAACTCCCTTAGCAATGAAAATATTTGAGCTAAATGAAGGGTGGTTGGAGACAAGAAATGTAAGAGACCTAGGCATCTTCGAAGATCGCCCTTATTCTGAGCCATTAGAATGGCTTTGATAACCTCTATTTTACTTTAATCAGACTATATACCAGCACTTGAATAAACAAAACCAAAGGAATAGTTCTGCTTCACGTTGTTGTCACATATCAGACTGTTGAATACGATTCCTTCTGTATGTGCTGCTTGCAGTAATAAATTCAGATTATGGTCACGTTCTTGCTTGTTCTTCCAACAACAGCAATATCATTGGCTTCCAGGTACAGTGCGTGTAATGCAGTCCATGTGAGCTTGAAAGAGATCCTGGCTAACAGCCCAAAAATAAGTCACAGTTCAGTTTGTCAGTCACATCATGTATAAGTTGCTAACAAAATACCTGATTGTCATTCTTACTACTTTCGGGTACCTGTTGTATACACTGTGCGCAGCTCTTAATAGCTGCATCAGATTTTGCTCTAGTGCGCCTCCATTGCCAAGGGTCATTCTGCCACATGCCTTTCAGAATTGCTGGAAAGCTGAGCATTTCCTTAGTGCTTGCAGAAGGCTACACTTTCCACATGTGTCATAGGTTTGGGTGTTCTAGTGCGTGTGTCAATGACTGGAATTGTACTTAGGACCTGTAAGCTTTGTTGACCTGTGAGGATTGTTTATACTTCTATCCATCCTTGAGTAGTGCTTCAGTGTTATGCTTTTTGGGCTTGTTGAGCAGAACTTTTTAGAACGATCTAAGGGAGTGGATGCGATCACCAACTCAACAATTCTGTCTGCAAGTTCTATGTCTGAAAAGTCACAGTATGTATCCTTTTATCTGCAACTGCTAATGAAATGTTTTACGGATTCTGCCGGTTGTTGCCAAAATTACATGTACTCCAGTCGATGAATACGGAAGTTTAACCTGATCCCCAACCGGTCTTCAATGCAGTATTGGGGATCCTTTAGTTCTTTTGCAGTTAATCCTGGTATGTTCAGCCTGTGTAGACCTCCATTCCCAATTGCTAGGTGAATTTCTGTGGCTTTCTTGTCTGGTTCAGATACACTTGAGTCACAAAACCATAGCTCTGTGCACTGTTTAAACATTTTGAATTCAGATTGCAGATCAATTGATTCCCAAATTAAACATGGGCATTTTGAGGGCATCTTCACAATATCCCTTTGACCTACCTTCTCTTATCGTACCTGGGATGAGTGTCGCTGCTGTCACTTTCTTATGCTTTACCGTAGCGCCACTCCTGATAATCACAACATTCTCTGGTCTGATTTCTATGATTATTTTTCTTTGACTTTCCCGCACCCGCTATTGATCCGGTCCACACACTGATCACTCGTTTGTCCCGGTGCTGGTCCTCTTGACATGCTGTCTCATTCACAGAACAGTGCTTTGCACAACTCCACCATGAGGGATCTGTCTGCTCGCCATCTCTTGAAGCACTATCCAAGCACTGTGCTTTCAAAGCTTTTCTGTACAGTCAGCACACACCAATTTCAACACTCTTTGATCCTGTAACTCGATTGTAGTCTGATCAGAACGTTGAGGGTCAACTCATGCCACATAGCATGACCTAAGGCTGCACCTATTCTTGGTGCCAGACTGTTTGACCACCGCTGAGCAACAGGCCATATTGTAATAATGATATAAATGCATTCGTTAATTAACACTAGACACATGAGAACAGAACTACAGTCACCAGGTTTGTAAATTTCAACACAATTAACTTTTATTAAAGCAGTAACTATTATTTAGTTCCTAACTTCCCCCTCTTTAATTTGCTTCATCCTCTACACACAGAGAAGACAGATCAACACTGTGGGGCAAGAGGAGTGTGAAAAAAAAAGTAAAGGATAAAAGTCTCCATGGGTTTTGTCGAGATGGATGTTGCGTGATTGGTTCAGAGTATCTTCTGTCGACATCACTGATTAACGTATTGCACTCTGGTGTGTGTGTTTCTACAATCTGCCTGTATTCTTTCAGTATCTTTATTCGATCTTTTCACTGTTCTTTTTCTGAATAGGCAAACTCTGTAGGTTCGGAAAACAGCAGTCAGGCAGTATTTATGGAGAAAGAGAGAGAGAGAGAGAAACAGAAAAAGACAGCAGTTCACAGCTTGCTATATTATATTTGATTTCAGATCAAGAGGGATAAATATTCAGTTTTGTTAAAAAAAAGAAACGCTAAATAAATAGTACAGGATACTTTGGATATAATCTGACACAAAAACACCTTTCAAAAGTTTAATTTCAAAAGTTTAATTGAAAGAGATAAGACCTGTCAAGAGAGCTCCAAGTCGTGGTTTGCTCCTCTTACTCCATGTGGCAGGCTGGGGCAGTTCCAGTCCCCAAGGCCAGCATGTGTGCAGGAAGCATCTCCAGTTGCAGCTCCTGCAAGCTCGAGTTTCAGAGCTGGAGTGGCGGTTGGGGACACTGTGGAGCATCCACAAGGCAACGAGCGTTGTGGATAGCATGTATGGAGAGGTGGTCACACCGCAGGCTCAAACTCCGCAGGCAGGAAGGGAATGGGTGACTACCAGGCAGAGCAAGAGAGCGTGGCAGGTAGTGCAGGAATCTCCTGTGGCCATTCCCCTACAGAACAGATATACTGCTTTGGATACTGTTGAGGGGAAAGGCCTCTCAGGGGAAAACAGCAACAGCCAAACTCGTGGCACCATGGTTGGTTGGTTGGTTCTGCTGCAGAGGGGGGGGGGGGGGGGGGGGGAATAAGTGTGCCAGTGCAATAGTTATAAGGGACTCAGTTGTAAGGGGAATAGAAAGACGTTTCTGTGGCCGCAAACAAGACTCCAGGATGGTATGTTGCCTTCTTGGTGCTAGGGTCAAGGATGTCTCGGAGCAGGTACAGGACATTCTGGAGGGGGAGGGTGAACAGCCAGTGGTCATGGTACACATTGGTACAAACGACATAGGTAAAAAAAGGGATGAGGTCCTAAAGGCAGAATACAGGGAGCTAGGTAGGAAGTTAAGAAATCGGACCTCGAAGGTAGTGATCTCAGGATTACTACCTGTGCCACGTGTTAGTCAGAGTAGAAATTCCAGGATATATAGGATGAATACGTGGCTGAAGCGATGGTATCAGGAGGAAGGTTTCAGATTCCTGGGGCATTGGGACCAGTTCTGGGGGAGGTGGGACCTGTACAAACTGGACGGGTTACACCTGGGCTGGACTGGGACTGATATCCGAGGGAGGCTATTTGCCAGAGCGGTTGGGGAGGGTTTAAACTAACATGCCAGGGGGATGGGAACCTTTGCAAGGAGTCAGAGAAAGAGGGAGCAAGGACAAAAACAAAAGGGAGAAAAGGGAATAAGAAAAGTGATAGGTGGAGAAACCAAGGGCAAAATGCAATCAGGGCAAAAGAGAAAAATATTGGAAGCAAGACAAACAATGTGAAAAAGACAAACTTAAAGGCTCTGTGCCTTAATGCATGAAATATTTGCAATAAAGTGGATGAACTAATCGTGCAGATAGATATGAATGGGTATGATATAATTGGGATTACGGAGAAATAGCTGCAGGGTGACCAGGGATGTGAACTGAATGTCCCAGGATATTCAGTATTCAGGAAGGATAGGCATAAAAGAAAAGGTGATGGCATGGCACAGCTGGTGAGAAAGGATATTAACTCTGACAATGTGGAGTCTGTATGGATAGAGTAGAGATATACCAAAGGGCAAAGAACATTAATGGGTGTCATATATAGACCCCCAGACTGCAGTTCTGATGTTGGGAATGGCAATAAACACAAAATTAGAGATGCATGTAACAAGAGAATATGGTGATTTTAATCTTCACATAGATTGGGAAAATCAAATTAGCCACAATGCCCTAGGGGAGGAATTTCTGGAGTGGAGACAGGATATTTTTCTTGACCAATATGTGGAAGAATCAATGAAAGAGCAGACCTTTTAGACTGGGTACTATGTAATGAGAAGGGAACCATTGCCAATCTGGCTGTGTGTGGCCCCTTGGAGATGAGCGACCATAATACGATAAAATGTTTTATAGAGATGGAGAGTGATGTAGTTGTTTCGGAGACTAGGGCGCTGAATCTTAATGAAAGAAACTATGAAGATATGAGATGTGAGTTGGCCTTGATAGATTGGGGAGAGTTACTTCAAGGAATGACAGTGGATAGGCAATGGCAAACATTCAAGGAACACATGGGGGAATTGCAGCAACTGTTCATTTCTATCTGGCACAAAAGCAAAATGGGCAAGAGGGGCAATCCATGGCTTAGAAAGGAAATTAGAAATACTATCCAATCCAAGGAAGAAGCATACAGATTGACCAAGAAAAATAATAGGTCTGAGGATTGGGAGCAGTTTAGAATTCAGCAAAGAAGAACCAAGGGATTGATTAAGAAGGGGAAAGTACAGTACGAAAGGAAGCTTACAGGGATCAAAAGGACTGACACAGAGAGTTTCGATAGATATGTGAAAATAAAGAGATTGGTAAAGACAAATGTAGGTTCCCTAAAGACAGAAACAGGGGAATGCATAATAAGGGACAAAGAAATGGCTGAGCATTTGACTACATACTTTGGTTCTGTCTTCACAAAAGAGGACACAAATCACATGCCAGAAATGTTGGAGAATGAAAGGTTTAGTGAGAGGGAAGATCAATATTAGTAGAGAAAATTGATGGGATTGAAGGTGGATAAATCCCCAGGGCCTGATAATCTGCATCCCAGAGTGCTTAAGGAGGTGGCTCTGGAGATAGTGGATGCATTGGTGGTCATCTTCTGGGATTCTATAGACTCTGGAACAGACCCTGCAGATTGGAGGGTAGCTTCTGTCATTCCAATATTTAAAAGGAGAGTAGAGAGAAAACAGGGAATTATAGACAAGTAAGCCTAACATCGGTAGTGGGGAAAATCCTTGAATCCATTATCAAGGACTTTATAGTGGAACTGTTAGAAAGCAGTGGTAGGATCAGTCAGAGTCAGCATGGATTTTTGAAGGGGAAATAATGCTTGACAAATCCGTTGGAATTCTTTGAAGATGTAACCAGTACTGTTGACAAGGAGGAGCCAGTCAATGTGGCATACTTGGACTTTCAGAAGGCGTTTGACAAAGTCCCGCAAGAGAGATTATTGTGCAAGATTAAAGTGCAGGGGTTTGGGGAAGTGTATTAAGGTGGATAGAAAACTGGTTGGCAGCGAGGAAACAAAGAGGAGGAATTAATGGGTCCTTTTCAAATTGGCAGGCAGTAACTAGTGGAGTGCTACAGGGATCGGTGCTGGGACCCCAGATAGTCACAATATATATGAATGATTTGGATGAGGGAATAAAATGTAACATCTTAAAGCTTGCAGATGATGCCAAGTTAGGTGGGATGGTGAACTGTGACAAGGATGCAGAGATCCTACAGCATGATCTGGACAGGTTGGGCGAGTGGGCAAATCAATGGCAGGTGCAGTATAATTTGGATAAGTGTGAGGTTATTCACTTTGGAAGCAACAACAGGAAGGCAGATTACTACCTGAACAGTTGTAAATTGGAAGAGGGAAGTGTGCAGCGGGACCTGGGTGTCCTTGTGCACCATTCGCTGAAGGTAAGCATGCAGGTGCAGCAGGCGGTAAAGAATGCTAATGGTATGTTGGCCTTCATTGCGAGAGGTTTTGAGTATAGAAGCAGGAATGTGTTGCTGCAATTGTACAGGGCCTTGGTGAGGTCACACCTGGAATATTGTGTGCAGTTTTGGTCTCCTTTTCTGAGGAAGGATGTTCTTGTTCTCGAGGGAGTGTAGCGAAGGTTTACCAGACTGATTCCAGGGATGGCGGGACTGTCATGTGAGGAGAGATTGACTAAGTTAGGATTGTTCTTGCTGGAGTTCAGAAGAATAAGGGGGGATCTCATAGAGACTTATAAAATTCTAACAGGACTAGACAGGGTAGATGCAGAGAAGATGTTACCAATGATAGGTGTGTCCAGAACCAGGGGTCACAGTCTGAGGATTCAAGGTAAATCATTTCAGACAGAGATGAGGACATTTCTTCACCCAAAGAGTGGTGAGCCTGTGGGAATTCATTACTACAGGAAGTAGTTGATACCAAAACATTGAATATATTCAAGAGGCGGCTAGATATAGCACCTGAGACAAATGGGATCAAAGGCTATGGGGAGAAAGCAGGATTAGGCTATTGAGTTGGATGATCAGCTATGATCGTGATAAATGGCGGAGCAGGCTCGAAAGGCCAAAAGGCCTCCTCCTGCTCCTATCTTCTATATATCTATGTACCTATGTATCTCTGCGTCCGGGACCCGATGGTCTCTTCCGTTGTTCTCTGAAGACTATCCCGCATGGTAGGACCCAATCACCGCCTGTCACCGAGTAGATTATGGCCTTTGGCCAATTAATTGTCCACCAGCCAACCAATTGAACAAAATCCCGCCGATCTTTGCCAGAAGGTCTGTGTTTTGTTGTTCAAAAGCTAAATCTCCAATACCACATTGTGCTATTTTGCAGCTTTTGAGTTCCTCACTTCCTCTGCTTAACTTAATGGTACGTGCCCATTAAGTATCCATGGATCAAAATGATGATGACAAAGTAAAAGAAATGGAAAATAAAGAAATCGACAGGAAGGGTTCTGACATAACTCCCTCCGTAAAAGGAATGAAATGTCATAGCGCGGACGTTTCATTATGAGATATGCAAGACATAAATCACAAACACATGCTCATTCATCCATCCTCAGTATATAAGTTCCCTTCCCTATTCCTTAGTGCAGATGACACTAAGATGAGTGGTAAAACGAAAAGTGCAGAGGATACTGGAAGTCTGCAGAGGGATTTGGATAGGTTAAATGAATGGGCTAGGGTCTGGCAGATGGAATACAATGTTGACAAATGTGAGGTTATCCATTTTGGTAGGAATAACAGCAAACGGGATTATTATTTAAACGATAAAATATTAAAGCATGCCGCTGTTCAGAGAGACTTGGGTGTGCTAGTGCATGAGTCACAGAAGGTTGGTTTACAAGTGCAACAGGTGATTAAGAAGGCAAATGGAATTTTGTCCTTCATTGCTAGAAGGATGGAGTTTAAGACTAGGGAGGTTATGTTGCAATTGTATAAGGTGTTAGTGCGGCCACACCTGGAGTATTGTGTTCAGTTTTGGTCTCCTTACTTGAGAAAGGACGTACTGGCGCTGGAGGGTGTGCAGAGGAGATTCACTAGGTTAATCCCAGAGCTGAAGGGGTTGGATTATGAGGAGAGGTTGAGTAGACTGGGACTGTACTCGTTGGAATTTAGAAGGATGAGGGGGGATCTTATAGAAACATTTAAAATTATGAAGGGAATCACTAGGATAGATGCGGGCAGGTTGTTTCCACTGGCGGGTGACAGCAGAACTAGGGGACATAGCCTCAAAATAAGGGGAAGTAGATTTAGGACTGAGTTTAGGAGGAACTTCTTCACCCAAAGGGTTGTGAATCTATGGAATTCCTTGCCCAGTGAAGCAGTTGAGGCTCCTTCATTACATGTTTTTAAGGTAAAGATAGATAGTTTTTTGAAGAATAAAGGGATTAAGGGTTATGGTGTTCGGGCCGGAAAGTGGAGCTGAGTCCACAAAAGATCAGCCATGATCTAATTGAATGGCGGAGCAGGCTCGAGGGGCCAGATGGCCTACTCCTGCTCCTAATTCTTATGTTCTTATGTTCTTATATTGGAAACTAGTCAACCCTTAAACCTGCGACAGCGCATACGCTATCACATTATCACTTCTGGAGATGTGTACAATTTTATCATTGAACAGTTGTAATAATAAACTCCAACAGAATGATCTTGTATTTCATGTATTAAACTTTTTTTTAGAAATGCATGCGGGTAATGGTCCATATAAAGTAAGCTTTGTTTATTGTCATGCCGGACATATACTTCAAAATGCTAAGGGACTAGTAGCAATGCTAATGCTAAGGCTTCCTTTTCAACGATGGAATCCTTTCTTTGGCATGGATCTAGTTTTTTTGAAAACATCCCATTGGCATCTCTATTCCTGCACCATCGTCTTGTAGTATCACAGCCCCAGGTCGATGGCATCCGTGGCCATTTTAAAATGTTTGGAAAACTCCAGGGCGGTCAGCACTGGTTCACCCACCAACATGACCTTTAATCTCCCAAACTCTACTTGTCTTCCTGTGGACCCCATCATTTTCACTTGTTACCGCAACATATGCAACATGCGTTGGATTTCAGTCGCTAACTGAACCAGTCTCCGTGGGTTTAGTCGACACGGATGTTGCGTGATTGGTTCAGAGTTTCCTATGTCTACATCATCATAAGTTAACATAGTGTACCCTCGTGTGTGTGTTCCTGCAAATCTGCCTATATTCTTTCAGTATCTTGATCTTTTCACTATTCTTCTTCTGAATAGGCAAACTCGGTCTCTAGTTGTCCTTGGATGTCTGTATCTGTTAATCATACCCCAGGAGGGTCGGCCTCTTCCCCTGCCTCACTCTTCCCATCTCTGTTGTCTTTCACTACTTCTATCATCTGACAGACTTATTCCCTCCTATCCTCTTCCCTACAATGGTATTTCTTTAACATATTTATGTGGCATAATCGGTCCTTATTCCTACCGTCTGGAGTACCTAGTCGGTAATTCACTTTACTCACTCTCCTAACCACGTTAATAGGGGCAACTTAATTTTGCTCTCAGAGGTTGACCCTGCAATGGCAACAATACGAACGCCTCATCTCCAGCTGAAATGTTCTGGACCCGGGTCTGCCCACATTTTCATTCTTGCTCCTGAAACTGTTAAATGTTCTTGGTCTGCCTGACAAGCTCCTGTGAGTCTTTCCAGAGATGTGGACACGTAATAAACATTGAGGATTTGTCCTGTTGTTTTAGAGACTTCTCTTTCATCAATTTTATTGGACCCGTATTTCATGGCCATCAACTAATTCAAATGGGCCTAACCCGGTCGATTTGTTCAGAGAATCTCTGGTGGCAAATAGTTAAAAAATTCAATCTATTGTCCCAATCTCTTGGATATTCATGGCAACAGGCCCTAATCATGGTTTTGAGAGTCTGATGATATCTCTCCAAAGCTCCCTGAGGTTGTGGATTATAAGTGGTTGATGTTAATTGTTTGATACCTAAACTACAAAGTCCTGTAGAATTTTAGACATAAAGTTAGAACCCTGGTCAGATTGTGCTTCTAAGGTAGGCCATAGCGCGCGATAAACTGCGTCAACTTTTCCACTACTACATTAGCTGTAATTGTTCTCAAAGGCATAGCTTCTGGAAATCGGGTAGTCATATCCATGACCATTAGAATGTACTGATGCCCTGCCTTCATTTTAGGCACAGTAAGAAGTCTTGCAACACCAGGTTAAAGTCCAACAGGTTTGTTTCAAACACGAGCTTTCGGAGCACGGCTCCTTCTTCAGGTTCTTCATTTTAGGCAACAGTCCTACGCAATCTACCATCGCCTGAGTTGATTTAACTTACAGGGGTAAGACATGGCAGCAGAATTCCAAGCTGTGGTTTGCACTTCTTGCTCCATGTGGGCGACGAGGGGCGGGATTCTCCCATTCAGCGGCAGAGCGTCCACGCTGTCGAATATGCCGTCGCTTTTCACGACGGCGTGAATGGGCCGCTGGGAGGGCCAGCACGGTGCTGGAGCGGTTCACGCTGCTCCAGCGTCCCATCCTGGCGTGAACTGTGAGCCGCGCCAACCCGCACATGCGCAGTGGCTTCCATCAACCCAGCCAGCCCCGATGTAACATGGCGTGGGAGTTCAGGGGCTGGCACGTAAGAAAATAGGCCCGGGGAGCGAGAGGACGGCCCGCCAATCGGTGGGCTCCGATCGGAGGCCAGGCCCCATCGGAGGCCCGCCCCCACACACAGTCCGCCCTCCACCCCCTGACCCTGCGCGCAGAGTTCCCGCTGGCTGCGACTAGGTGTGGACGGCGCCGATGGGATTCTGCCTTTTTGGAGCAGCTGCTCGGCTCATCCGGGCCGGAGAATCGGCGGCACAGCCATGTAGAGTGGCCCGCAATTGGCGCCGTGCCAATGGCACCGATTTTCCGCTCCGCGGAGAATTGCATGCCGGCGTCGGGACGACGTGTCCCGGTTGCGGGGATTCTACGGCCCGGAGTGGGGCTGGGAGAATCCCGGCCCAGGAATATTTCCCGTTCCCAGGACCAGCATGTGTGCGGGAAGTGTTTCCAGCTGCAGCTCCTGGAAGCCCAAGTTTCGGAGTTGGGGTGGCAGCTGGGGACACCGTGGAGCATCCGCAAGGGAGAGAGTATTGTGGGTAGCACGTATAGAGAGGTGGTCACAATGCAGGCTCAAATACAACAGGCAGGAAGGGAAAGGGTGCCCACCAGGCAGAGCAAGAGGGCTAGGCAGGCTATGTAGGAATCTCCTGTGGATATTTCCCCAGGAAAACAGATATACCATTTTGGAAGCTATTGGGGCATTTAACCTCTCAAGGGAAAACAGCAGCAGCCAGGTCTGTGGCCCCACAGTTGGCTCTACTGGACAACAGGGGAGAAAAAGGATAAAGCGAACTATAGTGGTGGGGGATTCAATAGTGAGGAGAGCTGACAGGCGTTTCTGTGGCCATGAGCGTGACTCCAGAATGGTATGTTGCCTCACTGGTTTCAGGGTCAAGGAAGTATTGAGCGACTACAGGGCACTCTGAAAGGGGAGGGTGATCAGGCAGAGGTTACAGTACATGTTGGTACAAATGATACAGGTAAAATGAGGGATGAGGTCCTACAATGTGAATTTAGGGAGTTAGGCAGAAGGTTATAAAACAGGAGGCGGGATTCTCAAGAGCATCTGGAGAACTTTGAAGCAGTGCAGAAACTTTACTCGGACTCAGATATCTGCATACGGTGCGCGAAATATGTCTTCAATGCAAGGGAGGTGGTCTACTCACTTATGGGTTGGATCGCAAAAGCTTACGCCCTGTTGCAGACAAGGTGCGCACCATTCAGCAGGTCCCCACCCTGACGAACACCTCAGAACTTGTTAACTATTACAGTAAGTTCATCCCGAACCTTATGACCCTGTTGGCCCCCTTGCATCTCCTTTTGAAGAAGAAATTAAGTATGGGGGTGGAGGAAGCCACAGGAAACAGCTTTTCTGCAGGTGAAAAAGCAGTTATTGTCTTCTGGGTTACGTATCCACTACGATCCTGCCAAACCTATCATGTGTGATGCATCGCTGTACAATATTGGGGCTGTTCTGTCCCACCGGATGGAAAACGGTGGGGGGTGGCCAATTGCTTTCACCTCTCAGATGCTGGCTGTGATGAAATGAATTATGCGGCAGTGGTCTACACAGTGAAAACATTTCACCAGTACGTTCACGGATACCATTTCGCTATTATTATGGACCATAAGCCTTTACTCAGTCTTTTTAAGGACGACAAGGCAATTCTGCCTATTGCCTCTGCAAATGTCCTACACTGGGACCTGCTGTTGGCCACCTATGAATATTCTTTTGTTCATCGGCTGGAGACCCAGATAGCAAATGGCAACACGCTGAGCCGTTTGCCTTTACCGACTCCACATTGCAAATGTTCGACACTGTTTTATACAGAGGTCTACATCGACAGTTACCAGGCGAGTTAAGGGCCTTTTCATCAAAACTATCCAAATATAGTGTGGAGGATAGGATACTGTTATGGGGCACGTGTGCTGTCATCCCAGAATAAGGACTTGGACTTTAACCTGGTGTTGTAAGACTTCTTACTGATCCCAGAATAAGGCCAGGAGTTGATATTAAAAGACATCCACAATGGACTTCGAGGGGTGTCCCAAAATGAAGATGTTGGAGCGCAGTTATCACTGGCGGCCGGGCCTGGATACAGACATTGAGAAGATGGCCAAGCAATGCTCCTTCTGTCAGGACCACCAGAAGCTCCCACCGGCTGCACACCTTCATCCTTGGAAATGGCCAGGACGGCCTTGGACATGATTACATGTCCATTTCTGGGTTCAGCGTTCCTCCTATTAATTGACACCCATTCAAAATAGCTGATGGTCCACAGGATGGCGGCGACCACCTTCCTGGTAATCATTGAGAAGTTGCGATTGTCCTTTTGCACTCACGGCACCCCTGAAGTGCCCGTTACAGTCCTTTAATGAGTGAGAAGTTCTCAAGGTTTTTGAAGGCGAATGGAGTACGGCATATTCAAACCGCCTCGTACCACTTGGCATCTCATGGTTTAGCAGAGCGGGTGGTACAAACGTTCAAAAGAGGCCTCAAGAAGCAGTCTTCAGATTCAGTAGACACAAGGATGGCGTAAGCTTCAAACCCACCTTAGTATGATTTTTCTATGACATGGGTGCAAAAGTGCGCCACAACCAGGAGCTGCAAGGGCATTGCCCCATTCAACGTTGACCACCCAGGTGTTTTACCACGTGACTCGGTGTATATTCAAAATGTTGCAGAAGGCACCCAGTGTGTCTCCGGGGCTACCCCCCACCAGACAGGGCCGGTTTCCTATCAAGTGCAAGTCCAAGGTTGGAGCAAGCGAAAGCACCTTGATCACATTCGGTCCAGACGGCCAATTCTTCGAATGTTTCCTCGTGAGCGTAAAGTTCTCATCCAGCCGAGCCTGATACTGCAGCAGCCTGTAACGGAGTCACAGGAAAGTCAAGAAGCCACGATGACTGAGGTCGTGGACCAAGATTGAAAAATGGAAATTCAAGCATTGGCCACTGGCGGAGCAGCCACGGTGACGTTCCACTCGGAAATGGCGTTTTGCCTTCCAGGTTCACGACTCCCGATCCGGCACCTCAGATGCGTGATGTCCAACCAGACGCAAAGAGAGTCCTGCGCTCTCCTTCCCCACAGACAGCAGAGGATTCTTCGGACTTTGTGGGGAGACAGAGGGATGTTATAACCCACAAATATCTTATGGGGTGAGAATAATTAACTTCCCTGTGAGCCTTGCAGAGTACGAGCTTCCCCGTTAAGGGGGCGGGGGATCTCTAAACAATGTCTAGTTCTATGATATATAAAGCTGGCCAGTTAGGTACTGGCAAGATAGACCCAGTTGGGATCTATCATGTGTTGTATATAATAGTTATTGTCAATAAACTAAGTTTTTTTGAACAACTCGGTGTGGAATCCTTTGTGGCCTTATAAAAGTAAAGCTTTTGACAAGGTCCCACGTGTGAGGCTAATAAAGAAGTTAAGAGCCCATGGGATCCAGGGCAATTTGGCAAAACTGGATCTAAAAGTGGCTTGGTGGTCGGAGGCGGAGGGTGAAAGTTGTTTTTGTGACAGGGAGCCTGTGTCCAGTGATGTTCCGCAGTGATCGGTGCTGGGTCCTTGCTGTTTGTTGTGTACATTAATGATCTGGATATGATAAGTAAGTTCACAGATGACACAAAAGTTGGTGGTGTGGTAAATAATGAGGAGCAAGGCCTTAGGTTAAAGGACAATATAGATGGGCTGGTTAGATGGGCAGAAGTATGGCAGATGGAATTTAACCATGAAAAGCGTGAGGTAATGCATTTTGGGAGGACGAACAAGGCGCGGGAATACACAATGAATGGTTGGAGCCCAGGAAGTACAGAGGATCAAAGGAGGGAGCCCCCATCAATGTACATTTACTCCTGGTCCACATTTGTGCGTCTTGGCGAAGTCTCGCATGCATGGGCGTTAATCCCGGAACTCAGGTGCATCATTTGCCAACATATTTAAGTGAGCCAAGCTGTTCATGGAAAGAGGCCCTTCGGCCCATCACATTCACATACACCGTCAAGCAGCTAACTATTCTAATCCCGTTTTCCAATACTTGGCCGGTAGCCTTGTAAACATTTAAGATCGCGATGTCTCGTGAGATCTCGTTGATATGAGGCTGGTCAGGTCTGACGTTTTCCGTTAGACGTCTTAGCTCAGGTAACATGCCATGGATTGCCTCAAACACTTCGATAAACTTTTTAAAAAATGTCTTCATTCAGGGTGTTTTGCTTTCTGAGCTCCATGTTTTACAGTGAGTTTCAATAAAGACTAATTGTTAAAGAGCCTGCCAACCATATCAGCCTTCTGTTACAACAACTTGCATTTAAACAATCACATTTAAAGTAGTTAAACGTCCTAAAGCATTTCACAGGAGAATTATCAGGTGCAATTTGACACCCAGCCATATAAGGAGATACATTAATCAGCAGTCTGGGCCTTAAACTCTGAATGGGGCTTGTTTAGCTCAGGGCTAAATAGGGGGTTGGTTTAGCACAGGGCTAAATCGCTGGCTTTTAAAGCAGACCATGGCAGGCCAGCAGTGCGGGTTCAATTCCCGTACCAGCCTCCCTGAACAGGCGCCGGAATGTGGCGACTAGGGGCTTTTAACAGTAATCTCATTTGAAGCCTACTTGTGACAATAAGCGATTTTCATTTCATTTTCATTACATTTCGGATTTCCTTTCTTATCCGCTCGGCCTTTCCACTCCCTCCTCCTTTGAAATACTTTTCACCAAGCAGTCGTCTGTCCTAATACCTGCTAGTAATTCACTGCTTTGTTGCACCTGAACTCTGTGTCCTCCGCTGTTTTTGCCAAATCTAGCATAATACATGCTGAAATTACGATGCAGGATCAAGTCAACCTGAAATGTTAACCCTGTATCTCTCCACAGATGCTGTCTGAACTGTTAATTATTTCCAGCATCTTATTGTTTTTATTCCAGTGTAATAAAAGATCATCCAAGCTCAAGCCTCAATTTTAAACACACCAGTCAATCAATTGAGACATTAACCTGCGAATGACACCAATCTGTCAAAGGAGATACTTCAAATAAAATGAAAAATTTGTGAATTAATATAGTTGTGCCAGTGAACTCTTTCTGGAGAGAGACAGTAGAGTTCTATACTTCCTATAAGAATGTTCACATATGAACTGATGAGTTCACAAAAACCTGTTAATATCGCACCTAACGTTTTTGCTGAAAAAGAAGACATGCTGTCAAAGTTTTATTTAGTTGCAAAAGGCACAATGAACCTGACTGATAATCTGAAGTTGATTGTCACTGTAAATCTTAACACAATCAGGATTGGTTAGTAAGTGCGAAATCACATCTAATGTTGGACACCTAAGTTTTGCTAGTGCGGGCTGGTAGGGTACAGTCAGTATTTTGCCTGTTGTGAAAAGCCATAGGGTCATGCTGATAGAATCCGCCAGTCATTGGAACGTATAAAATTGGCCGTAACAGCAACATCTTTAACAGTGCCCAAGCCATTTTTTCACTGCAAGTTTGATGTTGAAATAGGGCGCACAAAGCCACCCTGTGGGATAATGGAAAGCCTGACCAGATAATTTCCCACTGTATATCGTGCAGACTCATGACTAGCCCTAAAGCCGCTACCTTCGGTCCACAAATTGCCCAGTTTACGTCAGATTGCCCTGGTTTCGTAAGGAGTCTCAAAAGTATGAGCAATAGGTGAAGGTAGCCATTTTTAATTGCTATTATGCAGTAGCATTCTCCACTGGTATTCTCCACTAAAAGAATGCTGTCATCAAGCCAAAAAAGTCATTTTGCCCATCAGATAATGTGGTATTTGAATTTTAGTGAAGGTGTAATGCCAGGTACGTAGGCCTTACATCCCAATGACTGGCAGATCGTATCAAACAACATGTCCCAACAGCTGTTCACAACAGGCAAAATAGTGACTGTATCCAACCAGCCCTTGTTTACAGAACTCTAAACAGTAGGTGACATTTTCTATGCCCCCCCCCCCCCCCCCCCCCACTCTCCCCATAGCGTGTTTTGTGACGGCAGAGAAGGCCTGCGGTGGGATCTTCTGATACCGCCGCTGTCAATGGGATTTTCCGTTGATTGCACTCTCTGCTGTTGGGGAACCCGTTCCAGGGGGTGGCAGTCAGCAGGACCAGAAGATCCTGTCAGCGGAACAGATGGAAAATCTCTTCAATAATGCCCAACGTTAGGTATGATTCCACATTTAGATAACCCCTGCTAAACAAATCTTATTGTGCTAAGAATTACACTGACAACTAATTAAAGATTATCAGTAGGGCTTGTTGTATGGCTCACTTTGTGAGCTAGAAGCCACATATATTCAGGCACATGTCCTTTGCAGAAAAGGAGGATGTACATACATTGCACCTTTGTCAGCTAAATAAAAGCTTAGGGGACTGCCATTCCCTGGTTATTCTCCAGGACAATGCCTTGACCAGTCAGAATCAACATGCCTGATTTGAATTTAAACAGAGCCCAGCAGTTAACAGTCAGTTGTCAGTTACTGCTGCATTCTTCATGACAATGGCTCTATCAATCAGACTTTGCTTTCCAATCTATTAGCACTCACTTCTCATGCAGCATAAATTGTTGTTCCCTTCGCAGTTCGGTATTCTTGTGAATTGTTCTGATGAGTGCAAGATGAAAAGCTTCAACAGCATGCCTCTTTTTCAGCAATACTCAAGTTCCGCAAAACCAGATGACTACTTAATGTTCTGTGAATATAGCACTTTTCCAGTGAAATGTTAAAGAATTCAGGCATCGGTACTGATTAGACATACTTTGTATGTGAGTGTGCAGTAAAGCTTTCCGTATTGTAAATGTCCAACATCTGATTGTCTAACTGCTGTCTTTAAGCTATCTGGTTTTCCACCTTGTTGTATTGCTGTATGGAAAATAGAAAGACATAATGACAGTCATCAAGAGGTTCAAGGAACATCATAGACCATAAAATCATGGAATGAATAATACATGATGCACTTACATCACCAGAACTCAGAGCTGGAATTACTGAGTAGATTTTCAACTAAGCACCGAGCTACAGAGTTGCATTGTGGATTGTCTACCCCTTATAGAAACCATCTGATCTTCTCCTCCCCGAAGGCAATGGCATTGAAAATCAGGCTCTTCCTTTAATAAGTGGCCAATCCACAATGCCGATGTTATGTCCAAAAGGATCATTGAAAATATGTTGCTACCTCTATCTCTGATTTTTATTTACTGTATTAATATGGACGGTGTTTGCTATTCTGCAATTCACTGAAATAAAAACAGAAAATGCTGCAAGGACTCAGCAGGTCTGGCAAAATTCGTAGAGAGGGAAACAGAATTAATGGTTGGGATTTAATGCTTGAGGTGGGATTCTTTCCCACTGGCAGCAAAACTGGTAGGAACCACATGTCGAACATTTTCAGGAGGGCTGATGCAGTTTGGAAAAAGGAACCGGGCACTTACCTGATCAGTGTCTGGGCTCCCATTGAATTAAGACTGTAGGTGTAAATCTCGCCCCTGAAATCTGCTGGCTAACCAGCTCTTCTGTACCGGCATTACCACAAGGAATGGTGGCCACTGCCAGTATTACACTTGGGTCATCACCACGGATTGTTGGGTCCTTGGAGACAGGTGAGTTGGATGGAATGGGAATCCCAGGGGTGAGGGATTCTGGAAAGGTGTAGGATGGGGGTCAGCAACAAGGGAAGGGGTGTGCCTTCCTGTCGGGACCCCCTTCTCCAATGCCAGGTTCTTCAATTGTGCACAAAGTGCCTGAGAGCGAGAGACTCCACATTATAGTCGGCCATAGGCAAACACTGCAGGGTTTGCTGTATGATTGACCCCCACGGCAATTTATTTGCACACCACCTCTACCACACCCTCTCTCCCTGAGTTGGTAAAATTCTGTGGCACAGGATTGGTCTCTGGGCAACAAGGCCATCTTCTACGTGTTTCTGCTTGAAGGTTGATCAGGGGAAGTTGGGATCTTCATGCTGCACCCTACTGCCCGACCACACGGCTCCCTCCTCCAGCCAAACTTACCTCCGTGTGCTGTGGAGTAGGGGCATTAAATTCTGCCCAATATTTCTAACCAACTATCTTTCACCTGAAAAAGTGTGGTGCCCAGAACGGCTCACAAGTCCTCTAGTATAGCGTAAGCAGTCCTTTGTGCACCTGAAACATGATTTCTGCATCATATATTCAAATCTTCAGGATATAAATGTCAGCATCCATAAGCATTTGTGATTTTCTTTTCTGTTCATGACAATTTAATGATCCATTTACCTGGACTCCTAAGTCTGCTTGGACACCCAATGTTTCCAGCTGTTCACCAGTTAGAAAGTACCCTATTTGATCCTTTTTAGGTACAAAATGGTTGACCTCACATTTACTCTCACTGAATTTAATTTACCAGTTTTGCCTGCTTACTTAATATCTCTTATATTGCAGACAATGCTGCCTATCTGTGTCTCATAGGAACGTTTGGATGAGTTAGACCAGGATTTCCCAAACTTTTTCAGCGATAGATTCCTTTTAACCTCCCTATGGTACTGAAGGAATCTCTATTAAACATTCTTATTCTGTTGAAGAGTTAAACCACAAAAAATTGATTGTTTTGGCACAAAAGCTAAAAACAAACAACAAATTGCTAAAAGTATTTTCTATTACTTGCACATATACATTTATTCTAATTAAATTGTGCTCTTATTCAATGAATGCTTAAGTCTTGCCTTTTTTGATTTTTAATGGGAGAAGTGACACTGCTCCTATTGCTCACATATTTGTTTAATATTAGGAATGGTGCTGGAGAGCTGGATTCTCATATTCAAAACCTCTATACACAAGACTCACACTCAAAAGAAGCACACACACTCTCTCTCTCTCTTTCTCACAGATACACACACTCCCGTCTCTCTCATACACACACACGCACCTCTCCTTCTCTCTCACACTCACCTCTAACTCATACACATGCACACACTTCTCCCTCCATTACTCCGAACCTGCTTCTTACTTTAAGCCCACTTCCTCTACCCCCTGCCTCTGAGCCCGCTGCCCCGCCATCCAGCCTAGCCTCACGAGCCCAGTTCCCACCCGACCCAGCCTCTGCGCCCGCTTGCCCTCCCACCCGGCCTCCAGTCCACTCCCCTCCCATCCTGTCGCTGTGGCCTACCTTGCTCACCCACCCCCTCAGCTGTATGGTCGCCTTCGCCCTTGCCTCTGGCTTTCCATACTGATTTTGCTGTTGTGTTATGCTTCTTCATGTAGCATAAGCTGCTTCCTTGATGTATACTCTGACAAAGGAAGGTTCAGATTGGAGATAGGTTTAATACATTTCTTGAACAGTTAACAATTCTCCTATTTGAGTTCGACTCTCCTGATAATCTTGCTATGGTAACTCAGTCTAACTAACCAGTCTGCTCTAAGCCATGCGGTGGGTGTGATGCTTCTGATCTGCCCCTGTCCTTCTCTCTAAGTGTAGCCTGTGGAAAGAGAAAGAGCATATGTTCCCTGTCCTTTTATATGGGTTGCCCCCTTGTGGTAGTGTCACCTCTGGATGTCTTGACTGCCCATTGGTCGTGTCCTATTCTATGGGCGCGATTCTCCGCCCCCCACGACGGGTCGGAGACTAGCGGGAGGGCCTTCCCGACATTTTTCCCGACCTCCCGCTATTCTCCCCCCCCACGGCCGCCCCACGACACGAATCGCTGCTCGCCATTTTTTTACGGCGAGCAGCGATTCCTCCCTATCCGATGGACCGATTTCCCAGGCCTTTACGGCCATTTTCACGAATTTAAACACACCTGCTATCACAGTTCATGAAAACGGCCGCAAAGTGCCGTTCTGCACAACCATGCCACCGATTGGCATGGCCGCACCACGGCCGTGCCAAGGGTGGCATGGGCCCGCGATCGGTGAGCACCGATCGCAGGCAGCGGGTCCGATTCCCGCGCACTCTATGTCCCTCCGCCGCCCCGCAGGATCTGTCCGCGGGGCGGCTGAGGGGCATGACAAAACCGCGCATGCGCGGGTTTGACGCATATGCGCGATGACGTCATCCGCGATCGGAGCCGTCCAATCCGCGCATACGCGGCTGACATCATCGTGCGCGTCAGCCGCCGTGAGTCTTGGCGGCCGGGCTTAACGAACGTTCGCTAAGCCCGCGCTGCCGTTCTTTCCGGGGCCGCAATGCTAGCCCCGACCGGGGGGGTGAATCGGGTCCCGGGAGGGGGCGCGGAGGCTGCCGTGAAACACGGCCGGTTTCACGGCAGCCTTTACGACTCTCCGCATTTGCGGAGAATCGCGCCCTATGTGTTCATTAGCTGTATGTCTGCATGTCATAATGTCTCTGGTGCTCCCTCTAGTGTTTACTTAGTTGTAGTGTATTTACATTAACCCCTTGTGTATTTACAGTGATGCATATCACCACATTTGCCACTATTCCCAGTTTGTCCAATCTGAGGCTGACTTCTCAGTGCATTGACTGCTGATAGGCTGACTCGTGCACTTATCAGTAGCCATTGCAGTGTGAAAACCACCTTTGATTGGACAGAGTGGATAATTTGAAATTAAAAATGGCTGGATCTACCATGGAGTCCCTGGATGAGTCCTGCAGAACCCAAATGTTCTGCAGAACCCAGTTTGGGAAATGCTTGGTTAGACAATTCATTAGGCAGATTGTAAAGCAAGGGAATTGAGGTTTATGGTGGGACAGACTAGAAAGTAGACCTTGAAACCACAATCAGACCACTTGTGATCTGACTGAATGGCGATGGAGGCTCAAAGGGTCAAATAACTCCGATGTTCCTATTTGGCTTTCTCCACCATTTACAATCTGAATTTAGCACCAGCTGTCAGAAATGGGGGATACTCCATTCTGCATCACTGACCATCCATTACTGAATGAGCAGGCTGAAATACAGCTAAAAAGATTACAAGTTGGAATAAATATAGGAATTATGTCATTTGATAAACATAATGGAAAAGTATGTTTGCATTCCCAATTAATTCTGAGAAAATAGGAGCATTTTATACTGTCCAAATAAAACTGATTATGTGGCTGTACTATTAAACTAAAGTCCGATGTAGTGCCAGCTCCATTAGAGCTTTGCACATACAAGGTCCCAATAGAAGTTTGTTTTAGCTTATTGTTTCATTGTAATGTTACTGTTGAGCGCTTGGTTTGTATAACTATTTTGGTTACATTTTTTTAACCCTTTGGGAAGAATAATTCTGTTTGAAAAAAGAAAATCTGGTTCTGAATTCACAAAGTCACTTAAGGGAGGACAAGAGGGAACTAAACGACGGATGCAGTTGATGCCTCTCTTTACTTCCCTGAAGCAATACAGCTAGAGCACGGGGAATTCTCAAGCAGCACACGCCAGCTAGTTTAATATTTGCAGTGTGTTTTTAATCCTCTGGAACTCAGTTCTTCAGTTTGCTTCATACTGTGACAGCTGCATCTGTTTATATTTTCTCTGTTCACAAATCCTGCACTCGATTTGCGTTAATGGATTATATAGGGATTGGACCCATTGAACCTGCTCGGCCATTCAAACAGTCCATGGCTGATCATCTACCTCTCCATAATTTTTCCCTTGCTGTCCCCATGTCCCTTAAAATCATTTGTATCCAGAGAAAGAAATTGAAGAAGGATGTTCATAGAATCCCTACAGTGCAGAAGTTGCCATTTGGCCTATCGAGTCTGTATCGACCCTCCAAAGGAGCACTCTATCTAGGTCCACTCCTCCTCGCCATCCACGTCACATCTTTGGACACTAAAGGGAACTTTTGCATGGCCAATCCACCTAACCTGCACATCTTTGGATGGTGGGAGGAAACCAGAGCACCAGGAGGAAATCGAAGCGGACACGGGGCGAATGTGCAGACTGGAATTGAACCTGGGTCCCTGGCGTTATGGGGCAGCAATGCTAACCGCTGTGCCATGGTGCTGTCCCACAATCTATTTATTTCTTTTTTTAAATGTATTTTATTGCAAACATGTATCAAAACAGGTTACAGCAAATTAACACCTCGGGAAATGTACTTCCCAACAATCAACTATACAGTCCGAACAGATTTTCCCCCCTTTTCAATTACCCCCACCCCACCTCCCCACCCCTCTCCTGTGACGACCAGCTCCTCAAACACGATCACAAACATCCCCCACCTTTTCTCAACCCCCCCCCCGCAGAGTGCCTTAACTCATACTTTATCTTCACTAACTACAGGAAGTTGTACAGGTCACTCAACCAAGCCGCTACTCCCGGCGGCATTACCAATCCCCATTCCAGCAAAGTTTGCCGCTGTGGCAATCAGAGAGACCACGACATTGGCGTTCCTCCGCTCCATGAGCTCCGGCTTCTCTGGAACCCCAAATATCGCCACCAAAGGGTCCAGGTCCAACTCCTCCTCCAGAATATCCTGGTTAAGACCGCGAACACTCCTGCCCAGAATGATCCCAATTTTTTGCAACCCAAAACATGTGCGCTTGTTTCGCTGGCCCCTGCCCACACCTCTCACACTCAGCTGCTTCCCCCTGAAAGAACTCACTCACAGGCTCATCCTTGCACAAGAGAAGATCCCGTTTGCCAGAGTACCTCACGCCATACTCCCCAATTGATTTCCACTCCCAACTCCGCTTCCCATTTCTCTTTGATCTTCACCACCCGCTCGTCTCCCTGCTCCCCCAGCCACTTGTATATATTCCCAATTCTTCCCTCCCCTTCTACGTCCGGAAGTAGCAGTCGCTCCAGCAGGGTGTATCCCGGCAACCTAGGGAACGCCCAATCTATTGATTTCTGCCTTGAACATGCTAAATGATTGAGCTTTCACCACCCTCTGATTGAAGAGATTGATAATCATTTCAGTCTGTAATTGCCTGTCCCTTATTCTGAAGCTGTGTCCTCTGGTTTTAGACCCACCAGCTAGGGGGAACATCCTACCTATATCCACCCTGTCTCACCGGGTAAGAATTTTGTAAGTTTCAATGAAATCACCTCTCATTCTTTGAGACTCGAGTGAATTCAGGCCCAGTCTCCTCAATCTCTCCTCATAAAACAATCTCGCCATCGTAGGGGTTAATCCTCTATTACGCTCCCTCTGTATCAGATAGATCCTTCCTTAATAAGGAGATCAAAACTCTTCACAATACTCCAGGTGCGGTCTCACCATGGCTCCATACAATTGCAACAATACATCTTTACTGCAGTGCTCAAATCCCCTCATGATGAAGGCCAACATCATATAATTTGTCTTCCTAATTACTTGTTACACCTGCAAGCTACTTTGTAGTGCCTCCTGAACTAGATCCCTTTTGATGTCAACACTTCCCAGCCTCTCACTATTTCAGACATACTCTGCTTTTCTGTTTTGCTATCAAAGTGGATAACTTCACATTTGCTCACATTATATTACATTTGCCATGTTCTTGCCCATTCACGTGACCTGTCTAAATCCCCCTGAAGCCTCCTTGCATACTCCTCACAACTCACTTTCCCATTACTTTTGCATCATCAGCAAATCTAGAAATATTATATTTAGTCCGCATATCAAAAATTGCCTACTGGATATTCTCCAAGTGCCCCAGTTTCCTCCCACAGTCCAAAGATGTGCAGGTTTGGTGGATTGGACATGCAAAATTGCCCATTAATGTCCAAAAAGATTAGGTGTGGTTACTGGGTTACGGAGGTAGGGTGCTCTTTCCAAGGGCAGGTGCAGATTCGATGGGCTGAATTCCATGGTTCTATAATTATTTACACAGATTGTGAAAAGCTGTGGCCCAAACACTGATCATTGCAGTACCCCATCCTGAAAGTGCCTAGTTTATTACTACTCTCTGTTTTCTATCTGTTAACCAATTCTCAATCCATGCCAGTACATTACCCCCAAACCCATGTGCTCTAATTTTCAAACCTGTGTGGGACCTGATCAAAAGTCTTCTGAAAATCCAAATACACCACATCAGCTGGTTCTCCTTTATCTCTGCTGCAAGTAGCATCTTTAAAAAACTCCAAACATTATTTCCCTTTTATAAATCCATGTTGACTCTGTTCAATCATATTATTTTCTAAGTGCCCATCTATCGCATCTTGAACAATAGATTTTACCATTTTCCTTGTTACTGATGTCAAACTAACAGGTCTGAATTCATTGTTTTCTCTCTCACTCTCTCTTAAATCGTCGGGTCACATTTTCTACTTTGCAGTATGCAGGAAACTTTCCAGAATCTATAGAATTTTGAAAGATTACCACAGTGTGTTTAGTTTGTCTATAGAAACCTCCTTCAATACTTTGGGGTGTAGCTCATCTGGTCTAGGGGATTTATCAACCTTTAATCAACTAAATGTTTTGAGTACGACCTCTTTATTAATACTAATTTCTTTCAGTTCCTTATTTCCACAAGTCCTGTAGTTCCCTAGTATTTCTGGGGGATGTCCTGTAATTCCTCTGTGAAGACAGACACAAAGTAATTGTTCAGTTTTTTTCCACCATTTTCCTGTTCTCAATTACAAATTCTCCTGTCTTCAGCTGTAATGGCCCCCACACTTGTCCTTGCTAATATTTTCCTTTATACACACCTGAAGAAGCGTTTACAGTTCACCTTGATGTTACTCACTAGCTTGCATTCATATTCTCTTTTCCATTTCTTTATCAGTTTCTTGGCCATCCTTTGCTAGATTCTAAATTTCTCCCAAACCTTGGGCTGACCATTTTTCTGGCAACTTTAAGAAGTCACTTCCTTTGTTTTAATTTAATATTTTTTTCAAATGCCAACCATTGCAATTTTTACAATGTATTTATAATTATAAACCAGCTGCATTTAATGAAAGGATCATTTTTGTTGCATGGTTGTTTAAAGTCCCTTCTATTTGATTGCTGGGGACACACAATCATAGAATCATAGAATTCCTACGTGCAGCGGAAGGCCATTCGGCCCATCGTGTCTGCACCGACCCTCTGAAAGAGCACCCTACCCAGGCCCACTCCCCCACCCTATCCCTGGAACGCCATCTAACCTGCACATCTTTGGACACTAAGGGTCAAATTTTAGCATGGCCAATCCACCTAATCTGCACAGTAGTTAGCACTGCTGACTCACAGTGCCAGGATCCCAGGTTCAATTCTGGCCTTGGGTGACTGTGTGGAGTTTGCGCATTCTCTCCGTGTCTGTGTGGGTTTCCTCCAGTTTCCCTCCACAGCCCAAAGAAGTGCAGGTTAGATGGATTGGCCATGGTAAAATTGCCCTTAGTGACCAAAGATGTGCAGGTTAGGTGGGGTTACAGGGATGGGGGGGGGGGGGGGGGGGGTGCGGGGAGTGGGCCTAGGTAAGGTGCTCTTTCAGAGAGTTGATGCAGACTCAATGGTCCAAATTGCCTCCTTCTGCATTGTAGGGATTCTTCCTCTAATATGAAGGACCTAATTAACATTATAAGCATGAAACTCAACGTGATTGAATAAAGTATGGTGGCTTAGCCTTGGCAAGTTCACATGAAATTCTTCTCTCCCATACTTTGATGGGGAGATTGCCATATTTTAAATAAGTGGATTAAGGGCTCTATTAAACAAGCAAAAGTACTTATTTGCTTCAAGTGTGGCAAGCATTCATATTTGTAATGTAATTGTAATAACGTCCAGACTATAAAAACTAACCAAATAAAATTTTCTGACAAAACAATGGTACTTTAAGGGTGCCGGCCATAAAGCAGATTGAGCAGGATTTGGAAATAGTTGTTAGCCTTGCAAAAATAAAATCTCACTCTCAGTCTCCTCACGAGTTTCAAGTAATTTCGGGATTTGTGCTATTGTGGTAAATTAAAATCGTCATGGAAAGTTTGGGCTGGTATTTCACAATGTAAGAACCCTTTTAATTTCAGAATGTATATTGCTGCAGTGCAATTCAACCTCTTCCATCCCCGAAAGGGAACAATTAAAATTTGGGGCACGATTTAATGGCTCCATTGCACCTGACTTGGTGACGCAAAGAAATGGTTGAATCGTGAGATTCACTGGGCGAGATCCAGATTAACATATTAAAGTATACCATTAGGCTCATGAAAATCGCTTATTGTCATGAGTAGGCTTCAATCAAGTTACTGTGAAAAGCCCCTAGTCGCCACATTCTGGCGCCTGTTCGGGGAGGCTGGTATGGGAATTGAACCGTGCTGCTGGCCTGCCTTGGTCTGCTTTAAAAGCCAGCAATTTAGCCCAGTGTGCATTTAAATTTGTCCACGTTGGATTCTGCTGGGGCCCAGGAATTAACGGCTTTGCCTGGGAAACCTCACCAGGGTGGTGACTGGCAGTGGTTTCCACAAACATGGACAAGGCATAGCAGCATTTGGGGGGTGTGGCATTAGAGGCTCGTGGGTGGTTGGGCTCTTGGCTGGATGGTAACCCCGCACCCCCCCTGAGACCCGAGCACCTTGGCAGTGCCAGCCTGGCACATTGACAGTGCCACCCGGGCAGCCTATTAGTGCCACCCTGACACTGGCAGAATGCATTATTGGCACTGTCAGACTGGCAGCGGGCACTGCCAGGGTGCCAGGTTGCTTGTGCCAGGGATTGAGCCCAGGGGTGCCTTGCTCTTAAGAGGTGGGGTGAGGGAGGGGGCTCGAGGACCCTGTAAGAGGTAAGTTGGGTGGTGGGGAGGGGGGGGTCCAGAGGCCGCGGTGCGGATACTGAGGGGTGTTGAAGATCGGGGCGGCATTTATAAATGATACCTCGACCCGTGAATACTCTTCCTGCACTGGCTCACCTCACCAGTGCTGCCTTGGAGGGATTGCATGCGCTGAGAAACGCCCCGCTAAACGTGCACAAAATGGGACTCTGTACCTGTTCCCATTAAATCGCCTCCATCATTCCTTCGGGTAGTAAATTGTTCCTGGAGCTGCTTTTTAAAATTAATTAAATTTTTCTTTCATTTCACTCCTTTGCTCTTCTGGAATCCCATCTCTCCTTCATTCTTTTGCACGCCATCTACACTTGACTCTAATGCTTCCGAATTCCTTCTCTGTTGTTCAATGTTTCTTTCTCCATACAAATGTGATTGTTTGAGGAACAAACTATTCACTCGTCATCCACTGTGTCAGATGCCGGTTGACCTCGTCGTGTCATTACTATTTTACATTTCCTGCAATTTGTGATGCAAATTGGTTGGAGTTGAATGGTGAGGGAAGAGATTGCAACCCTGTAACAAAGCCTGCCAAACCCCTTTGCAGCATATCAAATTATATTAATTAAATAATTGCAATAATTATTCCAGTGACCAAATTAATATTTCTTGTATAATTATGAGGATAAATATTGATTAGGTGGACTGGTCATGCTAAATTGCCCCATACTGTCCAAAAGGTTAGCTGGAGTAATAGGGATAGGGCAGAGGAGTGGGCTTAGGTGGGGGGCTGTTTCGGAAGGCCAGTGCAGACTCGATCGGCCAAGTGGCCTCCTTCTGCAGTGTAGGGATTCTATGACTGTATGATTCTACAGTGCAAAGGTTTTCTCTTTATATTGTATTAATATTCATTTTTAAAATCTAGATTAATATCCCTACTAAACGCAATTTTCATGATAGATTAATGTTGATGTGAGAGTGTGAAAAGGGCTGTGGGCCTAAATATTTGGGGATATAGGAGGGTGCAACTTAGATGGAGCTCTGCTGGGGGCAGGAATTTGAGGTACAACCCAGATTTGCCAGCGTGCCTCTTCATTTGATGGGGGAAAAAAAAAACAGCTGAGCCAACAGCACCTAAATGTCAGGGAAGCTCTGAGCATGGATTATGCGGCTAGGAATCCTTCACTAAATTTTGGAAACCTCATTCAGCACTGGTTGCATCAATTTACTCAACCATCTGGCCAATCAATGTTCTGTAGAGTCAGTCATAGATATAATAGGGCAGAATGGGACCTCACTTTTGTGTATCTTAGGTAGCCCATACATAATAATAATAATTGCTTATTGTCACAAGAAGGCTTCAATGAAGTTACTGTGAAAAGCCCCTCGTCGTCACATTCTGGCACCTGTTCGGGGAGGCCAGTACGGGAATTGAACCCGCGCTGCTGCCTTGTTCTGTATTACAAGTCAGCCATTTAGCCCAGTGTGCTAAACCAGCCCCGGGCACAATGAACCATGAGGATAAATCGTATCATATAGGCCCCAGAGCAGCTCAATATTCTTCTAGCAAACATTTTTGTGACTTGCTTTTTAGCAGGATTGTCCGGTCATGCTTAGCAGTGGGTCCAATGGATATGAATTTAAACTGGTCATTAGGAAAGGCGTGCAATCTGTCAATACAGTTGCACTTGCTGATAATGACTATTCCAGTCCCTTAGGCAGCCTTGCAAATATGTATGTTCGGGTTGGCCTTGAGGCATCTCAATACAATCAGACATTTGCAGGTCATGTGAAAGTCAGAAAAGTCATTGGGTATCCCGGGGAGGCGGTGGCGTATTGGTATTGTCACTCGACGGGTCAACCAGAAACCCAGGTTAATGCGCCAGGAACCTGGGTTCAAATCCCATCACTGCAGATGGTAAAATTTGAATTCAACAAAAATCTGGAATTAAAAGTCTAATGATGACCGTGAAACATTGTCGATTGTTGTAAAAGCCCATCTGGTTCACTCATATCCTTTAGGGAAGAAAATCTGTTATCGAAACCTGGTCTGGCCTACATGAGACTCCAGACCCACAGCAATGTGGTTGACTCTTAACTGCCCCCTCAAGAGCAATTAGGGTTGGGCAATAAATGTTCCATGAACGAATAAATACAAAAAACTTTGTGCTCATATTAATCCATCAAAAGATGTAACAACCAGCTGTTATTCTGTTCGAAAGCAAGTACGCTCCACGCTATACAAAAGCAAGGCTGTAAACAGCCTTTATAAAAAAATACTGAAATATATTCCTTGCCCATCAATTCCTCCCTGTAAATTTCGAAGATTGTCCCTGGATTAATACCGTGCAAACAGAAAGTAAATCCCTTTGACGTGGATTATCAGTGGAGTTTAATTTTTGCAGTTGTTTTAGGCAGTAGAATGCTTTGGATATACGAGTATGTGATGTGAAGCAAATCAGCTTACATTCAAACAGATTTGTCTGTGAAAAGCAGACATTGTATTCTCGCAGTAAACAAGTCCAGCTAAACAAACTCCTTAATCTTTGGCTGTTTTAAATAAACATGTGACGGCCAATATCATTGGGAAAGTATCATGTGCATTAGTGGAGGTGTCATGACAAAGATTTGAATACAACAAGAGCTTTTGCCATACACTGCTGCAAAGGTTTTCAGTCAGAGCAGGATTCTCCCATCTGGGACTAAATCCCGTGGCGAGGGTGGGGGCGGGAACTGTTTTCCGGTGCAGAGACCGATGGGAAACCATGCCATATCTTCTAGCCCCAACCTCGTGAATTGTGCATTCGGGGATTTAGTGCCATATTCAGTGGCAGGACGGGCATCGTTGCGTATGTCCTGCTGCATATCTGGTTAACATGATGAAAAATCGCCCAACATAACTGACCCACGATTGAAGAAAGAAAATGGGCCTCCTGAAGAAATAAGCTGTATCGCCAAGAGCATCTTGAGGCTGGAAGATGGACCACCTCAGTGACACTGAAGCTGGAAGATGCACCCCATGGGTACCTGGCGGCCTCCATCCCGAGCTCCAGGAGCAGTCCCGAGCATTCTTCATGTAAGTCCTGATGTCTGCACACTGTGTTTTGCAGGCGTGGTCTGGACTGATATGTTTTCCCACTGTCGTTGCAGAGAATCGGGAGTGGGGAGAAGGTTCCAGTCGGGCTTTCATCTACATCCCTTGGGGGCGAGGGGGGGGGGAAGCGCAAATCAGTTTCATGCCATCCACCGGCGGGTTTCCTGATTTGCCATGGCAGGCAACAGGGGGAAGATCCTACGGGAATTCACACTAATGTTAAACCTCATTGAACAAGTTTTAACTTTTCAAGAGTCTTTTTGAAAATAATAGCCGTAAAAAGTGAAGTTCACGTCAATTCAGTGATTTCTAATCAATTTCAGAATAAGGGTTCTCCCTTTTAAGAGGGAGAAGAGGAGGAATTTCTTCTCTGAAGGCCCTCTTTCCAATGTTGCTGGTACACTGGGCATCAAATTTAATTCTGTTGTGGCAACATTTTTGCCAACTTGTGAGTCTTACATGGTCCCCAGAAGTCTTTCCCAAGATCAATTAAAAGGGATGAGGGGAAGCGGTCAATGATTCTACAGCAAATGACCACACTACTCGAATAAAAATTATTTTGAAAAACAGAAACGTGGGAATAGGGGCTGCTGAGGACAAGTTTCTTCACCCAGACAGTGGGGAGCCTGTGGAATTCTTTCCCACAGGAAGCAGTTGAGGCTGGGCATGATTCTCCCAAATGAAGATTAAGTGCTCCGACAAGCAGGAAAACCAGAGTCATTGGCTCTGGCACTGGGAGCGAATCTGAGGTGCCATCCGTTGGCACTTAGAATTTTTTTATCATGCCATTCCATGGTCATAGTAGGCTGCACCTGAGAGAGGTGGGGTTTAATCTCTCTGACAAATCCCGCTGCTCAGATATCAGGGAGCCCACTTTAAAGGGTGCCCGATGTCAGAATGCTGCTGCAGCCCCGCCGATTGAGAGAAAGGCCCCCCACCCATTCCCCCCTCAACCCCCATACCCTCTCAGGCCCCACCCCTTGGCAGTGCCAACCTGGCACCTTACACTCACAAGTGGGTGGGTACCCTCCTTACACTTGTCTCCAGAGTGCTGAGGGGGTGGTCCTTCATGAGAGGTAGGGGCCAGGGGAGAACGGGGTGCTTGTGCTGGGTTGGAGGGATTTAGGCCGGGGTCTTTCCTGGGGTGGGGCATTTGGTTGGTCTTCCTATCTGCAACCTTTAAACGCTTTAAACCATCTATCAGCAACTTGAAATGAAAGATCTCTGAGAAGAGAGTGAAAGCCTTCCCATCTTCAGCCTTAAACTGTTTAAACTGTCTGTCAGCATGCCAAGTTAAAAGTTTGCAAGATTTAGGTTAAAATATTCCAGCGTGGGATCCTTTTAAGAGTTTTTTTTCATTGCCCTTTATCTTTTTCTAGCCTGTATAAATGCCTAGAAGCCTAAAAGCTTTGAACTCCATTGTTTACATTCAATTTCACAGATAATTGCTGTTTAAAAGCATTTTGATTGACAGGTCCAGGCAATATCAAATGAAGGATTACCATTGTTGATTGATATAGTGCATTAACTTTGAGGAGCATCTGTTTTTCTAACCACAGGTTTTTTTAAGAGGTTTTCTCTTTGTTCTGAAGAGTTTCCTAGAAAGTACGGGAATACTTTTATCTTCATGTCATGGGCGCAACTGTAGGGAGGGTACACACCCCTCCCCTCCTCAGAGTGCAAGCTGCCACTTCCCCAATGTCAGGACTTGCATCAATTCACACCAGCAAGATGCTGGAACACGCAGCGAGATTCTGGAACATCCCAGGAGGCAGGTGAATCAGATGTTCTGCCCGTAAATGAGAATCAAGTCAGGGAGAGTTAGGGAGAATGACCTATTTGCATGTTCCCACCTGGTCTGGGCAGTAGCCTCATCAGGGCTGTCGGGAACCTTGTCTGGACCAGTGGGCTGGGCCGGGATTAATAGGTTTAACGACTGGTGATAAACCGTTTTTTTTGCCCAACACCAAATTTACTGGCCATCAGGATACCCATCACTGGCTGGCAGCCCCAGGAGAATGTGTATTTTCGAGAATGAGTTAGAAATAGCTAACGGGAGCAAAGGATATGGGGATAAAGTGGGAACAGGTTCCTGAGATAGATGATCATCCATGATCATAATGAATTTTGGAGCAGGCTGAAAGGGCCGAATCCTGCGCCCATTTCCTATGTTTCTATATTTCTATGATCCTTGCTGGCTTGAGGCCTGAGTCAAATTTAGCATTGGGCCGCATATGAATAGAGGATGTGATTTGTGGGAACCACAGATCACATCCTCATTACAGCCAATTTCCTGTGAAAAGTCTAACGCAGATATTAAAGGGAGGAATTTTGCCATCTCAGGCGGGTAAAGTGGAGGGCAGCCTGTCAGCTGCACTGTCGGCTTTTCCCGTCATATTGGAAACATAGAAGCGATAGAGCACTGAAGGGGGCCATTCAGTCCATCTTGTCTACGCTGACAAAAGACAGCTAGGTGTCCTTTCTGATCCCATCTTCCTGAACACAACCAATAGCTCTGCAACTTCCAGCACTTATGGTGCAGATCCAGGTACGTTTAAAAAGAGTTGAGGGTATCTGCCTCCACCATCAACACAGACTACAAATTCCAGACACACACAAATCTCCGCGTAAAATGGTTTTCCCTCATGTCCCCTCTAACCCTTCTGCCACTTAGCCTGAATCTCTAACCCTTGGTTTTTGAACTCTCTGCTAAGGGAAACAAGTGCCGCCTGTCTACTCTATCTCTACCTCTCACAATTTTCTGCACCTCAGTCATGTCTCCCCTCAGTCTTCTCTGTCCCAAGCAAAACAATTGCAACTTCTCCCATCTGTATTTGTAGCTAAATGTCTGTAGCCACGTCTCCAATCCAATCTAATCCAATCCAATGACAGCATCCTAGTACATCTGTCTGCACTCTCTGCAGAGCAATGACATCCTTCCTGTAATGTGGTGACCAGAACTGCGCACAATTGTGCAGTTGTGGCTTCCCCAGTGCCTTATACAGTTCAATCATTATATTCCTACTTTTGTATTCTATACCTCTGCCAATGAAGCAGAGCATTTCATCTGCTTCTTTATAACCTTATCTACTTGTACTGCTACCTTTAGGGATCTGTACACTTGCACACCAAGATCTCTCACCTCACCTATCTCTTTCAGTATATTCCCATTGATTGTGTATTCCCTTTTACTGTTTGACATCCCTCAAAACATTACCTCACACTTATCAGAGTTGAGCGTCATCTGTCACTTTCCTTCTTAATCCACCAACCCATCTATATCATTTTGCAGCTTACAGCTATCCTCTACACTATCCGCTGGACAGATAATTTTTGTGTTGTCTGCAAATCTCTCAATCATGCCCCCCCCCCCCCCCCCCCCCCCCCCCCCATTTTCAAGTCCAAATCATGAATATATAACTCAAACAGCAAGGGTGCTAACACCCAGCCCTGCGGGACAGCACTTGAAACAGTTTTACATTTGCAAGGGCAGCCATCGACCATTACCATATAGTTCCTGTTATTAAGCCAGCTTTAGATCCAATTCATCACATTATCCTCTATCCCATGGGCTTTTATCTTTTTGACTAGTCTGCTATGCGGGACCTTGACAAATGCTTAATAAATCCATGTAGACAACATCTACTGCACTACCCTCATCAATCCTCCTTGTCTCTTCCTCAAAGAATTCAATCAAATTTGTAAGGCATGGGGCGGCATTCTCCCCTATCCGGTGGGACGGGGGGTCCCGCCATAAGGGAGTGGTGCCAACCACTCCGGCGTCGGGCCTCCCCAAAGGGGTGGAATTCTCTGCACCTTTGGGGGCTAGGCCCGCTCCGGAGCGGTTGGCACCACGCCGACTGGCGCCAAAACCGGCACCAGCGGCCTTTCAGGCCCGCCGCCCGGTGCCGGAGCTGGCCGAAAGGCCTTCGCCGGTTCGCGCATGCACAGGTGGTGACGTCAGCGGCAGCTGCCGCTGATGTCATCGCCGGCGCATGCGCGCTGGGGGATTCTCTTCCGCTTCTGCCATGTCGGAGGCCGTGGCGGCGGCGGAGGAGAATGAGTGCTCTCATTCACTGGTTCGTCCGTTGAACGGGGGGCCCCGATCGCGGGCCCCCGCGCCCCCCCCAGGACCCCAGGGGCCCGGTCGCGCCGCCGATCCCGCCGCCACTAGAGGTGGTTCAAACCTCGGTGGCGGGAGAGGCCTCCCAGCGGCGGGACTTTGGCCCATCGCGGGCCGGGGAATTGCTGCAGGGGCCTCGCCGATCAGCGCGGACGTCACGCCGATCGGCGGGGCGTGATTCCCGCCCCCGCCAATTCCCGGGTGGCGCAGAATCTCTGCCACGGTGGGAGCGGGATTTTCGGTGGCCCCAGGCGATTCTCCGACCCTGCTGGAGGTCGGAGAATTTCGCCCCTGATCTTCCCTTAAGAAAGCAATGCTGACTATCCCTGACTAGTCCATGCCTATCCTTGGCCGATATGTGACTCCAGACCGATAGCAATGTGGTTGATTCTTAATTGCCTCTCAAGGGCAATTAAGGATGGGCAATAAATGCTGGCATAGCCTGCGACGCTTACATCCTATAAACAAATGAAAAAAAGTGACAGTTTATCCAATCTCATGGTTGATTCTAACAATTTGCCCACCACTGAAGTAAGTCTAACCAGTCTACAATTGTTTTGCATTTCCTCCCTACCTTTCTTAAACAATATAACCACATTTGGATCCCTCCAGTCTTCCGGCACCTCCCCTGTGTCTAGTGGAAAATAATCGTCAGAGCATCTGATATCTCCTCACTGACCTCCTTGAATATCCTAGGAAACAATCCATCTGGCCTTGGCGACTTATCTATTTCAAAGATCCCAACATCTCGAACTCTTCCTTTCTCGTTGTGATTATTTTGTCCAATATATCACACTGCTCCCCCTGAATTTCATCATTCCCTTCTTTTGTGAATACGGAGATAAAAAAATTGTTTGAAACTTTTCCCATATCCTCTGCATTTTCACACAAGCACCTTTCTTCATTTCTGATAGGTACCACTTTTCCCTTCACTATCCTTTTACTCTTGTCAGACATCTTTGGGTTTTCCTTAATCTTGCTTGCTCATATATTTTTCATGCCCTCTGTTTGATTTCCTTAGTCCTTTTTTGACTTGATCCCTGTACTTTCTATACTCCTTTAGGCTATCTGCAGTATTGAGTTTTTCTGTGACTATCATAAGCTTCTTTTTCTTTTATCTTCCCCTGTATTTTTCGAGACTACCACGGGGGTCGAGATTTGGCTGTATTATTCTTATTTAAGAAGGGGACATGTCTGCTCTGTATGATCAGTATCTCACTTATTCGTGCTTCCCACTGGTTTGATCATCGATTTATCCTTTAGCAGTCTTATCCAGTCCACCTCAGCCATGACACTTCGCAGTTTTGTAAAATTTGCCTTCCCTCAATTTAACAATTTCACTCCTGATTTATCTTTGCCATTTCCTGTAATAATATTAACTCTAACCGAATTGTGGTCACTATCCTCGACATGGTTGCTCACGGTCACTTCACTCACTTATCCATCTTCATTTTCCAAGACTAAATCCAGAATTGCATTCCTCTCGTTGGGCTTGTCACGTATTGTTTGAAAAAAAAAATCCTGGACGCAGTACATGGAGTTTTCATCCTCAATGCCTTTTATATTGTTTGAAATCCAGCTGATATTGAGATAGTTGAAGTCTCCGTCTATTATTGCCCCCTTATTCCTACAGGCAGACATTTGTCTACATACATATCTTCTTCTATCTTCCTCCCACTATTTAGGGGTCTGTAGTATACTCCTAGTGGTGTCACTGTCTACATCACTAAATAATGTTCTACCTCCTGCTTCCTGATCTGATTCTGACCCATCTAAGCCTATCCCTGTGTTCCCCTCCACCTGCTTTACTAGGTTAAAACCTCCCCAACACCACTAGCACAAAGCCGTCCCAAGGATATTGGTCCCAGCTTTGTCTGGGTACAACTCGTCCAGCTTATGCAGGTCGTACCTTGCCCAGAACCAGTCCCAACGCCTCAAGAAACCAAATCCCTCCCTGGTACACCGTTTCTCCAGCCATGCATTCAACTGATCTATACTCCTATTCCTGCTCTCGCTAGCGCGTGGCATTGGGAGTAATCCTGAGATTGAGGTCTTGCATTTTAATTTATCGCCGAACTTCTTATATTCAGTTTGCATATCCTCATCCCCTTGTTTACCTATGTCACTGGTACCTATGTGTACCACAATCACTGGCTGTTCACCCTCTCTCCAGAATGCCCTGCAGCTGCTCTGTGATATCCCTGACACTTGTACCAGGGAGGCAACATCCTAGATTCACACTTGCAGCCAAAACCACCTGCCTGTACCCCTTCCTATTGAATCCCCTATCACTACAGCCTTCTGCTCATTTTTCTCCCCTTCTGTGCAGCAGAGCCACTGTGTTGCCATGAATTTGGCAGTTGCTGCTTTCCCCTGAAAGGCCATCCACCCCAACAGTATCCAAAACAGTATATCTGTTTGGGAGAGGGATGACAACAAGGGACTCCTGCACTTCCTTCCTGAGCCTTTTACTTTATCTGATGGTCACCCATTCCTTTTCCGCCTGTGCAATCCTCACCTGCAGTGTGACCACGTCGCTAAACCGGCTATCCACTCATTCTCAGCATTTAAGATGCTCCACGGTGAGTCCACCCACTGCTCCAGCTCTGAAATGCGGTTAGCCAGTAGCTGCAGCTGGACACGCTTCTTGCACCTGTTATGATCAGGGACACTGGAAGCCTCTCTTATTTCCCACATTGCGTAAGAGGAGCACACCACGCATGTGAGGTCTCCGACCATGACTTCTCTAGATTAAGCCAGTTACTCCCTTTAAGCAAATTTAATTAAGCTAAGAACCTTCTTCCATTTCACAACACTTCTATTTTAATTGAATGTCCCTACCTATATTTGCACTAATACATTACTCAAAACAGTAACAAATACTCTGCAGGTCTCAATTACCAATCGATTGTTTCCGTTGGGACCCTGTCTCTTTCTGAAACTGTGATGTCACCTCCAAAAGACGCTGTTGGTGGCCCCGATGGCACCCACTGCAAAACCGGCACTCGCCGTTCTTCTTCCAACCCAAACAGCAACTTTTAGTTAACTACTAAATTAAAGACAGACTAGACTTTAGATCAAAATTAACACTGAAACTCCCTTAGTCACCAAACTCCAATTTAACTACACTACTGCAACCCAAAGTAGCACTACAGTTAGTAAACACTTTGTCAAAACAAAGTGAAAGGATAGGCCCCACAGTGTCATGCTGGTGGGCGGGTTCTGAATGAGCCCACCCGGCTAAGAACTTTGGTTTTTAAAAGATCCTGGGTGGGATTCTCCCAGCCCGAGACGGGCCGGAGAATCCCGGCAACCGGGCCACGTCACCCCGACGCTGGCACGCGATTCCGCAGAGCGGAGAAGCGGCTTCATTGGCGCCAGCGCATTTAGTGCGGCGCCGTTCGCGTTCCACTGCACACGGCCGGGCCGCCGATTCTCGGCCTGGGATGAGCCGAGTGGCCGCTCTAAAAAGGCAGAGCCCCGCCTGCACCGTCCACACCTGGTCGCAGCCAACGGGAACTCTGCGCGCAGGGTTGGGGGGCAGCCTTTGGGGGGGCATGCTCGGACTCGGGGGGGGGGGGGGGGTCTACGATGGGGCCTGGCCCGCGATCGGGCCCACCGATTGGCGGGCCGGCCTCTCGCTCCCCGGGCCTATTTTCTTCCGCGCCGGCCCCTGAACTCCTGCGCCATGTTGCGTCGGGGCTGGTGCATTGAGGGAGGCCACTGCGCATGCGTAGGTTGGTGCCGGCGCCACTGCGCGTGCGCGGATCCCTTGGTGCACAATTCGCGCCGGGATGGGAGGCTGGAGCGGCGTGAACCACTCCAGTGCCGTGCTGGCCCTCTGTAGGGGCCAGAATTGGTACTCCCAGCGGCCGCCGAATGGGAGAATCCCACCCCGTGACGTTCAAAATAAAATGGGAACCCTACCCACAAACCTGCCAGGGGGCAATCCCAGGCAGTACCATGGGGTAGTTCCTGGGCTATGCCGGATGCAGTGCCTGGGCATGATCCTCTGTGCACCTCCGGCAGGTTCTACCTGGCAGGTGCACGTTGTGAGGTACCTGTGATGATTCACATTGGTGTGACAATTTAATGAAGGGAACTGTCAGCCGTAACGTCGTGATATGCATATTTAAATGGATGTAAATCGGCATCCCGTCTTTAGAAGTTGGGATTCTCATTACATCATTAGCGGGTGTTGGGGACAATTGATCAGGGAAATCTCGTCGGTGTAAAATCTGTTTTGTGACTACTGCTCGATTATCCTCTATTTCCGTCTCCCCAAAAATGGGAATGGAAAATCTTCCCCTAAAGTGCCTTTGCTGAAGGAGAATTAAATTCCTGTGCTTTTCACAAAATGAATTGTTGAAGGTTCCTGAAGCATGTCAATAAAATGCATGGTTGAGCCATGTCCATCAGTAGAAGTGTTTCACTTCAAGCAGCTTCATACGGGCTTGAACTCAGAATAGCGCAAATTAATTTATTTTGCGGTCAGAAGCGACCGCATATTTTTATAAAATAACAAAGAAGGGCTTGTGCTGAGGTACTGACTATGCTCGAATCACTATATATTGTGTTAGCATGCTGTTCACAAATACTTGAATTTAAGAGCACAGTAACAACTGTGGTGATTTATATAGCATCTAACAACTGTAGTAGATGTTGTTACTCGATGTTGACACAGTTCCATTTGAGAAAAATGTGAAGCAGTGATAGGAATCATAGTCCTTTCATGGTTGTGACCACCTTTACTCCAACCAGTGAGGTGGATTGTGCTCTCAGAACTCATACGATGAGTGGAGGAGTCACATGCACTCTTCAGTTGCTAGCGTTCTACTGGACGTTAACATCTAAATCACTCACCAGGATAATCTGGAGTCAGATTCAGGCCAGTGGAAAGAATGTAACCTCCAAATCAAATAATCACTTCAACTGTATTTGGTTCCTCAAAAAGCGTGTGTTATGCTATTCTTGGAGTTAACTATTTAATTGTAGATGTATGCAGGTTGTGAAGAACCCTAACTCTGTATTGGGAATGTATTGCGCCCGTAATAACAGTAGTTTGGACTAACATTGCAGTATTAATGATGAATGCATTCACATGTTTGTATGAAATTGCTTTGCTACTGTTTGAACCAAGGTGGTAATCTATGGATTATATCTTCATTAAAATGATTGATAGAGGATTTGTTTTTATAAGATTGCAATACCTCCTTTTTTTATTTGTACTGTTTTGTATTCTTTCATTGTACTCAAACAATATAACATTGTCCTATTTTTCATTATAACATAGATGGTAGCAAAGTGGTTAGCTTCACAGCACCAGGGACCCAGGTTCGATTCCCACTTGGGTCACTGTCTGTGCAAATTCTGCATGTTCTCCCCGTGTCTGTGTCTGTGTGGGTTTCCTCTGGGAGCTCCGGTTTCCTCCCACAAGTCCCAAAAGACATGTTTGTTAGGTGCATTGGGCATTCTGAATTCTCCCTCAGTGTACCTGAACAGGCGCCTGTGTGTGGCGACTAGGGGATTTTCACAGTAACTTCATTGCTTTGTGTTGATGTAAGCCTACTTCTGACAATAATAAAGATTATTATTATTATTATTAAAGCATTGTTCCAAGGAATGGTTACAGTTTTACAGACTCATGTCCAGTAACATTGGAGTGTGAGAGAAATTAATATCTGCTTAGCTAAGTAGTTGATTGTGATGATGCCATTACTTATATTGTGGCTCATGACGAACATTTTTGTGCCAAGATTTTAACATGCGTCCCTCGTGGGCACGAACAGGAAGGCGCAGATTCAAAAAATGGCCTGCCTAGCCTGTTAATTAGTGGCAAAAGTGGTGTCTTCACCATGCTCCTTCTGAAAGATTTAAAGAGCATGCAGTTCCTGCCTCTATTTGCATTTTCCCTTGTTTCTTCAAACGTAAAGCCTCACCAATTTTAATTTGTTTTCATTTTCATTAAATTGTTAACATTCAAAGCAATGATAAGCTCTCTCAACGAAATCCCTTGGATACACTTGAGTCACTAAAATATTTGCGGATTAATTGAATATGGTATTTAATCTCGACAATATGGCAGTAAAACTGAAAATCTAATTGTCTCCCCCTCTGATGATTTGAAGGGATGTTGTTCAATTTAAAGTTTACTTGAGCAAGAATGATGTGCGCGTCTCCGACTTAACTGTTCTTCTTCTTTCATGTGGCGGGAAAAGCTCATAATGGAATGGTTAGTTTGACTCAAAATTCAGTGGCCTCCTGAGATGCCAAGTGCGGAAATGAAGTGCCTTCCGCAACAGGTCTTTGTGGGCAAGTTGGTATGATATGTTTCATGGTCTGGGGACATGTGGCCCCAGAATTGCACTTTGTGTCATCCCTGATGCCACAGAATTCCCAGCCTTTCACCTGCTCTTGTAGCCGCAGTATTTATATGGCTGGTCTAGTTGAGTTTCTGCTCAATGGTAAAGCCTCCTCACCCAGGATCTTGATAGTGGGGGATTCAGCAATGGTAAAGCCATTGAATATCAAAGGGAAATGATTAAACTCTCTCTTGAAGATGGTCATTGTCGAACACTTGTGTGGCACAAATGTTACTTGCCACTTATCAGCACAAACCTGAATGCTGTTCAGGTATTGCTAAAAGCGGGCATGGAGTGCTTCAGCATCTGATGAGTCTTGATCGGAACTGATTTGCAACTATCAGCAAACGTCCCCACTTCTGATGTTATAATGGAGGGAAGGTTATCGATGAAGCTGCAGAAGATGTTTGGGCCTACAACTCTATCATGAGGAACTATAGCAATATCTTGGGGCTGCAAGAGGCTATTCAGCAGACTCCAACCAGTGGAGAATTTCCCACATAATTGCCATTGACTTCAATGGGGTTCCTTGATGTCACACTTGGTCAAATGCTGCCTTGATGTCAAGAGCAGTCACTCTCACCTCTCCTTTAGCGTTCATCTCTTCTGTTCAATTTTGGTTCAAGGCTGTAATGAAGTCCAGAGCCCAGTGTCCTTGACTGTTTCTAAACTGAGCATCAGCGAGCCGGTTACAGCTGTGGAAGTGTCACTAAATAGCACTGTTAGCAGCACCTTTCCTCACTTTGCTGATAGACTGGTGGGATGTTAACTTGTCTGGTTGGATTTGCCTTACTGTTTGTTGACGTGACATGCGTGGGCAACTTTCCACATTGTGTTGTATCCTGGCTAGAAGAGTGGACAGTTGTGGAATACAAGTCTTCAGTACTACTGCCAGGATATTGTTAGGCCACACAGACCCACAGCAATGTGGTTGCCTTTTAACCATCCTCTGAAATGGCCCAGCAAGCCACTTTGTTGTACCACACTTCAATGCTGAATAAGAATAAAGCCGGACAAGCGACTAGCCGAGTCATTGGAACAATAAAAGTACAACCTGTCAGTCAACTCTGAAAAGTCCTCCTCACACCACTCATGATGGGCTGAATGGCCTCTTCCTCTGTGGTATTTGATTCCATGGATCCTACGACACTAAATTGGAAGGGTCGTTAGGACACAATGCGGAGCAGGCTGTTGCATCGATATGTCACAGGGTAAGTGAGTGGGTTCTATTTTTGCATCTGGCAATGCCGACAGTTGAAGCCAAAAATTGAAAGATTTTGGAAATTGCTGACCTTGTTCCCCCATGCCTTGATGCACAGGTTTTCCCATCAATTCCATAGCCTTAAAATGCTGTTCATAATCTATTTCTAAAATCATTATTCAAAGCTTGTTGCAAGTCCGTAAAGTTGTTATTTGCATCATCTTTGTGGAATGGTTGTCAAGGATGAATGCAAGTTCTATTGCATCTAGATTTTTTGCTCATCCATTTTGTTTTTTTTCCATTTGAGGTGAATTGATTTTGTACTTTTCCATAAGTATGGAATGGATGAACATAATGAATATAATAAACATTTTGCTGGAGCAACTCAACAATAGCAATGGTACGTATTGCTGTTTTAATGTAGCAACAGTGCTAGAATCAGCTCCTTTGTTCCATCAAGAACCATTCAGTCATCTCCATTTTATTACACATGCTGTGGATTGCCTGAACTCAGATATATTTCCACAATCACTCTTGATTTGTAAATGGTAAAATTGGCCTTATCCTTCAAAGTGTTGAAGGAATTGTATTCCTTGGGATTTCTTATCATCGATTGAACAAATTTTGGGACAGGACTATATTTCAGATATATTTTATTCTGCAGGTGTTCGAGGTGCTTTCACCGTCTATCCTTTATTTGTTGTCTGCCTCTGTACATGCCCAGATACTTGATCAGATTCAGCCTGTCTTTGTCAATTGGCTGTGAATTTCCAGTTCTGCCCACTCTGGGACGCGAAATTCCCACCTGAAGTCATCAGAATTTTGGCTTTTGTGTCAATTTTTCATCGGACTGGGAAATCCTGATTAAAAATCTAAACATTTAACTAAACCACTTTTCCTACTTCTATCATTTGTTAAATTACTTTGGTATGTTTGATACCATTTAGTGGAGATTTTTCCCCTTCTGCTCAAGTCAGTACTCCAAAATTAACATTTTGCTTCTTTTTCAATTCAGTGCATTTAAAAAAAATTGTTAATCAAATTACTGGTTGAGGTGGTTCAGCATAATTGACATTTATATCCAGGGTTGGTTTCAATACAAGTTCCATCCCAATTTCCAACCAGTGCAAGTGAATTTAGGAGTCTGTGCTTGAGCTGAAGACAGGAGCCTCATTTGAACATTGATGAGATCAGGGTCGTTTGAATGACAGACTGTGACCAAGTTAGTCGTGGCCAGAACCTTCACGTAAACCAGGCATGAACCTCCGCTCAGCCAGATTGGCTATTGTTGGGTCTGTTTTCAGCCCATTAAATGGGATTTGATTATAAATTGTTTTGCAGTCATTTCACTTGATTGCTAAAGATGCCGCATCAAGTGGGCAATTCAAAAATCGTCACTGGCTTAACCTATTTTGCCTTTGCCTTTCAGGATTTTGCCGCAGCAAAATTAGAAATGCATGTTCCGTCTCAATACACTGGCTGACACACAATAGCCCAACAAACAAAACACAGTTCAGCACATTTTCCATATTCACAAAATCAAAGAGAAGAAAAATCATTGGCTTTCCAGATAAATACTGATATAAACCTTTGGGCGGGTCTGACAGTATCTGTGGAGAGAGAGAGATGTTTCAGGTCTGTGCCTTTCGTCAGAACCTGACAGGGGCTGTTGGCTCCGTATCTTCCTCAATGGATGTTGTCAGACCTGCTGAGGGTTTCCAGCATTTTCTGATTTTGTTTCGGGTTTCTATCAGCTGGGCTATTTTGCTTTTGCATTAGTTTTAGGAGTCTCCTAAACTGGTACACAACTGGTACACAGCTCGTAATTACACGCAAATTCTAATTTAGCTGAAGGTGGTTGTCAAAGGGATATGAGGAAGGTGAAGTTGATGTAGTGGATGAGCCGTGATCTTTTTGAATGACGGAGCAGCCTCCGAGGACAGAACGGCCAACCTACTTTTTATGTTCTTTTGTGAAACATTAATTAGAAGTTAAGGGCGGGATTCTCCGTCGGCAGACGCTGAAATCGGGAAAGCAATTGGGCAGAGAATTGGTTGTGAGGCCAAAATTGTGGCCAGTGCCGGGCCCCCGACAGAAAGTCATGCCCTAAAGCCTCGACAGCAGCTTAAATGCGTTCTACTCTGCACGTACAGTAAATGCCGTTGGCAGATCATTAGTGGGCCTGACCCGGTATTCTCTGGGGCCTCTGCAATGCTCCACCTCCGTCAGGAGGAATTACCGATGGCGAGTTTCACTTGTGGTTTCGTGGCTGTTGAGAGATAGAGAGAGGATGCGGAAAGTGTCCCACGTTGTCATTGTGTTGACAGTTGTGCCACTGACTGAGGGATTCTGTTAGAGCCGGAGCGGTTGGGTGGTTTAGAGTAGCAGGGGACGGCCAGGAGATGGGCCGTTGGGTCAGGGTGGGCGGACATGGAACATCATTGCCTCAGCCCACAAGGCAGCCATGCACATCACTGACTAACCACTGTGAATTTAATGCCAGGGGTTGTATGGGGGTCCCCCCCAGCCAACCCATCAATGTGATGGGTGCACTCCAGTGCAACCAGTGCCAAGCAGTTGGCTGAGGTGAGTTTGTGTGGGGAGTTGGGTGCTAATATGCGGCTGCAGCTGATCAGCCTCTCAAGTGTCAATCCTAATCCCGATGGATCCGACACCGCTTTTCATTGGAATCAGTTGAGTTTTACGTGGTGCTGGTGCGAGTCCATTAACGGTTTCTGAATTGCTCCGGGAGCGATGCCAATTTTGCTGTCGTAGAAGTCCACCAATTCTGTACCGGTGTCTAGTCTCTGAAACGGAGAATCCAGCCCAAAGTGTTTACTTCCTCACATTTAAATAAACTTTGAGAGCAAATTCTGATCATACCTCATTGTCCCAAATGAATGCTGGGATGAATTTTAACTGAGGTTGGGTGGAATACCTGGCCACTGCGAAATGCAGCAACTCGGCTCCTCCCTCTGCAATCCACCTTCTGGCTCTGCACCTTACTGCACCATCTCTTATATGGGTCATCTCCATGTTTCCCTGTTGGTTGAGATTATAAAAAATAAGTGACCACCTGTAAATGAAAGATCGAAAGACGGTTCAGAGCTTGTACTCTTTGCGACTCCCCTCTGATAACCTCCTTAAGCTCCCCTAGTTTGGAAAACTCTGTTTTAGTTAATTGACTTTATTTGCTTTACAATCCCCTGCCTGCTTATCTGCAGCAACAAGGTTTGCAAAGCTCATTTGTGATTGCCAGCTTCATGGATATTATGTATAACCCGGCCAAATGCCAGTGAATCCTTACTAAAGTGTGTTAAAATTAGAAGTAAGCTGTTTAAGACATTTGTGTTTGAATGCTGCTTGGTTGCTAAAAATGCGACACATTTTCTGCCTCACAATGTTCTTTGATCGATGGGAATAATTGATGTTGACATGTCAGAGAATTCTGCTCTGATGTTTTTATCTGTAAAACAGATGAAATAAATTCATAGGGTATGGTCACGGCAATATGAAAACTGAGTTCAACATGGTATAAACTTCCCACGAGACCTTCCAGATAGTTTGAAACTATTTAAGGACCAGCATTGTCATGGTAATCTGACCATTGTTTATTGATGCACAGTGCAATCACATAAATTGCGCATGAACTGCACTGTCATGCCCTTTGTGCGTTTGTTGTGAAACAAGACACATACAGCTCCATTCCATCTTCAAATAGTCCACCCGAGAGGCCCAAAAACCAATGTGAATTTACTGTGGAATCTTCCGCTGGTGCTTGCCATGGAGATTCGGCGAAACTGCTGGAGGTGGCATCCCGCTAATGGGACGCAGATGAATGCCAAACCACCCACGTTCAATTCTCCACGGTGCCAGTGGGAAAACACGGTGGTGCAAAACACGCCAGGATCAATGTCGCGTGCAGATATCAGGACTCATCTGAACAATGCTTGGGCTGCCTCCAGACTTTGGGATGGAGGCTGCTGGTAACGCTGGACTCTGGAACACCACCGCAGTGGGTCGGGGAAGCGTCTACAGGGTGGGCCTTCCAGATTTGGTGTCCTGGAGGTGGTGCACCTCCCAGCCTCAGAATGCTGCTCAAGATCTATCTTCTTTCTCAAGACATCCATCTTTCAACCTCAGTATGCTTCAGGTGACCCATCTTTACTTTCACGAGGTCCACCTTCTTCCATCGAAAGTGGATCAGTCAGGTCGCATTTTCAAACCACACCCGGATACGACAACAGATTACGCGCCATCAGGTGCAAACCACTCGGTTGCATAATTAATGGGGTAGGGTGGAAAGATTTGGCATGTTTTCCCGCTGCCGCTGCAGTGGGAAAGTGGAGTCATTCCAACGTATCCCCCTTTCCGCCATCCCTGCCAAGGGACTTGGTGCCCAGATGGGAGAATTCTCCCCACGTTGTGGAAAACATGCCACGACTGATTATTTTTCATAAACTAACCAAAAACACAATCATGGCTGAGTTAAGATCAATGTCTGCCAAGTAAGATTTAATACCAACTAATTTTGAATATTAACAGAAGGCTTAAAATCAAGAGCAAAGCAGAAAAACATGCTAAAATACAAAATTCCAAAGTTTATTGGCTGCAGGCCCTCAGGCCTACATTCTGTTAATCCCGCTGTAAATTCTAGCCAGCAAATAAAACTATTTTTGGGCCTCTCTCGATTTCAATTTCCTTTGCTGTGACTGGTTTTACTCAAAACCACTCCCAAGTGCTGACATTTAGTGCACAACACAGTTATTATACTGGGGCTAGCTCACAAATTACCTGAACAATAAAGCAAGTGACCCCAGATGCAAACTCTTCATTCTTTAGCTGCCCATCCATCACTGATTGACTGCTGATTCCTTGCTCATTTCTGGGGTGTCTCACGGAGCACATACCATTCACCTTATGGCATTGACTTGAGAAAATAAAATGATATAATCGAAAAAAAGTTCAAAGTGGAATGGATTTGGAGTGCCTGATGCTTTTTCTTTTGATGCATGCAGACCTTAACTAGCGAACTGGAGTATTGATTTCAAATAGAGCTGTTGAAAAATATTAATACTAAGTTTTCACCAGGGGATGGGGCTTGCTCCCTCTCAACTAATGTGCTTCTTCAGAATATTGGACACAATGTTACAGTGCGAAATGCTAGTGTAGGAATGCTCAGCAAGCTTATTTGAAATTCTGTTCTGAATTTTAGTGGACGCGTTAACTCATTTTAAATAAATGGGTTAACATTCCTGCTCAAACACCAAAGAGAGAAACTTTGAAAGAAGGCATTAAGCATTTCGTGTGTTGATATCCCACAACTTGTACTTACCCAGCATTTGCCCACAACCTCAGGATGTCTCAAAACACTTAGCAATCAATTAAATCCCTGATTTTTGGCACAGCAGAGAGCCTCCCCACCATGGCGAAAATCTCGGAAATGAACTAAAAGTCAGTCTCGCCCCTGAACCCTGCATTTCCCATATCCGTGAGGGGAGAAAGACCAGAGTTGGTTTCACACATGCACAATTCTCTGAGGCAGCTGGCTATTTAAATCACCAGCTGCTTCCACTGACGTGGGATTTTGGAAGAACAGAAGTGTGGAATCTGAATTTGTGCAGATTAGAACAGGTAAATGCGGGTCTGAGCTTGATTGATTCCTTTGGACAGCCAGCGAGCACCTCTATACGATCCCGGGGCATCTTTGCATGAGGGAAAGCACCCTTTTGGAGAGGAAAGGCAAAATTTGAGAGAGGTAAGGTACCCTTTGGGAGAGATAAGGGATCCTTTAGGATTGTTAAGAATGAATATGAGTATGCACTTTTTAATGCACAAATTCATTGGAACTATCAAGCCGTAAAAGCGCTGTCCACCTGTCAAGGGACTGTAAAAGAACTGTCCAGTTGTCAAGAAACGGTAAAAGAGCTATCTCGCCTTATTTCACTATCAGCGGCTTCTTTAGTTCTTAACATTACCATTAACACTTGCTTTGTCTTGTGCCCAAAATATCTTTGTCCAATTTCTCCTAGTCCACACCGATCCCAGACCTTCCACTTTGCAACATCCCCTCTTAAACAGTACAAAATCCATCATATTCCTCCCTCTCTTTAGCTCTGAAGAAGAGTCAGATGGACGCAAAGTTTTAACTCTGTTTCTTTCTCCTCAGATGCTGCCAGACCTGTTGCATTTTTCCAGCATTTTCTCTTTTTATTTCAGATGGCCAGCTTCCACAGTATTTTGCTTTTATATTACTGTAAAAGAGCTGTGAGCTGTCAAAGCTACCAAAACGTTCCAGTTCCGACTTGGCGAACCCGACTGGCAGATAAAAATCTGGACCTAAATATTTTAAAATCATAGTCACTGTTGTAATGTAGGAAATTAATTCTAACATTTCAGCTGATTTATGCACAGAAATCGCCCACAAATGACAATGAAATGAATTGGCTCCTCATCATTTTATGATTATGATGTTTAAATATAAATCTTGGCTGGAATGAAATCCCTGCTCTTCCTTAAATCGTGCCACAAGACCTTTTACATTCACCTGAGAAGGGGGCTTCTGCCTTTTATCTTTTTTCAAGCCTGTGCACATGTCCTGAAGCCTAAAAGCGTTGAACTGAATTATTTACGTTTACTTTCACAAACCATATAATGGCACAGTAGCACAGTGGTTAGCACTGTTGCTTCACAACGCCAGGGACCTGGGTTTGATTCCCGGCTTGGGTCACTGCCTGTGCGGAGTTTGCACATTCTCCCCATGTCTGCATAGGTTACCTCCAGGTACTCCAGTTTCCTCCCACAAGTCCCGAAAGACGTGCTTGTGAGGTGAATTGGACATTCTAAATTTTCCCTCCGTGTACCCGCACAGGGACTGTAGTGTGGAGGCAAGGGGATTTTCCACAGTCACTTAATTGCAGTGTTAATGTAAGCCTACTTGTGACACTAATAAGCATTATTATTAAAGGTCCAGGCAGTATCAAAAGAAGGATTATCTTTGTTGATTTATATAGCTCTACAAGTGTCCATTAACTCTGAAGAGCAGTTGGTTTCGAACCACAGTTTTAAAAGAAGTGGTTGTCTCTTTTTTCTGAAGATCTTCCTAAAAAGTACGAGAATACTTGTACCTTCATGTCACAGATCTTTGAACCTGGCTTGCTGACAAACAGTTCAAAGGGTTTAAAGGCTGCAGATGGGAACACTTTCACTTCATTATCACTCCGCACAGCCTCCCCGCACATTGCGGGAAGCTTTTTGGTTTCTAGGAGTGCAAGCTATCAGGTCTCTGCTTGTCAGGGCTTGCACCAATTATGCCAGCGGGACCCCCGGCTGGGGGAATGTGGCAGGCAGATGATCGGGCGTCCTGCCCGTCAATGAGATTCAAATTGGGGATAATGACCTACTTGCATATTCCCACGGTGGTCTGGGTAGAAACCTGAGGCACGATTCTCCGCAAATGCGGAGAGTCGTAACGGCTGCCGTGAAACCGGCCGTGTTTCACGACAGCCTCCGCGCCCCCTCCCGGGACCCGATTCACACCCCCGGTCGGGGCTAGCATCGCGGCCCCGGGAAGAACAGCAGCGCGGGCTTAGCGAACATTCGCTAAACCCGGCCGCCAAGACTCACGGCGGCTGACGCGCACGATGTTGTCAGCTGCGCATGCGCGGGTTGGACGGCTCCAACCCGCGCATGCGCAGATGACGGCATCGCGCATATGCGTCAAACCCGCGCATGCGCGGTCCATCATGCCGTTCAGCCACCCCGCGGACTGATCCTGCGGGGCGGCGGAGGGACATAGAGTGCGCGGGAATCGTACCTGCTGCCCGCGATCGGTGCCCACCGATCGTGGGCCCATGCCACCCTTGGCACGGCCGTGGTGCGGCCGTGCCAATCGGTGGCATGGTTGTGCAGAATGGCACTTTGCGGCCGTTTTAACGAACTGTGATAGCAGGTGTGTTTAAATTCGTGAAAACGGCCGTAAAGGCCTGGGAACTCGGTCCATCGGCCAGGGGAGAATCGCTGCTCGCCGTAAAAAAATTCGTGTCGTGGGGCAGCCGTGGGGGGGGGGGGGGGGGGGGGGGGGAGAATAGCGGGAGGTTGGGAAAAATGTCGGGAAGGCCCTCCCGCTATTCTCTGACCCGTCGTGGGGGGCAGAGAATCGCGCCCCTAGTCTGGGAAGTCAGGAACTTTGTCAGGGCTGGCGAGGCAGGCTGCGAGACTCGCAATGTGTTTTATAACTGGCGTGAAATCCATTTGTTTGCTCGACGCCCGATTCACGGGGATTCCTGCTGCTGGTGGAGACCCCAGAGAATTTCCCCTCGCCATATCTCCCTGACTAAAACCAGTCATCAATAAATCCAGAATTTATGTTGAAGGCATAGAAGTATTTTTAGGATTTTCAAAGATTTATCAAAAGCTAAATTTTCATATAGAAAAAATGATGCCCTTCACCATTTACTGGGAAATATATCTAACTTAAATATTCAATACTTGTGCAGAGTTAATAACTCGAAGCCGAAATGCAGCAGCACTCTTCCTTTTCTTTGACTAATATTGCACCTATAGCGCATACTAGTTTTGAAATTATTAACTATTTTTCTTTATACATATATTTATTACTGTATGATCAAATCTTAATAGGTTTCACCACAGCGGCATAACTTTTTCCAAAAAGCAATTTAACTTGAATGCAAATTGACTTGCATTACAACTGAAAGGGCACTTCAAACCATATTACATTGACTGTGAAACATGCTATGGAAATTCAAAGTTCCTTCTTTCTTTCTACTATTTACAAAACAAAGAGAACAAAGAAAATTACAGCACAGGAACAGGCGCTTCGGCCCTCCCAGCCTGCGCCGATCCAGATCCTTTATCTAAACCAGTTGCCTATTTTCCAAGGATCTACTTCTCTCTGTTCCCCGCCCGTTCATTTATCTGTCCAGATGCATCTTAAATGATGCTATCGTGCCCGCCTCTACCACCTCCGCTGGCAAAGCGTTCCAGGCACCCACCACCCTCTGCGTAAAAAACTTTCCACGCACATCTCCCTTAAACTTTCCCCCTCTCACCTTGAAATCGTGACCCCTTGTGATTGACACCCCCACTCTTGGAAAAAGCTTGTTGCTATCCACCCTGTCCATTCCTCTCATAATTTTGTAGACCTCAATCAGGTCCCCCCTCAACCTCCGTATTTCCAACAAAAACAATCCTAATCTACTCAACCTTTCTTCATAGCTGGCACCCTCCATACCAGGCAACATCCTGGTGAACCTCCTCTGCACCCTCTCTAAAGCATCCATATACTTCTGGTAATGTGGCAACCAGAACTGCACGCAGTATTCCAAATGTGGCCTAACCAAAGTCCTATACAACTGTAACATGACCTGCTGACTCTTGTACTCAATACCCCGTCCGATGAAGTCAAGCATGCTGTATGCCTTCTTGACCACTCTATCGACCTGCGTTGCCACCTTCAGGGTACAATGGACCTGAACTCCCAGATCTCTCTGTACATTAATTTTCCCCAGGACTCTTCCATTAACCATATAGTCTGCTCTTGTGTTAGATCTTCCAAAATGCATCACCCGACATTTGCCTGGATTGAACTCCATCTGTCATTTCTCTGCCCAACTCTCTAATCTATCTATATTTTGCTGTATTCTCTGACAGTCCTCCTCGCTATCTGCAACTCCACCAATCTTAGTATCAGCTGCAAACTTGCTCATCAGACCACTTATACCTTCGTCCAGATCATTTATGTATATCACAAACAACAGTGGTCCGAGCACGGATCCCTGTGGAACACCACTAGTTACCTTTCTCCATTTTGAGACACTCCCTTCCACCACTACTCTCTGTCTCCTGTTGCCCAGCCAGTTCTTTATCCACCTAGCTAGTATACCCTGAACCCCATGCGACTTCACTTTTTCCATCAACCTGCCAACTTCACTTTTTCCATCAACCTGCCAACTTCACTTTTTCCATCAACCTGCCAACTTCACCTTTTCCATCAACCTGCCAACTTCACTTTTTCCATCAACCTGCCAACGTGCCATTTGGAATGAATGATTAAAAAAATGAAAAGTTTAAACTGTCATTTACTTAAGTATGGAAGTGGGGATACCCTGGAGACCCCCATGTAGAATGCTTTGACAGTGTTCACAGAATGGTATTCTTTCCTGTTGATAAACAGCAAAGCATATTGAACGTTTAAGTCGCACATGATCAGTGGTTAGCACTGTTGCTTCACAGCGCCAGGGTCCCAGGTTGGGTCACCGTCTGTGCGGAGTCTGCACTTCCTCCCAGTGTCTGTGTGGGTTTCCTCCGGGTGCCCCAGTTTCCTTCCACAAATCCCAAAATGAATGCTGTTGGATAATTTGGACATTCTGAATTCTCCCTCTGTGTACCCGAACAGGGGCCGGAATGTGGCGACTAGGGGTTTTTCACAGTAACTTCATTGCAGTGTTAATGCAAGCCTACTTGTGGCAATAAAGATTATTTTTATTGTAATCAATTCTACCCTTTACCTTGAAAATACCAGAGTGCACAAACCCGTTGAGTCTGTAAACTGGCGGGGGGTACATACAAGGACCATCCATGCACAGCCTGCTGTGCTAATATTTCCTGCACAGGCCTGAAACAGGCTCCTCAACTGCAGAGGCATCATTGCTGGGACTGACCTTGTCCTCAAAAAAATTTTGAAATTAGCAGAACATATTGAGAGAATGGCTAGCAAAGCCATTGGGCTTCATAAATAGAAGCATTGAGTGAAACAAAACAGGGTTGTTGTGCAAAACGTTAATCCAGTAAAGCTCTGGTTAGGCCACAGCTGCATTTTTACATTCCGTTCTGGTCACCGTTTAAGAACAATACAAGGATGCAGAAGAGATTTAGCAGAATGGTTCCAGGATGGGGAATTTTAGCTATAATTTTTAAATTGGAGAATCTGGGCTTGTTCTTCTTGGACCAATGGGATGAAGGAAAAATTTGATGGAGGTGTACACGATCATGACAGCTTTGCATAAAGTAGACAAGGAAAAATTATTCCCATTAGCTGAAAATATAAGGACTAGGGAAAAAGAATTTAAGGTTTTTAGCAAAAGGTTCAGAGGTGAATATTTTAATGCAGTGAGTGGGATGGCCTGAAAGTTGCTGCCCACTTAATCTCTGTGGAAGTACAGATGATGATTTCAAAAGTAAATTGTGTGGGTACTTGTAGGAAATAAACTTGGAGAGCAATGGGGATTGATCGGGCAAATGGAACTCACTGAATTGTTCCGTGGGGAGCCGGAACAGGCTTTATGGCCCAAATTGCCTCCATAAATGACTCTCAATAATCTGAACTCCAACAATGGTTTGCTTCAGAGGCAACCAGAGTGGAAACGTTGACACTTTGTTCCCCCTTCCCTACATCAAAGTTGTTGTGCTCAAGTACCGTACCATTCATTGCCATTCAAACTGAGATCAACTCACTCATCACGAGGAAGGAGTCTTCCTGATTAGCTACTCACTCGATAAACTTACCAAACATCAGGGGGAGAAAACTTTGATTCGCTTAACGAGGCCAATTTGAAATATTTTACAAATGCAATTTGCATTGAATCATCTTCCCTTCAGCTCGCTGACCATGTGATGTCCCATTGCCCCTCAGACCACAGGATTCTTCTCATTCTTAAATCTGTGTTTACTATCAATATCATGAGTACCTGGGGGCTGGTTAGCACAGGTGCCTATAGAATGATACCAATGGTGAGGATTTAACCCTTATGCAGGCTGTGGTTGTGCATGAAGGCCTGCCTCCTTGACTTGCTCCATGCTTGCAGAATGGTGCCCCTCAAGCTATGTAATAAATGTTCTCTCTCTAATGTGGAGAGATGTCTCTGGTCCTTTGTAGACCAACCACCTTGTCGGGTAGTGTAAAGTCGAACCATATTCCACATTTCATATCAAGATTCTTAGATTTTCAGTTACGTCAGTTCAAATTTGATAGTTTTTCTGAGTTTTCATGATTCCAATAGACTGAGCACCCCTCAACAATCCTTCTCCTTTTCCTTAGACATCTGCTGCCGTTTTGGTGGGGATTTGTTGAAATATGGGAAACTTAGCCCGGTAAGTATTGCAATTTATCTGGGCTAGTACGATAGCATAAACTCGAATTCCACTGCGGCATTTTGGAATTTAAATTGAGCTTTTTAAAAATCTGGTAATAAGTAACTGTTGCCAATAATAAAACAACCATGGAGCTATTGGATTGTTGGAAAAACCCTACTGACTCACTAATGTTCTTTTGATATCAAACCTGCTCACCTTCGGCAGTCTGGCCTCCAGGTGACTTCCTTCTCACACCAACAGGGTTGACTCTTGACTGCCTTTTGATGTAATCTGGCAAGCCACTCTGTTGTCTCAATCTTGGCACAGCCAGTAATGAGTAATAGATGCTAGCTTTGTCACCCAGATCACAGTATTTAGAAGAAAATAATTACATCTGCAATAGTAGTTTGTGCGAATATGTCCGCTTGGACCAAGCATGAGTATTTACCAATGGACAGATGTTTGGATCCAGGCTGAGATCATGGCTGAGATTCCTGATGAAACCGTGGAGTTTTAAAAAAAATACTCAGCCTATATTATATGCGCAACTGATTTTAAAGCTCGTCTGGTTTAGGAGAAGCAAATTTGATTCGTAGGTTTAAAGAAATAACCTTAAACTCATAACATGTGAAACAAACAAGTCCAAATTGTAATTGTTTTAATAGTCAAGATAGAAACATTGCTCTGTTTTTGTTTCTATTTCATTGGTTTCTATATTGCAAGTGTTTCATTTTAGTGGCCAATGTCTTCAACACAGCTCTGATACAGATATTTACAAAGGTGTCCATTGGGGTTAGATGTTGCCTTCTCTGAATGGAGAGCTGGACAGCAACCCAAGCAGACTCTTCGATCAGACTTTTTCAACCACTTTGACAGGAATAATAAATGTACCTGCTACCTTGTGAGTACTTTTCATTGGCAAGGAACCTCACCCCAACCTCACAAAGTCTGCCAGAGTCAGCTGCAGTTGGTGCCAATGGGTGTATGTGAACACTGAAGGTGTGCTCCATTCCCCCTCCATGTTAAAACGGAAAATGTATGTGTTGCTATATAGATAGTAATGTTCTGGTTATATTTTCATAAAATGTAACAATTGTATTCCCCTGGTCTAAGCAGATAAGTTGAAAACCTGACTGTGGATACAAGCAAACATTTCGCTCTGAAATGGTGATCTTGTTAACTTGCAGCTGGAGGCTGAGACCTCAAGATCTGTCTTTAAATAGAGGAGCCTTTAACATTAATTTATCAAAAGCACAATGATGTGCTTATCACTATTGAAATTTCCCATTTTTCCATTAAAGCCGGTGATGACACCAATGCTGAGAGCACGAAATAAAATAGAATGTAGATCAGAAAAAAGGCTATTCTGCATATGCTGCGCAATCAACTATCCTGGATATGTTTCAAGGTTGATCTGACCATTTTCTCCTTTGCTATCTCAACCCACATTTCACTTTTCTTGGTTCAGTCCAATAGCGTCAATTCACTTTTGGACAGCCATACTTATCACATATTTGCTGTATTAGATTGCAGCCTGGTAAATAAATCAATAACCTCAAGCTTGCAAAATTCACTTTGCATATTTATTTTCAGCAGATGTTCCTTTGAAAATTTCATGGGAAAGGAGCTCTATTAGCAAGGCCAGCATTTGTTGCCCTTCCCTAATTATCCTTGAGAAGATAGTGGTGAGAGGCAGCACAGTAGCACAGTGGTTGATATTGTTGCTTCGCGGCGTCTGGGTCATAGGTTCGATTCCTGCTTGGATAATTGTGCAGTCTGCACATGCTCCTCGTGTCGGCATGGGTTTCCTCGGGGTGCTCCGGTTTCCTCCCACAAGTTCTGAAATGCTTGTTATGTGAATTGGACATTCTGAATTCTCCCTCAGTGTATCTGAACAGGCGCGGAGTGTGGTGACCAGGGGATTTTCACAGTAACTTCATTGCAGTGTTAATGTAAGCATACTTGTGACAATAATAATAAAGATTAAGATTAAATGGTTGCAGTCCATGTGGAATAAATGCTCCACGTGACTTCCTTACAACTGCATTTCGTTCCATCCTACCTTTACACAAAAGGTTTCTCTGTATCCGTCACGTCAGTTTATTTTTTAAAACCTATGCTTTCATCTCCAACACTTTTCATCTGCTGAGAATAAACTTGGCTTCTTACATCCCTCTTCACAGCTCAATTAATTGAAAGTTAGAATTTTACTGCCATGCTATCTTTTCATAAATATAGGAATCATTTTGGCATGCCTAAATACTGGGAGTAATTTGTTTTGTGCGTTCTTTTAGCAAATTGTCTTAAGGGCTTACTGAATCTTGTGCTGCTTCCTGAGCCAATTGGCTGTCAGGAGCCTTGATGCGAGCCCCCGATTAACGGCACTCTTTTGCCAGCTACTAGTAGACAAGTGAAAGACAAAGGGCAAAAATGTGATTAAGCAGCTGAAGATGGTTAGGCCTAGGGCGCTACCCTGAGGAACCCCTGCGGTGATGTCCTGGAGCTGAGGTGGTTGACCTCCAACCACCACAACCACATTCCTTTGGTCAGGTATGACTCTAACCAGCAGAGAGTTTTGCCCCGATTCCCATTGACTCCAGTTTTGCGAGGGCCCCTTGATGACATACTGGGTCAAATGCTGCCTTGATTCTCACCTCTGGCATTCAGCTCTTTTGTGTATGTTTAAAGGAAAGCCGTAATGACGTCAGTAGCTGAGTGACCCTGGCGGAACCCAAACTGAGCGTCTGTGAGCAGGTTATTGCTAAGTAAGTGACACTTGATATCACCTTGCTGATGGTGGAGAGTAGACAGATAGGGTGGTAATTGGCAATGTTGGATGTTCCTGTTTCTTGTGTGCAGGACACACCTGGACAATCTTTGGGTAGATGCGAGTGTTGTAGCTGTCAGGAAACTCCTGGGCTGCCGACATAACGGAGAAGCCCGACAGCGGAGAATTCAGCCCAGGAACTCATTGTCATGTAAATATATATCTTGAGGTGCCACGTCCACTGTCACACTGCAGTCATGTGCCGAATAGCAGGGTATTCAGTCAGTCCATCAGCCACCTCGAGAGCAGCAAGAAATAACTCAAACAAAAACAGTAAATACTGCACAATCTCAGTAGGTCTGACAGGATCTGTGGAGAGAGAAGGGAGCTAACATTTTGAGTCTGGATGACTGATTGTCAAAACTGAGTGAACTGGAAATAGGGTCAGATTTATACTATAGTGGGGGTGTGTGAAACGGTGGGGTTGGATAGAGGGCCAGCGGTAGGTGGAAATTGACAAAGAAGTCAAGGTCGGAGAGACAAAGGGACTGTAAATGGGGGTGATTAAGGCTAAGAAGAAGGGTTCAGATAGTGACACATAAAGAGATTAGAATGTGTGAATGGCAGAACAAAGGTGAGCAGTGTGTCAAAGGGCAACTGGGACCAGTTGGCCCACGTGGGGTGGGGGAAGGGGGAACAACAGTGAATTGAAAAACAGATCAACGGAAGGAATGAAAATAAATTGATAGCAATAAAAATGGGGTAAAGGTGGAGGAGAAGTAACTTGATGTCGGTCCAGCATTTTAAGTTAAAGTGTGCTTATTTCTATCTTATGGTAGCTAGAAGACATAACAGCATATCAGAAAATTCAGGCAGGCTCTGCTCATAACTTTATAACCATTAAAATGAAAACTGTGGCCAGTGTGTGCTCTCATTTCCAATATGTGCTCCTGGCGGATGATTTTGCCAGTGAAGAGTGAGTGTTCGAAAATTAGCACCGCTGTGTAACCATCAAATCTTTAAATTCACATCTATCTTTGAAAAAAATTTAATAGCTTACCACAAAATAATAATGCAAGAAATAGTGAAGCTGTCTATTTGGAGACACCTTAGAAGAAATTGCAATTTTATTAGATTTTTCTCTTTTGCTGAATTTTTTAATTATGGCCCAAATTAGCTTCTTCCAACAAAATATCTTATGAATACATTCACATGTTCCATTAAGATTATTCATTTTAGTGGCTTGGAATTTTCCAATTTTCTTTGGTGGATTAATCATCCCACAATTTTATAGTGGGATAGAATTAGCACTAAAACTCTAATGTCCATAAAAATAGCCAGTGACAATTGTAATTTAAAGAGAAAACATTCAAAACAGAAATGCCAGAGAATTCATCTAAATCTGCGTATCTCCTAGTATCGAACATGGCCCCTGGAGAGTTTTCCCTCCAGGGCAGGAGCAGCTTGAGCATTAGAGGCCTGAGAGATGAAGTGGAGAATATAATAATAATATCACGTTATTAAACCTAAAATTATAGCAGAAATATTGCCACATTTTTCAAAAAAGCAGAAAATGCTGGAAAAGCTCATGAGGTCTGGCAGCCTCTGAGGAAAGAGAACCAGAGACCAAAATTTTACACCCGAACCAAAAGTGTATGTGAACGAACAAGAAGATGCCGAGCATGTGTCCTAACGTCATCGCGCACTCATGATACTTAGTCGGCTGGCGAGTTTACCAGCCAACAGGTAAGTGGGAAGGTGGTGGCATAGTGGTATTGTCACTGGACTAGTAAACCAGAGTAATGCCCTGGGGGTCCAGGTTCAAATCCCGCCACTGCAGATGGTGAAATTTGAATTCAGTAAAAATGTCCAATGGTGACTATGTTGATTGTAGTTAAAAACCCATCTGGTTCACTGATGTCCTTTAGGGAACAAAATCTGCAGCCCTTACCTGGTCTGGCCTACATGTGAATCCAGATGCACAGCAATGTGGTTGACTCTTAACTACCCCCTCAAGGGCAATTAGGGATGGCAATAAATGCTGGCACAGCCACGACGCCCACCTCCCATGAACAAATTTTTGAAAATAATTAATTTAGGCCCATTAAGGAGTAAACTAACAGTGATTTCGCATGGCCTATCTACATCTATGGTTGGCAGGCAGGCCAATTGACCAGGACGCCTTCAAGGTTTAGTTAGAAGCTTTATACAGGGCTGGATGTAATGTCGGGGCTGAAATACAATTAAAAATGGTGCCTGCGTTCTGCTGTCAGGTGTTCGAATGCTCCGCCTCAACACAGTTTGCTGTCTTTTGTCATCACATTTAATTTGTAGAGGTCTGGAGCTCCCTGTCAAAGCCCGATAATTGACCAATTGACGTGAAACCACATTCCAGGACTGATTGCGGCCGGATTTCCGCTTCCATGCCCTCCCAAGTGCACCGGCCCGATGGGTGTAAAATTCAGGCCCGAGTTAACATTTCAAGTCCAATATGATTCTTCTTCAGATCTGGAGAGAGATTGAAATGTGATAGGTTTTGGGCTGTTTTTACCTCTTTTAAACTTTTTATAAACTTTTTTTACATTTCTTTTTTTTTAACCTATTTTTAACTACTCCCCACCTCAATGTACACTCAGAATTGAGCCGGTGTTGAAAGATTGGCTGTTTTAATGTTCTTTGCTGTATTATCTGGTATGAAGTCAAGTCACAATTGAGCAAATCTGTATCCATCTGAGACAAAGCTTGAGAAACATTGAAAACAATTCACATGACAGATAACTGAAAAAATATTGATTTAAGGCAGCGTTATTTAGGACGCTCAAATGTAAACTTTGCAATCGTATGATAAGAATTATGGGGCAAACATTCAGCGGGTTAGTTAATTACGAGTCTAAGTACTTTGAGCATTGTTAATGCCACTTTGCATATTCCAATGTTGTTTTAACTTGGCATTAATGAACTGAAGCAGCAAAAAGCCAATTATCAGGAGGTAAATCCAATTAGTTTAATTAACTCTACATATTCTAGACTTTTAAAATTGTTTTTATATCAGTACTGTAAATTACAACTGAGTGTGGTTTGCTCCCACTGACAAACGCCAAAGCAATGGCAATCCAGCTGTTTATACAGTGGCCAATGCTTTACCGAGGAGAAATAAGCAAAATGGGCAATGAAAGAACTGACAAGAAAGGCTGCAAAAGAAGGTTGTAACCTCAGGGCAGACCCTACAAGCTGTGAATGTTCCACTTGACAGCAAGTTTGGAGATACATTTGAGGAAATGACTAAGAAAGGTAAAACATTGATTGGAAAGAAAAAAGGAACATTGGTGCCTCCAACACCGATGCCTGTGGCTGTTAATGGAACAGCAATCATTGATTTAGTTTCTTTCTTGAGCTGCTGGGTCTTTCCAGGAGGATTACAAGTAGTTTTGGTTCAACCTTGGTATCAAAGACTGGCTGATGCATTGTTCCAGAGACCTGGCAGCTACATTTGTTTCTCAAATGTGTGGAAAAACAGGCTATAAATGTCCAAACCTTTGCAACATGATGTCCTGCAGCTGTTGAAGGAAGACTTCTACTCGCTGGTGATCATCCTGAAGGGGATCGACAAACTCTGGTCGCAACATTCTCCATGATCTGCAATGAGTGTGGACTGGGTCGTTGGCCCCGGATGAGCGAAGGTCACATGGAAAGCAGCTTTGCAGATCGACTCAGAAACCCTAACTCATTGAGGATTCAGTTATGTTGTCTCTGACATTTCCTCCATAGTGAACAGCAGGATATTCTATTGCTCAGCAAGGAACTCAGCATGGAGCTTGCAAAACCTTTGGTCACTATGCTGTGCAACATCATTGAACAGAATCTATGGATCCTCCAGGTAAATACATATTGCTGACAAGCTGCTTGGCAGTACTGGTGACATTGTTATACGTAACTGGATCTGTTTCGCGAAAAAGGGATCTGATTAAGGCTGCGGAAGTAATGAAATGGATGGAAAGCACCAGGGAAACTATCATGGAACCATTTATAGTATTTGGAGGTGAACAGAGAGTTAACTGCTTCCAGTACAAGGCCAAAAGTATGAATATTAACCAAACGGAGAAAGTGGAACACAATGCCAATGGAATTTCGTTTTTCAGCACAGTTGGTCGAAAGGAAAGTGTCCGTGTCCACCTCCTCCTCCACTGTCCTGGCTAAGATCACGAACACTCCCGCCCAGAATCTTCCCAATTTTTCACAACCCCAAAACATGTGCATGTGATTCGCTGGCCCCCGCCCACACCGCTCACACTCATCTGCTACCCCCTGAAATAATCCACTCATACAACATCGAGGGCGGAAGGGCCTGTACTGCGCTGTAATATTCTATGTTCTGTGTTCTCACACGAGTCATATGCTCCCTGTGCACCACCTTGATCTGTATCAGGCTCATCCTTGCACAAGAGGAGGTCTTGTTTAACCTTCGCAGTGCCTCACTCCGTACTCCCCAATTGATCTCCCCTCCCAACTCCGCTTCCCATTTCTCCTTGACCTTCACCACCCACTCACCACCCTGCTCCCCCATCCATTTATATATATCCCCAATTTTTCCCTCCCCTTCCACGTCCGGAAGTAGCAGTTGCTCCAGCAGGGTGTATCCCGGCAACCTAGGGAACCCCCTCCAGACCTTTCGCTCAAAGTCCCTAATCTGCAGATACCTGAACTCACTCCCCCTCGGCAGCTCTACCTTCCTCCAAATACAAATCTATCACCTTGACCAGCCCCACTTCCCTCAACCTCTTATGTAGTCTATCCATTCCCCCCCAGCTCAAACCCATGATTCTCGCACAGCGGCGTTAGCACCGACATCCCTTCCATCCTAAAATGCCTCCTCAGCTGATTCTATGATGGACTGTACCACTGAGCTCCCTGAATACCTACTCTGAGCCATTGGCAATGCTGCCATCACCATAGCCCTCGAACTAGACCACAAGATTCCTCCTCTATCCTAACCCACTCTACCCCTTCTCCTTCCCACCACCGCCGCACCTTGTCCATATTCACCTCCCAATAATAATGAAGCAAATTCGGCAACATCAACCCCTTCTGTTGCCTCTGCCTCTGTATGAAATGAAAAAAAATGAAATGAAAATCACTTATAGTCAGAAGTAAGCTTCAAATGAAGTTACTGTGAAAAGCCCCTAGTCGCCACATTCCGGTGCCTGTTCGGCGAGGCTGGTACGGGAATTGAACCCGCTCTGCTGGCCTGCCATGGTTTACTTTAAAAGCCAGCTATTTAGCCCTGTGCTAAACCAGCCCCTTGACCCTGTAGCAGGGTCCTCCCCATCCTCGGCACCTTCCCCGCCCATACAAAGTCCGAGATGATCGTGTCCATTTTCCGAAAAAAGGCCTTTGGTATAAAGATCGGGAGAGCCTGAAAGATAAACAATAACTTCGGCAGAATATTCATTTTTACCACTTGGACCCTCCCCGCCAACGTTAGGTACAGTGTATCCCACCTCCTAAAATCATCCCTGGCCTCCTCCACCAGCTTTGTTAAGTTCCACTTATGGAGCCCTGTCCATTCCCTCAATACCTGAATCCCCAAATACCTAAACCTATCCCTCGCTACCTTAAATAGCATCCCCCTTAAATTTGCCCGCAGTCCCAGCTCATTCACTGGGAATACTTCTCTTTTCCCTACAATCAGTTTGTACCACTGAAACCTCCAAACCTCCCCAACAGGCCCATAATCCTTCCCATACTCTCCAACGGATCTGAAACATACAGCAAGAGGCCATCGGCATAGAGCGACACCTGATGCTCCCTCTGTCCCCTCATAATCCCCCGCCACTCCGCCGATCCCCTGAGAGCCATCGCCAATGGCTCTATGGCCAGTGCAAACAGCAAAGGTGACATTGGGCACCCTTGCCTCGTACCCCTGTGTAAGTCAAAGCTTTGTGAGCTCATATCATCGTCCTCACCCTCGTCCTTGGCGCCACATACAGCAACCGCACCCACGCCACAAATAGGTTTCAACTTTCATGTGCTCAAGCGCATTTGCCCGAAGCCAGAGTGATCTTTATGAACATATACTTGTCAGGTGCTGGTAACATCATCCACAGTCTTTGGAGTAGAGATTTCCAAAAAGCCCCTCCTGATTTTACTCCTGAATGGCCTAGCTCGAATGTAAAGCTCTTGATTCCCCAGCAGCATCTTTGTAACTACCCGATCAGCTCATTCGGCTTACCCCTCGACCTCCTGCACTCAAGGGAGCACAAATCAAGCTAAACGCAGTCAAAATAAAAAGCACTTTCGATAGACTATTGCAGGCAATTGGGACTAGCTTAATGGTAAAACCTGGGCGGCATGAACAAGTTGGGCCGAAGGACCTGTTTTCAGCTGTTAGCTTCTATCATTCTAATAGATAGGAATGGAGGGAATTTTGTTTTCGAAGGTAACAGCTGGGAAATAAAGGAAGTAGAAGCTGTGGAAAGGGAAACCTTAAGAGCCCCGTCTGGAATTACCAACCTCAGCCAGTGTACAAAATGAGCTGGAAGTTCATGGTGCAAAGGGAACTAAAATAGCACTCATTGATTGCGACCGGCTTTTAGCTCAGAATAAAAGGGAGGACAGAATAATTTATAAAGTTTGATATGCTTAAAATAAGAAGGCTGTAGTCATGTGGAATTTCAACTGTGCAAATATAAAATGTGACTGTCCAAGCGGCTTAGAGTCTTGAGTTAGCAAACACAATGCAATGCAAAGTTGTCTCATGGTTCACTGTGTCGAAGCTTGCTCAAGATTGTGCATTTGTTTGAGTCATAGAATGTGACTCCTACAGCATACAACAAATAGGAATTGTGACATCGCAGGGCAATGGCAATCATAACCTGATTGAGTTTGACATGATTTGGAATTCAATGCTTTTTAAAATTTTTAATAAATTTGAAGTGCCCAATTTTTTTTTCAATTAAGGGGCAATTTAGCGTGGCAAATCCACCCACCCAGTACCTCTTTGGGCCATGGGGGTGAGACCCATGCAAACATGGGGAGAATATTCAAACTCCACATGGACAGTGACCCGGGGCCAGGATCGAACCCTGGTCCTCAGCGGTGTGAGGCAGCAGTGCTAACCATTATGTCACTTTGCCATCCGGGGATTCAATGTTAAGGACCAATGTCCAAATATATAATTTCCCATGAAGAACAAGAATGCGAGAAGAGAAGCGGTAAAACAGATTAGTTGATAGAAATTATTTGACAGCTCAACTGAGGATCTTCAAAGGTGCCCTGAGGAAAATGAAGAACAAATCCATTCTAAAAGTCACCCAAATTTGATTAAAAATATGAATGTAATGGCTTAATAAAATGATAGGAATGAAAGTAGAAAGAAAAATGAGTTTCAAACAGTTTATCGAGAAGAGTGGGGATATCCATGGGGATGAAAACTCCAGAAATATTTAACCAGAGTGATTTGCAGGAGAGAGAATCAAGGAATAACTAGAAATGACTCCAGCTGCAGGCACTAAACACAATACTGTGAAGAATTGGATGGGCAGACAAGAGACAAAAAACTTCAATTTTGCCAGTAGAGCTGAAACTGAGAATAATGAGAAGAGTTCAGGAAATATACTCAATGCTTATTTACTTTAAGTTCTCACTACAGAAGATTACAATGACGTGCCCTCCATCAAAGGAGATAATCTATGCAGATTTACAGCTCTGACATCAACAAGATCAAGCTCTAAATAGGTTTAAAAAGCTTGACCAACAAATCTTCAGCAGTCGATGGGTTCTATCCCAGGATACTGGGAGAGATTAGGGATGAAACTTGTTGAGTGCTGAGAATCATCAAGTAGGAGTGATTGAATATTGGGGTGACTAGAAATATGTGAGAAATAATATAGTGGTGATACTTAAAGTAGGGAGCTTAATCCAGTTGAGGGACCCACAGATCCATTACCATCAACCATTGTTTAAACATTGAGAAAATAATGAAATAATGATGACCTACAGTGTTATATGGATTTTCCTACAAGCTTCACATGGCATCATCTGACTTGATGAACCTTCACATTTCTGAGGATGTGCCATTCCAAGTGTACAATGGAAATTTATATTATTTGTTTTGTTATCTGATAAAGTGTTTCATAATGATCTATAATGATAATTTTTATTTGTATCACAAGTAGGCTTACACATTATAAAGATGTGCAGGTTAGGAGGATTGGCCATGCTAAATTGCCCCTAAGTGTCCAAAGGTTTGGTGGGGTTACAGGGATAGGGCGGGCATTGGATCTGTTCAGGGTGGTGTTTCAAATGGTCGCTGCAGACTCGATTGGCCGAATGGCCTCCTTCTGCACTACAGGGATTCTATAATTCAATGATTAACACTGCAATGAAGTTACTGTGAATATCACCGAGTCACCGCACAATGGCGTCTGTTTGGGTGCACTGAGGGAGAATTCAGAAAGTCCAATTCACCTAACAAGCACGTCTTTCGAGACTTTTGTGGGAGGAAACCGGACCACCTGAAGGATATCCATAAAGACATGGGGATAATGTGCAGACTCAGCACAGACAGTGACCATGCCGGAAATTGAACCCGGGTCCCTGACATTGTGAAACAACAGTGCTAACCACAGTGCTACCGTACAAATCTAGACATGAACAGGATATTGCCTGAAGGAAAAGAGGGAACCTAGAGGAGTGATACGGTGAAAGGAAGTAGTGAGTAGAGTATGACAGAGATTGTTGTTGAGCCATCTCCTGCTCATGTATGCTAATGATTTGGATTCATTCATCCAATCCACGTTGTTAGATTTTCAGATAATGCTTTTTTTCACTTGGAGTCAGAGTCCTGCAAAAGGAGTTGGATTAAACGTATGGAGTTGAATGCAGATGCGTGCAAGAGCACATTGAATAGAAAATTTATGTCATAATTACACGATGAAATAAGCAAAAATTAATGCTTCTGGGTGTGATTGCAGGTTCAGTAATGACTATTATCAGATGACATTATCACACAGATAAACTTTGTTTGTGCCGTACAGCTGAAATTCACTTTGGCCAATCTCGGCTTCAGATTGTGTGCAGAATTTTCTATTTGCTTTGCTGTGACAGCAAACCGGACTGGGCACATTAGATGCATGTGAAATAATCCGTCTGACATCTCTGTTTACTCTCTGCCTAGGTGACTCCTTCTGCTGAAGTGCAGCAGGCAACGGTAGTTAGCATTGCTGCCTCACAGTGCTTGGGACCCGGTTTAATTCTGGCCTTAGGCGACTGTCTCACTGTGTCTGTGGGGCTTCCTCTGGTTTCCTCCCACAGTCCAAAGATGGACAGGTTAGGTGGATTGGCCATGCTAAATTGCCTCTTAGTGTCCAAGGATGTTCAGCTTAGGTTAAGGGGATAGGATGGGCTGGCCGGTGAAGTGAATCTGGGTAGACTGCTCTTCCGGATTAGTGTAGACCCAATGGGCTGAAAGGCCTCCTTCTGCACTGTTGGGATTCAATGGAAATCTGTCCTAGAGAGTTAAAAATAAGAAATCGAAAAGCAGTCAACCGTGATTAATTTGAATTAAAATCAAATATATGGGTCCCAAACTTCTGCAAATATTTGCTAGGAATTCTGTGTTTTCATTTCCCCATGTGTTCCCCACTGGTGATCACCTTACAACAACGGTGTGCACTTTGAGAAAGCAAATCCTTATTTCTTGATTTTTTTTTCTTTGTATCATCCTTTTCATTGTAAATTCCAATATCCACATTTACAAACGAAAAGGCCAGTGCAAACTAAAAGAACAACCTGCATTTTTATGACATTGGCAACATTACAAAAGATCCTAAGAGATATTACAGGTGCATTGTCAAACTTTGATACTGCATTGCATATGGAGCTATTAGGATCCGTAACCAAAAAGCCTGACCAACGCGGTAGATTTAAGAAGCATTTTAATGGAGGAGAGAGAAGAATTTACAACATATGCACTTTGGCTGGAACACGATATCCCTTACTAATCTTTGGTATTTTTCACTTCCTTGTTGACTTTGATGTGTTGCCTCTACGTTAGTTTTCTTTACTCTAGTTAGCAGGCTCAAATATTCTGTGACTTTGGAGATAAGCCTCTCTTCAATTTGATTCGGAAATCTCAACATTGCTCCTCTTGTCATGGATCAACTTCAGATTCCGAGACGGGAAATCCTCTGAAAATCAGAGATTTAAATTTTACGGTGACTAGTTGTTCTCTGTTTCAGGGAGTTCTTAGCTTGCTTGGTACTAGGAAGACACAGTTCTGTTTCAACTCAGCTACATGGAGCCTAGATTTGCCAAACTCCCCCCGGATAGCCCTGGAGTCTCCAGGGCAGCGTAGTAGCATAATGGTTAGCACAGTTGCTTCACAGCTCCAGGGTCCTAGGTTTGATTCTCAGCTTGGGTCACTGTCTGTGTGGAGTATAGACTTTCTCCTCCGTGCCCTCCAGTTTCCTCCTGTGGTGATATGCACCACTGTAAATACACAAGCGGTTAATGTAAATACACTACAACTAAGTAAACACTAGAGGGAGCACCAGAGACATAATGACATGCAGACATAGAGCTAATGAACACATAGAATAGGACACGACCAATGGGCAGTCAAGACACCCAGAGGTGACACTACCACAAGGGGGCAACCCATATAAAAGGACAGGGCACACATGTTCTTGCTCTTTCCACTGATGAAAATCTAGAGAGTCAGTCAAGGGTGTTGTTACAATCTCACACCTCCACCACGTGACTCAGAGCTAGTCTGGTTCAGTCAGACAGAGTAACCACACTTAAGTTAGCAGAGAGTCGAACTCACAGAGAACTGTGCAAACTGTGCTATCAGTTCAATAAACCTGATTGAACTAACTTCAAGGTCTGGAGTATCTTTCTGATCTCAGTTGCAGCCAGTGTTAGACCAGTGTACCGACACAACATGGTTCCAGGAGTGCCTGTTAAATCCATATAGTTCAACTCAGCAAACTCCGTGACAACAAGCAACAGCACCCAGGCAAGATGTTTGAAATGCCGGTTCCTCAGCAGCTCAGGTACCACGGCAATCTCAGTGCCAACTGGTGTGCATTCAAACAAACATTTGATATTTACATGGTAGCGTTCGACTTAGATGGCATGGCGGATGCAGAGAAAATAAAGCTCTGCTCACCATTGCGGGTGAAAGTGCAGCAGAAATCTTCAAGACCTTCAATTACTCCAAAGGGCAAGACAAGGGAGACTTCCAGACAGTCCTGGACAAGTTTGAAAATACTGCGAGGAAAACACAAAAGAGATCGGTAAAAGAGGCGCCAATACTCACCACGAGGCCAAAGTAGGCTTGCAAATGCAGAAAACGACAGTTTTAATTGGCAGCCATCTTGCGAAAGGAGCCACACATGCGCAGTTCCCCAAAAGACGCGAATCGGCAGAACGGTGTTCTGCGCATGTGCAGTTGAAAAAAAAGGTACCAAGTAAAGGAAAAGCGTTCTGCGCATGCGGAATCCATTCCTACGCTTTACGTCAGAAGCGGCATGATGTCAGAGCCCCGGACCACGCCCACGTAAAGGGGAAATGCCTGAAAATAAGGAAAAAAAATTTTAACGCCGTAAAACAAAATTCTTTCACCAGGAACGACAGCACAATGCCTGAACTTTGACCAGTAGCTGAAAGTAACCTCCGCAGAACCCTGCAACAAGCAGTTAGCACCGCCCAAAGAAATGATTTGGTCCTTGAAGGCTATGACTCAGACGATGATTTCTTCTTTGGACATCGCGAGCACAATCACAGCTCCGACACAGAAAGTGATGATTTAGTCCTTGAAGACTACGACTCAGACGATGATTGCATCATTGGATGTGGCGACCTCAGTACCAAATCCGAACCGCAACGAGATGTGTTGTACAGTGAAGAATCCGACACAGACATGGACAAGTTCTTTGGATTTGAGGATCCTCAGCCCAGCATAGACGACATCCTAACCCAGAAGTACAGGATTCTGCTGCGGCCTGACACCAAGAGACAGAGAACAGTACAAGCCCACAGAAAGCGGTCTGACGGCAAGAGACAGAGAGCGGTACAAGCCCACAGAGAGCGGCCTGACGGCAAGAGACAGAGAGCGGTACAAGCCCACAGAGAGCGGCCTGACGGCAAGAGACAGAGAGCGGTACAAGCCCACAGAGAGCGGCCTGACGGCAAGAGACAGAGAGCGGTACAAGCCCACAGAGAGCGGCCTGACGGCAAGAGACAGAGAGCGGTACAAGCCCACAGAGAGCGGCCTGACGGCAAGAGACAGAGAGAGGTCCAAGCCCACAGAGAGCGGCCTGACGCCAAACCAGTGGTCCATGCACCACAAAGAGTCCCCGACTCCGCACAGAGGGTGGTCCACGCACCACGAAGAGTCCCCGACTCCGCACAGAAAGCGATGACAGACTCCACAGTGAGACCACTGCATGTCTCCACACAGAGAACACAGAAAGACTCCACAGTGAAACCACTGCACGACTCCACACAGGGAACGATGCCAGACTCCACACAGAGAGTGATACAAGCCACCACAGCAAACCTGTTGACAGACTCCACAATGGAAGCAACGCAAGACTCCAGAGTGCAGTCCTTGCATGAACAAGACCATGAAGGTCTAACAACCTTATCTGAGCAACTAGCAGCAGATGATGCAAGTCTGCCACCTTCAAGTGCACAGCAGGAAGACTATGACAGTCTACCACGCTCACATGAACAACATAATGACTATGGCAGTCTACCCAGATTATTTGTGCCACCAGACAAAGATTCTGACAGTCTACCCAGCTGATCTAACCGACAAAAAGACACTGAAGGTCTACCCACTGAATGTGGGACTAGTGACAAGGCTTCACAATTTCCATACAAGATGTGCAACATAAGAACATAAGAACTAGGAGCAGGAGTAGGCCATCTGGCCCCTCGAGCCTGCTCCGCCATTCAATTAGATCATGGCTGATCTTTTGTGGACTCAGCTCCACTTTCCGGCCCGAACACCATAACCCTTAATCCCTTTATTCTTCAAAAAACTATCTATCTTTATCTTAAAAACATGTAATGAAGGAGCCTCAACTGCTTCACTGGGCAAGGAATTCCATAGATTCACAATCCTTTGGGTGAAGAAGTTCCTCCTAAACTCAATCCTAAATCTACTTCCCCTTATTTAACTGCTAGTCTGCATGACAATGAGACTGATAGTTCTCCGCTCGTATGTACAGAGGACCCCGACAATTAAAGTGAGGCTACTAGTGACTCCAGTGACGCCACGTTAATTCAAACCTCATCCATTTGAGCCTCTCCACAAAAAAATGCATTCCTGAATGTTTTGACTCCAGAAGGGGAGCATCAAGGCCCCTCAGATGATTCAAATGAATCTGAAATGACTCCGGACGGAGAGTGTCAAGAAACCAAAGCTGATTCAGATGAACCAGAAAGGACTCCAGACGGGGAGCATCGACAAGCCAAAGGTGATTCTAGTGAACCGGACATGACTCCAGACGGGAGTGCCGAGGAATCAGAGATGGCACGCTCAATGAAACAGCAGATGCCACAAAGGACGCCTACGCGCGTAACTTTGTGAAGGACTCGACTTAACCACAGAGGGTGGTCATTGAGCACAACAACAAAACCTACAAAACCAACAACAAAGACAACATCAAGAAGCGTACCAAAGGCACCAATGTCAATGACAAGCATTGAAAATAACAAAAAACAAAAGAGTCCAAATCAGACAACGACGTGATTTGACCATTTGAACGCCTCCTGATGACTTCTTGGTTCATTAAGCACAGGGCGCTGACGGCGTTCACAAGGAACTGACAACATCAACATCAACACTTCCATAACACAAGAAAGCCGCTCGACCATATAAATTCATCAACTTTGGACTCATACATATTATATGGTATTGTATAATCATCACTGTTATCATGATTTGTACATGTCATCACTTATCTACCTATTTTGTTCAATTTTCTTCAACAAAGTACAGAAAATATGTCACACGAAAAAAGGGGGTATGTGGTGATATGCATCATTATAAATACACAAGGGGTAATGTAAATACACTACAGCCAAGTAAACACTAGAGGGAGCACCAGAGGCATCATGACATGCAGACATAGAGCTAATGAACACATAGGATAGGGCACGACCAATGGGCAGTCAAGACACCCAGAGATGACACTACCACAAAGGGGGCAACCCATATAAAAGGTTAGGGCACACATGTTCTTGCTCTTTCCACTGATGAACATCTAGAGAGTCAGTCAAGGGTGTTGTTACAATCTCACACCTCCACCACGTGGCTCAGAGCTAGTCTGGTTCAGTCAGACAGAGTAACCACACTTAAGTTAGCAGAGAGTCAAGCTCACAGAGAACTGTGCTAACTGTGCTATTAGTTCAATAAACCTGATTGAACTAACTTCAAGGTCTGGAGCATCTTTCTGATCTAAGCTGCATCCAGTTACAGCCAGTGTTAGACTAGTGTACCTAACACGACACCTCCCACAGCCCAAAGATGTGCAGGTTAGGTGGATTGGCCTTGCTAAATGACCCTTTGTGTCCAAAAAGGTTGGGTGGGGGAATGGGGATAGGGTGGATGTGTGGGCTTGGGTAGTTTCCAAGGGCTGATCCAGACTCGATGGGCCGAATGGCCTCCTTCTGCACTGTAAATTCTATGATTCTACGATTCTATGAATTAACAATAATTCCCTGAACACTGATACAAGAAACCCAGGAGAAAATCATATGAACTTTTTAAAAATGTGTTCAAATATTTTTATAAAAATAGTGGCTTGCCCTCAATCTCTTGGTGAATTTAAAGAAACTGCTGGCTATGTGCCAAAATAATTATAAATAAAAATTAAGCTCACTGCATTAAATTATGGCTGGTACTTCATGATGTTAAAAACCCTTCACTGACCAGATTTATGTTCGTATAGAGTCAGGCAACTTCAGACACCCAGAAAGAGATTTATTGAAACTGTTGGGCCTCATTCCCTCAGGGAGTAAATTGTCCCGAGAGGTTTTAAATTCTTTCCCTCCTAGTCCAACCTTTCATTCCCTCTCTATATTTCTTTCTGTATCAGATTTGACTAATTCAGTCTATTTAATTGTCTATCATTCACTCAACTTCTTTATCTTTAAATCCTATTAATTAAGGAATGGACTGTCGGTCCCATCATTGACCAAGGACTTAGATGTCCTGTTGCCTCACTACTACATTGTCAGCTTACACTTCCAATGGTTTGCAAAACAATTATTTTTCAAAATGACAGGTGAGCAAAAAGATTCAAGCCATGGTGAATTCTGCAAGTTTCCCTCCAAACCACTCACCATCCTGACTTGGAAATATATCGCCGTTCCATCACTGTCGCTGGGTCAAAATCCTGGAACTCACTCCCTAACAGCACTGCAGGTGTACCTGCACCACATGGACTGCAGCGGTTCAAGTAGGCGGCTCACCACCATCTTCTTAAGGGCAATTTAGGGATGGGCAATAAATGCAGGCCTAGCCTGTGATGCCCACATTCCATGAGCTAACTGTTAAAAATTGCCTGATGCCAGCAGATTCTATCCAATTATGCATGAAAGACATATATTTAGTATCAAGTCTCAAGTTGAAGGAGAAAATATTCATCAAGATGTAATCGATTTGCAAATGAATGCCAAGTCTTATGAGTAAAGTCTCATTGAAGGCAAAATTATAGTTTGGATAATAGATGATCGAGTCAGAGCCATATTGCAAAGAGAAAAGAGTCCGAGATAATATTTGTGGAAAAGCTGATATTAGCAAAATCCTACTGGATACCCACAAGCAAATGAATAATATGCCGTAAGTAATGTGAGTGAAGGAGACATGCCATCCTCTCATTCGGAAAAAAAAAATCTGATCCAGCTCGTCAACCATATTTAATGGATTTTAAACATGTGGTAAATTGCATGTGAGAAAAAAATGCTCACTTGCATGGCCAAATGTTGATGTGGCAGGATTAGCAAAATCATTTTGTTGAAGTACACAAAGTAAAAAGAAATAATTGTCCAGCAAGCAATTAATTACAAAAATGTTAATAATGTGGCGGGGTAGGCTTAGAGTAATAATACATTGTCATGGATGACATTCAGACTGGTGAAGATGTTCATCAGACAACTTCAAGATCAATGATGGATTGTTTCCTTTAAGCTAGACTTGTTCATTAATTCAATGTTAACATAGAAAAATAGAAAATGTGAGCAGGAGTAGGCCATTTGGTCCTTCGAGCCTGCTCTGCTATTCATTATGATCATGGCTGATAATCCAACAGTAACCTGTTTCCGCTTTTGCCCCACATCCTTTGATCCTTTTTGCCCCAAAAGCTATATCTGACTCCTTCTTGAAAACATACAATGTTTTGGCCTCAACTGCTTTATGTGGTAGAGGACTCCACAGGCTGACCACTCTCTGGGTGATGAAATTTCTCTTCATCTTAATCCTAAATGGTTTATCCCGCATCCTATGACTGAGACCCCTGGTTCTGGACTGCCCCGCCATCTGGAACACCCTTCCTGCATTTACCCTGTCTACCCCTGTTAGAACTTTATAGTTTTCTTTGAGATTCCCGCTCATTCTTCAAAACTCCAGCGAATAAAATCCTAACTGACTCAATCTCTTCTCATATGTCAGTCCTGCCATCCCAGGAATCGGTCTGGTAAACATTTATTCACTCCCTCCATCGCAAGAACATCCTTCCTCAGAGAAGGAGACCAATTGCACACAATACTCCAGATGTGGTCTCACCAAGGACTTGTATTACTGCAGCAAGACATCCCTGTTCCTGCCCTCAAATTCTCTCACTATAAGGACCAACATACCATTTTCCTTTTTCACCATCTGCTGTCATCCTAATTTTACGATCAAAGTGAATAACCTACGACAACACGGTGGCGCAGTGGGTTAGAACTACAACCTCACGGCGCCGAGGTCCCACGTTTGATCCCGGCTCTGGTTCACGGTCCGTGTGGAGTTTGCACATTCTCCCCGTGTTTGCGTGGGTTTTGTTCCCAAAAAGATGTGCAAGCTAGGTGGATTGGCCATGCTAAATTGCCCCTTAATTGGAAAAAAATGAATCGGATTCTATAAATTTAGTAAAACAAAAACAAAGTGAATAACCTGTAATTTATCCACATTATACTGAATCTGCCATTTACCCAATCAATCAACTTGTCCAAATCACACTGAAGCATCCCTGCATCCTCCTCACAGCTCACCCTCCCCCCAGCTTTGGGTCATTTGCAAATTTAGAGATATTACATGCACTGCCATCATCATCGGCTGAACAGCTGGTTTGTAATGCAGAACAAGGACAGCAGCATGGGTTCAATTCCCGCACTGGCTGAGAATTCTGAATTCTCCCTCTGTGTACCCGAACAGGCGTTGGAATGTGGTGACTAGGTGCTTTTCACAGTAACCTCATTGCAGTGTTAATGTAAGCTTACTTATGACAATAAAAAGATTATTTATATTTATTTTATTTATTTAAATCATTAATATACATTCTCAACAGCTGGAGTCCTAGCACTGAGCCCTGAGTTACACCAATAGTCAGTGCTTGCCACTTTGAAAAATACCTTTTTATTCTCACTCCCTGTTTCCTTCTGTCAACCAGTTCCGACCATCTTACTACACTTCCCCCAATCCCATGAAATTCACTTATTTATGCTAATCCCTTAAGTGGGACCTTATTGAAAGCCTTCCTAAGTCTAAATTAAGCACATCTACTGGCTCCCCCTCATCAATTCTACTAAATACATCCTTGAAGAGTTCCAGTAGATTTGTCAAGCATGATTTCCCTTTCATAAATTCATGCTGACTGTCTGATCATGCATCCGTTTTCCAAGGGCTCTGTTATTAAATCTTTTTAATGGCCTCCAGCTTTTTCCCAATTACTAACATCAGGCTTACTGGTCTATAATTTCACGTTTTCTCTTTGTCTCCCTTTTTAAATAAAAGGGTTACATTAGCTACCCTCCAACACTTAGAAACTTTTCCAAAGTCTATAGAATCGTGGAAAATGACCACCAATACATCCACCATTTCTAGTACCACTTCCTTAAGTACTCTGGGATATAGATCATCAGACTTTGGGGATTTATTAGCCTTCAATCCCATCAATTTTCCCAACACCAATTCCCTACTAATATTGATTTCCTCAGTTCCTGTCTCTCGCTAAACAGTGTTCACCAACATTTCTGGTACACCAACATTTGTGTCCTTCTTTGTGAAGACAGAACCAAAGTATGTGTGTAGCTGGTCAGCCATTTCTTTGTTCATGATTATAAATTTCCCTGTTTCTGACTGTAAGGGACCTACATTTGTCTTCATCAATCTTTTTCTCTTCACGTACATACAGAGCTTTTACTGTCAGTTTTATGTTCCCCACCAGCTTACTCTTGTCCTCTATTTCCCCCTTCTTAATCAATCCCTTTGTCCTCCTTTGCTGAATTCTAAACTGCTCCCAATCCTCAGGCCTACTTTTGTTCTGGCCAATTTGTATGCCTCTTCCTTATATCTATTATTATTTTATTTATATGTTTTATTTTTGTGCCAGATAGGAATGAACAATTGTTTCAGTTCATCCATGTGCTCTTTGAATGTTTGTCTATCCACCGTTATCCCTTTAAGTAATGCTCCCCAATCTATCATAACCAACACACACCTCACGCCATCGTAGTTTTGTTTATTTAGATTCAGCACCCTAGTTTCAGAATCAACTACATCACTCTCTAAATTGATGAAGAATTCTGACATATTATGGTCACTCATCCCCAAGAGGCTTTGTATATTGAGATTGTATATTATTCCTTTCTTATTTCACAAAACCTAGTCTAGGGAAGCCTGTTCTCTCATTGGTTCCTCAATCTATTGGTCTAGAAACCATCCCATACACACTCCAGGAGTTCGTCCTCTATGGTATCTTTACTAATTTGTTTTTCCCAACCAAATGCAGATTATAATTACAGATTTTCCTTCATCACATGCATCTCTAATTTCCATTTTATGCCATCCCCAATATTAGGAAAACAAAGGTAGTTTTAAGGTAGTTTTAAAGGTAGTTTTAATATTTGTATTGATAAACATTAGAAAGTTATAGTTTTAAGTGGGTTTAATTTAATGTTTTTGTGCCTAGAATGGTAAAACCTATAGTTAGATTCATGCTGGACAAAGGTGTTTCAATATGTAAGGTCTGATTAAGTTTCAACTGTGATCCTATCGTGGTTGGAGAGTGTTATGGCATGAAATATAAACAGAACTAGCAGCGGTTGCTTAGCAATAATAGGCCTTTGTAAGGATAAAAAAAAGTTTTAAGTTTTAGTTTTAGCTGGATATATTGCAGTCGGAGACAATACACTGGGAGGGGGTTGGGCGGGGAATGAATATCTCTCAACTCTGTCATGAGAAGCTGGACAGGACAAGGGAGTTGCAAAGTTGCAGTTTTCTGAAGAAACAATTTACACTCCAGATAACCACGGAATTGGGACAGAGAGAGTCTTTAATACGACTGAATTTAATGAACAGACACCAAGAAGAATTCAAGGAGGGTAAATAAAGTGTTCTGAGTGAAAGAGACAGATGCAATAACTAGATAAAAGTGGGACAGCAGACGGCAGTGTTAAATTAATGTTTTATGCCATTTTAATACGGTTTGGGAATAGAGCGTTAACACAATTGTTAGCAGTTTGTACAGCAGTCAAGACAAAGAAAGCCGAAAGCTGTTGGTGTAAAATCCTGAACTGGATTCCCTGTCAAAAATGGAGTGGAAGCTTTGTTTAAACATGCGATTTGGAAAACCTGGTCTGAATTTTGGAATGCAAACCGCTAACGGAAAGCATTATTGTGAGAGAAAATTTTAAAGCATGTTTTTAGGAGTGAGTCCCCTTTGGTGGCCGCCTCCTGGAGCGGCCGGGCCTGGATGGGCCTGGCAGTCTTGTGGGTGTCCCAGATGGTGTGGTGCCACCCTGTTCTGATTGCTGCCCATCTGATGCACCAGGGACAGTAGGGGTTTCAGAGGCGGTATGGTATTCCAGTACCTACCCTGTGGGAGTAACCGGCACGGGCCCCAGCACTTCCTCCTCTCTCAGGGTGCCCGATGGCTCCCGGACTACTCCTGGGGATGGGGGTGTGACTGGAGAGAGCTCCGGGGGCTCTCGCACCACCTGGCTCTGTCAGTCCTGGAGACCCGCTCTCATCTTGACTAGGGTCTCAATGCTCATGACCATGGATCACAGGGTGTGTCCTGTCCCTCTGTGAATGTGCCATGTCCTTGTGCGACTGTGCCACGTCAGTAAGTAATCATGTCAGTTCCCTCTGTGACTGGCTCAGTGCCAGGCCAATTCTGCCGACGCCCGCAGCCATGGCCCATTGTGACTGGCCCAAGCTCAGGGGCACTGCTGCAATGTCCAGCTGGCCCTGGTACATGTGACAGGGCTGTCCTGTCCTGTGTCTTGGCCATCACACGCACAGTGTCCCCCGAGCGTTGGCATCTTGACTCATGACTGATACCTTTGCGGTCAATGCCTCTACCGTGGACACCACCCATGTGGTGTTGGCCTGGGACGCACACATTGTCGGCACCCCCACCTGTCAATGCATATGATTGGACCCCTCCAGCTGCACCTGCAGGTGCAGGATGGTTGAGGACAGCCCCTCATGTAGTCCCTGGCTCTGCTCCTGCATATCCTGCATTGATGGGACTGCCGTTTCCAGAAGGCTGATAGCCGTGTGTACAGTAGCTAGTCCCTGGGGTTGGGATGCCCTCTCACCATCCCCCCCCCCTCAGCGATTCCCACCTCCACCTGATGTACCGCCGCATGTGTGTGGTGCGTACCAGAAACCTCTTCACTACCATGCTCAACTGAGGTGAGTGTCTCTGGGCTGTTGGAGGGTGTTGGTGCCAGCAGTGAAGTGGAGTTGATATTTTCCCTGGAAGCGTCCTCTGGGATGTCATGGGGCTGCAGCTGGGGGTCACGATGCCAGCAGGTACATCTCATCGCTGGATGAGTCTTGTGGTTGGGCCGAGGGACGCCGGATGGGCACGCCTCGTCGTCAGGTGATCCTGCAAGACATAAGAAAAGATGCATGGTTAAATCATTAGTGGGGTGGTGGTGGTGGGAGGGCGGGGAATGTTTGAGAGTTGTGTTGTGGGCGGGAATGCCTCATGTGCCATAGGGATATTGTAATCCATTCGGAGCTCACTTGCTTCCCCAATGTCAAAAACTGCCTTGGCTACTGCCCGCTCCCTGGCCCCACCAACCAGGTCCAACGCCTTCCGATCAGTGGTGCTGAGGGGCAGCAGGTCTGGTGGACCGCCTCTGGTCTGCTCTCTCTCTCTGTAGTTGTGAGCCACTTTCTTCTGGGGGACTGATAGTGCACAGTGCGAGACACTCTAACGTGGGCAGCACAGGGGGTCCGTGGGTGGTTGCCTGTTTGTGCAGGGAACCATGTAGGGTGATATGGTTGTTGGCATGTGGTGAGGGGTGGGATGTGGGAGCCCCGCCGACGGTGGGGTTCGATTATCCTCTGGAAGGGGGCTAGGGGTGTGGAGGACAGTGGCAGATGCCAGGGGCGTGGCAGTGGTGGTGATCCACCCTGGATGGCATAAGGAGTTGCCCATTTGTGCCCAGTGCTGCCTACCAGTCCGCTGATTAGAGCAGCATTGGGGGGGGGGGGGGGGGGTTGCTGTGATGGGGGTGTTGCCAGGGTTGGGTGGTTTACTCACCCTGGCTGCTCTGAGGTGGTTGTGCAGCTCCTTGTGACACTGTTGGCCAGTCATGGTGGTGGAGCCCATGCGCTTCCAGCCTCTGCCACCTATGCCCAGGCAAGTTTAGCATCCATGGGTGGCAGTTGCCTTCCCACCCTGGGGAACAAGGTGCCCCTGCTCTCCCCCATGGTATCCAACAGGGTCTCAAGCCCCGCATCAGTGAAATGGCGATGCACGGGGTGCCACCCTGTTGGCTGGAATGAATGTGCGTGGGGAGTGGACTGCTTATATCGGCTGCAGCTTGTCAGCCTGTCGAGTGTCAATCCTGACCCCAGCGAATCAGATGCCGTCATGTATTGGAATTGCACTATTTCCACGTGTTGCCGGTGCTGGCCCATCAACGGATTCTAAATGCTCCGGACCAGCTCCGCTTTTGTCAACGTAGAAAACACGTGATTCAGTTCTGGCCTCAGCATTTACTCTCTCAAACAGAGAATTTTGTCGAATATCTGTGTGCATTTGGTAAGCTCAGCAAAGGGGTATTGTATAAGAATCCAACTTTTCAAGTTCAAGAAATGTTTTTTCCTTGTTGTTAAAACTAATTAGCGGTCCTGGTACTTTGCAGAGGAAAGATTGCATGTGGCTTCTTTGAACTACATGCAAAGGGGCTGGTTTAGCACAGGGTTAAATCGCTGGCTTTTAAAGCAGACCATGGCAGGCCAGCAGCGCGGGTTCAATTCCCGTACCAGCCTCCCCGAACAGGCACTGGAATGTGGCGACTAGGGGCTTTTCACAGTAACTTCATTTGAAACCTACTTGTGACAATAAGCAATTTTCATTTCAATCCAATGCAGTCCACACCTGTTCATTCAAAATTGCAACAAACATCTTTCCGAAGCATCAGCAGTCTGTAACAGTTAAGCACCCAGTTAGGTACTGGACTTGTGTTTTGAGCCCCAACCCACTTAGATCTGGATTGAGGCTATTGAAACTTATTTCACATTGGGTCCTTATCACCAGAAAAAAGGGGTGAGGCTTTCATCCCTCGATAACCTGACCTAGATTCCAACCCAAGTCTCAAATGTAAAGAGTTGGTTTCTTAAATAACTGCATCCAGTTTAAACACTTTCATAATGGTACTTCTATAAGAGGTTTTCACATGGTTTTTAAATGAAAATGTATTATGACCTAGAGTTCTCCCTGCTGGATTGCTTAATCCAGCCATGCTTTTAGTTATAATTTACATCTCACTGTAACAAATGTAATGGCCTGTTGCCAAGTAGTGCATTACAGCACAGATCTACTCCATATATTTTTCAGTATAGCCATTCAGAAAGATCCTCGGACACTGCCTGCTGACAATGTGAGACCCTGCCTTAAGTTAGCAGTGCTACTGACTATAATAGCATGAAGCAAAAACAATCCATTCTGAATCATTTATCCTGATCATATCGACATTTTCACAGACCATGTCACCTTTAAGTAGGTTATACTGTATTTTAAAAGAAAACTCCTAAGTTACTGGGACAGGCAGGAAAAAATACATTTTAAATAGTCAGTGCGAAGATATTGGAAAAGTCATTTGACAAATAAGAGTTAGGCAGCTATCCTTAGTCACTGCCATGTTCAGGCAGGACCTGTTCACAGCAATGGATCAAAAACAAAGGAAAAATGCTGTTCAGTACTCCTAGCCTTAGTTAAAAGAGCTGAATGCCAGAGGTGAGGTGAGAGTAACTGCCCTTGACATGAAGGCAGCATTTGACCAAGTGCAGCATCAAGGAGCCCTAGCTAAACTGGAGTCAATGGGAATCAGGGGAGAAATTCCCCACTGGTTGGAGTCACACCTGTCACAAAGGTTGTGGTGGTTGGAGGTCATTCATCTCAGCTCCAGGACATCACTGCAGGAGTTCCTCAGGGCAGTGTCCTCGGCTCAACCATCTTCAGCTGCTGCATCAATGACCTCCCTTCCATCGTAAGATCAGAAGTGGGCATGTTCGCCGATGACTTCACAATGTTCAGCACCATTCACGAATTCTCAAATGATAAAGCAGTCCATGTCCGAATGCAACACAACCTGGACAATATCCAGGCTTGGGCTGGCAAGTGGCAAGTTACATCTGACCACTCCCACTTGACATTCAATGGCATTTCCATTGCTGAATCGCCCCCAATGAACATCTTGGGGGTTACCATTGACCATAAACTGATCTGGACTAGCCACATTAATCCTGTGACTACCAGGACAGGTCAAAGGCCAGGAATCGTATAGTGAGTAACTCATTCCTGACCGCCCCCCACCCCCCCTCACCCCCTAAAGCCTGCCCACCATCTACAAGACACAAGTCAGGAGTGTGATGGAATTCTCTCCATTAGCCTGGATCAGTGCACCTGCAACAACACTCAAGAAGTACCATCCAGCACAAAGCAGCTTGCTCGATTGCTCCCCCTTCCACAAGCACCCAAACCCTCCACCACTGATGAAAAGTGGCAGCCGTGTGTACCATCTACAAGATGCACTGCAGTAACTCACCAAGGTTCCTTCGGCAGCACCTTCCACTACCATCTAGATCAGGAGTTCTCAACCTTTTTTAACCCATGGACCCCTTTTCCTCTTAATTTTTTTTTGTGGACCCCCATAGCCATTCCACAGAAAAAAAAGCTTCTTATATGCGTGGTAAACTAATCCTAAAGTCCATCTACCTTACCATGAGAGTTGGAAACGGATTAGCGGTATTTTCGTACGTTGCCAAACTTATTCTAATATGAAAGGTAATGAAAAAAACTTTTTACTGACTAAATTGAATTAAATTACTCTAAAAATAACCAATTCATATCAAATAGACACAGTTTCTAGTGATTACTGTGTTAAATCAGTCATTAAACTTGTCAAGGAGAAACGTGGCATAAGCGTCAGGTCAACCGTGGGTATTTAATAAGCACAATAAACCCATTTGTCATCAACTGGTATGGATTTTTTTTTCTCAGAATACAGTACCACAAAAATAAACACAGCAAATGCACCTTTTTGGTTCTGAGCCCCTTCAGCCCTCAAGGTAAATTAGATAGATTATAATCTCTCTTTGACCTTTGTCAGTGCGAGAGAGAGAGAGAAAGGTGAATATTCATCATGAAAACAAACATTTTTTTCTTCTACTTGATTCTCAGTAATAACAATTGTTCTGAAGTAGAATTGCTCTATGGACCACTAAAATAGCATCGTGGACCCCCAATTCGGTATTTTTTTTGTGTGGACCCCCAGTAATGTTACATGGACCCCCAGGGTCCATGTGGACCCCGGTTGAGAACCACTGATCTGGATGGACAAGAGTAGCAGATACCTGGGAACCCCAGCCCCTGGGCATTCCCCTCCAAGTCACTAACCATCTCAGCTTAGAAATATATCGCCGTTCCTTCACTGTCACTGGATCAAAATCATGGAACTCCCTCCCTATCAGCACAGTGGGTGTACCTACACCTTAGGGACTGCAGCGGTCCAAGAAGACAGCTCACCACCACCTTCTGAAGGGCAACTAGGGATGGGCAATAAATGCTGGCCTAACCAGCGGCGCCCACATCCAGTAAATGAATCTAAAAAAACATCAAAACCTGACCAGATTTATACCATAGTGAACTATCCATGCATAGTGGACCAATGTATTCCAGTTAATTGTGTTACTACAAAACCATAAAGGAAACAGAAAACACAAAATTGTATTAACACGTTGCCAAAGTCTGTCAACTTCCCGATGCATATTTCTCACATAAAAGCCGGTAACCGGCAGTTGACTGGTTGGCCGAGTCCTTGTGCGCATATTTTCCTCAATGCACTTTCGGGCAGGTCTTTAAATAAGCACTCAACACTGTTGCCTGTAAAAGAGAGGCTGTTTAAATATGAAAATTGACCCTATCTCTGCTGTGGGAGCCCGGTGGAAACTTTCAAGAAGTAGACAAACATCTGCGGTCCATGTACGTTCACTTTCTCCAGGCTATCCCAAGAGGGAGGGCCTTCTGAAAATGTTGGTTTTGTTTTGTTCATCTCAAGGATTTGGTTGGTTCGGAGGAACAGGAGTGCTCCTCTGGGCCTAGCAAGCTCTTCTGGACCACTGTCAGCCTGTAGTCACACCCCATCCCACCTCACTCCTCCTTTGTCGCAACAGGTCCCTGTTATATTACCCTTGGTGGTAATATGTTGTGTTCTGTGTCTTTTGTTCCAGAATGGTCAATCGAGTTGATGACAAAGAATCCACCAATCGTTAGATTGAAATAAAACTAATATATTGTGTAACTATTAATTAAATGTAGTTTGCACACATTGCTGAGCTATAGTTAATAATAAAGTAATATTGAAGCTGTCTCGCAGTCATCAATAATCTAATAGTCACTAATAATATCCTTGTGTCAACTCTCTCTAATCAAATACTCTCCTAGGCTATTCTCAGGTTCTCTCCTTCACTAACATTCCCTGAGCTCTGATTTATATACAGAGCAGTGGTGGTGCCCTCCAGTGTTTGAATTATACAGAGATGCAATAATTAAAAAAAAAAAAATTTAGAGTACCCAATTATTTTTTCCAATTAAGGGGCAATTTAGCGTGGCCAATCCACCTATCCTGCACATCTTTTGGGTTGTGGGGGTGAAACCCACGCAGACACGGGGGGAATGTGCAAACTCCTCACGGACAGTGACCCAGAGCCGGGATTCGAACCCGGGTCCTCAGCGCCATAGGCAGCAATGCTAACCACTGTGCCACCGTGCTGCCCCGAGACGCAATAATTAACCCTTCACTAGCTTCCCTATATACATATCATTACAGTTCCTACCTCTGGTTTTACCTCTTACCAGCTGAGAATACTAGACAGCCGATGCCATTTGCACCCATTTGGAAAAGTCAAAGATCTATACAAAACTCATTTATATGCTGCCATCTGTGATCTGTAACAGCTACCTATGAGTTGAAAGTCCCACCCGAGAGGACTAGAGTTGAGGTATTTTTTTTGAATGAACTGCTAAACCAAGAGCCTGCTTGCCCTCTCAGGTGGATGTAAAAGAACCCAGGGCATTGTTTGGGAGGAAAACTTTTGTGATACACAAAATGACTATCACATAACAACATGTGGGTGGGAAGTTTGTCATAACTCCATGGAACAAGTAGGGCAGGATTCTCTGACCCCCCCCCCCCCCCCCCCCGGTCGGGTCGGAGAATCGGCGGGGCATGGCATGAATCCCGCCCCCACCGGCTGCCGAACTCTAATTTATCTTTAGGTTAGCTCTTTTCTCTCCTTACAGATGCTGCGAGACTTGCTGAGATTTTCCAGCATTTTCTCTTTCGTTTCAGATTCCAGCATCCGCAGTAATTTGCTTTTATGAAATTAGAGTAGGTACTTACCGGCGGGACCTGGCTGCACGGGCGGCCTCTGAGATCCTCGGTGAACACGGGGGGGGGGGGGGGGGGGGGGGATCTGGGCCCCCACTGTGGCCTGGCCCGCGATCAGGGCCCACCGATCCGCGGGCGGGCCTGAGCCGTGGGGGCACTCTATTCTTCCGCTCGGCAGCTGTGGTCCTCAGCCATTGCTGGTGCGGAGATGAACCCCCCCTGCGCATGCGCTGGGATGACGCCAGCACACACTGGTCCTCCCACGCATGCGCCAACTCGCGCTGGCCGGCAGAGGCCCTTCGGCGCCAGTTGCCATCGCGCCAAGCCCCTTCTCCACCGGCGGCGCAAACCACCCTGGCGCCGAGTCTGTATGACTATTTGTCAAAGTTGAATCATCCAGACTCGAAACGTTAGCTCCCTACTCTCTCCATAGATGCTGTCAAACTTGCTGAGATTATTCAGCAGTTTTTGCTTTGTGTCAGATTTTGTGACATTGTGTGAAATGTTCAGAATACAAAGGGTTAATGTCATATCATAATTAACCACGAGATGGAGCTGGATGCAGAACTATATAAAGCACTGACTTACAGGCTTCTGGGAGAAGGCTGGAGAGGAGCAGTGAGAGAATGTAGGGTACATAGAGTGTCGAGACGAGTGTTAGTAGAGTGTAGATTGTAGATTACGCGATTATTGTTTGCTCTAGGAGTAAGTGGTCGAGCTTTAATAAATAGTGTAAATAAAAGTTAGCTTTGTTGATGAACTTTGGTGATGTGGCCTTTGTGAACACTACGACATCTATCCTGATAACAGAATCACAAAGAACACCACAGATTCCAGTATCCTGAGTAATTTGCTTGTATCTTAATGAGTATTGGATATTTGGGGCTGGATTCTTCCGCCCCACCCGCTGCAAGATCGCCACGGACGGGACACGGACCACATAAGGGTCCATTGACCTCGGGTGGAAATTTCCAGTCGCCGGGCGGGCGCGGCCGGAGAATCCCGCCATTGGTCATGTGCTGCAGGTGATTCTCAAATCATTTAAAATCAATGATCATGAAATCATGTGCAGTGCATGCTTGAATTCTGAAAAAGCATTCACAATAGATCTGCTGAGAATCCCAAGTTTAACAATGGTGCAATCTTGTAATCAAGAAGAGTTTAGTTGTGCTGATTTATACAACTACTGTAAAACTAATTCGACCACATTGCTGAAAACCTTTCTGGGAAGCCAGTACATGAAGGCAAATGAATCGCTTCCACTAAGTGAACAAGAAGAGAAACATTTCCAGCTTGCGAGCTGTACGATGGTTCAAAATACTTGCCTGAGGACTTTGTTTAAAAAAGCGCACTGCTAAAATGCTAAATAAGTAAAAACGAACTGGCTTTGCTTTAAATTTTTAATTTTATTTCTCCTCAATAAGTAAACATTGTGGCACAGCTATAATGGTACATGGCACTTTAATCCACTCAAACTCCCTAGTCACCCTGGGGTTTAATAAAAGTTTCAGCGTTGACGGCATTCTTGAGGGATATTAAAGTCTGAGTTACAGCATGTTTTGCATATATTTCAGCATACCTAGTACTTAGAGGAATAGGGTGAGTATACAGCCTTGCAGTACTCCTGTGATAATGTTGAAGGAGTCCATGGCACCTGTGCTGGCCTTATGCTGTAGCGAGAGTCACTGTATAAGATTTTGAAGATGTTAATATACCACTCTGTGATGCTGTACTGTTGTCTTGCGATGTACCAAAGTGACTGCTGATGGGTGCTGCCAAAAGCCTTCTTGAAATCAATGAAGTTGATAACAAGTGGCTTCTGATATTCTAGACCCTGCTCGCGAATGCCCCTGAGTGTAAAGACCTGCTCGAAGCATATGTGCGACCCTGAAAACCTGCCTAGTCTTCACAGGGGATGCTGTCTAATTCTGTTGTCAATCTGTTGAGCAGGACCATGCTGAAGACCTTGCCAGGTGCTGACAGCAGTGTCAAGCACTTTCTGGGGTTCTGCCTTCTTTGGCACTGTGATGATTACTCCTCGCCTCCAGTAATCCGGGATGTCCTGCACAGTCCAGATCCTGTTGATCAGGTCCATGTGCTCTGTTGTGATGGTGTTTTTTGTTTCAACAGCTCTGCTGGTATCTGACCAATATGAGATGCATGTTGTTCTTCAGGCTCTTGATGGCTCTTTGGACCTTTGATCTGACAATTTCTCCCTGGTTGAGGATCAGATGTTCCAGCTGGGATGCTGTGCTGTCATCAAACTCAAACGTGGAACTGGGGTTGGGCTGTTAGCTGATCTCTCAAAAGTGTTCCATCCACTTTGCCTCCTGCTCCTCATCCATCAACAGCATCCTGGCATCCTTGCCCTTGGTTGTTCTTACATCTTGCATCAGTCAACTCCTGCAATCCTGCATAGTTTTGATGACATTCTGATATTCAGCTTCTTGTGTCTCCCTGCCTTTAAACTCTATTCATCCTCATTTGTCTCCACTGTAGCTCTTCTACATGGCTTAACCAGTCTTCTATACTCCTCATCATCTTCTCATCTTGTGCTCAGTTATTTTAATTCCTGGTCCCTCTTTCTCTTCACCAGATTTCTTTCATCACTAAACCCCACGTTTTGTCAGTGATCCACCATTCCTTATTGGTTCCTCTCCTCTGCCAGATGGTCACTTCGGCATTCTCCTTACCCTCTCTTTTGAAGATATTCCACAGTTCTTTCATGTTGCTCAACCACAGAAGTATTTTGAATTGTTTGGAGAGGGCCAGCTGGAAATTGACTGATGCGTCCTTCAGTTTCTCTGTTGGAAATGGCTGTTGTGACTTTGTGGATATTGTGCTCTTCAGGTGGATCTTGCCAACATAACGAGGTGTCCAGTCCTACATCAGCATCTTGACAAGTCCAGCTATCTTGCACGGTTATCCTCCAACTGTTGCTGATGCATATATAGTCAATCTCAGTTATCTTGTGACCTCCATGTGTTTTTCTGGATGTCCTTGTGTTTGATGAGGATTTCCCAATGTGAAGCCCTTTGCTGTTGCAGAAGGCGACAATGCCCTAGCTGTTTCCCTTGAGCATAATTGCTGACTCATGGGGTCCAATCACACTGTTGTGTCCTGGCAAGTTGCTATCAAACTTATCAATTAGGTCACCAATCAATAGCTTGATATCACAGCTGGGTACTTCGTCCAGTGTGTACTGGTAGAAATGATCTTTCTCCTCCTCTTCACCATTGATTTTGTTATGAGGAAGGCAATGGTGGGTGCAAACTTTGATAACCACTGGTTGGAAGTTTCACAGATGATATTTCCCTGTTGGTTGAAGAATAATGCACCCCACAACATGACCAATAATATTGAGAACAGTGGCTCCATGATTGGTCTACGAATCGGCTGCAAGGAAACAAACACAATGGTGATTGAACAGCAGCAAGGTCCTTTCATCGTTAGCAGGCAACAGAACATTGAGGACATTGGCCAGAGGAAGCAACATCTCCAGGGAGGGTGATCTGGAGATTCATGTCCACTCAAGAATCAGCAAAGAAGCATTACTCTTCTCGTGGCCGTACACAGTCTGGGCAGCCAACACCATTGACATGACCATGAATCTGTGAACCATGTCCACAGCAGTACCAACTGCAATCTATGCCAGAGAGACATGTAAAAGAAAAGCAAAGTTGGACATCTTTTACAAGCAGTGTCTATGTAAGCGTTTCCTGCAAAAAAGAGACAGCTGATGTTGAAAGGACACAAATGTATCTCCTGCAAGAGTGGAAATAGAGTGGACATCACCAGACAGATGAAGAAGTGGAAGCCCGCCAAAGAAGACGTGGTGAAGTACTTTTAAGGAGGGACACCACCTGAGTTAGGGTAAAAGAGATTGCAATGGATAAGGTCAGTGGCAGAGTTTTGCTGCCCATTGTTCTAAATGAATGAAAGAAAAACTTGCACTTATACAAATCAGGTCATCTTTTATAATGTTGTCACTACTGAAATGTAGGAAACATGGCAGTCAATTTACACAGAGTGAGCTCCCAGAAGCAGCAAAGTGATAATAATCAAACAATTGCTTTTAGTGAAATAAGACAATGGGGAGAACGCCCCTTCTCTTCATCAAAATATATTATGGAATATTTCTTGTCCCCCCCCCCCCCCAGGAGGGTGGATGGGGCCTTGGTTTAACATCTCTTCTGAAAGATGGCACTCTGGCAGTGCAGAATATCTTCAGTACTGCACTGGAGTGTCATTCTAGATTGTGTGCTCAAGTCTCTGGAGTGGGGCTTAAAACCTCTTCTCAGAGGTGAGAGTGCTACGAACTGGACCTTGTGCAAGTGGCTCTTCAGAGGGATTTTTTTTTCATTGTATTTGGAACTAAATATCTTGCTGTGCTTTTTACAGTGCAACCCCATTGAATATTTTAAATAAATAAAAATTATAAACTTCAAAAGTTCTGATATTAGAGCACAGCATTAAAAGATGCATTATTCTGATGAAAGTGGTATTATGAATATCAGCTTCTCTTTGTACAAAGCTGGCCAATTTCCCAAGGGATTGATAATGAGCACTGCTGATGATACTTAGCTACCAAGACAACACCCTTCAACTAACCCTAATCTTCAAGGCCACTGTTTCCCTGAGGAAATACGTCCTGTGAGCAAGTTGTCTGTAGCCTGGGATAAACAAAGGAATCCAAAATGAAGAAAGTTCAAATTAGAAAACGTAAGTGGTCTACACAGGTTCTAAATTTCTTCACAACTGTTTTGGCAGACCGGGCTGGGATTGGGAAGTACTCTAACTCTAAACCAGGTAAGGAGGTGGAGGTGGTGGGGTGGGGGGGTATCATTTCAGTCAAGAAAATAATGAATTTATGTGAACAATGGCGAATGTTGAGGGTGTGACTGAAATTAGCACTAATGCTGTGGAGGACGAATTCCTGGAATGCGTATGAGATGGTTTTCCAGAACAGTATGTTGAGGAACTAACAAGAGAATGGATATTTTAGATCTTTTAATATACAATGAGAAAGAGATAATTAATAATTCTGTTGGAAACAAGCTATCAGGGAACAGTGACCATAATATGAGAGAACCCTTCATTAAGTTTGAAAATTATATAGTACAATCCAAAACTAGATTCTTAAATCAAAACTAAAGGAATTACCAAGATGTGAGGGACAAGTTGGCTGCGGTAGGTTGGTAAACTGCATTGAATAGTATAATGGTCGATAGGCAATGCCTAGCATTTAACATAAGAACATAAGAACTAGAAGCAGGAGTAGGCGACCTAGGCCCTTGAGCCTGCTCCACCATTCAATGAGATCATGGCTGATCTTTTGTGGACTCGGCTCCACTTTCCAGCCTGAACACCATAATCCTTAATCCCTTTATTCTTCAAAAAACTATCTATCTCTATCTAAAAAACATTTAATGAAGGAGCCTCAACTGTTTCATTGGGCAAGGAATTCCATAGATTCACAACTCTTTGGGTGAAGAAGTTCCTCCTAAACTCAGTCCTAAATCTACTTCCCCTTATTTTGAGGCTATGCCCCCTAGTTCTGCTTTCATCTGCCAGTCGAAACAACCTGCCCGCATCTATCCTATCTATTCCCTTCATAATTTTCTATGTTTCTATAAGATCCCCCCCCCCTCATCCTTCTAAATTCCAATAAGTACAGTCTCAGTCTACTCAAACTCTCCTCAAAATCCAACCCCTTCAGCTCTGGGATTAACCTAGTGAATCTCCTCTGCACACCCTCCAGTGCCAATACGTCCTTTCTCAGGTAAGGAGACCAAAACTGAACACAATACTCCAGGTATGGCCTCACTAACACCTGATACAATTGCAGCATAACCTCCCTAGTCTTAAAATCCATCCCTTTTGCAATGAAGGACAACATTCCATTTGCCTTCTTAATCACCTGTTGCACTTGTAAACCAACTTTTTGCGACTCATGCACTAGCACACCCAGGTTTCTCTGCATAGCAGCATGTTTTAATATTTTATCATTTAAATAATAATCCCTTTCGCTGTTATTCCTACCAAAATGGATAACCTCACATTTGGTGCTCCCATTTTCAGTGGGGGTCACCATTTCCATTGTGGGGGGGGGGGGGGGGGGGGAGGGAAGACTGGCTCTGGGCGCTGAGATTGAACGGTACCCCAAAATCACACACTGCAATCTGGCCGGTGTGTTACCCTATGAATACTTTAGCATACTGATTGTGAAGGAATCCCACCTCCGTGACATTCCTAGCATCAGCAGTAACCTCTCCGGTATTCCCTCTGACGGAAACAGTTTTGAAACAGGAAATTCACGCAACATGTTGATTTGACTGCAGGCTGACTTTCTCTACTCCCAATCAGCGACCTGCCGAAAACGAGCACAATTGGCACTGTGTCTTCCCAATTCAACCTAAATTAAGCCCAGCAATGGAAATGATGTGAGTGCCCCTCACTCTCACTCGGATGGCTAGGAATTCATGCCCCAACCGCCTGAAAAATGCTGCGTGTGAAGACTGCCTTCCTGATTTCCAATATTAAGCCTTCACATTAATGCAATAAACAAGGTGGTGGCAGAAATGTATTTCACAATGTATTTTATCGATAGTTCATCTTTTTTCTTCTGGAATCTGTGTCATGCATTTGTTATTTTCGTAAATAACTGCACGGTGGCACAGTGGATAGCACTGCTGCCTCACAGCGCCAAGTACCGGGGTTTGATTCGGGCCTTGGGTGACTGTGTGGACTTTGCACGTTATTCACGTGTCTGCATGGGGTTCTTCCGGGTGCTCCAGTTTCTTCCCACAGTGCAGGTTTGGGTTAGGTGGGGTTGCAGGGGTAGGGTGGGGGGTGTGGGCCTAGGATGGGTACTTTTCAGAGAGTTGGTGCCAATGGGCCGAATGGCCTCCTTCTGCATTGTAGGGATTCCATGAATCCGTAAAATAAAATTCTCTAAGCGTTTAGCAATGGGTTTCTTTCCCCGTATTTTTCTCATGGGATGTGGGTGTTGTTGGCAAGGCCAGTATTTATTGCTCATCCAAAATGGCACTTGAACCGAATGGCTGCTCGGCAGCAAAGTGTCAACCCTATTGCCAGACCAGGTAAGGATGGCAGCTTCCCTTCAAAAAAGGCCATTAGTGAACCAGATGGGTGATCATGACAATCGATGATAGTTTCATGGTCACTATTAACTGAGTCAATTCCAGATTTTACCAACTGAATTTAAAATCCACCAGCTACCGTGTTGGGGTTTGGGCCCCTGTCCCTAGAGCATTAACCTGGGCCTCTGGATTACTAGTGACATTACTACTACACCACCATCTCCCCAATATCCTTCAATCTTGTGTTTGATTTTTGCTTCCCTTATATACTGAATTCTTCTCTTTTTAGATAAATCTCTTCAGATAAATCACCTGAGGTGATGTTCATTGACTCAGGGCTGATGTGGGACACAGCAATTGGGTGTGATGCACCATTGTCATGTAGTGGACATTCTACATTCATGTAGATGGACATTTTGTTATTTATCTCAAGAAAGCGCTGCACTTTGTGAAGGGTGATGTCTGAAGTATGATGAATGCCCGCTTGATGTAAGACTCTTGGAAATATAATTGATGTTCTGCTGTATTCCAATAATGTTGTCATGAATTCAACAGACAAGCAATTTGAAAATCAACCCAGGGCCTCATCAGTTGAATAACATGTGAAAGCAAAAACATTAATAGCAATTTTATGGCAGCTAGTGCAAGGTTCTATTACATAAAGGGTTATTTATGCTCAGGATAAAGGTATATCAGTCTTGTCCCAGTTAGTAGCAATCTTGCTTCTGAGTCTTAAGGTCGTAGGTTCACATTCTACTTCAGGATTTGAGCAAAGGAAACAAGCCAATAAATTTATTGTCGTAATGAGGGAGTTGGACGTCCTGTCTTCCAGATGAGACACTTAAACCGAGGCACCTCCTGGTGTATGGAGAAGATCCCATGACACTATTTTAAAGAAGATCAGAGGAGTTATCCCTGGTGTCCTGGCCAATATTTATCCCCCAACCATCACACAAAGCAGATTCAAAAGCAAGTTACTCCTGGTACTGGAAATCTAGGCCAGAATTCCCCAGGCCATTGAGTTGTCTTTTCCCGCCGGCAGCTCACTCCCACTCCTGGCGGTGTGGGGTGGGTTCAATGGGAAATACCATTGACAAGTGGCGGGAGTAGAGAATCCCGCTGCCAGGGAACGGCGTGCTGCTAAGAAACACGCAGCCTGATGATCCAAGGGCTTCAATGGCCTCTGAGCACCCTGGCGTGGTCATCACGCTGGGTCTCTGCATTTGGAGACCAGTAGTGATTCTCACCGACGGGTGGGAGAATTAAGGAACCAAGTGAATTTGGCTTAAAGCCAATTCTACACATTTGATTGATTGATTGATTGATATTTATTGTCACATGTACCAAAGTACAGTGAAAAGTAGCTTTCTGCGGCCAAGGAATGCACACAGTCCATACATAGTAGACAAAAAGAATAATCGACAGAGTAAATTGAGAATGGTACATCAACTAATAGCCCAGTGAGAGTATGAATCAGATTACCTTGCCGGCCAGGGGCTGGGAGGTAGAATCTGAGATGAGTTTTCGCCAGCGCAAAGTATGTTATGGCCCTCTCGCGAGAGTCTCTGCGATTTACACCTACTCGAGGGGGGCGGGAGAATCGCCCCATTATTTCAGGTTGATGACCGTTCATCAGAATCTGATGATCTGATTATCACAATTGTGTTTGTTGGTGCTTGCTGTCTGCAAATTGACTGTTGCATTTCCAACCTTGCAACACGGCATGCACCTTAAAGATACGTTATTGGCTGTAAAGTGTTTCGAGTGATAGTGAGAGAGGCTATATGAATACAAATTCTTTCATTCTAGTGGGCAGCACGGTAGCATAGTGGTTAGTACAGTTGCTTCACAGCTCCAGGGTCCCAGTTTCCATTCCCGGCTTGCGTCACTGTCTGTGCGGAATCTGCACATTCTCCCTGTGCCTGCATGAGTTTCCTCCGGGTGCTCCGGTTTCCTCCCACAGTCCAAAGATGTGCAGGTTAGATGGATTGGCCATACTAAATTGCCCTCAGTGTCCACAAAATGGGGTTTCCTGGGTTAGGGTAGAGACATGGGCTTGAGTCAGGTGCTCTTTGTAAGGGCCGGTGCAGACTCGATGGGCCAAATGGCCTCCTTCTGCACTGTGAATTTTATGATTTACAATACTTTTTGTTCATATGATCTACCTGTATAATCATATTGATACCCCATTGCAAATCAGAGAAGGGAATGAACTATGCAAGACTCAAATGTATATATTCTGAGATCTCATTAAATGCAAAATGGCCATCACATAACAACAATCAATGTTCTTCACAATAATTAAATGACAGTGATTGTTGTAAGATGGCTGCCAGATTGTATGTGGTCAGATCCCAAAAACAGTGATGCAATGATTGGGTACTTAACCTGTTTTCTTTCATCCTTCTCAGCAGAGAATTCCATTCGATTACAAAGAATATCCAAATAATCCCTTCAATGCAGAAGGAGGCCGCTTGGCCCATCCAGTCTGCAACAGCTCTCCGAAAGAGCACTCTATCTAGACCCACTCACCTGCCCTATCATCGTATTGATCAGATCTAATCCACCTAACCTGCACATCTTTGGACTGTGGGAGGAAAACGGTGCACACGGAAGAAACCCACGCAGACACGGGAAGAAAGTGCAATTTCTGTACACACAGTCACCCAAGGCCGGATCGAACTTGGGTCTCTCGTGCTGTGAGGCAGTAGTGTTAACCATTGTGCCACCGTGTCGCCCATATATGGCAAATAAACAGGCCATTCAGCCCAATCAGTTTATGCTCTACTCCAGCCTCCTTCCATTTTTTCTAATCCATACCGATCATCAGAACCAACTATTCCCCTCTCCCTCATATGCTTGTCTAGCTTCTCCTGTGGTGGTGAGTTCCACATCATCATCACTCTTTCAGTGAAGAGGTTTCTTCTGAATATGTTTTTCGACATGAGAGGAATCGTTCTCTCTGCATCCACTGCACCTTTCATAATGTTAAGAGCCTCCGTTAGGCCAACCCTAAGACATCTTTGTTTGAGACCAAAGAGATGCTTTCTGTCAATCCTTTCTTGATATGTCTGCACATCTATTTCTGGATTCATAATCATTCACTGCAATCTCTCAAGTGCTTCTATGGGCGGGATTCTCCCGTACCCGGCGGGACGGGAGGTCCCGGCGGGACGGAGTGGCGTGAACCACTCCGCCGTTGGCCTGCTCCAAAGGTGCGGAATCCTCCGCACTTTCAGGGGCTGGGCCGGCGCCGGAGTGGTTTGTGCCACGCCGGCCGGCGTGGAAGGCCTTTGGCGCCACACCAACTGGGGCCGAAGGGACTCTGCCAGCCGGCGCGGGTCCGCGCATGCGCAGGGGGGATTCACCTACGCGTCGGCCATCGCGGAGGCTAACACAGCCGGCGCGTAGGAAAAGAGTGCCCCCACAGCACAGGCCCGTCAGTGGATCGGTGGGCCCCGATCACGGGCCAGGCCACCGTGGGGGCACCCTCTGGGGCCAGATCGCCCTGCGACCCCCCCGAACCCTGGCGCTCGCCTGTGTCGCCAGGTCCCGCTGGTAAGGGACCTAGTCTAATTTACGCCGGCAGGACTGGCAAAGAACGAGCGGGACTTCGGGCCATTGCGGGTTGAAGACTCGGCAGGGGGGCCGCTGCGAGCAGCCTCCGACTGGCGCAGCGCGATTTCCACCCCCGCTGAATCTCCGGTGCCGGAGAATTTGGCGGCCGGCGGGGGTGGGATTCACGCCGCTCCCCCGGCGATTCTCCGACTCGGCGGGGGGTCGGAGAATCCCGCCCTATATCTTTTTGATAATATGGCAACCTATACTGCATGTACCTGCAGTGTGTTCCAATGAAAGTTTGTTCCAAGTTTCCCATAACTTCCCTACTTTTCAATTCTATTTCACTAGAAATAAAACCTAGTTCTTGGTTTGCTTTTTTATGGTCTTGTTAACCTGTGGGGCAAACTTTAGCGATTAATGTATTTGTGTTTCGAGATCCCTTTCTTCCTACACTCCACCTCAACCTGCATCTTCCAAGTAACATGTGACCCCCTTATGCTTCCTACCAAAATGTATCAGAACCTAGGACCGTAGAATCCCTACAGTTCAGAAGCAGGCCATTCAGCCCATCGGGTCTGCACCGACCCTCGCATTTATCTGTGTTGAACTTCACACCCTGTTTTTTTTTAACCAGTTCTGCAAGTTTATTCATGTCTGCCTGTAACATGTTGTAATTGTCATCAATAGTGACTGTGAGCCAATATGTTGCCATGGCAAACTGTTTCCAGAGTTTGAATCGTGAATGCAAATTGCGAATAACAATGGCCCCAGCACTGATTCTTGTGGAACGCCACTCCCCACCTTCTCCATTCTGAATGCATATTCTCACACCTTGCTTTCTGTGCTGAATGCAGCTAGCAATCCACTTTGCCACTTTTCTCCTAACTGCAGATTCTCTGACCTAGTCTATGGTCTATTATGGGGCACCTTATTGAAGGCCTTTTGAAATTTCACAAGAATTACATCTACTGCATTAGCATTGTTGACTCTCCCTGTTCCTCCTCAAAAACTTCAATAGCAATTGGAAACCCATGCTGACAATTCACTATATATATTTCTCTTTTCCAGATGTTGTTCTGTGCTGTACTGTTCTATGTTCTATGTTCTTCCATTCTCTCCTTTTGTAAAACATGTTTTCCAATTAAGGGTCAATTTAGCATGGGTCTCACCCCCACAACCCAAAGATGTGCATGGTAGGTGGATTGGCAATGCTAAATTGGCCTCTTGCGCCAATTTGCATGTGTCTTGTAAACTTGGCTGTTGCTCCACTAAAGGAAAGTTCGGAAACTTCACACCAGACAATCAGAAGATCCCTTTGAACTACCCTCAAGTCTCAGATAAAAGCAAATTATTGGGGATATTGGAATCTGAAAAAAAACATAAAATGGTGGAAAATCTCAGCAAGTCTGACAGCATATATGGAGAGGGAACGGAGCTAACATTTCAAGTCCATTTGGCTCTTCGTCAGAGGTAGAGAGAACTGGAAATAAGGTCAGATTTATACTGTTATGGGGGTGGGGGAAGGCAGGGTCTGATCACCAACATTTACATTCTTTTTGTTCATGACAATCTCTCTCCAGCCCCCACGAATCAAAGGTCCTCTATCCAGCTCTCCTGTAGCAAGTTTTCCTGTGGTAGATCGTACACACACACATATGAAAAATGAAATGAAAATCGCTTATTGTCATGAGTAGGCTTCGAATGAAGTTACTGTGAAAAGCCCCTAGTCGCCACATTCCGGCACCTGTTCGGGAAGGCTGTTACGGGAATCGAACTGTGCTGCTGGCTTGCCTTGGTCTGCTTTCAAAGCCAGCGATTTAGCCCAGTGAGCTAAACAGCCCCTATATACATATACATGGCACATGGTGCATGTACACACATAGTGTTCTAGGATTTGAAAATGAAAAAAAAAATGAAAATCGCTTATTGTCACGAGTAGGCTTCAATTAAGTTACTGTGAAAAGCCCCTAGTCGCCACATTCCGGCGCCTGTCCGGGGAGGCTGGTACGGGAATCGAACCATGCTGCTGGCCTGCTTGGTCTGCTTTAAAAGCCAGCGATTTAGCTCAGTGAGCTAAACCAGTCCCAAATTTGACCCAGCAACAGTGAAGGCACCGTGATATATTTCCAAATCAGGATTTTGCATGGCTTAAAGTGGAACTTCCAGGTGCTATGTGTCTGCTGCCCTTGCCCTTCTAGATGGTGGTGGTCGTGAGGTTGGAAGGTGCTGGGGAAGGAGTATTGTTGAGTTCCTGCAGTGCACCTTGTCGATGATACACACTGCTGCTACTGTACATTGGTGGTGGAGAGAGTGAACGTGTGTCGAAGGAACGCCAATCAAGCGGGTTGCTTTTTCCTGGATGTTGTCAAATGCCTTCCGTTTTGTTGAAGCTGCATCCATTCAGGAAAGCACTCTATTACATTCCTAACTTGTGCCTTTTTAGATTGTGAACAGACTGTGGGAATCAGAAGGTGAATTCCATGACACAGGATTCCTAGCCTCTGACCTGCTCTTGTAGCCACAGTATTTTAGAGCCCAGTACAATTTCTGGTCATGGGAGATCCCCAGGATGTTGATAGTTGGGTAGTTAATGATGGAAATACCATTGAATATGAATGGGCGATGGTTAGATTCTCTCTTGTCGGAGGTAATCATTGTCTCGCACTTGTGTGGTGTAAATGTTACTTGCCACATGTCTGCCCAAGTCTGGATATCTCTGAGGGGATTGGTAAGGATTGGGCAATCCGTAGTGGTGCTGAGCCAGCAAAAACTCGGGAGAAGGAAAAAGGTAAGTTGAGTGTGAGTGGGGTGACGGGAGGGGGAGTGTGCCACTGAGTGACCAGCAATTGCTACTTCTGCGAGATCAAGACTAACATCCGGTTCACTCTCATGGCTCAAGTTTCCCAAGGTGAGCGGTGGCATGAGCTCCAATCAGTAAACCTCCAGGACAGCACAAGTAAAAAGCAGCTGATTCCAGAGGATATTGGATTACCTTTCCAATGATCACCCCTCTTCCTTTTAAAAAGCTGCCTTATGATTTCCCATAGGTTAGAAAAGGATCGAAAGTTGGTAAGAAACACTTACCTTGGTTGTTTCGGAGGAAAGCAAGGTTTCTGAGACAAATGGGGTGAAATAAGATCAAAGAAGGGGTTTGTACCTCAACAAAAACTGATAAGGCGCTGAATTTATATAGCACCTCCCATGACCATCCACAGTGCTTCAGGCCAACTAAGTTCTTTTGAAGTGTAATTACTGCTGTAATGTTGGCGACGTGGTTGGCAATTTGAGCATAGCCAGTGTTTCCAAAAAGCAGGAATATAAATGACCAGGCAATCTGGTTACAGTTCCTTGATGGATAAATGTTGGTCAGAGACATTACTGCTTTTGAGACTTTATACATTTTTCACCCTCAGTACTGTCAGTCTGTATTATGCGTTCAAAGTTGGACCTGACCCTGGCACTCCTGCATGGGAGATTGAACAAAAAGGTAAGAGCCCATGGGATCCTGGACAATTTGGCAAATTGAGTCCAAAATTGGCTCAGTGTGAAGAGGCAGAGGGTGCTGGTCGAAGGTGTTTTGGGACTGCAAGCCAGTGTCCTGAGGTGTACTGTGGGGATCGGTGCTGGGGCCCTTGCTGTTTGATGTGTACATTAATGGGAATGTGGAATGATACGATCAGTAAGTTCGCAGATGACACAAAACTTGGTGGTGTAGTAAATGGCGAGGAGGAAAGCTTGAGATTGCAGGACGATATGGACAGGCTGGTCAGATGGGCAGAACAGTGACAAATGGAATTCCACCCTGAGAAGTGTGATGTAATACATTTTGGGAAGGCTAAAAAGGGAACACACAATGAACGGTAGGACGCTAGGAAGTACAGAGGACCAGAGGGAACATTGGATGTATGTCAATAGGCCCTGAAGACATTAGGACAATTAGATAAGGGGGTTAGATAAGAAGGCATATGGGATACTTGCCTTTATTAGCTGAGGCATAGAATATAAGAGCAGGGAGGTTATGGGGAAGCTATATAAAACACTTGTTAGGCCACAGCTAGAGAACTGTGTGTAGTTCTGGTTGCAGTTCTGAAGGATGTAATGCACTAGAAAGGATGTAGAGGAGATTCACCATGATGTTGCCTGAGTTGGAGCGCATCAGATATGAAGAGAGGTTGGTTAAGCTGGGGTTGTTCTCCTTAGAGTAAAGATGGCTGAGGGCGGGGGGGGGGGGGGGGGGGGGGGGGGCTGATTGAGGCCTAGAAAATTATGATGGATGTAGATAGGGTAGATAGGAGGAAACCTTTTCCCTTAGTTGAGGGGTCAATAACCAGGGGACATAGCTGTAAGGTAATGGGCAGGAGATTTGGAAAGGATATGAGGAAAAATATTTTCGTTTGGAGAGTCGGTGCAGTCACGATGGGACAAATGGCCTCTTCTGAGCCGTAACAATTCTGCAATTCTGTGAACAAGTGGAACGATTACTGGGAGAGAGACTCATTTTAAAGACATTTCCACAAACAATATGCGGGGGAACAGCAGTATTTTATATAATAGGCCCACAGGTTTCATTTTAATTTAATCTGTCAACAGTGGAACTAATTAATTTTTAAAATAATTTAATTAACTAGGAACTGTTTCTTATAAACAAGGCAACTCATAAAACAATTTGAATTATTTATTGAACTTTCTGCTTCTTGTGAATGTATTCTCAACAGCATTATATGACTTTCCTGTGATCTTGCACCACTATCACCTTTAAGTGACACTCCTTGTAGTGCTCAAACAGCGGAAGACCTTAGCACCATACATCCATTTAATAATACTTATTTGGCCAGAATTGTTTCCTACATATTGGTGCTGCTATGAATAGCAGTGCCACAGTTAATCAGAATGTATATGTTGTGCAAAAATATTTGCCAAAAAGTCAATGGCACTGATTTTAACACTGGCTGACCTTTTTCTTAGAAAATACTTTATTAAGGCATTTATAATTTTAACAATTTTAACCATCAGGCATCAAAAGGAACAAACAAGATAAAAAACACACCCACCCAGTAATAGACCCCAGCCAACATGGCTCACACAAAAAGGACCTCCTTCCCCAGCCCTCCTTGCCACTGGTCCTCCTAACCTTACTCAACCTTCCCATGCTTCCCTTTCTCCCCCCCCCCCCCCCCCCCCCCCCCCCCTCCCCCCACTCTTCCCCTGCTGACAGCTTAATTTTTCTCGACGTCAATGAACGGCTGCCCCCTCCGGCCAAATCCCTCTCAAGGCGGACTTGATTTTCATGCGTCTGAGAGACCCCGCCATGTCGTTAACCCACACCCCCGACTTCGGGGGCTCCGAGTCCCTCCATCCTTGTAGGATCCGTTTCCGGGCCTTCGGGGAGGCAAAGGCCATAACATCAACCTCTCTTACCCCCACGGCTCTTGGACCTTCCGACACATCAAAGATCGTCACCTCTGAACTCGGTACCACCCTCACCGTTAATGCTTCTGGCATGATATTAGCAAACCCCTGTCAGATACCTCTCAGCCTCAGACATGCCCAGAACATATGGACATGGTTCGCAGGTCCCCCCGCTCAGCGCCCACACCTATCCTCCACCCCTTAAAGAACCTACTTATCCGGGCCACCACCTTGTGCACCTTGTGGACCACCTTGAAATATATTAGGCTAAGCCTGGCACATGACAAGGATGCATTGACTCGCCTCAAGGTCCTCCTCCCATAATCCAGCCTCCAACTCCCCACCCAGCTCTTCTTCCCACTTTTGCTTCACCTCCCCTATTGGGGCTACCCCACTCCATCAGTTCCTTGTAGATCTCTGAAACATTCCCCTCCCCTACTCTCAACACCACCTTATCCTGTGGCTCCTAGGGGCAGCAGGTGCGGGAAGGTCGAAACCTGCCTCCGCACAAAGCCCCTCACCTGCCGAAACCAGAACCCATTCCCACCTGGCAGCTCAAACTTCTCCTCCAACTCCTCCAAGCTCGGGAATCCCTCATCGATACAGAGATCTCCAAATCTCTCGATCCCCGCCCACTGCCACCTCCGGAAGCCCCCATCCACCCCCCGCCAGAGCAAACCGGTGGAGGGGGCATATCGGTGCCCACACCGATGCCCCCTCCTTCCCCATGTGCTGCCACCACTGTCCTTACATCCTCAGAGCTGCCACTACTACCTGGCTTGTGGACTACCTCGCCACCGAGAATGGCAGAGGTGCCATTAACAGTGCCCCTAAACCCGTACCCCGCACTCAAACCTCCCCCTCCCCCACTACCCACTTCCTGACCATCACTATGTTTGCCACCCAGTAATAATTTATACAGTTCGGAAGGGCCAGCACCCCCCCCCGCCCCTCCCAATGTCCCCCCTCCCCCCGTTCCAGTAACACTTTCTTCACCCGCTGGGTTTTACCTGCCCACACAAACCCCAAGATCACCGCATTCACTTTTTAAAAAAGTGATAAAAATTGTGAGGCACTGAAAGAGGAGCAGGAATCTCGGGAGCACAATCATCTTCACTGTCTGCACCCTCCTCGCCAATGAGAAACTCTGGGTGACTTTCAGGTGAATAGGTGGAAATTGGTAAAGTTGAAACCCATACGTGATTGCAGAAGTGAGGTCCAGGCTTTTGTTTGACGCCCAGGCCTCATTAGCATGTTGTAGCTTTGTGCCTGATGTGGAGGCCAGGTGCAGAATTGTATGGTCCAATGGCGTCTCAACAACACATGTGAGGTGGCCGATTGCTGGCTGGGGTTGTCTGATGTGAATCTTACATTCGGGAAGAATACAGTAGTCCAAGGAAAGAGAGACTTAAGATTTCCTTGTAAGGCCCGAATGATCACTCTTGCCATCCTGGCCAACTGAAGGAAAGACAAAAAGGCACCATTCTATGAAGGGACGATTCCCTTCCGATGTCATATTGACTGACATATGTATATATGTGAAGAATCCCACTGATGTTGGGCCTGCCTGGGAGAGTAGATTAAAATTGTGGATTGCGGGTAAATTACCTAGGTGATTTTAATTGCACAGCTGGCTGCCTTTCCACTGGGAATACAAGGTTAAATTTGCCCCCATAGCATTCTCACTTGCCATGAGAAACCATCACCTTTTAATTAATTTCCGTATGGATAATGCACAGGAAGGTTTACATTGCATGAATGTGCCGTAAATTCGGGCTGAAAATTTTAAGTAAAAATAAAAGCAAAATACTGCAGACGCTGGAAATTGGAAATAAAAATAGAAAATGCCGAACATACGCAACAGGTCAGGTGGTATCAGTGAAAATTTTAAAAGCAACTTCAAGTGGGCTTCTCTCATGATGTGAGGTCAAGGTTCATTTAATGTTTTAAGTTGAACATTATGGATACACTAAGGTTGCTGTTTGAAGACTGTAATTTTATAATTTCTCAATTCACAAACTCAAGTAGATGATGAGGGTGTTTTTCTGCAATCCATGCCAGCTAAGAATACGAACACTAAGGTTAGGAGCGAATCAAAGGGCTGGATTCCCCTATGCCCGACGGCAAAATCGTGTTCGGCGTTGGGGTGGAGAAATTCTGATGACGACGGAATTGGGGGCGGTGCCGCTTTCACGATGCTCCGCCCCATGAAAAGTGGCATACTCTCGGAGTACGCCACACATCATATCCACAGCATCAGGCCATTGCCTGAGGCCTGCCCCTCGATGCTCAATCCCCGACCGGCTGAGTTCCTGACGGCGTGGGACACGTGGGCCGGGATTCTCCGACCCGGCGCCGGATTGGAGAATCCCCGGGGGGGGTATGAATCCCGCCCCGACGCCGGCTTCCGCATTCTCCAGTGCTGTTCTTTGGGCGCCGGCTGGATTCCCGCCACGCCGGTCGGTCGGGGGCTGTTAACAGAGGCCCCCCCCCGTGATTCTCCGGGCCCCGATGGGCCGAGTGTCTGACGGGTTTGGCCGAGTCCCGCCGGCGTGGATTACTCACCTCACACATGGCGGGACCTGGAAGGTAAGTGTGCGGGGGCCATCCTGAAGGGTGGGCAGGGGGATCTGACCTCGGGGGGGGCGCCCACGTTGGCCTGGCCCGTGATCGGGGCCTACCGATCGGCAGGTGGGCTGGTTCTGTGGGGGCCTACTTTACTCCGTGTTGGGCCCCTGTAGGGCTCCGCCATATTGCCCCGGGTGCGGAGAGGAGAATCACCGCGCATGCATGGAAATACGCCATCCGTACCCCGCCAGCTGGAGCTGCGGGGACGACTCCGCTGGTAACCTAGCCCCCTAGAAAGGTGAGAATTCCTCACTTTCGGCGCCGGAGTCATTGGCGCCGGTTTTCCTGCCAGCGTGGGGACATAGCCCCATTTTTAGAGAATCCCGCCCGTGTGGTCTCACCCGTCGTGAACTCAGTGTGGCGGCTGCGCACCCAGTTCAGCACCGCCACAGTCGGGGAAGGGCCGATCCGCGTTGCAGAGGGGGCACTATTCGGGACTGGGGGCACTTTGGGGGGCGGTCCGGGGAGCTCGAGCCCGCCGAAGGGTGGGACTATTTTTGCGGACCATGTCTGCGGGTTACGTCTGCCATGAAGCTCGCCTGGCTGCTGCAGGCTGCCACCGTGCAATGCATGGCCAGAGACCCGACAATGCTCCAGGCCAGTTTTCCTGCCATAAAACATCACCATTTCCACGCTGGCATGGAGACCTAGCCTCTCAAATGGAGAATCCAGCCATGGTCTTGATTTTCACTTCCAATAAAGTGCATAGAATCAGAATACTTTCAGCTTATTGTGCCCACCTACGTAAAAATTACCCCAAGTGGCGGGACTTTGTCTTCATAAACCCACATTATTCCTTTAATATCCTATTGATGCTATGAATTAAACTGTGAACTTAATCCCGCAACAGTGACATGATAACACTTACAGTTGTGTCAACAAATATTGCAAGCACAGTTTTTTTTTGACTTACAGCCACAGACCGACGGTTAATTTCTCATCTTTTAAAGTACACAATTATTTTTTTTTCCAATTAAGGGGTCAGTTAGCGTGGCCAATCCACCTAGCCTGCACGTCTTTGGAACGTGGGGGTGAAACTCACTCAGACACAGGGAGAATGTGCAAACTCCATACGGACAGTGACCCAGGGCCGGGATTCGAACCCAGGTCTTCAGCGCCACAGTCCCAGTGCTAACCACTGCGCCACTGTGCTGTCCAGGTCTAGCCATTTAACTAACGTGACAGCTTGACAGTTCCGCAGACCTTTTCTACCATGTCTGTCTAAACACGGCACTGAGTTCAAATGGCCTTCGTTAGTTTGGTAGTGATGATGGCTGTGATAAAATTGTCTCTTTATCTCAGCGTCAGCCAGATTTGTAAAATAAAAATGGCCAGGAATGATCTTTAAAGTGAAAAATAAAATAAAATGTGAAAGTTTGCCACTTTGTTTGGTTATTTCCAGACACTTTGTTAGCCTGTATAACCACTAGAGATGTTTTCAGGCCTGATACTGGGACTCAAGCAGATGTTTCAGCTATGCTGCTCCTGGTACTTTCAGCATTCTCAGTAGCAATAATGACAGGCAGCCACAGTTCTGATATACACGAATGGATGACGATGGTGGGAAGAGGAAGCCTTCTGTACTTCTTTCGGGAAAATAAGCATCTATTAAACTTTGTCTTATCTGCACATCCCTTTCTGTTGTCGTTGCTTTTCGGAATTTCAAATGTTGATGTAGAGATTTTCTGTTTTGAGAAAAGGTCAGACAAGCTTTTGGATAGTTTACAATCGCTATGGTTGGGACATTAAGCAGTTTACCAATCCCAGCAACCTGATAGCAGCTCTGGAGACAACGGCTTGTTTGTTACATAGCCTGGTGCAATAGTTTAATGCATCGGAATATGAACAATGTCTTGCATGAAGGGGCCAAAGGGTTGTTTGCAGGTATTAATATCTGCACCTTAGTTCAAAGCATGAATGGATCTTGGCTGCACCACTTCCTGGTACACTTTACCTTCAGTATCACTCACAAAAGAACCAGTTCTTCACCTTGTGACCATCAATGTCAGGTGTGTATATCTGCCCAGACCTCCATGTCCAGCTCCCACTCACTCGCCTTTCTTTCTACCTCTTGTTAATGGCCCTGAGCTCCGGCTCTTGCTTGGAACAGTAGAGGTTGAGGGTAGATTCAATTGATTTGTATGAAATTTTGAGAGGCCAAGATAGAGGGAATGGGAAGATCCTATTTCCCTCAAGTGAGAAGTCACTAATCAGGAGGCCTAATTTTAAATTAATTTACAGAAGGATTCACGTGAAGCCGAACAGAACATTTTTACCTAGGGGTAGTGGGGGTCTGGAGCCCACTGCCTGGAAGGGTAGTAGAGGCAGAATTCATCACCTGATTTATACAACGCTTGTCTTTGCACCTGGAGTGTTACAGCGCTGGGGTCAAGAGTTCCGTATCTGGATTAGGCAGGATAACTCTTTTCACACACAATTGGCTGGATTCACCGTCCCGTGGACACCCGGAATGCATCCCCCAATGTGACGGTCAATAAGGCGTCGGGGCAAAATTAGGATTGGCGTCGGGCGCCAACCCGAACACCATGCTCTAACCCTCTGCTGGCAGCGTGAACAGGTTCCATGTAAATAAATGCAAATGGGTCTTTATGACACTCTATGCTCTGCCCTCCCGTGATTCTCTGGTCCCTGCGGCCAGGAATCACATGGGCACGGTTTACATGCGGTCTCTTCCATCATGGTCGTGGCATAGTGGACCTCGCGGTGGGCCTCCACCATGTCAGGGCCATGATATTAGAGTCAATCCGAGCCCATCTGAGGCCCAACTCCCCCCCTCACCCGCGTGCCCATCGCCTTCTATTCCCCCCCACCCCCCCCCCCCCCCCCCCCCCCCCCCCCCCCCCCCCAGCAACACACCACACCACGCATCGGCACGGAACCACCATCCCTCTCTCCATCGCACCGCACAGAAGCCCAGATTGCTTGGGTGTACTCAGCAACCCGACCCCCCCCCCCCCCCCCCCCCAGAACCCCTGTAATAGGGAGACGCCCCCAGGGAACCCTGTGATAGAGAGAGCCTCCACAGGGACTGATGTACTGATGTAATAGGGAGAGCTTCCACAGTGACCCTCTTCCCAAAGGAACTCCCACTCATAGATCCCCTCTTCACATACAGATTCTCCTGGGCCCTCTCCCCCTAGAAAAGGGGGAACCAGACTCAGGCACAGATGCTCCTCTTCAAGAAATGAACATGTGGAGCTGCAAGCCATAATCCTTCCCACTGCCCCTGTCTGGACTGCTCTTTAGTTTCCAGACAGAGCTGCCTTTTCTGGGGGGGGGGGGGGGATGGGTAGGGGTTTGTGTGCGGGGGGTCTGTGTGTGTGGGAGTCTATGGAGGTGGTTCCTTTAAGCAGGGGTCCCTGTGGGAGGTCCCCCTATTACAGGGGGTCCCATGCGGGGTGCAGGTCTGGCCCGATTTACGGTGGGGGGGGAGGGGTCGGGATTCGGAGCTGATTTGCAATGCGGCGAGGGGTGGTCAGGGCCAATTTGCGTTGCCAGGGGAGTTTCCCTCTTAAGATGGATTCCCGATAGTGGGATTTCTTGGGAATACCTCGTATTCCGCAAGGGGATCGTAAAATTGGGCCAATTCAGCTCCCGAACGAAGAATCGACACTGATGGCCTGAACGGTCTCCTTTTGTATTGTACATTTTCCTTTTTTGAAAAAATGTGTGAATAACGATTGGCTTTAAAAATTAAATGAGCATTTTCCTTCTGTCTCAGGTGTAAAAGGAGTCCTGTTAAAGTCCTTTTTTTGCAATGTAAGTCCTAATTTGCAGCATTTCACACTCTGACACCAACCCAATGAAAAAGCTGTGGCTTGGTTTTCGCTGTTCCAAAAATTAATTAAATATGGACTTTTCTCAGGCAAGGTAAAATATTAATTTTACTTCTTCGAAAAAGATTTGTGTTTGGAGAGTTCAGTGGAAACATAGCTCAGTATTCTTTCTATGATTCCTCTATTATCAAGGGAATCATGCACAGTATGATTTCTTTCATAATATATTCTGTCAATTGAATCTAAGTAAATAGATCCATTGGCTGTTTGAATGCATAAATGTACTGAAGAATATTTTCTCATTCTGTACCCTATGTCTGTATCCTATTCATTGTAACCTTTTATTCTGATCAACGCGGCAGCTCCAAACTGATTGATCAGAGTACCAGTTCTGTGCTTACCTTTTCCCCAAATGCAATTCGGAGGTCAAAGCTTGGTTTAATCCTCTTTAGGGCAGAAAAATTAATATTTTGGTTGACGACAGAAGTGGAATTACATTTTAGACTCCTTATGAAATGACCAATGAAGCAAATCCAATTTCATAAGGGCTTTATCCTGAGAAATATGGCTATTAAAAAGTAACCTTTCTCAGGATGAAGATTTTCCATATTGATTTATGATTGTATCTTTCAGCCTGATTTAAGCTAACATATAACCATCCATTTTTTAAAATGATTACAATGTGAAAGTTTGAGGTGTAGTGAAACTGACGGATGATTAACGATGTAAAAGGTCATTCACGTTATCTGCTGAAGTGTTGCCTTTGATGTTTGCCAGGGTAACTCAGGCGGCAGGATTTTCTGCCCGTTCACGCTGATGGAATCTTTGCGCCGCTGATGGCACGCACATGCCACGGGTTTCGCGGCAGCGAGGGGTTCATTCAACGGGAAACCCTGTTGGCAGCGGCGGGACTTGGCGCGCTGCCCTCCGCCGCCGCAGAACACGCCGTGGTGGGGGAGGAAAATCCCTCACGGAGGATCGGATTATCCTGTTGGCTTGTTAAATTCCAGGATCTGTTTCATCCTCTGCCAGTTATACATCCACAGATATTCGTTCCTCTTGACAGAAATTATTTACCGCAGAGGGCCATTAAATGTGTTCAAGGCTGAGATAATCAGATCTTTAATCAGTAAGGGAATCCAGGGTTATGGGGATAAGCCGGGAAAGTGGAGTTGAGAATTAAAATATTAGATCCATCATGATCTTATTGAATGGTGGAACAGACTTGGTGATCAAATGGCCTTCTTCTGCTCCTTCGTCTTGTGACCTTATGTATTTAGGGATGCGATTCAACTTGTTAGGAACAAAGAGCCAAAGCGAGAGCGTTTAGCCGCGTGTTCCGTGGCGCTTGCAGCGCAAACTCCGACCCCCCGCCGGGTCGGAGAATCGCCGGGGGCAGGCGTCAATCCCGCCCCCGCCATGTCCCAAATTCTCTGGCACCGGAGATTTGGCGGGGGCGGGAATCGTTCGTCGCCGGTCAGTGCCCCCCCCCCCCCACCGGTGATTCTCCGGCCCGCGATGGGCCGAAGTGCCGCCGCTGTCAAGCCTCTCCCACCGGCATGGATCACAGCACCTACCTTACCGGCGGGAGCAGGCAGCGCGGGCGGGCCCTGGGGTCCTGGGGGGGGGGGGGTGGGGTGATCTGGCCCCAGGGGGTGCCCCCATGGTGGCCTGGCCCGCGATCGGGGCCCACCGATCGGCGGGCGGGCCTGTGCTTTGGGGGCACTCTTTTCCTTCCGCCTTCGCCATAGTCTTCACCGTGGCGGAGGCGAAAGTGACCCCCTCCCCTGTGCATGCGCGGGGATGATGTCAGCAGCCGCTGACGCTCCGGCGCATGTGCGGACTTCCGCCGGCCGACGAAGTCCCTTCAGCCCCGGCTGGCTTGGCGCCAAAGGCCCGTCCACGCCAGCCGGCGGAGCGCCAACGACTCCGGGGCGGGCCTAGCCCCTCAATGTTAGGGCTTGGCCCCTAAAGGTGTGGAGACTTCTGCACCTTTGGGGTGGCCCAGCGCCGGAGTGGTTCACGCCACTCAAACACGCCGGGACCCCCCGCCCCGCTGGGTAGGGGAGAATCCCGACCCTGATCTCCAATGCCGCTGAAGCGATACCAGACCCCCCAGCCTGAACGCACTATGGGAGGGTCTACGGCCCCCTCACCCCCCCCCCCCCAACACTCATGCAAGGCACCCTGGCCCAATAGCGTGCGTGAAAAAAATGCCAGCTTGGCAGTGCCACCCAGGCAGTGTCCATGCCAGCTGGCAGTGCCACATGGGCACCTTGGCAGTGCTTGGCTGGCACTCAGATGGCACCGCCAATGTGCCCAGGTGGCACCAGCAGTGCAAGGGCATCACCCTACCCAAAGGGCATGCAGCTGAGGTACTCTAATCCCCTAAGCGACCCCCACGAGTGCCGTTCCCTCTGATCCTCATTTGTGGAGCCCAATACAAAATGGCATTCACCTGAGGTCTGAGTTGAAGAGGATAGATCCCAAAGCCTCAGGTATATCGGGAATCTGCACATTAAAGTTAGACTGACTGTCTCAGTTTAATATGCAGATTTGCCAACAAGTGATCCTGTCCACAATGGGCGGGATTTACATTGCAACATTATGTCTAAGGCGATCTTGCGAGGCATTGCGAGGTGGGTAGATCCCAGGAGTGGGGTATCCTGGTTTTTATTGGCGCTGCGGCGAGCTGACTTTCAGGCCCAGCATGGCAATTTGGACCGCGTCCTAGGTGTCCAGTAGGCATTTGGTAAGGTATAGGATGTAACATAAAAGCTTAGGCAGTTGACAGGAAAGAGTGAGTTGGCATAAATGGGTCTTTTTCTGGTTGGCGGGATGTAATGAGTGATGTGCCACAGAGATCAGTGCTGGGGACTCAACATTTTACAGTTTATATAAATGATAATGACAGGACCAAATGTACTTTGTGAAATTTGCTGTTGACACAAAGATAGGTAGGAAAGTAAGTTGTAAAGAGGATATAAGGAGACTACAAAAGATTAAGTGAGTGGGCAAAGATCTAATAAATAGAGTATAATGTGGCAAATGTGAAATTGTTAATTTTAACAGGAGGAATACAAAGAAGCTTATTATCTCAGTGGTAAGAGATTGCAGAGCTCTGAGATTCAGAGGGATCTGGGTGTCCTAGTGTATGAATCACAAAAGCCTAATATGCAGGTGCAGCAAGTAGTTCACAGAATCACTACAGTGCAGAAGGAGGCCATTCAACCCATCAAGTCTGCACCGACCCCCTCAAAGAATGCCCTCCCTCGGTCCACAACTCACCCTATCCCTGTAAACCAATAACCGCACCTAACCTTTTGAACACTAAGGGGTAATTTATCATGGCCAATGCACCTAACGTACACACCTTTGGACTGTGGGAGGAAACTAGAGCATCCGGAGGACGCTCACGCTGACATGGGGAGAACGTCCAAACTCCACACAGACAGTGACACAAGGCGGGAATTGAACCCAGATCTCTGGCATAAGAACATAAAACCACCACAGCGGTACAATAGTTAGTACTGCTGCCTCACAATGCCAGGGATCCGGGTTCAATTCCGACCTTGGGTGACTGTCTGTGTGGAGTTTGCACATTCTTCCTGTGTCTGTGTGGTTTTCTCCCACATTTGAAAAGATGTGCAGATTAGATGCATTACATAAGAAGATAAGAACTAGGAGAGGAGTAGGCCGCCTGACCCTTCCACCCTGCTCTGCCATTCAATGGGATCATGGCTGATCTTTTGTGGACAGCTCCACTTTCCTGCCCGAGCACCGAAACCCTTTATTCTTCAAAAAACTATCTATCTTTATCTTGAAAACAGAGCAGTAGTGCTAACCAATGTGCCACCATTTTGAAAGCTAATAGAATGTAATAATTTCTTGTGAGGGAAATTGATTGCAAAAGTTGGACAGGACACTGGTGAGACGACATCTGGAGTACTGGGTACAGTCTTGGTCTCCTTATTTAAGCAGTTCAGAGAAGGTTATTGGACAAATATCAGAATTGGTTGGATTGTCTTATGAGGAAAGGTTGGACAGACTAGGCTTTGATCCACTGGAGTTTAGAAGTGTAAGAGGTGACTTGATTCAAACCTTTAAGACTCTGAGGAGACTTGACAGGTGGGTGCGGAGAGGACGTTTCCTCTTGTGGGAGAATCTAGAATTAGGAGGTCACTGAAGAAGGAGCCGTGCTCCGAAAGCTCGTGTTTGAAACAAACCTGTTGGACTTTAACCTGGTGTTGTAAGACTTCTTACTAAAAAAAAAGAGGTTCTCATTTAAGACAAAGATGAGGGAATTTCTTTCTCTCAGAAGGTTGAGAGCCTTTGGAACTCTCTTCTTCAAAAGACAATTCTGAGAACCCCCATGTGGACCATGGGGAAACAATTATTGAACTCCCTGTGGGATTTGTGGAATACGAGCTCCCTAAGTAGGGGGCAGAAGTCAACTACCTGGGGCTCGTAATGGACAAGGTATAAAAGCTGGCCCAACTCAGGGGCTGGTGTAACACATCCTCCCAGCTAGGATTTCACTGGGAGTGAGATGCTGCATTATGCAGACTATTGTAAATATGTAAATAAATTCATCTTGGTTAACGACAAAAGCTTCCTTGTGAGATATTTTACTGGTGACGAGGATTTACAGTAACAGATTGGAATCATGCCAACGGAATATTGGGGGAAGACCGACAAAAAGTTCTCATTCTGACCACGCGGGGCTCAGACATTTGGGATCATCAAAGGTTTGACCTACCCGTCTACACCAGATTCCAAGTTGTTCGGTGAACTTGTGGCAATGGGTTTGGACCATTACGACCCCAAGCCGCCTGTGATTATGCAAAGTTTAACACAGTGATACGACCACCTGGGGAGTAGGTTGGGACTTTTTAATTAATTTACAGCACTTAGCTGAGCACTGTGAGTTCAGGCCATCCCTCTCAGAAATGTTACGGGATGGCTTGTGTGCGGTATCAATAATTCGGCCACTCAGTGGAAGTGGTTGTGGAAACTACGCTGAATTTAAAGCGAGCCATTGAAGTTTTCCCTTCACGCGTACATGTGGGAAAGGGTGTACAGAAACTGCAAGTGTCCATGGGTTATGATGTGCATAACTTGGGCCATTCTACCGTTTGGACTCCATATCGGTCATGGGACGGTGCGGGACTGGCCAGAATTCTACTGACAGAGCAACCCCCGAGGCCGGTTTGTGGCAGAGTTCGGTTTTCGGACGGTGCCGTGGCCCGGGGGGGTATTTCTCCTGAGGATGATGGTGAGAACAGGCCACGGTGCTGTCATGCCTCATGAGGGTCAGCAGCACCCGGTGTGACACAGGGCATGCCGCCCGTGACAGCAGTCAAAGTGCCCTGGATAAGGGCTTTGCACGTGGACACCCAGGAGGACAACGCTTGAACGGTGTTTCGGTGGTTCAGATTACTTTGCAGATTAATGGACACGCAGTACCAATGGAGATGGACACAGATACTGCTATCTCCATTCAGACCTCTGGATGTCTCAGTGGCTGGGTACAGCAATGATGCCACTGGCCTTGGGGGATACCAAGGCTCAATTGGCAACCTATATGGGGAACCATTGAAAATTGTGGGGACCACTGTGATGCCGGTGATCTGTGAATGTATGGATAGCAGGCAGTCAGCCGCTCCTGATGGTTGCACATGATCCAACTCCGAATTCACTAGGAAGACACTGGTTGAAAGTCCTTCTATTCGTTTGGCAACAAACCTTCTGAAAGTGCTCTGGCAGTCTTTACGATGTGTTGAATAAATATCCAGAGGTTTTCCAGGAAGGTCAGGGCAGGATTAAAAGTGCCAGAGCCCATATCTATGTCAATCCTGCTGCTCTGACCCGGTACTTTTGGGCGAGGCCCGTTCTGAATGGGATACTACCTATAGTGGAAGCAGAACTGCAATGTTTACAAGATCTGGGGGTCATTTAACTCATATAATTTACAGAATGGGCTGCACCCATGGTAACAGTGATGAAACCTGATAAAACCATCTGGCTGTGTGGGGACTTCAAGCTAACTGTGAACAGGACTTCATGATTGGACTGCTACGCGATACCCTGGGTCGAGGATATATATGCTCGGTTAGTACGTTTATAAAGCTGCACATGAGCCATGCATATCAACAGGTGGGGCCCGACCTGGAAGTCTAGAAAATTTGCCACGATAAATAGACATCGGGGATTGTTCGAATACACTTCGTCCCCAGATATTTCAGAGAGTGATAGAAAACATCTTACAGACCTTGCCAAAAGTGGACTTCTACTTAGATGACGTTCTTAACACCGGTTCCATGGAGCAAGAACAAATGGCGAATCTTCGGGAAGTACTTCGTTGTTTTGCCCATGTGGGCGCCTGACTGAAACAAAGTAAATGTGTTTTCCATGCAAGGCAGTGACCGCCTCAGATACCTCGTGGGTAATGATGAGCTATACCCAGTCGAGGATAAAGTCCGGTCAATCGAGAGGCCTCCACCCTGTGGAACAACAGTGAGCTCAAGTCCTTTTTGGGACTCATTAATTATTACGACAATTTTATTGCAAACCTGGTCCTATTGCATGTGTTCTTGCGGAAAGACCAAAAATGTTGTTGGGGTACATCTCAGGACGAGGCATTCGCAGCCATGAAGAGACGCCTATCTTCCAAACAACTGATGACACACTATGACCCAACTAGGTCCCTGAATTTAACATGTGATGGCATCGGGGTGGTGCTTGCCCATGAGTGGGATGATGACATGGAACACACCATTCATTTGCCTCGAGGACCTTGGTGAACGCCGAGCGCCGGTTTGCACAAGTTAAGAAGGAAGTTCTGTCATTAAAGTTAAGAAATTCCATCAATATGTGTATGGACGTCATTTCATCTCATAACAGACCACAAGTCGTTGCTTGGCCTATTCTAGGATGACAGGAGCATCCTGTCTGTTGTGTCGGCCAGGACCCAGCGGTGAGCACTCCTGCTTGCTGTTTATGAGTACACGTTTCAACATTGTTCAGGTACCAGGATTGCCCATCTGGATGCCCTCAGCCATTGCGACATTGAATTTAAAGGGACCGTTGCTTATACATGGCCTGTTGCCTCCTGTATGATACATTCCCAAATGCTGTGAAGTGTGCTCCTGCATAGCCTAGCAGGAACATTGATGCCAATCCCATCACCTTATCAGGGTAATAGCTTGCAAAAAGATTTGAGAGGTGTTCAAAATCATGAAGGCCTGGACGGAGTAGATAGGGAGAAATTGCTTCCACTCACGGAAGGATTGGAAAGGAGTGGGCACAGATTAAAGTAATTAGTAAACGAAGCAATAGTGATATGAGAAAAATCTTTTTCACACAGCAGATGGTTGAGATGATGCGTCGGAATGTGGTGGAGGCAGGTTCAACTGAAGCATTCAAAACGGAATTAAACTATTATACACAGGGTTATGGTGGAGAATGTGGGGGAATGGCACTCAGTAAATTGTTCATTTGGAGAGCTGGTATGGATACGTTGGGTGGGATTTTATGGCTGTTCATGCTGGTGGTTTCGAGGCGACGAGCTGTGTGTGGTGGACCAGACGATCCTGCGACCAGCCATTGGAGAGCTACCCTCCCCCGCTGCAGAGCACGCAACGATGGGGAGAAGAATCGTGCCTGATGGGCCGAATAGCCTCTCTGTGCCTTGTAACAGTTCTGTGATTGCATGGTGCAGCTGTGCCTGTCCCCCATTGGTGAAACGCGCTCCCTCATCTTGCCAGAGGGAGAGATGTATCAGTGACTTTGATGCCATGGGCGCTACCTTCTCAAAAGGGAACTAAGTCCCGGAGCGATCGCGTTTAGCTGCGTGTTTCCCGGCACTCGCAGTGCTGTGAAACACATGGGTATTCAATGCGACTTGCCTTGAATAAGCTTGTAAATCACAGCTTGTAAATCAGAAGAGCGCGTGGGATGTGAAAAGGAGGATGTGGAACGCACGGCTGGGGCCATTTTTTACAATGGGGAGGTCTACTCACTAGAACTCCCCATTGTGATGAGAGATTGGACGCCGTCTGATCTCCGAGGCCCACAAAAGAATCCCTGACACCCCTCCAGCTTGAATGCAACATGGGAGGGTCCCCCGGCACCTGTCTCCCGCACCCCCAACATCCGGGCCCGATCGCACGCGCGCACAAATTGCCAGGTTGGAAGCTTACCCCTGCCAGGGTACCCAGGTTGCACCAATATCCTCAAAGGGCAAGCAACAGGGCGCCTCCGATCCCCTTGGAGACCTCCAAAAGTGCAGTTCCGTTTGGTCCCTTTGTGGGAACAAACCAGTTCCAAATGGTGCTCATCTGAGGTTCCTGAGGCGAAGAGATTGAATCCCAAAGCCTCAGGTACCTTGACAATCTGCACATTAGAATAAGGCTTACTGCCTCTCTCTAATATGCAGATTAGCCAAAAAGTGATTTCCCCCCCCCCCACATTGCAATGTCTCGAGAAATTGCGTTGAACCTCGCGAGGCGTTGCATGCCGGTTAGATCTCGGGAGCGGGGTTTCCTGGCTTTCACCAGCCATGCTGCGCCACGCAAGATGCTTTTCGCCGCAGCGTGGCCAGAAAATCGTGCCCCATGACAGCGTGACTGTCACAGTTGAATAGCTGACAGTGTGTGATAGCTGTGAAATGTGAGGCCTGTAGCAGTGCTGTATATGAGGATCAGGTGAAGCTATGAATGTTAGGAATGAGCTGGGATTGATCGAGATTGTTGGTTAGTGAATGGTGGTGATGTGTGCGAGGCCTCGTGTTGCAGTTTGTGGGCTAAAGCATCTGAAGATGCATTCACTGACTTGAAATGAAATGAAAATCGCTTGTTGTCACGAGTAGGCTTCAATGAAGTTACTGTGAAAAGCCCCTAGTCACCACATTCCTGCGCCTGTTCGGGGAGGCTGTTACGGGAATTGAACCGTGCTGCTGGCCTGCCTTGGTCTGCTTTCAAAGCCAGCGATTTAGCCCAGTGTGCTAAATAGCCCCTTTGACTACTTGTCAGTGAAAATGTTGTGGCAATGTATCCAGGTCCTCGGAGCCATTGCTCAGTTGATAGCACACTCAGCACTGGGCCAGAAGGTTTTGGGCTCAAGTTGTCATAGATGTCATAGAATTTACAGTGCAAAAGGAGGCCATTCGGCCCATCAAGTCTGCACCAGCCCCTACAAAGAGCAACCCACTCAAGCCCACGTATCTACCCTATCCCCACAACCCTGCAGCCCCCAGTTAACCTTTTTGGACACTAAGGGCAATTTACCATGGACAATCCACCTAACCTGCACATCTTTGGACTATGGGAAGAAACCGGAGCACCCGGAGGAAACCCACGCGCATACGGGGAGAACGTGCAGACTCCACACAGACAGTGACCCAGTCAGGAATCGAACGTGGGACCCTGGAGCTGTGAAGCAATTGTGCTAACCACTATGCTACCGTTCTGCCTATAGTTCTAGGTCTTGAGCACAAAGATCAAGGCTAACACTTCAGTCTGGTACTGAGGGAGTGCCACAAGTGCTGTGTTTCAGATGATATGTAAAACCAGGGCCATCTGTCCTGTCATGTGGATGTAAAAGATCTCGTGGATATGTTCAGAAGAGCACAGGAGGTATCCCTGGTGTTCTGTCCAATATATATCCCTCAGTTAACATGACAAAAATAGATTATCTAATTTTTCTTTATGTGAAGTTGTTGCAATTTGGCTGCTCTGGTTCCTATATTCTAACAGTGAAAGCACTGCAAAAGGACTTCTTTGGCTGTGTGGCACTTTGTGAGATCTGCTGGTAATGGTGATCACTTCTGACTCCAAACTTTCACCACGGCTATGTGGAACGACAGCCTTCACAATGTTTGTCCTCTCTCTATCTCCCATACCAAAATTTCCAGCACAGCATCCAGATATTTTGGAGCCTGATCCCTGTCAGGTTGAAAGACTCCTCTGTCTTTCCTTGGGTCAGAATCAGTTTGGAAAATAACTTGCAGCACCTACCCCCAGCCACAATGAATCTCTCCTTTAAGAGGTGCAGGCAGGCTAGCTTTAACTCATGCTAGCCTCTCCCGAATTTGCACCCTCTGGTCCGGCCTGCAGCCATTCAACAGTGCGTTTAGCGCTGGTTGCACACGACAAAACATTTTAATTAGCAGACACCATGAAGTGTGCATGCTGGCAGCATTGGAAGTAATGTGTATGGAGTAAATCTGCATCACATTGGGCCCTGTCCACTTTTGTGGCTGACACATCTGGAGGTAGTCAGCTCATAATACTGAGAAGCAGATCTATTTTACTTTATCCTGTAGAGGGTCTCACAGGTATTCTGATGCTGCTTTAACTGTTGTGATATTAGCTGTACAGATTTCATTGTGTTAGTTCACTGGAAATATCTGATCCTTCAGAAAAAATCTTTCGGAGAATATACAGCAGAAATTGACACGCATGGTCGCATATGGGAAAAATGATTACTAAAAAAGTAAAAAGGGAGAGAGTTTGATCCCCTAAAAGACATCCAGGTACAAGCAGATAGTACTCCCACTCGCTAGCAGATTTTGTTTTATTTGAAAACCTTGCAGTAATTTAACATTTTGACAGGAGGGCTGATTTGTCACCATTCAGAACAGATTCCCAGCTGAAATTGAGTTTAACTGATTTGATCAGCAAAGGATTTTAACCAGAATTGAATGGTCATTGTGACCACATCAGACAAGCATGGACGATGCCGTTAGTTTCATGCCACCATACATTAAAAATTGAAAAGAGAAACATGGTTCTAACTCCGTCTAGAAAGAGCAGCCAAACCTTCTCCAATTTCTCAACGTGCACCAGGGTTGAAATCCCACAATGTTTCTTTGAGGTTAGGATTTCAACGAACTGCAGAGTGAAGTGAATAAGTTGTATGTTTTCTATTCAGAAACCTTCCAATTTAAATAAAACGATGGGAAATATTTAAAAATAATCTTCGCCTGGAGTGAGGTGCTGTGTTTGCAGATGACACAAGAACTCAAGGAACCGGACCAGGAGTGGACCAGCTGGCCCATCATACCAGCTCTGCTGTTCAATATCGGCATGGTGGCACAGCGGCTAGCACTGCTACTTCACAGCGCCAGACCGAGTTCAATTTCGAACTCGGGTCACTGTGTGGATTTTGAACGTTCTACCTGTGTCTATATGGGTTTCCTTCGGGTGCTCCGGTTCCATCCCATAGTCCAAAGAATTACAGGTTAGGTTGATTGGCCATGTTAAATTACCTATTGGTGTCCAAAATGATAGGTGGGGTTACGAGGATAGGGTGGGGACGTGGGCCTGGGTGGATTGCTTCTTCAGAGGGTTGGTACAGACTCGATGGACCGAATGGCCTCCTACTGCACTGTAGGGATTCCATAATACCATTATGGCTGATCTTGGTCTTCAACTCCACTTTCCTGCCTGTTCCCCATATCCCTTAATTAGATGAGAGTCCAAAAATCTGTCTCTGCCAGCCTCATTGACTTCAGGAAGCGAAGTGTCATACACACCCTGATCTGCGTTAATGGGGCCGAGGTGGAGATGGTTGACAGCTTCTAATTCCTAGTTGTGCTTCCTGGTCCACCCACATCGACGCTACGACCAAGAAAGCACAACAATGCCTATACTTTCTCAGGAAACCAAGGAAATTCGGCATGTCCACATTCACTCTTACCAACCTTTACAGATGCACCATAGAAGGCATCCTATCTGGCTGCATCACTGCCTGGTATGGCAACTGCTTGGCCCAAGACCGTAAGAAACTACATAGAGTTGTGAACATAGCCCAGTACACCACACAAACCCGCCTCCAACCATTGACTCTGTCTACATCTCCCGCTGCCTTGCGAAAGTGGGCAACATAATTAAAGACCCCTGCCACCCGGCTTATTCACTCTTCCAACTTCTTCCATCGGGCAGGAGGTACAAAAATTTGAGAACACGCACAGATTCAAAAACAGTTTCTTCCCCGCTGTTACCAGTGTTGCTCTATATATATATATCGGTGAACCACAAGCCTTTCCCTTATATCGAGCAAATGACCACACAACCAGTTAGTTAGTTCAAAAGATGGTTTATTTACATGCACAAGAATTATCTCAACATGCAAACACAATATCTACTATGAGTTAAACTACACCTATCAGCTACAATATCCTATATTAACTTTAGGGCGACCGGCGCTGTGCAAATGGATAAGGCCTTTATCTGGATTTCACTTGGCTGGTTCGAAGAAAGTGGCTCTGTCTCTACTGGGCTCATCCATCAGGTAGCAATCGTTGGTCTTGAACTTAACTGACTGTTCCTGCTGCAATTGGGTGGCACAGGCCAGGTCCAAGAGAGACAGAACATATGGCTGCACCCTCTTTTATCCCCCTGGGATTTTGCGCTCTTTGGTGCGGTCCTTAAACTTGGACCCAATAGTTTGACAGGGCTCTGATCACTCCCTTCGATTTTGGCCAATAAAGGGGCAGGTGTCTTGGTGGCTGGGCGGGTCCTTAGCGGTCATTGACCTTGGTAGTTGTGCTTTCTGAGTTAGGGAGTGGCGCCGATCAGTCTGTGGCTGTACCGGTTGCTTGATTGGAGTTCTATTGTCCTGAGAAAATGGGCCATTAAAATGTAAACGAGCGGGGGTTTCGGTTAGGTCTGGTTACTTGTGTTTTAGATATACATAGGCTGTGTATCTGTCTGAGTCCTGGGTTGGCCATAATTCCCATGGTCCTTTGCAGGTGGCCATCTTAGATGGCTACACCAGACTCCTAAACGAACCCTCTTGTGGACTGATCTGATTTCTTCGCACATCTCCTCTACTGCAGAGCAAGGCTAGCAGCGCGGGTTCAATTCCTGTGCCAGCTGAGAATTCCAAATTCTCCCTCTGTGTACCCGAACAGGCGCCGGAATGTGGCGACTAGGGGCTTTTCACAGTAACTTCATTGCAGTTAATGTGAGCCTACTTGTGACACTAAAGATTATTTATTTATTTTTACTGAGTAGTGCTACACTCCTGTATGCTTCGCCTGATGCCTGTGTCTATGTATTTGTATTGTGTAACTTTTGTTTTCCCTATGTATTTTCTTTTCATGTGTGGAATGATCTGTCCGAACTGTACGCAGAACAATACTTTTCACTCTTCCTCGGTACACGTAACAATAAACAATCCAATCCAATCCAAATGTGCTCAACGATGGAACATCCACAACCCTCTGGAATAGGGAATTCCAAAGATCCACAACTACTCATCTCTGTCCAAAATTATCAACCCTTTTCCCGAGACTGTGTTTTAAATTCCCTGACTAATGAAAACAATCTCTCAGCATTTATCCTATCAAGCCCCTTCAGAATCTTGTACGTTTCAATGAGTTCACATCTTATTCTTCTTCTGAACTGTTACGAGTATAGGCCCAATTTACTCAGCCCCTCATCTTGGGACAACCCCCTCATCCCTGGGACCAATTGGGTTCACCTTCGCTGTGCCGCCTTCAAGTATATCCTTCCTTAAATTTGAAGACCAAAATTTCACATAGTACACGGCAGCATGTTGAAAATATCAGTCACCATTGTTACTGATGTCTGCAGCCGAGAGGGATTTGATCTGCATTTGATTCTGGGCTGAATATGGCAGGATGGAAGAAGTTCCAAATTTCTCTGCATGGTGCCTTGGCTGAATAGCCTTCCATAACTTCTGCTGTTGCTCTGAAATGGGCAAAGTTTACAGGACCCTGCCAGTGGGTTTGAAGATGGGAGGTTGGGACTAATAGCATGTAGCCTCACTCGCCTGGCCTGACCCTATCGACTATTTTACCCCCCACCCAGTGGCTGTGATGGTGTCAGGGCACTCGCCAGTCCTTGTTCCTACTGAGGCCATTAAATGACCAATTAATGGCCACTAAAGAGCCTCGTCCTGTCTTCACCGCTATTTTACCAATTGCAGAGGGGAGGTCAGACAAGGCAGAAAGCCTGGCAGTTTTAGCTACATAGGCGGTGGGGGGAACGGTACTTCCTTTGTGGGGTCCCCTGTGCTGATCTCACCCTCCTTTTACCCACCGCGCCTAGCCTCTCAAACCTGGCCGTCCAACTCCCTCATTTTTCTCGTTGGGGTCTGCCAGCCAGGACTACTTTCAGTGCGGTCTCCAATAGCTCCTCTTCTTCGGGAACTAGCTGCAGTCCCAGCAGTGACCGCCACACTATCTTGACATTACTGGGACTACAGAGCTAGCTGTCAGCCATTCGATTGGTCATGGAGGGGACAGGGGTCTCGCCCTTAACAAATTAACGCCCAGCGAAATGTTAATCATTGCAGGCTAGCCGGTATTTCAAGGGATGCGCTCTTCACCAGCTCTTTGAAAAATCTTGCCCATGTTGTTCAGTACTGGGTATCTGTCCTTGTCAAGCCACTGTACAAGCAGCCACCCCCAACATATTATTGGCATTGTGTTTAAAGATGGAATCATGGGGTTGAGCAAAACAGCGGCTGAGAGTTCCACCATGTCAGTATAAACAGATTTGACAAGTTGCATAAGGATGTATGTAGGATCTAAAATAATGACAAAGTTAAAAATGGGACAGTGAAAAGTACTGTTTTATGAAGGCAGAAACAGCAGAAGTCATAGAATTATAGAGGTCTACAGCATAGAAAAGGTCCTTCGGCCCATCGCGTTTGTGCGGTTAAACACAACCACCTAACCATTCTAATCCCATTTTCCGGCACTTGGCTACAGCTTTGTATGCCTTGGCATCAGAAGTGCACATCTAAATAGGCTGGTTTAGCTCACTGGGCTAAATCGCTGGCTTTTAAAGCAGACCAAGCAAGCCAGCAGCACGGTTCGATTCCCGTACCAGCCTCCCCGGACAGGCGCCGGAATGTGGCAACTAGGGGCTTTTCACAGTAACTTCATTGAAGCCTACTCGTGACAATAAGCGATTTTCATTTTCATTTTTCAAATGCTTCTCAAATGTGAAAGGGGTTTCTGCCTCCACCACCCTCAGGCAGTGAGTTCCAGACTCCCACCATAAGTAGCGCATAAGATTTTTAAAAAAGTTCTTAAAGCATTGAGAATCATGGTTAATATTACAGTAATAAAGATAACACTAACATCAGAGTGTGCCATGTACCATTATATCACAGTTTGTTATGGAGCCATACTGTGTGAAATGCCAATTTAAAATTGTTGGCCTGGGCAACTGAAACCTATTAGAGCTGCCAATTATTTAAATTTATAATTTGGCCCTTCCACTTTTGAGTTGGCCAATTGGTGACTTTTTTAAAAATCTATTTATTTTAATGGATGGAGAGTCACGAGCTGGTGAGCACAGAAGGGCAAAATCCCAGGCTTACTTGTGTGCCTGGATTTAATGAAGTGGTTGTTTATTCTGCTGAGCACCAGCGACTCGGAGGGAAATGATCAGCGCAGCACACTGGAGCACCAATGAGCCAACTGCAGCTGTGGCTCTGCACCAAAATACTACACAGGCCCAGAAGGAAATCACTGGTCTTTACTATTGCAACAAGTATTGGTAGGAGCTTAGGGTGATCATTAGAAAATCACCAGTTTACTGCTGCAGATTCAGAAATGGGGAATAAAATAATAGTGGTCATAACCAACAGCTCTCAAGCGATATGGGAAATGTGAAAAGGAAAACTTGACCAACACCAGAACGTCCATCATCATTGTCCCTTGGCATGTCACAAAGAAGAGGGGAAGTACATTGCCCTGCAATTACTTCAGGGTAAGACTGGTAAACCAGTATTATACTGTTGTATTGCTACATGCCTGGGCTTGTCCCTGCTGGCTCCGAACTAGTATATGTGTATTGTGGTAAACTGCCACTGTATTATTTGTAATGTGGTAAACCACTGCCTGCCGGCTCCGCCTCCCCTCGTGCTCGGTATAAAGGTGGCTGGTCTCCGCCGCTGCCCCAGTTCGGGATCCGAGGCCAGGAGGCTTTCTGTTTAGTTTATTAAAGCCTCAGTTACGTTCACTGCTCGTCTCGTGTTCATTGATGGCACATCAAAGACCATGGGTCAGATTTCTGTAGAGTCATGAAGAATCCATCGACCTTTAAAAATGGCGAATGGGAAGCAGATCTGAAAGTCCTGCCCTCATTTATGACAGATCTCACTTTCACCAGTATGGGGAAGGGAGGCAAACATAATTCATTCATGAAGGAAAAATCAGCAGGGTCATTTGAACTCACTTGCTGAGTTCAGCCAGACCCCATTTTCACTGTAGCAAGGGCCTTTGTCCTGCAGTGTGGGGGGGTCATGAATTTATGGAGTATAAATAAACGCTCATGAAGGGTCGATAGGTATATAACTGTCAAGCTGCCAAGTTATTTAAATTCCCTGCCTTCAGGAGCAAAGATCCAGCCCTATGTTTTTTATTTAAAAAATTGCTTAAGCCAGGATTAAGTTGTTTGAAGAAGATACAAATGTAAAGAGGGTTGCTCCTGATGCTCTTGATACAGATTTGAATAAATGCTGTTTAAAAAGGTAAGATAAAGATATGGGAACATCATGATCTAATTAAAACTAAATTTCAGAGATTTACAGGAATGCAGGTAGCCTGCGATTTCCAGCAGGAAAGTACTCAATTCCCTTCCAGATGGCTGTAGATTTCAATTCCAAATCTGATTGACATTTAAACCTGGCTGGCTCTTATTAGATGTGTTCTTGGCATTTTCTAACCAGAGCATTGCATGAATATTGAGACATTCCACCTCGCAATAATAAAAACTATCAAAAGTGCCCTCACCACAGATCACAAACAGACCTTTCCGAGGTGCTGTTTTTTTTTCCCCCTTCTGATTTTCTTTTCAACCTTTGTTGAGCTTCCTCTTTGCACTAACTCTGCTCAGCAAATCCCAAACATTAGGTCAGCACATGAACAGCGTGCACAACTTGCAGTGGATATAAAATTAATCCACATAGAGAAGATTAGTGCATGGCACGTGCAACAACAAGTAAAAGTCCTGAACTGACAAAGCGATAAAGATCGATTTACAATCTAGGTGCCATGGCATACTGCCAACCCCAAACTGCTCCAGACAGTTTCTGATGAGCTATTTTACATTAACAGTGATTCCTTGGATAATAATTCAAATGCAGCCATGTCTGGGACAAAATAGTATGGAGGAGGCAGCCATGGACTGGAGGAAATTACAAAGGAATGGGAATCGGTCATTCTACGCCTCCAGCCTATTCTACCATTCTGTTAGTTTGTGACTAATCGGTATCTCAATTCCATTTACCCACCTCAGTTCCGTAACCCTTGGGATATTTACTGAACAAAAATCAATCAGTCGCCATCCACATTGAGTTCTTTGTTGAAGTACCTCAGTATTGTTTCAGTAGGAGTTATTGCAGCAAGTTCGTGCTTGTCTTTTAATGTTTGTCCAGTCCTGAAAATATCAATTGGTGCAGCATCCACAGCCCTTTGAGAAGGTCAGTTCAAGATTTTCACCAATCTTTGTGTGAAGAAGTGCGAATGATGTCACAACTAAATAGTCTGGGTGGGGGGAGGGTGGGGGGTGGGGGGGGGGGGTGGTAGTGGGTGGGAGGGGGGAGTGGGTGGTAGTGGGTGGGAATGGCAATGGCGTCAGTGAATCGGCTGGGGGGGGGGGGGGGTCCCAAAACGGCTTAAACACAGGTGAGATGTCCCAACTCGATTGCCCCCGCACCCCTGTCAATCATGTAATGGGGTTCCAGCCACGAACAGTGGGCAACCGCATCGCCATACATTTAAATATCATTAGAGGACTACCCCCATTAGGATTCCTTGCCCCCTCCCCCTGTTCGCAATGACGTGACATCACATTGGAGAGGTCTATAACAGGTTCTGACGAATGAGGACCTGGCAAATGGCTCCCGCCGGGGGCGCTCAGCTAATTACAGCCCCCAGGGGGGTGAGGGCCATGCCCGGGCAGTACCCTGGCATTCCCACCAGCACTGTCCTGGTACTGCCCCCAGTACTGCCAGAGAAATCTGGTGGGAAAAGCCAGCAAGACAGCTGGCTTTTCCTGCCAGAGTTAACACTTTGTGTTTGAAAGGTTTAAAATCTTTTTGAAAGAAAAATCATAAAACTCCATCCCTGGTTTTATTTTCAATATTATGCCCACTTGGCCTGGGTTCCCCTGCCAGAGATATTAGGTTATCTGAATCTACTCTTTGAGCCAAGCTGAAGCCCATATGATTAAAAGGAACATGGTAACTTGGATAAGAAATTTGGTGAGGGATGAAGAGCAGAGAATAACAAAAATCAGCCGTTTCTCAGACTGTAGGGAAGAATACAGCAGTATCCCCCCCTGCCAGTGTTGATGTGAGAACCATTACCCTTTTAAGAGATATTAATGACCTGGACTTGGGTTTACAGGGCATGATAAAACATTTAAAATTTTGCAGATGACACCTAACTCTGAAATGTAGTGAGTAATAAAGAGGATGTTGACAGGCTGTTGAAATAGGCTGACACACGCTAGATGAAACTTAATGCATAGAAGTGTGAGGAGAAGGCAGCACGGCGGCACAATGGTTAGCACTGCTGCTCACGGCGCTGAGGACCCGGATTCAAATCCCGGCCCTGGGTCACTGTCCGTGTGGAGTTTGCACATTCTCCTGGTTTCCTCCCACAAAGACATGCTTGTTAGGTGACTTGGATATTCTGAATTCTACCTTTATGTTTGCGAACAGGCGCCGGAATGTGGCCATTTGCCAGGTCCTCATTTGTCAGAACCTGTTATACACCTCTCCAATGTGATGTCACGTCATTTGGAACAGGGAGAGGGAGCGAGGAATCCTAATGGGGGTAGTCCTCTAATTACTATTTTCACAGTAACTTCATTGCAGTGTTAATGTAAGCCTACTTGTGACAATAAATCACCCACACAACCCAAAGATGTGCAGGGTAGGTGGATTGGCCACGCTAAATTGCCCCTTAATTGGAAAAAAATAATTGGTTACTCTAAATTTATTAAAAATAAGAATTGTAAGGAGATTCATTTTGGTCGGAAGAATCAGGAGAGGCTGCATTGTACAATTTTCAAGGGGATGCTGGGACTGGGTATACACAAATCCTTGAAGGTGGCAGGACACGCTAAGAAGGCTTTTTAAAGAAAGCTTATGGGCTCATCACCTGTATTAGTAGAGGAACATAGAATTGAACAGCAAGGAGGTCATGACAATTTTTTTTAAAAACACGCATTAGGCCTCAGCTTGAACATTCTGTTTAATTTTGGACACCACACCAAAGGAAGGATCGCAGGATCTCAGAGAGGGTGCACAAGGGATGTATTAGAATGAGGGATTTCAGTAATGTGGAAAGAATGGAAAAGCTGGGGTTGATTCCTCAGTGCAGAGAAGGTTGGGAGGAGATTTGATAACAACATTTAAAATCATAAATAGTTTTGATAGTGTGAGCAACAGAAGGGTTTATAAACAAAGGACAAGATTTATGGTGAATAATAATAATAATAAGTCTTTATAAAGTCTTCAGATTTGATTCCCGGCTTGGGTCACTGTCTGTGCCGAATCTGCACGTTCTCCCCGTGTCTGTGCGGGCTTCCTCCAGGTGCTCCGGTTGCCTCCCACAAAGACGTGCTTGTTCGTTGAATTGGATATTCTGAATTCTCCCTCTGTGTTCCCGAACAGGCGCCGGAATGTGGTGACTATTTCCACAGTAACTTCATTGCAGTATTAATGTAAGCCTACTTGTGACAATAAAAATTATTGTTATAAAGACTTTGAAGAGCTTATCCCCCAACCTCAAACCTCAAGGGACTACAGAACTAAATTGATAATGTCCTCTTAGATTAACTCTTTAAACCTTGAGATTATTCTGATGAATCTGTGCTGCACCACCTCACCATCTCTACCCCAAGACCCACACATATGTAAAAATGATACGCATTAAGCTGATAATGTTAAAATATGCAACCATCTCTCGGGGATGTATCAGAGCCGAACTTGGGGCAGATCACCAAAACAAAGCAATCTCGTTCGCTGTGTTGTGGCTGGTTCGGAAAATGGAAGCCAGCTGGGCTGGTGAATCAAAAAAGTAACAAGTGAGAAATTTCTGCAATAAATCGGAATGGAATAAATCATTATTTTAGATTCTTCAACACGGAACTCAATGCAGAATGTGAAAATCTTCCTCCACTGGAAGATTTTCTTTTGGATATGAAGATTGGCATAAGAACAAACACTTTCTGGATCAAGGAACAGCAACAGATGAAATGCAGCTGGCAATATGGCAAACTCAAAACAGAAAATCACTTAATTGTAATGGCTTCATTAAAGAGTGAAACTAAAACTAATTACGCCTTAGCTATTCAAAATGTGTCAGGTTTCTACCTCATTCCTTTTTCCATTTTATGCTCTCTGGACATGCTCTCACAGTTTTAGAAATGTAAAACGAAAAAGGGAAAAACACATTTCTCTACCTTCGCCAGGTATTATTGGCACAATTTTCTCAGGACACTGCTTGTCTAGTGACTGAAGCTTTGTGGCACTTATCTTCTGATTGTGATCACCCAGCTGGCAATGACAGTACTTCACTAAACATTAACCGCATATAATCAAGGCAGGAGCAACTTTTCTTACTGTACCGTGGATGTGAAGTATTTGGAAAAATGTTGTGTGTATGCATGGACCTCATCTAGTTTGGTTAAACAAGATGCTACTTGAGGTTGACGTGCATAGAATTCCTAATTCCCATAATGGGAACTCTTAGGGAGTTGGCCTCTGCAGAGAGATGGCAGGTTCCTGACACTGGTCAGTTATAATCCTAGCCCCTTTTTGTGACTATCCTGGGTCAAGCGTACTGCTCAGATGATCACTCTTACTTGAGGTTGAGAAAGACATATCTTACAGACACTTGAAAGGGTCTGAGGAACTGATCTAACTGTCCATGATGGAAAGTAACCAGCAGAGAATATAACTAGATAGTCTTTTTGACAGGTTTTCGACAGATTATAACTACCCAGATATTATAAGGGCCCAGGCATCTCTCTTCAGTGTTAAAGCTTCCTCACTGAAGAGTGTTCAGAGCTGGGTTACTGTGTTTGGATACAGAAACTATCTATGAGACAATGATCAGATTTCTCTAATCAGGGGACTATGTCCCGTGCTGGGGGCAGGTATGTGGAGTGTTTCCCGCTGAGGAGGCCGGAGGGAAAACATGTCAAATCTTCTGACCCCATTAATTAGGCATCTGAGTGTTTTGTGCCATATTCTGTGGCTAGACAGGCCTGGACAGATGCCTAATTAATGTCTGTATTGTATCCAGGCGCCTGAATGAAAAGGCGTCCAACTTCACTGATCCACTGTTGCAGAAAGAAGATGGGACCTCCGGAAAACCAAGATAGATCACAGGGAGCACTCTGATGCCTGAAAATGGACCTCTTGATAAAGACGATGGATCTCCAGTAACATTCTGAGGCTGGACGATGGATCCCCGCTAGAACACCAAATCTGGATGATCCATCTGCAGATGCTCCCACTGCTGTTGTGTTCTGAAATCCAGGATTGATGTCGGCCTCCATCCTGAACTTCAGAGGCAGCCCCTGGCATTGTTCAGGTTTCCTGACATCTGCACACCACGGTTCTCAAGAGTGCTTTGCACTGATGTGTTTTCCTGTTGTTGCTGTGGCGGAACAGGTTGGGTGGTCAGGACTTCATCTGCAACCTATTGGAGGGATGAGTTTCACACTGGTCTCTAGCGGGGTTTCCCAAGCCGCCAAGGTGGGCAGTGGAAGATTGCATTGTAAATTCACAGCCAGCATAAAACCAATTTGTGGGACTTCCACCAAATTCTTTCTCCCTTCCCATTGAACCTGCCAATAGGGGCTTGGGAGAATTCCACGCAAAATAAGAACAAAGACCAAAGAATAGTACAGCACAGGAACAGGCCTTCAGCCCTCCATGCCTGCGCTGATCATGTCACAAGTAGGCTTACATTAACTGCAGCAAAGTTACTGTGAAAAGCCCCGACTCGCCACATTCCGGTGCCTGTTCGGGTACACAGAGGGAGAATTCAGAATGTCCAAAGTACCTAACAGCATGTCTTTTGGAACACGTGGGAGGAAACGGGAGCACCCGGAGGAAACCCACGCACACACAGGGAGAACATGCAGACTCAGAAGAGACAGTGACTCAAGCCGGGAATCGAACCTGTGAAGCAACAGTGCTAACCACTATGCTACCGTGCTAACCACTGTTCTACCGTGCCACCCATAAAAGTTCATTAAAGAACTGAACATGTGTTTCATATCTGATGGGAAAGTCATCACAATGTTAATTGTGCTAAGAAAATAAATCTTGGGCGGGATCGTCCGCCGGCGTGATTTTCTGTTTTGCCGCCGCCCGGGGGTTTCCCGAGGGCGTGGGGCTGCCCCACAATAGGAAACCCCATTGATTGGCCGCATGACGGAGAATCCGCCGGTGGGTCGGGGCAGAACTGTGGCGTGGAGGGGCGGAGAATCCAGCCCCTTATTTCTCATTGAGAATCCAAGTTTTAAGTCCAAATAATGTTCATGCAATATATTCAATAAGAAGTCTTAGAACACCAGGTTAAAACCCAACAGGTTTGTTTCAAACACTAGCTTTCGGAGCACTGCTCCTTCCTCAGGTGAATGAAGAGGAATGTTCCAGAAACATATATATACACAAATTCAAAGATGCCAGACAATGCTTAGAATGCGAGCATTTGCAGGTGACCAAGTCTTTACAGATCCAGAGATAGGAGTAACCCCAGGTTAAAGAGGTGTGAATTGTTTCAAGCCAGGACAGTTGGTAGGATTTTGCAAGCCCAAGCCAGATGGTGGGGGTTGAATGTAATGCGACATGAATCCCAGGTCCCGGTTGAGGCCGCACTCATGTGTGCGGAACTTGGCTATAAGTTTCTGCTTAGCAATTCTGCATTGTCGCGCGCCCTCTGGATCTGTAAATGCTCGCATTCTAAGCATTGTCTGGCATCTTTGAATTTGTGTATAAATATGTTTCTGGAACATTCCTCTTCATTCACCTGAAGAAGGAGCAGTGCCCATGAAAGCTAGTGTTTGAAACAAACCTGTTGGACTTTAACCTGGTGTTGTAAGACTTCTTACTGTGCTCACCCCAGTCCAACGCCGACATCTCCACATCATTGTTCAGTTATACCATGCAAATGGTTTGTATGGACTATTTTACTGAGGGATAATGAAATATAATTTATATTCCATTCATAAGAATGACCACAATTGAATTCAAATTACATAGAAGCCTACAGCTGATACTGTTGAAAATTAGAAGATAGATTTGCAGAACTTAAATTTCATTAAAAAAAAGTGGGCAGCACGGTAGCATGGTGGTTAGCATAAATGCTTCACAGCTCCAGGGTCCCAGGTTCGATTCCCGGCTGGGTCACTGTCTGTGCGGAGTCTGCACGTCCTCCCCGTGTGTGCGTGGGTTTCCTCCGGGTGCTCCGGTTTCCTCCCACAGTCCAAAGATGTGCGGGTTAGGTGGATTGGCCATGCTAAATTGCCCGTAGTGTCCTAAAAAGTAAGGTTGGGGGGGGGGGGGTGGTTGTTGGGTTATGGGTATAGGGTGGATACGTGGGTTTGAGTAGGGTGATCATTGCTCGGCACAAAATCGAGGGCCGAAGGGCCTGTTCTATGTTCTATGTTCTAAAAGTGCAAAGTTTACTCCTCTCGTTATCGTCCCTACCCTAAAGATTATTTTAAAATATTATGATTATTTACCATTTATGTGTGAACTTTCAAACAAAATGGTTGAGTTGGTATCATTACCACACCCTCTGTACATTGACATTGATGGGAATACAATAATCAAACAGAATTGATGGAACAAGGAGTGGTCATAAAACATTTTTGTGGTCTGTGGAAAACAGCGAATACCGATTGGTGACCATTTTACACACTACTTGATTTTGTTCACATTGATTTCAATGGAAAGCAAGCTCATCTGCCGCATAAAACTGGTGACCCATCTGCTCCTGCCTACTTGCCACTCCATTGAATCTTATCTGACTAACTAAAGCAAGGTGATGGAAGCTTCACTGATACATAAACAAGCATTGACATAGCTAGAAAATGGGCGGCATGGTGGCGCAGTGGTTAGCACTGCTGCCTTGCGGCGCTGAGGACCCGGGTTTGATCCCGGCCCCAGGTCACCGTCCGTGTGGAGTTTGCACATTCTCCTCGTATCTGAGTGGGTCTCACCCCCACAAACCCTAAAATGTGCAGGTTAGGTGGATTGGCCACGCTAAATTGCCCCTTAATTGGAAAAAATAATTGGGTACTCTAAATTTATTTTAAAAAAGACATAGCTAGAAAAATATACAAAAAGTGTTGCATTGGAAATACTCACAGAACAGTTTTCAATGAACTCTGGAAGTTCCAGGTTAATGTGTTCACATCTGCTCATTATTTTACCTGTAATACCAATAGGCAGCGCATATTAATTTTACAACTTCACACTATCACACCACTAGAGGGTGCTCATGTGTTTTTCACAAATTCCTCAAAATGCCTTTTTGAAAGAAATTTCAATTTAGTTTATTTTTACCAGTAACTGAAATTTCTACTGCCCAAAATTAGAGTATTAGAAAAAGGATATATTGCAGAGATGATGTATCTTTTTATGTAATTGACTTATGAAAATATATTCAGGCACATGAGAGTCACTGGACTAAATTCTCTGTTTGGGAGACTATGCTCTCCCGCTGGAGCTGAATGGCTACTCATGCTAGGATTGGTGCCCAGAAATAATGATAGGCGAACAGCATGGTAGCATAGTGGTTAACACTGTGGCTTCACAGCGCCAGGGTCCCAGGTTCGATTCCCGACTGTCTGTGCAGAGTCTGCACGTTCTCCCCGTGACTGCGTGGGTTTCCTCCGGGTGCTCCGGTTTCCTCCCACAGTCCAAAGATGTGCAGGTTAGGTGGATTGGCCATGCTAAATTGCCCTTAGTGACCAAAAAGGTTAGGAGGGGTTATTTTAGATGGAGGGGATAGGGTTGAAGTGAGGGCTTAAGTGGGTCGGTGCAGACTCGATGGCCCGAATGGCCTCCTTCTGCACTGTATGTTCTATGTTCTGTCAGTCAGCCAATCCTCCATCCATCTTAGTATGTTACCCTTAACATAATGTGCTCTTAACTTATTTAACAGTCTCCTGTATGGCACCTTGTCAAAGGCTTTCTGGAAATCTAAATAAATCATGTCCACTGATTCTCCTTTGTCTAACCTCCTTATTACCTCCTAAAAGAACTCTAACAGATTTGTCAGACAAGACCTCCCCTTGACAAAGCCGCGCTGACTCAGTCCTATTTTATCATGCACTTCCAAGTACCCCGTGATCTCATCTTTAATAATGGATTCTAAAATCTTGCCAATGACTGAAGTCAGGCTAACCGACCTATAATTTCCTGTCTTCTGTCTTCCTCCCTTCTTAAACATCGGTATTACATTAGTTATTTTCCAGTCTTCTGGGACCCTCCGTGCCTCTAGTGATACCTGAAAGATTACCACCAATGCCTTCACAACCTCCTCAGCTATCTCCTTCGGACCCTGGGGTGTAGTTCATCTGGTCCAGGTGACTTAGCCATCTTCAATGTGTGTTCAAATGTGTTCAATGTGTTCAAACCCCCAGATATTTCAATTGAATTTATTTTTGCCAGTAACTGAAATTTCTACTGCCCAAAATTAGAATGTTAGAAAAAGAAAGGACACATTGCAGAGCTGATGTTATTTTGTTTAATGAACTTATGAAAATATATTCGGGTACGTGAGGGTGATGGCCACTACACTCACCTCTGCCCCCTGATTTCCTGGAGCTCTGGAATCCCACTTCTGTCTGAATAGAGTAACTAGTCATCTCCTCTGCCATTTCTTTGTTTCTTATTATTACTTCTCCAGCCTCATTTTGCAGTGGTCCAATGTCATTTATATTACTAGCTAGCAAACACTAATATTTCATCTTCTCTCCCTTTATTGCTTTATTAGCTGTCCTCTGCTTGCTTTTAAAGGCTTCACAATCCTCTGGCTTCCCACTAATCCTCGCCAGTTTACATGCTTTTTCTTTTGCTTTTCTGCTATCCTTGACTTCCCTTGTCAGCCATGGATGCCTCTTCCTCCCATCAGCATGTTTCCTCCTCCTTGGGATGAATTTCTGTTGTGCCTCCCAAATAACCCCCAAGAACTCCTGCTCTTGCAGTTCAACTGTCTTCCCTGCTTGGCTCCTTTCCAAACGACTCTAGCCAGCTCCTCCCTCATGTCTTTGTCGTTACTCTTATTTAATTGTAATTCCGTTACAGCTGATTCTGTCTTCTCCTTCTCAAACTGCAGGGTAAATTCTGTCATATTGTGGTCACTGCTCCCTAAGGGTTCCTTCACCTTAAGGTCCCTCATCATGTCTGCCTCATTACACATCACCAAATCCAGAATTCCCTGTTCTCGAGTAGGCTCTGTCACAAGCTGCTCCAAAAAACCATCTCTTTGACATTCCACAAATTCCCTTTCTTGGGATCCATTACCAACCTGATCTTCCCAGTCCACCTTCCTATTTAAATCCCCAGTGATCATTGTAATATTGCCTTCCTTATATGCCTTTTCTATCTCCTGATTTATTTTCTGCCCCACATCCTGACCACTCCTAGGGGCCTGTACAGAACTCCTATCAGGGCCTTTCTTCCTTTGCGATTCCTCAAATCTACCCACAGAGATTCTATGCCTTCTTATCCGATATTACTTCTTGCAGCTGCCCACCTCCTTTGCAATGCAAATTGTGCCCTTCACCATTCCCTGCCACCCCCCCCCCCGCCCCACTACAAGTAGGGGCATTCCCTCCCCCCTCAAACCACATGAATAGCTGGATCACTATCACCTCTCCCCCTCCCTCCCCCACAGCACACATGCTTGAGGATGACCTGACCCCCCCAAAAACACCCATCAGAGACCCCACTAGATCCTTCCATTAGACTCCCCAATTAGATTCCTCATCAGAGGCACCCCATCAGATCCCTCCTCCCCCTCCCATCGGGACCCCCCCCACCATAGACTTCTACCATAGATGTCCCACCAGACGCCCCATGCCACAGATCCACTGCCAGAGGCCCCTACTGGAGATTATCTACCAGATCCTCCCACCACAGACCCTCCATATCAGAGATCCCCACCATATCAGAGACTCCCCCTTTAGTCAACCCTGCCTCGCAACTAAAGGACAGTCCAGGCAAAAGCAGTGAAACATCATTTTTTTTTTCACTTACTGCCACTCACACCTACCTTAGGTAGATGTCCAGAAAGCTTCAACTGTTAGAAAGACAAAACACATCACAAGGATTTAAACTCCCTCAGGTCCTTTGATCTGCAAGGCTCACTTTTAGTAGACTCTAATTGACAGAGTAATAGTTTCCAGACAGCCAGATGTCTGGATTGTTTATTTTCATTTCCCTTCTCATTTGAATGCATCTCAAGTGCCCTGCTGTGAACATACCCACAATGTTGATAGCTGTGATCGACAGCTCCTGACCACATCAAAAGAAGTTAAGTGCTTTTTGCTAAAAAAAATGTGGAAGCACTTAACTCCTAGATATTTATAAACATTGGACTGGCATAAATAATCCAGTGTTCTGCCTGTTAATACTATGCAAATGGGTTCAATAGACCCACTTGCATCTTCCCACTGGCGTGGGTGCGGACATCGATGCCAGTGTCAGTGAGTGACCAGAACATCGGAAAGGAATCGGCGAACAGGAACTCTGATACTGGCTTTTACACACTTATGTATTAGGAAATGCTGTTCTGAGATCTTCTCCACCTTTATTTCCAGCTTATTCTTCTGACTCTAGTCAACCATGGGTATCTACTATTCCTTAAGCAGTACCTTTGTTCATGTCTCCAAACTGTCACTCTGCACACTGTTCACCATTCCCTTGGTGCAACATTCAAAAATGTATTTTCAGTTAAAATACGCCATAGGGCAAATGTAACTTTTGGTAACAATGAATGCTTTGCATATACATTGACATTCCTTCCATAAATAATATATTAAATCATCACATAAGTCTTTTAAAACTGTTCAGTAAGCATTTTTGTAGAAATCCCCAGGTTAAAGTGTTCTCATTTTTCTCTCTACTTTTCCTGTCACATGCCTTTCCCAATTTCCTTCCTATCAATGACAATGAAGAATTGGGCAGATTAAATAATGATATTGCCAGTTTTAAATCATCACCAAAAGTTATCTGAGAAGTGTAAATTGGTGCTTACTTTTCCATTTATCTTCTAAATTTTGTCAGTTAACAAAGTGAGGGATGGCAGTGCTGGGGAATGGAAGAGCTTCCATTTCAGTATCAGGCCCTCCCAGAAATAGAATAAAGCTTCCTGCTGCAATAACATGCCTCAGCCTCAACCTCAGAACTGCACTTTTGAATGTGCGAATGTGTTCATCTTTTCCATTTCACCAGCCATCCTTTAGCTTCCCTAAGTCAGACCACCATTTAGTGTTAGTTTTGTGCCGTAGCTAAATGATTACTAGATATTACCCAAATACATTTACAAAAATGCCTTGATAGCCAGTCATCATATCATTATGAAGTGATTGAAAAGCAGGTCATCACAGAGTCATAGAACACCCACAGTGCAGAAGGAGACCATTCGGCCTATCGAGTTTGCTCTGACCCACTGAAGGAGCACTCGGCCCTGGTGATAAAAGTTTTAAACAATCTATCCCTCATGTAATGGTGCCTACTAATGTAGCTATGACAAGAAAAGCTTTGTACTGCTGTGCAGCCATTCAGTCCATGGAGCTCCATATTTCCTTGGATTGACAAAATTAAAATTCAAAACTTAACTGGAACAAATTATGATTTTATAGCGATAAAGTTGTTCAGATGCAAGGTGTAGTTTCAATATCAAATTAGTTTACTGGTAAATTGCCTGTGCTTACAAACCTAACTGATAGAATAAGATTTATTAACCTAGGACAAAAGTTCGGCACAACATCGTCGGCCGAAGGGCCTGTTCTGTGCTGTATTTCTCTATTTCTCTATTTCTCTAATAACAACTTGCTCTCATATGGTTGTTCAAGCACAGCTACAACACTGGCCACTGCACAACAAAGTGTAAAGTTGCTCAGGATGTCTGGTTCCCAAGAAGTACGATACATTCAGTTCAGCCAATTACCAGCTTACTCTCAACCATAAGCCCAGAGCTGTGAGGGGTTATTGAAAGTACTATCAAGTGACACTTATTCACGAATAATCAGCTCACTCTCGAGGGGTTGGTACCACTAGGGCCACTCACCTCCAGACTCATTATAACCGCCATCCAAACATGTAGAAAAGGGCAGAATTTCAAAGGTGAGGTATTGTTTGAAACATTTAACCAAGTGTGGTGTCAAGGGGCACTGGGAAAATTGAAGTCAATGAAAGCTAGAGTGAAAACTCTGCACTGGCTGGAGTCATGGCTAGCGCAAAGGAATATGATTGTGGTCATTGGAGGCTGCAGGAGTTCCTCAGGGCAATGTCCTAGACCCAACCAACTTCTGCTGCTTCATCAATGGTCTTTTTTTCATCATAAGGACAAAACTGGGGATGTTTGTTGATGATTCCAAAGTTTTCAGTTCAATTCACAACTCCTCAGATGACGAAGCAGCCCATGCTCGCATGCAGGAAGACCTTGACAACATTTGGGCTTGGGCTGATAGGTGACAAGTCACATTCAAGTAACGTAAGTACCAAGCAATGGCCATCTCCAACAAGAGAGACTCTGTCCACCTCCCCTCAATATTCAATAGAATCAACATTGTCAAATTCCTCACCACCAACATTCGGGGGTTACTATTGACCAGAATTTTAACTGGGCTAGCCACATAAATACTGTGATTGCAAGAGCACACCAAAGGCGAGGAATTCTATGACGAGTAACTCACCTCCTGACTCCCTAAAGCCTATCCACCTTATACAAGGCACAAATCAAGAGTGTGATAGAATATTCGCCACTTATGTGGATGAGTTCAGCTCTGATAACATTCAAGGAGCTCAGCATCAATGAACATAAAGTTGCCTGATTGATTGGCTCCCCATGCACCAAACCGTTCACTCCCTGCATCATTGTTGCATCATGGTAGCAAGGTCTGCCAACCATAGGATTTTAAAAATTATTCATTCAAGGGGTGTGGGCAATGCTGGCTAGGCCAGCATTTTTTGATAATCTCTAATTTTGCTTGAGAAGGTGATGGTAAGTTGGCTTCTTCAACTGCGGCAGTCCATGTTGTGCAGGTACACCTACAATGCTGTTAAGGGGGGAGTTCTAGGATTTTGATCCAGTGACAGTGAATGAACGGTGATATATTTTGAAGTCAGGGGATGGTTTGGAGAGGAACACCCAGGTGGTGCCCATGTCTTTGTTGCCCTTGTCGTTGTAGATAGTCGGGGGTTTGGAAGGTGCTGTTTAAAGATCCTTGGTGAGTTCCTGCAGTGCGTCATGTAGATGGTACACACCACTGCTACTGTGCGTCGGTGGTGGAGGAAGTGAATGTTTGGGGATGGGGTGTCAAACCAGGGGGCTGCTATGTCCTGTCGAGCTTCTTGAGTGTTGTTGGAGCTGCACTCATCTAGGTATGGAGGGTATTCCATCATACTCATGATTTGTGCCTTGTAGGTTGTGACCATACTTTGGGGAGTCAGGAGGTAAGCTACACCACAGGATTCCTAGCCTGCTGTTGTAGTCACGGTATTTCTATGGCTATGGCTAGTCCAGATTAGTTTCTAGTCAGATGTTGATAGTATTAGAACATAGAACAGTACAGCACAGAACATTGATAGTGGTGTATTTAGTGATGGTGATGCCATTGATGCACTGCAGAAGCTCGCAAGGCCTCTTTGACAGCACCTCCCAAATCAGTGACATCTGTCACCGAGAAGGACAATGGCACAGGTACATGGGAATACCACCACCCGCATGTTCCCCTCCATGTTGCACATAAACCTGATTTGTAACTGTTATTGCAACTGATTCAAAATCCTGGAAATCATTTCTTAATAGCACTCTGAGTGTATGTACACCAGATGAACTGCACTGGTTCAAGGAGGTGACTAACCACCATCTTCTCAATGGGATGGACAACAAATGCTGTGTGACAGCGAGGCCAGCATCCCATGAATGGATAAATGAGGAGTAAATTAGGAATTGAGGCAGAACTTTTTACATAAAAAAATCTTCACAGTCACAATGACTACATATTCTGAGCCGAAATTCAGACTACAGTAAGCAGGTTAATTCAGTTCAGGAGAAAAAGGGAATGAAGGGTTAAGCTGGGCAGCAGGATATTTGACCAGAATATACTCCAGCTTTTTGACTTTGTTGGCACTTTGGGAAATCAAATGCAGATGTCCATGGTGATTTATTGGAGTGTAAGTCTATATTAATGGAGGATTTTACCCAAAACATATCTTTCCAAACGTTTAAGGTGTTATTTCCACCACTTTCTGTTTTATTACGCACTGGGGCTTTTGGGAACCTGTGAAGGATTTAAGAATTGTTTGATAGGCACAGCACATTAACCCCATGCTGTATGACTATTAAATAATTGAAAGGGATATTTAGAACTCTGAAGGGAACATTGTGGCATTCCTTCCTACATTTTCTGGTAATATATTCCCACCAGGGAGCCATGAAACATTTCTTAACAAAGGGAAAGCGAATAACCATTGTGACAAACTTTACAGCCAGCTAAAGAAATCCTGACAGTGTGGTTTGGAGAAAGATCGAGTATAAAGCCAGATATGTCAGTGAGAGCACAGAACCGATCAATATGTCTCAAATGGTATCGTTTAATTTTTCACACAATTTCTCCAAAGAGGCATTTTTTTTTTTATTATATCAGTCTCCAGCGGCTGGTTTAGCTCACTGGGCTAAATCGCTGGCTTTTAAAGCAGGCCAGCAGCACGGTTCGATTCCTGTACCAGCCTCCCCGGACAGGCGCTGGAATGTGGCGACTAGGGGCTTTTCACAGTAACTTCATTGAAGTCTACTCGTGACAATAAGCGATTTTCATTTTTTTTCATTTTCATTTCCTTTGACTCGGGTATAGGAGAACCTTTCCATCTCTGCGGTTGGGCTTTTAAAGTTCAGATTTTAAATTGATGTATGACGGAAATGCAGGGAATTCTTATTAGAGTTTTTCTGCCCTTTCTACCCACTCCACTCCCTTTGCACAATAAAACATTCAGCAACTTAGCGATTCTCCATTTGTTTACAAAATTACGGTCAGTCTACAATTGTGAGGGCTTGATTATTAGATCTGTAGCTTTGCAAAAGGTTTCCGTTAAAGAGACATTAATTTGTCTAATTACTTAGCATTTACTTTCTAACTGTACCATGAAATTTAGATTTATTTTTCTTTCATTGCATTTAAATCTCAAAGTGAGCGAAATTCCTTTTTTGGTTGTCTCCTGTCATTTTTGCTATCTGTCAATAAAGTCTTATAAATTTTATTTCAGCACAGACTTCCACCAGTTGACTTCTTGTTGCCACATGTTTGTTACCCCATTTTGGTAAACTTTATAAGTTCCCAATAATGCAAAAGCAAAATACTGCAAATGCTGGAAATCTGTAAAAGAGGAAATACTGCAAACACTCAGCTGATCTCACGTATCTGCGGAGGGTAAGACAAAGTTAAGGGGCAGATTTTGCCATTGCAGTGAAGGTGTTTAAACTGGGGGTGGGCGGAGGGGGAAAAGGGATGACCCTGTTTCAATGGTCTGTGGGACCCAGGGCGACACCTCTGGACATAATTTTAAGGTGATTGGAAGAAGGTAGAGGGGAGATGTCAGAGATAGGGGGCGAAATTCTCCGACCCCTCCGCAGGGTCGGAGAATCTCCCGGGGCCAGCGAAAATCCCGCCCCGCCGTGGCAGAAATTCTCCGCCACCCGTGAATTGGCGGGGGCGGGAATCACGCCCGGCTGATCGGCGAGCCCCCTGTGGCGATTCTCCGGCCCGCGATGGGCTGAAGTCCCGCCGCTGAGAGGCCAATCCCGCCGCCGTGGTTTGAACCACCTCTGGTGGCGGCGGGATCGGTGGCGCGAGCGGGCCCCCGGGGTCCTGGGGATGGGCGGGAGGGGGGCAGGGACCCCGGGGGTGCCCCCATGGTGGCCAGGCCCGCGATCGGGGCCCACCGATCGGCGGGCAGGCCAATGCCGTGAGGGCACTCTTTTTCTTCCGCCGCCACCACGGCGGAAGAGAATCCCCCAGCATGCATGCACCGGTGGTGACGTCAGCAGCAGCTGATGCACCGGCGCATGTGCGAACCGGCGAAGGCGTTTCGGTCAGCCCCGGCGCCAGGCGGCGGGCGTCAAAGGCCGTTGGCGCCGGTTTTGGCGCCAGTCGGCATGGTGCCAACCACTCCTGCGCGGGCCTAGCCCCTCAATGTGAGGGCTTGGCCCCTAAAGGTGCGCCACTCCGCTACGCCGGGACCCCCCGCCCCGCCGGGTAGGGGAGAATCCCGCCCAGGTTCTTTACACAGAGAATGTGGGTGCGTGGAATGCACTGCCAGCGGAGGTGCTGGAGTCAGAGTCATTAGGGACTCTTGGACAGGCACATGGACAGCAGTAAATTGAAAGGGTATAGTTAAGGTTGATCTTAAATTAGGATAAATGGTCGACACAACATCATGGGCCGAAGGGCCTGTACTGTGCTGTACTGTTCTATGTTCTATGTTCTATCTCATCAGTAGCAGCTGAAGCAATAGTCTCAATCAAGGATTTCCACGGGTTACTGGTCAATCAGATGGCTGGTAGCTCAGTAGCCTCGGTAATGCCTCCGGAAGTGGTGGCCACTGCTGGGACTACATGTGGAAGAAGAGGTCGCAGTGGATGGGAGATGACCTCACATCCAGGTAAATGGGGTCCATTGGCACTGAGGCCAATTAGGCAGGCCCTGGCAAATAGGTTGGGTCAGTGAGAGCAGGTGGCACCCTTCACCTGGTAATCTTCCCATTCAACAGAGGCTTCCATACCACGGGTAAAATGCCAGAAGAGACGGGAAGGGTCCCAAGATTGGCGAATGAAATGGCTCAATTGGGCGTGAAGGCAATATGCCATGACAGTGGGAAGGCAACAGATATGCCATACCATGCCTTGCTACATTATTTGATTGGATGCCAGCGTCCGAGCCGAACTCTAGAGAGTCGGTAAAATACAGCAATATTTCAGGTCCATGACCTTTCATCATAATGTTCTGAAGAAAGCTCATAAGATCTGCAGCGTTAACTCTGTGCTTCTCCCCAGAGATGTTGCCAGACCCGCTGAGTATTTCCAGCATTTTCCATTACATTGATGGGCTTTGCCGGTGCAACTTGTATTCTGTCTGCTTGTGTCTTACTGATTGCTCTGTCAGCATGTTCATGGTCCATCTTAGAAAACATCAAGTCCTCCAGACACCATCTCGGTCAATCCCCATGCAAAAAATTTCTTTCACCATTTTTTATTTCAATTTTTGGAATGATGCTTATTTTTTATGTCAACGTTAATTTTACCAAATCCATTTTTATAGATCTTCCTGTGAGCCCAGCAAGCTCTTGCTTTACCTCATCACTAAATTACTAACCCTATTTGGCATAGAAATAAAAGAAAGACCAACATTATTTAGCGTTCGGCACAACTCATGATGTAAAGTGTTTTATAGCCAGTTAAATGCTTGAATTCATTGTTTGTAATACATTCATAAACTACTTGTGGTGGGTGGGATGGAGGGGAAGCACGCTTGTGTTACCGCTTGTCCGGACAGTGATGGAGTGTCATTGAGAAAATGTGGTGCCCTGAACTTGCGTGGGTGGGCAGTTCTAGTCAAATACTTAAATTTGGTGTTTGTCACGCCAGGGTGAATATTCCTGAGGAAGAAAAATGAGGTAGCACGGTTGCACAGTGGTTAGCACAATCGCTTCACAGCCCCAGGGTCCCAGGTTCCATTCCCGACTTGGGTCACCATCTGTGTGGAATCTGCACGTTCTCCCTGTGTTTGCGTGGGTTTCCTCTGGGTGCTCTGGTTTCGTCCCACAAGTCTCGAAAGACGTGCTGTCAGGTGAATTGATATTCTGAATTCTCCCTCTGTGTGCCCGAGCTGTTTCCCAGTAACTTCATTGCAGTGTAAATGTAAGCCTACTTGCGACAATAAAGATTATTATTATTATAAACCAATACAGATTGATGCCTCCAGGAGAACGTTTTTAAAATAGGAAAATACTAGCTGCTTAAAGGTTTCACAATTTGAATGAGTGAGTTACGAATAGAAGGATGAATGACAATTCTATTTAATGAGGAAACAAAGTTTTATTTACACAAATGATATGTATACTGCCCGGTAGATCCCTACTGCGTTCCTATTCTGGTCGGTGCCTTACTAGCCTTATGCAGTGGTTAATTGAGATACCTTGCCCCGAGCGGGGCAGCTTGCGCTCTCAAGGAGCACAGGGAAGACAAGCATTCCCACCCCATATGTTCTGTGCGGGATATTAACGGCACAATTGAACGGCCCAGCAGCGCCCGAAAGGCAGCTTGTCATGGCGCAGCTTGGCCGATGCAAGCCAGGAGACACGCTCCCGCATCTACCCGGCTCGCAACACCTCGCGAGATTTAACGCTATCTCATTGACGTTGCAATGTAAATCCCGCCCATTGTGGGTGGGATCACTTTTTGGAAAATCTGCACATTAAAGCAAGACAGCTGTCTTACTTTAATGTGCAGTTTCCTGAGGTACCAGAGGTATTGGGTCTATCCCCTTCACCTCGGTGAGCTTGGGCGAGTGTTGTTCAGTACTGATGGCCACAAAGGGGGACCAGATGGAATGGCTCTCGTTGATTGATATTTATTGTTACTTGTACTGAAATATAGTGCAGCACGGTAGCATTGTGGATAGCACAATCGCTTCACAGCTCCAGGGTCCCAGGTTCGATTCCGGCTTGGGTCACTGTCTGTGCGGAGTCTGCACATCCTCCCCGTGTGTGCATGGGTTTCCTCCGGGTGCTCTGGTTTCCTCCCACAGTCACAAAGATGTGCAGGTTAGGTGGATTGGCCATGATAAATTGCCCTTAGTGTCCAAAATTGCCCTTAGTGTTGGGTGGGGTTACTAGGTTATGGGGATAGGGTGGAGGTGTGGACCTTGGGTAGGGTGCTCTTTCCAAGAACCGGTGCAGACTCGATGGGCCGAATGGCCTCCTTCTGCACTGTAAATTCTATGAATTCTATGAAATACAGTGAAATGTATTTTTCTGCGGCCAAGGGAGCATACACAGTACATACATAGCAGATAAAAGAATAATCAACAGAGTACATCAACAAATAGTAATTGGAGAGCAGCATAGGGCATTGTGAAGATAGAGTTCTTACAGGGAACAGATCAGTTCGAGGGAGAGTCACTGAGGAGTCTGGTTGCTGTGGGGAAGAAGCTGTTCCTATATCTGGATGTGCGGATCTTCAGACTTCTGTACCTTCTGCCTGATGGAAGGGTCTGGAAGAAGGCAATGCCTGGTTGGGTCTCTGAGAATGCAGTCTGCCTTCCTGAGGCAGCGGAATGTGTAGACAGAATCAAAGTGAGGGTGGCAAGCTTGTGCGATGCGTTGGGCTGAGTTCACCAAACTCGACAGTTTCTTGTGATCTTGGGCCGAGAAGTTGCCATACCAAACTGTGATGCAGCTGGATAGGATGCTCTGTATGGCACATCTTGGAACTTAAAACTATCGACTATCTCCACGTCAGAGCCATTGATATAGCTGGGGGGATGTGTCATGCTGCAGTTCCTGAAGTCGATGATCAATTCCTTAGTCTTTCCAACATTTAGAGGTTGTTTTCGGTACACCGTGCAACCAAGTGGTCTATCTCCCTTCTGTAATCTGATTTGTCGTTGTTAAATCTTTCCCCTCAGTCGTGTGTGTATAGGGAATACAGTAGAGGACTGAACACACATCCTTGCGGGGCCCCCGTGTTGAGGACTATTGTGGAGGAGGTGCTGTTACCTATCCTGACAGATTGCGATCTGTTGGTGAGGAAGGGGGGGGGGGGTCGTGGAGGTCTCCCAGGGGATTGGAGGCCCCAAGGTGCATGTCCTTTGGGCAGGGTGGTACTCTGGCACTGCTGGTACCACCTTGGCACCCTGGAATTGCCAGACTGGCACCTTTGGAGCGCCTCCTGTGTGCCAGTCTGGCACTGCCATGGTGACCAGGTAGCATTTCCAGCTGGCAGGGGAACTGCCAGGCACTCACAAGCTGGCATTTTTTGCATGGTGGTGGTGATCGGACCTGCGGTGCCCTGCGCAAGTGTTGGAGAGGGTGCGGGGCAGGGGAGGTACATTCCCATAGTGCTTTGGGGCTTGGGGGTTTGCATCGTGATGCTCCAGTGATCGCTGATCTCTCTCTGCACCTGAGGAGTTCCAGTGAGTGGAGCTCCTCAGTGCTCAAAACGGGACTATGTGCGACCTTGGCTAGGCGTTCCCCGCTGAATCCCCTAGCTAACCCAAGTGCCGCTTAATAATGTTGTGCTCCTCAGTGCTGTTAGCGCCGGGAAACATGCCGCTTAACGCGCTCGCTATTGGACTTTTTGTTAAATCGCACCTTACATCTACAGGTTGCTTTGACTTTTTGCGAGTTATGGGGCTGTTGTAAAATGAACTAAACTGCAGAAATTTTATTGCACAGAAATTGAAAGAAACATCAATGAAATCTTTGACAACGCTGCAAATAATTAACGCAGTGTAATTACTGATAATATTCCGCTCCTGCTGCAAGTACATGTCCTGATATTAAAATATTTAACAGCTCACAAGCAAAATACTTGATGGTTCTATTTATAATACATCTTGCGGCAGTGTTAAATAAATAAACTTCTAATAATGTTGCAAGTAAACTGAAAAGTTACTCACTGCTTTTGACATTTTTAGTAAAGCTCCATAAGAACTGAACTGCTAAAATGCTTCAGGCTCCCTCTGTTTACATGCAACTTGCTCTGAATTGCCTAATCAATTGCTCTGATATTGCATCCATCCTATCTTCATATAAAAAGTTGTCTTGTGTGTTAAACTGTGTATTGGGTTGTTTTTCATGTTGTATTAAGTGAGTGTAATCCGAAGCCCTAAATAATCTGTAAAACAATTTGATGATCAATACATTTATTATGGAGACTAGCTATCTAACTAATCTTGGCCCCCAAAATGTGGCTCCAATCAAGTGCATGTACATCACCCTCTTCTTTTTCTAGCCGTCCATCACTTTTACGTGAATCTGCTGCCTCGTTCTCAACTAAGGCTGTCTTCTGTTGCATGCTTTGGTAGATCCTGTCAAATAGTTTACAATTTATCCAACATTATTAACGGTGAAGGAACCCTCAGGGAGCAGTGACCACAATATGATAGAATGTACTCTGCAGTTTGAGAGGGAGAAGCTGTGATCAGATGTCACGATTTTATAATTAAATAAGGTTAACTACAAAGACATGAGGGTCAGAGTTGATTGGAAAAGGAGACTGGCAAGGAACACAGTGGAACAGCAATGGCAGGAGTTTTGGGAGATTATAAAATCAGACTGAACAAGTGTGTTCTTTAATAAGTGAAGTAGAGGCCGTGATCTTGAACCCACACTTGCCGTCCGCGGGATCAGTGGTGGGGGGCTGAAAATATGACCAGAATCAGGAAACGCAATTCTCGCCAGAGAGATTACGTTTCCCGATTTTCCCTGCCCTGCGCCAACAACGTCATACGATTCACATCCACAAGGGGTGTGAATCCCATATTAGTAAATTTGAATGCATAAAAATGTTATTCGTGACCCAACCACCAAATGATCACCTCTCATTGAATATTCACACCTTGCTGACTTTACATCACATCAGCAAGTTTTAAGAGAGGTTTGGCCAGGCATGAGGCAGCCGAGGGAATCCCTCTGGGGTTGCAGAGAAATGTATAGCCCGGGGGGGTGGGGGGGTGGGGGGTGGGGGGTGGGGGGGGGGGGGTGGGTGGGGGGGGGGGGAAGGGGGGAATAGAGGGACATGCCCTCTGGCACTGCCCCAGCACAGGTTGTCACTGCCAGGTTGGCACTTCTGGGTTGGCACTGCCAGGTTGGAAGGGCCAACGCAAGCCTGGTTGTGCCATCCTGGCAGTGACAACCTGTGCAGGGGGCAGTGCCAGAGGTGGACCCTAGGGAATGCCATTGGGGAGGGTGTGTTGCTGTGTGCTGGGGGGGGGGGGGGAACGCATAGAGTGGACACTGAATGAGGAGAGTGCATTTATGTGTGGTGGCAGGGTGACAGTGGACACTGAGGGGGCGGGGGGTGCCAGAGTGGATTGTCAGGGGACGGTTTGCCGGCAATGAACACCTTGGGGTGGGGGTGGTGTGGCGGGGGGGGGGGTTGTCGGGGGGGGGGGGGGGTTGTCGGGGGAACACCCTACAATACTTCCATGATTGGACTGAGGCCCATTGGCCTACAGCGGTGATCGGGAGCCCTTTAAAGATGGTGAAGATGGTGCACCAATCTCTTTGGAGCCAGTTCCTGACTCTGTGAGGCCCCACCCAGCCAGAGTGACAGCGTGAACCACACACACCCATTTTATTTTTGACAAAGAGACTCAAGATTCCATGAGTAAACTGGTCTGTGCAACTGGACAGTTAGACACCATTTTTCTGTCTGAGCCTGATACTTTGCCAAATTCTGGTAAGGTTCCGCCCAGAGTAAGAGCCGCCTTTACAAATCAGGCATGTGAAGCTGTCCGCTGAGTTGGATATTGAGAAAGGTGTTTAAAAGTTTGACAGTCAAAGTCAGAACTGGAACGAAAATACAGTTTCAGGTACAAAATGCAGGGGGTGGCAGTTGTTAGCACTGCTGCTTCACAGTGCTGAAGACCGGGTTCGATCCCGGACCTGGGTCACTGTGTGGAGTTTGCACGTTCTCTCTGTGTCTGTGTGGGTCTCACTCCCACAACCCAAAGATGTGCAGGTATGTGGATTGGCCACGGTAAATTGCCCCTTAATTGGGAAAAAAATGAATTGGGCACTCTAAATTTATAATAAAAAACAGAAGCAGATACAGGGCAATAAGAAAATAGATAAGATCCATGGAAGAGCCTAATAGAGCCATCTGGTGAAGCACAGAAATCACTTAATATAGCAAATGATTACTTCCTCCAAGTATTCACCGGGGATGAGGGGCCCTCCCTAAAAAGCAATAACGTAAGTAGAATTAATGGCTTTGACATAAGTGAGATGGAAGTCCTGGACAGACTAACAGGAGTCAAAACAAATGAGCCCTCAGGGATGGATCGTATTTATCTCTGAGTAGGAAGGGGAATGAGGGATGACAAATCATTATGAAGGAGCCGATAAATACTGGGATGATCCCAGTGGACTGATAATGGACCAACATAACAGACTGTCCATTTTCAAGAAAAAAAGGTGACAAAACAGATCAATGCAACTATTTTAAAACAATCCTGTTGAAAATAATGCATTTGATCATCAGGAGTAAGATTGAGGGTTAATCTGTAATCTGAGGTTAATATGACATTGGTGAATGTGACAGAGAAGTCAACATGTGTTCAAAGAGGCTGAATTCTGCCTGACCAAGCCCCTTGGCTTTTGTTGAGCAACCTAAATAGACTGTGGAAGCCTAGTAATATGAGGTACATTGACTTTCAAAACAACATTTTACACGAGGGCCTATTTATTAAAGCTTTAGTTAGTTGGGAGTTAGGGCAATATTGAAAATGGACAATGAATGGTGCCGAAGCAGCTATACATAGAATCATAGAATTCCTACAGTGCAGAATGAGGCCTTTTGGCCCGTTGAGTCTGCACTGACCTTTCAAAAGAGTACTCGACCCATGTCCACTCCCCCAGTCCACCTTGCTCCATCCCTGTAATCCCATAACCTACACATCTCCGGACACTGAGGGGCAATTTGGCATGGCCAATCCACCTAACCTGCGCATCTTTGGACTGTGGCAGGAAACTGGAGCACCCGGAGGAAACCCATGCACGCACGGGGAGAACGTGCAGACTCCACACAGACAGTGACCCTAGACCAGAATTGAAACTAGGTCTCTGGCACTTTGAGGCAGCTGCGCCAACCACTGCACCACTGTGACCTCCCTTTACAAATATACAGAGAAAGGGAACCATGAAATAGAAAGAGCTCAGTAAGTCTCTGAAATAATAACTTCTGCCTGCTTACACCATACCTAATGCCCTCAGAAATCCGAAGACCAGGAATATTTGCATGTCCTGTTTTTGGTGTCACTGGGAAGTCATGACGCAGATCGGAGTTGCAGCAAAATGCAGTGGTGTAATCTGGCTGACAGACTCTACAGGGGTCCATGACGAGCATTGTAAAATTGCTTGTCGCCATTGGTTTAGCTCAGTGGACTAGACAGCTGGTTTGCAATGCAGAACAAGGCCAGCAGTGCGGGTTCAATTCCCGTTCCGGCTGAGAATTCTGAATTCTCCCTCTATCTACCTGAACATGTGCCAGAATGTGGCAACTTGTGAACTTTTACAGTAACTTCATTGCAGTGTTAATGTAAGCCTACTTGTGACAATAAAAAGAATATTATTATTATTTCATGATTATTTTTGTCTGCCTTTAGTACAACAGTTTGGCCTTTGAACTGAGACTTGTTGCCCTGTCCCCGCAGCCCCCCCCCCCCCCCCCCCCCCCCCCATCCCAAGTAATAATGAATACAATGAACCCCAGGATTTATTTTTTGTTCTTTCATATTTCTGGACATAATTGCCCTTGAGGAGGTGTTGGTGAGCCACCTTCTTGAATGGCTGCAGGCCATGATTTTATTTTATTCATTCATGGGATGTGGGTGGTTGCTGGCTCGGCCAGCATTTGTTGTCCTAATTGCTCTCGAGAAGGTGGTGAGCTGCCTGCTTGAGCCGCTGCAGTCCACGTGGTGCAAGTGCTGTCGGGGCGGGATTTCCAGGATTTTCCAGGAGTATGCTGAATAGCTCATTCAAAGAGCTGGCAGAGGCACATTGTGCTGAATGGCCTCCTACTGTGGCTGTCTTGTTCTCTGATTCTTGTTTCCTTGGACGGAAAGTTGAATAGTTACTTGTTATTCCTCCAATACACGACAGGAGTTGCATATTGGCACGTGCCTGTGACAAGTTTGAATCTAATTCTTTAACGTGTGGTGTACTTTCTGCTGCTATTACTCAGGATAATTTCTTCGTGTATAGAAAGACGACAAAAAGCGAAGTCTCATAAGCAAAGTAAAATTTATTACACTGCTTATTCTCCAGTTCGATCACTATTCTTAAAACAAGTAATATTATACTAAACTACAATCTACAATATATTAACACCTGTCTCATGCACTCTGAAATTGTTTTCTACTCTGCTCCTATTCTCTCTAGCTCTCTGCACACTCCTCACACCCTCTCCCAGAAGCCTGAGAGGAATTTTCTTTCCTAGGTCTGCTCCCCAGCTCCGTCTAGTGGTCGGTTAGAGTATTCTATTAACTCTTAATGTGCTAGACATTATACATAATGTCACATAATGGACAAAGAACTGGGACATTTTGCGCCCAATGTTTTTGAGTAATCAAAAAAACTCTCAGGACCTGATGCATTCATAGAAATAAAAGGTTTACTGAGTTTTATCAACTTTGACCACTTTGAACTGCTGTGCTTGACAGCAAGTGGCCAGGCTGCACATGTTGTTCATACTGGCTACAAAAAGGAATCACCTTCCAGTCAGAGGACTCCAAAGGGGCTTCTCACACCTGAAGCTTCTGAGAGACAGAATGTCCTAGCCCTCCCAACCACCAGAACCCTTGTGGGACCCTCCCTCTGCAAACTGGCAGCAGCAGAGGACCACATGGACACGGGCTATACCTCCTTGACCCCATCCCTCCTCAGGATACAATGTGCCAGGTCCCTGCTTGTCAGGACCTGCATCGTAGAATCATAGAATTTACAGTGCAGAAGTTGGCCCTTGGAAAGAGCACCCTGCCTAAGCCCACTCCTCCATTCTATTCCCGTAAATGCAGTAACCCGACTTAACCTTTTGGACACTCGGGGCAGTTTAGCGTGGCCAATCCATCTAACCTGCACATCTTTGGACTGTGGGCGGAAACCGGAGCACTTGGTGGAAACCCACGCAGACACGGGGAGAAAGTGGCAATTCCACACAGACAGTCACCCAAGGTCGGAATTGAACCTGGATCCCTGGAGCTGTGAGGCAGATTGCTAACCACTGTGCCACCGTGCTGCCCAGTGCAGTTCCCGATGAGGGGATGGGAGCATCGTGGGAGGCCTTTGAATTGGGCTTCAAGCCCCGAATGACATGTAAAAAAGAGGTTTTAGATAATAATCGGGTTCTTGTCAGCTCTGGGCGGGAAGCCCATTATGGCCCGTGCGGCAGGACTGGAGACTTGCGATGGGTGTGATGACTGGCGCGAATTCCGATATTGGGCTGACGTGCAAATCCTGATTTTAGCAGGTGGACCTGAAGAACCTTCGCCAAGATCTCACTAAAACCCTTAACGATTGTGACAAGATTCCCTTATTCTTGTTCTCCAGTCCTCTTGCAATAAATGCCAAAAGCCACTTGCCTTCCTTTTTGCTTGCTGTCTTAATTATTTATCTGATTAGTTATTTGCTGACTAATTATTAAATAATAGCACTATAGAGTTTGCTAGTTTACAGACAAAAATAAAACATTCTCTGGCTACTGGAAGTAGAAAAAATGGGCGGCACGGTAACACAGTGGTTAGCACTGTTGCTTCACAGCTTCAGGGTCCCAGGTTTGATTCCCGGCTTGGGTCACTGTATGTGTGGAGTCTGCACGTTCTCCCTGTGTCTGCGTGGGTTTCCTCCGGGTGCTCCGGTCTCCTCCCACAAGTCCCGAAAGACCTGCTTGTCAGATGAATTGGACATTCTGAATTCCCCCTCAGTGTACCCGAACAGGCGCCGGAGTGTGGTGACTAGGGGATTTTCACAGTAACTTCTTTGCAGTGTTAATGTAAGCCTACTTGTGACAATAATGATTATTAAAAATTATTACATTGAAAAGGAACACCTCTTTTCCCCTTTGCACCAAATTCCCACTTGCTCCAAATTCCTGACTTTCGCACTCTACTTATGAAGCGCTCTGTACTCTCATTATCCTGCACTCCATGTTCTCTCATAGTTGCCAGAGGAGTTTCCTTAATAGGGATTGAAACAGACTTTTATTGTACTTGACACCTCCTTGTGACTCTTCTTTCTTTCATCTTTTCCATGAAAAAATAAGTCCCATGTTTACAGCTGCAGATTAAGAAGAGCCTGGCAATGACAATGAACTTTTGTATATCCGCAGGATCCTTGCTTGGGTGGTTGTTGAAACTTTCTAACAACAAGCCTAATGGCACGAAGTGGATCCAAAATAAGTTGCCTTGAGTGCGCTAGCAAGGTTTGCACTCCCTGTATGGCAAGGCTATAAAGTTGACACAATGGTTAGCTGCAGCTATTTAAATTCTGCCCGTTGTAAGAAATTAGCCCTCTCCACACTTGTTTAATCTGAGTAAAAGTAAATTAAGCACAATCACTAGGTTAAGGCAATCAGCATCAGCTCCTCTCAATCACCGCATTGCATATGAGTAAAATGTTAATGTCTCAATTGATTCGAGCATACAATGCACTGCTATACAATCTGCATTTTAAATGTGGACGCAGTCTAACTACAGATCATTATGGGTTTCCTGCAAGTAGATGTTCCCCTTTTCCAAAATGAACGTTATGTTCTGCTAAATGCTTCAGAGAGTTTGCACGTTAAACATTCTCACACACCTGGCTGAATGTTGTTAATGTGTCAGTTGGAAATTTACATCTGAAGTGATTCTTCATGCTGGCTGTGCCCCTCATCATTATCCAAACGAATACAGTGTTAGCCAAGAGGTTTGAAGGCAGTATCTGATGAGATCGTTATACTGACATTAATTATGCATTATGCATGTGAAAATGACTGTACGCACACCAACAGAACTTTGGAGTAGCACATCCTACGTGATGTTCATTTTTGAGTACTTCATGCTTTTGTTGCTAAAAGTTATATTTCACTGTTCAAAGACAGGCACAGGTTTCAATTGATATATTTTCTTTCCCGTTTATTGCACGTAGATTGGGGATATAAGGGGCGGGATTCTCTGATCTAAGTGTTGACGCCATCAGAAATGCCGTTGCGTTTCTCGACGGCGTCAACATGACCCCAGGATCAGCAATTCTGGCCCCTACACAGCGCTGGAGCGGTTCTCGCCACTCCAGCTGCTGATCCGGCCGTGAAATGGGCGCCGGGGGATGTACGTATACGTAGTGGGTCCAGCGCGAACCTGCGCATGCGCAGTCCCACTGACACAATTTCCACGCATGCGCAGTGCCTCCCTTGTCTGCACCGGCCCCAACGCAACATGGCGCAGGAGTACAGGAGCCGGCGTGGTAGAAAGGAGGCCGGGAGACAGAGAGGCCGGCCCGCCAATTGGTGGGCACCGATCGCGGGTGAGGCCACATCGGGCCCCCCCCCCCGCCTCCGGGTCGGACCTCCCCTCTCCCCCTACAGGCCTCCACCCGACCCTTCAATGCTGAGCTCCCACCGGCTGAGAGCAGGTGTGGATGGTGCTGGAGATCAGGTGTTGCAATAGGGTGGCATTTATTTCTGGGAATGATCTTAAAAAATGAAATAAAGTAAGGTGAGATAATAATATTGTCATACCAAATGCTCATTTAACACAGCTTGTTCCTGGAGGCTAGTCCAGCTGGAGTTCGGTGCAATGTTGACTCTGGTTATGTTATTCATTTCCTGCTTAATCCATTTTTAGTAGTTTTTGTGCTACTTAATCTATTAATGAATGAAATTGGATTTCAATTGAAAACCCAGTATAAGGTAATGGATCTCTTCATTTTAGTTTTCGATTGTTATAAACACTGCAGTCATACATTATACTCAGAAATACACGCATTTCTTATTTTAAATTGTAAAATGCAGCAACTTGTACAGACACATTGAGGGTGATTCTCTGACTGCCTTGTGCCCGGTGCACATCCTACTCTTCCAGGAGAGTGGCGGGAGAGCCCTTAAATGGGGTTCGCGTCGAGTGCCGAATGGAGCCAGATACCCCCGGCTTGCTGCAGCTGATGTAATCTGGTTCTGCAGTCTCTCTGTCCTTCCCTTTGTACTGTGTGCGTTGTCTGTATAGCATGCAAGGAACAATACTTCTCACTGTATACTTTTTTTCTTTCTTTTTTTTCTTACAAATTTAGATTACCCAATTCATTTTCTCCAATTAAGGGGCAATTTAACGTGGTCAATCTACCTAACCTGCACATCTTTGGGTTGTGGGGGCGAAACCCACGCAGACACGGGGAGAATATGCAAACTCCACACGGACAGTGACACAGAGCCAGGATCGAACCTGGGACCTCGGCGCCCTGATGCAGCAGGGCTAATCCGCTGCGCCACCGTGCTGCCCCTTTTCACTGTATACTAATACATATGACAATAATAAATCAAATCAAATCAAATCATGCCTTCGCTGGGCATGAACCAAGTTAGCATATTTAAATCAGCATTTAAATTTGCTTGGTCAGTTGCAAGCTAGATTGTCCCAGCTCTCAGGTCACCCTAATGGGTACGTGCTGTGGAGAGGGGGCGGGGGCTGGGGTGGTTGGGGGGGAGTGGAGAGGGGGTTGACCCGTTATTCCCGGGGTGGCGAGAAGGTGCCCTTGTCAGCGGGGTGGGCAGGCTTGTTGGGGAAGATGGTGTTGGGAGGAGGGCACTGAATCCCAGCTTCCTGTGTTTTGCGGGTGGAGGTGGGGGTGGGCTTGCACCGTCACTTTGGGATCGGGGCACCGCAGTCTCTGTGAAGCAGGGCTTACTGGTGCCTCCGGGTCCCATGCATCACTTTTTCAGCGCGATTCACACCTTGCTCCAAAAAAGTACGGGAGGATCGCAATGGGAATCCCGCCAGAACAAGCAAAGTGAATCGCACTGGGTCTTCCTGCCAAGTGACACTTGGTCATTTTGTTTTGAGAATTCCGCCCATTAACTTGCAAAGCATGATAGCGTTCTGAAATGCACTTTTAAATTCTGACAGTAGAGTTGCCAATAACCCAATGTGACGTAAATCAGCCAATTTATTTAATTGGAATTTGAGCAGCTGAAAGCAGATTTGCTTCAGTTACCTCCAGCTGCCCACTTAATCCTCTCTACTCAATAGAGTCCGATGTGGTGTCTTTCAAACGGCTTCCCACCATCTCTTGCCAAATATTACCTTGCTTTCTTCTCGTCTTGGCCAATGGGGAATTACTTTTTGACTGATGTGGAAAAATCTCCTTTCAGAGCTCTCCAGTCATTTTCTTAAACTCTTGCTTTCTTGCTAAAATTGTTTTGTTTAACTTTGTCTTTCAAATTAAGGGCCTAATTTACCTTGTAGGCCACTTTCTTAAATAAAAGATTCGGCAATTGGAAGGTATTTTTCTTTAATTTATACATTGTTCCCATCCTTTGAAAGGACCGATCTTCCCAAAGGACCTCAAAGGAAAGATCCAATGAACAAGCTTTCACTTTTAAAAATGTATTACCATAACCATTAATCCCATATCAACATAAATTAAAGATGAGCAAACAGGCAAATTGTAGCTCATTACAAACTTCAAATTACCCATTAAACGGCAGGTGCAATGGAGGTAGTTTTCACAAATTTACGAGGTTGTCCACTCAGCATTTATGCCATTAAAGTCTCAACATCTTTCAAAACTCTTAATCGCAAAGCATTCCAGTTCCTCTTTCCAGATTTCGCCTGATCCCCAGCCAACAGCAGCAAACTGCTGACCCAAGTTTCACGGACATGGCCTTCACAAAAATGGCACACCTCTGCACAACCTCAACTCTACGCATGTTGGTCTCGGTGGCATGGATACACCAATTTTATCTTCAAGTAACAGGAAAAGCTGCAGCAACTGTGTATTTGCTCTTGGGCCTGCGTCCGTCTTTTTCAGCCTGCCTGTGCTGCACCACAGGGATCACCATCTGAGCCTGGATGGGCTGTGTCATTTTATCTGGCTTCAACCAGTTTCAGTTTCCCCAGAGGTTTTGGTTTCTAATGTAAGTTTCAGTCTTAGTTTCCTTAGAAACTGCACAAGACAATTTTCTTTTCGGTTTTTGCTTTCAGCTGTGATAATGACCATATTTGTCTTACTAATGCGGGCTGAATGATAGATATTTGCTAGGGCCCAGTATTCCTTCAAAGTGGGGCCATGGGATGTTTATTTCCACCTGAGAGAATAGAGAGGGCCTCAGTTTAACATCTCACTTGAAAGATAACAGGCGAGATTCTCTGGCTTCCCCTTGGCGTGTTTCTCGGTGGCAGATGGTGCCCCTCCGTTGGCTGGCAGCCGGATCCCCTGGTCCCACTTCTGGAAATGGGATTTCCCATTGAATCGGCCCACGCCGCCGGGAAACCCATGGTGGGGGAGTGCTGTCGGCTTGACCGGAAGATCCTGCCGGCCTGAACAGCCGGTAGATCTCGCCCTGCACTTTTAACAGTGCGACACTCCCAGTACTGCCCCGAACGATCAGTCTAGACTGGAGTGGATTTGAACCCACAACCTACTGACACAGAGATGAGAGTGCTTTCAATCGAATTACAGCAGTATTGTACTGTGGGCTCATCATCAGGAGAGCTGATTGAACACAGCACAAATGTATTTCAAATAGGACATTTGCAGGCAAGGAAGATCAATTCTGAAGCCTGTTGGTTCAAATTAAAGATTCAACTTTCACTGGGACCTTGGAAGTTGGGTAATTGCAGCTCCATTGACTTTCTTTTGTGCGAGAGGGATGGGCTTGGGCCAGCGGCGTGCAGAGGTCTGGTGATGCCCGGGGCAAATCTTGATTGTATGCCCCAAAAACTCAAGTATAAGGCCTAATATACTGAGAAATATTATGAGAAAGGAAAACATTTTACACAGATGAAACATGAAATAAACGCTTTATTCGATTTTAATATTAATCAATCAAATTTATTAAGTTCTTTTCCCCAAATGATACCTCCTGTCACAAAACACCTGAACTACTTCACTTTTTACATCAGCTGTGAGAAAAAAATTTTCAATGCTTATTAAAGCCAGGTTGGTCAGTCGCTCCTGTGACATAGAAGACCTCAGATATGTTTTTATTAATTTCAGTTTTGAAAATGACCTTTCACAGCTTGCGACTGAAAATGCAATTGTAAGCAGTAATCTGTATGAAACACACAGCGTCGGAAAGACATCCCTCCCATACTGCAGTAAAGACTCCAGAGCATCTTTAGGATCAGGGGGAACTCTATTCCCTCCAGCTCGAAGGAACTTCACAAAATCAATAATTTCGTCATATAACTGAATTGCAACCACATCATTGTCATAATAATTTGCAAAGTCTGAACATTCCTTTTTTAATTTCTCTCTTTCTTGTTCATCTTCAATCACTACTGAATTCAAGTTCAGAAGAAAAGAAAATCGGTCACTGAGTCTTTGAAGACGGACACTGCGGTCTTCAATTTCAGTTTTTAATCTGTTCACAATCTCTACCATTACTCTATTCATTTCTTCTTATGCCGTCAGTCCACTATCTCTTGCTGACTCTCCAGGCATTATTCTTCTTCTCCTTGTTCGTGCAATTGGTATTCCCCAATTTTCACAATATTGATTGGCTAAATCCATTGCATTGTGGATAATTTCGTCACTCTTCAAATTCAAGATATGAATAAGTCCTCTCAGATCACAAGAAGCTTCATGGAACCCCATTTTCGGATCCTGCAAACGTTTTGAGACTTTCTCCACTGATGATAAAACTGAGTACCAAAAATTTAATAAAGCTATAAACAGGAACGGTTGAATAGAGTTAAGTAGCGATCCTGCATCAGATTTAGTTTCCCTTGAAAATTCTCCTTCCAGCAGGTGTTGAAGGCTTGCAATAACGTTGTCACACTCTTCGTGGATTACTTGCACAGCATCATGGCTGGAACTCCATCTTGTGTCACACTGTCTTTTCACAGTCCGAGTGACAAATGATTTTAACACTTCCCAACGAGAAGTAGATGAAGAAAAAAAAGTAAAGAGTTTTTCTAGAATGCCAAAAAATGTAACAACAACAGGTTGCACCTCACTTGCATGGACACAGGCCAAATTGAGGCTGTGGTTCTCGCAGTTCACAAACACAGCTTTTGGGTTAACTTCAAGAATTTCAAGAACACCTCCTCTCACTCCAGCCATAACTGCTGCGTTATCATATGCTTGACTACGACAGTCATTCATGGAAATTTTGTCTTCTTCCAATTTTTCCTGAATTTTATTTACCAGGCTGACTGCATCTTTCTTGTTGACTTGAAAAAATCCCAGAAATGTCTCCTTTATTTCTAATTTTCTGTTTTCATCAATATGAACGTAACACAGAATTTCAGAAACCTGATCTTCATGGGCAATATCTGGAGTTGAATCCAGCATTATGCTAAAATATTTTGCGTCCTTAATTTCGGAAATTATATTTTTCTTGACAGTTTCACCAAGAAGATTGATTATTTCGTTTTGAATTCTGTTGGACAAGTAGGTGACACTTTTTGGTTTCTCTTTCCCTCTCTGCAAGTGTTTTGCTAAGATGTCATCATATTTGGCCAAAAGTCTGATTGTTGCTAGAAAGTTTCCTGTATTTTCACTGACTGTCTCCCCTGGCTCTGATAACCCAGATATTCCTTCTCCTCGATGTCCACGATAGGCCAGATTCTGTTTTGCCAGAAAGGATATAACCTCGACAATCCGTTCAGTTATAGCTTTCCATCTTTTCTTTTCAGCAGACATTTGCTGTTGAAGTTCAGCATTTATTGTAGTTGTATGATGGAGTCGAACTACAAGGTTCAGGTATTCCCTCATGTGAGCTCTATGAGAAGGGCTTTTCCCATGGTCAGGTATTGTTGGATTTAATTTTCTCCAAGTGGAGAAACCATCTTCCTTTCCAAAGTTTGACACAGACGACAAATGCTCCTTTTAAAACAAAAAGCAAACAAAACAGTAGCATGCTTTCCGATATGGAGAGTATAACAACCATTTTCTCACCACAATTTCTCCGTTTGTGGAAACTTTATCAAACCACTGTTTGGAAAATGATCTCCCATCCTTCTCAGCAAATGGACCACTTTTATTCTGATATCTTTCAGGGCCATGTTGTAATATTGTCATCTTCAAATGATCTGGAATCGGTTTCTTCAAACAGCCAAAATCGCTTCTTTGCAAAAATATGCAAATATCTTCTTTATTTTCTTCACATGGATCATCATCCTGACAACGAGACTGAGGAGAGAGAGTATTATGTTCTGACCGAGCTGAATCCGTATCAGAAAATTCCTTCTCTGCACCCACATCATCTTTTACTTCTCTAGGTTCTCCTACTTCTTCTTTACTTCCTTTTATCCATGCATCTAATGCCCCTCTTTGATGGGACTCTTCTTCGACTCTGGCCCTCTTTTTTTTCCTGTTCTGTGCTCCACTCGGTTGTACACGAAATACTCGTAACATTTCATTTTCTATCTCAAAAACCGTAAGACGCATGAGAAAATGGGAAGAAAATGGTAAACAATCGGTCAGTTGCAGACGGATAAACCATATTTCATTTCTTTGTTCCTTCGTATCAAATTATTTCACACTGATTCTCCACTGATAATTTTGTGCAATTTATATCATAGACTTGCAAATTAGTGGTATCTGTATTCGAATATTAGCATGTTAAGGAATAAATGTCTCCTATTCCGAGATTAAATGCCATAGCAGTCCTCTGATCATCCAGGCTTCACTCTTACTACATCCCACGTAAATATTTCATTAAATATCGCCAAAAAACCTATAAAAACCATAGTTGCATCTGTTCTAGAGCTATTCACTGACCTGAGTAGGTAAAAGAACTAACCTAGATGCACAAAAAGCTGAAGAAAAGACGAGTTATGATTCGAGGAAACGCAGGAACGAGCAGCCACGTCTGCTTGTTGCTTTTTATGGTTGCACCACGTACATCATCCGCATGCGTGTGGGGGGATGGGGAGAAGGACCATTTTCTCTAGACAGAAAGGGTACACCACGTTAAAGGAATAAAGGGCTAACAACTGCCTCTGCAGTGTGGTGAGCCTCCAAAAATTGATTTATCACCGCTAAAATTTTAAAATTACTATCTTATTTCCTTCTCTGGGGCAGCACGGTGGCCTAGTGGTTAGCACAACCGCCTCACGGAACTGAGGTCCCAGGTTCGATCCCGGCTCTGGGTCAATGTCCGTGTGGAGTTTGCACATTCTCCCCGTGTCTGCGTTGGTTTCGCCCCCACAACCCAAAAAATGTGCAGAGTAGGTGGATTGGCCACGCTAAATTGCACCTTAATTGAAAAAAATAATTGGGTAATCTAAATTTAAAAAAAAAATTAAAAAAAAAAAAAAAATTTTTTTTTTCCTTCTCTGATTGGATGCCCCCATCCAATGGATGCCCGGGGCCAATGCACCGTCGCCCCCCCCCCCCCCCCCCCCCCCTCTGCACGCCACTGGCTTGGGCTTAGAACATAGAACATAGAACATCATAGCGCAGTACAGTCCCTTCGGCCCTTGATGTTGCGCCGACCTGTGAAACCTCTCTAAAGCCCATCTACACTATTCCCTCATCGTCCATATGTCTATCCAATGACCATTTGAATGCCCTTAATGTTGGCGAGTCCACTACTGTTGCAGGCAGGGCATTCCACGCCCTTACTACTCTCTGAGTAAAGAACCTACCTCTGACATCTGTCCTATATCTATCTCCTCTCAATTTAAAGCTATGTCCCCTCGTGCTTGACATCACCATCTGAGGAAAAAGGCTCTCAATGTCCACCCTATCTAATCCTCTGATCATCCTGTATGCCTCAATTAAGTCACCTCTTAACCTTCTTCTCTCTAACGAAAACAGCCTCAAGTCCCTCAGCCTTCCTTCATAAGATCTTCCCTCCATACCAGGCAACATTCTGGTAAATCTCCTCTCTTTGGCTGTTTACATCCTACTGACATATAATATTCAAAGTATAACATAATCACCCACGTGACAATCCTGCCCAATTTTTCAAGTAATAAGGTGAGGCATAAGCAATGCAAAAAAACACAAAAAAAAGTAAAAGTAAAAAATTCTCTCTCGTGCAGTTGCTGCAAACCCACTATCGGTCAGTCGAAGGAAAAAAGTTGGGCGGGGGAAATGTACCCTTTTCATGACAATAGAAACAACTGAGTGAAAGGCATAAGGATCTTGAGAGCGAACAAAGTGCAGTTGTTAAATTAATAATTTCACCTAAAGACAATATCTGAAATCATGAGGCGCCAAACAAATAGCATCAGCTTATGTAAGTAACTGAGAAGAGAAAATTATAGGGAAGGAAGAGAGAGATTTCTTGCACCTTAAGAAAATATTTTAACATGGTAGGTAAGCAGGGATGTGAATCCCTGGCCTGTAAAGACCATAAGATATAAGAACAGCATTATGCCGTTTGGCCCATCGAATCTGCTTCGCCATTCGATTATGGGCGATATGTTTCTCATCCGCATCTTCCTGCCTTCTCCATGTGACCTCCAACCCCCTTATTAATCAAGAACATATTTATCTCTGTCTTAAAGACACTCAGTGACTTGGCCTCCACAGCCTTCTGCGGCAAAGAGTTCCACAGATTCACCACCCTCTGGCTGAAGAAATTCCTCCTCATCTCAATTTTAAAGGATCGTCCTTCATTCTGAGGCTGTGCCCTTTGGTTCTATGTTTTCCTACGAGTGGAAACACCTTCTCCATGTCCACTCTATCTAGACCTCTCAGTATTCTGTAAATTTTGATAAGATCCCCCCTTATCCTTCTAAACTCCATCAAGTACAAACACAAAGTCCTCAACCGTTCCTCATACGACAAGCCCTTCATTCCAGGGATCATTCTTGTGAACCTCCTCTACATCCTTTCCAAATCAGCACATCTTTCCTTAGATACGGGGCCCAAAATTGCTCCCAATATTCTAAATGGAGTCTGACCACACCCTCAGCAGTACATCACTGCTCTTGCATTCCAACCCTCTCGACATGAATGCTAACATTGCATTTGCCTTCCTAACTGCCAACTGAACTTGCATGTTAACTTTAAGAGAATCGTGAACTAGGATTCCCATGTACCTTTCTGTTTCAGATTTCCAAAGTTTTTTCCCATTTTGAAAATAGTCTCTGCCTCTATTCTTCCAATCAAAGTGTATAACTTCACACTTTTCTACATTGTATCCCATCTGCCACTTCTTAGCCCACTCTCCTAGCCTGTCCAAGTCCTTCTGCAGCCTCTCTGCTTCCTCACCATTTCCTGTCCCTCTACATATCTTTGTATCATCCGCAAACTTAGCAACAATGCCCTCCATTACTTCTTCCAGATCATTAATGTACATCATGAATAGTTGTGATCTTTACACTGACCCAGGAACACCACTAGTCATTGGCTGCCAACCTGAAAATGAACCATTTAGCCCCACTCTCTGCCTTCTTCCAGTCAGCCAGTCCTCTATCCATGCCAATCCGTTGCCCTTAACACCATGGACTCTTAGCTTATTTAGCAGCCTCCTGTATGGCACCTTATCAAAGGCCTTCTGGAAATCCAAATAGATCACATCCACTGGTTCTCATTTGTCTAATTTCTTCATGTCCTTCTCAAAGGACTCTAAGAAATTTGTCAGGTATAATCTCCCCTTGATGAAGCACTGCTGACTCAGTCCTATTTTACCATGCACTTCTAATTACTCCACAATCTCATGCTTAATAATGGACTCTTACCAATGACCAAAGTCAGGTGAACCGACTTATAATTTCCCGTCTTCTGCCTCCCTCCCTTCTTAAACAGGAGTGTTACATTAACTACTTTCAGGTCCTCTGGGACCCTCCCTGCCTCCAATGATTCCTGAAAGTTCACCACCAAAGCTTCCACAATTTCCTCAGCTATCTCTTTTAGAACCTTCGGGTGTAATCCATCTGCTCCAAGTGATTTATGCACCTTCAAACCTTTCAGTTTCCCCAGGACCTTTTCCTTAGTGATGGTCACGATGCTCACCTTTGCCCCCTGACTTTCTTGAAGTTCTAGTATGCCACTGGTGTCTTCCACTGTGAAGACTGATGCAAAGTACTTATTCAGTTCCTCTGCCATTTCTTTGTTCTCCATTACTCTATTTCCAGCCACATTTTCCAATGGTCCAATGTCCCTTCTTGCCTCTCTCCTACCTTTTATATATCGGAAAAAGCAAATTGCCATCTTCTTTTATATTACCAACTAGCTTACCCTCAGATTTGATCTTCTCCCCCCTTGCTTTTTTAGTTATCCTCTGCTTGTTTTTAAAGTCTTCCCAATCATCTTCCTTCCCATTAATCCTCATCCCCTTGTGTGGATTTCCTTTGCTTTTATGCTGCTCTTTTCTTCCCTTGTCAACCATAGTTGTCTCGTCCTCCCTTTAGCATGTTTCCTCCTCCTTGGGATGAATTTCTGTTGCGCCTCCAGATTAGCCCACAAAAACCCCTACCATTGCTGTTCCACTGTCTTCTCTTCTAGGCTCTCCTTCCAATCAACTCTGGCCTGGCCCTCCCTCATGTGTCTTTGTAGTTACCTTTACTCAATTGTACACCTGATTCCAGCTTCCCCCTCTCAAACTGCAGGGTGAATTCTATCACCTTGTGGTCACTGCCCCCGAAGGGTTCCTTCATCTTAAGTTCCCTAATGTGAGTTACAAGCTCATTTACTTTGTTTTGTACACTGCGTGCATTTAAGTACAACACCCTCCGTCTTGCGTTGACCTCCCTCTTTCTTCTAGTTGTCCCCTTTTCTGCTGTGCCTGAAGTTAGATTCTTGCTGCTTTCTATACTCTCTTTTCTATGACTTGTTCTGGAAACTTTGGCCAACTTCTGCCTTTTACAACATTTCCCTGGTGGTTGCACCAATCTCCTGCCAATCCTATGAGAACAGACCCAGACAGGCCCAACAGGATTTCAGAGTCCCTGTGTCTTTCAATACAAGTAAGTTATATAATATTCCTTACCCTGAGGCAGCCCTATGATGCATTGATTCAGGAAATCTGTTGTATTTCAGTCATGAGTGATGCGCTGCAGAATTTAAAGCTCGAAGGATCATGGCTAACATCTGAAGTATCACCCCTGGTCCTGTGCAATACCACATGGGAGCAGCTTGCAATATTTTTTGTAACGGTAGTCTTTGCATTTTCTCTCTTTCCTTGAATTTCCATTCGAGCCTGATCCCTTTTTTCCCAAAACTGATTTGTCCCCCTTCCTCCCAACCAATTGTTTAGTAGGGGCCAGAAAGCTTGCAGACTTCCACCTCTCAATTTTAAAAAAAAGGCTGGAACTCTAAATGAGTTGCAATAACTCTCGGCATTTGGAAGTTGCAACTGAAAAGCCAGGATAAATTACCCTATCAATTAAAAAAATTAATTGTGAGGAGAAAATAGAACACCCAGAGAGCAGTTTTATGTCGTGCAAGACAAGGGCATGATAAACCGGCTGCGTTGCGCCCGAATGCAGAGAGAAGCCATTTCCCGGCAGCCAGTACGTCTCACAATATCTACCCAGACATCGCAAGACGTCACGATCAGGATACCCCCACAATGGGCATGACCAAATCTTGTGCACCTAAGTGGGTTTTATACCCATGCAGACATGCTCACTCAAGATTCACTGGACTCACAGCATCTAACGGATTCCCCAGGGAGTCCCCAGACAGGCACGGTTCAGTACTGGTCCACACAAACGTGGATCCAGTGGAGTGACACCCAGGGGGGAGACTCCATTGGAGGCCCCTGAGTGGGCGAGGACAGGGCAGTGTGGCCCCTTGGCCCTTCCCCTTGAGCGTGGGCATCTTGGCACTTTCAGTCTGGCATCTTGGCACTGCCAATCTGGCACTGGCAAGATGTCTGGTAGCACTGCAAAGCCAATAGGAGCATGTCTGGGGTGCCAGGGTGGCACTGCCAAGGCTCAGGGCCTGGGGGAGCCATGCCCATGAAAGGAGGTGGAGTAGGTGTCTGAAGGGTGGAGCATTACAGAGTGGGTATGAAGGGGCCTATGGAAGGTTGGGGGGGTGATAGGTGGGTGTGCTTGAAGGGAGGGCTCAGAAAGGTGCGTAAAAAGGCCTGAAAAGGGGGTGGCCCTCAGCAACCCCATTTTTAAAAAAGTAATTGTTCTAATGGAATGTGGGTATCGCTGGCTAGGCCAGCATTTATTGCCCATCCCTGAGGATGTTTAACAGTGAACCACATTGCTGTGGGTCTGGAGTCACATGTAGGCCAGACCAGGTAAGGATGACAGATTTCCTTCCTTAAAGGACTTTAGTGAACCAGATGGGTTTTTATGATAATCAACAATGGTTTCATGGTCATCATTAGACTTTTAATTCCAGATTTTGTTTTTATTGAAGTCAAATTCCACCGTCTGCCCTGGTGGGATTCAAACCCATGTTCCCAGAGCATTACCCTATCTCCCCATTGCAGGGTGTCATCACTTGGGGGATGTGGGGTAATGCCCCTGTGTGTGTGTGTGTGTGTGTGTGTGTGGGGGGGGGGGGGGGAGGGGGGGGTGGCATTACTCATGGATGTGTGTGTCAGGGAGCCACAAGCTCACTTAGAGATCGGGGCAGCTTTCAAAATGGCGGCCGATCTCTGAGTAGCCAATCTGGCCAGCGAGTTCAGCTCCCCAGTGATGAAATCTATTCTGTGTGGGCTTGACCCGGGAGAAACTCCCCAGGACCCCCAAAAAGTGACTGATTGTGGTTAGATTGTGGTGGGCAACTCACCAACAGAGCCAGCGGGAAACTCCCAGCAAAACCTGCCACAAATGACACTTAGAAACCTTTCTGTTACATCATGCCTCAGGTGTATAAGCTTTAGCATCACCACAGAAGTGAATTAGCATCTTAAAATATAAGAAAATTAGAACAAAATAAAATCAGTCACGAAGTATGGGTAAACAAGATTATTTATAGCGGATTTTGAAAAGGAGCACAGATGACGCTCCATAAATTTAGGTAGCTTGGAAGGCACTGACCCTGTTCACAGATTGTGGATTATTGTCTTTTTGATGGGCTTTTTACTTGCATTGTACTTTAGTCCAAAAATATTGCTCATTCTAAGCAGTCGCTGAGATGAGATTCAGTCATTTCACGTTTATCAGAAATGAAAAAAAGTTCAAAAACTTCAGCCAAAAATAGACTCAGAAATAGCAGAAGCTTAGCTGGTGACACACATGCCCCAAAGTCATGAGGGCTGTTTTCAAATCCCAATCCAGGATTTAGCCACAAACTTGTTGGAACCAACAATTCTACGGACACGTGCTTGTAGGATTAGAATAGCGGTTTTAATACACTCACAACAGAGCCAGCCTATTAGTCATTGAACTTTCGGTGAACTGGCCGGCTGACCATGTGGCACTGATCTTTTATACAGATTATAGTCCGGTGTGAATCACATTCACCACAAAACTCAAGGCTGAAACTCCAGCATGGTGCTGAGTGGATGGACTTTCAGATGAACTATTAAACAGAGGCCTCCCCTGTCAGGTGGATGTGCTGGAACCAATGATACCATTCTTGAAGATGAGCAGTGGGGTTATCCTTGGTGTCGACAAATCCCCGGATCAACATCACAAAAACAAGTTATCTGGTCATTGTCACATTTTTGTTTGCGTTTGCTGTGTGCAAGTTGGCTGCTGTGTTTCCTACATTACAACAGTGACTGCAGGTCACAAATGCTTCATTGGCTGTAGGAAGGTGCCAAATAAATTTTTCCCCAAGCTTTTGTTTGTATAGAAACCTTGACCATCCATAATCAGCCGGCTCATCTTCATTATTTCCTCCATTGTTAAATTCAAGCAATTATGCTACTCGGTGATAACTCTCCAGCATACAGATCCATTAAGAACTCTGATAATGAAATGGCTCATTCCAGCCTACATTTGGAGCTGGACAAAATACCACAACTTGAATTTACATAGTACCTTTAATGTAGTACCTATCCCAAGATGAATGAGAAAATGCTGCAATATCTCAGCAAGTCTGGCAGCATCTGTAGGGAGAGAAAAGAGCTAACGTTTCGAGTCCGATGACTCTTTGTCAAAGCTCCTATCCCAAGATGTTTTGCAGGTGTGTGAATAAAAAGCTTCACAGGAGGTTAGTGATGATTGGCACTCACTTGAGTTAATCACCTGTTAATTCTGCTAATGAGGAACCCCAGCCATATCCGTTTTACCACCTCTTCTTAGTTATGCCACCATCATCTAGGCTAGGATATCATCATTGACAAGGTGCACAATCTCCTGACTACTCAAAGGTTCTTCAGGATTTACAAGGTGAATAAAAATGACAATTGTATCAGTTTCATAATTACGAGACCAGGGTGGAGATTTGATACTTTCCATTTCCTATTTCCTCAAAGCCTTTTCACCATCTACAAGGCCCAAGTCAGAAATGTCCTGGAATAGTCACTGCTCAATTGAATAGCTGCAGTCACAACACAGAACACAATCCAGAGCAGAACAGTTCCCTTGGCCAGCGTCCCTACTATTGGAATCAATCCACCTCCATCACTAGCGCACTTTGGCTGAGTATGTATAATCTGCTGGATATACTGCAGCAACTCACAATGATAAACTTTGATAGAACCTCTATTTGGCTCAGGCCCATAACTGTGAATTAATGTTTGCTGCATTTAAAGGCATTTTGAACTCCAGACAGCTGTTATCTTCTTTGGGCCCAAACAGGACAAACCTTACAACTCAGGGATTTTACGAATATTTAATTGGATTCTAGCATCTGCACACTTTCACTGGTCTAATGATATCAAATCAAAAGAACCTGCACTTATTTAAATTTTATAAAACACTTTAGAGAGTGGCTTCATCCTCTGCGTTCCTGGAGATAGTGGAAAACAAGTAATACCAGTTGAAAGAAAGAACTGTATTGTGACATATTTGTTTTCTTTAACGCCTAAATATGATTCATACCAAATATTCCAATTGCTGCTTCACAGAAACATGGGGCTGGATTCTCCGTCTCGCCAGCCAGCCAATGGGGTTTCCCATTGTGGGCAGGCCCACGCCGTCAGGGAATCCCTGGGCATGGGTGCATTGCCGGCGTAATGGAGAGTCCCAACAGTGGAGAATCCAGCCCATGATGTCCACGATCAGCATAATGCAAACAATGACAGAGGCAGAAATGTAAGCATTTCATTTCATACTTATTCAGAGTTTTGAACTCTGTGTAGTTTTGCATTTAATTGCAGAAAGCAATGAAAAGTCCCTGTGACCCTCATGTAGCTTAAGTTTTGGGAGTGATTGACGTAGTTCGAAAAAAAAAAAATAAAACGAGGGTGAAAGGCAGAGATATTCTATTTTTCTGGAACAAAAGGAAATAGAAGCGTAAGATTTTGTTACTTCAAAAGTCATTAAAAATAATTCTGGAGACGGATGGGAGGAAGGAGATGCTCTGACCCGAAGGGTATACGGTTTGGGATACCATACCCGCCCCGTCTTTGAGTTTCTGTTAGGGGAAAGGATCACTTCTTTGACTCCCCAGATAATGCAAAATATTTGTTGAGAGGTTTGGATTGAACTATGTTTAAACCTTTATATTTGTTAAAGTGTTAAGTTGCTGAAGTTAAATAATTTTCTATATTGTTGGTTTAGACAAAGAAGTTATTATTGTTGAGATTGTTTTTTATGCTGGTGCTGTTTTTGTTTTTCTTACAGTGCCATCGTTGTCACTGGGTTGTTATAACTGGAATTTTGTGATCTGGTTAATGATTTTTAATACAGGGGTCGGATGGAGAGCCTCTCAACTGTAGCTAGAGATGAGTTTTGTGAATGGAAGTCACAAAAGTGGGTGTACAGCAGTTCTCACTCACAAACGTCCTGTGAGGTGCAGTTTATTACAGGACTAAGAAGTTCAGGTTCGCCACTTAGTTCGATCCCGGTCCCGGGCCACGCGGAGTGTGCACATTCTTCCTGTGTCTGCATGGGTTTTTCCCCCACAACCCAAAGATGTGCAGGACAGGTGGATTGGCCACGCTAAAATTGCCCCTTAATTGGAAAAAATTAATTGGGTACAGCAAATGTATAAAAAAAGTTCAGGTTTTGTTCAAATTTAATATTTTTGCTGGGGCGTTGTTGAGTTAGTGGGGGAGGGGGTTAAAGTTAGTTGTTTGTCGTTGTCCACTAATCTGTATTGTCTGATCTTTGGACGAGACCAGGAAGTTGTCCTGGTGGAATCTCCTCACCGTGGCGTACAGGATGCCCTGCTTATTGATCTACAGATGTAATGGCTGACCCCGGTGGGAGAGACGATAGGGATTCTTCTTTCTGCCTTATGATCTGGAACGTGAGGGTTTTGAATAGACCAGTGAAGCGGGCAAGGGTCTTTGCATATTTGAGGGGTATGGAATTGGGTGTTATGTTCCGACAGGAAACCCACCTACAGGTAAAGGACCAGATTAGCCTTCTCAAAAATTGGGTGGGACAAGTCTTTTATTCAGGCTTTAATGGAAGGGCTAGAGGCACGGCAATACTAATCCACAAAAACATACAATTTACTCCCTCCCGGATTATGGATGACCCCAATGGCTGTTACAGTATCATCTGTGGTTTACTGGGAAACACTCGGTTATTTTCGTGAATATTTATGCTCCCAATTGCGATGATCCGACATTCATAAGCTCACTAGTAAACCCATCCCTGACTCAGACTAAAGTCGGATGATTCTAGGAAGGGACTTAAACTGTGTCTTGGATCCGAAATTAGACCGCTCCATGCCAAGATCCCGGAACCAACTGGGATGTTCAGGGCATTGACCTCTTTCATGGAATATTTTGGAGTGGTCAACTATGGCATTTTCTGCATCCCAACAGGAAAGAATTCCCCTTTTTTCTCATATTCACCATGCCTCCTCCCAGATTGATATTTTGTTGTTGGCAAATCTCTCCTCTCCTCAGTCAGAACAGTTCCTTACTCGGCAATTGCCATCTTGGATCATGCCCCACATTTTGTTGACTTTTGCTTTGTTTTGGCTCACCCGAATGCCCACTCTGAAGTCTAGACACCACTTTCCTGTCTGATGTCAAATTTTGTGAGCGTTTGTCTGCTGCCATAATAGACTTTATCAAGCTCAACAAAACAGAGCCAATTTCTCCTTCAACACTCTGGCAAATCCTGAAGGCCATAATTAGGCGTGAGACGATATAAAGCTAACATCATGAAAATGAAATGAAAATGAAATGAAAATCGCTTATTGTCACGAGTAGGCTTCAATGAAGTTACTGTGAAAAGCCCCTAGTCGCCACATTCCGGCGCCTGTCCGGGGAGGCTGGTACGGGAATCGAACCGTGCTGCTGGCCTGCTTGGTCTGCTTTAAAAGCCAGCGATTTAGCCTGGTGAGCTAAACCAGCTGGTAAAAGGCTGGTGGACTCCATCTTGGAGGTTGACCGCCAATATTCATTTGCTCTGACACCAGAACTACTGATGCATAGAAAAAACTTGCAATTTCAATTCGAATTGATTTCCACGAATAAAGTGGTGCATCAGTTACAACATTCTAGAGGCACCTTCAATGAACATGGAGAAAAGGCGGGCTTTCTCCTTGTACATCAGCTGAAGAAGCAGGCTGCTTCCTGAGAAATCCCTTGGATTCGGAACAAAGAAGGAAACCTAGTGTCATCCTCAATCCAAGTTAATGCCGCTTTCAGTCCATTTTACCATGAGCTATATCAATCAGAGCCTCCTCCAGACACATTGGACATGATGAGGTTTCTAGATGGTTTGCACATCCCCACCATCGAGGAAGGCAGGAAACGGGAACTGGAATCCCCCATAAGCCCAGAAGAAATACAGAAATGTATTGGCTGGCTGTAATCTGTCAAAGCACCCGGTCCTGATGGCTCCCCATCCCAATTTTACAAGAGGTTCTCTGAGCAGCTAATACCCTTACTATTGGACATGTTCAATGATTCACTGTCTAGGAGGTCACTACCCTCGACCCTTGCCCAAGCCACAATCCCGGTGGGTAAGGACACAGTAGAGTGTGGGTGTTACCGACCTATTTCAGTCCTTAACACACGTGTTAAACTACTGGCTAGAGTCCTGACATCCCGAATGGAACACTGTCTTCCAACTATAATATGGGAGGATCAAGACAGTCTTTATCAAAGGTGGACAGTTATCGACTAATGTCTGACGTTTCTTGAACATTGTCCTTTTTCCCCAACTGCTCAAGAACCTGAAGTTATAGTATCTTTGGATACAGCAAAAGTATTTTATAGGGTGGATTAGAACTACCTCTTTGAGACCTTGGATAGATTTGGATTTGGTCCCAAGTTCTCCACCTGGGTTTGTCCGATGTACAATGTCCCGAAATGTCTAATTTCTGATAGCTGGGGATCCATGTGGCGCATAGCTGAACCTTACTCTCCACATTGGTGACAGGTGAGATCCCAGAGGATTGGAGGGTAGCCAATGTTGTACTGTTATTTAAGAAGGGTTGCAAGGATAACTCGCGTAATTATAGGCCAATGAGTTTGATGTCAGTGATAGTGAAATTGTTGGAAAAGTTTCTCAGAGATAGGATCTACACACATTTGGAAATGAATGGTCTTATTCACGACAGACAGCAGGTTTTGTATGAGGGAGGTCATGGGCGTGATTTTCCCATGCCGCGCCATATGGGAGAATCGCTGTTCGCGCCAATTTTTCCCGCGGCGCCGGACCGACGCCGGCAGGTGATTCTCCAAGGAGTGGAGAATCGGCACCATTTACGCCAGTACGTTTGGCGCGGCACCGGTCGTGGGCCACAATCCGCGACCAGGCCGCCGATTCTCCGACCTGGTTGCTGCCGGCGGGAACTCTGCGCGAAGGCTCGGGGGGTGGCCTGTGGGGAGGGGAAAAGCGTTCCTTCACCGGGGGGGGGGGCTCCGATGGGGTCCGGCCCGTGATCGGGGCCCATCAATCGGCTGGCCGGCCTCTCAAGCCCAGGCCCTATTTTATTATGCGGCCGGCCCCTGAACCCGCACACCATGTTGCATTGGGGCCGGCGCGCTGAAGAAGCCCCCCACACATGCGCGGGTTGGCGCGGCCCAACTGCGCAGGCGCGGGTTGGCGTGGCGCCCATCTGGCGCTGGGAAGGGAGGCTGGAGCGTCGTGAACAGTGGAAGGGTGTTTTTCCGAATGGAGGTCTGTAACTAGTGGTGTTACGCAGCGTTCAGTACTGAGACCTCTACTGTTTGTAATATGTATAATCGATTTGGAAGAAAACATAGTGAGTCTCATTAGCAAGTTTGCGGATGATACTAAGATTGCAGGAGTTGCGGACAGTGATGAGGATTGTCAGAGAATACAACAGGGTATTGATAGGCTGCAAATTTGGGCTGAGAAATGGCAGATGGAATTTAACCCGAACAAATGCGAGGTGATGCATTTTGGTTGATCCAATTCAGGTGGGAGCTATAAAATAAATGGCAGAACCATCAGGAGCATAGAAACATAGGGCAGCACGGTAGCATTGTGGATAGCACAATTGCTTCACAGCTCCAGTGTCCCAGGTTCGATTCTGGCTTGGGTCACTGTCTGTGCGGAGTCTGCTCATCCTCCCCGTGTGTGCGTGGGTTTCCTCCGGGTGCTCCGGTTTCCTCCCACAGTCTAAAGATGTGCAGGTTAGGTGGATTGGCCATGATAAATTGCCCTTAGTGTTCAAAATTTCCCTTAGTGTTGGGTGGGGTTACTAGGTTATGGGGATAGGGTGGAGGTGTGGACCTTGGGTAGGGTGCTCTTTCCAAGAACCGGTGCAGACTCGATGGGCCGAATGGCCTCCTTCTGCTCTGTAAATTCTATGAATTCTATGAAATACAGTGAAATGTATTTTTCTGCGGCCAAGGGAGCATACACAGTACATACATAGCAGATAAAAGAATAATCAACAGAGTACATCAACAAATAGTAATTGGAGAGCAACATAGGGCATTGTGAAGATAGAGTTCTTACAGGGAACAGATCAGTGCGAGGGAGAGTCGTTGAGGAGTCTGGTTGCTGTGGGGAAGAAGTTGTTCCTATATCTGGATGTGCGGGTCTTCAGACTTCTGTACCTTTTGCCTGATGGAAGGGTCTGGAAGAAGGCAATGCCTGGGTGGGAGGGGTCTCTGATAATGTTGTCTGCCTTCCTGAGGCAGTGGGAGGTGTAGACAGAATCAAAGTGAGGGTGGCAAGCTTGTGCGATGCGTTGGGCTGAGTTCACCAAACTCGACAGTTTCTAGTGTCCAAAATTGCCCTTAGTGTTGGGTGGGGTTACTGGGTTATGGGGATAGGGGGAAGGTGTTGACCTTGGGTAGGGTGCTCTTTCCAAGAGCCAGTGCAGACTTGATGGGCTAAATGGCCTCCTTCAGCACTGTAAATTCTATGATTTTTTTTATAAATGTTTTTATTCAGTTTTCATATTTTATATTGAACAAATTACAAATTGTTAGGAGAAAAAAAACAACAAACAAACACGCAAAAATTAACATACATATTTACAGGTAAGCATCTTCGTAGTAGTAACTGCGCCCGCCCCCCCCCCCCCCCCCCCCAACATGTTTATTTAGTTTGGTTTTGGGCCTTAGCTAGCCATCGAACCCCCGTACCGAACCTGTAGCCCCTCCCGCTACCTTCCCCCGACTATTCTTCCTCTTGTACGTTGGCCACAAATAGGTCCCGGAACAGTTGCATGAATGGCTCCCACGTTCTGTGGAAGCCGTCGTCCGACCCTCGGATGGCAAATTTGATTTTCTCCATTTGGAGAGATTCCGAGAGGTCGGACAGCCAATCCGCAGCTCTGGGCGGTGCTGCTGACCGCCAGCCAAACAGGATTCTACGGCGGGCGATCAGGGAGGCAAAGGCAAGGGCGTCCGCCCTCCTCCCCAGGAATAGATCTGGCTGTTCTGAAACCCCGAAGACCGCCACTATCGGGCATGGCTCCACCCTCACTCCCACCACTTTGGACATAACCTCGAAGAAGGCTGTCCAGTACTCCACGAGTCTGGGGCAAGACCAGAACATGTGGGCGTGGTTGGCCGGGCCTCTTTGGCACCGTTCACATCTGTCTTCCACCTCCGGGAAGAACCTACTCATACGGGTTCTTGTTAAGTGGGCTCTATGTACCACTTTTAGTTGCGTCAGGCTGAGCCTTGCGCACGTGGAGGTGGAGTTGACCCTATGCAGTGCTTCGCTCCAGAGTCCCCACCCTATCTCCATCCCCAGGTCGTCCTCCCATTTCCTTCTTGTTGCGTCCAGTACGGTGTCGTCCCTATCTACCAGTCGGTCATACATGTCACTACAGTTCCCTTTCTCTAGGATACTTGCGTCCAGTAGGTCTTCCAGTAGTGTCTGTCGTGGCGGTTGTGGGTACGTCCTTGTCTCCTTTCGTAGGAAGTTTTTGAGCTGCAGGTACCGTAGCTCGTTCCCCCCAGCTAGCTGAAACTTCTCTGTCAGTTCGTCCAGTGTTGCGATCCTGTCGTCCGTGTATAGGTCCCTGACTGTCAGTGTCCCCCCGTCCTGCCTCCACCTTTTGAAGGTGGCGTCAGTCAGTGCTGGTGTGAACCTATGGTTGTTGCAGATGGGAGCCCTGTTCGACATTTTGGTCAGGCCAAGTTGCTGCCGCAGTTGGTTCCAGGATTGGAGGGTGGCTGTCACCACTGGGCTGCTGGAGTGTTTTTTGGGTGGGGATGGGAGTGCTGCCGTGGCGAGGGCCCGGAGGGAGGTTCCCATGCAGGAGGCCTCCTCCGCACGCACCCACTCAGCCTCTGGCTCCTGGATCCATCCCCTTACTCGCTCGGCTGTTGCTGCCCAGTGGTAGAATTGTAGATTCGGGAGGGCTAGCCCTCCCCTGGTTTTTGTTTTTTGTAAGACCTTCTTTGGGATCCTAGCATTTTTACCCCCCCATACGAACGCCATGATGAGTTTGTCCAGCGCTTTGAAAAAGGCCTTGGGGATGTAGATCGGAATGGATCTAAACAGGAAGAGGAACCTGGGCAGTACGTTCATTTTGATCGTCTGAACTCTCCCCGCGAGGGAGAGCGGGAGTGTGTTCCATCTTTGCAGGTCCTTTTTAACTTCCTCCGTCAGGCTGGTGAGGTTCCATTTGTGGATCCCTTTCCAGTCATGGGCTATTTGGATCCCCAGGTAGCGGAATTTATGTCGGGCTTGATTGAACGGCAGCCCCTTTAGTGCTGCCCCCCCCCCCCCCCTTGCGGGTGTACTGGGAAGATCTCACTTTTGCTCATGTTGAGTTTGTAGCCCGAGAAGGCTCCAAACTCTTTCAGGAGCGCGATGATTCCGTCCATGCTGCTTTGTGGGTCCGAGATATAGAGGAGCAGATCATCCGCATAGAGTGAGACTCTGTGCTCTCTACCTCCCCTTCGGATCCCCCTCCAATTTTTTGCTGCCCTGAGCGCGATTGCTAGCGGTTCAATTGCTAGTGCGAACAGCAGCGGGGACAGTGGGCATCCTTGTCTGGTGCCCCTGTGCAGCTGGAAGTATTGGGAGTTGGTATTGTTGGTCTGTACACTCGCCATGGGTGCGTTGTACAGGAGCTTTACCCAAGCGGTGAACCCTGTTCCAAGCCCGAACCGCTCCAGTACCTCTATGAGGTATTTCCACTCGACTCTGTCGAAGGCCTTTTCTGCGTCCAGGGAGACGATCACCTCTTGTGTTCTCTCCCCGGAGGGGGTCATTATCACGTTCAGCAGGCGCCTGATGTTCGCGGTAAGCTGTCTACCTTTGACAAAGCCCGTCTGGTCCTCTGTGACCACCTCAGGTACACAGTCTTCTAGCCTCTTGGCTAGGATTTTGGCCAGTATTTTGGCGTCTGCATTCAGCAGAGATATGGGTCTGTATGACCCACATTCCGTTGGGTCTTTGTCTTTCTTAGGTATCAGCGAGATTGAGGCCTGTGCTAACGTGGGTGGCAATGTGCCCCTAGCTAGCGAGTCTGTGAACATCTCCCGCAGGTGCGGGGCCAGCGCTGTCGCAAATTTTTTGTAGAAGTCCGCCGGGAATCCGTCCGGTCCCGGCGCCTTCCCCGCCTGCATGGAGCTAATGCTGTCCATGATCTCTGTAAATTCTATGATAGAGAGATCTGAGCATGCAGGTCCACAGATCCTTAAAAGTTGCAGCCGAAAAGTTGGTAAAGAAAGCATATGGCATGCTTGCCTTCATTGGACGGGGTATTGAGTATCAAAGCTCAAAGTTACAATTATATAGAACGTTGGTTCGGCCACGTTTGGAATACTGTGTCCAATTCTGGTCACCACCTACACTACCAGAAGGACGTGGAGGCTTTGGAGACAATTACAAGGGGGCACAAGTTCAAGGTGAGGGGGATAGGTTCAGTGGAGATGTGCTGGGGAAGCTTTTTACACAGAGGGTGGTGATGGCCTGGAATGCACTGCCAAGTGAGGTGGTTGAGGCAGTTACGTTTGCGACCTTTAAGACTTATCTGGATAGGCACATGAACAGACGGGGTATAGAAGGATACAGCCGTGTGGTCTAGATAGGACACGTGATCGGCGCAGGCTAGGAGAGCCAAAGGGCCTGTTTCATTGAAGCCTACTTGTGGTAATAAGTGATTTTCATTTCATTTTATTCCTGTGCTGTATTGTTCTCTGATCTTTGCAGTGGACAATAGAAAGAATGAGCGGATTCTTTTGAGACATGGAGAACAAACGTGACTGCCGGTCACTTACATCGTCTAATCACGTTTTGGTCTTGTGCTAAGCTTGCAGGATGGGTTTCCTTTCCGACACAATATCCAAGATTTTGCAGGTAATCCTAGAACCTTGCCCACTGATTGCAATATTTGGAGTTTTGGACTCCCCTTCATTGTATTCAGGAGTGAGGGCAGATGTCCTTGCCTTTACTTCCTTAATAGCCAGGAGGCCAATTTCACTTAACTGGCAATCTCCCTCACCACCCAAGGCATCCTCTTGGATGGAAAATATGGTGTCAGTCTTGCATCTGGAAAAGATCAAATATAATATCAGAGGCTCGGTGGGGAGGTTATACCAGAGGTGGTGGCCATTCATTTCATTCTTTAAAGATATGGGCCGGGATTCTCCCCTACCCGGCCGGGCGAGGGGTCCTGGCGGGATGGAGTGGCGTGAACCACTCCGGCGTCGGGCCGCCCCAAAGGTGTGGATTTCTCCGCACCTTTAGGGGCCAAGCCCTAACCTTGAGGGGCTAGGCCTGCACCGGAGTGGTTGGCGCACTGCTGGCCGGTGGGAAAGGCCTTTGGCGCCACGCCAGCCGGGGCCGAAGGTACTTCGCCGGCCGGTGGAAGTCCGCACAAGCACCGGAGCGTCAGCAGCAGCTGACGCCATCCCTGCGCATGCGCAGGGGAGGGGGTCACTTTCGCGTCTGCCATCGTGAAGGCTATGGCCAACGCGGAAGGAAAAGAGTGCCCCCACAGCACAGGCCCGCCGGCCGATCGGTGGGCCCCGATCATGGGCCAGGCCACCGTGGGGGCACCCCCCAGGGCCAAATCGCCCCACCCCCCCCCCCCCCCCCCCCCCCAGGACCCTGGAGCCGGCTCGCACCGCCAGTCCCGCTGGTGAGGGAGGTGTTTTGACTCACGCCAGCGGGAGAGGCATTACAGCAGCGGGACGTCGGCCCATCGCGGGCTGGAGAATCGCCGGGGGTGGGTACGATCCCTACCCCCGCCAAATCTCTGGTGCCGGAGACTTCGGGAGACAGCGGGGGCGGGATTCACACCGCCCCCCCCCCCCCCCCCCCTCCCCGGCAATTCTCCGAACCGGCGGGGGGTCGGAGAATCCAGCCCATGGACACATTCGAGGGTGGGGGGGGGGGGGGTGGGGTGGGGGGGTTGAGTTAGGTGGTTTGTTTAGTAACAAGTGTTTCTTATTTCATTATACTCTTTCAACACCTTTTTATTCTTGACTCATTTTCTTTCTTGTTTATGTAATATATGGTATGTGTATATCATTGTCAATATGTTTCTATTTGATAATTTAATAAAACGTTTACCAAAAAGTTATTGAAAAAACATGTTTGACAAAGCCAAGTCTGAAAATTTGTATTTTTTGGAACTCACCCAATAATGTTAATCAGGAAAGTGTGGTAAGTGGTTGGGAGTGAGAAAGGTGGCCAAGAGAAGAGGGAAATTATCGGAAGAGGGAATGGCAGTGATCTGGCAAGGTGGGGGGGGGGGGGGGGGGGGGAGGGGGGGGGCGGTGGGGGAGGGGGGGGGGCGGTGGGGGAGCACATAAATCCCCCCAAATAAACAATTTGATTCTTCAGTTTATACAACTGCTGAGTCTTATTAGATGGAGAAATATATTTACATTTTTGCACATTTTTGAGATAGTTTTAAAACGCTGTTCGGCTGATATATTTTACGGATGGATGGTAGTAGCTGGAATTTTAACATGTCCACTCTGGTTTCATTCTCTGGTAACCTGGAGAGGGAGGTGGGAATGCGACTCAGAATCAATACTGATTCCCAATTGCCACTTCCCGAAGAAAAATTGGGCATTTTGAGTATGTTTGTGCTGCTGAAATCTCAGAGGCCTTCAATACTTTGCGTTTTTTATTCTTCTTATCACTGTTCCATTAACGACAAAGAAAATTGCTGCTTTGATCTACACAGTAACATCCACTATGTCCAACAGCATTTGTTGACACAGTGTGAAGCAGCATTAAATCCAATAAGCAAAGAACTGCGTAACTTTTCCATGCAGTCAATGAGGATTATTGTCCTGAAATGCTGTTCTGGAGAGTAATTGTTAGATAATAGAGTGCAGCGAAGCATTCCCTGCCATACACAGTTTCAAGGTGTTATGCAAAGCATATTTATCATTCTCTCTGTAATGTAGGTGCGCAACATGCCAATTAAAGTCCAGATACATATTCTTATAGGGAGGAATATAACAATGAAAAAAATGATTGTATGGGTATTTACAATATAAATGCAATTATAAGAATAACTTTACTTTTTTATCCTTATACCTGAATTTCTGATAAAATGCAGATGTTTCTAATTTCTATGTGAAAATTGTATGCAACACTTTCTTTGCCATACATGATCAAAATAACGAGGAAAAGTCCACCAGTTTTCTTCTGCAATTTATTTCTCTTCTCCCCTGTGAGGAAAACAGGTGGAACTAACGCCACAAGGGCAAGTCAGCTTCTCGTGGTCAATGGAACCATTCGTCAGGGGGAATCCTGAGCGTGAGCGTAACAAGATATCTGAATTTCAACATAGATGATTTGGAGTTGGGGACCAAGGGCAATGTGTCCAAGTTTGCAGATGACACTAAGATGAGTGGTAAAGCGAAAAGTGCAGAGGATACTGGAAGTCTGCAGAGGGATTTGGATAGGTTAAGTGAATGGGCTAGGGTCTGGCAGATGGAATACAATGTTGACAAATGTGAGGTTATCCATTTTGGTAGGAATAACAGCAAACGGGATTATTATTTAAAAGATAAAATATTAAAGCATGCCGCTGTGCAGAGAGACTTGGGTGTGCTAGTGCATGAGTCACAGAAAGTTGGTTTACAGGTGCAACAGGTGATTAAGAAGGCAAATGGAATTTTGTCCTTCATTGCTAGAGGGATGGAGTTTAAGACTAGGGAGGTTATGTTGCAATTGTGTAAGGTGTTAGTGAGGCCACACCTGGAGTATTGTGTTCAGTTTTGGTCTCCTTACTTGAGAAAGGACGTACTGGCACTGGAGGGTGTGCAGAGGAGATTCACTAGGTTAATCCCAGAGTTGAAGGGGTTGGATTATGAGGAGAGTTTGAGTAGACTGGGACTGTACTCATTGGAATTTAGAAGGATGAGGGGGGATCTTATAGAAACATTTAAAATTATGAAGGGAATAGATAGGATAGATGCGGGCAGGTTGTTTCCACTGGCGGGTGAAAGCAGAACTAGGGGACATAGCCTCAAAATAAGGGGAAGTAGATTTAGGACTGAGTTTAGGAGGAACTTCTTCACCCAAAGGGTTGTGAATCTATGGAATTCCTTGCCCAGTGAAGCAGGTGAGGCTCCTTTATTACATGTTTTTAAGGTAAAGATAGATAGTTTTTTGAAGAATAAAGGGATTAAGGGTTATGGTGTTCGGGCCGGAAAGTGGAACTGAGTCCACAAAAGATCAGCCATGATCTCATTGAATGGCGGAGCAGGCTCGAGGGGCCAGATGGCTTACTCCTGCTCCTAGTTCTTATGTTCTTATGTTCTTATGCCCTGACCTGATCTTCCACATGTGGCTATTCATGACATTTTGTTGGTGAGCAATGATGTGGTTGGAATCCTGGCTAATGTTCCTGTCCATGTGGTAGGGGCACTGAGACTGGTTCTAACGATACTGCTGGTGGCAGTTACCTCAACTCGAGCCCAGGATTCTGTTTTGTTATGCTCTTGACGTAACCTAAGCTGCTTCCTTGATGTGCACTCTGACAAAAACACTTTGTCGCCCATTAACTCTGAAGTGATTCCTCTTTTGAGCAGGTGTAATTTCTAACCACAGTTTTTTCGCAGAGGCTTTTTGTTTGTTTTGAAGTGTTTCCAAGAAAGACCATGTATTTCTAACCATAGTTTTAAAGAGGCTGTATCTATGTTCAAAAGAGCTTCCTAGAAAGAGCAGGTTCTTTGACACCTTTTTATTTATGCTAGGGATTTCTCTGTTCTGAAGCCCTTCCGAGAATGACCGTGTGCTCTGTTTGAGTACTGCCCCTAGCACTGCCCCTTGACACCCTGACAATGTCAACCTAGCAGTGCCAACGTCATAGTGCCACTGTGCTAGGGGGCAAGGATGGCATTACCAAGGGGTGGGCCCTGAAGACCTTTGGCAAACGCATAGCGTGGGGCCGCTTACTTGGGGCGGGGGGGCCTTGCCAGCGAGTGGGGAGAGGCATTGCCAGCGATTTGGGGGAGGCTTTATCAGCGATTGGGTGAGGTGACTGTAGTGTTATTCTGAAATTGAGGTGCCCTTTTCAAATGGTACCCCGATCTCTTAGAATCCAGCTTCTTCGGGTCCCACACCGCAAATCACCTCTAGCTTCAAAAGTATTTCCAAGTGTGGGTGGATTGCGCTCTGGATTGCGCTGATCCACCTGGCGGGAATTGTACCTTGGGTGGAATTCTCCGACCACCAGGGGGGTCGGAGAATCGCCCGGGGCCGGCATCAATCCCGCCCCCGCCGTGGCCCGAATTCCCTGCCACCCTTGAATTGGCGGGGGTGGGAATTGCACCGGTCAGCCCGCGGCGATTCTCCAGCCCGTGATGGGCCGAAGTCCCGCCGCTGACAGGCCGTTCCCGCCGGCGGGAATCAAAGTACCTATGGTGTCAACGGGCGCTGGGGTCCTGGGGGGGGCGTGGGGCGATCTGGCCCCGGGGGGTGCCCCCAAGGTGGCCTGGCCTGCGATCGGGGCCCACCGATCGGCGGGCGGGCCTGCGCCGTGGGGGCACTCCTTTTCTTCCGCCCCGCCATGACCTTCACCATGGCGGGGGCGGAAGAGAACCCCCTCCGCTGCGCATGCGCCGGTATGACGTCAGCAGCCCGCCTGGCGGGGCGCCAAATGCCGGTGCGGGCCTAGCCCCTAAAGGTGCGCAGAATTCCGCACCTTTGGGGAGGCCCGATGACGGAGTGGTTCACGCCACTCCATCCCGCGGGACCCCCCCCCCCCCCCCCCCCCCCCCACCCCGCCGGGTAGGGGAGAATCCCGGCCCTTGTTCCTGCCGGAAGCTACACAGAAATTCTTTGGGAGAATTTTGTGCACTGATTTTGGTGTCTCCTCACAGATGCTGCCTGATTTGTTGAGTATATCCTTTGGTTTTGTTTTTGTTTTCATGACACTACTGTGGTGATCCTAATTGGGTTCGGATTAGTGATGTGATGTACATACAAGTGATCACTTAAAAGTACAGTCAGATCAAATGATCGGAATAAGCAGTCAATATGTTTTTGGTTGCATTGAATGAGGGAAGAATTATGGCCAAGAGGAATTTAAGTCTACTGTTCTTAAGTTAAAAGTATGTCTTCTTTACCATAATTTCAACAAGCAGATGCCTGTCTTGATTTAAAGTCACCTTGCAACAATTGCATCTATGGCAGTGTTGCATTACTCAATATTGCGGTGAATTGTCAGCATTGATTATGAGCTCAGGTTCTGCATTCTGAATCGTTCCAGCAGCATTCTGATTCATCTTTGCTGCCAACAAAACCAGGTAGACAGGTTGGAGTATATTTCCTGTCCCGCAATCAAATTCTGGCATGGCAGCCGACATAGACCGGTTGCCTGCTAAACCATCATTTTAAGTGCTGGGCCTCACTGGCATCGGAGAGGTGGGTAACGAAAATCCAACAACTCAAGAGATTCCGCTGGCTCCAGCCCCTTGGTGAATAGTTAATGGAAGTGAACCAATCCAAGCCAGAAGGAGGTGATGGTGATTGTGGGGGTATTGGTGATTGGGGAATGGTGGGGGAAAGAAAAGTAGTTTTGGCCATGCTTGTTTTGTGTTATCTCGGGGACACAGCCCCTGCCTAGTGAATGTGGTGATCACAAGTTAACCAGATGCAACACAACTGAGCGACCACTAGAGGGAGCACGGGAGAGCCATATAAATAGATCAGGACAGGAAGTGAGGACACACTCTTCACAGCAGGGGGGCTGGTAAGCAGGACACACAGCAAGCAAAGCTGGTAGTTAGCACTGGAAGGTAGTTCTAGGTCGAGCTCTGGAAACTGAACGAACCCACAATAAAGCATCTTCTCCACACTTGAGACTGCGAGCTTTATTAAGACACGAGGAACAACACATGGTACCCAGGAGTGATTTCAGACGCTTACGACAGGACAACTCAGCTGCAGATACAGAAAGCACAAAATGGCATGGAAATCTCCTACTGGACATTTGACTGGGGAAGACATCGCTAATTCGAGGATGTGGCATGGATACCCACCTCAGCTGGACACGACTGGTAATGTAATAAATGTCTGGAAAAGGTTTAAACAAATGTTCGATTTTTATCTCATAGCTAATGATGTTGCAGAAGCCTCAGACAAAATTAAAATAGCAATTCTCATCGAAGGGCCTGTCAATAGGAAAGTGTATAATGGATTTAAATACTCAAAAGGTGAAGACAGGAACAGCTTACAAACGTTACTAAACAAATTTGAAGAGTACTGTGAGAAATTTGAACAGCAAGGCATGCTCACAGTCCAACCTGCACAGAGACTGAGTGATGCAAGACTTAAAAAATCACAAAAAGATCAGGAAATCGCGAATGCACAGTACAGATCAAAAAGAAGAAATAACAGGAATTTTTCACAAAGCCAAAACGCTGAAATCCAGTCCAGATCGGAAAGAAAAGGTAACTTACAACTTTTAGAAAGAAAAAACGCTGAAATCCGCGATAAAATGGCGTCGGGGCACATTTTGCAGTCTATGGTAAACAAAGAACTACAAATCGCGTCTGCGCATGCGCCGGAACCGGAAGTCGCGCATGCGCAGTTTACAAAAGATCGCGGCGCCGATCGTTATGCGCATGCGCAAGCCGCGCATGCGCAGTCAAAAAAAGTCTTCGTCGCGGACCGTCATGCGCATGCGCAAGCCGCGCATGCGCAATGGACACCGAACTGCACAAGGAAAGAAAGCCGATTTGCCCATGTGCAAGTCGTTCCTACGCGTGACGTCATGACGTCTGAGAATCCTGACCACGCCCACTTAAAAGGGAAATGCCCGAAATTTGAAAACAAGACACTTAAAGTGGTAAAACCAAATTTTCTTGCCTCAGAACACAGAAAAACGCCTGAACTTAAACCAACAGTGAAAAACAACTTGCACAAAACCTTGGAAAAAGCTGCCTTCACCACACACAGTGAAGCGAACAAAAAGAATTCCGAAACAACAAAAGATGATTTGTTTTTCAACGATTACCTCTCAGACCTGACTGGGTCAGTCGGATATGCTTATCACAGCATCAGCGACACGGTCGCAAAGCACAACACGAACCAACTCGTGGTAGATGAATCCAACCAAGATGATTTGGTTTTCAAAGAATACTACTCAGACATAGCTGAGTCAGTCGGATATGCTTATCACAGCATCAGCGACACGGTCGCAAAGTACAACACGAACCAACTCGTGGTAGATGAATCCAACCAAGATGATTTGGTTTTCAAAGAATACTACTCAGACATAGCTGAGTCAGTCGGATATGCTTATCACAGCATCAGCGACACGGTCGCAAAGTACAACACGAACCAACTCGTGGTAGATGAATCCAACCAAGATGATTTGGTTTTCAAAGAATACTACTCAGACATGGCTGAGTCAGTCGGATATGCTTATCACAGCATCAGCGACACGGTCGCAAAGTTCAACACGAATCAACTCGTGGTAGAAGAATCCAACCAGGATGATTTGGTTTTCGGAGAATACTACTCAGACACAGCTGAGTCAGTCGGATATGCTTATCACAGCATCAGCGACACGGTCGCAAAGTTCAACACGAATCAACTCGTGGTAGAAGAAGCCAACGAAGATGAAATGGGTTTCAAAGAATACTACTCAGACATGGAGGAGTTATTTGGACATCCTGATCACAGCATCAGCGACACCGTTGCCAAGCTCAACACGACTCTACTCATGGTGGATGAATCCAACACCATGATGCCATGGCAGCTCGTCGATACATTGGATGACAGCAATACCCAAGACGAAGACGACGCCACACAGAGAGCACAGGAAGACTCCACGGAGCGAGCGATGACAGGCTCCACAGTGCGAGTGATGAAAGACGCCAACAGGGATGCAAGCAAACACTCCCGGGCGGACACCAAGCATGAACAAGACCATGAAGGTAAACCCGCTGTACCTGAGCAACCGCAAGCAGACTATGAAAGTCTACCAAGCTCACAGGAACAAGAAGAAAGAGCGGACTATGAAAGTCCAACACGCTCACAGGAACAAGAAGAAAAAGCAGACTATGAAAGTCCAACACGCTCACAGGAACAAGAAGCAAGAGCAGACTATGAAAGTCCAACACGCTCACAGGAACAAGAAGAAAGAGCGGACTATGAAAGTCCAACACGCTCACAGGAACAAGAAGAAGACAATGCACCTCTGCCCACTGCATGCGAAGACAGTGACAAGGTGATCACACTCAACGTACAGGATCACAGTGAGACTGACAGTTCTCAGCTTGTCTGTACCGAAGCACAGAGCGAAAACAGTGACAAGGTGCTCGCACTCGACGTACAGGATCACAGTGAGACTGACAGTTCTCAGCTTGTCTGTACAGAAGCACAGAGTCGGGCCACCCAACAGTCCAGAGAGACGATGCCGAAAGAAAACATGCAGATTTTGACTCCAGAAGAGGAGCACCTGGAGCCCAGAGAGACAACGCCAAAAGAAAACATGCAGATTTTGACTCCAGAAGAGGAGCACCTGGAGTCCACAGAGACAATGCCGAAAGAAACCATGCAGATTCTGACTCCAGAAGAGGAGCACCTGGAGTCCAGAGACATCAAACAAAAAGAAACCATGCAGATTTTGACTCCAGAAGAGGAGCACCTGGAGTCCAGTGAGATAACATCAACAGAAATCATGAAGATTTTAACTCCAGAAGCGGAGCACCAAGAGTCTAGAGAAACCACGTCAACTGAAATCATGCAGATTTGGACTCCAGAAGAGGAGCGCCGAGAGTCCACAGACACCGCGTCAAATGTAATCAAGAAGACTTTGACTCCGGAAGACGAGCACCAAGAAAGCAAAGATGCGGAATCCAATTCTCCACAACTGATTGATGTCACCTGCACCGATGCAACATCAGATCATTCGCACCACTCGCGAGACGGAATGCTCAATGACTCAAATTATCCACTCGGGACACTCATAGAGTATAACAAGAAAAACAAAAGTCAAAAGAAACACAGCAAGAACAAAAACAACATGAAGCGCGACAAGACCAACAACAATAGCAAGAAGCACAGCAGAAACGAGAACGACAACAGCAAGAAGAAAAGCAACATGAAGCGCGACAAGACAAACAACAATAGCAAGAAGCACAGCAGAAACGAGAACGACAACAGCAAGAATAAAAGCAACATGAAGCGCAACAAGACAAACAACAACGTCAGGCACAAAGATAGCGACAACGACAGAGGCAGAAACAACAAGAATGGCAACAAACACAACAAAGTCAGGAGCAAAGATAGCGACAACAACAAAGACGGAAACGACAAAAACAGCGACAAGTACGGCAACGGAAACAACAAAAACAGGAACGACAGAAACAACAGCAATGAAACAACGACTTGTACACAATGGCACTACTTGGCACATGATGGACGATGCCACAGCACACTGCAAAACGATAACAAGACTACAAACATGTCATGGGATGACAACGAATCGCACAAACTCATGTCTGCTCCAGAACAAGCAAGCACACCAGCATCCAAGGCGGATGAGACAATAAATCAACACCACAAGCACAAAAAAAAAGTCCATGCCAGTCAACATCAGTGATGTGACCATGCAAACACCTCGTGATGACGCATTGGGTCCTTAAGATAACAAGGAACACCAACAACATTCACAGCGGACTTGCAATATCAATATCACCACGTCATCAACAACAAAAAGAAAAAAAAAAAGCTCTGAACAAATTCATCAAGTTTGGACTCATAAATGTGTTTATTAAGTTTGGACATATAAATACATTGGCTTTGTTAACCAAGGCAATAGCATCATCACTTGTATAGATACGCATATCATAAGTTACTGTTTTGTATAATTTTCCTTAATGATGTACAGAAACTATGTAATGAGAAAGAGGGGGATGTGGTGATCGTAGATTGACCAGATACAAAAACAACAGAGCAAACACGAGCGGGAGAGCTATAAATACACTGGGACAGGATGTACAATTTTCTTTAACGATGTTCAGAAAATATGTTAAGAGAAAAAGGGGGATGTGGTGATCACAAGTTAACCAGATGCAACACAACTGAGCGACCACTAGAGGGAGCACGGGAGAGCCATATAAATAGATCAGGACAGGAAGTGAGGACACACTCTTCACAGCAGGGGGGCTGGTAAGCAGGACACACAGCAAGCAAAGCTGGTAGTTAGCACTGGAAGGTAGTTCTAGGTCGAGCTCTGGAAACTGAACGAACCCACAATAAAGCATCTTCTCCACACTTGAGACTGCGAGCTTTATTAAGACACGAGGAACAACACAGTGAAGAGGTCAGTGAGTTATTGCATGTCATTTTCAAGTGGCTAATATCCCATTTCCACTGGGTTGAGGGGCCTCAAAATTCAGGCCATCATATATCTTGTTTTGGAATCCATTTTTATTTTTAAGAAATAATAGTTTAACCAAAACGTATTGATCTTTATTGCATAATGTTTGATAACATGCTCGGCAATGAATCAGTCCAAATTACATTTAATAAACAGTTATTGCTACTCAACAGCATAGAATGGCTCTGAGTATAAAAATGCTCAGTGCTTTTATGATACATTAATTCATTCCAAAGTAAAATTCAAATTTTAAAATGTTCTTTTGAAGTGATTGAGATAATCATAAGTTTGAATGAAAAGACTTGCAGTTAATGTACTGTAAAATGTGCATTTTGAAATGTCCTTTTAATTTGATATCACCACATTTAATCACAATTTTGAAGAATTATAAGTCTTATTATATGTATCAGCATTTTGAAAATTTCTCATGATCCAGCTGTCGCACAGGAAGGTTTCTGGGCAATGGATGTGCAACAAAAAGTAAATAAACAAAAGCAAATAAACAAAAGCAGAAAGAAAGACAACCATTCCAAAAGAGGAACACCGAACCAACAACTGGAAATTAACCAGTAACTGGCTTCAGGGGTGACCTCAAAGTATAAATCAAGTCAATCTGGTCTGTAATCAACCTCAGGATCTACCTGGTGACAGCAATTGACTTTTAATTGATTTCGGAATCATTTAAAAGAGGAGAAAGTCAATTAATTCCTGTCTGTGTGTTGCCAGTAGAAGCTGGGACTGTACAAGCTATTCCCAAACCACTCTCACCAACCCTCACCAAGTGGGTAAGGCCTGATCAGCCTGGGTGTGTGAGGGGGTGGTGGCGACAGTCAGGCGAGCTAAGAAAAACGAGAAGCCTGAAGGGCAGCGTCAGTATTTTCCAAATGTGGGTCCATCTCTGGGTGTTGGCTGGCAGAGTCCTTACACAGATCATAGAATTATTGCCTCACAGAAAGAGGCCATTCAGTCCATCGTGTCTGCACCAGCCCTGCAATTCGCTTAGTGCTATTCCCCACCTCATCCCGTTAACTGTGCCCATTGTCCTTTTTTAGATAACAGTCAAATTCCCTTTTGAATGCCTCGATTGAACCTGCCTACACCACACTCTCAGGCAGCACATTCCAGACATGAACCACTCGTTGCATGAAAATGCCTCGTCTCACATCACATTTGCTTCTTTTGCAAATCTCTTTAAATCTGTGTCCTCTCATTAACGATCCTTTCACAAATAGGAACAGCCTCTCCCTGGCGACCCTGTCCAGACCCCTCATGATTTTGAATATCTCTATCAAAGCTCCTTTCAGCTGTCTTTTTTCCATAGGAAAACAACCCAACTTCTACAATCATTCTTCATAACAGAAGTTCCTCAGCCCTGGAGCCATTCCAGAGAACCTTTACAGCACTCTCTCCAATATTTTTCATCAAGTGCGGTGCTCAGAGCTGCATGCAAGACTCAAGCTGAGGTCGAACCCGTGTCTTTTGCAAGTTCAATATAACCTCCTTGCTCTTGCCCCTGTTAAAAAAGCCTAAGATACAGGCATTTTTAAAAGCCGCTCTCTCAACATGCCCTGCCAACTTCAGTGACTTGTACAGTTCTACGTCCAAGTCACTCACTCCTGTACCCACTTTAGTGTTGCACACTTTATTTTATCTCTCCTAGCTTTTCACATCAAGTTGAATTACTTCACTTTTCTCTGCATTGGACCTCATCTGCCATGTGGAATAGCTTGTACAGTCCCAGCTTCTACTGGCAACACACAGACAGGAATTAATTGACTTTCTCCTCTTTTAAATGATTCCGAAATCAATTAAAAGTCAATTGCTGTCACCAGGTAGATCCTGAGGTTGATTACAGATCAGATTGACTCGATTTATACTTGGAGGTCACCCCTGAAGCCAGTTACTGGTTAATTTCCAGTTGTTGGTCCGGTATTCCTCGTTTGGAATGGTTGTCTTTCTTTCTGCTTTTGTTTATTTACTTTTTGTTGCCCATTCAATCGGCTTGTCTATGTTCTCTTGAAATGCAACATGATCCTCCTCACAGTGCACAATACTTACAAGTATTACACCATCTGCAAATTTTGAAAGAAACATTCTCCCGTGCCCCTTGAGAGAGTTCAATGATGGGTGCGGTGGGGTGGAGGGGGCCGAGAATTCGACAGGAGGCCAAAAAATTGGTTTACAATGATGTAAATTTACAGAGGGATTTCCTGCTGATGCCTGCCATGGTGGACCTGTAAACCTACTGGAGGCTGGTGAGAAACTCATTTGTATCCCGCTAATGGAATGCAGATGAAGGCCCAATCACCTACATCCGATTCTTCGCGGCGCCAGGAAGAAAACACGCCGGTGCGAAATACGTCTGGAACAACGTTGCGTGTAGATGTCGATTCTCACCTGAACAATTCTTCAGCCGCCTCCAAAGTTTGGGATGGAGGCCGCTTGCAACCCTGGACCCTGGAACACCACTGCAGTAGATAGGTGCAACATCTATAGGTGGATCCTCCATATTTGGTGTCCTGGAGGAGGCCTGTCTTCCAGCCTCAGAATGTTCCGAGAGATCCATCTTCATTTTACGGAGGACCACCTTCTTTCTTTAATGTTGGGTTAATGATGTTCGCCGTGTTTTCAATATGGTACCTGGATAGGATGGTGGATTACACACCGCCAAGCTTGTCCCCACAAGGAATAAGGTGCAAAACACCTGGTCACATAATTAATGAGGTTAGGGCCAGATGATTTGACAGGTGTTCCTGCCGGCCTCCGCAGCGGAAAACAATCCACCTTCCCGTCCCACCACGGGACTTAGTCCTGAAATGGGGAATTCTGCCCCAATGTCTATGTTGTTAGTATATTTCAGGAACAGCAAGGACCTTGACACTGACCCTTGGGGGTCACGACCACTACAAACTTTCTTCCAGCCCAAAAAATATCCATTAACCACGAATGTCTGTCTCCTATCACTCAGTCAGTTTCATTTTTATGATGCGGCTGCTCCTTATTCCAGGAGCTATAACTTTGCTTCCAGGTATGGGGTGCGATACTGTTTCAAATGTCCTTTTATATTCCATCAACAGCATCACCCTCATCAACCCTCTCTGTTACCTCTTCAAAAAGCTCAGGCAACTTAGCCAAACAAGATTTTCTCTTTACAAATTTGTGCTGGCTTTCCCTAGTTAACCTGTACTGGTCCAAATTACTATGATTTGGTCCTGAATTCTTGTTTCTAGATGTTTCCACACCACCAAAGTTTAATTGACTGGCTTGTTGGACTTTTCTTTATACCCTTTTATTAACACGAGTGTAATATTTGCAATTCCCGGGTCTTCTGGTATTATCCCTGTGTCTAAAGAAGATTGGAAAATAGTGGGCAGTGCATTTGAAACATCCCCTCTGACTTCCCTCATCTTCCTGGATGCATTTCATCTGGTCCTGGGGTCTTATCAACTTTTAAGTAGGGCAGCACGGTGGCGCAATGGGTTAGCACTGTGGCCTCACGGCGCCAAGGTCCCAGGTTCGATCCCAGCACTGGGTCACTGCCCATGTGGAGTTTGCACATTCTCCCCATGATTGCTTGGGTTTCGCCCCAACAACCCAAAAATGTGCAAGATAGGTGGATTGGCCATGCTAAATTGCCCCTTAATTGGAAAAAATGAATTGGGTACTCTAAATTTATTTTAAAAACTTTTAAGTACAGGCGATGGTGGGTCTCACTGAGAAGCTACTCCACTGCACAATCGCACGAGTTGGACAGATTTCTGATAGATAAGGGTGTCAAGGGTTTTGTGGGAGGCATCAAAATGGAGTTAAAACAATAACCAGACCAGCAGTGACCTTACTTAATGATGGGGAAGGTTCAAAAGGTTGAATCATAGAAACCATACGATGCCGAAGGAGGCCATTTGGCCCATTGAGTCTGCACTGACCCCCTGAAAGAGCATCCTACCCAAGGTCACTCCACCACCCTTTAACCCCATAACCTCACCTAACACTAAGGGGCAATTTAGCGTGGCCAATCCATCTAATCTGCACATTTTTGGACTCTGGGAGGAAACTGGAGCACGCGGAGGAAACCAACGCAGACACAGGGAGAAAGTGCAGACTCCGCAAAGGCAGTTGCTCAAGGCTGGAATTGAACCTGGGTTCTGGTGCTGTGCCACTGTGCTGCCCTACTCCTGTTCCTTTGTGCCTCCTGTACACGCCACTGGAGGCACAAATTGTAACGGCAGTAAAGCAAGTAAGTGAAAGATGCATATACATCCTGTCTCATCGTTTGGAATGACACACTGCTGATCAAATTCTGCCTATTGTTTCTTAAGCAGAAGGGAAAAGATTTAAAAGCTGTCTTTCTAATTAGCTTATTTCACTGACTGAATGCTTCTCCATGGAAGGGATCGGAAGGTTTCCTGACAGTTTGAGAGTAGTGGATGGTAAACAGGTTTCCCCATTTAAAATGCAACCCAATAGAATGTTTTTGTTTGAGCCCTGTTCGTAAATTAGGGGAGTTCCGTGAATACTGCTGCCAACATTTTTGATTTAGTGTGATTGCTGAACAAGGTTATACATATTTTTAAATAAATAAATTGCTGCATTGAGCTGCCCTCCCCAATCCTCCTGTTGAATGCTTCCTGCCACCCCTCCCATTCCTTCACTCCCACTGCTTCTTCGTTTGCTTCTTGCCTGCCGTTGTTCCTCTCCCAAGCCCTCATTCACGGCGAGGCTTCAGGAGAAAGGAGTGAGGAGGGAGAAGGAGCAAGTGGGGTGTGGTAAATGGGAGAGTTAAGGGAGGTAAGTGGTGAGCTCCAGGGTCGGAGGAGGGAAGCAGCAAGCTGAAGAGTTTGGGCAAGGAATCAATGAGCAGGAGAGTTCGTGGAGGGAAACAGCGAGTGTCGGGTTGGAGGAGGGAAACAGTGAGTGGGAGCGTTGACGGAGGGTAGCAATGAGTGGGAAGGCCAAGGAGCAAAGCAACGATGAGGAGGGTTGCAAGAGGTGGTGGGTGGAGGCTCAGGAGAGATGGCGAGCAGGCAGTGGTGAGCTAGTGGCTGGAAATGTGAGGATGGATCTGGGTAATGGTGAGTAGTAGGTAAATAGAAATAACTGGTATGTTCTCAAGAGTTACTGAATTATGGGGCATGAATCAACTGGGAATAATCTATGTCCTGTTTCCGGTGCCTTTAGTGAGGTGTTTCTTGGCGGCTGCAGCACCGACAGTCATCGGCACTTTGCTGGTTTTCTTTGGCCTCTGGGGGTTTCCCTCCACCGAGGCCAAACTTAAAAGTAATTTCCTGCTGAGAAGCCCCCGACCCTTTCACCTCCCCCTTGATTTCAGGTTTCACTCAAATATGCATTCCCAAGATCTCATCAAGGCGTGGAATCTAATTCCCTTGCGAGGAGACCTCGGCTGAGTGCCATTTAGTGCTGGTCTCCCCAAAAGTGGACCAGGTGAAACGGCACTCATGGGGGTCTTTGGGGAGATTGGAGGCCCCCAGGTGCATGCTCTCAGGGAAAGGTGGTACCTTGGCACTGCTGGTGCCACCTGGGCACTCTGGAAGTGCCAGCCTGATACCTTGGCTGTGCCACCTGGCCTCCAGCTGGTACTGTGAAGATACCCAGGTGGCACTGCCAGCTGGCAGGGGCACTTACAGGGTGCCAGACAGGTACTGCCAAGGTGCTGAGCTGGTAGTTTTTGTACGGCGATGATCGGGCCCAAGGGTGCCTTGTGGAGGTGTGGGGGTGTGTGGAAAGTGCGACGGGGGCCTGGGAACCCCCTATTAGTGAGTTGGGGCTTGAGGGGATTCAGGGGTCGCGTTGGGTGCTCGGGAGATCGGGACACCATTTTAAAATCTCTCGCTGCACTGAGGCGTTCCAGCAAGCGGAGCTTCTCCGTGCAGGAAATGGGCCTAAGTGCGTCCTCTTAGGGGAGTTCCCCGCTGAGGCCCCCGATCTACCCGGATGGGCTATAGAAAGTGGGGTGTTTCTCAGTGCCCTGAGTGCCGGGAAATACCCAGCTAATCTCGCGCTATGGGAATCTGTCCCCATTCAGGTAGATCGCACCCCACATCTTCGAATCGGCAGACCCGGATAATTAAACCACTACTGGTCAATTAGTCAATTTTGGTACTGACAATGTGGAGCAGCAGCTCTGCACAAATCAGTCCTTGGCACATGGGCCTGAGGTCTCTTAACATTCTGCTGTATGTGCACCGTGCTCACATGTAGGCATCAAGGACCATCTTGGAGAATTTAAGAGTAATGACAAAGTCCAATGTCATCGTTAGTGGCAATATCGGAGATATATTTGGGACAATGCGGATCTACTAGAATTGGGGAAGGGGAGGTTGGGGGTCATTTTCAGGGGAGTGGATCGGGGGGTGTTGTTGTGGGGAGAGGTGGCACTACAAGCATTTGCATCTATTCTCGGTCAGTAACAGCATCCAAAGTGGATCCACTTGAAAGTCACTGAGTACTCTGTGTGCTTCTCTGTTCGGTCCTTCAGGCCTTGAGAACCATTTGAAAAGAACAATCTCAAGAGAAATCCAGATCAGTCAACCTTTGCTGCTTTGGTGAGGCTACCAAACTCTTCCTCCATGGCGAATGAGTGCTGGCATTTAAGAAGGTGGCAGTCGCTGCCATTGCTACCTCTCTACCCAGAAAGATGTGCGAGCCTTAGAGCAATGGTGACTGACTTGCCTCAGGAGTGGTGGGTTCAAACCTCACTCCAGAAACTTGAGTACATAATATAGGCATTAATAGGTACAATGGACTGTACAGCCTCACGGTAGCATGGTGGTTAGCATCAATGCTTCACAGCTCCAGGGTCCCAGGTTCGATTCCCGGCTGGGTCACTGTCTGTGTGGAGTCTGCACGTCCTCCCCGTGTGTGCGTGGGTTTCCTCCGGGTGCTCCGGTTTCCTCCCACAGTCCAAAGATGTGTGGGTTAGGTGGATTGGCCATGCTAAATTGCCCACAGTGTAAGGTTAATGGGGGGATTGTTGGGTTATGGGTATATGGGTTACGTGGGTTTAAGTAGGGTGATCATTGCTCGGCACAACATCGAGGGCTGAAGGGCCTGTTCTGTGCTGTACTGTTCTATGTTCTATGTTCTAATACAGAACCATTGTAGTGGTAATTATGCAAGCCTGAATTGTGGAGACTCTGCATGTATGACCGTCAGATTTCAGAGGTAGTGCTTTGATTCAATGGCCAGCATTGTAACGAGGAAGATGAAAGGTTTTGAGGCACTGCCTGGATTTTGATGTATGAGAGGATAACATGATGCAAATAAATATTACGATTTCTGTAAATTTTAGGAGGAAGTCTCAACAGAAAGTAAATATGATTCAAATCTTCCTGAATTTCTTATGAGCCTACAGCTGAGTGCACTATTTAGTTTATCCAACAAAGGTTCTTGAATGTTTGATGCATGAGCAACATTCTCGGGCAATGTATTATTTGTTTAAGTTGAAACTTCAGCGTGAGCTCTTGCTTTTGGGAATTGGTGTGGTACACTAATAGATTCTGGGTGACCCAAATCCCCAAACGAATGCTCTATTGTTCGTAAGATGCAACTTCATACAATTTGTGGATTCACATTTATTGTACGATACCAGATTCATAACGTTTTTGTTATTGTTGGCATATCATTTTATTTTTTGTGGGAATAAGTTAATTATTTAGTTCCTAACATTTGAAAGTTTGAGAAATACAAGCTATGTATATTATTACTGCTCAATAATTGTTTTCTAAAATATAATCAACTTCGTAACTGGGTTACTGAGTTTAAAAAATACATTTGCCTGGAATAGGATTAATATAATTAATTATTCAGTAAGGTATGAATAAAATATAATGTGCTGCTGTATCAGAAGCTGGGACTTTTGTGCAATGAAACTTAATTGATTTTTATTTATTTTTTATTTACTAGTGTTTTCCCTACATTCAGTGGCCAGAATTCTCCGGTTATTGTGATTCACTTTTCCCACTGGCAGCGCAACCCCGCTTGCGGGTTTCCCGACGGCGTGGGGTGGCTACAATGGGAAATCCCATTGACAAGCGGCAAGGAGATAGAATCCCGCCACCGACGAATGGCGCGCCACCAAGAAATACGTGGTTCGGGAACCGGAGATTTCTAAATGTACATTGATCAAAGGCAAAAAGGCCTGATGAATTTTGTTTTACATTTAGAGTACCCAATTAATTTTTTCCAATTAAGACGCAATTTAACGGGGCCAATCCACCGGCCCTGCACATATTTGGGTTGTGGGGGCAAAACCCACACAAACACGGGGAGAATGTGCAAACTCCACACGGACAGTGACCCAGGGCCGGGATCGAACCTGGGACCTCTGCGCCGTGAGGCAGCAATGCTAACCACTGCGCCACCGTGCAGCCCCTGATTAATTTTAGAGCATCCACTTATGGTTTCATTGATTGGGGTGGGAACTGTCCTTTATGTACTTGTACTTCCAGCAGAACAGAGAGACATGGACAAGCAGAGAGAGAATTGTGGCTGTGATCACCTGACATTTATATCTTTGTTGAAATACGTAGTTGTAATGAACTCCAATTGGCTTTATTGGTTGGCCAATTGGAGTATGAGCTCCCTCAATGATAGCTCATTGAGGGGGCCCATATAAGCACCTGTGTAGGCTTTGTGAGCCAGTCTTACGTTGACTGGACTGTGAGCAGCACTGTTTGTAGCTGCTCCTGTAATATTGTTATTGTAAATAAATATTGGTGTAGTGACGGAACTCCTGCCTCCCGTGGATTACTACAGTGGCGACGAGGTAAACTAAGAATTTTGCGGAGACCAGCTGCCGCATTCGGAGGGTAAGCCTTGCCATTTTAAAAATGCCGTTTTTTGGAAGGTTAGAGGCATTCGACCCGGCTATTGAGGACTGATCCCAGTATGTGGAGAGAATGTGTTACTTCTTCCGGGCAAATGATACACTGATGGACGAAAGGAGACGGCTTATCCTGCTGTCGGCTTGCGGACCCTCAGCTTTCGCCATTATACGCCATTATACGTAGTCTGACTTATCCCGATGCGCCGGACACGAAAACTTTCCAAGAAGTATCGGAATTGGTGAAAGAGCACTACGACCCAAAACCACCCCTCATTTTGCTTAGATACAGATTCTACACAGCGAAGCGGGAAGACAGGGAGTCAGTCACGAATTTCTTAACCTGCCTGAGAAGGCTGGCGGAAAAATGTGAGTTCGGTCCGACGTTAATGATTCGGGACCGGTTAGTGTGTGGTATAAACAACCTCACAATACAGAAACGGAGCTAGGCTGCAGGCAGGCGTTACAGCTCGCACTGTCCCTAGAAAAGGCAGCAAGTGGGGCGCAGGAACTACAGGGAACGCCAATGGAGGTAGATACCTGTGAGAGGGACTACCACAACGGGTCCTGCTACCAGATAGCGCTCTCAGGAAAAGCCTGAGGAATAGAGGGAAAAAGGAAAACTCCAGAACTGCCCCCAAGTCTGCCAGGACTAACTGGAGACAGAGGGAAGTACCGGCTGAGGCTCCCCCAACAGAGAAGGACCGATTCTGGCACCAGACAGAGTGGGGTAACAATGACAGAAACCCTAGAAGGAGGTGGCAAAAGAGGAACAGCAGGTGGGGACGCAGGGAAGTACACAACCTAGACGCCCCATCCTCCCCCGAAGGGGATCACTTTTATAATATTACAACAAAGAAAGCAGAACCCATTAAGATTACCCCATGGGTGAACGGGCGGCCGACAATAATGGAAATAGACACTGGTGCGGCCGTATCAGTAATGGGAGTGGCAACATTTAGAAAAATCAAAGATGGACTCCAGCCACTAACCCTAACAAAAACATCGACAAAACTTAAAACCTACACGGGGGAACCCCTGGAAGTTCTAGGCATGACTCATGTACCCGTGGAATATGAGAAACAATTGCTCAGATTACCGTTGACGAAAGTAGAGGGCTCCAGACCGAGCTTAATTGGACGAAACTGGCTGAAAGACCTAAAATTAGATTGGATGAAAGTTTTCCAGAGTGGAAGCGGGCAGTTGAGTGGAGTACTCCAAAAATACCCGGAGGTCTTCCAGGAAGGTTTGGGGGAAATCATAGGCGCCAAAGCAACTTTGCACGTGGACCCAGAAGCCTTTCCGAAATTTTGTAAGGCCAGGCCGGTACCTTTTGCATTAAGGAAGAAAGTAGATGATGAAATAGAAAGGTTACGGCGCGACGGCATTATCAGACCAGTACAGTTCTCGGAATGGGCAGCGCCGGTGGTACCAATTTTGAAGCCAAACGGCTCGATACGTCTCTGTGGAGATTTCAAACAGACAGTAAACAAATACGCACTACTGGACAAATACCCAATCTCGAAAATAGATGACCTATATGCCAAATTGGCAGGTCGGCTTTTGTTCACGAAACTGGACATGAGCCATGCCTACCTGCAGTTAAAACTGGACAAGGGCTCCCCTAAGTTCGCTACGATCAACACCCTGAAGGGCCTTTTTCGTTATACTAGGCTACCTTTCGGAGTGTCATCAGCCTGCGCTATATTCCAGCGTACGATGGAAAATATTCTGCAGGGACTACCGCAGGTGGTGATTTATTTGGACGATGTCTTAATCACGGGTAGGACAAACAGGGAACACTTAAGGAACCTGGAGGAAGTGCTCAGGCGTTTCGCAAAGGCAGGCGTACGGCTAAAAAGGGAAAAATGTGTTTTTCTGGCCCCACAAGTGACGTACCTGGGATATAAAGTAGACGAGTCAGGCTTACACCCATTAGAAGACAGAGTAAGGGCAATAAAAGAAGCCCCAGCTCCCACCACGGTCCAGGAGTTACGATCATTTCTAGGGTTGGTAACCTATTATGGAAAATTTATTGTAAATGGGGCGTCCATCCTAGAACCCCTCCACCAGCTACTAAAAAAGGGGCAAGAATGGAAATGGTCCGTCCACCAAAACCGAGCATTTAGGGACATTAAGGAACAGCTGTCATCCGAAAATGTCCTAGAGCATTATGACCCAAGGAAGGAGTTGGTGGTCACTTGTGATGCATCCCCCTATGGGGTAGGAGCCGTCTTAGCCCATAGAGGAAGGAATGGGGAAGAACGGCCAATAGCCTATGCTTCGAGGACCTTGGCGATGGCTGAGAGGAAGTACGCCCAAATCGAGAAGGAAGGACTGGCGGTGATATTCGTAGTAAAAAAATGTCACCAGTATCTGTTCGGGCGGAAATTCACCATAGTGACGGACCATAAGCCGTTATTAGAGTTATTAAAAGAAGACAAGTCAATACCCCCGATTGCATCAGCTAGAATCCAACGCTGGGTGTTGCTAGTGGCGGCGTATAGATACGTTCTGGAGCACAGACCGGGAACGCGAGTAGCAAATGCAGATGCTTTTGAGCAGACTTCCCCTCCCGGACACTCCGCCGCAAATACCAAAAGTAGAGGAGACAGTAATGACTCTAAATTTTTTGGACACCTACCAGTAGATGCACAACATATTCAGTTGTGGACGCAAAATGACCCAGTTTTAGCCAAGATGAAGCATTTACTGCTGACAGGGGAACTGGAAAGACCAGTGGAGCCCCAGATGCACCCATACTGGAGCAGAAGGGAACAAATAACCGTAGAAGACGGTATCCTATTACGGGGAGCCCGGGTAATCATCCCAGCTCAGGGCCGTCAGGCAATCTTAACCGAGTTACATCACGGACACCCAGGGGTGTCTAAAATGAAGATGCTAGCTCGAAGCTATGTTTAGTGGCCAGGTTTGGACACAGACATAGCATCCTTGGTACGTCGGTGCCAGGAGTGCCAACAGGGGCAAAGAATGCCACCAGCGGCGCCATTGCACCCGTGGGAATGGCCAGGCAGACCGTGGACCCGCCTGCATATTGACCACGCCGGCCCTTTCATGGGCTCAATGTTTTTGGTGATAGTGGACGCCCACTCCAAATGGTTGGTCCAGGTAAACGCAGCAAGCAAAGCATCGGCAATTGAAAAGCTCAGGGCCTCGTTTGCAACACATGGACTTCCGGAGGTATTGGTGTCGGACAATGGAACGGCATTCACAAGTGGTGAATTTGGAAAATTCATGAAGGAAAACGGAGTCCGTCACATCAAAACGGCCCCTTACCATCCAGCGACCAAAGGCCTGGCAGAGAGAGCGGTCCAGACACTTAAAGCGGGACTCAAGAAGCAGCCGGCAGCGTCAATGGACACAAAGCTCTGTCGCTGGCTGTTTGATTACAGGACCACACCGCATTCCACAACGGGCATACCGCCAGCTGAACTCTTAATGGGAAGGCGGCTGCGAACGAGGCTGAACCTCCCTTTCCCAAATTTAACGGGGAAAGTGGAGAAACAACAGGAGGCCCAATGCAGGGGGCATGATAATAGTCGGCAGCAGAGACATTTCCAGGTGGGGGTACCGGTTTGGGTCAAGAATTATGGGAATGGACAAATGTGGGTCAAAGGCACGGTAGAGTTACAAACAGGGCCAATATCCTATGAGATTTCGATAGGGGGTAAGGTGCTGAAGAAACACCTAGACCAATAAGGGCAGCAGAGCCACACCTGGAGGCAGGCGAAGCAGGACCGCCTCAAGCTGGGATAGCCCAGACGGAAAGGATACCCACACCCCAGAGTTGGAGATGGACACGTTCGACGAGGCCGCTGCGACACCTCTCCCCAAGGAGGAGGAAGAAAAACTTCCAAGGAGGTCATCAAGGAAAAGATGGGCACCTATAAGGTACACCCCGCCCACTTCGGAGAACGACCCGGCGGACGACACAGAAGTGACAGACCCAGACATGAGGAGCAGGAAGAAGCTCAGAGGAATGCCAGCTGGCAGGAATTCCTCGGACCTTGGTGAGGAGGGGTGTAATGAACTCCAATTGGCTTTATTGGTTGGCCAATTGGAGTATGAGCTCCCTCAATGATAGCTCATTGAGGGTGCCCATATAAGCACATGTGAAGGCTTTGTGAGCCAGTCTTAAGTTGACTGGACTGCTAGCAGCACTGTTTGTAGCTGCTCCTGTAATATCGTTATTGTAAATAAATATTGGTGTGGTGACGGAACTCCTGCCTCCCGTGGATTACTACAGTAATCGTATTTTACATGCATGTGACTTATCTGTTCCCATGGTTAAAGCCTTGGCTGATGATAATGAATCACCAGACTGGTTCATCATTGTTTCCAGGTGTTTCATTCCCCTTCATGCATTACCTTCTTTAAAGGAAAAATGTGGGAAATGTTGAATTCCAATTTATCCATCCCGGTATTCAGTGTGCTGGAGGTCTTGTGGTGCAGTGGGCAGCATCACTACCTCGAAAGCCAGAACGTTGGGTTTGAGTCCCAGCCTAGGACTTGAGGGGCAAGGAAGTAGGACAGCCAACAGGTTGAGTATCAGCCTGCACAATCCTTCCAACATGCGAAAGGCATAAGATTGAGAATGACTCAGAAAATTGCAAGCGAGAGAGAGAGGGATGGTACGTTAGGAAATAAGTTTGTAGACGGGGCCAATAATTGGAATGATCTTAGCAATATTAAATTGGAGGAAATTTCTGTTCAAGTTCTAGAAATCAGACTAGCTGCCCAACAATTTTGAAACAGTGCCGGAGTTGAAAGAGGAAGTAGTGAGGTCCAGCTGGATCAGTGCACTTGTAAAAAACGAATGCTGTTTTCAGATGATGTTGCTGTGGGCAGTGCATAGATGAAAAAAATAGAAGATGTTCAAGCACAAATCCTTGGGGATACCAAAGGTAACTGTGCAGTAAAGCAAAGAAGTAAATGATCATTGAATAATGCAATTATATAATATGGGTGAAAGATAATAGACTCGATTGTATCATGTGGATTAAATTGGAATATGTTCATCAAATTAAAAAGTATCTTTATGCCACCTCCGTTAGCAGCACTAATTGATTCAGGAAGCACCTAGCTCTTTTTCTCACCAAGATCATTTTCATACCTGCTGTCAGGTAAAGTATGTCTGAAACTATCATTAGTCTTTATTCAGGGATATTTTATGCAGTTATGCATTTGTAATTTGCATAGAACAACTGAATCTACACCGGACCACCTATTATATCAGGGTTATAACAGATGTGCCATAACAATAACTACCACGGGCAGCATGGTAGCATAGTGGTTAGCATAATTGCTTCACAACTCCAGGGTCCCAGGTTCGATTCCCGGCTTGGGTCACTGTCTGTGCGGAGTCTGCGCGTTCTCCCCTTGACAGCGTGGGTTTCCTCCGGGTGCTCTGGTTTCCTCCCACAGTCCAAAGATGTGCAGGTTAGGTGGATTGGCCATGCTAAATTGCCCTTAGTGTCCAAAATTTCCCTTAGTGTTGGGTGGGGTTACTGGGTTATGGGAATAGGGTGGAGGTGTGGGCTTGGGTAGGGTGCTCTTTCCAAGAGCCGGTGCAGACTCGATGGGCCGAATGGCCTCCCTCTGCACTGTAAAATTCTATGAAATACCTGAATTTATATAGCAAGATGCTTCACAGGAACATGATCAAATGCAAACATCTTACGCTAGGTGTGGTATTTACTTTATGAGTGTATGGGCTGTGACCTGTGTTCAGATGATCATTCTGCTAAATTTGCAGATGGCACCAAATCGGTGAGGGGTGGTATTGGGAATAGATAATCCTTCGGAGAACTGTAACAGATTTAGCAGGACATTAACAGGGTGCCTGATTATGAGGAACACCTCCACCTGAGTCCACTCGAGAAGCTAAATTGCCTACTCCTGCTATAATCTGTTACAATCCCCCTAAGGATTATCTATTACCAATACCACCCTTCCCTGATTTGGTTCTTATGTTCTAAGAAAGAATATTCTGTCTAATTCCACCTTCTAATTCCATCTCAAGCACAAATCTGGTGTTCTTGATTAATAAGGGAATCAGGGTTATGGGGAGAAGGCAGGAGAATGGGGATAAGGAACATATCAGTCATGATCAAATGGCGGAGCAGACTAAGTGGGACGAATGGCCTAATTCTGCTCTTCTATCTTATGGTCTTACAGGCAGATGCCAGGAGTTAAGGGAAATTGCAGAAAGAGTCCCTTCAATGGCCAATAATTGGCTGCTTTTGGCGTCAATTGGCCTGATGGCAGACAGATTATTCATGACTACACTGCAGCTGGTTAAATCCCACCTGATTTTAAGCCTCTCCTGCTGGCCAGTCTGTGGTATGGAATGGGAGTGTAAAGCTCTGGCATATGCCTCTGATATCATCCTGGATTTGACAGCTGTCTTTTGAACTGTCATTCAAAGCCAAAGTGTTGAGCTTCTAAAAATGTCCAATTTCCAATGCAGACTGGCCTATTGATTTCCTTGGCGAACCTTTCCAAAATTATGAGGTGATCGGATCAGGAACTCAGACCCAGAGGTCAGCGGACTCCCTAGGACTGCCCGTCTGTCATTTACAGAAAATTGTCCATAGCCCTTTGATGTCCGCACCCAAGATCCTGGAAGGCAATTCCAGTGCAGAGAACCGTATGCAAAATTATAAAATCTACTGTACAGTTCTTTGAAAAAAATTCAGATCTCTTGGCAAATCAGATTAAAAAGCTTTATGAACCACAGGAATCTCTTGTGCTCTCATAAGCCTGCCTGCACATAGTTCTTGGCTACAGGACTGGTCTACTGACTATATTCACAATTAATATGTGGCTGCTCTCTCCTGAGGTCAGTTAAATTGATTAATGTCAGGCTATTACGGATGATTTAAAAACAGATATTGCAATCATCAGATGGTCTGGCCGACTTGTACCAGTTTGGACTCTAGTAGCGCTACTAACAGTTGTACACTAGCAAATTGTCTCCACCACTAATATGAAGATAGAAAATAACACCTCGAAGCAAAGCTTATGATTGTATGACTGGAGTGAGATTCAAACCTGTTAAGCTGAATCCCTCGTGATCTGCCGAGCATAAGTTTGAAGAGTGGCCTCGGTGGAACATTAAATTCCACTAAGCATTCAAGGTCATTGGTGAAAGAACCAGCAGTGACCTGAGGAAATGTTGTTTTCTAATGCAGCTGGAATGCACTGTCTGAAAGGACGGTTAAATTCAGATTGAGTCATTACTTTCAGAAAGAAATTGGATGAATACTTGAAGTGGATACATTTGCAGGATTACAGAGAAAGAAGAGGGAAGTGGGACTGATTGGATAGCACTTTCAAAGAGCCAGCACTGATACGATGGCCCAGCAAACCTCCTCCTATGCTGCATTGTTCTGCGATTCTAGGAAGCGATCTTATCCATCTGGCACTTTGGTTGTTGTTGGAGGAAGGTAGGGTTCCCAAGGGAATGGTAATGAGATCCTTGCTTTTTCTGATAAATATTAATGATCTAGATTCTGGTGTGGGGGTGATTTCAAGAATGATACAAAACTTGGAAGTATGGTTGACTGTGAGGAGGACAGTGGAGAAATTCAACAGGGCGTAGACAAGTTGGTTGAGTGGGCAGCTGGGCGGCAGATGACGTTCAATGTGGAGAAGTGCGAGGTGATCCATTTTGGTCGGATGAACATAGAATGACAATATAAAATACAGGGTACTTTGGTGGCTCTAGAAACACTCTGGATGTTTCCAGTGGTAACAAAAGGGTTTATGGATGAAAGGCAAAGGCTGGTATATATACAGGCACAGAACACGATAGGATGGGTCTTAACTCTTCGGCTCCAGAGTCCACACTGGGCGGGCTCCTGCTCCCAGATTCCCGTGCAAACTCCCACTGGCTGGGGTTCACCCTGATTGACTCTGAGTCGATCACGTGGTCTGCCAGGCCCACCAAGGTGCCAAGCTATTACAGGTAGAACTCTAAAGGGTGTGTCGGGGCAGAGGACCCTGAGCGTATAAGTGCATAAGTCATTGAAGGTGGCAGGACAGGTGCAGAGAGCAGTTAAAGCAGATAATATTTTGGGCTTTATTAATAGGGGCATAGAGTGCAAAAGCAAGGAGGTTACGCTCATCTTATACAAGACACGAGTTAGACCTCAGCTGGAGTATTGTGTACAGTTCTGAACGGCAGACATCAGGAAAGATGTGAACACATTGAGAGAATGCAGAAGAGGTTTACAAGAATGGATCCAGGAATGAGAAACTTCAGTTATGACGATAGATTGGAGAGCTTGGGACTGTTGTCTTCGGAGAGGACAAGGCTCAGATGAGATTTGACTAAGGTATTCAAAACCATGAGGGGTCTGGAAAGAGTAGATAGGGAAAAACTGTTCCTGCTCCTGAAAGGATTGAGAAGGAGAGGGCACAGATTTAAAATGACCTGCAAGAGAAGTCATTATGATGTGAGAAAATAAAACTTTCACACAGAGAGTGGTGGCAGTGTTCACAAGTGGGTTTGGAAGGTGCTGATGAAGGTGAGTTGGTGAGTTGTTGCAGTGCATCTTGTAGATGGTGGAAAATGCTGCCACTGTTGATTGGTGCTGGAGGAAGTTTAAGATCCGGTGGGTGGAAAGACAATCAAGAGGATTGTTTAGTCCTGAATTGTAATTGGGCTTCCTGACTTTGGTTGGAGCTTCACACATTCAGGCAAGTGGAGAGTATTCCATCACACTCTTGACTGGTGCCTTGGAGGTGGAGACAGGCTTTGAGGAGATACAAGGTGAGTTACTCCCCTTAGAATTTCCAGCCTCTGATTTTCTTTTGTAACCACAGAGTGGCTGTGTTTATATATTTTGCGGGGGGGGGGGGGGGGAAGAGGAGAGCATTTATAACCCCAGCAAAAGTCACGGGATCGGAACTATCAGGCTTCCCATGTCCTCCAGGATGATGACTGGCAATGAGGATGGGATCCAGTGTTAGATTTGAGGTAAGCAGCCAGCTCACTGGGCTAAATCGCTGGCTTTTAAAGCAGACCAAGGCAGGCCAGCAGCACGGTTCAATTCCCGTACCAGCCTCCCCGGACAGGCGCCGGAATGTGGCGACAAGGGGCTTTTCACAGTAACTTCATTGAAGCCTACTCGTGACAATAAGCGATTTTCATTTTCATGCACTAGCAGTAGTTTAGGGCACAAGGAGTTTTATTGCTAGTTACAGTGTATTCCATTTTCATGGATGACTTGCTAACGTCAATAAACTCTTTCCAATATTGTTTCTAGGTAAACAGTGCGCTTTTCTTGGCAGCTGCACGTGAAAGTTCTAGCTGGGTTTTTACCATCCAATGATGGGAGCGGTGGGAAGGACGTCAGGAAGGATGTCCAATATGTTTACTCTGCCAGGAGATATCGCCAGAGGCAGGAATAGCAGCCAGAGGCAGGAATAGCAGCGACTTGGCGTCATTTTGCTCAGGAGATGGATGGCCAATTTCAACAATTAAAAGGCCACTGACAGCCATTTTCCTGGATCTCTGGCACAGGTCCTCGCCATGTAGGGATGAGAACTGTCTATAGTAGCAGCAGCAAGGAGCCTTGGCTTCCGCTCTAGGGATGAGACCTCTGGTGGCAATGGCCACTCCAGCCCCACCACAATATTTATGTGGCTGGCCTGGTTGTTTCTGCTCAATGGTAATCCCAAAGATGTTGATAGTGAGAAATTTAGTGATAATAATACCATGAATGTCAAGGGGATGGCCATTGCCTGCCACGTGTGGCGCAAATGTTACTTGGCATTTATCAACCCAGGGCTGAATGTTGGCCAGGTTTTGCTGCCTAGGAACACAGGCTCTTCAGTACATGAGGAGTTGCAATTGAAAAAAAAATGACTTACGGGATGTGGCCGTCGCTGGCCAGACCAGCATTTGTTGCCCATCCCTAATTGTCCTTCAGAAGGTGGTGATGAGCTCCTCCTTGAACTGCTGCAATCACATGGTGTAAGTACACCCTCGATGCTGTGGGGGAGGAAGTTCTAGGATTTTGACCCAGCGACAGTGAAGATATGGCAATGTGTTTCCAAGTCAGGCGGATGAGTGACTTAGAGGGGAGCCTCCAGTTGGTGGTGTTCCTATGTGTCTGTGGCCATGTCCTTCTAAATGGTAGATGGTAGAGGTTGTGGGTTTGGAAGATGCTGCCTAGGTGCTGCCTAAGGAGCCTTCTTGAGTTCCTGCAGTGCAACTTGTAGATGGTGCACACTGCTGCTACTGTTTGTTGGTGGTAGAGGGAGTGAATGGTTGTGCCAATCAAGCAGGCTGCTTTGTCCTGGATGGTGTTGAGCTTCTTCAGTGTTGTTGGAGCTGCAATGTAACTGACTCTTAAATGCCCTCTGAAATGGCCCAGCAAGCTCCTCAGCTCAAGGGCAATTAGGGATGGGCAATAAATGCTGACCCAGCCAGTGATGCTTTCATCCCATGAACGGATAACTCATCCAGACAAGTGGAGAGTATTCCAATACATCCCTGACTTGTGCCTTTTATATAGTAGACAGGGTTTGGGGTGTCAGAAGGTGAGTTACTTCCCACAAGATTCCTAGCCTCTCACCATGTTATTTGTTACTTGTCAGCCCAGATCTGGATATTGTCCCAGTCTTGCTGCATTTGGACATGAGCTAAACATTTTACAATCAGCAGTGAACATCCCCAATTCTAACCTGATGATGAAGCAGCTAAGATGGTTGGAAGCAGGGCACTACCTTACCAAAAGTACCTAGGTCTCCTTGTTCATAAGTAACTAAAGGCTAGTATGCAAGTTTTGACAAGAAATTAGGAAGGTGAATATGATGTTGACCTTTATTGCAAGCGGAGTTTAGTGCAGGAGTAAGGAAGCCAAAGTGAGTTGTGTAGAGCTTCAGTAAGACGGCACCTAGTTTACAGTTTTGGTCTCCTTACCAATGGAAGGATATACTTGCCATAGAAGGTGTGTCACCAAAGTTCACCAGAACGATCACTGGGATGTCGGGATTGTCCTGTGAGGAGAGATTAAGCAGACTGGGTCCATATTCGCCAGAGTTTGAATTAATAAGAGGTGATCTCATTGAACCATACAGAGGACGGGTGTTTTCCCTGGCTGGGTGGGTGGGGGGGGGGGGGGGGGGGGGGCGGGGGAGAACAGTGAGGGGGCTGGTGAGTTGCATGGGAGCGGTCTAGAACAAAGGGATAGTTTCAGGATGAGGGAGGCCATTCAGGATCGAGTTGAGGAAGAATTTCTTCACTCAGATGGTGGTGAATCTTTACAATTCTCTACCCCAGAGGGCTGTGAAGGCTCAGTCAGAGATTGATATTTCTCGATATTAAAGAAGTCAAAGGATTTGGGGATAGTGCAGGAAATTGGCATTGGGGCAGATGATAAGTCATGATGTAACTGATTGGCGGAGCAGGCTCGAGGGCTTGAATGGCCTATTCCTGCTCCTTTGTTCCCTGAGGAACTTCTGCAGCAGTGTCCTGAGGCTGTGATGATTGGCTTTCTTTGTGCTAGTTATGATTCTAACCAGTGGTGAGTATTTTCCCTGACTCCCACTAACTGCACATGTGTGTGATACATGCAATAGGAAACATTGTCCTATAGTGCCCTTGAATAAGCCTTCTGTGTACACCAAAGTGAGAAGCCAAGACTGAAGAGGACTTAGAATGGCCACTGTAGTGATTTGACAGTGTCCTATGTATAGATTTCTACTTTGTTCCTTAATATTTTCCAAAACTTCCATGGTGTTTCTTCTGATTTCCTACTCATAACACCAGAGAAAGGCTAGTGGAACACACAGGAGGCTGATTTAGGGCTGTTTTTGGCCACTTGCATATTACAATTGGTAGAACCCCCAAAGAATTTCAATGAACTTTATTTGCCCTTATTCACTGCGTTACTTCAATTGATACCTTCATAAAGTGTCATCCCATATTTACCCTTCTTCATGGAAAACATTGTGGCACAGTAGTTAGCACTGCTGCTTCACAACGCCCCGGACCCGGGTTGAATTCAGGCCTTGGGTGACTGTGTGGAGTTTGCACATTCTCCCCGAGTCTGCGTGGATTACCTCCGGGTGCTCCAGTTTCCTCCCACAGTCCAAAGATGTGCAGGTTAGATTACGAGGTTATGAGGATAGGGTGGGGCGGACGGGGGAGTGGAGCCGGTTAGAATGCTCTTCCAGAGGGTCAGTGCAGACTCGACGGGCTGAATGGATTCTTTCTGCACTGTAGGACTCTATGATTCTACCTTTTGCCTTGCTTTTGTTTTCTTCCAGTGTGAAACATTTTGACTGTTGACCCATTTATCATCTGAGATTTTTCTCATTAATGGTGTTGTCTTGTTTAATGTCCTGAGTTCACTTGCCATCCCCAATAAATCTGCCTTTGCAAACTTGAATGTTTTTATGAGACTCATTGTTAATTTCCACCTTTTACTTTAACCCCATCATACTGTTGTCTCTGTTGTCAGCTTGTTTTATGGGTCTGACCTACTCTATAATCTTATGTTACTTGCTTTCTAGTCCAATAGCATCCCTGTTTACTTGACTCTCTTAACAAATTATGCCATGTAACAGTCCAATACTTAATCAAGGAATAATGCCTCCAATCTTACTGTGCCCTTTATATGTTTCCCAGGTGTTCACTGGGGGATAGAAATCAATTCCATCTGCTCCTATACACACTTCTCTTATTGGACCACAGAGTTCATGACCCAATCCTCCCTTCTAATTTGTGGGCTATAGTAGATGGATATAGTTACTTCTATCAACTAGTGCCTCTCATCTCTTTCCCCTTTATCTGCATCACAACCTATAAGCCCGGCCGAAATTCTCCCCTACCCGGCGGGGCGGGGGGTCCCGGCGTATTCGAGTGGCGTCAACTACTCCAGCATCGGGCCTCCCCAAAGGTGCAGAATTCTCCGCACCTTTAGGGGCCAAGCCCTCACATTGAGGGGTTAGGCCCGCGCCGGAGTGGTTGCCGCTCTGCTGGCTGGCGCGAACGGCCTTTGGCGCCCCGCCAGCTGGGGCCGAAAGGCCTGCATCGGCTGGCAGAAGTCTGTGCATGCGCCGGTGCGTCAGTGGCTGCTGATGTCATTACCGGCGCATGCGCAGGGGAGGGGGTCTCCTGCCCCGCCATGGTGAAGGCCATGGCGGGGCAGAAGAAAAAGAGTGCCCTGATGTCGCAGGCCCGCCCGCCGATCGGTGGGCCCCGATCGCAGGCCAGGCCACCGTTGGGGCATCCCCCAGGGTCAGATTGCCGCGCGCCCCCCCCCAGGACCCCGGAGCCCGCTCGTGCCGCCAATCCCGCTGTTACCAGAAGTGGTTTAAACCTCGTCGGTGGGAAAGGCCTGTCAGCGGTGGGACTTCGGCCCATCGCGGGCCGGAGAATCGCTACGGTGGGCCCGGCGACCGGCGCGGCGCAATTCCCGCCCCCGCCGAATCTCGGGGGGCCGGAGAATTCGGGACATGTCAGGGGCGGGATTGACGCCGGCCCCGGGCGATTCTCCAACCCCCACACCCCCCCCGGAGAATTCTGCCCCCCACCTTCAATCAAGTCAAATTCCATTTCACATAAAAGGATGCACTCTCTCCCGTTTCTCTGCTGTTGACGTTTGCAAAGTAATCTGCATCCTTTTATGTTTGCCCAACCTGTGTTTTGTTGGAACAACTCTTGATGATATCCATGATGCCATCAACACCTCTTGAGCAAGGACCGCCGAGTCTCCTGTAACAATTTCTCATTCTCATCTTCCCTGCAACCACCCCAACCACATGGGTAGGAGGCAGAAAACAATACCGGTCATAGTATTAGAGTTAGAATGACAACTGGATGGAAGGATGAAAGATAGACAGTAGAAAACAAAGTAAATGTATTGGTAGGATGCAGCTAATAGCATTCCTACAAGTTGGGACTTCTCTTGATCCATATAAGTTATTACTTGGATATGCACAATACAGACATAATACCAGAATTTGCTAATTATATTCAATAAGGTTGCATGATAAATTAGATAGAAAAGCTTCCAAGACTATTGAAAAAACAGCAGATGGAAGTGGCCGGGGAGTAAATGTCATTGAACACAGATAGGGAAAATAGATTTTGCCACGGTGGGTGTGGGTATTGTTAGGAAAGAATGCAAATATATTATAACCCCTTAAATGGAAAGGGGCTGGTGCATTCCAGTAGTGGAGATGCACAGATGTGCAAAACCAAGGTTGCAGTTGGCAAAAACTGCAAAATGGCAGTTCCAATTCTTAATTATCTAATAAAGGCACTAAGTATGTTAGCAACAAGGCGATGATGAATTTCCACAGTGTATTAGGGCACAGGTTGTGTGTAGTTTGGGTGCCTCATTAAAAGAAAGGACATTGGAAACATGAGATATGTAGGGAAGTAATTTTAATTGAATTTGTCTGGCATGAAACTGGTAGAATTGGATCAGCCACCAGTTTTACTCTCTATTAACTAACAGATTTGTGAGGATGATACTCTGAATGAAAAAATGTAATTATTATGAGAGACTTGGAAAATCACAGATGGTGCAGAAAAGCTCAAGAATCAATTTTAACAATGTTCAAGAAATTAAAAGGTTTTGAGAGAATCCATGGTGAAAGGTGATTCCCAATGGCTGGTAAATCGATGACAAGGAGGCACAACCTTGGGATTAGTATTAAAGCATGAAGGAATAATTGGAATAGATTTTTCTTACACAAAGGATTATTAATGTATGAAAATCATGCAAAAGGTGATTGATCATGAGCCAATTTTAATGGCCCAAATTAAACTAAAATGGTGCATTTTGCAGTATGGTGCATTGGTTAGACATTTTCCCACCCTTGAGCTTGAAAACTGCAGCGACTTAAATCTCATTAAAAAACTGAGTGGAATGGAGACCTGCCCTCAACCTTGTGATAATCCTCCAAAGCTTTTCTCAAAGTACTTGTTACATGAGTAACTGCATCAGGGACATGAAAATCCACATTGCTAAATTAATAGAGCTATTCACTTGCTATTATTTCGAGATCTGTCTGTTCCAAACCCAGGAAACCAATGGTAGGTTCACTTCACTGACCAGATCTGACCTTTCTCTCTTTTGCTAGCATGGCAATAAAACAACATTTGACCAAAAATGCATTCTTCCTAATATCTGCCACAGACTTGACTCCTGTCATTTTGGTATAGTTCCAGGGTGTTCAACTACATTGTATCTTTGTTCACACTTGATGAATTGACCTTGAGAAACCGCGCTCTTAAGTGAGAGTGCCTTACTAACACGCACATCAATCAACCTGCCAATAACAATTTGATGATTTATGAGATCCCATACTCATTTAAGCTCAGAAACAGTTCTGTAGATTGGAGTGTGTAATTGTTGTCAGATTGTCCACAGCTCATAGACTTACAGATTTGTGTGACAGCGCAACGGGGCAGCTATCCCTTACAAAAGGCGAAACAAAGTTCTGGCTGAGCACAATCTGTATTAATTCTTTAGTTGGCATATCTGTTCCACGGAGAACTGGCCTGGGTTTGATGGGCTGAATGACCACCTGTGCTGCAATAATTGTTTGACCCAGTAGTGCACATTTGCGGAAACACTAAACTACAAGGGGAAAGAAAGCAATTTGCAGGTAATGGTTTTTAGTCAGAAATTAGAAATCACTGAGTTGGGCTACTTCCTGATACAGTCAAAAAATAATTGTCTGTTACAAATACCCATTTTAATATTACCTCTCATAAGTTATAAAAGCTAAATCAGAGGGAGATAAACAGAGATTACACTTGGAGTCAGATCAGTATGAATCCCAACAAAGAATACAGAGCAACTGCACATATTTTGTTTGACTCCATTTTTCCCATTGTGATTATTTTCAAATTTTGTTGCGAGAACATTGTTGTGTCCAATTTGTCACGTGTGGCAATGCATTGCCACATGTAATGATAGCTGTAAATATTCCCACATGCTTGGGGCTGAATTTTACCAGCCCTATAGAGATGGACTGGGAGTTGGGGGACATATAAAATGTCAAGGGAAGGAACTGGCTAGAGAGCCACCATTCCATCTTGTCAGTGATGGGGACACTGGTGGGCAACCCCCTTGCTCAGAATCCAATTGAGCTGCTAAAGTGGCTAATTAAGGATGGTTTCTGCCTCTGTTGGTATTTAGCAGTGGCAATGGGGGGCCTCCGTAGTGTGGAGAGATCAGCAGGTAACCCCTTGAGGCTTCCTGCTGGATTCCGGAGCTGGGAAGTGATGCGAGAGTAAGGGGGGGGGGGGGGGGGGGGGGGGGGAGAGGGGGTGGTTAGGATGCTGTTCTTTGTGGGCACTCTTTGGTCCATGGATGGGTAATGGTTGCCTCTGTGGCAACAGCATGACCTGTTCTCATCAAGCCTCCCCTCCCCCAATACCCCCTTTGCCTGGGCTTACCTAAGATACCTTGCTGTGAGGACGCATGCCCATTGACGTTTCCTCCTCCTCCAGGTGAGGCCCCAAACAGAGGACATCACTCCTGGTGACTCCCGCCTATGGCCATACTAGTCTGAAAACGCCCAATCTCGTCTGATCTCGGAAGCTCAGCAGACTCAGGCCTGGTTAGTACTTGGATGGGAGACCGCCTGGGAATACCAGATGCAGTAGGCTTTCAGGGGCTGTTTAGCACAGGGCTAAATCGCTGGCTTTGAAACCAGACCAAGGCAGGCCAGCAGCACAGTTCAATTCCCGTAACAGCCTCCCCGGACAGGCACCAGAATGTGGCGACTAGGGGCGTTTCACAGTAACTTCATTTGAAGCCTACATGTGACAATAAGCGATTTTCATTTCATTTTTGGTGGTGCTGCTGAAGCTGATGAACTGGCGGCAGCTCTGAGAGGCATGGGTCAGCTGGCCTGAATAGGGACAGCTACTGGTGGGATGTGGGCCTGGGTCTCCTGATTGCTGAAGTGGAGTTTCCCCGCACTTACAACCCTGTCAGCAGGACCCCCAATGCCAACAATAAGTCCAGCCTTTGGTGTATTCTGAGGAATTGGAGCTGATTGGAGAGAATTATATTGTGAAAATTCCATACAGCGCACAAGAGTAATAATTAATTGGCATCCAGAAAAGAAGTTGTACATTGTCTGAGATACATAATCCTTTACGACTACCAATAGACTGAAAATGATCAGTTAAGAAAGTTGTTTTGGTTGATACTTGCGCCTGTCTTGTCTTTTATAACTGTACAGATGTTTGCATGTATACATGAATATAAATGAGGGTTTGTGTGTCTGCCATTTTCATGTGACTTGCATTTTTAATATGAAAAATTCCATTTATACAGCAGAATATATATTAGCTTTTCCCAGGTATATGAAACATTATTGAAGTGCGATATTACTGTTGATTATTCTGGCAAGGCCAGATGTGATATGCTTATTATTGGATCCGCTTTGCCAATCTATCAATACAATCTGCTAATACTATGATATGCTGCTCAACTGAGGTGTTGGCTGAATTTACATGAAGTCAATGCCTCACTGTTGCAATTTGACAATGCAGTTATTGTCTGCCCATTGTCACCAGCACATTCTCCAGAACATTTCCAATGATTTTGTCATTGCCTTTGAAAATGCTGACATCATGGTCTTCTTCCATTTAAACCTTATGAACTTGCAGGAAACCAGAAAAAGTCAACATGCTGAGATTAAATCATAAGAGAAAAAGGTCAGTGTTGTGAGGAATCAACTTTGCAAAGACATTGACATTTAGCAATGATTTGTGTGCAGTCTGTTCCCCTGCAGATTTAAAATACCGAGGAGTCACTGACCTCCATTCCCCAGCCTTCCCTGAATGGTCACATCAGTCAAAAGGGTCGTTTCTGAGGACACCATGTTGATTTCTTCACTCAGCTGTGAACATATTTTCTTAGAATTTACAGTGCAGAAGGAGGCCATTCAGCCCATCGAGTCTGCACCGGCTCCTGGAAAGAGCACCCTATCCAAGGTCAACAACTCCACCCTATCCCCATAACCCCATAACCCAGTAACCCCACCCAACACTAAGGGCAATTTTGGACACAAAGGGCAATTTAGCATGGCCAATCCACCTAACCTGCACACCTTTGGACTGTGGGAGGAAACCGGAGCACCCGGAGGAAACCCTCGCACACACGGGGAGGATGTACAGACTCCGCACAGACAGTGACCCAAGCCGGAATTGAACCTGGGACCCTGGAGCTGTGAAGCGATTGTGCTTTCCACAATGCTTCCATGCTGCCGTATCAAAACATTCAAAGTAGAATTTGTTGGTCATTTTGTCGTTGAAGCAGATACATTTCAGGCCAGTGAAGGGGGTAAGAGGGTATTAAAGAGGTACAGGAGAGATTTACGAGGATGTTACCAGGACTGGAATATTGCATCTGTGAAGAAAGATTGGATAGATTGGGGTGGTTCTCCTTGGAACAGAGGGGGGATTTGATTAAGATGTACAAAGATGTGAGGGGCCTGAATATAGATGATGGAAAGGCCTTGGTGTTAAGTATTTACATTGAGTCTTGATAGCTGCAGTAAGCACTCTGGGTAGAATTCTCCCGTAAAATGACACAGTGTCATTCCAGGTGGGAAAAAAGGTGAGAATCCCACCAAGTGTTCAGCCATTTTTCCCACCCCAATCCACCACACTGTCATTTGTTTGGAGCCTGGGGAGATTCCTGGGGAAAGTAAAGTGCGGGACGTAAAGACGCCGGCCAGTCCAGCTCCTCGGAGATCGGGCATCATATTTAATGGGCGTCCAATCCCCAGACAATCTTACAGCCCCTCTTCCTCCTTCTCACCAGCAGAGACTGTTTTGTTATGCTCTTGACGTAGCATAAGCTGCTTCCTTGATGTGCACTCTGACAAAGGAAGGTTCAGACTTGGAGATAGCGTTAACATATTTATTAAACTATTAACAATGTTCCTACTTGGATTCGACTCTCCTGTTAATCCTGCTATAGCTACTCAGACTGACGAACCAGTCTGCTACAATCCACGTGGTGGGTGTGATGTGTTTCAAATCAACCCTGTGTCCTCATGAAGTGTCTCCACTGGAAAGAGGAAGATCATGTGTGCTGTGTCCTTTTATATGGGTTGGTGTAATGCCCTCCTGTGGTAGTGTCACCTCCAGGTGCTCCGGCTTCCTCCCACAGTTCAACCATTTGCAAGTTAGGTGGTTGGCCACGGTAAATTGATCCTTAGTGTCCAAAAGGTTATGTGGGGTTACTGGGTTTCCAGGATTAGGGTGGGAACGTGCGCCTGGTTAGAGTGCTCTATTAGAGGGTCAGTGCAAACATGATGGACTGAATGGCCACCTTCTTCACTGTAGGGATTCTATGATTCTATTCTAGATGAATGTACACCAAAAGTCACAGGAACTTCTGACAATTGTGAGGCACAAAGGTTTGTTTCGATACTAAAGATTTGGTATCACATCACAAAGCTTTATCATTGTTTCAAAGAGCAATGGATCAGATTCTGAGTTGACTAAGCAGAGTCCAATACTATCTATTCGACTCATGAAACCTCAGAAAACTAAATAAATCATTAAACAGAAACAAGGACAGATAGAATGGCGGGGAAGTGAAGCAAAACATTGTGTCTTCCACCAAGGACAAGGTGTGTTGACCAGGAATTACTCGACAGGAGAAAACTGGGTTCTGTCACGATCCTTGCAGAACTGGACTTGTCTCGTATACCATCCAGACTAAAGATGATATTCACGCTGTGGAGATGCCGGCGTTGAACTGAAGTGGGCACAGTTAGAAGTCTTACAGCACCAGGTTAAAGTCCAACAGTTTGTTTGGAATCACTAGCTTTCCAAGCGCAGTTCCTTCATCAGGTGAGTGGTCCTGATGAAGGAGCTATGCTCTGAAAGCTAATGATTCCAAACAAACTGTTGGACTTTAACCTGGTGTTGTAAGACTTCTTACAGAGATGTTATAACCTGCAGGAAACATGCAGACTAGCTGTTGATGGGGAGAACTGATCTACTGGAAATGGAACTAGCTGAAAATTCAGGTTCAATCTGAAACTTCCAACCCTGACACTGACAGACACTGTTGAGGAAGACAACATCTCACCATCAGATAAAGCCGAGTCAACCTCTAGTTACAATGTCGACATCGGTCATAGCAACCACTGATGACGTTCGTACAAAGACGAAAACAACAGAGGTTACAACTAGTGTAAAGAAGCAGACGCCATAGGTTCGCCGTCAACCGGTCCGAGAGGGGTGGCCTTAAAGCTATCGGACTTACTGATAATTGTCATTTGATTATTGTTCTGTTGCACTTGTTTGAAATTGTTGGGGCTTCGATTTAAAGGGGGTGGAAATGATATGTATATATATATATTGAGTCTTAGTCGCTGCAGTAAGCACTGTGTATTAATACATGTCTGCCATCGCTGGAAGTGACCTTACAGGTCACTAGCACGGGAAACTGCAAGAGTGAAGAAGCAGCCTGTAGTGAACACACCTTGTAACGAAGGCTCTGTTAGTTTCTGACCCTATGTGATTCCTCGCATCAGTTCTCCACAATGAACAACACTTAATAGAGAGGTCAGTAACTAGAGTGATCAGCCCAGAGTTGGGCAAAACCGTTTTCACCCAGAAGGTTGTGTAGGTTTGGAACTCATAGCCTGAAAGGGTAGAAGAGGTAGAAATCCTCAAATCATTTAAAATATGTCTGGATATGCACCTCATGTGCCATAACCTGAAGAGCTTTGGACCAACTGCTGGAAAGTGGGATTAGGCTGAGTGACTTGTTTTTTGTCCAGTGTAAACACGATGTGCCAAGTGACTCTTTCTCTGCTGTAAACTTTCTATGATAATGCTGAGGTAATAGTTTGCATGGTGCCTTGGGATGTTGATATATATATATATATCCTTCCAGGACACAGTCCAGAATGTAGTCTTGTATTGGGATACACAAAAAGTAGACCAAGGGAGGTCATGGCTGATAACATAGAATTGGGTGAAATCTAATCAAGTTGCAACAGAGTCCCGTGACAAGTGCGTTTAGCTAGGTCTTTCCCGACACTTGCAGCATTGAGAAACATCATGCCATCTATCGGGACATTTTGCAATCTTGGGCCTCAGCGGGGAATGCCCCACCAAGGCCACACTTAGTCCTGATTCCTGCGCTGAGGAGCTCCTCTTTCTAGAACTCCTCAGGGCAGGAAGAGATCGGGATGCCATTTTGGGATCCCAACATGACTTCTGGACCCTCCCAAAGCCCCAATTCACCTATCGGGGGGTCCTCGGGGCCCCCTCGCAACCCACTTCACAAGGGCAGGGCTCCCATTGGGCCAAATGCCAGCCTGGCACCTTGGCACTGCCTGTCAATCTGGCAGTGTCCCCACTAGCTGGCAGTCTCACCTGGCCACCTTGGTCGTGCCAGACTGGCACCAGGCTGGCACTGCCAAATGAAACTAAGTGCAGCCTCGGCCGCAGTTCCCCACTGAGGCCGTGGATTGTAACAAGGTCCCAATAGATAGCATGGTGTTTCCCAGCAGTGCCAGGTGCCACTCTGCCCAGAGGGCAACCACGTGGCAGCCTCTGATTCCCTGGGAGACCCTCCCAAGTGCCATTCCATATGGTCTTTGTTTGTGGAGACCAGCACTGGACAGTACTCGCCTGAGGTCTCCAAGGTGAAGTGGTTAGATCCGAGGTCCTCGGTAGATCAGGCGAGTGCATATTAGAGTGAGACTAGCTGTCTCACTCTAATTTGCAGATTTGCCAAATATTGGGTGGGATTCAGATTATGACGTCTTGTGGGATCATGTTAGATCGCATGAGGCATGGCGAACTGGGTAGACCACGGAGGAGGAAGCTCCTGGCATCTACCACCCCGCCATTGAGGTGCAACGCAGCCTGTCGATCGCGCCCTAAACAATATTTTTCTTCACTTATTACTGGCCAAAGTGAAGTGAAAGGAAAGCAGCAGGGCAGACAATTGATATAACGCAACAATTAAGATGCTGAAATTATAATTTTAATATTAAACTACTCTGTCTCTTGTCTTATTGGTTAGGGATTACTTTCCTGATGTTTGCAATGGTATATTTTTCTTGGAAACTCTGTGGATTTGTCGGTACTTTGTTGGATCCCAAGTATGTATGTCACGAACTTAAACGCTTCTTAACTGACTGAGGATCCAAAAAGTGTATCACATTGTTGCAAAAGTGTACCCAATAACCTGTGCACTTTCAAGATAATTAATAGCATAAATTAATGTTGAACTTCTTACACACATAGATTGGTGAAGGTTTTCAATGTAATTTTTAATGGTGTAGAGCAATTTGTGAACTATTACAATTTCATTCAACAAATTATAAACTTAAATGTACGCCTATAGATAATGAAATTAATTCAAATAAAGTATGAAAAATCATATTGGCTTGAGAAGTCCAATCTGAACGTATTTATTGATTATTAGTGGCATTCGCAAGGATTTTTACAACCATTTTTACAACCATTTACATGTAACGCATTTTAGATATTGAAGTACTAATAGAAGGATTTTACTCCAGAATTACAAAAGTGGCATTTTTTTTAAAGTTCTGTTTACCTGCTCTCAAATTCAATTTAGCAAGAGTGCAGGAGTGGCTACATTTTTGAATATTGATTTTTCCCATTGTTTTTCTCTCTGTGTAACAAACTACTATAATGTGATGACAGAGAGCAGAGATTGTCACCACTGTGTTACAATGAAATATATTCTGATTTGGCACTGCAATTGTTTTCAGTTCAATCTCAGTTTAATCTGAAAAATGCACTTGCAAGAATCATAGAATCATTGAATGGTTCCAGCATAAAAACAGGCCACTTGACCTGCTGTAAGAGTGCCAGCTCTCACGACGAATGTCTCGCCTAATCCCTGCAAATGTTTTTGTTTCAGATAATTAGCCATTTCCTTTTGAAGACCCTGGTTGTATTGGCCTCAACCACAGTCTCCAGCATGGCATTCCAGATCCTAACCATATCCTGTGTCCAAAAAAAAGCTTCTTCTTCTGTCATAATTGCTTATTTTGCCAATCGTCTTAAACTGAAATGCACTGCCTGGAAGTGTGGTGGTGGCAGGTTCAATCAAAGCATTTTAAGGAAGCATTAGGTGGACTCTTGAATAATGTGCAGAGGTTATTGGGAATAGACAGGGGAATGGCACTAAATTATGATGCTTGTTTGGAGATCCGGTTCTGGTACGATGGGCCAAATTATCTCCTTCTGCGCCCAAACAATGCAATTCTGTGGATTCCTCTGGTCCACAATCTTTCTGCCAGAACAATTTGCCCCTATATATTCTGTCCAGGCCGCACATGATTTCGAACATCTAAATCATCTCTTAATCTCTTCTACTTCAATGGATAGTCCCAACTTCTCCAGCCTATCCACATAACTGAAATCCCTCTTCCCTTGAAACATTCCCAAAAACCTTCCCTGCACCTACTCTAATGAAATGAAAATCGCTTATTGTCACGAGTAGGCATCAATGAAGTTACTGTGAAAAGCCCCTAGTTGCCACATTCCGGCGTGGCTAGTACAGGAATCGAACCGTGCTGCTGGCCTGCTTGGTCTGCTTTAAAAGCCAGTGATTTAGCTCAGTGAGCTAAACCAGCCCTTGTTTCCAGGGTCATGCTATCAGAATACTAATTTTATTGTTTCTGCACATATATTCAACATAAAGATTAAGTAGAACCGATTCGTCCTTCGCCCTCTTCTTTTGCCCATTTATTTAAAATCTCTAAAACAATCCTGTTGCCCATGAAATAAAATGTTAGATTTGCTTCATTTTTCCCCTCTCCTTCAGAGGTTGTGCACTGATATAATAAATCAGTTCTGAATGGTTCAAAAACGGTACTAATCTCACTAAAATAGCAATGGGATCAATGTTAATGTTATTGCATATTCCTTTTGCATAATTATTTTCAGATAAAAGTGCATATCTGGGGGTTGCATGGAGAACCCTATAACGGAATATAAATTGGGAGATATGTAAAACAAGCTACAGATTCACCATTGCCACACACACAAGTCAAAATTTCTTCCTAGGGATTGAAAAGGAAAAGATTGAGTGGAGGTAAAATTTGAAAAGGCGAGAAGAAATTAATAGGAAGTGACACAATAAAGGAAAACAAAACTAATAGCTTTTATTTTTTCAAAGCTCAGAAGGCACGTCAACCCATTAGCAACCTCAGCCAAAGCTTAAATGGCAAGGGAAATTAAGAAGTGATGGGAGAAATGAGGGAAAAAGGAATTCAAGGTGTCGGCATAAGTGTAAAAGAAAATGATAGAGAAACCCACCGCCCGACTCTCAGAGGCGAAGAAAGTGCAAGTGGTGTTTGAGTTGGTTGTCAATGCACTAACTGGAATTTGATATTTACATTGACATAGCTCTTCTCTGCGACCCAGCCTATTTCAATCAGCTGCCTAATTCTTCTCAGATTCAAACGAGGCAGCAGAGACTATTTGAGAATTTCTTCACTATCTCTGCTGCTTTTTTTCAAAGCTAGACCGATGGTTTGAACAATGACTTTGATTTCCCTTCTTGACAGCTGAAGAATATGGCATTCGGTTACTTCATCTGTCAGATTTACCTGCAATGTTCCCCAAGGAACTCTCCCACTGACATCCAATTGCTTGTTTCTGCTCACCTGTCTTGCTACCTGGCTTCAATCATTTCTAGTTTCATTATATCAACGTTTTATACCTTAGACCTGAAATTTACTTTTCTGTTACTCACATGTATTTCAATCTTGATCTATATGGTAACCCCACCAGCAGTGTCGCATATTTGTTTTTCCTGCGTTTCTTCGCGTATGCTTTTGCTGTTGCTCCGAAACTGTGCCCACCACTTCTGTTTCCTTTTTCTCTCCCCGTCCTCCCTTTTTCCCCCCCTTACCCCTCCCCACTAATTGTGCCTTGTTTCTTTTCTCTGCCCTTGGGTAATCCTCCCTCACAACTCCAGTTCCACACTCATAGTCTTCCTTGCTCTTAAGTGACCGTAAAAGCCTTGATTCCCTCTGAAATATTCTTGCAGCCTCCCTCTGTGCCATTCTTGGCATTCTCAGAGAGGCCCACTGAGGTACTCGTTGCTAATGAACAACAACCTCAGCTACTCCATCCCATGTTGTCCCTGATCTATGCACCTGCTGGAGGCTAACTTGGCAACCTCCTTTCTGTCCTCATCATTGCTAGTTCTGACCTATCAATTATGCTTGTTGGCCGACTACCACAGGCTACTCTACACCTCCCTCCAAAATGTACATTCACTTGCTTGGAAAGCATATCCATGAGCTTATTGTGCAGATCACATTAGAACATAGAACATACAGTGCATAAGGAGGCCATTCGGCCCATTGAGTCTGCACCGATCGACTTAAGCCCTCACTTCCACCCTATCCCCGTAACCCAATAACCCCTCCTGACCTTTTTTGGACACTAAGGGCAATTTAGCATGGCCAATCCACCTAACCTTCATGCCTTCAGACTGTGGGAGGAAACCGGAGCACCCGGAGGAAACCCACACAGACACGGGGAGAACGTGCAGACTCCGAACAGACAGTGACCCAGTGGGGAATCAAACCTGGGACCCTGGCACTGTGAAGCCATAGTGTTAGCCACTGTGCTACCGTGCTGCCCCAATTCGTATTGTGTCTTTGAAAGAGACAAGGCTGAAGGTTTATGAAGCATCCCTGCCTGACTGCATATCTCCCAACACTGACCCTGTCAAACTGTCACAGTGGTGGTGTAGCCCTTAACCTTAAATCACACTGAAATATGTCCCCAACTCCTCAGGAAACTCTACTCCTTTGAACAGTTCACCTTGTTCCATCCTTCACACCTTTCATTTTAAATTCTTCTTCTGTACAAATGTGCAAATATCATTTCAAATATATTCTGTGACAAAATGGTCTTGAAACCATGCCAATACTAATTAATTAAAATGATAAGTACATGTATTGAAAGAGTGCACAGATATTTTATGAACAGCGGCTGGAGGTAATGAGCACGATTTAATGGGACAGAAAAGTACCATTTCGGGTGCATTTAGTGGAATGGAGAAAGAATTCGACACTGTCATTTTTTATGACCTCGGCGACGAACGTCCGACCAAGGCCGCACCCTACATCATTACAGTGCAGGAAGACGAGGCACGGATCGGGACGCCATTTTCAAATGCCACTTGATCTTTCAACACCCCTCAGCCACCCACCATGGCCTCGGACCCCGCCATACTGCACCACGATTACCTCTTACAGGGTCCTCAAGACCCAGCCCCTCTCACTGCACCTCTTAAACCCTGGCATGGACAACCTGGGCACCTTGGCGCTGCCAGCCTGTCACCCTTGCAGTGCCTCTGCCAGCCTGGTAGTGCCAGGGTGGCTCTGCCAGGGTTCCCAGATGGCAGTGCCAAGGTTCCAAGCTGGCAGTGCCAAGGTGCCTGGGTGCCAGTGGGAGTTCCAGGTTAGCACCTTGCCCAGAGCCCGACCACTCGGAGGTCCCCAATAGCGTGGGAGACCCCCTGCAGGTGCCGTTACGCCTGGTCAACGTTCATGTGGACCAGTACTAAATGACTCCCTGGCGAGGTCTCCCAAGCATTGCCATTAGTTCCCAGGCCCCTGGAGAATACAGCACAGTCATATTTAAATGAGCATAATGTATCATTTAGATATGCATATCTGGATGTCACCTGGCGATAGCAAGATCCGGATCGCGACATCTCGCAAGCTGTTTCAAGCATCGTGAATCTTGCGAATAGCTTCTTGTCAGATCCAACGGACGTGTCCCATCACTAATTCAGGTGCGGTGAAGCCATTAAATTGTGCCCAACATTTGTTACGGAACCCTGGGCAAGTGCTCGTTGAATTCCAGCCCCATTCATCACAGTCACAACACAAATGAATTAACTAATAATTTTTATAAAAACACCAGAAATCTTTGGCCCTTGGCTGTCCAATAATTACAATCGCCAGGTTTGTACATTTAAATGCGATTACTGTTTATTTATAACTAAACAAATATGATATATGCAGTGAATACGGCTACTTAATGTCAAGTTAATACCAGACTCGCCTTCAACTGCCCCACCCTCTCCCCAGACACACAAGACAGACAAACACTGAGGGATGGAAAGGGATAAAAATAATAAACGTTAATGTCAAAAGATAAAGAGTCCTTGCTTCAGATGATGAGTTATTCAGTGTACTTTCTTCACAGTATCAGCATGGTTTAAAGTCTCTGGTTTGCAACCCGTAAGGATCCTCCTTGCAGTTAGCAGTATCTTATAGCTTTTCCAGGCGAGGCCCCGAGCTTCACACCAGTCGGTTCTGTGGAGAGAATAAGCAGATTCTGGTCCCTGCCTGCATCAGACTTTTCCACAGAGAGAGAGGGCGCGATTCTCCGCAAATGAGGAGAGTCGTAAAGACTGCCGCGAAACCGGCCGTGTTTCATGGCAGCCTTAACGCCTGTTCCCGGGACCCGATTCACCCCCCCCCCGGTCGGGGCTAGCATCGCGGCCCTGGGAAGAATGGCAGCGCGGGCTTAGCGAACGTTCGCTAAACCCGGCCGCCAAGATTCACGGCGGCTGTCGCGCACGATGACGTCAGCCGCACATGCGCGTGTTGGACGGCTCCAACCCGCGCATGCGCGGATGACGTCATCGCGCATTTGCGTCAGACCCGCACATGCGCGGTCCGTAATGCCCCTCAGCCGCCCCACGGACTGATCCTGCGGTGCGGCGGAGGGAGAAAGAGTGTACGGGGTAAGTACCCGCTGCCCGCGATCGGTGCCCACTGATCGCGGGCCCATGCCACCTTTGGCACGGCCGTGGTGCGGCCGTGCCAATCGGTGGCATGGTTGTGCAGAACGGCACTTTGGCGCCGTTTTCACGAACTTGTATAGCAGGTGTATTCAAATTCGTGAAAACGGCCGTAAAGGCCTTGGAAATAGGCCCATCGGCCAGGGGAGAATCGCTGCTCGCCGTAAAAAAATGGCGAGCAGCGATTCGTGTCGGGGGGCGGGCGTGGGGGGGGGGGGGAGAATAGCGGGAGGGCGTCGGACCAGCGTCACCGTAAAGATTTGCGCCGCCCGCTATTCTCCGCCCCGTCGTGAGTGCGGAGAATCGCGCCCAGAGAGTTGGTTCCCACAGTGACCTTTTTGTGAGAATTCGCTGGTAATTTCTGGAGAAAGCAAGAGTTGGATAAAATAGAACTTTTCTCCCTTAGCTGCGCAAAGTGAAACTCAAAGCTCTTTAGGTCTCTGAACGATTTCAGTGGGAACAGAACCAATCATCACCTGTCACCAGGCAGAGCACTGCCTTTTAGACATATTCATTGGCCACCCACCACATCAATCAATCCGGGTCATCACTAAATCAGCACAGCCTTCTGGATCTTCCCCTTTGAATTAAAGTTGCAGGCTGCTTTGCCTTAAAGTCACAGGTCCATTAAATATCCATGGATCAAAATATAACAGCAGAAATAAAAGAAAGTGAAATAAGGGAATAAACAAGAAAAAACAGGAAGGACCCTTTCACACTGCATAGAAAATGGTGGGATATTGGGAATTGAAAGAATAATGTTGTCTTCTGTTTGAGTTATAAGTTTCTAATAATTTATTCATCTGAACTAAGATTTATACTGTTCATTGTTTGCAATAATCCCCCAATTGTAAATCACATCACATTCTACAAACTCAACTATAGGGCCAAAAAGAACACATTAAATGATGAATTCAGACAGGTTATTAACAATTAAAAAGTTACGTCAGAAAGATATAAAAGCAAAGTGTCAATTAACAGCAATTAGCAGTAAGAGGAGAAAGCTTAACTTTAACAATCGAAAAGACTTCGAAAAGACTTCTCACCATCCTTCTCAGACCAAGAATGACAGTTCCGATGAACAGCACCTCTCGTCTTCCTACCTCTTCATCTCTGCCTCTGGGCGCAATCTACCATCCATACCCCAATGGGAGTGCGAAGTGGCTGGTATGTCCCTGGTGAGGCCTTTCACAGGCTGCCCGACAGCCATGATGCCTTGAGGGACCTACCCAAGTCCCTTGAGGCGTCGAGATCAGGAACACACCAACAATGGGCGGGACCAAGCCTATTTAAGGTCTACATACCCGGTATCTCCGGCCTCCCGGGATCTACTGGCCTTCCCAGGGAGGCTGCAGCCGGGTGCCGTTCACAAATGTGGACCAGGTGGAATGGCACCCAGGTGGTTATCTCTGGCCATCGGAGCCCCTGGGTACCCAGGAATAGTGCAGGGTGGCCTACTGGTCCTCGCCCTGGAATATGGGCACCTTGACACTGCCAAGATGCCTTGGTGGCAGCCAAGCTGGCAGGAGCATTGCCAGGGTGGCAGTGCAAAGTGCCAGGATTGCACTGCCAAGCATCAGGGCCCGAGGGGGGTGGGAGGGACTGAAGAGTGGCGCCCCCAGAGATCCCATAGCGTGGTGTCCTCAGTTAGGGGGGAGGGGTAATGCCCATGTTTGTGAGGGGTGACATTGCCCATGTGTGGGTGTGTGGGGGACTCACAAGCTCACTTAGAGATCGGGGTACCTTTCAAAATGGCAGCCTGGTCTCTGAGTTCAGCTTCTCAATGCTGAAAGAAATTTTGGGTGGGATTTACCGACCTAACCCGCCGCATGTTTTTCGGCCCGCCAGCAGGATTTACTGACCCCGCTGTTGTCAATGGGATTTCCTGGTGACTGCACCCCTCGCCGCCGGGAAACCCATCACCTGGGTGGGACCGGAATATCCCTCCGGTGTGAACAGCCGGTAGATTGTGACCTTGAAGGGTGGGCTAAACCGGAGAGAAACTCTTCAGGGCCCAAAAAGATGACTGCCATTTGATAGCGGTGGGAAATTAAATTCCACTATCTGCCTCTCATCAACATCTTCCTCTAACATCTCTCTGTCCTTTTCACCCTGTATTTTTCTCTCTCTGTGTCCTCCTTCCTCTCTGCCCATCCTTACCCAAAATGTCTTAAAGCCCTTTCTTCTACCTTAAAATCTTGAAAGCCCAACTTAGCTGATTGTTGAAAATATAGCCAATTGGTATTTAACTTGTCAATATTGAAATATGATGTGGAGATGCCGGCGTAGGACTGGGGTGAGCACAGTAAGAAGTCTTACAACACCAGGTTAAAGTCCAACATGTTTTTTTCAAACACTAGCTTTCGGAGCACTGCTCTTTCCTCAGGTGAATGAAGAGGTATGTTCCAGAAACATATATATAGACAAATTCAAAGATGCCAGAAAATGCTTAGAATGCGAGCATTTGCAGGTAATTAAATCTTTACAGATCCAGAGATACGGATAACCCCAGGTTAAAGAGGTGTGAGTTGTCTCTACCCAGGACAGTTGGTAGGATTTCGCAAGCCCAGGCCAGATGGTGGGGGGATGAATGTAATGCGACATGAATCCCAGGTCCCGGTTGAGGCCGCACTCATGTGTGCGGAACTTGGCCATTCTCCTGTTTTTTCCTATAATTCCTGATGCCCTTAACTAATCTGGCTGGTTTTGAATAATACTCTTTTCGTTTTTATTAAAATGGCTCCCATCAATTTTAGCAGAAAATATTTCAGAACATATTAATTCAAAGTACAACATGAAAGTCACACTAAAAATAGTGATTTTGAAACTACCAAACAGAGTTTCATATGTATATAAAATACAAATACATGGTGGGTAATCAACCAACATCCCCCCCCCCCCCCCCCCCGGCTCCCAAATCTTACAAGTCCATTTTTCCCTGTTTATGATCCTGGAAAAAGTTCTCACTTCAGACACTTACTTCACAAACTTCCAACAATCTAACCTTGGCCCTCCATCCATCATGATTCTTCAACAGCTACAGATTCGCTAAATGCCGCCCACTCTATCGCCTTTAGTGCCCTTTCGCTCACTGGAACTATTACCCATTTCCCATGCTAATCCCTCCCCAGGGTATCCACCTCATCCCCCCTCCCTTGAGCCCAGGCTAGTCATCTCGGAATGCTTTTGACGAACAACTGATTTAATAATTAGTTGCCAGAACTGGCTGGATCACTTAAAGCATTATCAGGCAGCATGCCGAGAAGGTTGTCGGGGCATGCTTGATGTTGCAGCTGACGACACAAGCTCTGGCGGTGCCAACCTTATGGAGCATGTCTGCAGCAGATGTCCCTATATTAGCAAGTCTGAATATGTAATTAATACAGGTCAAAAATACAATGGCAACCAATCACCCAATAATGAGCAGGTGGCAACACTGTAAATGAAGCAGATCAAATCTTATATCTTCATTTTTAATCATGGCCCATGAAAACTGGGCACTTACAGTAGAAAAACTTCTGTTTCAATTTTCTATTTTTATAATAAATAAATTGAAAAGACTGCAAATGGAAACAAAGACCAAGTTGGGGGTAACAAAGGTGCTTGATCTCCAGATCTCATTTTCTGTCTGGCAGCATGAATGAGAATTAATCCCAGTGGAATCTAATGCTTTTATGTTACCTCAATAAACTAAGAACTGCTAATTGTTTAGCCTTCAGGAAAAACAACTTGGATTGGATTGGATTTGTTTATTGTCACGTGTACCGAGGCACAGTGAAAAGTATTTTTCTGCAAGCAGTTCAACAGATCATTCAGTACATGGAAGAAAAGGGAATTAAACAAAATTCAAGAAAATACAAGAAAGTACATGAGAATACATAATAGGGCAACACAAGATATACAATGTAACTACATAAGCATTGGCATCGGTTGAAGCATACAGGGTGTAGTGTTAATGTGGTCAGTCAATAAGAGGGTCATTTAGGAGTCTGGTGACAGTGGGGAAGAAGCGTGTTCTCAGACTTCTGTATCTCCTGCCCGATGGAAGAAGTTGGAAAAGTGAGTAAGCCGGGTGGGAGGGATCTTTGATTATGCTGCCCGCTTTCCCCCGGCAGCGGGAGGTGTAGATGGAGTCCATGGATGGGAGGCAGGTTCGTGTGATGGACTGGGCGGTATTCACGACTCTCTGAAGTTCCTTGCGGCCCTGGGCCGAGCAGTTGCCATACCAGGCTGTGATGCAGCCCGATAGGATGCTTTCTATAGTGCATCTGTAAATGTTGGTAAGGGTTAATGTGGACATGCCGAATTTCCTTAGTTTCCTGAGGAAGTATAGGTGCTGTTGTGCTTTCTTGGTGATAGCATCGACGTGAGTGGACCAGGACAGATTTTTGGTGATGTGCACCCCTAGGAATTTGAAACTGCTAACCATCTCCACCTCGGCCCCATTGATGCTGACAGGGGTGTGTAAAGTACTTTGCTTCCTGAAATCGATGACCAGCTCTTTAGTTTTGCTGGCATTGAGGGAGAGTTTGTTGTCGTTACACCACTCCACTAGGTTCTCTATCTCCCTCCTGTATTCGGACTCGTCGTTATTCGTGATCCGGCCCACTATGGTCGTATCGTCAGCAAACTTGTAGATGGAGTTGGAACCAAGTTTTGCCACAAAGTCGTGTGTGTACAGGGAGTAGAGTAGGGGGCTAAGTACACAGCCTTGCGGGGCACTGGTATTGAGGACTATTGTGGAGGAGGTGTTGGTGTTAATTCTTACTGATTGTGGTCTGTTGGTCAGAAAGTCAAGGATCCAGTTGCAGAGTGGAGAGCCAAGTCCTAGGTTTTGGAGCTTTGATATGAGCTTGGCTGGGATTATGGTGTTGAAGGCAGAGCTGTAGTCAATAAATAGGAGTCTGATGTAGGAGTCCTTGTTTTCGAGATGCTCTAGGGATGAGTGTAGGGCCAGGGAAATGGCGTCTGATGTGGACCGGTTGCGACGGTATGCGAATTGAAGTGGGTCAAGGCGTTCTGGGAGTATGGAGGTGATGCGCTTCATGATCAGCCTCTCGAAGCACTCCATTACAACTGACGTCAGGGCCACCGGGAGGTAGTCATTGAGGCATGTTGCCTGGTTCTTCTTTGGTACCGGTATGATGGTGGTCTTCTTGAAGCAGGTGGTGACCTCGGAGTGGAGTAGGGATAGGTTAAAGATGTCTGTGAATACCTCTGCCAGCTGGTATGCGCAGGCTCTGAGTGCACGACCAGGGATCCCGTCTGGGCCCATCGCCTTCCGTGGGTTCATTTTCAGGAAGGCCGATCTGACTTCGGAAACTGTGATGGTGGGTATGGGTGAATTATGGGCTGCTGGGCACTCGACAGCAGATTGTTGGTTACCTGCTCAAACCGAGCATAGAATGCATTAAGTTCATCGGGGAGGGGTGCGCTGCTGCCAGAGATACTGCTCGGCTTCGCTTTGTAGCCCGTTATGTTGTTTAGTCCTTGCCACAACCGCCGAGAGTCTGTCTGTGACTCTAGCTTAGTTTGATATTCTCTCTTGGCATCTCGGATGGCTTTGCGGAGGTCGTACCTGGATTTCTTGTATAGGACAGGGTCGTCTGCCTTGAACGCCTCAGATCTGTCCTTCAGTAGGGAGTCAATCTCGCGGTTGAGCCATGGTTTCCGGTTGGGGAACGTACGTACTGCTTTCTTTGGCACGCAGTCGTCCACACATTTGCTGATGAAGCCTGTGATGGTGGTGGCATACTCATTTAAGTTAGTCGCTGAGTTTTTAAATATGGACCAATTCACTGTATCTAAGCAGTCACGTAAGAGCTCTTCTGTCTCCTCGGACCAGCACTGCACAACCTTCCTAGCTGGATTCTCCCGCTTGAGTTTCTGCTTGTAAGCCGGGAGAAGGAGCACAGTCTTATGGTCTGATTTCCCAAAGTGCGGTCGGGGGATGGAACGGTAGGCGCCCTTGATTTTTGAGTAGCAGTGGTCAAGAGTGTTGTCGCCCCTGGTGGGACAGGAGATGTGCTGGTGGAATTTTGGCAGTACACTCTTGAGGTTGGCTTTGTTGAAGTCTCCGGCCACAATGAACAAGGCCTCCGGGTGTTCTGTTTCATAGTTGTTTATGACTGTGTACAGTTCATCCAGTGCCTTCCTCACTTCTGCCTGGGGTGTGATGTAGACCGCTGTGATAATGGCTGAAGTGAACTCACGTGGAAGATAGTATGGGCGGTATTCCAGGTCTGGGGAGCAGTAGGTCGCCAGGGTCACCACATCCAAGCACCAGGAGGAGTTGATGAGGAGGCAAACCCCTCCACCCTTCGCTTTGCCTGAGGATGCCGTGTGGTCCGCCCGGTGAATAGAGAAGTCTTCAGGTTGTATGGCACAGTCCGGTAAGGCGGGGGTGAGCCATGTCTCTGTGAAACAGAGCACACAGCAGTTTCTTACTTCCCTCTGAGAGGTAAGTCTGGCATTAAGTTCATCCAGCTTGTTTTCAATCGCTTGGACGTTTGCCAGGAGTATGCTGGGAGAGGGGTCTTGAAACCGCGTTGCTTCAGTCTAACCTGCAGGCCGCTGTGTTTCCCTTGCTTCCTCGGTCGGCGGCTGCTGCTGGATGATCCTGGGATCCGATGGGAGACGTCAGCCCTTGTGGAAGGTAGGTGGTTGCGTCTGGCTGGGTCCAGGGCGCTAGCGGGGTCCAGGGCGCTGTTTATGTTTCCGGGGTCACGTCTGGCAGGGTCCCGGGTGCTGGTTGAGGTAGAGGGGTTACTGGGAGGGCGGGTTTGCAATCCGGATGGGTCCCGGCATTCTGCGGGCGCGGGAATACCTTGCAGCGTGTTCGGGTCCTCACGCATGGTCTCCACCGTTTCTGGTGTCCTGGGTCGTGGGCAGGGGCTTCCTGGGACAGGTTGGGCTGGGTCCCGTGGTCTGTTCCCTCCCTGGGTGCTCCTGGGGTCGGATCTTGAAATCGGCATGGTGGGGCCTCCATGTGGATTTTTCTTTCTTCCATCACCAGGTGGGTCAGGTTGCTGGGTGGGTCTCTCAGGGTCGCGTTGGGCCAGGTCTTGCCATCGGGGGTCGGGTCGGGAACTCCGTGGACTAGGCCGAGCGATCAGGGGGCTGGCGTCGGTAGTTAGGCCGGGTTTGGAGCTCCGAGGCCTGGGTCGGCTCCAAATCGAAGTCGGGTCTTCACTTCCGGTTTGGGCCTGAACTTCTTCCAGGTCACGGTGGTCAGGTTGGGTCGGGTCAAAAGGTCTCCAAGGGCCTCGGAGGATCTTACATTTAAACATATCAAGTCCCTTTCACCTTCTCACCTTCTTCAAAATAACGGGCGCAATTCTCCCAACGGATGCCGACGCCGGATTGAAAACCGTCGGAGGCCGCTCCTCGCCCCCTATTGTCCCACCCCCAGGGGGCTAGTAGCGGCGCTGCGTCAATTTCGCGCGCCGGGCCTTGGTGCAGCGTCAAAGCGGTGCCGCATAAATGATGCGGCCGGCGGCGCTTAAATGATGCCACCCGCGTATGCGCAGGTTGGCCGGTGCCAACACGGCATGCGCGGTTGCCGTCCTCCCCATGGGCGCCCCGCAAGACATGGAGCATTGATTTTGCAGGGCGGCGGAGGAAAAAGAGTGCGTCCTTTAGAGACGCTGGCCCGCCGATCGGTGGGCACCGACCGCGGGCCAGACCCCTCCTGAGCACCCACCTGGTGCTCGATCCTCCCTCCCCCCCCCCCCACAGGCCGCACACGCAGCGTTCGCACGTTATTCACGCCGGCAGCGACCAGGTGTGGTTGGCACCGGCGTGAACCGGTCGAATTGGGCAGACCGCTCGGCCCATCCGGGCCGGAGAATCGCCGCTCGACTGTTAGAAACGGCGAGCGCCGATTCTCCGGGCAGCTCGTCGTAAAACTCGGAATGCCGTTTTGGGGGGGGTGGGAGAATCGTGTGCGGATGCCAGGGCGGTGTGGCGGGAATCGCCCGGCACTCCCGCGATTCTCCCATCCGGTGTGGGGGTCGGAGAATCGCGCCCAACTTGTGTGAATAAACTTTGCTGAAAAAAAATTTAACAATAACTCTTATTTTCGAATACATTCAGTGCAAAATCAGCCAAAACGTCTTGAGACCATGATACCCGCTAATTAATTCAATAATAAGCGCTTGTATAATGAACAAAGTGCAGATCAGCTTCCTGCAAACGGCAAAAGATAGCTGCAAATAGCATTGCATCGGAAATGGCTGGACATTGGGGACTGAAACAAAATCATGCCATGTATGAGTTTCATAGATACATATAAAATGGAAATATACAAATTGGGAAAAATCAGGCCGATATCTATAAACCATCAGTTTCTCTAACAAGCTTTTTCATCTCCCTGTAACTGCAAATTTGTAATCAGAAACTCCCATTTTCACTATTATCTATTGAATCTAACTTGTCGCAGAGTAAATATGCATTTCATTACAGATGCTTCTCAGTAATTTCACCTACAAGATATAGTGCATGAAAAACAAACTTCTAAAATAAGCTAAATTTATTAGGGATTTGCATAACACATTAACTAAATCAGATAGTTGCGACCAAATGTGTTGGAGTGAGGACAGCAGCTTATTATCGCCTTTTTTCTGAATAGGCTGTTGACATATTCTGAAGATTTTCTTGTTTGCCTCTGAGGTGCTAACTAAGTGATAAAAAGAATTGGAATAATTTGACCTGTGTTCTGACAAAAGTGCAAGTGCTGCTTTATGATATGGACCTTCTGGAGAGTTGCCTCTAGATTAGCATATGATTTTCATTTCCACAGAGGTGTTGTAAAATGAACACAACAGTACATTACAAAAATATTGTTTCTGTTTTAAGTTCATGACTCCAATACTTACTGTAAGGCAGGGAGGTCAAAGCTTTTTACCTGCAGTAAAACTTGGAAAGATGGGGAATGCAGTGGGCTTGCTGGATTTAACAGCAGGAATTCATTTAGTTTCTTTCCCCCCCCCCCCCCCCCCCCCCAATTTCCTTCCCTCTGTTGACAAGGTTAAAAGGCTAGTTGGCTGCTCAGTGAGAAGGACTGTGATAGGAGGCTGGAGCCAGAGACATAGGGCAAAATTCTCCGCTCCTCTCACATTATTCACCCCCACCCGGGGGGCTAGGAGCGGCGCTCCGTAACTCTCGGTCGCCGGGTAGTGCGCCGAGAGTGACGCGACGGTGGCGCCTATGTGACGTCAGCCACGCATGTGCGGTTGCCGTCTTCCCCTCCGCTGCCCCGCAAGATGTGGCGGCTTGATCTTGCGGGGCGGCGGAGGGGAAAGAATGCGTCCCTTTGAGACGTCGGCCCGACGATTGGTGGGCACCGATCGCGGGCCAGTCCCCTCCCGAGCACGGCCGTGTTGCTCACTCCCCTCTCTGCCTCCCACAAGCTTCAATCCAGCTTTTGGCGCCATGTTCACGACGGCAGCGACCAGGTGTGGTTGCCGCCATCGTGAACCGGTCGCGAACGGCAGGCCGCTTGGCCCATCCGGGCCAGAGAATCGCCGGTCGCCGTGAAAAACGGCGAGCGCCGATTCTTCCGAGCGGGGGGTGGGAGAATCGCGGGGGGTGCCAGGGGGGCGTGTCATGAGTCGCCCGGCCCTCCCGCGATTCTCCCACCCGGCATGGGGAGCGGAGAATTTCGCCCATAAGGTGGCTGCTGAGAAAGGTCAAGAACACCAGTCACCAGGCCAGCAATGCTGGGGCATGTGGAGGAGAAATTTCATTTCTGTCACACGGTGAAAGGAGACGATGTCCTGAAAGGTCTCTCATCCCAAGCCTGTAAAAACCGCTCAACAAAATAATGATGACCATGCGTCATGGTGGCACAGTGGTTAGCACTGCTGCCTCACAGCTACAGGGACCCGGGTTTAATTCCAAAATCGGGTAACTGTGGAGTGAGTTTGCATTTTTTCCCTGTGTCTGCATGGGTTTCCTGTGGGTGTTCCCGTTTCCTCCCACAGTCTAAAAATATGCAGGAAGGTGGATTGGCCATGCTAAATTGCCCTTCGTGTCCAAAAGGGTAGGTGAGGTTACTAGGTTACGGGGATAGGGGATTGGAGGCATGGGCTTAAGTAGCGTGCTCTTTCCAAGGGCTGGTGCAGACACGATGGGATGAATGGACTCCTTCTGCACAGTAAATCCTATGATTTTATGCAAAATCATGAGAAAAGTAACAAGCAACTTGCTGGTGCTTCATTGCGATGGAGCAGTCAATGTGAGGCACAGGAACATCCTGATCAGTGCAGTGACCATTTGCAATGTTAATTACCCCAAATTACTGGATATCAAAGAATCTGGTGCGAGAAAGAACAACTAAAACCAACAGTCTGGTATTAAAACTGGTCAATAAAACTGCCAGGTCTACTCAACTTTTGTAGCATTTTTTGTTTTGAATCTAAAGCCAGGATGTTGAGAACCCCACTGATGTTAAATGCGATGCTATCCCAAAATCCACAAGGGTAACTTCAGAACACTGGTTCTTAGTGATGTATATTTTCAATTTGATATACTGTAAGAAAAGATATGCAAACTGGGAGGTCATTGTGTGATCAATTAATAAAGAATATTTAATAAGAAATTAAAACACATGACAAGAAGGACTATGATACATTACGACACTCAATTACACTGATAGTTATACACACGCACACTATTACAAGTAGGCTTACATTAACACTGCAATGAAGTTACTGTGAAAAGCCCCTAGTCGCCACATCCTGGGGCCTGTTCAACATGGGTGGCACGGCACCACAGTGGTTAGCACTGTTGTTTCACAGCGGTAGGGTCTTCGGTTCAATTCCCGGCTTGGGTCACTGTCTGTGGGAAGTCTGCACGTTCTCCCTGTCTCTGCACAGCTTTCCTCCGGGTGCTCCGGTTTCCTCCCGCAAGTCCCGAAAGACGCGTTGTTAAGGTAATTTGGCCATTCTGAATTCTCCGTCTGTGCACTCGAACAGGCGCCGGAATGTGGGGTCTTTGGGATTTTCACAATAACCTCATTGCGGTGTTAATGCAAGCATACTTATAATAATAAAGATAATAATAATAATAATAATAATGTGATTATTATTATCACATGAAGTTACCTCTTGGTTCCTATCCACCTACATTTCCCGAAATCTGAGATGCCCTTTTGTTTCCAAACAATATTCAAAACTATATAACTCTATGAGCGAAATCCAGCAGATACTTACCATGCACAGGTTATTTGTCCACATTCAGGAAAACCATCTTCAGTTTCAGCAAAGGTGAAATCTTCTCGGTTCAAACTTAGGATCTTAACTGGGTGCCCGTTTAGCAATATTTCGTTTTTCGGGAACTGTGTCTGTAGCTGGGTGTGAATGTGATGGTAGCTGTGGCTGTGTCCCTTTTCCAGTTGTGCTGTGGACATATCATTCTTTCTCTTTGATGTTACCCACCCTGTGGGTCGGGCTTTTAGCCTATACATATCAAATTCCTTATCTTTCTAATTTGAAGTTACCTCATCTACCCCATTTTTTCTCTGAGTCACATAGATAAATATTTGATTTTCTCACTGATATGCTAATTTACAAATCAAAACCCATTTGGATGGCTGCCCTTATCAACTCCCTTTTTAATTATATCTTTGTTTCATTTTTAATCTTTTCCCAAATTCTTAACAGGGACCCCAACTCATTTTCATCTCCTAGCCGAGGGACAGTGGGGCTAATTACAGTTATGAGTGAGCAGGTACGAATGTTTGAACCTAGAATTTTGTGGTCTGTGCACTTTAGGACGATATCATTTGCATTCTAATATAATCCCATTTTTATGATTTTTTTTCTCGTTATATTTTCTATATTTTTCCAGTTTCCTTTTACGAGTTATTATTGTTATTAATTCAGGTGCAGAATAGGATTTTCAGTTAATATTGGGTGAAGAACCCTATGGCATTAATATACAAGTTGAGTATCCCTTCACTGCAATTCCAAAAACCAGAAAATTCTGACATTCTAACTTTCTTCGAGCACGACACAGTTCCCAATGCGTGCCCTACATGCGCAGTTCCCAATGTTCCGCACATGCAGTTTCCAACATGCACCGCATATGTGCAGTTCCCAACATTCCACACATGCACAGTTCCCAATGTTCCGCACATGCGCAGTTCGCAACTTGCAGCACACATGTGCAGTTTCCAATGCATGCTGCACCTACGTGGTATATTCCAAAATCTGAAAAATTCCGAAATCTGATACACACTCGGCCCCAAACATTTTGCATCAGGGATTTTGAACCTGTAATGCTCAAATTTCTAAGATACACTCTCACCTGGTGAAAGACTCTGGTTGGAATTCTGTCAAGCCCCCATCAGTGGGCTTGATGCCTGGTATGCTGGGAGAATATGGCGGGAGGCACGAAATTGGTTTCACGACAGCGTGGATTTACCGCAGGATCCTCCGCTGGTGCCTTAGTGAACCATCAGTGCCAGAAAACCTGCCAGAGGCCGGCGTAAATTTCATTTGCATCTGTTAATGGGATGCAGATGAAGGCTCAATCCCCCATGCCAGATTTGGGAAAACATGCTGATGTCAAACATGTTTGAACAATGTGGCGTGCAGATTTTGGGACTCACCTAGACAATTCCTGGGATTGCCTCCGTGGTTTGTGATTGAGGCAGCCTGGATCACTACAGCAGTGGACTGGGGGTGCATTTACTGGTGGATCTTGCAGATTAGGTGTCCTGGCGGAAATTCACTTTTCAGCCTCAGAAGGTTCCTGTAGATCCGCCTTCATTCTCAAAAGGTCCGTCTTCCAATCTCAGAGTGCTCCTGGAGATCTACCTTCATTTTCAGGAATTCCACCCTCTTTGGTCAATGGTGGGTCAGTGATGCTGGGTGCCTTTGCAATATGGCACCCAAACACACCGCCAGACTATGTGTCATTCAGGCCGCCACTCAATATGGCTTGGGTGCATAATTAATGAGGTCAGGGCTATAAGGTTTGGCGTGTTTTCCTGCCAGCCTTCACAGTGGGAAAGATGCCACGTTCCCGCCCCTGTCAAAATGGGAGCTGTCATGGGGGCGTCCCTTTAAGAAAGGTTTTGTCTTATCACAGGGCTTCAGAGATGTCATTGTGTGGGTGGAGCTTGGCTGTGGCTCTGTGAACTATTTTTGCTTTCGCTTTCTGATTTGACTGCTGTGGACTCAGACAGGACAAAGAAGTGTTTTGGCCTGTCTCTCTCTAGTTTCATTTTAAATATCTGTTTCAGGAAAAAAAAATTGATTATAGCTACCTCCTGTTTGGGTAACTTAAAAGATATAGTTTGCTTTCTGGAAGGGTTTAAACCTGTTGGTGAGGCGGGGTCAGAATGTCAGGGAAAGCCAGTGTTATTCAAGTGAGAATGCAGAGTGATGGGCCACACCCTTGCAAAGGCATTTTGGTTTATGAGATGTTGCTTTTGAATTGGAACAGTTAAGGGGGAATTCATTAAGTTTAATACATAGATTACTGCAGCTGTGGGGTATGTTTGTAATTGATAAAAAGTCTTGCTGTGTGTTTATATAAATGTTAACTAAGTTCTTAGACTAAACTTATTTTGATTAAAGTGTCTGAGAAGACTGTTGAATCACACCTCATGTGAAGGCTCTTGTGCTCGTCCTAGCCAAATTCAACAAGACGTTATAGGTCAGGTGAACTCCATAATATACTTTTGGAGTTTCTAAGCTCTGGCCCATAACAGAGCATTCTGCCCTCTGTGTAACAATTAATTTTTCAGGCTTTGCTTCAGTCGTCATTTATGGTATGTGTTCCAACAAGACTCAGTGTAAAGAAAACACTCTTCATTTTCTCCTTTTTTTTCATTTTAGTTACACCTGAGTTTCTGAGTTTATGGTCAGAGTATCTCTGAGCAATTTTATCACAATAATAAATAATAATAATCTTTATTGTCAAAGTTGGCTTACATTAACACTGCAATAGAGTTACTGTGAAAAGCCCCGAGTCGCCATATTCCGGCGTCTTTTAAGGTACACAGAGGGAGAATTCAGAATGTCTAAATGACCTAATAGCATGTCTTTTGGGACTTGTGGGAGGAAACCAGAGCACCCGGAGAAAACCCATGCAGACACGGAGAGAATGTGCAGACTCCGCCCATACGGTGACCCAAGCTGGGAATCGAACCTGGGACCCTGGAGCTGTGAAGCAATAGTGTTAACCATTATGCTACCGTACTGCCCACAAAACATCAAGGACCCTTAGTCCTTGGAACGCAAAATTCATTGGAACGCTGCATCCAGCTTTAATGAATGACTGGAACTTTGTTTCCAAAAAGACAAAACAACATTTGGAAACATTGTTCATGTGGGTGCTGTTGGCAAGGCCAGCATTGTTTGCTCATCCCAAATTGAGAAGGTAGTTGAACTACTGCAGTCCGTATGCTGTCACTCATTACTCCTCAATGATGTTGGGAGGGAGTTTCAGGATTTTGACCCAGCAACGGTAAAGGAATGGCGATATAATTCCAAGTCTGGTAGGGGGGGGGGGGGGGGGGGGGTGGCATGTGTGGCTTTGAGGGGGATTTGCGCGTAGTGGTGTTCCCATGCATCTGCTGCCTTTGACCTTCTGAGTAATATTTGGGATTCTCTGCCCCAGAGGGTGGTGAATGCAGCACGATTGAATATATTTAAGGCTGCGATAGGCAGATGTTTGGCTCAGAGAATCAAGAGATATGGGAGAAGGTGGGAAGGTGGCGTTGAAGCCCTCGATCTGCCACGATGTCATGGGCATGGGGCGGGCTAGATCATGGTTTCCTCCTGTTCCTATTTCCTGTGCCCTTGTGATAGTGTTAATTTAGAAGGTGCTGTTAAAAGAACCTTGGCAAGTTGCTGCAATGCATCTTGCAGGTGGTACACATTGTTGCCATTGTGTGCAGGTGGTGGAGGGTATAAATGTATCAGGTAATGGATGAGTGTTGATCAAATGGCTGCTTTGTCGTGGATGGTGTGGAGCGTCTTGAGTGTTGTTGGAGCTGCACTCATCCAGGCAAGTGGAGAGTATTCCATTACACTCCCGTACCAGCCTCCCCGGACAGGCGCCGGAATGTGGCGACTAGGGGCTTTTCACAGTAACTTCATTGAAGCCTACTCGTGACAATAAGCGATTTTCATTTCATTTTCATTTCATTGTGCCTTGTAGATAGTGGACCGGCTTTGGGGAGTCAGGAGGTGAGTTACTCACCATAGAATCCCGAGTCCCTGCCCACAGTGTTTATATGGCTGGTTCAGTTCAGTTTGTGGTCAATGGTAACCCAAGGATTTTGACAGTGGTGGATTCAGCACTGTTAAAACCATTGAACATCAAGGAAAGATGTTAGAATCATAGAATTTACATTGCAGAAGGAGGCCATTCGGTCCATTGAGTCTCCACAGAGTCACCCAAGACTGAAATTGAACCCAAGTCCTTGGAGCTGCAAGGCAGCAGTGCTAACCACTGTGCCACCGTGCCGGCCAATTAGATTGACACTTGTTGGACAGGATCATTACCTCATTACCCAGCACTTGAATGTTACTTTTTAAAAATAAATTTAGAGTACGCAATTTTTTTCCAATTAAGGGGCAATTCAGCCTGGCCAATCCACCTACCCTGTACATCTTTGGGTTGTGGAGGCGAAACCTACGCAGACACAGGGAGAATATGCAAATTCCACACGGACAGTGACCCAGAGCCGGGATAGAACCTGGGACCTCGGCGCTGTGAGGCAGCAGGGCTAACCCACTGCACCACCATGCTGCTCGCTTGAATGTTACCAGACACTTATCAACCCAAACCTGAATGCTGTGCTGGTCTCGTCACATGCGAGCATTGCTTCAGTATCTGATGATTCTGGATTGTACTGAATAATGCACACTTGTCAGCGAAAATCCCCACTTCCAATCTTGTAATGGAGGTAAGATCTTTGATGAATAAGGGGATCAGGGGTTAATGGGAGAAGGCAGGAGAATGGGGATGAGAAAAATATCAACCATGATTGAATGGCGGAACAGGCTCGATGGGCCGCGTGGCCTAATTCTGCTTCTCTATGCCTTATGGTCTAAGCAGCTGAAGATGATTGGGCCTTGAAGAACACTTGCAGCAATATCTTGGGCCTGCTCCTTTCTGCTGTCAACATTCCGCAGGGACCCTTCCCTCCATGACATTGTGGCCCACTCCTTTATCACCCCAACACCTTATCCCGTTTCCATGGCACATTGCTGCAAGCACAAGAGGTATAATATCTGCCCCTTTACCTCCTCTCTCCTCATTGTCCAAATCCCATACACTCCTTCAAGGTGAAACAGTGATTTACTTGTACATCTTTCAATTTATTCTATTGTGCACCCCCCCCCAGCAGAGTTCCATCTTCCAAATGGCGGCTTCAGGACTTCAGGTGCCTATCCAGACTCCTTTTAAATGAGATTTTAGCCTTACTACCCTTTTATGCGGTGGGTTCCAGACCCCTACTCCCCTCTGAGTGAAAAAGGTTTCTTTTTCATCTCTCTCTAATCCTTATACTAATCACTTTAAATCTCTAACCCCTCGTCACTAAACTCTGTTAAGGGAAATAGGTCCTTCCCATCCACTTTATCCAGAACACTCACAGTGTTGCACACCTCAATCAAATCTCCTCAGTTCCAGGAAACCAACGTCAGTCCATCCAATCTTTCTTTGCAGCTCTGCAATTTTATTCTTTCTGTAATAAGATTACCAAAACTGCACACAGTACTCAAGTTGTGGTCAAACCAGAGTTTTACATAGTTTTAGCACAGTCTCCCCACTGTTATATTCTAATATTAGTAGAGGCAGCTGATTATTAAAATAACTAGCTGCTTCTGGAAACTGTGCATGTTTGAAATGTGTTCTACCTCCTATCCCACCCTGGGAAAATAAAAAATGCCTTGTGTGGTATTGGAATTTAGAATTTTCAGGCCTTTCTGCTATTTTTGCCATGGTGAAAATCAGAAACCACATTTCAGGTCGATGATCTTTCATCAAAACATTGAGTTCTGATGGAAAATCACGAACGGGAAATGTGGGGCACAATTTTACGGCCAAGCTACACCCGAGAGGCAGATGGCCCTGGCACAGTGTGGCCGATAGAAGCCAGGAGACCCCGCTCTGGTGATCAGCCCAGCTCGCAACGCCTCAAGGTATCAAAAGTGAGACAGCTAGTCTCATTTTAATGTGCAGATTTCCAAAGCACCCGAGGCGTGGGACCTTTGGCCGTGGAGACCTTGAGCTGGCACCATTCAGTACTGGTCTGCGCAACCAGGGATCAGATGGAACAGCACTCTTGGGGTCTCCAAGATCAGAGGCACTAGGTGCATGCCCTTTGAGCAGGGTGATACCCTGGTACTGCTGGTGCAACCTGGGCATCTTGGAAGTGCCATCATGACGCCCTGGCAGGGCGGGATTCTCCCAACGTGAGTCTAAGTGCCGACGCCGGAGTAAAAACCGGATTGTTTTACTCCGGCCTCGGCGCCCGTTCCCAGACCCCTATTCTCCCCCCTCCGTGGGGCTAGTAGGGGCGTCGTGCGATTTATGGGGCGGGGCCTCGGCACGGTGTCAAAGACCCTGCGCCGCATAAAAGATACGGCACCTTGGGTCCCGCGCATGCGCAGTTGGGCCGGCGGCAAATGGTGCATGCGCAGTGGCCGTCCTCCTCCAGGCCGTTCTGCACAAAAATAGCGCATCAATACAGGTTTGCTTGCCGAAGAAAGGAGGCCCGCCGACAGAGAGGCTGGCCTGCCGATCGGTGGGTTCCGATCGCGTACCAGGCTACTCCGGAGGGCCACCCCGGGGTTGAAACCCCCCTCCTCCCCCCACAGGGTGCTCCCGGCCCTTGAAGCCCCAGGTCCCGCCAGTCCGAGAGCAGGTTAGAACGGCGCCGACGGGACTGTCACTTTTTTCGCCGGGTGCTCGGCCCGTCCGGGACGGAGAATCGCCGCTCGCCATTTGCAGCAATTCTCCAAGCGGCCCGGTGCGATTCGCGTGGCGTTGGTTTTGGGGCGGGTGGGAGATTCACGTGCGGGGGTCGGGGTGGCGTGGCGCGATTCGCGCGGCGCCCCGGCAATTCACCCATCCGCTGGGGGGGGGGGGGGTCAAGAATCGCTTTAGGGGCTCCAGAGATCAAGATACCCTTTTTAAATGGCGTCCTGATCTCTTGCTACACTGAGGAGTTCCAGTGAGCAGAGCTCCTCACTGTACAAAACGGGGCTATATGATGCCATGGCCACTCAATCCCCGCTGAGGCTCCCTATCTAGCGCGAAGGCCGTTTTGTAGCGCTGTGTTTCTTGGTGCTATGAGTGCTGCGAAACATGTGGCTAAACACTCTCGCTTTGGTCCCATTTAGTTAAATCCCGCCCAAAAGATTCTTTCTGATCTGCTGAGTAGTTTTTGTTTTCATCTCAGATTTCTCGTGTGTACGACGTTTTGCTTCTGAAATCTTGAAACACTGTTTTAGCTTTCTGTACAGTTGGATAGATTTATTCTGACAGTCCTTTTGAAAAGTGATGCAAATGCATCCCAGTGTAGCAGAAGGAGCAAGTCAAGCACCATATTAATCACATGTTAGCAGCTCATGTAATTTGGTTTTATTCCAGCCCATGGGCATCCTTAATTGTTCTGCTAAAGAGTTAAGGTGTCGGTATGAGCTTTTGTACTGAATGCAGAAGGCTAAGCCTAATGACAGATGACGGCTCATTACCAAAAGTTTATGATACATTAAGTGCCTTCAGAGATCACTGCTTTATTCAACATTTGGCTTTGTTGCTGGTTATTGGCAAGAAGTTTAATAAAACTGATTGTGAAAACAAGATCATGGGAGTTACTGTCAAGTTGCTGTCACAACTTTTACTTTGACTCTGGAGATACAGTTAAGTTCTTCTCATATATATACTTCTCGTCGGTCTTGGCTCAGATGGAGAAGGAGGACGTAGGCACAGAATTCAGGAAATGGGACTGTGAGGACTTTGAGTGATTTGACACATGACGTGAGGAGGTATTGGAGGCTTTAACAGACTTAAAATAGACAAATCTCAGGCCGGAATGAATTGCATCCCAGGCTGCTGTGGGAGGCGAGGCAGGAAATTGCAGGGGCACTGACACAAGTTTTTAATTCTTCTCTCGCCATGGGGGAAGTGCCAGTGGACTGGAGAACAGCTAATGTTGCTCCACTTTTCAACAAAGGTGGTGGAGGTAAACCAAGGAATTACAGACCGCCGAATCTCATGTCAGCAGCAGGAAAACTTTTAAAGAAAATTCTGAATGAGAGACTTAATTTCCAGTTGGAAAAGCATGGGTTGATGAGGGATAGTCAGCATGGCTTTGTCAGAGGGAGGTGATGCCTTACAAATTTGATAGAATCTTTTGATAAAGTGACCGAGTGTGTGGTGAAAGAAGTGCAGTTGATGTAATTTATATGGATTTTGGCAAGGCCTTTGACAATTCCCACACGGAAGACTGATTGAGAAGGTTGAACCACATGGAATTCGAGGAAACATAGTGAGATGGATCAAAAACTGGCTTAGTAATAGGACACAAAGGTGGTGGCTGAAGGCTGTTTGAGTAACTGGTGGCCAGTGTCCAGTGGAGTACTACAGAGATCAGTGCTGGGCCCCTTATTTTTTGTTTGATATATATATATATTAATAATATAGATGTTTATATGTGGGAGGGGGGCAGGGGGGGATGATAAGTATTTTTGCAGATGACACCAAAATTGGTAGGGTAGGTAACAGTGAAGAAGAGGGTCGTAGGCTACAGGAAAATATAGATGGGTTGGTCAGATGGGCAGAGCAGTGGTAGAAGGTATTTAACCCTCATAAGTGCGAGGTGATGCACTTTGGAAGAGGAAACAGGACAAGGGAGTTTGTGATGAATGACGGACACTAGGAAGCTCCGAGGAACAGATAAATCTTAGGCTATTTGTTCACAGACCCCTGAAGACGGAACAGCAAGGGAAATAGGGTCGTTAAGAAAGCATATGGGACACTTGCCTTTAGCAGTCATGGCATAGAATATTAGAGCAAGCAGGTTATGTTGGAACGGCACAGAACATTGGTTAGGAGTACTGTGTGCTGTTCTTAGCATGGTGCAGGAATGGTGGCACAGTGGTTAGCACTGCTGCCGTTCAGCACCAGGGACCCTGGTTCAATTCCAGCCTTGGGTGACTGTGTGGAGTTTGCACGCTCTCCCTGTGTATGCATGGGTTTCGTACGGGTGCTCTTGTTTCCTCCCACAGTCCAAAGGTTAGGTGGATTGGCCATGCTAAATTTCCCCTTAGTGTCGAAGAGGTTAGTGGGCTTATTGGGTTACGGGGATAGGGTTGAAGCATGGCCTTAAATAGGGGGATTTTTCCAAGGGCCAGTGCAGACCCGATGGGCCAAATGACCTCCTTCTGCACTGTAGGGATTTTATGATTATGAGAGGTTTGAACAGAGGTAAATAGGAAGCAGCTGTTCCCCTTGGTTTAGGATGAAGGGCAGGAAATTTCAAGGGGATTTGAGAAAAAAAAAAATCACTGAGAATGGTGAGAATTTGGAATGCACTGCCTGAGAAGGTAGTGGAGGCTGGAAACCTCACAACCTTTAAAAAGGGTTCAAGTGCCAAGAAAGACCCCGCTATTCTTTTGGTGCCCTACAATTCTTGTTCATCTCTAGCTCAAGCTCTCTTTTGCTCCTCCACCCCATTCAGATTCCTATTTGCTAAAATGTTGGTGATATTTTTGTTTACGCAATTGAAAACCATCACCTCACATTTATCTCTGCTAAAGTTAAGTTGCCCAAATCTGCAAATTTTCTCATCCCTTTATCTTATGCTGCATTGTTCCTCAGTGTTACCTATAACCCCACTTTGCAATCATCTAATATTTCTGTCATCAGTTACATGTTCCTAAATCCAAATCATTGCAATGAATTATGATTTACAGTGGTCCTAGCACTGATTCTTGTAGTAAACTACTTCTACCTGCTTCTAATCTCAATAATTACCATTCACTCTGCCCTTCTGCTTTCTTTTAAAGCTCGAGCAATAGATGAACAAGTTATTAAAAGCCGGATTGTGGGTCTGTAAAACAATTAAAATGCCAACAGAGCACTGCCGCTTATTTCTAAGGGTATTGAATTCAAAAGTAATGACATTTATTAAACTTGCATAGGATCCTAGGCAATCTGTCCTCAGAGTATTGTGCACAGTTGTGGTCTCCAGACTACGAAAAGGACATTACTGGAAAAGTGCAAAAAACGATTTACGAGGATGGTACCAGAACTGATGCTATTGGGAAAGATTAAACAATTGTGAGTTTTTGTTTTGGAACAATGATAACTTAGACCTGATAGAGGTCTTCAAAATGATGATTGTGTTCATCAGCCGTGATGTGGAGAGAATCTTTCTCTGTGTGGAAGAATCTAACTGGCTCACTGAATTGGCCTCACCGTTTCAGGAGATGTCTGTGCCTAGTTGTGCTCTCATCAGGCTAGACTCTCCGCAGCACTTGCAAAATTCACGTTTTAGTTCTGTGAGGCAGCTGCAATATAGCAGGGAATCCCAATTCCATCGAGGATGTCCTGTTGATGTTCACATTAGGGTCGTGCTTCACTGGTATATCTATAATTTCACAATTATATTGACTCCCTTGAAATAAATCTATTGTAGCTTCTTCCTGTCGGGCAAGGTTCATTTTGGGTTGAAGTGTTATTGCACCAGAGTCAAATTATTAACATATTCCTACAAATACGATGTAGGGAAGAAGGTTATTTTAATAAGGACATGGGGAATGCACACTGAGTAAATAAAAGGAAATTTTATTTACGCAGACGATATATACATTACCCGGTAGACCCCTATTGAGTTCCTCTCTGGTCTGTACTTCACTGGCTGACCTTATATACATTAGTTAATTGATGTAGCTCTCCCGAGCAGGGGAGCTCGTACTGTACAATGAGTATGGGGAAGACAAGCACTCCCACCCCGTGGGTTATTGCGGGATATTACAGTGATGCAATGTCATTGACCAAATAATCCAGAGGCCTAGGCTAATCTTCTGGAGATATGGGTTTCAATTTCATCATTAAAAACCCATCTGGGTCACTAATGTCCCTTTAGGGCATGAAGCTGCCATTCTTACCTGGTCTCGCCTACATGTGACTCCAGATGTACAGCAATGTGCTTGACTCTTAACTTCCCTCTGAGATGGCCTAGCCGATCGCTCAGTTCAAGTGTAATTAGGGATGGACAACAAATCCCACATCCCATGAAAGAATGAATTAATAAACATCCCTTTTTGTATTTTCCCGGCCAAATGCAGTGAAAAGTCCAAGAACTATTTTATTAGAAGATGGTGGCATACTGGAGAGATTAATATTGGAACAAGGAGCAGGAGTAGGCCATTCAGCCCCTCGGGCCTGCTCTGTTTTTCAACTAGATCACAGCTGATCTTTTATTTCAATGCCATTTTCCTGCATCTATCCCTAACCTTCGATTGTCGGCAGCAGCATTAATGTTGATGAAAAAAAAGAATAATGGATATCTCATTCTACATCTACCATGTCAAATAGGGCTGAGCAGTAGGAATCCAGGGTGGGAATGGGAAGAATTTCAACCTCATAATAGTTATAGAAGGCTTCTCCATTTCATGTTGGATCTTTTTTTGAAATTAGAACCCCCCGGCATTTGGTTTGTCACGTGATATGGTTGTCTAGCAAATGATGCCACTAAAAGGCAGCACAAGCATCTGGCAGGAATTGCAATTTAAAGGAATCCTCCCTCCACGCAGGTTAGATACTGGTTTCTACTGCTGGTTAACTTCCGGGTGATTTTTTTTTGGATCTATTTCCTGAGTTCCAGAAGCAAATTCCAATTTCTCGAAATGACTTTGTTTTGGTGCTTGGCTGCTTTTGTTCAGTTCACAAATCGTTCTTTACAGTCATGGATGGTCGGGTAGACATTGACAGGACATTTTCCATCTCTTGCATGTAATGTATTGGCTAAATTGGGATTCTCAAAACTGTACGCAGGGTTCTAATTGTGGATTATTTGAGATCCTGTATGTTCAAAATTACTGCCTTAACACTTGTATTATATGCATCTAATTGCAAAACCAAAGAATGTATTTGCCTTTTTAAAGATCTTATCTATGTGCACAGCTCCCTTTATTGGACTGGTGTTTCAGGACATTAAAGTCCCTCTAATCCTTTGTTCCATTCATTATCTTACAATTTTAAAATCCTTACTTTCAAACTATGTTAATTCACACTTTACCATGATGAGCCCCATCTGCTACCTATCTGACCATCCTGCCAGCCAATTTATCTTCTACTGATATCTTTTACAATCATTGTCATTCCTAATTTGGCGTTACTGGCGAATTTTGATCTTATCCCATAATTCTCATACCTGTATTATTTATCTCAGTTTAATATGCTATTGTTTCTTTTCTGTTTCAGGAGGTATTTTCGAGTCAGTGGAAAAAAACCCATCTGGGGCAGAGGAACTAGCCTTTAAGTTTGCTTTAAATACAATCAACAGAAATAGAACGCTGCTGCCAAACACAACGTTAACGTATGACATCCAAAGGATAAATATTTATGACAGTTTTGAAGCATCCAGAAAAGGTAATGTACTCCGCACAGTCTTCGCTGCATGAGATCCAAACGTGTTCTTTATGCTTTCCCCAGAGCACCAGAGTAGTTAGTTAAGTTTTAGTCAGTAAATGTGTAAAAAGAAAACAAAATTCTCAGGCAAATTGTGAATCTGTAAGAGACAACGTAAAGCTAAATGTACCATACAAAAACTGCTTTATAATGTGGTAAAGTGAATGTGCTTCTTTTATCCCCCGAATAATTCCTGCTAGCACATCGGCTTTCTCTCCTCTCATTATTGACAGAATTATATATCTCCTCTTCAGCCTGTGATCAACTGTCTCTTGGGGTGGCAGCCATCTTTGGGCCGTCTCATAGTTCTTCAGCTAACGCAGTGCAGTCCATTTGCAATGCACTCGGGGTTCCCCACATACAGACCCGGTGGAAGCATCAAGTGTCAGACAACAGGGATTCTTTCTACGTCAACCTGTACCCAGACTTCTCCTCCCTCAGTCAAGCCATCCTGGATTTGGTGCATTTCTTCAAATGGAAAACTGTCACCGTGGTGTATGACGACAGCACAGGTACGTGTGCTAATGGAAACTGTATACACAATGATATGCCTGCTCTTAAGATGCTGCGTTTCTATTGGCAAAAAATATTCATTCATCTTTAATAATCTTCAGAAAAGCATGTGAAGGGCAGCATGGTGGCGCAGTGGGTCAGCCCTGCTGCCTCACGACGGCGAGGTCCCAGGTTCGATCCCGGCTCTGGGTCACTGTCCGTGTGGAGTTTGCACATTCTCCCCGTGTTTGCGTGGGTTTCACCCCACAACCCAAAGATTGCACGTTAGGTGAATTGGCTACACTAAATTGCCCCTTAGTTGGAAAAAATGAATTGGGCACTCTAAAGTTAAAAAAAAAAGAAAAGCATATGAATATCTGTGTTGCTTAAGTGACTGAATGTGTCAAATTGAACTGGAGGTTTCAATGGAAGGGCAGTTAATCTTTTATTTTGAGAAATGACAAAATACATTGATTCGCTCTTCAGATATTTTTTATTGCTATTTGGTCCCTCTGCTGCAACACTTTAAACACATGGTGGCTAAATTTAACTCCATGGAAGTCAGATCAGGAAGGATGCATAATGGCTGGCTGGATGAATGTCTTCCATTTTACACAATTGCACAGTCAGAATTACACCTATTATCATTTGGGGAGGGAATTTAAACTTTTGTATCAAAATTTTGAATCAACATTTGAAAATCACTTATTATGGTAACACACAACGACCTTGCTCGCTCACATGCTGTGAATAAGGATTACACATTGAGATAGTGGTGGGATGAAATTTAAAATCATTTCAAAGACAACTTTGTTGTACCTTGAAGCAGGTAGAGGGCAAGAACCAGTGGCTGTGTTGTGCCCTAAAGGCAGTGTGGCATGTCAGATAGATGACCGAAGATCTATCTTCCGGGATCTACCCAACTCACCATGCCTCGTGAGATCTAACGTGATCTCGCAAGATGCCGCAATATCACTTTCTGATAAATCTGCATATTAAAGTGAGACACCTAGTCTCACTCTAATATGCATTCCCATGATCTCCCCAAAGCGTAGGATCTAACCACAAGTACCGGTCAGTGCTGGTCTCCATAACTGGGGACCAGAACCAACAGGACTCGTGGGGGTGTCCCAGGGGAGTGTCTGCCCTGTGGGCAGGGTGTCAACCTGGCACTGATAGTACCACATGGACACCCTGGTGCTAAGCAGCCATTTTTTGCGTGATGGGGATCCGGCATGAGGGTCCGCAGTGGGGCTCGAGGGTCCCTTTATAGATGAGTTGAGGGGTTCGGGGATTACATCGGGGCCTCGAGACATTGGGACATTGTTTAACAGTGGCGAGCAGAGCTCCGCAGTGCAGAAAACGTGACTAAGTGAGGGTTTGGTCGGGCAGTCTCCACTGAGGCCCCCTATCTACCCAAACGCCCGTTTGATAGCGTGGTGTCTCTTGGCGCTCCCTGCGCAGGGAAACACCCGACTAATTGCGTGCATTCTCATTCAGATAGATCGAGTCCAAAGTTTTGAAAATACAGCCTGTTTTGTTTAAATGGTCTTGTTGACCGATGGCTTCACTTGTTGCCATGAGTAACCAATAACAATGCCTCATTTTGTGAGGGAATTTCCATTTTAAAATCAGGGTAAACTTTCCTGCCCGTATAGTGTTTGGGCAGCTGGCCGGACCTTGACCACGTTGGGCTGGCAGACTGCATGTGGAGAACCAGTGCCTCAGGGTGGGCTGGCCATGCCAGACTGCTGCAATATTGGGCACCCCTGCTGACTGCTGGCAAGGGAACAGAAAAAAGCACGGGGGGGTGGGGCAGTGGCCTATTTTTAGGAGAGGCCCAGGCGCAGTACAGCAGTGGGCTTGGTTGCATTTTTCTGCAATCCGGCACAGGCATAGTCCAACTGACACAGTCCTCAAATCACTTGCACTACCCCGACTCAAGTGGGCACTTTAACTGCCTAATTATCGATCCAAAGCCATTTGCATTTTGTAGCCTTCTGTCTCGTGAGATGATGGTTTTGCATCTTGCTGGTTCACTCTGTATTAAACCTTAAGTGGCTCAGAAGCCCCACTTGGCCTGGCAGTCTCTGTTGCATTTACCACAGAGGAAAACAGTGGACTGAGAGGGTGCATGATTCACTGACCTCTGTTTTCTCTGGGCCCTTTCTTGGCCAGCTGAACATTTTGGGCCGGATCTTCAATGAAGCAGCACACATTGATGGAGTGACACTCTGCTCGAACATTTCCATGCCTCTATGCTGCTCTGCATTGTTTGTCTGATCTTCTGAGACGAGAAATGCAGAATACAGCATCCATCAGAGAAATGCATCGCGGCAATGTAGCGTCGGGCGGAAGACAAGACATGGCTCTTTTCTACGGTACTGGCTGCAGCAAGGGAGGGTGAACATAACGTAAGAACTAGGAGCAGGAGTTGGCCATCTGGTCCTTCGAGCCTGCTCTGCCATTCAGTGAGATCATGGCTGATCTTTTGTGGACTCAGCTCCACTTTCTGGCCTGAACACCAGAACCCTTTATTCCTTTATTCTGTAACTTGAAAACATTTAATGAAGGAACCTCAACTGCTTCACTGAGCAGGGAATTCCACCCTTTGGGTGAAGAAGCTCCTCCTAAACTCAGTCCTAAATCTACTTCCCCTTATTTTGAGGCTATGCCCCCTAGTTCTGCTTTTACCCGCCAGTGGAAACAACCTGCCCGCATTTATCCTATCTATTCCCTTCATAATTTTATATGTTTCTATAAGAACATCCTTCTAAATTCCAATGAGTACAGTCCCAGTCTACTCAACCTCTCCTCGTAATCCACCTCAACTCTGGGATTAACCTAGTGAATCTCCTCTGCACACCCTCCAGCGCCAGTACATCCTTTCTCAGGTAAGGAGACCAAAACTGAACACAATACTCCAGGTGTGGCCTCACTAACACCTTATACAGTTGCAGCATAATCTCCCTAGTCTTAAACTCCATCCCTTGAGCAACAAAGGACAAAACTTCATTTGCCTTCTTAATCACCTGTTGCAACTGCAAACCAACATTTTGCGACTCATGCACGAGCACATCCAGGTCTCTCTGCACAGCAGCACGTTTTAATATTTAATCATTTAATAATAATTCCTTTTACTGTTATTCCGACCAGAATGGATAACCTCACATTTGTCAACATTGTATTCCATCTGGCAGACCCTAGCCCAGTCACTCAAACTATCCCTCTGCAGACTTCCAGTATCCTCTGCACTTTTTGCTTTACCAGTATGAATTTTAGTAAACGTATGATTGGGTCAGTGGTTGATGAGTGAATAAATAGGGAGGGTAGGTGGCTGAGATGGTAGGTGGGTAGAGTGGTAGGTGGGTAGAGTGGTAGCTGGAGAGGGTGTCAGGTGGGTAAGGTGGATGAGGTAAATAGGTGGGTGAGTGGGTCGATGGGTCAGGGTAATTGAAATGAAAAATGAAAATTGCTTATTGTCACGAGTAGACTTCAATTAAGTTACTGTGAAAAGCCCCTAGTCACCACATTCCGGCGCCTGTTCGGGGAGGCTGATATGGGAATTGAACCGTGCTGCTGGCCTGCCTTGGTCTGCTTCTAAAAGTCAGCGATTTAGCCCAGTGTGCTAAATCAGCCCCTGTAATATAACGTAATGTAATATAATGTAATGTAATATATAAAAGTTGGGTCAGGTTGGGGGTATCATAGATTATCATAGAATTTACAGTGCAGAAGGAGGCCATTCGGCCCATCAAGTCTGCAACGGCTCTTGGAAAGAGCACCCTACCCAAGGTCAACACCTCCACTCTATCCCCATAACCCAGTAACTCCACTCAACACTAAGGGCAATTTTGGACACTAAAGGCCAATCATGGCCAATCCACCTAACCTGAACATCTTTGGACTGCACCCGGAGGAAACCCACGCATACACGGGGAGGATGTGCAGACTCCACACAGACAGTGACCCAAGCTGGAATCGAACCTGGGACTCTGGAGCTGTGAAGCAATTGTGCTATCCACAATGCTACCGTGCTGCCCCAAAGTAGTCAGAAGATCAGTGGGAAGTCAGGGGATCAGTTTTTCTGCTTAACATTTCCTGGGTAACTATTCAGGTAAATATTGTTTGGTAATATAGAACTTTAGTATTGCTGAAGAAAGAGGCATGCTGTTGAAGCTTTTGGTCTTTCACTCATCAGGACAGCTTTGCAAGAATACCAGAGGAATGAGAACAATAATTCATATTGCATGAAAAGAGAGAAATGATAGGTAGGCAAGTGGGCTCTGATTGGTTGAAGCATTGCCATGGAGAATGCACTAGGGAACAGGAAACTGTCAAGCTTTTGTTTAAGTTCAAACCAGGCAGATCAACTCTGGTCAAAGCATTGCCATGGAGGAATGAGCAAGGGAATGGCTATCCTCCAACCTTTTGTTTTGTTAAAGAAATAGGAAAGGCGTGGACATATTCTTTCTGTCTGCAATGGACAGGGCCCTGTGTGTGAATATTTGTAGCTTCTAACATGTGTAAATGAGCCGCATTGAATATCTTCAATTGGTTCTCATCATCATTCTTCGCACAATCAGGATTGTTAAGTAAGTCCTGTCCAATCGCAAAATCACACCTAATGTTGGACACTGATTTAAGTATTTTAAGCACAGACTGGTTTGGTACAGTCAGCCATTTGCCTGTTACAAACAGTTGATGGGACGTGCTGTTTGATACAATCCACCAGTCGTTGGGATACCTGGCATCACGCTGTTAGTGAAATTCATATGCCACATTACTTATTTGTGTGACTGACAGAATATCTTTTTGGCTTGATGGCGTCATCATGTTAAAGGCGAATACCACTTGTGTTGCTACTGCTTAGTAGCAACGTGAAACAGCTAGCTTCAGTTGTTGCTACAATTTGTGAGACACTTTATCCTTACAGGGCAATCTGAGGTAGACTGGACATTTTTCAGGTTTGAAAGTGACATCCTTCGGACCATTCTTGATTTTGCGTGGTATACAGTGCAAAATGATCTGATCAGGGTGGCCATTTTCCAGCAGGGTGGCTTTGATTGGCCTTATTTCAGCATCCAGCTTGCAAGGTGAGCAAAATGCTTTCGCCATATTTTCGAGGTTGTCGATAAGGCCAATCGTATGGAATAAGGAACTGTGAGAATCTCACTGAGTATATTACTACTGAAGATAGGTTTGTGGTCGACAGTAGTAGCAGAATTCTCAACAAGCACATCAAGGAAAGGGGTCTGTTGACTTCTCCATTTCAAAGGTAAATTTGAGTGGAGGTTGGAGCAGGATAATTGTTACCCTGAATAAGATCATTACCCTCAGTATATTGTGTAAACCCATGAATGGGCCTAAGGCTGCCACATTTGGACCTGAAAAATAGCCAGCTCAGATTACCCTGAACAATAGGTGAAGCCAGCCGTTTGACATTACTACTGCGTGACAGCAACATAGAATCATAGATCATAGAACTTACAGTGCTGAAGGAGGCCATTCAGCCCATCGGGTCTACACCAGCCCTTGGAAAGAGCACCCAATCAAAGCCAACGCCTCCACCCCATCCCCGTAACCCAGCAACTCCAGCTAACTTTTAGACACCACGTGACAATTTAGCGTGACCAATCCACCTAACCTGCACGTCTTTGGACTGTGGGAGGAAACCAGAGTACCCGGAGGAAACCCACGCAGACATGGGGAGAATGTGCAGAGGCTGCACAGACAGTGACCTGAGCCGGGAATCGAGCCCGGATCCCTGATGGTGTGAAATACGAGGGGTATTTGCCACGAACAGGAAGCTGCTGTGAAGCCAGAAAAGACATTCTGCCTACCACACAAATTAGTAATATGGCGTACAAATTTCAGTGCCCATGTGATGCCAGGTATGTAGGCTGTTCACCCAAATGATCGGTAGTGATGGATAGTGTCAAACAGTATGTCCTTTCAGCTGTTTGTAACAGCAATATACTGACTGTACCAAACCAGCCCATGGTCGAAAAAACTCAAAACATGGTATCCAGTATTAGACATGATTCCGCCATTGGACAGTACTGGTTTGGCAATACTGATTATGCTAAGAATTACATTCATAGAATCCCTACAGTGCAGCAGGAGGCCATTCAGTCCATCAAGTCTGCACCGACCCTCCGAAAGAGCAGCCTACCTAGGCACAAGCCCCCCACCCTATCCCTGTGACTCCACTTAACCTTTTGGGCACTAATAGGCAATTTAGCATGGCCAGTTCACCTCACCTGTACATATTTGGACTGAGGAACCCCATTCAGGCACAGGGAGAATGTACAAACTCCACACAGACAGTCACCCAAGGCTGAAATTGAATCCGTGTCCCTGGCGCTGTGAGGCAGCATTGCTAACCATCAGTTTGACTCGCAGTGTGGGTCACTGAAGCATGCTAGATGTCACATATATTTGCACCCAAGGCCCTGTCCTATTGTTGAGAGATGGAGCATGTCCATACATTCAACAAAATATAAGTTTAGTGGATATGAATTCCCTGGTTCATTCCCCATGGCAAAACCTTCACCAATCGGAGTTTGCCTGCCTGGTTGGAATGTTTATAAAAGCCTGGCGATTAACTGTTCCCTGGTGCATTCTTCGTGGCAACACCTCTACGAGTCAGAGTCCACTTGCCAACCAATCAGCATTTACTTCTCATACAGTATAATTTGTTGTTCCCATTATTATTGATAGTCCTGCGCATCTGGCCTAATGAGTGCAAGACCAAAAGCTTCGACAGCATGTCTCTTTTTTTTAGATAAGTATGTTAGAATCAGACACTTTGGACAGTTCAATCTCAGAGTAGGAGACTTTCAAGGGGATCCCAAGGAGCAGGGAAATTGCACATCAGATGTTCAAACTTCCCGTCAATTCCTATGGAGTTAAGCCTGTTGAGAATTCCACGTGTCTCGGTGGACAGCTTCAGTCATAGGATCTGGAGGTCAGAAAGTTTGGCCTTCATTTCTGCTTGCCTCTTCCAATGAACCTCCAAGTAGTCAGCCTTCAGAGATCACAGCCATTGGCCTCTAGACCGCTGAGTCGTCCTGCCAAGAGAGGCTGAGGATATGTCTGAGACAGTAAAGGTGGAAACTGTTCAACCTTTTTTCCTGTCTGGCGTATGTTGGCCAAGCCTCGCTACTATAGATGACTGCATGGAGGACTCAGACTTGGAAATACATATCCGTTTGGTGTTCCCATTCAGGTTGCTGTTGTTCCACTCTCTCTTACTCAGCTTGGGCATAGCGGCAGCAATTTTTTCAATGCAGCCGTTGTTTTCAACATCAAGGCTGGGATTTTCCAGTCAAATCCCAGCCCAAATGACAGATTGCTAGTGATTTTACAGCCTGGATGCCTGAAGCCATCGATAGCTTCCAGCATCACATTGTCAATGGTGATAAATACTAAGGAAGATAGGGACATCCTGTGGCAAACAGCACGTCATTCACCACCATTTTCAGGGTGCTATTACCTCAGTTCTGGTTGTTTAGAGGGGCGTGATGCTCTAGCCTCATTATGCTCTGGCTCAAGCAAAACAAAGCCTGTGAATAGCAGGAGAGGCAGAAAACGAGAACCGCAGTTGGCGCCAGTTTGTGATACAACCGGCCTGCTCCTGTAAGCAAAATCGGATCCTCACCGTAACGTGGCGAGAAACCAATTATCACCACTTAAGCCCCATTTCCATACAATTAATGAGAGCCACCCCATGTCCAATGGCCTCCTATTATTCATCGGCCTCCCCAGCAAATGGTTACGCTGGCACCGATTAGTACACCTTTTGAAAAACGTGAACCTGGCTGAAGGGCTTCTGTCGGGAGCCGAGGAGGTTAACCATCTTTGCTTATAGGCAAAGAGCCCGGGGAGCTGGGCATACCACCCTGGTGTGCATTGGGGAATGGGGACACTCGGCTGAGGATGGGGGTCCATACGCGAGGATCATGGGAGGGTGGGGGGTCACTTGGGGGGGCAACTGGGGGAGCAACCAGGTGGCACCACCATGCCAATGCCTGGATTGTGCATACCCATTCTTGGGGCAACCCTTGACCCTGCCTATCCTCCCCACAGACCACCCATAACCTCCACCGACTGTCGAGGCCTCTGGCCGTACATCTGAAGGCTATTGCTAATAGAGAATTTGCAATCATGATTAAGTGAGCACTTAACTCAACCCAAGTGGCTCCCATGGGTGGGCGGCCATGTAGCATGTGGGAGTCATTGCCTAGCATCCAATCGCATCTTGATGCATGGACAATGTGCTTGAACACTGCGGGAGGCAACACCCCTTCCGGTCAGTGCCCATAGGGCCCTGGGGTTCACCTTGGGACCGGGAGGCAGCTGGTTCAAACCCCAGCTGTCCCTGGACCATCTGGTTCTGCCAACCCTGGTGTTTCCCCATGGTCAGCACTGTTAGAGGCACCTGCGTACTTAATATATAACAAATACCAAATATAGTTAATGTCTGCAGCAAACATTAAGAAGCAAATATATGCTGTCAGGTTAAAAAACATGCAAAGCATGATGGGACTTGTCCATATTCTGACTTGACTACATTCTTCAGGACAACAGATCCACACTGATTCAGACAGAAACAGCCTGTTAAGTAAGATCATCCTGTATCACCAGCACCCTGTCTATCCCCATGAATACCGACAATGGGACCAGCCACTGATGAGGTTAAGGATGATGAGGGCAAAGTTAAGGACAATGGGACCAGCCATTGACAAGGTAACGATAAGAGGAAGTGGATATGCAAAGAAACAAGTTCAGAAGACATGGGGTCTGATAGGTTTAGCACAGGGCTAAATCGCTGGCTTTGAAAGCAGACCAGGGCAGGCCAGCAGCACGGTTCAATTCCCGTACCAGCCTCCCCGAACAGGCGCCGTGTTGTGGCGACTAGGGGCTTTTCACAGTAACTTCATTTGAAGCTTACTTGTGACAATAAGCGATTTTCATTTCATTTCATCAGAAAGTCAGGAATAAACCTTCAACTGCAGATTACACCATCCCACCCTGCCTTATAACAGATAATTGGGTCATGATCAGCCATACTGGGCTGTTACTTATCTGAAGAATGTGTATAAATGATGAGATTTCCTTTTGTTCTTTGGAGAGAGCTCGGGGTCAGCCGGAGACTTGCACCCTGCTGGCGTGACAAATAAACCGTTTTGACTTTTGGAACAGACCTGAGTGCCAAGTGATTCTTTCAGATTCATCGGCGCTAACAGCACCATCATGTCGATGCCCTCAGCGATGCTCCTCAGTGATTGGGCCATGCTCTGCAATGCCTCGGCAATGCCCACCTGCAACTGGGACAAACTCCGCAGCGCTTTGGCCATTCCCATCTGAGAGCGGGACATATCCTGCAGTTCCTCATCAAGGCCAACCTGGTACTGGGTGACATCCCCCAGTGAGTCGGACATTCTATCTAGACCCTCAGCCATGGCTGTCGCCGACTGTGCATCGCCTTGGACACCTCACTAATGGTGCTGACGGCATTCGCCAGGCTCTCCACTGCGGTCGCTGCCCTTGCAGTGTTGGCCTTGGTTCCAGGCATTGGTGGCTGCACCTCCTGCACCCGTAGCCCCTGGTACTCCTCCAAGCGGCTATGGATCTGCTGGAGTGATGCTGACATCTCCCTCTGAATGTCCAGGCCACACCCTAACATCTCCATCAGCTCCGGGATGACCTCTTTCACAGGCTCAGCACCAGGCTGGGACCCAGTTGGGCCCTGGGATCCAGCAGACCTCCTCCGTTCTTGCCTCCACCTAAAGTACATCACAGCAGTGTGGTACACACCAGATTGTGCCCCAGAAGCCCCACTAGCATGACTCACTGATATGGATGTATCTGCGCTGGTGGAGGGTGGCAATGACAGCTGTGATGTACGGTGGCATTCTTAGAACTCTCCTCCTAGGTGGCCTCCTGGGAGGGTGCAGAAGGTACCGCCTGGGATGGGATAATGCCTTTGGCTGAAAGACCTGCGGGAGAATGGACATGTGGTCAGTGGGAGGGATGGGTCAGTCAGTAAGTCAATGATAACTCAAGTCTGACAGGCCCTCCAGTTGGGGCCCGGTGGTTCCTCACCTCTGTGGCATCCGCCAGCCTCCGCGTTTGTGACCACCCTGTTCTCGGCCACACCGGTCACCTCCAGGGCCCGGTCCTCGAAGGTGGTGAGGATCCTGATGTCTGGCACACCACCGCCAGTCTGGGATCTCTCCCGGCGATTGTGGGAGAGCTTTTCCTGATGAGATACAGAGACGGTATAATTAGCAGCACACGTGGTTCACAGTGGTGGCGGATGGTTTGCAGGAAGGGTTGGGGAGGTTGAAGGGGGGAGAGGGTGGAGGGAGAGTTGGTGTGGTTGAAGGGGGAGGGGGATGGATGCTCCCATGCGAGGGGGGTAAGGTCTCAGATAGGGGATGGGGCGCGTTGATGTCTACATACATGTGCTGCCCGGTGTAGGTCGTTGACCATCTTCTTGCACTGAATGCCAGTCCTGCTGGTCACACTCCCTGAGCTCACTGCCGCCACCACCTCATCCTGGGCAGCATTGACTGCCCGATGCCTGACCCTCCTGGACCCTCAGTGGAACAGGACATCCGTCCTGGCCTCCACAGTGTCTAGCAGCCTCCCCAAGTCTGCGTCCCCGAATCTTGAATCTAGGCGCCATTGTTGCAAGATGGCTAAGGGTTGGCTGAGCAAGTGCACTTTAAGTGCTGCTCGACCTTGTTAGCGAAGGGCTGACGAATCAGCTGGTGAGTCTGCATTTGCGGCAAGAGGCCCGTGGGGCCTCGTTAAGTGGACTAATTAACGTTGAATAGCCGGCCTCGCTGGGTAGAGCACCGGGTAGCTCGCAGCAATTCGCGCTTGCTGCAACACCTCCAAATCTTTTCGGAGAATTGAGCCTGAGGTCTCATTCCTAAATATATTTATGTCCACTGAGACGATACATCAAAAGTTAAGATCAGTTAATAATTCTGGTAACTGTTTATGTGTTAACTCCATTGTTGTACTGTGCGAAACAATATTAACTCAGCAAGGAAATATAACACAGCCTAATGAAACAATTACATGAAGAGGTCCAGCTGGTTTGACTAGTCAGCCTGTTTAGATGAGTGATGTTTAAATTAAAAGCTTTCCACTGCAAACAATTACACGTCCTTGTGGTTTTGGTGATGTTATTGTTCACTGGAATATGATCTGAAACTGCGAAAAATCTTTCTGCTAAACAGCTTATGTTTATTAAATCGTTAAGTTTTACTGTTGTTGGACGGCATGCTGTGGACAATTAGGTTTTAATTTACTCTTGTGTGATGGATTCGATCGAGGAAAATATTTGGTTGGTACTGGATTTTGTTTTGAAATCAAGTTTCTTTGAGGTTTATGGATGTATATATTTGAACTACAGGTCTGTGTGAGAAAAGACCATTTAGCCCATCATGACCATTCCATCCCTTGGCCATATATATGATTGTTGTGCTAAGAATTGTGGATAAAATTGAGATTGAACAGGAGATAGACAGGCTTGCAGAATGGGCCGACAAAGTGGCAGATAGAATTTAATAGAGAAGTGAGGAGTGAAGCATTTTCGTAGAAGGTACAGGGGGAGGTGATATACATTTAATGGCACAATTATACAAAGTGTGCCGGATCAGTGGCCTGGGGGTGCACATCCATCGAGCTTTGAAGTTGCCAGGGAATAGAACAAAGAAAGAGCAAAGAACAATACAGCACAGGAACAAGCCCTTCAGCTCTCCAAGCCTGCGCCAACCACGTGTCATATCTGGACCCACTGCCTGTATCCTTCTACACCCCGTCTGTTCATGTGTCTGTCGAGGTAAGTCTCAAAGGTTGCTGATTTATCTGCCGAATAACAAATACTGAGAGAGTGAATGGGATCTTGGGTTTCATAAATAGAGACATTGGGCTGGATTATTCTGCTCCGCCCACCACAAGATCTCCACGGGCGGGATGCGGACCATGTAAAGGTCCATTGACCTTGGCCGGGAATTCCTGGTCACCTGACAGGCGGGGCTGGAGAATTCTGCCCATTAAGTGCAAAATCAGGGAATTTATGCTGAATCACCACACTTCAGGAAAGATGGTTCTTGAGAAGGTGCAGTAAAGATTTGCCAGAATAGTTCCAGGGATGGGTGTTTTTAGTTATAAGGTTGGAAAGGCCGGGGATGTTCTACTTGGAGCAAAGGAGGTTGAGGGGGGATTTGATCGAGGCGCACAGGATTTTGACAGGCTTATATAAAGTAGACAATGAGAAACTGTCCCCATTGACCAGGGGAAAAGATCTAGGGCGGAATTCTCCGCTCCCGCAAAAAATCGGAAAAGCCGTTGTGAACTCGGCCGAGTTTCATGACGGCCTCGGAGGCCGCTCCTCTCACCTTATTTACCCCCACCCGGGGGGCTAGGAGCGGCGCTCCGTAACTCTCGGCCGCCAGGCCTTGACGCTTGCATCAAGGCGGCGCGCCGAGAATGACGCGACGGCGGCGCTTATGTGATGTCAGCCGCGCATGCGCAGATTGGTCGGCTCCAACCCGCGCATGCGCGGCTGGCGTCACAACGGCTGACGGCTCCAACCCGCACATGCACGGTTGCCGTCTTCCCCTCCACTGCCCCGCAAGACGTGGTGGCTTGATCTTGCGGGGCAGCGGAGGGGAAAGAGTGCGTCGCTTTGAGACGCCGGCCTGACGATCGGTCGGCACCGATTGCGGGCAAGTCCCCTCCCGAGCACGGCCGTGGTGCTCATTCCCCTCTATGCTCCCCAACAAGCTTCAAACGGCACTTTGGCGCCCATGTTCACGACGGCAGCGACCAGGTGTGGTTGCCGCCGTCGTGAACCGGTCGGGAACGTCAGGCTGCTCGGCCCATCCGGGCCGGAGAATCGCCGGTCGCCGTGCAAAACGGAGAGCGGCGATTCTGCCGAGCGGGGGGTGGGAGAATTGCGGGGGGCACCAGGGGGGTGTATCGTGAGTCGCCCAGCCCTCCCGTGATTCTCCCACCCGGCGTGGGGAGCGGAGAATTCCGCCCCTAACATTCTGAGCAAGAGATGCAGGGGGAAATGTGATGAAGAATATTTATATGCAGTAAGTGGTAATGATTTTGGAATCCGCTGCTCAAGAGGGTGGTGGAAGCACAAGCAATCAATGAGTTTGAAAGGAAATTGCATGGGCACTTGAAGGAGGTAAAGTTGCAGGGCTACAGGAATCGAGCAGGGGAATGGGACTGAATGGATTTCTCAACGTGGAGCCGGCATGGTCTCAATGAGATGTGCCGGAAATTACTCAGTGGGCAGAATCTTTTGCCCTCACTGGTAGCATGTTTGGAGGTGAGGAGGGAATTTAATCAGCAGGAGGGTGTCAGGTGAGAACCTTGCTGCCTTCCCAACCCCACCCCAGTTAAGTGCAGGATGATCAGGTCTGTAGTCAACCAACCCAACCTGTCACCAATTGAGGCCCATAAGTGGGCAAATAATGACCACATAAAGGCCTCATTGTTCTGCCGTTGGTATTGATCCAACTGCGGGGAGGCCTGTCGCCATGCAGCATGCACCTTTGGCGGGACTGGAAGAGCTCTCTGGCGGCAGGGGCCTGAAAATCCAGCCCTTTGTATGGGGGCTATTCTCCAAAATGGAGACAAAGTGTTCGCGCCGTCGTGAACGCCGTCGTATTTCACGCCGTCGTGAAATGGGCACGGGGACAACCGATTCTGTCCCCACAGGGGGCCAGCATGGTGCTGGAGCAGTTAACACCGCCCCATCCTCCCTTCCCAGCGGCAAATGGGCGCTGCGCCAACCCGCGCATGCGCAGTTGGGCCGCGCCAAACTGCGCATGTGCGGGGGACTTCTTCAGTGCGCCGGCCCTGACGCAACATGGTGTGGGGATTCAGGGGCCGGCTGCGCAACAAAGTAGGCCCATGGGGGGAGAGGCCCGGCCCGCCTATCGGTGGGCCCCGATCGTGGGCCAGACCCCATCAGAGGCCCCCTCCCCGTAGAAGGAGCTCTTTTCCCCACCCCACAGGCTGTCCCCCCGATACTTTGCGCAGAGTTCTCGCCGGCAGCGACCAGGAGTGAACGGCGCCGGCGGGACTCTGTCGTATCTGCGCGGCCGCTCAGCCCATCAGGGCCGGAGAATCGGTGGCCCCGCTGATTCCAGGGTCCCGTGGCTGGCGCCGCGTCAAATGCGCTGCCGCAAATGGCGCCGATTCTCCGCACCTCGGAGAATCGCGCATCGGCGTCGGGGCGTCGTGGCGTGGTTGCGGCAATTCTCCGGCCTGGCGCGGGGCTCGGAAAATTGCCCCTTATTTGTTCCACTGCCCTAATTTTCAGATCGAACAAAAGGAAAATTAGCTCAGATTTAGCTACATATTTATTTTTCAGGTGCCTGCATATATCATTCATCATTAAGTGTGGCGATGGGCTCCGATTATAGAACCCGATTATGTTGGCATGTTGTGTTTCATCTGTAATTTCATTTTCTGGTAATCCTGTTTCCAGATAAAAATATAAGTAGAATGTATGTTTTGCACTGTATGTTTCACTGAATCTATGATCTGCAATGTCAGATGGAGCCAGAGTGAGTCCTGAATCCACATGCGATGATGGCAATATAAATGAAACATTAAATTTACTGCCGAGAATGTAAAATGTTCGGACAGAAAAAAGTATTCGGCAGACTGAGGCAGTGATAGCGCCAGTCCACAGGGATCTTATCATTAGGCTAGTTTAACGGGTTTGTAAAGGGTATTTTGTTTGTATGGATTTGTTTACTTTTGTATTTTGGAAAATGAAAACGTTAATAAAAATATTTTCCAAAAAAATCATTAGGTTAGCTTGCAATATTTGTTCCAGGCATTAAACGTGCACAATTTTATAGAACTGCAAAGCCCTTTCATAAAGAAAGGATTGGGCTATGTCTACCCAATAAAGACCAGCTGATTGCAGTATTCCACAGAAGTAGATTAAGAATTTATTGTTATAATCTCATGAACAAGGTGGTGCAGTGGTTAACACTGCTGCCACATGGTGCTGAGGACCCGGGTTCGATCCCGGCCCCAGGTCACTGTGGAGTTTGCACATTCACCCCGTGTCTGCGTGGGTTTCACCCCCACACCCAAAGATGTGCAGAGTAGGTGGATTGGCCATGCTAAATTGCCCCTTAATTGGAAAAAAATAATTGTGTATCCTAAATTTTTAAAAATTAGTCAAAGTATTTTAGTGTATGCTGATATTGTACAGGAGGCATGTAGTAATGGAAGGAAATATTGGTGTTGATACAGTCAGGACATAAAAGGGCGTCCTTTTGTGAGTGAAAATAGGCATTGTTTGGGCCAGGAAAAGGGCTATCGCCTCTGGTGGACAAAAAGATTCTGTGGAGCATCTCAATATTTTCCTGAATTATGGCAACCAAAGGCTCTTCTTTGTATTGGGAAAACCACCTGTCCAATTGCAACATTTAAATTAATATTGCTTCCATTTTGAAAATATGATTTATGCCTTTTACCTTGTGTCGGAGATGACTGAGCAACAATTAGCAGCTATTACACAATAACTCATGAGTCAGTTTAATTCTGTTCACGTGGACAAAGTCTTATTTTGTAAAAAATTGCTGGCAGACAAATTGAAACAGTCAAGCAAAATTTAATCACTGGAAATGAAAAAGGCCTAATTTAAAGTTTACCTCCGTGGTCCCTCAGTAGGAAGTGAAGTTTGCATCTCATCTTTCCTTCACAGAACAAGTAGTGACCTATTTCTTATATATCCTTATTTAATTAAAGTGTATTTTATCCGTCTCGCAATGTGCTCGTGGTGATAGCTTCAGCGACTCAAAAGGATAGAGCGAAGAGTGAGGAATTTGTGATGTCCTAATGAATTTCTAAGCATACAAATTAAAGAATAGGGGTGTGCGTATTGGAACCTGACAGGATTATGTAGTCAGACTGAAGTGACATTTTGATAACATGTTTCCCCACTCCAGTATTTAAAATAACTGACAGCATTTTGAGTTGAGAATTATGAGCTCCATAATGCTGGTGAAAGAATCCTAAAAGGCTTATAGCGATTTCATCTGTTTGATGGCAAGTAGTTATCAAGATAGCGACTGGGACTCACATATCTGGGTCTCCAGCAGCAGTACAGAAGCTACTTGTGTATGCTATGAATTGCCAGAAATCATTTTTATTTGAGGTCAGGAACTGCCCAGGAACTGAATCTTTAGTCATACAACAGGATGAATTTCTTTCCCCATTGCAGTTGATCTTTTATGGATGGGAGGAAGATAAGAGCAACCTCTATATGTGTTACTCCTCCAACTTTTGTAACTGGAGCCTCAGTCCTGAATTTTCACAAAGATGGAAGGGCTCTGCACATCAGCCAAAATGGAAACAGAGCCCCAGTTCTGGAAGTCCCACCCCTGAACCCACCAGCCAACATTTTTCTGGGGTGGGTTGAGGGTCAAATTGTCCTTTGCACATCCATGGTTCACAGAGGCAGCTGCACATGTAACAATGTAGCTGGCCTCAAAGAGAAGCAGTTTTCAGTATTGTAATGTCCAAATTCGTAACTGTGTACTTTAGACCTTTGCTGGGGTTATTTGGAAAGGTCCAAGAACCTCTCCTTTTGTGAGAAGTCAGATGACCTTTGTGAGAGGTCAGATCCCCTTTGGGAGAGGTTAGGTACCTCATTCGGATTGTTAATAGTAAACATGAATGTGTATAAAAAGTGAATAAGTACGCTGGTGTCTTACAGTACAGTCAAGCTGTCAAGTCATTTAAATCACAGGCCCTTTAATTTTTTCAAAAAATAATAAGCTGCCGTTGAAAAAAACTGGTGCTTATTATTTCACTGTTTGTTGATATAAACCTGAGGGTTATCATTATAGTATTAATGATGCTTGACTGCTTCCATAACCTATCATCACAGTGGGGGTGGAGGTCTATAAATTCACAGTTTGATTAACAAGTTGTCAAGAGATTGATATACTTTGATGTGGGTCTATGAAAACAAATGTTTGTTTCATAAGGGATTAAGTCCTTTAAGGCGATCTTTGATTCTAAGGGATTAAGTACTTAAAGGTAGTTAAAGTTATTAATTGGAGATTTAAAAAAATATCATGAAATATCAGATATTTAGAAAATCACTTTGTTCAATCTCACTACGGCTCATCAGGTCTGTCCATGGTGGATACTGGGTGAATTAGCATGTAGGGTGTATGGGCAAAGGGTGATGAGTGGGGAGCATGTGTTGGCATGGGTTGGTAATACATTAGCAAGGACTATAAAGGACCATGAAGATGTGTGGGGACATGCATGGGAAGTATGTGGGTGGTGAGGGGATATGAGAAGTGAGGGCAAGACAGCTTTTTAAGATTATTTGTATTAGGCTGAACTTTCAGGATGGCGGGGGCTCAGCCTCTGTCATTCAAAGAGTCAGCGGGGACCACCCCCCACTGATTCCAGCAGCCAATGCAAGGTCACACTCCATCGAAAATTGATTGGTAGAAGATGGGATTTGCGACCTCACTCAGGAGGACGTCCCGCCTTGGAGAGCTGTGGCCAATCAGATTTGCTTGAAGCCCTCCAGTCCTCCTACGGCAGTGCTGTAGGCGCCAGAATAGGCACTAAGTGCCAGGAACTAGAAGACAGGTTAGTGGCAAGAGTTGCAGCGTGGGGAGTGTCGGGAATGCCTGGGGGATTGCGAGGGGGGAGTGCGGTCTCAGGAGGTGGGGTGGGGTGGAGGGAGGTCTGTAGGTCACTGGGTGCTCCCAGTCAGAAGGGGACTTCTGTTGGAGATGCCGTCCCTGACCCCACATTTCCTACCCAAGATCCAACTGTGTTCAATTATGTGATCCCAACACCGCCTCCCCCCCGCCCCCCACTCCCCCACTGAGCGGCCATCCGCCCGCCCGCCTAAAGATTGTGGCTCGGCGTGAATTAGGCCCTGAAGTAACCATTAAGGGCCTTAACTGGGGCAAGTACGGGCTTCCCTTTAAAAGCCCTTCCCGCCCCACTGTAAAATTGCTACCAGGGCAGGGTGGGTGGGATCCTGGAGGGAATCCCCTCCATGAAATTTCATGCTGGGATGGGAGGTCCAATTCCTGTTGGCATCAGCCTCCCTGCAATGAAATTCCGAAGATTTGGGGCACTTTCTCCCGAGTTCTGTTTGCAGAGTTTGGAATTTTCCTGATTCTGCCCTCCTGACACGGGAGCAATAATTTAGCCCTCTATCTTTTGTTTTGAAGGAATGTCAGTGTTCAGACAATTATAGGGAATTTTCCTTTTACTCTTCAAGCAAATTTAAGCCTTCATGGATATTTTTCATGGAGATTATCTGTTTCTAAATTTGAATATTAAATTAGTTATCTTTTTTTAAAATAAATTTAGAGTACCCAATTCATTTTTCCAATTAAGGGGCAATTTAGCGCAGCCAATCCACATACCCTGCACATCTTTGTGTTGTGGGGGCAAAACCCACACTAACACGGGGCGAATGTGCAAACTCCACACTCCCAGAGCCGGGTTTGAACCTGGGACCTCGGCGCCGTGACACAGGAGTGCGAACCACTGCGCTACCGTGCTGCCCCTGAATATTAAATTATTTATAAAGTTGCCAAAAGGATATAGAAGACACCCTTATTCTCCACCAGTTCACAGAAGCATTCATTTTTCGCTTTGGTTTTGACTAGTAATCTTCTCCTCTCCCCCATTCACTTCCTCTTCATTTCATAGAAGCACATTTCATAGAATTTACAGTGCAGAAGGAGGCCATTCAGCCCATCGAGTCTGCACCAGGTCTTGGAAAGAGCACCCGACCCTATCCCCATAACCCAGTAATCCCACCCAACACTAAGGGCAATTTTGGACACTAAGGGCAATTTATCATCGCCAATCCACCTAACCTGCACATCTTTGGACTGTGGGAGGAAACTGGTGCACCCGGAGGAAACCCACGCACACACGGGGAGGATGTGCAGACTCCGCACAGACAGTGACCCAAGCCAGAATTGAGCCTGGGACCCTGGAGCTGTGAAGCGATTGTGCTGTCCACAATGCTACCATGCTGCCCTCTTGAGTAGCACCTCTTTGGTGCTCAGTTCGTACTGGCAATCTTCAACACCCATCTCTCTGTAGATCTTGCTGGCATTCGTACAGTTTTTTTCACCTGACAATTTGCAACTACAATGCTGTATTTGATACCACAATGAGCTTTCAACTACATATCAGCTCTATCGCTAAGTCCTTCCTCTTCCCCCTGCTCCACCCTACCTCAGCTCACTCATGCATTTGTTGCCTCTAAACGTGTCCAATCTAATTCTCTCCTATATGCCCTCCAATCTCCCACCTCATATAAAACTAAGGTTACCTCAAATTCTGCTGCCTGGATCCTAACTCACAGCAATCCACCCCACGTAGTTCCATCGCCCCTGTGCTTATTGGCCTACATTGCTGGTTTAGCACAGCCCCTACTGGGGCTGGTTTAGTACAGGGCTAAGTAGCTGGCTTTTAAAGCAGACCAAGGCAGGCCAGCAGCACAGGTTCAATTCCCGTGTCAGCCTCCCGAACAGGCGCCAGAATGTGGCAACTAGGGGCTTTTCACAGTAACTTCATTTGAAGCCTACTTGTGACAATAAAGGATTTTCATTTTTCATTTCACATTGGCTTCTGATCCGTCAATACCTCAATTTCAAAGTTCTCATCCTCATTTTCAAATCCCTCCATGACTTTATCCCGCCCTATCGTTGCAATCTTCTCCCGCCGCACAACCCTCCAAGATCTCTGCATGCTTCCAATTCTGGTTTACAAAGAACAAAGAAAAGTACAGCACAGGAAAAGGAACAGGCCCTTTGGCCCTCCAAGCCTGTGCCAATCATGATGCCCTAACTAAAAACAAAACCTTCTGCCCTTACTCAGTCCGTATCTGTCTATTTCCTCCCTGTTCACGTACCCATCCAGATGCCTCTTAAATGTTGCAAATGTACTTGCTCCCACCACATTCTCTGGCAGCACGTTCCATGAACCCACCACTCTGTGTGAAAAACCTACCCCGCACATGTCCCTTAAACTTTCTCCCTCTCACCTTAAACCTGTACCTCCTTATAATTAACACTTGCACCCTTGGAAAAAGCCTTTGCCTCTCATAATTTTGTGGGCTTCTATCAGGTTTCCCCTCAGACCCCGTCTTTCCAGTGATAACAATCCTAGTTTATTCAACCTCTCATCATAGCCAACACCCTCAAGACCAGGCAACATCCTGGTGAACCTTCTTTGCACTCTCTCTAAAGCATCCATTCCTTCTGATAATGTGGTGACCAGAACTGCACGCAATACTCCAAATGTGGTCTAACCGAGGTTTTATACAGTTGCAACATCATTTTCCAACTCCTGGAATCAATGCCCTGGCTGATGAAGGCATGCATATCTTTTTTGCGCATCACTAATTTTATTTATTCACCTTTGATGGCCATGTCTTCAGATATCTAGGCCCAAAGCCTTGGAATTTCCTCAGCAAAACTCTCAGGCACTCTTGCTCTTCCTTCTCTTTTAAGATGCTTCTTCAAACCTACCTCTTTGATCAAGATTCTGGTCACCTATTCTAATAGCTCCTCGTATGGCTCAGTGTCAAATAGTATTGAATGGAGTACTTGTGAAGTGTTTTGCGACATTTTGTTTTGGTAAAGGTGCTATATACATTTATCGGAGCACATGGCCTTTGACCACAAAGGGCTTAATCCAGCACTCGATGCCCACATACATTCTAATCAGTGGTGAGTGAATGGCAATCAGGAGAATGTGATGTTTTTGTTCCTGCTCTAAGCTGTGAGTACTGAAGCCCATTGCAGTGTCTTGCTGAAACAACTGGTAGCCAAAGCCAGGGACCTTCTGAGTTTGCATTATTCAGCTGCTGGCTGAGAGTCTGGGGCAGATAGATAACTAGGAGCTACATGAGGTATATTCTGCTGTATTACCAACATAACTTTGCAAATGCATGAAAGGTTTCCGAAGTGGCTATTCTCCCTCCCTTCCCTCCTGCCCTGAGTTAAAATATGTTTTTATACAATTGTCTCACTCAATACAATGAGTAATATTCTAGCTGAGTAGACCAATGTATCCTGAGACAGTCGTGAAATAAAATCTTTTAGCTCTGACAGGAATTCCCTCAGGAAACCGATCAGTCCTTACAGGAGAAAACATATGAGTGAAACTATATTTGTTCTGTAAATTGACATATTTCACCCTGTGATTATGGCTCATTAAATGATTCAATGAAACTCTTTTGTCTTTATAATTATAGTCTTAAGGCTACTGCCACTTAAGGCAAAATAATGCTGCAGTTTATCCGTTAACTGTATCCCAACATTTCAGACTTGAAAGTTGATTGCTCGTTCCGGCTGCAACCCCGACCACAGCCCGTCTACCCCACTGACCACCCATTATTCCCACTGACCATGGAGGCTTCTGGCTGTGCTGCTGAAGCTGATTGCTAATTAGGAATTAGCAATCATAGTTAAGTAAGCACTTCACTGCTCCCAAGTGGGCCCCCGTGGGTAGGCGTACCATGTGGCATGCGGAGGTTATTGGCAAGTATCTCAATCAGACCGTGATGCCTGCACACCACCAACGCAGCAGCCAAAATCTGAACACCCAAGGCTGGGCCCCAGCACCGAGGACATTTTCACGACAAGAGGGTGGGTGGTCCAGCACCCGGTCCAGGCAACGTTACCTGTGGCACAGAGTCTGGGGTCCAGTAAGCAGGGCCCCCACTGTGTGCCACCAGGGCTGTGTGGGCGGGGCGTGCTGGGGCTGGAGGGAAGGAGCAATAGGGGGACTGGAGGGGTCCAGAGTGGAAGACACCAAATGGTTGTCAGTCTCACACCCTCTCCCAATTCCTTGCAGATATTACACAGCATGGATGATATCTTGGAAGCTGCCCTCACGGTGCTGTTGGCAGGCCAGGCATCCAGACGTCAGAGAAGGTGGCAGCAGCAGCGTCAGCAGAGAATTGAGGCACCAGTCCATATGCAGGACCCTGCCCCATACCCTTTGGACCTGGCCGAACAATAGGCCAGGAAGGGACCCAGAGATGGGGCCGTTGATGGGGCCGTCGGCGGTCCAAGGTGTACAGTCATTGCTTGTCTTTCAAACAGTGACGTGCGCGTGCTGCAGGAGGCTCCGTCTCAACAAGGGGAAGTGTCCTCGCGAACTTGGCACCACGTGGAGAAGGAGGATACCCACTCCCATGGCCGTCAAGGTCACCACAGCCTTGAACTTCTATGCCTCAGGATCGTTCCAGGGCTTGCGCGGGGACTTGTGTGGCATCTCACAGGTTACAGCTCACAAGCGCACCCCTGAAGTTACGAATGCCCTGTTTATCCGGGCAGTGGACAATATACACTTTGACATGGACCAAGTCCAACAGGATGCCCGTGCAGCAGCATTCTTCACCATCGCCAGGATGCCCCATGTCCAGGGGGTCATGGATGACATGCATATTGCTTTGCCCTCATCGGGCCATCAGGGACTGCCCTACGTCAACAGAAAGGGGTTCCACTCCCTGAACATGCAGCTTGCATGACAGCTACATCCTGGGGCAGTCGGATATCCCCAGCCTCTTCAATCATTCCAGTATAGCCATTTGGCTCTTGGGGGGATAAGGGGATCTGCTGAGGACCTGGTCAATGATGCAAGTCGGAAGGCCAGTGACCGATGCGAAAACTCGATGTAACAAGGCCTATGCAGCCACCTGGGGCCTCATTTAGTGGACCAATTAATGTTTTATAGCGATGAAGGCCTCGCCAGGCTGAGCGTCGGGAAGCTCGCGACAATTCCCACTCACTACCACACTTAGAAGCGTTTTGGTTAAATCACGCCCTAAATAATTCTAATATTTAACCCAATGCAAAGGTGTGTGGTTTAAAGAGCATCATTGATAGGGAAGAACAGTGGCGCAGCGGTTAGCATTGCTGCCTCATGACGCTGAGGTCCCAGGTTTATTATTAACGGGATTATTATTTAAACGATAAAATATTAAAGCATGCCGCTGTGCAGAGAGACCTGGGTGTGCTAGTGCATGAGTCACAGAAAGTTGGTTTACAGGTGCAACAGGTGATTAAGAAGGCAAATGGAATTTTGTCCTTCATTGCTAGAGGGATGGAGTTTAAGACTAGGGAGGTTATGTTGCAATTGTATAAGGTGTTAGTGAGGCCACACCTGGAGTATTGTGTTCAGTTTGGGTCTCCTTACCTGAGAAAGGACGTACTGGCGCTGGAGGGTGTGCAGAGGAGATTCACTAGGTTAATCCCAGAGCTGAAGGGGTTGGATTATGAGGAGAGGTTGAGTAGACTGGGACTGTACTCGTTGAAATTTAGAAGGATGAGGGGGGATCTTATAGAAACATATAAAATTATGAAGGGAATAGATAGGATAGATGCGGGCAGGTTGTTTCCACTGGCGGGTGAAAGCAGAACTAGGGGACATAGCCTCAAAATAAGGGGAAGTAGATTTAGGACTGAGTTTAGGAGGAACTTCTTCACCCAAAGGGTTGTGAATCTATGGAATTCCTTGCCCAGTGAAGAAGTTGAGGCTCCTTCATTAAATGTTTTTAAGGTAAAGATAGATAGTTTTTTGAAGAATAAAGGGATTAAGGGTTATGGTGTTTGGGCCGGAAAGTGGAGCTGAGTCCACAAAAGATCAGCCATGATCTCATTGAATGGCGGAACAGGCTCGAGGGGCCAGATGGCCTACTCCTGCTCCTAGTTCTTATGTTCTTATGTTCAATCCCGGCGCTGGGTCACTGTCCGTGTGGAGTTTGCACATTCCACCCGTGTTTGCTTGGGTTTTGCCCCTGCAACCCCGCAGGGTAGGTGGGTTGGCCACGCTAAATTTCCCCTTAATTGGAAAAAAATGTGTTGGGTACTCTAAATTTATTTAGGAAAATAGAGCAGCAGCACTGATCATTTTCATTCCAGCTTTTAAAAAATTCATTTTTATTGAGAAAACAGGGTGAAAGGCGAGGGCATTTCATGGCTGGGGATCAATAACTAATATACTGTGCTGAAGGGAGAGAGAGCACAAACATTAAATAGAAAGATGCTGGAGGATTGAGTAGTACACTGGGTCTTAACTCTATACTGTCACCTCTCAGGCCCAGGTTTTAATCAATGCCAGGCAACCTCAATCCAGCTTTGAATGCATGCGAATCCACAGCATAAAACACAATTAGGTTCAGCACAAATTAATAGTCAAATGCTCAATCTTGTTCAGGTAGACCGTTAGGGTGTTTGATATAGGAATGTTTTTAAAAATCATAATGATCCAGCAGAGAGCTGCTTCCCTGAATTAGGGGTTAAGATGCCTATTGGGAACTTCACTCTACTTCCTGGAATATATCTGACACGCAAGTGCTTGATTCTGACACTGAATGTGAAAACTGGTAGAGGGTTCCATTTTCTTATGCCGAGATTCCACCACTTCAACAGCACTAAAACTAAGCAAAACTAAAAAAATGTTTTTATAAAAACCACATTATGATAGGAAGAGCCTCGAGTTGAATTGTAAATGTATTATTTGCACTGCAGAATGAATTAAGTGCAGTTTATATGCATCATTCATTGCCACGGCAATAGTCATTAAAAGTTAATGTATTTCAGTAGACATGTCAGTCAGTGGAAGGTGATGCAGTTCAGCAAGTGGCCTTTGACACATGCAGGATATGAAAGTGTGCACTGGCATATGGGAGGTTTAATTGCTGCATTGGCATACATGTCACACATGGGCACAGAGCGATACATCAGTTATCCTTAAAAGAAGATTCATCTGCTTCATTGTATTTTTGTGTAATGTGCAGCGAGGTGAGTAAATGCCAATTAATTTTCTTACTCTGTGACAGGGTAAATTTCCCTCACAAGGTCAGACATCTTATGTTGTGTTTGCATTTCTTTTCATCTTCTCAAGGTCTGATTCGGCTACAGGAGCTCATTAAAGCTCCATCTCGGTACAGTATCCGCTTAAAGATTCGTCAGTTACCATCAGACACAAAGGATTCCAAGCCTTTGCTGAAAGAAATGAAAAGGAACAAGGAATTCCACGTAATATTTGACTGTGGTCATGAGATGGCAGCAGGCATCTTGAAACAGGTGACTATTTCTGAGGACATAGCAACATTGTGTATTCCAATCAAACGTAGTGACTACAGTGTTTATTTGGGTACCACACATTAAGTGTAAACCATTTTAAGTAAACAATTGCACTAGCTATTTTCTCTTTCACATTGACTCTAAAGAATTTGTTGGGGGTGCAGATATTCTCTTTAACATAGAACAGTACAGCACAGAACAGGCCCTTCGGCCCTCAATGTTGTGCCGAACAATGATCACCGTACTCATCCACCCTATACCCGTAAGCCAACAATCCCCCCCTTAACCTTACTTTTATTAGGACACTACGGGCAATTTAGCATGGCCAATCCACCTAACCCGCACATCTTTGGACTGTGGGAGGAAACCGGAGCACCCGGAGGAAACCCACGCACACAGGGGGAGGGTGTGCAGACTCCACACAGACAGTGACCCAGCCGGGAATCGAACCTGGGACCCTGGAGCTGTGAAGCATTTATGCTAACCACCATGCTACCCTGCTGCCCCTAGGAACTGATAAATTTGTTTGTTTTCTTCAAAAAAAATAACATGGTGTCGCAAATGCGTACATGTTTACGAGAGCTTAAAATGCAGACTGTTGAAAAAATATGCACATGCTTACCCATTATTTTTCGATCAGCAAAATCTTAGAAGCTTGCTGCTTACGATAAACGTTGCAGTTGATGGTGAAGTTTCAACTTCTACTACAGATTCCAATCAGATAACTTTGTCTATAATTTTGTCAATGTTGATCTGAGAAATTGAGCATGTCTGCAATAAAAAGGAAAATCATCTTTTCGATGGATTGTGTCCAGCTGAATTTTTTTGCACACATAAAGGATAAGGCCCCTTGGAAGCATTTCAGTCAGTTTTAGGTGGAATAATACTGTTTGGGAGACAGGCTGATTGGGGGAAGAGGGGAGTGGTGATGGTGGCATTTGTTTGTAGTGCTCACCATTGTGTGTTTCTTTCTCTTAACCCTGAAGCTCACAGCACTTAAGCAAAGGACGGGATTCTCTGGCCTCACTGTGGCATGTTTCACGGGGCGGGAGGTGGCCCGTCGCTAGTCAGTGGTGGGATCTTCTGGTCCCAACGCTGTCAATGGGATTTCTCAATGAATCAACCCCATGCACCACCAGTGGGACCGGACGATTCTGCCAGCATGTACAGCCAGATATCTCGTCCAAACACTTTGATACCTTAAAAAAATTTACATTAACTTTAGACTTCCTCTGATAAAGGAAGATATTGTCTAGAAATGCCTTGGGGCTATTACTGATTGACCAGAATTAATTTTCTGTCAGAAAAGCAGCCAAATAAAATCCCAATGAGAGCATAACAGAAGTTCCATCATTCTGCTGACAAGCAGCTTCAAGGAATTCCTAACCTTTGTTCATTGCAGGGAAGCACCAATTTCATTATATCCATCCCACCCTAATAATCTCCTTTCGGGTTCGATAGATATTTAATTTTGTTTTATCCTCAGTAGAAATTAGCATAACTATTGCATTTTCAAATGATTTAATCATTTTATTTTATTCCAAAAGAGATGTGACTATACTGACAAGATAAGGTGGTGGTGAGCTGCCTTCTTGAACCATTGCAGTCCATCTGGCAAAGGACACTCTCAGTGCTGTGAGGGAAGGAGTTCCAGGATTTTAACCCAGTGACAAGAAGGAATGGTGATATATTTCCAAGTCAGAATAGAGAGTGGCTTGGAAGGGAACTTCCAGGTGGTGTTGCTCCCATGTATCTGCTGCTCTTGTCTCTCTAGGTGGTAAAGGCCGCAGGTTTGGAAGATACTGTTGAAAGAAGTTTGGTGAGTTGCTCCAGTGCATCATGCAAATGCTACACACTGCTGCCACTGTGTGTTGGTGTTAGTGGGAATTAATGTTTAAGGCAGTGGATAGGTTGCAGACAAGAGGACTGAATGTTATCCAGGTTTGCAGATGACACTAAGATGAGTGGTAAAGCGATAAGTGCAGAGGATACTGGAAGTCTGCAGAGGGATTTGGTTAAGTTAAGTTAATGGGCTAGGGTCTGGCAGATGGAATACAATATTGACAAATGTGATGTTATCCATTTTATAACAGCAAACGGGATTATTATTTAAATGATAAAATATTAAAACATGCTGCTATGCAGAGAGACCTGGGTGTGCTAGTGCATGAGTCGCAAAAAGTTGGTTTACAGGTGCAACAGGATTAAGAAGGCAAATGGAATTTTGTCCTTAAATTGCTAGAGGGGTAGAATTTAAGACTAGGGAGGTTATGCTGCAATTGTATAAGGTATTAGTGAGGCCACACCTGGAGTATTGAGTTCAGTTTTGGTCTCCTTACTTGAGAAAGGATGTACTGGCACTGGAGGGTGTGCAGAGGAAATTCACTAGGTTAATCCCAGAGCTGAAGGGGTTGGATTACGAGGAGAGGTTGAGTAGACTGGGACTGTACTCGTTGGAATTTAGAAGGATGAGGGGGGATCTTATAGAAACATTTAAAATTATGAAGAGAATAGATAGGATAGATGGGGGCAGGTTGTTTCCACTGGCGGGTGAAAGCAGAACTAGGGGGCATAGCCTCAAAATAAGGGGAAGTAGATTTAGGACTGAGTTTAGGAGGAACTTCTTCACCCAAAGGGTTGTGAATCTATGGAATTCCTTGTCCAGTGAAGCAGTTGAGGCTCCTTCATTTTTTATTTTATTTTTTATAAATTTAGATTACCCAATTATTTTTTCCAATTAAGGGGCAATTTAGCATGGCCAATCCACCTACTCTGCACATTTTTGGGTTGTGGGGGCGAAACCTACGCAGACACGGGGAGAATGTGCAAACTCCACACGGACAGTGACCCAGAGCCGGGATTGAACCTGGGACCTCAGCGCCGTGAGGCGGTTGTGCTAACCACTAGGCCACCGTGCTGCCCTGAGGCTCCTTCATTAAATGTTTTTAAGATAAAGATAGATAGTTTTTTGAAGAATAAAGGGATTAAGGGTTATGGTGTTCGGGCCGGAAAGTGGAGCTGAATCTACAAATGATCAGCCATGATCTCATTGAATGGCGGAGCAGGCTCGAGGGGCCAGATGGCCTACTCCTGCTCCTAGTTCTTATGTTGTTGAGCCTCTTTCGTGTTGTTGGAGCTGCACTCATCCTGGTTAGTGGAGTGAATTCCAGTACACTCCAGACTTGGGAATCATGAGGACGGGGGACCAGGGGTGTTAGATACAAGGGCAAGGCTTTGTTTCCAGCATCACCCCCCTACCTGATGGCATTGGTTCCTTTGATCAGGCCCAAAGCATTTTGTAGAGAGCGATCTCTCCCTTCAGGAAGCACATGTAATCACACATAATCCCTGAGCCACTGCTAAATTCCAGTGGGCTCAGGAATAATTGGTATCAACTAGCTCAGTAATTAACCTAATAATACCCTACCGAATAATAGCATACCTAACAAAAATGGGAAGGTGTGTTTCCCCCATGGTCCCGTCCCTGCCTCCAACTTGTTCACAGGAGGTTATTCTATTGCCAGGAGACTGGCAGGCGGCTTCTCACATGGTTAAATAGGCCCGACCGCCAACTTTCCTGCCGTGATGGACTACATAAAATCCAGTCCAATGTTTCATTTGGATTACAACCATCAGCAAAAAGAAAGACATAATGAGAGCAGTGTGATAATAATAATGAGAATCTTTATTATCACAAGTAGGCTTACATTAACACTGCAATGAAGTGTGAATGTTCACACACGATTCAGTCACGTGACTTGCTTTGGTTCAGCACTTTGTCACTGGATGCAGGGCTTCATTTACATAGAGAGACTGAACAAGGTCCAGTTGTACTCCTTGCAACAAGAGTTGGTTAAGGGGAAATCTCAATCGTGAAGGTTTTTATAGAATAAATAAGGAATGATTGTTTCCGCTGGCTGAAAATGGGTAACCAGAGGTCATAGATTTAGTGAAACTGGCAAACAGACCAAAGTTGAGATTAGCATAGTTTTCTTTTAATTGCCTGAGTTGATAAGAAATGAATACACTGCCTCAGGAGTGGAGGAAACAGGTTCAATAACAACTTTCCAATGGGAATTGAATAACTGCTTGAAGGGTGCAATTTGCAGAGCAAAGTCAGAAAGAGCAGGGGAGTGGTGCTACCTGACATAAACACAATTGGGTAAGTGCCATCCCTCTGTGCTGTATCATGCTATGATTCTGTAGTTGTCGGATTATGGAACATCCTGTGTTCTAGGGCGTGATCGAATGGCCTCTTTGTGCCCGACTTGGTGACACGGCGGGGCTGTTAAATATCATGAGAGGCCTCCAGCGAGATTTGTGACGTTTGGAACATCTCGCAAGATCTAACGAGATCTCGCGAGACATCGCGATCTGGATCTCGCCCTCTCGTTAATTCTTTGAGGATGCAACGAGACACATTGATGAAAGTCGGGCAGTGGATGTGGTGTATATGGATTTCAGTAAGGCATTTGATGAGGTTCCCCATGGTAGGCTCATTCAGAAAGTTAGGAGGCATGGGATACAGGGAAATGTGGCTGTCTGGATGCAGAATTGGCTGCCCGAAAGAAGACAGTGAGTGTTAGTGGATGGAAAGTATTCCGCCTGGAGGTCGGTGACCAGTGGTATCCCGCAAGGATCTGTTCTGGGACCTCTGCACTTTGTGGTTTTTATAAATGACTTGTATGAGGAAGTGGAAGGGCGGGTTAGTAAGTTTGCCGATGACACAAAGGTTTGGGGAGTTGTAGATAGTGTTGAGGGTTGTTGCAGGTTACAACAGGATACTGACAGGATGCAGAGCTGGGCTGAGAAGTGGCAGATGGAGTTCAACCTAGATAAATATGAAGTGATTCATTTTGGAGTGTCGAATTTGAATGCTCAATGCAGGGTTAAAAGTAGGATTCTTGGAAGTGTGGAGGAACAGAGGGATCTTTGGGTCCACGTACATAGATCCCTCAAAGTTGCCACTCAGGTTGATAGGGTTGTTCAGAAGGCGTATGGTGTGTTGGCTTTCATTAACAGGGGGATTGAGTTTAAGAGCCGCGAGGCTTTGCTGCAGCTTTATAAAACCCTAGCTAGACCACGCTTGGAATATTGCGTCCAGGTCTGGTCGCCCCATTATAGGAAGGAGGTGGATGCTTTGGAGAGAGTACAGGGGATATTTACCAGGATGTTACCTGGACTGGAGAGCATGTCTTATGAAGAAAGTTTGAGGGAGCTAGGACTTTTCTCACTGGAGCTAAGAAGGCAGAGAGGTGACCTGATAATGGTGCACAAGGTGATGAGAGGCATGGATAGAGTGGATAGCCAGAGACTTTTTCCCAGGATGGAAATGGCTGTCAAGAGGGGACATAATTTTTAAGTGATTGGAGGAAGGTATATGGGAGATGTCAGAGGTAGGTTCTTTACACAGAGAGTGGTGGGCATGTGGAATGCACTGCCTGCAGAGGTAGTGAAGTCAGAGTCATTAGGGACATTTAAGTGACTCTTAGACAGGCACATGGACAGTAGTAAATTGAAGGGGCAATAGGTTAGGTTGATCTTAGATTAGGGTAAATGGTCGGCACAACATCGTGGGCTGAAGGGCCTGTACTGTGCTGTACTGTTCTATGTTCTATGATACAACACAGAGGATGGCACTGGGCGGGATCCAGATTTACATATTTAAGTGAGCAGTTGGGTTCACTTAAATATGTTGGCGCCCGATGCTCGCAAGGCCCAGAAATGAATGTTTGTGCCTGGGAGACCTCACCATGGCGCCGTTTACCACTGGTCCACACAAATGTGGACCAGGCGTAACAACACATCAGAGACCCAATGTGGACAAGTTCTGGGCAGGTTGGTACCCTAGCACCTGGGCACTGCCACTCAGGCTCCCTGGAGTGCCACCCATGGGTGGTACTGCTAGGATGTCAGGTTGCTCATGCTAGGGATCAGGCCCAGGAGTTCCCTGCCTTATGAGGTAGGGTGAGGGAGGCTCGGGGACCCCCTTGCAGGTACATTGGGGAAATGGGTAGGGAGGCTGCGGTGGGGAGTCAGAGGGGTGTGGTTGCAAGATCGGGGTAGTATGTAAAAACAAGCTCATCAGTGCAGGAAATTAGGTTAAGAGCGGCCTCACCAGGGTGTTCCTCACTAAGGTAAAATAAAAGAGTCCAGCGCCCCGCTAAACGTGGTCAAAATGGGACTCTGCTTTTTGGGTGTTAAATCGTACCCCTAGATCTTCAGATTCGCTTTTACTTCGCAGCAAAGTGAGTTCCAAATGGGTGGGATTTTCCATCCCCACCACGACGGTTTTCCCCATGGAGGATGCCGCAAGTCTGCCAAAAGCCCATTGACTTGGCCAGGATCGAAAACCCTGGCCAAAATGTGAGTCTCATTGTAGCATCACCTCAATATCACTTAGCAAGCAGCTACAACATTTTATTATTAACTTTAATGTTTTTAAAATTTCTGTTGATTTTAAAATTATATGCATGGGAGGAACTGACTGAAAGGTTTTCTTAAGCTTAAATTAAGTTGACTAAATCTGATCCTTTTCCATCTGCGAAAAAATGAAGTGGTGTAACAGAGATTTATATTCCGAATGCTGAAAATCCACAGAATCCTTACAGTACAGAAGGAGGCTATTCATTCCATTGAGTCTGCACCGACCCTCTGAAAGAGCAGACTAACTAGGCCCATCGCCTGCTCTATTCCCGTAACCCCCCCTCCCCGCATTTCTCATGGCCAATCCATCTCAACTGCACATCTTTGGACACTTAGGGACAATTTATCATGGCCAGTTCACCTAACCTGCACATTGTTGGACTGTGGGAGGAAACCGGAGTACCCGGAGGAAACCACACAGACAATGGGAGAACTCCGCAGAGTCACCCAATGCCGGGATTGAACCTGTGTCCCTGGCACAGTAAGTCAGCAGTGCTAACCACTGTGCCACCCCACGACCCACGACTTTTGAACTAAAAATAGACATCAGACCTGCCAGCATCTGTGGAAAGAGAAACAGAGTGGTTTGCATTGAATCTGATCTGTTCTACGGACCTGCTGAATATTTCCTGCACTTGTGTGTTTATTTTATATTCTGAAGACTTCTCGCTCCAGCCAAATGTGGTTGGTCACGGCACATATACTGGAGAAAAGGGAAATCAATAACATTTTCTCTGCACTTCTTTTTCTGCATACGAATGCTGGAAATGCACAAAAGATTATCAACGTTTGAAAAAGAAAGGGCGCTTAAATTTTGGGAATTTGACACATTCTCCAAGATTTGCAATGCAAAGTTCCAGCAGTTTCTGCTTTTGTTTCAGATTCCCAGTACCGCTCTTTTGTCTTTTCATCTCCGTTATTTTGATTGTAAGGAGCAAGTGGTCTCCACACTGGTGACATCCTACGCAAGACCATCTCATTCTGCATCACGATGGAACGGTGGTTAGCACTGCTGCCTCACAGAGACCCGGGTTCGATTCCGATCTCCGGCCGACTGTCTGTGTGGAGTTTACACATTCTCCCGGTGTCTGCGTGGGTTTTCCCAGCGTGCTCTGGTTTTTTTTCCCACAGTTGTAAAATGTGCAGGTTAGGTGGATTGGATGCGCTAAATTGTCCCGAGGTGGGGTTACGGGGATAGGATGGGGAATTGTGCCCAGGTACGGTGCTCTTTCAGAGGTTGGTGCAGACCTGATGGGCTGAATGGCCTCCTTTTGTACTGTTGGGCTTCCATGATTCTATGATCATTGGACAGAGAGAGCATGCAAACCAGTCTGTTAGTGACATACCTCGCAATAAATACAATGATAGCTCATGTGACGAATGGGAGTCAGCATGAACAGAGATGCAATCATTCCTTTGGCACACTTCAGCGATCTTGTCCTTTCAACATGGGGAAAAAAAAATCCCCAAAGGATATGCAGATACTTTTGATCGAGTGGTCACCTTTATAAAAAATGCTTCTTTTGTTCTGATAAACCCATTTTCAGCTGTAGTAATGTAACTGCACCAGCTGACCAATCTTAAATATATCAAGGAATTCTTTTAAATGGAAAGATAGAAAGAGAAATAATTGCATTTTATTAAGCTGCCTGATTCCACTGTTTCAGGCGAAGATTTTATATGTGGGATTATGGACACAAATTTTAACAGTGACTTGCAACTTAACCTAACCAGTGTAATATCATTGCGCTTTGCATGCAATTTCTCAATTGCACTTTTTAAACCTTATTATCTGTAGCTGCATCAGGGACCCTGATAGTCAGACTCACTCCTTAATGATATGGAATATCTTCGTGACTGAATACAAATCACACTTTCACTGCATTTAGCACCTGACTGACCAACCTGCTGTTATGTTTAACGTGATGTGTTTTAATTCTATTCAAGTCGTAAAATTTAATCTCCGGTGCATTGTACAGGACATTTCTTGTAATTATGTAGGTAACTCTGCAGCTTGACCTGCCCATTCATTTCTTTTTCAGGCTTTGTCGATGGGAATGATGACTGAATATTATCATTACATTTTCACCACCTTGGTAAGCAATTGAACCATTTATTATTATTTTACGATGTGTGAGGATGATTTTCACGGATGAACAGCAAGCTTGTTTGTACCTCATTGTCCGTCAATTCCCCAATTTAATGCATTAGATTTTCTCGAGTCTGAGTAACATTGTTTCCGTCTCTTATGCTGTAGGTTGAGTTAAACTCAACCTGCTTGGCTCATGAGGGGGGGGGGGGGGGGGCAATGCTTGCATTGTCCATATGCAACTCATTCAATGCAATGTATTCAAGAGGGCATTAGATGCTTACTTGAATAGAAACAATGTGCAGGGGTTTGGGGAAAAGGCAGGGGAATGGCACAAAGTCATGATTCTCGTTTGGAGAGCCGGTACAGACATGATGGGCAAATGGCCTCTTTCTAAACCGTAACAATTCTGTGATTCTTCTTTAACAGACCAAAATTGTGAAATTTCTTACCTGCCTCTGCATTACCTTCCTCCCAGAATCTACAGGCTTTTAAAACCCATATGTCACATAACTATACCTCATCTGCTGCCCTACTCTTTTGATCCTGGCTGTGTTTGCTCCTTCCTTAAGATTTCTAGAAATAGCACAGCTTCATCCAAAGTGTGCAACTGAGGGCTTTTTCCCCAGATTTGACATTTGCATTGTAATGAATGTTGCACCCCTCATACTGGAACAGTGTCAGATTTAACACTGAATTAATTGTTTGTGACACTGAAACACTGTATCAGATTATAATAATATACACAAGATATCATGGGCGGGATTCTCTATCCTGCCAGCCGGCCAATGGGGTTCCCTTTCGGCAGCCCCACGCCATTGGGAAATCCCCGGGCGCGTGTGAGCCTCTGGCACAACGGAGTATCCCGACAGCGGAGAATCCAGCCTCATAGCTTATACCGGTTTTAGTTAAAGAGGCACTTGTGGATAGGGAGGTCGTAATGGTCAGCATCCCCTTGACTAGAATCCTATCCTGCACAAAGCTTTTGAAGATCCTTGATTCAGGATATACAACAACTTTGCTTGACACCAGATAATTTATTGCAGGACATCTTTGCCTTGGACTTGGAGCCTTATCGCTACAGCGGTGTCAACATGACGGGATTCCAGATTCTCAACACTGATAACAGCCAAGTCGCCTCTATAATCGAAAAGTGGTCAATGGAAAGATTACAGGCACCCCCCAAACCAGGCTCGGGTTTGCTGGATGGATTTATGACGGTATGAAGAAAGATTTAAAAAGGTCCTGCAGGCAATCACACAACAAAATGTCAGAGTTTTATTCAAGTAGAAAAATGTTCGTTCTAACTGTAATACAGAAGTACATTCGCAGTCCTTTCATAAATGTCAAATGACAAAAGGAGAAAATAACACTTTTTTTAAGGTGGATTTACACTATGTACAGTAAGCTTCACTGGGCCAAATTTCATTGATCTCTAAGGTTATAACAGTTGGAAAGCTCACCTACGTTTTCTTTGGGTGAGATCCTCCAGACTCCCAGTTGTGTGTTTCTTGGCCGCCCACTGTTCACTGGCAGTGGTAGTCTCTGGTGCCTCCAATGTCAGTAGGAATTCCCAGCCCATTGGGAAACCACCCCACGGCGCTGGGAAACCCATGGGCGGCGCTGCCTGAGGGACCAGATAATCCCAATGGCTGGAGAATTCAGCCCTTTATCTTTCGCAAGCAATTTGTCGGTTTTATCTTTACTAAATACGGAAGTTAAGTATGAGAAAAGGTCAGACAGCTGTCTTGAATATATTAGCTTTGTGATAATGGCATCCTATTATATTTTAAATATGATATATTTTAACTCCAACCCCTTTGCTTAGTAGCTTATTCTAAATAGTCACCATGCCGGAATATTCCCGACCCAACTGCAGCGGGAAAATTGGGTTACTGGGGAAACCCTGATTTGGCGGGAAGCCAAAAATCAGTTTTTCAATGCTGGATGAACTTTTGCAATTAAGTTCTGGGGACTTTAAAGCCATTCCATGACTCCCGATTAACTGTTTTGCCTTTGCATTTCATGCATGCTCCTTAAAAGGCCAACTTGCCAGAATTGAATTCCCCATCCACAGAAAGTTCTCCCCAGCGAGAATTTTAAACGTTTATGTTTGGAATTGCAGAGAAGTTTGTGAAGTTGACTTATTTCACGGCTTTTGAAATGAGTAGCCACACATTTAACCATCTTGTGAACTGCTCAGAAATATCAGCCTTTTGATTGAATCGGGAGGCAGACGCCCAAGCTGTACCAGGGCTGGACAGGGGGAGTAAGGATCAGAGGGGCAGAGGATGGACAGGGGAGTCAGGATCAGTGGGGCAGGGTGGAGCGAGGCTGGACAGGGGAGTCAGGATCAGTGGGGAAGGTGGAGTGGAGGCTGGGCAGGGGAGTCAGGATCAGTGGGGAAGGTGGAGTGGAGGCTGGGCAGGGGAGTCAGGATCAGTGGGGAAGGATGGAGCGGGGCTGGACAGGGGAGTCAGGATCAGTGGGAAGGTTGGAGTGGAGGCTGGACAGGGGAGTCAGGATCAGTGGGGCAGGGAGGAGCGAGGCTGGACAGGGGAGTCAGGATCAGTGGGGCAGGGTGGAGTGGGGCTGGACAGGGGAGTCAGGATCAGTGGGGCAGGGTGGAGCGAGGCTGGACAGGGGAGTCAGGATCAGTGGGGCAGGGTGGAGCGGGGCTGGACAGGGGAGTCAGGATCAGTGGTGAAGGTTGGAGTGGAGGCTGGACAGGGGAGTCAGGATCAGTGGGAAGGTTGGAGTGGAGGCTGGACAGGGGAGTCAGGATCAGTGGGGCAGGGTGGAGCAGGGCTGGACAGGGGAGTCAGGATCAGTGGGGAAGGTGGAGCGGGGCTGGACAGGGGAGTCAGGATCAGTGGGGCAGGGTGCAGTGGAGGCTGGACAGGGGAGTCAGGATCAGTGGGGAAGTTTGGAGTGGAGGCTGGACAGGGGAGTCAGGATCAGTGGGGAAGGTTGGAGTGGAGGCTGGACAGGGGAGTCAGGATCAGTGGGGCAGGGTGCAGTGGAGGCTGGACAGGGGAGTCAGGATCAGTGGGGGAAGGTGGAGTGGGGCTGACAGGGGAGTCAGGATCAGTGGGGCAGGGTGGAGCGGGGTTGGACAGGGGAGTCAGGATCAGTGGGGAAGTGTGGAGTGGAGGCTGGACAGGGGAGTCAGGATCAGTGGGGAAGGTTGGAGTGGAGGCTGGACAGGGGAGTCAGGATCAGTGGGGTAGGATGGAGCGAGGCTGGACAGGGGAGTTAGGATTAGTGGGGCAGGGTGCAGTGGAGGCTGGACAGGAGAGTCAGGATCAGTGGGGCAGGGTGGAGCTGGGCTGGACAGGTTAGTCAGGATCAGTGGGGTAGGTTGGAGTGGAGGCTGGACAGGGGAGTCAGGATCAGTGGGGAAGTTTGGAGTGGAGGCTGGACAGGGGAGTCAGGATCAGTGGGGCAGGGTGGAGCGGGGCTGGACAGGGGAGTCAGGATCAGTGGGGAAGGTTGGTGTGGAGGATGGACAGGGGAGTCAGGATCAGTGGGGCAGGGTGGAGCGTGGCTGGACAGGTTAGTCAGGATCAGTGGGGTAGGATGGAGCGAGGCTGGACAGGGGAGTTAGGATCAGTGGGGCAGGGTGGAGCGGGGCTGGACAGGGGAGTCAGGATCAGTGGGGCAGGGTGGAGTGGAGGCCGGATAGGGGAGTCAGGATCAGTGGGGAAGGTTGGAGTGGAGGATGGACAGGGGAGTCAGGATCAGTGGGGAAGGTTGGAGTGGAGGCTGGACAGGGGGAGGCAGTATCGGGGGGGCGGGGGGGGGGGGGGGGGGGGGGAGAGAGGGCTGTCTGGCGAAGAAAGCCAGATTGTCCTGGGCTTGGTAAGAAGGCAGCACAGCAAAAAAATGCACCCATCTCCTGAGAAAACAGACACAGGACACAACCAACAGAGTAACCTTCGTCGTCCAGTACTTCCCCGGAGCGGAGAAACTACGACATCTTCTTCGCAGCCTTCAACACGTCATCGATGAAGACGAATGTCTTGCCAAGACCATCCCCACACCCCCACTACTCGCCTTCAAACAACCGCACAACCTCAAACAGACCATTGTTTGCTGCAATTGTCATCGCAATGGGAATATGGGAAAGGTCTCTCCATTAGGAGCAGTTAATGCCTAATTTTGTAAGCTGAGTAAAGGGGCACCCTATTACTTATTAGTCCATTCCATGGCGAACTAGGCTCAATTGTGTTCTCCTCTCAAGGTTACACCTTCCAATAAACCTTCCAATAAAACTGCTCTCTAATTAATAGATCAAATTTCTGCGAGAACCCACCAGGTCTGGAACTGCCGTACATTCTTTGCTGATTGGCATCTGCTGCTGTCAGAGGCAATGATGGAGGCAGGGAGGTAGATTATTTTTATACTCGTTCATCAAACATGAACATCAAGCAGGCTGTGCCAACGTTTATTGCACCATCCCTAATTGCCCTTGAAGGGGCAGTTAAGATTCAACCACATTGTTGTAGATCTGGCGTCACATGTAGGCCAGACTAGGTAAGGACGGCAGATTTCCTTCCCTGAAGGACATTAGTGAACCAGATGGATTTTTTCTGCATCAGTTTCATGGTAATCATTAGGCTTTCTTAATTCCAGATTTTTATTAAATTTAAATTTCACCATCCGCCATGGTGGGATTTGAACCTGGGTCCCCAGAGCATTACTCTGGGTCTGGGTCTCTGGTTTACTAGTCCAGTGACAATACCACTACACCATCGCCACTGCCTGGCCTCGTGCCTCATGGATTGAATTGGATTGGATTTGTTTATTGTCCCATGTACGAGTATTTTTCTGCAAGCAGCTCAAACAGATCATTTAGTACATGAAAAGAAAATACATAATAGGGCAACACAGGGTACACAGGGGCTGGTTTAGCACACTGGGCTAAATCGCTGGCTTTGAAAGCAGGCCAGCAGCGCGGGTTTGATTCCCGTACCAGCCTCCCCGAACAGGCGCCGGAATGTGGCGGCTAGGGGCTTTTCACAGTAACTTCATTGAAGCCCACTCATGACAATAAGCGATGTTCATTTTAGGGGCTGGTTTAGCTCACTCAGCTAAATCACTGGCTTTTAAAGCACACCAAGCAGGCTAGCAGCACGGTTCGATTCCCGTACCAGCCTCCCCGGACAGGCGCCGGAATGTGGCGACTAGGGGCTTTTCACAGTAACTTCATTTTATAGGGGCTGGTTTAGCTCACAAGGCTAAATCGCTGGCTTATAAAGCAGACCAAGCAGGCCAGCAGCACGGTTCGATTCCCGTACCAGCCTCCCCGGACAGGCGCCGGAATGTGGCGACTAGGGGCTTTTCACAGTAACTTCATTGAAGCCTACTTGTGACAATAAGCGATTTTCATTTCATTTTTCACAGTGTAAGTACAGAGACACCGGCATTGGGTGAAGCATACTGGAGTGTAGCATTAATCAGGTCAGTCCATAAGAGAGTTGTTTAGGAGTCCAGTAACAGCGAGGAAGAAGCTGTTTTTGAGTCTGTTAGTGCGTGTTCTCAGACCTGCCCGATGGGAGAAGTTGGACGAGTGAGTAAGCTGGGTAGGAGGGGTCGTTGATATGCTGCCCGCTTTCCCCAGGCAGCGGGAGGTGTGGATAGAGTCAATGGATGGGAGGCAGGTTTGTGTGATGGAGTGGGCTGTGTTCACGACTCTCTGAAGTTTCTTGTTGTCTTGGACTGAGCAGTAGCCATACCTGGCTGTGATGCAGCCAGATAGGATGCTGAGTGGCGGACAGCAGCAAACGTCCGACTCTAAACATTCATCCTCCTAGGTAAATGGTCTTGGCTGAAAAGGTCCTATGTTTAAGCCTTTTTATGATGCCAAGGCAATTGTCTCGAGGGTAATGGATACAAGCTGAATAGTGACCGAGGAAGGTTTCTCACATATGGCTGTTATTATCTTGGTCAATACCCCATGTCTCTATGCACAGTCACATGTGAATGAAAGGAACAATCATCTGTGAACCTCCAGGATGCCCTTCACCTTGAAGGGGTGGAGTGGGGTTGTCCTGTTTAGACAGAGGCCAGGTAGAAGGCTCAGCATTGCCTTTGAGGATCAGAGATGGAGGCTGACCAGATGGATCACTGCAATTCATACACAGATCAATTCTGTCATAGATGATACAGGCTCCGTACCTCACTGCCTTTCTATTGGCTCTTATCCAGGTGAGCAGAAAGCAGTTCAGGAGGTGTAGTGGGGCCTCAGTAAGATCTGGATGGTGGTGAGCTTATCATTTTCCTGTTCTACTTCACTAGGAACAGTTGAAACTGAGCATCGTGGAATAATTCCATCACTATGGATCCAAAGCAGCTTTGAACGTTTGAAGCACCTGGAATTGATTATCTACAGATAATCAAAATGAAGTTGCTTTGTCACTTTTGCACCATACTCCCCAAGGAGGCAGATGAATTTCTTGTGTTCCTTTTCAATCCAAGCTCTCATTTTGTCCTGCACTTGATAAGGTGTAACATGTGCGTGCACAGGAATACCGATCTGTGCAAATCTCTTCAAGATTTCAGGAGTGGTGACCCAGGTGTTGTTTCCTCCAGCGTGACCACCATCCTACCAATACATCTCAGTGGGGCCTCAGTAAGATATGGATGGTGGGGCTACTGTGATGGTGAGCACTGGCCTGAACTCGGGTATGTGGTGCAGCTGCCTGCAGAAGGCAAACTTGCCAGTTGTCTGCTTATTTGAAGCCTTCATCTGCATGTTAAAATTACAATTGAACAAGGACAGCTGTGAATGTTTGGATGGGAAAGAAATAACACATATTTTACTGTGCCGCAACAATTCTGTCATTCTGTGCACATCCCTTAATTCTCCGAACATCAATAGAAGCCTTTGGTTTTCTACTGTTCGGATGACAGGGGAGAGCTTCGCTCTTTTAATCCTCAAACTGCATCTACAGTGTTCCTTGCTTCCGACCTAGCCTGTTTAAATCCCCTTGAGAACTCTTTCAACCACCCACATCTCACATCAGGGCAACAGCAGCAGGAGATGCGATAACTACCCTGTGTGCTCTGTGCAGACGTCACTCTCAGAGCTCAGACCCTGGTGAGCTGTAAGTTGTGAATTGCATAATAAGTGCCAGACACTCACAAATGATGGTCAGTGGTTAAGCATCCCGATGTCAAAATAGTCAGTAATCACGATTAGCGAGAGAGAAGTGACTCGCCAGGAGGACATTATCGGACTCTGATGGGGAAACCATATACCACACCCTTAATTGCCCCTGACCATTAAAATAACAGCAGCAAAATGAGAATCCAGGACACATCCAAACTGTGTAACCGTATAATTAAAAATGGCACAATCATGTACTTAGACCTGTGCTACCACCAATGTGAATTCAAAACGCCATTATTTTTTTTTTTGCCTATCGCCACACCTAGGTGAAGCCCCAACATCCACAGCTGAAGCGGAGACAACCTTCTGACTGCAAGGCCCTGTTGACTGTGATGACATTGGGGTTACTCTGGTGGCCTGAGGGTCTTGCCCCATAAGGGTTTCCTGCACTGATGCAAGTGCACCCTCCTCGACCTGACCTGTTGCAGGCAGTGGGGTTACTGGCAGAGGGGAAGTTGAGTGGCAGGGCCGCTTGGAGTGTCTTGAGTTGAAATCCACAGGAGTTGGCACACCTCTTCCCTGTTGGTATGCAATGGCACCTCACTGATGAGGCACCTGGAGGTAGGTCAAAAGTGCCCTGCCCCCACTCACCTAGCCATTACTGGAACAGACCCATGACAAGGGTGATGGGGTGTAGATCCGAGTGAATATTCAGCAGCCAGCATGTGTCACTATGGACTTGAGACTCCAAGATGGCTGTCACCCTTCCCATGGGGATAGTCAAGCATTTGCATGCTAAAGACATGACAGCAGACAGAACATGAATGGACTCTTCCAGCCTTCAGGTCGGACTGCATGTGGCTTCTGGCACTTCTGCTTGATGTTCCCCCGCCTGTCTCTGCATCTCCAAAAGGTCTCCTTGGGCCTAGTCCAGAGGCTCGCCATCTGCATGGACTGAGTAGGAGCACAGTCTCCAGCAGTCCTCCTGAGTGTCAAAGACCTTGGCTGCCACTTTCCCTGCCAGCGAGAGACTGCTATCAGTGGTATTCTCACTAGTTTGTGAGTCCAAGCCTACTCCAGAACGTGCACCCACCAAGGTGACTGTCTCTGTGGGTCTTGCTCAACGCTGTGACCGTACATTCTCTGAGGATTCTGAGGTAGGTTGGAGATGGAGCTGTGGGTGTTCTATCCTTCCACTTTATTGATGGCACCTGGAATGGAGAAGGGAAAGATTTAATGGATGCCTAAGCAGGCTTCCTTATTAAAACAAACAATGTTTCACTCGAACGGCGCATCTGACAACTGCAGACTGGAAGCATCCTTACTGGTTTGCTGGGCAATTCCATTCTCACCTCCAGAACATGCACAGTCTTGCTCCTCCCTCGATACTTCTACGGCCTCATCCTTAAAGGTGGTTATGACTCAAATCTCCAGAATACTGCCATCGGTCTGGGCCCGCTTCCTTCTGTTGTGCACATTCTTGTCCTGTGGACAGACAGAAGTATTGATTGTCATCCCAATGGGTACATGAGCAGTTTTAGGAGAATGTATGCCTGTGTCAGCTGCTGAGCCCTCCAGAGCATTTTAAAAAATTTGTTCATGGGACGTGGACATCGATGGCTGGGTCAGCCGTTATTGCCCATCCCTGAGGGCAACCACATTGCTGTGGGTCTGGAGTCACATGTAGGCCAGACCAGGTAAGGACGGCAGATATGCTTCCCGAAAGGACATTTGTGAAGCAGGCTCTGAGTTAACATTTCAAGCAATAGAGTGTCTGTTCAACCAATCAAATTGAAAAATCCTTACTGAGGCACATAGAGTCCAAACCTGGAAATCCAAGTTAGAATATTTCATTCAATGTAAAATCATCGTGAAATAAAGAGAAGGAAAGTATAAAAGAGAAAGAAGAAGTTGAAAAAAGTTTCAATTTTAATTTAAAAAATTCTGAGGCCACACTTAAAATCTGAAGGGAGGTGACTCCACCATTGCAAAAGTAAATTTTCAATGCCAACGAGGTATTTTGATAGCATATAAGACTTACTGCAGTGTTAAAAATTCGCTTACACTTGTTTTGACAGGGCTTAACCTTTTCTGGCAAGTTTGCTGGGAAGTGCCACAGCACCAGGACATACATCTGTTTGAATGTTGAGTCTCTCGGTGGGGTACTTTTGATGCTTGTGGAGGAGCAAGTGAACGCAGACGGCAACTTTATGTTTCCCACATTTAACTCTGCAGGTACTCACGTCAGAAGTTGCTGTCCAATTTACTTCATAACAGCAGTGAGCATTGATAACCTCATTGCCATTGAAGCCAAGCCATAACTGAGCGTTTTATTTACTTCAGTGAGATCCGCCAGCTCTCCATCTTTCTACACCTCAAGAGTTATTTTCTTAAAATCATTCACTGTAGTTATACTTTATCTATGGGATACAGTTATTGTTCATTTCTGTGCCCTTTCCATTGAGGTATATAATATTTCTTTGGTGTGATGATCGAAATTAAACATGGTATTTGATGCAAATTCTGCACAGGGAGGGGTCAAGACAAGATTGGAGAGTTTGGTTTTTAGTCTTGTCGGGATAATGGTGTTGAAGGTGGCACTGTAGTTCATGAACAGCAGTCTTACATAGGTGTCCTTGTTGTTGAGGTGTTCGAGTGTTTAATGTAGAGCCAGGGAGATAGCATCTGCTGTGGACCGGTTACGGTGATAGCAAACTTCAGTGGGTCGAGACCTTCTGGGAGGCTGGCAGTGATCCGTCCCATGACTAGCCGCTCAAAGCATTTCATGATAACAGACGTCAGGGTCACCGTCCATAGTCATTGAGGCAGGCTACCTTGTTCTACTTTGGTACTGGTATTATGGTGGTCTTCTTGAAGGAGGTGGGGACTTGAAGATATCTTGAGGTGAGGTGTTGAAGATATCTGCAAATACACTCGCCAGCTGGTCTGTGCAGGCTCTGAATGCTCACCCAGGGACTCCATCAGGGCCCGTCGCTTTCCGCGGATTCACTTTCAAGAAGTGAAACAGACTTACCTCTGAGTCTGTGATAGTGGGTATGGGTGTGTCCAGGGCTGTTGGGGCGGGTGGCACTGATACATTGGCTGACTGCGCAAAGCGGGCATAGAACTTGTTCAGATCTTTGGGTGGGGATGTTCCAGCCCCAGATATTCCACCTGGCCTTGCTTTGTAGCCTGTGCTCTTGTGTAGGTCCTGCCATAGTCGTCATGGGTTAGTGTCAATGCCATACTTAGGCAGCTGTCTTGCACTGCCGCTAGCAGTACTGGCTCCCCGCAGAAGGGGGCACAATTTTGGAAGGCTGCCACAATCTGTTTACACCCCCCCCCCCCTTTCTGTTCCCCCTCCCTTCACCCTTCCAAGCTTTTCTGGGGCCCTCAACCCCCTACCCCTGCTCTATGAATAAGCATTCCCCCCCTCTCCGGGCCCTAACCCTGGCTCTGCCAACTTAGCACCCAAGCACCTTGGCGCTGCCAGCCTGGCATTGCCTCTGGCATCCCGGAAGTGCCACACGGACACCTTGGCAATGCCAGGGAGCGAGACTGGCAGTGGCAGGGAGAATTCTAGGATGTCATCCTGCCTTGTCCCTGATCACCCAGGGGCCTCCAATCGACTGCAAGATCCCTCACAGTGCCATCACATCTGGTTCATGTTTGTGTGAACCAGTAACGTTGGCCGTTGAATCCTGGGCATCGGGTGAATCCGGTCAACATATATTTAGATAAACCTAATGGCTGGGCAAGATCGGATCGCGTCGGGCCTTTCGATTCTGGTAATTCTAGAAAAGTTTTCCGGCTGGCGCAAAGGCCTATTTTGGCATCTCCTTGTATTCAACCGTCATGTACTGACTCCAAGTCAGGCGCGACAAGACCGTTGAATCGTGCCTCTAATCTCTATCCTGTATTCGAAAATTCTGGCTTTATTTCATCGTATTATGTTAGTTACTTTTATAGTTTTGGTACATTGTCTGGATATTGGAAGTTATTTGCTTATTTTTCTCACCTGAATCTTATTAAGCAGCTATAAGTAGCTGAGAGAACTTAATCCTAAAACTATAATTGCCCGATAGTTTGGCTGAAGAGAGGATTATTCAATTAAAATACCAGCACTGCAGAAACCTTATAAACACAAAGCAGAGGGTGCTCATAATCTGATTTAAAAACGCAAGAAATTCTTGAAGCGATAGGCAGGACAATTAACATCAGTGGAGAGAACAGACTAGGCAGCATTGAGGTGTGGCAGGAGATTTAACAGTTTGTCTTTATTTATTTATATGTCTTTGATTCCTCTCATTCGGCCTCCTGTTGTCTCCCGTCAATATTACTTCAGCCATTTAACCACCTCCTGTTTCCCACTTACACACATTACAGGCCATTCTATTTCTTCTCTCAGTGTTTTCTACTGTCCCCTTTTCTTTATTCAGCTGCCTTTTAAATGCTTTTTATCTGGACCCTCTTCCAGTTCCTGGCAGAGAGTGCCATGCAGCCTGAAGCATTCATTTGTCTGCTCTCCCTACAGATGGTGACTGGCCTATTCACGGTTACCAGCAATTTTCTGTTTGGGCTGCAGCAACTTGTGTTCATGTAAAAATGGCAGCGGCAACAGCTAATCTGGATGGCAAGTCGCAGTAATATAACAAAGTGGTCCAAGTTTGAACCTTTTCCCAATGTACTACTTAATTTGCCTGAAGTCAGAGTTTTGCATGCATAATTAAGATGACCTAACAAGCCTTACAGCTTCATTAGCATAGCTTTTCCACGCTAATTGCCTCAACTATCATCTGTTTTAGTAAGTGTACTTTAATCTTGGCTGTGTTGTATTATGACAGCACAGAGTTCCATTTCTCAACTATGCTCATTAGTTCAGAGACCACATTTAAAATTCATAACCGAAGTAAATTACGTTTCAGTCAGCAGCAACAACTTGCATTTATGACAATGCCCTTAATGTAATAAAATGTCCCAAGGCCCTTTTTCAAGCAACATTGTCCGCCAAGGCTTTTCCATGTCGGACCGGATGTGGGGAGCTGGTGGAAGATTTAATGAGGCTTGACTGAGAGCTCAGATTCCCATAAAAAATTTCACTTTGTTGACACAACTTGGGAGATGGGAACTTTGCCTCATTGACAGCTTTATCTTGTTCTAATAAGCTATTTCTTCTGTGATCTGTTTTGGCAATGGCTCAATTTTAATAAAAAGGTATTAACTGTTTATAGCGTTGGTTCTTGATACTTTACCAAGGTCTGGTTTATAGGCACTTTTGCAGGGTTGTAGTAATAGCAGTTTAAAAAAAAAAGAAAATTATGAATGAATGGTTTTGAAACAGTTCCACACATTCCATTGCTACTATGGGGTTAATTAGTTCTGTACAGAGTGTATACTGGGTGAATGGGCATGGTAGTATCATGAGTTGATATGGAGGGAATGAGGGACCATTGAAAGTGAGTGGAGGAGGCATGCGTTGGCATGGAGCTGACATGGGGAATGTGAGGGGTGAGGGTTAGAGGACATAAAATATAAGAAAGCAACTGAAATGAAGTCCCATAGAACTGAGGGGGGTCTTTAAAACAGCCGACTTTGACGCTCGGCGGTCCCCTGACTTCCTTAGATCTGCTCTTGGTGGGCCTGACTAAATCCCATTCCCGTACAGTAACGGATATTTTCCCGACACCAAGTACCCATCTCAAAAGTGGAAATCTATCCCTGAGCCAAATCATTGGGATTGGTGACCAAAAGCTGGGTCAAAGTGATAGGTTTTAGGGAATGTCTCATGGGAGGAGAGAGAGGTAAAGTAATGGCTGAGAGCCTGGGTAGCTGAAGGCATGGCCACCAATGGTGCTGCGTTGAAAATCGGCATTGCACAAGAGGTCAGAATTGGGAGCGTAGAAATGGTTGTGAGGCCGGAGATGGTTGCTGAGGTGGTGAGGGATGAGCCTGTGGAGGAATTTGTCGAAGAAGGATTGCAGCAGTACCAGACAACCTTTAACAATACAAACTTAATCCTGTACTTGGCTGTAAAAAAGTAGCCTACGTCAAATAGGATGCAATTCAGAAAGCACCCCAAAATACCTTTGGATGTCAACAATTCCAAGTGTACACAATCCACTGTTGGTTAAACTTTTTGTTAAAAGCGGAGATGTTTGCACTGACAAGGCATTGGATTATTCTTGAATTTGTAAAATTATCGTTTTCAATGCTGAGTACATTTTTGGCAAAGAACCCTAATAATCTGCTTCAGAAACAGAAGAGCCAATTCCACGCTGCCAGCGGGAGCAGATAGCTTGCAGTGAATACGCTGCATTAAATTGCAGGCACACAGCCTATCATTTTCTGTCCATTCTTTTTAATAGGGAGAAAATCAAGGGTTGAGGCACACACTCTCACACAACACACTTTCTGTGAGTGCTACTCCTAACAGGGAGTGTGGAATTGTCCCCATTGGTTATATTTTACAACACCAGCATTAAAATAAAAATTAAAGCCTGTGGAGTTCAGTTGGCATGTTGCTTTCTGTGCTTTACTGTGTTGGAACCAGCCACAATGCCTGGGCGTACTTCCATCAGCAAATGGGGAGGTGGTGGCATAGTGGTATTGTCACAGAACTAGTAAACCAGAGACCCAGAGTCATGTTCTGGAGACTCAAGTTCATATCTTGCCACTGTAGATGGTAAATTTCAAATCTGGAATTAAAAGTCTAATGATGACCATGAAACCATTGTCAATTGTCGTGGCAACCCATCTGGCTCACTAACGCACTTTAGGGAAGGAGATTTTCATAGAAATTACAGTGCAGAAGGAGGCCATTTGGCTCATTGAGTCTGCACGGGCCCTTGGAAAGAGCACCCTACTTAAGCCGACACCTCCACTTTATCTCCTTGACCCAGTAGCCCCATCTGACATTTTTGTTTGGACACTAGGGAGAAATTTCTATGAAGGCCAATCCACCTTACCTGCACATATTTGGACTGTGGGAGGAAACCGGAGTATCCAGAGGAAACCCACACAGACACGGGGAGAAAGTGCAAACTCCACACAGTCACCCAAGGTCGGATTCAAACCCGGGTCCCTGGATCTGTGAGGCAGCAGTGCTAACCATTGTGCCACCATGCCATCCCTAAAATCCTACCAATGAGTCTGTTCAATGATCAAAGTTTGACAGGTTCCTTCACCAATATTTCCGTCACGCACAAAGGAAGACAAGACATTTTTACATGCTCGTTAAGAACTATTTCATTGTGAAAATTAAAGAATTGTTGAGCTCCTCACTTTAGATGTTAGATGACAAGAACCTATTTGCACAAAGGTCACCATGATCAGCTGTCACTTGCATGTGCTCCTGTAGGAAAAGCTAATCATTTCAGTAATATTCTCAATAATAGGGACAGCATGGTAGCACAGTGGTTAGCACTGATACTTAACAGTGTCAGGGTACCAGATTCGATTCCTGGCTTGGATCACTGTCTGTGCGGAGTCTGCACGTTCTCCCTTTGTCTGCGTTGGTTTCCTCCAGGTGCTCCGGTTTCCTCCCACAATTCCTGAAAGACTTGCTGTTAGGTGAATTGGAAATTCTGAATTCCCCCTCTGTATACCTGAACAGCTGCCGGAGTGTGGTAATTAGGGGCTTTTCACAGTAACTTTATTGCAGTGTTCATAAGCCTACTTGTGACAATAGAACATAGAGCATACAGTGCAGAAGGAGGCCATTCAGCCCATCGAGTCTGCACTGACCGACTTAAGCCCTGACTTCCACCCTATCCCCGTAACCCAGTGACCCGTCCTAACCTTTTTGGTCACTAAGGGCAATTTATCATAGCCAATCCACCTAACCTGCATGTCTTTGGACTGTGGGACGAAACCGGAGCACCCAGAGGAAACCCATGCGGACACGGGGAGAACGTGCAGACTCTGCACAGACAGTGACCCAGAGAGGAATCGAACCTGGGAGCCTGGCGCTGTGAAGCCACAGTGTGATACACTTGTGCTACCATTCTGCCCAATAATAAAGATTATTAGATTATTATTAGTATTTTCAATAATATTCCTGGCTGAATGTAGATAACAATTTGAAATCCTTTGTGCTTGAGGAGTGTTTTTCAATACAGCAAAGGTGGAGATTTTTTACTTGTTCTACTGATGATCCTAAAGGGTTGAACAATGAAACAGATGTTCCTTACAGAGATTTCTTTATTTTAAAATGACCCCTTTTTATTGTACCCCAGCCAAGTTTTAGGAACACGATAAATACCCAAAACATGGGCGGTGATGTTCAAATTCAACTCAAATCCATTGAACCTGAAACTTGTTGACTTTGACCAAAATGAATGCTGAATCTGATGGTATGGTGTCTGCACCATAAAATGGTCCACAATTCAGCATTAATTGGCATTGATGCAATCCGATAAAAAACGATTGCTTTACAAATTAAACTGATTCACTGCTGCGGGGCAGGCTGCTCTTTAGATATTGCATTTGAGTCCCTTCCAAATCTGCACAGGGCACATTCAGTGTATGGCTTTATCTCTCTCGTCAAGTTATCAGGTCAGTCCACGTGTGCGTCTGTGCTTCATCCTCATCAATCCTCCAGATAATTCAAGTCATTTTTTGAATGGTTTTCAAAAGAAGCTTGACAGAGACAGTCAAATGTAATATCCTGTGTCTTTCTCGAAGCTGTAAAATAAATTCATCATTGGGTTCTACCCAAATGAATGGTGATGCAATAACTTTCCACTACATATGTTTTTGTGCAAACAATAGATTGACTAAAACTTTACAACCTCCTTCAGTCTAATTTTGAGGTTGCATTTAAGATAAGACTCGGCAGGAGGATTGTTTGGAATGCCAAACATTTTCATCTCTGGAGTTCCCTCAATTTATCTTTGAAACAAAATAATTATTTGCTGAATTTGTATATTCAGCAATACAAGAGAAGTTAGTGAATGGATAGTGGTGGTGGTGGTGGTGGGAGGTGGGGGGGGGGGGGGGGGGGGTGGAGAAAGAGATAAAGAAACAGAGAGTTAGGGAATGAATCAAATTTTTGACTTTGTTTCCCTTTATCAGTATCAGGCACTCCCTGGTTGGCTACAGCAGACGCTGCATGGAGCTAACTATACTCTGTCCCATTAAACTGCCCTAACTCAAAACCACAATTCAATGTTTGCCACTCAGTGTAAATGAATCCGTATGGTACAGAAGCCTTGATTTTAGTATTTCTCAGGAAAATTTTCAATTTAATTTAAATTAGTGTTAGGTCGCACACGTGGAATGGGATAAAACTGATACAAACCTGCTTTCAAATTTAAAGCTATCATGGAAGAAACTATCTTCCTTCCACCGCTCCCTCTGTCTGAACTGGAAATATGAAACTCTTTTTGATGTGGATAGCTCCCAAAAGTAAGTGCATGGGTCATAATGTGGACTCTTGGGCAGAAATCGATTGCCTTTGTTTCCTTCTTCCTGTCTGTTCGCTGAAAACCTGGTGGTAATGGTTGTTCCCACATGACAGCACAGTGGACTGCCACAGAATGAAGACATCCTGAGGGCTTCGAGGATGCCAGGCATTGACCGACATGAATCGCTCCCTGTGGTTGGGCAGCCACTGTGAGAATTAATCGCTTATGTGAGAATTTACCAAAAGCTTTTTGAAAATCCAAGTACACCACATCCCCTGGTTCACTCTTATCTATTCATAGAATCATAGAATCCCAACAGTGCAGATAGAGGCCAGTTGGTCCATCGAGCCTGCATTGACCCTCCAAAAGAGCACCTTACCTAGGCTCACCATCCTGCCCCATCCCCATAACTCTGCGCATTGATCATATATCAATATCTTCATGCATATATCCAAACAAAGAACAAAGAAAAGTACAGCACAGGAACAGGCCCTTCGGCCCTCCAAGCCTGCGCCGACTATGCTGCCCGTCTAAACTAAATTCACCAACCTGCATATCTTTGGACTGAGAGAGGAAATCAGAGCATGCAGGAGGAACCCACGTAGACACTAGGAGAATGTTTAAACTCCACACAGACAGTTACCCAAGGCCAGAAACCAACCCGGGTCCCTGGTGTTGTGAGGCAGCAGTGCTAACGACTGTGCCACCATGCCATCAAGTATTCTACCAATTATATCTCTGTGTCTGCATGATATCTCTGTGTCTGTGTGATATCTCTCTGTGTGCATGCTATGTCTGTGTCTGCGTGATATCTCTGTGTCTGTATGATATCTCTGGGTCCTTCCATTGCTACTCTATGCCTTCTATGACCTCATCAGTTCTGTATCCATCTTGCCAGCTCAACTCTGATTCCGTGTGACTTCACCTTTTGTACCAGTCTGCTATGAGGGACCTTGTCAAAGGCCTTACTGAAGTCCATATAGACAACATCCACTGCCCTACCTGCATCAATCATCTTTGTGCCCGCCTCGAAAAACTCTATCAAGTTAGTGAGACACGACCTCCCCTTCACAAAACCGTGCTGCCTCTCATTAATACGACCCCTTGCTTCCTAATGGGAGTAGATCCTGTCTTGAAGAATTCTCTCCAGTAATTTCACTACCACTGACGTAAGGCTCACTGGCCTGTAGTTCCCTGGATTATCCTTGTTACCCTTCTTAAACAAAGGAACAGCATTGGCTATTCTCCAGTCCTCCGGGACATCACCTGAAGACAGTGAGAATCCAAAGATTTCTGTCAAGGCCTCAGCAATTTCCTCTCTAGCCTCCTTCTGTATTCTGGGGTCGATCCTGTTAGGCCCTGGGTATTTATCCACCTCAATATTTTTCAAGACACCCAACACCTCGTCTTTTTGGATCTCAATGTGACCCAAGTTATGTACACACCCTTCTCCAGACTCAACATCCACCAATTCCTTCTCTTTGGTGAATACTGATGCAAAGTATTCATTCAGTACCTCGCCCATTTCCTCTGGCTCCACACATAGATTCCCTTGCCTGTCCTTCAGTGGGCCAACCCTTTCCCTGGCTACCCTCTTGCTTTTATTGTCCGTGTAAAAAGTCTTGGGATTTTCCTTAACCCTGTTTGCCAATTACTTTTCGTGACCCCTTTTAGCACTCCTGACTCCTTGCTTAAGTTCCTTCCTACTTTCCTTATATTCCACACAGGCTTTGTCTGTTCCAGCCTTCTAGCCCTGACAAATGCCTCCTTTTTGTTTTTGACGAGGCCTCCAATATCCCTCATTATCCAAGGATCGCAAAATTTGCCACATTTATCCTTCTTCCTCACAGGAACATGCTGGTCCTGAATTCCTTTCAACTCACATTTGAAAGCCTCTCACATGTCAGATGTTGATTTACCCTCAAACATCCACCCCAAACTATGTTTTTCAGTTCCCGCCTAATATTGTTATAATTAGCCTTCCCCCAATTTAGCACATTCACCCGAGGACCACGCTTATCCTTGTCCACCAGCACTTTAAAACTTACAGAATTGTGGTCACTGTTCCCAAAATGCTCTCCTACTGAAACTTCTACCACCTGGCCGGGCTCATTCCTCAATACCAGGTCCAGTGCCGCCCCTTCCCTAGTTGAACTATCTACATATTGTTTTAAGAAGCCTTCCTGGATGCTCCTTACAAACTCTGCCCCATCCAAGCCCCTAGTACTAAGTGAGTGTCAGTCAATATTGGGGAAGTTAAAGTCTCCCATCACAACAACGCTGTTTTTTTGTACTCTTTTCCAAAATCTGTCTACCTATCTGCTCCTCTATCTCCCGCTGGCTGTTGGGAGGCCTGTTGTAAACCCCCAACATTGTGACTGCACCCTTCTTATTCCTGATCTCTACCCATATCGCCTCGCTGCCCTCTGAGGTGACCTCCCGCAGTACAGCTGTGATATTCTCCCTAACCAGTAGCGCAACTCTGCCACCCCTTTTACATCCCCCTCTATCCCGCCTGAAACATCTAAATCCTGGAATGTTTAGCTGCCAATCCTGTCCTTCCCTCAACCAGGTCTCTGTAATGGCAACAACATCACAGTTCCAAGTACTAATCCAGGCTCTAAGTTCATCTGCCTTGCCTGTTATACTTCTTGTATTAAAACAAATGCACTTCAGGCCACCAGTCCCACTGTTTTCAGCAACATCTCCCTTTCTGCTCTTCCTCAGAGCCATAGTGGCCCTATTTCCTAGTTCTCCCTCAATTTTTTCACCTTCTGACCTATTGCTGCGGTACCCACCCCCCTGCCTTGCTAGTTTAAACCCTCCCATGTGACACTAGCAAACCTTGCGGCCAGGATATTTATGCCTCTCCAGTTTAGATGCAACCCGTCCTTCATTTACAGGTCACACCTGCCCTGGAAGAGCTCCCAGTGGTCCAGATAACTGAAACCCTCCCTCCTACACCAGCTGTTTAGCCACGTGTTTAACTGCTCTATCTTCCTATTTCTAGCATCAATGGCACATGGCACAGGGTGTAATCCTGAGATTACAACCCTTGAGGACCTGTCTTCTAACTTTCATCCTAGCTCCCTGAACTCCTGTTGCAGGACCTCATCCCCCTACCTGCCTATGCCGTTAGTACCAATATATAGCAAGACCTCTGCCTGTTTTCCCTCCCCCTTCAGGATACCCACTACCCGTTCTGAGACATCCTGGACTCTGGCACCAGGGAGGCAACATACCATCTTAGAGTCTCTTTTACGTCCACAGAAGCACCTATCTGTGCCCCTGACTATAGAGTCCCCTATGACTATTGCTCTTCTGCGCTTTGACCCTCCCTGCTGAACATCAGAGCCAGCCATGGTGCCACTGCTCTGGCTGCTGCTGTTTTCCCCTGATAGGCTATTCCCCCCGACAGTATCCAAAGGGGTATACCTGTTCGAGAGGGGGACAACCACAGGCGATTCCTGCACTGACTGCCTGCCCATTCTGGTGGTCACCCAGTTCTCTGCCTGTACCTTGGGTATGACCACATTTATCTAACTGCTATCTATGACACTTTCTGCCACCTGCACACTCCTGAGTGCATCCAACTGCTGCTGCAACCGAACCATGCGGTGAGGAGCTCCAGTTGGGTACACTTTCTGCAGATGTATCCATCCGGAACGCTGGAAGCCTCCTGGACCTGTCACATCTCACAGTCAGAGCACTGCACCCCTCTAATTGACATTGCATGAATTAATTAGTAAATTAAATTAAAAAATAAATTTTTTAAAAAGTTACTGTTAACTCTTTGTTTCCTTGCACTAGATTTCTACTATAAATATAAATGTTAAATACAGTACTCTCCGATGTCTGGCTTAGATACCCCTCTAAATTATGATTAAGCAATTAATTATGTTTAATTAGTTTAACAATGTTTAATTTTTAAATTTAGTGCAGATTCCCTGTCAGCAAATCAGGTCACAGCTTCCCTGTGATGTCACTTTTCATTTCCCACCCCCCCAGTTGGATCATCAGAATAGCAGAATATCTATCACTTATCTGTTCCCAAGCTTCTCCCCGGCTCTCTCCCTCGCTCCCGAAAATGAAGGCCGCTGGAACCTGGGGGTGAGATTTTATATCACCTACCTTCCCAGGGTGCTCCCTGTTTTTCTCCCTACTTCCCAGAATGCACTCTGGACCTCTCCCTGCTGATTACCAGTTACAAAGCCAAACGAAGGAAACAGAACAAAAAGGGAAACAGCACCTCCTCCCACTCTGCGCCGAATTACCACACTGCGCCAAATTACCAAGTTCCAATTCCCACTCTGGTTGTGTCTCACTCACTCAGGATGTGTTTCCTTCACCTGCGCACAGCTTCTTTGTGTTGGCCTGATATCTCTGGGTCTGTATGATATGTATGTGTCTGTATGATATCTCTGTGTCTGTATGATATCTCTGTCTGTATGATATTTCTGTCTGTATGATATCTCTTTGTCTGTGTGATATCCCTGTGTCTCCATGCTGTCTCTCTGTCTGTATGATATTTCTGTATCTGTATGATATCTCTGTGTCTTTATGGTATCTCTGTGCCTGTATAATATATTATGACATCTCTGTAGGTAACTTCTGTCTCTTACATACCAACCAGCAAATTAGTGATTCTGTAGTGCAACTACTTTTTTGAACACAGTAAGAAGTCTTACACCAGGTTAAAGTCCAACATGTTTGTTTCAAACACTAGTTTTCAGAGCACTGCTCCATCCTCAGGTGAATGAAGAGGTATGTTCCAGAAACATATATATATATACACAAATTCAAAGATGCCAGACAATGCTTAGAATGTGAGCATTTGCAGGTAATTGAATCTTTACACATCCAGAGAGAGGGGTACCCCAGGTTAAAGAGGTGTGAGTTGTCTCTAGCCAGGATAGTTGGTAGGATTTTGCAAGCCCAGGCCAGATCGTGGGGGGTGAATGTAATGCGACATGAATCCCAGGTCCCGGTTGAGGCCGTACTCATGTGTGCGGAACTTGGCTTTAAGTTTCTGCTCGGCGATTCTGCGTTGTCGCGCGACCTGAAGGCCGCCTTGGAGAACGCTTACCCGGAGATCAGAGGCTGAATGCGCTCGACTGCTGAAGTGTTCCCCGACTGGAAGGGAACATTCCTGCCTGGTGATTGTCGCGCGATGTCCGTTCATTCGTTGTCGCAGCGTCTGCATGGTCTCGCCAATGTACCACGCTTCGGGACATCCTTTCCTGCAGCGACTTGGCCGAGTCGCACGAGTATGTACCGCGTACCTGGTGGGTGGTGTTCTCACGTGTCATGGTGTAACTATTTTGAAGGTGGAGATTAATCATGAATCACCAGCTTTAGTGAAGAAAATGGGAAACAGTGAATGAAAAGTTAAGAAAGTCAGGATAAATGAAAAATTTAACAAGGTTAAAAAAAAGGTAAAAAAAAGAGAAAATGGCACGAAAGACGGAGAAGAGTGGAGAGAGGTGCATTTTAGTGTGGTAAAATGGTAACAAATAAGATGTCACCAACAAGTGAAATGCTAATACATGAAGGTAGATGTTGTGATTAGCATGAAGTAACAATGAGATCAGAGGGAGGAGGACTTTTGATAATATTACTGCGGGAACTACAGGATCCTAAAATGGATACCACAATCCGATCTGACTCAGATGCATTAGCAGTTCAAAATGATGTGTGGAATCATGCATGAACAATATCTCAGAGTTACAGATGATATGGTTCTACTGGGAAAAAAAAATGATAGCTTCTTTAAGATTCAAGTTCAGTTAGATTTTGAGTTCGAGGAGTTGATGCAGAAGGAAGTGAAATATTCATTATGTTATATTCATCTGAGAGATATAACAAGCTCTTTTCCGACTTGGCTACCTAGAAATGGAAAAATAGAAATCTAAAATACTGATTACACTCAAGTTCTTGCATTTCTTGTAAATGGGAAGAAAATAATGGAGTGCCATTCATCATGTAAATCTCATAAAGAAAAGATACTGCTTTTCCTCAATCCTCTCAGGAAAGTCAATTCCACCTTTCCAAAACATATTGCTTTTCCATATTGAATTTAAAACACACAACGCAACAATCCTGTCTTCAAACAAATTGTTATGAACAGCATGAGCGGCAAGGAGAAAATTGGGTTACTGAGTTATTGCATAAATGTTTTAGAATATAAACATACCTTGGTTTATCCTGAATGCCAGTTTGATCGCAATGGCAAAACAATTTGATAAGTGCACCCTGAGTTGCGAATATACCAAGTGGAAGTGATAGATCTAGTTGGATAAAATGCATTGAACTTGATAAGGGAGGCATAAGACACCCTTCTGTAAAGGAAGTTTTATTTTGTGGTAATTAATTATTTCCTGCAAGTGGATAATCTTTGAGTAATACAGTCTCAATCAGTGTTAGTTGAACCATAGATCATCACTGGGAAAATAATAATTTTAATGGAACCTGGCTTTTTGAGCAGAGGAAGGGTTGCTATCTTCTATTTCTTGAAAGGCACATTAATGACCGACACTAGACTCCTGAAACAAGTACTCTGAGCTCCGCAATGGTAAGCGATCACTAGGAGGGCCGAGCAACTGCTACAAGGACACTCTGAAAGCCTCCCTAAATAAATGCAACATCCCCAATCGACACCTAGGAATTGCTTGCCTTAGAACGCACAAACTGGAGAAAAAGCATCTGCGAGGACCCCAAACATCTCGAGCATCACAGGGTGGAAAAGGTGGAGGCCAAGTGTAAACAACAGAAAGAGAGCACAGAATCCTGAGCATCCCACCCACCCATCTCATCAAACACCACCTACCAAACCTGTGGCAGAGTCTGCGGACCCAGGATTGGACTATTCAGCCACCGCAGAACCCACCTCCCCGGAGTGGAAGCAAGTCCTCCTCGACCCTGAGGGACTGCCCAAGAAGTGATTCTATGTTTCTAAAGGGTTTTAGCATGCAGAATTATGAAAGCCTCCTTGGCAACTATAAGATGTGCCATGTTAAATGAGCTTGGGAAATTTCAGTTCCTATATCTGATCTTCATTCCCAGCAAAAAGATTGCTTGCAATTGTGTTCCAATGCTTTCTACTTCGGACTCGGAAATGGCCCTCTTGGTACTCTTGGGGCTTAATTGAATATGGGAATAGGAGAAGATCATAAGACCATAAGATATAGGAGCAGAATTAGGCCATTTGGCCCATTGAGTCTGCTCTGCTATTCGATCATGGCTGATGTGTTTCTCATTCCCATTCTCCTGCCTTCTCCCCATAACCCCTGAAACCCTTATTAATCAAGAACCTATCTATCTCTGTCTTAAAGACACTCAGTGATTTGGCCTCCCCAGCCTTCTGCGGCAAAGAGTTCCACAGATTCACCACCCTCTTGCTGAAGTAATTCCTCCTTATCTCAGTTTTAAACGATCGTCCCTTCAGTCTGATGCTGTGCCTTTGGGTTCTAGTCTCTCCTACTGGTGGAAGCATCTTCTCCATGTCTACTCTATCTAAACCTCTCAAAGTGCGCCACCTCCCACCATCGGGAAATGCGTGGCTGGGAGGTTGGAGAATCCAGCTTATTGTGTCTGACTAATTTACGGGAGTCTCAACCAGAGTAGATAGAGGGGACCCAGTAGATGTGTTGTATTTGGAATTCCAGAAACCATTTAATAAGGCACCTCACAAAAGGTTGAGTCATCAGGTAAGAGCCCATGGTGTTGGAGATAGTATATTGGCATGGATAGAGAATTGGCTGATGGGCAGGAAACAGTGAGTGGGACTAAGGGGTTCTTTATCAGGTTGGTGACCTGTAACGAGTGGCGCTCCACAAGGATCAGTGCTGGGAACGCAACCATTTACAATATATATTAATGGTTTGGTGGAAGGAAGCAAAAGAGCCAAATTTGCAGACAACACAAAAATAGGTGGAAAAGCAAGTTTTGAGAGGGATAAAAACAGTTTGAAGAAATATTGATAGGCTGAGTAAGTGGTGTAAAAGCTTGCAAATGGAGTATAATGTGGGAAAATGTGAAATGGTTCATTTTGGAAGGGAGAACAAAATAACTTGTGCACAGGGGCAGCAGGTAATCAGGAAGGCTGATGAGAAGTTCTTCATTTCGAAAAGGGGGTCAAAAGAACAGAAGGCGGGATTCTGTGATCCTGAGGATAAGTGATGACGCTGTTGAAAACGCCGTCGGGTTTCACGACGGCGTCAACACGGCCTCAGGATCAGCAATTCTGGCCCCTACAGGGGGCCAACACAGTGCTGGAGTGGTTCATGCCACTCCAGCTGCTGATCCCGGCGTGAACTGGGCGCCGCAGAATCCGCGCATGCGCAGTGGCACCTGCACCAAAGCATGCATGCGCAGTGGCTTCCTTCAACGCGCCGGCCCCGACGCAACATAACGCAGGACTACAGGGGCCGGCTTGGAAGAAAGGAGGCAGCCAGCCAGAGAGGCTGGCCCGCCTATCGGTGGGCCCGATCGCGGGCCAGGCCACATCGGAGGCCCTTCCGGGGTCGGAACCTGCCCACCCCCGAGTTCCCGCCAGCTGAGAGCAGGTGTGGACGGCGCTGGCGGGACTCGGCATTTTTACGACGGCCGCTCAGCCCATCCCAGGCCGGGAAATGGCGGGTCGGCCGCGTAGAGCGGCGCCCTGACCGGCGCCGTGCCAATCACGCTGGTGCCAATGGCGCCGATTCACTGCCCTGCGGAGAATCGCGTTCCGGCGTCAGGGCGGCGTGGCATGACTCGTGCCAGTCGCGGGGATTCTCCGGCCCGACCCTGGGCTGAGAGAATCCCGCCCAGAGTATCATTTAAATGGAGAAAAACTGCAGAAAGCTGCAACATAAAGGGACAGGAAGCTAGCACACAAGTGCAGCAGGTAATCAGGAAGGCTAATAGAATGTCGGCCTTTATTTCAAGGGGGTTCGAGTATAAGAGTAGGGATGTCTTGCTGCATGTCTTGATGCAAGGCAGCATGGCAGCATAGTGGTTAGCACAATTGCTTCACAACTCTGGGGTCCCAGGTTCGATTCTCGGCTTAGGTCAGTGGCTGTGCGGAGTCTGCACGTTCTCTGTGTGTGCGTGGGTTTCCTCCGTGTGCTCCGGTTTCCTCCCACAGTCCAAAGATGTGCAGGTTAGGTGGATTGGCCATGATAAATTGCCCTGCGTGTCCAAAATTGCCCTCAGTGTTAGGTGGGGTTACTGGATTATGGAGATAGGGTGGAAGTGTGGCCTTGGGTAGGGTGCTCTTTCCAAGAGCCAGTGCAGACTCAATGGGCCAAATGGCCTCCTCCTGCACTGTAAATTCTATGATCTGTACAACACACTGGTGAGGCCACTTCAAATACTGTGCGCAGTTTTGCTCCCTTTATTTGAGGAAACATATTATTTCATTAAACCCACCCAACATTCCACAGCAGTGGCTGTAGTGGTCGTAGACGCAGAGTGGTGGTAGATGGCTATCTGTATGAATGGAAGTGGTGTCCAGTGGCGTACTACAGGGATCAGTGCTGAGTCCCTTATTGTTCATGATATATATAAATGATATTAATGCGAACGTGTGTGTGGGGGGTGATAAGTAAGTTTGCAGATGACATGAAGATTGGCAAGGTGGCAGTAATGAGCAAGATGGTTGCAGGAAGATATAGGTGGGTTGGTCAGATGGGCAAATCCGTGGCAGATGGAATTTAACCCTGAAAAGTGTGAGCTGATGCACTTTGGAAGGAGCAACAAGACAGGGAAGTACTCAATGAATGGTCGGACACTAGCTCAGAAGAACTGAAGGATCTTGGCGTGCTTGCCCCCGAAGGTGGCAGGACTGGTTAATAGGATAGTTAAGAAGGCATACAGGACACTTGACCTTATCAGTTATGAAATAGATTATAAGAGCATGGAGGTTACGTTGGAGCTGTACAAAACATGTTTAGGCCACAGCTGGAGTACTGTGTGCAGTTCTGGTCGCCTCACGATGTGATTGCACTGGAGCAGGTGCAGAGGAGATTCACCAGGATGATGCCTGGGATGGTGCAGTTGAGCTATGAGGAGAGGCTGGGTAGGCTTTGATTGTTTTCTTTAGAGCAGAGAAGGTTGAGGGGGGCCTTGAATGAGTTGTTATAAGGTTATGAGGGTTATGGACTGGGTGGGTAGAAAACAGCTGTTCCCCTTAGTTGAAGGCTCAGTAACGAGGGGGCATAACTTTAAGGTGAAGGGCGGGAGGTTTAGAGGGGATTTGAAGAAATTGTTTTTCACCCAGAGTGTGTGGGAGTTTGGAATCCACTCCCTGGGAATATAGTAGAGGTGAGAAACTTCACAACCTTTAAAAAATATGTGGATGAGAACTTGAAATGTTGTAGCATTCAAGGCTATAGGCCAAGTACTGGAAAGTGGGATTAGTACAGATTTAGTATAGTTTTGTCAGTACAGACTCGATGGGATAAGAGGCCTCTTCGACTCTTTGAATACATGACTAAATGTTGGGCAGAAATTTATGGTCTCCAGCCAACGCATTTGGAGACAGGGCCAGTAAAATTCCTCAGATGGCTTCCATACTGCACTGCCCACCCTAACTTCAATTTTACAATTCATGGGGGAGATCTAGGCTGGCCCAGCCTCCCTCAATTCAGGCACTTAAGATAAAAAAAAGCTAAAAGTCTAATGATGACCATGAAACCTTTGCCGATTGATGTTAAAAACTCATCTAGTTCACTAATGTAAATCTGAGACCCTTACCTGGTTTGATCTACATGTGACTCTAGATCCAAAACAATATGGTTGACTCTTAAATGCCCTCTCAAATGGGCAAGGGCAAATAAGGATGGACACTTACTAAGGATGGCTTAGCTAGCGACGGCCAATCCCATGAGTGAATAAAAAAGTGGCCAATTAATATCCACTTAATGGTTGTTTCCCATCTGGCCTCAATTTTGCGGTTGATGGGAGGGGTTTAAGGGCAGCTGGTTAGTTCTTCAAGTCACCATGTTCAGGTGAGAAGGGAGGGTGCAAATCCCTCAATGGCCTACTTTGTATATCGCCTCTCCCCTTCCCTCAACAATGACTGCTTTCCGCGGGTGACTCCCCCCTAGCCTCTGCATTAAGACCACCACTCCTCTCTTCCCACATCCGTAAGCCTCACCACCCTATACCACCACGACACCGCCATAACATGAAAATTTGTTTTGTTTTAAAAATATTTTATTGTCTGTCAAAAAAAAAAATCCACACTTGTTGTACAGCTGTGGTTCTCTTGTTTCTGCCCGTGTAGATGGGAAGAATTGCCATGCCCTTTAGGTTTTGTGGAATGGAGCCATTTCTTCGTATTATTTTGAAGTCTGTGGGAAGCAGGTTGATGGAGCCCTGTAACTGCCATTGTAAATCTCTGCAGGATTCTATCCTGTCTGTCCTTCATTGCCCTGGTGGTTCAAATAACTTGGCAGTTGTGCAGCACTCCTGCGTTCTCAAATGATGCAGTTGCTATGTGACTCTGTCAAAAACTTCAACTTAATTGATGGAGGTCACTGGATCCTTCAGTCATTTCTTAAAGTGCTCACACCATTTCTGCAGGATCTTAGCTTGGCTCATGACGAGGATGGCCACCTTCTGTGTGCTCAAGAGCTAACAGTGTTCGTATGCATCGTGATGCGCGTCTCCATTTGCAAATTATAGAATAGCTCTGTCCCTTCTAAACTGACTCTCCACTCCTAATCACCATTCCTACCTTCATTCAATTGCTTTCAAGGCAATAACTTATTGCCTACCTCAATTATTTCCTTCCTTCCACTGTCTGTAGGCTTTCAAAATCAAAGTGTGGTTTTAGTTTAATCATGACTTTGAACTGATCCTATCTTCTCTGTACTTTATTTCAGTCCTTATTAAATGAATCCAGAATGTATAATTATGGCAATACTTCTTTTTGCATTGGGCATTCACGTGCCATCCCCAGTAACTGTGTAGCCTTCACCGGTCCTTTTGAACCTGTCAACAAGCTTTATTTTCTAGCCTTGGAAAAAAAAATCATTGCACACTGCAAACTAAAGTGCACAAAAAGGCAGGCACTGGCAGGTTGAGTTGAAATTTGTGTTTAGGTTGACCTGACTGTGTGCGTTTTATACCCTCGCTGTTTATTAATGTGTGATCTCACGTTTCTGCTGGGATGGTAGCTGCTTGAACATGAACTGTTTGGCTGGAATACTTCAATCACATTGGGGTGACAGGGTTACGAGTTACAAGGGGGCAGCATGGTAGCATGGTGGTTAGCATAAATGCTTCACAGCTCCAAGGTCCCAGGTTTGGTTCCCGGCTGGGTCACTGTCTGTGCGGAGTCTGCACGTCCTCCCAGTGTGTGCGTGGGTTTCCTCCGGGTGCTCCGGTTTCCTCCCACAGTCCAAAGATGTGCGGGTTAGATGGATTGGCCATGCTAAATTGCCCGTAGTGTCCTAAAAAGGTTAAGGGAGGGTTGTTGGGTTACGGGTATAGGGTGGATACTTGGGGTTTGAGTAGGGTGATCATTGCTTGGCACAACATCGAGGGCCGAAGGGGCTGTACTGTTCTATGTTCTATTTGATCACACCATTTGATGTTTTGATAGAGAATAACACAGGTACTGAAGAGTCATGGACTAGCCATTAAGGGATGAGAGAGCGCAAGTAACACAGCAGAGGATAGGCCTTGTTATGTCAACTGCAGTTAGCTAGAGGAGTTAACAGGGTAGCACATGGTCCAGCCCCACTCTCACCAAAAGAACCTCTGAAGATAACTTGATCTCAGGCAGGAAACATGCCGGGTCAGTTCTGAGCACATTGGAGATGGGCCTCGGCACCAAAAATTACAACATCGAACTCAGCCCTGTCGACCCTGCAAAGTCCTCCTTACTAACATCTGGGGTTTGTGCCAAAGTTGGGAGAGCTTTCTCACAGACTAGTCAAGGAACAGCCTGACTTAGTCATACTCACAGAATCATACCATACCGAAAATGTCACAGGCACTCGCATCACCACTGTTGGGTGTGCCCTGTCTCACCGGCAGGACAGAGCCAGCAGATTACAGTCGGAAGGGTTTTGCCATCGGAGACTTCAACATTGGCCCCATGAAGACTCATGGCTTCAGGTTACACATGGGCAAGGAAACCTCCTGCTGATTACCACCTACCAGCCACCATCAGCTGATGCATCAGTCCTCCTCCATTTTGAACACCACTTGGAGGAAGCACTGAGGGAGGCAAGGGGGCAGAATATACTCTGGATGGGGGATATCAATGTCCATCACCAAGAGTGGCTCATTAGTACCGCCAGAGACTGAGCGAGCTGGGTATTAAAGGACATAGCTGCTAGAGGTGATGGGGGAACCAACAAAAGCGAAAAACTTGACCTCATCCTCACCAACCTGCCTGCCGCAGATGCATCTGTTCATAACAATATCAGTAGCAACCACCGCACAGTCCTTGTGGAGACAAAGTCCCATCTTCACATTGACGATATACTCCATCATTCTGTGTGGCACTACCATCGTGCTAAATGGGACAGACTTCAAATAAGATCTAGCAACTGAAGACTGGATATCCATGAGCCGCAATGGGACATCAGCAGAATTGTAAAACAGCTTCTTGCCTGCTATTACCAGACTCCTGAATGGCCCTCTTATGGACTGAACTGGGGCGGGATGGTCCCGGCGGGACGGAGTGGCGTGAACCATTCCGGCGTCGGGCCGCCCCAAAGCTGAGGAATCCTCCGCACCTTTAGGGGCTAGGCCTGTCCTGGAGTGGTTGCCGCCCTGCCGGCCGGCGTGGAAGGCCTTTGGCGCCGTGCCAGCCGGGGCCGAAGGGACTCTGCTGGCTGGTGCAGGTCCACGCATGCACGGGAGCGTCAGCGGCTGCTGACGTCATCGCCGCGCATGCGCAGGGGAGGTTCACCTACGTGTCGGCCATTGCGGAGGCCTATACAGCCGGCGTGTAGGAAAAGAGTGCCGCCATGGCACAGGCCCACCCGCGGATCGGTGGCCCCCGATCGCGGGCCAGGCCACCGTGGGGGCACCCCCCGGGGCCAGATCGCCTTGCGCCCCCCCGCAGGACCCCGGACCCCGCCCGTGTCGCCAAGTCCCGCCAATTTACGCGGCGAGACCTGCATAGAACAAGCGGGACTTTGGACCATCACGGGTCGGAGAATCGCCGGGGGGGGGGGGCGCTACAAGCGGCCACCACCTGGCGCGGCGCGATTTACGAACCCCGCCAATGCTCCAGCACCGGCGCATTCGGTGGCTGATGGGGGCGGGATTCACGCCACCCTCCCCCCCGGCGATTCTTTGACCTGGCAGGGGGGTCGGGGAATCCCGCCCCTGATCTCTCTATGCATCCTCTCTACTGCTACCCAATGTCTCTGTCTATGTATATACATTGTGTATTCATTGTATGTCCGTGAATGGTGGTGGACAATTAAACAATTCACTGGAGGAGAAGGCTCAGTGACGAAGGAGCCCAGCATATAGTGCAAAAGACAAGGCTGAAGCATTCGCAAAATGCCGGGTGGATGATCCATCCTGACCTTCCCCAGAGGTCTCTAGCATCACAGATGTCAGTCTTCAGCCAATACAATTCACTCCACATGAAAACAAGAAATGGCTGAAGGCGGTGGATACTACAAAGGCTATGGGGTGCGCTCCTAGCCAAGCTGTTCCAGTACAACTACAACACTGGCATCTTTCCAGAAATGTGGAAAATTACAGAGGTGTGCCTTGTACACAAGAAACAGAATGAAACAAGCCAATTACCGCCCAACCAGTCTCCCCTCATTCATCAGCTATTCCATCCATCCACTACTGACAAACCGTAGCAGCCACGTGCACCGCCTACATGATACACTGCAGGAACTCACCAAGGTTCCTTCGGCAGTACTTTACAAACCCACCAACACTACCATCTAAAAGGACAAGAACAGCAGATACATGGGAACCCCACCACTAGGAAGTTCCCCTCCAAGTTACTCACCAACCTAACTTGGAAATATATCACCGTTCCTTCACTGTCGCTGGGTCAAAATCCTGGAGCTCCCTCCCTAACAGCACTGTGGGTGTACCTACACATCACAGACTGCAGCGGTTCAAGAGGTAACTCACCACCACCTTCTGAAGGGCAACTAGGGATGGGAATTAAAGTTCTGGCCTAGCCAGAACGCCTATATCCCGTAAATTAATTTTAAAAATATTCAGAGGTTGGAAGATGGACCCCTCCCAGACTTTGAATCTGGAAAGAGTCGAAGGGCTGAATGGCCTATGCCTGCTACTATTTTTGATGTTTCTATGTTAGTGTCATCTTACAGCTGTGATATGCTGCACCGAGGCCCTGGCTGCCCGTTGAGAAATGGTGGTATTCGAGGAAGAGCTGTTCTCCAAACTCCAAAATATTTCCATTATTTAAGTGATATGGGGAAGAAGTGAAAAGATTACCGATATTGAAGTTAGACTTAGCCGAACAGGGTGGGTAGAACCAGTGTGGAGAATTTTTAAAAACAAAGTGATAAAATATATATATGTTCTTTGGTGAGGAGGTAGTTATGGGTGAAAAGATAACTTTGGCTCATTAATCATTACTGTGGGTGTATCTACACCTCGTGGGCTGCAACAGTCCAAGAAGGGAGCTCACCATACACTCTCAATGAACAGGCAATAAATTCTTGCCTTGTCAGGGACGGCTGCATCCTCAGAATGAATAAAAGATAAAGTGAGTGGCTCTGTGATTGTACACTATTGCTATGATAATATTTGCACATGAAGAGACTAAAAAATCCTACCGGCAGGCCTCTGGGGAAATTGTTTAAAGAACAAAGAAACAGTGCTTAGCTAATGTCAGAAATAGGACAGAAAGGGAAAGTCTAGACTATCCCATGATCAGTGCCATTCTTCATTCTGCCATGATGTGGAGATGCCGGCGTTGGACTGGGGTGAGCACAGTAAGAAGTCTTACAACACCAGGTTAAAGTCCAACAGGTTTGTTTCAAACACGAGCTTTCGGAGCACGGCTCCTTCACCTGAAGAAGGAGCCGTGCTCCGAAAGCTCGTGTTTGAAACAAACCTGTTGGACTTTAACCTGGTGTTGTAAGACTTCTTACTATTCTTCATTCTGGGTGATGATCTACAATGGCCATTTGAACGTAGTGGGGAATAAATGCTGACTTTTAAACTTGCAATGCAAGTGGATTCAAAAGAAGAGAATCGAGTATTCTACTGTGTCAAAGATGCTGTATAAATACATGTTGTTTTTATGTCCAAACCCATACCCCCAAGATAGAATTGTACCAACTGATTCCTGGATTTCAAAAACTGATAGGCTGGTATACCACTAGGTTACAGTTAATGGAGTGAAAACTCTCCTTTTTGCAACAAATATCTAATAATTATTTCGCTGAGTTATGACATTGAAGTGCTTTCTCCTGCAGTAATGTTGCCCGTTAGTAGTTCGGTAGTTAATAATTTGCGGCTTGTAATTGGTTTGATTTGATACTTCTGACATTAAAGAATTGTATTTAATCAAGATTTTTTGTAGCTATTCAAATTACCCTCTTCAATCTTATTGTCCTTTTCTTAATCTTTGAATTCTTCTGCCTGGCTACCTCATCATCCCATCTGGATTAACTCCTGTGGATTTCATTATTCATTGTAGGCCATCACGAGGGTAATTTACATCTGTTGGGCTTTCTCTGAATCAAAGGTAATTCTTCCCAAGTGACAACAGGTTGGTTTTTGTGATCTTGTCTAAGCAACAATTGGACTGCATACTTGCTCATTTATTCTGTTCATTACTAAATTTAATTCCTTGTTAACACAAGTGGCTTCAAACCAGAAGTGAACAAGAAAATGAGCATTAGAACACTCGAAAGAAGGTTGGTTAGTGAGTAGTGTTGGTTTATCGTGGTCACCTTAACATGGGGATGTTTTAGAACTTGGCAGTTCTGATGTGACTCATATCTCGTATTGCAAGCTATTAGCTGTTGTGAAACTGAAGGGAACATGCCTGGTCTCTGCGGTGTGCTTGTAGAATCAGCATGTCACCTAATACAGTGGCTTTACCAGAGCTATTCTTTCATCTGGCATGCAGCAACTGAAAAACACACCACCCGTCTCCCAAGACTCCAGTGTTCTGTTTGATTGATTGCATTAAGTGGAGCTGAATGTTGTTACTTTTCAGAGCTTGCTAATTGAAGTTGCAGTTGCTTAACACCATTAATAGTTCATAATTCATGGACAACTAGTGAGGCATTGTAAATGACACCAGAGGGCCTCCTGTGCGGCAGAACATGAGAAACAATTGATGGCCATGAATCTGTTTGAGTGTGACTCCTTGTGCTTTGGAATTTCTATTGCTGCTACAACTTAACTAAGTTAATGCATTCTGTTTGAAACTCAGTTTACGTTCGTCTTTGCAGAGGCCTGCCCATCCTTCTCCCAACACTTCCTCTGCAAGGAAGAAAAGAAAGATTGACATATAGAAAGCTCCTTTCACTACCTCAGATGTCCTGAGTGCAATACAGTTCTGCTGTAATGTTTTTTTTTGGGGCGGGGGGAGCGTCAATGGGAGTAGCCATTTTTCCCCAGTGTGCTCTCACAGACCGCAGTGTGATACAAATGCATTTCCTCCCCGTTCAATCTTCAGGCTTTTAGAATCCACACTTCACCCTGTTCTACACAATCTTCCTTGATGATATTCTATTCTCTACCAACTGGCCTCCTTCTGAACTGCAGTATTTCTGTGACTACGGGCCTTGACCCCATGCCTTGATTTCTGAGCAGAGTAAAAAGATAATGCCCTGAAAATAAATTGGTTTTCGACAGTTGAAGGATCGTGATAATTTTCACCTAGTTATCCCCAAAAATGTATATGGCACAGCACGAGGAAGCCAACTGCCTTAATTTGCAATTTCAAAAAAAATATTTTTTGTTGTTTGCAGCAGTTCAGCTACCCAACGATATCGATTATAAAACGGCTTTTATTTAACAAGCTGTGTTTTGTTTCCTGCAGCCTAGAAAACAAGTAAATTAATTACAGGTTAGCAAAATCTTTTGCATCATTTGCAGTCAATTTAAAAATGTTGCCTTTTCTGGTAGAACTGGGAATGGTTCAGTAGATAAATACAATAGACCAAGCATTACAGACTAAGAACGCCTTGTCTTTTGATCTCTGGTGGTCACATGGTGGATGATATGTCTTCTACTGTAGTGGCAGTAGAGAATTCTACAATGGGCCTCAGCAAAGTTGCACTCCTTTTAAAAAATTTGTGAATTAGATGTAAAGTTACCGGCAAGGCCAGCATTTGTCGCTACTTTCCCTTGAGAAGGTTTTGGTGACAATTTACATATGTCTTCAGATTAGTAGTCTGATCAAATAAATGACTTAATGAGAATGTAGGAGGTATAGTTAGTAAGTTTGCAAATGACACCAAGATTGGTTGCATAGTGGATAGTGAAGAAGGTTATATAAGATTGCAACAGGATCTTGACCAATTGGGCCAGTGGGCTGATGAATGGCAGATGGAGTTTAATTTGGATAAATGTGAGGCAATGCATTTTGGAGGATCAAATCAGGGCAGGACCTACTCAGTTAATGGTAGGGAGTTGGAGAGAGTTACAGAACAAAGAGTTCTCGGGTACAGGTTCATAGCTTCTTGAAGGTGGAGTCGCAGGTGGACAGGGTGGTGAAGAAGGCATTCAGCATGTGAGGTTTTATTGGTCAGAATATTGATTACAGGGGTTGGGACGTCTTGTCGAAGTTTTACAAGACATTGGTAAGAACACACATAAAATACTGTGTTCAGTCCTGGTCACCCTATTATAGGAAGGAAATTGTTAAACTAGAAAGAGTGCAGAAGAGATTTACGAGGATGCTACCAGGACTTGATGACCTGAGTTATAAGGAGAGGCTGGATAGGCTGGGACTTTTTTCCCTGGAGCGTAGGAGGCTTAGGGGTGATCTTATCGAGGTCTATAAAATAATGAGGTGCATCAATAAGGTAGATAGTCAACATCTTTTCCCAAAGGTAGAGGAATCTAGAATTAGAGGGCATAGGTTTAAGGCGAGTAGGGGGAGATACAAAAGAGACCAGATGGGAAATTTCTTTACACAGAGAATGGTGAGCAACTGGAACGGGCTGCCAGAGGCAGTGGTAGAGGCGGGTACGATTTTGTCTTTCAAAAAGTTCCATGGGCAGGGTGGGTATAGAGGGATATTGGCCAAATGTGGGCAAGTGGGACTAGCTTAGTGATAGAAACTGGGCGGCATAGACAAGCTGGGCCGAAGGGCCTGTTTCCATGCTGTAAACATCTAGGAGTCTATGTAGTAATGCCCACTTGAGAGGGCAGGTGAGAGCCAATCGCATTACTACGGATCTGAAGACATATGTAGTCGTCTGGGTACACCTGAATACAAGAATCAGGAACCTATTCCTCCATTCAACAAGCATATGGCTGATATGATTGTGGCCTCAACTCAACTTTCCTGTCTGCCCCTTTAACCTTTGGCTCCCTTGCCAATCAAAAATCTATCCAGCTCAGCCTTGAATATATTCAATGACCCAGCTTCCACTGCTTTCTGGGGAAGAGAATTCCCCAGGCCAATGACCTTCTGAGAGAAAGAAAATCTCCTCATCACAGTCTTAAATGGATGACCCGTAATTTTCAATCTGTGTCCTCTAGTTCTAGACTCCTTGAAAAGGGGAAACATTCTCTCAACATGCTGTCAAGTCCCCTCAGGATCTTATATGTTTCAATAAGATTCTTCTAAATTCCAATGGATTCAGGCCCAGCCTACTCACCCATTCCTCATAAGCTAACCCCTTCATCCCAGGAATCAGTTCAATAAGCATTCTCAGTTCTGATGCAGTTACATCCCTAAATAAGGTGGCCAAGGATTCTTTGCCTGATCAGGACTCCCGATTTTTAGCAGGCAGGAGAGGAGATTCGCCCCTTTATGTCTTCTTGACAATTTACTTTCGTACCTATCTTTGCATCATCAGCAAATTTGGCAAGCATTCCTTCAATCCCTTCATCAAAGTCATTGACATAGATTGTAAATAGTTGAATTCCCAGGCTTTATCGCTGTTGCACTCCACTAGTCACAGGTTGTCAACCTGAAAATGGCCTATGTATATATTTTCTCTGTTCCCTCATCAATAATAATCCTCTATTCATGCTAATATTTTTATCTCTTACACCATGAGCTCTTGTTTTGTGCAGTCACCTTTGTTTTGATGCTTTATTGAATGCCTTTTAGAAATCCATGTCACCACGTCCACATGTTCCCTTCATCCACTTTGCATATTACTTCCTCAAAGAATGCTCAGAAACTAGCCAAACACAATTTCTCTTTCACAAAACCATATGGATCTGTCTGACTGTACGACAATTTTCTTTAAATGTTCTGCGGTTACCTCCTTCATTATAGTAAGAAGTCTTACAGCACCAGGTTAAAGTCGAACAGGTTTGTTTCGAATTACTAGCTTTCGGAGCACTGCTCCTTCCTCACCTGAGGGAGAAGCTGTGCTCCGAAAGCTAGTGATTCAAAACAAACCTGTTGGACTTTAACCTGGTGCTGTAAGACTTCTTACTGTGCACACTCTAGTCCAACGCCGGCACCTCCACATCATGGCTCCTTCATTATAGATTCTAACATTTTCCCGATGACAGATGCTAGATTATTTACCTGTTGTTTCCTGCTCTCTCCTGTCTTGAATAGAGGTGTTATTTTAGTGATTTTCTATTCTGCTGGGACTTTTCCAGAATCCAAAGAATTTTGGATGATCATAACCAATGCAACTCCTATCTCTGCAGTCACTTATTGTACAACCCTTATAATGAGGGTGCCATCACTTGCGGGGGACTTGTCGTCATTTTGTTCTAAGCGCTTCCTTTGTATCATTGCCCTGGTGATAGTGATTATTTTAAGATCCAACCTCCCTTTTACCTCTTGATTTCCAGTGCCTTCTACAGTGAAGGCAGGCACAAAATACTTGTTCAACATTTCTGTCGGTTCCTTGTTTCCCATTCTTAATTCCACAGTGTCACCCTCACCCCCTAAGGAGACAACTTTTAGGTACACTTTTCCTTGTTAAACACATGCAGAAACACCTCGGGCGAGATCTTGTGGCCTTTCATGAAGAAACTGGTGTTTAATGAGTAGCTTGCACATTATTGAGGTTTAATTGCCTATTAAACTTATATCAGTGGTGTTGGCTCCAAGCAAGGAACTTTTGGTTATTTATGTTAATCAAAATAGTTTGCGTATTCTCTTTGTACATGGTTCATGAAGCAGGAGTTACCTGATAAATAACACGCCAGGCCTTCCACAGATCATTTTGTTGACCTTGGGCATCAGTTTGGGAATTTATGTTCAAATGAATCACAGCACTGAGTGTATGTGAGTCACGCATTTACTTTCAATAAACTGGCCTGGACATCTCAACACTGATCAAAACATTTGTTTCTAATTCATTATGGCTTTAAGAAGTGCAGATTATAGGATTCCAGTAAGGGAAGGGTTGACTGCATTTATCCAAAAGCAGTTTGCCTCATTACAATGCTGCCTATTTATATACATCATTGATTTAGAGGATAAATAATCTGAAATAATTAATCATCAACGTCTCAATGAGACAGGAATCTCACAAGGGAATTGAAGATAGTAAGGCAGGTTTTAATAATTATGCAAAATTCATATCAACCCTCTGTGCTGATACTGTGGTAAGGCACAGCCTTTAGTTTCTTAAGAGAAAGGAAAGATTGACGGAAGTAAATCATTCCAGCGGTTTTAGGACTTGGGAAATTGTAAGGTGGAGTAGAGATGCAGCAAAATAGTTTACACCCTACCCATCAGTGGTGCATTAATAGAATCCAAAGGTTTTCCATGAATCAAATCGGAAACAAAACATTTTGGGCACGATTAAATGCCAAAATACAGGGCGGAATTCTCCCATCGGGAGACAAATAGCCGACGCCGGAGTGAAGCCCGGACTGTTTCACTCCGGCATCGGAGGCCGCTTCTCGCCCCCTATTCTCTCTCCCCCCCCCCCCACCCTAGGGGGGGGGCTAGGAGCTGCGGCGCGTGCATTACGCGTGCCCGGCCTTGACGCTTGCGCCGGGAATGACGCGGCCGGCAGCGCCGAAGAGACGTCAGCCGCGCATGCGCAGGTTGGCCAGCGCCAACCCGCGTATGCGCAGTTGCTGTCTTCCCCTCCGCTGCCCCGCAAGACATGGCGGCTTGATCTTGCGGGGCGGCAGAGGGAAAAGAGTGCGTCTTTTAGAGATGCCGGCCTGACGATCGGTGGGCACCGATCGCGGGCCAGACATCTGCTGTGCACACCCGTGGTGCTCGATCATCCCTCCGCTCCCCACAGGCCCCACACTCACCGGTTGCGCGCTGTTCACGCCGGCAGCGACCACCTGTGGTTGGCGCCGGCGTGAACCGGTCGGGTTCGCCAGGCCGCTCGGCCCATCCGGGCCGGAGAATCGCGGTCGCCGTGAGAAACGGCGAGCGGTGATTCTCCGAGCGGCCTGTCGCAAAACATGACACGCCATTTTGTGGGGGTGGGAGAATCGCGGGGGGTGCCAGGGCGGCGTTGTGTGATTTGCCCGGCCTCCCGCGATTCTCCCCCCCGGTGTGGGGTGTGGAGAATCGCGCCCACAGAGTCCCGTTTTGCACGCGCCTCATGGAATCTTTCTCAGGCCTGCAGCACTGAGACCAACGCCGCAATGAAATAAGACTTGTTTTTTTTTGGTCTTGGCCAGGAAAATCCCATCGAGGTCACACTTACCTCACTTCCTGCATGTCAGCTCGTCAGTGGAGGAAGAGATCGCCGATCCATTTTTAAATGATGCCCCAATCTCTCTACCTCCCCTCAGAATCTTCACTGCAGCCTCCAGAGCACCCCCTCCTCCCCCCCGCCCCCCACAAATACCACAACCTACCCCTCACGGGGTCCTCAATCCCCCTCTCACCCCACCTCTTAAGTACAAGGCATACCCGGATGTGATTCCTGGCATGTGCCCCTGCCAGCCTGGAAGAACCATCTGGACAACTTGGCAGTGCCAAGGTACTCGGGTGTCAGCAGGAATGCCAGGGTACTAGGCTGCTTCGGCTGAAGGCCTGCGCGACCCCCCCCAGGTGCTGTTTTGACCTGTTTTTGTTTTTGACCAGTGCTGAACGTCACCATGGCGAGATCTCCCAGGTGAGGGTGTTCGTTCCCTGGGTGGTGAGGGACATGGCTGGCCCTTGGCCTGGCAGTTCCAGGGTGGTGAGGCCCCTAGGGAACCTTATTTGCAGGGGGCAGGTTGTGGTGATGATGAGGTGTGCGTGAATGGTGCCCCGATGATGACGATAATGGGTCACCTTGATGATTGCGTGGTGTGGGGGTGCGAGGTTGCCCCTCTGACTTCTAGGGTTAGGGGTGTTGCTCTTGTCTGCCGGGGGTTCCAGTGTCAGTGGCGAGAGGTAGGAGACCTTTATGTTGACTTTGAAGAGCACCCCAATCTCAGTGGGGCCAGGCTTGCCGGCTCGATTAGGCTCCGCCCCGTGGAAACATTAAAAAGAGATAGAAGGGGCCATTTGGCACATCTTGTCCATGCTAACCCAAAGACATTCCGGTGCCTTTTCTAATCCCATCTTCCTGCACACCACCCACAGCCCTGCTCCTTACAACAGTTAAGGTGCAGATCCAGGCACCTTTAAAACAGCTTAGGGTCTCTGCCCCCACCACCAACTCATGCAGCGAATTCCAGACACCCACTATCCCTCTCTCTAATCCTTCTGCCACTTAGTTTGAATCTATGACCCCCGGTTTTCACTCTCAGCCAAGGGAAATAAAATATAAAGGTTACAGGGTTAAACAAGTTCCTGCATCAGAATGACAGCGCAAAGCATCCCCCCTCCCCCCACGCTTTTTTTTTGATAAATTGGGCGCAATTCAGTGGCCTTGATTCGCTCGAGCGAGGATCGAGCTCCAGCTGCCCCTGCGACATGTGGCCCTGCCAGGCCTGGCGACTCCCCAATCTCTGCACCATGGGGTTGAAGCCCTTGGCGATGCTCCTCAGTGTTTGGGCTATGCTCTGAAGTGCCTCGGCAATGCCCATTGCGACAGGAACACATCTCCCAGCAGGTTGGACAGTCTACCGAGACCCTCTGCCATGGCCGTCACCGACTGCATCTTGCCTTGGATACCTCCACGAATGCTGCAACATCATGCACCTGGCTGTCCACTCTGTGTCATGATATGCAAACATGCAACCAATGAACACTCAGAATAGGACACGACCAATGGGCAGTTAAGACACTCAGAGGTGGCATCACCACAAGGGGGCATGACATAAACACTATAAAAGGGATGAGGCACTCACACCCTGCCTCTTTCCACAGACAGACATCTAGAGAGTTAGACAGGGTTGATCAGCAGCATCACACCCCAGCACGTGGCTTAGAGCGAGCTGGTACAGTTAGACTGAGTTACTACAGTTAGATTAGCAGAGAATCAAACTCATTTGAGAACTGTGTTAATCGTTCAATAAACACGTTGAACTCATTTCAGAGTCTGGAGCATCCTTTAGTTAAGACTGCATCAAGTAGCAGCCTGTGTTATCTGAAGCAGCATAACACAACACTGTGGTCACCAACTAGCAACCCCGGATGGGTCGGTGCTGTCGGCTGGAGGTTCTGCGGGAGAATGAACACGTGGTCAGTGGGAGAGATGCTTCAGTGTGTATGGCATTAACAGCTCACGTTTGACTGGTTGTCTGGTTGGGGCCCAGTGGTTTCTTACCTCTGTGGCATGCGCTGACCTCCGCGTTAGTGACCGTTCTGTCCTGGGCCACCCTCGTAACCTCCAGGACCCATTCCTTGAAGATCATGAGAATTCTTATGTCCAGCACCCCACCGCCAGACAGAGCCCTCTCCCGACGATTGTGGGACAGCTTCTCCTGCGGAGACACAGAGAGGGCATTGTTTGCTGCACGTGGGGGGTTGAAGGGAGGGGAAGGAAGAGAGTAATGGGTAGGGCTAGTTGAGATTTGGGGGGTGCTGGTCATGTGGGGTTGGGAAGGTTTCGGGGGCAGGGGTGACAACTCATGCCTGTGGCCCAGTGTAGGTCATTGACCTTCTTGCGGCTCTGGGTGCCAGCCATCCCGCTCACAGTGCCCAAGCTGACAGCCGCTGCCACATCAACCCAGGCGGCACTGTCTGCCCTGTGGCTCACCCTCCAGAACCCTCAGCGGAACAGGACACCCCTCCTGGCCTCAACCGCATCTCAGAGCCCCCCAGGTCTGCTTTTCCAAATCTTGGGGCCTGTCATCTCGACACCATGCCTGTGAGCTGAGTGGGGTTTGTTGTGCGTGTGCTGTTTAAATGCTGCTCGACCTTGTTAGCGGGGGGACTCTAGAGTGCGGCCCCGGCAAATCGGTTGGCGAGCCTTTATTTGTGGTGGGAAGCCTATGGTGCCTCATTAAGTGGACAGATTAACAGTGTATTGCGCTGCCGGCTTTGCCAGGTCGAGAGCCTGCATGCTTGCTGCAGTTCCACACTTAGAAATCTTTCTGGAGAATCGCGCCCAATATCGGAAAAGCTGGAGTGATAACCTGGCAGTGTTTCTGGGGAAAAACACTTTGGCGTTCAGTCAGAACCTGAGACTTTTCCATTTTGAGGAAAAACCCACCCAACGCCTTACGTCCAAATAATGGGTCGAAAACTGGAAGATGGAAGATATTAAGCCAGTGAATTCAGGAGGCAGTGAGCAGCCATTATTGATGCATCGTGCTGAGAAAGCCCACATTGATTTCGCTTATGCTTTGAAGAGTGAAAATACATTAGACGGCAGAAGTGAGCATGCATGACAATTTGCAGTGGGAGGTGCAAATAAATCCAGTTAATGATCTATTTGAATAAAGGCACCGTTCTCTTAACCCCGCGACCTTTATATTTTTTTCAAATAAACACAATTTAAAAAGTGACAGCTCCTGTTATCTGCCAGCAGTGTACGGGAGCATGTCCGTTCGTCATGTTTCATCTCCTGCCAAAAGAGGCGCCAACGTGGTTAAACCCATGATAAATGCACACCCTCTCATTCATCATTGCCTGCTTTATTGTATAGATGGCTTTGTGAAATGCATAGGAATATTACACCAGAAAATGAGAAGATTTAGCCCTACATCAGATAATGGCTCACTGGAGAAACGTAATAGTAAATCTGGAACAAGATGATTTCTCATTTAATAGTTCATTGACTTTCCTCTTTGAGGCAATGCCTTCACCGCGATTGCAATGCTTTTTACAGCCTGATTCAAAGCAGTGCTCCTACATTTCTGGAGACATTTTTCACAGGCAGATCATTTCTTAGAATTTTAAACAGTCATCTATGCTTCTGTGTGTATTAATATTCACAAGTGGTATGCTCCAGGAATTTGTTTAATGTTTACATTATATATATACAATCTATCCTTCTGACTTATTAAAATTGCAGTTAAAGATGAGTCTTTGACTCCCAATTGCATTCGGTATTTCAGCTTGCATCCTTATGTTCAAATTGTCTATGTAATGCCATCCCTTCTTATTAAATTTTCCATCCGTTTTCAATATCTCCCACTGTACATAATTCTACCTCCTCTGCCTGTTAAGCCTATTTACCTCCGCGTGGTTCCTCATGTAAAAATCACATGTATTTGCGGACCATAAAATTACACATTCAGGTCTTACAGAAACCCGCATGACGAATAATAACATTTTGGCCTACTGATAAGCAGTGAGAAATGAGTGACAATCAAATCTTTTCTCAGTATCAATTTCATTTGCTATTTTCACCAAGGCCACAAGATAACTCTGTGCTGTTCCTGATTGTTTATGTTTGTGACATCATATGACCTTTTCAGGAGCATTAGTGTGGATGTGGGCTGCCCACACCGATTCCATTGGAGTTGGGGAATAAATGCACCCACTTAAATGTGTGATCTCTGTTAAAGTGATGCTGCACAAATGAACTGAAGGCTGGTTGAAAATGATCTAGAAAGACTCCATTAGCAGGAAAATGGAGCAGGAAGCATGTCATTGAGCTCTCATATTCAGTGACGGTGTCTCAAAGGCACTTGCCACTCTGGAGGTGAAGAATCCCTACTTACACCTATGATCTGGCAGCGTTGCCACAAGAATGCTCATCACCCCACATCAGCGATCAACATCAGTGAATGCATATTCACATGACATCTCCCAACACACCACCAATCTCTTATGCTGCTCAATGCACCTCAACCCAATCACTTGCAGTGCCAGCACCGAGCACTCAAGATCAAAATCTAACACTCAAGAGGCTCCACCTCACTCTCGCACACCTCTCAATGCCTCCACATGCCATAAGCTATGGCAGGATTATTCCCCAAACACAGTGCTGCACACTCGCTGCCATTTTGCGCTCACTCTTCCGGACCTTAACGGAGGGCATGCGGAGGATCGGTGATGGGCATGGGTGCATTGGCTGGCTCCAAGATAATAGAGGGCACAGTGCAGAACTTGTCTTCCCATAAACTCTGCTCCATCTTTTTGTGCTTTAGACCTAGCGACTCTGCCACTGTTATCCCCATACTATTTAATTCTTTGTATGGGGTGGTAACCTACTCTTCTGCTATTCCTGTAAAGGAGGCAGCAACACTTCCAACCAACTCCAGGAGATCAACACAGCATCTCCAAAAACACTCTGGGGTACTTCCAGACACTCTGCAATGGAAAGAATTGTTGAAAATGCCTTTAACTGCAATTTAGGTGCCTGGCCTGTACCGAAAGTTCACAGCCCATTGTATGGCCTCACACCTGACCTTTGCAGAATGAAATGCAAATTAGAAACATAGAATATAACCTCAGTAGGCTCCAGTGACTCCACGTAACTGAATTTCGCAGCCATTATATTTAATAAAGATTTCAGCTTTGATGGAAATAGTGTCTGACTGCAAAGGCACAAGATTGGCTACTAAAAAAAACTCTTAGCTATTTTGTAGTTATTAAGTTATTGGGAAAATATTTCCCCCGAAGGTCTTGGAAGATGGGGCAATTGGAGCTTTCAAGACTAAGATCGATAGATTTTTGTTGTCATGGTGTCAAGGGCTGTGGAGCTATTGTGAGTAACTGGAGCTGAGATCGGCTGTGATCTGATTGAGTGACAGAGTAGGCTCAAGGGATTGAATGGCACGCTCTTGTTCCTATGATTAGGAACTGCATAATTTTGCTTGCAAACAGTTATTGGCTCTGAGAATGATACACAGGCAAGTTGGTAGTTTTCAGTTTCAGAAGCTACTAACAGAGAAGGAGGAACTGACAGACACAACCGGGATAGGATCAATTGTTCTCTGTGAGGGGAGAGGAAAGGGAAAGTTGAACACGGGCTGTGGTTTCATATTCTCGGCTACGAAAAGGCATTTTTAATGTTTAAAAATGAGTGATTGTGGCCTGCTTCACCACAGTTGACATGACATTTATTAAATATAACAGTGGTGTTCGGGAAGCTGGAAGAAACACTGAGCAGAATTCTCCCATGTCCCCACCTGCAGGATAAATGGCGGGTGGAGGGGGTGGTGGTGGGGGGGAGTCCAAAAATTAGTTTTATGACAACGTGAATTTACAGTGGGATCTTACGATGCTGCCTACCATGGCAGTTTGGGAATCTCACTGGAGGCCGGTGTGAAACCAATCTGCATCCCACTAATGACAGATTCTTCTCTGTGACACCAGTGGGACAACACACTAGTTCAGAACGCATCTGGATCAATATGCCACATCAGAAGAAGGCCTAGGGATGCCTCCAGCGGGGTGGAGGCTTCCAGCGACCCTGGACCGTGGAACATCCCATAGTCAGTGGGGCGATAATGTCAACAGTTGGTCAGTGATGCCAGGCACGTTTTACATTTGGCACCTAGATATGATGGCAGAACGTGCATGAACAGGCCCGCCGCACCATAGAAAACCGTGCTAAACCCCGAATGTGGAATTAACTATGCCAATTTGGCATGGTTTCCCAGTGGCCTCCATAGCGGGAAAGATTTCTTGTTCTGCCATGGGACTTGTGGCATGATTCTACCTCCCTGGCACACCTCCCACTATCCCGGAGAATGGCAGGAAAGCCCCTAGATGGGATTCGCTCTTGGTGCCGAATAGAGTGCGATGTTCTCGGCCCATGGTACCTGACACGATCTGGTCCACGTCCTCACTGGCCGTGAACCAGACTCACATATTTAAATGAGTCTTTAAAATCCCCAGCCATCTAGTTTAAGGTGTACAAGACCAGCTTGCGCCGGTTTTACTGGCACACTCCATTTTGAAGTTTTATTGTTTCTTCCCATTGGGAAGAGTTCTACCCTGTTGTATATGTGTCGACAGGGTGGAACTGTTGAAAATGGATGGCACAACCTCCTGGTAAGAGCAGTTTAGTTTAGGACCGGCCTATCATTTGTCAAGTTCTGCTCCCTTTAGAAAAAGATAAACTTACAAACATTTCTAAATCTGAATATTTAGTGATACAGACCAATCAGTGCTTTCGCACGCAGCGATAACCACATTGACATGTGCTCGGTAATAATTTACAGTGCAGCATTCGTTTTCGGAAAGTGTTCTGGAGAACTGTTCCAAAAGATTGTGCCATAATGTAGTGACTTAAGCACAATAACTTGTAGAACAGATTGCACCATGCCAATGGATGTTCAGTGCAGGAATAATTAAATGAGTCATTGAGAGAGGCGATATATAGTGACTGTTCATGCAAAGTAACTCCCTGAAGGTTGTGATGGGGATTAATAAGGTGGAAAAATGGTCGAAACCAAAGGCAAGAGCATATTGTTGCATCTCAAATTCAAAGCATCATTGGCCAATAACTGCTGCCATTCATTGCAATGTAACCTCCATTATACTTGACTAAATTTGATTTAATTACCTTCTTGCAAATTCGTGTGGTGAAAATACATTTAAATACATTTAAAAGCGTTACCTGAAGTTATTTTCAAAATCATAAGATTTGTAACCTTTTTACATGTATGTTTTTACAAAACCCACTGTGGGCAAATAGAAAATAAAAGTATCACTTTATTTGTACCAATGTGCCCGAGGCCAGATTTTGGAGGATATGGAGAACTAGAATAGCATTTATTTTAATGAGAATACAATGCAATTTAACAGTTCATAAAACAGTAAAATTTAATTTGACACTGCAGGTTTTATTAAATTTCACCAGGAGAAAAGCCGGCATGTGACACGTGTGAGTTAACACTGATGATCTCAGACATAATAGACTTAATTAACTGATGCTGGGGCGAATTGTTTCCAAGCCATTGACCTTTGATATTACTGAACGGAGATAATCGTCCCTTGGGGGTGGGGGTCGGGGTTTAGGGGAGGAGGTAGTGGGTGGTGGTGGTCGCAGGAGGCAGGAGTATTTTATTGATTGTGAATTGTACTGAAGAACCCTGGCCTTGAGAAATACATTGCATAAATGCAAGTTCTTTCTTTTTGGAACTTCCATGCGACAACATGCTGGAAATAAGTCAAATCAAAATTCTAGGTCAATAAGTAAGAAAATTGACTGGCCATCAACATGGACAACAGGTCAAACAAATACGGGTGGGGGTTTTCTGACCTCCTCACTGCCCCCCCCCCCCCCCCCCCCCCCCCCCCCCCCCCCCCCCGGCCGCAGAACATCCACTGTGTGTTCTCTGGTGGTGGAGGCACCTCTCATTGGCCAGTGCCAGAATCTATGATTGTTGAAGGGCGAAAATGCCCCCCTTGCTCTGCGCACCAGATGGACCCAGTCAGTGAGGAGAAACTTGGTTCCACCTGCAACAATTCCACCGATTGTGACCAGTCAGGGCACTTTGGCAGGGCCCGAGATGGAGGTGAGCCTCAGTCGGCAGGGCAATTCTATTTCGGAACCAGGAGTTGCTCTTTTGCTCCTCGCAGCTCCACAAGAAAATGTTTCTCAATTTTGGGACAGTCTTTTCATCCACTTCCACTGTCCCTTGAAGTAACTGGTATACTCTGTGGGCAGAGATTTCCTCATGCAAGTCATCCGATTGGCCTAAGCAATCAGCCCAGTGATTACCTCAGATGATCACCCTGGGATACCAGTTATCCAATCCAGAACTGCAGCTATCTGATGTTGAGTGCAGATTAGTCAGGGGAATTGAAAGGAAATAAAAATGGAATTGGGTATAAAATAACACCATTGCACAAAGTCAAGTTCTTGTCCATTGACTTATTAAACTATATAAAGCAGTTGTAATTTTTCTGAATTTAGGTTAAGAAAGCAATGAACAAGCAAGTGTACACTGAAAATTCTATTGAATCATTCAGACCAAGGTCTTCATAGAATTCCTATAATGCAGAAGGAGGCCATTCAGCCCATCAGGTCTGCACTGACCCTTGGAAAGAGCACCCAACCGTACCCACCCTATCCCCATACCTAGTAACCCCACATAACCTTTTGGACACCAAGGGGCAATTTATCATGGCCAATCCACCTAACCTGCACATCTTTGGACAGTGGGAAGAAACCGGAGCATCCAGAGGAAACCAACACAGACATGGGGAGAACGTGCAAACTCCACACAGTCACCCGAGGCTAGAATTTAACCCAGGTCCCAGGCTCTGTGAGACAACAGCACTAACCACTGTGCCACCATACTGCCCCCAGTCCTCCACTCCATTCCACATTCACTGAATATCATCTCATACCGTGAATAAGTTTGAATGCGGAACTGAGGTTCGAATGAAACGTGGAGACAAGTGCTGAGACAGTCATTTTATTAACTCCTAATGCACCAAGACCAGCAGGACAATGACCTCAACCTTCCATGTTAGTCCATGCTGCAGTATACCCCTAATTCAATGTTACACCAAAACTACAGTGCCATACATCCTGAAAGTTATAGAATAAGGGCTAGTTCTGTGATGTGGAGCAAGTAGTCATACGTAAAAAAAAGTAAAATACTGCAGGTGCTTGAATCTGAAACAATAACAGAAAATTGTGGAAAAATGAGGCAAGTCTGGCAGCATCGGTGGCGAGAGAAAATAAGTGAATGTTTTGTGTCCGCTCCAAAGAAGAGTCATGTGGACTCAAAATGTTAACTCTATTTTCTCCCTTCACTGATGCTGGGTTTTTCCAGCATTTTCTGTTGTTGTTAAAACAGTCATATATGCTCTTTTTCTTTGGAATGTTGTCTTCGGTCTCTGTCCTCTGTGGTAAGTATTTGCTTCTGAGACCTGGCTGTTTTGGTTAGACAGCTGGTTCGTGATGCAGAGTGAAGCCAATGATGCGGGTTCAATTCCCATAGCGGCTGAGGTTATTCATGAAGGCTCCGCCTTCTCCGCCTCATCCCTCATCTGAGTTGTGGTGATCCTCAGGTTAAATTATCACCCGTCAGCTCTCCCTCTCAAAGGGGAAAGAAGCTTATACTCAACTGGGACTATCTAGAATTTACCTTTACTTCTGAGACATGGCATTGAGCTGTACCAAGGAGGCTTTTTCCCTCTCTGATGTTTTGTTGCGCATGCCTGAAATGTGGAGGGAAAATATATACTTTGTCAAGGGCTTTCCATTGTTTTGCTGAGAGGTGACGAGAAGAAAAACAAAGTTTACTTATGGTCGTTTGAAAGGCACTCTCCAGGAAATATTCTGATACCGGGGGCTGTAGTCTCCATTTCAAGGACTATGTCCTCACACCGTCATGAAAACTGTGGTCTTTTACGCCATAAAAATGGGCGTCAAAAGGCCACAGATTCATAGCCTTTCAGGGGGCTAGCAGGCAGCTGTCGTGGAGCTCACAGCTCCCACTGCCGATACGGTCCCCTGCACTTCCAGGTCAGAGGCTGCGCATGCACACGGCGGCAGCCTGCCCCGTGCTCCATGAAGCACTCAGACCGAGGACATGGAGCGCGGAAATAGTGCCCCCGATCAATCGCTCACCCAACCCGGACCGTCCGCACACACAGCCCCCAGCCCCGAATGAGGCCCCCTGCCCTCCGATTGCCCCGCCCCCCACTGTGGCTGTCGCGGACTGAGTCCGCAGCCGCCTCGCGAGTATCCCAAACGGCAGGACCATGAGTGGTGCACGCCGTTGGGAATTCAGCCGGTCGGGGGTGGAGAATAGCGGGGCGGGCCTCTGGCAATGGTCTCCGATGTTGTTTATTGTATGCTGCTTTTTGGGGGGGCGGAGAATCGCCGAACTGGTCCTGATTTAATGTGGGAAATTGGATTCTCCACCTCATCGCCGAATACAATTTCGCTGTCGGGGTGTGGAGAATCCAGCCCATGAACACTGGATTTAACATTTTCAGCTTTTCGAACGGACGTTATAGCAATAAGAATTTGTGTATGGTCCCATCATGCTGGAAAACTAATAAGAATTGCATTTATGTTGTACCTTATCCTTTTGAAAAATCTGAAACCAGTTGACACTAGGAGAATACATACTGTAGTGACTAAATCATCGATTCAACTTAAACTGTAGTATCTGGATAGGCATCCACCATATCAATACTGGAATCTTAATAGGCATGGCATGTCTGATAAATGCAGAGCAGCAATTGACAAAGGCAATAGAAAGCTGAATGACATAAGTCAAAATATAATATTAAGGTGCTCTAGCCAGACTGCAAATTGGGGAGTGCTTTCAATTATCAGCACTGAGGCAGAATGGGTAATTTAATTTGGACAAGGGGACACGGGCTTAAAGTGGTAAAGGGCAAATTTATGCCTGTCACCAGGAAGTCCTCCTTCACACATATAGTTGGAATGGATCTGGATATCTGGAAAAATAGTTGGCTGCTAGTGGGCAATGGGTCTTTCTATCTGTATGAAGGGCTAAATCAAATTCCTTGTCTGGAATTATCTTATGCTGAGCTACCAGGACTATCGCAGCACACTGCATCATGGAATGATGGAATGCAGGATGAGTTTCCACCCGTTTGCACTGGGGGAAGTGGTGCAATATTACCAGAAATGTTTGTTCAGCAGGTGGGGTAACAAAACCAAGGAGGATGGATATAGTTATGATGCTTATGAGCCATTATCTAACTGAATGTGCTAAAGGCTCAATGGGCTGAATCACCTACTCCTGTTCCTGTGAATGCTCAATAAGTTCTGATCCAATTCCTCTATCTGCTTGCTATTTTAACCAGTGTTACCCCATTTTTAAATATATGGCTTAATGCTTCCATTTAAAATAATAGATCAACGAGTTTACACAAAATTGCGGAACTTTCGTAAGACATCCTTATTCCACCAGGAGCACTGACAGTCTTATTGAAACTCCAGATGCCACTGGCAGAGAGCAATGTTAAATTCTAGCTCTGGCAGCATCCCATAGCTGGACACAGAATGCCAGGTCCAGTGAGGGTCCCACAGCTGATGAGGAAAATAGCTCAGAGCTGGCCCTAGAGCCACAGTGTGAGCTAAGACTGTTCTAGGTCATTTCATAGAAACAGAGAAAATAGGAGCAGGATGAGGCCATTTGACCCTTTAACCCTTCGAGGCTGCTTCGCCATTCATTAAGATCGTAGTTGATCATTCAACTCAACAGCCTGATCCTGCCTCCTCCCGCCACCCCCCGCGTATAGTTTGATGCCCCTCACCTCAAGTACTATATCTTAGAAACGAAACAACAAGATGACCTTGGTGGGTGGAAACTGACTGTCCAGCGGAGTCTATCAATAAAGAAATGATTATCAGACCCGGCAAGAAAGATTCCTTAAGATTTTCAGTTTCCTACTTTTTCCATTGACATCTTAACAAAAGGGTGCGATGTTTTAAAAAAAACGAAAAATCTGACACATTTATGATTTACCTTCAGGTGCGAACTGGCATTTTACTTTGTCGAAAGAGATGTAACTTGCTCAGTGTTTCTTTTTTAAAAAAAATCTTTTTATTGGGTTTTCTCATATTTGTAAACAGTTGTTGTGTATATACATTGCATTTTACTTGCCCATGCTAATTTACTTTATTTTACAGAGAGGTTTATTTTGTCCTTCATTTAACAAACTCTATGTACATTTTGTCCCCCCCCCCCCCCCCCACCCTTCCTCGTCTCTTGTGGTTTCCCCACCTTTCATCGTTACTTATTTGAGACATTCGGGACTCTGATGAAAATGTCCCTGGCTGGCAGCATTTTCTGATTTGATTTTTTTCTTGTGTTTCTAATTTCAGACAAATGCTGCCTTAGTTTATGATGCAGTTCATGTTGTTTCGGTGGCTGTCCAACAATCTCCACAGATGACCGTCAGCTCCTTACAGTGTAACAGGCACAAACCCTGGCGTTTTGGGAGTCGCTTCATGAAGTTCATTAAAGAGGTACTTAATGTTTGGAGCTTTTAATCTTTGTATCCCTTTCAATTCTGACTTATTTACACTCTGTCCACTATCAGCTTTATGTTCTTTGCAAATCCAGTGAAATGGATCATTAACTGCACAAGTGCCAAAACTCTATTCAACGCAGTGTTCAATAACATTGAGCTCGAGTTTCTTCTCTAGACAAAATGAAGAAGATGATCTCCTTTCTTCTCCATTAATTACAAGTTGCAGACAACATGGTTTTGTTGATTGCAAGTTTGTTATCTAACAAGATACTAGCCAGTCGCAAAGCACCTGCAGTGATAATCCTTTAACACTCCTCAATACTAGAACATTAAACCAATATAAACATTGTAAAGGTTGGGCATTGGCTGCAGATTGTACGGAGATTTTCCAAAATGGTTGAACGGTCATTTCAAGCAACCAGATCCTAATAAAGTTAAAAAGGAAATTCAGGATTTGACCCAGAACACTGCTGGTCAAAGAATATCAGTCAAGTAACTCCAGAATATCTCTTTCTTATTTTGGTTCATTGTAGGATCGATAGTGGCCTCATCGACGTTCAATATAGTCCTGTAACTTCAGGAAGTTGGGGTTTGTGCTGAGGTTTATGCAGGTGGTGCAGGATGATACAAGACTTCAGTTATTTCCCTAATTAAGCAGTGGACCCAAACGGGAGCACAACGCTGCTGGTAGATGCAGGGAGAGACCCACTGCAGGCTTGCCAACAGCCAGTATGCCTTGTGAGATCTACCCAGATCCTCCAAGACAACACAATCAGGATCCCGCCCTTGAGAGGGACCAAACCTCACATCCTTAAGTAGGTTTAAAACCCACATAGGTATGCTGAACCAGAATCTACCAGTTTCCTGGCATCTACCAGCGACCCAAGCAATACCCCAGCTAGGCACCCTTCAGTACTGGTCCACACAAATGTGGACCAAGTGCAACAGCACCTGGGGAGATCTCCTGGGCAACCGGAGGCACTTGGTTTGTCAGGGACAGGGCAGGGTGGCCTCCGGCTCTCCACACTGGATGCCCAGGTGGTACTGCAAGGGTCAGGGCCTGTGGGGGGCCATACCCATCAAAGGAGGGTGGAAGGATGGGTATGGCCCCTCTCAGGCCCTGACCCTTGGGGGCCCTGGAGGTATGGGGGCTCAAAAGGGGATATGGGAAGGCCTGAAAGGGTGGGGCCCTCAGTGACTCCAGAGCAGGTTGCCATCATTTGGAGGGGGGTGGTGTGGAGAGTGACATTGTCCGGGGTTGGGAGGTGACCCACAAGTCCACTTCGAGATCGGGGAGCCCATTCAACATGATGGCCCTATATCTGAGGAGCCGGTCTGGCCAGTTGGTTCAGCTCCCCAGTGATTAAATTAATTCCATGTGTGGGCTTGACTGGGGAGAAACTCCCCAGGGCCCTCAAAAGTGACTTTGTGTGATTAGATAGCGGTGGAGAACTCACTGGCGAAACACCCAAACGACACCTAGGGCACGATTCTCCCAAAAGGGAACAAAGTCCCCTAGCGAGCGCGTTTACTTGCGTGTTTCCCAGCGCTTGCAGTGTTGAGACACATGTCTATTCAACCTGCCTCATGTTGAATAAGGGGCCTGAATGGGGAACCTGTGCTGCACGTAGCCCTGTTTTGTACAGTGGGGAGCTCTGCTCGACGGAACTTCCCATTGTAGCGAGAGATCGGGCTGCCATTTTAAATGATGTCCCGGTCTCCAAGGCCCCCGAAACAATACCCAATCTCCTCCATCCAGCCCAAATACACTATGGGAGGGATCGTGCCCTGAGGAAGCTTTCTGTTAGATCGCACCCGGCTATGATAACTGTCACTGCCTCCCACCAGTGGCAATTTTCTTTATGGTTATCTTCGATCTGCTATTACCTCCCATCTAAGGCCATCAATTCGCACGAGACGGCGAGTTGAAGTGAACAGTGGTTTTAATCAGCTAGAACTGTGCCCGCCTGCGACTGCTCTGTACTGAGTGCCGCCTACAGACTGCAGATCTATATACCTCCCCCGAGGGGGCGGAGGCAGAGGCGGAGCCCACAAGAGCATCAACATAATATAATGTAATGTAATACGATGGTGAATGGTAGCAGTAATACATTCACCACACCAATCAACCCGCCACATGTATTTTGGTGGCAGAAGCGGCCCGCCAGAGGGATCTACTGACCCCGCCATTGTCAACGGGATTCCCTGGTCACAGCTCCCTCTATCGCCGGGAAACTCATGCTCCGTAGTGAGACCGGAATTTTCCGCTGGCGTGAACAGCCGGTAAATCCCGCCCTAGGTTTCCTCGTGCTGTAGCCCTGAACATCCCCAGGGAGCTGACTCCAGTAAATCCTGTTGCCTGAGTAATTTTATCAGCCATAAGCCTCCTTTTTTCCTCTCTGCCTCAAGTCCTCCTTTAGTCTTCCAGCTGCTGCTTTGCGCGAATCCTGGCAATGGATCTTAGACACGTGATAAAGAGGAAGAAGTTCCTTTTGTGTTGTTCACTTCTGTCACTGCTGTGATAACATTTCAAAATCTTGGTCTTTGTTCAGAGATATCTGGAAGTAGGAATTCAATTAATGTTTTCTCAGCATGCAGCCAGGGACAAATGCGTGCCCCCCCCCCCGCCCCCCCCCCCCCAGGTATTCCTGCCCAAGTTGCAGCAGGAGTGAATTGGAAGATCTTGTGAAAAATCCCAGGCCAAGTTATTTATTGTGGAAAAGAACAATTAGGAGAACAACGGTGTATGACGTAACAGGAGCATTATCACATCTGCCAAAGGAATCGTCCATGTTGCCTTTATGTCCCTTTGTAATATTGAAGAGACACGTTAAAGTCAGAAAATGCTCAAGGATGATTATTGACAACAACTGATTTTGTCAAGTGTTACTAGTTACGTGTCATCCAGGCGCATCACGGGCAGCCACCTCTACCAGGCAAATGACATTATTTGCCAGCACCATGAGAGTCAATTATTAAGGCACTGCTTGTAAAGTATTAAAGTGGACCAGCTGGCAGTTCGTTGCACCTCGTTTAACTTCTGTATGGCTTTTCCTGATGAAGGAAGCCTCGATATTGCTGTGTGTCTCATGATTCTCTCCTTGCTGGCAGACTTACACTTTCCATTGCTGCTATTACAGGCCATAACAGGACAGTAACTAAGTGTACGCTACATCCAACAACACCAGTTTTAGCGATTAGTACAGCCCACTGGTGATCATTTTTACCATCCCCCACTTACAGTGGTTAAATTGCGTTGACACCGATATGACTGTTATAAGCAGCAGTAAATGTATGTGAACCCAAATGAACTTGGTCAGCTTTTCCCAATGTGAATCTGTAGCTTTTGCTTATTTATCCTTGTCTCTTTACCCAGGCCCACTGGGAAGGACTAACCGGCCGAATTATATTCAATAGTTCCAACGGCTTGAGAACAGATTTTGATTTGGATGTGATTAGTCTCAAGGAGGAAGGCCTTGAAAAGGTAATGAGTTATTTTTTAATTGATTAGGCAATAGAAAGAAAACATGGGATGTGCCATTAGTTAATAAATGAAAACATTTATTCTGTGTTTGACAAGATGACTGCATACATTTCTGTGTCCGTGTTCGGACTACCATGAATAATTTGTCTGTCAATGAAAGCGCACTTAAAAGTATGAAACTTGATTCAGATCAGATATTCAGCGTAAACGTACAAGGTGCAATTGTGCATGTTTGCACCACAAGGCCTCACCCACTGGGAATTTGCCGGAAGTATATAGTGATGCTGAGGTAAATACGTTTTCATGATGTTCTTTTCTTGCTGGAGCTTTGTGCCCATTATTAAAAATTAATTATCTTTTAACCCAACTTTGAACGCTGGGGTCACAAAATGTTGCCCTATCTGAAGCTCCTCCAGCCTCATGACCCCTCTCCTTGTTTTAGTAACTTAAAAAAAACTTTTGGTCAGAATTCTGGTCTCACCTCCAAATATCACCTCAACAGCTTGGCTTCTATCCTTAATTTGTGCAAACGCTCAGTCATGAGTAATTATTGTTGGTCTTACTTACTCCTCTGTTCCTGGGAGTAAGCATGAGTCCTCCATAGACATTCATCCCGTGTCTGCATTTGTACCTTTACCATAACCAAAGCTTAAATGAAGACACAGATTCTGTGACCGTTATTTCCCTGGCCCATTTGTAGCTGCGCAAATCCCGTCATGACCAGAAACTCTCGCCAGAGGGCCATAATGGGATTTGCGACATTGAGACCTTCCCGTCCCAGCCAGCGAGGTAATCAGGTTCATGCTCAGCGAGGGCGTGAGCCTGATTGCCATGGATTTGAATACATTTAAATAATCAAAATCAGTTTAACATCGAATCTTCCAGGAACGTCATTCATATGTTCCCACCCCTGGAACGACATGACACCAACAGGGCTCACTACTGGTCTCCACACTGGGGACACAGTGGCCATTGTAAACCTGGGTGGTGTGGGATATGGCAGAGAAGTGCCCTGGCATTACCCCTGACACTCTGGCATTGCCAAACTAGCAATATTTATAGAATCCCTGCAGTGCAAAAGTAGGCCATTCAGCCATCGTGTCTGCACCGACCCTCTGAAAGAGCATCGCCCCACTACCCTGTCCTGCCCTATCACTGTAACCGCCCACCTAATCTATACTTCTTTGGATTGTGGGAGGAAACCGGAGCACCAGTGGGAAACTCAAGCAGACCACCGGGAGAAAGTGCAAACTCCATACAGACAATCATTCAAGGCAGGAATTACCATAAAATCATAAGACCATAAGACACAGAAGCAGAATTAGGCCACTCGGCCTATCGAGTCTGCTCCGCCATTCAATCATGGCTGATATTTTTCTTATCCCCATTCTCCTGCCTTCTCCCCAGTACCTTTTATCCCCTTATTAATCAAGAACCTATCTATCTCTGTCTTAAAGACACTCAGTGATTTCGCCTCCACAGCCTTCTGTGTCAAAGTGTTCCACAGATTCACCACCCTCTGGCTGAAGAAATTCCTCCTCATCTCTGTTTTAAAGGATCGTCCCTTTAGTCTGAGATTGTGTCTTCTGGTTCTAGTTTTTCCTACAAGTGGAAACATCATCTACACCTCCACTCTCTCTGGGCCTCGCAGTATCCTGTAAGTTTCAATAACATCCCCCCTCATCCTAATAAACTCCAACGAGTACAGACCCAGAGTCCTCAAGCAATCGTCATACAACAAGCTCTTCATTCTAGGGATGATTCTTGTGAACCTCCTCTGGACCCTTTCCAAGGCCAGCACATCCTTCCTTAAATACGGGGCCCAGAACTGCTCACAATACTCCAAATGGAGTCGGACCAGAGCCTTATACAGCCGCAGAAGTACATCCCTGGTCTTGTATTCTAGCCCTCTCGAGATGAATGCTAACATTGCATTTGCCTTCCTAACTGCCGACTGAACCTGCATGCTAACCTTAAGAGAATCATGAACAAGGACTCCCAAGTCCCTTTGTGCTTCTGATTTCCTAAGCATTTCCAGTTTTAGAAAATAGTCTATGCCTCCAAACCTCCTTCCAAAGTGCATAACCTCACACTTTACAACATTGTATTCCATCTGCCACTTCACTGCCCACTCTCCTAGCCTGTCCAAGTCCTTCTACAGCCCGCCTGCTTCCTCAATACTATCTGTACCTCTTGCAGATCTTTGTATCACCTGCAAACTTAGCAACAGTGCCTTCAGTTCCTTCTTCCAGATCATTAATGTATATTGTGAAAAGTTGTGGTGCCAGCACCGACCCCTGAGGTACACCACTCGTCACCGGCTGACATCCTGGAAAAGACCCCTTTATCCTCACTCTCTGCCTTCTGCCAGTCAGCCAATCCTCTATCCACGCCAACATCTTACCACACCATGGGCTCTTAACTTATTTAACAGTCTCCTATGTGGCACCTTGCCAAAGATCTTCTGGAAATCTAAATAAATCACGTCCACTGGTTCTCCTTTGTCTAACATCCTTGTTACCTCCTCAAAGAATCTAACAGATTTGGCAGGCATGACAACCCCTTGACGAAGCCATGTTGACTCAGTCCTATTTCATCATGCATTGGGTGCCTGATGTTGTGAGTAGTGCTAACCACTGTGCCACCGTGACATCCTATGTTGTTGGTTCAACTCGGGATCAGGCTATTTTGGATCTGGTAATGCGTAATGAGGCAGTTTTAATAAACTAACTCCGAGACAGTGGATACATTGGTAATTTTCTTCAAGAATCCTTAAATTCCAGAAGAGTCCCAGATAGTTGGAAAACTGCCAACCTAACATGCTTATTCAAAATGGAAGGGAGACAAAAAAAACAGGTAACTGTAGGCCAGTTAGCTTAACTTCTGTCACTGGGGAAATGTTAGAGTCGATTTTAAAGGCTGTAATATCAGAGCATGTAGAAATGCATGCTATAATCAAGCAGAGTCAGCTTGGCTTCTGAAGAAAAATTATGCCTGTCAAATGTATTAGAATTCTTTTGAAGTAGTAGTGAACAGGATAGATAAAGGGGAACCAGTAGAGGCAACATACTAGGATTTCCAAAAAGCATTCAATAACCTAACACATAAAACGATACTTAATAAAATAAGAGCCCATGGTGTTGGCGGTAGCATATTAACATGGATAGAGGATTGGCTAACTGATAGAAGACAGAGAGTTGGGATATGAGTGGCATTTTCAGGATGTCAACTGGTAACTAGTAGAGTGCCACAGGGATCAGTGCTGAGGCCACAACTATTTCCAATATATATTAATGACTTAGACAGGAGATGTGAATGTACTGCTGCCAAGTTTGTGGATGGCACAAAGATAGATGGGAAGGCAAGTGGTTGTCACAAAGAGTCTACAGAGGGAAACAGATGAGTAGTGAATGGACAAAAACTTAGCAGATGGAATATAATGTAGGAATATGTGAAGTTTGGAAGAAAGAATAAGAATCTGAATATTATTTAAGTGGAGAAAGACTGCAGAAAGACTGCAGCACTGAGGGATTTGGGGATCCTTGTGCATAAATCACAAAATGCAAGCTTAGCAGGTAATAGGGAAGACAAATGGAATGTTGGCTTTTATTTCAAAGGGAATGAATATAAAAGCAGGGAAGTCTCACTAATACTGTACAAGGCATTAGCTAGACCACACCTGGTAAACCGTGAACTGTTTTGGTCCCCTTATCTAAGAATAAATATTGGCATTGGAGACAGTCCAGAGAAGGTTCATTAGGTTGATGCTGGGCCTGTAAGCATTGGAGTTTAGCAGAATGAGAGGTGACCTCATTGAGATTTCTAGGATTCTCAGGGGGCTTGACAGGGTAGATGCTGAGAGGATGTTTCCGCTTGTGGGAGAGTCCAGGACCAAAGGGCATAATCATTATGGGTGCCTATTTATGTCAGAGATGAGAAGGAACTTTATCTCTCAGAGGTTAAAGAATCTGTGGAATTCCTTACCCCACAGAAGACTGTGGAGGATGGGTCATTGGGTATGTTCAAGGCTAGAAAGACAGATTTTTAATCAGTAAAGGGATTGATGGTTATGGAAAAGGTGGGAACGTGGAGTTGAGGATTATCATTTTAGATCAGTCATGAACTCATTGAATGGTGGAGCAGACTTGATGGGCCTACTTCTGCTCCTACATCTTATGATCTTATGGTACCTGGAGCTCAATGGCTGCAGCTTAAGCATTCATGAAAGAAGAACAGATTTCTTATTTGGGTTTGGCATGGTTATATCCTTAGGTTAAGGGTCACTAGACATTCCCATCAATGATATGGTCATCTTACTTGAATGGGTGCCAACCCACCTTCACTAAAATTACTTGCAGTGTAACAAGGAGCAGGTGAACGCCAATTTCAATTTAAGAAAGAGATTCTCTTCTCGTAATGAGATTTTTAAGTTTTCACGAACAAAGTGCTCATTTTCATAATTGCATATGTTACTCCCCATTATAGATTGGGACGTGGGAAACAAGCAGTGGATTGAATATGACTGAGAATCGCAAAGGCAAGACAGCTAACGTCACCGATTCGCTATCCAACCGATCATTAGTTGTTACAACTATTCTGGTAAATTATTAAGCATCTCTCAGCTTTGATTTGTGATGAATTGTGTTATACTAACGTGCAAATGACCATGTTAAACATAGGGGGTGATTTTCTCCGGTCCGCAAAAAACGTTTTCTGGCACGGTGCTCCCCCGCCAGCAGTGGGATTCTCCGTTCCCACAGGCAGTCAATGGGCTTTCCCATTGTGGCCACCACACGCTGTAGGGAAACCCGTGGGCATGGGTGCGCTGCCGGCAGACTGAAGGATCCCGCCGATGGAGAATTCCGCTGAAGACCTTTCAACTAAAATCAATGGGCCAAGAAGGCAATGATGGAGCGGGATTCTCTAGTCTTCCAACCGCGGGTTTCTCGGCCTGCGTGCCATGCACTGGCGGCGGGATTCCGTCTTCCCGCCGATTGCCAATGGGATTTCCCATTGTCATCACCCCACGCCGCTGGGCAGCAGTGTGCTGCCAGCAAGGAAATTGAACTGGAGAATTCTGGACGATATGTGTTGCCTCCCTGTGAAGATTTACCACTTAAGAGCACTACCCTAACATTTGGATTTGGAATATCCATGCATAAAATACCTGAGGAAATACTTTGAAATATTATTGTCTTAAAGCATTTGTTTTTGAGAAACTGGACAATAGCATCAATTTTATAATGTAAGAAAAGGTAAGATGGAAGATAAGGTAATTGAGCAAGTAGCAGTTGAATGATGGCAAATTTACATTTTAAAAATATAAGTCTTGTCGGAGCAAGAGAAGACGGATGGATGTAAAAACTACTATTCAGTTCTGGTGCTACGGTGCACATTATCTAACTGAGAAATGCCAATTTATACATTTTACACTGTCCTCCGAAAGACAGCTGCTATAAAAAATTAAGATACTGGAACATTGGAAATTTAAGATGTTTAAACTGGCTTTTAAACTTTTGGAATTATGAGTCATATTTGCTTCTTTGCAGTGGATTTCATGCAAAATATAAGGCTACCTTTTGAATGTGACACAATGATGAAAGAGAATGGGGTGAATCGGCCTTTGGTGGTAGTGCAGACGGACTATAGTAAATCATCCGCCTGATTTTTGTCTCTGCTGAAGCTTGTTTCCAGTGATTATTGTCAGGGCAGAGGACATCCCAATTGGAAGTGGCGATGTTACAGATCCCTCCTCGATGAGCTAATTATTTAGACATGGCAGAGCAGCCGTGCATGATTACACAATATGTCACCTGAAAAGTCTTAAAGGGACAGTTAACTATCCACACTGCAGCAATAGTGGTAGCGATAATTACCACTACCCTTAACATTTATGCCACTGGGCACCAGAGAGGATATTGTCAGAGTGAGGCATTATTCTGAGCAAAAGCAGCTTTTTTCTAAAATCCTGTCTTATGCAAGGTATGTGGTATTATTGACTGAATGGATATAATTATTTGTAACGGCATACCAACACCAGATATTATTGCTCAATGGCGCCCAGTGGCTGGAGACTGCATGTGAAACATAGGCCGGAATTCTCCTGCCGTTCACTGGTGACGGGATTCTCTGGTTCCTGCCCGTGGGTTTCCCTGTGGCATGGAGTGGCTTCATTGGAAATTCCCATTGACAACGGCGTGAGCAGAGAATCCCGCCACCAGCAAATGGCGCACCGTCTCCTGCTGCCGGGAAATACTCGGGCGGTGGGCCGGAAAATCCCACCTCAGTTTTCTGACTGGGCTCCCAGTGGGAATTGAGAAACATTTGGAATTTCTGCACAGTGCACACTGGGATTGCTGAGATTTAGCACTCTCTGCCATAGAAAAGGGAAGAAAATTTGCTGTGTACGCAAATGTTTATGTGATGGCGGCTTTCTGAGGCAATCTGATAAATCACAGCTCTTCAGAGGAGAAGAAATATGGAGATTTGGAGCATTGTTGATCTGAAATGTGTGTGGCAACCTTGACCGACAATTATATTGTATAAAATGTGCAGGGGAGAACTTCAAAAGGAAATTAGAAAAGCCAAGTGAGTGCATGAAAAACCTTTGACAGGTAGAATAAAGGAAAACCCAAAGGATTTAAAAAAAAATGTAATGAGCAAGCAAGTAACAAGGGAAAGAGTCGAGCCAATTAGCGACCATATAGATAATCTGTGTGTGGAGCCAGAAAACATGGGTACAGTCAGAGGTAGACTTTATAATGGGGGGGGGGGGGGGGGGGGGGGCTCCGCGCCAGCTGGTGTCTGTTAACTGCCAGAGGCTTATAACTGCATTTGCTGATGGACTCAAATGCATATCAGCAATTGAAGCAGAGTGATGTCAGCCTCTGGTCGAGTCCCCTTAGAGGGGCAATACAAACTGGTCCGAGTGTTGAGGCCCGCACGCATGAGGAACGAGAGGTGACTAGGTGAGGGGGAGGGAGGCAGAAGCAGAAGATCCTGGGTTTTACTTTTGGAAAAAAAAGGCACAGCCAAACAGGTTTCTCGCCCCGGGGCTGAAGGCAGGCCAGTGAGGTGAGGTGCGAAGCACCGGGTGAAAGCCACAAGTCAAGGTGGGCTACCCGGTCAGCAACTGTCGAGCAGCGAGGGGAGAGGGCGAGGGGTGAATCAGCCCACGCAGGGATGAGGGCAGGTCAGCCAACAGTAGCGAGGAATGAGGCACCAAATCATTCCATAGGTGATGACGAGTGAAGCAGAAGAGCTTAGGAGAGTGAGGTTAGTGAGATTGTGAAGGAATAAGGTTGTGGGGGTTTGGAGAGGAGGAGTCTGAGAGTGTGGGGGGACCAGTGGAGGAGAGTGCATGTGAGGGGGGGGGGGGGGGGGGGGGGGGGGGTTGGCCAGGGTTGTAGACTTGCGGGGAGTGGTGTGTGTGTGTTTACATTTAAAAGATGGGATTGACTGTGCAAAAACCAGCTCTTTCAGAAAATTCATTAAAAACAAGAGTTTCTTTAGCAATATGAAATGGCATTATCAATCTAGCTGTTAAAATGCAGAAAATTGAAGGCGAGGTAAGAGAATGAAACAACAGTTTGTAATTTTACTTCAAAAAATTTGAAGTATTTGAACATTGCACAAACAGCACCTTCATCTACCAAAAGTATGGAGAACCACTGATGTTTGTCTTGAGCTGACTGGGAACTCCACCCGCCTGAATTAATGGCAATAACTTCTTTGATTTTGAGAGGAAGGAAGGAAGTTAACTTTTGAAACTGAATGGCATCCATGTTGATTGGAGTATTTGTTCCTATACTGGACTGGCTCATTCTCTATATAATCCAGAGAATGCAGTGTAGAAGGGGGCCATTCGGCCCAATGAATTTGCACCAACCCTCCGAAAGAGCACCCGACCTCGACTTACTCCCCCACCCTATCCCTGTAACCGCACCTAACCCTGGACACGAAGGGGCAATTTAGCATGGCCAATCCACCTGACCTGCACATCTTTGGACTGTGGGAGGAAACAAGAGCATCCGGAGGAAACCGATCAAGACATGGGGAGAACGTGCAAACTCCACACAGAGGGTGACCCAAAGACAGACTCAAACCTGGGTCCTTGCCGCTCTGAGGTAGCAGTGCTAGCTACTGTGCCACTGTGCTGCCCACTGCCCTGCACTGGCCTGTGCTGCAGTGATGTCATCGGCTGATCTTTCCATCTCGCAATGTTGACCATCTGTACTGTCATTATGACAAGAGGTAAGCCTGGATTTAAATTCAGCAGCTGTTCATACCGGCATGTTTTCGCAAGGTAAAAAGCACTGAAACAATGGTCAATTTGTGTATTTTTGTGGCTTGCACCTTTGCAAGGGTGGGCAGTGTTGATAGGGATGTGATGTCATGGGGCGAGGGGCCCCAGAAATTAAGGTGAGCGCGGAGTCTGCCACTGGGTATAATCCTCGATGAATACTTTGTGTTGGTCTTCACAATAGAAAAGGACAACCCAAGTGTAGACATCAGGGTGGAGGACTGTGAAATATTAGAATGAATTAACATAGAGAGAGCGCAGGTACACTCAGGTTAAGCAACCATTAAAGTGGAAACATCCACAGGCCTGAATGAGATGTATCCCAGGCTGATGAGAGACACATGGGAGGAGACATCAGGGGAACTGGCAGCAAGACCTGGATAAGATTCAGGTTTAGGTTGATAAGTGGCAAGTAACATACATGTCACATAAGTGCCAAACAATCACCATCTCCAACAAAAGAGAATCTAACCATCTCCACTTGACATTCATCAGCATTGCATCGCTGAGTCCTCATATTGTTAACATCCTGGGGGTTACCATTGACCAGAAACATAACTGACTGGCCACATAAATATTGCAGCTACAAAAGTAGTTCAGAGGCTAGGAATTCTTCAAAATGTAGCTCTTCTCCCGACTCCCTGAAGCCTGTCCACCATCTATAAAACTCAAGTCAGCAGTGTGATGGAATATTCTCCATGTGCCTAGATAAATGCAGTCCCAACAACACTCTGGAAGCTCGACACCATCTAGGACAAAGCAGTTCTCTTGATTAATCCCAGTCCACTTCATTAAACATCCATTACACCCTCCACCACCAATGCACAGCAACAGCATTGTGTACAATATACAAGGTGCACTGCAGCATCATCAAGTCACCTTTGACGGCACCTTCCAAACCCACCACCTCCACCATCTAGAAGGAGCAGGACAGCCAATATTTGGGAACCCCACCGCCTGCAAGTTGCCCTTCAAGTCACTCACCATCCTGACTTGCAAATATATCGCTGTTTCTTCACTGTCACTGGGAAAAGACTTGAAAACTCCCTCCCTAACAGCACTGTGGGTGTACCTGCACCATGTGGACTGCAGATGTTCCAGAAGGCAGCTCACCACCACTCTCTCAGAAAAGAAAATTAGCATGTTATGTCCAACAATCGCTGCAAATCTTTTTGCTCCCTGCCTCAAGTGGTTTGTCTTGGGTCCCAGGTTCGATTAGGGATGGGCAACCAATGCTGGCCGAGCCAGCGATGCCCACATCCAGTGAAAGAATAAAAAAAATTACGATCAGCAGCACAGGCCTACACAGACAATACTTTATTGTTGTAGCAGCCTAAGATAGCGCTCAATTCTGTACAATGCAAATCCTAACATAATTATTTTTGGGCAGCACGGTAGCACTGTGGCTTCACAGCTCCAGGGTCCCAGGTTCGATTCCCTGCTGGGTCACTGTCTGTTCGGAGTCTGTACGTTCTCCTCGTGTCTGCATGGGTCTCCTCAGGGTGCTCCAGTTTCCTCCCACAGTTCAGAGGCGTGCAGGTTAAGTGGATTGGCCATGATAAATTGCCCTTAGTGACCAAGAAAAGGTTAGGAGGGATTATTAGATTACGGGGATAGGGTGGAAGTGAGGGCTTAAGTAGGTCGGTACAGACTCGATGGGCCGAATGGCCTCCTTCTGCATTGTATGTTCTCTGTTCTATATTTCACTGTTTCAGCATCATTACGGGAATTCTGTGGAGGTTTTTCAGCCAAAAGATTGGTTGAATCCCCAGAGAAATGGCACAAAATTACTGAAAATGCTCATTTACATAATTTCTCCAGATCCAAATTTTCCAAAGTTCTGGCAGGAGACCTGCGTACTAGCAGGAATTCAGGGACATGTCATTTAGCAGATTGCATTAGGACTCCACCTTAGGTGTAATCCAAGACATGTAGTTTGATAATCTTCACAGAGGTCATGCAAATCTCGATGCCGCTGGGGGTCTCGGGTTACTGTGTCTATTCCAGGGTTCTTAGAATCATAGAATAATAGAATTTACAGTGCAGAAGGAGGCCATTCGGCCCATCGAATCTTAACCAGCCCTTGGAAAGAGCACCCTACCCAAGCCCACAAACAACGTAAATGCCGCCTGTGCCCCATTTTTATCCTTTACGGCTACTTCCATGTCCTCTGGACCCAAGATAAACCATTTGAGGCAGACAGCAAAATGATTTGCAGCGATTGTTGGACATAACATTCTAATTTTCTTTTTGAAGCATCTCAATGCCTTGTTAATATTTTTAACTTTGTCCGATACTGTAAAACTGGTGGCATTGAATTGCCATCCCATCTTGCGTCTCAATTTCTACATCCACCAGCTTCGAATTATTCAGTAAATTTATTTTTGTAGATTAATATCAGTAGTACAAAAATCTTAGGAACCTCCCATGAGTTTTTCTTCAGGAGAGGATGGGAGAGGACCAGGAAATCGTCTGCAATATTCAAATCGCTTTATGCCAAGGAGTGAATATCTCACAGATCCAATCCTGTGGCAGAATGAGAGATCTATTCACTGCACAGCAGTGGAGTTAATACTGATTTTCATTTTTTGAATTGTCTACTCTCTCAATGTCGTTCCCACTTTTCCATTCCCTCTATGATTGACACAGTTAGACCTCATCAGTCATTTGGACGCTTTTTGTTCCCCTTTACAGCAACACAGCAAAAGCTATTTGTTGCAGTTACATCAAGGCTGACTGAGCAGATGACTGGTTGCAGTGCATTTGCATACAGGCATCGCAATATATCTTGTTGAAACAATCTCACACAGGCTGAGGAGCAGTGAAGGAGCAGCTGTCATTTCAGGCATAGCATTTGAAATTTCGGTCTGCTGATGAGTTCTTGTAATAATGAGTGATGTCCATTGTGTGCATATATACCGTCATGACCGGGTTATCAGGGGTGAATTGACTCCTCTGTTTGTCCTACTCCTGAGTTGGTTATAACAATAATAATAAATCGCTTATTGTCTAATGGAGTCTAAAAGTGTCCAATGGAGATTCAATTTAAAAGAGGGGTGATCATTTCAATTTAACATTTATTTAACTGTCTCTAGCTTTGTGCAAGAGATAGGTTGGCCAGATTCCTTGAGTTACTTTTGTTGCGAAAACTCAATCAGATAAAGATGCAGAAATTATTAACAAAAGGTTAAATCTGCAGAAATATGTCCAGCTTATTCACTAATGTAAGACACACGCATATTTCCCACCCTGCCCTACCCCTCACCGCTCACTCTCCAAGCATGCAAACAGTAACGTCGGAAGAAAGAATATTCACGGATTGTCCTGAGCTGATGTGTAGAACGGAAGGGTTCCTTCCCACATTGGAACAATTGGTCTGAAATAATGGCAGATTGATTCTGAATTCTCCTTTACAAATACTTGGTTTGCAGCAATTAGGTCTTCTGGTGGGCTTTTCAAATTACAAGCAGCTCAACTTTGATGAGAGTGGTTTCAGAAGAAATATAAATGGGCTAAGGCCATCCTGGCAGATGCTTTGAAGATGCAAAATGCAGTATCATTTCATTTGAACTGGACCATGTGACTTGTCTCTGAGAGCTCCAAAGTGTCAGATTCTGACTGAAAACCGATGTGTTACTCTCCAGAAACAAAGCCAAGTTTTCTGACCAGATCTTCTGACACTTTGTCAAAAAGGAATTGAAAATTGAAAAATGAAAAAATGAAAATCGCTTATTGTCACGAGTAGACTTCAATGAAGTTACTGTGAAAAGCCCCTAGTCGCCACATTCCGGCGCCTGTCTGGGGAGGCTGGTACGGGAATCGAACTGTGCTGCTGGCCTGCTTGGTCTGCTTTAAAAGCCAGTGATTTAACCCAGTGAGCTAAACCAGCCCCTTTGGGGACTTTGCACTTTCACTGAGGTGGGGTGGGGCTTGATTGAGTCAGCATGGTTGGCTCCACAGAGATCATTAAAGTGCACCTGGTCTGTAAATAAAACCTCCCCTGTTTTCTCCCCCTCCCTCCCCCACAACCATGAAGGACCACCCACCCCCCACGGAAGCATTAAGGGGCATTCTTTCCTCCCCCTCCCCCACACTTCCTAACCCGGGCTGTCATCGGTGCACACTCTTCTCCCCCCCCCCCCCCCGTCCCCCCCCCCCCCCCCCCCCCCCCCCCCCCCCCCCCCCGCCCCACACACACACAAAAGGGGAACTCCATTTCCAATGGAGGAAAGTTACCTCCTTAGTTGTTCCCACCCCAGTCTCCCCTGGCACTGCCAGGGTGGTGGGGGAAATGCCAAGTCTAGGCCCTCAACACTGGGGCCTCCAAGCAACTCTGCACCCCCTGACATAGTCACCATAACTGGTTTTCATTTTAATAAATCCGTTTAATTAGATTTAAATTGATGTAAATTCATCCAAAGCTCACCGCAGCAAATTGTGTTATGGCCCTATCGCGGGATTTAGTGGGTATGACAGGTTTTGCAACCGCAGCTAATAGGTCTGTTCAATCCTGCTCGCCATGTTTTCAAAAAAACACCTTGGGCGGGATTCTCCGACCCCCGCCACCGGGTGGGAGAATCGCCGGGGGTCAGCATGAATCCCGCCCCTGCTGTCCTCCCAATTCTCCCGCCCCCCAAAAACTGGCCCGGCGTGTGTCGCGCCGCCTGCCTCGGAGAATGGCTGGGTCCGGCGCGACTCAATTCTCTGGCCCACGATGGGCCGAAGTCCTGCCTGTCTGTAGCTGGTCCTGCCGGCGTAAATCAGAGTAGGTCCCTTACCGGCGGGGCCTGGTGCCGTGGGAGGGCTCTGGGGTTCCTAGGGGGTCGCGGGGGGATCATGCCCCTGGAGGTGCCCCACGGTGGCCTGGCCTGCAGTCGAGGCCCACCAATCCGCAGGCGGGCCTGTTCCGTGGGGGCACTCTATTGTTCCGTATCGGCCACTGTGGTCCTCCACGATGGCCGATGTGGAGACAAACCCTCCTGCGCATGCACGCGGATGACGCCAGCATGCGCTGGCGCTCCCGCACATGCGCCGACTCGTGCCGGCTGGTGGAGACCCTTCGGCGCCGGTGGCGTGGCACCAATCCCCTAACCAGGCGGCCGGCGAGGTGCCAACCACTCCGGGGCGGGCCTAGCCCCTGAAGGTGTGGAGGATTCCTCACGTTTGGGGTGGCCCGACACCGGAGTGGTTCACACCACTCCGTCCCGCCGGGAACCCCCGCCCATCCAGGTACGGGAGAATCCCACCCCTGGTGTCCTTCACAAATGCAGCTGAGTAGCTGTTGAGTGTCCTTTTCTTTTTTTTTAAATTTAGAGTACCCAATTAATTTTTTCCAATTAAGGGGCAATTTAGCGTGTTCAATCCACCTACCTTGCACACCTTTGGGTTGTGGGGGCGAAACCCACGCAAACACGGGGAGAATGTGCAAACGCCACACGGACAGTGACCCAGAGCCGGGATCGAACCTGGGACCTCAGCGCCGTGAGACTGCAGTGCTAACCCACTGAGCCACCGTGCTGGCCCAAGTGTCCTTTTCTGAGTGAAAAATGCACAATGTACATCTATTTAGCTGATAATATTATAAATTAATATATTCTATACAACATACCTTTGCAACATATGTATAATATTTGTGTGTGTGTACTGACATAGCTTATTAAATATGTATGTAGTGGAAAATATTCTCTTATTTTGCAAATAATAGAAACATTACTTTAAATTTAAGACTTAAGCCGATATCAGGCAGGAAAAGCAGTGTTGGCGGCTTTCCCCGCCATGTATCTGGGAGCTAGAAAAAAGAAACTTAGTCACGTTCAATACCGTATCACTGGCGGGCAGTCGCTTATTTACCCAGCCCGCCATCAAATCAAATGACTTGGTGATCCAGTTGCCATTTTTAAAGGCTGCCTGAGCACACAGCTATCAAACGAGGGAACGATCTTCACCCATGTGCACTCCTGGCACAAAGCTGGCACCAACCTGACCCCAGACTGGCATGACCCTCCCCCCTCTGGGTGCCACACACACCTCTGAGCTCCCCGGTAGGTCTGCTCGCCAGGCACATGCCTTTTGAAGTCAGTTGTGCTTCAGGCCTTTCTGACAGCACGCTGCCATGGATGGATTTTCTGACATGGGGGGGATAGCATATGTGCCAAAATGATAGGTTAGTTTATTGTACTAATCAGGAAACCCAGTTAGCTGCTGACTGAAGGAGGGGTGGGGTTTGCCGAACCCCCTCCCCCATTGCAAACAGGTGCGAAAACTCCCGGCCCAAGGAATAGCTCAACCATGTGTGCATTATTTGGGAGTAGTTCTGGTTACAGGGGAATGTACACTCAACATAAAGTTCTCTGGGGTCAATGCTGTTCCTTCTGTCTTCCACACACTTTATATCATTGTTACATTGGGCTGAAATATATGGCCCCTGTGCCAGCATATTTCAAGGCAGGTGGGCTGTTACAATAAAATGGATTCCATTCCCAATGCCCCCCCCCCCCCCCCCCCACCCCCAGCCAGTCTCCCATATTATAGTGCAGATGGAAGGTGTTAGGCATCCCACCTGCCCTTTGCCTATTGAGGCTCTAAATTGGCCAATTAATGGCCACTGAAGGATCACATTCTGCCTCTGTTGCTATTTTACATGTGGTGGGGAAGACAGAGACAAGGCAGGTAGCCCAACAGCTTTTGTGCGGCTTGCTGTCAGGCAGGAAGGGCGGTTGCCCATTAGAGGCACCTCTCCTCGTGCCTGCCTTTAATGCTCCCGCCACTGGCCTCTGAAACATGCAGGTGTGAGGTATCTCCATTACCTAGAGTATATAAGGTCGGGCAGTATGGCATTACATGCGAAGTGCCTGGTAGGGAGTATACCAGGAAGTGTATATATGCTGTTTGTAAATAGAAATTTGTTCTTATTTTTACTCGGTTTGGACACCCACGTCCTTGGGTGACAAGGTAGCACAATGGTTAGTACTGTTGCTTCACCGCGCCAGGGTCCGGGTTCGATTTCCAGCTTGGGTCACTGTGTGGAGTCTGCACGTTCTCCCTGGGCAGGATTCTCCCATACCCGGCGGGGCGAGGGGTCCCGGCGTCGGACCGCCCCAAAGGTGCGGAATCCTCCGCACCTTCAGGGATTACGCCCACCCCGGAGTGGTTGGCGCCCCGCTGGCTGGCGGGACAGGGGCTTGGTGCCACGCCACCGGGCCGAAGGGCCTCCGCCTGCCGGCCCGAGTCGGTGCATGCACGGGAACGCCAACACATGCTGGCGTCATCCCCGCGCATGCGTGGGAGGGTTCATCTCCGCACCAGCCATTGCGGAGGACCACATTGGCCGATGCAGAGAAATAGAGTGCCCCCATGGCACAGGCACGCCCGCGGATCAGTGGGCCCCAATCGCGGGCCAGGCCACCGTGGGGGCACCTCCCGGGGCCAGATCCCCCCACGACCCCCCAGGAACCCCGAAGCCCGCCCACGCCGCCAGGTCCCGCCGGTAAGGGACCTATTCTAATTTACGCCAGCGGGCCTGGCAAAGAACGAGCAGGACTTCGGCCCATCGTGGGCTGGAGAATTCGGGAGGCCCCGGTGCCCAATGAGTCATGCTGGACCCCGCCATTCTCCGAGGCGGGCGGCGTGACTCACGCCGGACCGGTTTTTGGGGGGCGGGAGAATTGGGCGGACGGCAGGGGCGGGATTCACGCCGATCCCCGGCGATTCTCCCACCCGGCGCGGGGTCGGAGAATCCCGTCCCCTGTGTCTGCGTGGGATTCCTCTGGGTGCTCCAGTTTCCTCCCACAAATCCCAAAAGATGTGCTGTTAGATGAATTGAGTGTTCTGAAATCTCCCTCTGTGGAACCGAACAGGCGCGGGAATGTGGCGACCAGGGGCTTTTCACAGTAACTTCACTGCTGTGTTAATGTGAGCCTACTTGTGAAAATAAAGATTATTGTTATTATTATTCAAATTAAACCAGTAATGTTCACATTGATGTTTGTCGGAGCTTGTGTGCAAATTAGCTGCAGCAATTCCTCTGTTATAACAGTGACTGCACTTCAAATGTACGTCATTGACTGCAGAATGCCTTGGGACATCCTGTGGCAATGAAAGGTGCAATATAAATGTTCGTCTTCCTTTAACAGAAATCTACCAATCAGGGATTTTAAATGATCAATTGATCTAACATCAACTACAATTTGCGTCAGAAAATGTCCAACTTCTACCATCATTTGTGTCTCGAATCATTTCCTAATTTCACTCCTGATTTTTAGACTATGCCCTCTCAGTCCCAACCAGCAGAATTAGTTTTTCTCTCTCTATCCTGTAAGTTCCCTGAATATCTTGCAAGTCACCCCTTAATTATCTGAAGTTCAGAGAATGCAATTCTAGTTTGTGTGACCTCCTTTTATAATTCAACCCTGAGTTAAAAGCAAAATACTCCGGATGCTGGAAATCTGAAATAGAACCAAAACATGTTGGAAATGCTCAGCAGGTCTGGCAGCATCTGTAGACAGAACCCCCCACCCCCACCCCCGTGATTCTTGGAGTCCAGCTGTTAAATCCATGTTGGAGTCCCTCCAAGGACAATTATCTTTCCTATCCACATTCCGCAGTGTAGTCCAACTAGTACTTTGTATAACTGTAAAATAACTTGTTAGCTTGGAGGTGATGGTGTCCTCATGTGTCAGCTTCCCTTGTCCTTCTGAAGTGGAGCTTTGGAAGGTGTTTGAGCTGCCCCTCTGTATGACCCAAGCTTCTGCTGTCCCAATGGGTGGCAAGTTGGTTCAAAGCTTAGCACTGCTGCTTCACAGTACCACTGACCCAGGTTCGATTCCAGCCCAGCCTTGGGTGACTGTCTATGTGGAGTCTGCACATTCTCCCCGAGTCTGTGTGAGTTTTCTCTGGCTTCCTCCCGCAGTCCAAAGATTTGCTGTTTAGGTAGATTGTTCATGCTAAATTGCCCTTTAATGTCCAAATATGTGTAGGCTAGATGAATTGGCCATGAGCAATGCATGGGATGAAGGGGATAGGGCGGGGGATTGGGCCGAGGTAGAGACCTCTTTCGGAGGGTGGGTGTTGTCCCGATGGGCCGCTTGGCCTTCTTCTGCAGTGTAGGCATTCTATGAACGAGGCAACCAGTTGGGCCATGACCTGTTGGATGGCCACCTCTGTTACTTTTTACACTCGGATTTTGGACAGAGGAATAGCGGGAACCTTTTGATCAACAGAAATTCTGCTTCTTTGCACTTCCAGCGATACAATGGCCCTGTGTAAATTGTGAACTGAAAAATGTTCATGCAAGGCTGAAGTACTGAGGGTCGCTGGTTCCATTTCTAAGATTGAATATTTTATTTCAGCTCTGTGACAAAATAATACTCGAGCCTCTCTGTCATAATATTAGTGAGATGCACAAGTGTCAGCAAGCTGCTGTAGAAGGTACACTGACATAGAAAATAGCTAATGGGAATCCTGCTCGCTTGTAACCACTTGCGGGAGCCCATGCATATCCTGCCAGTTGATTTATTCAGTAACATTGACGCAATCTGTGAGAGATTGACTGTCATTTTGCTCTCTGCTTTGCCTATTCTGCTTGCGTGTGAGAGAGTTGTCAAGATTATGGTATTGGTAAACCCATGGTAACGTTTATTCTTGCAAAGGCAGTAGCATTTCAGCCTGAAGGATTTATTCAATCATGTAAGCTAGAAAAATATTTTTCACAAATGGCTGCCCAGTGGGCAAGGAGTTCAGACTCGGAAACATTCTCAGTCTGTGTTTTTGGTGTCTATTTAATTAGCCTAAAGTTGAGCGGTTAGTACCACCTTATTAACATCACATTCTTTCAATTCTAAAGAGTCTGGGATAGTTTCAAATAAAAGTGGCCACTGTTGTTATTAATACTGTTGCCGACTTACAAAGGTTTGAAGCTGCTGCCAGCATTCTGGTGTTTCAGCTGAACGATTGGCTTTTGACATTGCTGCCATGGGGATGGTTAATAGTGATTCAAAATTGTAAGCCAGAACAATGTCAACTCAAGCCAACCATAGATTACAGTCAATACCTTGAGCATAGTGCCGGTTATGTACTGCTGGAGACAGGAAATCATGACTTTTTAACTTCTTCTGCTTGAATATCATGGTGACCCACCAGATGGTGTTGCAAATGAACAGGGCTCAGATGATTTAGTTTGAAACACACACTTGATTCCCAGCATTGTGATCTCTCTTTGTCTGCACAAACTGGGCCCTTTCCATTTGCAAAGTCTCAGGGTTTATCTCAATTGCTGTTTACCCTGGAATAGTATGCACCCACTTTCACACATACTTAAGATGATAGAGTACCCAATTCATTTTTCCAATTAAGGGGCTATTTAGCATGGCCAATTCACCTACCCTGCACATCTTTGGGATGTGGGGGCGAAACTCACACAAACACAGGGAGAATGTGCAGACACCACACGGACAGTGACCCAGAGCCGGGATCGAACCTGGGACCTCGGCGCCGTGAGGCAGCAATGCTAACCACTGTGCCACCGTGCTGCCCAGTGAGCTGCCTTCTTGAAACTGCTGCACCCACAGTGCAATTTGAGAGGAAGTTCCAGGATTTTGACCCCATGACAGTGGAGAAATGTTCCCACCTTGTTCTCCCAGTGGTAAAAGTTTGGAAAGTTCTGTCGAAAGAGTCTTGCCAAGTTATTGCAGGTGCATCTTGTCCTTATTTTGCTGGTCCACTTAAGTTTCTGGTGAATGGTAATTTCCAGGATGTTGATACTTGACGATTCAGTGATGCTCATGCTGTTGAATGTCAAGGGAAGATGGTCAGATTCTCTCTTGTTGGAGATCCTCATTCACCTGAGGAAGGAGCTGCGCTCCGAAAACTAGTGATGCGAAACAAACCTGTTGGACTTTAACCTGGTGTTGTAAGACTTCTTATTGTTGGAGATGAGCCAGACACATACACAGCGTGGACGTTACTTGCCACATGTCAGCCCAAGACTGAATGTTGTCCAGATTTTGCTGCATATGGGCAGAGGTCGTTTCAGTATCTGAGGAATCATGAGTGGTGCTGAACATTGTGCAATCATCAATGTGCATTCCCAATTCTGACCTTATGATGGAGGGAAGGGCATTGATGAAGCAGTTGAAGATAAGATGGGTCTAAAACACTACTGTGAGGAATTCCTACAGGTATGTCTTGAAGCTGTGTTGCATGGTCTCCAAAAACCATCGCCATCTTCTTCTGCGAGGTAAAGATCCAATTAGTGGAAAATATCCCCCCCCCCAGATTTCCATTGACTATTTTTTTTATATCATAGAATTTACAGTGCAGAAGGAGGCCATTCAGCCCATTGAGTCTGCACCAGCTCTTGGAAAGAGCATCATGCCCAAGCCCACACCTCCAGCCTATTCCCATAACTCAGTAACCCCACCCAACACTAAGGGCAATTTTGGACACAAAGGGCAATTTAGCATGGCAAATCCACCTAACCTGCACATCTTTGGACTGTGGGAGGAAACCGGAGCACCCGGAGGAAACCCACGCACACATGGGAAGAACGTGCAGACTCCGCACAGTCGTGACCCAAGCCGGGAATCGAACTTTGGACCCTGGAGCTGTGAAGCAATTGTGCTAACCACTGTGCTAGGTGCTCCCAACCTCGCCCACCTTTTCTCTGGCTCCTTGATGCTACACTTGGTCAAATGCTGCTTTGATGCCAAGAGCAATTATTCTGACATCAACTCTTGAGTTCAATTCTTTTTCCATGTTTGGGCCAGGGCGCTAATGATGTCTGAAGCAGAGTGGCCATGATGGAACCCAAACTGAACGTCACATTTGCAGGGAGCGCTGATTTTGTGTGAAGAAAATAAATTAACAGATAAAAGCAAATTACTGCAGTTGCTGGAATCTGAAACAAAAACAGAAAATACTGGACATTCTTAGCAGGTCTGACAGCATCTGCGGAGAGAGAGAGAGCTGACGTTTTGAATCTGGATGACTCTCAAAGCTGGAGAGAAGTGGAAATAGGATCAGATTTATACTGTTGTGGGGGAATTAACAGATTCAGAAAGGCCTTTACTGTTGGTTATCAGATTTGAAGCAGTTACCTCGCTGGAATGATTTACTGGTGTTTAATTCAATTGCTCATTTAATAAACAAATATATTCCCGATACAGTACTTCCTTGACAAGATTAACTTTGAACAGATAGAAGATTTAATCAGGGATGACATAACGTTAATAATGAATTGGAACATCTTCAAATAGAGATCACTGCGAATTTGATCTGAAGGGTTGATAATAAATTAGCTGTACTCTACTTCACACTGTAATATCCAACATTGTTATTTCAGCCTTCACTTCTAAAGGCTTGCTTGGCATTTTCTCAAACCAAGTTTGGTTTTCACTATTCAAAGTATGAACTATACCCTAATTTGTGAATTGTCATTAGCGGCTCCTGTGATTTCCTCTATCCCAGTGCAATTAGAAATGTATGTTCAGCTTTCAATACATAGTATTGTAAGCGTGTCTGTTAGCAGTGTTCTTTCACTTGTAAGAAAGGCCTTTTGGGAGCATTCATACTTATGAAACTAGTCCGTGATCATCTATAAGGACTCTTGATGTTTTTTTGCTAATTTGCTCACCTGAAAATTTCTCTTGAATGTGGCGGTTCATGTTCTGTTAATTGTTTCATGGGAAATAGCATTTTAAAATACAAACAATGCTGGGGGCAGCATGGGAGCATAAGCGAGTAACACTGTGGCTTCACAGCGCCAGGGTCCCAGGTTCAATTCCCCGCTGGGTCACTGTCTGTGCGGAGTCCGCACATTCTCCCCGTGTCTGTGTGGGTTTCCTCCGGGTGCTCTGGTTTCCTCCCACAGTCCAAAGACGAGCAGGTTAGGTGGATTTGTCATGCTCAATTGCCCTTAGTGTCCAAAAAGGTTAGGAGGGGTTATTGGGTGATGGGGATAGGGTGGAAGTGAGGATTTAAGTGGGTCGGTGCAGACTCGATGGGCCGAATGGCCTCCTTCTGCACTGTTTGTTCTATGTTCTGGCACTCCAACCTCATGGGTGATCGTGGGAAGGGCGAAGGATGGCATCACTCCTGACATTTGGGCATGCACACTTTCTATGGAATGGTCGCTGGAGAGTTCTCGGAAGTTGGAAATCCAACCCGTTTTTTTTTCTCCTCTTTTGGCAAGGAGCCATTAAGCTCCAACACCAGTTCTGCTCAGTCAGAGAGCCTGGCAGTTACCAAGGATAAACCAGTAATTAAACCTCGGACCTCCATACAGCCCTAGTGCCCCATTGGGTGGCACATTTCTTCATTTGAGCCTCAAATATAAGGGGCTGGATTCTCCGATTTTGAGGCTATGTCCCCACGCCGGCGCGGTAACGGTGGCGTTTTACGACAGAAAAAATGGCGTTAAACGGCCACCGATCCTCCCTTTGACTGGGGGCCTAGCATCAAGGCAGCGTAGAACACTTGGCTCTAGCTGCCGATACGGCCCGGAGAATTGCCGGGCCTATAGCCGCACATGCTTACCGCGTCGGCCTGCAACACGGAGCTGGTCGCTCGTGGACCCGGCCTGCAAAATAGTGCCCCACCTTTGGTCGTGCGCCCCGGACCACCCACCAACAATGCCCCCAGCCGCTGGCAAAGTCCCCCCTGCCCGCAGATAGGCCCTCTCCCGACTGTGGCAGCGCTGGACTGAGACCGCAGCCACCATGCCGAGTTCCTGATGGATGCGACCACACGCAACCGATGCCGTCGGGAACTCGGTCGGTCGGGGGCGGAGTATCGGGGGTAGTTTATACTGCGCACGCCGAACTCCCCAAGTACGCAGCTTTGGAGGGGGCGGAGCATCGTGAAAGCAGCACCGCCTCCGATTCAGTTGTGAACGGGAATTCTCCGGCCGATCATCAAATACGATTTTGGCGTCGCGACCAGAGAATCCCGCCCAAGATTTATAGAGAAGTCTTTACTGAATGAGGCTTCATCTTATGGACCCAGGAAAGGCACAGTTACTGGTTCATAGGAATAATTACAGCACAGAAGGAGGCCGTCTGCCTATCTTGCCTGTGTTGGCTCAGTAAAGTAGTAACCATGCTCAGTCCCAAAATTAGTTTTTGTCAATAACTCTCATCCTCAAGTCTCCACCCTGCTCTCTGTTAAAATTATTCATGGGATTACCTTCCATCACCTTTGCAGGCAAAATATTTCCAATCCCAACAAGTCTGTGTTAAAACATTTTTGCTCATCTCCACCCTCTTTCCATTGGATATGAATCTACGCCCTCTGGTTATTAGCCCACTCAATGGGTCAATTGCTTTTCTCTATCTATTCTATCAAAACTTCTGACCATCTTGAACACTTTGAAAGGGTAAATTTCTTTGAGTTCAGTACCCCTCCAGTTTCCCCCACAGACCAGACAAGACGTATGTCCCTTCCAGCTGTGCATTCGAGCTATGCAAGGGAGACCCACCTGTCAGAAAGGCTGCTGCACAAATAAATGGTCATCCACCCCCAGGATGCTTTATCTGGCTTTGTATAACAATAATTTACAAAAATGATCCAGCTGAGGCCTGAGCAGTGATTTATAAGTTTCTGGGATAAAATATTTGTTTGTATTCCTCTCCTTAATAACCAATGGAATCCATATGCTTCTAAAAAACTAGTTTATAAATTTTTCTGCAACTTTTAAGGATTTGTGTACCTGGACACCCAGGTCTCTCTGCTTAACTCAAACAATGCTATTTATAGTGTACTGTGTTTCTATATTAGGATTCCCAAAGTGCATCGCTTTACTTCTCTGCATTGAACACCATCTGCCATGCTTCTGTCCATTTCACCACCCTGACAATGTCATTCTGAAGCTTATAACTATTTATCCTATCTGTTACTCAGTTTCAGATAATCTTTAAAGTATAAAATGCTGCTCTCTAAATCTGAGTCTAAATCATTTATAAAATTTGAAAAGAATAATGGATCCGAGAAGGGAGCACCCCTGCAAATCACCTCTCAGATTGGAAATCATCCATCCTTATTCTTCCTGTCTATGCCACTACATTTCCTTAATTCCAAGGGTTTCCATCATTTAATAAACTTTTTGTGTGGCAAATAGTCAAATACCTTTCAGGGGAGATAGTGGCATTTTGTATTGTCGCTGGATTAGTAATCCAGAGGCCCAAGATAATGATCTGGGGACCCAGGTTCGAAGCCCACCACGGCACGTGATGGAATTTAGACTCAATATAATATCTGGAATTAAAAGAGGAATGATGACCATGAAACCATTGTTGATTACTGCAAAAACCCCTCTGGATACTGAAAAGGCTATGAGCCCGGACAATATCGCGGTGCCCAGGTGTCTCCTAAACACAAGAAACAGGACAAATCCAAGCCTGCCAATTACCGCCCTATCAGTTACTCTCCATCATCAGCAAACTGATGATGAAGTCATCAACAGTGCCTGCAAGCAGCAGTTACTCAGCAATAACCTGTTCACGGACACCCAGTTTGGGTTCCCCCAGGGTCCCCAGGGTCAATCAGCTCCGAACCTCGTTACAGCCTTGGTTCAAACATAGACAAAGGAGCTGAATGCCAGAGGTGAGGTGAGAGTGACTGCTCTTGACATCAAGGCAGCATTTGACCGAGTATGGCATAAAGGAGCCCCAGCTAAACTGGAGTCAATGGGAATCAAGGGGAGAACTCTCCCCTGGTTGGAGTCATACCTGGCACAAAGGAAGATGGTTGTGGTGGTTGGAGGTCAATCATCTCAGCTCCAGGGCATCACTGCAGGAATTCCTCAGGATAGTGTCCTAGGCGCAACAATATTCAGCTGCTTCATCAATGACCTCCATTCCATCATAAGGTCAGAAGTGAGACTGTTTGCTGATGACTGCACAATGTTCAGCACTCAGACAATGAAGAAGTCCATGTCCAAATGTAGCAACATCTGGACAATATCCAGGCTTGGGCTGACAAGTGGCAAGTTACATTCATGGGCAGCACGGTAGCATAGTGGTGAGCACAATTGCTTCACAGCTCCAGGGATCTAGGTTCGATTCCTGGCTTGGGTCACTGTCTGTGCAGAGTCTGCACGTTCTCCCCGTGTGTGCGTGGGTTTCCTCCGGGTGCTCTGGTTTCCTCCCACAGTCCAAAGATGTGCAGGTTAGGTGGATTGGCCATGCTAAATTGCTCTTAGTGTCCAAAATTGCCCTTAGTGTTGGGTGGGGTTGCTGGGTTGTGGGGATGGGGTGGAGGTGTGGGCTTGGGTAGGGTGCTCTTTCCAGGAGCCGGTGCAGACTCGATGGGCCGAATGGCCTCCTTCTGCACTGTAAATTCTATCTATGACATTCAATGGCACTACCATTGCTGAATCCCGAACAATCAATATCTAGGCGGTGACCATTGTTCAGAAACTGAACTGGACTAGCCAAATTAAACAGTGGTTACCAGGACAGGTCAAGACTAGGAATCCTACAGTGAGTAATTCACTTCCTGACCCCCCAAAGCGTGTCCCCCATCTACAAAGCACAAGCCAGGCGTGAAATGGAATACTCTACACTTGCCTGGATGAGTGCAGCTCCAAAAACACTCAAGAAGCATGACAGCATCCAGGACAAATCAAGTGGTTGGATTTTTCATAGTGCCACTTGGTCTGTATCATCCTCTTGATTTTCTACAGAATGGGATCCCTCTAGGTCCAGTTACAAATGTAGCCAACTGACATAAGCATGTTGTTGAAGAAATTCGAAGCCAATATGATTTCCTGGGGTACTGATGGAGGAGGTACATTTTTCGGCAGGGAGAGTCAGCTCAATGCCTCTGCATTGGTAATCTGTGTACCTGACCAATGCTGGAAAGCATAATCGTAGTCCACCAGCAGTAGGGCCCAATGCTGCACCGAGGCTATTGGTGATATTGGTTTGTTCTCCTTCAAAACGCCCGGGAGTGACTTATGGTCGGTGACTATGTTAAATCATCAGCCATGCGCATATTGGTGGAATTTCTTCACATCATATATGACTGCTAAATCTTCTTTCGTTGGATTTGGATTTGATTTATTGTTCTGCATCCAGTCCAGACAGATCGTTCCATGCATGAAAAAACATAGGACATACATAAATGCACAATGTAAATATATAGACTCAGACATCAGGGAGTATACAGAGTGCAGTATTACCCAGTAGAGAAGATGTGTGAAGAGATCAGTTCAGTCCATAGGAGGGTCGTTCAGGAGTCTGGTAACAGCGGGGAAGAAGCTGTTTTAGAATCTGTTAGTGCGTGTTCTCAGACTTTTGTATCTCCTGCCCGATGGAAGAAGTTGGAAGAGAGAATAACCCGGGTGGGAGGGGTCTTTGATTATGCTGCCCGCTTTCCCAAGGCAGTGGGAGGTGTAAATGGAGTCAATGGATGGGAGGCGGGTTTGTGTGATGGACTGGGCTGTGTTCACGACTCTCTGTAGTTTCTTACGGACTTGGGCTGAGCAGTTGCCATTCCAGGCTGTGATGCAGCCAGGTAGGATGCTTTCAATCGTGCATTTACAATGTGGACATGCCAAATTTCCTTAGTTTCCTGAAGAAGTATAGGTGCTGTTGTGCTTTCTTGGTCATGGCATTGAATCAACATAACTTTACTCCATTTCTCAAAGAGCCCTTGAGGCAAAGGTGATGGGGAGCTTGGAACCAACTCCTATCATGGGGGAGAATACTACCCCAAATGACACAAAGCTGGGGGGAGGGGGGTGGGGTGAGCTGTGAGGAGGATGCAGAGATGCTTCAATGCGACATAGACAAGTTAAGTGAGTGGGAAAATGCATGGCAGATGCAGTATAATGTGGATAAATGTGAGGTTATCCACTTTGGTCGCAAAAACAGAAAGGCAGACTATTATCTGAATGGCTATAGCTTGAGAGGGGGAATGTGTAATGAATTCTTTTGCACCTATCGCTGAAAGTAGGCAGGCAGTGAAGAAGGCTAATGATACATTGGCTCTCATAACTAGAGGATTCAAATACAGAAGCAGGGATGTCTTGCTGCAATTATGCAGGGCTTTGGTGAGATCACACCTAGAATATTGGGCGAGAACTCCCGACTGTTCATATTGGCTGAATCTTCTGGCCCTGTAGATGGCGCACCCCTGCAATGGTTTCCCAGTGGCATGGGATAGATTTCATGGGAAATCCCATTGACAACACCCGCCGCTGGCCAATGGCAAGCCGCCCTGCACCGCCGAGAAACATGCCGCAGGAGGTCAGAGAATCTCACGCTATGTGTGCAGCTTAGGTCTCCTTATCTGATGTTGTTTTTGTAGAGGCAGTACAGCAAAAGTTTAGGTCAGCACGGTAGCACAGTGGTTAACACAGTTGCTTTACAGCTCGAGGGTCCTATGTTCGATTCCCGGCTTGGGTCACTGTCTGTGCAGAGTCTGCACATCCTCCCCGTGTGTGCGTGGGTCTTCTCCGGGTGCTCCGGTTTCCTCCCACAGTTCAAAGATGTGCAAGTTAGGTGGATTGGCCACGCAAAATTGCCCTTGGTGTCCAAAAAGGATAGGTGGGATTACTGGGTTACAGGGATAGGGTGGAGATGTGGGCTTGAGTAGGGTGCTCTTTCCAAGGGCTGGTGCAGACTCAATGGGCCGAATGGCCTCTTTCTGCACTGTAAATTATATGATTCTATGAGTCTATGAACCTGTGATTCTATGATTTACCAGACTGATTACAGCGATGGCAGGAATGACGGATGAGGAGAGATTCAGTCGGTTAAGATTATATTTCGTAGAACATAGAACATACAGTGCCAAAGGAGGCCATTTGGCCCATTGAGTCTGCACCGACCCACTTCAGCCCTCACTTCCACCCTATCCCCGTAATCCAATAACCCCTCCTAACCTTTTTGATCACTAATTTTATCATGGCCAATCCACCTAACCTGCACATCTTTGGACTGTGGGAGGAAACCGGAGCACCCGGAGGAAACCCACGCAGACACGGGGAGAACATGCAGACTCCTCACAGACAGTGACCCAAGCGGGGAATCGAACCTGGGACCCTGGAGCTGTGAAGCCACAGTGCTATCCACTTGTGCTGCCGTGCTGGAGTTTAGAAGAATGGGGGGGGCAGTCTCATGGAAACCTACAAAAATCTAAAGGTAAATGCAGGAAGGATGTTCCAGATGGTGGAGAGTCCAAAACCAGGGGTCACAGTCTGAGGATACAGGGTAAACCATCTGGGACAGAACTGAGGAGAAGTGGAGCAGTACGGTGGCACAGTGGTTAGCACTGCTGCCTCACAGTACGAGGGACCCAGGTTCAAATCCAGCCTCATAGGACATAAACATACAGTGCAGAAGGAGGCCATTCGGCCCATTTAGTCTGCACTGACCCATTTAAGCCCTTACTTCCACCCTATCCCTGAAACCAATAACCCTCCCAACCTATTTTGGTCACTGAGGGCAATTCATCACGGCCAATCCACCTAACTTCGGGTGACTGTGCCGAGTCTGCACATTCTCCCCATGTGTGCGTGGGTTTCCTCCGGGTGCTCCGGTTTCCTCCCACAGTGTGCAGGTTTGGTGGCTTGACGATGCTAAATTGTCACTTTAATTAGAAATATTTCCTCTTGTGCAGCTCGTTGCACCCAAGCATCGCAGCTGCTCTCCTAAATGGTCGGGATGACAACTGGTTTGCTCTGGTAAAGAGCAACATCTGGACGCACAATTTAGAGAGTCAAGTTCCAGACCTAAAAACGGCCCCCTGTCTGACAGTGTCTAAGGTGATAAGGTTCCAGTTGTGAAGAGGCTTGGAAGCTGACATTACTGGTCAGGATTCAGGGGGCAGGCCTCCAGGTAGGGGCTGATCAGCCTTCAGAGATGACCTGATTTTGCAAACTGGGACAGTTCTAGGTCAGCTTGTGGTGATGATGCAGTGGGGAGAGGGGATGGTGGTGATACATTTGCCCTGGAGTTCAGTTTCAATTTTATGATACGTAACATGCAATAGCCTTGTCCACTGCCCTGCTGCAATCTGACACATTTGTTTTGGTCAGCCACTTTGTACCCTTTCTCCAAACATCAGAATTGCGTGTCCTTTCTCAATTGCTGCAGTATCAGGCAAAGTTGTCAATGACACTGTGAAAATGAAATGAAATGAAAATCGCTTATTGTCACGAGTAGGCTTCAATAAAGTTACTGTGAAAAGCCCCTAGTCGCCACATTCCGGCACCTGTCCGGGGAGGCTGGTACGGGAATCGAACCATGCTGTTGACCTGCTTGGTCTGCTTCAAAAGCCAGCGATTTAGCCCAGTGAGCTAAACCAGCCCGTGTTGTTGGACAACATTCATTTACAACCACATTGACTGTTCCACCAGCAAACTTTATAAGGCTAATGAAACACAACTTTTAAATGAACAAGACTCTGCCCAATCGGGCATATCTCTTTGGCCAATGCAAAACTGGTGATGATGGAATTGCTCTGAGTTATTCACCTCCCTTGATATTCATTTGCATTGAAGGATTATGTTGTTATTCTTTGTTGTTATTTTCATTTCTCAGTAATGTGAGAGCTCCAGCACTAATGATTAGCACATTAACTGCACAGAGAAACAATCACATCATTTCACACATTTTGGGGATGATTCTTTTCATTCTGTTACACAGTCAACTGCATTTAGTAGATAAAGCCATGCACATTGAAGTTGCTCTTTTAAGCAGTTAACACCTTTGCCAAAACAGTGAACAGAGGCAGATTGCAATTTTAACCCTTTAATTTGATGTAAACCCCACTGCAATCTATATGAAATAATAATTAAACTGTGGGAATGTGGAACATAAGAACATATTAGGAGCAGGAGTAGGCCATCTGGTTACTCGAGCCTGCTCCACCATTCAACAAGATCATGGCTGATCTTTTTGTGGCCAGAGGTCTACTTACCCGCCCGCCCGCCAGAACCCTTAATTTATTTACTGTTTAAAAATCCATCTAACTTTGCCTTAAAATGATTCAACAAGGTAGCTTCAACTGCTTCACTGGACAGGAATTTCTGATTCACAACCTTTGGGTGAAGACGTTCCTCTTCAACTTAGTCCTAAATCTGGTCTCCCTTGCTTTGAGGCTATGACCCCTAATTCTCGTTTCACCCGCCAGTGGAAACAAATCTCCCTGCTTTTATCTTATCTATTCTCTTCATAATTTTATATGTTTCTCTAAGATCCCCCTTCATTCTTCTAAATGCCATGATTATAGTCCCAGTCTACTCAGTCTCTCCTCATGTGGTTCAACTCCTGAATCGCCTCTGCACCTCCTCCAGTGTGTGCAAGTACATCCTTTTTCAAGTAAGGAGACCAAAACTGTACACAGGGCTCCAGGTGTGGCCTCACCAGCAACCTATACAGCTGCAACATAACCTCTCTGTTTTTAAACTCCATCCCCCGAGCAATGAAAGACAAAATTCCATTTGCCTTCTTAATTACTTGCTGCACCTGCAAAACAAATCTTTTACGATTCATGCAAAAGGACACCAGGTCCCTCTGCACAGCAGCATGCTGTTATTTTTTTACTATTTAAGTTCATTTTGCTGTCAAAATGGATGGCCTGACATTTACCAACACTGTACTCCATCTACCAGACCCTTGCCCACTCTCTTAAACTATCTATGCCCTCTGCAGACTTTCAGTGTCCTCTGCACACTTTGCTCTACCACTCATCTTTGTGTCATCTGCAAACTTTGACACATTACATTTGGTCCCCACATCCAAATCATCGATGTAAATTGTGAACAATTGGGGTCCCAACACCGATCTCTGGGGCACACCACTAGCCACTGATCACCAACCAGAAGAACACCCATTTATCTTTGGGCAGCACCCTTTATGAACTCAGGGCATCATAAACTGAGCACTTTTGAAATAAAAGCAAAATTCTGTGAATGCTGGAAGGATGAAATAAAAACTGAAAATGTTGGGAAAACTTGGTTCATTGCAGACAAGCCTGTGGACCAAGTGCTGGAAAATGGGATTAGAATAGATAGGTGCTTGAAGGCCGGTGCAAACATGATGGGCTGAAGCACAGGTCAGGCACCAGCTGTGGAGACAGAAACAAAGTTAACATTTCAGGGTGGGATTCTCCATTGCCCCAGCCGCGTGTTTCTGGCCGCAAAGGGCGGGAACCTAATTTAAATAGATTTTAATGAATAATATTAACGGGCCCCCGCCACATGATCCACTTCACTAAATATTCATAAGTCATGTCGACGAGGTTTACAACAGGTTTGGCCAAACGGGAATCATTGAGGGGATCCCTCTGGGTGTGCAGAGTTAAGTATAGCCCCCTGGTGGGGGAGGGACATGTCCGGGCAGTGCCCTGACACTGCTGGGTTGGCACTGTTCAACCTGGACAGTGTCAACTTTTGTCAGGGGGCATTACCAAGGCGGGCTCTTGTGGGAGCCCTGTGGTGGTGGGTGGAAAGCAGGCACTGAGGGAGGGGTGAATGCCGGCGATACTTCTGTGGTGGTTGGTGGTGGTGTGGGGGGGGGGGGGGGGGGGGGGGGGGGGCTGGAATGCTGGCGATGATTGTCAGGAGCTAGCGGGGGTTGGGAAAGATGCCCCGATACCTCGGTGATGGGAGCTGGGAGCTGTCAGGTTTCAGTGCTGATCAGGGCGCCCTTTAACGATGGCATCGGAATCTCTGTGGAGCTGGTTGCTGGCTCTGAGGTGCCGTCCTGCCAGAATGATGGTGTAAACCACATCCACACATTTGTTTTGTTTAATGAGGCTCAGGGTGTGGAGAGACCACTGGTCTATACAACTGGAGAGATATGCCCCTGTTTTCAGTCTATGCCTGACACTTTGCCAAACCGTTGTAAGACTCTGCCATCGTTATTGGTGCAGTGCAGGAAGATTTAAATGCCAGCCTGCATACAGCAAAGTCTCAGTGACAGCAATGAGCTAAATGAGTAGATAATCTTTGTTTTAGTGATTTTGGCCAGGATAAATATTGGCCAAGTCTCCAGGAGGGTTGCCTGCTGTTCTTCAGGTAATGCAATGGGATGTTGGGTAGGAAAGCACCACTTGCTCATGTCTACGCTGAATGTTCGCTACCAGCAAATTGCAATGAGTGATGTGGTCAATTTCTAACTCCATTCTACTTGACAAGACAAATATGTGCACTTGTTAACCTTCAAACTGTTTGGCCCTCAAAGGACGAAAGCGGCAGTACACTAAGATAGCCTCAGAGAATCACTGGCAATGTCAAAACAGGCATGAATATGCCTTCTGTTTTTAATACAGAATCAATTTCAGGAACATCTGCATAGAACCACTTTATTTATGACCACTTATAATTGCCTTTGGCACTTTGTCTAAGGACTCGGGTCGACAAAGCATTGGCAGTGATGTTGTAACATAATTACATCTTTGCTCTGCTGCTTTCATTTTGTTTTCTTCCAATGAATTTCCATTCCTAAAGCAACATATGATTTAATCTGCATTCCTTTGCAGTTTTTTTGCCTCCAGAACAGAAAGGTTATCTTACATGTGCCAGTGCTCACTATTTATTTAATGTATCACTCTGTTCTTTCCAGAGATTAAGTTACCTAATTTCTATCACCTTGCAGGATATTTCCTTGTGCGATAAATGACATTACTGAGTGTGAAAATTAATGCGCAAAATGAGTTCTTAATGCACTTTCTGACTATAGAAAAACTAAAATGTACAAAAAGACCTTGTTTAAAAGCTGAATTGTTTAAAAGCAAAACCGCCAGGAAACAGGAGGGCGGGGACGCCCTGCCAGTGGAAAAAGAGAATCGCAATGGCTGGAGAATTCCGACCTCCGATTCTAGATTTTTTGACCAAGACATAGAACATAGACCATACAGTGTAGAAGGAGGCCACTCAGCCCATCAAGTCTGCACCGACCCATTTAAGCCCTCACTTCCACCCTATCCCCGTAACCCAATTACCCATCCGAACCTTTTTGGTCACGAAGGGCAATTTATCATGGCCAATCCACCTAACCTGCACGTCTTTGAACTGTGGGAGGAAACCGGAGCACCCGGAGGAAACCCATGCAGACACGGGGAGAACGTGCAGACTCCGCACAGACAATGACCCAGCGGGGAATCGAACCTGGGACCCTGGCGCTGTGAAGCCACAGTGCTATCCACTTGTGCTGTCGTGCAGCCCTGAGAGCTGAAATCTTAAGATTGTATAAAGGCTAAGACCTCACTTTATAACTTGTGTATATATAGATATCCTTATGCCTATTTCTAATCTTAAAATAAACGGAAACCTTAAAATGGCTGAATATATGGCTGGGATTCTCCATTCAATGGTCAGAGAATGGAGCGTTGAAGGAAAAACTGGGGCTGGATTCCCCATTTTTGGGACTATGTCCCCACGCTGTCGTTAAAAACTGTGGACTTTGATGCATGAAAAATTGGCGTGAAAGGGCCACCTATTCCGAGCCCTGTAGCAGGGACTCAGCGTAAAACTAGTAGCTTCTGCTGTCATAATATCCACTCATGTATATCATGAGATGCAGACAGGCAGTGATTGACACACAGGATAACTAATGAACACACACAACATAGAACAACCAATCACCAGACAGGACACCACCACTATAAAGCCCACAGGGCATTATGGCTCTCTCTGGTCATGGCTAGGGAGATAGTCACAGTGCACAGACCAATGAGCATCATCACCATGTGGTAGAGAGCTAGTCTGCTCAAGCCAGTAGGAGGTTATCAGTTAGGTTAATAGAGTGACAACCCACAGCAGATTATGTACAGCAATCAACAGGTTCAATAAAACAGTGTTGGACCATCTCCTGTGTCAGAAGCCTGTTTCTCGTTTTACTGCATCCAGTTGCAGTCAATGTTAGACCAGTACAGATAACACCTCATGGTACCAGAGAGGTATTAACTCTAACGAACCTACCCCGAGTGAATCTGCAAAGACCAGCACGCAGCCATCCAGCGGCATGGAAAAGATCCAACCTCCCCCGCAACTCCGGATCTCCGGCAACCTCAGCGCCAACTGGAAAGTCTTCAAACAGAAGTTCCTCCTGTATATCGAGGCCTCCGACCTTGAAACAGCATTGGATGCCCGAAAGATCGCGCTGTTCCTGTCGACTGCAGGGATCACGCCATCCAGATCTCTAACTCGCTCACGTTTGCTGATGGCGAAGACAAGACGAAGTTCAAGACGGTCCTGCTGAAATTCGACAACCACTGCGACATTGAGGTGAATGAGAGCTTTGAACAGTACATCTTCCAACAGAGGCTTCAGGGTAAGGATGAACCTTTTCAGTCCTTCTTGACCCATCTCCGCATCCTGGCGCAGTCATGTAATTGTGCCTCGAAGGCAGATTCCATGATCTGGGATCAGATCGTTTTCCGGGTCCAGACCGACTCCCTGCGGGAGCAGCTCCTCAAAATCAAACAGTTGACCCTCTCCGTCGCCATCAAAACGTACGTTGTCCATGAGCATGCCAGGAATCATTACTCCCGCATCAGGGCAGCAGAAAATGCAAAACTCACCTCCCACGAGGCAGAAAGGGTGCAGGCCATCGTAAAAATGCAAAGCCTGAGCATCGAGGAGAGTGGCCGTTTCGCGCACTTTTCAAGGGTCCTTACACGTGTGCGCCACGACCGGGTGGATGACGAGGCCGAAGACCCCGGTGCGCATGTGGGAACATCGGCCGACCACACTGCGCATGCGCGATGGCGCACAGAACGTGCTGACGTCAGCGTCATGATGTGTCCAAATTGTGGCTCTGCCCATTTAAAGCGGCAATGTCCAGCCAAAGGAAGGCGATGTCTACAGTGTGGAAAGCCCGGGCATTACGCGGCCTTATGCTGGTCCGCTCCACCGACCAACAGCCAGCGATCCCAGCTGCAGCGCAGACGTGTCCGCTGCGTACAACAAGGCATGCAGGATTCGGATACCTGACAGCCCAATGGACCTCGATGCTGACTGCCTCGAGTCTCCATACGGATGGGCATAATCACCACCCGTGAGCTGACCTCCACCATGCCTGCAAACCGCCTTTCAATCCTCACTATGGATCCTGATGACAAGCGGTGTGCTGTCATCACGGTTAACCAGTCTCGCATCCAATTTAAATTGGACACTGGCACATCTGCAAACCTCATATCACAATCGGACCTCGACAGCATCCGAGACCAACCTAGCATTCTTCCACCAGCCTGCCAGGTCCTTGACTACAAAGGCAATGCCATAGCTGCCAGTGGATCGTGTCAAGTAGGTGTATCTCGCAAGGCAATCAAAGCGACATTACGAGTCAAGATCGTCCGGCCTGAGAAGGCATCCCTGGTCGGCAAACTCCTAAATCTGGTCCAGCGCATCCATGCCATGTCCTCGACACTGGCAACTGTAAATCTCCAGGCTGAGATAGACGACATTTTCACGCAATACCACAATGTGTTTGATGGAATGGGCACGCTCCCATATCGTTACAAGATATTGCTCAACTCGAATGCCATCCCAGTGATCCATGCACCGCGCCGGGTGCCGGCTCCTCACAAGGATTGTCTGAAATCGCAGCTATGAGAGCTCCAAGACCAGAGTATCATCTCAAAGGTCACGGAACCAACAGACTGGGCCAGCTCCATGGTCTGCATCAAGAAGCCCTCTAGTGAACTCTGCATTTGCATTGATCCCAAAGACCTGAATCACAACATCATGCGCGAGCACTACCTGATCCCAAAGTGTGAAGAGTTAACCTGTGAGATGGCTCATGCCAAATTCTTTACCAAGCTGGACACCTCCCGTGGGTTCTGGCAGATACAGCTGGATGGGTCCAGTCAGAAGCTGTGCAAGTTTCACACTCCGTTCGGCAGGTATTGCAACAACCGCATGCCTTTTGGTATCATATCAGCTTCCGAAGTATTTCATCGCATAATGGAGCAAATGATGGAGGGCATCGAGGGGGTGCGAGTCTATGTGGACGACGTGATCATCTGGTCCATGACGCCCGAGGATCGCATCGCTTGCCTGAAACATGTTTTCCAGAGGATTCATGAAAACAGTCTCCAGCTCAACAGGGCCAAATGCTCATTTGGTAGGTCCGCTATCAAGTTTCTGGGTGACCACATTTCACAGCAGGGTGTGCAACCTGACGCTGACAAGGTGCTGGCAATCAATGCCATGAAGACCCCAGAGGACAAAAAGGCGGTCCTCTGTTTCCTCGGGATGGTGAATTTTCTCGGGAAATTCATTCCCAACATGGCATCCCAAACCACGGCCCTCCGGTATCTCGTAAAAAAGTCAACAGTGTTCCAGTGGCTTCCCGCACATCAAGCGGAGTGGCTTGAGTTGAAGGCGAAGCTCACCACAGCCCCAGTACTGGCATTCTTTGACCCAACCAAGGATACCAAGATATCCACAGACGCAAGCCAGGACGGCATTGGGGCGGTGCTCCTCCAGCGAGACGACTCCTCGTCCTGGGCTCCAGTGGCATACACCTCCAGGGCCATGACTCCGACTGAACAATGGTATGCCCAGATCGAAAAGGAGTGCTTGGGTCTCCTGACAGGAATAGTCAAGTTTCATGACTATGTATACGGCCTGCCAAAGTTCACGGTGGAAACAGACCACAGGCCTTTAGTCCACATAAACCAAAAGGATTTAAATGACATGACACCTCGGCTGCAGCGAACTCTTCTTCGTCTCCGCCGATATGACTTTGAACTCGTCTACACACAGGGTGAGGAGCTGATCATCGCGGATGCCCTATCCAGATCCGTCACCACGCCGTGTGAACAGGGTGACTTCATTCGCCACATTGAAGCACAGGTGCAGTTGTGTGCCAGCAACCTCCCAGCCACTGATGAACGAGTCATACAAATACGCGAAGAAACTGCCAAAGATCCCCTACTGCAGCGCGTGATGAAGCACCTCGCCCATGGCTGGCAAAAGGGGCAGTGCTCCCAGTTCTTCAATGTTAAGGACGAGCTGATGGTTGTTGAGGGGATCCTTCTTAAACTAGATAGAATCGACATTCCCCAAAGCATGCAAAACATGGTGCTCAGGCAGATCCATGAGGGTCACCTGGGGGTCGAGAAATGTGACGCAGAGCTCGGCAGGCAGTTCACTGGCCTGGCATCAGCCAGGACATTGCCAACACAGTCCTCAAATGCACAACATGCCAGAAATTTCAACCAGCTCAGCCCAAGGAAACGCTGCAACAGCACGAGATCGTGACCTCTCCAGGTCCAAGGTGGGGATAGACCTCTTGCACGCCAATGGGTAATGAGTGATTATGGTCCATGTTTCTACAGCCAAGAGTGGTCCAACTTTGCACGATCCTACCACTTTAGTCATATCACATCCAGTCCCCATTACCTGCAATCAAACAGGAAGGCCAAGAAAGGGGTCCATGTTGTCAAGCGGTTGCTGTGGAAGGCTGCAGACTCAGCCTCGGATTTCAACCTGCCGTTATTGACATACAGGGCAAACCCTCTGTCGACTGGTTTGTCTCCGGCGCAGTTGCTCATGAACTGCAACCTGAGGATGACTGTTCCAGCCATGTTCCCAACCTTGACCACCTCACGGTGCTGCAGAAGGTGCAGCGAACCAGGGACCAGCAGAAGATCACGTATGATGCTCATGCCACGGATCTGCCTGCGCTGGCTCCAGACAATGTCGTTCGCGTTCCGCTGCCTGAGGGAGGTTGGTCAGCCCCAGCTGCTCCCAGGTCTTTCATTGTCCAAATGGCTGATGGCTCCATTTTATGGCGCAACAGGTGGGCACTGCGTACAGTCCCCTAACCCATCACTCGACCGCACCTCTCCGCATGTCATCATGCCTCTCCGGACGTGTCTTGCACCACGAGGCCACCGATCTGGCAGTGATCCCACCTGTCCACAAGGCCACCGAGATGGCAGCCATCCCGCCTGTCCAGGTGCCGGCGTCCCCCCCTCCACCTCTGCGGTGATCGACAAGAATTCGTCGCCCACCACAAAGATTGAATCTATAGACTTAAATCTCATAAATTGTGTTCAGTTTGCTCTGTATCTGCACGATAGACACCTTCCCATGTACATATGTTCATTCATTCCCCACTTGTACATAGTTATGCATGCATATATAGCCACGGTCCAAAATTTATCTTAAAAAGGGAGATGTCATAATATCCACTCATGTATATCATGCGATGCAGACAGGCAGTGATTGACACACAGGATAACCAATGAACACACACGATACAGAACAACCAATCACCAGACAGGACACCACCACTATAAAGCCCACAGGGCATTAAGGCTCTCTCTCTATCACAGGTCATGGCTAGGGAGATAGTCGCAGTGCACAGGCCAATGAACATCATCACCATGTGATAGAGAGCTAGTCTGGTCAAGTCAGTAGGAGGTTATCAGTTAGGTTAATAGAGTGTCAACCCACAGCAGATTATGTACAGCAATCAGCAGGTTCAATAAAACAGTGTTGGACCATCTCCTGTGTGTGATGCCTGTTTTCCGTTTTACTGCATCCAGTTGCAGTCAATGTTAGACCAGCCCAGATAACACATCATCTGCTGCAGATACGGGCCCCCGCACATCCGGGTCAGAGGCCATGCATGCACACGATGGTGGCCTCCAGTGGCTGCATAATGCTCCTTTGTGGACTCAGACCGCGGACTTGGACATTAAAAATGTTCTCCAATCGGCCGCGTGCCCGCCCCTGACTACCCGCCCAAACATTGCCCGGCCGCGTATATAGGTCCCCCCCCCCCCCCCCCCCCCCCCACCCTCCGACCGGCCAGCCCCCAACCAGGGCGGCCGTGGACTAAGTCCACAGCCACCACGCTAATATCCCGAACCGGCAGGACCATGTTAGATATACGCCGTCGGAACGTCAGCCAGTCGGGGACAGAAAATAGCGGGGCGGGCCTCCAGCAATGGCTGCAGGTAGGTGATCTGCAGCGCGACGCACTCGCTGAGTACGCCGCTTTTTGGGGCCCGGAGTATCGGGGAACCGGCGCTAATCGCAATTTTGTGCGCCAAAATGGATTCTCCGCCCCAGCGCCGGCCACGATTTCGGCGTCGGGGGCGATGGACCTTCCCATATTGCTTTCGGGCTGAGGGGGAGATCGGGGATTTTTTTGGGGCCCTTGGATATTGAAAAATGGTGTCCCGATTTCTCGCTACAACGCGACGTTCCGGCGATCGGAGCATCCCATTGTGAAAAATGGGGCTTTGTGCTGCCTTGGCCGCTCGTACGCCATTCAGGCTCGTTATTCATCATGAGTTGCATTGACTAGCCATGTGTTTCTCGGCTAAACCTGCTCGCTTGAGGACTTTGTTCCCTTTGGAAAAATTGCGCCCATGGAGCTGGATTCTCCGATCGCCGACGGCAAAAGCGCATTCGGCGATCGGCCGGAAAATGCATTTTTTGCTGGAATCGGGTGTGGTGCCATTTTTCCAATGCTCCACCCCCTCATAAATGGCATACGCAAGGAGTATGCCGCACAATGTCACCTGAGACCGATGCTCGGCCCCCGATGGACCGAGTCCCCGACGACATGGGACACGTGTCCTCACAACTTTAGCGGACTGTGTCCAGCGCTGTCACAGTCGGGTGGGGAAGCCGTTCCGTTGGCAGGAGGGGCTTTGGGGGGACTGGTGGGGAGGTAATCCAGGAGTGGTGATGGGGGTTACAGAGGGGCAGTTATGGAGGCCGTGTCCACACGCAGCTGGTGCACCGTTGAACAGCGCAGCCGCCGCAGGCCACTGGCATGCGCGGCCATGGACATATCCATTCTGCCGCCATATCCGCAGGTAAAGCCTGGATTTTACGCGGCACGGCTGCTAGCCCCCCACCCGATGGAGGATTTGTCCGGATGCGCCGCCGATTTGTTGGTCATGAGACCAGATCCTGCGGACATAGCCGCAGGATCGGAGAATCCAGCCAATAGTCTCCCAAATTGAGAATCCGTCAGCGGGATTCCCCCGCAATTGGAAGGATGGCCCAACGCCGGTTCCAAGATCGGCGCAAACCACTACAGCATCGGGCCAACCGGAAGATACGGGCCACGCCATCGTGGGGGCTCCCCCTGGGGGCCGGATCCCCCACGCCTCCCCAAGGACTCAGCTAGCCAGCCTACAAGCCAGGTTCCGCTGTGATGGACCATGTCCATTTCACGCCGGCGGGACTGGCCAAAAACGGGCGGCCACTCGGCCCATCGGGGCCCGGACAATTGCCTGAGGGGGTACCACTGCCAGCGGCCCCCGACCGACGCGGCGTGATCCCCACACCGCCCGAAAACCGGTGCCGGACAATTCGGCAGCCGGCGTTGGAGCGGGGGGGGGCGTGATTCACGCCGCCTTCCGGCGATTCTCCGACCTCCTGCCTCATATCTTCCAGTGATGTGGACAAATGCAAGCGGACGAAGTTGAAATACAGCTGAATGTCAAACTTTGTTTGATGACGTTTCTATAAGGTTTCTGAGATGCTAAAGGTACTGTTGCTATATGTTCAGGCAGCATTGTGGTCACATTAAATTAAAAAAATCTAAATTTAAAGTACCCAATTCTTTTTTTTTCCAATTGAGGCAATTTAGCATGGCCAATCCACCTGCCTTGCACATCTTTGAGTTATGAGGTGAGGCCCACGCAGACATAGGGAGAATGTGCAAACACCACACGGACAGTGACCCTGGGCCGGGAATGAACCGGGGTCCTCGGCGTCATGATGCAACAGAGCTAGCCACTGTGCCACTGTGCCGCCCTTAGCAAGTCTATTGCTGGCATATGGGATTTCCAATTGTGCCACTGAGATTTAATTCATTACTACTCCTCTGGAGAAAACCTTATCCTCTATCTTCTTGACCTGAAATTAGCTGATATGCAGCGCAGTAATAGTTGATTTTGCTGCTAATCTGTATCAAATGAAAAATATATTACTTATCAAAAATAAATTGCTTTGTAAAATTAACTGGGGGCTGGATGCGTAAGCTCCTTAGGGAATTCTACACCACATTCCTAATCAGTGGAGAGAATTGTATTTATAATGCGTTACTTTTGCTGATTCTGCTAAGCCCTTTGAGAGGTGTCGGATTGACCTCATTCAATTCAATATTTTAGTCCTATTTCAGAAATTATCAAAGGAAATATTCCATCAACATATACTTTATTTTTTGATTTTATTGCATTGACGGTAATGTGACAGTACTAAGTGGACTGCAGAATAAACATTAAGCTGCGCATGTTTTCTTTAACAACGTCTACAGTCATAGACGCTGATATGGGGTGGGATTTACCGACTCTGTCGGGTGTTTTTTGCCAGAGGAGGCGGCCCGCCAGAGGGATCTACCGGTCCCGCTGTTGTCAACGTTGATTTCCAGTTGACAGCAACCATCCCTACCGGGAAACCCGTGCGTCGGCATGGGACCGGAAATTTTCAGCCAGTGTGAACAGCTGGTAACTCCCACCCATGATGGCAGCAATTTTCCATGATGGCAGCAATTTTAACCTAACAAAATAGGAGGAAACCACACCGAATCAGGCAAAAGGCTGATTTTACACCAGCCCAGTATTATTCATTGACATCAGTGGTGAGCAAAATCGAATGAGGTGTAAAGCCAACAATGCACCTCATCCTGTCAGTTTCTCAACTGGCGGGATACCTTGAAATTGCACGCATTGGATGGGGTGTAAAATAAGTGTTCCACCTGAACCAAGTGGGGTCTTCCACCCAGCAGGTTAGATTTAAAGTGTCTCCTTCTCCCAAGACGACGGCTTTCCCAAGTGTAAGGTCTTCTCTAAAAATATGACAAGAAACTCAGAGGTTGTGTGGTGAATGTATTACTGCAACCATTCACCATTGTATTGCATTACATTGTATTATGTTGGTACCCTTGTGGGCTCCGCCTCTGGCTCCGCCCCCTCGGAGGAGGTATATAGATCTGCAGCCTGTAGGCGGCACTCAGTGCAGAGCAGTCGCAGGCAGCCACAGTTCTAGCTGATTAAAACCACTGTTCACTTCAACTCTCCGTCTCATGTGAATTGATGGTCGCACCAGGTTGATTGAGAGCTGAATATATCATCTGAGCTGTGAGGTTATTGTAGACCTTGACTGTACCTTATACAGGTAAGATTGTTCTATTCTGTCAAAAAAATCTGTACGCACAACCATTGTCATTGTTCATGGGGGAAAATTGCTTCCAATATTGTTACTGGGTGGCATGGTAGCACAGTGGTTAGCACTTTTGCTTCACTGCACCAGGGACCCAGCCCCTCAGTTTTTTGTGAGATCTAATTTCCTCAGAGCAAACTCAAGACAGGATGAACTCAAAAGGGTTAGTTTATTCGCACACACTCAAAACGTGTGAGGAAGAGAAAAGAAGGGTTTACAATAGAGGGACCACAGAAAAAGTACATATTGGTTCACACGGGTGCCAGAGACCAGAATTAAAGGCCAATGAGGTGTTCCTTCACGGGGGGTCAGTGGGTTGAAACTCAATGTTACAATGTTGTAGAATTCATTTTTCCAGTAGTGTAGACTTTGCATGATGAGAAAGGCACGCAGCGATTAATCGGTCTTGTAGACGGTGGTACAGAACTTTCATCAGAAGCAGCACAGATGGGGTCAGGTATTCAACCTGGGCAGCGCTCCTTTGCAGTATGATGCTAGTCAGAAGTTAAAGAGCAGACTGGGTTCTTCAGCTGCACAAGCCAATATTACTTGTTCAACAAGCCAAAGGCTTATGTCACATGACCTCCACCTCTCCACCAGGTCTTCAACTAAGAATGTGTATCCATCATTTGGAATTTGGCTGGGTCTCGAAGGCTGCTAAATGTTCCAGCCATTATGAGTTGAGAGGAAGGATGGAAGGGCCATTTTAAGGATCTGGTTCAGCCAAGATCCAGTTTTAATTTTAGAAATAGCACTGAGTATATTTACAGTGTGAGATACACAGGGGTTAGTAATTGGCTTGGAAGTCAGTGATAAGAATGTAAGGGTGAAGAGAATGTCCCTTGGTTGGCATGATATTCTAACTGGCCTTCCTCAGCAATCTCTACCAAATACTCAGTTTTCGCCATATTTATTTATTGGTTGGATGAGGGAACAGAGAGGTATCTAAATGTTGCAGGTCACATTAAATTAGGAACTCAATAAGTTATGTTCATGCGAACAGGAAGTTACTAAACAAATGGGAAAATCTAAGGCCGATGGGGTTTGATATGGGGGGAAGTGAGGCCTTCCACTTTGTATAAAGAAAGACAAATCAAAGAATCATAGAATCCCTACAGTGCGGAAGGAGGTCATTTGATCTATTGAGGCTACACCAACCCCCTGAAAGTGTGTCCTATCTCTGCTACCCACTTAACCTGAACAATCCTGGACATTAAGGGCCAATCCACCTAACCTGCACATCTTTGGATTGAGGGAGGAAACCGGAGCACCAAGGGGAAAACGATGCAGACACAGCGACAACGTGCAAACTCCACACAGTCAACCAAAGCCAGAATTGAACTCTGGTCCCTGGTGCCATGTCGCCCAAATCAGATTTTTTAAACAGTGACAGATGAAGAACTTTGCATGAGCAAATGCACAAACGAATCCAGTGGAATATAGATGGTTTTTATCACAGATAAGTTGGAATACAAAAATGAGGAAGTAATGTTTCAGTTATGTAGAGCCTAATGTAGAGTTCAATATTCAGTTTTGGGCATTTCATGGGGAGGCAGTGGCGTAGTGGTATTGTCGCTGGATTAGTAATCCAGAAACCCAGGATAATGATCTGAGGTCCCGGGTTCAAATCCCGTCAGGGCAGATGGCGGAATTTAAATTCAATAAAAAATCTAGAGTTAAGTTTAATGATGACCGTTTAATGATGACCATTGTCAATTGTTGTAAAAACCCATCTGGTTAACTGGAGAATCCAGTCCCTTTAGATAACCTAAAGCTTGCTCAAAAGAGATAGGTTTCAAAGAGTGCCTTAAAGGAGGAAAGTCAGGTGGAGAGATGGAGGGAAGAAATTCCAGAGTTTTGGGCCTATAGGCATCTGAAGGCTGATATCTCAGGGAGGGTAATGGGGCTGGAGGAGATTCCAGAGAAAGGGAGGTGTGAGGCCATGCAGGTATTTGGAAACAAGGGTGAGAATTTTAAAATTAAATCATTGACCAGGAGCGAGTGTAAGTCAGTGAACACAGGGATGATAGGGAAATGGGAAACATGGCAGCAGGGTTTTGGGTGACCTAATATTTATGGGGAGGGTGGGAGGGTAGAATGTGGGAGACCCACCAGGAGTGCATTGAAATAGTTGAGTCTAGAGATAATAAAGACATAAATGAGGGTTTTAGCAACAGATGGGGTGAGACAGGGGAAAAGTTGGGTGGTATTACGTATGTGGAAATAGGCAGCTTTATTGTTGGCATGAATATGAGGCTGGAAGCTCACATAATAATAAAAATCTTTATTGTCACAAGTTGGCTTACATTAACACTGCAATGAAGTTACTGTGAAAAGCTCCTAGTCGCCACATTCCGCGCCAGTTCGGGTACATAGAGGGAGAATTCAGAATATCCTATTCACCTAACAAACACGTCTTTCGGGACTTGTGGGAGGAAACCCACGCAGACACGGAGAGAACGTGCAGACTCTGCACAGACAGTGACCCAAGCCATGAATCGAACCTGGGACTCTGGAGCTGTGAAGCGACAGTGCTACCCATTGTGCTACCGTGCTGCCCTATCAGGATCCACTGTAACACCTCGGTTGTGAATAGACTGGATTCATCCCAGACTATTGCCACGGAGAAGGATGCTGGGAATGTAGTTTGGAGCGAGAAGCAAAAACAATGGCCTTCATCTTCTGAATATTTAATTGGACAAAATGTTGCTAATTGAGTAATGTTATATTGGCATTGGAATTGATGCTCCATAAATTTACCAGAGTAATATTATGAAGACAGATTGCATAGTTTAGTCTGCATTCCCTTTAGTTTAGAGAACATTGAGCAGAACTCTGTGCGCATTTGGCGGACTGCAGCATCGAGATTCACCCCACTATTCACCGGTACTTGGTCAGTTTTTTAGTCCTTGAGGAGTTTCCCCACCGAGGTCACACTTTAGTCAATTCCTGCTACGGTTCCTCACAGATCTGTCTACGCCTCCCCCCTTTCAGGCCCCCCTCACGTTCTGGTGCCCCCCCCCCCCCTTTGCTCCCCCCCTCCCCAGGCTCGACCCCTGGCTGTGCCAACCTGGCACCTGGGCACTCTGTCACTGGCACACTGGCAGTGCCCAAGGTACCTAGGAGCCGGGGAAGTGCCAGGAATCTGCCTTGTCCTCGATCACTTGGGGGTCTCTAATGGCCTGCAGGACCAGCCGAGGTTCCGTCACAGCTGATTGACGTTTGTGGAAACTAGTGCTAACCGGAGACCTTGCGAGGTCCCGCAGGCATGGCCGTTAACTCCCGGGTGAAAGCAGAGTCCGGGTATTTAAACAAGCCTAATGGATCACTTAAATAGGCAAATCTGCATCTCGCCAGTGAGGGCGAGATCCACATCATGCCGAGCAGAGAGAGTCGGGTGACCCGCGATCGTTCTGACACCTGGCGTGGAGACCAATTTGGGGCTCTCCCAGGATTCACTCCGGGCCGAGCACAACGTGATCGCTGCATGGCACCCATATTCTTTACAATAATAAAGTGTAGATACAGAGCAACTATTTCCTCTAGTGGGGGAATCCAGACTAATCATAAAATGAGAGCTAGTCCATTTCACATAGAAATCAGAAGCACTTTTCAAGACGAGCAGAGGTCCAGATCTATCTCTTCCAAAGGACTGCCAATACTGGCCAACTCGAAATTTTAAGTTTAATTTTAATTGTATTGTTATAAAGGGAAATGAGCAAAGGCTCCTAATAGAATCATGATATAAGTCAGTCATGATCTGTTAGAATGGCACAGCTGATTGATGGCTCCAATAGATTATGGGAGTAAACTTGCTCAGAATATAAAAACAGATAGTAAAAGTTTCTACAAATATATAAAACAAAAAAGAGTGGCTAAGGTAAATATTGGTCCTTTAGAGGATGAGAAGGGAGATTTAATAGTGGAAGATGAGGAAATGGCTGAGGAACAGGTTTTTTGGGTCAGTCTTCACAGTGGAAGACACAAATAACATGCCAGTGACTGATGGAAATGAGACTATGACAGGTGAGGACCTTGAGATGATTATCACTAAGGAGGTAGTGATGGGCAAGCTAATGGGGCTGAAGGTAGACAAGTCTCCTGGCCCTGATGGAATGCATCCCAGAGTGCTGAAAGAGATGGCCAGGGAAATTGCAAATGCGCTAGTGATAATTTACCAAAATTCACTAGACTTTGGGATGGTCCCAGCGGATTGGAAATTAGCAAACGTGACACCACTGTTTAAAAAAGGAGGTAGGCAGAGAGCGGGTAATTATAGGCCAGACTAGACTGCAGAGTGTTAGAGAGATATAGCTTAGTTGGCATGTAGTAGTTAAACATAGTTAATGCTTCTTCTGATTTACTTTATCATCAGTTATAGTTGTGAAGAGTGAACAAACTCATTAGTATTTATATTCATTATTCATTCAATGTTATTTGCTGTAAATTAAAGACTGATAGTTTCATTGAACTACTACCATCAGACCATTCTGAGAGTAAGCAAAGAGTAATGATGCATTACAATCACGTGATATAACAAACCCCATTCTGGTAAGTCTAGATATTCATATTTACTGAAAGCAGGCATTGCTGCTCCATGTCATACCCACAAATGTCGATTCACAGAATAATTCTGTCATTGATAAACTTAACTCCCCTTTTACATTGGTCCCAAGAAGTCACAATACAAGGAGTTAGCTCTGCTATCTAATTTTTCAACAACATGCCTATGGATGTGTAAATACTTGTCCTACCTACCTAAAAAAGGTTAAAGACTTGTGCAGGTCACAGGTGTGATTATTGGTTTGTGGAAGTATGTTGGTAAAATAAACAATAATGGCTGAGACTTGAGCATTGCCTTCATTTGCAATATAATTGGACCCAATTTACCGTTTGCCCTGATCAGCCTTCTGCATCACATTGGGGTCTCCCAAGTTTACTTTGTGGCTTTGACAAGCATGTTTGTCACCAGGATTGTTTTGCAGTTACTGAGTTGGGCCTTCCCGGACGGACACTGTCCTTTGCTGAGCCCCCGATGTCCAATTTTATGCAAGGTTCACACCATTACAAAGCTCGGAGGCCCCAAAATGTCAGACACTGGGAAGAAACTGGAGAGTTAGCCCAGCTGTCATCAACTTGCAAAAAGAGAGTTGAGTGGAATTCATTGATTCAAAACAATCCTGCAGTGGATTGCTATCAACGACAAAATGTAAAGGCTGCAGATTGACTGACACATCTCAGTTAAGAAACCCATTAATGAGACCTCCCCCATGGCGCCGTGGGTAAATAATCATTTTAATTTAAAAGCTCAGCTGTGTAGATGAGGAAGCGTGCGGGAACCCTCAACTGAAATGGCAGTGATTCTATAGCAATTAGCCTCTGCATTTCCAATCCATACAGGGTGAATGAAATAAACAACCAGCGTTCCTAATCCTGATCACTGTTTTGTCACCCCTACTGGAACTTATGTCAGTGTTCACATCGGGTAAAGATAGAGTCCAGCTCAATTGTGATACCCCACATGGTGACTGGCCATGTGGGTGACCACATGGGTGCAGTATTTACAGGGCTGCTGATGCCTGTGGAATTTTGTAAATAAACTCTACATGCATTTTGGGAGTGGTGAACACGTTTTTAGAATGTTTTTACACAAGAATTGTGCTTGTGGCAACAACTAACAATGCACAAGCCTCATGCCGCCGGCTGCAATCTGGAAAGTAATGTTCAAGAATTTGTTACTGCTGACTTTCAGGGAGACCTCTGGTAACAAAACATACAATAACATTGAGTAACAATTAAACAGTAAGAAACCCCACCTTCCCCTGAAACTTAGTTACTAAGTCTCTCCGCACTCGCCCCCCACCACATCAGCTGACAGTGACCAGGGCCGGGATTTTCCCCTACCTGGCGGGGCGGGGGGTCCCGGCGGGACGGAGTGGCATGAACCACTCCGGAGTCGGGCCACCCCAACCATTCTCCGCACCTTTAGGGGCTAGGCCCGCGCCAGAGTGGTTTCCGCTGCGCCGGCCGGCGCGAACGGCCTTTGGCGCCATGCCAGCCGGGGCCGAAAGGCCTTCGCCAGCCGGCGGAAGTCTGCGCATGCGCTGGAGTGTCAGCGGCTGCTGACGTCATACTGGCGCATGCGCAGGGGAGGGGGGTCTCTACCGCCTCCGCCATGGTGAAGACCATGGCGGGGCGGATGAAAAAGAGTGTCCCCACGGCACAGGCCCGCACGCCGATCGGTGGGACCCGATCACAGGCCAGGCCAACGTGGGGGCACCTCCAGGGATCAGAGCGCCCCGCGCGCCCCCCCCCCCCACCCCCCGGAGCCCGCCCGTGCCGCCAATCCCACCGGTACCAGGGGTGGTTTAAACCATGCCGGCTGGAAAGGCCTGTCAGCGGCCGGAGAATCGCCGCGGGGGGGGGGGGGGGGGGGGGGGTGTGTGTCCCCCGACCGGCGCGGTGCGATTCCCGCCTCCGCCGAATCTCGGGGGGGGGGTGGGCGGAGAATTGGGGACACGGCGGGGGCAAGATTGACGCCGGCCCCGGGCAATTCTCCAACCCCCCGGGGGGTCGGAGAATTCCACCCCAGTTCCTTAAAGTACATTGTAAACGCTCTTTATCACCAGTAAAGCCCTCTCACGGTAAACGTCACCTTCTCAAGGTGCAAAACCCCCATCATGTCACCCAGCCACGCCGAGGTACTTGGCGGTGAAGTTGACCTCCAGCCCATGAGGATCCGCCTCCTTGGCACCAGTGAGGCAAAGCAGGCATCTGTCCCACAAATCGTCACTAATGAGCAAGGTTCCTACAAAATGTTCAGGATTGCCGACACATTTTCAAAAAGGACCTCCAGAAGCCCATCACCTTTGAGCATGACCAGAACGTGTGCCCGATCACCGAACATATCTATTATCCACCCCTCCAAAAAACAAATTCATTCTAGCCTTCATGAGGCGTGTCCGGAACACCACTGGATGAGACTCGGCTTCACTCAGGATGAGATCGAGGTCATTCACCCTTCTCAGTGCCTCATTCCAAACCTTCTCCTCCAAGATCAGCCCCAGTTCCTCCGCCCACTTTGCCTTCATACCCTAAACTGAGCACCTCTCCGCCCCACTATCCACTGGTATATATACCTGATGTGTTGGCTACCTCCGAGCCCGAGCAGGATATGACCGTCTTGAGAAAGGCAGAAGGTTACTTCACCGGAAAGGCACAGAAGTACTTTTTGACCCAGCTACGCACCTGGAAATACCTTAACCCACCAGAGTCTGCAAGTCCATAATATTCCTCCAGTTCCCCTAGGCTAGCAAACCGACCCTCTAAAAATAAGTCTCCCACTTTCTCCAAACCTTTTTCCTTCCACTTCCTAAACATCACATCTGACCTGGCAAGGTTGAATAACTGGTTTGTACAGATGGGGGCCTTGAGGATGGGCTTACCACATTCTTTAGATCAACCTCTAGAATATAATTTACCAGTTGTTCTCACTCCCTCCTTGCCTACATGCGGCCTTGAAAAGATTAGTGGCGGGATTCTCCGATCGCTGACGCTGAAACCACGTTCGCCAGTCGGCCGGAGAATCCATTTTTATGCTGGAATCGGGGCGGTGTCGTTTTTGCGACAGTCCGCCGCACGCTGTATGGACGGCCTCAGGACGTCACCTGAGGCCATCCACCAATGCTCCACCCCAGATGGGCCGAGTCCCCAATGGCATCGCTCGCGTGGGCTCACACCGCTTGAGGACCTCGCGTGGTGGGTGCTTACTGTGTCCAGCGGCGCCACAGTTGGTGCGGGAGCCAGTCTGCTGGCAGGGGGCACTTCGGCGGTGGCTGTGGGGACTGGTGGGGGCTGAGGGGGCTGGTGGGGAATGGTCCGGCGGTGGCGAAGGGGGTTACATGGGGCAGTTTTTGGCAGGCCGGGTCCGTGTGCGGCCGGCACCATGTCCCACGGCGCGGTCGCCACAGGCCACCACCGTGTGCATGCGCGGCCACGGACCCAGCCATTCTGCGTCCGTATTGGCACGTAAAGCTGGGGGCTTTACGCTGCGCTGCTGCTAGCCCCCCACCGGTCGGAGAATTGGTGCGGGGGCGGCGCTTACTTCCTGGTCGTAAAACAAGACAGATCCTAGTGACATAGCCACAGGATTGGAGAATCCAGCCCATAATTTCTCCCCTAATTACTACCTTCAGCACTTCCCATAGTATCGAAGGTGATACCTCTCCATTGTCATTCTTCTAAATATAATCCTGGATAGCCCCTGAGATCCTTGCACAGAACCCCAGGTCCGCCAGCAGACCCACATCCAACCTCCATGCGATGCCCCTGACCTACCTCGAACTCCAGGTCTGCCCAGTGTGGGGCATGGTCAGAAATGACCAGTGCAGAGTACTCCGATTTCTTCACCACTGCCAATTGCGTCGGCTTATGACAAACTAGTCAATCCTGGAAAATACATTATGTACTGAGGAGAACAACGAGAACTCCTTTGCCCCAGATGCCCGAACCGCCAAGGGTCTGTCTCCCCCCCACCACCCCGTTTCCTCTTGGCCTGCAATGATCCACCCTTGGGTCTAGCGCACAGTTCATGTCCCCTCCCAAATTAAGATGATGGGTGTCCTGATCCAGTATCGCTGCCAGCAGCTATTTCATGAACATTGTATTATCCCGAGTTGGGGCGCATGCAGTCACCAAACTACCTGCTTCCCTTCTAACACCCCCATTACAATGACATACAGCCCACCCACACCTGCTATTACCTTCTCCGACTGAAACCGCACCTTTTTGTTTATGCGATTCACCCCTGGGCCCTGCTATCGAAACCCGAAAGGAAAACATGGCTCACCCAAGCCTTCTGAAGGTGCACCTGGTCCTGTTCACCCATGTGGGTCTCCTGGAGAAACATCACATTGACCCCCATGTTCTTTAATGAGCACAAACCCGCGCTTTTTTGACTAGGCCCTCCAGGCCACGCACATTCCAGGTGACCACTCCTGTTGGGGGTCGCTCACCCCCCTTCAGCCTCGAGTCAGCCATTATCACTGCGATAGGTCATAGGTTCGCCGATGATTCCCAGGCCGCAGGCCCACTAACAGTCCCCCCCCCCCCCCCCCCCCCCCCCCAACCCCGGTGCCAGTCAGCAGATAGTCTGCCGTCTCCTCTTAACTGCCACACCCCCTCACCCCAGACCCATCGAGCCTAACTTAACTGGCCCGACAAGTCGCAGCCCCATCCCCCATTTGGCTTCCGTTAACTAGCCTACTTTCTAGCACTCGGAAGGTGACAACCCCCCAAGTCCCACCTATTCTTTATCCATAGCCTTCGTTTCTGCCTCCAGCTTGTCCTTCCCCCTGATCCTCTTGCCCAAATATATTAAGCAAAAGCCTTGAACTAAGGGAAGTCTCCCTTTACCCCCATCAACACAACAACTACTAAACATGGGCAGAAGGTTAATCATGAAAACCGAACAGAGGAAACGCCTCCAATCCAAACGTCTTTACCATTACTCCAACTCAACTCGCAACAACATGAACAATAAGACAATGATATAGTAAAACTCAAATACTTCAACAGCCCAATCATATCGCTCAAATCGTGCGAAGTCCACGATCTCTGATAAAGTTCTCAGCCTGCTCCGGAGTTTCGAAATAAAAGTCCTTCGAGTCAAACGTGACTCTCAGCTTTGCTGGGCACACCACCCAAACCACACTCCTCGATTGAACCGGCCCGTCTTCACCTTATTGGAGGCTGCCTGCCATTTTGCCAGTTCCATGCGGATATCTTGGAAACTTCTTACCATGTTAACATTCCAGTTGATATTTCTGGCTTTCTAGGCGCATTCCTGGACCTGCTCCTTCCTTTGGAAGCTGTGAAACGGAATGATCACCGCTCATTCAGTCGTGGTTTCTGCCTCAAGGCCCTGGGCCCCCTATCCAGCTCCCATACACCAACTTCCTCATCACCGCTCATCAGCTGAGAGAAATTTGCAGCAAAGTATTCGGTCGGTCTTAGCCCTCAACTTCCTCCAGTGAACCCACCAGCCTCAGTTTCATGTGCCAGTTTCGCCTTGAGGCCTTTATTCCTATTCCCAACGATCGCCATTTTGGCCTCCAGGGACGCGGGTCGGTCTTCATGTTGAGATAAGGCCTCCACGCCCTTCAGCTCCTCCACCTGGTTGCCTATTGCCTTAGTTGACTTGCTCAGCTTCTCACTGACTGGGCCCAAAGCCTCCTCCACCATAATTCCAAATGATGCCTTCAATTCCTGGCCATGCCCCTGGAATCATTCGTCCATCTCCCCACCAAATTTCTTAAATACGTTTGCCATCACCCCCGCCATCATGTTGTGTGTGATGGGCATGGCTGCTTCCCCCGCTTTGAATCCATACTCGGGCTTGGAGCTTGAGGTTTCACTCCTCAGCCCCTCCTCGATGTCAATTTCGGCATTCCCCGATTCACAGCTGTTTTTTCTACCGGGCCATCGGGACTGAACGCAAAAATGCTTTGAGAGACGGTCAGAAAAGTCCAAAGTATCGGAGCCTGTGGGGGAGCCACCTAAAATGCAGCCGCCATTACATGCTGCCACATCAGAGGTCATCTTCATGGAATATAAACATACTTGAAGAGGTTTTGGAATTATTTTGTCTTTCGATTGAAAGAGAACACAAACATTCTATCACATGGAGCCAGCAGATTAACTGCCAAGAACAAGAAGAGAAGAATTGACAGCACAACCCAGAGGAAAATAATATCTTCAGCAGCATGAGATGGTGGAATGAAACCACAATCCTGTTTGTAGAGGGATATGACTGAACAAGGAAGAATGACTGACTGGTTTTCTCCACAATCTTCAGGCAATAAATATCACAGCTTGTATTTATATAGCACCTTTAATATCAATTATAGTGTCCCGAGGTGCTTCACAGGAACACTAAGAAGCAAAAATTGACATTGAAACAAAAGTGACATTTGGACAGAGGATCACAAGCTGGGTGAAAGTTTTAAGGTGGAATCTTATGTTGGTGGCAAGGGTCTAGCCTGCTGGCTGAAGAGCTCACAAGAGTCCAGTGCAGCCTGTAGTCTAAAGGTGTCTGGCAAGGATTAACGTGGAACTGGGAAACAGCAAAGCCCACAGTGTGATGTAAAGAGACACATGGGGTGGGATTCTCCGCCCCCCCACCGGGTCGGAGAATCGGCAGGGGTTGGCGTGAATCCCGCCCCCGCCGGCTGCCGAATTCTCCAGCACCGGAGATTCGGCGGGGGTGGGAATCGTGCCACGCCGGTCGGCACGATGGACCGAAGTCCCGCTCGTTCTATGCAGGTCCCGCCGGCGTAAGTTGGACGAGGTCCCTTACCAGCGGGACCTGGCCGGGATTCACCCCTACCCGGCGGGGCGGGGGGTCCCGGCGTGTCGGAGTGGCGTGAACCACTCCGGCGTCGGGCCGCCCCAAAGGTGTGGAATTCTCATCACCTTTAGGGGCTAAGCCCTTGCATTGAGGGGCTAGGCCCGCGCCGGAGTGGTTCCCACTCCGCCGGCTGGTGTGAACGGCCTTTGGCGCCACGCCAGCCGGGGCCGAAAGGACTTTGCCGGCCGGCGTAAGTCCGCTCATGCGCCGGAGCGTCAGCGGGTGCTGACGTCATACCGGCGCATGCGCAGGGGAGGGTGTCACTTCGGCCTCCACCATGGTGAAGACCATGGCGAAGGCGGAAGAAAAAGAGTGCCCCCATGGCACAGGCCCGCCCGCCAATCGGTGGGCACCGATCACAGGCCAGGCCTCCGTGGGGGCACCCCCCGGGGTCAGATTGCCGTGTGCCACCCCCAAGACCCCGGAGCCCGCCCGCGCCGCCAATACCGCCGGTCAGGTAGGTGGTTTAATCCACGCCGGCTGGAGAGGCCTGTCAATGGCGGGACTTCGGACCATTGCAGGCCGGAGAATCGGGGGGGGGGGGGGGGGGGGGGGGGCGACCGGCACGGGGGGCCTGCCGACCTGCGCACCGCAATTCCCGCCCCTGCGAAATCTCGGGGGGCGGAGAATTCAGGACACGGCAGGGGCGGAGAATCCCGCCCAACCTTCCTTTACCTTTAACATGACCGAAAACTCCACACCACAATTATCCCACCCTCTGCAGAATTGTAATTTTTACAGGGACCAGACCAACAAATTCCCAGCTTCCAACAGGTTTACTTCACCCCATTTTGCGAACTCATAATGTCGTGTGACCAACAAAAGGCACATCTCTCAATTTTTGCAGAAGTCGCAAGCTCAATACCAGGAATAAGGCCCACTCAAGTGGTTCTGGCCCCCCCACCCCCCATTCATACCAGGAGAAATCTTTGGAATGCCTTATATTGCCTGGCATGTATCTCATCAACCAGTGACTGATTTTCCTCCCGCATTCTGCTTCATTGTTCACGGAAAGGCTACACTCTCTCTGCTCTACTAATTGCAGCAGCTCTGTCTCTCCCTGTGAGAACTCTCCCTCCTTTTTGTGTCCAAACGTTTGGAGACTAAAAATCCATCTACAGCCAACACTGCTGCTTTTCCCTTTGTTTTCAGGTGTGACCATTTTACACGTTGCTCGCAGTCAATATTCATGTTCTCATAATAACCAATCCTCTGAGCCTGTTGCTGGGCAAAACTCATAATAGAATTGCATTGCACACTTCATTGCTCTATTTTAGCCTTAAATTGGAGAGATGGTTTGAACCTAACAATCTTATAAACTTGGCATTCGTAACAAGGTGCCAAATTCATCTCTCCCTCCTTTTAACAGAACTGTTATCTTATTTAAAATAAATAATTAATTCTGCATTATGGAAGTGAAGAAAGATCTTAAACATTCTTGTCATGACATAATCACCAATAATTTCCACTCTCGCATTTTCCAATTCCATTTCAAGGACCATTAGTGTGTGCTTCGCGAATTCAACTTTAATGTCAAATTACAATGTGCAGAAAAGATTCAGACTGTCATTTAACATTCAACTGTTGGGCAGTATTTTACATGCTCCTGCCAGGTATGTTTTATTTTGACGGGGGGGGGGGCACGTAAAATATGGCGGATGCCTACCGTACTATGTTATTCCCCACTCCGAGTTCACCACAGGGACCAGACCAACATATTCCCAGCTTCCAATCGGTTTACTTCATCTCATTTTGCCAAGTCATAACGTCGAATGACCAACAAAAGGCACTTCTCTCAATTTTTGGAGAAGTCCCAAACTCAATACCAGGAATAATGGGGACATGGGTGGGCACCAAATTTGGTAGCTCGCCCACCATATTCAAATAATCAAGCATCAATTAGGCCTTGGCAATATGCTGTCCATACTATAAAATGTTTGGTATGAGCAACTGGGCAGGAGCGGGAAGCCTGATTTAAAATAAAAACTTCTTCAAAAGGTGGGAATGAAGGGCCGGCTTCGCTTTTTGGGGGCTGATGATCACGATGCAGCTCCCCCTCCCCCCCTTACATTGAACCTCTTCTGCCATCCCATCTGTCTGCAGCCTTAAGTCCACTTCCCTGACCTAGTAAACCCTGCCCTGACCAGGATCCCGGACTTCACTGTTCTGTGGATGCATGGGCCAGCTTCCTTCCGTGCCTGCAGTCCCGACAGTTGTCACTGACATGATCTTGGTGCTGATGGGATTGGCTGAGATGCCGGCCAATCGGATTGGCTGGCATTCTCCAGTGGGCAGGGCTTTTGTACCAATGAGGGGTGGAAGTCCCACCTGGCGCTTGTTTAGCTGCCCTGCAGTTTGTTTTGGGTTCTGGGCACGTCGGGTCCACATCAACTTTACTTGGGGCTGGGGTGGGGAGAATTTTGGGGGTGGGTAGGTGGGTGCGCTGGGAGAGCTCTTTGCAGCCACCCCCACCCCCACCCCCCCCCCCCCCCCCCCCCATACCCCTATGTTATTGAGCCCTGGTCTTCACGTGTGTTTCAGTAGGAATTTTTTATTTTAGTTGATACCTTGTACGAAATTGTAAACATTGCTCTGAAGTAATATTCTCCATTTTATGCTCATGTCAACACTTCCAGTAAAAATATTCCCTATAATTCATGATAACGATCGCCTGCTTGTGGACAGTTGCAAGATTTACGACAAAATTGCATGAACTCTGTTGTGTTATGCTGCTTCGGATAACACAGGCTGCTACTTGATGCAGTCTTAACTAAAGGATGCTCCAGACTCTGAAATGAGTTCAACGTGTTTATTGAACGATTAACACAGTTCTCAAATGAGTTTGACTCTCTGCTAATCTAACTGCAGTAACTCAGTCTAACTGTACCAGCTTGCTCTAAGCCACGTGCTGGGGTGTGATGCTGCTGATCAACCCTGTCTAACTCTCTAGATGTCTGTCTGTGGAAAGAGGTAGGGTGTGAGTGCCTCATCCCTTTTATAGTGTTTATGTCATGTCCCCTTGTGGTGATGCCACCTCTGAGTGTCCTGACTGCCCATTTATTGTGTCCTATTCTGAGTGTTCATTGGTTGCATGTATGCATATCATGACAAACTCTAAAAAGGTGAAGGGGCAGAATGAATTTGTTTTGCATCTAAAGCATATGAATAGGAACAATCTTTCAATTTGGCACATCTTATTTAAAAGGTTTGAAAATAACATTTAACATAGACCATACAGTGCAGAAGGAGGCCATTCGACCCATCGAGTCTGCACCGACCCACTTCAGCCCTCACTTCCACCCTATCCCCGTAGCCCAACAACCCCTCTCAACCTTCTTGGTCACTATGGGCAATTCATCATGGCCAATCCACCCAACCCGCACGTCCTTGGACCGTGGGAAGAAACCGGAGCACCTGGAGGAAACACACACAGACACGGGGAGAACGTGCAGACTCTACACAGACAGTGACCCAGCGGGGAATCGAACCTGGGACCCTGGCGCTGCTAAGCCACTGTGCTATCCACTTGTGCTCCTGTGCTGCCCCATAAAAAAACACAAATAAGCTGCTTTTAATTCAAATAGTCACACATTAAGCTGAAATATATTGCTTCCCTGAATTTCGGGAATATTACAGCAATGCATATTGTTGTCACGCCCTCATTAAGGGGGCAAACAATGAACCTCTGGAACTCTGTCAAAGCTAGTTTGCAGCCAGACACTGGAAGGTTCCTGAGAGACGGCAGACTGAGTCACTTTAATATTGGCTGCCAGAAGGAACTGTCCCCCTTGACAGAACTGCTGAGACATACCATTTAGGAATTCATGACTCAGACCTACCACTGTCATCCTGGAACAGATTCGTGTTCTTAATCTCCTAAAGCCTGCAGGAAGGAAGATTATAATAATGAATATTTGAAAAGTTAACATTAGAAATCTGGGCCCAAGTAAAACTCAGCCATATGGATCTGGGTCACTGTCCGTGTGGAGTTTGCACATTCTCCCCGTGTTTGTGTGCGTTTCGCCCCCACAACCCAAAAGATGTGCCGGGTAGGTTGATTGATCACGTTAAATTGCCCCTTAATTGGGAAAATTTAATTGGGTATTCTAAATTAAAAAGAAATTAAGGGAGTGTTGGACAGCCATTGATAGATACATGTGCAACCTGATCCGTGATTCGTGTGCACCCTGATAACGTGTGCAACCAGGGTGATCGCTGCAGCCTTTTGTCATGTCTCGAATCAACTCAGTTTAACCATATTGTGGAGAAAGGGGTAGAAAGTTATGTTGGAATCCGACGAAGTGTTGTGTGAACAAGCTTGCATGGACCACAAACAATGACATGGACCAGTTGGGCCGAATGGACTGTTTCTATGCTGTAAATCTTTGCAGCATAACAAAGAAAATGCAGTGAGATACAGCTTTGTGACAAATCAGTGCTTTATTCTGCCTCTACATGGAATGAGAGTAAATTCATTCATTCCCTTTTGCTCACATCTCTCACCTTAATAGTTGGCAAATTCACAAAACTGCCGTGTACACCAAAATTTAAGGGTGCCTCAGGCAGTTTGTAAAATTAATTATTGGAATCTGAGCAATGAATTGCGCTCTGCCGTGACAAACGTGTCAAACTATATTCATATTTAAATATTAGTTCTGTCAGTCGGTAATAACAACGTTTAGCATTTTAAAATATTCTGCTGAGGTACGTGCTTACATGGATGTATTTGGTGAATTTATTTATTGTCAGCTGAAAGGATAATGAAATTGACACTTGACCATTTATAGATACATAGATACATAGAAGAAAGGAGCAGGGGGAGGCCTTTTGGCCCTTTGAGCCTGCTCCGCCATTCATCACAATCATGGCTGATCATCCAACTGAATAGCCTAATCCTGCTTTCTCCCCCTAACCTTTTATCCCATTCTCCCCGAGTGCTATATCCAGCCGCCTCTTGAATATATTCAAACGTTTAGCATCAACTACTTCCTGTGGTAATGAATTCCACAGGCTCACCACTCTTAGGGTGAAGAAATGTCTCCTTGGGCGAAATTCTCCGACCCCCCGCAGGGTCAGAGAATCGACCGTGGTCAGCGAAAATCCCGCCCCCGCCGTGGCAGAAATTCTCAGCCACCTGGGAATTGGCAGGGACGGGAATCACGCCCCGCCGATCGGCGTGCCCTCCGTGCCGATCGAAGAGCCCCCTGCGGCGATTCACCGGCCCGCGATGGGCCGACGTCCCGCCGCTGAGAGGCCAATCCCGCCGCTGGCGGCGCAAGCGGGCCCCCGGGGTCCTGGGGTGGGGGGGGGGGGTGGGGGGGCGATCAGACCCCGGGGGGTGCCCCCACGGTGGCCAGGCCCGCGATTGGGGCCCACCGATCGGCGGGTAGGCCAGTGCCGTGGGGCACTCTTTTTCTTTCGCCGCCGCCACAGCCACCACCATGGCGGAGGCGGAAGAGAATCTCCCAGCGCGCATGCGCCGGTGGTGACGTCAGCGGTAGCTGACGCACCGGCGCATGCGCAAACTGGCGAAGGCCATTCGGCCGGCGCCAGGCGCCGGGCATCAAAGGCCATTGGCACCGGTTTTGCCGCCAGTCGGCGTGGCGCCAACCACTCCGGCACGGGCCTAGCCCCTCAATGTGAGGGCTTGGCCCCTAAAGGTGCGGAGAATTCCGCACTTTTGGGGAGACTCGACGTCGGAGTGGTTGGCGCCACTTCGCTACGCCGGGATCCCCCGCCCCACCGGGTAGGGGAGAATCCCGCTTCTTATCTCTGTCGAAAATGGTTTACCCTGAAGCCTCAGACTATCACCCCTGGTTCTGGACACACGCATCATTGGGGAAATCTTCCCTGCATCTACCCTCTCTTGTCCTGTTTGAATTTTATAAGTCTCTATGAGATCCCCCCCTCATTCTTCTGAACTCCAGCGAGAATAATCCCAACCTAGTCAATCTCTCCTCATCCCTGGAATCAATCTGGTAAACCTTCGCTGCACTTCCTCGAGAGCAAGAACATCAGGCGGGATTCTCCCAGCCCTGGGCCAGGCCGGAGAATCCCCGCGACCGGGCCACGCTGCCGCGAGATTCTCCACAGAGCGGAGAATCGGCACCATTGGTGCCGACGTGGTTGGTGTGGCGCCGATCGCGGGCCACTCTACGCAGCCCCCCCGGCGGGTGAGTGGAACTGCCACTTCTCAGGCACAGGAAGCTCCACCCTTGAGAGCTTTCAGCTAATGTGATTTGCTTGCTGTGTTTGGAGTTCCAGGAGCAAGTGCTGATCATGGCTGGTTCTCCGCGCTGCCAGTGATGGGCATGGAGTCAGTGCCGAGGAAACGGGCTGTGACATATTTAAAAACAATGCCTTTGGTCATTCCAATATCTAGGTGGAGAGAATGCTTGCTCATCCTGGTCACTGAAAAACACCTTGCTGATAGACTGTGCGGTTAGGCTAAACATAAGGTAAACAACCCAGCAGAACTGTGATCCACCTGGATTCTGCATAAATCTCAACTGGAATATTGAAGCTAAAGATTTCCAAATTCATTTTCAGAATCTGTCAAGCTGACTCTTAATGCATTCTTTATGTGAGCGCAGAACACTGCACAAACATTATGAAAGGTTACCTGTTCCAAGCAGCTTTACATATCTCACAGTAAAATAAAGATTTCCTTAGTGCTAAATTCCTTTTATATATTAGAACTATTTGGTCTGCTGTTAACAAGATGGTAAACAATCAATTGTATCGTCCAGCCAGCTAAAAGGTGAATTGTGAGCTTTTAACACCAAGGTGGGTTTTGAACCTTCCATTACTTCCAGCATTATTAAAAGGTTCCCTTTTAAGTGACCATTCAATGAAAGTCTATTTCTAATATATTCAGACCTCAGGGAACAAATTACTGTTTGCGGTGGATAGTGAAATCATAAATGTATTTTTATAATGCATTCTTAGAAAATGGAGACAGTTGAAGAAATGTATTTGTATTCTGTGTGTATGAATTAGGTACAAGTTTAAACTTAATTTGTATTTCTGTATTTGTGTGCGAAGAAAGGATTAAAATTTTAGTTAGCTTCATGTTAAGGAAAGGTGCCTGCATGTCCATAGTTTAGTTTCACTTTAACGTTTGCCTGCATTGTAATTAAGGGTTTATGATGTAAAATACGGGATAAAATAAAACAAAGCTGGTTCTTAGCAATCAGAGGCCCACACTGAAATCAGGGCCGGGATTCTCCCCTACCCGGCGGGGCGGGAGGTTCCGGCGTGATGGAGTGGCGTGAACCACTCCGGCGTTGGGCCGCCCAAAAGGTATGGAAGTCTCTGCACCTTTAGGGGCCAAGCCCTAACATTGAGGGGCTAGGCCCGCGCCGGAGCGGTTGGCGCTCCGCCGGCTGGCTGGAAAGGCCTTTGGCACCACGCAAGCCGGGGCTGAAGGGACTTCGCCGGCTGGCGGAAGTCCGCGCATGCGCTGGAGTGTCAGCGGCTGCTGACGTCATCCCCGCGCATGCGCTGGGAAGGGGGTCACTTCCGCCTCCGCCATCGCGAAGATCATGGTGAAGGCGGAAGGAAAAGAGTGCCCCCACGGCACAGGCCCGCCCACCGATTGGTGGGCCCCGATCGCGGGCCAAGCCACCGTGGGGGCACCCCCCGGGGCCAGATCGCCCCGCACCCCCCCCAGGACCTCGGAGCCCGCTCGCGCCGTCTGGTCCCGCCGGTAAGGTAGGTGGTTTGATCCACGCTGGCGGGACCAGCATAACAGCGGCGGGACTTCGGCCCATCGCGGGTCGGAGAATCCCGCCCCAGAAGCCGTTAGTCAGTCTAGGATCAGGCAACCGAGAAGCAAGAACCTTTCCACAAAAGCTGTCAGTACAGCCTGTGAATAAGGTGAGGGGCAGAAGGAAAGCCCAGAAGCTGAAGAACAGAAATTTCAAAAAAACAGGGAATGAAAATGAAATGTCCCAGGAAGACTGAAGTCAAAGGGACCAAGAACCAGACTCTAAGCAAGGTCCTATTCACTTCGAGAAAGGGGCAAAGACCTGAGAGTCTGACATTCGAGATGATCAAAAGCTTGGTGCCACCTTAGTACAGCCTGTGAAGCAGAGGTGTTCTGTTGGCATGGCTGAGTACCTGAGAGATTGTGTAGAAGCTTGAATACACATGGTGTTCAAACGCAGAGGGACACTGAAAAGAGAGGTTGAAACCTGGATGTGGACCCTGGGTGCAGGCATGCTCGAGAAAGCATTGTTTGGGAGAATATTCTGAGGCATGTTCTTTGAGAGCAGAGTGTAGAGACCCTCGTGTGGAAGCCAAAGTTGCAATGAGCCTAGTTGACTCCCAGTGTAACAAGCTTCTCGGACGGGTGGGGTGGGGTTGGGGGGGGAATTGATGAGAAATCTACAGATGTTGTTTTGGGTGGTATTTGTCACTTCGGCCATGATCTACCAGCTATGCTGCGCCCGAAAAGCAATGTGCCATGGGGCAACGTGGCCATTAAATGACAGGGGACCCCGCTCCTGGGATCTAACCAGCTCGATATGCCTCGCACGATCTAATGAAATCTCACAAGATGTTGCAATATGAAGCCCGCTCATTGTGGGTTGGAATCACTTTTAGGAAAATTTGCATATTAGAGCGAGACAAGTAGTCTTTGCCTTGACCTCGGGCAAGTGCCATTCAGTGCTGGTCTCCACAAACGGGGACCATACGGAATGGCACTCGTGGGCATCTCCCAGGGGATTGGAGGCCCCAGGTGCTTGCCCTCTAGGCACCCTAGCACTGCTGGTGCCACCTGGGCACCCTGGCACTGCCCATCTGGCACTCTGGAAGCGTCACCTCGGTGCCAGGTTGGCAGTGCCAAGGTGCAAAGCTGGCATTTTTCACACACCGCTGATCGGACCCGGGTGCACTGCTCGGGTGTGGGGGACCCGGGGACTCCCATATATTGAGTTGGGCTGGAGGGTTTCGAGGGTCATGCCGGGAGCTCGAGCTCGCTGCACTGAGGAGTTCTTCTTGAACGGAGCTCCACAGTACAGAAAACATGGCTGCATTCCCCGTTGAGACCCTTATCTAGTCGTGAAACACGCATCCAAATGTGTTTGCTATGGGACTCTGTTCCCATATGGTTAGGTCAGGCTCTTGATTTCAGAGTATGGTGTGTCTGACCACCTTTCACCTGTTGGTTTACAGTGACTGTGTATTTACTGAGAACATTAGAGAATAAGGCACCTTTTATAACTTGTGTTAACCGTATTAATCGATGTGAATCTGCACAGTAAGAAGTCTTACAACTCCAGGTTAAAGTCTAATAGGCTTGTTTCGAATCCCTAGCTTTGGAGCTCACCTGAGGAAGGACCTGTGCTCCGAAAGCTAGTGATTGGAAACAAACCAGTTGGACTTTAATCTGGTGTTGTTAGACTTCTTACTGTGCCCACCCCAGTCTAATGCTGGCACCTCCACATTATATCTGCAAAGATATAGCTGCGGTGAAATATGGTTTATATATTTTTTTCTTGTTTAAGGAATGTTTTATTCTTTTGTTAAAAGTTAGCCAACAGTCCTACGACTCTGTTCATCAACAGCTCTAAACAATACAATAAAAGTTACAAACTGTTGAGCTGGCGTTCCATTCTGGGACCTGACTGGTGACTGTCTGGTGGCAACATCAGCTGGGATTGTAACAGAATTGATGATGTCACCACACATAGTGTCCATCCTAATTTTCCATCTTGCATTTGTTCACTCACTGGGTAAAAATGTTGTGTATCAGACAAAACAGGCAACCCTATTGCTCCCAACTTATTGACCACACCCCACTTCCCTGAATCTGACCACTAGGCTTTCACTGTTAAGTGTGTTCATAATTAGCACTCTAAACTAGCAGTGAGATACTGAGCCTTACATTCCTGGAAGATCCTTAGTTTGATCTCCTCACAATCCTAAGTTAACTGTTTTTTGTAAAACCACCACAATTGGCCTTGGTGCCTTCGATTAAGGAGGTCAAAGAAAAATAGCTTATTGTCAGGATTAATATCCAATGACGTCTACTGAAAGTGTAGGTGCAGATGGTGAAAAATTACACTTCTCTTCTGATCGTGGAGTTTTCCAACATTCACTGGAAGTAATTTGAAATTTTGGCCCAGTATAAACAGAGGGATATTGCCGAAAAACACGTGGGGGTGTGGTCGGTAAATCTCGCCCATTATTGTGTTGTCCATGTTATACATCTGTACTGATTTTCATTAGTGGAACATCAAGAGATATGTATCACAGGGCAGCATATTTGCTATCACTCTATTTGCATAACTGCAAAAGGTCAAAAGTAGGGTAGCACGGTAGCACAGTGGATAGCACTGTAGCTTCACAGCTCCAGGGTCCCAGGTTCGATTACCCACTTGGTCACTGTCTGTGTGGAGTCAGCACGCTCTCCCCGTGTCGGCGTGGGTTTCCTCCGGGTACTCCAGTTTCCTCGCACAGTCCAAAGACGTGCATGTTAGGTGAATTGGCCATGCTAAATTGCCCTTAGTGTCCAAAACATTTTAGAAGGGGTTATTGGGTCACGGAGATAGGGTGGACAGGCTTAAGTGGGTTGGTGCAGACTCGATGGACTGAATAGACTCCTTCTGCACTGTATGTTCTATGTGCATGTCCACCAGTCAACTTTTGTGCGTGAACGGTGGCCAGTTTCTTGAGCTATGGGGGCATCTGACATATGGGTCCGTCAAATCATAAATTTTATGAATCTTTTTAACTGCTTCTCCAATATAGAGGAAGATAGAAGTCCCAAAGGATATTGCCTAATCTCCCAGTGCAAATGGAAGACCGGTAGTAACTTCAGGAAATCAGCCATGTCTATGATTGTTCCTTCTGCAAATCAACTGTTGACGTTACAGTGGGAGATCGGGAAACCCCTCACAGAAATTTTAGCCCCATGTATTTTGAGCACAAAAATGTAATTAAATAGCAGCAGTTCTGGCAAACTTTCAGCTGATTTCTCAATTGGAAGACCTGTTGCTTTCCATGACAGTGTTTGTTGCCATGGATGCACAGCAGTACTTTGCAGTGCTAAATAACACATTTTAACAAGCTTAATGGCCATCCCTATTATTACAGGCAGTTGAACCCAGCAGTTGCTTGGAAGGGGTACTTTATTGTTCTCATAACAACAATATCTATGTAGATATGTGGTATTAATACCAAGGCAAGTATGGCCCATTCAACAATGGACACGCAGCATATTTTCTTATTTTAACTCTTCCGTTGCCATTGATTATGAATCAGGTAGGGATGAGGCAGCACAGTGGTTCTGTGGTTAGCACTGCTGCTTTCAATATCATTGATTATGAATCAGGTTGGGATGAGGCAGCACGGTGGTTCAGTGGTTAGCACTGCTGCCTCATGGCGCCAAGGACCCGGGTTCAATCCCCGCTCCGGGCCACTGTCAGTGTGGACTTTACAAATTATGTGCATGTCTGCATATCATGACAAGAATTAAAGTCAAGACTTGTTGCCAATAAAGGTGAGAGAGCACAGGGATGATTAGCAATAGACGTATGATCCGAGTTGAGACATGAGCAGCAGAGGTTGGATAATGCCAGGTTTATGGAGGGTGGAATGTGGGAGACCAGACAGGAGTGTGTTGGTTCACTTAAGCTAGAGGTAACAAAGGCACGCATGAAGGTTGCAGCAGCAGAAGAGCTGAGGCAGACTCGTGACCTGTCAATGTTACACAGGTGAAGACTGCCCAAGACCTCAGACTTAAACGGGTGGTTTTAGTGACGGCATGGATGTTTTGTCAAAAGCTCACCTTCAGGTCAAATGTGACATCAAGGTTATGAGCAACTTGGTGCAACCTTAGCCAGTTTCCAGGGAGAGCAAAGCAGTCAATGGCTAAGGAGCCGAGTTTATGGTGGGAATGGACGACCATGAGCTGGATTCTCCACTGCCGGGATTCTCCGTTGCGCTGGCAGCCCGGGGATTTCCCAACGTCATGGGGCTGCCCCCATTGGCCGGCTGGCGAGACGGAGAATCCCGGGGTCGCGCCACACCAGAAATCTGGTGCAGTGGGACGGAGAATTCCGCCCCATGTCTTCGGTCTTCTGAATGCCTAGTTGGAGGAAAGTTGTGCTTGTCCCTTAATAATAATTATTATACGCTTATTGTCACAAGTAGGCTTCAATTAAGTTACTGTGAAAAGCCCTTAGTCGCCACATCCGCCGCCTGTTCGGGGAGGCCAGGATGGGACTGAACCCGCACTGTTGGCCTTCTTCTGCATTACAAGCCAGCTGTTTAGCCCACTGTGCTAAATCAGCCCTTTTACTACATGTTGCTCAAGCAGTCTCACAATTCAGAGAAATTGGAGAGGACGAGAGAGATGTTGATGACAGTAAGAAGTCTTACAACACCAGGTTAAAGTCCAACAGGTTTGTTTCAAACACTAGCTTTCGGAGCACTGCCCCTTCCTCAGGTGAATGGAGAGGTATCATGGAGGAATGGAGATGTTGATGAGGTAGAGTTGGGTACACATGAAAATTGATGTTGCCTCAGGTCAGCTCCTGGATGAGAAATAGAAGCATCAAAGGATGGGCCCTTGAGAACACCAAAGGTAATGGTGTAAAAACAGGAAAATTAACCATTGCAGGTGATTATCTGGCTTGGATTAGATGGATAAGAAAATAAATAGGCATCGATGATGGCAGTAAGCAGCCAAGGCCTCAGAACTCTGTGATTTATCTTGTTCTCGTTCTCTGGGCTGGACATTCTCCCAGTATGGGGCATGCTAAATTGCCCGTAGTGTAAGGTTAATGGGGGGATTGTTGGGTTACGGGTATACGGGTTACGTGGGTTTAAGTAGGGTGATCATTGCTCGGCACAACATCGAGGGCCGGAGGGCCTGTTCTGTGCTGTATTGTTCTATGTTCTATGTTCTATGTCCCATTACCTCCTTATTTAGCCTACTGACAGAGGTACCCACTCCTCTCTCTGACCACTACCACCCCCTCCCCTGCCCCCCCCCCACCCCCTCCCCCGCCCGAAAGTCGGCGGCCAGCTGAAGCACTTGAAAGAAGCCATAAGACGCTGTCAGTGGGCTAAGTAAGGAGGCAGTAGGAAATTGCTGGAGGAAGTCCTGTGCTGCAGCAGTGTCAGCAGTGCCAGAGCTCAGTAGTGGATGCTGCCAGAACTACAAGCATGCATGAAAAGATGAACACCGGATCCAGGTAAATTGGGCTATTTGAGCAGGAGAGATTGGCCACCCTAGGGAGTTGGAAAGGGAGGGTTAGGAGGCTGGTTTTGGAAGGCAGGTGAGAAGGAATAAAGAGAGGTAACATCTGGGGACTGTCCCCGACGTGCACAGGGCACTCCTCGAATGATGTGTCCTCCTTCCTTCCACCTTTTTCAACTTGTGCTCAAGAAACAGACTGCCCACTGCTGTCTGTCGGCCTCCCCGAACAGGCGCCGGAATGTGGCGACTAAGGGCTTTTCACATTATGGTGTGACTGGATGATCGCTTTGCTGAGCATCTTCGGTCTGTGCGCATTCAGGACCCTGACCTTCCTGTTGCTTGCCATTTTAACACAAGACCCTGCTCCCATGCCCACATAGAACATAGAACAGTACAGCACAGAACAGGCCCCATGTCTGTTCTTGGCCTGCTGCAATGTTCCAGTGAAGCGCAACGCAAACTAGAGGGACAACATCTCATCTTCCGGTTAGGCACGCTACAGCCTTCCGGCCTGAACATCGAATTCAACAACTTCAGATGATCAGCTCTACCCCACCTCGTCCCATTTATTTTCATTTCTTTTTAACTGTCTTTTACCATTTCTTTCGTTCTTAATATATATTTAATGCCCCCCTAATCTTATCCACCTTTCCTTCACCTGTCTCTTTGCTTCCCGCATCCCCTCCCCCCACATCTACCGTTCATCCTCTGATGTTAGTTTCCCTGCTGTTTGGCCTTTCACATCTTTTGTTCTCTCTGGGGATTGCCATTAGCACTCTTTACCCTTGGTTTCTGTGGCCATTAGCACCCGGTTTCCCTGGGCTTCTTCATGATTCATCTTTCATTCTCACTCCACAGCATAAATACTTCCCACTTTCTCTGTCTGTTAGCTTTGACAAAGAGTCATCGGACTTGAAACGTTAGCTCTTTTCTCTCCCGACAGATGCTGCCAAACCTGCTGAGATTTTCCAGCATTTTCTCTTTCGTATTATGATGTGGGCAGCGTTATATCCTGGCCAATGGGCTTTTGCAACGAGCTCAATCGATTGTTAATTATTTATTAAAAACTGGTGGGTGAGCTATCATATTAAAGGAGACACAGTGCTGCATGGTAAGGAAGGTGGACTAGGCAACCCCCCATACCCCCACCACGGAAAATGCTGTCAGTGGAGCAGGGAGAGGGGGGGGGGCAAGAAATTCCCAGCCCCCTGTCTGTGTGGTTCTTTCTTGCAAAATGCTGCAGTAAATATGGACAGAATATGTTGTTTTATATGAAGTGCTGGAAATTAATTGTTCATCAATTGTTTTTGATATGTTGCATGCTTAAGAATGGCATTTTCAAATTCCAATTCCTGTACTCTGTCTTCAGTGCTTACATTTGACCAAATGACATTGGTTAGAGAGTGATTGATGGAGACAAAAGACCATTCTGAAGCCAAAGGCAGGAGAGACAATGGGGTGGATTCTCCATCTGGGAGGCTATGTTCTCTCGCCGGAGGAGAATTACACTCGTTTTTCAATACCCCTGACAGCGCAAATCGGGATGCAATTCCGTGTCCCTTGTCATGCAAATTTAGACATGGTGACGAATACAAGGAATTCCCGAGGGAATCCTGGCACCTGAGTGCTGTTTTGGGCGGGCGGCTTGAGAGTGATATCCTGTTCTGTCCACCGCCCCCCCCCTACCTCCTCCTCCTCCCCCCCCCCCCCCCCCCCCCCTCCCCACCACACCGCAAAGCAGCGCCCCACCCCCGGTTGTTTGGGTGCAGCCTCCTTCCCCCAAGTACGGGGATGACCAAACCCGCACGGACCCCCTAATGAGAGAGACCCCCCTCCAGGGACAACTGCAATAGGGAGACCCTCCCTGCCAGGAACACCTGAAATAGGGAGACCACCCCTCCTCCCGGGCCCCCTAACTAAACCCCCCCCACAGAGATCCCTAACTAAAGGGACATCCACAGGGACTCCCTGACTAATGGGACCCACCTCAGACACCTCCCAGAAAGGAAACCCCAGTTTGGAAGCTGGAGAGCAGTCCAGACAGGGACAGTGAAAAAAATTACAGCTGCAACACCTGGAAGCTCCACGTGACCATTCCTCAAAGGAGACCAGCTGTGACCTGTGTTCCAACCCTGCAGATCAATTAGCTGCAAACTATTCATAACTTTCCAGTAGTTGGCTATGATTGACAGCTTCCACAAACCAGATGCCACCTTGATCCCATCATCTCCCCTCGTAGATCACTGACTCTAAGCAGTGAAACCCCAATATGACCATTATCAAAGAGAGGTAAGTACATTACAATCACACGCTTGAGTGATTGGAATGCATTTAGTGCTTCAAATGCAATTACCTCTCTTTGATGTGGTCAATGTTTCTAAATATTGGGGATTCACCACTTAGAGTCACTGATCCATGAAGTGACTCTGCGTGGGATGAATGGATCGGCACCCACCAACGCCTGGCGCCGATTCCGATTTTGCGATTGTCTGCCGCATCATGGACACCGATACAGGTGTTGGCTGACGGAAAATCTAGCCAAATGGGCAGCATGGTAGCACAATGGTTAGTTCAGTTGCTTCACAGCTCCAGGGTCCCAAGTTTGATTCCCAGCTCGGGGTCACTGTCTGTGCGGAGTCTGCGCATTCTCCCTGTGCCTGCGTGGGTTTCCTCCGGGTGCTCCAGTTTCCTCTCACAGTCCAAAGATGTGCAGGTTAGATGCATTGGCCATGATAAATTTCCCTTAGGTTACAAAAAAAAAGGTCAGACGGGAATAGGGTGGAGGCGTGGAGAGATTGCTCTTTCCAAGGGCCGGTGCAAACTCGATGGGCCGAATGGCCTCCTTCTGCACTGTAAATTCTATGATTTTATGGGGTTGAAGTCTTCTGAAATCTTTCCATTCATTGTAAGCTGTTCACTGGCATGCTATTTTAGAAAAATCAATTTTATTCAGAGGCACTGCATAATTAGCAAGCTGATCATGCAAAGCATCAAAAATGATCAGGGGAGGTGCATGTATTCAATAAAATTTTTATACTAGCCATATAAATACTGTGGCTACAAGAGCAGGGCAGAGGCTAGGAATTCTGAAGCGAATAACCCACCCATCATCCCAAAACCTGTCCAAAAGGCGAAGTCAGAATTGTGATGGAATAATCCCCACCTGCCTGGATGAGTGCAGCTCCAACAACACCCAAGTACTCAACACCATTCAAGACAAAGCAGCCTGCTCGATTGGCACAAACATTCACTCCTTCCACCACCAGTGCACAGTTTAACATCCACAAGATGCACTGCAGGAACTCGTCAAGGCTCCTTAAACAGCACACTCTACATAATAATAATCTTTATTAGTGTCACAAGTAGGCTTACATTAACACTGCAATAAAGCTACTGTGAAAAATCCCCTAGTTGCCACACTCCGGCCCCTGTTCTGGTATGCTGAGGGAGAATTCAAAATGTCTAATTCACCTAACCACGTCTTTTTCGGGCCATGTGGGAGGAAACCGGAGCACCCGGAGGAAACCTACGCAGATGCAGGGAGAACGTGCACACTCCGTACAGACAGTGATCCAAGCTGGGAATTGAACCTCGGACCCTGGCGCTGTGAAGCAACAGTGCTAACCACTGTGCTACCATGGCGCCCATCTACATCTACGACCACTACCATCTGGCAGAATAAAAGCAGCAGACACATGGGAACACCACGGGCGCGATTCTCCGCTGCCCACACCGGTTGGGAGAATAGCGGGAGGGCCTCCCGACATTTTTTGCGCCCTCCCGCTATTCTAACCCCCCCCCAACGCCCGACCCACGTCACAAATCGCCGCTCGCCGTTTTTTACGACGAGCGCCGATTCTCCGCGGCCGATGGGCCGAGCGGCCGGGCCTTTACGCCCGTTTTTTCACGGCAGCAAACGCACCTGCTTGCTACCGTCGTAAAAACGGGTGCTGGATGCCCGTTTGGGGCATCCAGAGGCCCGTTTGAGGCGGGGGCACCACCGTTGTGCTCGGGAGGGGACAGGCCCGCGATCGCTGCCCACCGATTGTCGGGCCTGTGTCCAAAAGGGACGCACTATTTCCCCTCCGCCGCCCGACAAGATGAAGCCGCCAAATCTTGTCGGGTGGCGGTGGAGAAATGCGGCACCGCGCATGCGCGGGTTCCGTCAATGGCGTGATGACATCACCCGCACATGCGCAGGTTGGAGCCGGCTCCAACCTGCGCATGAGCGGCTGACGTCATACAGACGCCAGCCGCGCATCATCTTGGCGCGCGGCCTTAACGACAGTCGTTAAGGCCGCGACGCCATGATTCCCGGGGTCCCGCTCCTAACCCCGATGGGGGGGGAGAATCGGATCCCGGGAACGGGTGTGAAGGCTGCCGAGAAACACGGCCAGTTTCACGGCAGCCTTTACGTCTCTCCGCATTTGCGGAGAATCTCACCCCACATCTTTGAAGTTTCCCTCCAAGTCACTTACCATCCTGACTGTAAAATTTGTCACCGTTCCTTGGTCAAAATCCCAGAACACGCTCCCTAATTGCACGGTGGGTGTACCTACATTATATGGGCTGTAGCTGTTTAAGAAGGCAGCTAGGGGCAGCACGGTGGCACAGTGGTTAGCATTGCTGCCTACAGCGCTGCGGACCTGGGTTCGAATCCCGACCCTGGGTCACTGTCCGTGTGGAGTTTGCACATTGTCTGCGTGGGTTTCACCCACACAACCCGCAGGTTAGGTGGATTGGCCAACCTAAATTGCCCCTTAATTGGAAAAAAAGAATTGAGTATTCTAAATTTATTTTTAAAAAAGAAGGCAGCTCACCACCACCTTCTCAAGGGAAGTTATGGATGTGCAATAAATGCTGGCCGAGCCAAAGACGTCCACATCCTGTAAATTAACAAAAATAAATATGTAATAGGGGAAGCTTTGAGCTCTGCAGAATGAAAAAGATTGGTTTTACAGATTGCTCAGTCGGGATTTGTCCTTTCATCAATCACTCAGGATAAGAGTGTCGGATGGGGAAAGTAATTAAATTAGGGGACTTGGGCCATTTAACTAAATCTACAGTCGTTCTTAGACTTGGATATTTGACAGTAAAGTCAGAGTGCTTTTTTGAATCAATAGCCTGTAAATATTTGTTTAGTTTTTATTGAAAGCTTTAAAACTGATACAAAGAAAACCTTAACATACTGTTGTCTTGTGGGAATATGCTCAGGGAAGTAAAACTGGGCATTATTAATATTGAAAGTAGTTAACATTGTGATTAGCAGCTGGTGGAAATTTAGCTGCCTTTCTCTCTCTGGCATTTTTCCTAGCATAACCACTGATAAATTCATTATGAAATGTACTTCATTTGTATATAAATAAATATTTTTATTCAAATGATAACAGACCACGAGTAGGCGACAGAAAGTTTCTTGGGCCTTTTGTGAGATTTTTAATTAGTAAAAGGAAATCATTTTTTTTATCCAGACACAACATGGGACGTTAACTTCAAGGTCACAGTTTAGTTTAGCTTTCTGCCTTTGAATATGCTTATTTAATTATGATTTAAAGGTTTAGCTCACAAGGCTAAATCGCTGGCTTTTAAAGCAGGCCAGCAGCACGGTTCGATTCCCGTACCAGCCTCCCTGGACAGGCGCCGGAATGTGGCGATTAGGGGCTTTTCACAGTAACTTCATTGAAGCCTAGTCGAGACAATAAGCGATTTTCATTTTGGGGCAGCACGGTAGCATTGTGGATAGCACAATCGCTTCACAGCTCCAGGGTCCCAGGTTCGATTCCGGCTTGGGTCACTGTCTGTGCGGAGTCTGCACATCCTCCCCGTGTGTGCGTGGGTTTCCTCCGGGTGCTCCGGTTTCCTCCCACAGTCACAAAGATGTGCAGGTTAGGTGGATTGGCCATGATAAATTGCCCTTAGTGTCCAAAATTGCCCTTAGTGTTGGGTGGGGTTACTGGGTTATGGGGATAGGGTGGAGGTGTTGACCTTGGGTAGGGTGCTCTTTCCAAGAGCCGGTGCAGACTCAATGGGCCAAATGGCCTCCTTCTGCACTGTAAATTCTATGAAAAAAAAAACATTTCAAATTAATTCCTTTTTCACAAAAATATAGTCATGGTGAAGTGCCTTTACAAAGTGAATCCACAAAATGGTGTTAAGAGCATAAGAAACATACATACATGAAAATGAACAAAAGCAGGAGTAGGCCTTCCAACTCCTCAAACATACTCTGCCCTTCAATTATGGCGTAACTGTACTCCAACTTCACTTTCCCACCCAATTTCTATGTTCCTTAATTCCTATAGTGTCCAAATATTTGTCGACCCCTGTCTTGAATATACTTGTTGACTGAGCATCCTCAGCACTCTGGGTCAGAGGATTCCAAAGATTTGCACTCCTGTGAGTAAAGAGATTTCTCCTCATCTCAGCTCTAAACCACTGACCACCTGATCCTGGGATGGTGGTCCCCTCGTTCTAAAGACAGGGGAAACGGCCTCTCACCAACTATTCTGTCAAGCTCCTTCAGAATTTTACACGTTTCAATGAGATTGTCTCGTGTTCTTCTAAACCCCAGGGAATATAGGCCCATTCAACACAATTTCTCCTCATAGGAGAGCTCTCTGTTCTTAGGAATCAATCGAGTGAACCCTTGTGGCACTTCCTGAGGTGTTGGCGGGACACTATGGAGAAGTGAAAATGGTGGCTGGGACAGTGTTTTAGGATTCCTGATTCTATTCCCAGGGTTTCTGATTTTCAGGAGGACCTTTTAAGGATGTGCACTGGCTCCGGTCATAATTCCCATTCACTTCCTATGGCCTCTCATGCCCCCCCCCCCCCCCCCCCCCCCCATGCCAAGCTATTCACCCACTATACGCTGCATCAAACCAATTAACCAGACAGTGATAATAGGATGTGGTAAAAGCTTTAAAAAGCCGTCTTTATACTTTCTTAAAGATAAACTCCTTTTTACTACTGGTCAATCATTCAGACTTTAAAGCATCAATAGCTGAAACTGCCATTTATTGAAATCTCTTTATCTTTTGTAATTAAACAGAGACAGAGCTGCCAATCAAGCATTTTTTTCCCCGGGGCTCAGATGTTTCAGTACTCTAATTGATGTGTAGGTTTTCAGCCAAACCTCGATATGCATTTGTGGCTCTTGTCATCAACAAACAACTGTTTTTTAAGCTTTTGTCTACTCATATTACTGTTACTGCAGGGATCGTTGGTTCCATACAGTATATTATGGGTGAATGGACATGGAATGCCATACCCTGACATGGGGAGCATGAGGGGCAATAAGGGTGCGTGGGGAGCATAAGGTGGCATGGGTGACAACCAGTGAGAATTACATTTCCTATTATAATGACAGCATCGAAGCGGGTCTTTTAAACAGCCCATCTCAGCACCTAGCATTCCCTGCACATTCTTCCAAACTCCCCCCTGAGTCGGCTGACCCGATAGCAGCCCGCACCTACCCCCATCCCATGAAAACCTTGAGCGGGATTCTCCGGCCCCCCGCCGGGTGGGAGAATTGCTGGGGGTCGACGTGAATCCTGCCCCTGCCGTCCTCCCAATTCTCCCGCCCCCCCAAAAAATGATCCGGCGTGAGTCGCGCCGCCCACCTCGGAAAATGCCGGGGTCCGGCGTGACTCAATGGCGCCAGGGCCACACAAATTCTCCAGGCTGCGATGGGCTGAAGTCCCCCCCCCCGTCCGTAGCCGGTCCCGCTGGCGTAAATCAGAGTAGGTCCCTTACCGGCGGGACCTGGCGGCGTGGGCGGGCTCCCTGGTTCCTGGGGGGTCGCGGGGAGATCTGGCCCCGGGAGGTGCCCCCACGGTGGCCTGGCCCGCGATTGGGGCCCACCGATCCACGGGCGGGCCTGTGCCGTGGGGGCACTCTATTCCTCCGCATCGGCCGCTGTGGTCCTCTGCGATAGCCGATGGGGAGACGAACGCTCCCGCGCATGCGCGGGGATGATGCCAGCGCGCACTGGCGCTCCTGCACATGCGCCGACTCGTGCTGGCTGGCGGAGGCCCTTTGGCACAGGTTGGCACGTCACCAAGCCCCTATCCTGCCGGCTGGCGGGGCGCCAACCACTCCGCGGTGGGCCTAGCCCCTGAAGGTGCGGAGGATTCCGCACCTTTTTGGCGGCCCGACGCCGGAGTGGTTCACGCGCCGGGTATGGGAGAATCCCGCTCAGTGTCTTTCCTGGTACTTTCTCCTGAAGCTGGGAATTGTTCTGTCTACCGTTAACTGTCTCGAGGATGAAAATTCACTCCCAAAATTGTACGCAGTAGGCTAGGTGTGGCCTCACCAATGTTCTGTAGAATTGCAGCAAAACCTCCTAACTCTATGGACCAATCTCAGAGCAGTCAAGTTAATTTGCAGTTGAACATACTGTTTTAGTGTGGTGACACAGCAGAAAAATACATTTTTCCATTGTTTTTATTCAAGAGGCTTCATGTTTTCTTGCATTTATTTGGCCAGATTTCCGAGCTGTCCCCATTGCCTTTTGTCCTGTAATTGGTTTCCCCGTTGTTCTGAGAATAATTGAGGAATTGTCTGGTGATTTTGACTGTAAGCACAGCAGGGAATTTGTGAAGATCATGGCTGAAGTAGATTATAGCAGTGGACTCAAATATAGACAACCGAGATCAGAAGCACTCCCTCAGCAATCACCCTCACCTGGGTTCAAGGCAGCTGCTTCACACAGGCATTTATTTTGTGTCTGACGAAGTGAACCACGTCACCTGCAAGGAAAGCGGCTAATTAAGAGATATTACGTTTTCCCAGATAGCCTGTTAAATTAATTGTTGATCAACTACCTAGATATTATAAGAGTCCAGAGGTCTCTCTTCAAAAGTTTTATCTCCCCACTTTCAGAAACTGTAAGCGAGGTGGGCTCTCATAATAAATGCAGACCACAAGAGACATGGGCACGATTCAGCGGACTTAAAACTAAGTCCTCTGTCGGGCGCGTTTGGTGGGGTGATTGTCGGCGACTGCAGCACCAAGAATCGCCACGCTGTTCAACAGCACTTTGCCATTTTATTTGGCCTTGGGGAGTTTCTCTCTGCCAAGGCCACACTTAGAGAATTTTCAGCTCATCAGCAGGGATGGTTGGTCGCAGATCATGGCAACATTTTGATTGGCAGCCCTATCCAACCACCACCCTCATCCCTGCTTTCTGCTGCCCCTCCTCCCCGCCAACCTTGTCAAGACCTCTGCGCATCCTCGTCCAATTGGCAAGGCCCCCAAGACTTGATGCCTGGCAGTGTCAACCTGGCAGCCAGGCTATCTGGCAGTGCCTGTCTGGCATCCTGGCCCCTGGCACTGCCACATGGGCACCCTGGCAGTACCATCCAGGTGGCACTGCCAGGGTGCCGGGGTGCTGGGGGGTGCCACGTTACCACTCTTCCCTGTCCTTGATCCTCTGGGTGTCTCCAATGGCCTGTGAGACCCCCACAAGCTCCCGCCTAGTCCATGTTTGTGTGGATCAGTACTAAACTGTGCTCTGGTGAGGTCTCCCATACGCGGCCGTTGACTCCCGGGTGCCTGGTGAATCTGGCACCCGGGTATTTAAATCAGCCATTAGGCTGATTTCAATTTGCAGATCTGGATTACATCCAGTGAGGGTGAGATCCTGATCACACCGAGCGGAGCGAATTCAGTGACTCGTGATTGGCCTGGCATGGAGCCTGATATGGGGCTCTTGTGAGATTCACCCGTTGAGCCCGGCTCCTCATCGGGCACAACGGAGTTGCTGAATCTCGCCAATCACATTTTGCCAATTTATTTAAAAGTTTATTACAGAACTATTTAACTTGCAATACACTTGAAAGAGAATGAGTACATTACAATTTCAATGACGATAAAAGGTAAAAGAACATGGGGCGAGATTTTTGGCTGTTGGCGCCAGCGGTATTGCCGGCCCCCCTGATGGGCACACCCCCACCGCGTGGCAGCATGGGTGGATTCAATAGGAAACCCCATTGCCAGTGTCGGGTCCAGAAGATCATGTCACTGGCCAATGGTGGGCCACCTCCGGTTGCTAAGAAAGATTGCGGGGAGGCCAGAGAATCTCCCCTACAGTCTTAGTTCTAGTACAGAATCCAATAAAACTTTCAAAAATACAATGTCGCAGCTAATATCAATGTAAGAATACCTATCAATATCCAAAGTAACACAGTACCTGAATTCCCGAATGAATCAGTTGGATTGGATTGGATTGGATTTGTTTATTGTCACGTGTACCGAGGTACAGTGAAAAGTATTTTTCTGCAAGCAGCTCAACAGATCATTCAGTACATGGCAGAAAAAGGAATTAAACAAAATTCAAGAAAATATAAGAAAATACATGCGAATACATAATAGGCAACACATGATATACAATGTAACTACATAAGCATTGGCATCGGTTGAAGCATACAGGGTGTAGTGTTAATGAGGTAAGTCAATAACAGGGTCACTTAGGAGTCTGGTGACAGTGGGGAAGAAGCTGGTTTGAGTCTGTTCGTGCGTGTTCTCAGACTTCTGAATCTCCTGCCCGATGGAAGAAGTTGGAAAAGTGAGTAAGCAGGGTGGGAGGGAGCCTTGATTATGCTGCCCGCTTTCCCCCGGCAGCGGGAGGTGTAGATGGAGTCCATGGAATGGAGACAGGTTTGTGTGATGGACTGGGCGGTATTCACGACTCTCTGAAGTTCCTTGCGGTCCTGGGCCGAGCAGTTGCCATACCAGGCTGTGATGCAGCCCGATAGGATGCTTTCTATAGTACATCTATAAAAGTTGGTAAGAGTTAATGTGGACTTGGTAAGGGTTAATGTGGACCCTTTGTTGGGGCTGTTGGGTAGTAAAGCTGTCTGCTTTGCGATATCCAACTCCTCGATAACCGGAGAAACAATTAAGGACTCTCCCAGTACCCTTCCACAATATTTCTGATGTTTTGAAAGGAAACTGGAACAGCTATACCCTTCTAAACCAAATGACATCATTCTTTAGCAGCAATGGTCTTTCAGTAACTCTTCCCCTTAGCCATGTCCTATTTATTCTCTATTATTTAGTTGTCAATGATTTTATTATTCACATCGTGTGCCAGATATTTGGTCATAATGCTCTTAAATATGCCCCTAGAATCTTTCCTGTTTACCTCCAATTGTTTCTATTTCTGTGGAAGTGATTTTAAACTTTTCTGCATTAGAAGAATCCATTTTTAAAGTCTGTTTCATAATTTGCTGAGGTAATTGTAAGAATGTCTTTTGCATAAATACCACCATAAGAGCTTTTAAAGTTCCTTTGAAATGACTTCAGAGCTTTTCCTTATCGTTGCTTAGCGTGAAGAGAACTTGAAAGGCCCTGGTGTTACTTTATGTGTGGCACAGGCAAGGTCTGTTTCACACCTATTGAAACCAAACCTGTCAGCAATAATAATAATCTTTATTAGTGTCACAAGTAGGCTTACATTAACACTGCAATGAAATTACTGTGAAGTGCTGCCCATGCATATGCTTTAAGGCTTTTGTGTAAAAATAGCTACACTTGAATATGTATCCAGTTCCTCAAACCTAAAGTATAATGTCTTAAATGTGTATACATTCTACCTATTTATTCATATATTCCCTTCACAGCTTTGCTGTATGGGAAATTTGGCTTACTGTTCTCTTGTCTTTCACATTCCAACCAGGGCGCACACTGCTCATACCATAGCTGTCTTTCCAGTAACGTTCAAAATGATTGTATGTTTATATTTTATCAATTTCCACAGCGCCTATCAAAGCGTTTTGTGTATATGTGATCCTGGTGTTGAGAATTGGTGTCAATCCACAATTAACCAATATTGTCCTGTGATATAGTGTATTGAACTATTGGGAATTTCAGGATGACTGGCTGTTTGCTCGCCTCTCAAGTGCACGCATGAAGCTAAGTGCATGAAGTAATAGATTGGTGCAGTGGGTTAAAAAATGGATCTTTAACCCAACGTGAACTGTTCGTTTGAAGGTCAACTTGTCTGCTGGCTGGATAGGTAGTTATGTATCATGAGTTTGAGCAGTCTAAATCTAATTTTTAAGAAGGGCACAACACTGTCCCTAATTTGGCTTCAATGGAAACCTCACTCAGGGTGATTAACTGAAGGTTACTGTAGAAAATGGTGAAAACATGATATAGTAGAAGACACTCATCTGTGGTTGGAATTCATACATGTTGTTGGAGCAAAGTAAAGTGGAATTTCTTTTAAGTCTAGCTCTGCTTTACCCGACCTGGGAGCACTTCATCCTGTTACTCTACGCATGAAATTGGGCCAGCTTATCTTCTAGAATCTTGCTTTTAAATTTTAAGAAAAGGAAGCCTAGCTCCTTTAAAATATATAAAATAAGTTTAAATAAATAAGGAACTTAATAAAACAATAGGATCCAATTATTTCAAATTACTATATTAAAAGCATTTATTTTATTAAATTAAATTATTTAAGTTGTTCTATTAAAATTAGAAACATCTCCATTGGCTAGTAATGAAAACAAAAACATTAGTTCATTTGGACACTTATACCTTCGTCCTTGCATTTTTGTTTGCACACTGATTATGATCTTGCAAGCACCAGGTATCAAGTAACAAGAGGTTGGTTTAGCTAAATAGCTGGCTTGTAATGCAAAACAATGCCAGCAGCGTGGGTTCAATTCCCGTGCCGCCTCCTTGAACTGGCACCGGAATGTGGTGACTTGGGGTTTTTCGCAGTAACTTCATTGAAGCCTACTTGTGACAGTAAGCGATTATTATTATTATATCATTATTAACAGGCCATGCACGCTCTCATGGCATGTTAGTCAAAATATGGTGATGACAGGATGGCACGGTGGTGCAGTGGTTAGCACTGCTGCCTCACGGCGCCAAGGACCCAGGTTCGATCCCAGCCCTGGTTACTGCCCTATTGAGTTTGTGCAAACTTCTCGTGTCAGCATGGGTCTCACCCCCACAACCCAAAAATGTGCAGGGTCGATGAATTGGCCGTGCTAAAATTATCCCTTAAAAAAATAGGGAGATGGTGGATCCCCAATTTCTTTTGTCCACCTCCGATCTCTCAGCTTGATGAACATATTGCTTGAAATCAGACTGCTTACTTATGTGTTCATGCGGAGCTTTTGGGGAACCCATATATCTTTATGCTTTTTTCAATAACCCAATTGCCACTGAAGCAAAAATGAAACACTGATGCAAGAAGCCAAATGCAGAAGAGCTTGTACTATGTTTACATTAAAATGAATGCTTTCTGCAAGGAAGGGGGACATCTGAGCTATTTATGTTGCTAATTGTCTTCATATATTGTCTATTGACCTTTGTTGATTTTCTGTTCAGTTTGGTGTGTGAGACACAGAAATATATGTGTTCCCTTTCAGCACAAAACTGAACTAAATATGCTGTCAGCTGCTAATCCTACCCAGGAGGCAATTTGCTGTGATTTTTATTTCCAATGTCTACCCATCAGACATTTAATTTTATTTTGGTAATTTCTGTAGCTTACGAATTTTAAATGCTAGGATTTATGAAAACAAAATCTAAATGTGTTTGTTTCAATAGCTTTGCTCTCAAATTAAAGCCTTTCCTACAGCTAATAGTTTAGTTCCAACAGCAGCCACTGCAGTGAATGCTAGATTTCAGGGATTACAAATAGAAGCCTTCCAAATGTATCTGCTCTGACTTAGGTCTGGACCTGATTAGCAGAGGGCAGTTTTGACTGACATTATCTCGGAGATGTATTTGTCACTCGTGACACGTAAAGTCCCCATATTGATTTCCTGCTGTTATCAACTTTCACAGGAAGAGCCTTACGTGATGTTTAAAAAGTCCGATAAACCTCTCTATGGAAATAGTCGATTTGAAGGATTCTGCATTGACCTCCTGAAAGAGTTGTCCAATATCCTCGGGTTTACCTATGAGGTCAGGCTCGTTGAAGATGGGAGATACGGAGTTCAGGATGAAAAAGGACAATGGAATGGAATGGTCAGGGAACTGATGGATCATGTAAGTAATTCATACTTGGAATTATTTTAAATACGGTAAACAAGCGAGACTTGCAGTTCTATCATGCCTTTCACAATTTCAGGATATCCCAAAATGGTTTGCACCAGTTAAATACTTCATGGTATAGTTGCTGTTGTATCATAGGAATTGTATCTGAGGTGGTCTTCATAATATTGGTTTCTGGAAGGGTATGTATAAGGTAGGTGTCAGAAGATAAGATAAAATAGTATTTCTTACATATTTTCTGAGAGAAGAGTGTCATAAAAATACATGGGGGGGGGGGGAGATTGTGAGTCCTCGTTAGCCATGTGCGGGATCGCCATGCAGGCGGAAAATATGGAGAGAGGCGCATTTCCGATTTTCGGGCACGGAGGCATGAGGGTGGATTGGGCAATGAGGGGAGATCTTGCAGGCACGGAGGGGAGCGGGCAATGAGGAGGGGAACACCAACAATACTTCTGCGGTGGGGGTGCGTGCAGGAGAGCCCACCAAGATTGTGCAGGATGGGTGAGTGGCAGAAAACACCAGCGATACTGCCAGGATTGGGGGAGGGGGGGGAAGAGTTGGGGGGGCGATTCTCCCAAATGAAGCCCAAGTGTTCGCGCAGCCGTGAACGGCGTCGCGTTTCACGACGGTGCGAAACGGGCACGGGGACGACCGATTCTGGCCCCCACAGGCATGCTCGGGGGACTTCTTCAGCGTGCCAGCCCCGACTCAACATGGCGTCGGTGTTCAGGGTCCGGCCGCGCCAGAAAGTATGCCAGAGGGGGAGAGGCCGGCCCGCCGATAGATGGGCCCCGATCGGGGGCCAGACCCCATCGGAGGTCCCCCTGGTGAAGGATCGCTTTCACCCCGCCCCCTACAGGCCGCCCCTCGACCTTCACACAGAGTTCCCGCCAGCAGCGACCAGGGGTGAGAGGCGTCGGCAGAACTATGTCATATCCACGCGGCCGCTCAGCCCATCCAGGCCTGAGAATCGGCGGCCCTGTCGATTCCAGCGGCCCATGGCTATCACCACGTCAAACGTGCCGGCGCAAATGGCGGCGATTCTCCGCACCTCGGAGTATCACGCCCTGGCGTCGGGGCGTCATGGCGCAGTTGCGGTGATTCTCCGGCCCGGCGCGGGGCTTGGAGAATCGCTCCATTAATCTTCAGTTCTGTTTGGGATGTCTTTTAAAGATGGTGCCCTGATCTCTGTGAAGCTGGCCTTGTCAATTCTATCAGGCCTCCCCCGGCCAGACTGACACTGTAAATTACGCCCGCTCATTTTATTTTCCTCCGAGGGCCTCAAGGTCTGGAGTGAAATCTGGGGCTGGTCCCTCTGCCGTGTGTTTCCCAGTGGTACATCGTTCACTGGTCGCGGAATTCTCTCTTCCGGTCACTGTCAATGAATTTCGCATTGAAGTCACCCACGCCATGAGAAAATCTGTGGGGGGGGGGGGGCGTCGGGGGGCTGCGGTAGGAAAAGAGAATCCCAACGGCCGGAGAATTCTGGCCCTGGTCTGTGCAGTTGGTGAGCCACATGGCGGTTTTTAATCTGACACTTTTCCCACACGTCCGCCGCGTTTTTTCCGTGGCGGAGGTGGCCTGCCAGCTGGATTTACCGATCCCGCCGTTGGCAACAGGATTTCCTGTTGACAGCACCCCTCGTCACCGGGAAACCCGTGTGCCAGCATGGGACCTGAATTTCCCGCTGGCGTAAACAGCCGGTAAATCACACCCTTTGGAAAAAATCCGATAAGATTCTGTCCTTCCCCTCCGATCTGTTAGCATCTTGATGCTGTAATAAGATGCAGGGAAATGTAAAGAAGAATCACTTGATTGCAGAGGCCACGTGAGTTATTTTCTTTTTACATTCTTCTAATTTCATGCTTGAAATATCAGATTTTTTTTTGTAACCTAAAGAGGCAGTGTTGTCACGGTAACTGACTTGCAAGATACCTGAGCATAATTTCAAGTTAGGGAGGATTCTGCATTGTCTATTGTATCTACCACTTCTCTTGTGTTATTCTAAGCCAAATAGAGTCACAAAGTGAGTGGTGGGTGAAGGATTAAACATGGATGCCTGGGTTTGATAGGAATACGAAAGCAAAATACTGCTGATCCTGCAGATTTGGAATAAAAATTAGAAAATGTTGGAAATACTGAGCAGGTTAGGCAGCATCTGTAGAGAGAAACCGAGCTAAAGGGCAGAATCTAATGGAAAAGTTCCTAAGTGTCATTTGTGGCAGGTTTTGCTGGGAGTTTCCTGCTGGCGACGCTGGCAGGTTCCTCACTTCTATCTAATGACACCGAGTCACGTCTTTTGGTCCTGGAGAGCTTCTCAACGGTTTAGCCCACACTCAGAATCATTTTCTTCACTGGAGAGCTGAACTCCGAGATTGGGCTGCCATTTTGAAAGGGTGCCCCGATCTCCAAATGAGCTTGTGGGTTCCCCACAACCCCCACCCAAGGGCAATGTTACCACCCACATAGATGGGCAATCCTCCCTTCCCAAGTGAGGACACCACACTACAGGGTCCCTGGGGCCCCCCTCTTCAGGTCCACCCATGACCCTTACAAGGATCCCCACCCATCACCCCCCCCCCCCACCCCCAAACTCCCAGAGGCCCCTCTTACCTAACCTGAACCCGGCACGCTTCATACCACCCCTCCACCCTGTTGTTTTACCTTTTATAGTCATTAAAGTTGCAATGTACTAATTGCCACCCTGGCACCCAGGCAACCTTGCACTGCCACCCGGGCAGTGCTCCTCTAAGATTGGCAGTACCACATGGGTACTTTTGCGGTGCCAGGGTAGCAGTGTCAAGGTGCCGACATTCAAGTGGGATGGCCAGGGGATCTCAGGGGTCTCTGTTGGCCTGTGTGAACCCCCCAGGTGCCATTCCACCTGCTCCACCTTTGTGCGGATTAGTATTGAATGGCACCCAGCAGCGGCCTACTTGGAGAGGTGGTAGATACCCGGTAAGCTCACCTAAGGAGATTTAAACTCTATTTAGATGTGTGTTGTTTGATCACACTCTTATGGGTGGGGTTCTGATTCCAACACCTCGAGATATGGGTAGACCTCATGAGGCGTAAAGACTGCCAGGAAGTCTACAGGAGACCTCTTCCACCAGAGCATCTACCTGCTGCGCCACACTCGTGCTTGAGCGCAGGGCCAGTAGATTGCACCCAAGTCGTGATGACCTTACATTATAGCTTAAAATATTGATACAAATGCCAGTCGAAGTGAGGAAGAAGGCAGGAACAATAAATGGGAAGGTCTTTTTTAGGGTGGAGTGCAGGCGAGGTTAGGTAATAAAATATTTTATGGTTTAAAAGCCAAAGCGAGTGGTAGTAATCAGTCTAAGAAAGAAATAAAAGTTGTGTCCAGATACGACGTGAACGGACCCAAAACATCCATTTTGATTATGATCAAAGATTATTGAAGTCAACGTTGATTACTTGTAGAGTGTAGAGTACCAAGTCGAAAGATCAGGTGCTGTTCCTCAAGATTGTGTTGAGCGTTGGGTTTGCTAGGAGGTATGTTTAATTTTTTCAACATGCCTCCCACCTGACAGCCAGCTAGCATGTCAAGCTTGATACAATAGTGGGTACAGTAGCAGAGGGTTAATATTGCTGGAGTAGTAATCCAGAGGCCTGGACTAATGATCTAGAGACATGGGGCTGACTTTTTAGTGGTGGGGAGATGCAGGGTGGAAAGCCGAACGCCATCTCAGAAGAAAAGTCGGTCACAAACCGACCAACTTCACAAAGAGGCTGCTCTTCAGTGATAGTGTGCTGGGAATGGCCTCAGCAAGCTTGAGGGCCAGACCTCCATCCCTCAGTGGAAGAATAGGCCACTCTTGAGTTGGCTGACAGCTCTTCCAGGTCCAGCATCGGCAGAGGAGAATACTGGGCAAGGAGACAAAAAAGTAGTGTCATGAACACCAAAAAAGATTGAGTTTGGGGTTTCTTAGGTGGGGAGAGATTGAACCCTCTAGTGAGGGTGGGGAGCGGGAGTGGGGGAATTAGTGTAAAGATGTCCTTCCCATTCCCACTCGCCTTCCACTGGCGGGGGAATCAGATTGAGGCCGTTAATTGCCACTTAATTGAGCAGTTAAATGCTTCAATAACACGCAGGTGGATAATGGGGAACTATTATCTGTGATGCATTTGGATTTCCAAAGCCATTTGATAAGGTGTCAGGTAAAACGTTACTACACAAGAGCCCATGGTACTGGGCATAATATATTAGTATGGAAAAGAATTGGTTAGCTAACAGGAAGAAGAGTTTGGATAAATGGGTCAATTCCTGATCATGAAAATTGTAACTTGTGGAATGTCACCGGGATCAGATCTGGGGCCTTTACATTTCAAATCAATATTAATCTTGGATAAAGGGACCAAGTGTATGGTAGCTAAATTTACAGATAGCACAAAAATAGGTAAGAACACAATTTGTGAGGAGGACGTGAATGGCTGTCTTTTTGCTCCTAAGGTGGGTAGTTTGGGTAATTTCTCATCTGGGTCCACCCTCCTCAAATGCAAATCATGTCATTTTCACTCCAGGGTGGATATGGAGCGCAATGATGGATGGAGTCTGACCTATCTCCTCAGGATGTAGATCTGAGGCAGCCACAGGACCTGCCCAGTGCCAAGGCGAAAAGTTAAAAGACCCATTTCAATTTTCTAGGATATCGTCCCTTCCAATATTTGACCCCTCGCATCCCTCAACCCCACCCACTCCCTTGCCTATCCATGCCGACGGCAACCAAGCCATGTCCCCCACCCACACCCAATGGATCCTCAGACCCTCCATGCCAACCAATGCCTCCACCCATCTCCATGACTCATTACAGCCCTCATATTAACTTAGTGGCAACTCACACCAAGGGTGGCATGGTGGTGCAGTGGTTAGCATTGCTGCCTCACAGCGCTGAGGAACTGGGTTCGATCCCGGCATGGGGCACTGTCCGCATGGAGATTGTACATTCTCCCCCTGTCTGCATTGGTCTACCACCCCCACAAATCAATGATGTTCTGTGTAGGTGAATTGGCCATGTTAAATTGCCCCTTAATTGGAAAAATGGTTTAAAAGCTCACCCTTTGCCCTTACACCCTCCATGACAACTCATCCAGTACCCACCATAAGCGGACATCAGGAACCATGCTGAGGTGAAATAAAATATAATTCTAAATATCCATTACAGAGTTCACTGTATAAAAAGCAATCCCATTCATAGAAGCCTATTCAATACATTTAACTCCCTTCAAGTATAATCCCACATCAAAGACAAATGATCCACAAGTAAAATATTTGAACTATCGAAACTGTGAATTTACAGCCCCCCACTGTGATAATAATAGGTTGTGGAAAGTAGTCAAACAGTAATAATGTTATTATAACAATAGCACTTAAGGTTATGTCAATAAACAACAATCTAAGCTGCTAAAAAGGTTTTTTCTCTCTACGGCACATGGAGGCACTGTATTTTAAAATTTTAATGGAAAGGGATTTAAAATACTTGACAGCTTGACAGTTCTACATACCTTATTCTTCCTTCTTCATGAACATTTATGTCTCCACCACCTGTCACTTTGGCAGGAAGAAACGAATAGATTTCTTCTACACCCATCAGTAAAACATGCAGGTACAGCAAGTAATTTGAAAGGCAAATAAAATGTTAGCCTTTATTGCAAGGGGAGTGAAGTATAAATGTAGGAAGTGTGGTTACAGCTGTAAAAGGACTTAGTGAGGCCACCTCTGGAGTATTTTGTACAGTTGTAGTCTCTTTAGTTCAGGAGGGATATAATTGCATTGGAAACAATTCAAAGAATGTTCGCTCAGCTGATTGCTGGGATGAAGGGGTTGTTGTATGACGAAGGTTTGAGCAGTTTAGTCCACTACACAATAGAGTTTATAAGACCAAGAGGTGATCTTATTGTAACATGTGAGGTTCTGAGGGGACTTGCCAGTGTGGATGCTGGCAAGGATGTTTTCCCATGTGTGGTAGTCCAGCACTAGCGGTCACAGTTTCAAAATAAGGGTTTTCCCATGTAAGACGAAGATGTGGAGGATTTTTTTTCTCTCTCAGAAGGTCATTAGCCTTTCAAACTCTCTTCCCCAGAGTGTAGTGGAGGCTGGTTTACTGAATATATTAGACAGATCTTTGTTTGATGAGGGAGTCAAGGGTTATGGGGGAAGAGGGCTGGCATTAAAGTGGAGTTAAGGCCACGATCCGATCAGCCATGATATTGTTGAATGGTGGAGCAGGCTCGCGAAGCTGAATGGTCTGCTCCTGCTCCTAATCCCTATGACCTTATGATCGGATGAATAGTTTACAGGTGCTAAGATAAACACCAAGGGGAACTTCCCTAACTACCACCTTGCGAGAAGTGGCTCCTTTGCCAGTGCAGAACATTTACCTTCAGCGAGGCTAACACTTTGCTTAATATCTGAAATAGGATTTTCAATGAGACACTGATTCCACGCTGAGAAGGATTCAGATTTCCTGATTCTCAAACCGATTTCAACACCTGATCATACGGACTTTAATACACTAATCCGCTCGACATTGATCTGGGCATAAAACGGCCGCTGTGTTCATTGCAGCTTTCATTAAAAGGATTTATTGCCTCTGTTTGAATGACGCAACATTGTTTGGACATTAGATGTTCCTGCTCACTGTTCATCTGGCATGATCTGAGGGGATTTCAAGGTTTTATTTACTTGCGGATTGATTTTAATGTTACTTGATGCCTCCTGTTCCATTTGTAGCAAATTGAGGAGTGAAGTGCAGTATTTCCTTGAACTCAATGTTGAATTCCATTGAGGAATTGTTATTCTGAGTGCCATGGCCATAGAGACAGCTGCTCAGGATAAGGGACAAAACACCATGATTGCCATCAGCATTAGTTTTAAGGAGGCTCTTCAAATTATACTAATTTCCGTAGGCACACACTTGCCAGCAGACATCTTTCAAAAGTTCTTCATGTCAAAAAAAATCTAATTTGCGCAGAAGCAGACGAGTGTACATCGATGGAACTGAAATGGTTCAGTCTTTTTCAGTGATTTCCAATCAGGTTACCCAGAGGACTGGACAGTTTTATTAAAGTGCTTAGCTTGGCTAAGTTACTAAAACTGCAGCAAGTTGCCACTGTTAAACATTTCTGGTAATATTTTTCAATGGGAAGTAAAATGGTAAAAAAATTCTGCACTTTTAAAATGCCTGACTGTTCTGGATCATGGAAGATTTCACATTTGTGATCACACAAATAAATTATGATAGGGGCTTGAACTGTAAGCTAATCAGCGCAGTTTCAGTGCAATTTGAGTGCATTTTCCCAACCACTGCAGAACGCGCCCTCTCTAAATTATTGGCCAGTAACATTGCAAGAATTATATTTTAATGGTAAATCCTCCACTGTAAGTATGATCATCAACAGCATGGTTTGAGCAGAGCTGAAGATTGCGCCAAACAAACCCAACATTCATTAGAATTACTTGATAGTGGATTGGGCGGAACACTGGTCTTTCACCTCAATGACCTGCTTTTGAATCTAGTCGATATGTCCATGTGAGATATGGTTGGGCTGCCTCAATCCAATCCCTTTGTAAACCTCTGGACCCAAAGACAAAATTACCTCTAATTTGGGAAGAATATGAGAAATGTTTTACACTTTTTAGGGGAACGGATGGTTGGTGTGGATTTAGACAAGTGTCACAATGGAGGTGGTCTGCTGGGATTTGGTTTTGGATTTTAAGAGTGGTTGGTGGATTGGGAGGAGCTGGAGGGTGGCGGTGGTGAAGAGCCTGGCATAATCGGTGGCAGAGTTGGCATGCCCGACTAAACAAACCACCAGTCACTCGTCCCATGCATTTGTGTGCCGCCTACTATGAAATTTTACAACGGTCTTCGGCAGGGCGCTGGAAGGTCCCAGAGTCAAAGAGGTTGAGGACGGAGGTGGCTTTGACAGCACTGGTAAAGCATTCTCATCAGTTTTTGTTGCAGAGTGCCTGCCATCACCTGACATCACATCCAGAGACACTGATGCGCTGACATCTCGAGGGAACTTACCCTTTTCCTATGGAGGCTGTGTCCTTCATGTGGCCTCCTGTGAGCTGTACTTCGCTACTCATTCCCTCTCTCCTGTGAAGCTGCAAGCTGTTGGTGCTGCTGCAAATCTTGCTCCTCCTTTGAGTAAAATAACATAAACGCACCCATGCTCGTCTGAGAAATCATCGCTCCAAGATAATAATAATCTTTATGAAATGAAATGAAATGAATGAAAATGAAATGAAAATCACTTATTGTCATGAGTAGGCTTCAATGAAGTTACTGTGAAAAGCCCCTAGTCGCCACATTCCGGCGCCTGTCTGGGGAGGCTGGTACGGGAATCGAACCGTGCTGCTGGCCTGCTTGGTCTGCTTTAAAAGCCAGCGATTTAGCTGAGTGAGCTAAACCAGCCCATTGTCATAAGTAGATTTACGTCAACACTGCAATGAAGTTACTGTGAAAAGCCCTTAGTCACCACATTCCGGTGCCTGTTTGGTACGCAGAGGGAGAATCCAAATGACCTAATAGCACGTCTTTCGGGACTTATGGGAGGAAACCGGAGCACCCGGAGGAAACCTGCACAGACACGGGGAGAACGTGCAGACTCCGCACAGACAGTGACCCAAGCCGGGAATCGAAGCTGGGACCCTGGCGCTGTGAAGCCATAATGCTAACTCCTCTGCTAAAATGTTGCCCTGAGCATAGATAGACATCCCGTACCAGCCTCCCCGAACAGGCGCCGGAATGTGGCGACTAGGGGCTTTTCACAGTAACTTCATTGAAGCCTACTCGTGACAATAAAGCGATTTTCATTTCCATCAGGCAAACAAACCTCCAAAGTTGTCAAAGAATTTCCAAATTTATCAAACTAACCTTAAAGCTGTCTGGCTAACTAGTTGTGAAAATCATCTTATAGCTCAAAGATGGTGAACAAAACCTTAAACATAGAAAAGGCAAGACAGCAGCTATTTTTTGTTTTGTTTATTCTTTTGTGGGCAACATTGGCAAGGCCAGAATTTCTTGGCCATTCCAAACTGTACCTGATAAGGTGGTGGTGAGCAACCTTTGTGAACCCAACTGAATGAATATCTGAGCCATTTCAGAGTGCAGTTCAGAGTCAACCACAGAGCCATGGATTTAGAGTTAAATATAGACCCAACTGGGTAAGATGGCACTTTATTGCCTAAAACATTAGGACCCAAATTGTTTTTTATAATAATCCAATAGTTCCATGGTCACAGTTACTGATACTTTTAGTCCAGATTTATTTAGTTAATAGCAGTGGTGGAGGGGTTTGAAGTTATGGGTGTGATTTAATTAACAGAAAACAGAGTCCGTTCTGGTGCCGGGAACAATCCCACTATCTAACGGCACTTTGGTTTTCCTTCCCGAGCCCTCAGTGCAGCAAAATGCCCCAATATCTTGACCCTCCCCATCCACAGCCCCACCAACCCCCTACCTCACTTATAAGAGGGTTCTTGGGCCCTCGCACCCCACCTCATATGGGTAGGGTACCCAAAGGCAAAATCCCTGGAGCACAAATAATGGCAACTTGGCACCCTGGCATTGCACCCTGGCAGTGCCCTGGCCATTGCGGCAGTGCCACCTGTGCACTGGCATTGCTGCAATGGCCAGTGGCACCGCCAGAGTGCCCAGATGGCACTGCCAGTGCCCAGGTGGCTGGGTGGCACCAGCAGTGCCAGGGTGCCATCCTCCCTGATGCCAGCCATTCAGGGACTTCCGATCACCTGGGCGACCCCCCCGATGTTCTGGTACGCCTGGGGACCAGTGCTGGACAGTATCCGGATGGGGTCTCCTCAGTGAGGTCAATAAATGCCAGGTGGCCATTTTATCTGGCTTAAGTACGGTTCGGGAGTTTTTAAATTCACTTAAATCTGCGAGACTGGGTCCCACCTATTGTGTACCAACCGTCAGGAATCAATTCTGGAGGGACACAGCCGGTAAATCACGCACCATGTCTCTAGTTCTGCACCGTGACATAGTGGTTAGCACTGCTGTCTCACAGTGCCACTCCAGAGTTCAATTCTGGCCTTGGGTGACTGTGTGGAGTTTGCACATTCTCGCCGCATCTGCTTGGGTTTCTTTTGGGTACTCCACTTTCCTCCCACAGTCCAAAGGTGGATTGGCCATGCTAAAAATTGTGCCTGAGTGTCCACATTTTGCAGGTTAGATGGGGTTACATGGATAGGGTGTGGGCCTAGGTAGGGTGCTCTTTCAGAGGGTTGGTACAGATTTGATGAGCCAAATGGCTTCCTTCCGCACTGTAGGAATTCTATGGATTTGTTAGTCCATGGCACTGGATGACCTTGCTTTCGCTGATGTGTTCCAGACCACATGAACTCTTAATCCATGTTAATATTGTTGGAATTGAATGATTAATATATTGAAATTGATAACCTTCCTGCCCCAAGTGGGTTGCTCATACACAGTCACACGCACAGTAGTTGAATGAGGACATTGGTGGGTTGGAGCCATTTTCCTAATGTGCTGTCGACATTCTCACTTTTAACCCCCAACTGGCAGCCGAACGCTTATGCTCCTGCTCTGAGTGTGAGACACAATGGTCGGGTTCTGCCCCCATCCCCAGCGGGAGGGAGAATCGCCAGGGCGCCGTGCGGATTGTGCCACGCCGCCCCGACCCCCGCACGCGATTCTCCCACGCCCTCGAAACCAGCGACGCGGGAATCACAGCGGGCTGCTCGGGGAATCGCCGCAAATGGCGAGCGGTGATTCTCCGGCCCGGATAGGCCGAATGGCCGGCGAAGAAAATGACAGTCTGGCCGGCGCCGTTCTAACCTGCTGTCGGGCTGGCGGGACCTGGGGCTTCAAGGGCTGGGAGCGGCCTGTGGGGGGGGGAGGGGGTTTCCAACCCCGGGGAGGCCCTCCGGAGTGGCCTGGTACACGATCGGGACCCACTGATCGGCGGGCCGGCCTCTCTGTTGGCGGGCCTCCTTTCTTCCGGCGGCGAGCCTGGATCCATGCGCCATTTTTGTGCAGGGCGGCCTGGGGGAGGATGGCCACCGCGCATGCGCTAGTTGGCGCCGGCCCAACTGCGCATGCGCGGGACCCAAGGTGCCGCGTCTTTTACGGGCCGAGTCTCTGACGCCGTGCCGAGGCCCCGCCCCCGTAAATCGCGCAACGCCCCTGCTAGCCCCACGGAGGGGGGCGAATAGGGGTCTGGGAATGGGCGCCGACGCCGGAGTAAAACACTCCGGTTTTTACTCCGCCGTCGGCACTTAGACTCCCGTTGGGGGAATCCCGCCCAATGTTTGAGGAAGAACACTTGGTTGGATCTTAGCTCAGCATTCAATCATGTTGTACTGGACCTGGGGAATGCCTGATGCTGATACCAGGTGTCAATTTTAACTTGGGGTAAGCAGGATGCTGGAGAATAGCAATAGGTTATTTAAATCCATTAACAACCCTAACATCCTTCACTGTGATGAACACACAATAATAAAAGAGGCAGGTTTACAGGACATTTTAAAGGAATGATAAAATGCGAAAACTTCACCCTTGCATTTTGTGATTTTATATGAAGCCCTTATTTAGCTATTTGACTATTATCACTCCCAGACAGCCAACATTTTTTGTGTGTTGCAAAAGCAATTAAGAAATAGTTAAATACTTCCTGCTGCAGCTTCTTTATGCATTTGTTGGTGGACGATTTGTTAGCCACACTTATTATTAAAATTTGCTCTTGAATTAATGCTGTCGTAAACCCACAAGTTCCACTACATCTTAAGACAATGTCAGCTCAGTCATCCATTTGGGAACTAATAGGTGCACTTTGGTCCAGTGGTTGTGTTGCTCATTGTTGAGTTGAATCCACTGTTTGCACTCAAATAGGAAATTTTAACTTAAAAGCGTTGCTAAAGTAATTAACTCAGTAATAATTTTTTTGAACAAAACATTACATTTTTGTTGCATAATGCAACGACACCAGAGCTCATTCTCTGCTCTTTCAGTAAAGAGGCTAGAAGGTACCTAGTGATAAACACAGCATTCTCAAATGATGCCATAACGTCACCAGCCAGGATAATTTGATTAAGAGCCATCCACTCAGACCGGTTGACAAAGTTACTCCAAAGTATCCGTTTCTTCCACAACATAGCATGAAATAAGTTACATTTCGTTAGTCTGTATCATCAGAAACAGCAGCACTTTGGACCAAATGACAAGATTCAATTATGCGTAGCTTTTTTGCCTCTGTGACACTGTCCACAATGACACACACCACTCAGGGGGGGAAGTATAACTATCAAACGCCACTGATCTGGAATATTACAACTTGGAATTGTGTTACAATCTCCATAGAGGCCGATGACTTTTAAGAAGAAATTCAAACTTCCAGTTAATGGTTGAAAGGAAGATATAAGATTTCACATTTTAAGACTTTTCCTGTAACAAAACACTAAAAGCACAATTGATGAACCACTATTTTTATCGGCAATTTATAATGTAAACCACAGAACAGAATATTCCCATTTTTACTTTTAGCATAACAGAAAAAACATACTTCAAAGACAATGTCCTTTAAGTAGACATTCATTTCTCCTGGGACCACCCCAAAGTGATTCTTAGCTCCTGAGGATTTACTTTTGTTCTTTTCCTTTCTTAGCTTTTAATTTCAGAACTGTCTTTCACAGTGAGGAATTTTCCCTTGATATACTTCCTCGAGAGCAAGCTAGGCAAATCTTGCAACCTCATTTTAACTCCTCATGAATTCTGTCTTTTGAATTTAAGAACAAACTTCCATCTACAATTTTGCGTGCTGAACTATAGCGTTATATGACCAATAGCTGCTCTTATAAATAACAATCACTTATTGTCACGAGTAGGCTTCAATGAAGTTACTGTGAAAAGCCCCTAGTCACCACATTCCAGTGCCTGTTCGGAGAGGCCTGTTCCTGGATCATTGCTGAATAAACTTGTCTGAATTTTCTGGGATTTTTTTCTTTTTATAAATTTAGAGTACCCAATTCTTTTTTTCCAATTAAGGGGCAATTTAGTATGGCCAATCCAATTAAGCTGCACATCTTTGGGTTGTGAGGGTGAAACCCACGCAGACACAGGGAGAATGTGCAAACTCCACATGGACAGTGACCCAGGACCAGGATTCGAACACGGCTACTCAGTGCCCAAGGCAACAGTGCTAACCATTGCACCACTGTCCTGCCCTGTTTTCAGGGATTTATTACAACTTTCCCCTCTCAAAGTAAATTTCCATGGCAACATGAATCACATGGGCTTTGTATTCAGGTGGAAATTCTGCGAACCTATACTTGAGACCCCAGCTTTCCTCATGTGATAAATAAATGGACAATTTAAAGTATAACTGTTTACAATCCAATATTTTCGACACTGTTGTGGGACTTTGGAGACTCAGGCCTAGATTTCCATCCTCACGATTGGTAGGGGGAGTCAGGAAAATTCTTAGCTTGTCCTGCTGACTTGGGAGAAAGTGTTTGCAGAGGTGGGATCTGCATTCCTGGGGGCCGATGCAGGCTGGAGTCAGGCCAGGCAACCAGGGAAGAGGTGCAGAGGCAGTCCAGGGACTGTCGTGTGTGAAGGCAGGCTGTTTAACAGACCCATTTCAGTGTTGTGGGTCTTTGCTTCAGTGAAAATTATCAGAAAGGTCCTTCAGCCCTCACCCTTTATTCCTTATGTCAACTGTACTATTAACATCTTCAAAGAATTCCAACACATTTGTCAAGCATTATTTCCCCTTCATAAATCCATGCTGACTCTGACTGATCCTGCAACTGCTTTCTCAATGTTCTGCTGCAAAGTCCTTGATAATGGGATTCAAGAATTTTCCCCACTACCAATGTTAGGCTTACTGGTCTATAATTCCCTGCTTTCTCTCTACCTCCCTTTTTGAATATTGGAGTGACATAAGCCTCAAATCTGCAGGGACTGTTCCGGAATCTATAGAATCCCGTAATGGTGGGTGATGGGCTCACCATGTGGGGAGAACAGCAAATAAATCCTTGTGTATATTGCAGGTTCCAGGGATCCCTTGTTCTAAGGCATTAATCTCAAGGGATCTGGCATCAGGAAGGGTTGGCCGGCTGAAAGCCATCCCACTGCCCTTGCTCCCGAACCACGTCAATCCTACCTCTCGTGCTACACCTATCCTGTGTCTCACTTAACGCGACAACTCACCTGTACCAAGGTCCCCTCTTTGATCCTCCGCCTCAGTTCAGTGAAGTACTGACAATAGCCACTACCTTTCCAGTGGTACTGTTGAGTACAGAAGAGTTGCTGGACTCTGATTGACTAGCAGTTCCTGGCAGGTGAGCCTCCTGCCCCTGCAACCCTGATATTATGTGAAGGCCCACCACTGGCCTGTCAAGTGCCTGACTGGCACTTAGCTTTGTGCGCCACTCAGGTACTTGATGGGCCAGTGGTAGACTGTTGCCTGGTATCAAGCCCACAGAGGCTAAATGCAGGTCTCCTGTCAGCTGTTCAGCAGCAGGCGTAGACCCCCGATGAAAGGTCATCAACCTGAAACTGTAATTTGTTTCATTGTACAAGTGTGGCCAGCTTGCTGAGCATTTCCAGCATTTCCCGTTTTTAAACCTTAAATCAGAAGTCGTGCCTTTGACAACTAGCTCCACGAAAAGTGAAAATCATTGATGACTAGAGTGTACTGTAATAGAAGCATCATCTCGGACAAAATGACAGTTGAGAGAGAGAGAAAGGGGAGGTGTCAGGATGGGAAAGAATACCTCGGTCTGAATTTTATGCTCCCTTGCTGGTGGGTTTGTAGGTGGGGAAGGTGGGGGCTGGGGTGAGTGTGGAATGTCACAGATGGACTTCCCTCCACATTCCTGCTCTCCCCAACCCATCAGCAATTGCAGGCTGAGGCAGACAAGGCCTCAGATGGGCCATCCGCCCTTATGTCAACTGAGGCCCTGAAGTGGCCAATTATCCACCACTGAAGCTGTTTTCTACCCAGGCTCAATTTGTAGACTGGTAGGAGAAGTTTCCATGTATGGAGGAAGCTCCAAAAATCATTGGGTTTAGAACTCAGGCGGGAAGGGGGTTGGCTCCTCTGTCAAGAGCCCCCTTTTAACTTCTGGTACCCTGCCCCTTAAGATCTGATAACCGCTGGATTTCCCTCCACTACCAGCCTCTCCCCAACACCCAAATTACCCACTTTCCACTCTCACCCCTCCCCCAAGCCTCCTGTCCTGACACCCACAAACCGTGAGGCTCTAGGGATTACACACAGACCCAGTCCTGTCCACTGCAGCTTCTGATGCTGCAGGGACGCGAGAGCTGCCAGGCAATCAAATTATTTTAAAATAAATTTAGAGTACCCAATTCTTTTTTTCCAATTTAGGGGTAATTTAGCATGGCCAATCCACCTACCCTGCAAATATTTGGTTTCACCCCCACAAACATGGAGAGAATTTGCAAACTCCACATGGACAGTGACCCAGGGCTGGTATTGAACCTGGGACCTCAGCGCCGTGAGGCAGCAAGCCGGTCAATCAAATTGGAGGCAGGCATGTCAGGAGGGATATGTTCCACGGCGACATTTTGGCTGGCAAGATGGGAAACCCTGCCATCTTAAAATTCCTGGTGAATATGTTGGCAACTGAAAGCTTTGTGCAAACCTGACAAGCAAGATCAGGCTAACCTCAGATTACAGTGAGTAAATGTTTATGGTTATGGATAAATGTAAAGAGAAAGCAAGGGCAGCGTATTATGGGGAGAATGGGTTGTGGCCACCCCCACTCGGAAGCAAAGTCAGCATGGAGCCGACTTGTTCCATGCCAGCCCACCTCGCAGCTGTAATGCGCTATGCGTGGGCTAAATAGGCTGCCAGAGGGACTTCCGCTCCTCACTGAGGAGGAAGTCCCATCTCTCAGAGCTGCCGTCCAATTGGCTCAGAAGCACAGAGAGCGCTTTAGTGGGTGCTGTCGGGATTGCAAACAGGTTCAAGGAGGATCCCCATGGATCCCGGAACAAGTTAAGTTCCGGGTAATGGTTGGGGAGCTTAAAGACAGTTTAGGGAGGGGTGGAGGTGGGGGTTGGGAGTGATGGGCTTTGCAGAACAGGTTGGTATGAGGAAAGGACGGGTAACTATCTTAAGAGGGCTGACCCCCTAATGTACAAAGGGCACCACCACCCCCCTCCCCGAAGATAAGTACTTTCCCTTCTTTCCTGCCCGTAAAAAATATATATATTTAAAAGCCTGCTGCATTATGATATGGATAGTATTGGGATCAATTTGCCTGTGAACATTGGTTAGTAAATTAAATATGATGGGTGGGTGGGCTGCTGATTTTGGCACCTGCCTACCCTCCAAACTTCTGAGGGTGAACACAGGGGTGGGCAGGAGGGTGGTGGGGTTGCCCCCCCCCCCCCCCCCCCCCCCGCCCCTCCGCCTCACTCTGGCCTGCTCCTGTTGAAAACAATTCCGGTGGGGTTACATAAAATCCAGCCCCAAGTTATATCATAGATAGAATGCTTATCCAGTCCACTGTCTGTAAAGAGGGCAGATTCACATAACAGCGCACAAAACATTCAAATGACTGATGTACAGAGTAAGGGTTCAATGCTATGATCGGTGTGCCATGCTATTATTTTCCTCGATATAAGACAGGTTTCCTCCGGGTGCTCCGGTTTCCTCCCACAGTCCAAAGTTGTGCAGGTTAGGTGGATTGGCCATACTAAATTGCCCTTAGTGTCCTAAAAGGTTAGGAGGGGTTATTGGGTTACGGGGATAGGGTGGAAGTGAGGGCTTAAGTGGGTTGGTGCAGACTCGATGGGCTGAATGGCCTCCTTCTGCACTGTATGTTCTATGACAAGGTTCAGTCCGTGAGGTCTGCTTAAGAAAGTAACTGGTGGCATTGAATCTGAAATACCCAAACTGTAATGGTTACACTCGCTGCTGATAAGTGTTTCCCGTTACACTTTGCTGATAACACCTCTGCTATAAAGGGGAAGCGTCCTATCACTCCTTGTGTACAAAGGTTCATGCAATCTGTTGCATGTACATATGAAACACACTGGACTGTGTTCAGCGCTGCCACACTCAGCCGGGATACGTGCCGCTGGCCTGGGGGGCTTCTGCAAGGGCTGGGGACTACTGGTGGGGTGTGGCCAGGGGATGGGCTGTGGGGTCATGGTTGGCGGGTTGGGTTCGCGCACGGCCGGCGCCATGTTGTATGGCGCGACTGGTACAGGTCATCAGCCGTGCGCATGCGCGGTCCAGGACTCGGTCATTTTCCGGCCGTTTTCAGCGCGGGCGGCAGGAATTTCAGTCAGTGGTGGTGCTAGCCCCTCACCGGTGCCAGAATCGGTGAAGGTTGCACTCCGATTTTTCGGTCAAAAAAGACCACACATGCTCCGCTGGTGCCGGACGTAGCCGCTGAAATGAAGAATCCAGCCTCATAGATTTTGGTGGAGGAATGGCTTAGTCTTTTGCTCAATGTTTGCTATCGGCAACAATATTCATTGTTGCCCAATCCATTGCCAAAATGTCTCTCATTAATACACTTTCACTCTGTGGGATTTGTTAAGAAACAATTTTCACCTACTTTTCTCACAGTTTTATTACCAATATTATCTTGTTACATCAATTTGCTTTTGTTGGCATACTAACTGCATCTTTTTCTCTGTTTCTGTCCACAGAAAGCTGATCTTGCAGTTGCACCCCTGACTATCACCTACGTCCGAGAGAAGGTCATTGACTTCTCAAAGCCATTCATGACTCTGGGAATAAGTATCTTGTACCGGAAGCCCAACGGTACAAACCCTGGCGTTTTCTCCTTCCTGAATCCTCTCTCCCCTGATATCTGGATGTATATTCTGCTGGCTTACTTGGGTGTCAGTTGTGTGCTGTTTGTCATAGCCAGGTAACATGATGCCTTCAGTGAGTTTTGGCAATGCCACTATGTTTTTGAAAATGTTGTCAAAAGTCACTGATTTCTTTTTGTTGATTTTGTCCCCCTTTGTTTCAACACCTCTGTGCTGTCTTGTCATCTCCGTCTGAGGTAAACCCTTGCTAATGCTGGGGAGGGAAAAATAACCGATTTTCAGAAAGAAATTTTGACTGGGTTTCTGGTGTAGATAAGTCTGTTAAACCAGCATCTCTTTTTTAGCGCCCCTACTGTGCTGCTGACACCGTGGAAATGATGAATGCTGTCCAGAAGAAAAATGAAGGCAGTTAATTGAATTTTACACATTATACCGTTCCGCTGCACCCATGGTCTGAAGGATAGAAAATGTGGTTTCATACAAAACGTCTTAAGAAATGCTATTAATTAGTCATAGCAGGGTTTTTGTGTGGAACAGACATAGTAGCAGAGAGATGGTAGTTTATCATGCAGTGGTGTAAATTAGGATAACTACGCACCCATCCCCCACTATTACTGACAAATGCTTTTCACCTTGCTTCAAATGCATGTTCTTGAACATGATGCAATTGCTGCAGTTATATACTGCGCCGGCCAGTGCAGTAGTCTCTGCATTTTTAAAATGAATGTGAATAAGGAGCTGTGATTTATACCAAAGAATGGCAAAACACAAGAGCCTGCAAAATATGCTCTAAAATGCACATGCGAGGAGCTGGGTCTCGCAAATATTGTCTGAGGTCTTTTTGTGGTGTTCCAGTCAGTTCCTGTGTGCTGAGTATTTTTTCCGTTGTTCTTGAAGTTTGGCAGAATAGCACAGATGAGAAGAGAATGGGATGTAGTGGAGTGTCTGGCACTTGTTCCTTTACATTTTGAACTGATGCAATGGGCTGAACAAGTGTCTTTCAGGCTTTTTAAAAAAAGGTAGTTTTGAATGCTTTCCTGGGGATGACCATACGTGTGCTGATGTTTGTCTTCGCAGGCAACATGATATTGTCCTTTCGACAACAGGGAATTGATACTGAATCTGCAGTACAACCGCAGCATTCATGGCTTTGATTCTCCATTTTTCCCATGCCGGCAGGATCCTCCGTTACCGCTGCAGTGAACGGAGATTTGGCTGGCCGCCAAATTCTTCGTCCTCGCTGTTAGTGGCAGCATTCCGGATTTGCAGCGGAGAATCCTGCTCGATGGAAAGAGATCATTTCAGGCTTGCACCTTCGCAGAGGGTGGTGAATTTGTGGAACTTGCTGTCCCGTGGTGCGGTGGAATCTGAGTCATTAAATGGTTTCAAGAAGGAGATAGATATATTTCTGATAAGAAAAGGGGTGAATAGGATTATGGGGAACAGTTAGGGAGATGGATTTGAGACCAGGAAGAGATCAGCCATGATCTGATTGAATGGTTGAGCAGGTTCGAGGGACTGAATTGCCTAACTCTGCTCCTAATTCCTATGTTGCTCAATCTTTGGTGTCACTGGACTGGTGTATTTTTTTTTAAAGGTTGTCTCTGAAGCATCTTCCAGTACATTTTGTCTATTTAATTTTGTAAAGCTGTCTCCAAGAAATGAGGCTTGATGAGATTATTCAGGCAGGCAGTGTGGAACAAAGGGTGGAGGGTGACATCTGGGGGTGGTGCCTCCAATGCGCTCAGTGCACCTCCCGAATGAGGTGATGTCCCTTTCTTCCTGCCTGTTCCACTGTAGCTACCTGACTGTCCATTCCAGTCGGAGTTTGGTGCAAGTGGTGTATTATTCAGATCAATAGACTTGCTGAGAGGCTTAATTGAACTTTCATTATTTACTTAAATATGGCAGGTGAGCTGCTAATTTTGGCACCTGCTTATTATGAGGACTGTCTCAGGAGTGGTTGAGAAGGTAGTGGGCTGGCCACCTGGCCTCTTTTACATCTTCATGCTGTTGGGAATGAGCAACAAATGCTGGCCTTGCCAGTAACTTCACATCCCCAGGGAAATTATTTTTAAAAATGTCCTCAATGACTCCATGTGATGGCGAGTTCCACATTAGCCATCAACATGGCTGTATTTCCAGATTGTAACTCCCTAAGCAGGCGCGGTGTTGTCCAATGTTGGTCAGGTTTACCTTCAGCAAAAGGTTTGGTTTTGAAATAACAAAAAAAGGATGGGCAAGATGGACAAGGGAATGGAGGAACCAGGGAAACACTCTGAAAAGATAATATTGTGTGGGATTTACCGATCACCCTGCCGCACGGTTTTCGGCAGCGGAGGCAGCCCGCCTGGGGTATCTACCTACCGCCGTTGTCAACGGGATTTCCCGGTGACAACACCCGTCATCGCCGGGAAACCCGAGCACCGGCAAGGGACTGGAATTTCTTACCATTAAATCCCACCCAATATTAACATAGTTTTCAGATTTTTACCAGCTACGTCCCACCGGAATCAGGAGTTCCCGATAGCTGTACATCAGATCTTATGAGACGTTGCGATCTGGATCCTGCCCACAATGGACGGGACCCGAGTTTAAGAACCCACTTAACCGTGCTGACGCCGGATTGAACGGCCGCCTGGCATCCATTGGCCTCACCGAGGAGACCTCAGCTGAGCGCCAATTAATAGGGGTAGCACAGTGGTTAGCACTGTTGCTTCACTGTGCCAGGGACTCAGGTTCGATGCCCGGCTTGGGTCACTGTCTGTGTGGATTCTGCACATTTTCCGTGGCTGCGTGGGTTTCTCCGGGTGCTCCGGCTTCCTCCCACAAGTCCCGAAAGACGTGCTGTTAGGTGAATTGGAAATTCTGAATTCTCCCTCAGTGTACCCGAACAGGCACCAGAGTGTGGCGACTCGGGGATTTTCACAGTACATCATTGCAGTGCTAATGTAAGCCTTCTTGCGGCAATGATAAAGATGATTATTATTTGTAGTATTCCACAAATGAGGATTTCGGAGGTCCCCAGGTGATTGGCATGTGGCCAGGCTGGCACTCTGGCACTGCTGGTGCCACCTGAGCCTGGTGCCCTGACAGAGCAACTGGACAGCCTGGCAGTGTCACCTGAATGCCAAGGGGATAAGCTGCCATTTTTCCCACGCCAACAATCGGACCCAGGGTGCCCTGCTGGTATGTGGTGGGCTCCAAGGGTACTTGAGGACCCCCCCCCCCCAACATGTGAGCTGGAGTGTTGGGAGGGTCTGGGGGCTCCGTTGGGGTGTCGGGTGCCGGGGGCCGAAAACGAAACAGAATGCAGTTCGATAGCATGGTTGCCCCGGTGCTGCTCACTGAATTTCCACCCTTTTAGTTAAATCGCACCCATTTTCTGCCTTATTATTTAGTGTGCAACCTTCGCATTCTTTGGGTGCCCTAACATTCCTGCGCAATGAAAAGGACAAATAAGGTTCCTGCCCGTGATTGCAGTGTAGTAATCCTGTGAATGGACATACAAGGTTGCCATATGCTGATGGAGTTAAGGTTGAATGTGATGGCTCTTGTCTGTAGAATAACCTTCCAGTGTCCGTTATCCAGCCTCATTGATTAATAATGGCTACCAAGGCAAGGTGCCAGCAGGCCGCTGCTGTGCCGAGACCACATCCCCAGTATAGGCCTCCACAATGCTAATTCATACTTAACACTCAGGGGCATAAAATCTCCTTGTCAGATGACGAATTAACTGAATAATTTATTAAAGTGTGAGACAAATGTTTCCCTGGAGAAAGTCACTTTCGTTCAGATTTCATGATGTAATCATGGACAGGATTGAAAGAGAGAAAAGAAAAAAATGGAAACTCTAACTTTTGCAATTTGTCAAACTACCTCTCTTTTCTTCAGCAGGTTTTCACAATTTTCAAAGACTGAACTGCATGACACGCATTTCATGCTGGGCTGTCCCATCAATCAAAATGAAGCTAATTCCGTGACTGTCGTTGCGAACCACGATCATTCCTTTACATGCTTAGCGAACAATGTTATTTTCAAGCAGTGAAAGTGTGAGTCTCCACCGCTATTCAGCACTGACCTGCAAATTTCCACTGTGCCTGAATCTCCAACTGGAACATACTCAGGCCTTTATTAGCATTGAGGTAGTGTTCTATATTTCTGAGGTGCTTACAGAGCTAACCAGCCTGTTGATGGGTGGGCATGGCTCCCTGTGAATACCCTGGTGGATTTTCAAGTACCTGTGGTCTCCAGAAGGCTTTTAAAAGAAGACCATGATCTTGCTGAAATCTTTCACATCCTTTGGATCCACAAAAATGGCGGTCACCTAATAGGCAATTAATTGCTCACTTGTAGCTTCCAGCATTGATCTGCTGCCTTGCTCTTTCTAAGTTCCACTTGCTATTCTTCCTCCATTATTGCACACTCTCTAAGGCCTGGATTTTCATTCAGTTGGGTTGACTTTGGAACCCTTTAAAAATGGTGTGTGGGTCCTGATTCTGAGATTCCCGATCCCATTCCGGGACTAGACAATTTTGGGGAGTTCCTTTAAGGGGGGTGTTGGTTGGTCCAGTCAAAACCCCATTTTTGGCACTGATTGGATCCATTGCAGAGATAGGCATGTTCTACCCTTCTACAATTTTCATGGAGATGGGCATAATTTTAAAGAGTCGTGTTTCACGGCCTCTTGGAGGAGTTATAAACCCTATATGCATGAGGGGACCTTTTAAAATGTCAGTCGGTCCCCCTCATGCCCCCATGCCAAATTACGCCCCTATCCCCCTTTAGGCCGCTATGCCAAGCTCTGTCCTTCCACCCTCCCCCTCATACCCATTATGCCAAGCTCAGCCTTTCTCTCTCACGTGCCCCTGTGCCAAGCTCTGACACTTCCATGCCCATTGACCCACTGTAGACTTTATAGAGTCAATGATTCTTGTACAGTGCAATGGGTTTTTAAAAATAGCTATGAAAAAATACAATCCATTGGTAACTTTCCCCTAAACATGAAAAAAAGAATGGTTTGCATGCGAAAAAAATGTCAGTCAGCCAGACCTTTGAAGTTTCAACAAGCATAAACCACAAACCCTTGAAACCACTTTACTTGTGTCAAAAGAATATTGTGAAATTGACCAAAGAGACTGAGCTGACAATCACAAAGCTTCCTCAGGGACATCGTGAAGCATATTTGAATAGCTGTTTGGGCTCTCAAACAAACCACATTATGTATGCTTTTCAAACATATGCCAAACAACCCTGTGGTTGCCTCCTCATCTTTTCCCAGGTTGGCTGGCCCAAATCCAGCCTTCATCAAGCACCTGGAGGGAATTTTCTTTGGCAGCTGGACTGAACTGGGAATTTTCCTGACATCCCTATTCGCCTTGAGGATGAAAGTCCACGCCTAAGTTTCAGCTTCATTCTTGTTGCTCTGTAAATAGTCTGTGTGGTTAAGGATCACTCAAGATCAGACTTTATAATCTAGAGTTAAGTGCAGCATGCACCTTGCCATTCAGGCATTTAACAGTTCAATGGTGGGCCGTGCCCCAAGGACCCCATTGCTGGAAGCCTGCCTGTCGAGAGCAACTGGCAAATCAGAGGCTGGTACTCTTCAGTTCTCAGCAGCGCCACTGGAGAGAGTGTGGCTGCTGACAGTACTACACCCACTCGAGGGCTCAAATTGCCTGGTCTTAATCAGGGTGGAAATGGGAAATGGCAGACTCCTCACCCACAACCTTTCTGCCAGTTTAAAAAAAAATTCATTTATGGGATGTGGGCATTGCTAGTTAGGCCAGCATTTAGTGCCAATTCCTGGTCGCCTTCTTGAACCGCTGCAGTCCTTGAAGTGTAGGTACAACCAGTGTGCTGTTAGGGAGGGAGTTCCAGGAAGTTGCCCCAGTGACAGTGAAGGAATAGTGGTATGTTTCCAGGTCAGAGTGGTGAGATACTTGTAGGAGAACTTCCAGGTGGTGGGATTCCCAGGTATCTGCTGCTCTTAGATACACCTCTGCCACAAAACACACCTGGGTGAGGGTACAAGATTCCACCTATCATGTCAGTGCCAGCTGCAAAGAGCGATCCATGCTCATCTCACTTTCTAGGTCTGAAGTGTACAGCATGTCAAGTACATGTCTACTTTTTAAATGCAACAAGGGTTTCTGCCTCCACCACCCTCTCAGGCAATGAACTCTACACTCCCAACACCCTTTGGATGAAAGGTATTTCTTCTCAACTCCCCTCCAATTACTTTAAATCTGTGCCTCCTGATTATTGACCTGACTGTTAAGGGGAATAATGTTCTTGTGCACTCTCTCTGGTTGCCTCATATTAAACCATCCCTCAACTGCCTCTGTTCCAAAGAAAACAACTTCAGCCTATCCAATATTCCTTCAGAGCTGAAATTTTCCAATTCTGGCAACAGCCTCATAAATATCTCCTCTGTACACTTTCTACTGCGATCACGTCTTCCCTCTAACAAAATTACTTGGAAGAGATTCTATGACACTTTTAGCTGACACACATCACACAATCAACAGATTAACTGGTCATTTTGCATTCCGGTTTACAGAAACTGAGAGGTTGAGCTTGCAGTCATATCAGCCAGGATCACATTGAATGGAGGAACAAGTTTGAGTGGCCTACACCGGCTCCTATTTCATATGTGTGCATTTTTGCCTACATAATTTTAAAAGGAATTAATTGAATGTGAAACATTTGAGATGTCTTGAAGGTGTGAAAACTGATTGTTAAGTAAGATTTTTCTGGAGTTGGAATCTATGGGCTGGATTTCATCCTCAAGGCGGGTAATGGGCAGAGGGATAATTCCTAGCTTGGCTAGGTTGGAAAGTGTGGTTGAATGGCCTCCTCTGTACTATAAATGTCCTTGATTTTATGAATGACTGAATTGTCAAAGAAGGGATTTTAATTGTGGGGAAAGGGGAAAGATTTGCGGTGGGGGGGGGATTGTGGGCTGCAGTCGGGCCAGTCAACCTGTGAAAATGTTCGAGGCAGTCACAGGGCCTGCAGGGGGCTGTGGGACTTTGTCCCAGTTAGAACTAAAACAGATTGCTGGATTCTCCATTATTGGGACTATGCTCCACGCCGGCGTCAGAACGGTAGAGTTCAACGCCAGAAAATCTGTCATCAAAGGGACACAAATTCTTAGCTCTGCATGGGGTGAGCAGGGACCTGGAGTAGATCTCGCAGCTTTTGTTGTAGATACGGGCCCCCACACTTCCAAGTTGGAGGCCGCGCATGCACACTGCAGCACCCTTCAGTGACGCGCCGTGTTCCATGGTGGACTCGGACCGTGGAGTTGGACGCAAAAAAGAAACCCCCCGATCGGCCTCGCGCCAGACCCTGACCACCCGCACAAGCATTTACTGGCCGTTTATATGGCCCCCCCCCCCCCCCTCTGATCGGTCTGCCCCCAACCAGGGCGGATGCGGACTGAGTCCGCAGCTGCCACGCGATTATCCCGACGCGATTATCCCGACCAGTTGGTTCCACTCCATCGGGACTTCGGCCAGTTGGGATGGAGAATGGCGGTGCCGGCTTCTGGCAATGGCCCCAGGTAGGTCCCAGGCAGCGCGGTGTACTCCCCGAGTGCGCCGCATTTCGGGGCCCGCAGAATAGGCGAATCGGCGCCGGTCCCGATTCCTTGTGGGAAAATGGATTCTCCGCCCCTGCGCCGACTGCAATTTTGGCATCGGGATGCAAAGAATCTAGCCCAGAATGTCCCTCATGCCCACACCCATTATACTCTTTCACCCTCCGTATAATCTCATGCCCCATTCATGCCACCCCATGCCCCCACCATGCCTCCCAAACAACCCCTCTGACCCCTCATGTTCCCTGTGCCAAGGCATGCTCCCAAACAACCACTATGGCTCCTAATGCACCCCACTCTCCTCCCTTCCCCATGTCAAGCTGAGACGTTTCCATATGTATTCATCCACTCTATACTGTATCAACGCAATTAACTCAATAGTGGAAAATAGAATGTGTAAAAAAAACATGAATAAAAATAGCTATCCATTGATAACATTCCACTTTAAAAAAAATCCTTTTTAGTACAGCTTAATGAGACTGTTTATTACCCAGACCATTTAAAGTATCAGTAGCTGAAATTCTAGCACTCAAAACCTCTTATCTTACGTAAATAAACACTGTGAAATTGACAGCATAGATCAAACAGCCAGAGCGCTCAATCAAGCACAGTGTGAGGTTATGGGGTAGACCATTTAGGACAGAAATGAGGAGAAATTTCTTCACCCAGAGAGTGGTGAGCCTGTGGAATTCATTATCACAGAAAGTAGTTGAGTCCAAAATATTGTATGGTTTCAAGAAGCAGTTAGATATAGCATTTAGGGTGAAGGGGATCAAAGCATATGAAGGAAAGCGGGATTAGGCTATTGAGTTGGATGATCAGCCGTGATCATGATGAATAGTGAGCGGGAGTGAAGGAGCGAATGGCCTCCTGCTCCTGTTTTTTTATATTTTTCTATGTTTTACATAGCACATTACACAGTACAGCACAGAACAGGCCCTTCGGCCCTCGATGTTGTGCCGAGCAATGATCACCCTACTCAAATCCACGTATCCACCCTATACCCTTAACCCAACAACCCCCCCTCAACCTTACTTTTTAGGACACTGCGGGCAATTTAGCATGGCCAATCCACCTAACCCGCACATCTTTGGACTGTGGGAGGAAACCGGAGCACCCGGAGGAAACCCACGCACACACGGGGAGGACGTGCAGACTCCGCACAGACAGTGACCCAGCCGGGAACCGAACCTGGGACCCTGGAGCTGTGAAGCATTTATGCTAACCACCATGCTACCGTGCTGCCCCTGGTGTTTGAATAGAGTTTGAATAGATGGTGTTTTTCCCTGGTGTTTGAATAGATTTATGGATGTCAGGACTCTTAGCCAGGAATACATAATTCAGTGTTAATATTTGTGACAAGCTTCATATATTCCAGCCAAGCAACAGCAATGACCATTGCAGTATGGGAGATTGCCACAATGAGGACGGCCTACCTATCAGAACACCTTAATTATCTGTGAGCCACGCCAAGTTTATATCTTTTGTGGATGATTCTCTCTTAATGCAGATCTTTTCCCTTTCCATCCATTCTTATCACTGTCAGGTGACAGCGTCTTGCTCCAGTAGGATCTTGCCCTTGTCTCCCAGGCTTTATACAAACTGTATTCAGTAAGGAAAAGTTGTCATGTTTGCCCAAGTTGTTCCTTCCAGCTGAATTGACAATTTGGTATCCTTGCAATTTCTATCAGAAAGTACCAGTTACCTTATTACACAGCACATTCATCCTCCATTCAATTGTTGTTCAACCAAGTGAATCTGCTAACCGTAAGTCTGGATGCTACTCATTCTTGGGAACCTGTCAGCTTCTGAGTTTGCTTGTCGCAGGCCATTGTGTAAGATTTCATTGAAGAGACATATCCTACTCGTTTTTCCAACCTCATCAATCATGTCATTTTCTGAACATAGATTTCACTTCTTTATATCTTTGCTTACTTGAAGATCATCTGTTCAAGCATTTCATTGCACTCACCCACATATCAGTAATTAAAGTTGATTACAGGAAGACAATGTGGCTTCAGAATTATATTATCTTGTTTGACAAGTACAAGTTATAATTTACATGAGAATCAAACAAAACATAATGTTAAGCTAGCAGACACCCTCATGGATAAAGGCACCAACTGTATTTTGATTGCTACCCAGTTCAACCGTTTTTTGGTCCACATCTTATGTGTGTGGGTTTCCTCCGGGTGCTCCGGTTTCCTCCCACAGTCCAAAGATGTGCAGGTTAGGTGGGTTGGCCATGATAAATTGCCCTTAGTGTCCAAAATTGCCCTTAGTGTTGGGTGGGGTTACTGGGTTATGGGGATAGGGTGGAGGTGTTGCCCTTGGGTAGGGTGCTCTTTCCAAGAGCCAGTGCAGACTCGATGGGCCGAATGGCCTCCTTCTGCACTGTAAATTCTATGATAATCTATGATAATCTTGTTCAATTGATAATTGATAACAGCCATCTTCTTCGTGCTTGAGCCTAAACATTACGCATTGGTAGGCTACTTGACTGTGAAGCAGGAGTGTTGATTTCAATCATGTCTATTTTGTCCTGTATTCAAATGCAGAGTAGAAAGCCTAGTTGATTTTCCTTCTAACCCAGAATAAAATGATGTTAGTTTCTGTGTCATTGCTCCTTCTGGTTTCACTCACCCATCTTACATAGAAATGGATTAAATTTATGAACTTTGTATGACTCGGTATAGATTATTTTGGAAACAAAATTTGCAGAAAGTGTAAGTAAATATTTATTTTATGTATACAAAGTTAAGAAATATTTTAATATTTAAAAAATGTACTTCATGGATTCAATGCCAGAGGGGATGTGAGAGTAGTTTCTTAAAATTAAGGCAGTACCTGCTAACAATGGCACCATAGAGCCCTGTCAAAACTGAGGTCAGTGAAGTGATGGGGGATGCAGGGGGCAAAGTTCAGAGGGAGAACACTCCAGTGACCATCAGAATTCACTCAACAGAGTGGAAAGTCTCCATGTTGTTGGAAGTCAGTCATTATAATTCAGGAAAGTGATGCAAGAGTTCCTCCAGAAAGCATCCTCAGCCAAACACTTTCTGCTGTTTTATCAAAGATCTTCTTTGCATCATAATGTCGTTGAGCCTTTTGTGGATGGTTCTATAATGTTAATCCTTGTTCTGAATTCCTGCAGTAATGAAACTATCTAGATCCTGCTCTATGTTAAACCTGGATAATATTCAGACTTGAGCTGATAAATGGCAGGTACCAACCATGTCAACTAAAAACCATCTCAAACAAGAAAATATCAAACCATCTGCTGACCATTAACATCGATACTCCAAGTGGACAATTCAAATCAACACTGTGGTTACCAGAGCAGCAGACACTGGTACTCAGCTACATGTGGTACAGTCCCTTAACGTTCAAATTCTTTACACTATCTACAAGTCTCCCCATTATTCACAAGATTACAGTAAGGACTAATAAAATACTCACCACTTGCCTGGATGGGTGCAGAAAGAGCAAGGAGCTTGACACCGTCCAATTAGTGCAAACTACTTGATCGCTGCCGTTGACGTCATATTCACGTCCTCCACCAGCAGTGTGCTTGTCTCCATTATCTACACAAGGCAGTATGGCACCCCAACAAGCTGACACCAAAACTATTTCCTTTCTATCACCGGGGAAGACAAGGGGAGCAATTTAATTGAAAAACCACCACCTCCAATTTCCCCGCCAAGTCACATACAAAGTGATTTAAGCATTTTTGCTCATCTTTTATCATGTCTGGGTCAATATCCTGGAATTCTCTAACTGTTCAAAATGAAGAGCTAACAACTCCTTATGAGGAGAAATGGTGCACAAAATATAATAATGTTCTAACATTACCCAGATACTGAGAAAAAATGTTAATGACATTTATAATAGTATCTGTAAATGGAATGTTCTTGGATACCAAAGAAAGTTAAACTATCAAAGAGTTAAACAAAGGTGCTTTACATTTTTTGGATCCCTGATAAATGAGTCTCTTAATTTTGTCGACCGAATTTATGGCTGAATGTGTCAGTAAAAGGGCAATTAGTTGTATCTTACATTGAGAAGTCCAAGAAAAAATTAACATATTAAATGTTAGTCACGGTTGAAATTAATGCTATTAATTCTTGATCATCATGAAGATTTTGTAAAGATGTAGGGCGCAATCTACCGGCGGTTCACGCCAGCGGGATATTCTGGTCCCATGCCGGCACACGGGTTTCCCGGCAATGAGAGATGCAACCGCCAGGAAATCTCATTCACAACGGCAGGGTCGCTAAATTCCACCGCCAGGCCACCAAAAAACATGCGTCAGGTTCGTTGGTAAATCCCGCCCGTAATTTATTATTAATTGTTAAAGAAAAATAATTTCTGGGAACTGGCAAGGTCAACATTTAATGTCCATCCTGAGGTCACCTTGAAACTGTAGTGGTGATCCACCTCTTGAACCACTTTGTAGCAGTTTGATGCAACTGATAGCTTTATTGGTCACTTCACTGTGCAGGTTAAAATCAAACACATTTGTGTGAAACTGAAGTCACATATAAACTAATTAAGGCAGATTTTCTTCACCAAAGGACATTAATGAACCAAATGGATTTTGACAACAACCTTTTGGTCACTTTCACTGATAACAGTTTCATACTGAGATTTTATTTAAATTCCTAGAATTCATAAAATCACTACAGTGCAGAAGGCCATTCGGCCCATCGACTCTGCGCTGACCCTCTCAAAAGACCACCCTCCCTAGGCCCACAACCCACCCTATCCCCGTAACCTGATAACCCCACCTCAACCTTAGAACACTAAGGGGCAATTTTATCATGCCCAATCCACCTAACCTTCACATCTTTGGACTGTGGGAGGAAACCGCAGCACTCGGAGGAAACCCATGCAGACACGGAGTGAATGTACAAACTTCACACAGACAATGACCCAAAGCGGGAATTGAACCTGGGTCCCTGGTGCTGTGAGGCAGCAGTGCTAACCCCTATGCCATCGTGCCATCGATTTGGAATTCAAACCAAATCTTTCTGGTTCTGGTGAGGCAGATTTGAAAATGGGACCAGGAGTAAACTTGTCCATGAAGACATCGGGCTGGTGGTCCCATGAATTCTCACCTCTTGGTGATATTGCCAGAGGCAGATCGTACCAACAATAGCTACCTGGCTGGTAGCCAATTGGTGGAAATAAAGTGAGCATTTGTGGGTAGATTAGAGACACCTCTGGGAGGCTACGAGTAGCATACAGGTCCCCAGTTGGGCCCACAAAAACATCAGATGGCCTCTTGGGGCTGACTGCGAGTGTCAGTGAGGTATCAGTTATCTCCCATTGAGCTGTGTCCATCAGAGGACCACAGCTGAAATTTCAAGATTCCCTATGGAGGGGATTTCCCCTTGATGCCCTGAAAGCTGTGGCATTGCTTATTTTCGAATATCTTTCAGAGGGCATCTTTGTTTTGAGGGAGCCCCCGCTCTATCTCCTTCCAACATCAGCAGCACCCAGCTCTCTTGACGGGGTTGCTAGTGGCCAGAGCCTCGAGCACTCACATTAGCCCTGCCCCCTGCAGAAGCCACCCATCATCTCCAATTGGCAGGGTAAACTGGAGGTGGTCTCCTAATTAGCCATCCCGGGAAGATCGCGCAAAGGTGTGGAACTCACAGGCCACTGGGGCTCCCATTTGTCCCCGATGGAATTATATTGTCAAAGGAATTAAGATTCCACCCACTTCCATCAGGATAATTAATCCATATGCCTGGGTTACTAATCCAGTAACATAACCATTAGGCCATTGTAAGCATGATTGTAATCCTATAATGTGCATTAAACTAGGACAGTCAAAAGCCCTGGAATGATGTATCTTCTTGGAATTTTAGTTAAATGTAACTATAATTGTAATTTCTGTTAAGAGTGTTAGATTAATTTAATTAGCACTCAATTTAATTTCAAATTTAATATAAATGTCAAATACATTTATAATAGTATCTGTAAATGCAATGTACTTTATTACCAAAGAAAGTTAAACTATCAAAGGTTAAACAAAGACACATTACAGTTTTAGATCTCTGGTAGTGGATCTCTTATTTTTGTCAACAGGGATAATGGCTGAATGTGTCAGTAAAAGGGCAACTTTTTGTATCTTACATTGAGAAGTTCAATAAAAAACTAGCATATTAAATCTTAGTATGGGGCTGCAATTAATGCTATTAATTCTTGTGCTATGTGATACGTACTTATATATGAGGCAGACATTTTGATGCCTGTGAAAGGATGATCTAAACGTGAGTCTCCTGCAAAACTACCCATGAAGGAACAGTGACACATAATATGAAGATAATATGCTGTCCGACTTGGAGGGAATTTGTAGGGTCGGGAAGATCCCTTTATGTTGCTGCCCTTGTCCTTCTCAGTGGTAGAGGTTGCAGGGGAGGGTGGTGCTGTTGAAATAATTTTGATGAGTTGCTGCAGGTTTGAGTGTATAACTGGATTGGATTGGATTTGTTTATTGTCACGTGTACCGAGGTACAGTGAAAAGTATTTTTCTGCGAGCAGCTCAACAGATCATTAAGTACATGGGAAGAAAAGGGAATTAAAAAAAATACATAATAGGGCAACACAGGATATACAATGTAACTACATAAGCACCGGCATCGGATGAAGCATACAGTGTGTAGTGTTAATGAGGTCAGTCCAGAAGAGGGTCATTTAGGAGTCTGGTGACAGAGATTGTTATAGAGATTGCTATAACATTAGAGAGGGCGCATTGACAAGGTCACCAATTAAGCGACGTGGGCTGTCCTAAATGGTGTTGAACATCTTGAGAGTAGTTGCACCTTCATTCCAGCAGGTGAGTGGTGAGGGTTTGCGGTGTCAGGCGATAAGCTGATTTGTTGCAGAGTAACCAGTCTTTACCATGTTATTACAACCAGGATGCTGATATATCCTGCTTCAGCTTCTGTTCAGTGTAAATTCCAAAAATGGTGATAGGAAAATCTTACAATATTACCATCAAAAGTCAAGGGAAGTTGGCTGAGATTTCTCTTGTTTGAGGTGTTCATTACACAGCACTAATGTGTCATAAATCCTACCTGCCAAGTGACAGCCACAAGCCTGGATGTTTTCCAGATCCTACTGGTTTCTTTGCACTGATAACAAAACCCATTTTTGTGCTGCTCCATTATTGGAGGAGTGTGGAACAGCGTTAAACTTTGCAGCACCGTCAGGCAATGGCCCTGCTTCTGACCTTCTGATGGAAAGAAGGTCATTGATGAAGCAGCGAGAAATGGTTCAACTTTAGGGACACTTCCCTGAGAAACTCTAGGAAACATGCGCCTTGAGCTGACTAGTTCAAAAAGCACAGGAGGCCAAGGTTCCAAATCACCACTGATTGGAGCAAGTCTTATCATGGTGAAGGAAGTTATTAGTGTCACAAGTAGGCTTACATTAACACTGCAATGAAGTTACTGTGAAAATCCCCTAGTTGCCACATTCCGGCGCCTGTTCGGGTACACTGAGGGAGAATTCAGAATGTCTAATTCACCTAACAAGCACGACTTTCAGGGTTTGGAGGAGGAAACCGGAGCTCCCGGAGGAAACCCACGCAGACACGGGGAGAACGTGCAGACTCTGCACAGACAGTGACCCAAGCCGGGAATCGAACCCAGGTCCCTGGCGAGGTGCAACAACAGTGCTAACCAGAAGTCAGGGGAGAAAAGCTTTTATAAAACACAGAAAATTGCTTGTATCTGCAACATTATTCAACAGCACTGGCCACAGGCATTGTGGGAAAACTGCAAATAAAGTTCATTCATGGTCAAGGCCAGAATATCATGCAGATTAATTAGTATAGATTTATAATCACTTCAGAACTACAGGCACTAACTCCGGGATCATTTTAAATTAAGACGGTACAGCAGAGTGTAAACCCAAACCTGCTTTGAAAATTCAGCTCTGAACTGTTGTGATCATCACTCTCAATGCAATTTATGTAATGGTTCAGGTCAGGGAAGTTTAATGATTACTGTTAAAGTAAAGCAAGCCTCAGAAAATGCCATATTGTACATAAAAGAATGTCACAGTCAAATAACTTTCTCTAATTGACCTCCCTGAGTCAGAAGGTGGTGAACTTCAGGCTGTGACAATAAGATTGAGGCTGATGTAGACAGCTGGTTTGCGAGGCAGAACAAAGCCAGCAGCATGGGTTCAATTCCTGTACCAGCTGAGGTTATTCATGAAAGACCTGCCTTCTCAACCTTGTCCTTCGCCTGAGGTGTGATGATCCTCAGGTTAAATCACCACCAGTCAGCTCTCCCTCCTCAAAGGGGAAAACAGCCTATGGTCATTCGGGACTATGGTGATTTCACCTTGCAGAAGGAATGAAGTATTGTTGAAGTATTGGTCATGGAATGAGGCGTTACATATTGGTAGTAAAGGATGGAAGGAACTACGAAAGAAAAAATATATTCCTATTAATTCAACCAACACGCTGACTTTTCAGTTGGAAGAAATGTTTTTTACTGCTTTACTCCCATTTAAATTTGGACCAGAAATTATGAGAAGAGTACTGACAATCTCTTGATATGTGCTGCCAATAGGTGAAAGTACACATTGGGAGGACATATTTATAAAATGTATCCCTTTTTGTTAGATAAAGGAAACTGATTCTATGATCGACTGAATAGTAAGTGCTTTATCTGAAAATACATCTCCGTCAAGGCCCGGCCGCCGAGAATAACGGAGCGCCGTTCCTAGCCCCCCGGGTGGGGGTGAATACGGTGAGAGGAGCAGCCTCCGAGGCCGTCGTGAAACTCGGCCGAGTTCACGATGGCCTTCCCGATTTTTCCCGGGAGCGGAGAATTCCGCCAATTGATTGCTATCCTTCAGCTCTCGATGTCAATTCAAAGGAGATACTGGTTTGTCAGCTGGCATTCTATCATAGTTAAAAGGGGCTTTGCTTCAAAAGTATTTGCCTCTGCAATGCTACTTTAAGTGAGGTCCAGTGTTGGCTCAGTTCGCCTTCCTCTTTTCTTTTAATAGGATATTTTCTCCGCTGTTTCTTTTACTCAGCACTCATTTATTTAGACCTTGACCCACAGAGTATTTTTCTTACCCAACTGCAGGACTAATGAGTGGTGTTTTCAGTATGAAGTCGAAAATGATTCTCAGGATGGGAATGATAATGGTGATAGCAGCTTTTAACCAGATAGCATCAAGGCTGTATGGCCTTCTATTCCCATAATTCTGGAGAGGAAATGCCCAAACAACCTTGAAGCTGAGTATGATGCAGCAAAAAACAGGGAGAAGAATGGAGTTCCAATATGACCGAGTTGGCATTCTTAAAATTATAGGTGGCTTGGCATATATATCCTGACAGAGGGTGAAATTAAAGAAAAGTCAGATGTGCAATGCAGTGACCAGTAATCTTTCACATATTAACTATGAGTTCAGTACTTGAAGCAATGGTGAAAAGCACAGTGGTTAAGAGACTATAGATGTTACTGGCAATATGAACACCTGAAGTAATGAGCAGCAACTGTCATCTAAGTTGGTTCAGAATATGCACCTGCTTATTTTTTATTCATCACCTCTGAGGATAAATTAGGTAAGTTATTCCCTCTTTCCCCTTCTTCATCTGTGAAACTGCAGTTAAAAGAAACTCTGTCTTCATGTTTTGAGATTTTTGTCAGAAGCGATAAATGATGCGCGATAAGCGATATTTATTTTCAATGAAATCAAAACAATAGTTGCAACGCATGATTACTGGTGTAAAAAAACCTCTATGTGCAAAGAATACCCAGATTCTGTAGATTTAATTTAAGAGTACACTGTATACATCACAATTTGCATGCAAAAAAAAAGCAAAGTGGCATTTTTTGATGTTCAGTCTACAGTGTAATTCATCAAAATCTAAGGAGTAAAATCAATGTTTTTTTCATTACAAGATCCTACTGTGCATTCTAAAGCATTTGCAGAATTATATCATTGCGGTTTAGCACTGGTTTCTTTGCACTGATAAGAAAGCTGACTGCTGTTGGTTTTAATTCCATTACAAATATCTTCAGGGAAAAGAAAGACACTGATTTCTTCGGTTTGATATATAATTTATTAAGGCTCTGCATTATGGATTGAAAACAGCTATAAGTTATGTGCAATCCTTTTGTAATCAATATATTTAGAACTGCACATATAAGGGCTTACAAATAAAAATGAACCAAAGATATTTCATGGCAAGGGAATGGTCATATATTGTACGTCAGTTTTATTGATAAAAATCTTTTCCTATCCAAAGTGCTGCAGGCATGGGACAAGATTTAAATGTGAAACTTAGGAATAATGACAGAAAGTTTGAAAAAAAAGTGTCCCAATTGTCCTCCACAATTCTGATCACAATACAAACACGATCCCATCCAAAAAACAAAGAATCAAAAAATACACTATTAGCTGTACCCTGAAGGTATGAAGAGGTTTGTTCTGAGGAAAGGCAGATGATTAAAAATGTTTTAATATTTTTTAAGTAACTCTCCCTTAAATTATAGGAACTTAAACATAAATACTAACAATCTACTTAAATAGTTAGCTTTTTTGACACAATGATGGTAACACTGGCTGCCACACACAGAAGTAATTGATTTGCTCAGCTCTAGTGGAGCATTTAATACCCAGTATATTGCCTTTTAAATCTGCTACATGCAGGGTCACCCAAAAATACTTTGTCCTAGGTCAAACAAGTAAATAAAAATGGCTGAGTGCCAAGAATTTTTCCAGAATGCCTACAACATAAATAGCTTTGGGCATAATGAAGGGATATACTCACTGAATATTTTCCATAAAGGATATGCTTAATTTATTTTGCCCAGCAACAATTTTTTATTTTTTTTCATGAAAATGTTTCTTTTGCCTTCCTGAAGCTGTTCTGCTCTTTACGTTTGTGTGGTCCCTATGTTGTTACCTGTGCTTAAATATGCATATGTCGAATGTGTGTATAACTTATTTACATTTCTTTGGTTTTTGCCTGGGAAAGAGTTAAGGTATGTTTATTCATAGCACATTATCTTGTCTTCAAGGGATAGTTATTTTTAGAATCTATTAAAGAAGAGGAAAGACTTGCATTTATACAGCACATCCATGGTGTCCGGATGTCCCAACATGCTGCACAGTCAATGAGATACTTTTCAAGTATAGTCGCTGTTGTAATGTCAGAAACCAATTTGTACAGCAAACTCCCACAATAACAACCAGATAATCCGTTCTCATGATGTTAATTGAGGGATAAATATTGGTCAGAAGACTGGGTATAACGCCTTTACACTTCTTCAAAATAGTTGCATGGGCTGTTTGAAAGTAAAGAATGCTGCAATTTAACATCTGTGGAGTGTCAGCCTAGATTTTTGTACTTAGGCCTCTGGAGTGGGATGAAGTGAATGTAGAGCAGAGAATGCTACCACCTCACCTCATTGTTGACACGGCTGAGAAGGCAACTATGCCTGGAATGTCCACTGCATAATACCATTCATTGTACAAGTACTTGATTCATGTCAGAGAAATTAAGATTTTGTCATATTAGGAAACAGAGAAATTCAATCAGGATGCATGAAATAGACAGTACTGCACTGTGTAATTTCCAGATCCTGGTTTGCCTCAGCCCACTCTGACCATATAAACACCTTGCCTAAGTTCATAAATGATCGAGCAAAGCAGCAAGACTGAGAAAGGCTTTCATCACAAGTGCAGAGCAAACACTAAAAAATTATTTTAAATTAAAAATAAAACTGCATGAAGTTATGGGGCGGGATTCTCCCGTACCCAGCCGGGGGGGGGGGGGGGAAATCCGCCGCACCTTCAGGGGCTAGGCCAGCACCAGAGTGGTTTGCATCCCGCCGGCTGGCGTGGAAGGCCTTTGGCGCCATGACAGCCGGGGCCGAAGGGACTCCGCTGGCTGCCGTGAGTCCGCGCATGCGCGGGAGCGTCAGCGGCTGCTGACGTCATCCCCATGCACACGTGGGGGGGGGGTTCACCTACGCGGCGGCCATCGCGGAGGCTGACACAGCCGACGCGTAAGAAAAGAGTGCCCCGAGGGCACAGGCCCGCCCGCGGATCGGTCGGCCCCGATCAAGGGCCAGGCCACCGTGGGGGCACCCCCCGGGCCTCGCCCACGCCACCAGGTCCCGCCGGTAAGGGATCTAGTCTGATCTACGCCAGCAGGACTGGCAAAGAACCAGCGGGACTTCAGCCCTTCGCGGGTCGGAGAATCGCAGGGGGGGCCGCTGCGAGCTCCGCGAGACCGGCGATTCTCCGACCCGGCGGGGGTCACAGAATCCCGCCCATAGACTCTGAAGTCCAAACTGCATTGTGGCCGTCAAACATGCTTCACTTATTTTGCGAAAAGTATTTGCACTTATTGCACATCAAGTGCCATTGCCAATGGGAAGATGATAAAGGTTTCCACTTGTAATGTTCAGCTAACATCAGCAATCTCCGAGAGACAAATAACCAAAACCTAGATGGTGCGAGATTTATTCTCATTATCCTCATGCACTTCACAGATATATCTTAGGACAAGAATTTCTTCCAAGCTGATTCTAATCCACCGCCACTGCCAAAGGGATTGAGGCTGTGCTCCCAGCAGATTAGCAACAGTTCCAAGGAAATTCCTAATTCCTGTCCTTTTGGTGTTCGGAGCTGCTGCAGTAACTGATTTGAATTCTCAGTTGCAGCTTCCAAGTTGTAACCAAACTGTTTGATGGCTGTTGTCTTTTTCGGAATCCTGAAACAGGGGGATGCTAAGATAGCTATGAGACAGTGCAACATTTCTAGTCCCTGACACAGCAGAAAGTCTACATGCTGGAAACAAAAGGCAGGTCAGACAAGGCCGAGAGCAAAGAGACCAGTTAACATTTCAGGTGCAGACCCTTGTTCTGTGGACATATTTAATACAATCAGTGGAAAGAAAGGGAATCCCAAGTTGAATAGCAATAGTTCGGTCAAGTGACGGCGAGCTGGGCTAAATGTTATCTTTATCCCAGGGTGGTAAACTCAGTGTTGGGATTGAGTTCAGTGGGAGAGACTATTGACACAGTGTATTACGGGCTAATTACAAGTTAAACTCTACTTTGATGTGTCAAGGCAAAGGAAAGAGGAGCTCTAATGAAAGATGAGAAAATGGGACAACGGCGTATGAATATACGGTGAAGCAAAATATTGTGATGTGGCTAGTTGACTCATAGCTACCATATGTTGTTGGTATAAATTAGTTTGCAGCTAAAATGCTTATCTATAATACCGAAGTTCAGTATTTCAAATGTATGCGGGGTACAGCAATTAAATTTGATATTTAAAATCTACACCAATCTTTTGTTGAGCGGCTAAATGTTCCTTCCATTCAGTATGATTCTTCATGGACATTTCTGCAAAGGGCTGGTCATGAAATCATCCAAGGAAATGTGTGTTAGCTCTTTGTGTGTGCATATAATCCAAACTTTTGCTGATGTTAAGAGCATCTTACAAGATTCAGGAACCCTGACAGGAATAATAAAAACTACACCTTTGCGTATTAAGTAGTCATTATTGAAACAGTCTGTGGGTGAAAGATTTGAATATTTCATGTCCATATTCCCACTGAGCTTCCATTGCACGACTGGATTTATAATGTATTCCATCAAAGCAAAACTTGTGTTATAAAGCAGCATTGCATTTCCAATAATCAACAGTGATGTCTGTGTGGTAAGGCCACCTTATTTGTTTTTGGTGCCAAGATGTTGATGCGTCCTGCCCCACGTGCAAAGCATGTATGCAAGACAGAACAATTTCAGATCATAACTGTCACCTTCCTCCATTTTGTTTTGACTGAAGTGTCAAATCCTTTACATCCTCTAATCTGACTTTTGTCCCCATTCTGGAAATAACATATGCAAACTGCTAATTGTAAATGCCTCTGCTGATGAGGAGATTTTATTTTGCTTTCAGAAGAACAATTGCTTGTTTTCCTCTGCTATAGATAGATTGTTGTTTCATTATTGTTGATCTTCTACTGCCAATTATATCAGGTGCTGCAAAGACAGCAGTTAAAAATGTACTCTTTCCCAGAGAAAAGTAGCAGTTTAGTACGCTGTTTCGTTCAAGTCAAGTATTCTGCATGCATGCACTTTTATTTTCTGCTAAGCTGCAAAACTATGGTTTGCTACCCTCCAGTGATATATGATAGTTTTCTTTAGGCATTTTTGAGTTAAAGGTTCTGATGTAACTCAGCTAGAGGCTTTCAATACAGAACAGCTGAAGGCGAGATTCACATCAGTGTGAACAGGAGAAATAGGACAGATGGTGCTGTTCACACATATATAGTAATAACATATACTGTTCCACTTTAAACTGCAATTTTGATTAAGGTCTATCGGGCCTTCTGAAACGTTCTTACACTGCAAAAGTGACTACCTTTTAAAAGATCTGCCTACGGAAGATCTTGTACGTTAAGGGGGAGAAAATAATCACACCAAGATCAATATCCTCTCTCAAACAGCACCACAAGCATCGAGGCTACAATCAACCACCATAGACTTTGTTGGGTTGGTTATATCATTAGGATATGAGATACCAGGCTCCCAAAGCCTTGGTTTTCTTCTCCCAGCTCTGTTAGGGTAGACGCATCAGAGAGGACAGAAGAAGCGTTGCAACAGGAAGAAATGCAAAATTGGCATCAACTCCTGGGAAACCATCGCTTAGACTGAAGCAGATGGTGATAGAGTCTAAGGGAAGGATCCGAGCATTTTTTAAGATCCAACAAAGTGAAAAAGCAAAAGCGGTGAAAAGAACATGTCACGACCCGAACTGATTAATACTCAACCACACATCCCACATGATAACAAATTACCCCATGTACCATAAAGAATGAAGATCCCAAATCAACCTCATGAACCATCTTTAAGCTCACGGAAAACAATTATTCTCGCTAATGGGGGATAGCCAATAATATAACAACTCAAAAGTAATATTTGGCTGTAAAGCACTTTTAAGATAATGTGCTTTATAAATAAAAGTTCTTTCCTTTCTTTTCCAAAGAACATAAATGCAGTTCCCCATTGGAATGTAGTTCCCCATTGGACCGCTTGACATCATACATGTACTCACTATAACACTGGTAGGGAATATAGATACATACGAACCACAACATCACTAGAAATCTTACATGTTCATGCAACCGGAATTCAGATTACTTATGCTGCATTACAATTTTTGTTGTTATTTTAAAACATTACATTTGTTGCTGTGATTCTTGTCAAAGCCACACTCTCCAAATAGAATATTGATACCAAAATGGGTAAACAGCATTCAGTGGGATCCAAAGTTCTGAATCTTAAATTATCCAGGCTGGAATTCTCCGGCCGTTAGGATTCTCTTTTCCCACTGGCAGTGCACCCTCACTCACGGGTTTCCCGACAGGGTGCTGTGGTTTCAATGGGAAATCCTATTGACAAGCGGCGGGAAGAGAGAATCCCACCGCCATCAAATGGTGTGCCGTAGAGATGTCCCACCGGGGGACCAGAGAATCGCGCCACGATTTCCAAATCATGCAGCAAAATACTGCAGATGCTGGAAATCTGAAATTTGAAAAAAAAAAGAGAAAGAACTGGAATTACTCAGCAGGTCTCACAGCATCTTTGGAGAGAAAGTCACAAGAGTTAATATTTAGAACCAAATATGACTCTTCCTCAGAACTTTATTACACCAAATTAAGTTTTCAGTTTTGTTTAAATATGAACCTTAGCCTTAAATTCAGGCAATGGAGAAAGAGTTGGTTCGTGGAACTAATTGGATAGCTCATTCAAAGAGCTGGCACAACCAGAGGGACCTGAATGCCCACCCGACTATAAAGTACGATTCTATGAGCATGGCAAAGAGATGGTCTACTAAAATATCTGCAAAGAAAATGCTCAAAACCATTCCCACTATAAACTTTAGCGACCACTGGGTCAATCTGATTTATAATTGTCTTGTGTGGCAATGAGAAGTCAATTTGTAGATCGTGACGATAAAAGCTACATTTTAAAGATGACATTTTCTCTTTTCTACAAAGTGTACTAAGTTGTTTAACTTTTGTAAAGGAGCCATAAAAAGAACAAGAAGACAGAATTGCTGGAAGTGCACAACAGCTTGTGAGAGTAAGATAGGCTTCTCCTGCAGTTTTGAAATACTTGAGGGTAGAAGCCAATCATCATTTATTTTAGGAAAGAAAATGGGAAATCTCACAAAGTAGAGTGATCATGATGGAGGTACAAATTGAAAGCTGCTTCATTCATCTTTTCTGCCACCTTTAGCTGAGGATATTGTGAAATGTTGGAGATATAGGGCAGATCTTGCAACCTTGGCAGGGGCAAGAGTCACTAAGGGATCTGCTGCCCAATTTGTTCTATATCTTACCTATCATTAATGGGAGGGAATATCAGGCAGGGGAAAGGGGTTGCCGACTGATCAGTTTTGTCCCATTTTCCACCTCAATCCCAAGGTGATAAAGCTATTCATACTGTCCAGGGGAATAGTTTGACTGTGTGAAGGGATAGTGAAAAACTATGCTTTATTTTTGAAGCAGAAGCTGATCATTCATGTTATTGAAATATTTTTTGACACGGTAGCTTTAATATAGTTGTGACACTGAACAAAACTTCTACCTCTACCAGTCTCCATAATCATGAAGTTTGAAATGTATTTCAACCATGACATTCCGTTTTTGGTTCTTCCGTTCTAAGTGTTGCAATGGCCTATCTTTTAATTCAGCAGTGATATCTCTGGAGCAATACAATCAAAGCCCCTTTGGCTTTTGCATAATTATATGTATAATTAAGGTGAAGATGTGTCATGGGAAAAACAAGAAACTGGATCAATATTGAGTTTGTTACTTCGCAATTTACAATTTACTCTTGCAATAAGGAAAGAAAAAAGCTTCAAAAGTGGTGAACATAAGGGTCATTTAGGTTTGTGGTCAATTGCTCCCTCCCCACAGATGGTCAAATTACCACATAAAGTTAAACTTATAGCCAAAGATTACATTTTTTGGGTGATCCAAAAAGGCAATGAAAATTCACAATCCACTTTTTCTCCTGAAGTAAGAACCCATTAAAGAAAAAGTGTCATTCTGTGTGAATTAGAAAGTGTTCCATTGATTGCTCATAATTACCATAGTCTTTATGGAGTTGAAACTCAACCATAGCTTCAATGCTTACTTGCTTATACAGCGATTAGGGTCTGTCATTAATTGGAAAAAGATGCAGGATCCAAAATTATTCAAAAATCCTTTAAGTGGCTGAGAAATATTATAAAATCCCATAATCGTTTCAAAGTGCTCAAGTACTGTATTGCTCTGTGTCAGGGTGCCTGATGTGAAAACTTCACACTTTAGATCTGCTAAAACTGAAATACATTAAATAATTTTATATTGGTATGATGTGCAGCAACTCCATGACGTAACACATAATGCACAGAACAATGATGGAGATGGACACAAACCTGCCTTTGCAGGACCCCGCATGGGCCAAGATTCTCCCTCCAAAAGTTGTAAATTTCATTAACCACAACCCATATAG